>NC_135628.1:17597500-19997500 GCF_053574225.1 Canis aureus | reverse complement strand
AGGACCCTGAGATCATGGGACTCTATCCCAGGACCCTGAGATGATGACGTCAGCCGACAACAGACGCTTAGCCGACTGAGTCACCTAGGCACCACGATGTTTTTAATATTCTGTATAAATATGAACAGGCTAAGCCAGAAATCTATAAGAAATCTGATCTTTGGGACTCCTGGGTGGTTCAGCAGTTAAGCACCTGCCTTCGGCCCAGGGCGTGATCCTGGAGTCCCGGAATTGAGTCCTATGTCAGGTTCCCTGCATGAAGCCTGCTTCTCCCTCTGCCTGTGTCTCTGCCTCTCTCTCTCTCTGTGCCTGTCATGAATAAATAAAATCTTTAAAAAAAAAAAAAAAAGAAATCTGATCTATAAGATCTGGTAACGATGGCTGTTATTCACTAAGCATTTTACCAGGCAGGCCAGGAAGCACTTTAAAAATGTTAGCAGGGCATACACCCTCACAACCTTGTAATACGGTTATTATTATTTCTATTTTCTAATAAAAGAAAGTGGGTTCAGGGATGTCAAGATGTCCACGGTGAACCAGGTCCCATAGGTGGTGATCTGGGGGTCAGACTGGGGCCTGACTCCAAAATCCACGAAGCCATACTTCTGCCTACTACAAACGTGAAAAATTCTAAAGTGAGTGCATACCAACTAGAGAAAGGGATAGGCTATAAACATCTAATCTTTTGGCAGAATTTTTTTAAAACTCATAATACCATGCCCTTCATACACAGAAACCTTCAAAAGCTCCTACACCTATGCTGGTGTAAGAATAAATGAACACTGTGGGAGCCTCTGAAATCTTAGGGAGAAATGCCTTTATTCAGTTAAAGTCAGGGAAGTGTTCAAAAGCTTCCCTGCGTGTTCTCTTATTTTTTACAGATCAGGTAACTTCTCTGGGGAGATTTTTTTTTTTTTAATGTTTAGATTTATATCTTTGTTCACTCCTTTCCTCTTTTCCCCTCCTGCTTCCTAGGTTAAACTATTCAGAATCTCTGTCCCTTTTCCTTTCCTTAATACTCCTGGAATATAAGGAGTATTTCCACTTACTTCCCTCTCTTCTCTAATTAAAATGTTCTCAGACTATAATAATGCTCAACAAAAACAATCACCTCCTTCTACTCAATTAATTGGCATTTTGTTGTTGTTTATCACGCACATACAAAATTCCAGCCACATTAAGGCTAGATGAGCTTTGGTAGGCTAACCCGTGACCCTGGACCACTGTTTCTATGGAAAGTCTTTTTATTTTTTGTGGTTGATTTATAAATGGACATTTGCAATCCAATCTACTGGCAAGTTGGGGGCTGCCTATAAACCGGACGTGCATGAAGTAGAAGACGGCATTTTTGATTGGTTTAGCATTCTGAGGTCATGCTACTCAACTGCTTCCCATACAGTCACTCTGAGGTCAGTCCTGGTATTGTTCCCATGTGCTCATGAAGAGCTCCTCCCAGTCCTCTGGGTGACGACGCCAGTAAGTGGATTCACAGGCACAGGAACAAGTTCAAGGAGCAGTATGGGCCAAGAGTAATCCACACGTCCATTTTAGCTTGGTAAAAAGTAGGAACACAGAAGCAGAACAGAGACCATATAATCACCTTTAATAAAATATTGTCTCCATCCCTCAAAACTCCACCTTCTTTCTTTCATATCACACCTTAATTTTGACTGGGGGTAGCAGCTGTCTAAAAAAGCTTCTGCTATAATTCCAAGGAAGGCCCTTAGTTTGAGGAAGAAATATAATGGGGAAACGTCATTACATAAACTCCTAAGGAATATGTCCAAAGGAAAGCCATCACAATCTTTTCTTGTCTGTTCTTGGCTATAGCTTCAGCTCCAGGAGCTCTGGATACAATTCCATGCCACAAACACGAAAGGAGTACCTACTCGGGGCTGGCTCTAGGGTAATCACAGGTTAGATATTAAAACAAATTGGAGTCTGTCCCCTCAAGGAGTTTACAGTGTAACCGAGGCAATACATGCAAAACTCAATATAACTCAAGGCATATATAAATACAGCAGGGCTGTTAAATGCTCCCTTCAAACACTTCCACTTTTGAAATCTCACTGTTTTTAGTAAACGTATTCAAATTCTCACTCTTATAATTTGTCTTTACATGTGGCTCAAAATGTTCCCAGTAAAAGTAGGCCAAGGAGGATCCAATACCTTTTATAATTCTCTAAAATCAGTGGTTGAAAGTTTAATAATGATTGCATTCACTCCACAGTTAAACAGACTTGTCATGCAGCATATTGGTTTTGAGTTCAGACAGAGAAGGCACCAATATCAATCATCAGCTCACTGATAACTACTAACCAGGTATTTTTCCAAAATAATACTTCAAGCACTGAGAAGGCAAGAAGCAATGGAAATGTAAGCTCCAGAAAACCAGCAGAGTGGCCTCTACAGTAGAAAACAATCTACAGGAAAATCTCTTCTGGACCCTCTTTTGGGACTCTCCAGTTTATAAAATAACACACGAATATTATATTTTGTGTTAGGAAATGTCCAAAGAAAAACAGGCAGTCTGACTATAGATTTTTTTCTTCTCTAGGTTTAGAAATTCTCATCTCTGAGTCACATTTACAACAATAGAGTCGTTCTAGCAAGCCATATTTGACTAAACGTTCTTAATGGCCTTGGTGCTTGCAGATATACTGTATTTTTGCACACTTGTGGACAAGATGTTGGCTTCATTTTACAACCAACATCTTGTCCACATCAGGGGAGCTTTCTCACACAGACACGCATACCATGTGGGCTACCTGCTGAGTTCTGGCAAGCTTGGCAGACTGCAGAACATAATGGGAAGGCAGTTGGAGTGGAAAAAAAACCTTCCTGGGAATTTTTTAAGTGGTTAAAAAAAAAAAAAAAGGCATACCATGTCCTAATGTCCCACACTGTGAGTTGGCACAGGGAAGATAATCCAGGAAATGAGATGTAAACTCCGTACACAGGTTCCCTAACAGAAGAGGCATTTTGCAAACCTCTTTAGGAAGTCAACCACTTGAAAGTTTTACTTTTTAATTAGCCACATGGAAGTTGAAAGAGCTGGAAATCATCATTAATGCCACATGGAGATCTTAACCCATTGCACCACCAGTTCTCAGAAGCCGGCCATGTTCACTTGATAGTTAAGGCACACATTCAAAGTCACTGAGTTGGAGAGGTATATTTCCTGGAGAACGTCTTTAAGAAATTCGGTTAGATAAGGACAATCGGGTAAATGTCCTCCAAATGCAGGATTTCAGTCTTTTACTTTGGTGTAATGGTCTCCTCTAGTAAATTATGTGGCGCACCAAACAGCTTGCGGACCCTTTCCTTTTCAAAGCCCAAAAGAAAGAAAAACGAGGAAATGCAATAGCACCACCTAAAGGGCATTTAAAGGCAATAAAAACTAAACAAAGGTTAAAGCTCGGTAAGGACTTTTTCATGTTGCCTCTTGAGGTACAGTGTGCAAGATTGCTCTGATAAACGTAGTTTGCCAGATGGTACATCGTGGGGTCATCTCTGGAGCAGTTATATTCTGGCCCTACATCCCATCTGAAAAATTGGACAAAAATCAATCCAATCCACAGAGCAGATCATTTTGTAAAGTTCAAACTCAGATGAATAAACTCCAATGGTTCGCAGATCTAAATGTGGGAGCTAAAACTATAAAACCCCTAGAAGAAAACACAGGAGTAAATCCTCCTGACCTGGGTTAGGCAATGGTTCCTAAGCTAGGATGCCAAGAGCGCAAGCACCAAAAGGAAAAACAGATCATTGGACTTCAATAAAACTGAAAACTTTGTGTTGTAAACAACACCATCAAGAAAGTGAAAACACTACCCACAGAATGGGGGAAATACTTGCAAATCTGTATCTGATAAGAGACTTGTATCCAAAATATATGAAGAACACTTATAGCTCAATGATAAGATAACCCAATTTTTAAATGAGCAAGGATGTGAATAGACATTTCTTCAAAGATGATATACAAATAGCCAATAAGCATATGAAAAAAAGGTTCATCATTAGTCATTGGGGAAATGAACACCTAAATCACAGTTAGACTCCATTTTACACCCACAAAGACGGTTATAATCAGACAGACAATACTAAGTGTTGGAGAGGATGTAGAGAAATTGGAATCCTCACACATGGCTGGTGGGAATGCAAAAACAGTGGAGCTGCTTTGGAAATTATTTTGGGAGATCCTCAAAATGGAACTGTACCTCAGCTGATTAACACATAAACAAAATAGGGCATATCCATATACTGGAACATTGGCAAAAGTACTGATATGTGCTGTCACATGAATACATTCTGAAAATTCGGTGCTAAGTGAAAGCAGCTGAGACATTAGAGGTCACATCCTGTGTTACTCCATTTATATATAATGTCCAAAAGAGACAAATCTGGAAGTAGGTTAATGGTAGCCTTGGGCTGGGAAAGCAGGGGAATGAAGAGAAACTGAGGTGCGCGTGGTTCCTTTTGAGGGTGATGAAAATGTTATACAATTAGATTGTGGCAATGATTGCACAACTCCAAATACACTAAAACCATTGAAGTGTATATATTTTTAAAAGATTTCTTTTTTCGTTCTTTTTTTAAAGATTTTATTTATTCATGAGAGATCGAGAGAGAGAGAGAGAGAGAGAGAGAGAGGGGCAGAGACACAGGCAGAGGGAGAAGCAGGCTCCATGCAGGGAGCCTGATGCGGGACTTGATCCCGGGACTCCAGGATCACGCCCTGGGCCAAAGGCAGAGGTGCTAAACCACTGAGCCACCCAGGGATCCCCACAATATGTGAGTTCTATCTCAATAAAGCTGCTAAAAAGATTCAGTCAAAGGTTTTCAATGGCTAATCAACAGGAAGATGGAGGGTATTATTTATTCAAAAAGAAGAAAAAACCAAAATCTTCATGGCCTTGGAGCAGCTGCCCCTTCCAAGCCCCTACCCCTATAACTTGGGGGGCGGGTGTCACACGGCTGCAGGTGGCAGAAGCAGGACCAGAACCTGGGCTGCCCAAGTTCCATGCAGGTTGGGGGACCAGCGTGATGCAAGAGCATCCAGCACACATTTAAGGAGGTGACACTCCGTGGCCTGCTGGCCCGGCCCGGCCTTGGTATCCTGCACATCCCTTCCACGTTCCCTCCCTGGGAAGTTCAAAACGAGACCGTCTGTAAATAGGCACACCGTTGTTGAAGCTTCCACCATCGTTCCTCATTTGTTTTTCCTGCAAGTATCACGAAGAAAAAGAAAAGGTTTTTCTTTGCTTTTACTTTAGGGAAAACAGAGATGACCCAAAGAATGAGAGGTTAGGCAGAGTTTGGAAGGAAAACCAAGTGAGAAAAAGTACACGCTTGCCAAGAGGACATGTTTTCTCTTGTGACCAGAAGGAACAACACCGCTTACTTTAACTATTTCATTTAGCACGGTCTTCCTCTGCGACGTGTCTACTACAGCTGCCAGCTCAACCTATCATTTGCCAGCCCTCTCAACTCATCTGTGTCTACACCAACAGGCTTTCGTTCTTTTCATTGGCCAAGCTTCTTCGTGAGTGCGATGAATAAAGATTTCCATTATGGAAAATTCAACTTATCAGTGGCCATAGTCTGTTGACAGCAAAAATGTTGAATTATTGCTGCTCAATAATCCTTTATTTTTTATTTGCACATTTACACATTCTCTCTAAAGTGAGCTCAGCGCACACCCTTTGCATGTTGCTTGGCTTCTATCCAGTACAAAGTCAGGTACGAAGTATTCCTGAAAGAGTGGGTAGGCTTTCAGCTTTATTTTGTCCACTTGTTTACTTCTACCATGACTGATAACAGATGACGGTGGTAAAGATTAAAATGCTCTCCCACGTCTATCTTGATTACCTATCTTGCCTGTCGATGGCATAAAATGGCTCATAAGGCCAGCCTTTCTATTTACACGTTCTGATTTATTTGCTGTTGTCAAAGATTCCCTATTTATTATCCCCTCCAGAATGAACTGCATGCTTTCAACATTTTCAAACCATTTCCTGCTTTAATCACAGCCAAATATTTGACATCACGGGCATGCTTGGTAACTCCAAGTTTTAGGATCCCATTACACAGCAAGTTAAATAGGTGCCTGGGCTTTAACATTCGAATGTTTAGTTTTGCTCTACTTGTTTCCCCAGACAAGCAGTTCACTCATTCCTAAATCCTCATGTGAGGCTTTGCCAACAATGTTGGGTTGTCCTCATGTACTTATCGTACTTGGTGTCAACTAGAGCTGCTGAAGTCTTGCCAGCTACTTTCCGGGCATGGCTCTTAGAGACTAACGAGACGTGGCTATTAGAGAGCAAACTCTGGTACTCCAACCATTTACTCCACAGGGAAGCAGTTAAGCTTAATGGTTAACGAGGCCTCCGGAAGAGTAACTCAGACCTAAGGATTGAAGCCCCACGCTACCACTTGGCTAGCTCCATAGCTCCGCGCACAGCGCTTAATCGATCTCTGCCTTTCCTTTCCAGAGAAACAGGGACCAGTCTACTCCTCCAGGGTTTTTGTGAGGAGCAAATGAGATACATAGCAGTTACTCAATAAAGGCAATGGCTATTTTTGTTATTGTTAAACTTTGCCTTTTGGATGTTTCTATGATGTACTCTTATCTTGATCTGCTCCCAGGTAACCAAAATACGACCTCTCTCTTCCAAGAGCACATCTACTGAGTAGAAAATAAATTGTTCACTCAAAAACACTCAAAATTATCAGAATGGATTTATTGCTTAACAAATAAGAAAAAAATTAAGCAATCTGTGTTCTCTCTTGTTTTTATGGATATATAACAATAGAATCAATATGCTATGAAAAAGCTTTATATCCCATTCAGAAATCTCATTTGCCTGACTAGGACAGTCCATTAAAACTCGCTTTTTATCTCTTTGTTTCTTTGGAATTCAAAAGCAACATATCTTACCATAAACATCCAAATGTTATAGAATTATTTACAACGTAAAAAGGGAAAGTTTGAATAGTCCCATCTCAACCACTGTCATTGCTGGGGATTACTCCACACACATTTTTCAGTGTATACTCTTTACCAACTTTTACTATATACATGTATAAAAGACTGTAGCACTTTGCAAATTCTTTTTTCCTTTTAAACTTAGCAATGTATCTTGGACATATGCTTAGGTCAGTATATGTGGATCTATCTCATGGTCTTTTTTTTTTTTTAACCTCATGGTTTTAAATGGGATGAATATATTCAATTTACTGAACCAGTCTCAAACTGAAGAGCATTTTGGTTATTTTCATGTTTTTTTCTTTTTCTATCACAATCCCACAGCCCAATTCTTAACAGATCCATGGCTTGACCCAGTCTCAAGACATTTAACAAAGGTTCTTCCCAGTGTCATTATCATCTGTTGGAATGAATGGCCATATGCAATCCTCAAGTGAACCCTGCTATTTTAGGTATTTTTCTCTTGAGGAAATTTAAGGTTCTACTGTACACAGGCACATGACTTAGTCTGTTTTGAAATATTTTATTTATTTTTATTCATGAGAGACACAGACAGAGGCAGAGACATAAGCAGAGGGAGAAGCAGGCTCCCTGCAGGGAGCCCAATGGAGGACTCAATCTTGGGATCACAACCTGAGCTCAAGGCATACGCTCAACCTCTGAGACACCTAGGCGTCCCGGCTTGTTTTGTTTTTATCTTTTCAACATTAACTTTTCCTTGAAATACAAACAGAAAAAAAAAAAAAACAAAACCCAAAACATCCGTGTTTGTGCTCAGATCCTGAGGAAACCCGTTTCTCTGTCCTGGTCCTAGCATCTGTTCAGCAGCTCTTTGCTCTGTAGCAATTTCCATGGAGTTCCAGAGCGTATTAATCTCAGCTTCAGCCCTCACAGGTGCTACAGCTTTGGGCAAGTTACTTATTATCTCTGTGCATCAAGTACCTCATCTGTGAAATGGGCAGAATTCCCATATGAGGACTGAATAAATTAACACAATGTAGAGTGCTTTGATCAGGTGTGGCAATAAGTGGTCAATATATAGTAGCCATTATTGGTAACAGTATGTAGTTGTTTTTAAGGATTCTTTTTAAAGACCTGAAAATTCTGATTTCTGCCCTCACATAGAATGCACTTCTCACCCCTATTTCCGCAAAGACATTCTGCCTCTTTCACTTCCATCGCTACTTAGCTAGAAACCAGATGCTTGGGCCAGGTCTCTAAAATACCCCTGGTGTTGCAGAGTGAAGTAGCAGCTGGCCATGCAATGTGGTTTGAGGAGCACAGAGCACACTTTTCCACTCCAAAATACACTAACAAAATGCTATAGTTAGAGGTTCATTATTCAGGACTTCGGGAATGATTTGATTATCAGGAATTCACTGCTTAAAATCCTAAGATCCTGGGAAGAAAATTCTCGTTATCAGCTCACAGCTTAGCAAAGATGAACTGACAGGGAGCTAAGCCAAGATAGGTAGAAATAATGGCTTGGGGTAGGGAAGGACTGAGGGTGAGAAGTAGCCTAGAAGAGAAAGTGGGTTGGGAAGGAAAGCCTCACTGTCTCTGGTGCAGGTCACAGACCTGCCTCAACCTCCTGTCATTCGAAGAGCAGCAAAGCAAGCCCAGCTTACAGGACTCCAAATCTGGAGAGAAGAGGGTGAGTTGTATAACCCTGGCGTCTGTGGTCCTGTGCCCTGTCCTCCCAGTCAGCTAGCCACAGCTTCAGTCCTATTTCCTCCTTCATATCCCTCTGAAAGCTACCGTTTAGCATTGAGCAGGTTTCAGCAAGAAGTAACAGTGGCTTTTTTAGAAGTGGGATGATCCTGAGTGTAAGACTAGGTTAAATGTCACCTTGCCATTAGCAACCCTAACATGTTGTTTTTCTTACATTTGGCACTCACCAATAGGAGCCTGGTTTTATGGTTGCTCACTGGTGTGCCTCCCAACTCCATGAGAAGCTCTGAGGATTCAGATCTACTTTCATCCCTGGCTTTCCATCGCAAGGTCAACACACTGTTGATTGAGATGAATAAACTGGAATCGGGGGCTCTGCTTTCCTATTCGTCTATAATTAAACACGTCTCTTTCCAGCTAAGGCTGAAAGCCTATTCTGTGGCTGCCATGGCCAATGAAGAGGGCGCTGAGGGCAACGGCAGGCAGGGGGTCAGACTTCGGGTGTGGATCAGGACCCCCCAGGGTGATGGCAGTGAGCAGCATCCAGTCTCCTGGGAAGCATCCAACTTCTGCCACCTGTCCTCTGTCCTCCTCTTACCTGCTTGCCACTCAACACCCCACCAGTCCTGATTGTGCCACCATTGGAAATGAACCCCGGAACACAAAGTCCTCTTCAGTTTATTTCTGGTAAGTTCCCTGGAAGGGCTGGTAAGAAAGGCAACACTTTTCTGCTGTGGCCACCAAACACTCCCATCTCTCACACAGCAGCTCCTGGCCTCGGGACATCTAAAACTCCCTCTGCCTGGTCCCCTCATGCCCTCAGATGCCCTTTCTATGTCCTAAACCCACCTCAGAGTTCCTGCCTTAGTCTAATCCATTGACTTTCTAGAACTTGCATTTCCAACACACAGCACATGTTCCTCCAGAAGCCCTGTCTGTCTCAGGAGTTCACTCATCATCTTTCTACAGAGAAAGACTGCAAGCGGAACTAGGCTTTTAACAAAAGCTCTCCAATGATGACAGCGATTTGGCTGAAATCCCTCAAGTCTGATAACAGCAGCAAGATGCCAACAATGGTCCATGCCAGCCACTGACTGTTGGTCCCTGTAGGCTCCAGGAGAGGCTGCGTGGGTCCTGGGTTTTCAGTGGGGTTTTACACCAATGTAGCAGCCCTTGAAATTAATTTTCTATTAGAATCTAAGCCTTTCAGTCTGATAAACAAACTGCACATTGCTGTGGATTCTGTGTCTGACCTTTTACACTGGTTTTGTCAACAAAATTTACTGTATTCATAAATACTAATGTTCTCATTTGGTTCCCTATCTTTAGTATACTGTAAATTATCAGCAAGTACATAAATGTCTTGGCCTGGTAATATAGTGGCCTGAAATGACTTCCTTTTTCCTTTAAAGATGTTGCATGTTTTAATGGTAGGTGTTTCTAATTAACTTGAAGTGCCATAAACTGCCCATGTATGAACCAAAGACAAGCTAGTTGCATTAAATTAAAAGTGCAGGATCTGACTAATGTTAACAAATTAGGCATGCCTTCAAGATGCACAATTTCTCTGTTTGGAGTTGTCAACTTATTAATGCAGAGATATCAAGGCTCCCAGAACAGCCGCACCAAATGAACCTTTCAAAATTAATACTTTTGGCAATCAGTTAGGAATAAGATTTCAAGTTTTAAAGAGTCCCACTCAGGCATCTCAACAGCCCTTCTTCCTTCATAAATGAGCTCAATTTGGGTATCTGATCTTTTTGCCAATATCAGTCCAAATTAGCACTGTAAATATTGAAATCAAATGTTACTACTTGGCCTAATTTTCTTTCAGCCTGCAGTTAATCTTTATTCAGCCTTAATGAGTATTTATTGTGTGACCCTGACAGCTTGCTACTGCTGTGATAAATTATCTGACTCAAGTCCGATTAAAAATGCAACCCCGAGTGCTAATTATCTCAACAGACCTGCTTAATAATAGCATTTCTTGTCAATTATGGAATCTCAGCATGGGTGTCAATAGCAACAAATGCACAGGCCTACCTTAGATGCTGACTTCCCATAATGCCCTTTTACTTGCCATATGTAAATCAGAGTGCTTCTGTACCTGTGGTGACCTTTTATTAGCAAACTGTCAAAATGATAAAACTAGCCATAGCAAAACCCCCACCACCAGACAATTAGGGGCTACAGCTTAGGACAACAGGAGGTCAATCAGACATAGCTAATTATGATGCATCTTACTTATGGCCTGTCCAGCAGGAAGAATTAGCTGTTTTTGAAATTTATGCCCGCTTAGGCATGGCCCACAGGAGGGAAGCTACTGGAAAGTGGAGGCTAGGGAGGTGGAGGCATACAATTGCACAGTTCTAGGACTTCTCAGGGCATCTGGAATCAGATCTGAGTTCAATTTCAGCTCTGTCACTTACTTGCTGTGACTTGGAATAAATTGCTTCAACTGAAGAATGGAGCCAACAGTATCCCCTCACTGACTCGGGCCTGGGGTGAGGATTAAGAGGTAACAAGTGTAGAAACACTTAGCATGGTGCCATCACACAGTGGGGAGTGAATACCCATTTACTTTCTCCCTGCTTCCCTTTCCATGATCAAGGTAGGATCAGCCACAAGGGACGTTTACGAACTGCCTGCTTTGTGCCCTGCACAGCGTCTTACGTGCATCCTGCCACTCAATCTTTCTCCCTTACCCTAGTCAGAATTTAAGAGACTAGCTGAGCTGAAAGTTACTCCCACAGATCATTTACTACAGCCTCCTACTGACTGGTACAAATGCCCTAAACTATTCAAAACCAAAGATGAGACTCTTCTGAAAGATCTAAGGCAAACATGGCAACTTGCTTGGACCACAGCCAATGGAGTGGCATTTACTGAAATGAGCATTTATTCCAGGCCAGTCACTGTAGGGAGTGCTTTCCTTTGTTGAATCCACACAACATCCTTTTTATCATCTTTCATTTGGAGACCAGGAAATAGGTTAAGAGGCAGTGAAAGGACTTGCCCAATATCCCATGACGGGTATGTCTCAGGGCCCAGGCAAAGCGCCTACTTCCTTAAACAGGTGGGACCCCTTTGTGTATTTTATTTACTTTGACAAATGCTTTTAGTAGAGAGGAGGGGAGGGGCTGACATTGGCCTGAGAATGTTACCCTACACTGTTATGTGGCATTTTAATTATAAGGAACAATAAATAATGTGCCTTTCTGGCTCTCTTGCTGTGACAAATCACAAAACAACACGGCAGGACTAAGCCCGAAACAGCCTCTATCTTTTCATGGGGGCTGGGGGTTCTGGGACAATTTCATCATGTGACCTCAAGCATTTTCAGCCTTAGGTCGTAATTTTGTGGCACAAACCTCCTCTCCACTGCCTTTTTTGACTCCTGGGAACCTTGCTTTTTCAAGTGGAAATACCACCACTCTTCAGTTCTGCCTCATGGCCACCTTGTTGCCTCACCCACCTGCCCTTCATAGGCCAGCCTGATAAGAACTCGGAGCAGTGAAGAGGTTCTGAGCCTAACTTGAAGCAACCTCCTCAAAAAATGGTTTTAAATTTTCCCAGATTGGAAGGGTCTCCTCTCAAGTGGGCCCCTATGAAAATACAGATGTTCACATTCCCTCCATCTGGGCCATGTAGTCTATACAGAAAGGACTGAGAACTCACCCTGTCCAGTGAGAGGCCAAATGATGTTTCCCCAGTGGCCACACCCAAGATGGCTTGCAAGAAGGATTCAGGGCTGTGGGAAATGCAGGGGAGAGGAAGGCAGGGTAGACGCCTCCACTGCCAGCAGGAGGCTGCATGGCTGGATGGCTAATGAGACCCAGATGAGGGTCTCCCGCGACAGATCCGGGGAGATACAAGAAAGGAATGTGGTCATTTCCTTCTGAAATAATGTGTTCCCTCTTCCCTGACACCTCTGGCCTACTTCATTACTTCCTTCACGTACAATCTCAAATTAGGGAACCAATCTTTCCCCTCCATTTGATGCCAAGTTAGTGCCACGAGGGTATAAATCAAGTGTTTCATGAACACCGTGTGGGCTGATTTTCTTTCCAGTGGTGCTCGGGTCATCCCCCTGTGTGAGCATTCATTGCTGCCCCATGAAGTATATGTGCCTGCATCTGCTTTCACGAGTGCTGCTGTCACAAGACATAAGATACACAGCTGCTTCTCTGGGGAGTGAGCAGAGCCTCAGTGCGTGCCACAGAGATACCTGGTGGTCCAGCTTCTCATGTCTTCAAGCTTCTGCTCACCTTGCTCTGTGAAGGTAAACTCAGATTTTTGTCTGGGAATGAAACCTCACAGGCTTAAGTCTGTCTCCCGATTCTCACATTTCCTTGGATTTCTAGGACACGATGCAATGTTGATGTGGAAATTGCTCTGTACCACATCCCTCCTTGGCATGTTCTTAAACATACATTCAAATTCCACATAAGGTTTCACAAAAACTATGGAAACATATCCTCTACAGACAAGTTTAGCATGCAAGTTATTGCCCCACTGGGCAGAGCTCAATGGTCTGATACCATTTAACTCTCTCAGAGCACTACAAAGGGAACTAAATCTTTCCAAACGCTTTAGTAATAAGGAATGCAATATATATGCTCGGTGTGCTATTAGCGTCATACTTGTATCCTCTGTATTCCAAGTTGTTCTTATGCGTGAATCCACTTCAACAGAACGTGTGGCTCAAAGGCAGAGTCAACAGTGCATTAGGTTTTAACAGGCCTATGCTTGCCTGCCGACCAAACCCTTAATTTTCCGAGTATCCAATCACTTGCCATTTGGCTTCCTATTTTGAAAAATAAGCCTGTCGACACATTTCTACTAAAAAAAATCAAGTAATCTGAAATATAAACTGTGACTTAAGTGGTAGACTATAATTTGTTTTGTATGTGGATGCCAGATTTTAGCAGCTATTATCAGATTTTTCATTTTATAATGTTGACCACATCTTAAAAATTAATTATGCCTGCTATTTATTTCACAGTCCTGGTTTCAGGCCAACAAAATAGTTTCTTGAACTCGCCTGAAACATATGGATGCGGGATTTCATTTATTGTTTTTGGTAAAGTCACGTTTTTCTAAAAATCATGCAGGGGTCACATGAGAATCTTGGGTGCTGTCATTTGCCCGAAGCTGTTTCCATTAGCAACAATATTCATAAAAACACATGTCAGCAGTTAGCACTCCAGCAATCTGAGTAAAGCCAGCCCTAGGGAGCTTCATTTCTATTTTAGGGCTTCACTGTCCTTCCAAGGGGCAGAAAAAGATTTTGGATCATTTGGCTCTGCAGGAAACCCCTTGCCTAGCTTCTATTTCTTGAAACCGCACCCTTTTGGGAATCCCATCATCAGCTATGATGTGACTATTAATACATTTTGGAACATAAGAAATAATCTTTGACACCTCCCCACTATGCATTTTCATTTAAAACTATGACAAGACTTACAAGAAAATAGACCTTCCATCTCAAATCTTTGGGGAGGTGTTTGAGAATCCACTTTGGTACTTCTGGGGTACTGAATTGGGCAGGGGGAGTCTTGAAAAAAACCTTTCAGGTTTAAACACACAGCTATTGGGCGCACTTTTAAACAAAGTAAAACAAGAAACCATTGTTTCAAACAGAATTAGGTGTGTAGGTATTGCCTTTATACAAAATTATGACACAGCTGGTGCATAAAATATCCAGTAAAGCACAGTGTGGTGAGCCATACTCAGCACTGACTTTCTGGACTATGAAAAGCAATCTTGATTATCCCGACTGAGTTTCTGGGTGGCATCTTCCAATCTCTGACTTTGAGGTCGACCATCAGAGTCCTCTATACCTCCTCTCTCAGTCCCAGGGCCCATAGGTCCCTACAAGTCAGCTCTTCCCAGCAGTTCCCACTTCCCACCCTCCTCCACACCCCCATGCCTACCCACCGCCCCCCCTCCCGCCAAGTCACACCACTTCCCCCACCAGGTCTCATTACACCAACCGGATTTTTATGGATATCTGATTCCCTCCACACCAGTAACCAACATATATCAGGGGTCTGGTTCATCACGGTACCCTTGTTGCCAGGTATTTTCAGGATCGGCAGCATCAGCATGGCCTGTGCGCCTATCAGAAGTGGACTCTACCCTAGAGTTATGTAATTTGTTTGTAGCACTGGTCTAGGACTGATAGATCTTTCCTGAAAATAACTAATTTCTCAACAGTTCATGAGTGATCTAGGAATCTGACACAATCCTCAGAATGACAACTGTAGCCACTTTACAACATCTCATCGGTGGAGTGCTCACCCTACTTTGGTAACCAGGAGATAGGTCTAAATCTGCAGTCAGTTTATTTAGTCTGGGAGAGGGGATTAAATATTCTAGTTACCATACACACCAAATAGGGATAAACATTTTTGAAGAATTAACCTAAGACCATCTAATACGCAATTTTGAAGGTATTTTGGGATCTCTCAGGGCCTCATGTTCAGCACCAGCTGACAGGGGCTAGGAATGAAGCGACCTCTGTGTTACTCAACATTCTACTGGGGGGATAAAAAGAGTCAAAGAGTCTCCATGGTCCCCCTAACAACCAACTAAATCTCTTTGATAATGTGGAGTACTCAATGCTCCAAAAGACAACTGGGCACATAAGAATACAAATGCCCGGGCTGTACATCGTTCCTTCTGGACCAGAATCTTTAGAGGTTGGAGCCAGGAGTTTGTGTCTTTAAGATCTCCTTAGGTGAGTTGGGGGAAAGGCCATAAATAGGAGCCATTTGTTCTAGGCCACTGAGTGGCTCCAAAGGTGGCTTGAATGTCGCCACTATTTAATGGCCCTTAGAGAGATTTATATGGAGATTCAGACTAAGTAGGCTTGTGAATCCAAAGGTGAAGAAGGGTTTTGCTGACTACCTCATAGGTTGTGCCTATGTGCTTAGTGAACTATGTCGCTCTATTCCTTACTCCAATAAGCAAGGACAGACTATGGCCACCAACAAGTGCCACTGCCCTAAGAAGGGAAGTGTGTCCAACAGCTGTGTGTTTAAGCTCTGGGCTTGAAAGATTTTTATTTATAAAAAAAAAGATTTTATTTATTTATTCATGAGAGACACACAGAGAGAGGCAGAGACATAGGCAGGAGAAGCAGGTTCCCTGCGAGGAGCCTGATGTGGGAACTCTGGGATCCATGCCCTGAACTGAAGCGGATGCTCAACCACTGAGACACTCCCAGGCGTCCCTAGGCTTGAAAGATTTTTAAAAGGCTTCCGCTCTCCCCGCTCCCTCTCCTAGTTTAGTACCCCAGAAGTACCAAGGAGGATTCTAAGGTCTTGTGATTGTTTTGAGATAAAAATGCATAGTGGGAAGTGTCAAAGAGTATTTCTTGCATTCCAAAATGCATCAATAGTCCCATCATAGCTGATGATAGGATTCTAGAAAGAGTGTAGCTTCGAGAAATAGAAGCTAGGTGCGAGGGGTTTCCTGCAGAGCCAAATGATCCAAAATTTCTTTCTGCCCCTTGGAAGGACAGTGAGGCCTCAAAATAGAAATGAAGCCACCAACAAGTGCCACTGTCCTAAGGGGGAGAAGAAGAATTCAACATTTCTAGATAGCTATGTTATCTTGTGCCCACTGCACTTAATCAGAAATGGTTCTGTATTGTTTGTTTGCAGGAAAACTTGCCTAAAGTCTAGATCATTTTAGAGTAGGAGCATGAAATAATTTGTTTTCCTCTTTGAGGTGAAAATAAAAGCCTTATGTCTGTTCCATGTGTCATGTTACCTAATAAAGCAAGTGATACTATGCATTTTGATTATCTTCAGAGAGTCTACATTTTGTTGCTTTCTAGTAGGGTAGATTATTTATTCACCACGCCCAAGGATACTCATGTCATATATTTACAAAATAGTTTTAAATGCTTTCAAATACTTACAAGATTAAAAAAAAAGTTTGTCTTATTTTGCTCTCCGTTGACAGGTCAAGTTCATCACTGACATAGTTTTGCTAATAGATTTATAACCACTACATAATAGTAGTCATCCATAAACAATATAATAGGAACTAGTTTACTAAGAATTTAGCACTCAGTAATTCTGTTTTTAGCATTTGTGGCTCATAAAAGCTTCTGCTTCTTTCAAATGAATTTTTTTAAGGTTTTTGTTCATTTATTTGAGACAGAGTGTGAGCATGTGCATAGAGGTAGGGAGAAGGACAAGCACACTCTATGTTGAACTCAGAGCCCACCACTGGGCTCGATCCCATGACCTGCAGATCATGACTCAAGCCAAAACTGAAAGTCAGGCGCTCAATCGACTGAACCACCCAGCTGCCCCCAAATGAATCTGCTTTAATATAGCATTTATTTATTACATTTCACATAATTTAGTTAAGTCCACACTCCTTAGTTATTCCCCCTGGATCTATGATGATCTGTAAACTAGCCAAAAAACTGTAAAATTCAGAATGTATCAAGTAAAATTCAGAATGTATCAAGTTTACTCTTCCCCTCCTCCTATTTCTCTCTGGTTATTTACATCTATAGTGACATATGGTAATAAATTGCCATCACCAGCCACTCCTCACTGTGGATCAAAGCCCAGGAATGCTTGATGAAAATTTATTAGGCCTCTGCCCACAGATTCCTACCTAGCTGCTGACAGGACCCACTGCCAATGCGGCCTGGAGATGATACTGATGAGCAACAGCAAACCTGCCTCCCTCCTCCAGACCTGGCCTCCACTTGCCTTCCTCATTCTCTTTCTTCACTTTACCTACGTCTTTGGTCAACTTGCAGTAGAAGCTGCCAAGGAGGCCAAAAAGCCTGAGAGGATGCCAGAGACTAGGGGGTGGGTATGATGTGCAGAGGCCTCAGTGCTGATGATAGTGACCAGGGCTGCTCAGTTGGTTGGTGGGTGACAGGTGGCTCACTAACATGGGAGAACTGGTGACTCAAGGGACCCAGGAAGGTCGGACAGAGACAAACTGTATGAGATGCTCTAGTTTATCACCACAAGGATGGTCAAATAGACACTACATGCTGCTACTTGGTAATATTTATACAGAAGGCAGTGGGTTTATGTCCCCCCCACCCCCCAGGAGTTTCATCTAATCAAACAAAATCTGGCAATGAATATTACAGACGACTTTTAGGTCCAAATGAAGTATTTTTTTCCTACATTAATTTTTCCTACTATACTACAGTGCCTAAGGAAAAAGGACCCCAGTAGAAACCTTAGTAATAGTCTCTCATTACCACTTCAGTGGATGACTTAGTGTTTGTGCATCCATGTATTTTCAAGGGGTTGGAATAATCCCAACAGCCTCCTATTCTGCAGATTAACTTCAGGCATGTAGGAGCATTTATGGCCAGGGCGTAAGGAACAGGAATACAGCAATGGTCTATAATCTATAAGGATAATCCATCTACAAAGCCTTGTGGATAGTTCTACAACTTCCCTGCAAGGGCTATATCCCATCTTTTTGATTAAAAAAAAATGGAGATTGCAGGATTTAAACTATCATTCTTGGCCAGTGGTTGAGTTCTGGAGTTCTATTTTGGTAACTTTCTCCCCTGGACCTACATCCAATTGTGCCCGTGTTCTACCCCACGCCAGTGATCAGAAAACTTGGCAGTTAACATCACTAACTACCACTTGCCCTTAAGAGACCCCCAATTTTTGAATATCTGGAAAGCCTAAAACATATGCTAAAGTGTGCACCCACAAATTTACAAGGCTAGAGAGGAGGCTGTGTTCAACAGGCCCTGTTACCAGCTGCATACATATCCCCCCAAAAGCTGCTCTCCATCAGGTACATGCTTTGCATCACTACCCAGATTGTTACTCTTCACCTTTTTCCCCCCCAGGAATCCTCCAATTCAACAGTCATTCTGATATGTTCTATAGAGCAATACTGTTCCATATCAGGATCTTGGGTGACTACAGAGAGGTGGGAAGAGAGGGAAGAGTTTGTGGTAAGAGGCAATACTAACAGAAGCAGACTGGTTGATTTTGCTGACCCTTGAGCACCACCTGCCTCCCATAATCCTTTCTGTAGTTCTGCCCACCAACACAGCAGTTTTTTTCCTTTCCCTCTCTTGTAGTTGAGGTCCCCACACTGCCAGTTTTCAGACTGCACGTGTAGTCGCAGAATCCAGATTATATGCAGGCAAGTACTGCCATGCTCATGGCATGAAGACCAGCTTTGCCACATGGGTCCTGACCCATATAAATGAACTCTGTGGTCATTTAAAAATTGACCTCCCAGCCAATGCCATTCTTCAAGAAGCTCTATCTCACAGGTCTCCAGATTCATAGGATGTATGTCAGGAGCCTCAAGCTTCCCCTATATATATGTAGGCAAAACTACTCCCCACACCGGCTCCCAACTCCAACTTAGAAACTTTCCTAGGACTCCTGACCACAAGTGTGCCTTCCATTTACTGGATACTTCGCATCAGACCCATTAGATATTTCCCTGTTCTTCATGGTACTCTTGATAGTACCTCACTGCACAGTCCACCACCCCTGTTAGACACAGACATGTTAACATTTTCGAGGTTCAAGCTTTTGTAGCATCATCATGAATGTAATAAATGAGATTATGCTTACTAAAATGTTTTGTAATCTACAAAGTAATATAGAAGTGATTACGTGGGTCAGCCAGATCTCAGTGGAAGACTTCCCCTTTTCTTTGCAATGCTGTTGAGTCTACGCATTTGGAAGTTACAGAAAGACACTTGAGGGCCACCCTAGGTGGTTGACAGTAAATAGGCAAAGCTGCTTTATCTTCGAGGTGGTTCAGTGTCCTTAGGTATACTTAGAGCATCTGCTTAGAATGCTATCCCTCCCAAGAGGGGCTGGGATTGTCCAGTGACCCCCATCCAAATGTGATGAAGAGACACACAATTATGGGAGACAATCCATGAATGGCCAACTATCATGAGCATGGGACTTCTGAGTAATTCTAGACAGGCATACATTTTACTTAAAAATGAGCTTTTTATGATAATGATTCCAGTGATGTCAACTCATAGTAATTAAAAACTATAGATCAAATACTGGGATGAATATATGAAGTCATTTTAACTTTGAATCAAACTTAGTTAACAAAACTTGAACTCTGTGTTGTCCTACTTAGTAGGACTATGTGCTATGAACTAGATATTTAATTTAATCCAATACTTAGCCTACAATGCGCTGTATAGAACTACGCAAAGTGGGCAGCCCGGGTGGCTCAGCAGTTTAGTGTAGCCTTCAGCCCAGGGCCTGATCCTGGAGACCCAGGGTCGAGTCCCACGTCAGGCTCCCTGCATGGAGCCTGCTTCTTCCTCTGCCTGTGTCTCTGTCTCTCTCTCTGGGTCTCTCATGAATAAATAAATAAAATCTTAAAAAAAAAAAAAAGAACTATGCAAAGTAGTTGTCACAGCATCCATAAATTACTGGTTATTTCAAGGCCAAACATAGTACACAATATTACAAATCAGTCCAGTAAGTTTCTATTAAAAACGCACTGATGGTTCAAATGATCTGAATTTCAATCATAAAAAAGACATTCCCCTTGTACACAGGAAGACTTAATCTTTCTCTAATTTTCTGGAAATATAAAATAAGGCTATTACATTTTCCTTTTAAAATGGTATTTAAATAACTGGTTGTATGTATTCCATTATCTTGCCCATACTTTTATGACTGTAAACCACTTAAACTGGACTTACTATTTCTACTCACCCATCTCACTCAGGAAGCTTGGCTCAATGCTTGTCATACAGTGAAGGCTCAAGAAACACTTATTATTATGCCCATCTCCTCTATGTAAGTATGCTCTTTCATTTTAATTTGGGTTTGATAACTTCCTTAGGAATAATATTATAGCTCATCCTTTGACGGCTTATAACAGTCCTTACCCTGTATTCCTGGATGCATTAATTCTGCTAGGCTAAAAGAATACTACTGCTAGCCTAATCCAATCTGCAAGTCTCTGATATTTAATAATGCAATTTTTACCAGGTTCTAAAGCATTTGCTACCACAGTATATGCAAATAAACAGTAAAAGCATGCATTTGAAATATTAAAGCAGAAACTTTATGTTTATTTTTCTGATTCTGGTCATCTTTCCTAGGCAACCATACTCACTTTGTAGCTACACCAATCTAAATGTGCCTATTCCTATCTGATGAATTCGTTCATTCACAAACATTCAAATTCTGATATTGAGGATTCTCAGTAAATACTTGGCAGATGAAAAACTGGTTAATGCTGAGGCCAGTGGGGTGGGTGCTCAGAACAGCTGTATTACCAGCAATTCAATGTAACAAGAAGTTTGTGCTCAGTTCCTGGGGCATAAAAAAAAACAGCCACCCCTTGCCTTCAAAGAGCTGGTAGTCTAATAGGTAAGGCAGGTACACAGTGAACCATAACCACTTCTGCATGACATGAAGGCAACACTTAGCATAGAGGAGTAATTAGCTGTAAGGGGTAGGAAGAGTCAGGGAAGTCTTTTCTGCAGAAGCTGGCTTTTGAGGGATCGGTTGGAGTTTATCAGAGAGAAAAGGGGATTAGGTCATTGATCCTGGCACACAGTGAAATGGTTCCCTTGTTTCACCTGTGCCCCCAACCCAAACGGGGCCCTTTGCCAATGCAGACACAGCCGTGAGAACAAAATTACAGTCTAACCCACCGATTCTCCATTTACATTCTTTCTTAGGTCTCCTAAGTAACACCAACTGCTGAAATACAGATCTAGCTAAAAGAAATCAAATCCCACTAGGCCTTCCCGAGGTGGCTGAGCTTTAGCTGGGAGTGCAGTCTTTTCTCTCTAGACTATGAATCACTGAGGAAAAGGGACTGAAGTGAACTGTAAGCAGCTACAGGGCTGGGAGAGCTAAACAAGCATGTTCCTTTTTCATTAAAATCAGATGTTATCGACTTTAGTCTGTTTTCTGTTCTTTATAAGGACAGATGCAGAAATGCATTTAAAACATGTTTAAAACATGTTCGGGAAAAACACATTAAGATATATTTATTCTTATGAGAGTATAAACATGGTAGGGATTTGAAGACACCTGCTATCAATATTCAATATAAAAAGTCTTACCTATTTGATCCCTTAAATGTTACCAAATGGAACCACATCCTGATCAACAAAGAGTTTCATATATATATATATATTTTTAAAGAGTTTCATATATTAAACAAAATCATCTTTAGCAGAGAAAAAAAGGGGGACTCCCCCCGACTCTATAGGCAGTAGCATGGAATATTAGTTACAGTATTAGCACAATCCTGAGCTTACTTTATTTTAAAAGCATGGAACAAATATTTGATGATGCCTTAAGTTCTACCAAACTCAAGTTTTTCCAGCTGGCAAGCATAATCTGAAAAGTCAAGTCATGTAAGGCTATGTGGCCCTATGTACTAAAAATACTCTCTCCACTTTCTCAATTTTTCAAGCCCCTAATCCAATGTACAGGTGGATAAATTTTAAGCTTGAACAACATTTTGAGGTGTGGGCTTTGTGTTAACTCCAGCCAAGAGGTAAAAACTGCCCAAACCCAATTCTGGCATTCATCTGTATGGTAACATTTGAGAATAAAATTTATGTGTATAAAAAGGATTTACAAACTTAATGCTGAATCTAAAATGTGCTGTTTTAGTCACCAGGGCAAATGACAAATCCAGCTGTTTGACACCGTACTTAGCTGAAGTGCCAGCAGTTTATTGCCAGCTCAGCTTTGAGAGGGTGAGGTTGAGGGAGCAGGCTTCCTAAAGCTCTGAGTTTCGCTGGGGTATGTGACCTCAGAACTGACCTAATCAGATTAGAAGGGTCCAGATCCTCAGAATCTCTAAACAGGGCCCTGGGCCTGCAGTGTGTACACACCCACATTCTTTTGTCACGGGAAGGAGTAAAACAAGATCAACTTCCCTTGAACAACTGGAAAACAAATGGACTGAAAATCATGTTTGAACTCCTTTAAGATCAGACCAAAGATCTGGAAAAAATATACCTATAGTAAGTTATGGGCCAACTCAGAGAAAGGAATGAGCGAGGTTGCGCCAACAACCCAGGGAAAAGATGAACAGCTTATCCTGGACAATCAGAATGCAGCTGGCTCCTCACTGGAGATTTCACCGGAGAAGCCACAATGACAATATTACCATCACTCCAGCATGGCGAAAGAGGTAGTACACCCTGGTGCTGGGTGCTGTGACCTCTGACTCCTGTCCCCACTGGGGTCTTGCCAGGCCCCTCCCTGCAATGTACCTGCTCATTCCTCAGCTGGCCCCTCCCAGGTAGGCTGTCCAGGAACCAGCAAAAATGAGGCTTTAGAGTCCTAACTGCAGACATCCTAGAGGCTTTGGACACACACCCTTTACTCCTTATAGCGGGTAACCTCCCTCCTCATAGTTTCTAAAGGTATGCAAATGGGTTCCCAGGTGCCATAGTGTTTCTTTTCCCAGATTCCCTTCATTGAATTTTCTCTACCTATCCTGCCCAGCCTGGCTGATGGCCCTCGGGATGCTCAGTGCCTGCTGCTACCTACAGAGGAGTGCTAACCATGGAATGGGGCTTGGTGGGCAGTGAGTGTAACCACTGAGTCCAGGAACACTTAGTTAGAATGGTGTTTTTTGTGGGACCTTCATGTCTACTTGCAATATTAATCCCATTCCTCCACCCCCAGAAGAAGTCCAGCCTTATAATCTAGCAATTTTTCACTATCATGACTGGTCAGCCCATATATGAAGGCCAAAATTAGGAACTCAGAGAAAGGTGGCTTAGGGTGCCCACCTGTCATTTGTAAAAGAGATTAGTAAAAAATCAAAGGTACCACAATTGAGGTCCATGTGGGGGACAGGCTCAGCTCAATCTGTGAGCAAGATCACTCTCTAAGCACCACACTAGACTTTTCAGGCTCAAGTGGGACTGTCTTAATTGACTTCTTCTAACTTCATGACAATTAAGGAGGCTGGCCAATAAATTCCTGTGGTTTGGCCTACCTATACCTCTCAAGATATATATTAGTCTTTTACATATTCAATGTTCATTTCTGCCAGATTTGTGAAGTAATAGAAAAAAGTGGTAATAAGTGAAACATCCTTTGTAACTCCTATGAAAATCAAGCCAACATGCGTTCCCTGAATTCAGTGTGTTTTTAGAAAAAGAGGTGTAATTTATATCATTTCATTTATAACAGTGCTAAGTTAATGCTCTTGGCTGCTTTTGACAGCGACCTTTCCAATCGGATTGCAATGATTTGTTTCCGTGAAACACTTTCAGTACTCAAAGACTTTTAATTAGCTTTCTAGAGTGTTTTCCTGATGGACATCACCTCCCCAAAGCCCTGTAAGTTTCCTGGCTTCTAAAAATGAACAAGAAGTTGACTCATATTCTTCGAATTTCAGATTTTCTGTGGGTCAAGAACAAATTGTTTGGCGACCCTGACTGCAACTGCTAGGGATTCATGTGGACCCCTCTCCACCCTCACCCAAACCCCCATGCCTGTTCAGTGACTTGACTACTACTTTCCTTTAATTTTACAACTGATCGTGAGGGTGTCACTAAAAGGCATGTTTTTACATAAATATGTCAGCTAAGAGTAGTAGTAAGATAGAAGGCCATGATTAGTCATGATCTTGACTTAACATAGCATTTCCTAAAGGGAGGGGGGAGTCTATAGTCAAAATACAGGTGGGAACCCCTAGGCTAAACAAGCCAATCAGATATCTTAGTAAAAATAAAAATTCTCACAGGCTTTAATCTGCATTGTGAATCTTTCCAACTATATATATGATATATAGTAACTCCCAAACTTATATTGACCATAGAATCCTTCTGAAGAGCATCTTCATGGACTGAATGTTGTGACAAATTCACTTTTGGACATGTGGATTCCATTTAGCAGATTAACAGAGCACTGGGGGAACAAGGAGATGAGCTTATGTTCGGATAGGGGTGGGGGGCTGGAGCACTGATGTAGTAGTGGGAGGGCCAGCAAAATCCTCGAGTAGGGCATAGAAAATCTTAAAGATCAGGGATCAGGACCCTTTATTCAGCTCTGAGAGCTTCAATGAAGCAGCAGAGTAGAACGTGATACCGATGGGCTAACACCTATCTAATTTGGATCCACCCTTTACCCGTCTTTCACATTACTACGAGAGCAGGTGACCAACTAGTAATATAAAACAAGGGGTCTCCTGACTCGATTACTGTCTCACTGAGTCTGCCATGTGTCCAAAGACCCCTGTTAAGATCAAGCTCTTTAGGTTTATGACTCAGGTATTCAAGAAATAGTTTAACATAGGAATGCTACCAGGGAGGGTAATGTATTAGGTTGTGATTAGCCAATTACCCCTGTATTTGAACCTCATGAGCAGAGCTCATCATGATTCCCTAATGCCCCTCTACTTGGAATTGTCATTTTGTACCCGATCCTCTACCCCTAACCAGGACTCTTGAAGCTTCTGAGGGGAGAGGTTTTTTTCCTCACAATACCAGGAACTACTTTCTGGAGAAGGGGGCGCATGTGGAAGGGCACACATCCACAGAACAGCAGGAATGTCATACCAAGGAGGACGGGTGAAAAGTGCAGCCACGTCAAAATTCCCCCACCTCACCATTTTGGTGAAGGCCAGGCCTGGCTGTTGCAAGACACCCGCCTCCAAGACATAGGGCCAGTTAACTTTGTTGAAGTGCTACCTCTGAAGTAAGAGTCTATGTATTTGAGATCCCAGAGTCAAGGCTCCACATGAATAATGGCAAATCTTATATTTTCTTTTCTTTTTTTTTTTCAAATCTTATTTTTTCTATTAAAACTCAAAATCAAGTGTGGTAACTCCTAAGGCCATTTGTTGATGGAAAGTTTGTGCTGCTGATGCATTTCTGTTCTGCCCTAGTCTGAATTCACCAACCCCTTTCCCCTTCTAGTGATGAAGGCCTGTATTATCTAACGTACAAATCTCCCTCAGTTCTTTCCTGGGTAAGTGAATTGCATTTGAGTCTTCAAAGCACTCCTTCAAAGACCTTTGAGGACACGAGCTTATACCTAATGTCACTTGGCCACATTGTTCCAGAAATTTCTAGTTTTTTTTTTTTTTTGTATCCTAAGTATTAGGCCTCGCCTGGCATTTTAGAAGTGGTTTCCATGGCTTCTATTGTGCTTATTTATATGATAAGCCTATTTTGTGCTTATTTTCTAGGGAATGGTGACACAAGGGATCATTTTCAAGACGGTCTCAGAGAAAGTGACATCTTGGGCTGGTCCACCTTATAAAGACCTTTCTGCAGGATTTCAAGTTCTGCACCTGGTATGAAGTATTATACATTTCCAGAGCATCAAATATAGAGGCATAAAAGCAAATAAAAATGGACTCAAAAATAAATCCAAATGGGGTGCTTCAGGTTATCCAGAGTACTGCAGTACTGTATTTTCCTCCTTTGCCCCAGCTCCATTGTTGCAACATTTTATCATCTAGAAGATCCTATTTTAGGACATGCTTAACAAATGCCCTGCCTCTGTACTCAGACTACTGTAATATTACAGTAAGATTAATGAATTCACAGGCTGTTTCTAAGGATTTAATGGCTTCTTAATAGAATAGGGTAGACGCACGGCTAGACTACTATGACAAATCATAAAAGCTTCTTAATAAGAAACTTCAATTAGTTAATTAAAATTTGCTAATTGAAAATTCCAAGAATAGCATGTAAAATACTCCAGACCTCTAGATATGGCCATAAAACATATCTAACAGCCCACCAGACAAGTTCTACAGATCTGTGCAGTAGGAGAACTTGGTCAGTGAAATAAGAAATGAGGGAATAGGTCATCACATAGGAACCTTGAGAGCAGTCTAATATATCAGGAATGAAAATGGAAAATTATTATTTATCACTAAGAGAGCAGGTACAAGGAATGGAGGCCATCTTTATTAATTTACTCATGCATTCCTGACTCCTCCTACTACTTTACATCTTTCTGCAGTGACACGAGGCTTATTTAAGAGATGCATGGGTTTTTACCCATTCTGTACGTTTTAACATCTCTTCCTGTTCCTAAAGGATGCAGTTGATGATATTCAGGGTGGCTCTATAAGAAAATGCTCAAAATAAACATCATTAAGGTGATTGATGCATAGTTTCTATTAAAGAGCAGTTCAAATGTTGAAGGGTAGGAATGTCTTCAAAGACAAGGGGGTAGAAAACATATTTTTAAAATGCCACACAACCAGTTCTAAGTCAAGGGGAGGGAAGAATGATAACAGAGCTATAGGACCCACCTGTCAGTTGGCCTACCTAGCCTGTGTGTTATCAGGCACATGGCTGCTCCCCCAACAATCTGCAAGCTAGACTTCACTGCTCATCTGAAGCATCCCTGCCAAATGGCTCTAGTGAAACCTGAAGCCTCCAGCCCATGTTCTCCAATTCGTTCTTGTTATGAACCAAAGGGTCCAGTTCCACATGACTCACCTTTGCTCACCATAGCTCGTGAGCAAAGTGAGGTCAAGTGTTTTACACCTTTGAATTCAGTCTTGGAATGGGATTTTTTTCCAGTCTGGCTACATCAGCCCCACTCTGTTGTGTCCAGGTCAGGTCTCCTTACAAAGAACTTAGGGAGCAGATAACGGATGACCATGGGGGGAGAGGGGGTGGGGAGATGGGACCTGCTCATAGAAATGAGCATAGTACTAATAGGAGTAATAGTGGTTGTAATAGTAACAGTAGAGGAGAGGTAAGCTTAGCAATAGTGCTGGTGGTTGGTGGAATTCTGACAGTAGCAGTGACATCAATAATACTAGTGGCCATTCAGGGAAAAACCTACTAAGCGTTCAAGGCTGTTGAGACTCTTTATTCATTTTTCTTTATTGTGCTTATTTTACAGATGAGAAAATGGTGGCTCTCAGGTTAGTTATCTCACAGGGATATGGGGGGAGTGGCAAACAATAGACTTAAGATTTTAATTAGGATGTTCCTGATGTTTTCTCATCACACTCTAAGTCCTCTGGACAAATCTCAGCAAATATCTCTAAGCCATTCATTCTTCCATCCCTTTAGCATGGAATGTCATTCTTACTCCTAAGTAGCCAACTCCTCTTTACACTGCAAAGCCTAGTCATTTTCCTCTTCCTCTGATGAAGCTTCTCTGATTGCTTCAGTTCCTCCCAAGTCACTGCGCTGACCATCTGAGCTGCTCACACACTCAGCGAATCCCCTGGGACACACTTTGCATCGTTATTTAAGTTTTCAGGTGCATCCTCTTGAACATAGGGACCAAATGTTAGATCTTCGGTCTCTCCTTAGGTACCTGGCACTCATTAGCATACGTTATCTCTATTCCACAGAAGAGAAGGCCCATCAGTACAGCAAGGTGAGGAGGGCCCAGAGTGGGGATCGGGTGAAATGCTGTAACCTTCCCACTTAACTTCACTCGCCATAAAAATGCACTCACATTCCCTAGATTCTTCTCTTTGGAAAAGGTATGCATCTCTAAGCAACTTTCTAACAGAAACAAGGCAGATTTCAGAACATGAAATCTTCCTAATTCATTAGACCCACTGTGTTTATTTAACCGAACGGCCTTTCACTGGAAAACGTTATACGCTGAACAATTCCAGTGCCGCTTTTTTTTTCTTTCTAAATTTTATTTATTTATTCATGGGAGACATAGAGAGAGAGAGAGAGGCAGAGACACAGGCAGAGGGAGGAGCAGGCTCCACGCAGGGAGCCCGTTGTGGGACTGGATCCTGGGTCTCCAGGGTCACCCCTGGGCCGAAGGCAGGGCACTAAACTGCTGAGCCACCGGGCTGCCCTCTAAGTGCTGGTTCCTAACTTGCGTGATCTTTCTTCCCAGGGGCAGTGCACTTACCTCGCGCAGGAAATTTCTTTAGGTTACATTCGTTTCAGGATAACCTTTGATACGTTAACCTGGCGCCAGGAACTTGGGAGAGACGTGGTGTAAAAGCGTGGGCAAGGCTCTCACGAGCCTGGCTGGTCTCTGCTGGTCTGCTCTTTGATGCCCAGGGAAGTGGCGCGTGGCCGGAGGCGGCCCCTCAGCCTGGCTGTGAGTGACAACAGCGGGGCTGGCACGTCCACAGGGGGACCAGGGGTCGTCTGGCAGGATGGGAGGCTGCAGGAGGGGGAGGAGGACACCCAGAGGGAAAAGCTCCCAGGAGCCCCCCCCTCCCATCGCTGCTGAGGGCGCAACACCTGCGCCTCGCCGACACTAACTGCGCCTGGGCCCGCCGCTCCGGGCCTGGCTGCAAAGCCTGCTGGGAGGTGAGCGGGAAGGACGAGGGCACACGGGAGGCGTGCGGCGAGACGCCGAAGGTGGGCAGCAGGACGGCAGACGCGGCGAGGCGCAAGAGGCCGCACGCCAGCAGGGCGGACCAAAGCAATGCAAGAAGCACGGGGGCGCTCTGCGGGAGCCAGTGTGAGAGGCCAGCGGAGCAGCCCCTGGGTAAACAGAGGCTCATGGCAAAGGGAGCCTGGCATTTGACGCTACTGTTTAACGCTTCTGCGACAAACTGCGACAAACTGATAGCAGCTATGGACCACAGCGTCACCAGGTACTGTCCTAAGTGCTTTACGTGTACTACCTCGTTTAGTATTTACCACAGTATACCAATGGGCAAACGGGAGCACAGAGAGGTGGAGAGACCTGCCCAAGGCTGCACAGTTTACCAGCGGGACACAGGAGAAACAGTCTGTCTCCAGGGGCCGTGCGCTTAGCCGCTCAGCTAGACCGTCCGCCACAGCCTATGGCAAGCAGCTAGCCCCTAGGTTACGGGAGTTGTTCAGGAGCTGTGGCTCCCCCCTGCCCCCCCAGGCAGGACTCTGAATCCTCACTACTGCCCAAGACTGGTGTGCGTGAGCGAGCAGCACAAGGGGCGACTTGGCCCCACCGACCACCTCACACTGCCTCACGACCGGGAGCGGCCTCCTATTTGCCACCACAGGCATGCCTGGAACGCTGGTGACAATGTTCAAGTGTGAATGTTTCAGAAAATACCGCCCCCCCCCCCACACACACATACTCCCACCCCAAAACAGAGATAGGGAGAGCTAGCGATGGCAGGAAGGAGAGGATTTGTTGGAATTTGTTCTTGGATACATTCAAGAATGGAATGCTGGCTTTGATCAGCTCTATGATATACACCTGTCCACCAGACATTTTATAGGAAACGAGGAAATGTCATCATTAAAAGTTTCAGTAGGAGCTCCAGCCAGAGGAACTCTGCATTGCCACTGTGCGCCGATGCGATGTAATTTGAGAATCTAAAGGTTTGGGATGCCCCGGTGGCTCAGTGGTTTAGCGCCTGCCTTTGGCTTAGGATGTGATCCTGGAGTCCCAGGATCGAGTCCCACATCGGGCTCCTTGCATGGAGCCTGCTTCTCCTCCCTCTGCCTGTGTCTCCGCCTGTCTCTTTCTGTGTCTCTCATGAATAAATAAATAAAATCTTAAAAAAAAAGAATCTAAAGGTTTGGGGTGCTCTCGGGGTCTTTCTGTCATGGGTGTCAAAGGTATGTCATCACCCAGAGGCAGAGTGCTGTGCTGGTCCACTGCTTTAGAACCGGGGATACCCAAATTCAAATCTCAGCTCTGCTACTGATGAGCAACTTCTTTCTGCTTCATTCTGCTCATGTAGAAAATGATGATGACGCTCCAGACACAATATTTAATAACTACAAAACTTCTTGCTTTTTGCACATCAAGTTTTGGTGGACGTGAATCCCTGACAGTCTTCTATAATTCAGCACAAAATGCATGTTTTCATTCAACATATGGAGAATCTACCATACACAAGACTAGCTACATAGTAAAGGAAATGCATGTAGATAAGAAGTATCAAATAACTTTTCTTCAAGTTTTTCTGACTGTAGATGTGCATAACTTTGTCGATTTTATGCTAGAAAAGGGTAAGAATGATCATTATAACTATTATAACTTTATAATTATTTGGGAAAATTACTACAAGGTCCATGGCCTTAAGTGTTAGGAAGCCAGCTCACAGTGTATACCCACTGCTTATGAAGTTTATCTAACTTGCACCAATGATTGGGTGATTCACAGTCTTCTCCAATCCCCGAGAGTCAAGATTTGCCTTTCTAAAAACAGAAGGCTTTCATGCTAATCCTGGACTCTCCAAGAGACAAGAACTAAAGGGATCAGAAATGGTGGATATGAGTTAGATGTGGAATCCCATACCGAACGCAGAACTAACAAATCCTTAGAAGAAAGGCAGAAAGGCTTTGCCAGACCATAAATTAATTACCTTTAATGGCCAGGCTTAGGGTAAAAGCAAATAGACATGCAAGCACTTCCCTATCTGCTGCTTTCATTTTGGTATTTAGCACTAGAGTTAAAATCACTTTTAATCAGCAAGAAAGGCAGTTGTTTTTAAAACAGTAACATGCTGGAGAGAGAATTTCGCCTGATATTGAAGGGAATTTGAACTTTGGCCCTGGTTGTAGAACCACCCTAGGTATGCCTGTCTAGAATACACTGCAAATCTTGTCTCCTTTAAATCAATAGGCTAAAGTTCTCCAAAGGTTAACATAAATGATTCCACCCATCATCCTTTCTTTTAAATCCTCACTGTATAGGGTTAACATTTACCTTTAATTTAATAAAAGCAACAAAGTGAACACAGAGAGCTTTCAGAATTAGGGAATTCAAATTCCCAAGTATATTGCACTTTGAAGTGGAATTCCTTGAGATTGATTTTCTATAAATCAAGGTGAACACAGATAATGAGACAGGATTTTCTGGGGAATGTATCCTCGTACATACTATGTATAGTCTGGCATATAGCATTCTGCAAACTCATTTTCTAGTTGTTAAGTCAATGCAATTTTAGGAGTACAAAAATAATCATCTATATCACAGCTAAGTTTCAATGAACTCTAAATTTGAAACAGTGTAGCTTTTGGGCTACCTCACCTGTGGAGAGAATCAAAGCTAATTTTTGGAAGAGAAAAAAATTACTGCTTCATTTCAATTTCTGTCCCTATTCCATGGAATTATTCAGATTAAATTAAAACAGTGGTATGGGAATGGCCAATTCTAGGGGTCTTGCACACATTTGTGGTGCCGCCATAAATAATTGCACAGGTTAAAAACACATAGATACATGTTTGTAAATGACTGCATTTTAAACAAACTAAGGCAGACTTATGGTTAACTAAGCAGTATTTTCTCTTATCCTAACAAAATTTCTTATGGTGGAGGATGCTGCTAACATATGAACTGTTTACTTAGGGACCTGTAATATAGTAATGGCAATTGTGAATTTCTCTAGTGCTTCACCTACATACTCTCTGTCCTCCAAATGTTTTGGGATTTAGTAGAAATCTGTTTTCCCTTGGGGACTGTATAATATCATCCAATATGTACATTGTGGCAGAAGTTGGAGACTCATCGGTAAGATAAATAGTATCCACTCCTGAGAAAAGGTCCTATGAAAATAACCTAAAAGGAAAAAAAAAAAAAAAAAACCTACTGGCATGTTAACTGCTGTGTTACACTGAATGTAATCTATTAATAATGAAAGCTTATTATTTTTTTTGATAATGAAAGTTTTTAAGCAGTCATCTGACAACAGAGTCCATGTCTCTGTGAACTGTATCTTACAAAGGGATATTATGTGGTCATTTTTTAAAAAATAGTAATTTTGAAGATGTGGTAATAAGATCTTCATGAAAGGACTTAAAATGTCACAATCATACCCTTATACAGATGTCTATAAATTCGACTGAGTCAAAATCAAAAGGAAGTCATAAACGGTCCACTCCCAGGGTACCATCTTTAAAGTATACCTTAGGATTTCCTTAATTTTTTAAGACTTTATTTATTTGACAGAGAGCAAGCCAAGCAGGACAGGCAGAGGCAGAGGAGAAGCAGGCTCCCCACTAAGCAGGGAGCCTGACATGGGGCTTGATCTCAGGACCCAGGGTTCATGACCTGAGCCAAAGGCAGATGCTTAACCTACTGAGCCACCTAGGCACCCCAGGATTTCTTTAATTTAAAAAAATGTTTTTTTTGTGGCCCACAGAGTATGTATAAAGTGTTTTTTTTTTTTAATTTAAAAATTTTTTTTTTTTTTAAAGGAGTCAAGCATGGGAGATGACTAAGGAAATCAGAAGAAAAAGGAACCCAATCTACTCTGGTGGTTGTGAATCTTATTGATGGCTAGCTGGGTCACTGCATGTGCCAGTGATAGTAACTCATGAATCCGTTAGTCCTTGAAATAGCAGCTAAAATGCCCAAGCTATTTTCAGGAAAAATCAGAGAGAGAGAAAAAGAGAGGGATAGACAGATATAGAGACATTCCCAGTCTATCTTGTGGTCTGGAATCTGTTGTGGTATCTGTGACCATGAGTGTGTGAGTATGTTTGCATGTGTTTCTTTTTTCTAACATTATCAGCATGAGAACGACTAGAAACGTGCTGTAGATTTTTCAGAAGTCAAGACAGCTGTGGCAGCTACAGGCTTTCATTTATAGACACTGACACTGCACATTTCAGTACATATCAGATTCAAAGGTTAAAATATGTACATATTGTTCTTCAGCATGAAATCTAAGCAAAGAGCATAACTCTGACAGTACCAAAATGTTGCATTTACTTTTTCAAGTCGTTGTACACCCAAGATAACTTTGTTCTGTGATTTTTTTTTTTATAACACAAATAACAAAAAGTCAGGCAGCTAATGAAAAATGCATCCATTCTATATGCAAAGTCCAAGATAACGTAGATCTGAACATGTTCATTGTTATAGTCAGGTTGTCTCACACAGCATAAATAAGTTTTCCTTATGGCTAATATTTAACATACATCAAGGACCATCACTCAAAAGTCTTTTGACATCTTAAAATTACTATTTGAGATGAATAAGGGCCATGGATCACAACATCCTTAAATTTCCCCAAATTTGACTATATGATGAAGACTGCTGAATGTCTTTCTGTTTAAAAAAATTTATCTTTCTATGTGATACATCTTTTGGGGGTATATTTGAGTATATTCAGTTGAGTGCTGATTAACCCTTCTTGATCTTTAGTCCTGACAAGAAATGAAAGAGCCTTGTATTTTATAAATCTTTAGACTTACCAAAATCTAACGTGCTCAAGACTGACAAAAAATGAAAGAGAAAAACAAAGCCAAAAATCATAAATCCTTCTTGACTAGAAGGCATTCCTCCCTTATCCCTAAAAGTAGTTCATTCCTGCACATCTTGTTTGAATTTAACTTCTGAAGTTCATCTTGTCCCATCCCTAGAACAAGTCAGGAGGCAGGGGGATAATGATAGGACTACCTGAATAAAAACACATGACCAACATGGCCACATACACACAAAAACAAGAGGAGACAGAAAAATACCATCAAGTGACATATTACTTGGACACATGTGTTTCTGTATTTTGTCATGAATGTTCAATTGGAAAGCTACTGAAAGTATTTGAATCCTCCTTCCTCTGCTATTACAAAACGTGGAAATGTAATCAGGAAAAGTTAAGCAACATGCTGGCATGGCTTCTCAGTTCTAGAAGATTGGCTAAAAGAAAAAGTATTCAACACATTAACACCATACAATGCATTCAGCAACTCTGCATGGCAAGGTAAGATTCCCGCTAGCACAAGGTCGGGTTCTTCCGAGAAGGTGCCTCGCACAGATGCTGGCTTTGAGTTTAACTTGGGAAGAGCGCTGTTTTTCTTTTATCCCCACCCGCTCTTTCTTACACCAGCCTTACATGATTTATAGTATTTTTATTGCAAATATAGTAATGAAACCTCACTTTGTGCAGATTGAAGCGGTGACGAGGGAATTGCAGTGGTTTGGCGATGAATGGAGGTGGAGAGTGAGATGCAAAATTCTATTCCTGTCACAAGTGAGAAAAACATAGTTCAAGGTTGACCCTCGACACAGTCATGTTCATGGGGGCGGGGAGACCCCTGGAAGGCAAAGGACACTGCTGGTGCTTGTGTATGGAATGTGGCCATGCCTGGAATGAGATGAAGCCCATACACTGTGTTATCCCTTTTCTGAGCCTCTATAAATACAGAGAAGCAGGATAACACAGGCTGCCACAATCATTACTGGTGGCCAAATCTCTCTGGTGGGAAAGGCAGGTTTATTTTCATGCTTTCATATTAGTTGAACCTTTTGGATATAAACAGAATTCTTAGGAAACTCTCAAGGGATAATCCTGTCTGACCTTCCCGTGGTACCCTGCTTAGAAAGTTCTTTCCAGTTCTTTAATTCCTTTAGAGGTCTGGGATGCTGATCTGGTAACTTGCAAAGCAGCAGAGCAAGCAACAAAGAGGAGGTAATGGCTTCACCTCCCAGCTGCTTAAGTTCAGACAAAAAAAGAAAACTGGAGGGATATGCAGGTTGACTGCAAGATAGTGTGGATCTCACGAGCCTAAGGAATCGGGCTAGTCAGGGTCTACCTGTGAAAGCCAAGGGATTTGGAAAGGCCCAATTACCATTTCCTATTATACTCTCTCACCTTAGACTTCTGCTCATTTGGGGAGGATGGAAGGGAAGTGGGGGCCTGCAGGGAGGGGCTGTTAAAGAGATGGGAACAGAAATCAGCCAACACACCTTCTCCTTTTCCACCCCCTTACATCTGGTTCCCTCCTCATCTAGGGCCTTTGTGATTTTCACAGAGTGATCGCAAATGGTGGACAGGAAGGAACATATCTGAGTGCAAGATGATCTTTGATTCCTCGGGAATCATACAAATGTTTAGTCATTCAGTTTCAAACAAGGACTCCATCATTTTATATGAATGATTTGATCATTATTCTACAGGGACTGGGGCATAAATTTTGGCTTCTCTCTGGATCTCATATTCAGTACCCTTTTGAAAGGAATTCCAGAAGACAGCTTGGGAATTACAGCCTTCCTTTATGTGTTGTTGAAAAGATCTACTAGCCCTATTCTCGGTCATGGCCCTATTTACATGAAAAACTGAGATCTCACTGGTCATTTACGAACCCTACGTACTGACATTTTCTTTAATATTAAATTGGTAAAGTTTTAAAAATGGTCATTCTTAATGCCAGCAAGGAAAGAGTGAAACAATATTCTCATTCACTGCTGGTAAGAATAAAAATTGACTACTATCCTTTATGGTGATAATAGGACAGTCTCTATCAGTGGTGAAGTGTCCACACTCTTGCATATCCATTCTAGAAACATGTCAAAGGGAGTCATGGCATTCTTTATAACAGTGAAAAATAGAAAACAATCCAATGACTGATAGGAAATGGTTAAGTTCCAGGTACTAATGCTGCCAAATGATTATTTAATAAAATATCTAGAGGCAAAAAAAAAAATGCTCACAATATAGTTAAGAAAAGTAGATGACAAAATTCTATGTATGGTAGGATTCTGAAAAAATATGCACAAGAAAAAAAAAACTAGAAGAAAATATCAACCATGATTAACTCTGGATGGAAAAAATTTATCTTCATCATCTTTATTTTACCAAATTTCCACACTGATACTTCTTTTGTAAAGAGAAAAATACATTAAAAAGATAGTGAATCAAATAGATGAAAATTATAACAAAGGAAGCTGGGAAAGATTCAAAAGAATCTAGGGGCCCCTGATGGCTCATCAGTAGAGCATATGACTCTTGGTCTCAGGGTTGTGAGGTAAGCTCCATGTTGGGTGTAGAGAGTAGAGTGGTTCAACTACTTTCAAAAACTGGCTGTTTTGGGCAGCCCCGGTGGCGCAGTGGTTTGGCACCGCCTGCAGCCTGGGGTGTGATCCTGGGGACCTGGGATCGAGTCCCACGTTGGGCTCCCTGTGTGGAGCCTGCTTGTGTCTCTGCCTCTCTCTCTGTGTGTCTATGAATAAATAAATAAAATCTTTAAAAAAAAACCTGGCTGTTTTTAACAGCAAATACACATTATACCATGTTTCAGCAATTCCACTTCTAGTAATATAACTATGAAACATGAATGCTGCACCCACGAAAAGACTGGTACAAGAATGTTCATGGACTCTCTACTTATGATAGTCAAAGACCATCAACAGAAGAATGAAGAAATAAATAAATTCAGTAAGTCATACAATGGAATACTATGTAACAAGCAAAAACAAAACTTGTACTAATACATCCAATAATATGGATGAATCTCAAAAACATGTTAAGCAAAAGAAATCAATTAAGTGAAAATTAAAACAGAAGATCACCTGAAATTCCTAATTTGCTTTGCCAAAACAGTATTATCTTATACATAATAGAATGAGTCCTATAATTCACGTTCACATAATAAACTTAATAACAAATGGGAGAGATGACCGCCATGGGTAAAGTTATGTTATTTTGAAGTTGGAAAAAAAAAAAAAAAAAAAGAAAGAAACATAGCAAGTAGAATTCCAGAGCCAGGACCTGGTCTTTTTGAATTTGACATTTTTTAGGAGCTACCAGGGTGTTGTGTAACCTAAGGAATTAGAAATTGAAGGGGTAAAAAAAAAAAAAAAGAAATTGAAGGAGTTACAATAGTTCACCAACTTTGAATTAAGATTTGATATTATAAACAAAAACATGCATGCCCCTTTAAAAATCTAGAAAGCAAGACCTTGATACCTTATCCCTAGAGACATCTATGCTAAAGACCAGGAAAAAAAGTTTTTTTTTTTTTTTTTAAGGGGTAATGAACTAAGAGCATAGTGTACATTTATCATTAAAAGCATTCTGGCTTTGAGTTTTCAAAAATATGGCTGCTGTCTAGCAAAGATTAATGCAATATAGAAACCAGCTTTTCATCATACTTGTTTGACCCAAGAGAATTGTCCATCACTGAATCTGGTTGGTGCTGAACACAACAATAAAATGGGCAATAAAGAGCAAATGTTTGTATGGGCACAAAAAGAAGTCTAAGCAACTTCGCAGCTTATCTGCTTCAAATTCATCTGTCCCAATAACGAAAATGAAAATATAAATCAAGTTTGCACCAACAATGGATTCTATTTTTCCTGGAAGTCTACAGGACAGAGGCATCTGTGGTTGACACACCTGCCAAAGAGTGCAATAGCACTTTCTCTAGGTTTAAGGACTATGACACCACTTATCCTTTTCTGCTAAACTTTGGGTAGATGGCAAACTTGGGGAGTATCTGATAGAAAGAGACAAGCACATGAGTTGCCAAGGTGATGCTGTACTTTCTGAGAATAGCTTTGTTACTCAACCCTCTCAACCTGAAATGAAAGATGGAGTTGGCTTAGTCAATCACAGACAAGAAAAGATGTCCACAGACACTGCTGAGAAGGCAGGGACCACTCCAAAAGCCAGATTCAATCTCTAGCCTCAGCACACCAAAGCTTATCTCGTTTGAGGAGAAAGGTACTTGGCAAGAGCTGGTTGCACACTAGCCTCGCCATCTGTAAATTACAAGGGCCCACGTTGTCACCTAAATCTGTGGGGAAATTTCAGTGATCACGGAAGGTGGAAGCCACTGGGAAGGCTTCTCTGCAAATCTTTCTGCTTGTCGAATAGCACGTTTATGGCCTTAGCAACGGTACAGAGTGAATTGGTTGTCAAGGAAAATGCACTAACTTGCATCAGGCAAGGGAAAAAAGCCCCTGGGACAGGCATGACATGAGTGCAATGACCAGTGACTAAATTATCACCTGCTTAGGGTGGAATGAAAAATTCTCCTCACTTGTTTGGTTTTATCGGCAAATGAAGACAAGGGCATAAAATACAAGCTAGCAGTTAAATTATTCAAGTCTGGTAACCCCACCTGGTCTGCATATCCGATTAAAGAATTCTGTGTGCATAAATTCTGAGTAGTAGGTTTTTAGAGGCAATGTGTGAGAGACAATGGAGGTGGAGATTAGGAGACCTGGCCCTCATCCAGGACACGCCTGGATTCCATGATTCTTTGAGAGAAATCCCCTGACTTCTTTTTACCTTAGAGTCTAGGCAATTGTGAAGAAGGACAAGAAGAGGGCTATACAACAAAAAGATTTAGGAGATCAAGTCCCAAGTCTGCCATTTACAAGCTGTGTGTGAACTTGGACAAGTCACTGCAAAATTTGTCTGATCCTTGACAAAAATAAGGTAAGAACAATCTTTTATAGTGGAATCATGGCTCAATGGAGAAAATGTGTGATTTCCTAAGAAACTAGTTTACTTGGAAATATTTGTGAAGTTCTTTGTAAAATAAAAGGGGTTGCTATCCACATATTAATTTTTATTATTTGCTTTTGCCATGGCCTACCCCACACAAAGCAGCCCTATGACATGTAAACTGTGTGAAATTCTAATGGAAAGCAGAGCAAGAGGATGAAAAATTTCTAGGGCATACAAGAAAAAGCAAAGACCTTGGAGTTGCATACATTTGGGTCTGAGTCCACCTCTAAAAGCTGCTTAGTAACTGTGACACCTAACTGAGGTGTCCTTAACCTGGGGTCTGTGAACCCACAGGGGCTGTTAGAAGGATTCAGGAGATCTGTGAACTTGGATTAAAAAAAAAAAAACTGATATCTTAACCTCCAGTAACCTCTAAACTGGAACTCTAACTGAAACATAGCATTTCTTTCAGTAACAAGTTTAGACAACTAGCCACAGTATTTTCACTCTACCTACGACTCTGCATCCATAGAAGTCATGGATAATTTGATATCATGGTATAATTTTAACAGAGGTCTCAAGATATTTATACTCATCACTAATTTGAAATTATGGAGGCTATTAACTCAGCACCTAAGCTTCCTTAAAGGCCTCAATAAAGCAGCACATGCTACAACACCACAAATTTATAATTTTAATATTTTGAAAAGCACATTTTAATATAATTCATTTTCTCCATAATCCCATGTAGTTTGGTTTTGAATTTAAAAACATTTTGGAAATAGTCCATAGGTTTTATCAGTTCTCCAAAGGGGTATAAGGCATTAAAAAGGTTAAGAGCTCCCACAGCCTTCTTGGGAATTCATTAGATCTAAAAGAGAAGAGCTGAGACACAGGGCACTATGAGATTACAGATGACACAGCCAAGTGCACTGCCCAGTGCCCTGCACAGAGTAGGTGCTCAACACAAGCTACTGTGTATTGAAAATGATGAGACAAAGTCATTTTCTATTTTTTTTTTAAAGATTCTATTTATTTATTCATGAGAGACACAGAGAGAGAGGCAGAGACACAGGCAGAGGGAGAAGCAGGCTCCATGCAGGGAGCCCGATGCGGAACTCAATCCCAGGACTCCAGGATCACGCCCTGAGCCAAAGGCAGACGCTCAACTGCTGAGCTACCCAGGCATCCCAGTCATTTTCTCTACACATTTCATTCTTCCTTAGCATGACGATTTCCATAAAATTTAGCACCAGTCTTCTAAGGAATTAAGCCTAATGCTTTCTTATAGCTGGACTCTTCACTTGTTCAGGCGAGATGCTCTGGTATTGAGACCACATAGCTGTGTAGCTGTCCTATGTCCACACTTCTATTGCTGAAGACAGCCAATGCACAGACCAGAGGTGAGAGTCTACACTCTGGCTGAGGAGGGAGAGGTCTTTCTGGGGACATGAGGCTGACCTAGCTGCACTACTTTGAGCCAGCGGGAAAGGTCTTGGCCATGGTGGTGGAAATGAGAACAAGTTATTTAGAAACTGGGAACACAGAGCTATTTTAAAGCTTGCCAGTGAAGGGGCCTTCAAAGGCAAGACTAGTCTTTAGGCTCAGCATAATGAAGCTCAATGTGAGAAAATTAAGTAATGTTTCAACTTGAGTCCCAAATCAACAGTCTCAGCAATATGAGAGTATCTCGCAAATGGGAGTGTGCTAGAGCTATGGAGGGAAGATTCATGGCCTTCTTAATTAACTCCGAGGTGCTACACATAAGGGGAAAACGATAAATCAAGTAGATTACTGCCAGTGATCTGAATTTCCAAATGAAATAAGAGGTATAGCGCCTTGAGTCATTTTGTAAATGTGTATGGTGGTAGGGAGGGGGGTCGGGGGGAGAATCTCCAAGGTCATCCCTTATGTTAAAGTTTGCCGTTATTCACAACAATCCCTTGATTTCAAACAGTTAACATACAGTCAGGTGTGAAGAGGTAGGAATTAAGATGAGTAAAACACATGAGAGGGCAACACAATACTACACATGCACACACACACACAAACTGTTATTCCCACATTTATTTAAAATGTATTTATTGAAAAATCTATGTGTAATGGGTACTATTCTAGAAGTTGGGGATATAGTGATTACCAAGATAGACAAAGTTCCTGCCCCCAAGAAGCTCATAGTCTCAATGAGGAAGACAGGTATTCATTCAACAGAAACAATTATTTCAGGTAGTGATAAGTAAGTACCACAAAGAACAAGAAAGCAGAATGAGGGCAAAAGTGGATAGGGAACTATTTCATTTGGTGGTCAGGGAAGCCTGCTGTGCAGGTAACATTGGACTGGATACCTGAAGGGAGGAGGAAATGAATTGTGTGAAGCTCTGATCAGAGAAAGAGCATCCCATCAAAGGTACTGGCAGCCCAAGAGCTGGGAGCAGGAGGAGCTGAGTGTGCTCAAGGAACAAGAACGGTGGCTCTTGCTGGAGGGTGTTAGAGGTAGGGGTCATCTGATCATAGAAACCTTATTTGCCATGGTGAGGAGTTTTACTTTTATTCCAGAGGTGACTAGAAGCCACTGTCAGGAGAGGAGGGTGATCAGACTGAAATTCTACTAATGAAGAAATATAAGCAAAAAATACAGACCTGTAGAATAAATAGGGATGAATCTACATTATAGCACTGTTATTAGGAGCAAAAGACACAAACAGAAACAAATCTGGAAACTTGAGTGTCCAACTAGCACGGGGGAAGTTGAAGTGCCACACGTCCATTTCTTAGAATTGTATGTCACTATTAAAAAGGGAGTTAGTGGGATCCCTGGGTGGCGCAGCGGTTTAGCGCCTGCCTTTGGCCCAGGGCGTGATCCTGGAGACCCAGGATCGAATCCCACGTCGGGCTCCTGGTGCATGGAGCCTGCTTCTCCCTCTGCCTCTCTCTCTCTCTCTCTCTCTCTCTCTGTGACTATCATAAATAAATAAAAATTAAAAAAAAATAAATAAAAAGGGAGTTAGATCTACCTCTTTGATGTGGAAAGATATTAAATGAAAAACAAAGTAATAGGTGCATTATAATGTTTGTATATTATAGATTTTATATATTTATTCACGTTTCAGTCTCCCATTTTTAAAAATGCTACAACCAGGGACGCCTGGGAGGCTCAGCCGTTGAGTGTCTGCCTTTGGCTCAGGTAATGATCCTGGGGTCCTGGGTTCAAGTTCCCCATCAGGCTCCCCTCAGGGAGCCCGCTTTTCCCTTTGCTTATGTCTCTGCCTCTCTGTGTCTCTCATAAATAAATAAAATCTTAAAAGAAAAATGCCAAAACCGAAGCTCTACATACATGTCTGCACCTAAGGAAGAATATAGATGGATACCTACACCATGATGTTACATGGTGACTTTGGGTAGGGGTTTAGTGAGGACTTAGGGAGAGAAGGAAGAAGCTGCTACTCCTTTTAAACATACACAAACTTAAATTTTATATGATTCAATGGTCATAGCAAAGTGTGTTAACACAATGGTTTTGGAAAATAAAGATGTAAATAATTCTGTCTGGGAGGGTCAGGAAAATTCATAAAATAGGTAGCATTAAAAGTTGATTTTGAAAAGTAGAGTTGTCCTAGCCAGAAAAGAGGGAGAACATAGCAAGCTAAAGGCAAAACACAGAAGATTTTTGTACATGGTGCTGATTCTTTTGACAAATCTTTAGATGGCAGCTAGTAGGCTGCAGTGGAGAAAACAGGGCAAGCATGGAGATTTGGGAGTTCTTGGGATAATCAAAATAGGAATTTAGAGGCTCAAGTAAAGACAGTAGCAGGGGAAGCATTTAAGAGATGATTAGAGTGCAGATGTTGCAAATTTGGTGTCTGGTTATTTGGAAATGGGAGGAAAAGAGATGGCAAGCAGATAGTTAACTCCAAGCTTCCAAGATTAATGAATGAGTAGGCACCATTAAACAACATTATAAATCCAAAAAGGAGGATCATTTTCAAAGAGAGATGTGAAGTAATGGACCTAGCACTGGGTAAGTGGAGCCCATACTGACTATTCATGTACCAAGAAGTAGAGGGCATTTAGAAATTAAGATTGGAAGGAAGCTGGGGTTATGGGTTGAGGAGTCCTTTCCACAGAGGCAATAGAGGTAAACTCATGGAATGGAGGAAATATACACAGAAAAGCAAAATACTAGAGACACAAATTAGGAAGAAGCCGCCATGTGTTGAAAAGAAGTAGAAGAAGCACAAGGACAGAACAAGTTAATGGGCACAAGAGAAGAAAGTTTTCAGAAACAAAGTAGCCAATGGCATCGATGCAGGTAGACCAAGTAAGTGAAGTGTCAAGGAAGATGCCATAGGTATCCATGAAGAGAAAATGGAAATGGATAGGGAATTCTTAGGACAGACAAAACCTTCAGGTATATGTGCTGTTACTAAATGAAGCCAGAGGAGAGGGATTTCCAGGCCATTGGGATAAGAGATGGGTGTAGAGTATAACTGCATGAAGGATCCAGATGAATCTGGAGATGATGAAGAGAGAAGCTGAGAGTGGACACAGAAACAGTCTTTATCTGCTCAGTACAGGAACTGAGAATATCTGCTGATGAGGGGATTGGGAATTCCTTTAGGAACTTTAGTATAATAGGTACACTAGAAACTGACTGTGATAAGTTTAGCCAGGTTTTAACATGAGATGAAAAAGGATTATGGGACAGTCTTGAGGGCCCAGCTAAGTTGGAAAGGTTGCGTTTGCAGTGAAATGAATCACATTGCTAGGTGCTTTTCTGTAGTGACTCTCAAAAGCTAGCCTCAGTAGAGAGGCACTTGTTAGTTTTATCTGAGGCTCAGAGTGGAGATAATGAGTGAGCAGGGTCAATGACACAAGGCAATTAGTGCAAGTTGACAAACTCCAAGTTAATATCCAGCAACTGGCCTGAATAGGGGGAGAGAAGAGGTGGCACTGGACACTGATCAACACAGTAATGTCACAGTCAGAAACACTGAAAGTATAGCAGCTCTTACTTAGGATAAGTCTGGGGAATGGGTTTCTACAAAGGGAAAAAAAAAATAGAAAATCTAAGTCTATTATTAGATTCTTTCAATATCATGGTATCTCATTCCAGTAAGTTTGAAGATTTTTAAAAAATGTAATGCAGCTTTGAACTGTACTCAAAGATGCATAAAAAGATAAGTCATAATAATACTCTATATAGAAAACCCTAAAGACTCCACCCAAAAACTACTAGAACTTATAAATCAGTTCAGTGAGGTCACCAGATACAAAAATCAATATACAGAAATCTGTTGCATTTCTACACACTAATAATGAAGTAGCAGAAAGAGAAATTATGAAAATGGTTCCATTTACAATTGCACCAAAAACAATAAGTAGGAATAAACCTAGTCAAAGAGGTAAAATACCTATACTCTGAAAACTATAAAACATTGATGAAAGAAACTGAGGACACAAACAAATAAAATAAAATGAAACAAATGATCTATTATGCTCATGGATTGGGAACAATAACATTGATTTTGGTAATATGGACATTTTAACAATCTACAGATTCAATGCAATCTCTATCAAAATAATATCAATAGCATTTTCACAGAACTAGAACAATCCTAAAATTTGTATAGAATCACAAGAGACCTCAAATAGCCAAAGCAATCTTGAAAAGAACAAACTGGAGGTATCATAGTTCCAAACTTCATGTTACAAAGCTGTAGTATCTAAAACAGTATGGCACTGGCATAAAATAGACACATAGATCAATGGAATAGAGCGCCCAGAAATAAACCCAAGATTATGGATTAATCTTTGACAAAGGAGGAAAGAATAGGCAATGGGGGTGGGAAGCACATGACTAGCTCAGTTGGTAGAGCATATGACTCTTGATTTCAAGAATCTGAGTTCAAGCCCCACATTGGGCATAAAGAATAATTTTAAAAAACTATAAAAATATGCAATGGGAAAAATCTTTTTAACAAATGGTGTTGGGAAAACTGGACAGCTACATGCAAAAGAATGAAACTAGAGTACTTTCTTACATGGTCCACAAAAATAAACTCAAAGTGGATTAAAGACCTAAATGTGAGACTTGAAACCATAAAAGTTCTTGAGAACACAGGTAGTAATTTCTGACATCAGCTGTAGCAACGTTTTCCTAGATAGATCTCTTGAGGCAAAAGAAATGAAAGCAAAAATAAACTATTAAAACTACATCAAAACAAAAAGCTTCTGCGCAGCAAAGGAAATCAACAAAACTAAAAGAAAACCTACTGAATGGGAAAAAATATTTACAAATAACATATCTGATAAAGAACTTTTACAGCTCAATACCTCAAAAACAAGGTATTGTGTTGAGGTATTAATTCCAGTACAGTTATATACTATATACTCAAAATGAGCAGAAGATACGAACAGACATGTCTCCAGAGAAGACATAAAAATGGTCAACATATACATGAAAAGATGCTCAGCGTCACTCATCATCAGGGATATGCAAAACAAAACTATAATGAGATAACACCTCACACCTACCAGAATGGGTGAAATATAAAATACAAGAAACAACAAGGGTTGGGAGGATGTGGAGAAAAAGGAACCCCCATACACTGTTGGTAGGAATGCAAACTAGTGTAGTCACTGTGGAAAACAGTATGGAGGTTCCTTAAAAATGTAAACTAGAATTACCATATGATCCAGCAATTCCACTATTGGATATCTGCCCAAGAAATATGAAAACACTAATTTGAAAAACACATCTCTAGATTGATTGCAGCATGATTTACGACAGCCAAATTCTGGAAGCAGCCCAAGTGTCCACTGATAGATGAATGGATAAAATGGTATGTATAAATACACACACATACAATGGAACCTTACTCACCCATGAAAAGAATGAACTCTTGCCATTTCCAACAACATGGATGGATCTAGAGGGTATAATGCTACGTGAAATTAGTCAGAGAAAGACAAATGCCGTATGATTTCACTCACATATGGAATTTAAGAAACAAATGAACGAAGAAAAAAAAGAAGGAGAAACCAAAAACCAGACTCTTAAATATAAAGGACTGATAGTTACCAGAGGGCAAGTGGGTGGGTGGGTGAAATAGGTGATGGGGATTAAGAGTGCACTTGTGATGAGCACTGGGTGTTATATGCAATTGTTGAATCACCACACTGTACACCTGAATCTAATATATCACTGTATGCTAAGTATACTGGCATCAAAAAAAAGACCAGTCATAAATACTGATGGTAGACACAAGAAACATTAAAAAAAAATTGACCTAACAGGTAACTATATAAGCAACCTGCTTTAAAACACTGAGCTAAGAACAAACTGGACAGCAAAGAAGTAAGTTATGCAAGAAGCCCAGATTCTTTTTTTTTTTTTTTTTTTAAGAAGCCCAGATTCTAACAAGCAAATCATATCACCAAGTTCTGCCAGGACTCCCCTCTCTCACCATGTGTTTTATGCCAGCAGCACAAGCGAATTCTGCTGAAGCAAGCCAAAATGTCACATAAGGGTTTTTTCCAGTTTCTCTGTGTCTCTTGAGAGTACATGGTTTTTGCAAAACACAATGAGCAAGCCAAATCAGGTTAGCGATATTACAAGGAAAATCTGGCAGGCAGCCATCTCAGCTTTGTTTCAACTGATGTTCATAAAAAACACAGGTTGAGAAAATGGTAGCACAACGTCTGGTGTTTGAGATCTAACAGCATGCAACATGTTTATGGCATGCATTAGGCCACAAACTTCAGTATGGGGCTGGGGCACAGAGAACTTCAGATCTGGTGGACAAAGGAGGGAAATAGGAAAGCATGTCTTGTATTGTAATAAATACAGACTGCTCTCAGAAGACCACAAACAGGTGGTTTCATTAAAAAAAACCTACTGCCTTTAGATTTTAAAAAAAATCAAATGTTTCAGTCTTGTTTGTATAAAATAGAAGGTCAGTGCACACTTGGCTAATTACAGCTTTCTTTATGAGGCTATGACGGACTATAATCTGGCAAAAATGAGTCCAACTGAAACAGCCAGAGTGATGGTTTGGGGGAATTAGGTGAGGTTTTGGAGTGGGAATAAAAGTGGGGTGAAAAGGAAGAAAGCTTTCATGAAGCAGTTTATACTCTGGTAGAATTTTTTAAAAAGCATCCAGACTGATTTTATTTTCATTCAAAACAACCTCTTATTTAGTGTATTCTTCCTTTGAGTTCTTGAACACATTTATAATGACTGCTTTCAAGTCTTTGTTTCCCAAAACTAACATCTGGGCCATATCAGATGTTAGGGAGAGTCTTTGTTGACTGCTTTTTTCCCCCCTCATCTAAGGATAAGATTTTTCTGTCCTTCATGTCTAGTCATTTTTTATTGCATATTAGACATTGTCATATCAGATTCATTCCTATGAAGACTAGTGATTTTTGTTCTAGCAGGCAGTTCAATTTCAGGCTGATTATGTTGAACCTGTATAGGCCTAAATGTATACCTTCTTAGGGCAAATCTGTGGAAAGCCCAGAGTGTTTTCTAAGAATATCTAACTTGTCAGGACTCACTTCTGAACTTTGTCTCCTCTGAAGATCTTATAGAGGCTTGGTTTTAGGGGTTTTTATTTTATTTTATTTATTTTTTTAAAGCATTAGTGGAGCAAGTTTTTTTTTTTTTAAGATTTTATTTATTTATTAGAGAGACACACACACACACAGAGAGAGAGAGAGAGAGAGAGAGAGAGAGAGGTAGAGGTAGAGGTAGAGGGAGAAGCAGGCTCCATACGGGGAGCCTGATGTGGGACACGATCCCTGGTCTCCAGGATCACACCCTGGGCTGAAGGCGGTGCTACTGCTAAGCCACCTGGGCTGCCCAGTTTTAGAGGTTTTTAGAGTGGCTCTAAAGCAGGGCACGCTCTAGGACAAAGTTCTTATTTCTAATATCTCAGGTAGAAGAGTAGGGTGCTAACCAGTCATTTCCACGCTGGCTGGGCTGGAATGCAATGCCTACCAGCAACACCTCACCTCTGGTCTCATGGTTTCATTCTCACCCATGTATTCGCTGCTCCTTGGTAAGATCCACAGTCTTATACCAAATAATATACACAGCCCATCCTCAGTCATGGACTCATGAAGGATCCTCATACAGACTTCTGTGATCCTCTTCTACACAGATCCTTCATCTATAGTCCCCCTGTGCTACAGATTCCAGCAGCTTTAGTTACCCCAACCATCAACCTCTCTCTTCCTAGGGCAGTGGGACTGTTGTGCTGTGCTCAGGTTTGAACAGTTCTAGGGAACTCCACTGCAGTAAGAAAATGGTCCTCAGAGTGAGCCAGGTGATCATGCTTCCTTTCTCTCAGGGATCGGTCTTTACTGTCTATTATCCAGAGCTTACAAACCATTATCTCCTAAGTTTGTCCAGTTGTTTATGGCAGGAGAACTATTGATAGCCACCACTTAACAGATTTTTGTACTGCAATCCACATAAGTGCTAAAGACTTAGACCTATGTAATACTGTCATAAGCACAGTTGCATGTGCTTTATGTACACAAATCAATACTCAAAATGAGGAATGTGTCATTAGAGAGAAGGAAACACACTGAGACTTGTCAATTTGCTCACAAAGTTCATGAATAGCAGAAAAAGGACTCAAATCTAAGTAGCCTGACTTGTCCATTTTTTTGTTTTAAAGATTTTTAAGTGAGCTCTATACCCAATGTGGAGCTTGACCTTACAACCCCAAGATCGAGGAATGCATGCCCCATTGACTGAGCCAACCAGGCACCCCACTCCTCCCATACTCATAACTACTACATTGTCCTATTTCTCAAAGAGAGAAAAGAATGACATTGGAGATGGGGGAAATCAACTGTGATAGTTTCTAAATAAGAAAATGTAAGTTTTGTTTTCATAGAAACCAACTAGGTATCTGGGAAGGCTGTGAGAAGTAAAGGGATTACTATTAAAAGAGGCACGAAGGGGTGCCTTGGTGGCTCAGTTGGTTTAGTGTCTGTCTCCAGCTCAGGTCATGATCTCAGGGTCCTGAGGTCAGGCCGCCTGCTTAGTGGGGTGTCTGCTTCTCCTCCCTCTGCTCCTCCCCCCTATTCATGCATGCTCTCAATCTCTCTCAAAACTTTCAAAAATTAAAAAAAAATAATAAAAAGAGGTACAAGTTGGTTAAGTGTCAGACTCTTGGTTTTGGCTCAGGTCATGATCTCAGGGTCCTAAGATTGGGCAGGGAGTCTGCTTAAGACATTCTTTCCCTCTCCCTCCTGCCCCTCCACTCTCTCAAATAAATAAGGCACAAGACAAGTTGATTGGGTTATCATAGAAGGGCACAATTTTCTCCTTTGTCCCAGCTGACCATGAGGAAAAAAGTAGTCTTCTGATTTTTGAACCAGGAAAAGAATAGAACGCTTTCCTGAATAAAAGGTTTCAGGGTTCCTTGGGGAAGTTGAGGATAAAGGTGAAAGTGATGTAATTCTAGCAACCCCCTGCCGGTATATGCAGAACAAGTCCCATCAGATGCTTCAAGAAAAAGTGCTCTGGGATCAGGTCCCTATGAGAAACAGATTTCTCCTAGAGACTTAGAATGCATAGCAGCAAAGGAAAAGATCTGATAAATCCTGCAGTAAAGAAACCCATTTTATTTAACTCAGATTTTCCCCACATTTAATTGACCACAGAATCCTTTGTGAGTAAATGAGGTGTGTGTGAGAGAGAGAGACAGACAGACACAAGAAAATACCCTTTGGAATTGGTGTTCTATGAAACTCATTTTAGAATTTGCAATTTAATAGCAAACACGAAGCTAAATAAAAAGCCATTTTCAGAGGAGGTGAAACCTAACTCTTGTGGCAGTGCAGTCTTACAAAGAGAACTGGAGTAGAGCTGTAGTTTAGGTATGAGAACTATTAGATCTTTATTAGGTAGTAAACAACAAGGTATTGACCGCAAGAAAGGTACCAATTTGGGCCTAGGTAGGATACTCCTTTACAGTTTACCTCAAAATCATATACACAATTGAAAAATTGAGGTTAAAATAACATTTCTAAATTAAGAAAAACATTTAGTAGAAAAGATAGTCTAACTAGCAGCCATGGCCATGTAGGCTACTAGGTTTAGGTTATCTCAGGTACCTATTTTTTTTTTTTTTTTTAGAATGAAGTTCTTTTTTTTTTTTTAAATTTTTATTTATTTATGATAGTCACAGAGAGAGAGAGAGAGAGAGAGAGAGAGAGAGAGAGACAGAGACACAGGCAGAGGGAGAAGCAGGCTCCATGCACCGGGAGCCCGACGTGGGATTCGATCCCGGGTCTCCATGATCGCACCCTGGGCCAAAGGCAGGCGCTAAACCACTGCACCACCCAGGGATCCCCTCTCAGGTACCTATTTTGCAGAGTCACAAGTTACTAATAAGCCATCTTATCACCTCAAGGCAGCCACCTGAACCACATCACCATAACCTGAAGGAAACCTCCAGGTATGGGTTAGTGTTTCTGATCAGCCTTTTTTTTTTTTTAAACTATTTTATTCATTTACTCATGAGAAATACAGAGAGAGAGACAGAGAGAGAGAGAGAGAGAGAGAGAGAGAGGCAGAAACACAGGCAGAGGGAGAAGCAGGCTCCACGCAGGGAGCCTGATGCGGGACTCAATCCCAGGACTCCAGGATCACACACTGGGCTGGAGGCAGGCGCTAAACCGCTGAGCCACCCAGGGATCCCCCTGATCAGCCTTTTGATGGAGGCTCACCTGACTTCACCTTGCCGCTCACCTATCACGCGCCTACTGGTGAGAGGGGGAGTGAAGATAGTCCTGACCCATCCTGTCCCCTGTGCACCCCGCTCATGAGCTCCACCCTTTCTGCCTGCAATGGAAGGCATCCCTCTCTAGGACAGCAGAGGCCTGCTTGCTCTGCTAGGATGTGCCTGGCACACTCAATTTGCTTTTCCCATAGCAATGTATCATTTAGGAGTTACTGATTGCCTCACTTACGGCAGGTTTAGCTTCTGCTGTCTCCTGCTGTTTTACTAGGTTGCTACTCTCTGGTTATCTACAGCTTGGCAATATACCCTGATTTTTAGGTCTCTCTGTGCCCCTCTGCCCAGCTGTCCTACTGTATTTTTCTAACATTAGTTTTCCAAATTTTCTTCTTACTTTTCTAAAGTAAACTAGCATGTAACTCTGATATCCCAACAAATCAGGTTGTATAGTGATCAGGAGCCCAGATTCTGGAGCCTAATGATGTAGGTTTGAACCCAATAATCCCCAGCATACCACCTGGGGACCTATGACAAGTCACTTAACTTCTATCCCTCCCTGTATAGTGGAGATCATCACAGTACCTCCTTCATAGGGTTATTGTGAAGACTGAAATAAGCCATGTAAAAAGAATGTTTAGCATAGAGCTCAGAGCATAAGAAATGTTATATTTGCTCTTTCTAGTATTATTTCTTCTATATTCGCTCTCAAAGTCTTATAGCCTTTCTTCTTGCACTTTATACTTCCCAGGTATACGAATATTATACAGACGCAGTAATTAAACTTCCCATTACATGGACTTATTCTTGCTCCTCACATCACAAAATTAACAGAGCTTCCTATCTTTAAAATTCATATCCATCTCCCTCACCCCAAACTGTTCCCAGAACCCTAATTCATTCAGTCTGTCTCATTCTCACTATTTAGATTTTAAAATTTGCTCAGGTGTTGTAACAGAACTGCTTTTCAAGGAATTAAAAGTTTGTTCAACACATTGGGTTCAAGAGAGTAAGGCAATTTAAAACATATAAATATAGGCTCCAATTTCCACTCAGTTCTTTTCTTTTTTAGAATCCAAAAAGCTAGCTCCATTTGAAGGGCCCAAAGTCTGTTGTTTTCACTCTTTGGCAATGTTCTTGCCAAAGAAAGTTTCATCTCAATTTTGGGATGTCCAAAAGTACATTAGGGTTGTATAAACAGATACATGAGCAGAGAAATATTCTTTTTCTGTCTTCACTGTTCAGCAAAATTAAGCTTTATTTTCCCCTGAGGTTGGAGAGAAAAAAAAATTATTTTTTTTCCCCCCTAATAGCACTCTTTTCTGCTGCAGGAGATTGCTGTCAAGCAGACTTTCTTTCCAGTTAAACTCATTACTCTCTTCTTGAATCCTCTACTGGCTTCATGTGAATTCCAGGGTTTCCCTTCTAGGTCTAAGAGCCCTACAACTCCTTTTCACCTAACTCTCCTTGTTGCCAGACCTGACTTCTTCCTCACAGTTATCCATGGCTTGGTCTTCTCATTTACTAAGTGTTTATCCATCACCTACAAATACACAGACTGTCATATGTTAATGTACTACGTTACCAATGTGACACTGTTCACAAAGGGATCTCGAGTGAGAAAAGTTGTTAGTAACCTGGGCAACCTCTGTACACAGTCCTTCTCGTCACCTAAAGACCAGCAAACACATCCATCCTCTCATACGTCAACTCTGTGTCATCTGGGACAGGATGTGGCGAATTCCAAGAACTACATGTTCACGTCATTGTATTTCCTATGCGAAGACTCAGATTCAAGCTTCTCCTACTGCACAGTTTATGCTAAACTACCATACTTGATTCAAGTTCTCTGGTAGCTTTGTTGTGTGTGGCCCTTGTCGACAGTGTCTTCTTTGATAGTCCCAAATCACACCAGAGTATTTGGGACTACCAAATATTTCTCAGAGTATTTCTCCAGGGAATAGAACACCTATGTAATGAGTAGATCCCTGCTGCCAACGTGGTTGGACAATGTGAAGAAGAATGAATGTGAAAAGCTCAGATTCTTACTAGAATAAGGTTTGGTACTCTATGAAATTGTCCACACACAGGTAAAGTTTTACCCGAAACATAACAGCTGCACTACTAAAAAATCTTATTCAAGGCCAGTTAATCCAGAAGCCTATTGATCCTATTGCCCAATATTAGGCTAATTAACATATCACATACACATAATTCTAATGTATAAAAGACTTTTCAAAATGTAGGTTAATCATCAAAAACCGGTTTTGTGAGAAATCCAGATAAGCACGTAAACCTTCATTTGTATCTGATGTGGTTTTGAAGGTGTTCTACTTAAAATTTCAAAAATCATAGGCAGTGAGACCCTGTAGATGCTTTACCTCACTTCTAGGCAAGGCTCGTAAGCAAGAAATCCAAAGGCAATAATATGCAGATAGAGGTTGATGTTAATGAATCATTTTAAAAACATGCTTTCTAAAATAACTTGAAATGGAGTACAGGCACCTCCAACTCAAAGCTCTCTAAAGATTAGTAAGTTTTCCCCCCAAAAAATGCCTCGAAATGGAACAGTACAGATAATTCATTCCCAGGGCAGCCCCGGTGGCACAGCGGTTTAGCGCCGCCTGCAGCCCGGGGCGTGATCCTGGAGACCCGGGATCGAGTCCCACGTCGGGCTCTCTGCATGGAGCCTGCTTCTCCCTCTGCCTGTGTCTCTGCCTCTCTCTCTCTGTGTCTCTATGAATAAATAAATAAAATCTTTAAAAAAAAAAAAAAAAAAAAGATAATTCATTCCCAGTCTTCTACTTCAGACTCTGAACTTCAGCTCTGGTACCAAGAGAAGGAAAACCACTCTTCGCCTCATATGAAAAAGGGACAGTTGATGGAAATTCATGCACTGACTTACGAGCAGAGTTTTTCATTCTCATTAAAAGCCAGTTAGTTTTGCTTTTGCTTTGCCTTTCTCTCTCTGGGGGTGTATGTTTTCTTAATGTAAGTTGATTTTAGGTTGTCTCCAGAAATCACTGTCTCCTTAATTAAGTTGGCTGAAACACCAAGTCTCCTTTTAGATCTGACAGATGAAGTCCTAAGTGTTCTCTAAAGTCATGCTCACACGTTCAGTTACAGTAAAAACTCATGTTACTCTGCACAGATGGGATGGTTGCTGAGAGTGTTTTTACTAAAAATGAGCTGCTACTAAATAACCTTCTGATATTAAATTATTTCGATTTATTATATCCTGATATATTCTGATATTCCAACAATGTTCTGAATTCATAAAGTACCTCTTCACCCCAGGGTTTAAAAGTTTCACTCAAACATACATCCATTAATCTCTCAAACTGCCCTATGAAGTCAAAAGAGCATATTCTAACTCTGCATACAAAATACTTCCAGAATGAGCTTATAAATCAGTCCTATTTTCAGACATATGCACAGAACACTACAATCCTACAGCTCTGCAACGGAGAAACAAAATTCTGTATAGAGGTGGATCTTAAATAATCTCCAGTAAATATTTTAAGACTGAAAACAATTTTTTCTACTGTTAAAAAGATACATTTAAAAAACAAACATGTGGCAGATACAAAGTTGCTATAAATTCTGAAAATGGCTTACCTATTAATGTAACTGAGGGCAACATAGGTTGGCTGCTGTAATTCTTGTTTTTCTAAGACACGTGGATCTGTATCTGTAATAAAAACACAATTATGATTTTTCAGCTTTTGCATTAGAATATATGAGGATGCCTAACATAAAGAAATAGGGGCTAGACAGAGAAACAGATTTAACATTGCTCTTTTTAAAGAAAACCCAGGCAGCAAAGCACAATCATTTGTTCATTCATTCATAAATAACAAGATATTACATTACTTTTCAAGGGAATTCCAAACATCAACAGTGATAAAATGTCCATCTGTCACACAAACTCTTGCACAATCCCCCTCATAAATATTGGTTTTCACTGCTTACAGTTACAATGTTGGCATGGTTTTTGGAGGGTAATCGGCCTAAGAAAGAAAGTCTCTGTTAATTATGCTCACTTGAATGCTGGAACAAATTAGTTGCCATTGGAAAGCTCCATCAATTTGAAAACCCACTGAGTATTGTTCTTGTTCACTGAACACTTTTCTGGGTTTGGATTCACATTCTGGAGGGCAGCTCTTCTCCTTTTTAATTGTATAATGGGTTTATTATAACTTTTTCTAGACTCTCATTCAGGAATTCTCATACTGGTTCAGAATCTACAAACACCACATTCATCAGAGGGGCTTTTCTCCTGAAGAGAGCGAATTCAACACCATAGCAACCTTCTGTAATGGTGCCTTTCCAACATGGCGTGCGCGCGCGTGCGCACACACACACACATACACAAACTGCACTTTTCACAACTAGAAATGAATTCTCAAGCTTCTCACATAGAGCAATGATTGCACTAAACACATGCAAAACACGGTTTATGTAATAAGACTATAAAGGGAGGAAACTGCACACGTTTTTATTTTCCTAGAAAAAGGCTCAGCCATTTCACACAGATTTCTTTTCATTATAACCTCATTTAAAAGCATCTCATTATTAGAACTCTTCCAGCTGCACTTGGCAATAACACCTTCTTTGATGTAATGACAGATGTTGTTTCAAGCACCTTTGTACAGGAAGCGTTTACTGCACGGAGTCGATGCAAGATCTACACGCTAACCCCAAAGCACATTAACAGGTGAGGGGGGGTGGGGGGGGCGCAGACACAGTGGCACAGAGCACGGGTGGCAAAAATGATAGCATAAAAATCAATCTGCAATGCTCTTGACTCCCAGACTAAAACTAGGCGGTAGCAGCAATTTTATTCTTGGTGTTAAAGTTAAAAATCTCATGTTCACTTTATTGTTTCTCCTATGCCAAGAATTTCAGAGACATACTATTCAGAAATCCTGCTTCCTGGGTCTTTGCCATCTCAGGCCCTTGAAAGCCAAATTCTGAAACAAGAGACAAAGATTCTCTGAATGGCTCCATCAAGTCGGGTCTCAAGGTTTTGGCAGCACGAGTGAGAACAGATCAGTAACTCCGCATTTCCTCTCCCTGCTACAATGATTACATATGCAACTGAGGCTGTTTGTACATCACTAGCCTACAGATACAACCCACGGTTCTCTGCATACTGGAAATCACTGTTCAAGGCAAACTTCATTTTCAAATACCTTTCCTTGTGCTCCTCTAAGTTTGCTGTGACCCCAAAGCATACCTGTGTTTCTGAGGAATGCTTGTGCCCTTTCCCTGTGTTTGCTAGAGAGGAGTCAGTAGGACAACGCTCACCAGGGAAAGGTGTTTTATCTCCAAAATGGTCCATTGGAATGCTGGGCAGGCCATGTGTGCAAATGGTGACTGACAGACCAATCCTGCAAGGTCTTTGTAGGTGCTTAACGAGGTAAGAAACAAGAGATTGGAAACAAAAGCCATGAAAATGGAGAGGAAGGTAAGAACACACAAGGCAATGATTGCAAATGTCTATGTGGAAAATTTCTCAAACGATCACAAAACACTTTGACCTCGAGTGGAGTGCCTGATGATCGAGGTGTTTAGCTTTTGAGACAAGGGCCTGAGCTTGACTCACTAAAACCCATTCCTTCCAAGCCATCTGGTGCACGATTACATAAGGTGTATGATTTTGAAAGAAACACCATCCTGAGTCTAAAATGTCCATTTAAAGGGGAAAAGAGTTAGGAGGCCAATAAACATTTTTATATCTTCCACTGTTGCCTTTCTTCTTGTAACTGATGCTCAGTCTGTTTTCCCACAACCATCCTCTGAAGCTTTCCTTTGTTTCCACATTATAGAAGTTCAGCTATTTTAAATATGGCTTCTCTAAGCTACCTTGACTTTTACTTTTCTTTCACTAGTGTGTGAGTAGTGAGTAGTAGTGTGAGTAGGTACGCACACAAACACACGTGTATATTATTCTTTTCTTCTTGACACCCCAATATGTCTTTGGGGAAGGGTAGGAAGTACCTTATATAAAATCCTTCAGTTCTCTGATGCTCAGATGAATGATGTTGGCCACTGACATTCACACAAATTATACCTTGTAATTTTCCCACAAAGAATCAAGAATGTTTGCATTCCAGCTGCAAAGGAAGGTACTGAAATACTGTTTCCTTACTTTGTTTCACCACCTTCTATAGCCTATGCTAGACTTATGGTCGCATACCCTCAAATTATTAGTGGTGAAATGGACTTCCAGAAGCTTCCAAATGTCATCCTCTCCATGACAAAAAAGACCATCCGGAAGCACCTCGGACAGGATTCTCTTTTCTAGAACGTAGACTCTGCCAACCACAAGAAAGTAGAACTTCCAGACAGATATCCACTAGGCTTTAAAGATCTTTTCTGGATTAAACATTTCCTTGGGCAACCTTTAGAACATTCATTAAAGCCTGGAGTTCTTAAAAATGCAATTAGGCACTTGGTGCCCACAAATCAGGAGAGGCCTACACAAGTGCTACTGGAGGAACTGCATCAGCTGCTGGTCGCAAATAAACATCAGCTCCGTCACTCGCTTCCTGGCTGACTGGTGTGCCGTGATCATGACTCACCATTTTATGGATTTAATTACGCCGCTGAGCACTTCACATTCGGTAAAAGTAGAATAGCTGCCTTTATTATTTCTCCCTCCCTGACAGAAAAGTAACTGCCTGCTGCTAGAAACTCTCTACAGGAAAGGATTAGAGCAACAAGAGACGAGGATTTGCACAGCAGGACGATGACGTGCTCCTCAGGAACACGGAGCGTCCATTGTCAGAACGGGCTGGAGAGAGTAACACTATCCCCTGGATATTACCGAATTCAATAAAAAGAATTTCCTTATACAATGTGCCACGCCACTGAGAAATTTTCTGCATACGATGAGCTGCTACAGAAAGAAATGTGATATGAACGCCAATGGCTATGGCCCCAATCTCCCAGATAGTTCCCTGGCTGGTTTGTCTACGGTGCCAATAAAAATCCGAAACTGGAACATCAGCTACCGCGGCGCAGAGATATAATCCACCTCAGTAAATAGTCTGTGGGAGAGGAACACTTGATTTTTTCATAGCCGCAGGATGCTCCTCAAGCTGGCGACTGGCAAGAAGGCAAGCATTTCTCTAATGTGGCTGTCTACGGCCACATGTAACAGCACTCAACCGCTTTTATAGCACTAAGAAGTGACAAGAAGATAAACCCAGACTTTTTCAGCAGGGCAGGCGACAGCCAAGAAAAGCACCGAGAGGTTCTGGTTTTCTGCCTCATGCCACCCCTTGCTTGCTCACAGATTTCAAGTTGACTGAAGGCTAAGAGGATTCAAATGCTAAGATTTATAAATACCCCAGTGATAGAAACCTATTGGCTTGCTTCAGTTTCTAAAACATCTTCTAAAATAGACGGCGATGCGCCTCTTCTGGCATTGCTACCTCGGGCTGACAGCTTGAATGCTCGGTTGTACGTGAAGGCCTAGACGCAGGCACAAAGTGGAAGAGGTCATGTGGTCCTGGTGACTCGTGGCTTCCCAGATTCAACTGAAGGCCAAAGGCTCCCACTACTTCTCAATGTCACAGCACTGGCTCCCACTACTTCTCAAGTGGCGGGGGTGGGGCGTGTGTGTGTGTGGGGGGGAAGGCAGAACCGATGGCAGAGGTAAGAGAGAGGATAGCACTCTGACCCTTCTCATTAGGAAGTGGAATTGCAACATGACCAAGGAACAGGCTCAATCAGTAAGGCTCATGCTCATAGGCTCTGCTGTCTCTGGCGTTGGGAAGCAATGGCAGCTAAGGGGATCTGTGACTTATGTTGAACATTTCATCGTGCTATTCTCAAGCCGAAGTGAAAACTATCAAGGTCATTTGCTGGGTTAACTGAGGCTAATCAAGCTCTGCATTAGGTAGTCTACACTGTTAGGATTTTTAAAAAATTTTTATTTATTTATTCATGAGAGAGAGGCAGAGACACAGGCAGAGGGAGAAGCAGGCTCCATGTAGGGAGCCCGATGTGGGACTCGATCCCGGGGTCTCCAGGATCAGGCCCTGGACTGAAGGTGGCGCTAAACTGCTGAGCCACCCGGGCTGCCCACTGTTACAATTTTATAGACCCAAATTACTTATACATTTAAGAAAGTGAGAAATCAACTGTCCTGCCTCACAACAAGACTACTGAGGTCTCTATTGGTCACAAGCTATTTGCAGGCTGAGAGTGCTATGGGAAGAGGGAGAAATCATGCCCCCTGAGAAGGCCTACAAGTTTTGTGTCTTCCTAACACCAGGCCCTTTTCTCAGTGTGAACAGCCACAGTGGGAGGTGGGGAGGATGTGGGTCGGGAGGCAGCGGGCCACTTGCGGTGCTGGAAGACCCTGAAGAGGCAAAGGCCCACCCGGTCAGACACAGGATTTGGGAGATCCGGGCTGGATACACCACTTTTCTTTGGACTCACTCAGTAATAATTAATGGGCACAGTCTGTTCTCAGTCTTCTCCTAATAGCTCAACTCATAAAACCACCAAGTGTTAGTTTATCCAGTGTGGCCATCCACAACGTGCCCCTGGCCGCATTTACCACATCCCTTTCTCTGCACTGCTCCACTGCCAGCACTCTCCCTGTATTTTGGTCCCCGGGGAGGCATCCTCTGGGTACATCCTTGCCCCCTTCCACACTTCTGAGGTGAAGAACTGTCTCCTCTTTTCTCACCTCTCCAGCGCTCTGCTCTGCTCAGTGCCTGGCTGATAGGAGAACGCACACTTATGAAATGGATACACTAATTTTAGGACCAGAAGTGGAACTTTTGATCAAACATGGCAAACTGACCAAGGGGATTTGTTTCTTTCACCATCTGGAGCCCCACTAAAGTAGAAATAAAGTGACAGAAAACTCCCTATGGATAGAAGAAATAGGGGAGATGTCAGCAGACCAGTGATTTCAGCCAGGGTTTTGGCAGATAGGAAAGCCCTGCATAAGTGGAAAGTGACCCAGAGAGTAGAAGCAGCTGTATCCTCCGGTGTCTGCTACTGGGGGAGACCCCTGAGCTCGGTAAACCCTGAGAAGCCCTGGCTCGTAAGTGCCAGGTGATGACACACAAGGAATGGGCAGTTCAGACAAAAAACATGGAGGCCTGTTTAAAATGGTTCATTATCCAGAGACAGTGAACCAGGAAAGCATGCAGGGGCGAGGGGAGAGATCAGGGCTAAGAAGGGCATGAACGTAGAAATAAACCTACTCCACTGCTCCCCAGGCCACTACCAGCAGCCAGTTAGAGGATTCCTCTGATTAAGTGGGTGCAGAGAAGATCCCACCAGAGGCTGACATCTGGCAATTCCCCATTAAGTCCTCTCTCCACAGTTAAGTCCATGGTCAACAAGCCTCATCCACACCTCCATCCACAGCCTCCCATCAGCTTTGTATTGCCTTGGTCTTAAATATGAGCCAAGAACAGTCAATGAATGATCATTGGACATTCGAGGGAAGGTCGTGAAATTGAACGGGATACACGGTAACAATGGTGGGGGAGGGAGGTATGGAGAGAAAAGGAGAGCCACAGACTTGGAAGGTCAAGTGCCATGCCTGCTCACACAAGCCCAGGCAATGAGAGGGTGAGGATCAGAAGACTGGCATCCTGAGCACCAGTAGGCCAGCATCCTGACCTTTAAAAAGGCTGCTCATCCTCCGAGGTCAACTCATTGCGACTACCAGTTGTAACACTGGACTCTGTATAGACGACCTTTCTAGAGGTCTAAAAAGCCCAGCATAATTCTACTTCAATGTTCTCTTCATGTTCAGGACTGAATTTGATGAACCAACAACTTACAAAGACCAACTTTTAATTCTTGGCTAGTTTACTTCAGCTGCTGAAATAAATATTTCTTTTTGGGAATGGGCCTTTCAAAAAAAAAAAAAAAATCCTACAATTGCACATAACCAGCCTTTGAATGGATCAACTTTTCCTTAGTTTATAGACACGTCATTTGAAACTTTTCCCAAGCCATAATTTCCATTACAGGGCAGTCAGTGGAAATTACAGTGAGATTCTTGCCTTCCCAAATTCGATGTAAAATCCAGATGCACTTAAGTGTTGCTGTAAATTTTATGAGTTAAATATCTAAAAGTCAGGGACACTGTGCAGCACAATAACACCGCCTATTAAAAAAAGCATTCATGTTCACATTTGTAACTGGAGTTTTCTCCTACAAGTGAGTGAATAAACATTATTCAACCATTTGTGCAAGGCTCTATGAGGCCAATTCATAAACACGGCATGTTGCAGCCTTCCCAGCTTCTGGCATGGCCAGAGGGTCAAAGTTATTAGAAATAGACAGTTCTGACCAGGATGCTCTCTAACGCTTTACCAACCCATCAAATTCCTAAGGTCATTGAAGGCTGCTTGAGAGCCATAGCTATTTCTCCCTAAGTATGAGACATGTAGGCTTTATATCTAGGACACCATACTCTTTTATGGTGACAGAGTATTTATCCACCTGAGCTCTCACTTTGTTACCTTGGACAAGAGGACTGGCCAGAGACCATCATGGCTGCCAGGTATGCTTGTGAAGTGCGCAACCCACATCTCTGTATATGGCAGCCTGGATACTGGGATTACATAATTCTTTCAAACAGGAGTAAGGGCAAAATTTGGTCCCATTTAATCCTTCGTGTATGTGTGTGTGTGTGTGTGTGTGTATGTACACATAAACATACATGTCTACTTTCCCCAGGAATGAACCTGATGATGGATCCAAGTAGTATGCCACACAGAAGAGCACAAAGGAGCATCTGTGTCACTCCTGGCCAATGGAAGGGCCTTTAATAAGGAGGCATCTGGAAGAGAAGATAGCTAGCTGCTGGTGGGTAAGGCTAGATGACAAAAGAAAAGGCAAGGAGAAGAGGCTCTGAGAACCTCTCTTCAGGGCTGGGAGAGAACGCTGTTTATGCAAAGACACCTCCATTCCTTTTGCTTCAAATTGTCTGCCAAAGGAAATCCTACCCATCCTCCAAGGCATTGGCCTATATACTGCCTCTACCATCTGTTGTGCTATACATATTTGCAAAACTGTTTAGCACCCCATCAAAAGAGAAACTCCTTGGGGGACCAGTCCTTAGATGCCACATATCGTAAGCCCAGTGCTCTGTAAATAATCACTGTGCGTTATGACGTACACATAAATGCATACCCTGGACATGCATAACACAAAAGACACAAAGCTAAGCATCCAGTTCAGACAATTCAACTAATAGAATCAGACAGGAGAGGGAAATAGACCCACGTATAACGACTGTACCAGTGTAGAGATAGTTACATGAAAAATATACCTACAGATGTTCAGAGGGCAATAAAATGATGCAAAATTAGAATGGAGTCCAGATAGGGTTAATTTGGGAAGGACTTACTGATGAAGAGGAACGGAGTTGGGTTTAAAAGTAAGGTTAGGGAATCTAAAAATGGCATTAAATTGAAGCAGAAAGCATAGGCGAGAAGCCTGTAGATACTAGGAAAGGCAGTAGGGCCAATAGTAATCCATTACAGAATATTTATGGAGAAACTTTCTTGGGTGCTACTGGTATCTAGTGGGTAGAAGCCAGGGATGCTGCTTGAAACATCTTACAATGCACACACAGGACAGCATCCCCCATCTTTTCCGCCCCCCAACAAAGAACTGCCTGGCCTAAAATGTCTATAGTGCCAACATTGAGAAACCCTGCTTCAGAGCTACATGAATGAGAAATGGAGCTGTTGCTCCTGGATTGCCTGTAGATGATAATTTTTGTTATTTTCTATTTTCTGAATCAGGAGGCCCAAAGGCTGTGAGGAAGGTGCAAAAGGATGCAAGAGGTTGTTTCCACTTAGAGAAGAGCTTTTTCTTTATGTTTCTTTATGGAAACAGAGAAATGGAATTTGTTTCAAGAAAGACATACTGAATTCTTGCCATATGCTAGTTGCTCAAGGGAAATTCTAAGTCAGTAGATCCACAACTGAGCAAGAAAAATGACAGCATTCACCGTTAATAATAATCTAACGATGGACTGTGGTGTAACGATGCCAATATAGAGAATCCTACTAACTGCCGTAAAAACAAAACAGGATTCTTAGAGAATCAGACACTTCTCGAAAGCAAATTTTACATGAGCTTTGAACTAAATCTCCAGTTGGAAAAGAAAGAAAATGGTCAGTTGGAATAGAAAAGAGTTTGAGCACATGAGCAGAAACAGAGACCAGCAAGATGTCCAGGGTGGCTGGAACTCTGCAAGACGAGTCTTGCAGTTCAGAGGGCCCACATCTTGGAGGGTTTGAAATGCTCAGGAGCATTCAGACTTACTTCCATAGACAGTGGAGAGGGGCTGAAGATGTAAACCAACAGGTCTGTGTTTTAGAAAAATAACCAGTGGTGGGATGGAGAATGGGGGAGAAAGTAGAAGACAGAAATAGAAGATCTGAGGAAAGGAGAAATGAAGAGACATAAGTTTGCTTATGTTATAGAGCTGAGTGCCTCATTATCAAAAGTAAGAAGTATCTAGAAAGTGAAAAGGGTTTGACAGCCAAGAAAGGGAGGTCTGCTTCTGAGGTGTAGAGAGACATTTTGCAGAACCAAGAAAGCCTGGATCTCAAAGCAGGGAGAGATAAAGGACCCATGATACACATGGAAACGGAGTGTTGAAGATGCCATCACACAGCCACACATTCCAGCAGGCCCCCGAACCAGAGCAAGTACTCAAAACAATGATATATAGTAAAAACCCAAGTCTGATTAAAAACTTGGTTATCCTGTCACTCAGCCAAGTAGTAAGCACGAGGGATAAAGAGATCCTACCCAGTATGTAGAAAAGGCAGAGGCTGGACTGCACTAGAAACTGAGTAGTTGGTAAGTATCACAGGAAAAACTAGCAGGGGTAGGGGGTACAGAGTCACAAACGGCCTAGAGTCCAGTGATTTACACGACCTGGTACCCAAGTCTCTGAGGCTAACTCTTGCAGTTACCCTGTCATTGGAAGCCCTGTTCCCACTTCCTGGTGTTGCTTAGGATTTATAATGCGATCCCACACAAGTCAAGCTGCCTCAGTTCAATACTAGCTATACAACCTCTTTAAGTCTTCATTTTCTTCATCTGTAAAACACAAAGATATGGGGCACCCGGGTGGCTCAGTCGGTTAAGCACCTGACTCTTGGTTTTGGCTCAGGTCGTGATCTCCACGTGGTGAGATGAAGCCCCACATCCAGCTCCACACTGGGTAGGGAGTCTGCTTGAGATGGTCTCTCTCCCTCTGCCCTTCCTCCAGCTCATGCTTCTAATAAATACATATTTTTAAAAAAATGTTGATAAAGATAGTACTTTTGCCCCGGGGCTGAAATGAGGGATTAAATGAGCAGTGTTCGATGTAGCTACTACTCAATTCTTCAGCCTGTGAAGTGTTTTGCAATTAAATTCCGCACTGTCCTGGATTGTCTCCATTTTATAGTCAGAGGCAGAATGATGCAGAGAAAACCTAAGAACTCATCATTCACACAGTGTGGCAGAAACTGCTGGCTGCCATCCAACAGCCATTTTCTGTTCTTCCTCCAGGGACCGGGCACCTCGCTGTCTGGTAGAAGTCTACGTATCCCCCTCGTGCCAGGTGCAGCCATGTGGCCAAGTCCTGGCCAGCAGGATGTAAGCTTTCTGGGAAGCCTCCTTAAAAGCATGCACCTTTCTTTGGGGTCATTTTCCTTCCTGCAGGCTGGAAGAATAACTGGAGCTCCTGCATCTACTTTGGAATTGAGATAATTTTAGGAATGGAAATCATACATGGCGGGGCAACACAATAAGAATCTGGATCCCTGATCCTGTGAAGCCCCATACCACTCCTGCACCGACATCCTCCAGAGGTCTGGAAAGTGAGAGAAATAAACTCTTCCACTTAAGCCATTTATGTTTAAGGGTTTTAGTGAGTCATGTGCTGCCAAACTAAATCAACCAGAACACAAAGTAACTGGAATGCCAGTTTGTTTTGTTGGACCTGAAGTCCTAATCTGAAACTTTAAATATTTTGTCTTGCCTTTTTTTGGATCTAAAAAAAAAAAAAAAAAGAAAAAAAACACCTCTAAGAATTTATCAAACCCCATGGAAAGAAAATGAGAGTAAAATCATACCTGCATCAACACAACATCTGTGGCTCCTTCTTAAAATAGGATAAAGAATGGGGGAAAGAGGAGGAGGAAACCATCATGTCAAATTATAGCTCCTTTGGTGGCTTTAGGACTTCCTCCAGAATTGGTTATTAGTGGGCAATAATGAAGCAAATTGCACATGCATATTACTTCTGAGTTATGAACAATGCAACCACCAGTAACCTTTGAAGCTGTCAGGATCTTTTCAGGCAAGCAATTAAAGTGAAAAATGAGAGTGTGCACAACTCCCATCACCCAATACTACTTGTAATAACACCACCTACAAACACTGACACAAGAGTGGGGCTCACTCTGAATATTTATTAATGCCGATCTGTTCCCATTTGTTCCTTTTTTTCCCCCTGTAACCCATTCCACCCCCACCTGCCAAAACTTTTCTTCTTTAAAGGGCAGTTCTGACACCATGAATTGCATTCACCTGAAGCCTAGATCTACTGTGACATCTCTCCCATCTGCACCTGAAGAAATTTCCTTCCTTCTCCCTTGACCAAATTATAAATTTAGGACAAGCTTAGATACTATAGGAGAAAAAGTTGATAAAGAAGAGACCCAATTAAGAGACCAAGATTAAAGTAATAACTGATATTTACAGAAGGCCAAATATATGGCAAGTGTTTGGTGCTAGGCACTGAAGACCTCTCCCTTCCCCAAAAAAGGTCCCAGTTGTGAAGGAGACCAGACTTTAGAGGACTTGACTTACATTGATCTGTAATAAAAATGATCTAGTATTAAAAAATACCTGCTTTTCTGCTAAGCATAGGAATCACACACTGCTTACATAGGTTTTGTGATTTAAGTACTTTTAAGGGCTCTAGAGAAATGACAGGAATAAATGCAGAAGTGAGCCAGTTAGGAAAAAGTCTTTCCAAGCTGAGAAAAAAAATCCCCATCCTGGTGTTCTGACACCTGCTGCCTATGCATCCTTTTTTTTTTTTTTTTTTTTTTTATCATAGGCACACAGTGAGAGAGAGAGAGAGGCAGAGACACAGGCAGAGGGAGAAGCAGGCTCCATGCACCGGAAGCCCGACGTGGGATTCGATCCCGGGTCTCCAGGATCGCGCCCTGGGCCAAAGGCAGGCGCCAAACCGCTGCGCCACCCAGGGATCCCTGCCTATGCATCCTATAAGCAGGTTTGGTATCATCTGTTTCATTTCTATAACACCAATTACCTAGAAATAAATGGTTCTCCACCAGAACTGCATGTTAGTATGACCTGGGGAGCTTAAAAAAAAAATTCAGATGCCCACGACCCATCTCCAAAATTCTAACATGTCACCAGGATTGACAATTATTAATAGGACTTGAGAAGGCTTAGAAACCAGGAAAGGGATGGAGAATTAACTGGTTGGGAAAGTCATTAAACCAAACAGTTTGTATTTTTTCCAAGTTAAAAAGGCAATTGTGAAACTGGCAATGAAATATTGAAAGTGACTTAAAGGTTTTAAAAATAAATCCAACATCCAGTAAAACCTTTTAAATTCAGACTTCACTTGGAGTTCTGTTCTCCCCTCTTTTACTTTCTGTACAGAAAGTGTTAAGCTTGATAATTATAGGAACGGGTTAAGGTCTTCAAGTTTTTTAAAAGCCAAATCACAACCAACCAGTTATCAATGATCCTTAAGTCGTGAGTGATTTTCATCTATGCATGAGAACATTCTGATAAGACCTCTGACCAGGAACTTTTTTTTTGGTCACTGATTTTCTTCCCAGTGTGGTCTTAAAATTAATAAGACTACATCACTTGAACTATTCTGTGGCTCAGATTTTCCCATAATTCAGATTGGCCTGAACCAGTGTGGTTTTCCTGTGCTGTTATTATTCACCTCAGTTACAAACCAGGTCACAACCAAGCATATTAGTTTTGCATTTTTGGAAGCCAGTTAAGTCAAGGATTTGGCAAAAAGAATCATCGCCATTACTTCTCATCTCCCAGAGAAGCCAAATCAGTGCTTATAAAAAATTTTTTTTGAAAAGCTGAAAGTCTAGACCTAGTGACCTGATTGTTCTGCCCAAAGGTCACCAAACAGAACACGCATATCGGTTACAGCGGTGCGTGGCTCAAGGTCAGATCTGTAGAGCTCTGCCTGGCTGGCTATAGGATCACGTACACCACGGTCTCCTTGCCCAGGCTTAGCCAGGAGCTTGGTGTGCAGGCTCACGGGCCACAGGGGTGATGGGGTTGTTGGGTATTCACCCCCCCCCCCCCCCCCCCCCCGCCATTCTGTGAAGGCTCTGCCTTCATTCTACTTGCTAATGAGTAGGGGTGCGTGCTGGGCTGTAACTCAGATCCCTCTTGTGTAAATCTGGGCTCCTGGGAGGGCCCTGGCAGATGGCTCTTGGCATCCCTAGCTTTTGTGGAAGGACTTCTGGGAACCAACTGTGGACTTGACATTGCCTTTTTTTTTTTTTTTTTTTTTTTAAAATAAGGCTTACTTCCTTTAGGCGAGGCAACATAATATGGTAGCTACAGGCGCAGTTCACTGCTGACTGCAATTTGAGCAATTTTCTCAGCCCATCTCAGTTTTCTGATAGGGAAGACAGTGACTCATAGTTCCTACACATTATGAGGTTATTATAAGGATTATATGAGATAAGCCATATATATCCCAGAGCACAGTGGCTGGTACATGCTAAGTACTTAATAAATCATAGCAATTACTATTATTCTCTTAGGCAGTCATGTCTGAAAGCACTGAGTGTTTACATTGTGGACAAATTTGTGAACAATTGCTTTTAAGTGGCAGTAACAACTGATCATAAAGGTATCATTGCCACTTACCATATTCCTACTATGCATCAGTATGGAATGGGCAATCCTCAGGAGAACCCTACAAAGAAAGTATCTCCCCCATCTCTTTCCCAAAGGAAAATATCAGGCTCAGAAAACATCCAGGCCACACGGCTAGGGGATGAGGCCTTAGATCCAGGTCTGAATTCCTAGTGCCTGCCACTAACCCTAACCACCACTTAGTCCCAGCATGCTATTAATGTCAATGCACTCAAAGTAAATCACTAAGTGGCTCTCCCTCTCTTCCCTTACTATTAAAAAAAAAAAAAAAAAAGAAAGAAAGAAAGAAAAGAAAAAACACTTCATCGATAGAAGCACTGGCATGCTTTGGAAACACTGGAATGAGACAGGGACAAATTCTGATGGAAACTGGAACCGTGGGCAGCCCGGGTGGCTCAGCGGTTTAGCACCGCCTTCAGCCCAGGGCCTGATCCTGGAGACCTGGGATTGAGTCCCACATCGGTCTTCCTACATGGAGCCTGCTTCTCCCTCTCCTTGTGTCTCTGCCTCTCTCTCTCTCTCTCTCTCTCTGTGTCTCTCATGAATGAATAAAATCTTAAAAAAAAAAAAAAAGAAATGAGAACTGTGATACAGGATTAACTGTGATTACTACACCTGCATCTCCTATTCAGTTACTCCTTTGGGTGCCGGACCTTAACACAGATTTAGAACTTAATCTTTAGAAGGTACAGAGTCTAGTCTTAATTTATTTCTAACCTACAGCTTTTAGCAAGTTCTTTTACCTGTGAAATGGAGAGGATAGCCATCAGCCTCACAGGATGGAGAGGAGAATCCTGCACTGAACTAAACTCCAAGGGCTCTGCTTCCAGTGGCCAACTTAAGGTGGTCTCGGAGTTAATAACTCCATGCAGCCATGTATTTACTTGTTTGTGCCTCTAGCACATACTTCGTAGAGAAGGCTTAAACTATACATTAAAACAATGACCAGAGTTATTTGTATAAAGAACTTAGATTTCGTTTTCCTGTGCCAACCCTGGAGCTCTGAGAGCGAGAGTGCGTATGCACCTGTGTTAATTTCTCCTGGGAGAGTCGGGAAGTTCTCCAATTATTTTTCCAAAGAGCTACAGGTCTTTTCAAGTAGAGATAGAACTTTCTGGCTAGCTTTCAGCCGAGTTTATTAAAAGCCATTGTGATTAACTAATAAGAGTGTGGTCAATTAACTTGCTCTACAGACAAAAGGAAAGCCTTTCAATTCATAAACTAAGACACATTCAAGTGATTTTATCACACATTCAAACCAAATGCAAAACTTTCTAATGCTTAAGGAAAATAGATGCTATCAAAGGGACTGCAAGACATTGGATTCCTCAGAGAGGCTCAGGAGACTTTTGGGATTTGGTAAACATTACTATCAGCTGAGCTTCAGAAAAATGGAAGGCAAAGACTGATGGATTTTCTCGGCTTATATGAGATGAAGTTTAATACTCTAGACATGGACTCAATATCATAAAGATATTTAAAAAGGAATGTCAAGATAACATACTTTTTAAATATGTATGTTAGTTGCTGAACATCTACAGCCACACTGCCTGCTTGACCTTCTCTCCTCCCTTGTTCTACCTCCACTCTAGCCAACAATCTAGCTCAGTGTTTTTTCAACATTTGCACCACAAAACAAAGTAGCATATATATTTTAAATTATAACCAGTATACCTCCTGCACAGAAATATACAAAAGTTTCACAAAACAGCACTCAACCTCACCACATGCAATGCACTCTGATAATATTTCTTTAAAAATGTTGGGAAAGGGGCAGCCTGGGTGGCTCAGCGCTTAAGCGCCGCCTTTGGCCCAGGGCGTGATCCTGGAGACCCAGGATTGAGTCCCACGTTGTCAGGCTCCCTGCGTGGAGCCTGCTTCTCCCTCTGCCTCTCTCTCTCTCTCTCATAAATAAAATCTTTTTAAAAAGTTGGGAAAACCCATTAAATTGATTTTATGACCCACTGATGAGTCCCAAATGGTGATTTTTAAAAATGTGAATCTTGCTAAATTACAAATCAATAATATCAATGTATTAAGTCCACCCGCACAAATGGCTCTTTAGGGCAGCCCTGGTGGCCCAGCGGTTTGGCGCCACCTTCGGCCTGGGGTGTGATCCTGGGGACCCGGGATTGAGTCCCGCATCAGGCTCCCTGCATGGAGCCTGCTTCTCTCCCTCTCCCTCTGCCTGTGTCTCTGCCTCTCTCTCTCTCTCTGTGTCATGAATAAATAAATAAAAGCTTAAAAAATTTAAAAAACAAATGGCTCTTTATTGCTTATAGGATAAAAGACTTAGGTAAAATGTATAGAAGATTGTTTACAATTTGGCTCTAAACTCATCTTCCTTAGCTCTTTTCAAGCTCTCTACCTTCTAACAACCCCCACCTCCTTCCCAGCCTCTGTATACACCTGGTTCATGCTTTACAGCTGCTGTTCTGATGATCTGTTTCCCTCTCTAGATCCACTGCCTGCCCTTCTCTGCCCCTACCTCCCGTTCTGTGTCCCGAGCTGGTTCACCCAGACACTCTGCCCTCTGTTCAGCCTCACCAGCAGGAAGCACCCTTACGAGATTAGGAAGTTGGGAGGAGAGAGAAGTATTCTGCTGAGAAGACTTTGTCACATTGGCCCCCTCCCCTATTAGAAACCCCTTCTCTTTCCCACTTCTGTTGTCATCCTCAGATCTATCCTCCAAAGGCCACTACCAAGGCTACTTCCCCTTGAAAGTGCTCTGGGAATCTGCTTGGTAGCATTCACCTCGGCACATACATCTGTTAAAAGGATGAATTGGGGCAGCCCAGTGGCTCAGCAGTTTAGCGCCGCCTTCAGCCCAGGGCGTGATCCTGGAGACCGGGGATCCAGTCCCATATCGGGCTCCCTGTATGGAGCCTGCATCTCTCTCTGTGTCTCTGCTGATCTCTCTCTCTCTCTCTCTCTCTCTCTCTCTCTCTTGCATGAATAAGTAAGATCTTCAAAAAAAAAAGAAAGAAAAGAAAGAAAAGAAAAGAATGAATTACACTTGAATGTGTTCATGTTCCCACCACCAGACTCGACTTCTTCAAAGCCAGCACAGCACCTCTCTCTTTGTCCCCAAGTAACTGTGATTACTAAAAAGATCAATAAATGAATGAAAGGTAACAAGATTAATTATTTAAGGACACTGTGATTGTAGGTCATAAGGTAATATTTTCTAGTAATAGTGTCTACAGAGCTACTTCATCGAAATTCCTCTTCTGGGGTGATCTGGTCTATCTCTTCGACTGTACCTGCTGGCAGGCAGCTCGTGGCAATTGCTGCTTACCGTGTGGTGAACTGGCTATCTCTGGTGATGACGAACTAGCTCCCACAATACCCCATCACCTGGCAGGGTGTTTTCTGCTTATTATGCTAATTAGATTTTACTTGAAAGATGTAATTATTGTGGCAACCGAAGGAAATAATTAATGGCCAATTTTAGTGAGCAAAATATTCATTAATCAAGTCAACAGACAAGAGACCTGCAGAGTTTAAGAAAGGTCCTTAAAGAGAAAAAAAGATAATCACCTAGAGATTTCTCCTTTCCATAAATACAGGTTAAGTCTATTCAATTACAGTCTCTTGAAAGTTTACATTTCAGATTTAGTCCAATGACTCCTCATGAAGTCTAGGTTTTAGCTTCGGGTTCTAAAACTCCCTGCCCAATAGAATTATTTACTCACTTTATTGTATGAAAAGGTGTAATAAAGAGGAGATAACACTCATCTCCTACTTGGTCTCTTTAAAATGTTTGTTCATTCAAGGATTTCTAAACACAACAAATGTCAACCTCTGTTTTCTTATATGACAGGCAGGCAGGCAAGTGTCCTAATGAGAACACTATGCAGCTTGTTGGGCATTTACATCATCTTTGTCCCTTATAAACACTGAGTCTTTTAAACCTGAGGGTTAGAGGACATTTTAAGTTCTTCTAACACCTTGGTAATCAGAGCCCAGGGAAATATTTGCAACGAACAACAACACAGTGATCCAAAGATCAGATCAAACCTACACTTACTATTAAAAGATACTTCAATCCCAAAGAGCATTGTCCCTCATAAAAAATGAGAAACAAACTCCCTCCAGCCTGTTCCCCACAGTCCTTCTCTTCAATGCCCTTTTATAATATTCATGTCCTCAGATTTATGTCGACTGTATATTTACTAGACGTGTCTCCCCATTACATTATCAGGGGCTTAAGAGGAGATAGGCCACAGAAGGGAGCACACAATAATGGACAGTCAAGTTTATTTTTTAAACCAAAAAAAAAAAAAAAAAAAACCAAAACATTTCCATGTTTTCATTTGATTTTAAATGCTAACAATCAAAAAAAAAAAAATAAATGCTAACAATCATATTCCAGCCTTCACATGCTCATAAAGCTGTTTAACAGTCCAGAAAGAAAAAAATAATTTTGTTTTAAATAATGTTCACCATCCACATCTTAATAGTCTGGACACTAAAGCATTTTTCATTCAGAGTAATGATCTCCAGGAGTAAAAATAATATAATTATAACTGAACTACTTGGTCAGCTAAATCACAACCAGAAATGCACCGGTATGTATTTCATTCACTGTGTCAAAAAATCTTCATTCTGGACCATCAACATAGCACTAAATTTTGATCTGTCATTGAAAACAGGTCGCTTCTATTTCTGGCTTACAGCATGGTAACAGGGTATAGCAATTGGTAAAGACAGCTAATATTTCAAATTAAATCTCCCCACCTGACCTTCTGAATCAAAAATGGAGACTCATGAATAAGGAATTGCAATATAAACCTCCCTTTTACTTCTTAAAAAAAAAAAAAAGGGTTTCTTAAAGCATGGAAAGATCAAAATTCTTGGAAAGAAAATTTGTTGATAGAATGGCACTGAAGGCCAGTGAAAGATGGGGTTATATCCCTGAGCTGCTTCCTTTTTTTTTAGGGTTTTATTTTTATTTGAGAGAGCAAGAGATACCACAGAAGGAGAGGGAGAAGCAGACTTCCAATGGAGCAGAGAGCCTGATGCGGGGCTCAATCCCAGGACCCTGAGATCCTGACCTGAGCCAAAAGCTTTGCACATACTTCTTCCTCTTTACCCCCAACCCAAACGTGGGGAGGGTGATCCTTCCATTTGCTCCCACCACACCCTCTGGTTACCCCCATCCCCACAACTCATCATATTGTGTGAAACTGCCCATTCTCTCCCACAAGGCGGGCGTTTCTTACTGGGGAGCTTTATGAAGTAGTTTACACCTGGGTACTACCCCAGCAATTCTGATTTAATTGATTTGGGATGAAAGACCCACTAAGTGAAGGCACCTGGATTTTTACAAGCTCCTCAGGTGAATCTAATATGCAGCTAGCGCGGAGAATCACTGTTGTATTCAGCCTCCAAAGGACATGAACCATGGCTGGTTTACCCTGGATGCCTACCACCCTACCCCAACCCCGACACCCAGCACGGGAGCTTGCTCACTGAATATTAACTAACTAAATAAAAGATGGTTGCCCAATGATTGAAAAGAAAGTGGGGCAGCCTGGGTGGCTCAGTGGTTTAACGCTGCCTTCAGCCCAGGGTGTGATCCTGAAGACCAAGGATCAAGTCCCACATTGGGCTCCCTGCTTGGAGCCTGCTTCTGCCTCTGTGTCTCTCATGAATAAATAAATAAAATCTTTAAAAAAAAAAAAAGTGGAGGATAAAGACAGGAGGGGCATTCAGCATGGGTTATACAGTAACAGAACTTCTCAAAGTTTAGTACGTGTCAGAATCAAGTGGAGGGCCTGTTATACCTCAGACTTCTGGGCCCCACTCCCAGGGCTTCTGATTCTGCAGCTTTGGGCTGGGGCCTGAGAACCTGCATTTCTAATGGGTTTCCCAGGTGGTGCGGATGCTGCTCATCTCAGGACCCCACTTCCAGAATCATTGCCCTGAAAACCCCGAAAGCAGCCTCATAATCTCCAATGAGGTAACACACAGCAACACGTGATAACCCGGGCTGCAGGGATCTCACCACATGGCCAAGGACAGCAGGACTGTGGGGAATGTCACAGGAAGGGATGGGCCCTGGTCTGTAAGCCTGTTTGATTACTGGCCACAGATCAGGGGCAAGAAAACTGCCCCTCGGGACTCCCAATTCAATTGACAGACTTCAGTTTTCAAGGCTTGAGTATCTGAATCATCATGTGCTCACTACCACTCAGAATTAAGGTGGAGCCATCAACATTTAAATAAAAAGTACAGAACACTTTCCTAGAAATAGGCCCAAGATCAAATTTTCCCAGAGCACCAGTGGCAGACTTAGGCCAGAAAACAAACCCACGGCTGCTTGTTAAATCAACTCAAGCACTAGATTCTACAGCTGTAAAAATACAGTGGTTTAAAATCCAAGCTTCTAATAGCCACCCAAATAGATGCTGTACTAGAATTACTTAAAAAAAAAAAAATGCTTTCTTCAACTACTCTCAGTTCAGAAATTTCTTTCTTAAGAGACAAAGGTAAGGAATAAAGGAAATGCCCACGCATTCGGTTTTCCCACGACCGCACTGGTTCCTGGTTCCGGGTTCCCAGGAATGGGAAGGAAGACTCCTTGCCAGCCCTCCCCGCCCCCACTCCCCTCCAGTCACGCGAGCCACTGCACAGAGGACAGATGGCATCGTGACAGTAACCAGGCAGGGCTTCTGTCTCCACATCTCGTTATCAGTGCTCCGGACTCTAGCTGGCTGTCCCGAATCTGGGGGTTAGAAAACCGCATACGCCTGGGTTGTGAAACAGTTAATCCACGAGGAGTCCCAGAGCACAAGTAAACAGGAAGCTGTGGCTTCTGCACAAGACCTCTGTCCCTCTGTCATGGGAAGAGGGGCATGAAGATGGAGGGCTCACCCACACCACGACTGTAAGGCCTGACATTCATCCGCAGCCACGGCAACCTAAAGGCTGGTCCTGGAACAGGAGGGAAGAACGAAGGAGGTGTGAATCCAGTGTGGACTGCAGTAGGTTGTCAATTTGGTTCATCGCTGCGACAAACATACCACAGCGCTGTAGGATGGTGGTAACAGGGAAGCTCTCCACCATCTGTAGCTCTTCTGCAGGTCTAAGACGATTCTAAAATAAAAGGGCGTTGGGCAGCCCTGGTGGCTCAGCGGTTTAGTGCCTGCCTTCGGCCCAGGGTGTGATCCTGGGGTCCCAGGATCGGGTCCCGCATGGAGCCTGCTTCTCCCTCTGCCTGTGTCTCTGCCTCTCTATCTGTTGTCTCTCATGAACAAATAAATAAAATGTAAAAAAAAAAAAAATAAAAGGGTGTTTAAACAAATTAGGAACCGTGGCGCTGAAGCATCGGCAAGATGGCCAATACACAGGCGGGGGGTCTGCAGGTTTAAACTAGTTTTGAGAGATTTCATAATTTAAAATATTTTACAGTTCGAGACTATAAAAATTACACATATACACCCCTGTTTTGGCCCCAGAAAAGGACTGGTGTTGTGTTCAGACAAGCTGCTGTGCCAGGAGCAGGCCTGAAGCACACCCTCATGAGATAGTTCGCTACGGATCCTTTCAGTCCGAGGTCCCCAGGCACTGCTGGCCCTGTCACCATGGAGGGGACACCCCCTCAGGATTACCCGTGGAGGAAAACTGTGGAGGACATGAGCTTGGGCCCGCGTCCTCCCTGGACTCCAGCCTCTGCCTCGCCTCTCAGCCCGACTGCGGCTGGTTCCTCTCTTTCCTACTGACGTTCCCGGGGGCCTGCGGCCCAGCTAGAGTGTTCGAATGTCAGCTGAGCACTGCCCTGGAGTGCCCCTCCTCCAACAGCACTGGCAGCTTAGTGAGGGCAGAGGAGGGCCACTGGAGGGAAGAGAGCGGTGGAATTCAAGGCACTGTGACAGCAGAGAGCCACCTCAGACCAAGCCGCATGGATACTGTCCATGTGTCTTCTTTGCTTCAGACTGGACCGTGCCTGGTCAGAGGTAAAACCCATCCCCCTGGCCCCAGGGGCCTGTCTCACTGAGTAATGCTTCCATGCCAATCCAGAACTCCTGATGTCGCAGAAATTAATTAACACACTGGTCCTCGCATTTTCCAACCTCCAAAGGAGTTAGAAACAGGTGATGAGCCCACCAGAATGGGAATGCAGGGGAAAGGGGGCTGAGAGGCCTGGACAGCCCATAAGCTGAATTCTAATCCCTGGAATCATGGACGTTCATGGCTGCCCACATGTTCCTGAGGCTGGCTATTTTCGCTTGGCTGTTTCAGCGCCAATACCAAGGAATGTGTGTGGCGGCCAGCCTTCCCCCCGACACCTCTGTCTTGGGTCTTGCCCAGACCAAATGAGTGAGGATGAGGGGAAGGGGGGCCACGGGACATCACCTGGGAGTTCCATAAATAAAACTTGAAAGCTTACTGGTTTGTTTTCTACATCAACCAAGTCAGCATTTCTACCTACTGGTTGTTCCTTCTTCTTATCTGTGCCATTATCTCATCCTGGGCTCTTCCCCCTTCACTCCACAGTGGAGTCAAATCCAACCCATCCCTAGAGGGCCCATTAAAATCCTAAATGCAGCCAGGGTTTCTCTGCTCTCTTTTACCCAACTCATTCTTTCTCTACACAAATATCTATTGAACACCTGCTATATGCCAGGTCCCATTCTAGGCACTCGAGATAGAGCCATGAACAGAAAAGAGAAAATCCCTTCTGTGTGGAGTTTACATTCTGGGAAGGGACACTGTCAACGAGGAAATATGTGCATATATACTACTACGCATACTCTCAGGAGAAATCTAGCACACAGGTTGGGAGGCTGGAGGGACAGTTCTGGTCTCTTAACTGGCGCTTAGGATATATCATTACTCATCCTGGTTAATGTTTCTGGGTCGCCTCTTCAGCTGGATACCCCACATGCAAGAAGGACGGGGGCTGTGTTGGGCTTCCGTGAGCACAGGGCTGTGCACTCAGTAGATGTTCAGCCCATTCTGTTCAATGAAAGAATTTATATAAATCAGCTCATTCCTGTTTTCGAACCTTAGCACTTCTGGCAGCAAAGGAAAGTCCAGAGATGAACGAGGTGTGGGGAGTCCTTCCTGCTGCACAGATGTATGGGTGCAGCACTCGCCGAGGGTGAGCTGCCACTGAATTGGCCAGACGTGATTCCTGCCCTCATGGTGTGTATACGTTTTGGTGAACAGTAGCCAAAAGATATAAACAAATTGGAAATAATTTCAACGTGTGGCCAGTTCTTTGAAGGCAACAGTATGGGAGATGATGAGAGCGACAGCGAGGAGGTTGGGGACGGTTGTTCCAAGAAGGTGAGGGATGACAAGGAGCCAGCCCGGGAAAGAGCAGGGACAGTGAGAGCGAGGCTCCTGGCGGAGGGGACAGCCCGGGCAAAGGCCCGGCGGTGGGAATGTGCTGAGTGTGCTCAAGGAACTGGATGAGTGCGGGACCCGGGCAGGGAGGCGGGCAGGAGCCAGTTTTCACAGGCCCTTCATGGCACGCTGAGGAGGGTGTGGGTTTTCGTCTAAGTGCCATGGGAAGCCACAGAAGCAGGAGAGAACATGAGATTTATATGTTAAGAAAATTACTCTAACAAGGTACCCTCAGAATCTGAGTGACTGTAGGTTACAGTCTGTCGGGGACAATGTCATTTTATGTGGATTGCCCCGGCAGATTATTAATAGCACCTGGTTTCATTCTCCAAAGTGTTGCAGACTGTAAAAAGCTATATGGCCATCCTCTCCAGAACCCATTATTATAATGAGTATGACTGAGTATTAGATGAAGCCCTATATTCTCTGGGCCAATCATGTCCCCTCAAGCCAAACATTCACAGCCTGGGGATGCAGAAGAGTCTATAGTGTCAAGTTAAGCCTGTCCTCCAGCCACATAATTATAAAAAGGGTCTACTGTATTCTGGTTTGTTTCGAGAAAGGAAGAAAAGAAAATTCTATAAACTTCTCTCCATGATGTAGCCCATGTTTCACAGCTGCTGCACAGGGAAAACTTTTCCACGGATCAAATCTAACAATTTTCATGGCTCAGCTGGAGTCTGTACTCACTCGATATGGACAAACAGGGCCAGTCACTGCTCTCTGTACTGAGATACTGAGAGTCCTGTTCTCGAAGAAGCCTGCCAAAGTCACCTCTGAGCAGCTCCAGGTTACATAACCGCTGTTTCTCTAACCTCTCCTCTCAGGTCTTATTTTTCAAATGTTCAGTCATCCTTGCGGCTCCTCTGTTTATCCTCGCCAAGCTCTTCACACTGACACAGTACTTCTAAAGTTATATTCCAGAAGCACTCTGCTATTTCCCCTACCAAATCTTTCCAGAAGCTTCAGATCTGCTCTCCTCTGCATCCAAACCATGGACTGGGAAACTGGAACTGGTCCGGCCATACCATGCTAGCCCTCCTGTCTTGCTTTCACCTGTCCTCCTTGGACCAGACCACCTAGAGAGAGGATTAAGTATAATCTTACCGTGTCTGGTTTACAAAGGCAGGCATGGGTGGCAACCTCTGCTGGCTTGGATTATCCACCCCCTTCTCATGTTCCATCTTAGAACCACAGAATGTCAGGATAGAGGCAATCTTAGCGACCCTCTCTTCATTTATCAGATTTACTTAAGGTTGATCTAATAAAGAGCCCGCAGAAGGGCTGGAACTCATTCTGGACTGGAGCTCTGCCCTCTGCTTTGCCATCTCTCCACTATTAGAAGGAAATGTCACTGCCCTCTGATTGTTTTCAATTGACCCGTGTATACATGCCTTTTCCTGTCTCCTTCCTTGGCATTATTTTGCATCTTGAGGGGAGAAAACATATTTAATAGGTCTTTGTATTCTTCACAACGTACCTTCTGTGGGGCCAGGACTTAACAGATATTTGCCGTCCAAGGCACACATGGATTCTCAAGGTTCCTACTCGTTTTTTTATGATAACTACCTACTTCTCTCTGCAGGTTAAGGAAGCATGCCTGGGTCTCCGCACATGTCTTCTTCCCCAAGCACCAAGCACCATTCTCTTCTTTTCTTTAGCTGATACAAGCTCCTACCTTGTTCTCTCTAGGTTAAGCTTTGACAAAAAGAGAGAGAGGAAGGAGAGAAATCCAACCCCAAATGTACTATTACGAGAGATACTACATTTTCTCCCATCCCGAACTTACTTAAAAACCCTCCTTGGATAAGAGATAAAACTACACTGTCACTTATATCTTTCTGGAAATTTTTTAAAGTGCTGAGAACATCAAAATGGGGGGATTCCTGAGGTTATTTGTGACCTAAGTAGGAGTTAGGAAAGCATTTAAATTTAGAGCGAGTGCTAAGAAAAGCCTCCTGATGAAGTGTGAGCCAATGGAAAACTGCACAGGGAAAATTAATAGGAAAGGCAGTATTTAGGCTAATACTGCAGGAGAAAAAAAAAGGGTGAGGCAATCCCAGGGCCTCGACGGTATGTGTCTTCCTCTTAGGATTTATAAACCGAGGGAAGCCCCGTAGACATTCTGACACCCAGGACTGATACCATACTGACATCTTGTGGCTGCAAGTATCATGACACTTAGGTGGCCCCAAAGCAAAATGGGCCTACATAGTAATATTCCTACCATCTGTCAATTCTGCAGCATTTAAAAAACTTCAAATGTTTTCTCAAGTGCAAGCTCACTGTTTTCACACCATGGAAACAGCAGTGAGGAAAGGTAGCCGCTGCTGTACCAAGGAACACGTATACCGGAGACGTTGGCATTTGGGCTGCGACTGTGTCAGTGTCGGTGTTTCTAATAAATGTCACTGTTTTCAAGCACGTGCAACTCTTGGCTGAGCATTTCTTCTTATCTGGCACCTGAGGCTTCGGGCAGGAGAGTTCCTGAAACTTAATGGTTGTTTTAAAAGTGAAATGAAAACGGCAGCTGGAGCTTTCAAATACCATCTCCCCTGCCCTTCCCGTTCTCACCTCCATGAGGTCCAAGAGAGGAAGGAAGGAAACAGAAAAATAACCTGGTGCTTTGGAATTTCAAAATGAAATTTCTCTTCGCAACCATACCCAAGGAGCAAACCCGGTTGTGGATGTGCGCCAGCATTCCTCCCGCTTGCAGAATCACACACTGTAGAGTGTCTAGCTGCATTCAAGCACCTGGGGGCTCTCAGACAGCCCGTGGCCCAGGAGGAGGCGGCCATGGGGCCTGGTACCAGAAAGCAAAGAAGTGGAGAAAGGCCGACTTGGGCCAGGAGAGCCCTGGTGTAGGAGACACCAGGAAAGGCTTTTGTGCTGCCCTTATCCTATAGGATGAGATTTGGGGGCAAATAAAGATGGGCATGTAGGTGTTCACAGCAGAGTGGCTGAAGTCACGGGTCTGGGGAATCAGACACGATGGGAATCCTAGGCCTGTTTCTTCCCAACTATACATCTGTGCATGTTCCCCAAGCTCACAAAAACCTTCTCCACATCTGAACAGCAGAGATGCTACTTCCTTTCATACTGTAGCTTTGAGGAGTGAATGAAATAACATGTAAAGTGATGGCTCAGCACACAATAAGGACACGCAGATGACCATTGTTATCAGCTGGAGGGAGCCACACGTGCAGAGAGATGGCAAAGGCAGAGAGGGTGTGTGATGGTCAAGGACATGAGTGGGAGGCAGGGGGAGGGTAGGGGATGGAGGTCACTGAGCACCAGGCTAAGGCATCTGACCAGCTCTTGCCTCCTCTGTGCTCCCCAGGTGTCTCCTGACTTCATCACCCGGCCTTTTCATCTCTGTGTTCTCTCTCTCCAGAGGTTGTTTCGGCTTCCTGAGGGCACGGGCCACATGTCACAAAGCACCCAGCAGAGGGCCCTGTGCACAGCAGATGCTCAAGGACCATTTGGCCTGGAGCCTCACTGTGCTGGGTCACTTTGGGCAAATGAACTAACCTCTTTTGGTTGCAGGTTCCCCATCAGTAAAATATGAGTCAAGAACAATACCTGCCTCCTTTGTTTACTGTGAAGATTCAGATAATGAAGTGAAGTGACATGAGACAGACTCAAAATAAGACAGCTGCTATCTGAGCCACACCTCATAGCCACTGTTAGTTTCTATGAAATCCAGTCCCAAAGACCTAAGGACATGCTTAGGATAAATCAGGGAGAAATGGCACAAAACCTCCACACAAATGTTTATTTATAAAGGAGTTGTTAAGAAAATTGGGTTATCATCTTATCCTCAGCATTATGTAACTTCTCAGTTCTTAAGCACAGCTCCAGAAACACACCATGGCAGCACTGCTCTTAACTGCTTTTCCAGACTAAACCTTTGCAAATTTCTACCAAAAGAATGTGGTTGGCACCACCTCATCCCAATCGTCCTCACAAGTGGGTAAATCATGTTGCAATAAGATTGTCTAGCCCCAAATCTTTTCCTAACAAGGTTCTACTGATAAATAGGGCAGAAAAGTATCTTCTTTATAAAAAAATTTTTTAAAAGATTTTATTTATTTATTCATGAGAGACACAGAGAGAGAGAGAGGCAGAGACACAGGCAGAGGGAGAAGCAGGCTCCATGCAGGGAGCCCAACGTGGGATTCAATCCTGGGACTCCAGGATCACGCACTGGGCTGAAGACGGTGCTAAACTGCTGAGCCACTTGGGCTGCCCTAAAAAAATTTTTTTTGTGCATAATTAATGATATGACTTAGATACAGTGGGAAATGTAGAAAATGATAGAAAATAAAAGTTACCCATAATCAACTATCCAAACATAGTTCCACTTGTGCATTTTGCTGTGTTTCCTTCTAGTTTTCCTTGCAGCATATATATATCATATATATACACACACATATATATATTAAAAGATTTATTTCAGAGAGAAAAAGAGAGCAAGCACACAGAGGGAGTGGGGAGGGAGAGAAAGAATCTTAAGCAGACTGTGCACTGTGGGTGGAGCCAGGCCCAGGGCTTGATCTCCCCATCCTGAGATCATGACCTGAGCTGAAATCAAGAGTCAGACACTTAACCAACTAAGCCATCCAGGCACCCCTTGCATATATATTTTTCAATATGGGGTCAATCTTATCTTTCCACATATTATAACCTAAAGATTTTGCTTAATATTTAATTCATAAAAAAACTACTGAGCACCCATTTAGTACATAAAGCTGAGCTCAATGCTAAGTGGTATTATAAGGCATGTGAGATGAAGTTGGTGTTCACCAAAAGCCTATGCTTTAGCTGAAGATACATGACAACACAAAGGAAAAATAAATAACGATCTACTGTACTGATCGCAGAAGTAGTGGAAACAAGAATGTCTGTAAGGGGCTCAAACCAAGATGAGCTTACCATGGCCTAGCATGGTCTTGAGGGGGTGTCATGGAGGAAGACCTGAGTCCAACCATGAAGCACTACCATTTCACAGATAATCTGAAATTGCTAATGAGTCTACTAATTTATCCCCCCCCTTTCCCCAAAATACAGAAATATAGTTTCACTGAAGTCATTTCCATTGCTATGCCTCTGCCATTATGGACAAAACGGAGTTCCTGCAAATGCTATTTCTTAATACACCATAAGTTTTTATTTTATTTATTTGTTTGTTTGTTTGTTTATTTTTTATTTTAAAAGAATTTTTATCTAAATTCAACTTAGTTAAAGCAATTTTTAAATTATGTTTTTCTTCATGAGGAAAACCAGACCTTTGAGTGGAAATCAAGAAGTTACCTGAGGAATTAGAATTTTGAAATTATTCTGAAATCCCAGATTCCTAGTGTCTAAATAATAACTGATGTGAAAAATCATATATGCAATATTAGCAAGAATAAAATTTGTTTGGTAGACACAACTCTATTCCATGTATGATTTTCAAGTTTGGAACCACTTATCAGCCAAACTTAACCCCTGGGGAGAGACTTTAATGCTTAGCTTGTCTTTACCCATTCATTCAGAAAATACTGGTAAAGTATCTGGTGGTTAATAACTCCAGCACAGGGATAGACATTGGAGATGCAAAGGTGAAGGGAACCAGACTGACAATGTCCCTGCCCTCCTGGAGCTGATGGTTGAGTAGAAGAGGGCTGATAAGTGAACAGATAACTATAACCCCATGTGATAAATGCTAGGCTACAGAACACAAATGCTGTTTATAAAGGATAGGTGAAGGATGAGGCCATAGAAGATACACTACATTAAAACAAGCTTGGAGAATTAGGAAAGACTTCTCAGAAGGGATGTTATTTAAGTTGAAGGAAGAAGAGGAAAGAGGTGGGGCAGCCAAAGAGGCGGGTAGAGGGTTAGCATGTTAAAAGTGCTAGTGTAGGGAAGAACCATGATGAAATTGTGGAAATGATCCATTTAGAATGGCAGGGTCAGAGTGTGGCAAAGGGAGGATTCTGGTGAGAGATGAAGCTTGAGGGGAAGACGTATGTACACGTGTACGTCCATCTGTACATACAGGTGCATATAGACACATATACACTCCTTCAGACCCCAAAACAACCCTCTCATGATTAGCCTCATTTTACAGATGAGGAAATTGAGGCATAACAGAGCACTACCTGATGATGAGCAATAAAGTAGCCAAAAGATCCTGAACAGGGGAGGGACATGACGAATGCCTCGTCATTGGAAAAGTACTGTCGATGCTTTGGAGAGGTACAGAGTAGAGGTCAAAGAGGCCTGTTAGGGAGTGGTGATGAAATCTTTACCAAGCTTCCTGGAGAGACGAAGGGCTCACATTCTTTCACCTGACATATAAGGCTTTGAGTTTCCACCCTGAGAGACTCTAAGATAAAACAGAATCTTAGTCCTCAAGGATTTCTAATCTATAGGGCTAACACACACGTTGGGGCCATGGCCCTTGGTGGAGATGCCACAGCCCACCTGAATCACAGGTTGGGGTTCCTTCCTTCTTTGTAAGATGGCCAAGCTTGGTGCAGCTGCGAAAAACAGTGTGGAGGTTCCTCAGAGAGTTAAAAATAGAGCTACCTTATGACCCAGCAATTACACTACTGGGTATTTACCCCAAAGATATAAATGTAGTGATCCAAAGGGGCACCTGCACCCCAATGCCCAATGTTTATGGCAGGAATGTCCACCATAGCCCAACTACGGAAAAAGCCCAGATGTCCATTGACAAATGAATGGATGAAGAAGATGTGGGATATATATTTAGTGGAATATTACCCAGCCATCAAAAAGAATGAAATCTTGCCATCTGCAACAACGGGGTTAGAACTAGAGGGTATTATGCTAAGTGAAATCAGTCAATGAGAGAAAGACAATTATATGATTTTACTCATATATGGAATTTCAGAAACAAATGGAAGATCATAGGGGAAGGGAGGGAAAATAAAACAGGGTGAAACCAGAGAGGGAGATTAACCATAGGAGACTTTTAATCATAGGAAACAAACTGAGGGTTGCTGGAGGGGAGGGGGTCGGGGGGATGGGGTAACTGGGTGATGGACATTAAGGAGGGCACTGGGTATAAGACTGATGAGGGCAGCCTGGGTGGCTCAGTGGTTTAACACCGCCTTCAGCCCAGGGCGTGATCCTGGAGACCCAGGATCGAGTCCCACATCGGGCTCCGTGCATGGAGCCTGCTTCTCTCTCTCTCTCTCTCTCTCTCTCTCTCTCTGTCTCTCATGAATAAATAAATAAAATCTTAAAAAAAAATAAGACTGATGAATCACTGACCTCTACCTCTGAAACTAACCATATACTGTATGTTATTTAATTGAATTTAAATTTAAGAGATAATTAAAAAACAAAAAGATGGCCAAGCTTCTGGCAGGAAAAGAGAGTCCAGACTGTGGGCTGGGTGATGAGAGCTACGGCCTCAGTACTTCCCCAGAACTGACAACCTCTGGATGACAGGACCGTCCCCTTACACCTTCCTTTAGCTGCATTGGGCTGCCCTGGTCTCCCATCAACAGTGTCCACATGGCACCACAACTGTCCAGGGCTATTCTTGGCTTGACTTCACTCCTCACCTCTTGGGACTTAGCTACTTTGTCCCCTCATTGCTGAAAAAAATGCCACTTACAATGAAACCTTTCTCTAGACATTTATTCCCATTCTTAACATTAAGCCGGGCAGTGTTAGCCCCATTCCCTCATAGCTGTGACTAAGGAGGAGAAACGAAACTAAAATAAAACTGGAAAGTATATCTAACAGGCTCTGTATAGCAGCATCATATCTAAGCCGCTTACAACAACCACTGGTGAGGATATGCTTGTCCTCATAAAATGGATGAGAAAACTGGAAAAGGCACACTGTCCTGCTGTTGTTCACGTGGCTGATGAGGGCAAAAGGATAATCAAGCCCCACTGGGTCCAAACCCATCCACAGACTCATTCTACTATATCATTTAAAACTATTTTTTTTAAAAAAGGTCATTTGAAAATGTATAAACTCTGGCAAGTTGGAAGATACTGTTTGCTAGAGAAGATTGGTCAAGAGCCCAATCTGGGGTTTAAGATTCTACTTTGAAATCACCCTCAACTCCTAAGCCATCATTTCTGGTTTGGTGGCGTACTTAGTCTTGTTGGTATGGTCCTCACACCACCAGACGTTGGACTTACGTGAAATGGAAAGTTTTCTGGCCAAGTTTCTGAAATCCTAAATTCTAGACCAGCCTTCCATAGTGGCTACAGGTTCATGAGAGACGGGGTGGGGCTGGGGTTACTCTAGCCAAAGGCACACTGTTACTATTCTGAGCTTTGGCACCAAACTTCACACGGGTCTGGTAAGACAGGGTGGGTTATATGTCAGTGACTCATAAGTAGAGTGATCATATAATTTATTGTCCAAACCACTGGGACACCTCTGAGAGTGAAAGGGGACACTATTAATAATCACGCCAGGACAAATGTGTAAACCAGGTCAGGCCAGGGCAAAGCAGAACTTACGGTCACCCTGGTCATGAGGAGCTCTTCTCCCGTCTAGCTGAAGGTCTAGATTACAGCCAGTCTAGAGGTTGGGTCTGGTCCCAAGCCTACAACCTCATCCTGTTGCCAATAGCAGCAAGTGGCTTCTAAAGATGAAACTAAGGAAAAGTGCTCCAAGGGAGGAATAACTACAAAAAGCATTCTTCCCTGAAGCCCAGAGCCAGCCTAAACCACCTGCTCTAAGCCTGAGAGCCGGGTGGATTGTAGTGGAAGCAGTCTGTTTTTCTCACTACATCTAGGCCGAAGGCCAAGAGAATATCTTCCCCCAGAGAGGGATAAAAAAGTAGGAGGCTGTAGTGCCGACACAGAAACTTCTAACCTTTGGGGAGCCAAACTGACAGTCCGTGGCACTCGGGGCCCAGTGAGAGTCCTGATTTAGAACCTGTATCAGCAACTTTTCCCCTCCGAGAGACTGGAATTCCTCCAACACATGCACGGGATGTATGCTGAATAACGTATCCTTCTAGAATGTGCTGGTCATGCCAAGTTCTCACTGCAGGGGAACCTGACCAACAGCACTGGTATCATTAGTGTAATGATTGGCAGCACCATGCAAATGCTATTTTTTTTTTCAGGCACAAAAACGTAAGTGTCCTTTCTCACTTGTCTATTTGTAAAAAGAATAATTCTCAAGGAGACTGGCAGGCATGTGAAGACCCAATATCCTGCCCCTAACATAGAACTCTATACCTAGTAGTCATTTACTAAATGTCCCCTCAACTGAACAGAACCAAATGAAGTATTTTTCAAAGGATCAGCATTAGAAATGGGAACAAGCTGCTCCTTACTGCTGACTGGTTAAAGAGAGATGCCGGGCAGCCCCAGTGGTGCAGCGGTTTGGCGCCGCCTGCAGCCCGGGCTGTGATCCTGGAGACCGGGGATCGAGTCCCACGTCGGGCTCCCTGCATGGAGCGTGCTTCTCCCTCTGCCTGTGTCTCTGCCTCTCAGTCTCTCTCTTTCTCTGAATAAAATAAATAAATCTTTAAAAAAATTAAAAAAGAGAGAGATGCCTACAGAGTAGCTGAAGTCGCAAGACTTACTATCCACCCCTTACCTCGGTTTTCCACTCCATCAGGTCAGAAACTGATGTGATTTGCTGCTCCAAGTGGGCTTCACACCTTCCCCCATATTTGCCAGTGTGTCTTTTTCCATTACCCATGTTTAAAAACAGACTCTTTAATTTATGAGCATTTAGGGCTGGTGAAAGTCTCCAAGCCCCGGGCTCAGCACAGACTCAGGCCCCTAAATGGTAACAGCTGAGCGGGCTCATGTGGATGTTCGCGTGTGTGCACGTGTGTGCATGTGGTGTGACGGCCTGTCTCCTGTCCCTGGAGAAGCAGTCTCAATGGACAGGCCGGCTGACCCATCCCCACGCCAGTCTCAGGGGCTGCTCTAAGTAGGCCTCACTTAGAGAGTCCCAGTGCTTCTGTGCTAAAAAAGGAAATCATCGGGGTACCTGGGTGGCTCAGTGGTTGAGCATCTGCCTTCAGCTTAGGTCGTGATCCCAGGGTCCTGGAGTCAAGTCCTGCATTGGGCTCCCTGAAGGGAGCCTGCTTCTCCCTCTGCCTATGTCTCTGCCTCTCTCTCTGTGTCTCTCATGAATAAATATAATCTTAAAAAAAAAAAAAGAAGAAAATCATCTTTCTTTGTGTCAATGTCAGGAGAAAAGAGGTTCCTATTCCTAAATGCCTGTCCCCAGACTGTCTCTGCTTTCTAGCAAGAGGCAAAACATTTTAAGGACAGTCCTATGCTTGAAGGTCATATTCTGTTTAGGTTATAAAAATATCCTGCCTTTTGTGAAATGATGTTGACAGTCGATGGCATTACTTTCTAAAGTCTTTAACTGGCAAAGTAAAAAGTTAGCATCAGTATGTTGATAGGTTTTTTTTGGTAAAATTTTACTGGCCCGTGAAATGCAAAAGTGTAGGAAACACTGCCTTTGACTGCATGCCAGAGCTCCTGAAGAGGGAAATGGCAGGGCGCCTGGCTGGCTCAGCGGGTAGAGCTTGCGGCTCTTGATCCCAGGGCTGTGAGTTCAAGCCCCAACTTGGGTGTACAGATGGTTTAAGTAAATAAACTTAAAAAAAAAAGGAATAGGGGAATGGTAATGGGGGTAGATGGGGTGGGGAAGAACACTGTTCCTTCAGAATGTCTGAGGCAACATAAACCATACACCATGTAGGGGAAGGCAGGAAACAAGGATGTGTTAACACCTACTCTACAACAGGCTCTACTCTGTACTTACATTATCTCAGTTAATCCTCATAACTGCAAAGCAAATACTGCATTTCCATTTTATAGCTAAGGATTTAAATGGGCATCGATGCAAGTGACTCATCCAAGGTGATGCTACAGGATTGGTGGGAGGCTGAGATTCAGCCCCAATGCCTGTTTTCTTTCCCTTACAGTATGGGATGTGAAGCAGGAAGGCAGGGTTGTCAGCCCTTGATTGAACAAGCACAATAAATCTTCCAGATTAATCTTTGAGTAGTGAGGGGAGCCTATTTCTAAATTGAGCCTGTTGCATTATAAAATCCAGATGATGGCAAAGACATTACAATGGAATTTTGTTTACTCTCTGTATTTGCCAGTTTATTCGAAAATTACTGCAAAAGGCCCTGGCTAGAAAGGACCTTCATCAAAACAGGCCCAAGTACAATATGAAACAACCTAATGTCAGATGTTACTCTGCAAAGTAATGTTATTCAGCCAAATCTAAATTACCCAAGTAGTACTCATCCTTTTTTTCTTAACCTTTGAGTATTTTATTGCTTGCTGTCTTCTCCAAATAAATAAATAAATAAATAAATAAATAAATAAATAAAAACAAACAAACAAATAAATAAATAAATAAATAAATAAATAAATAAATAAATAGAAAAAGAAAAGAAAAAAGGCTAGGGTGGGCTCAAATGATTGTTCCTTTAAACTATTCGAGTTTAAGTGGAAGGATTTTGCAAATATGAGGACCAAAGGGTTCACTTGAATATTATCTGTGGATTTAATTTAACCATGTGTTTGCTTTTCCAAAATGGTAGGAATCACACTATAGCTTCATTCTTAAGGTTCATATAGTATTTGGTATTAGTGTAATAGCCTCAGTGAATATCATTGTGGTCACAAATAATGATGGGATTTGGCATCTCATTTGGAAAATCTCCTTTGCCTTAACTGTATCAAATGTTGGTGAATAATACTTGGCACTCATTCCTACAACAAATATGTAGAGTGTCTATTAAATGCTAGCCATTGTTCATGGCGACAGGATGCAGAGGTGAATTAAAACACAGACAAAAATCTGTGCCATTATGGACTTTGTGTTCTAGTAGGGAGGCGAATGATGACAAACTGTGAAAACTGTACTGCTTGAAAATAAAAGGGAAAATTTTAATTTAAAACAAGAATTTAATTTAAAACAAGCTGTAACACAGAAACCCGTATGAGTTGCTCAAATTTCTTTATTTTTCTTTGGTAAGTTTACGTATTTAAGTAATCTCCACATCCATTGTGAGGCTCGGACTCACAACCCGGATCAAGAGTCACGACCTTCTGACTGAGCCAGACTCTCAAATTTATTTCTTCATACTAAGAGAAAAAATTATTTTGCAAAGGATTTTTAAACAATATACCCAACTTGAAGCCAATCAATGCAGACATCTTCTCTTAATATCCATGTTCCTGAAATACCCTCCTTGCATTTTTTCACTTCTGGGGAGTGGAGTGATTCAAGGGATATTGCTGAATCCTTTTATTTTTAATTTTTTTTTTCTTTCTTTCTTTCTTTCTTTCTTTCTTTCTTTCTTTCTTTCTCTCTCTCTCTCTCTCTCTCTCTCTCTCTCTCTCTCTTTCTTTCTTTCTTTCTTTCTTTCTTTCTTTCTTTCTTTCTTTCTTTCTTTCTTTCTTTTTTTTTTTTCCCCCCCTACTGCATTCTTTTAGAGAGAGGATGGCTACACGGAGGAAAATAGTTCCCAGCATAGGACTCTCTTGCAATGTCCTGCCAAGCCAAAGTTATGCGTATAACACTAACCATTCTTTTTGACGCTTGACTGTTAAATAACATGGCAATGCCTTATTCAGAAAACTTTGGCAGAAACTTATGAAATATTCCTTTTTTATAAGATTTATTTATTTTTAGAGAAGGAGAGAGTGCGTGTGTGAGTAGGAGGAGGGGCTGAGGGAGAGAATCCACAAGCAGACTCCCTGCTGAGCATGGGGCCCAACACAGGGCTCTATCCCATGACCCATGAGATCATGACCTGAGCCGAAACCAAGAGTTAGACGCCCAACTGACTGAGCCACCCAAACACCCCAGAAACTTATGAAATATTCTAAGAATGAAGGCAAAAGAGTGACGATGAGGCAATACAATCAAGAGTGAGTGTATGATACACGATACTTCTTTTGTTGTTAGGAATTGCTAACAGATGAAAAGTCAGTCCTCTAAAAATCCCCTCTTAAATAATCATCTATCACATACATGCAACAGAGTGTACTGGGATCATCTGGGAAGTCACTACAAAGGCAGCTGTAACTTTCATTACCCCAAACAGACGCCTGGTGGATAAAAAAGGCTGCAGACCATGGTAACACCTAAGTAAAGGCTTCAGAGGGGAAATCCATGAAATTCCATGGAAGTAAGTTGCTATATGAAATGAAGCTCATTTTTAAAATTTGAGGCATAAAGAAAATATTTTTCAACTTGCATTGAGATCTTTCCTTACATTTTACAAGCTAATTGTGAAAATGCTTAAAAAAACAGAAAGCAGTGTCACTTTTATTATTTTCAAGTAATTATTTTTATTTTCAAATACTATTATTATATATGTAATTATTTTCAAGTATTATTATTATTACTTTGAAGTAATCAATTTGCTGGCCAGGTGAAGATTTATTTATTTGCCGGCAAAGTGAAGATTTATATGATTACACAAGTACTGACTGGAGTTCATTTCTAAGTGGAGAGCAGATCATAAAAATCAGTTGGAAGATTCATCCTTAAGTAAAGCACATGTTCCTTGCAAGTTGGATAGTGGCAATGGGACAGAGCCTTTCCTGGTGGAAGTGCCGACCTCCGGTTCTATCTAGTTTAAAGCACCTTTACTTTCTTTTTTTCTTTTCTTTCTTCCTTTCCTTCCTTTCCTTCCTTTCCTTTTTTCTTTCTTTCTTTCTTTCTTTCTTTCTTTCTTTCTTTCTTTCTTTCTTTCTTTCTTTCTTTCTTTCTTTCTTCCTTCCTTCCTTCCTTCCTTCCTTCCTTCCTTCCTTCCTTCCTTCCTTTCTTTCTTTCTTTCTTTCTTTCTTTCTTTCAGATTCTATTTGTTTATTCATGAGAGACCCAGAGAGAGAGAGAGAGAGAGAGAGGCAGAGACACAGACAGAGGAGAAGCAGGCCCCATGCAGGGAGCCTGATCCTGGGACTCCAGGATCACGCCCTGGGCCAAAGGCAGGTGCCAAACCGCTGAGCCACACAGGGATGCCAAGCACCTTTACTTTCAAGAGCTAACAAATAGCAAGACCATAATGCAGCTTGGCTGCATTACAAAAGGATGTAAAAGCATGAGATTCGGAGAAACTAGACAAGGACTCCTTGGGGGTTTGCATCTCTAGATTCAGATCTGAGCAAACCAGAAGAACAAGATCCCTCTGAGCGGTTGGTGCAGGGGTGGAGAATGTTTTTAAAGAACTGAGGAGGAGTGATCAGTTTAAATATACATACACAGAGTGCAGCCTCAGCGCTGACTCGTGCAACAGCCGAAATTTCACAGGCTTGTGGAAGGCAGGCATGGAGCACAAACAAATCGATGCGGACAGGAGTGAGAGATAAACAGTTTTAAAGGTCTTGTACAACTAAGATGTTTCTGCAGCCAGGTTTGCTGCCAAAGGGAGAGACTTGGATAATTTCAGGTCTGGCTGTTGCAGTTAGCGGGGCTTAGTGACACCACACGAGATACAGCGGTGCCTTCCTGAGACAAGCAATGATGCCCTCGTGCAGGTAAATGTCCAAGGTGAGTGGATGGTCTCGGACAGCGCTGCCTAAGTAGGGCAACGCTGGTAACACTCGCAAGGTCTGGCTTTCATTCTTTTTGGAAGGGGGTTAGGGAGGTCTTGTAAATTTCACATTGTCTATTTGTCAGTTTGAGACTTGCGCTGCTAAAAAAAAAGTGCATGAGTTACTATGAACCTTTCTGCTATTTATAATGTAAAGTACAGGTCGTCAGTTACCATCTTGACTTTAAAATAGTTCTTGTTTCTCTTTGTGCTGGTTTTAAAACTTTAAATAATGTCTCCCTCTCTTCTGGTTGGGGGGGTGGTGGGGGAGAAGAGAACAAAAGTTTTGATTTCTATTTTGGTCTTGACCAAAAGTATTTCATAAATATTTACTAAGAAGATTGTCAAATCTGACCTAAACTGCTCGCATGATAAAGATACGAACCTTCTTATAATACATTCAGATGAACGTATTAGTCATTTTCATTTTTGTCTTATGAGTCATACCAAGAAGGGCAAGTTATCATTAAAAGTGACCAAGAGTTCACTGACACCTCTTTTTTTTTTTTTTTCTTAACAACCTATTGATTTATTTGAGAGAAAGAGAGCACAAGCTGGAGGGGCAGAGAGGCAGGGAGAGAAAATCTCCAGCAAGCTCCCCATCGAGTGCAGAGCCCGACATGGGACTCTACCCCTGGATCCTGAGATCATGAGCTGAGGTGAAACCAAGAGTCAGACACTTAACTGACAGCACCACACAGGTGCTCCAGACTGGCACCTCTTTAATAACCCAAGGTACCTATTCTTCGTAGAGCTTGGCTACTGTATGTGAAGGGTATTTACATCTACCAAGTCCATAAATATCTCCTAAAATTCCTCCAATGGATAAGGTATGGAGCCTTCGAGAGCTATAAAGACACCCATCCCAGGTCCACTTTCCTTTCTATCCTTTCCTTCTTGATGGCAACTTCATTCATTAGATCCTAAAGCTGAAGTCAGTCACACTTTCTGAAGTCTTTAGAAGCTGAAAGGGGCAAGAGGGGAAAATCCTGGTGATGGCCTTTCTCTGCCACACGTACAGTGAAAGACCACAGAAGGCAAACCCTGGCAGACAGGGAGGATGGATGGGGAGTGGATGATGGGCAGGGAAGCAAGAAGGCATTTTGCAGGAAGACAGCCCCACCCCACCCCCATGCCCCACCCGTCAGCTCCTGACAGCTTCTAAGGATGGGAAGCAGAGGGCTGGATGAATAGTGACCCAGGTAAGACCTTACTCTGGTCACAAGCACTGTACTGTAGAGTCTGCCATTTATGTGTGTGTGTTTGCATGTGCATAATTTTTCCATTTAGACCTGGGCTTCTTTTCTCTGATAAAGATCTTCTGGGGAGAGGCAGGCACTTAGCTTTGTTACATGGGGGGAGCTTTCAGGGGGAGCAGGAGGATGTTCTGCACGTGGGAAGGCTCTGAGTATCTCACATATCCAGAAGTGAAGACTGGGGGCTAGTTCTCTAACTAATCTTTACAACATATCTAAAAGTAAGCTCTGGGGCTGGCCTATGTCAACGTTTATCCTCGATCGGTAAAAATAAACTATGTGAAACCTATCATTTACAGTGTGATCCTACCTCTTTGCTTACACGTTTATCTTCTCCTTTCTGTCTTCTTTAACCTGTACATGGGCACAGGGAATTCCCTGTAAGAATCAATAAAGAGTCTCCACGTTTTGGATAGAAACCAAAGAAAGAAAACATATTCCTTGAGAGAACGAGATAGGAACTAAATACATAGGCCTGCAATTTGAAAATTAAAAAAAAAAAATGTTATTGGGCATTCTTTGTTAAGAACCACAGAAAATAAACACGTAAGTTTGGGAACTGATGAAAGAGCAAGGAAAAATGAAGCTCTGGGGTGCCCTGCTGAAAGCATTCTCTGCTCTGGTGTGTTTGTAAATAGCACGTTTTCCTTTGCTAGTGCGAGTGAGCCACAGCTTGAGAGTCTGACCCACTACCTCATTCACTGATCAGGTTTCCTCTTCTGTTTGTGATAAGTGAAACCCGATCTTTGCTTTTAACGAGAATCTGTCTGATATGTTTAGAACATGAGGTAAGGCTATCCCTGGAGCAACATAACTGTCTCTGTACTTCATGCATTTCAAGCGAGGTCCAAGAGCCAACTCAAGGAGATGGAAACTTTACTGGAGTTAAGATAATTCTGATGAAGGTGAGACTCCACGACCTGGCAAGTGTCATTACCAGGTAAGGACGCAGGGTCATCATAAAGGGCCTATTCTTTGACTCTCTGCAACCCAAAGGTATGTCCTTACTATGTCCCTGTGTCATCCCACCCCATGCCTGGCACATCTCGTCAGCCCCTCACCTGATTACAGTCACCTGAGCACACTAGATGATGAGCTTCTAGCTCACCTGCTTTTTTTTTTTTTTTTAATTTTTAATTGGAGTTCAATTTGTCAACATATAGCATAACACCCAGTGCCCATCCCGCCAAGTGCCCCCCTCATTGCCCATCACCCAGTCACCCCAAGCCCCCGCCCACCTCCCCTTCCACTACCCCTTGTTTATTTCCCAGAGTTAGGAGTCTTAACCCCCAGAACATAGGAAAGTACTTGGCACGCAGTTGATAAAACGTTGACTGAAGTGAAAAGACTGACTGAACTTTTTAAAAAATATTTTATTCATGAGAGACACAGAGAGAGAGGCAGAGACACAGGCAGAGGGAGAAGCAGGCCCCATGCAGGGAGCCCGATGTGGGACTCGATCCCGGGACTCCAGGATCACACCCTGGGCCAAAGGTGGCGCTAAACTGCTGAGCCACCCAGGCTGCCCTGAACTTCTAATATGGGATCAAAGTTCACAAAATTGAAAACATTTCCAAAGAGCCGAGGAGAAAAACTCTGGATTTGGAGACTGCTGTGCGGTGGGGAATGAAACCTCGCAAAATGGCAGAGGACAGTGGCAAGAGGGCTGGTGACAGCAGCAGATGCTGGGGCAGAGGAGGAGCAGCTGGGGGCTCTGATTATTTACGAGACACCCTAGGACCCAGACCTGACTTGGCATTGGTGACAACAAGGCTACACACATTAAGCCGTGCCAGGCATTCACAGAGTTAGCAGGGGAGCAGAAGCCTTGGAAAAAAAGAGGGTGTCCTACTAACGAGCACTGAGGGTTTAGAGCACTGAGACGGGGAGAAGTGCTGTAATGTGACCACAGGGCACCCCTCCTCCCCACCCACTTAGCTGATGAAGTCAAGAATACACCAGCTCCGTGGTTAATGCTGTCTCCAGGGCTTGGTGGAATTCGTTCAAATGCCATACTGCAGTAATTTACCCTCTTTTCTTCCTGATTTTGAAATCGTCCTGATTTCTGAATTTATAATTATGGTGCTCTGTAGGGACTTTTAATTCTTTTTAAAATCAGCTAGTCTTGACACATAAAAAAATACCAGTATCTCTCCCACTATAAAAGGATTCTCTTTCACTTAATTTTCTGAAATAAAACATGACTATATAAATTTCAAATTGGTTTGTGTGCTATCGTTTCATGGCAAAACACAAGCCAACAAACCACACACGCAGTCGAAGTTGATATAGATCTTTTTTAAGTGACTGATTCCATGAACTGAGAAACTGTAATTCTGTTTTTACTAAAAAAGCATCTAAAGCCAAGTCCACTCCCAGAGCAATGTTGATGAATTCTCTTCTGGGTTAAAGGGGGATTTTGCTCCTTTCAGCCAAGACCTTTGCACACAAGGGTCCCAACTGCCTTTAAAACAAACAGCAGGGGGAAGAACATTTTGAAGCACAAAGAAATACTTTCAGTTTCTTTTGTGACCAAATAAGTATGCCTCCCTGCTTGATATTTTTAATATTAGTAGGCAGCCTTTGAGGGTGGTCAGTTACAACTGAAAACTGAATTTGAAAGAAGATAACTAACATATACACAGTGATTTATGATTTATGTAATGTAGCATGTAATAATCACAACATCCTTGTAGGAAGATATTCTCATTATACCTAATCTTGCCCAATTCCAAAAAAGACTTACAAAAGAGACAGGCTTCTTGCCTTTACTTCACAGATAAAAAAAATTGAGGCCAAATCTTGAAAGTGATTTGCCTCTGCTCACATGCCCAGGTGTATGGCCAAGTGGGAATCTGGACCCAAGGCTTCTGAATTCAAATGCCATCATCTTTCTAGAACAGTACACAAATGACACCATAGCCCCTTTAACAGAAACACGGAACTGGATGAAATACCAAAAGAGAAATCGTCCTTCCCCTACTCACTCAGAAAGGAATTTGTTATTGAATAAAAGGTAAACATGCCATGGCCTCTGCAAACAAAGAATGATTTTTTTACTAGCCTGCGTATTAATGAAATATCATCATAGCTAGTAAGACGGGAACAATGCAACAAGAAGCAGACGACGTGAAGGCTGAACAATTACTGTCCTCATAGACATATATGTATCTAAAAAAAGAGACAGGCCCAATTTATCTGTTAAACAATTGAAAAAGATCAGGGTGGTATTAATCTCAAGTAAAGTAAGAAATCAGAAAAAAAAAAGAAACAAGAAATTTAAGAGATTAAAAAGAGCATCATCAAAACTTTTTTAGAAAACATTTTCTGAGAAAAAAAATAAATAAACTCTTTAAAGCAAATGAGCTGTTCAGTTAAGGCATAGAGTTCCTCTTCCCTAATTGTTGATTTTGTTTCTTGTTTCCTCTTTGGGAAGGAGGGTACAGGAAGAAAAAAATAGAAGATAAAGTACAGAGGCAGAAATTATGACTGGCTGCTTAGACATCATTAGCATGTGCTCATTAGTCCACAGAATGACAACATGTAAGTCAGAAAATATGTAACTGGATACACTTTCCTTCAGGGTTTTAGACTCCACCGAAGCTTTCAAATGTTGTCCTGAGCAATACTTGAATTCAATTCTAAAGTAACAGCAACTGAAACTCTGAGAAAAGACCAAAGACATGCAACGGAAAATACATAAAAATAAAGAAAAAAGGGAAAATTTAAAAAGGTGGTTGTCAAACCTCACATCTTGAACCAGGTGGAGGTGTATATGTAACAATTTGGCAGGAAGACCATCTTTTCTTCTAACAGTGTAACATTCAGAGTCCAATAGAGTCCCTCTAGCCTCCTTATAAGTAAATATATGTGAGATGATCACTAAGGACCTTTGCAACTTCGTTCAGTAAATTACAATCCTTTCTTTGTCTCCATGCGCATTAGTGTGTAAAACGTGAGGGAAAATAAAAAGTCAATCAAACCTTCCCCAAACCAGTCGTTTTAACATGTTGCTCTTTGCCAATAATTACAATTCCATTATACACTAAGTTCACTGGGAGAGCAGCCCAGCCCAGAATGAACTGCAGATTAGAGTCCACTTGATAAATATTTATTAACAGGCCACTGACATGGTAACAGACTGAAACAGAGATCTAACCTTCTTAAGGTTCCTACTGTTATCAGGGACATTCATATTATTAAAAGAATATCAGTGGGATCCCTGGGTGGCTCAGCGGTTTGGCACCTGCCTTCAGAAGCCCAGGACACGATCCTGGAGTCCTGGGATCGAGTTCCGCGTCGGGCTCCCTGCATGGAGCCTGCTTCTCCCTCTGCCTGTGTCTCTGCCTCTCTCTCTGTGTCTCTCAAGAATAAATAAATAAAATCTTTTTTTTTTTTTTTTAAAGAATATTAGTAACTGAAAGTTTTCCTTCTTGCTCACTTCTCATCTGCTATCACAGTCCTGGTTCATTTTGGGGGGAACAACCAGGATACAAATCTAAGCAGTAAATTAATGCACCCCTATCTGCAAGTTGACTTTGGACTCTGAGGGCACCTTGAGGAAGGCTCCGTCGCTTAGAGACAATAGGATCATTCTGCTTTTCTCTTGGTATACAAGTTTATTCTAAGGCCTGCCCAAATCGGGGGGAAGGAAGGAGAACTGTCTTCCCAATGTGGGCCAGTGGCTTTTCTCCTTTATTAGACACCTAGAGGTTTCTCACTCTGCTTTGGCACTCTGGACTATGGAATTTTGGAGGTGAGGCTATGCTCCCAGAGAGGGGAAGGCAGTAGAGTCAGGAGTAGAGAGAAGCATCTGGAAAGAATATACATAGCTCTATGAAAGACAGCAAACATTTTGGCAGCTCCCGTAACAGATCATCTATACCTAAAGAACACACTTTCTTTATGTGTAGTGGAAACCAACAGACACAGCTTCCTTTTGACTTGCCTAGGTGCACAGTTCAGTGGCTCATGTGACTTCAAGAAGAGTCTAGACTTGTGAGACAAGAGCACACAGCTGAGTATATCCTTAGCAGGGTACAGAGAAAATCAGTCTTCTGAGAATTTAATTTGGGTACACGCAGACCTTGCTTAAGATTAATTACAACGTAATTATGACCATAAGGAAAGATAAAGCACCAAGACTCGATGTACTCAGATGCAACAAATATTATGTTTTCTTGCAAGTGAACTCTACAATGAGATACAGAAGCTGAGGAATTTAAAGAAAATACCTGAAAGATCTGCTTAGAAAAAAATTGGTGACTTTGTTTTTCAGTTTTCTAGGCAGGACTAATGAAGCCAATTTTAATTTAATTCTCAAGCAGTTCTTTCCTGATTGATCTGCGCAACATTGCAAGAGCTCCTCCACGTTTTAACCTCAGTGGGGTTTTGTGATTTATGTAAAGTGTTCTGAAAATGATTCAGGGAAAGAAGGGGGACACAGTGAGATAAAAATGGAAGAAGGGTCGTGAATGAGATCAGAGTCTTATTATCAAATTCAGGAACTAGTCATGTGGCTTTGGACAGGTTGCTTCACTTCTCGGGGGCTCATTTTCTTTATCTGAGAGACAGGGAAGGAATTCTCCATTTTTGTTGGCATGTGTCTATTCCTTGCATCTTAATTTCATTAGAGACTGAGCTCAGGTCAGTCAAACACACTTGGTCAAACACACTTGGTCAAACTGAATCCTCTTTCTACACTTTGATTCACAGGCTGCTTGAGTGTACAGTTATGTGGGATGAAGAGGTTTCTTCAATTCAATTCTTATTAATAATGAACTCCCCAAACTCCAGGACACCTCCAGCAATGCAGAACTTTTCTGCCAGCTAATTCACTCCCTTTTTGGATAGCGTAATTATCACCGAGGTCTTCTGATGATATGCCTCCCTGTAACCTCTGCCTGTCCCTCCCTCCCCTCTCCTCCATGCACATGCATATCTATGATGCTTGACTAGGAATGGACAGAGATTTGGGAATTTTAACTTCCAAATCACGATGTCACAATCTTAAATAGAAAAAGAAAAAAAAGGGGATCCCTGGGTGGCTCAGTGGTTTGGTGCCTGCCTTCAGCCCAGGGCCTGATCCTGGAGACCTGGGATTGAGTCCTACATCAGGCTCCCTGCGTGGAGTCTGCTTCTCCCTCTGCCTGTGTCCCTGCCTCTCTCTTTCTGTTTCCATGAATAAATAAATAAAATCTAAAAAAAAGCTCTTTTCTTCCAGTGGAAAAAACCCTGAAACTCAGCTAATCCTTACACATTGTACCCCACACAGCAGGGGAAAAAAAACTCAACCAGAAATGATCCATCAGGTCAATGTCACACACAGTGTGGGGAGAATGGGAATTTCCATGCAGTGGGACTGTCCAAATTGATAATTCAAGACCATAATCATTCCCCACCCCCCAAGTTTATATGCTATAGGTTTTCTTTCAACTGACCTACTCCTATATTATTAGTGTCCATGTTCACTTCACTGGCCAAAAATAGGCTCACCAATGAGGTTGGCAGCTGTCCTTTTAAACACCAGATCAACAGCCTAGTTTAAGGGAAGCACCCTGGCTACACAATTCCCAGCAGAGGACTTCTTAACGTGCTTGTGTTAATTAACATAACTCATAGATAAACACACATTTTTCAGGGACTTATGGTTCCAACATGAGAAATCTATGTAGATTTGAACTTGTTAAGCAAATGATTCATAAAATTTTATTTGCATAACTGGACTAGATGAAGGAAGGAAAAGAGGAAAAGATAAAAACTGTACTATTGAATTTGTTAGCTTCTTTCAAACATTTATAAATAATGTAGATAATCTTCATTTTTTAAAACATAACTGTTTAACATCTGCTTTTTATAATATTGTTATTTCTTGTGAAACTCTGTTTGAAATTCTTGTTTCCAAGAATTACTTGCAAATATCAACTAAAATTCCAAAAAAAGAAACATGTGCACACCTCTAAGTTCAATAAATTCTTGATTAACTGAAAGCCCTAGCCCAACCACAGAATTCCAGATTTCCTGGAGCTTGTCCTGGCACATGATTTTATAAGAAAGCAGGAAACTGGGCAGCCCTGGTGGCTCAGCGGTTTAGCGCCGCCTTCAGCCCGGGCATGATCCTGGAGACCCAGGATCGAGTCCCACGTCGGGCTCCCTGCATGGAGCCTGCTCCTCCCTCGGCCTGTGTCTCTGCCTCTCTCTCTGTGTCTCTCATGAATAAATAATAATAAAAAAAATCTTAAAAAAAAAAAAGCAGGAAACTACAAAAAATATATAAATAATAAATATATATATATATTTAAATATATATACATATTTAAAACAAAAGACTTCTTGAACATTTTACAGGTCAGTTTATACCTACCCTGTCTTTACTTGATACACTTAAAGTATTTATTGTGCAAGAAGAACAAATGTTCATGATGAACATCTACGTCTACTTTAAATCCTTTTGTGGAACAAAATAGGATATAAATCTTTTATCTCTGTAACTCTACTGCTTAGCACACTGATTACAATTCCATAGTGAAATATCTGCGCCAACAAATGGATAAATAGTGGTGAATTGGAGGCAGGACATATTACATTTTAAAAGATTCATGATTGTACAGTATAAGAATGTAAGACTGAAGAATCTTAAGGTTTAAAGAGAACTTAGAGCTCAATCTAGCCCTCCTTAGTGCAGAAATCCTCCAAGAACATTCCAATATTAAAAAAAATAGTTTGGTATCCAGCACTATACTGGACACACACACACACAATCACCTTATTACCTCAGAATATTCTTATGAGGAAGACATCTTGCAAACAGGGAAACTGAGGCTCAGAAAATAAAGAAGAGAAGATGAGGAAGCAGAAGGAAAATCAGAAAAAGTGTCACAAGTTTTTGCCAATTTTTTTCCGATGACCTAAGAGTCAAGGATAAATAAGAAATAAATCAGAAAAAATGAGAGAAGATGAAAATGTGCCTCCCCTCCCCTGTGGCCAACTGCACACACCAACATTTCATAACTAATTTACTAAGAAATATGTAGTAAGCCAAGCCAGCCCCTCCTGGAACACACTATACACATACATGTGATACATGTGAGCTTCCTCTCAGGATGTTATAGCACTGCATCAACATAGGTATTTGGGATCTGCTCCCAACTTTGCAAATTCAGTAATTATCACATACTAAAGAGAGTTATGAAGAATGCTAAAACCCATTCTCCTAAGAATAATGAGTTCAATTGTGTTTTTTATTTTAACTTAAAATTTAATAAGTACATGTCTCCCCCTTTTCTCCAAGGAGATAAATAACTAGAAAGACTAAATCCTGCACAAAATCCAGACATGGGAAAAAGGTGGCAGTTTTAACTTTGAAATTCACCAATCTTGTCAGTTAAAGTCAGACCTAAAACATTAATTTATTCTGAAACATTAATTAACTGGAGCTTTTTTGCATTTAATTTTCTCTGGCATTTTGGAATCTATTCTAAGCCCTGTAGAAATGGCAGGTCTGATGTTATTAAAGTTAGCCTTTCAGAAAGTGCTCGAACTGAAGCCTCTAACACATTAAAAAAATGCTGAGAGTCCAGATAATGCAAATCTAAAGTATTATTAAAGGGTATTCTTTACACATGAAAGAAAAACTTTAATTTCATTAAAAATGAATGTTAACTTTTAGCTTCCATTTTATATACCACCCGGGCTCTTCAAACTCCTCTGAAGAAAAATCTAAAGACAGTTTCATTCCCTTTATTCATTCACTCATTCAAATATCTACTGAGGGATCCCTGGGCGGCTCAGTGGCTTGGGGCCTGCCTTCAGCCCAGGGCATGATCCTGGAGTCCGGAGATCGAGTCCCACATTGGGCTCCCTGCATGGAGCCTGCTTCTCCCTCTGCCTGTGTCTCTGCCTCTCTCTCTCTCTCTTTCTCTGTGTCTCTCATGAATAAATAAAATCTTAAAAATAATTAAAAAATAAATAAATAAAGTTATGTAGTAAGTGATTTCTTAAAACAAAACAAAACAAAACAAATATCTACTGAGTGCCAAGTACACACCAGGCAGGTACTGTTCTGAGTGGGGCTAAGAAGGTCCTGTTTTCATGCTGCTTACAGTCTAGGTGGGAAAATGACAAACAACAAATGAACAAAACAGTTTTTAAGAGTGTTAGAACAATAATGAAAGTAAAAGGGCAATAGGGTCAAGAGTGCGGGGAGGGCCTTCTCTGAGGAGCAAGCATTTATGTTGAGTCTTAAGTTGCCACACAAGGATCTAGGGGAAAACAGCTCAGACACAGAGATGTCTGCTGCCACTGTGGGAAGGCCAGACTTAGCTGGGCAGGTGTGAGGGGCTGGAAGGTCACAATGACTGAGCCACAAGGCAGGGGATGGTGTCACCTACTGAGAGGGAAGCCTGGGAGAAGAACAGGTGTGTGTGTGTGTGTGTGTGTGTGTGTGTGTGTGTGAGAGAGAGAGAGAGGGGGGGGGAGGGAGAGAGTGTATGAGTGCCTCTGTGTGCGAGAGAGTGTGTACAGGGGAAGAGGATCAAGAGTTTTATTTTGAACATGTAATGTTTTAAATGCCCACCTAAGAGAATGGTTCTAATTAAACAATAAATTATAGCAATTACACGATCACCCAGCATCAAGGGAGAATTTGGAACGGATGCCACTTTTTATGGCCACATTGGGTAAAAGACTGTGGCTCTCTAGTAAGCTTTGTTCCATTCCATGAGTTGCTTTAGATACTCATTTTAATTAAGTGATATTTAATTTCATATGCCCCAAATTCTATACAATAGGTCATAACAACTATTTAGAAAGCACGCAGATTACTTCTTTTTTCTTTTTTTTGAAGATTTTACTTATTCTGGTGGGGGGCAGAGGGGCAGAGAGACTTAAGCTGACTCCACACTGGACTCAGAGCTGGACACAAGTCTCGATCTCACAACCCCGAGATCACGACCTGAACCAAGAGTCAGTCACTGAACCAACTGTGCCACCCATGCATTCCCCACACAGATTGTTTCTATTTTATAGCTAGAGTATGTTCTCAAAGCCACAAATTCTTTTATAGAATGAAAAGTGACCAGGTGGCAATTTTTTTTTTTTTTAATGAAAATGCGTGCAACAGAAGTTGTGTAGTAGAAAACAGAGGTAGAAGATGTGGTTGTGGTTCACATGCCAAGAACAAGTTTCTGCTGATCACGTCAGCGTGAGAGCATGTTTGTGTGTGTTTGCAAGGGTGAGTCGATGTTGGCTGACCGTGGAAGGAAGGAAAATTCACCTCCTTTCCAAGCCAGACTGTCCCAAATGATTATACTTCCTTACTTGGGATTCTAGGAGCTTGAATGTAGATGGATTTGGTATAATCTATAAAAAAAAAAAGGTGACACAGACATGGGAAAAATGAAACTAGACATCTCACTAAAGTACCAAATTATGAGGCAGCACAGAATTCCATGACCACATCTACTTCCCAAGCCTCAGCTCTCCAGAGCCAGTAAAATCTCACTGCATCGTGCCTCTCCACAGTCCAAGACATTTTTGTGTCTGAGCTTCATCAGTCTGAGGGCAAGACCTACATACTTCAGATTATTTGAATTTAGAGATTATGACTATCATACACACAAGGGCCAAAAGTTTTCATTCTGAGTGTCCTTGCCAACAATTAGGAAAAGGCCGCCTTACTCTTTATTAACAAATCCTCAGAAGAGTGAATTTCCCTGTAACATAGCTGTCTGGCAATGGATAGGGCCTAAAAACTCATAAGCATCTCAGAAATAGTATTTCTCATACTGACTAGTGCTACTAATGATTGTGTTCTCTGAGAAACTGCTAAGGAGAAATTTTAACAACTGTTGGACTTTCAAGGAATGGCTCCTTTTCCGTGCTATAGGAGATGAAGCCTCTCTAATTAGGTTCAAAAATCTAGATCATCCTAGAAGTGCTGCCTTTAATCATGTTTACTGGTCCAGTCAAAGACGATGGGGTCACCCCATGAAAATAAAAAAGGTCCTGGGTGAATGAAAAAGATTGTCCTCTTGGGGGGCAGAGAAGTAAACCTTTACAGTCAAGAAGAAGAGCGTGTTGAAGGCACACAGGATGGATTCTGAAGAATGAATAGGAGTTAGGTTAAGAGGGTTGCGAGTTGGCGAGAACATCTCAGAGAAGCAGCTGACAGTGTGTCGGTAGGAGGCAAGATGGAGTGTGACATTTGGGGAACAAGGTGCCCCCTGGGATTACAGCATAGGGGAGGGGGAGGGGAGAGGACAGACTGAGGCTGGAGAAGACACTGCTGTCAGTGCCATACTCCCAGGGAGCCTTAGGGGGTCCTGCCAGAATGTGATGATTACCCAGAAGGAAACAACGACACACTGAAGAATTATGAGTTTAGAGTGTGTGACATGATCAAATTTACATTTTAGAAATAGCCCTGGGAGGAGCTAGAGAACGGATCTGGGTAAGGCTGGGGGCTGGGAGTATGCCAAGACTGGCAAGACACAGTAACAAAGATAAAGTAACTAATTGCTTTATTTATTTTCATTTTTTAAGATTTATTTATTCATGAGACACACACACACACACACACACACACAGAGAGACAGAGACAGAGACAGAGAGACAGAGACATTGGCAGAGGGAGAAGCAGTCTCCCTGCAGGGAGTCTGATGTGGGACTCGATCCCGAATCCTGGGATCACGCCCTGAGCCTAAGGCAAACGCTCAACCACTGAGCCACCCAGGGGTCCCTGTTTATTTTTTTTAAAGATGATTTTATTTATTTGAGAGGAGAGAGAGAGAGACAAGAGAGCACATGAGCCCGGGGGAGGGGTTGAGGGAGAGGGAGGAGAAGCAAGCTCTCCACTGAGCAGGGAGCCTGACACCTGGCTCAATCCCAGGACCCTAGATCTAGATCATGACCCAAGCTGAAGGCAGACACGCAACTGACTGGGCCACCCAGGTGCCTCAAAGTAACTAATTTATGTAAAAAACAAAGAAACAAAAACCAACCACCCTTTCACCTGTGCTTGGCAGGGGTCCTCCTTGGCTAACACTCTTCCTGCTTGGTTCATGTGTCCTGTACCATATTCTACTATTAAGTATATCTATTTGTTTAGCTGGCAGGGGCTCCTGGGGTCCTATGATCCTGCAAGAACATAAGATGCATGTGTAACTGCTGCAAAGGCCCTGAGTACCACTGGGAAGTAGCCTGGAACAGTGAATGAAGGTTCACACTAAGAAGGGGAGCTAACTTGGTAACGAAGGCAGTGAAGAATAAAATTAGGGAACCAACAATCTGGCCAGCAGATGGGCTTCTATAAAAGATGGCTGCTGTTAATGGCAGACCATGACTGTCCTTACCCCCAGAAGATGTGCTCTTTCCATGCAAGAATCCAAGTGTTGTGAGTGCATCTCTTCCCATGTGACCTAACACCTCTGACTTGCACCTCGTGGCACCTCCTCCGAGAGCCAGAGCTTGAACTGCTCTCTCGTCAGCCCCACACCGCCCACCTTCAGCAGGTCAGCCCAACAATATTTCCATGCGCGTCGTTGCTTATGGAGGAGGGCTGCTTTTTATTCATCTTTGTGTTCTCACTGCCTGGCACATAACATAGTGTTTACTTTAAGAAACACTGTCAGTTAAACATTGCTTTAAAAATGTTGCACAGCCACTATAAAAAAGTCTGGCAGGCCCTCAAGAAGTTACCCACAGACTTACTGTATGACTGGCAATTCCACTCCTAAGTACATACCCAAGAGAACTGAAATCAAGTGTTCAAACAAAAACTTGTACACAAATGTTCAAAGCAGCCTTATCCATAACAGCCAAAGGTGGAAACAACCTACACGTCCTTCAACTGATGAACAAACAAAATGCGGTACAGTCATACAACAGATTACAATTTGCCCATGAAAAAGAATGAAGTCCTGATACATGCTACAACACGAATGAACCTCGAAAATATTGTTAGGTGAAAGAAACCAGTCACAGAAGGCCAGATATTGTAGGATTCCACTTACTTGAAATATCCAGACTAAGTAGACCCATAGACGCAGAAAGCAGACAGGTGGTTTCCAGGGACGGGAAGAAGGAGGAATTGGGAGGCACTGCTTAAAGCAGTTGGATGGGGTTTCTTTCTGGACTGATGAAACGTTCTAAAATTAGATAGTGTTGATAGTTGTACAATGTCGTGAATGCACTAAAAACCACTGCATTAGACACTCTAAAGTGGTTAAAACAGTGAATTTTATGTCACGTGAATTTTACCTCAATTCAAACAATTTCATCTTTGTAAATTTAATCTCACACCTAACCCAAATAAGCGAACCTTCTAAGCCTGTGTGAGTGTCCATCTGTCCTTCCTTCCTCCCTCTACTCCCACACCCCTTCCCACACCTCCTTCTCTTTATTCTCACCTTGCTAGGGACTTTGGACAAAGTCAGGCAAACCTTGCAGTCCTCAATGTCATCTGCAAAATGGGATTTGCATGAACCCAATCGTCGTACAATTTTTTCCTGCTCTAATGTTTGAAGGACAATTTATTGGAATGATGTAGGTCCTATGCGTGTGGGATGCCCCTAGCAGAGAGTGGGCACAGCAATGAGAGTCCCCCTTCCTCTGCTGAAGTGTTTGCACTATCCTACCTGATGAGGTGATGTGCTAAAGAATTTTAAGAGTCTGTCCATGTTCTCTCAAAGTTCTGCAAGATAGCAGTAGTTATAAAGAAAGCTAATAACCTATTCTTCTAAGGTAAAAAAAAAAAATCCACAAAACGTATTTTTCTTTGGTTTTTAATTAAAATTGACCTTTCTGAATCTATGGCTTGAGGCAGCTATAGTAATGAAAAACGATGTCATTTACTGGTGATACTAACAGTGTGGCAGTACAGTGAAAAAGGTTATAATCATCATAGAATTCCTAGGTCTCTACATACCATCTAATTGTTGGGGCGAGGGCTGGTAGGGAGGGATACAGATTGAGAGACATTATAATCACACTCAAGCAAAGGGCTGACCCAACCTTATTTGAAACCCATTTTGGAATTCTCGGAATTTAGTGTCAGTTTTTCCTTTAATGCTTCCAACAACCAGAAAAGCAAGGGGGAGGGAGTTCAACTGTCCAAAAGAGATGAAATTTTGACACCAAGGGTCCCCAGCCTCTTTAACTCTGAATGAGGTGAGATGGATGTCTCCCCCCATGGGGTGAGTAAGTAGGAAGGAAGGAAAGAAGAAAGGCTGGGAGGAGGACACAGAAGGTGAAAATTAGGGAAGCAAAAAAGAAATTGGCTTCACTTCCTCAAAGAAGGGGGGGCTGGGGGTGGCAGGAGTGTGTCCATAGAAGTGCCTCTAGATGGCTAAGTGCCTCAGAACACGTCTTCCCTAAAATTTAAAATGTTTTCTTCTGACACTATCTGCACTGCTTCCTTTCTTCCTCAGTAGACCATACTGTGTAAGAGATGAAGGGGAACTGCCAGGAAAGGAGAGACTTCCTAAGGGACTCTTTGAAGAAAAGCTCTGCTGAACTGAGATTAAATGATTTCTCTCCTCCTCCTCCTCCTGCATTCTGGACTATTCCAAACTCAGGGGTGCAGAAAGGGATTACATTCAGAATAAGAAATAGCGGTAAGTGTAGTGACCACAGTGTAGACGGATTGTTACATAGAATGAGAACCAGTGGTGAGGCTGATGCTGTCAGGAACACTTTGCAGTAGGTGTGTGGGGTTTTTTGTTTGTTTGTTTTTTACCATTTTATTCACCTCCCCACCACATTAATTACTTACAACCACTGGGACAGCTATCCTTCCCCAATTTTTCTAACAAACACACAATCAAATACAAAATTGCTTGTACTAAACATTTTATATCTACTTTTTAGTGAGTGCTTACTACTGTGCCCAGCATGATGCATGGGGTATTGTATCCCAATTACCTCCCACAAAACTCTTAGGAGGTATCATAAAGAGCCCCATTTATGCAGAGAGGAAACTAATGCTTAGAGAAGTTAAGTAACTTGCTCAGTCACTCAGCCTTGTAGATACCCAGTCTGCTCCAGACCTGGGCTCTTCACCATTATGCTGACATATGGCATCTATCCATGTCAAATTATAGAAAACTCGCTTGTTGTTCTTATTGTGTTTTATTTTAAAGATTTTATTAATTTATTCATGAAAGACACAGAGAGAGAGAGGCAGAGACACAGGCAGAGGGAAGCAGGCTCCCTGCAGGGAGCCCAATGTGGGACCCGATCCTGGTACTCCTGGTACCCTGGAATCACGACCTGAGCCAAGAACAGGCGCTCAACCACTGAGCCACCCACGTGGCCCACTGGCTTGTTCTTTTTAATGGCTGCATGGCATTACACATAATGAATCCTCCAAATTTTATTTCACCTGTTCCCTTACTGAGGGAACTTAAGCTGCCCCCAGGTTTTCTGTACATAAATATTGCTCTGATGAATTTCTGTAGTATAGCAGCAGATGGACCTGTCAAGGGTCAAAAGTAGGTATGTTTTACATTAGGAGAGGTGTGACTGCATAAATCTAAACTTTCAGTAAGAGTGTAAGAGAAGGCTCTTCCCACCATACCTTCCAAAAAATAAGACATGATCAGTTACTTTAATTTCAGACATTCTCGGTCATTTTAATTTTTGGCTATCTGATAGATGAAAATTGAATCCAAGAGTCACTTTCCTTGATGGTAAATGGAGGCATTTTGATGTTTATTAGTCATTTGTATTTCTTACGTGATTGTTCATAACCTCCCCACACTTTTCTATAATTTTTTTTAATTCATGAGAGAGAGAGAGAGAGAGAGAGAGAGGGAGAGAGAGGGGCAGGCAGAGACACAGGCTGAGGGAGAAGCAGGCTCCATGCCGGGAGCCTGATGTGGAACTCGATTCCAGGACTCCAGGATCGCACCCTGGGCCAAAGGCAGGCGCTAAGCTGCTGAGCCATCCAGGGATCCCCTCCCCACACTTTTCTATTCCCCCACCTTTCCTTACTGATTCGTGCGAGCTCTGTATACAACACTACACCTGTTAGCTATGTTTCATATACTTTCTCCCACTTGGCTATCTATACTTTCATTTTGTTTATACTTTCTTTCACCATAATTTCATGAAACTGAATTTGTTAAACATTTTAAGACTTCGGGGCCCCTTGTCATGCTTCTATAGACCTTCTCCACAATTATAAAAATATATTGATTTATTTTCTTCTAGAATTTTATAGATTTGAAATGTAGTATGTGGCATGAAATAGGGATCTAAATACATATTTCCCCAAAGAAAGGGTTGACCCTTGGATAACATGGGTTTGAACTGCATGGATTCACTTATACACAGATTTTTTTCAGTAAATGTATTTAAAGATTTGCAACAATTTGAAAAACCTCAAACTGTGTGATACTAATCATCTCCCTGTGAGCAGTTCATCTCTCTAGCAAGTTGCATATCAGAGTAAAAAGTGATCTCTCATGGTTCTCCCTATTAGTAGTTAAGCTAATAGGGAGAATCAAAAGTTATATGCAGATTTTTGACTGTGCAGAGAGGTTGGCACCCCTAAGCTCCATATTGTTCAAGGGTCAACTATAGATGTTAAATAGCCCATCCTTTCCTACTGATTGGAAAGTTTTATTTTTATCATATACTAAATTCTTATGTACACACAGACCTATTTGTAGATTCTCCCTAGCATATTGTAAAATCTCATAGGGCAAATGCCCACAATGATTTTTTAGATATATTTCCTTGCGATTTTTGCTTATTCTTTTATATGAACGTTATAAGCAATTTGTCAAGCTTTAAAAAAATTCTATTGGGGTTTTATTGGAATTGCATATAAGTATTCCATCAATTTGGAGAAAACCTGCTTTGTAATAATTCCTAGTCAGAAGTGGAACATATATCCATTTATTAGCATCTCTTCATACATTTCAGTGAAGTTTTCATTTGTTTCTTATACATTTTTTTGGTAATTGTATCTTCCTCTTTTTACAGATTGTGATATCATTGTGAGAGGTGTCATTTTTTCCCCCATAATACTGTAGATGTAGTTAATGCCATCATACAGGAAAAAAACTCATTTTTGTTGATTCATATTCTTTTTTTTTTTAAAGATTTTATTTATTTATTCATAGAAACAGAGAGAGAGAGAGGCAGAGACACAGGCAGAGGGAGAAGCAGGCATCATACAGAGAGCCTGACATGGGACTAGATCCAGGGTCTCCAGGATCACGCCCTGGGCTGCAGGCGTCGCTAAACCGCAGCACCACCTGGGCTGTCCTTGTTGATTCATATTCTAATGATGAAACAATCTTGTTGAAGCTATCTTTCTTTTCTGATACGTATATCACACATAGAGAATTATGTGAGCTTTAGTATTTTATCCTATTAACTTAGTGCAAATTACACTGGTTTCCTAATATTGGACTATCCTTACCTTCCCACACTAAGCATACAAAATCATGGAGTATTATTCTGATAATGATGTGTATCGTACTAACAGGTGAGAGGATTCCACATATTCTCGGTCATATTCTCGTCTGGTTTACTTAATGAGACTTACACTGATCTGTAGAATGAACCTGGATGCTTACTATCTTTCTTTATGCTTTGGCATTTCTCTCTGCCAATCTCAAAATGTATCATCTGGTATTTAGCAGGAAGGAGACTGGCTACTTTTATAAAGGAACTGAATGGTTGGCTAGGATGGAAATGAAAGAATGGATATAGATGGATGGCCAGAAGAGTAATTTTCACCTGCAGTTGTTTTCTATTCATGTGCTCTCTCTTGAGTCAATTTTGATAATTTAATAATTGTTTGAATTTTTTCAAATTCATTGTTAAAAATAGAGATGCATAAAAATGCTTGTGAACCTTTGGTTGTCTTCTTCCTTTCTCCGATTAAGCTTGCCAGAAGTGTCCTTATTTTATCAATGGTTTCAAAGAAAAGTTTTTTCAATTTTATTTATCAAATCTGTTAGGTTTTTTCCTTTACTCTTGTTTCATATAATTTCTGAATTTATAGTTATTACTTATGTTGTTTGACATTTGGGGTTAATTCTGTTGTTCTTTTTCCTCAAATATTGATTTAAGTACTTAATCTATTTTCAGCAATTCGAAGTTTCTTATAAAAATCTTTAGACCATCATTTATACTTTAAGGGCTGCCTTGGCCACAGCTTATAGGTTTCTATGTGAAGTGTTCTCATTCCCAGTGACTTCTAAATTGTCTTTCATTCTAATTATGACTTTATTTAAATTATGATTTTATTCTTTAACTCAGAGTTTGAAAAATGTTCATACAAAAAACTGAATGTTCGCAGCATTATGATCATGATGGCCAGAAGGTGGCAACAACCCAAATGTAGATTGATGGATGAATGGATTTGAGAAAGTGTCATCATTACATGATGGAATATTACTGAGCCATAAAAATAAATCAAATATTGATTCATGTTACAACATGTATGAACCATGAAAACAAGCTAAGTGAAAGAAGCCAGATACAAAAGGACATGCATTCTATGCTTCCATTTATGTGAAATGTCAACAACAGGCAAATATATGAAGAAGGGAAATAGGTTAGCTATTGCCAAGGGCTGGGGACAGAAGTGAATGGAAAGGGAGGCCTAGTGGGTTCAGGGCTCTTTTAGAGGTGATAAACATGTCCTGAAATTATACAGTGTTTATGGTTGCCTAATTCTGTGAATATGCTATTAAAAAAAAACCAAACAAACAAACACTGAATTGGGGGCACCTATGTGGCTGAGTCAGCTAAACATCAACTCTTTAAAATCTCAGCTCAGGTCTTGATCTCAGGTTCGTGAGTTCAAGTCCCATACCTGGAGCCTACATAAAACAAAATAAAACAAAACAAAACAAAAAACCCCACAGAATTATATACTTCAAAAGGGTGAATTTTATGGTAGATGAGTTGTATCTCAAATAACAGCAATAGTTAAAAAAAAATAGTATTTTTAAATTTCCAAGTTGTTAGATGGGGGGAAGGCTGTCCTCGTTGCTGACATCCAGTATTAGCATATCTCATTTAAAAAACCTGAACTATGCACGGAATCCAACTTTCATAATGTGTGCAAATCTTCTTGGTGGCCTGGTCCACTCAATTTTTGTGTCACATGAGTACCTTGAAAGAGTATGTGCTTTCCTTCTGTTTGGAATTACTAGTGTCATTAAATCAAGTTTATTAATTGAGTTACTAGTATTTTCTATATACTTTCTTTTGTTATTGAGTCTCCGGACAAATACTGAGAGAGACATTATGACTATGTTTTTAAAAACTACTGTAATATTTTATTATTTTTATGTTTTTATTTAAATTCCAATCAGTTAACATACAGTGTAATATTAGTTGCAGGTGTACAGTATAGTGAGTGATTCAACACTTCCATACAACACCAGGTGCTCATCACTGGTTGAGCACCTTAATCACCATCACCAATTTCACCCACACTCCCCACCTCCCCTCTGATGACCATCAGTTTGTTCTCTATAGTTACAAGTCTTACTGAAATATTTTAAATGAGTATAATTTACTTAGGATAAATAAAGTCACTAATATAGTAAAATTCTACATATTCTCCTGCAAACCGGCTTCTGAATACTAATTTTTCCAGCTCCTTTTGTGTACTTTTCATCTGTTCCACTTCCAAGGAATACATCTTCCTGACAAGGCCCTCCTCACACTATTGCTGGAGAAAAATGTCCTGAGATTCATATGCAAACTCCCTACAAAGATCAGTGCCACAAAAGAGTGTTTTAAGTGGCACAGTCAATCAATATTTAAAGATTGCAAATAAGAACAATTAAAAACAACAAGTAACTCAGAGTAAAACAAAAACCACAAGGAAAGAAATTACACCTAAAATTGATCCAGATGGGCATTTAGAAACCCTACCATGTGATTTAGTGACAGAAACTAAACATTCTAGTGTGGCCTAGTAGAAAAGAAAAACTACTGTCATTTTTTTTTTTTTTTCCTGTGTGGGAGCTGATGTACTGAATCTTTGAAACTGCAGGTTCACTCTGAGGGCAGGCCTCATGTGATGTTTAAAGGGGAAAAAAATTAACCTTCTGCACACCTCCTATATTCAAGATCATTAATGAAAAGCCAGAATGTTTAATTTGCTCTGATGTTTCTGCTTTCTGTCATTTTTGTATAGTTAACAGGATCATAATTTAAGTAAGTCACACATTGTAAATAACCTGGCTATATCATTCTCTCCTCCTTAGTAATTAGACCACCTTTTGTTACAAAGAATCCTATAAACCATTTAACCATGAGTGGTTGTAAACTGCTCGTATTAAAAATTGGGTGCTCCCCCTCCTAAAATGAATAGCACCAAGGAAACTGTGTACCTTTTTGTCTCTGCATCATTTTCATTTTCCTTGAGTTTCTGGAATCGATTTGATAATTTGATAATTTTAATACAGGCATAAAAATCTACCATAAAAACTTTTGGAAGAAAACAATTTCTACTGACACTGTCACTTTACATCAGTGCAAAGGAGAGGTGAGTGTTGCACGGATTTGTAATCTACTCTCCAGGCCCTCACCATACAAGCAGTTTCTTTAGCTTCTTTAGTTTGAAAATGATGAAACCATTTGGCCCAGTAAGAACCGTAGAAGTATTTTAACAAAAAAATACAAAGAAAAAACTCCCCGGTCATCTCTCCAATTTCACAAGGGGAGCAAAGTAACCTTTGCTTTGTGTTACTTGAGATTACTTGAAATGCTGATCAGTCAGGATGTTAAAATCAAACCTGCAAAAGTCATGCTAAGGCTTCCAGTCTTAGAATAAAGGAAACTCACAAAGATCAGAAATCATTTTTTATCCAAAGAGAAAAGAACAAGTATGGAGACTATTTTCTTTTTATTGTGGTAAAAAAATATGTAGCGTTAAATTTATCATCTTAACCATTTTTAAGTGTACATTTAGTTGTGTTAAGCATATTCCCATTGCTGTGCAACAGATTCTATGATTTTTGGTTACTTTATTTACTTATTTATTTTTAAATATTTTATTTATTCATGAGAGACACAGAGAAAGAGGCAGAGACATAGGCAAGAGGGAGAAGCAGGCTCCCAGCGGGGAGCCCGATGCAGGACTCAGATCCCAGGACCCCAGGATCATGACCTGAGCCAAAAGTAGATGCTCAACCACTGAGCCACCCAGGTGCCTCTGATTTTGGTTACTTTAAATACTTCTGAAGCTCACCTGAATGACACAATCTTTGTCCACTTGTGGCTGGTTTATTTCATTAGCATAATGTCCTCAAAGTTCACCCATGTTGTAGCATATGTTGGAATTCCTTATTTTGAAAGGCCTAATAATATTCCATTGTATGTATAAATCACATTTGCTTTATCCATTCATCTGTCAATGAACATTTGGGTTACTTCTACTTTTAGGTTATTGTGAATAATGCTCCAGTGAACATGGGTGTGCAAACATCTCTTCAAAATCCAGCTTTCAACTCTTTCTCCTAGGAATGGAAGTGCTGGATCATGTGGTTAAATTCTACTTGCAGGTTTTTGAGGAAAATTCATACTATTTTCCATAATGGCTGCACCATTTTTCATTTCCACCAACAATGTACAATGGTTCCAATTTTCCACACCCTCATCAAACATTTGTTGCTTTCTTCTTTCTTTCTTTCTTTCTTTCTTTCTTTCTTTCTTTCTTTCTTTCTTTCTTTCTTTCTTTCTTTCTTTCTTTCTTTTCTTTCTCTTTCTCTCTCTCTCTCTCTCTTTCTTTCTTTCTTTCTTTCCTTTCTTTCGTTGCCATCCTAATGGGTGTGAGGTGACATCTCACTGTGGTTCTGATTTACATTTCTTTCATTAGTGATTAGCGATATTGAGCATCTTTTCAGATGCTTATTGGCCTTCTGTAAATATATCTTCTTGGGGAACTGGCTATTCAAATCCTTTGTCTATTACTCAATCAGGTTATTTGGTTTTGTTGTTATTGAATTTGCAATTATTTTCTCCCATTCCATAGGCTGCCTTTTCATTCTGTTGATTGTTTCCTTTGACATACAGAAGTTTTTAAGTTTGACGCAATCCCACTTGTCTATTTTTGCTTTTGTGGCCTATATCTTTGGTGTCATATCCAAGAAATCATTGCCAATCCAATATCTTAAAGCTTTTCCCTATGTTTTCTTCTAGGAGTTTTAGGTCTTCAATACACTTGAGTTATTTTTAAAGGTAGACAAGGAACTCTAAAAATTATGTTGTCTGATATCAGAACACATTCCTGAGAGAATCAATTCACTACATCTGACATTCATTATGCTTTCAGGTCTAGGTTTCTAAATTAGATGGACTGATGTGGTAAGACTATGACAATTATAGTTAGGAAAAAACACTCTTTTTCAGGGGTGCATTCAGGAAATAATCAAAGAAGTTCATTCTGCTAGCTAACAAAATAAAATAGTACATAAAACAGTACTTTCATATCTCCTATCAATGGCAAAAGTATTCCAAAGATCCAAAATATGCTATAACCCTAAATGACAGATTGTAACAGATAAGAGTTTGAAATCAAACAGCTTTTTAACTTTCATCACACTACCAACTGAGTTTTAAGCAAAGGAGCAGAATGGAGTGGAAAGAACTGGAGAGTGTTTTTTAATCTATTGAATCAAGTAGAAATAAAAGGACAAACGAAAATCACTCATGTTTGAGACCCTCCCAGCATTAAAATTCAATTTCTTCAATTAAGAGAGGAACCAATATAATTCTTTGTCTGCTCTTCTCTAACTTTTCATTATGCCTTCTCAAGAATAATTTGCCAAGTCTATTTTGAGTTCTTTTTTTTTTTTTTTTTTAAGATTTTAAGTAAAATCTCTACACCCCATGTGGGGCTTGAACTCACAATCCCAGAGATCAAAAGTCACATGCTCTACCAACTGAGCCAGCCAGGCACCCCTTCCCAAATCCATTGTGAAAAACATACGTGCCATCAACTGGTTAGTAAGGGAAAACAAAAGTTTCAAATACTATCTACCTCAAGTAGATATTCCTAAATATACTTCAACACACAAAATACAACTTTGATAACCAATACTATTTATCTAGAATGACATAAAACTGACCACATCATAGTTATAAAAGTTGAAGAACTACAATTTAAAAGAATCTATCCTTTAAAATTTGACCAAACTCGGTGGTGGGGGGGTGGCGGTGGGGGTGAGGGTGGTGGTGGTGGTGGTGGTGGTGGTGGTGGGTGTCTTTTGTAACAACTGATACAAAGCTTTTTAACTATTAAGTTGCAATGTCATAATCATCAATGGAACAAAAATGGGTTCCTTCCTGTGGGTAAAGAGAAGGCTGTACTCCCACCTGGAGAGGAAGAATGGCCAAAGGCTCTGAGGTGAGGGCCCCCCTGTCCCTTGGTCGCACCTGAGCTTCTGGGACCCCTCCCCTTAGCGCACTGCTGACAGGATCTCTATTTGTGGTTTGTTTGGGTATGTTCTGGCCACACTAAAACTAGCTGTAAATATTTCTACTGTTTCCCTTTAGGGAAACCCAAAGCTTGGTATAAAATGTGATTCTCTCATGCTTGGGGCCATTAGGGTAAACGTGCTTCGTGTATCCCACTAAAAAAGTTAACTCAGGAAGAGGTGCAGACTCGGGTAGACACAGTCTGCCTTTCTTCCTGCTGTCTGGTTAATGTAGCAACTGGCTGCTCAGGAAGGAAGGGGAGGGAGATGGACAGCAGAGCCCAAAAGACTGCTGGCTGGCTAGAGGTAGGATTTACCCCACAGACTCACCCACCATCCCTCCCTGAAACTGGCTACAGCACATGGTGCCCACGCTGCCTTCTGAGTTAATAGTCCCTATTATAGGTGCTGGCAATGTTCTGTATCTCAATATACATGGAATCCACATGAGTCTATATGCAATAAACATTTGTAAAAAATTAATTGGGTACACTTAGGATTTCTGTATTTTATGTCAATAAGACTTGGGAAAATTAAGGTTTCTAAGTTCCCAACATAGGCTTAATAAATAACAAGGGATGGCACCAATTCATTCCCTGTGGGTTTTTTCTTCACAAAGCTTTTGCAGTGACCTGACCTTTCCACTTCCAGTCTCTCTCCCTTCCAATATCCTTCATGCAGCACTAAAATATTAAAACTTCCTAAAGTCCAGATCTGGTCTGGTCAAATTCCATACTTGCTTTTAAAAAAAAAAAAATCCCTGTTTTGTTGATTTCGGTTACTTCCAGTCTATAAACTCCTCAGCCTGGTACTCAGGCTGCCCACTCTTCACCCAGGGTCAGCCAGGTGTGCTGGCCCAACACACTCCCCAGAGGTTGTCACTGAGCCTATATCCTCTGCAAATTTTCCACAAACATACACTTTGGTGCATGTTATTCCTTCTCCCATACTTCCATCCCTGTCCAGATTTCCATCTTGGACTGTTAAAACTCCATTTCTTTCCAGATTTCTCCAAATGGATAAAATAATAGTACCAGGGGGAATCCCTGGGTGGCTCAGCGGTTTAAGCACCTGCCTTGGGCTCAGGGTGTGATTCTGGAGTCCCGGGATCCAGTCCCACATCGGGCTCCCTGCATGGAGCCTGCTTCTCCCTCTGCCTGTGTCTCTGCCTCTCTCTCTGTGTGTCTCTCGTGAATAAATAAGTAAATTCTTTAAAAAAAAAAAAAGTAACAGCGACAAATACTTGTTTACTATGTTTGTTAGTCAATAACGCTTTAATACTTTTTATCACATAGGATATAAGCTCCACAAAGACAAGACTCATTTTTCTACTTGTGTATCCTGTGGGCTTGGAACAGTGGCTGGCATGTAGTAGGTGCACAAATGTTTACCAATTTGATAATAATAACAAACAATTGTTTACTGTTTTATTAATAATAACTTTCACGAATAAGAGCCTGTTTCCCATACATGGTGCTTTACACATAGTTCTATTCCTGAAAACACCCTTGCAATATATATAGTACAAACCCTCCAATCTAGATGAGGGAACTAAATGCTCAGAGACGGCAATGAACTTGCCTGAGGCCTCCCAGCTCAGAACAGTCTGGATTTGATATCCTCTTTCTTCGAATTCTCAGAAAACGATGTACCCCCACCGTGGTGTGCATCCCCTGCCTGAGACTGCATTTACGGAAGAACCTGTCCTCTCCTGCAAGTGTCCAAGCTTTATGAGCAGAGGGAGGGTTTACCAATCCCAGGCTCCTCCGACGCACCCAGCCTGGAGCTCCATAATGAAGGAGGGGGCTCCAGAAATACCCAGTGAGTCACTGAATGGCAGATGATAAAGGGGGTGGAGAGAGTATGATTTAGACAGTCTCCCTAAAAAAAAAAAAAAAAAAAAAAAAAAAAAAAAAAAAAAAAAAATAAAACTGTTTTCAAAAGCGGGAGCTCACCAAACACCTACATGAGCACTCATTAGTACAAGGAGGAAGTTAATGAGGGAGAGGAGGCCGTTCACAGCACGTGGACAGGACAGCAGAGAACAGCTCTGAGTTGGATGGGGCTCCTGGGGCTGCAAGGCTTTCGTGTATAAAAGTGAACCGCAAGGCTCAAAGGGCAACGGTACATTGAAGGCAGCTTATTTTCTTGTACTATTTTGGAAAAAAAAAAAAAAAAAAAAACCTGTTTAGGCTGGACTGAAAGTATTATCTGAATGTAAGCATGAAATTTCACCGAAGAAAAAGTCATTCCAAACGTTTCACTCCGTAAAGAACCACATCTACCGTATCACAAGGGCTAAACTAGTGGATTAGACTGAAAGCCAACACAGCTTAGGAAGTCAAGGACGTTCTCCCGCTTTGGCCTCAGATGGGGCTCGGGTTACCTTGTGGCCATGACCCGCGGGGCTGCGCACTCCTGCCTCCCAGGCCCTGAAGCCCCTTCTCCCGCCTGCGGCCCCCTCGTCTCCACGACTCAGGAACCCACCTACGAGGATACTGTGGAGCACACTTGTCTCTAATTTGGGGGGGGGGGTGCCTGTACCACCCTCTATTAAAAAATATGTATACAAAAAGTTTTGTGCCTTTAAAGGGATAAGATTTTAGGCTGCTCTTCTAGAACACGCCAAAATGTTAAGACACTAAATTCATTCCGGAGCACTTGAAGAAAAAAAAAAAAAATCACACTAATTTGGCCATTTTTCTCAATTTCTCAACAGTAGAAAGTAAGATTAAACCGCCGCGCTGTGCCTCTCACCACTGAGGTAACCCTCAAGTCCAGGGATTATCATACATCAGAGAGGGGTTTGCCTCTGGTGGGGAGACAGTGAATTTTATTGGTGACCAAGGGTTTGGTGAAAACTTCACTAGATAAATGAATGGGTAGTATAAGGAGATTTTTAGCCTATTACATAAGTACAGCAGAGAAAAATGTTTGACTTTAACCTACGTGTCTGGCTCTATGAGGTTTTAGGACATTTTTACATTTTACCTTTATTTATTTATTTATTTATTTTAAAAAGATTTTATTTATTCATCAGAGAGAGAGAGAGAAAGAGAGAGAGAGCGCAGCAGAGACACAGGCAGAGGGAGAAGCAGGCTCCATGCAGGGAGCTCGACGTGGGACTCGATCCCGGGGCCCCAGGATCAAGCCCTGGGCTGAAGGTAGCGCTAAACCACTGAGCCACCCAGGCTGCCCTACACTTTACCTTTAGACCTCAGTCCAAGCTAAGCAGAGATCCTCTGGATAAGCTGGTAACAATGACAACAGCTAACATTTGCTAAGCACTTGGCACCACTGTGCCAAGTACTATCAAAGCACTCGATGTGTATTATCTCATTTACTCCTTAGCCATCCTAGGTGTAAAAACATCTTGGTCTAGTATGTTTGCTATGAAAAGATTTAGACCTCTGTTTTTACTCTTTACAGGCTATTCAGGTTTTTTGTAGCTTCCTGAATTAGTTTTAGTAGGTTAAGGATTTGTCTATTTCACCTAAGATTTTTAAATGTACTGACTGGCTTCAAATTTGTTCAAAATATTCTTTTATTAGATTTAAGGTTCTGGCCTAACTGCAGACAGGCAGTTTTTCCTTCACTGTGTCTGTTTATGGCTTTTCTCTTGTTTTTTCTTGATCAGTCTTGGGAGAGGATTATCAACTCTATGAATCTCTTTAAAGAACCAACCTTAAAAACAAACAAACAGGGCAGCCCAGGTGGCTTAGCGGTTTAGTGCTGCCTTCAGCCCAGGGCCTGATCCTGGAGACCAGGGATGGAGTCCCACATTGGGCTCCCTGCATGGAGCCTGCTTCTCCCTCTGCCTGTGTCTCTGCCTCTCTCTCTCTCTCTCTGTGTCTCTCATGAATAAATAAATAAAATCTTAAAAAACAAACAAAACCCCAAAACACCACCAACTTTTTACTTTCTTGATCCTGTTTAGTGTACAAATTTTTAAAATTTCCTCTTAATCCTTGAATTTCTTTCACTATCTCCTTCCTTCTATTTTCTGTGAGTTTAACATGTGGTTCTTTTCCTAACTTACATTGGATGCTTATCAGTCAGGGAAACAGAAGCTCAAAGCCACGAGAGAAGGAATACACTACAAGAAGTAGATCTTCCGGGAAGCCCGGGTGGCTCAGTGGTTTAGTGCCACCTTCGGCCCAGGGCCTGACTGTGGAGACCCGGGATTGAGTCTCCCTGCGTAGGGCCTGCTTCTCCCTCTGCCTCTCTCTCTCTCTGTCTCTCATGAATAAATAAATAAAATCTTTTTTTTTTTTTTTAAAGAAGTAGATCTTCCTAGTGGGGAAGGTGCTGGGGGAAGTGAAGGCGGCCATCACTCCTCCCTCTGAAGCCCCAGAGTGGGAGGACCAGCCTGAGTCTGAGGGCAGAGAACTCAGAGGCCAGGCTCACTCTGCACCCACATGGACCTACGTGGGGGAAAATACGGGGCATGGCCTCTGGATCCCTGTGGGTCCAGAGTGAAGAATCTGGAGGTGGCCACCCAAGGAGAAGAGGAACTGGATGCACAGAGGAAGCACTCCTCTGCCTGCCACTGTGTCTCAGCAGAAGGCCTGTAGAGAATAAAGGCCCCTGCTTCCCTCACTCCATCTCCCAGGCTCACACAAGTTCTTCTTTGGGCCAACTGACCTAGAACTATACAAGGAAGGATACTCAGGAAATGCAGCTCAAGCTGACAACAGACCAAAGTAGAACAGATGCTTTCATCTCATGAATTTCCAGCCCTTTCTCAATTCTAAGTAAGCAAGTAAGGCTACGCATTTCTAAGTGTCATTCAGCTGCATCCCACAAGTTTTGGTATGTAAATATTTTCATTGTTATTTCTAAATCTTTTATAATTTCTGAGCTCCCTGCTTTGTTCTGTGACGTATTTGAATGCGTGTTTCATAATTTCCAAACACGAGGCTTTTTTCTAGTTAACTTTTGTTACTGGGTTCTAAATGTATTGCAGACTATTTGGTTTGTATGATGCCAGTCCTTTTAATTTGTTGTAAATTGGTGCAATTTTCTTAAATATTTTATGTGTCCTTTAAAAGTATGTACTCTTCAGATGTTGGACATGGGATTCTTTATATGTCTTTTGCATCAAGCTACATACTGTGTTCATTGTGTTCCCATTTTTTGCCTCCTCATCTACCAATAAGTGAGAGAGAGAGAACATGTTAAAATCTCTCCTTATGATAAAGGACTGTTTTATTCTTCCTTTTTAGTTTCAATTACTTTTACTTTGTATATATATTTTTAAAGATTTTATTTATTTATTCATGATAGACATAGAGAGAAAGAGAGAGAGGCAGAGACACAGGCAGAGGGAGAAGCAGGCTCCATGCCAGGAGCCCGACGCGGGACTCGATCCCAGGACTTCAGGATGGCGCCCTGGGCCTAAGGCAGGTGCTAAACCACTGAGCCACCCAGGGATCCCCTACTTTGTATATTTTGAAATCATCATATTAGGGTATTAAGTGTATAAAAGTTTAGAATTGTTTTATGTTTCTAATAAATTGTACCTATTATGACTGTCTTTATCACTAATAATACTTTTGCCTTAAATTCTATTACTAATATACCAGCTTTTTTCTTTTTTTTTTCTAGCTTTCTTTTAATAGGATTCTATCTGGTGTATAATTTTACATACTTTTACGATGTATGTAGATGTGATTCTTTTAGTAAACAGCATATTGCTAGAGTTTCTAAAAATCTCATAATCTTTATCCCTTGGCTATAATAATTTGTCCATTTACACGACATAATTACGATTATATTTGTATTTGCTTCTACCATCTTATTTTGTGCTATTTATTTTATCTATTACTATGTTTTTAAAAAGTTTTGGATTGATCAACTCTTTTATTTCCTTTTTGCTTCCTCTACTGGTTTGAAAGCTAAACACTTTGTTTAGCTTTATTTATTATTCTAGAATTCGTGAAATGTATACATAATGTATCTAAATTTTAAATCTAATTTCAAAATTTAAAACTCAAATTTTATCCATTATTTTACCTTCCTCCAAGATAACAGGTTATGTTTAATCACTTCAAAACTGATAGCGCTATATTGACACATATTTCGTTTATTTTTAAGCTCATAACATAAGACAGTTAATGTTGGTTCAGATTTACTCATACATTTACCACTTTCTTTGGTTTTGCTCCTTTTTAAGATTCTGATATTTTTATTTGGGAGCTCTTTCCTTTTTTGCAGAGTTCATACTCTAATTTAGAAATTCCTTTTGTGAGGATCTGATGATGACAGATCTTTTCTCACTTTTTTTTTTCTCAATCTAAATATTGCTGTTTCACCTCCTTTTTGAGAAATAGATTTAGCTGGGGAGAATCACAGATTGACGTGATTTTCTCATAGCATGCTGAAAACATTGCTCCACTATTTCATGCTTCTATCATTGTTAAACTGAATTGTTCCTTTGAAAGCTATCACTTCTGACTTACTTGAGATCTTTATCATGGCATTGTGCAATTTTACTATGTCATATCCAGGTATGGACCTCTTTTTAAGAAGTTTAATCTTGCTTGGAATTTGCTGGGTGTCCTCAATCTGTGGCCTGATCTCTTTCATTTCTGCAAAGTTCACTGTTCTCCTTGTCTCTTAGCCTTTCTTCTGTATTTTCTCTCCTTTGCCCATAGTACTATATTCTGAACACTAATTCAATCTTCTTTTCAAATTTATTAATTCTCTCTTCAATTCTAATTTATCATAAACTGCCTTTTAGGCTTTTAATTTCAGTTATGTGTTTTTTATTTATATAAATTATATTTGCCTCTTTCTCAAATTTTGTCATAGTAATAGTCTTGCTCCTTAGACATACTTTCAATCTCTTCTTCCGTTTTTTTTAAAGATTTTATTTATTTATTCATCAGAGACACAGAGGGAGAGAAACAGAGACACAGGCAGAGGGAGAAGCATGCTCCGTGCAGGGAGCCGGATATGGGAACTTGATCCCAGGACTCCAAGATCACACCCTGGGCCGAAGGCAGAGGCTCAACCACTGAGCCACCCAGGCGTCCCTCTTCTTCCATTTTTAAACACAGAAAACATACTTATTTTATATATGTGTCTGATAAATTCAATATCTAACCTTGCCGTTTGATTTTGCTGACTCCTTCATGATGATGTATTTTCTTGTGTTGTGTGATTTTTTTTCTTTTTAATGGGAGTTAACATATTTTAGGAACTCTGTAAGGGTTTTTTATGATCAAATTAACATGAGTTCCTCCACAAAGAATCTTTATTTGCTCCTACTGAGTGCTGGGAGGGACTACCAACCTACTACCATTTTAATTTTTAGTTTAATGTTTTTCTGACCATCCAGCTAGTATAAATTCTAGCTGTAAATCCAGGAACTGTCTTGAGGTGACAAATTTTCTGGTTTTATGTTTGCTCCACCACATAGTTCTAAGGTTCAAGACAGAAAATTTTCCTTGGAAGAACCTGGGCTTTTGTTATCCTAGCTCACCATTACCAAGAGAATGTAGCTTTAGGGTTCTAGCTCCATAAAGAGAGGAGCCTTTGCTAATAACATCAACGAACTTGGGTGGGTCCAGGCTTTTGCCTTCTGTGGCCCTGGAGGTTATGAAAACCTAAGAGCAGGTTTAAGGTAAGTCAGCCTGCCGTGTTCAGCTTAACTTTCTGGGTTTCCAAATTTCACTTGGTATTTAACATCTGAGCATGTCTTCCTATCTTGTCAGATCAGCAGCGTACTGAAAACTAATCCCTTCCATCAGCCCTGTGGGCAGTATTATATACACGGGTTCAGAATGAGAGTTCTGAAACCAAACTGCCTAGATTCAAATTTCTGCACAGTACTTATTAAATAGGTAGTCTTGGGAAGTTTTTTCAGTTCTCTGCCTCAGTAGCCCCACCTGTTAAATGGGCATAAGAACAGTATTTGCCTCATATGAGGGTTTTTATGAGGATTAAATGAATTAATACATATAAAGCACTTACAACAATGCCTGGTCAGAACCAGCACTCAAAAGAGAAATATTGCTATCATTATCATTATGGTTACATGCTAGTGCCATACTGAGACACTACAATACAGATACTGACTTCCTACTCCATAATACTGTTCCCTTATACTACCACTTTAAAAAATCAAGTTCTGTAAAATGTAACTTTATATTAACATTTTTGCCAATGCTTTCATTTTTATGAAACTGCTATTTAAGAAAATATATAATACATATAATAATGAATGGCAGACACATTTCACTGAACATTTCTACTTAGCCACTCTTGTAATTTAAGACAAAGAGAGAGCACAATGAAATTAAAAGGCATAAATTTTAAATACCTAAAGGGTAATGTTCATGGTGTCTAATGGATGGAGCCAGCTGTTGCCATCAGCTGTAAAGGTGAGCAACTACGCTATGTTGATATGAGTGTGGCCTGGAGCTTGTTAAATATGGTTATCCTTTGCTCTTAAGCCTCATGAGATATAGATACCCAAATAAGAGTCACAAGAGTTTTGGGGCCCTGAGTGACTGTGTTTAGAGGTGGAAAGCTACTATATTACAAATTATGTAAAAGGCACATACTATGCAATCTTTGATCTTTTAATAATCAGAGAGATCATTTTATAAGACAAATATTTCATGATTTTAGTAGGTGCTAATTTTGAACATAAAGTGTCAAAATCAATCTATCATAAGTTCAATTTTTAATTGAGTACCCAGCTTATTACACTGCCAGCATTGATGGGTTCTTTCAGTTACAAAGTACAGAGTCCTCAAACAGAAATCAGCTACTTTTGATTTATCACTGTTCTTAACGACAACAAAACAAAACATCCTTGACTAAATTGAAATTTGAGGCTGTGCCATTATCAGTTTATCATGGCTCAATTCCAAATTCACCCTTTAACACCTGCTCTGTGATAATGAACCAGACTCAGCATTTCTTCTTTGCAGGGAATTCAATATTAGGCTTTGTCAGTAGAGGGCACTGCAGGGACACTGCAGTGGTTCCGGCGTACAGTTTTTGCATCTTGGTCCCTTAGCACTGCACGCATAAGAAAACATCTGGTGATGTTCTGTGCTCCAGGCAGGAGTCCAGGGCACGCAGTCTCTCAGTGACCATGCAGGACTGTTCTGGGCCCAGTAACCACCTCTTCACAGCCCTGCTACACCCTGCACACTGTAGCTGTTCCACCCACAGCCGTACTCCAACTCCCTTTGCATGTTGGCCCATCAGCCTCAGCCTGCCCATGCTCAGAATGTTTTTTTCCTGCTAGTCCAGCAACTGTGGAGCAGTGGCCCATGTAACCTACAAACCTGCCATCCTAGTGGGCTTGTCTGCATCCTTGCCAGTGAGCTCTGAACCCTAGTCATAAGGAAGGGCTCCCTTCCAAGCCTGTCCTTCCTTAGGTACTCTTCTTTAGCTTCCAAGGATCCTTTGGTGTTCTCTTTATATCCTATGGTCACTCACCTATCTTAGCTTAATAATTCTTTATTTTAGATTTTTTAAAAAAGTGATCTCTACACCCGATGTGGGACTCAAACTCACGATCCCAAGAGTTCATCCCCTAAGAGTTGCATGTTCTACAGATTGAGCCAGCCAATCACCCCAATATTTCTTTATTTTAAACGTTCCCTATTTGAATGATGGTGTGGTTTCTGTCCCTGGTTGATCCAAACTGATATAGTGCTTGACACTGCATTTCTAAATTTGTATAGTCATGTATTCTTTTCTCAACATATACCACTTCCTCTATCAATTCAAAAAACTGTCTTTTCATATGCATTACAGTTAAAATGTGGGCCACCCATACTCCTTATATGTTCTGAAAATCCCTGCATAATGACAGGAAATATCTTCCAAGCTTATTTCATTCTTTTCTAATATCCTATGAAAGAATTCCAAGCTTAGCACCTCACCTACCCAAGGATTTCAAGTCCAATTATTTATTTCATCCTCTTTATACACCCTGGTCTTCCTCTCACAAAGAAGGGATGGTCTTTTGTTCATAATTTCAAGATAACAAATAGAAGATTACACCATGCCTTATTCTAAAGCATCTTATTTTGACAGAAATTTGCAGATCCTAATCACTTCCTGGGCAACTAACAACAAGCAACTAAGATACTAAAAGTTATTGAAAAGTACAGGCTATTTGTCCATTTATTTAGCATTCTTTGAAGGTCCAATATGAGACAGGTCCTAAACCAGGTACTATGGCATAAAAAGATGAATGAGGCACAGTCCCTTGTGTTCAGGGGAATAGGACCAAAACATAGGTGGTGCAAAGGGGCACCCGACTGGCTCAGTCAGTGGAGCACATGACTCTTGATCTCAGGGTTGTAGGTGTGAGCCCCACATTGGGTGTAGAGATTACTTAAAAATCAATTTTTTAAAAAAAAGAATATAGGTGAAAAAGAGAATGAAAAAGAGGAGAGATATAACAATGAAAGATTAAAAAGTACTCCCAAAGAATCACCCTTGCAATCCCACTGTTAAACAGTATTAAATCCCTCTTAAGTATTACTGAATACTCATATATTCAGGGGGGAAAAGGATCAAATATCTTCAAGAGTGAAAATTTTAAAGTTCTATACCATATCCATTGGGAATCAGATTCTTAAATGAAGAAGCTGAATTAAACTAAAAAAAAAACCAATAACAACAAACTGCCTATAACATAGCAGTTACTGTACACAAACGGAAAAGGAAAAAAGTGTTTCATTTGTGGTATTTCTCCATATTCCTTGGTAAGGAAAACAAGCAGATATTAAGGATTACGAAATTTTTTAGGACACTCAATTCACCAGCATGCAAATAACTTGACATTTTACAGCTGTATTTTCAGTAACATTTGAGATTCCCTCAGTAAATAGTTTCCAATCTATATGCCTCTCCTTGACATGTGAAGGAGGCCTCAAGAAATGCCACCGTCTGAAAGTCATCACAATGGAATTTCAAATGTAATGAGCTGCATCTTGTGTCTATGTCGAGAGCTTCAACAGGGCTGCAAGAAATGTTCTATTATTTCTCCCCAAAAATAATTCTCAAAGGTCATACCAGTCTAATGGTGATAAGTAACTGCCAACAATTTTTTAAAATTAGGAAATCTTATAAATTATAATTTTTAAAAAATAGAAATGACTGAGGCAAGCAAAATTTATATGCATCAAGAAAAACTAAAGATACAGAGCTAACACCCCTCAATGACTAGAAAAATCTGGCCAATATATTCACTTATTTCCATCTTTTAAGTCACTTTATTTCCCACAAAAATATAAATATATTTCAACCAGCAGCATTTTCTACCTTAAACAGCCAGCAGGAAACCAACATAAAATTTAAAAGAAGGAAACTATGTAAAAAATACTGTATAAGCAAGGCGCCTGGGTGGCTCAGTCGGTTATGTGTCTGACTTCGGGTCAAGTCATGATCTTGGGGTCCTGGGATCAAGCCCCACATTGGGCTCTGGGCTCAGCAGGGAGCCTGCTTCTCTCTCCCTTTCCCTCCCCGTCTCCCTCCATTCATGCTCTCTCTCTCTCTCTGAAATTTTAAAATATTAAAAAAATATTATATAAGCAAATGCTTTTTCAATTCATATCCCACCATGTGAGCAGAAAGCAACATTTCTGTAAGCGATTATTAACTAGAAAAGAATGAAAAGAGATACAGTCCTACTCATCATCCACTTGGTAAAGAACTAGTCTTTAAAATGAAAAAATAAAGCAATGCATTCCAAAAAGTGGTTGCAAAGGAAATTCTGTAAATTTTCAAACAAACCTAATGACAGTTGAGAAAACAAACTGTCGGCAACACTGTAGTCACACAGAGCTTCTCCATACCTCATGTTTGCCAAACAAAATATCATAAATGTGGGATAAAACAGAAAGAGATCTTATCATCTAATTCAGTCTCCTTTGACAAATTATGAAATCAAAGACCAAATAAATAGTTTTTTTCTCCTAAAAACTGCTCTGTTACTGGGTTTATGCGCAGGTGGAAGAAATAGAGTGCCATTTGAGAGGCATCCTACTTAGGCCACCTAGGAGATGACCGTACCTTTCCAATTTCTTGACCAGCCTAATGGGATATCTGAAATGGTCCCATTAAAGATTCCTTCTACTGGATTATGTGTCAGATCTAAGAATCTAGAGGTTATGAGGGCATCTGTATAGATCACTGGTCTAAGCTCATTCAAGAAGCATTATCTGAATTACATTTAGGTCAAGTTCTTTCAGGGAAATGACTGTGTTCTTTGGCCTCTGTAACTCCAGAGAGCCTGGCAGACTGTAATAATGCACAAATTGATTATAGTGTTGGTGAAAATGGCCAAAGAATCGGTCAGATGCCTTTCTCCCTGAGCACTGACTTAGAATCCTCTGGGAATAGGAGTATGGAGAGGTGGTTTTTAATAGTAGGAGGGACTAGAAGGGAACCTCAAGAGACATAGCTTAGAATTCTCACAAATGTAAGCAGAGTGAAAGCTCCAGGTAGAGGAGGGGCGAGGGAAGCTGGGAAAGCCCCTCAAGAGAGCATTCTGGAAGGTGAAATGAGGGAATGGAAGAAACACGCTTTGTTTATTGCACAATGTTTCCCAGACCTCCCCTGCCAGACCGTAAATGTCACTATCCTGTCCCAACATGTGCTGTTAAGTCAGTGCAAGATGACTTAAAAATGTTCCAACTATGTTAAAAAGATTACCAAAGATGTTTTAATTCTTAAAATCTTGTTAACTAGGTTAGTAAAATCACAACAGTTTAATGTGATAGCTGAAAGAAAAAGGAGAATCACCAAAACATCTCATGACTTTTCTTTTCTAAGAAATTGTATTTTATAGGTCTTCTTATTTGTCCCTCTTTTTAAATGGGGGGGAAAAAGCAGAGAAAATAAAACTACAACATGTTTTATTTTTGTGTTAGCTATACAGCCTGGGGCTATTTTTTCTTTCTTGTTCTTTCCAAACAGTGTACCTTTTAGATCTGACACAATAAGACGGAAAGGGGGAAAAAAAGTTGAGCTCCATCAGGCAAATTTTAACTTGTGACAAAAAATACTGGACCAGATGGATTGCACACTTGCCAAGAGCACAGTTAAGTGTTCACAGGAGGACTGCTAGCATAAGCATAGAACATGCTAGTTCTTCTATCTCTGTTTTTGTTTTTATTCCGCCAAGAACCAAGGGCTTAGCGATGCTGAGGAAATTACCCCCAGGCAGCTTCAGTCTCTTGCTTAGCACATTACCTAAGTGTTAACACCTTGGATGCGTGGTATTCTAACACAAACAGTTACAGAAACAAATTTCGGAGGCTACAGAATTTCACCAGAGGTATTTCCCAGACTGGATACTTTCTAAAAGAATGCTAAAAAGGCTCTGACACAGGCTGGGTCAGGGCTGGGAGTGCGAAAGCATCGACAGCAAATGATGGGAAATGTCAGACCGCAGAAGATTGCTCCCCTTAAAGTCCTGCGGGATTCCTGTGCTCTTCCGTCCTTAACTCTCTGAGCACACACGCAATACTCTCCAGAGGATGGCCGAGCTTGGCTGATTCTGCTCTTGTTGTTTTAAGATTCTAATTGGGAAAACCAGTTTGTGATTCCATTTTATGACCCGAAGAGATGAATGGCCTTTTTACGAAAGTCTTTCCCCCCAAACCCTACAGAATCCATCCGAATGATGCCTCCACTCATCCAGAGCCAAGAGAAGCAGCAAGTACCTACAGAATCTTGGCAGGGCTCCAGACCACGTTCCAGGCCCATACTTCTGCCAGTTAACTCCTTTGTGCCTCCTCACCCTTGAACACGAGGGCCTCTGACAAGCGGCTGCCATCCGTCCTCAGCTGGTGGGACCACCCAGACATAATCACAGGCTGGAGTCTGTGTCCCCTTCAGCGAACGAAGCAGAGCTTTATCACGGATGAGGCCCACGGCAGAGGGAGGTAGAAAAGGCTGGGTTCAGACAAAATTGAATTGGGAGAGTCGTCACTAAAAATGTTTCCCTGCCCCTTTAGTGTTGTCTGGAGGGAAGCTTCCAGGGGATGGTGACCTGGGCATGAACAGGACTGAATGCCACTGTTACTGGTCGTTGAACTTGTGGACCCCTGCTCCCTCACATGACAGATGCTGCTGTGCTCACATCCCCCAAACAATCCCTTGCTGCTTCTGCCCTTTCCCGGGGGGCACCTCGGCCTCCCCATAATCCTAGGGACCTCAACACCGAGACTCCAGCCAGCAACTCAGAGGGGGCTGCCCATACTATGCCAGGCATTAGCTCCCTGGGGAACTCTGGAGGACAGGTGATGGAGAATGGGTCAAGCAAACTTTTGTTTTCTGCCTAGCTTAACAAAATGGAAAAAAATAAAAAGGGAAATTGGGGTTTGGTCACTTAGACAAACATAATGAATTGGAATCAAGTGGGGAAATCAGTTTCAATTGGTGAAATCTCAGTGTGGAAAAGGGCTGGAAGGGATTTAGAAGTGCTCTATCCAATCTACAAACTTTACAGATGGGATAAGAGACATTCAGTCACCTGCTGGTCAGCTTTGGCCTCAGTGGCCCAGTCTAGCGGCCCCTCCCCTGCCTCACTCTGCCTCTGTTACTTAAAGACACACTCTATTACTTTCAAGTATGCTAGAAACTGGGCTAGGAGATAAATGGTATGGGCTGTTCTTCCATTAAAAAAAAGAAGGCTCTGGATGGCCCGGGTGGCTCAGTGGTTTAGTGCCGCCTTCCGTCCAGGGTGTGACCATGGAGACCCGGGATCGGGTCCCACGTCAGGCTCCCTGCATGGAGCCTGCTTCTCCCTCTGCCTGTGTCTCTGCCTCTCTCTCATAAATAAATAAATAAATAAATAAATAAATAAATAAATAAATAAATTCTAAAAAAATAGAAGGTTCTCTAAACAGCATGCAGATGATCAGTAAACACCTATACGTTTTGTGATGTATGCAAAATGAATTGGCTTAAGTTAAACATTCCTCTTATATTAATTATACTATTTACCTCACTAATAAAATCTTTCCTAAATTACATAAAGGCAAACCTCCCCCACAGGCTTTGCCAATGATCCCAGTGCCCAACTGTTACAATGCCATTAATGAGATTTAACTCGACTATAACCAGGGCCACATGAAATTCTCATGAACAAGGTAAGTACAGAAAATGTAGGTTTCAAGATATCTATACATTTACTCAACGTAAAAGAGAGAAGCAGGCCTAGGAAATGTCACTTTAAGAAAAAAAGAGGTGGAGAGAAAAAGAAAACATGAGTCATCGATAAACAATCTGTTGACAATTCTGTTTTAAACCATACAAAGCGTTTTGGGGTATTAACAATTGCCCATATTTTCCCTTGGAATTGCAGAGAAGCTGGCTCTGGTAGCAAAGACAGATGGCCCAAGCTATTAACTGAGTCATCCCTGTATATGGTTTCAAAATGCTGCCTGATATCATGGCAACTGCACACCAATGAATGTCGCACAAAATGTGATCAAGGCCTCCATTGGGGAAGTCCCATGGGATTTACTCCATTGCTAAGATGTTTCCAGGGCTCTGGAAATCCGGTCCTCAGCTCACAGATTCTCAGAACAGGGTAAACTTATCCACCACCCAACCTGCTTCTGTACGAGGCAGACGTGGGGGACAGAGTCCCAGCAACTGAGGCACCAGCGCAGTCAGTGTTGGAGCAGAGAACAGAACCGGGCTCTCGGGGTTCCTTGGCTCAGCGCCTTCCCCCTCCTCTCCCTGCCCAATCTTTCCAGTTTTAGTGAAAACTGAAATTGCTCACCACTCAGCTGTTTTCACAAGGAGACTCATGCTTCATGACTACGTTATTTTTTCATCTGGAGACCTGAGTACTGCACATAAATTGGATATCTGCGTCACATGGATTTTTTGTCTTGTTGATTTTTAACCTCTTAAATAAAAAAATTTTTTTTTTTTTCTGGAGGAGCTGAGTCAGGATTGTTTTCTTGTTTTAAGGAGACATGAAGCACCGCGGATCCCACTTTCCACTTGCCCAAAGATGGTGCTGAGGACGAGTGTCTCATCCCCCCTGGTCCTCTAGCTCCCCGCCTGCTAAGTAGTGTTAACAAAACAAAGGAAAGTGTAGTGGCGTTGTTGAGGAGCCTGAGCCATGTACCTAAGGTGAGACCTATACTGCAGGAGAGGCCTGGTTTCCTGTGTCTGGATCACATTCAAAATACCTAAAAAGCTTCTCTCCATGCCCGAACTGGAATCACGGAGGAAATAAAACTGTGCCTCGGTGTCTCCTCTCAGACGTAGGGCTTATGGAGACTGTAAACCTCACGGTTCCACCCACCTTGCAGATGACCCAACCACCTTTGATGACGCCGCCACAGAGGGGGCCCAAGTCCTGGGCGTCTGGATCGCATCTAAACTCAAACCAATCAAGGGAACCGAAGCTACATGCTCTTACAATTAATTTCCAATTTAAATCCCTGGGGGCTTTTCCAAGGCATTGTTTTCGTCTTTCTGTACATAACTACACAAACAGAGGGAAATGAACTTATTTTCAACCCAGCTGGTTCACTGATAATCATGTGCAGAGGCCTGTGGCCTTAGATTGGGGCACCGTCTTCTCTGGGCAGCGGCTTGACGCCGGGTTCACAGCATGCACAGGGCTAGGAGTCGAGTGGTTTGCTCGAAACCTCATCCCCCTCAAATTTTAACAAACTCACTCAGGTCCCAAAAGAAGTCCCCACTGGCCCCGTCTGTCTGGCCTAAGCCTGAGGCCCGCAAGCCTGGAGTGAAGCCAGCACTGAGGCTTCTCACCTACAGACACCCCCGCGCCACCTCCCCGGGGCGCCTTTCCCCCTCCCTGCTCACTGCACAGGGAGACCCTCCGCTCGGAGGTGGAGCGCGGAGCCCTGGCAGTAATCCCGGGAAAGGGGAGCTTTTCTGTTGCTCTGTCCTTGTCCGATCCTCACCCTCAAACAGCTGTGAACCTTTCTCTTCGTTTATTTTCAAGCAATTAAAACTACAGCTTGGTATCATTATCGTCATCTCTCTACATCGCATCTAGGGGGCTTTGTCCTCAAAGATTCAGGCTATCTATCTGAAAGAGAAAAGTCTAGAGGGCATTGCACACCTCAGGAAAATGATACCATGGGTGTTCATGCCTGAAAAGGCCAAACATTTGGAAATGAGAAGTTGGAAACATACATGTGGCCACATTTTTCCTCTCCTTTGCTTCCATGTCCATGTGGAAAAGAAGAAAAACTGTAGATATTTGCAAAGGTTTTATGAAATATGAGCTTTGGCTAAGCTGATGGTTTTGAAAATATTTGGACCATCCAAACAGAACAGATGTTTTTGCAAAATTTTCCATCGGTCCAGTCGCTGCACCCCGCCCCCCACACCCCGTGTGATTTTGCCCCATGTAGAGCCCCTGGGCCAGCTCTCGGTGGCAATGGAACTGAAGTGTCCCAAATCACCTTGCCTTTCTTACGTTTAGAACAAGCCTCTTTCCCCTCCCAGCCCGTTGTTTCTCTTGTCTGGTGAGAGCAGCTCTGGCATTCCCACAGCGGGAGGCCAGAGCAGTGCGTGGGGGCAACACAGCAAGACACCAGATTCTCTCCACAGCAGTCATCAGCAAAGCCTAAAATTTCACAAGTACGATGCTTACTTCTTACAGGACATCCCAAACTCATGTTAAAGTATGAGCTCCTTGAGGGCACAGACCTGTTTTTCTATCCATCTCTGCACACTCAGCACACTTGCATACTGCACACACACAGCTGACACTCAAGAGATCTGATGAACCAGAATTAAAGCTATGAATAGCTTTGTGGGAACAGGGCCATGACCAGCAGGCACCCTAGCCACAACTGGCTGCCAGCTAAAAGTGAGATGAACAGAGAATTCCTACATGGTAAATGCGGTCGTCTAATATGGAATTGGTTTTCCCAGCGTATGAAGAGCCAGCCTCCTCATTTGCAGTGAAATATCCTCAATGTCAACAAGCAAAGCACCATGACACTACAGGTTCCAAGTGACCTGCAAAATCAAGCACTTGAGTGCACAGGTAAGGCCTGACACCAAGGAGACTCAAAGTGTGTTACAAGGTGCAGGAAAGGCCTTTGAAATGTTCTGAGAAGTTCAAATCACAGCATTCTTCTTCTTTCTTCTTAAGATTTATTTATTTTTTAGAGAAGAGCAAGCACACGAGAGAGAGAAAGAGAGAGCACTAGCGTGCAGGTAGGGGGAGGGGTAGAGGGGGAGGGAGAGAGAGAGAATCTCAAGCTGACTCCCCGCTGAGCACAGAGCCCAATGCAGGGCTCAATCCCAGGGCCCTGAGATCGCGACCTGAGCTGAGATCAAGAGTGGGACACTCAACTGCCTGAGCCACCCGGGTGCCCCACACAGCATACTTCTTTTCAGCTTTTATGACCAGGACAAAGCTACAATTCCTAGCTAATATGCCTTGATCAACCACAACCAGGAGAGTCTATGGTTTCATCACTAAGTTCAAATTCTAAAAATCCTGCCTCAACTGTCCCGGAAAAAATCTTTAATCCTCCTCCCAAACAAACTCTGACAATTAAATGTCCATTTCTTTCAAATTGGACCATTTGGAAAGGTTTTTGGTTTTTCAATAAACGTATTAATACACAAATGTTAATACTTTCCATAAATGTATTTTTAACCCAGCTCCCAACCTGCCAAGATTTCTGCCAAACTTTTCACTTACAATTTGCCACCCACGTGCAGCCCCCCAGACGGACCTTCCATCCAGGGACGGCACTTAGAGCTGATTAAAGGGTTTGGAGGTGATGACAAAAATACGTGTGGTTGACAACAACAGGCAGCAAGGAAGGGCACATCTGTGATCAGAAACAGCACAAGTTTTCAGAGGAAGCTGCTTTCGATTTGCATTCTGACCGCCGGTTTCAAAAGGAGAGGCTGGCTGTTCCAGATGCTCACATGGCACAGTGTCCTAATATGCTTTTAGCAGTTCTCATTCCAAAAATACAGAACAGAACCACCAATAATAAAATGGAGCAGATTTCAACCTTTTCTCTTGTCAGAAGACAGAGTACGTTAAAGAAGGAATTAGTGATCCTGTAACCTTAACATAACAATCTGAAATCACGAGAGAACACAGTACCTGCATTAAACACGTCTCCTGTTCTAAAATCTGCCAAAATGAAGAACTTCGGAGAAGACGCATGAAGGAAATCCATATTGCTTGCAAAACTGAGTTCCACTATGAATATGGTGGATACACTTCAAACACAGTTTGCACCTTAACCCTGCATCTGTGATAACTGCCCTGGAGCACTATCCCGGCTCTTTCATTTCAGCGAGAAAGTGCGATAATGTTGTCCACCCAGGGTGTAAAACTGACTTGAAACAAACTGCTATAATCAACTTCCCCCAGACCAACTGAACTGTATGCATGGTAGTATGTAATAAATAATTAATGCAATTAAAGAAATGGCATGAGCCCACTATAGAATTTAATCTGTTCAAGCTGAAGAATAAAGTTCATTTAAAATAATTGTTACCATATTTCCTTATGGATATGACTATATGCAACTCCATGATTAAATAGCATAAAACCACTCCTACAGTCTGGTCTTCAATGTAAATTGGCATTGCTTCACCTTTGAGAGAAATATCCCCAAACATACAAACTTTTGCATATAACTTTAAGAAAAAAAAGCCTAGAAATAATTTGTAGAAACAAGAAAATAAAGACAAACAAAACAAAGAAAATATATATCACTCATCATTCAGTTCCCTTCCACCCCACAGAAAACCTAATGGTAGTGTTTAAGAAGTAAAGATATAAACTCTTTTAACAGAACCTGTTTGACAAAGGTGGAATGGGTTAGGGGATCACAGAAGGATGAACTTACCTTTCTTTGTATCATCTAAATTATTTTATCACACGCATGTATTATGATTTTAATTTTTTGAAACTAGTTTATATGCACATGCACATACCTTCCAGACTTTTCTCTGCGGATATATATATGTGTGTATATATATATATGCTAAAAAGGCAATTGCGCTGTGCAAATGACAGAAAAAAATTATATTTCAGAAAAACAGAAAGACAACCTTTCTCACCTTGTTCCCCACGCCTTCCCAACCTCAGGGAAAAAGAAACTCTAGCTCTGCCCCAGTATGAAATATGACTTTTATAATTGGCATTATCTGTAGTTTGTTTTGGGGGTAGGGGAAATATGGGATCTGCAATCCCTCTTTCACACAAAATCCAACACTACTGTTTTCTAGATTTCACTCACAGGGGTTAGAGAGGATCTGTTGGGTCCTCCAGATTTCTAAACAAGCAACCAGTATCCACAAAGGTTACGTACGCAGAGCTGGTCATGCCAGAGCCGGGCTGGGGACCTGGTGTCCCACCCTCTACCCTATTCCAGCGTGGCTGTATGTTGTAGGGCTCTTTTATATATGCAGTTTCATTTGTGAGATGGAGGGTCAGTCCTCAGATGTGCCCCACAGTGTGGTGACTCTGGGCTGCCTCCATACCCACCCTGCAATGTAGCAACGCCCAAGGTTTGCAAATTGAAGTCACAAACATTCTCCCCACAAGGCTCTTTGGGCCTGAATCTTTGCATTTTGCTTTATTTTCATTTCCAATCAAAGGAGTTTATTTGGGCTCAGTCTCTTGATGGTTTTGCCTAAAGCATTCTCCCCTCCACAGTGGACAATTTTACAAGGTGCCCTGAAAACCACCAAAGTCTACTCCCTTTTGAGGAACACCGAATCCTCACGCCTCATCACGCTGAATATACAATATACCTGTTTATGTCCCTGACTTCATGTCTGCATCATTCTCCCTGCCTGCGACCCCAGGAGGGATAACTGCTGTGCTGTGGCTGGTTTCAAAGTAACTAACCTTCCACAAGCAGAAGTGCCCAGGTCGCCCAGGTCGGTGAATTCTTCTCAACCACAAAGGGAGAAAAGTTGAAAGGCAACGTACGTGGTCAAAGGGGTTGGCAAGGTACGAAACATAATCAGATAAAATAATCACAATTGGGAAGAAATTGTATGAGAAAGGAACCCAAATGCCAAATAAAATCACTTCAGTTGGAAAAGATGCTCAAAAAGAATAGTTATTTCTTCAGTTAAAAAAAAAAAAAATCAGAGGTGAGGCTTTTCCCCTCCAATGTATTCTATCATTTCCTATGCTTTATAAAAATATAGTTAAGTAATGGTATTATACAGGTGTCACTGCAACATTTCAAAGTGCCTCATGTTTACCTATGCAGTGATATTTTTCTCAGGTTCTGGGAGAGGATGTTTAAATTATTTGGCCTAAATACATTACTTTGCCCCAGATAAGTTAACAAGCAGTGTCACGATGTCAAAAGAAGGGCCATTAAATGTTAGTTCACCGGATGAGGCTCACTTGCGGCTAAATTTAGTAATTTTTTTCCAGTGTTTTTTATTGTGGTGAAATACACAAAACATAAAATTTACCATCTTAACCATTTTTAAGCGTACAGTTTAGTGATACTAAATACATTCATAATGTTGGACAAATATCACCACCATCCACCTCCAGGTCTCTTTTCATCTTGTAAACCGAAACTCTATTCCCATTAAACAATAACTCCCCCAGCCTCTGGCAACCACCATTCTACTTTCGATCTTAGAGTGATTATTTCTTTTAAATGAGTAATTCCAAAATTTGTAGGGCTCACAAGAAAAAAAAAGAAATGGAAATACGTATATGTACATATACACCTATCTACACACACTCAAAGAGAAAGATTTGTACCCTATGGAATAAGCTTCATATTTTTATGGAATACAAAAGATTCATGGCTTATTAAATAATAAATGTTAGAAGAAATGACTAAGTAAGCTACTGTTCAGCAATCAGGAGCTAATAAAAGAATACTTAATTACTACAATCCTTACATTATGCATACTATTTGCTATTAATGAGGACATCGCCCACCTCGCCCACTCTGTGAAATTATTTACTTTTCAGCTGCAATTGAACTGATGTTATTATCACAGCATCATGTTAGGGCAAAGGCTTCCACTCACTAGAGTATCCACTGTGAATTCCATGGGCCCGGAATGACTTTTTAATGACTGGTTCAAGTGTTTACAGAAATGTCTTCCATTAACAACAATACTACCATACAACAACGTCTACTCCTGAAGTAGGTCTTCATTTTCTGAAAAGAAATCAAATCTGAAGGGATAGCGTGACCCTGGAAATAAAATCTGCTTTTAAAAACTCTTCTCAGAAACCAAGCGCAGGGAAGAGAGAGGATTAAGAGCATATAGCCTTTGGAGCCAGGCTGATAAGGGTTCAAATCCTGAAACCTCTCTTCAAACTTGTGGCCTGGCAAATCACGGAAATCTCCTTAAACCTGCATGTCTTCAGGTATCAAATGAGTATCTGTGGAGGAATGAGTATTTGAAATGACAAATGTAAAGCTATTTGGTAAATACCTTCTCTCATTACTATAACCCAGCATCTCAAGTAGTAGGAGAAGTGGGTGCTTCTCCCTCACAGAACTTCCTACTCCACAGAAGCTAATTTATTTGCTTACAATAAGCCATTGGCTTGATAGTGAACTGAGCTACCCCAAGAATATAAAAATTATTGGTTAAATAAAAGAGAAAATAATTTTAAAAATACATATATAGAGAATGTCAAAATCTTAACCTATCTTCCCATCCCCACTTCCCCTTATTGATTTGGTATGTGTTCTTCTAAATCTTTCCTACGTACCTATACATGTATATTATAGTTGGTTGGTCCCCCACCTCCCCCAAGCAGGATTTACTTTACTCAGTAATATATATAGACAATACTATTCCTTTTAATGGTTTCCTATAGTGAGTATACTTTACTTTAGCACTCCCCATACTCATGGGTATCTTGGAGAATCCAATTTTTCTTTGCTATTAAACAGAAGTTGAGCTAAGTGGTCTTACTAAGTCCTTGACTGATGTGAAGTTTAATTTGATGCTAGCTATCATGAGCCCAATGACATCAGACCATAAATAAGGTCACAATAACATAACAGGAGAGATGAAAGATAGAGAACTTCCACCGGCATTCGGGGCTTTTTTTTCCCTCTTTGACTCAAAATGGATCCATTGTAGAGGAATGCCTTCTCCCTATACGCAGTGCAGAGACAAAGCTCACGTGCTTAAATGTACATGTTTAGGATTCTAGACTTGGTTTAACTCAAATGGCCTTGATTGGATGGGGTCCCTCCGCAGTATTAAAACTGCTCTAATTGCATTCTTCAAGCCAGCTGAAGGCTGACAGCTTCCGCTCCCGGCTCATTATCAGAGCACTTCAAGAGGCTCCATTATGAGCAGAGCACCTGGTCCAAATTTATTTCAACGGCCCAGGGCAAAATGGGAAGGTGCTTAATGTTCAACCACAATGGTGACATTTTTATGAGATATCCAAGGTTCAGAAACAAATAAATGAAAGGTTTGAAAGGAGCACGAACAGAAACTGTGACAATAAAAATTCAACATTAATATATCAATTTTAAACCATATACCACCCATACACTTGGGGTAAGGCCAAAGGTTCAATGCAGGCTAAACAGAAAGAAAAAGAAGAAAAGCCAATACCCAACTCCTCCCATGACAGGCTTTGCTAAAAAGACTGATCGTATGTTTAATTTAAGGACTTCAGAATGAGATTTGGATTCTGGATTCTGGTTAGGATAATAATCACTTCGTCTATCTGCACCGACATGAGAAGGAATGGAAATTCTGCCAGAAGTGAGTGTTAGTTCTAAACGTATTATGTCCATACCTTTTTTTTCTGTGATTTGCTGACACAATTGCTGCATTTCTGCATTTAAAAAAAAATTCCCTTTTGGAAATAAGTTAAAGATTCCTTACACAGATCTTTCCATAAGAAAATATTGTGCAAATATGTATTTAGAACTTTTTAATAAAATATCATAGGAAAAATTTCCCAGGTAGATCACGGCGGGTCCAAAGTAAACATTGCATCCTATTGCATAAATCCATATCTAGAGGCTTCTTGTCAAGTGGGATTTTGCTCTCTGCGGCTGAGTACTTGCAGAGGACTTGGTATGCAGACGACAACCAATTTTAAAGCCCCAAAACCCAGCTGCATAGCATTAGTGAGCTCTACCCTCCACTAAGAATCTGTTTAAAGAAATGTTTAAAATAAATATTTGTGTTCTTTTACTAAACACAACAATGACACTCATATTGGAATCTAAGAAAATGATGAAGGAAAAATTATAACACTGGCATTTTACAATAGGAATGCTGACTTAACTGGAACTCTCGGATTTACTGAATGTTTAGTCTGTTAAGAGAAAAAGAGGAGGAAAAAAAGAGGAAGAGAGGAGGATAATTAATCAACTACACTTGGAAATGTTTTTCAGCTATTAGATGCTTTTGGTATTGTAATTTTATCTTTCTCAAGCTTTTCCTTATTAAGCCAACCATACAGATGTGCAAACATTAATTGGCCAGGCTATAAAGGCTTTAATTATTTTACTGATTTAAAAAGGCAATTAGGCAGCACCTATTTTTCACATATTGATTATACCTACTCCAGGTTTTAGATCTGAATGCATGAATCATCGGGCAACTAGAATAACCACAGGCTGCTATGTGAGCCTTTTATTTTTTTCAACAAATGAATAAATGCACTTGAAATTAATTACCTGATAGAATCACTCTAACTACCAAAAAAAAAAAAAAAAAGGCAAAATCCCTTTAGGATAAATTCTGTATGTAAACCACCCAGCAAAGTGACCACTTGGGTAACTGCCTGCTGGCCCTTCAGTATTAGGCTTTGGAATTTGGGAGCTTAGAAAAATCTTCATCTGCATGTTCAATAATGGGGTGTTTGGTTTAGTGCTGATTTAGCCTGGCTTGTGCCTTTCCTGTGTTCCGCTGTCTCCTTTGAAACTACTTAAGGGGGTGGAGCTCAGGGAGTCCACAGGGAATTTCCAAGTTCACCATGGAAACTGAGCAGTCATTTGGATCATGCACATCCGGGTCCCAGTTTGTCCTTCACTTCGACCTCTCTCATTATCCTCTCCATCTTCTATCTAGTTAAGACCCTCTTTCTAGTATAGATCAAAAGAGCTGGCACTGCAATGACGGCTGCTCGTGGCGGTACTCACGAGGCTAACATTCCCAGCCTTTCCCATCTTTCTGGGACAGCAGGACACGTAGGGGTCTGGAAAGTCTCCCACAAGATGCTGTGTCCACTGGAAAAAATCTGAGAACCACTGCCACAGAACAGATGGTTTTCTAGCTTTTGGACAACCTCTCAGCTCTACTTTAGGAGGTCACTGGGATGATGATAATGACCATTTGTGGGCAGAGCGGTGTGGTGGAAAGAGACCTAGATTCAGGTAGGACTTGGCTGGATTCAAGCTCTAGAGGATACTATTAGCTGTACAACTGTATGCTCTAAGCCTTTCTGGCTTGTTTCTCCATCTGTTAAATGGGAATAATTATGCCTACTTTCCCTATCACAGAGAACCACTAAGACCGTCACACACACACACACACACACACACACACACACACACACACACACGAAGATGCTTTGTAAAATGGATGCTAGTACAGCAAACACTGTCCTTACTGGTGCACGAGCCATTTCCTTCATTCAGTCACCTGCACTGCCCTCTTGTGGTAAGAAAGCTACAATGCTACTCAAAAGGTAAAGTTATTTCGTGAACCAAGGAGGATATGATTATATGACTGCTGGATTATTTTTATGTAGCTAACTCCTGATTGTGAGGCTAGTGGACAAAGGGGCACTTGATATGGAATATAAAATTCAAGCTGTTTTATTTATTTTTTTACCTTGATGCCATAACCGAGCCTGAATTTCAGTGACAGGATGGAGAGAGTTTAAGGAAAGAATCCTAAATCTGTGAACAGTAAATCCAGATACAGCGCTCCTACCCACTTTTTGGGAACCATTAGATAATGATAAAAAAATTGTGGGAAGTAGAAAGCACTGAATGAGAAGAGAGCTTGTCTCAGGAGGTCTGCTGAGCATTGGTGGGAAGCCTTGCCCTCCTCCCTCCTTGAACATAGATATTCAAAAGCCAGTGGAATGATTTGCAAATTATAGGACCAAAATGCCAACCACACATTTGCCTGGACTCTAGAACTAGAAAAATCGACTTTTCAAAATGGTAGGGACCTAAGATGCCATGTCATTCCACTTTCTTTCTCTACAGTTAAGGAACCTAAGATCCAGATCATTTAAAAGACCAGCCTCACTTGGGCTGACTGCTGAATCCAACCACGGCAGAGCCATGTGTATCACCTCTTCATTCACAGCTCAAAAACCACCTCATTCCCATTTTCCTGTGATGCTGGTATAGAGCAACGAGAAACACTGAAAAATACTGAAAAAACTAAGCCAAAGGGAGCAAAATCAAATATCGATACTATCATTTAAAAGAACTCATTATGCGAAATCATGGAAGTATCAAGTCTCCAAACAAAAAAACTGCCTCAGAGTTCATCTGTGAGTTAGCAAATATTAAAATAACACTGACGACGGACAGTCAGCTCACAAGCAAATCAATAAATGCTTGTGGATGGGTGGAGTGAGCACTCGAGAACCTAGTTACTCGCTAAAATGTTTAATTAAGAAATATTTAATTATACTCACTATGCAGCAGGCCCTGAGCTTCAAATGCTTTGCTCCTTATAATCTCATCATAACACTCAGCATGCTGTTAACAACCTTTATTAACTACAGCATCAGTTTACAAACCACAGTGAGCACCATAGATCAGAGAAATGACCTATTAATGAGGAGGAAGATGTCAAGAAGAAATTGTGAGTAAGTTGGTAATTGGGGGAAAAGTCAAGCAAACCCCGTGGAGAGCAGCATATGGAGAAATAACGAGAAGCGCTAAAGGATGCTTTGCATTCCTCTTACCTCAATGCAGTAGAGAACACCAGCTGGAATGTGATCAGGTTAAGGTTTTGGGGACAGACTAAGCTGAGAGTCCCCACTCATCAGTAAACCTGGAACATGAGAATGGCTTTATGATGAGAGAAGATGCATGTGGATAAATAGTAACTAGAAGACAGAGCAAGTTGTCTAGCTCCAACTTAAAGGAAGGTCAGGGAAGGAGTTTGGGGGAGTGGCCAACACCTGCAGAGGATGAGCATGAAGAGAAGAGTCAACAGCTCCGGTCATAACCAGCACCAACAAGGCAAGTCACTACCCATCCACACTGGCCCATGGTGGTTGGTTTTAGGGAGTAAGAAGGGACCTGAGTCTGGAGAGTGCAGTGCCCATGCTCTTTGGTAAACTGGTGTGGCCTGGAGCACTATCATGGCCTCTGCTCTACCCCCAAGACTTGGTCAGGAGCCTGACCCCACCTGGAGAGGGATGTGGGATAAACTGAGGCATCAGTGACATGCAGGAATTTGGTAAAACGTAAAGGTCAAGGAGTGAGAGGTACTCATCAAAACCCCACGGAGAAAGATTCAATATGCATTTATATTTTGTCTTTCCTTCTTCCCAAAAAGGAAACAACAACAACAACAAAAAAACAACAAAACAACAAAAGTTTAACACAGATCGAACTTTTTGTATTTCTATGCATTTACATAACATTCTTACTATGACAAAACTCTGCACTCCTATACTTTCTTAACAAAATCAATACAGTAAAACTCCTATTAATCTATATACCTGGCTAATAATAGAGTTTAATAAATGTTTACTGAATAAACCAATGACTAAAGGTAATATTAAGGTCCTAGACAAGTTGATCTCAAAAGTTACTTTCAACCTTAGGGGCACCTAGATGGCTCAGTTGTTTAAGTGTCTGCTTTCAGCTCAGATCATGATCCTGGGGTCCTGGAATCGAGCCCCATGTCAGGCAGGAAGCCTGCTTCTCCCTCTGTACCCCCACCCCACCCCCGCTCATGCTCTCTCTCAAATAAATAAATAAAATCTTTATTTTAATTTTTTAAAGATTTTATTTATCTATTCATGAGAGAGACACACAGAGAGAGAGAGAGAGAGAGGCAGAGACACAGGCAGAGGGAGAAGCAGGCTCCCTGCAGGGAGCCCAACATGGGACTCAATCGCAGGTCTCCAGGATAATGCCCTGGGCTGAAGGTGGCACTAAACCGCCAAGCCACCAGGGCTGCCCAAATAAAATCTTTAAAAATTTTTTTTTAGAAATTACCTTCAACCTAAAAATGGTACGTTTTGAGATAGCAGATATGTTTATTATTTACAAGTCCCTATGCTATTTTAGAATAGAGTATGTTTGATAATTATAAGAAAGTATATGGAAACCTAAAACTTAAAGTACCACTAATGTATTCTTTAGGTCTCTGATGAAATGAAATGAGATGATAGAATTTTTTCAGAAAAAGCATCCTGGGGGCACCTGGGTGGCTCAGATGGTTAAGCACCTGCCTTTGGCTCAGGTCATGAGCCACATGAGTCCCACATCACATCAGGCTCCCTGCTCAGTGGAGAGCTGCTTCACTCTCTCCCTCAGCCGACAGCTCCCCTTGATTGTGCTGTCAAATAGGTAAAATCTTTTTTTTTTTTTTAAAAAAAGCATGCCAAAGGACCTGCCTCCTTCAAGACAAGTGCACATGTGGATGTGTGCGGGAAGGTGGCAGATGTCACTCACCTTGGCAGCCCTTGGACTCTTGGCTTCTCTGCAGCATTCAACTGCACCAGCCAACATTTTTCATTGAAGTCCTTTTTTCTGGATTTCCCCATCTGTCTTAGTCCATTTGGGTTGCTCTAACAAAATGCCATACTGGGTGACTTAGGAACTTGAGAAATTTACTCCTCACCATCTAGAGGCTGGGAAGTCCCAGATCAAGGTGCCAACAGACTTGGTGTCTGGTGAGAGCCCACTTCCTGGTTGATAGCCAGCACCTCACAAGGCAAAAGGGGACTAGGGAGCTCTGTAGGCCTCTTATTAGGGCACTAATCTACTAATCTCACATAGAGGGCTCCACCCTCATGACCTAATCACCCTCAAAGTTCCCACCTCCTAATACCATCATGTTGAAGGTGAGGATTTCAACATATGAATTGGGTAGGGGAGACACAAATATTCAGACCACAGCACCATTATTCTCTGACCTCTGGCCATTCGTTTTGTTCTTATGCAGGCTCCCCTTTCTTTGTCCAACCTTGGAGGGTCCTTGTCCTAGAGGATCTTCCCATGTGCTCCTCTCACTCCACCATTCTTTCCTCTCCTATAGTTTTAGTTAGTATCTGTATAATAATGGCTCTCACATCTCTTTCTCTAGCCTCAACTGCCTATCAGAGGTGTGTACTTGGAGACTCCCCAGGCTGCAACAGGTTCAAAATTGTAGGCATCACCTGCTCCCTTGCACCCGGCTGCTGGCTCTGATTTTCTCTGGTGAAAAGCATGGCTGTCCACCCAGCCGCCCATCAGGGTCTCATTGCCCACCAATCACTGAGGACCCCTGGCATCTGTGCCAGATCTCAGTCATAGCAATTGTGGCTGGGGCTCTGGCTCCAGTGCTCTCAAATCTACTCCATGCTCTATAAGGCAGTCAGGGCCAGCTTCCTAGATACTAATGTGATCACCTAATCCTGGCTCAAAACCCTCCAATGCCTTCCTTCCCATAGCTCTTAAGAGAGTCAAACTTCCTTAAACTCTGTTCATAGGCCCTTCAGGGCCTGACTATTGCTGAGGGTTCCAGCCTTTCCCCAAATTAAATATGTTTCTTACCTACTTTGCATTTACTGTCCTCCCAGATTAAAATGCTTTCCCTATCTCTCTGCCCCCCTCTCCCACATCCCTGCCATCTGGCTAATGTCAACCCCTCCTGCAGCTTTGTGGTTCTGGGGAAGTTTTGCCTGAAGCCCTAAATCTACATCAGGTACCCCTTGGAGGGGCTTCCTTAGTGTTGCCCTATGCCTAATCTGCAATCTCCTCATTTACTCCTTCGTACCCCCACCTCATTTGTTTATAAACTCTGGAAGGCTCTAAATTCTCTAAGGCTGTCTTGTTCACATCATGCCCCTGGACTGCAGCACAAGGTTTATTTATCTCAGGAGAGGTGTACAACCAATATTTACCGATGAATTCATGAATACTTGTTCCTATTTCACTCGTGAGAACTTGATCTCTGAGTTGTTCGTGCAAAATGGTAACACCATGAGCTTCAGAATGGGACAGACCTGGGTTTCCATCTAGCTCCACAGCTCACAAAAGTTATGTGATCTTAGAAAGTGTAAAGGGGCCTTCTAAGGCCCAGTATCCAAACCTGCAGAGACAGAATAAACCACTTACTTCATAGGGTTGTTGTGAGGATTTAAATACACCAATCACATAAAGCAACAAGTGCAGCATATTATGTTGTTCCCAAAACTCAGTGCTACCAACTTATCACTGTATCAATTAACACTATTGCTGCCTTAACCTTTAGGCTGCCGGTGCCTTTATGTGAACACTTACACTTATTCCAAGCAGTAAGGCTTGCCCAGTGGCCCAGTACATTCATTCAGCGCCCTGCATTATAACTCAAGCAAACCACTAAGTCTAACACCTGTGAGCCTAAGAATGATGCTAATGCGTCTATACTTTACATGTTACAGTAGTAAGACTAAAAATATAAAGAGAATGATTCGTTCCTGCCCAGGATGACCGAATGAGAGCAGAATCAAGAGCATATTCTGAAAAATAGATTGGGCACTACACAGAGTGCTGAAACACATGCCAGTCCTATAAGCACCACACTGCAACCCTCTCCGCTGCCTGTTCCAGATTCTGGAAAAGCCCCCTGCTGCTACAGGCTACAAGATCTTTTTGTCCTTTTAACGGTTTGGTACTGATGCCTTAAAGGGCATATCCTATTTTCCAAAGGAGGGAAAGAGGAATGGAGAAAGGAAAGGTGGGAAGAAGTGGGAGGAAGGAGGGAGAATGGGGAAGAGAAGGGAGGCAGGAAGAAAACCTAAAACTTGCCCATCATTGTGAATTCAACAGTCTTGTTTTACTGACTTTATGGCACAACCAAGCCTTTCTATCCTCCTCCCCCAAGCCCCAAGACAAAACAAATTAACAACAACAACAACAAAAAACCCTTTTGGTCAGATCAACTAGTGGATTTGGAACCAATCACAAATTCTGTAAGACGACTTTTTAAATTAAAACTCTTAAGCTGTCCAATAAGTCAAGTACATTGTGGTAGCTGAACACCCACTTCAAAAGTTTGGATTCTAAGCACAGCCTCCCATCCAACCCTCCGCCACCCCTCCCCCCTCACCACCAAATTCCAGCAAAGTTAATTTTGGCTTCCTGGCCTGCACTCACAAACTAGAAGAGAAGTATGGCACAGTAACAGCCAGAGGGCTCCTTTGGTCCTTCCTTGATATGACATAAGAAATCCTGAATTCCTGGGGCACCTGGGTGGCTCAGTCGGTTAAGTGTGGACTCTTGGTTTCAGCTCAGGTCACGATCTTAGGGTCCTGAGACTGAGTTCCACACTGGGCTCTGCACTCAGCACAGCCTGCTTGAGATTCTCTAAGAGATTTAAGATTATCTCAAATAAATAGATGATAGATAGATAGATAAGTAAAAATCTTTAAAAAAAAAAAAAAAGAAATTCTGAACTTCTGAGAGTGACCCCACTCCTCATGATACTGGGTAAACATCACCATGCAATCACCATGCTTCAGGAGGTGAAAAGGGGCTGGCCTTGGACCAGGTCTTGGCAATTTCCTCTCACTTTAACACAAGAGAAAACGTATGTTCCAATTCAGAAGAGATGTTTGAATCTTACACAAAGTGACCCAGTTCATCCTATACCTTCCAAGGCTCACCCAGTTCAAGCTTTGTCTTGGAATTCTAATTGATTTTGACCTAAACTATGACTTTATGTGGCTAACTGGCATGAAATCCTGAAGACATCAATACTGAATGATTTTTAAATGTCTTCTGATATGTGTCATAACCATGCTTAAAATATTCCTTCCTGGTTCAAAATAAATGACCCAACAGCTAGGTATGGAGTTATTCCCTTAGGAAAACATTGAACAAAATGAGCAATAAGAAATCCTCTTTGTTATTTAAATATTTTCTCTTTAAAGAATATAAAACTTGAAATTTGTATATGCAGCTTAGGTCTTCATAAACCTATAAAATTAGGTAAATGGAACACTTAAACCTATCCTTTTATATATCTTCATCCCCCAGGACTAAGACCTCATATTCAAAGTGTCATCCCGAGTGATTTTTTATGACCACGTTATAAACCCCTCCAAAAACAGGGTTTACAATGGAAGTGTTGACATCATGTTAACTATTGCTCTGCAAACAGAGCCCGGTAATCAAGGCACATTATATTTATGAGGCAGGTAAAAGTCTGTGCCCATTAATCACAGGGCCATATTGACAGATTCTAAGTTTGAGGTCCAGCAAAATTAGTGTAATCCCTTTCTTGCATCATCGAGACCAAGAAGAAAATAGGTAGGCATTTTTTATAATTGTAAGGCTCTGACATTTTTACAGAAATCAGAGAAGCAGCCTTGATGAAAAATTTCATTGTATTTACACCTGCAATGGTCAGTTTTTGCACATCTGCAAACTAGTGGAGAACACTTCTCTTTCCCATAGATAATTCATGAGAATGATATGCATATGCACAAACATGGCCTTTAATGCAGGGCTGTTACAATCATGAATTTTCAGCAGCCATGCGCCTAACCTACACTGAGGCCACACCAAATTGTGATTAATTACCAAAGGAATATTCCACTCCTAAATTCTAATTCAACATTCCTATATAAAACAATCTAAAATGTCAGCACTCTGTCTTTATGACATCATGCCATCCCAATAATTCTGTTTTACAAGTAAATTCCTATTATACATTAATAAGGGCTGTTAGTGGCTAAACATCTTGCCTCCCCAGTAATGACTTGGTTGAAGGCAATTAGGGAAGCCAGGTGCAGCTGAGCTGGGTACTCATAAAAGTTTTTAAATTTTACTATTTCCGTTTGATTTTAGGGGAGTGCATTCCAATCTGCCCAAATTAAAGAGGAAGCTACGGCCATGCTTTCAGCTGTTGTGTGTTCTGATGGATAACTCCCTTTAATATTTCTTTGCTTCTGAGAAGCCGATGATCTTAGGAGTTCAGGTTCCACCCAGAGCATCAATATTTCACAGCCTGTCAGAGCGGTTACACGCGCACACACGCACGGTCCCAGGGTAACAGAGCAGCACCTTCCTTTAAGACTTTCTGGGGCAGCCCTATGTAGTAAAATTGATGCATGAAAGAAAGAACTTTACTCACTTTGTTAACATGTTTTTGTTGTAATTAGCTTGGGTCAGTGAAGGAGACATCAAATTAAAGTTTTATGTCATAATAGGAGCGATGATTTTCCCATTACAAGAAAATCAATTTCCTTCTACAAACTACAAACACTACATAAAAGAATTAATAAGTGTAAAGACTTAACACATCTGAAGCAAGAGAAAAGGTTACCTCTGATGATGACAACTATCCTTAGAAGTAGAATTTTAAAGAGTTAACAACTTACCCATGGTCCTATTATAAGGGTGATGTGACCTTGGAAATGTGCCTGCCAGTGTGACATGTAGAAAACACAGATTCCTTCATCTAATCTTTTATGATTTCCTTCTCTTTACTCTGTAATTCATAGTAGTCCGTTTGATTTAATTCATTTAAAAAAATACTTGAATGTTATAAACAGTTTATGACACCAAATGTTTGATTTAATGAGGTTTTGTCTTTTGTGTTTCAACAAGTTACATGCATCTTCTATATGTTATATGTTAATGATCAAATGGACGAAAGTAACTGTGTACCAGCTGTGCTAATCCAAGGACCAACATTATCCTGAAAAGCTGCATAAATCCTGTTATTGACAATGAGACAGGGTCTTGCTTTGATTTTAAGAATATGCTAGCCAGAACCATCCTAGGAAGCAAACTTGGAGGGATGACTTGGTCCCAAGGCCCCCCCTTCAAAATACAATCAGATTCCATTTAATTTCAGAAGGCAAAATGGATATGCTCAAATCTGAACAAGAACAGTCTTCAAAAGTGATCCCAGGGGCTCTTAGGTGCTCAGTTGGTTAAGTGGGCAGATTCTTGATTCTGGCTCAGGTCGTGATTCTCAGGATTGTGGGATCAAGCCTGGCATGGCACTGGGCGCTCAGCAGGGAGTCTACTTCTCACCCTCTCCCTCTGCCCCCTCCTCCACTGGTGCTCCTGCGCACATGTGGGCTCGTGCACTCTCTCTCAAATAAATAAATCTTTAAAAACTAATAATAAAAAATAAACTGATCCCTAATTTCCTTTCTTGGCTTTTTTTGCAGGTTTTCTTTTTTGTTTGGTTTTATTATTTTTTTGAAAAATCCACATTTACCAGAACAGGGTAAAAAAAAGTAGTTCAGCACCATTTCAAAAAATAACATGGCTCAGAACTGTAGTTAGTTGGCATTAATGTCCCATTTCCCTATTTTCTGGGGGGGAAAAGCCACAAAAAATGAAGACCCTCTGCATACATTTAACCATTTCTTGCTTCTTAACTGAGAAAATTTTACCAAGGACTTGTTTATTTAGGATATTAAGTTTCAGAATGCAATCATCTTACATGTTTTTTAAAACTTACCAACAGAGAGAAGGCCAATTGTTTACACGAAACAAGAAGTTTGTCTTGGGGCACCTGGTGGCTCAGTGGTTAAGCATTTGCCTTCAGCTCAGGTCATGATCCCAGGGTCCTGGGATTGAGTCCCACATCAGGCTCCCTGGAAGGGGCTGGCTTCTCTCTCTGCCTAGGTCTCTGCCTCTCTCTCTGTGTCTCTCATGAATAAATAAATAATTTTTTTTTAAAAGAAGTATGTCTTTGTCATGTTTCCTTTCTTTTCTTTTCCTTGATCAACTACTACTCCCCCATGGAAGAACTTTTAAAATGCCAGTTTTAAAAGAAAAAAAAAATCAACAGTATTCTCATCTATTCTTTTGCTCCTCCCTGATTTTTTTCCTAGTGGGAATGGAGGAGGTAAATAGAGGATTGGAGGGAGATCTCTGCTCCATTCAGGCAGTTACCTCGACAAGCTCGTTTCCAGATAGCTATCTTCCTGCCACCTGCGGAACTTTATCCAGAGCCCCTCAGACAAGTTAGATGCCTTATGGTGACAGACAGAGCCTTAAAACCAGGAGGGGGTTCAAAACATGCCCATTAATGGAACTTTTAGGGACACACAGGGTATCCTTTGCTACAAAAGGGGTTGCAATTTGCTGTGCAAGGAGCAATAATGTGGGAGCACGGCAGCCAAGAGCAGCTCCAAATGAAATGGTGTTCCAAAAGTTTCATCACTTCTTAAAGCCCAATTTCTTCATTTTTCTACAAACCTCTCTTCCATCTTGCTAAATCTTGTTGTTGTTGCTGTTGATGATGCTGGGGAGATATTTTTCTGTTAGGAACTAGTTTCCCCATGTCTTGTAAGGAAATTCAGCAATTCGTTAAGAAATGCTATTGGTGGCTCACCTCTTGCCATCAAGGTACAGCTAGGTTGTGAGTAATTAGAGCGCAGGCTTCATCGTGGAACATGTTTTTCTGTTCTCTAATTACACGAGGAAGCCTCAGCAAGTCCCAGTTTTAATAGGAGTGCTTCCTGCTGCAGAGATCAAAGCTGGAGGTGAGTGTGATGAAGTCTAGCTAGATTTGTTTAAGGGAGTCTCTTCCCTCTACTTCCGAACCCTACCCTACCATCCCTTAGAGGCCTATTTCTGAGGAATGGTCCTCTGATCCTCCTCTGCTGGAACACTCAGTTATTTTCATCTGCCAGACCATCATTATTCCACTAAATCACTATTTGCATCCTCTTGCCTCATGTGTTTCTTTTGTTAGCAGGGATGGTTATTTACGTGAGTTTATATAATCTACAGACAAACTCCTTCTTAAACTACTAAGGGGCTTGATTCCCATATTAATCCCTTTCTCTTAGGTCATTTTAATTTAACATCTCTGAACTAGGAAATCTGTCAAATTATTAGCACTATGTATATTCATCATGTTGTCAACAACCACCAATTTTCAACAAGAATGAAAATGCTATCCATGATATAGATCCCATTTGGATACATTCCAGGGAGCAACAGTGGAGAAGAAAATAATACAGACACTAAAGCAATAATAGTATTGGATATTTACGGAAGCTTAACACAAATTTAAGCAGCTACAGCCTCTTTCTTACACGCATACCAACCAGTTGTCAAAACTATGCTCCTATAAAAGACGAAGAAAAAGAAGAATGAGGAGAAGGAGAAGGAAGAGAAATAGTAGTAAAAGAAACAAATTCAATGTTCTAATTATATTATTCAGACCAAAAAGCCCATTTTAGATTTGGGTCCCCAAGAATATAACCACAGGCAGGCACCCCCAAATCCATTGTGGTGCCAATGCCAATCAAGAGTTAGGGCTCCGGGGACACCTGGGTGGCTCAGCGGTTGAGTGTCTGCCTTTGGTTCAGGTCATGATCCTGGGGTCCTGGGATCGAGTACCACATTGGGCTCCCTGCGTGGAGCTTGCTTCTCTCTCTGCCTATGTCTCTGCTTCTCTCTCTGTGTCTCTCATGAATAAACAGAATAGAATACAATAAAAATAAAAATAAAAATAATAAAATAAAATAAAATAAAATAAAATAAAATAAAATAAAATAAAATAAAATAAAATAAAATAAAATAAAAAGTTAGGGCTCCAAAGTAAGCCTGCCAGGGCTTCAAGTCCAACATTCATTGTGGATACTGAGTAAATTACCCAACCTCTCAACTGTCAGTGCATTTAATGATGAAACCTTCTTCATCAGGCTTTAGTGAGTACTAAGTAAGACACTGCCTCTATATGGTTACAGGGCCTAGCACACCTTATGAACTCAGTGGACCTTCAATGTCACCATCATCTATATCATGATGAAAACAAACTGCTCTACTTATCAAAGATGCTTATGTCCAATAAGAATGCAATGTGAATACTGGGGTTTCCTCAAATTAGTTTCTTCTACAATTACTTTACTTGCCCATTCTTTATTTTATTGTTCAGACTTTAAACACTGCCAAATCAAGACATAAGAATCTACGGTTGACTTTTAATGTAAATTCTAAGCCAATTTACTCGCCAAAAGGAAGGTTATTTCAGGGTTGCAATGCACTCTTAACATTTACATTTTCTATTCTATGTAGGCAAAGACTAATAAAAACTCTAGACGTGAATCACCCCATCTGAGCATCACAATACCCTTTGAAACAAGTATTATTACTCCCTTCCCACAGAGGAGAAGACAAGGCCTAGGACCCAAGGCTACAAGGCTAGTCACTGATGGAACTGGAATGAAGCCAAGTTGCCTGACTTTTTTTTTTTTTTTTTAATATATATATTTTTTAATTTTTTTATTTATTTATGATAGTCACAGAGAGAGAGAGAGAGGCAGAGACACAGGCAGAGGGAGAAGCAGGCTCCATGCACCGGGAGCCTGATGTGGGATTCGATCCCGGGTCTCCAGGATCGCGCCCTGGGCCAAAGGCAGGCGCCAAACCGCTGCGCCACCCAGGGATCCCAAGTTGCCTGACTTTTAACCACGCCTCCTCATCTCCTATTTGTCTTCCTCTTTTCCTATTCAAGCCATTCTTTTTTTCCTATTTCATGGATTTTTGTGTGCATGTTTATCTGTTTTATTTAAAAATTAATTTGAAAAAAAATTAATTTGAATTATTTTTCTAATTTTATCAGGTGAAATAACAGTTAGTATTCATATATACTTTTGAGAGTTGTACTTTATTCCCTCTCCCTAAACTTTAAGTTTTCATTATGTCTCAAACACAAGTCCATATTTCCATGAATATTTAATGTTTCCCTCTAACAGTCATGTTATTTTTCCCGATTATTAAAAACCACAGTTGCTAAACGAGGTATTCGTGAAGCGTTTTCCCTTGCCCCAAATGTACTACCATAACAAGTTTCACCACTCAGAGCATTCTTAAAATAGTTTAGATTTTTTTTTAAATGTAGGTATTATTCCCATTAAATCCACTTTTAGAGACAAGGGAATAAAGTTTTAATTTCTTGTATGCTCTTAAAATCGTAATATTAACCTGAAAAAAATGAATCCCAAATGAAGATTTAACACACGTATAATAAGATCAAAGGGAAATACACTTAATATAAAATTTATTTTATTTTTTTTTATTTTTATTTTTTAAATTTTTATTTATTTATGATAGTCACACAGAGAGAGAGAGAGAGGCAGAGACATAGGCAGAGGGAGAAGCAGGCTCCATGTACCAGGAGCCCGACGTGGGATTCGATCCCGGGTCTCCAGGATCGCGCCCTGGGCCAAGGGCAGGCGCGCTAAACCACTGCGCCACCCAGGGATCCCTAAAATTTATTTTAAAAGGGGTTTTAAAATTCAGAAATATACTGCAACATCCACATCTGTCAGCGTGTGTGTGGCCCAACCAAGAAAATATTCTCTTGTTTTAGATTATAAGGGTCCTTGGATCCTAGATGATGGACTTGAAAGGACTCATCTTTTACCTCAGCATGCCAGTAGGCAAAAAGCTTGTAAAATCAGTTTAGCAAAATAATGTTTCATGAAGTTCAAGTGCTGTTGCTGCAAGAAAGAAATTTTTTGCCAGAATGCCTTCATTACACAAGAACACACAGCAACATGCAATTTCCAGTTAGAAGGAGTTAAGATTTTAGGAACTTCTTTGTCCTCTCCTCAGGGGCATATGTGGAGTGTTTTATGTGGCCCTATGTATATAAGTAAATATTGAGTTACACACATATAAAGGACATCCAGTGGATTGGAGTTAATATTTAAACTATCAACTTCAGTTTCTTTTTAAAAAAAATTTATTTGTTTATTTGACAGAGAGAGAGAGAGAGAGAGAGAGAGATTGAGAGAGTGCTCAAGCAGGCAGAGGGAGAGGGAGAAGCAGGCTCCCCACTGAGCAGAGAGCCAGACATGGGGCTCAATCTCAGGACCCTGGGATCATGACCTGAGCTGAAGGCAGATGCTTAACCAGCTGAGCACCCAGGTACCCCTCAATTTTAGTTTCTAATATATATATTTTTTAATCTGGCAACAATACTCTAAATTCTAAAGGAACTAAACAAATCTTTAAAAAAATAAATTCTAATATCCCATTTTATGGAAAAGAAAGCTGAGTCTACCAACCATTGCCAAAGTAGGAAAAAAAGGAAATGAAAAGATCTCATTTTCAAAAATGATATCTGCTGATTTAAGCTTTCACTTAGTTAATATATGGAGTTTGAACTTTGCCATTCTATTGTGTGTTCAGAAAGTGTTTTAAAATATTATAAAAGGTGGGGGGACAACTTAAAATAGCTCATAGAACTTTTTTTTTTTAGAAATTTCTCTCTGGGGACACCTGGGTGGCTCAGTGGTTGAGTGTCTGCCTTTGGCTCGGGGCGTGATCAGAGAGTTCTGGGATCGAGTTCCACATCGGGCTCCCTGCATGCAGCCTGCTTCTTCCTCTGCCTATGTCTCTGCCTCTTTCTCTGTGTCTCTCATGAATGAATAAATAAAATCTTAAAAAAAGAAAGAAAGAAAAAAAGAAAAAAATTTCTCTCTGGAAACTTCCATTCTTAGGCCAATAATCGATGTTTATTCATATTCACATCATTTTAACCCCTTTATTAAAAAATGTCTCTTGAAGGATTTCTATAGGATGTTTTAGTTCCAGGTAGCTCTAGTTCTAGTTACCACATGTATTTGAGGAGGAAGATAGAAGGGCACATCCTTTCAAAAACATTCTTTAATGTGATGTTTCGATATCTGACATCACCACCGCCCCCTATCCCCCAGCTCCCACCACTAGTTAGAATCAGTGGTGGTGGTGTTGCAAACAAAAAACTGATTAAATAACTGATTAAATAACTTCAAACCTAACTCTTTGAAAAAAACTGATTCTTCTTCTTTTTTTTTTTTTTAACTGATTCTTTATTGGTCATCACTTAGCTATCTTCTTTCCAATTGGCTAAAAATTTCTCCTGGTGTATGACCCTTTCACATGGCTAAAATCCAATCAGGTCTACCAGGCTGTGAGTTCATGGGTTGTTTTGCTGGGGAGTTGTTAAGTCAGCAGGCCCCAGTATATTCCAGGGGAAATGGAGGAGCTCAGTGGCATATTCTACTTCTCTCTGAGCCCAGAGCACACCCCCAACGACAGATGCTGCTCCCTTCTTTTTGGGTGCTGTAACCCCACCCCATGCCCCTCTTGCCCCCATGGTCATGCCTACAAGGAAGCCAATAACACTGACGCCTTTTAGAATGGGTTCCTGACAACATAGCAAGGAGTGGGTGGCAGAAGCAGGAGAGGAAAGATTGAATTCGGTGTCCAGTAAAACTTGCTCCTTCCTCTTCACTATGCCATCCGTTCATTCGCAAATATTTATCAAGCACGACAAACACGTCACAAATGTGGAGACACCTGCAAGGCCAACCAAGGTCCCCTCCCTACTGGAACTTACATTCTTGTGCAATGAAAGCAGGAGACCATGTAAACACATAAATAAGATCATGTCAGACAATGATAAATGTCCTCACATTGTGGAGGTAGGAAAATTGTGTAAATATCCAAAATGTGGCAAGAAGAGAAAACACGATGATACGTGAAAGTCAGCCCATAGTCCTTTGAAATAGAAGTCAAACTTTTATTTGCATCTATTGTGGCAATAGATGTTCATGTTTTTCTTTTTTCATCAAGAAAGAATCTAAAAGCTAATAGCTGTCTGGTTACTCACTATCCATCCCGCCCTTTCTCCATTAACACAGATCCCTAATGTTTGCCCAGAATAAAGGCCACATTTGTCTCAAGGTTCCCTAGCTGGTAACCAGCAGGGCAGAAACTGAAGGACCAGGTTGCCAAACACAGCGGTCACGCTCTTCCCAGGCCCCATCTCTTAGCCCACTGTCTCTAGAGACAACACTGCAGCTTGAAAGGCCTGAAGAGGCTGGGGCTGGGCCTGGGGTTCTGTCCTAGAAACACAGCTACCTTGTTTGTGAGCCTACACATGTTAATAAACTCTTTCTAGATTACCATCTGCTAAAAAGCAGTCACCTAACGGCCATGTGGGAAGAATGAACCATTCAGCGCAGAGCACTTTCTGGAAGAAGGAAATCGAGACAAGCAGATCCAAAGCCTTTCCTTCCATGCAAGGACACCACGTCCACCCTCCCTTTCTTCATGTTTCTGTTCACGGTCTTCTAACAAAGCCCTGTTTCCTCCACTGCTATTGACTAAGGAAGGTAGAAGGGAATAAAAACCCAGAAATATATCTGAAGTCCCAGGAAGGAAGAAGTCTATCCAAAAAACTCAAAAATGACCTTTAACTTTATTCCCTTGTCATAAAAACAGTGGAACAGGCGTCTGGGTGGCTCAGTCAGCCAACGGTCTGCTGAAGAAAAACTCTCATCAACCCAAATATTATGTTTTCTAAGTGCATGAATGAAATGATCCCTAGAAGGACTATACCTTCCACGTAGTCACACATACTGGCTGATGGAAGAATCAGGAAAAAATTAAATTCATAAAATTACAGCTCACATCTGCTCTAGACAACTTATTTTCTTACTAGAGGACAGTCAACAAAAGACTTTTAATACTTTGTCATTATCGGTCATTTAAAAAAATCCTCAAGTCACATCTCTCAAATAGATTCGGATCATTCTAGCTCTCCAGTGTGGAAACCAAGCAGCAGGTTGGGGACTACGAATAAAACACTGACTTACACTGCCCTCTGCTGGTACGATGACCACATTTCAAGTTCCTTAGTTGACAAAGTTATCAAAAGGCACTGCAGTATTTTGAACCAGCAAATTCAAGCCTAATTACTAAAAACAGGTTGTGGAAAATATTACTAAGTGGCTTAAATACCATCTGCACCACATCAGGCACACATTCCTAATGAAAAGGGCACATGTGTGGGAAGAGGTGGTGCCAAATCACATCTGCTAACCTAATATAAAGGGTTTTTTTTAACCAACTCTTTAAAATATGTATTAAACTCACAATAACGCCTTTAAATTGCCCCGCTTTCCTACCTACCCCTGTCATGCCAACCAACTCTTCAGAAAACAAAGTCAGTAAAAAAATTAAATGTTGGCTTCACCACCGCATTTCAGCCTCTGCTTAAATCAGCTTAGCAATAAATAACTGCATGTTACTGCAGTTTACAAAATTCATTTTCTAAGTATAGACTTTTTTTTTTCATTTAGAAGCTGCTAATTTGCCAGAATGTTGCTGGAAAACATGCCATTTGTTTAAACACACACACATCAGCCTCCATTAAAATGATTACAGCATCATTCAAAAGTCTAAAGCATTTATTAGGTGTCTCTCATTCCACAGAGCATTTTACTAAGCTCTGTATAAATGAGTTAAGCCAAATCCTTGCCTCAGAGCTTATTGCCTAAAATAGATGAACTAAAGCACATGGACACAATGGAACAAACAGCACAGGTACATGAACTTACATGCATGTACCTACATTTTGTTCTGAAGTAAAAAATGGGAGAGTTCTGTGAGCTGGATGTTTATAGAGAATGGAGCCAGAGAAAATCACAGGTATCCAAAATTTGCACAGGAATGGCTCTGGAAGGAGGGGGGAATTCCAGGTACCTTGAATGAAAAGGGAGGAAGGCAAGGTGTGGGGAGATGGGAACAAGTCTGAGAGGTCTCCTGGCCAGAGGACTGGGACAATGACATGAAGGAAGTAAAGCTTAGAAATGCTATGCCCCCCAGTGGCCACATAGCAACTTTCCTTAACTGAGCTGGGGCACCAAATGCTTCTGCACAGGCATGATGGGCTCCCCAGTCTGCCATGGGCTCCAAAGCGTTCAGAGTTCCAGATGCAGGTGCAAAGTTGGTCCCAAGTCACAAGCCTGACTTAGTCACTGACCTGCTTTACAGGCCTTCTTTTTTTTTTAAAGTAAGCTCTAAGCCCAATGTAAAGCTTGAACTCACAACCCTGAGATCAAGAGTCCTCTGCTCTATTGACTGAGCCAGCCAGATACTCCTACAGGCCATCTTTGAAGGAAGTTTAAACCTTCCTTCATGCAAATAGGCAAATTCCTTACATTCTCCCACGACTCTCTGATACATTAATTTGTTTTACTCAACAAACGACTCACCATAGCCCAAGCCTCTTTACAAACATTAACACATCACATTTCATAACCATTCCATACTATAGGCATTATTAATAAATTCCCAATTTTACATATGAGAAAACTGAGGCACACAGCAGTTAATGCTTTACCCCCAGTTCACACAATTAGTACATGGTGGAGCCAAGAATCAAACCCAGGCACTCTGATTCTGATTCTGTGTTTGGGCTCTTAACTACTGTGCTGTGTCATGTAACATAATACACGTTATAATCTCCAAGTAGAAAAAAGAATACTGCACAGTCAGGAGAAGTTTTGGCAAAGAAACAATCCCCAAACCCACAAGGGTTAGCTATTTCTTGCTCACGTTACTTGACCACTGAGAGTTGTCAGTTACCAGACAAGAGAGAGAAGGGGACCCCACAGAACCTCATATTGGTGATTATATGCTCTTGCCTAGATGGGGTACACATCATTTCCTAACTCACTGGCTGGGACCAATCATACCAACCCAGCCACCTTGATTCAACTAATCATATAATACAATCCCAGCCAAGTGTGTTCCTACTATGTGCCCAGAAGGAGACAGAAATGGAAATATTGAGCAAACTACTATAAAAGACTACCCTAAAACAAGTGACAACTCCAAGAGTAATGTCACATTTCTGGTAAACAAAGATGATATCATTCGCCCACTCATAAATGTCAAATCATTTTTCTACTTCCAGTAATGGATTTGCATGGAGTTAGGCATCCAATCAAGCAACATCAGCTCATTCACACATTCACTCATCTATTCCAAAAGCATTACCAAGTGGTACTACTCAGTCTTGCTGGGAAAGCCTACATGCACACAGTGTGCAAACACTTGGTAATAACAGCAAACAAACATATAAGGATTCTAACTGAATACAGATAATGCACACATGGGAAAAGATTAGTAATCAGAAAGAGATATGCATTTTGAAGGAAATAAGTCTTTATGCAGCTTTTATGATGGAAACCCAGAACCACAGACAAACATCTGAGCAGGGAGAAAGAGGCTGGCTGGTAGGCCTAGAGCAGAGAACATTCCCTAGAGAGAGCACTGTTCAGAAATGGTGTCCCTATGGCTGGAGAAATAAAGAAGCCAACATGAAGGCTGCTAGTCTCATGAACTTGTCTCACCAGCACCATGTTATAAAATACTGAATTAACAGAGTTGGGACTAAACCTCAACCTTTTAGGTTTTCATTAAGACCGACCAACCTACTGACCTACTTACTGGTGAAATGCAACAACTGCTGCCTGAAAAGGAAGCTTTCACGAAACAATGTGTCAATTCACGAAATATGTTGGACACTTGAATATGAAATAAAATCATATTGCCATAGGAGATTAAATTCCCCCCCCCGCCTCCTTTCAAAGTTGATTATGAAATTTGAATTTTTAACTAGAAAATTTCTAGTATGTATTTTAACACATACTAGAAAAGAACCAGCACAGAAAGGTTCAGATTTTGCAAAAAAAAAATATTTATATTTGAGCAGTGCTAGGTTTGTAGACATTTTTTTTTCTTTAAGTCTCTGAGCTATTTTATAAATTGAAGAATCCTGTAACTAAAAAATATATATACATATAAACCAAAAATCTAGTCTGGACACAGCTTAGAGAAAAATGTGAACACAGAGAGGTAAAATTTACCTGTTCAAGGCCACACAGCTCATTCGGAACCAGAGGGGACTTGCACCCAGCTCCCCTGATTACTAGCTCTATGCTTTTTCCTCTATTATGCAACTATTCCCAAGTAAACTTAAGTGTGACCTTAAATGGTGGCAGTAAATGTGAATAAACATGTGACAAAGCTGACTTCAAAAGTGTTGACAACCTGGGCAGCCCCGGTGGTACAGTGGTTTGGCGCTGCCTGCAGCCCAGGGTGTGATCCTGGAGACCCTGGATCGAGTCCCACATCAGGCTCCCTGCATGGAGCCTGCTTCTCCCTCTGCCTGTGTCTCTGCCTCTCTCTCTTTCTTTCTCTCTCTCTCTCTCTGTCTCTATGAATAAATAAATAAAATCTTTAAAAAAAAAAGTGTTGACAACCCCAGATTTTGCACGAGTGGGAATGACCACTATGTGTCTTCTATTTTAAATCCTCTTGTATCAAGAAAACATAAATTTTCTATTGTGTCATTTAACAATTAGGTTAAAAACCAAGGGTAAGCTAGTGTTTTTCAAATACTAGGTCAATCAAGTTAGCAGGTCACAACCAATGGTATTTTTTCTTTTTAAAATAAGATGGCATACGTATTTACGTAGGCTGCATTTTCATTTGCCAAATACAGACTAATTTTCCTTGTTATAGCCTTTGCCCAAGACTCACAAGCCATGAACAACTATCTTTTACTGTCATTTAAGTAAAACACTGGTTTTATGCGCAAACAAGTTGCGAGAGGATTCAGTTAAGGAAAGCCTGTGAGAAATACACTGGGTGTTGCCCCTTCTAGCTTCTCTCCTCATTGACATGCCCCAAAGGTTGGAGTGAGTGGGGCAGGGGTCTGAGCTTTGGGATTCGGAGTTTAGAATCCTGCAGAGATGGGAGTCTGTGGCTAAATGGGATACCTCCTGGAATGCGTCTGGGGATAAGGCTTTTGAGTGAAGACCAAAGTCAAGGCAAGCTGGTGAGTTACCACCCACCTGGCAGAGGTGGAGGGAGCAAAGAGATGAAGGTTTTAAGCTGGAACCCAGAGTTACAGTGGAGATGGCAATTCTTTCTTTCTTTTTTTTTTTTTTTAGCTTTCGTTTTTTTTAATCATGACATGATATCAGCTGTGTTGGGATGGGGACCTATGCAAACGAGAAGTGCTAAAGGGGCAAAAATTCAGGGGTACACGTGCAGCCAGTTCTATTTCTGAATATACTTCTTCTCTGGGTAGTTACAGGTTCCCTGTCTAAAATATTTTCTTTGTACTGGGTGATACTGCACCAGTTAGATACTGAATAGAGGCTGGCAGGCAAGGTTTCTTAGGGAAGTATTTAAGAATCTGCAGGGAAGCTCACCTGTGGCTTAGTTGGTTAAGCATTCAACTCCTGGTTTAGGCTCAGGTCATGATCTCAGGGTGGTGAGAACAAACAAAGAGCCCTGAGCCCCAAGCCCTGCATCGGGCTCTGTGCTGGGTATGGAGACTGCTTGAGATTCTCTCCCTCTCCCTCTGCCATGTACATCCTCTCTTTCTCTCAAACAAACAAAAAAACAAACAAACACACAAACAAAAAATCTTCAGGGAAGGGGAGCAGTTTAAAAAAAAAAACCTATATTTTTAATAAATCTGGATTTTTTTGTTTGGTATGCTTTTAATAATAGAAATTAAAGAAAGTAAAGTTCAATAATACCTTATTGGCTGGAGAACCTTGGGGTTTTTAAGGGTTAACAAATCAATCAACTCTACCTTAGTTTAAAGTAGTTCCATCAGGTTGCCTTCCTTCTAATAATACTGCCCACATCCCTCCACTTCTTGGTTGGATCCGCTTCCCATTCTAGGCAGCAGGTATTAGCAATCTCTTCCACTCCCGAAAATCTGACCTCACTCTATCTTCAGCAGACAACCTTGCTGCCTACCAACCATGAAGAGTAAGCCACTAGATGGCACGTTCCTCAGTTCTTTGCCCTACGCTTGCACCATTCCAGCATCTACACCCTGCCTTCCTTCTTCCTGCTGTCCTTCAGATGCTCATCTCCTTCCACTTCCTCGGGGGCGGTGAGGCCCCATCAGCATCTTTTCCCATCCATATTTAAACCCACCTACTAGCTCATCTTTAAATAAGCAAACAAAAACCTTCCCTATCTCTCTACTTCCCAGCCTCAATTCCAGAGAGCACGGTCTACACGGCTGCCTGCCTCCCAGTCCTCCCCACACCCACTGCACCTTCTACTTCAGATTCCAAGTCCACTGAATGTGCTCTAGTGGAAGACACCAAATGACCTCATTTTTACTAAACTTCTCAGCAGAGTGCAGTACACTGAGAATCCATCAACCCGTCCTGAAACCCCATTTATCCTCAGCTTCGTGCATATGCTCCACCATTTCACCCTTCAGCTCCGCCATCTTCCTCAGTATCCTTCCTCTTCTTCCTGGTTTTCAGCTGTTGGCTCTGCTCTTCTGAGTGCACAGATTCTCCCTTTGGGCAAGTTTATATGCTCCTACAGTGTCAGTTCCCACCAGTGTGATGCTGTTGCTCAAAGCTATGCTTGGATTCTACTGGAAAGTCACAATCCACATGATCTCTCATTATTTCCAATCACAAGTTTGCTCTATCGTATATTCCCCATTTTAGTCAAGGCCATCACCATCTACCTGGATGCCCAGGCCAGAGACCAGGCATCACTTTTGTTCACCCTCAATCTTCATGTCAGGATCATCAAGCCCTATTCATTCTTCCTCCCAATGTGTCTCCAATCCAATCAAGAACAGTCTCTTGCTATTTACAATTATGTGACTGGGCAAGTTCCTGGCCCTCAGTTTTCTATCTGCCCAATAGAATAAAATATTTTATATATTCATAGTACACACCCCCAAAGATAGTTGGGAGGATGAAATGAGTTAATATATATATGAGCACTCAGAACAACGCCTGCACAGTAAATGCTATGTAGGGCAGATGATACCCTGGAGGTTACTGTGTTCATCATTCATCACCCACCTGGCTCAAGCTCTCATCAACCTCTCACCTAGGCACTCAAACACCTTCTGACTGGTCTCTCTGCCTCCAGTTTGCCTCCCTTCAACCCAGCCTCCACAGGGTGGCCAAAATGATCTTTCTGAAATGCAACCCTAAATGTGGCACGGCTCTACTTACAGGTATTTACCTTCCCCTCTCCTTAGAAAGGCTCCCAGACTCCTGTGCTCCCTCCTCTCCTACCTCTCCCTGCCCCTGACCTTACACTCCAGCCTTACTGAGGTCCTTTAATTCCTCCAATGTACTGTGCTCTCTCAGCTGTAGGCCAAAGCTCGCTTGCCTCTGTGCTAGACTATTCCACCCTCCTCCTCTCTCCTGCTTCCTCCTTCAGGTCAAAGCCAAAGGTCCAGCAAGCTTTCCCTGACTTTCTGAGACTGAGTTAAATGCACCCATTAGGCACCAGAGGATGCTGTACCTTGCAATTACTCAGCAATTGCAACTGCCTCTTTACTACCTTTAGTGCCAGGCAAATCTAAGCTCCCTGAGTGTGGGACCAGATCTATCTTCTTCATTTTCCTATGTTGAGCACTTAGCTACATGTCGGCCCTGTAAAAGGTTCTCGGGAATTACCAACTGACATTAATAAATGAATTCCACTAACCATAATCTCTCTAGTAGAATGTAAATTCCATTTTGTAACAAAACAGAGTTCACTTTTTATTTCAAGATCCCTTTTAACTAAAGCATACCTAGATTCTACCTAGATTCTAGTTCCTTTGAACGTGGGAATGCTTCACACTATGTCCCACTGGATAAGGAAATGCCAGGATTCACGATATAGCATTTGATGGTAAAAAAATGATGATGATCCTGGCAAAAGCTAACACTACATATTTACGTCCCGTCCAGCACCATCATGCTAAGCATACCACACAGTACTTCACCTAATCATCAGGAAACTCTGAGGGCAGCACTTACTGTTCCCAGTGCTTCTGGAAGGTCCATAAAGGAAAATCCCCTAGTCATGCCCAGATTCCTTTCTTGATATTGTTCACAAACCAGAGCTAAATGTTCTTAACTAAATGTCCAATCTCTGACTCTCTCTCTCCATCTCACTCTTGCTCTGTCTGTCTTGGCCATGGTAAGCAGCCATGAACCACTCTAACTTTTCCTAATAAGCAATAGGGCAAAGTTAGGACCAGAACTGAGGGCTGCTAGCCCCACTTTCCCCTGATTTGGTTACTGCTGACATGTTGGCCAACACGACTTAGAATAACATGGGAATTATCTGCATTGATGGAACTGAAATTCTCCTCTTCTATTCAAAAAGTACACTATATACTTTATCCAAATGTCCAATGTCCAATGTCTTATTTCTTTTTTCCTAAAGATTTATTTATTTGAGAGAGAGAGAGAGCATACATTCATGAGCATGGGGAGGGGCAGAGGAAGAGAGAGAGAGAGAATCTCACGCAGATTCCCCACTGGGCATGGAGCCCAATGCAGGGCTCAATCCCATGACCCATGAGACCAGGACCTGAGCTAAAACCAAGAGTTGGATGCTTAACTGACTGAGCCACCCAGGTGCCCCCAATATCTTGTTTTTATCCTATATTCAGCCAACACACCTTCACACCCAAATTTCAATGCTAAAAGATTTGGGACTTAAAAAAAGAAAACCTGTATTTGGACTGACTGAAAAAAGTTCTATGTAATTTTCACTGTCTATTCACAACCTCAGCAAGACTAAAAAGCATTTTTTACAGCTAATAAATTCCAGTTTAGAAAGGTTAAATTTTCTAAGCTTTGGAATCGTACCAAAATGGGGGAGAGGGAGTATACAAGATGGAACAGCTTTTTAACATATTTTCAAAAGCCACCCAGTGACAAAAACAGAACTGATGAATAAGAAAGGGGTCTTCACTTTCCTACAAAGAGACTCGGCTTTTTAGTCTCCAAGATTTTGGTGCTTAGAACTCTACTTGGCCGGCCTTAATATTGGGAACAGCCAAGAGAAGTTTCTGTGCTCCCTAAGGGAGGAGAAGCACACTAAACATCCTGTTCTTTTTAATAGTTCTGATGATATATATCCAAGTACTTAAAGTCAAGTTTTTGAAAGATGTTTGCTTCATTCTGTTAATTAGTCTGAAATCCAATGTTGGAAGGAAGAGAAATAGACAGTATGTTCCATACTCCCAATTTACTAAAAGGGAGAAAGTCAAGTTCTAAAGAGAGGATGAGTGGAGAAGCCCATCAGCATTAGTAACTGAGAGTTAATACTTCTGTTCATAAATCAAGTTCAAAATAAACTATAAACCAGGACTTATAAAACAACACATGAGAGCACTGCTATAAACTACAATCCCTACATGAACTCTGGGTTTTAGATTAGCATCTTGGGCTCGCTGAAAACTTCTGTAAAGTAAACTCTACAAATCCACATTAAAAATGTTTTCTTTCTGAAACTATTGATTGTCAAAGTGGAACTCATGTACATGTAACTAGCAAGATATATTTCTTACTGAATGAGGAGGTTTCTGGTTTATGAACATTCAGAGGCATTGAAGTTAGGTCTCATTCAGTACCCAAATGCAAAGGATGACTCTGCAAGTTTACTTTCATTTATTGGCCCATATTTTAGGGATGGCATGTTAGGTTCTATAAGCAGCATGACTAGTTTTCTAGCAAAGAGCTCAATTTAGCTTAATCTGCCACAGAGAAAAAAAGAGAGAGAAAAAAAATCCACCACAGAGGTGCCTTTATTCTCTGACCACTCTGGTCACAAACCTAAGGGAGTAGGAGAATGGAAAAGAAAACAGGGTCACAAGATCATCACAAACATGACTCCTTTTAAAATATCCTGCCAATATTCTGAAAAGCAAAGGTCTGCCTGGAAGTGAAGAATTACGAGAATAACTAGACCAAGTTTGTGCAAAGTGATCAGAGGTACACCAATAAGCAGGTATGTATGGGGCATCTGTGTGGAAGCACTGTGTTCTCTGCTGGGTGAAAAACTGGAATGGATGAACTGAACCCATAAGAGTTGGTGGTAGTAGTTCCTTAGAGATTCTGAGCACCTAAAAAGAGAATAATACTGAAGTAATCTGTATGAAATTTTGCATTTTCAGTATTGCTTTGAAGTGTGATGTTTAATGACTTAATGAACTGAACAATCAAGTCCCCCAATTTTGCAAGTAACAACAGGGGTACTGGAAATACAGGAGTTCCCCTTTTATTCTCACTGTACCACATTAATTTTGCAAATAATACCAGAACTGTGATTTCAAACACAATTAATCTGATATGCCTGCCACTGCAGCTTGTCAACATTTTAACTACTGCTATATGCTATATGAATCACATCTGTATCACAGACACAGGGTTATATGCCATCCATACCCTATGCATTACTTATTTACATAGATTACATGTTATATATTATGTTTATTTCACCACAAGGATATCTAACAAAATTGAGATGCACAAGAAGGTTTGAAAAAGAAATCACAGAAGATATTGACATAATTTAAGTTCAAGCCCGCTCAAAGTGTGTGCCTGGTATATTTGACAATCTGCAAAAAAACCAAACACATATTTAACTAATGAGATGAAATGTCACTTTTTTTTTAAGGCCTAAGGGAATCAACAGACTAGGGATGCTGCAAGACATAGAACTTTTTAGCATAGTAAACCTCAAGGGATAAAATCCTAATTTACTACATGCTGTCTTATGAACCACAGATGGACAAACAGCACCTCAGCAGACATATCTCAGTGACTGGGGTGGGCAGTGGTGCCACTCTGGGTGGGAAGCGGGTGTCACCAAACCCACTTCCAGCAGGTGCTTCCTCCAACCCTCCTGCCTACACAGCTCCCCTGAGAAGGCAATAGAGAGGCAGGCAGCTAATGGCCTAGCTGAGCAGGGGGTCAAATATGAAAATGCAGTGAGGGATGAGAGATGGATAGTGCAGAATGCTGTAGGCCCTAGAGCTGGATGGACTGGGCCCAAGCCCATCTCAGCTCCAATCCTTGCTGCATCCCAACCATGACCAAGGGTCTCGCACTTGGTGTCTCAACTACAGTAACAGAGATAAAAGTATCTCCTCCTCAGAGGACTGTTGTCAGAAATAAGTGACACATTACAAATAAAATGGTTGGTAGCAGTGCCTAACACATGGTAGGGCTCACTGAGCATTCCCATGATCATCATTTCCCATATCTGGGTTGAATAATTCCTATAGGTGATCTCTAGATCACATCTAGATCATATCTTAACACCACAGCCCTGGCAAACTATAATAGATATCTAGGCACAAAATATATATAAAATTAAATTAATTAATTTATTTGACAGAGAGCCGGAGAGATCACAGAAGGAAAGGGAGAAGCAGACTCTCCACTGAGCGGAGAGCATGACACGGGGCTCCATCCCAGGACCCTGGGATCATGACCGAGCCAAAGGCAGACACTTAACTGACTGAGCCACTCAAGCACCCCACGATACTAAAAAAAGATATAAAACAACTACACAATATGTATACCATGATGGATACTCATGACAGACTATGGGTTTCTAAAAGCTTCTAAAAAAGGTAATATATTTAGCACAGAATCAATCCTTTGAAAAGAACATGTATGTCCACAATCTATGGCTGGAAAAAAGCACAGAAGGACATACACCAATTTGTGAGTATGGTCACTTCTGAGTGGTGCAATTATTATTAATTATATTAACTTTTTTTTTCCTTTTGCTTATCTGTTTTTCCAATCTTCCTACAATGAATATCCATTCCATATTTATATAAAAGATTTGAGAGAACAGAATATTCATATTAAGCCTGGGTTACAGCGCCGAAAGAACTGTGCAGGACTAGTGCAGGGTTGACAATACAACACACCAAGTGCATGATGACCTCAAATAAGCACACAAAGGTCAGGTACAGCCAGAGGCCTCTCCTGGCAGAAAGAAACTGGACTTGACTTTGAGCCCTAGCCCAGCTGTCTCCCCACCATGGCCCCTGGTGAGTCATTTATTGTGGTCTCCGTTTATGACTGATAGATGGAATCAGATCTGACCTGCAGTAACTCTGACAGGGGATGATCATCCCTCCTCCTTGCAACACTCTGGCTTGGCTTCCAGCTGGTCCCCTCTTGCTTTCCTCCCACTTCCCTGGCTGCTCCTTCTCCGTCTCCATTACTGGTTCAGCCAGAGTCTTGGCTCCTTACTGTCCCAGTATCTGGGATTCGACCCCTGACCTCTTCTCCATTCTGTTGAGTCTCACCTCCAAGGAGCTCTGTTCACCCTGTGGTTTCAGTTCCACCTATACCCCCAACTATTCCTAAATGTCTATCTTTAGTTCCAACCTTTCCCCTGAATTCCAGACTGGAGTATCAATAACTGCCCACTGGAGGTAATCATTTAGAGGACTCATGGGCATTGCAAATGCAATAGCATGGCCCAAATGAAGGTCATCATCTGCCTCTCTAGCCCTCAACCTATTTCCTAGTCACCCTCTCAACATTAATGGTAACCAAGTCCTTCTAGTTGCTCAGGTCAAAAACCCTGGAGTCATCCTTGACTTCTTTCTTTGTCTCATGCCTTAAACCCAAACCTTTTGACTCTACCTCTAAAATATACCCAGAACCTTACCACTCCACACCACCTTCAAAGCTACCATCCTAGTCCAGAACCAGTACCTTTGTTCTGTTATGGCAACGGCCACCCCCCTCCCCAGTCAGTCTCCTGCATCCACCCTTGTCCCCTCCAATCTATTCTGAACCCAGTAGCTGGAATAATGCTATTAAAGTGTCTGTCCATCATGTCATTCTCTTGCCCAAACTCCCAAAGGCTCTCCATCTCCCACAGACAAAATGCCAGAATCCTTGCGCTGGCCCACATGTGCACACCCCCACCTCGTCTCCCACTTCCTTCTTCTTCATTCACTCCAACCCCCCTGGCCTTCCTGCAGATCTCCCTCCCTACCTTCTTATCTCCTTCAGGCCATTACCTCAATGTCTTCTCACCAAAGTGATTTCCCAACCAGGCTATATAAGTCTGGTGACAAAGCTCCCCCTGCCTCCACACATGCCCTAACCCCCTGTCCTGTCTTACCTTTCTCCATAGCACTTCCACTGCCCAACATAACTTCCTTTATTTTTTGGTCTCCCTACAGTGAGGATAGAAGTTCCACAAAAGTGGGAATTTGTTTTATTGTTTTGCTCCTAATTGTATCCTCAATACCTAAAACAGGGCCTGGCACATAGTAGGCACTGAATAAATATTTTTGAATAAATAAGCAGTATTAAAGGGTTCCTATCCTCACCTCCATCAGGGTTATGTGAGGAACACATGAACTAAAGCATGTCAAACTAACTACTAAATAATCTGACACTTTAACAGGTGCCTGGGTGACTCAGTTGGTTAAGTATCAACCTTCAGCTCAGTTCATTATCTGAGTCCTGGGATCGAGCCCTGCATCAGGCTCCCTGCTCAGTGGGGAGTTTGCTTCTCCCTCTGTCCCTCCCACCATTCGTGCTCTCTCTCTCAAAAATAAATGAAATCTTAAAAAAATAATTTGACCCTTTGATAACTAAGTAAATGGTGTTATTATCATCACTGTTATGTTGAAGACACACCCCAATCCTATCAGAATGACCTGAATTAGGCATGCTTGAACAATGCTTCCCCAACTCCCTTTTTACTTATCTATTTCAAGGACAGAGATTAGTAACTGAGAATTCCCACAATGCTAGGATTCTGGAAAGAATTCGGTTCAGAAATCCACTCAATGTCTAACCCTACAAACGATGATCTTATAGGCTGGGATTTTTGCCTTCCCTTGGGGAATAGGAGGAAAAAAACTAAGAGTGCCCAATCCCCCTCTGTTGTGTCAGAAATACTGCTGAACACAACTCAAGGGGACAGGACTCTGTCCTTGACTTTTGCTTGGCCTTGATGATATAATCAGATTTCACCCATGGTAAGTTTCTGTGTAAATTCTCAATGGACAAAAGTCTGGGTTCAGCTCAGTGGTCTCCATCAGGAAATCAAGAATATAGAACATACTCTATGAACTCTAGGAGATACAGACAATAGCATGTTTCATTATAACACCCCTGGAATTACTTAATTACTCATGGTGGCGCCACACAGAAATGATACAGAGTTAGACCTCTCTTCTCCATGCAGATGTTTCACAGCCAGTAGAAAACTCAGCTTGAGGACAGATTTACTAACCTCTACTCTGTCTTGGGTAGAATGGCTGTTAAAAATTCCTCTACATGAGTTCTAAAGAAACCATGGCCTGTTAGAGGCCAGTAATAGTAACTTCTACTTGCAGAACTAACAGTTACTGCAGCTAAACTGCAAAGCATTGTGAATTCTGGTGAGGAAGGCAATTAATCTAATTGAGCTGAACGTGTGAGGGTTTTCAAGCGAGTAAAACTGCATTCTGGGACACCTGAGCCCAGCAACAATGCCTGCTCCAGTTAGGGAATGCACAGAGATGAAGTAAAGCAGTTCCATCACATTCCATCTTTGACTTTTAGAAGAGGATTTCCATCATCTTCTCTCCAGCCCCTTTTAGAAAGAAGCAACTTATAAAATTATATCCCATTAAAGACCCTATCCTCAAAGCTGACCAATTAAATACTTAATCAGCTTAATTGTAAGATTTTGCTTGTCAGGAACATACCAAGCCTGACTTGCTCCTCTCCTCTCATCATGTTGAGACTGCATTACCTAAGAAGCAGGATGAAGATAGTTTCAACCAAAAAGAATTAAACAAGTTTCTAGAGAAAAAGCTTTCATTTCTCACTTTATGTAAGTGACTAATTAGTTGACAATACTATCTCATCCTCATCAAGCTTGGCTTTTTCTTCTTCATTAGACACAAAACAAAAAATCAAATTATTTTGCATCTGGACTCTCTTCCAGGGCAAACAATGCATTCCCAAGAAGAATCAGAAGTATTGTTTTAAGGACATGTTTAAGGACACACAGGCAAGCCTATGATCCATTCTGCTAGGATCCAATCCAAGCATATGTGGAGGTTTTCAGCAGGTATCAAGAATAATCTTCACTTGGATGGTGTCTTAGAGTCTACTTCAGCATATGAAATACTTTATTTATTATAGTGAAACTAGAGAAAATGAATGAATCTATATCAGCACACAGAAATCCTCTAATATTGCTGACATGACATGTTTTTCTTCCAAAGAGCAATGATTTTTTTTTTTCTCACTTGCTTTTGACTCCACACTGGATTTGAAATTTTCATCACACACAAGTCAGGAAATCTGGACTTAATGTTCCAATGGCCACTCCCTTTATCAGCCTCTCACGGAGACTTGCACCTGGCTAGGTATGCATCGGTGCACCCATGGCAGTGTGTCATCATTTCAATAAATAGAACCCAAGTGTTATAAGACAACACCAGTTTCTAGGGAGAAACAAGATCTGACACATGTTAATACCTCATTATACATCCAGGCCCTCTGCCAAGCAGAAGGAACAGAGGATCACCTTTTAACATAAACATTACAGGCCTCTCTTGCTATGAGGATCAAGTCCAGTATATTTATTTCATTTACCACATGGTCATTTTCTCTCCACTGTAAAGAGAGCCAGTGAATAAAATCCATGTTAGTTCAGCATTATGCTTGAAAATTTTAAACAAACCAGTGAGGCAAATCACTTATGGTTTTCATACCAGGCATACCTCTGAGAGGCTCCATATAAATACTTCTTTCAGCTCAGAACACTATACATACCATTATGAAATACTGTACTCCATGTGAGCAGGAGATACAAAATTATCCCGAACCCAGGAAATACAGGTACACATGTTTGCACTTCCATTTTCCGCAGAGGCCCAGTGGTCTAGTGGGCTAGCACAGACTGGGACTGGAGAAATCTGAGGGTTATAGGGTTTCGGGTTTAGCAAAGTCATTTAAATTATACCCCAGTTGTTTTGTCTCAGGAAAGGAGACTACAAATCTCTAACTGCGGCAGAAGCATCTAAACTGAAGCAATTCCAAATGACTCAAGCTACAAACATCAAATTAATCTGTCACCTAAATCTCCCAGTCTTACAGGTGTGCTTTTTTATCTGTCCCTTAAATACCAACGAAACCACAAACCTCCCTCCCAGGAGAGTACGCTTCCAGCTCTTACTGAGTGAGGCCTCTTGAGGCATATCTCCTCATGTGCTGAGTTCTTCAACCGGTCTCTTGAAGCGCTTCTGTATATTTTAAAAGCCACAGACACACTACACAGTCTAATTTAACAGACTATGTTAGACTGTAGTGGAGTCGAGCCGAGTCACCTGCCGAGAATGCAACCAAGAATAGTGGTCCTCTTTGTGCCAGATGACCCAGAGGAAAGAAAAGAGCTGTGGAGGGCAGAGAATGTTCTGGATACCTATAGTCACGGTGCTCCTCACTCCAGATTGATGAGACCTTCACTGGAAGATGTGGTTTGTCAGGTGTAGCACAAAGGAGCCAGGAATATGGGGATCTAGGGCTTGACTAGCCTCTCAATCCAAAAATTCCAGTGTAGAGTTGAAGCCAGAGGCTGCCAGGGCAGACCAGCAGGAATAAGACAAGACACAAGATTCAGTAAAACATAGGCAACCCTACGGAGGAACGGCAGACGTGAATGACCTCAGGGGTTATGACACCATCAGAGCAAAATGCCACTACAACAGTGATTCAAAGGAAGGAATACAAAGTCACCATTACCAGCACTGGACACACATGCTAAGTTTACCGTCAAAGGATGCACACAAAGCTCCACTTTTCAGATCCTAAAATAGAACTAAAACAATTTCATAGGGATGATTTATTAGCGAACAGTGGCCTGCAAATTAAAACAGAGAGACATAAGACTAAAGGCTTATATATCACATCTTACCCCAGCACATCTCACTTCACTAGGCTGAGAAAAAAAAACAAAAACAAAAAAACAAACCATGTGCTCTGTAGAGGGTAAACAATGCCCTCCCTGGGCTATAGAGGCTCCCTCGGGTGGGATGCAAGGACTCCTTCCTTTAGGGCTTTTTCAGAAGGCAGTGGGAAGGTTAATCTGAGATTACACCTCAATTCTGCAACTGGTTCTCTATACCACCTTTATTGTGCCCTTTTACTAATTCGACAAATATTTACTCAGCACTTACTCTGTGCCAGGTACTGTGCTCTGAGCTTTGCTTTTCTCCTAGCGCACACAGTTGTACCCGGGCCCAATTCATTTCTTGGTTGGATTAACTTTCCAACCTCTCTTCATGTTTACCTTTCCAGCAATGCCAAATACATTCAGTCTCCAAGGTCACCAGCATCCTACTTTCAAACTAGGAGCCTGCCCATGATGCTCCTTTTTCTTACATTTTGTGACAAGAGAGCCTGCACTGTTGGTTTTGGAGCTCATCTCTCATCACCCTGATATCAACAAACCAGCTCATGTTCTATGTCTTCCCTCTTTCTTGCCAGTTCTCTTTGTTCCTGTAACATGCACTTACTCAGCCGCTCCTTGGTCTGATCATCCCACGAGGTGCCTTGATAGGGAATGGCTTATTCCTTTCCTCATTCAGGCAAATCTTGAAATCCTACCTTTCCTGCATGATTCATCTGATAATAATCTAAGCACCTTCTTTGTATATCAGCCACTCTTCTTGAAAGAGCATCTGCAATAATAGTAGTAAATATGTTGTAAAGCACTTCCAACGATTCCATCTCAATCAATCCTCAACAACACTATGAAATAGATCTTAACTCACTTTACATACAAGGAAACCAAGGTGTGTACGAATTAACCAACTTGTCCTAGAGAATACAGCAAGCGAGTGGCTGAACTGGGACCCAAACCTTGTCCATCAGCTACTAAATCAGAACCTTTTCCATTCATTAGTCTGTCTCTGCCAAGCCCTGCTTAGGAATCAGCCATGAGAAACATGGGAGGGAGGGTACTTACCTTGCATCATCTGTTGATGGCCAAACCGGGCCAAAAGGTGAAGAAGGAATGGGCCAACCCAAAAGAGGGGTTTGAGGTCTGGAAACTTAAGTGTCCTAAGTGAATTTTACAAGTAGGATCCAACAAAGTGTCATCAGGAAAGAACCTCAGATGAAGCCCACAAAGGCTAAATCACAAAGTATACTAGATACTTTTTAAGGACTCTTGCATATTACACACATTAATTAGTAAAAAGGCAAACATCCATTTGGCTCCTGAAGAGCTAGAATTTTAAAAAGCATGATCAAGAGGAAAGCACAACCAACTACAAGGAACTATAATTAGAAAGCTTCAGAGAAAATTAAGAGCAAGGGTTCCAGGATTTCTCAAAGGTGGCATTCTGTTGAGAAAGGGATGTACTTTTTGTTTTTGTCCCACTATCCTGAAAGATTCATATTTGATGGTGTTCCCCCACATGCCAGGCCACAGGGTTACCAGACAGCTACCTGAGATCATTCCCTCACCTATGAGCCTTGCCTCACAGGGCCTTTCAGTTCCACCCCAAATTTCTGTCTTCCCTTTATTCTTGTAAAGAGTACAGATGGAAACACAACTGGTAATACGTTGTTGTTTCTAAAGCTGAGTGGGGAGAATGCTTGAGATCTATTTGACATGAGGTACAACCACCATGATTTTGCCAGCAGCTTCCCAAAGGCTCTCTTGCTAGGGACCTACACCTGGTTGAAGAAAGTAGGAAATTGGTTGTCTCCACTGGTTTCATATTTGGTAACAATCCATGTAACAAAGTATTTACCTATGTAAAGGAATATTCTCCTACTTTTCTATTTAGCTAATAATGCCAATTCAATGAAATTCAATTATATCTTTCAAATCTACTGCAAGCCTGTCTGCATCCTTGCCAACTCCAAATACAGGCAAAGAAGTAATACACAGGAAAAAATACTTTTTTGCTTCCATGTTTTTACTACCTGACTCCTGAAGGTATTTCTCTTTAGTGTTTTATTTGCTAGGATTTTATTTTGTTTCTTCATTTGTTCATTCATTCGCTCATTCATTCAGCTTTTTATTAAAGTAGAATGTGTAGTACAGTGAGGGAGACAAACCATTAAGAGACTTAACTACAAGGAACAAACTGAGGGCTGCTAGAGGGGCAGTGGGTGGGGGATGGGGTAACTGGGGGATGGACATTAAGGAGGGCACATGAAGTAATGAGCACTGGGTATTATATGCAACTGATTAATCACTAAATTACCTCTGAACCTAATAATACACTATATGTTAATTAAACTGAATTTTAAAAATTTTAAAAAGCAGGTGTAGTACAGGATTATCCTTACATGTCATACAGGCTTTGTGATAAAATGTAAAACTAGGCCTTTATAAAATATCATTTCTTCCTACCATATGACAGCTGTAGGTTTTGACTCAGCCACAGAACTTCTTTGAGGAGGTTCCTCACTTGTAAAAGAAGGATAACAGGATCTACCCTATCCATCTTAAAGTGGTTTTCTGAAAGTCAAATCAAATGATGAATCTGAAAGTGCTCTATAAATATACTCAGCATTGATACCCGTGGATAAGAAAACCTAGTAGCAAAAAAAATGTATTGGCTGGGACGCCTGGGTGGCTCAGCAGTTGAGTGTCTGCCTTCAGCTCAGGGCGTGATCCTGGAGTTCAGGGATTGAGTCCCACATCAGGCTCCCTGCATGGAGCCTGTTTCTTCCTCTACCTGTGTCTCTGCCTCTCTTTCACGAATAAATAAATAAAATCTTTAAAAAAATGTATTGGCTTTCCAGAGACTTCCCAGGCTTGTCTCTGTGCATGTTATATGCTTGTGTGTTATCAGTAAGAGTAGCAATAGTGGCTTTGTACCCTCCACATAGTATTATCATTACCAGGTACGACTACATTTCTGCAAGCATTAGGATTCAAGGTAGAAACAAGTTGGGTACAGCTGCCTACCTAACCATGAATTGTATGGAAATCATGGTGCTATGCCAACATCTAATCTTTCATCATTCTAACTCTAGAGCTCCTTTTTGCCACTTTGCTCTTGTTCCAAAAGCTTGACTGGTGGAGAAGATACTTGAAATGTCCCAAACCTATGATTTTGTGATCCTGGTGTATCATCACCTCCACCCAGCTGGTGACAGAAATAGTGGCTGTCTGAGAGTTATTTAAAACAAGTACCACTAGGAACAAACTTTCTGAAAGAAACCTTACTGGCCTCCAAGTGGGCAACTGAAAAGAACCAAATGCTAGTGACAGAGAAGTCAATGATACAACAATTGAGGGCAGTTTTATTAGTTTCATTCAATGAAGCGCAACTTGGACAAAAAAATTCATTATTCAAACCAGATGCTGTTTTTGTAATATTCATCTCCATGATGAACTGTTTCAATTCTCTTTTATTTTGAATATGTAATATAAAGCAGGCAAATCATTACTTTAAGAAAGGCACACTTGAAATTTGTAAAGTTGGTCTGAAAAAGAACTGAATGTAGGAAGCCTGTTTGCCAAAGTTTATTGCCAAGAGCATTTTTGTCTTTTTTAATCATACGACAAAAGAAATGCAATAGTGAGTTTAAGCAAGACCAATTATGAACAGCAACGAAATTACCCTTTAATGATAATCAGCCACAAATCTTGATTACTGCCAGCTCGAATCATCTGGTCATTAGGCATAAAAAGTGCTGTGTTCATCTATCTCAAGCAAGAATGAAGGATAGGCCCCTCAAGGTGTGCAGTCAGATAAGATGGGGAGGCAGGGAAGAAAGCAGAGGAGGCCAACCTCTGTTTGGTAAGCGCCAAACAGAAAGCAGAAGGCTCATAAAAATGTTTACTAAGCACAAAAGTTACTTTTTAGAAAAAAAGCCTGATGATGATCTTCCTCTTAGAAAAGATTAATCTTTCCGTTGTCAGAAGAATGACGAGGAACAGATCTCATCCCCGGAAAAAAGTGAGTGTCTGTAGCCAGGTGGATCCCAGGAGAAGATGAGAGCAGACTGTGGGGAACGGAGCCCAGCAAGAAGACTGTGGCCTTGAGATACAAACTGAAGACAAAGGGGAATGACCCTCCGGTATGGGGCTGTTGGGAAGTGTCAGAGCTTGCTGGGCAGTTTCTAGGTTCGTGGATGGAGTCCAACGCAGTAAACTGCTACCCTAAAAACAATGTAGTAGATAGAACCACGAGCTGCCCGTTTCTATTGCTTTATGGAGACAGGGCTGGAACATTTTAGACATGGAGAAGATCAACACCTTCATTTTACAAACAGAGACTCAAGGCCAAGGAGATAGACAGCAATCTTGTGGGACTAACTAACGGCAAAGCCAGGACTCCTTACCCACCTGCTCACTCCCTGAGATGATGGAGAGGCTCTGAAGAGCAGCTAGTGAGGACTGCCACTTTGGAGTGGTCACTGCATTCTGGCACAGTTACGAACAGATACAGTCTTCTTCTGCCTCGGGCATGCTCATGTGCTCACTCAACACCAGACAAGTAGCAAGAGAAAAATCTATATTCATATTGGAATTGTAAATCCTATTTACCAAAATGCACTTTGGGCCAGACACCCCGTTAGGCACCAGCATTCATTCGCCTCTTGTAATGTTCACAACTCAGGAGGTGTTGATAACCTCATTCTACGGGAAATGCATCTAAAAGAGGTGACGTAACTTGCTTATGCTCACACCACTAGGTAAGTGGCAATCCTGGGTTCAGACATGTTTTCCTAGTCCCTTGAAGACACTGTGCTTTCTACTACCCTACCAGCCCTCAAAGTTTTGCAAAAGAAAGAACTCCTCATTCAACTGATTTATGAGAGCTGCACAAGAAGCTCTGCCTAGTGAAAATATCTGAATCATTATAAAGGAAATAAACATTCTGAACAATGAGAAGGAAGCTTCTAAAATCTGGGTGTAAACATGAGCCCTTTCAGGTATTTCACTAAGGAGAGAAGTTTCTTGCAAAGTTTTTTCCTTCTAAAAACTCTTTGCTTCCCAGATCCTGAATAGTCCATTTATTACTCTTCTTTTCTCTTTCAGGCCAAAGCTCAAGTCCCCACAAGTAGAAGAGAAAGACAATGGAAATCTTGACAAGCAGGAATGACTTTGAACAGAGATGGTCACTGAAGAGCCCGTGGACAAGACCGTGGAGAACATTATCCCAGCTCGCAGCCTTCTTGTGGCTGGCAAGGCTCCACCAGTGCTTTCACCTCCTGGCAACCACCTGCTACCTTTACCTTCTGGAAACACGGGCATGCCGCCAGGCTGGAGATTTCTGCTCTCTGACTGAACACAAACACCTCTCAGCTTCCAGTCTGAACACAACCCTGAAGACCAAGACTGACTATGAGTTTGGTGCTACTGATGTCTCTGCAATTTGTAATCTTCTGCCTATAGGTAGGCTGGACTGTTAATTCAAAACTAGAATATTCCAAAGAGGCCTATTCTTAACTAAGAGAAGACCAACGAGGTTTGAACTTGATTTTGTTAATATACAGACCAGACAAACAGAAGCACCAGCCAGGCAAACGGGGCATGGGGTGCTCTCAACGAAACACAACCAACCTTATTATCCTAGTGATTTTTTGAAGTTTATTTCCTGGCAGTTTCAGGTTCCGGGAATACAGAGATGATGGGTTCTGTCCCTAAGGAGCTCACAAGTCTGGTGAGGGAGACAATACCTTGAAAAAATTAATGGCAGTATTAGGTGATAGGTGTGAGAACACAGAAGGACAAGTGTTAGAAGGAAACAGGAGAGAGGAACCAGGGGGAGATTTCATTAAAGAAGGGGCCATGTGGGGCAGTCCCAGTGGCTCAGCAGTTTAGTGCTGCCTCCAGCCCAGGGCCTGATCCTGGAGACCCGGGATCGAGTCCCACGTCCAGCTCCCTGCATGGAGCCTGCTTCTTTTTCTGCCTCTCTTTCTCTCTGCATCTCTCATGAATAAATAAATAAATAAACAAACTTAAAAAAAAAAAGAAGAAGGGGCCATGTGAACTAGCATTACAAAATGAGTAGAGAGTTTTTAAAGCAAAGAATTTTTGAGATTTTAAAGCAAATAAAAAAAATTAAAGATTTTGAGATTTTAAAGCAAAGAATTTAGAGATTTGGGAACATTGCAAGCAGAAGAGACAGAGCATTCAAAGACTCACATTTATGAAGGAGCCTGCAGTCCAAGCAGTGAAGAGAAGCAGTGTTTATGTGTGAAGGGAGGTGGCGAGCTGGTAAAGGAAGCATCTCAGAGATCATTACAAAGGGTCTCTATAGGCATCTCAGAGTCAATGAAAGTTTTAAACCATGTTCAGTTGGTTTTTTGTTTTTGTTTTTCTTTCTTTAAGAAAGTAATTCTGGCAGACATGCCAAGTGTAGACAGGAGTCTATGTCAGTGCTGTGCAAAAAATAATAATAAAATGCAAGCCACAGAGCCAGGCCACATATATAATTTTAATTTTTTTAGCAGCCACATCTAAGGTAAGAAAAAAAAGTGAAATTAACTTAATAATATATTTTAACCCCCAAATCCAAATTACTATCATTTAACATGTAATCAGTATATTTAAAAATTATTAATGACATAGTTTACATTCTTTTTTTCTTGTACTAAGCCTTCTAGATCTGGCAGGCTTAACAGGATACCTCAATTTGAATGAGCCACACTTCAAGTACTCAGAAGCCAGAACTGGCCAGTGGTTACCATTTTAGACAGACAGCTCTAGATAAACCAAAATGCAAGACCCACTGAGGATACTGCAGCCAGGAGTCCAAACAAGGGACTTGTAATAAAGCTCTGAGCAGATATTTCCAGTCCCTGAACATAGGTAAACTGCCACTGAAATGACATTTTGCAAATATGAAACTTACTTTTTGTTTTGTTTTTAAAGATTTATTTATTTAAATGGGGGAGAGGCAAAGGGAGAGAGAACCCTTAAGCAGACTCCCACTCAGTGCAGAGCCTGACACCAAGCTCAATCCCAAGAGCTCCAGGATCCCAAGATCATGAACTAAGAGTTGGCTGCTCAACCGACTGAGCCACCCAGGCGCCCCACTTTTTGTTTTGAATAGGCAATAATTCACATGGTTCACAAGTAAAAATAACACAACCAGGTATCTAACAAATAATACCGTTCCCACCCTTTTTCTGTCCACCTCATTTGCCACCAACCCATTAAAGGCAATCATTTCTATGGACTTTGTTTATCCTTTCAATGTTTCTTCATGCAGATACAAGCAGATATGACTGTAGACTCCGATTTTATCCCCTTTCTACACCAAAGGTAGCATACTACATAAAATGTTCTGTACCTTGCTTTTTTCATTTAATCACAATCTTGAAGATTTTTCCATATTACTGCATAAAGAGTTTCCAAGTTTTCTTTAAATGCTACACAATATTCAATTGTATGAATGGGTCACAGTTTATTTCACCAGCCTTCCACTAATGGATATTTGAATTGTTTCCAATCTCTTCTATTACAAACAATGGTCTAATGAAAACCTCCTACATACGTCACTTTATATGTATTCAGATGTACCTGCAGGGAGAAATTACCAGAGCCAAACTGCTGGGTCAAAGGGTAATTGCATTTGTAATCTCGATAGATACTGCCAAACTGGCCTTCATAAAGGCTGTGCTATTTTGTAATCTTACGAGAAGTACACTGACAATTTTTCCACATCTAGTCAATAATATATAATTATCACACTTTAGAGTTTTTGCCAATCTGATGAAGTGAAAAGTACTACTTCAACACAGTCTAAATTTGCATTTCTCTTATGTTGGAGTTTGAAGATATTTTCTTTGGTCTAAGGACAACCTATGTTTCATGTTGGGTGAACATGTCCTATGCCCATTTTTCTATTGGTCTGACAGTCATTTTCTTATTCATTTGTAGGAACTCTTTATATACAGATTAGTCTTTTGCCCACTATAAATGTTTTTTTTTCCCTGACTGTCATTTGTCTTTTGAATGTTCTTATTGTGGTTTTTACCAGATAAAGTTTTTACCCAAATTTATCAATTGTTTTCTTTAATGGTTTCTGAATTTTAAGTCATAGTTAAAGGGCCTTATTTAAGGTTACAAAGGAATTTACCTATGTTTTTTCTAGTCATTTTATGATTTTTTAAAAAAGATTTATTTATTTGAGGGGGAAAGAGCAAGGGGACACAAGGGAGAGAGAGAATCTCAAGCAGATTGCTTACTGAGTGCAGAGCCCAACACAGGGCTCAATCTCACAATCCTGAGATCGTGACCTGAACTGAAATCAAGAGTCAGATGCTTAACCAACTGAATCACCCAGGCACCCCTCTAATCCTTTTATGATTTTAAGCAGATATGAATATATACTCATATTTTGAAATATTTATTAGAAACATCATTTTTCACTTTTTCCAACTGAGGTAGACCAGACATTTTATAAATTGCCTTCCTGATTTCTTGTTCCTTTCTCTGTCATCATTCTTTTGAATACCACATTAATCATCATATAAAATGAACTAAATCAAGATGGAATTTATTTGAATGGTATGAGATATAGAACAACTGCATCTTTCTTTTTTCTTTTTTTTTTTAAAGATTTTATTTATTTAATGAGAGACATAGACACAGGCAGAGGGAGAAGCAGGCTCCATGCAGGGAGCCCGACATGGGACTTGATCCCAGGTCTCCAGGATCACACCCGGGGCTGAAGGCAGTGCTAACCCGCTGAGCTACCTGCACTGCCCCAACTGCATCTTTCTCCAGATACCTACCCACTTGGCCCAATACCATATACTAAATATTTCATCATCATCCCACTGGAAACATAATTTTTAAATACTTTTCTATTTGTATAGATAGCAACCTGAATTTTTATAAATTCATGGTTCTAATTCTTTAGTCTAGACACCAAAGAGGTAAATACAATTTATGTTATTCAATTTATTTATGAAAACTGTCAAGTTTCATGAAACTGCACTTATACAGCACTATCCTTCCTCCCCCATCATCAGTATCTTTTCAACAGATGCTTGACTTGAAGAGATATACAGATGCAGACTGTCATTGAGAAGTTTACAATTTGGAAGTTGCTAAATTATTTTTCACAATAATTTGTTTAAAAGGCAAGTAGTACACCAAAATTAAAGTTTGGCAAAACTCTGTATCTCTTGATCTCAGGGTTATGAGTTCAAGCCCCATGCTGAGTATAAAGCTTAGTAAGTAAGTAAAAACAATATAATATCAGATTTTTCAGGATGCCTGGCTGGCTCATTTGGTAGAGCATGTAACTTTTGATCTCAGGGTGTTAAGTCTGACACCCCACATTGTGTGTAGAGATAACTTAAAATCTCTAAAAGGTTTGACAAAACTGCCATCAATGACAGAATTCTGGTTTTTCCAAGTTCATTTATATGCTCACCAATGTGACATCCAAAAGATTTATGAAAAAGAAAGAAAGGAGAAAAAAAACCCAGAAAGGCAATTCAGAAAATATCTGATTCACCTCATCTGGAAAAGCGAAAAGTGATTTTATATATATATAAGTGTGTGTGTTTTCATAAAGGTAAATAGAAATATGGAATGCTTCACAAATTTGCATGTCATCCTTGCAAAGGGCCATGTAATTTTATCTTCTCTGAAATGTTCCAATTTTAGCATATGTGCTACTGAAATGAACATGACAAATAATATTCTTTAATAAAGACTTAACAGTCCCAATTATTTCTATTCAAAAGTTTCCAATAAACTGGAATTTTTAAGGTAAAATGAGAAAAGTATAGTATTTTATGTATTTATAGTCCTTCTCCAATATTAATTCATATCATGTACACCAGCCTTCAAGTTTTATCCAATCAATGCATACTGCACATATTTCCCTGCCTCTCGAGGTTGTAAAATTAGTTATTACAGTTCAGTTTCTAAGAGATTTATTCACACACACACATACACACACACACACACACACACACACACAGAGTTATAAGCAGCATAACCTTCAAAAATAGCAAGAGGATCAGTTCCTACAGGGATGCTCATGTATTAGACATGAACTATAAAATCTTACATAGGGGATAATAGTACCAGGAAAATAATGACAGCAACAAAATGATCCCACATAGGAAATAAAGGAAATGCTGAGGAAGTGGGTCAGGAGGATCCTATGGAGTAAAAGCTCCCCCAGACAGGAACGACACATAGCTTCTGAGAGCTCTGTGATGTTTCTTTTAAAAAAAAATTATTTATTTGAGGGGGTGGGCAGTGGGGAGGTAGGAGTTGAGGGAGAGGGAAAGAGAATCTTAAGCAGATTCTGAGCGGAGCACAGAGGCTGATGCGGTGCTTGATCCCATGACTTGAGCTAAAACCAAGAGTTGGGTGCTTAACCTACTGTGCCACCAGGCACCTTGACCTCTGTGATGCTTCTAAAACACACAGAGCTGAAGTAGAGGCCAACAGACCTGTGAACACAGAGGCTGTACTCCTGATACTTCTGAGGTGGCCTCCCTGTCTCCCTATATCCTCCTCCCCTCAAGCTGTTGTTTCCCACGTCAGCCTGCAGACTCTTGAGAAAGGCTCACAAACCTGATCTCTGTCCCCGAGATGATGTTCTTGAATTTCGACTTTTTTTAATTCGCAAATGTCTAGTGAAGGCAATTCACCCGCATATCATACCTAAGTACTTAAAACTAACCATTAATGCCTATCGTCCTCCCCCCCAACAAAATTCTGTTTCCTATCGGTATCAATAATATTGTTATATTCCAATTTAGTCAAACTCCTTCTTCATACCACCTTACACCTTAAGCATCCTCTGATTCTTTTCATACCCTATGACAGCCACCTATCTAGTATTTCTTTGTGATATCCCCCATCTTGCCCTTCCCTTTTGTTTCCAATTTCAGACCGTCTTCATGACCAGGTCTGTGCCTACTTCATATACTCTGTTTGTTTGCTTTTTTAATTTTACTTACATTCAATTAATTAACATATAATGTATTATTGATTTCAGAGGTAAAGGTCAGTGATTCATTAGTCTTATATAAGGCCCAGTGTTCCTTATATCACATGCCCTCCTTAATGCTCATCACCCAGTTACCTCATCCCCCCTCCTCCTTCTCCCCTCCAGCAACCCTATTTGTTTCTTATGATTAAGAGTCTCTTATGGTTTGCCTCCCTCTCTGATTTCGTCTTCTTTTATTTTTTTCCTTTCTTCCCCTATGATCTTCTGTTTTGTTTCTTAAATTCCACATATAAGTGAGATCATATGATAATTGTCTTTCTCGGATTGACTTATTTTGCCTAGCATAATACCCTCTAGTTCCATCCACATAATTGCAAATAGCAAGATTTCACTTTTTTTCTTTTTTAAATATTTATTTATTCATGAGAGAGAGAGAGAGAGAGACAGGCAGAGGGTGAGTAGGTTTTAGCTCCCATGTAGGGAGCCTAACATGCGACTGGATCCCAGGTCTCCAGGATCACACCCTGGGCTGAAGGCAGCGCTAAACCGCTGAGTTCCACCCACCCCTCCCGCCGGGCTGCCCAGATTTCACTTTTTTGATGGCTAAGTAGCAGTCCATTGTGTGTGTGTGTGTGTGTGTGTGTGTGTGACTATTGTGGACATTGCTGCTATAAACATTGGGGTGCAGGCACCCCCTTTGGGTCACTGCATTTATATCTTTGGGGTAAATACCCAGTAGTGCAATTGCTGGGTCATAGGGTAGCTCTATTTTCAACTTCTTGAGGAACTTCCATACTGTTTTCCAGAGTAGCTGCACCAGTTTGCATTCCCACCAACAGTGTAAGAGGATTCCCCTTTTCCTGCATCCTCGCGAACATCTATCATTGCCTGATGTGTTCATTTTAACCATTCCGACTGGTGTGAGGTGGTATCTCATTACGGTTTTGATTTCTATTTCCCTGATGCCAAGTGATGTTGAGCATTTTTCATGTGTTTGTTGGCCATTTGTATGCCTTTTTTTTTTTTTTTTTTTTTTTTTTTGAGAAATGTCTGTTCATTTCTTCTGCCTATTTCTTGACTGGATTATTTGTTCTCTGGGTGTTGAGTTTGAGTTCTTTATAGGATTTTGGATAGTAGCCTTTATCTGATGTGTCATTTGCAAATATCATCTCCCATTCGGTAGGCTGCCTTTTGGTTTTGTCAACTGTTTCCTTTGCTGTGCAAAAGCTTTTTATCTTGATGAAGTCCCAATAGTTCATTTTTGCCTTTGGAGACGTGTCTCATGAGAAGTTGCTGCAGCCAAAGTCAAAGAGGTTTCTGCTTGTGTTCTCCTCAAGGATTCTGATGGATTCCTATCTCACATGTAGGTCTTTCATCAATTTTGAGTCTATTTTTATGTATGATGTGAGGAAATGGTCCAGTTTCATTCTTCTACATGTGGTTGTCCTCTTTCTAGGAGGCCAGCATTATCTTGATCTTAAAACCAGACAAAGACCACCCCCCCCCCAAAAAAAGAAGACTTACAGACCAATATCCCTGATGAACATGGATATAAAAATTCTCACAAAGATACTGGCCAATAGAATCCAACAGTACATTAAACGGATTATTCACCAAGACCAAGTGGGATTTATTCCTGGGATGTAAGGGTGGTTCAACAACTGCAAATCAATCAATGTGATATACTACGTTAATAATACAAAGGACAAAAACCATATGATCCTCTCAATAGATGCAGAAAAAGCATTTGACAAAGTACAGCATCCTTTCCTGATTAAAACTCTTCACAGTGTAGGGATAGAGGGAATATACCTTGATATCATAAAAGCCATACATGAAAAGCCCACAGTGAATACCATTCTCAATGGAGAAAAACTGAGAGCTTTTTCCCTAAGGTCAGGAACACAGCAGGGATGTCCACTCTCACCACTGTTGTTCAACATAGTTTAGAAGTCCTAGACTCAGCAATCAGACAACAAAAAGAAATAAAAGGCATCTGAATCAGTAAAGAAGTCAAATTCTCACTCTTGGCAGATGACATGATACTCTATATGGAAAACCCCAAAGACTCGACTCCAAAATTGCTAGAACTCATACAGGAAATCAGCAAAGTGGCAGGATATAAAAAATCAATGCACAGAAATAAGTTGCATTTCTAAACACTAACAATGAGATAGGAAAAAGAGAAATTAAGGAGTTAACCCCATTTACAATTGCACTCAAAACCATAAAATACTTAGGAATAGACCTAACCAAAGAGGCAAAAGATCTGTACTCCGAAAACTACAGAACACTCATGAGAGAAATTGGGGAAGACACAAAGAAATGGAAAAATGTTCCATTCTCATGGATTGGAAGAACAAATATTATTAAAATGTCTATGCTACCTAGAGTAATCTATACATTCAATGTAACCCCTATCAAAATACCATCAACTTATTTCACAGAGTTGGAACAAATAATCCTAAAATTTGTATGGAACCAGAAAAGACCCCAAATAGCCAAAGGAATGTTGTAAAAGAAAACCAAAGCTGGGGGCATCACAATTCCAGACTTTACCCTCTATTACAAAGCTGTACTCATCAAGACAGTATGGTAATGGCACAAAAACAGACACACAGATCAAGGAACAGAGAACAAAGAAATGGACCCTCAACTCTATGGTCAACGAATCTTTGACTAAGCAGGAAAGAATATCCAATAGAAAAAAGACAGTCTTTTCTAACTCATATACTTTTAACTGATTTCCTTCTTGCTTCACTCCCCATTTATAAACAATTCTACAAACAATTGCCATGTACCTTTCTTAAATAGTACCAAAACCTTCAGTGTTCCCCATTACTTACATGATAGCCTGGAACCATATCACTGATCATTTCATTCATTTGACAAATATTTACTGAATCCCCCTTTTGGCCAGGCACAATTCTAGGCATTTGGGGCATATCATTGAACAGATAAAACTTCTATTTAATCTTACTTTAACCTATTTTTTTCCAGCCTTTCATCTCACTAGCCTCCTAGATAATTATAAACATTATCTATAAATAAATCTATACCAGAAGTTATATTCTGGCATAATTATACATTCAATGATACCTTAAAAAACCCTACTACGTGTTGGATCCAGTCATGAGCAAGAGCAGCCTTTTCTGTATGTCCCACTCTGGCCTCTTTTCACTTTTCTGCTCTGAATGCCTTCTCCTTTCCCTGCCCTCTAACTCCTGCCCACCCCCAAACACTCAATCCAAACCCTCTAACTTCCCTAAAGCTTTTCCTGGGCACCTACACCCACAGCAAGGGTCCTTAGTACTTTGTGTGACATCTTTTGTGTGTGTGTGTGAGACATCTTTATCTCATACAGTGCTTCTGGGATGTGGGTGTGGGTTTTCTTTTCATAGGTTTAACGAAACTCTTTAATTAGAACAGAGGTCTCTGAAGACTAGATACTTTTCCCTTCTTTGCACTTCCTAGTAGGATTCCTTAATCACAGAACATTACTGCCAAAAGAAATGTCTGACACCAGTTCATCAAACCCATCTTGCCCCTTGAGAAAGCTGAGGCCTAGGGAGGTTAAGTCATAGTATCAAGTGTTTAAAAAAAAGTGAATAAATATTAATTGCAGACTGGCAGGCATCTTTTTCTTTGTCCCTAGAGATGGGGGAAGCTGGCTGAACTGCTGGTTGTGTGCAGTTCTTTCCTCCTGGAATCCACACATGTGCTCCCAAGCTGTCTGACAAGTTGCTGAGAGCTACTGCCCAGCTGAGGCCTAACTAACCTCACCCTGGTGGATTTGCCTAGTTCTATACAGTTGCCCTCTTTCCAATTATCTAACTGCAAGCAGGTAGCTGGAGATCTCAGTGATGATAAACAATGAGGCCCTAAGCACACAGATTTTCCAGATTCTAGACTGCTCTCCCTCTCTGCACCCATGAAATCCAAGGCTTCCTTTAGCCTGCCATATCATGCTTCACCTTTCTGCACTGGCCAGGGGCTGCCCCGGCTGGGAGCCAGAGCTCTCTGAAGGAGAGAGCTAGTAACAGCAGGAGCGCACAGAGAGAGGTTAATGGAGCCATAATTAAAAGTATCTACAGGTGCAAAATCAGCGTAGCCCTGTGGGAAGTACAATTTGGAATGGGCTAGTAGAGTCCAGGTGTCATCTACAAAGCAATGAGATGTAGCATAATGTAGAAATGCCAGGATTTTTAGCATGAGCCCCATTCCTATTCCCTATCACCTGGTCATTCCCTCTGCACTCTTCATACGGAATTCAGAGACATGTGTGGTCCTCTCCTACTCCTCCTACCTACTGAAATGATAATGGTGCTCAATAACGTTTCCTGAATCTCCCACAAGTGAAATCTACCCTTTGCTTGAGCTGAAAAAAGTCAAATTTAACAGAAGCAGTCATGCACATGTGGCCAATGTAGATAAGAACGGCTCATGTTTGTATGTTCTCTGGGGGCCCAGAAGGACTGACAGTACTTAATTGGCCACAGATTATGAAGCCCACGTTCATCAAATTAGACTGGAGGTAATTGCCCTTCACGTGTTGTTTTAGGCAGCTGTTCCTTTATTCAGAAGTAAAAATCTGTGCCCTCAATTTATAATAATCCCTCGATGTCACGGTCTTTTGGTATTGCCAAATCCCGTAACCTTGAAAGTCACCAATAGTTCTTTCTCAAGTTATCTCTGGACCTGGAAGGATAGTTTGGTGGGAAGAAAGTCCTGGTTTTCAAGATCAAAGAACATTCCTTACCTTTATGCAAACCTCTGAACTATAGAGGTACCTACCTAACAACAGCTAGCAAGTAGCATTGTTTGTTTCTATCTATGTAAATGGATTGTTAAAAATTGACAAAGAAAAATATTCTAAGCTCCAAAATCATCTTCTATCTGATTTTAGCTTCTTGGGGGGAAAGAAACAAAGATTCATGCCTAAACCCAGACCACATGACATCAATCCATCAGAGATACAGCTGCCAGAGTTTTCACTCATGTGCCCCCTCTTCTCTTTCCTGTTGCAGCTTTTCCTCCCACTCCTCCTCTGCAGGCAGGACATCTTCCATCCAGTTTGGACTGCCCACCATATCCGGAACATGCTCTGCAGCTCAGCTGATGTGATTATCTGAACCTCGCTTACCAAAACTGGGCCACCATGACCCAGGTCGGCCTAACATTAACTGCTGACCCAGACCGTGGGTTGGAAGTCTTTCTGGTCTCCCGTCTCAAGCTGGGACTGATTCAGGCAATGAGGGTGATGATGGGCCAGTGATCAGTATTCAAGAGGTCTTCCCAGGTCTTGCAGAGGAGGAAGAGACAGAGGATGGGGGCCTGACATGTCAATGCAGCCAGACTTCTATCAGCCAGACTCAAGCAGGTGAAACACCAGTGTATCCTTGCCTCTAAGGTTATATCAACCTTGGCACCACCTACTCAGTACACCGCATGTGTTTATTCATTCATTCCTTCCTTTATTCTTTCACTATTTAATGAGTCCCTGCATAGATGTAGGAAGATACATCTCAAAATTGCAAATCTAGTAAATTAGTAGTTAGCCTGAACCCACTGAAGTATGAACTTCCATTAACTGGAATGATGGGTTTCCTTCATAGAAGCGACATTCAAGTCACACTGAACATACCAAGTCACTGATAGTGTGTCTAAAAATAACTCTCCCTCTTCTCTACCAGAAGAACTCAGCTATATTTATACTGAAAGATACAGATGTCACTTCCCTAGAAAGCCTTTCCCAACTCTTCTGGTCTTCTTAGAAGGCTTCCAGGTACATCTCCCACCACATTTTCCTTCACTCTCCTAGCTATACTGATGCTTTCTCACTTCCTGCCTTCCATGTTAAGTCCTTTTATGTCCCAGGGCCTTTGCATATGCAGTCTGTGATGCTGAAATATCATGTTAACTCCTTTTATGTTCCAGGGCCTTTGCATATGCAGTCTGTGATGCTGAAATATTTTTGTCCATATTCCAACTCATAACCCCCAGCACCACAGTCCTTACTGCTCCCCTACCTTTATCTAAGTAAGCCTCCCCACCCTTCAGATCTCAGTTGAATCAGGAAAGCCATCCCTGAGCCCCACCATTATTCACCCTCATAGTCTCAAATGCCTTTCCTCACATGCACTAATCAGAGCTGTATTGTTAGAATTTTGATACTCTTTGGTTAAAGTCTATTTCCTCATTAGACTATAAATTCCATAAGAGCAGGGACCATGACTATTTTCATTCATCACTGTAACCACAGTGGCACATAATAGGTGGGAGTATTAGCTGAATGAACGAGAGACTTTCTCTACTTGTGTCACTGAATTCCAATTGCCTGTTTGTGTATTGGCCCTAAAACCAGGCTCCTGCCAGCCACCCCAGAACCAAATACTTTTCTACAATGTCCTTTTTAAATGGACATTTATCCAGGGAAATGAACATTTATTCCTATCACTTACACCTTGTATATCCACATTTAGCAACAATGGAGATAAAAATTAGGATCTTAAGATCCTAAGGTTGAAGATCCTCATGTATACTGAGATCATGAAAACAGGCATAGAATATATCCAAAAAAGGGGTGCCTGGCTGGCTTGGTTGGTAGAGCATGTGACTCTTAAACTCAGGGTTGTGAGTTCAAGCTTGCAACTTGAGTTGGAAAAAACAAAACAAAACAACTTGAGTTGGGTAGAACTTACATTAAAAAAAAAAGAATATATTCTTTTTGGTTGAAGGTTGATATTAGAACCAAAAATGAATGGATGGGGGTGTTAAATATTATCGAGTGTTTCTGATCAACTCTGATCTAACCAGAAAAGTCATAACCAAAGAACTCACTTTCTGACTCCTTTTCAGTAGATGTCTTAGCTGTTTTGACCACTGAGTAGGACCCAAACCGAGCAACTGGAGACAGCAACATGCCATATGCAGCTTCTTGGTTAGTGGCCGTGATGAGCTAAATTGTGTCCCATCCCCCTACAAATTCATATGTTGAAGTGCTAACCCCCAGTGCCTCAGAATATGACTATATCTGGAGACAGGGCTTTTAAAGAGGTGTTTATGTTAAATGAGGCCCTTACAGTGGGCTGTAATCCAACAGTGACCTTATCGCAGAAGAGGAGATTGGGACATAGACACACACAGAAGGAAGAGCATGTGGCCATCTGCAAAGCCCAGGTGAGCAGCCTCAGAAGAAACCAACCCTGTCCACACCTTGATCTGGTACATCCAGCCTCCAGAGCTGTGAGGAAATACATTTCTATTGTTGAAGTCTGAGGTAACCAATACAGTGCCCCAGCAGTCCTTGAGAGAAAGGGAAGGAATGTTTGCCATGTCAGTAGAATGTTATCTACTTCCCCACCTCAACTTTGGCAATCTGAGGTGATGGGTCATCTTCTCCCCACTGCTGCTGTACTTCCTTCTTATTTGACAAATGAGGACACTGAGGCAGAGTCACAAAGGAGGCTGAGCCATATTTTGACTCCAGGGCTATCTGCTTCCAAATTCCATATCCTTTTTTGCACTAGACCTTCAGACCCAAAGGACCAAAGTGGAGTTTATGAAAGCAGATCCTGGTTTGCTTAATTTAGCTTGAAGAAAATGGGCAAGATCACGATTTTAGCTAAGCTGAGGAACCAGATGCATTTGTATGCATCACCCAAATAAAGCGATTGAAAAACTATGAAACAGATGTGAATAGGAACTAATTTTGCTCTTTAATGAGCATTTTGACCAGATCAATACTACAAAATGCTGAACGGCAAAATGTCATTACAATTTAAATACACCTGCCCGGTTGATTGAGGCACTTACAGCAGCTAAAACTGTATTTTCTCCTCTTAAGAGCAGGAGTCTATTATGTAAAATAAAGTCATGAAAATTTTAATTTCACTGCATCAAGGACAGAACCTTGTCTAGCCCACAAACCATGGAAAAACAAAAAGAAACAAAATGCAGCTGAATGCTTCATCAGCTGTCTGTCACTTTCTGAATAGTGACTAATATTCTAATTATTAGTCACCACACTGGGAAGGGGCAATTAGAAGACAGGGACGATTGCTTTAATTTTTGTTGTTGTCGTTAACCCACAATTTGTGAGGCCTGCATGAAAATATGATTTAAGTTCCCACCATCTTATAAAGGGAAAAATGATTACAGTTAAAATTCAGTCCCCACCCGCTCCCCAGAATTTAAAAAAAAAAAAGCTTTGAAGTTGTATTGACAGATGTGACTAACAACTGTAATCACAGAAATAAATTCAGTAAAACGATAATTTCTCTGTCACAATTTACTAAGAAAGAAAAAAATGCAGCACAAGCAGCTGAATTGTGAAGTTAAATGAAAGCAAAGATAGAACCCAGTTTTTAATGAAATGTAGAGCATTATTAATTGGTTTCCTAGCAACAGCCAGGGTAAAATGACTTAACATGTCTGCTCAATCATATGCAAATATGAGTGTTATCCCTTAAATGTTGATTATAGTTGGTCTTTTCAAATGCAAATCCAATGTGTAAAGTGACTGTAAATGTTGACAATGCTGACCAAAAAAAATGCCCTGATTAACATCATTCTGGTGTTCAAAGCACCAGAGTTCAGGATTTTCCCTTTGGAAGGGCTGCAAGCAGCTTGGGACACCATCTTCCCTACCCACCATCTCACCTTACTGGTGCCCTCCTCCTACCACTGGTATTAGAAATGACAAAATATTGCTGGGCCTTACTGAGTGACACTGCAGAGATTTCTCACAGCGCTCAATGATGGGTGGACGAGGCTCTCAGTATACAGTTCAATCAGGTGACACAAGGGCTTGCCAACCCAAGATCAAGATTGGTCAAAAGTTTGGTTTGCACACAAAATCAGACCTTCAGATGACTCTTTCAGAGCCTGCAGAGTAAAATTCCTTTCAAAACTGCCAAGTGAGGTGCTCTTGACTTCAGCCTGGTCCTGCCATTCAAGAGCCACCTGGGAACAACCACGTTCCACCAGCAATAGGCATCAAGAAGGGGTGCCTCTAGCCCTGTCCTCACCACCTCAATGACACATCACTCAAGCTAAAGCAATGTGCTTGTCATGCTTTCATTTATTCATGCAACAAATATTTATTACATAATTACAATTTGTCATCTACGTGCTAGAGAGACAGCAGTGAATAGGAAAAAATCCTTATCTTCACTTATCTTGGTGCAGGGAGACACAGATAAATCAAGAAACACATAAACAGTAACATTTCAGGTAAAACACAAAACAAAACAGAGAAGTAAAGTTGGCTAAGGAGGGGAGGGGAGAAGGGAGGGTTCAGCAGACCACAGCACAGTAGCCTTTCACAAGGTGACTTCTGTACAGATTTAGAAGAAAAGTGAGGACCCAGGCCCAGGAGGGGGTAAGTAAGCATGCTTCCTGGAGCAGAAATGAGCTGGGAACAACAGGAAGGCTGAGGTGGTTAATGCCAAGGACAGAGAGAGAGAGAGAGATGTGACAAGTGCAGCTTTGAGCTAAGTTCCTAGACCACCTTCCAACAAGACTGCATCCCTAAGCCCCAGCCTTACAGTATTTCCAGGATGCTGCTGTCTCTAGGTTCATCTTAGGAGTTTTCTTCAGGACTGAAAGAGCCTAAGTCTGCTAAAGGAGGGTCTGTCCCCCTGAACCCTAAAGGTCTCTCCTCTCTGGGTCAAGTCTCAGTGCTCTCCTGATCCCTGAGAAATTTCTGAGCCAACTGGAAAGTACAATCTTGAACTGATGTCCCCTAGATGAAGTGGGTTGGGTTTTTCTGGCCAAAGCCCTCTGCCTGCAAGCCTTCAAAGGTTAGGTGCTAGAAAGTTCGTTCCAGACACCCAGTTAGGACTCCAGGATATGCCAGCCAATCAGTGGTCAGAAACTCAGGACATATATTACAAGTCCTGAAGCTTCCTTATAAGGAGAATTGACAAAGATGATACGGACAGCTCCATACCAAGTCTAGGATCCCCAGACTAACCTTAGGAGTGTTGGGCTAAGGGTGGGCAGATTCTTCTTCGAACACATCACCCTCTGGCCTTATAGGTCATGCCTTAAGTCTTTGAAGGCTTTAAGAGTTAGTATTAAATGCAAATGACCTTAAGAGAAACTTGTGAAAGCTTACCTGCAGTTCACCTGAGAGTGGGTGGGCTAAGAGCTTAGGCTGAGCATCTAGATGCCCCAGAGGAACCTACAACTGGGATGAGGCTTAATCTACCTGGTTGGTAGAGAATGGACTTGCTCTGGGAATGGTGTCAACAGCATGGTTTGCCAGATGCCATACAGGTCTGTACAATACAAACATTGTACCAGTCTTGCCTTAATCCATGTTGAGCCTTAACAAGAAACACCACTAGTGCTTCATTTAGCCTGGAGTCTAGAAAGGAGGTAAAAAAGGGAGCAGTTTAGTTTCATCCAAGTGGAGCTAAACGTCAAAAAGCAAGAAAAATTAGGAGGATAGCCCTCTATTTGCAACTTCTAATGACAGTTCAAGGAGGCCATAATAAATTTTGAGTGACAGATCAAACAGGTTGTACATGTGACTGTAGTCCTGGTCACTGAGCTGTTTCTTTTAGGCCAGTGGTTCTTGAAGCAGCACGAGCAGTGCCTGGGCCCTTATTAGAAATGCATATTCACAGGTCTAGCCCCATACTTACTGAATTAGCAATCTGGCAGTGGGCCCAGAAATCCTTTGTAACAAGCCCTCCAGGTGATTCTATGCATGCTAAATTTGAGATCCAGTTTCCCAGGGCAGTTCAGCAGGATGGCGTGTCTCTGAGTTTATGCTTAGCACCATCTTGCTGCAAATTATTTCAATCAACAGGAAACCAAGGATAGCTGCACTGTACCTTCAGCACGTGGCATGCATTCAAAATAAACACACTAATTGTGTGAATTCCTGACACAGTAACTTTTTCCAAAGAATGTACCACTCAGAACACAAGATGCTGATTTACTGATTTCTTAAAGATAACCGATTTTTCTGGCAAAGAGAGAAATGGAAAAAAAAGAAAGTTATTATTTAGGAAACTCCAAGTTTGGTGTAGGCTTCTGGGAGAATCTCTGATGATCACTGAGTTCTCTGATCTAATGCTTGTCTCCCCTCCCTTTCCAGACCCAACACACTGTCTGGGCTCCATCGTCAACAATGGGAGCTCCCTCGGGGTACAGAGAGTCTTACAGGAGGACTCACTGTAAATACTCCAAAAGCCCTTGCTGAATGGAGGACTCCCTCTCATCCTTATATTTTAGAGAGAATACTCAACCTTTTAGGGTTCCTGACAATAAAATGGATGTTATGCAGCAAATGTTTATCAAAAACACTGAAGATGAAAAATAACCTAGAAGATGTTTTAATCATTGTAAATATACATGAGGAAGCCTACAATCAGAAGGGTGAATCTCAAATTTAATTGTGCATCAGAATCACTTGCAATGCCTGATAAAAATGCAGACTTCTGGGCCCCATTAGCAAATTTACTTGAGATGGTGTCCAGCATTCTGCCTTTTGAATAAGCATGCCCAGGTGATTTTTTTTTTTTTTTTTTTTTTTTTGCCCAGGTGATTTTGATGCAGGGATTTGTATTTAAATTACTGACATGGAGGGGCACCTGTATGGCTTAGGCTTAGGCTTAGTCGGTTGAGTGTCCCACTCTTGGTTTCAGCTCAGGTCAGGATCTCAGGGTCCTGAAATCAGGCTGACACCAACCTCCCTGCAGGCTCTGTGCTCAAGGGAACTCTGCCTGAGGTTCTGTCTTTCTCTCCCTCTGCCCCTACTCCCAACCCACCCCCGTTCTCTCTTGCTCTCTGAAATAAATGTCTTTAAATAAAAATAAAATAAAATAAATTTTAAAAATTACTGGCATGATAACTTCTCCAATTTGCAAGGGGTATTAATAAGGGGACTGAGAAAGGGGATTTTTGTTTTTTGGAAAATAAAGCAGTTCTACAGCAAAAGAACTACAAATTCCTTTTTTCTCTCTGGGGGTGCCAATGTTGGAAAATTGTAGCTGAGAAAAAGTTTGTATGTATCTGTCATTAAGGTAACTTTTTAGCAAGTAACTTTTTTCTGGTTACAAAAGTTATTCATGTTCATTGTAAAAAAGATATTAAAAAAGCAAAAGGGAGAAAGCAAAAATACTTGTTATAACCTCACCTCTGAGATAACTTGGTATATTAATAGTCTTCCAAATAACTTGTTCTACACACACACACACACACACACTTTCCGTTTCTCTCTCTCTCTCTTTTTTTTTTTTTTAATAGTAGGGTCAGGGGCATTTGGGTGGCTCAGTTGGTTAAGCATCTGCCTTTGGCTCAGGTCATGATCCCGGGGTCCTGGGATGGAGCCCTGCATCGGGCTCCCTGCTCAGCGAGGCGTCTGCTTCTCCCTCTCCCTCTCCCCTTACCCCTTCACTTGTGTTCTCTCTCTCTCTCTCTCTCTCTCAAATAATGAATAAAATAATCTTTCAAAAAAAGTAATAGGATCAGAGTATATTTATAGTAGTAGGATCAGAGTATAGTTATTATATTATATGTTTTTTTACATCTAACAACACTGTCAACATCTTTCTACCACTCCTTGATTCTTTCAGATAGAACAGAATGTCTAAATATCAACTCTCTACTGGTTATGAGTTTTTAAAAAAATAGTCAAGGAATTAATATTCTCTGTGGCCAGTACATAAATATGCACAATGAACACATAAATACAAATATTTGTGTCATTTGTACAAGAATGCTAGAAATCTCATCGTTTTAAGTGATTTAGCATTGATAGAGTTTATTAGCAATTTTTTATTAGCTCCTTAGTTCACTTTAATGAATGTGTACACATTACTTAAAGGCCTCTAGACATATATATATATAATATATTAACACAACAAGTATTCACTTTAATGAAACTTATTAGACCAAGGTTTTTCTCATTAAATTCAAAAGGAGCCAAAAGACTCTACTGGAACAAAATTGAAATCCAAGAAAATAAATAATTTTTTTTTTAACATGCCCTGGGAGTCTATAAACTTTAATTCTATTCAACTGGGAAGTGGCCAAAACATGAATGCATTTCACAGAATACACTCATCATAACTTGAAAGGTAAATTCTTGCATGTTTTATAAACAGGGCAGAAAGAATGGGAGTTTGTATGACTAGCTCACATTCACACTCTCCTGCAACACTTGGTAGCAGAACGCTTGTAATGGATTTAACACTCAGACATGGGAACTTAAGTAAGCCACTAGATTTTTCTGTGCTTCCAGTCCTTGTCTGGAAAATGAGGATGCTAATACATAATATCTGTTACTGGTTTCCCAAGGGTTTTCTGAGGACCAAGTGGGATAATACAAGTGAGGTTCTAAAGTACTATGCCAGTGTTACCTGGAGTCTAGCTGGGATCTAGCTCTCTGAAATACTGCTCATCCACCACTTCTTAGCCTACTAACATACCCTTCAATCTCTCAAACACAACAAGAGATTAGATAGAATGCAAAATCTACGTGTGTTAGCCCAAAGAACAGGAATAATTTAACCTTTTAATACTTGGCCTGAGAACTGCCTTACAATGAAATCAGACCCAACAGTCCCATACTATGACCACGAAAAGTCCAAGTGATATATTCTTCATAGCAACTGTTCTCTGAGAGTTATGGGCATGGTCCTACCCCAGGCTTATCATCACCAGTACTTGGGGAGCATTTAGAAACAAAGACTCTCAGACCCCACATCAGAGATTCTGGTGAGTGTTTAACAAAACTACATATGAAATTTTAAGATGCCCTGACCTTTCACAGTCAATTATTCCTGACATTAAAAATTGCTCATTAGGGGATCCCTGGGTGGCTCAGCGGTTTAGCACCTGCCTTTGGCCCAGGGCGCGATCCTGGAGTCCCGAGATCGAGTCCCACGTCAGGCTCCCGGCATGGAGCCTGCTTTACCCTCCTCCTGTGTCTCTGCCTCTCTTTCTCTCTCTCTCTATCATAAATGAATAAATCTTTTTAAAAAATTGCTCATTAGTTTCCAGAAGACTGGGAACCCTATGGATAACATACTGAACCGCATGTCAGTGACTTGTATATTTGCGAGGCCAGAAGGCCCTCAGAACTGTGCTCCGTCACTTCAACAAAAACTAATATAAATGACCACCTGAAGGTCTGCAATGAACTTTCCCCTTATTATCTATCTAACAGAGGACAATAGCAAAAGACTGCCAATCCCCTTCCAAAACATTTTTTATTTTACCACAACCTTTTCTCCATACAAAAATAAACCACAATGTGCACTAGAAGAGTAGATATTTTAAAAATATCTTCAAAATCATAATTATCATATCTCTTCCTATAAACAAACAAAAGGGACAGACATTTGGCCCCTCCAACCTGCTCTTTGAACATACTGACAAAGCTCTGGACACAACATTCTTTTATTCATTCAACAAATGACCAAAACCAGCATTCCTCAGCACCAACCACAAATCTGCAGAGCTTATTCCAGAGGCATATCCTACAATTTGCATCAAGTTCGGTTACCATTCTTTTAGTGAGTCAAATATTGCCTGATTTTTCTAACCTCTGGCTTGGAAAACCAGGCTGTCATGTTGCCACGGGCATTCTTTCTCAAAAGCTTTTCCTCTTTTGTGGGAAAAGCAACAGCACAGCTCTCTCTGTTTACTATTGTTAGGTGCGATTCTTGAAATCCAGTGGGATTAAAAAAAAAGTGTATTCAAAAATCTCACCTGCAACATGTAGGTCAGAGACTGACTACATAAAATATTGATTAAAATGAAAAACTCTTTGATCACACTGGGCCCATGATCAGATGTTTCTTGGCTAAAACATTTCTTAGTTGAAATCCCAAGGAGAATATCATTATATGCAATTTTCCTGCTATAACTGATGGAATGGAATGTAATAAGTGCTTATTTTGAAAACATGTAAGTTATTGGTCACTTGATTACCATTAGAGAATACTAATTAGGGTAAACAGTATGTGGCAGTCTTGGCCTGAAAGATCGTCAGCAATGAATTCATTAGGGAGACAGAGGATCAGCAAGGCTCAGCTAACTTATAATATTGACCACAACATGAAATCAACTTGTGTTCCAGAACCAGAACTCATTAACAGTGCAATGGGAGAGAAGAGAGTAAAGACTGTTTTGCCCACAAGCTAGAAGACTTGTGGGAACAAAGATCAGGATATTCATTGCTTAGGGGAAACCAAGACTCCCCATAAAGCTTTCAAAGGAGTCAACTTCAAGGACAAGGAAAGATTCTTAAGGGTGGTAAGGAGAGGATTAACTAGAAGTTATAAAGTGAAATTATTGCAAATGCAATTTGAGCCACACATAAGGAAGCAATTTCCAGCCATAATTTTAATTAGGAGCACAGAATGATCTTCTTTGTAATGATGGCCCTTCATCATTACCATTATTCAGAATTACCCTGCCTCTACATGCATAAACATAGCGTGGAAATGAAACATAGACGTGGAAGAAAGGTCAACTATATCAATTTTTTTAATCCTCCAACTGCAGGTGAAATTTTCCAAATAAAATACCCGAATACAGTCAGCTTTCAATTTATATTTAATTTACAAACAATTAATGAGCCCAGAGAGCCAGCCCTCTCTCCCACTCTCAACCCCAACCCATTTCTGATCCTTCACACTACACCCAAACATGGAACTTCCTGCTGATGCCACACAAGAATCTTTAAAGATATACATGGAACTCTTGAGAGGATCTGTGAGTAGAGGGAAGAAAGAAGCCATAAAAAGCAGACACTACTTTAACCCCAGAGGCAAACTCCCAAGCAAGAATCTCCCCTGTCCAAAAAAGATCATCCTCCAGACGACTCATATGGTTCACTCATCTCTAGTTTACCATTTATTCATTAAAATGGCAAATTCATGAGGCTTCATACCCTTAAAAATGCAAATAATTTTATAAGCAGACCAGACCATGTCAGTTATTCAGACCATGAATCAGATTTGCTTTCCTACCACCAGCTAACATTGGCTGCCTTGAAGAAATGAGAATTTTGAATTGCAAGGGTTAAATGGGGAAGAAAGGTAAAATTAAGTTTAGGAAATGAAGTACCATAGGGATATGGCAGGAAAAGGATACCACAATGGAGAAATAAAATTAAAGAATCATAAGAACACCTGCTGCCTCGATAAAAGGACATAGATAAAGAGAGAAGACGACAATGTACAAGCTGTGTTTACTTTTTAAAATCTGCCAGAAGGGTCCAAGGAAGAAAATTCTCCATTTTTGTTTATCTAGCAGCAACTTACTTTCAGGACCCAGAATTCACCCTAGCATTGCGCTTTCTATATGACAGGCCCTTAATGAACACCAAATAAATGCATGGATGATATTCCCACTATTATTCAAAATGAAGCAAGCAAACTCTGAGTTATCCTGCCTGCAAGCAGCAGCTTTCCTAAGTGATAACTAGGTAAGTGGGGTGGAGGGGGGAGGATGACTAATATATTCCCTATATAGTAGCATCATCAATTACTTGAGAAACAGATTATTTGAAACACAAACATGCACATGTTACACTGCATGCACCCAGAGACACAGGCTCGAGTGAAAATTAAGCATGGAAAATTCTAGTCCTAATGTTTGTGTTCCCCCAAACCAGAGAGCCCTTTCTCCTCAACAGGCTATGTGCCTAACAACAGAACTGTGTTGCTACTACAAACATGAACTAAAAGGCAGATGTGAGACAGAGCTTTCACCATGTGGTACAAAATACACTGTTGAAGATGTAGGGGTTGCTACATGCTATGAGTTTTACAATTGTTCTTCTGTCAGTTAATTGCTTCTAAGAGCAAACAGCACCCTGCCTCGTGCTCATAACTACATGCTCTTTGGCTATTTTCATAAGAAATGGTTTGGATTTATAGCAAAATAACTTTACTTAGGACTTTCTGCCAAAATCTTATCTTGATAAACGCCCCCCACACGTGGACATCTGGGGACGGCATTTTGAGGCACTGCTCTGAGAGAACACGGAGGAGAGGTTTCGAAGGGCAAGAGAGAGCTTCAAAAGAAGCAATTTCCTTTTTAAGTCTGATCAATAGTGAGGCACATGTACTGTTAAACGCCTCTGAACTCTTTTCAGGGTGAGGCGAAGTGACATTTACAGCAACAGCGAGAACAAAACACCTCTAAACAACTCGGTGCTATTCTGGCTAAGTAGGTGGCACCAGCACAAAATTCTGTTTGTATCTATGTATCTAGGTAGAAGGAGGTTATCAACAGATTCATCTCTAGTCCTCTTCCTGCACTGGCGTCTTGAGCTATTGGACCGGCTCTCTTCTTGTAAGCAACACCATGTAATGAAGTTTCTGCAAGCTGCTGAGATTGGCAACCGTACAAATACCTTTTTTCCATTCTCCCTGTTTCACCTCAGGAAAAATGCTCTTTTTTTCGGAAATGTATGGGTAGCACTGCCAATCTATAATGCTGCTATGGAAGCCAAAAACATAACAACAATGATGATGACAATCATAGCAGGGACTAATTATTGAAAGTTCACAAGGGGCAGGACTCGTGCTGGGCCTTCTGCATTTACTCAGTCACATAACACATAACCCTTCCAGCTCCGTGAAGAGGTATACACTTCTTATCTGACCGGTGAAGAAACTGAGGCACAGCCAGTTTAAGTGACTCGTGTGAGGTAGTACCGCTAAGAACACATGGTTGAACTGGGGTTCAAACCCAGTTTTTCTAACTCTAAACTCAAGTCCTTATCTGCCACACTCACTCTTGTCTGCTCTTGGAATTTCTTAGGTGGGAAGGCAGCCTCTCTAAAGGGGGCAGGGGGTAAGGAGAAGTAATTTGAATACAGACAAGGATATGGCCTGTGTTTTCCAAGAAAGATGAAACCAGAAACAGTAGTGTGTTTAGAATTGAGACAGAGCACCACACCTCAGTTGAGGTGGGGGAGGCTGGAGGCCTTAAGCAGGCAGTCCAGTTGTGGTAGGACTGCACAGCCCAAATCCACTAGTGTTTGGTGAGCACCAGCCACACACCAGCCACACCAGCCACGTCAACCCATGCCAGAATTTCTGAGGTCAGAGACCTTGTCTTCACGGATTTGCAGTCTAGTTAGAGGGAAAGACCAGCAGGAGTAGCAGTTACAACACATGATCAGACCCAATGCTGATGTAAGTACCAATTATTCAGGCATAGGGTTACCCCTTCAGGTGAGGAGGACAGAGGGACCACCAGGAAGGTCTCCCAGAGGCGCTGGGCCATGAGATAAGCCATGAGGGAGCCAACAGAATGAAGTAGGCTATCTGGAGGGCCAGAGGCTAGGATGGGCAGTAGTCTGCAGGAGTGAGGCCAAAAGCTGGAAAATAACAATGACGAATACTGCATGCTGACCCTGTTCCAGGTCCTGTGCAAAAGCATTCAACTGCACAACAACCCTATAAGTTGGGTACCCTTTAAAAAAAAAACTTTATTTTTAAGTAATCTCTGCACCCAATATGGGGCTTGAACTCACAGCCCTGAGATCAAGAGAGTCGCATGCTCTTCCAGCTTAGCCAGCCAGGTGCCCCACTAGGCATCCTGATGCATTTTACTAGGGAGGCAGCCAAGGCATAGAGGAGGGCAGCGCCTAGCACTAAGTGACTCAGCAAAACAGTGGGGCTGGAAATGAAACTTGGGACATCCCATCCCAAAGCCCACAGTGGACCCTGTGCTATGTGGCCTTTCGGGCCCAGTAAGCTCTTGAGGGCAGGAGGGGTTTACACAGGGGAGTGACTCAGAAAACCACTCTTCCAGCTATATGAAAAGTAGGGGCAAAGAGGTGGGCTAGAGGCACAAGGCCAATCAAAGCTAAGACGCAGCATTTTCTCTGCAGCCAAACTTCTCCACCTTATTGGTATCTTCTCTGTGCCACTGCCAGCCGCTCTTCACAAAGCTGTGGCATTCCGAAACAGGAGGGTCAAATGGGGAAACTGATCTGCAGTAAACCAGAAATACCCCTTTCCCCACTGCTCTGAGCTCCTCCACAGCATTTATCACAAGCATCAGGAATACTTCCTTGCAAGTCCCTTTCCTGCCCCTGAATGGTAAGCTCTCAGATGAATTATGTATAACTTGCCTTTGTGCATCCCCAGGATGTAGATGGCAGTGCTTTCTGAATGGCACCTCCCCCTCTCCACAGGTGCTGTTTCTCAGTACTCATCGCGAGAGTGGTGTCTGCAGTAGAGCCAGGAACTCAGAGTGGCCAACTTGGATCCTTTTAGACCATCTGGCAAATGGAATGACTTGGTAACAAGCAAAAGAATACTATGGCAGTATTTTTAAAATGAAGAGCAACTGGGATACCATTTCTAGTGCTAACATTTCCTGGTACTCAGAACATATTGAGCACTCTTCTAAGAACTTTACATGTATCAAGTCATCTAACCGTCATGACAACCTTATAGGGTGGATACAATTATTACCCATTCTCCTGATAGGGAGACTGAGGCACAGGCAGGTTACACAACTTGCCTAAGGCCACACAGTAGGTAAGTCGTAGAGCCAAAACTCAATTCTAGGTGATCTTGCTCAGAGCCACAGTTCTAACAACTATCCTCGACTAACCACCTCTTAGGAGGAAAACTAAAGAGGGGAGATCCGTATTCCAGAATCATACCTAGTTCATGTCACAAAGCAAGTAGATGTAGCCTTTCTGTAGGGTTTACGTGTTTATTAAAAGGAGAGAGTAAAATACAAATAGAACAGCATACATTTTGAAAATCCTGATGCTGGTAAGACATCCTAATGGAAATAGAGCCAGAAGGTACTCTCATTTCTACAACTCTATGAACAGATCCAGCCAACTCAGAAAGGCACAGAGAACAAGTTAATAATGGCCTAAATACAAAAGCATAGCTTCAAATCCAACCTACTATTAATTAATTTATGTATTGCCACTAGGGAGGAGGCAGTTAGTATTAAGTTAGATTAAATTATGGAGAAGCTTCAGCATTGCTGTGACTATTTCAACAGTAATTATTAAGTTGCTATGCCTTCCTTCCCTAATAAAAAAAACCCCTTTATTCTCATTCTCAGAATGCTTTACCATTCACCTGTAGCTTCTTTTGACAGGCATGACAGCTTTCAGATTAGACTAGACTAAAGACATTTTTCAAAGAGAACAAGGAAATCTGATTCGTAAATCCTACCAGGCTTCTGATCCAAACTTGGTCTTTGAAGAATATTTGTTTCCAGTTTTCTCCGAAGTGTCCTGGGTCTCATTGCTGTGCTGAGTATACATACACCTGTTGGGACTGACAGGCCTCAAGGGAACTGTGGACATCCCAAGGGAACAGGGATCCCTCAAGGGAACAGGGAAAGGGGCACTGGATTGGCATTGCAAAGGCCTAGGCTCACTCCTTAGGGGCTCTGTGAATCTGCCCTCAGTCTCTATGTCTATGACACAGAGGCACCCACACTTCTTCCCAGGGTCGGCAGGAGATGCAAAGGAGATAACCCACGTGAAGGTTGTTTGCAAGCTATAAACCACACAAGCGTGAATTGATTCACTGATAACTAATTTGTTGACTAGATAATTGACTAGTTCAGTAGTTAACTGACTAATTAATTAGGTCCTAGTAAACCTCAAGTGGAAGGGCTGAGTTATTACTACCCTGTGGCCCAGGTCTGATGACCTCTATCAGAGGCAAATTTCCACTGTTACTAGAGTAACACCTCATTCTGATTCACATTCTGCCACAAGTACTGCTTTTGTTTGTCCCTGTCAGCATTTTGAGGACATGAAGGGTCATGGGCCTGCCCCTGAAGGGGCCAAACCCTTCCAAGGAAAAGACCAGAGGAAATCCTGAGCAAAGGCTCATTCCATCCCATGCACCTGCTGGAGGGCCAGGAAATACTTAGCAATCACTCCTTCTGTTGCCCTGAACTCAGTTACTCATTCATTCAATGTATTTGCTGAGGACTCACTATGGGACTAGGCCCTGGACACAAGGATAAGACAGGAGCTTATTGTGGAGCTGGAGGCAACAGCCTTGTGGGTAAACCCGGGTGTACTGAGAGCCTGCTGGCAATTGAGGGGGGTGGGGGAGGGTAGAGATAGAAGCCATGGTTCTTTCAGGAAAAGAGGAGGAGGTGGGGAGCAAGACTAGGAATAGTGGAAGGGCACCCCTAAAAAAGCCTGAATGATGTCACTATAAGCCCCAGTTGCCCAGAAAATACACAGACAGCAATGTGCTGAGATGTCAAAATAGGGAGCTCTAAGAGAGATAAAAATAGCTATTATGGTATTTTTACTGCAGTCTGGGAAACCTGTCTGCCTGCCCCTCATCCCAAACCCCAGCAAGATTCTGATTCAGAGGACCTGAGGTGGGGAGAGAACATGTATGCCCTTAAAAGGTTCTACAGATATTTAATATACAAACCCCAACAGATTCTGTTGGTTCTTCCAATATTTCTAGAAGCACATACAAACAATAACATTTATATAACCCATTGAATTAACGTAGAGGTGACTGGCAACACCTATGTACGGACTGGTAGGAAAAAAAATCAGTTTTCTTTCTTTAAATTACACTATTATAAGAATAATTATTACATTATTATAAGATATTATGTTACATTATTATGATTATTATATTACATTATTATGATAAAATGCTAGGGAAGATATTAAACAATGGGTTTTGATAAATATTCCAAATACAATCTTTTGAAATAGCTAAATGCAAGAAGTTTACAAAGGGAACTATACAAGTGAGGTTCAAATATGATTTGAATTGGTATAGCTTTTTGAATGGTTGTAGGAAATATTAAATGTTTTACCACAGTAAGAACTTTATAGCCATGAATATGTGGTAGCACATGTGAAACCCACTCCCAGCATGTAGTTTTAGGAAGCTCTCAGTTGGTTATGTTATCCCAGCTTCTAATTTGAGGTAGAACAAAAATTCACAGGCTCAGAAGATGCAGCCACAGCCTGAATCCTGTTCCAGTGAAATCCCAAGCCAAATGTTAAATAGAAAGTTGATCTAGACACAACTCGGAGACACGTGACTTCTAGAAAGTTTAAGTTAACAAACAAAATGAACAAGCAGCTCCTACATAGCCTGACAACCAGAAAAGAAGGTTTAAGAAAAGAATTTTTTAAAGGCTCAGCTTTCTGAGCTTTAGAGGTGGAGTCAAAGAACTTACCCTATGTTCTTTAGGTACACAGTGATGGCATGCCAGAAAATTCCTGTAAGGTGTTGGGAAGAAGCCAACACTACTCAAAGCAGGCCAGTTTCCTAGGTAAAAGGGCTGTATTTAGAGCAGTATCACATTAATTCCAACAAGACTCTCAATTTAACTTTTATGTTGTTATGTTATCTACAGTCCCAAGATCCAACTAGACTTTTCCAACAAAGAATGCCTTAGGAACTGGAGGCTTCATTATAAGCAGGCATAGGCCAAGGCTCTGTGATGCCTTAGGCCTTTGCAGTGCTGTTTCTTGCTTGGAAAGTCCCTAGCAACCCTTGTGTATGTCGTTAACTCATCCATATCCTTCTAGTTCCAGTTCAAGGCTATGTATTTCTCTGGTTCAGCCTTCCCCGACTCCCCCAGGTACAGCTTCTACCTATTACATCTTGAACAAGTGTCTTGCTGAACCGTAAATTTTGGCAAGCGTGTCTGTCTCTCTGTTAACAGGTAGAGACCACATCCTTTGATGATGATATTCCACTCACCACAAGGTACTAGGTGTGTCACTTGCTGTTATTTACTGAAGGAACTAATGCGTGGATGATCTCTTTCTTCTACCCTCTAGCAATTACTGAAGATCCCCCATCTGCTTCAAGAAGAAACATTACCTACTCCCAGTCTTAAGAACTATAGAAGGATCCTCCAAGTATGAGAGAAAAAGATAGCATCCGTAAAAGGAACCTATGGTACAGTTTCATCAATGAGGCCAGAGTGGTCCCTTAAGGACATAAGCCATAGCTTATTTATTATTCTATTATCTGTCTTTTCCTGCTAAAATGTAAAGCTCCAGAAGGGCAAAGTCATCTTCATTCACTGCTGAATCCCCCCAGGGCCGAAAACACAACACAGGCCTCCAGTAGGAGGGCCGCGGCTCCCGGGCAGCCCGCCTTCTCCTGTGGCCGGTGTCCCCAGACCTGGAGCCCGACGGCTACGTGTGTGGGACACGTGGGGCCCAGGCAGGCACGAGGGGCTTCCAGCGGGACCACCACCAAAGAAGCATGTTAGCCCTTGCGGCCCTGGCCTCACGCTTCCTCGTGCTCTGAAAGGATGCTATGAGGCCCCTGTTGGGGTCACGACGCACCCCGCACAGTGAAAGCCAGCCCGGGGCGGGGCTGCTCTCGGCCCCTCGATGCAGATGCTGGTGGCTGTGCTTCCACAGGTGTTTGCAGGGCATGGAGCCCGGTGGATGCTGACGAGCGTGCTTTCTTACTCTGCAGGTCTGGTCAGTGTGCAGACCTGCGAGGAGAGGGACGTGCCTTGTGGTTTGGGTCAGAGTTGGTCTGCGGAGCTGCCTTCCTGGGCTCTTGGTCCGGGTGCCAGCGCAGAGGTGCGCCGCCGCCCACCCTTGCAGTGAGGGGATTTCAGGGTTGCCTAGGGTCACACTGGCTTGAAACCTTCGAGGGTCTTAAGAGGTGCGAGGAGGAGCTGGCCGTTTGCACAACATGGTTGCGGTCTGTGGCTCGGGTCGGGTTCCTAAGGCTGTAGCTCAGGTGGGGATGCAGCAGATGGTCCCAGGCAGTCCGCGTGCAGCCTGGTGACCAACAGGCCCCCTGGGTGGCCCTGGGCTTTGTGGGCACAGGTCAGTGGGCTGGGAGCACAGTCCATGGGCATGCAGTTTGGTGGGTGGTTGTGTAGCATTATATGGGCTTGTTACCAAAAAGAAAAAAAAAAAAAAAAGAAAGAAAGAAAAAGTACCTGGAGAAGGTGCTCTGTTAAAAAAAAAAAAAAAAAGCTGTTGAAGGAAAGAATGAATGAATGAACAAACTAACAAATGAACCTCTGAAGATAAAGTTCCGAGTAGGAGGACTAAGAGAAAGGAAAGAACTTGGAACAGCTTGTGCACTGCTAAGCATGTTTACAAATTGCTTTATAATCACTAATTAGCTTTTCTAAACCACATCCCTTTGGATGCAGGCAGTACTATCCTCCCAAGTTTAAGATAAGGGAATTCAAACCCAAGGTCACGCGGCAAATCAGCTTCAAGTTCAATGCTTAGCCCCTAGCTGGTAATAAGAACAAGATTAAAGATACTGCTGATTTGTAAAAGGTTGAAATATTAGAGGAAATAAAACAGCGGAAGGCATGGGACCAAGAACGATTTGCACATATTCTCAACACACTGCATCAAAAGAAAAACAGACTGTTCTGTCTGGAATCGTAAGTTCTCAGTGTGTGTACACTGCATTATTCAGTCATCAATTTCCACGGCCCTGAGAGGCAGACATTTGCAGGAAACAATGGGAGCTGCAGTCTCGCTTTGAGTCTCAGGCCCAGCCTGCCAATCAGCAGTGACACCACTGTCACTGGGCGCTTGGGGCTGGCTCTCACCCGGGCTGGGACAAGCTTACAGAGGATGGCCGGGAAGGAGACAGAATAAAACACCTACCTTAAAGAGAGAGAGAGAAAGAGAGAGAGAGAAGAAAAGAGTTAAATCAAACAATAGGATTAACATCAAAAATAAATATATATAATCACAGTTTAGTCACAGTATAATCATCTAGCAGGAAATATGCTCATTTATATTACAAATGAGACTTTAAATTATACTCCCCAAATAAAGGAAAATGGACAGATGTAAAGAGTCCTAATTTACTTCAGGTTTTTAAAATCAAAATTATATTTGCTGAAAAATTATACTTGCTTTCCCCACATTATTACTCAATTTCAAGAAGGGAGAATAAAACATAAATTTTGATGAAACCTAGAAATTAATTTTGATTGGTCTTTTTCAATTCACTTTTTATTGAGCTTGGGAAATGAGACCAATCACCTCTCTTCTGATTTAAAAATTATTTTCCACTAAAAGACACCAACACACTCAATATTACAAGAAGGCCAGAGGCCATAGTGAGTCTGTAGTGTCATGTGGGGAATGAAGGACCCAAGAGTGTCACGAAACAAGATAGTTCCCATCCTTGACATCTTCCTCAAGCCTAGCCCACATTACCAGCAAATATGAAAGCACATCTGAGCACATATTGAAATGGAGACAAGGAAAACTCAAAGCTGAGGATAAATTCTACCCTGACCTTGCAGTTTAATCAATCACTCAAACTCAACCCTAAGTAATGTCAGGTGAAGCATTTTTTTTTTTTAAGATTTTATTTATTTATTCATGAGAGACACACACACACAGAGGCAGAGACATAGGCAGAGGAAAAGCAGGCTCCCTGCAGGGAGCCCAATGAGGGACTCGATCCTGGATCCCGGGATCAGGACCTGAGCCAAAGGCAGATGCTCAACTGACATCCAGGCGTCCCTGGTGAAGCATTTTTAAACACTGAGCACAGGAGTTTCTTGTAGACGCCCAAGAAACGTTAACAATACTGAAAATGGTTTCCTAAGAATTCATCTTCAAAGGAGGACAAAAAGTGATCTGAAGCTCTCTGATCTGAAGCTCTCTCCGTATTCACTTTTTAAAACCACTTTAATGAGATAGAATTTGTACAAAATAAAAGTCATCCATTTTTTGAGTATACAGTTTGATGAGTTTGGGCAAATGTATACAGTGTGTAACCCACCACAATAAAGAGAGAGAACATTTGCATCAGCCCAAAAAATTCCCTGGTGCCTATTATGTAGCCAAACCCCATTCCTCCATCCCAGGACCCAAGGCAATCACTCATCTATTTTTCTGCCCCTGTAGCTTTGCCTTTTCTAGAATGTCGTATAAGTAGAATCACACCGTAAAAGCCTGTGTCTTTCACTTAATGGTTCTGAGACTTAGGCAAGTCGCCGAGTGGTTCAGGAGTTCCTTCTTTTTCATTGCTGGGTAGTATTCTGTTCCTTCACGTCACGTGTACATTCTTCCTAGAAGCCCTAACAGAAGCCCTAGTGGAACAGTGTGCTAACACTCCAAAGGCTATTTCTTCACTTTCCTTGAGTCTGTCCTCCAAAGAAATGTCAACATGGCTTTAGCTGGTCACTTGACTCCTCTTGGGAGGGTCATGCTGGGCAAGTCAATAAGAATTTAAGCAAAGAGTTGGAAATGACTACGTAAGCTGAGGAAACAAAGCCAGAATAAGAAGCCAACATGCTGATGAAATCACTTATGTATAAAAGATTAGACCAACACTAAGTTAGAGAAGGCCGTTCCCCCCACTTATTGATTGAACAGTATTTCTACATTATAGAGAATATTGATATATTGGACGGATTGCCACCCATCCAGTGTGAGGGGTACCCCCATGATACCTGATGATTCAGGGTCTTCAGGTGTTTTGCATGAGTGAGTTTTCAGATAACTGAAATTTATCTTATTAAATGCTGTTAAGTACTAATTAAGTACTAAAAAGGTACTAATTCCATGCCTTATTAAACAGAGTCTACTGAACATAATTAAACGTTTACTTGATGATGCAGAATCATCATTACAAACAGTCTAGCTATTGTGCTGAGCGCTTAAACAGAGATGGTCTCAGGGCTTATCAAGTTTGGCAGACTTGTATCTTCCTATTCAAAATAGCCCAAAACAATTGCCATTCTTATTTATTCATTTATTTTTTTAAAGATTTTATTTATTTGAGAAGAGAGAGAGAGAAAGAGAGAGAGAGAGAGCACAAGCAGGGGAGGGGCAGAGGGAGAAGTAGACTCTCCACTGAGCAGGGAGCCCGATGCAAGGCTTGATCCCAAGACCCCAAGATCATGACCTGAGTTGAAAGCAGACCCTTAACTGACTGAGCCACTGAGGCAACTCAACAATCGTCATTTTTAAGTAGAAGTTTCAGTCTTCTTCCAAAAATATTACCTTGCAGTCTTGATACTATTATGTTCTTGCTGCTAACCTACTACTGTTTACCCTTTAAAAATTAATCAAAAAACATTACCATGATTCAGAAAAGTTTAGAAAGTATCCAAATAGATACTTAGAAACTGTTCACAGCTGATCTATTTCTTTCAGATTTTTTTCTACTAGTAAAATATATATATAATTTTTTACATTCTAAAACCAGTTTGGCTACCTCCCGAGGCATAAGGAGAACAGAAAAAAGAAATCCCTCATAAAATACTATCTGAACAACCAGTCTTCATATTTTGGTGAATTTCCTTTTCTTTCTTCCTGTGCAACTGGGTTTCCCAAATATTTGGAGGATACATATAATTTGGATACAATAATTTGGCCACTCCTAGGACCACATCTTACCAAATGCGTTTCTTGAATTTGCTACATAACCACCATTTTTTGGAGGCTACCAGCAATAGGGCCAGTCCTATCTCATCATTAGCCATTTAGGATATTTCCAATTTCCTGCTGCTGTACATAGACTTCAGAGAACATTTTACACATCAAGAAGTCTAACTTCCTGATGTTTAATCTTCTCAGAAAGCATACCTGAGCATTATATGACTTGAGAGTAACTCCTTGGTATCATCAAGGTGAAGTCTAAGAAATGGTTTCACTCTTTAACTCATCCATTCACCTATTCATTCTTTTAACAAACACTCACCATGGCAAATGAATATTACTCCTGATACCTGCCACCTGGGTCTTAATCAGTGATGGAACAATAGTCTCAGGACTGTTTGTGGGGCGCCTGGGTGGCACAGTCAGTTAAGCGTCCAATTCTTGGTTTTGGCTCAGGTCATGATCTCAGGGTCACAAGACTGAGCCCCACATTAGGCTCTGTGCTTAGTGTGGACTCTGCTTGAGATTCTCTCCCACCTCCTTCTGCCCCTTCAGCTCGTGCTATGTCTCTCAAATAAATAAATCTTAAAAAAAAAAAATGAACGGTTTGTGTCAGTTGGTTATTTAAGTTTAATAGTAAAAGACTGGTTAATAACAATGCATCATAAAACCTTCAGAAGGAAAGGAGGATGTTTCATGGACCATTTGTTTTGTGTATGTGGTGTGTGTGTGTCAGTTTTAAGCTATTAGTTTTTAAAATCAGTACTTTTTAATGGAAACAACTTGACCAAAAATTTGTCACAGAATTTTGAGACCCATTAAAAGTTTAATGAGAAAAAAAATACACTTAACCAAGTTCCCAGTTGATGTTAGAGATCTTTTTTAGTTAAAAAGAGTCAGACACACTCCCTGCCCTCCCTAAGTTCACAAGTTGGCTGTGGGGACAAACTTGTTGCACTTGAACAATTAGAGCAACAAAGGAACAGGCATGAGTCACAGATTTGCTGCTAAGCTGCACTGTACTGATGATACATGCATCTCGGAGTCTGTGGGAGGATAAACCTTCCTTGGCTAATGTGGTCAGAGAGGGGCAGGTGAGGGGCCTTTAGTATAGGTAAGGTTGTCCCATCCACTTACACCAGCTTCATGTACAATACTGTTCTAATATTAATGAAAATATGAGCTCCAAGTCTTTTCTCCAATCCAAAGTCATGCATAGCAAAAATGATAACGTTTTCTTTCTTGACATTAATTGCCATTTGTGTGAAGGAATCAAGACCTTATGATGTCAGGGAGCATTCACACATGAGCTAGGCTGTGTTGCCTATGAACAGCCTCCGCTCCCCAGGTCAAGCTCTCAATTTAAGCCACCTGAACCAGACAACCAAATCCCCTCTCCTGCTCTGTCAACAAATGCATGAAAAGCCTTTTTTTTTTCTTCATGCCTTTTCAAACTGGAAACAGTACCAAAGAGGTGTGTCACCAGGGTCAGGAAAAATGTCTACGGAGAAAGAAAGGGCAGTGGTTCATCTATCTTTTTCTCTGAAGATCAAATGTGAACAGGGGGGTTCACAGGTCCCCACCCCACCCAAGTCTCTCAGACATATGGGGCCTTGTTTTCGTGGTCTATGGCAAGCCCTCCTGGGCATGCCTCCCTTATTGGAGAATTTCTCAGTGTAAGAAACTGGGAGGAGAATCTAGTTGTAAGAGCAGAAATAAAGAACTAATGGGAAAGCCCAAACCGGTGAGTTCAAATAAATTCCTACACAAGTGACACATTTTTTTTTTCCATTTGAATCAGTGGGAAAGAAAAAGTTCACTTGTCTTTCTTTTTTTTTTCTTTTTTTTTTTCTTTTTTTTTTTTCATTTTTTTTTTTTCACTTGTCTTTAAACCCAACATTTGCCTCAACAAATGTATTTGCTGAAAAGCATCTGATATGGCAAGGAGCTAAATAATTACTAGATTATTCACTTGTTTTTCAGAATCATCTTGTTTTCTTCACACTGTTAATTTTCTTCTTCCACTCTCCTCCTGCCATGCTCCTCCTCTGGTGAAATAAGCACACTGTAGCAGTCTGAATTTGACTGCAACACCCTCAACACTCACATCAGAGCAAATGGAGCATGCACATGTTCACGAGAGACCCTGCGCTGTTGGCTGTGCACCTCCGTGCCCAGGCCAGAGCCCGAGGAATGTTCCCTGGCTCCTTCAGAAAGGTCTTTCAGCTGTCTCAAGGAACATCTAGACTCTTCCAGAAAGCAGTCAAAGAACTGAGGAAGCAGAATGAGGGTTACACAAAGAGGAGATGATCACTCCACCTGACAGAAGAGCATGTCTGGAGACTTTAGAGGGTGGTCCTTACAGGGACCCTACCAGACTTTCTGTCCTGTCAATGGTTGGACGAGCACCCCAGGAAGAGCAAGAGAGGTGAGCAAAGATAGTCAGGCACAGCCGAGGAACTGCCAACCAATTTGGCACAGCTGGCTGGCAAGAGTTGCTCCCAGACTAGGATTTCAGAAAGCAGGACTTTAAAGACAAGTGAAGTGCCAAAGAAGAGCCCAGAAAGTTATTTACTACTATCATCTTCCTATCATAAAAGAAACACAGGTTAGTGCCCACTCTCACCAAAGGGCATCATCTCAGAATAAAGAACGCAAATGACGTACTAACTTGAAGAGACAGTGTCTCTGTATTTTTTGTCACTTGGCTGCAGACCAATGGAAATGGGTGTGAGATTTGAGTGAGAGTACTACACATTTGAGTCAGATTACTACAGAGCTTAGGTGGACCTTCCCTCTCCTAAGAGGCAAATAAGCTTTCTCAAGGTTCAGAGTGGAGTGAGATCAGGAGGTGCTCAGGAAGGGACAGGAAGGAGGCCTATGTGGCTGGAAGGGCACATACTTCTCTTGTTGCAGGCCCCTGAACCCTGAAGTGTGTGAAGTGTACTCATCAACTGTTTTAAAACACAAGTGCACAGATTCAATATAAGGGACTGTTAAAATTTTCATGTACAAAGAATTTGTACTAAAAGTAAAAATGTTTACATTGTAAGGTTAATGGAAAAAGTATGATATATATTACACATAGTAACTTAACGAATTGTGCAAATAAAGACTGAAAAGAAATACTTGCAAATGTTTACAGCCATGGCCCTGGGAGGAGATATTATGAATGTGCTTTTTGTATATTCTCTAAAGTTTCTATAATTTATGTTCATATTTTTCTTTATCTTCTTCATTTTCTACAATACTTTTAAAACCAGAGGATGGGGCATGTGGGTGGCTCAGTGGGTTAGGCATCTGCCTTCAGCTCAGATCAGGATCCTGGGGTCCTGGGATTGAGCCCCACATCCGGCTCCTTGCTCAGCGCGGAGTCTGCTTCTCCCTCTGCCCCTTACTCTGCTCGTGCTCTCTCCTCTTGCTTTCTCACTCTCAAATAAATAAATAAAATCTTTAAAAATAAATAAAAACAAAACCAGAGGATAAAATATGTTTACTTTTACAAGCATGAGGGTCAAACTTAAATTTTTAAAAATTCTGCATTTTGAAATTGTTATAAATTTGCCACAATTCAGTGAAAGTTTCGCAGTAACACTCATTACCAGTAAAAAACAAAGAGTTGCGGCTCATGTTGACATACACTTATTATTTTTATTTCTGTTTAGAATATTTATCACATTATCATTTAACTCACCAATTTCTCAAAACAAATCAGCAGGTTCATGTCTTTATGAAGTTCCATTCTGACATGAAGTAGGAGTTTCAATTTGACTTAATTATTTCATCACCTAGAGGTGACATCTAGCCAGATCTATTGATTAATGATGTTCTCTTCCACTCACACACAAAAAGGCTACAGGTCAGCTAGTGATAAATAGATTTAAAAGGAAATGAAGTAGCTTTGATGAAGTCATGACAGAGTTGTCATATCTCTTCTGTGTAGAATTTTCCCACATTTGACCACATCTCTCCAACAAAGTTACTAAGATCCACTCAAGTACCCTAAAGTTCTATACTTAGTATAAAATTCCACAAGTATGAATCCCAAAATGGCTTGCTTTATTACTCATGAAACCTTGAGTCTAGTTCCTGATATAAGTTGACCCTCTGGAGCACCTGGGTGGCTCAGTGGTTGAGCATCTGCCTTTGGCTCAGGATATAATCCTGGGGTCCTGGGATCAAGTCCCACATCAGGCTCTCCACAAAGAGATTGCTTCTCCCTCTGCCTATGTCTCTGCCTCTCTGTGTCTCTCATGAATAAGTAAATAAAATCTTAAAAAAAAAAAAGTTGACCCTCTGACCCACCAATAACCCATTCACCAATTACCCACTATACTAACCACCTGTCAGCACATTAAACACTCCATGTAAGACATTATATTAATTTCGTCTACCTCCCACTGACTCAGAGAGAGGGGGAAAAAAATCAAAGGCCACATAAGTAAAATAAATCTTGATTTGGTCTTCCTTTAAAGAAGAGAAAGATAAAAATAAATTCTACTCAGGAAATAAGAACAAGAGTAACATGTTGAGTTAATGAAGAACAATAGTTGGGGAAGCAGTGACTGGAGAAGGGGTTACAGATACAGGAAAAGTATCTGGAAGGTCAAAGGTGTGAAAAGGGGAGAGACCGTGAGAAAAAATGACACCAAGGAAGCACAAAGAAGATACACAGATAAACAAATAGAGATACGCAAAGATGACTAAAATAAAAAGTTTTTTAGAACTATCATGACAAAGTTTTTTAAACCTGTGTAAATCTGTGTTGCATTTTCACAACCACAGGCATGTAGGAGGATAGGTAGTTCTACGCAGAACATTAAAAATGTGTATCATATAAAGGTTTGTTGAGCTATGGCTAACTTCCCACTTCCAAGGGCCAATTTCCAGTTTATGACAATTTTCCCTTTGATTCAAAAGAAAAGACAGAGAAAAATGCTTGGGCAGAGAACAGCCTGGGATTGTCTCCAACCAAACAACACAGCCTGGGACACAGCCTGGGACTGCCAGGCCAGCAGCTCCACCCCCACTTTCTAGTTTAACAAAAGAGAAGGAAAAACCAAAACTACACAAGCCTTAGCTCCCCTTCTCCGCTTCCCTGTCCCATGGTCCCCAAGTCCCACACAGCACTAGTCCCTGGGAGCCAAATGCAGCCTGCTCTTCCCCCACCCATGCCTTCCCACACACAGTCACCGGCTCGGAAACATCTGCCCTTCACCTTCAGACCCCTCTTCCTTCTAGACCCTGTTCCAGGGTCACCCTTAAGTTTGGCCTTCTTCCAGTAACTACCTTATACCCATGCTCCAGCCCCTCCCACTCACCTCCTCTGAAGCTGTGTGGGCAGTGTGGGGCCACCAGTAACCCCAAAGAGACCTTGGTAGGCTCATGTTTGAGCACAGTTCCCAACACAATGTTGGCCAGGGAATAGTCTCTTAGAAAATGTTTGCTGAAAAAAAATTAATTAAATGGAAGCATCTGTCTCTTCTGTAAACGAATTAAGCCTAGACTAAAAGCATCACTTTTACACTTAAAAAAAAAAAAAAAAGAACAATTTATTTAAAGTCTCTTTTTTTCTAAACTCTACATTCAGATCGTGATCTAAAAAAGAAAGAAAAAAGTAAGAAAGAAATGGTTTTAATTTTTCTGTTGGGAAATTTTCATTTAATGTCCAGATTGTAGGGACATCTGGGTGGCTCAGCAGTTCAGTTGAGTGTCTTCCTTGGGCTCAGGGCATGATCCCAGTTCCGGGATCGAGTCCCACATCAGGCTCCCTATGAGGAGCCTGCTTCTTCCTCTGCCTGTGTCTCTGCCTCTCTCTCTCTCTCTCTCTCTCTCTGTGTCTCTCATGAATAAATATATAAAATCTTTAAAAAAATAATAGTATCCAGATTGTAGCTTTTTTTTCAATCATAATAAAAGGCAAGGGGAAAGAAAGAAGAAAGAAAGAAAGAAAGAAAGAAAGAAAGAAAGAAAGAAAGAAAGAAAGAAAGAAAGAGAGAAAGAAAGAAGAGAGAGAAATAAAGAAAGAAGAGAGAGAGAGAGAGAGAAAGAAAGAAAGAAAGAAAGAAAGAAAGAAAGAAAGAAAGAAAGAAAGAGAGAGAAAGAGTCCATTCCAGATGATGATACCAGGAAATTCTGTCTAAGGCAAACTTGGGCCATCATAATTTCCATTCTGAGTCTGTCTTCACCCTCCACGACCACATTGAACAAATCAATTTTCTCTTCCTTGACAGGCTTCCTCATATGTGTAGCTATGTTCTCTTCATGAAGCTAAGCATTATGACAATAGGACTCTTCCTTGTTCAAGGTTTCCAGAGCTTTTATTTTTTGACAGCCCTTCCCTAGATACCTATTTCACTAAATGTCACAACCAGAATTGATGTGGTCTAGCAATGCCCATGGTGGGGTGACCACTCACCATAGTCAGGATATGATGATACCTCTACTAAGTCGGCTTTTGGAGGCCTGTGGGCCTTTTCAGTTTTTGAGGAACTGAAAACCCATAACTTTTTTTGCATAGCATAGATCCTCTTCTGCCCCACCCCCACCCCATATTTTCCCTGGAACAGTCAACATGAGAATCTAAAAGTAGTCCCCGTCAAAACTTCACTATGAAAAATCCAGGGAAAACATTGGGAAATGCTGAGAATTCTGAGCATCTGGTCCTTTCATAATGGGATGAAGGAAGTATATGAATGACAGTCCCTAACACTGGCTTCCAAGGTTTGGGGGATTGTTATCCTGCTTGACTTCCCTCCACTCAGGAGGATATCTGGCTTGTATAAGGAAGAACCTGCATAGCACAGATCAGTTTTTGCTAAAATCCCACAATCAGAGCTAACAATAGAATGGACCAGAATGGAGCTGAAAAGAATTAACGTGCCCTTAATCATCACAATGTTTAGGGGCACCTGGCTGGCTCAGTTGGAGGAGCATGTGACTCTTGATCTTGGGGTTTCAAGTTTGAGCTCCATGTGTAAAGATTACTTAAAAATAAAAATCTAAAAAAAAAATCATCACAATGTTTAAGCATGGCAGTGAGCCATTTGTTAGGATTCTTACAGAAGAAATCTTGTGTGAGATTGCTGGATGAGTTTGAGACCTTAGGACCCTTCCAGTATTTAAAATTTGATAATTATAGAGCCTCCTCAAGATCCCTGAGCAAACTTAATCTCATTTCCAATATTCTGGCGCCCTAGAATAAATGCAGGATTCAAATATTCACTTAATAATCAACCAACAACCCAAACCACATTTACTATTTCCTAGATGCCTGTCATTGTCTATCCAGGTGAAACTGTATCCTTTATTATTCTGCTTGTACCTTATTAGTCTATCACTGGGCAGCTTTAGGATACTGATGACAATATTAAACCATTATTTAATGATCTGTCATTCCCAACTATCATTTACTAGTTACAGTACTTAATAATCAATTTCAAAATTTCTGTAACACCAATGACTACAAATGTATTCAATTTCTAGTATTACTAAGGTGACATCTACATACTGAAATAAAAACCTGTGTTCCTATGATAGAAAAGAATGGCCTTTTCTCCTCGAAGGAAATTATATTCAAGATAGACAAAACATACTAAGGAGAACAAGAGCCAAAACATTAAAAAAAAAAAAAAGAAAGAAAGAAAGAGCTTAGAAGCAGATACAGTAATCTATTTGCAACTGCTATCTGCCCTTGTTCAAGAAAACTAAAAATAAAATTGGCCTGTGGTTTACTAAATTTGGTTGCAAGTGCTTTTCCCACCAAACCACTCTGCAATCACATCAATCACTAATAAAAATGACTGGGAGGGGGATGGAAGAGAGGCTATAGTAAAAATATACTGCATATTTTCTGGAATGGATGATGAAACAGAATCACTTCTTGTTTCAACTATTTTAGCACCTTCTCATTTTACTCAATTTCAGGCCCATTAAAGGGACTGGGTATTTGTGCGGAATACCAGGAGAACTCATTTTGGAAGAAGATTAAATCCCACCCTAGTAATAAACTGTCTTCAGTTACTGTACACATCAGTCAAACCAAATAATTCATTCTGGGTTTAACTCATTCTGTAGGACTCTGGAATAATGCATCACTCTTCTGATAGAGGTGCGAGTTCACTAATTACCAAACTAAGCCACCAAGAGTCATACAGTCTTCATCCTTCCCCAATAAAGTGTGTTTTAGTTATGAGGCAAGAGGAGAAATTCAGATGGGAAATGAGCAATTTGGGAACCTCTTACAGCTCTCTGGCCTGCAGTAAGTAATCCTTTCTTCCTCTTTCAGAGTCAATCAGCAAAAGTGCTGAACGCAGAAAGCAGGGCTTGGCCACTCGTGGCCATGCAGCAAGTAGAACCTCCACCCAAGTTCTGAATTATCACACTGACCCAAGCAAAGGAGACCAGGAGAAACAACCACATCCAGGTTGGGATAGCCTAGTATGTGTATCATGTACACGTGCACTTATGTGTGTAACGACAGAAGTACAAACACAAGTACTACTTTTAGAGATTGTGCTTTATGGCAGTAAAGAATATAGTCCCTAGAACCCAACTACCTGGGTTCAAATTCTCACCCTGACGTTTACTGGGTAGAAGATCTTGTGCACAGTAACTTCGCGATGCCTCAGCCTTTTGCTCTGTAAAGTGACCATACAAGATACCTACCTCATAGAGTGGCTGGGAAGTTATACAGGCTAATACAGGTAATGTCCAAAGTACAGTACCTAGTATACACAGTATTCATTCAGCCCAAATTGTCACTCACTCTAGCACACTGGCGTTTTGTGGCAGCCAGGAGCTATGCAACCATATGCTTAAATACCAAATCACCTAAATTGTTCAGCCACAGCCATTAGTCCTTAACCAAGTATTGCTTGCGAAAGGTTCTGTTGGCTCTGTCTCCTTTCCAGGCATCAAGCGTCTGTTTTCCTCAGAATCTGAAAGTCACTGGGTCAAGGCTGTCAAGGCCCCTTTTCACACAGAGCAATCAGTCAAAGACTGAGAACGCTCTGTGCAATCGTGGTGGTGGTGGTGGTGGTCGCCTGGCCAATTTCATGGGGAGTCACTTCGTGGCTTTGGCAGAGCCTGCCACTGTCTGCTGGAATCAATCTGGAGCCAAAATATGATTTGTCTATTTTGACTTGTGTACATTTTCTGAGTACAAGAGACTATTGATAAGGAATCTAAGTAAGAGGAAAAAATGTTTGTTGATTCCCCTGAAAGCACAAAATGTTCATTCAGTGAAGGGAGGGAAGCCATTTGCTCATTATAATTATGGATTAAGGCTATATCTTCTACAGCAGTGGTTTCCAAATGCTGAAACATAAGTTGCTGGGTCCCACTCCCATAGTTTCTGCTTTAATAGGTCTGGGACAAGGGACTTGGTACTGAGAATTTGCAATTCTTGTACAGTACCCAGAGACAATGATGCTGCTGGTCTGGGGATCACTGCATTTTTGAGAACCACTGCATAAGTAGGAAGACCTACTCGCTATAATAAAGTTAAGTTCAGATCCCAGAACAGAGTATACTACCAAGTAAAGAAGGAGTTACCATTCTCATCAGATATTTGTTGAATGAATGTACAAGTAAACAAGCACATGAGTAAGTCCTCTTCCATCAATACATTTCCTGCATTTATTTATATCAAAGCTACTGAACACTGTATATAAATCAAGATGGTCATCACTATCCTTCAACCACAGTGGATTTTAAACAGAAAAAAGATCATATCACATACACACATCCTGTGATGATCTGCTAAATGTTCCCCAACATCTATACTCTCCTTCCTTTTAACAGAAGCTCTAGAGTTGTCACTGGGCAAATGGTTGCCCGTTTGCAAACTAGATTTCTCCACCTCCCTGTAGCCACGTGTGCCCAATGACAACAAAGTCCCTCTTGTCCTAGGCTGAAGATTACCCAAGGCAAGAGGAGGCCAGCGTCATTCCAGAATCTAGGACCATACTCTAAAGCAAAGGTTGGCGAACTTCTGTAAAGGGTCAGACAGCACATTTTTTGGCTTTGCAGGCCATATGGTCTCTGTTGCAACTATTCAACTCTTCCATTGTAGCACAAAAGCAACCACAAACAAGATGAAAATAAATGAGTATGGCTGTGTTCCAATAAAACTTTATTTATGGACATAGAATTGGAGTTGCATATAATTTTCACATGTTAGAAAATATTTTCCCAACCATTTAAAAATGTAAAAACCAATCTTAGTATGTGAGCCACACAAAAACAGAGTACAGGCCAAATTTGGCCCATGGGCCATAATTTGCCAACCATGGCCTAGAGGATGATGGAGCAACAACAGAGAAGGAAGCTGTCCTTAAAGAGCCTCATGGAACAGAGGTACTATCCACCCAAACCACAGTCTGCTTCTGTTAACAACGCAGAAAGAAGCTTCTACTCTGAGTAATGGCATTTCAGGGTCCCTATGAAGAAAGCTTACAGTGTAACTACAGACCATGCAGCTACATATATGAATTAACATTTTGGTGTGAGATAGTCTGAGATATTAGGACTGTTCAAAATGAACAAAAAGTAAAGAAATGGAAGAGTCCTTTTTTAAAATCTCTGATGTAAGCTTCAAACCCATGTTTCTTGCTAACCTTCTAAGGCAGCAGAACCCACAGAGGTCAACATCAATCTTGGTTGCTGCAAACAGAGACTGCCTAATGTCTGTCTACTCTCTCATTATTATTGCATAACTAAACCCGGACAATAGATCCTAAAGATAACACTTCTTAGCCTCCCCAAGCTTAGTTGGGAGTGGGATCCCTGGGCCTAGGAGAAAGGAGGCCACAATGAACACATGTGTGCATGTGCATGTGTGCACATGCTCATGCACGTGCAAGCGCGTGCGCGTGTATACACACACACACACACACACAACACACACACTTCCTAATACTGCTCAGGCCTCTCCCTCCCCATCCAGATCTATTGTCTACCTCCCACTGGCAGCCAACGTAATGTAGGCATAGCACAAGGATTCCTAGAAAGCCCTTTTGGTCTTCCTCTAAGCTTGGAAATCAAGGAGCCTCAACTAAGAGCCCCCGTGATCCTGAGGTAAAGAGGAAGAGAACGGTAGGGATCTCAGTTGGCATGAATATCCTGGGTCACTGCAGAAGAACCACAAGCTAAAGCCAGAATTCTTTAACCTAAGCTAAAAGAATCAAGTGGCCCCAGATTAGATCCTATTTGCACAATTAAATAAAGATAACAGCTGCATCAGTACAGTGCATAACTCAAGAGACAGAATTCTCAGCTATAATGGAGCAACAATCACAGGCTCAAGATGATGTCCTGTAAGGGGGGATTCTGGGAAGGCCAGTTTTGCCTGCAGGTCCTCTCACCATGGGCTTACCCGGGTCCTATTATACCTCCCAACTGTTCCTCTATACCTGCAGCCCTACAGTGACTGCAGCTAAGCATTCAATTTGATGTGCACTTGGAATTAGGCCTAGTGATGTCAAGCCCTCAAAGAGATGTCAAGGAACTTCACTCCTCATTTTGGCTCTCCACTAATGGCTGACAGCCAGCTGGTCAGAGCATCCCAATGTACTAACCTGGGCCCAGTAAATGATAGTACACTTGACCGAGTCTCTGCTTCAAGGAACTCACACCCGGTGAGGGAGACAGAGAACAGTTGAACAAATATGTAAGTAATACGGTTCCAGTAGAGGCCAGTCCTAGGCAGAGATATAACGGGGTAACATGACAGCATGAGGAGGGAGTGCAGGCTGCTCAGTTAGCTGAGGTGGAGGACAAGGAGCCCATCAAGGGTGACAGGCAGGGGTGCGGGTGGTGAGCCCTATGAGCCCATGTCATCCTTCCAAGTGTAGATAGAGCCTGTTATCATGGATATTGCATGCAAACTGGAGTCTAGTGAATTAGACTTCACGCCTAAGGCCTAAACAATTTTTAAAAATTTTTACCCAAATTTTTGCCCTGATATTCCTCATTCATAAAAACATAATTAATTGGAGGATTTAGATGTTCTTTTAGCGTAGACTGTGATCTTTTAAAAGCAGCTACTTCAGTTTTGTTTACCATAGCAAAAAGAACTTAACAAAGATGGGGTGATACTGCCTCCAAGGTGGTGAAAACGTTCTGAGGTGGAATCTCTCTCTCTTTATACACAAAGCACAGATAGACATACAGTCCAAAACCACACAGGACATGTGTAGTATTACAATTTCACGGGGGTAGGGGGAAGATACGGAACAATGTCTACAGTAGTTCCTGGGGAGGGGCTTCATGAAGAAAGGGCTGAGCAACACTGATTTACATAAATACCTCATCTAAGACTTAACAGCCTGAACTCCCACCGTCATTCTCTACCCCCTTCTGCTTTCCTGTTCTTTCCAGCACTTACCACTACCCGACATAACCATTTTGTTGCTGCTGCTTATCTAGGTCCCCCATCTAGAAGGCAGGCTTCATGACAGTCAAGGCTTTGTTCACCGCTGTGTCTGCAGCACTTAGAACAGTGCAGGCACGGGGTGGTGCAGGCACATTGCTTGTGTGAAAGTAGGCTGTTGGCTTACATGTCCTCAAAGGCTCCTCCTGCTGTCAAGTTCTGTGATTCTAAGATGCCCTTAATAGCAATGTCAGCCACAAAGTATCATTTTTGATCCATCCCAGGAGGCCATTCCTTGCATACCAAAAGCATCTCATGAGAAGGTGGCAGTGACACCCCCACCCCCACCCAGGGCCAGCTGTGTTTTAGGAAGACTTTGGTGTATTTATCAAAGCAGCTCCATGCAGAAACTTCACTGTAACAGAACCTCACACTGCATCAGGTGGTGATGAGCAGATAGGAGGATTTCTGAAATTATCAGCAAGATATGGACCTTTCAGACTCACACTCAGCTTCTAACTATCAAGAGGGAGGTAGGATGGCTTCTTGGCCTTTTGACTATGATCAAGTGAAGGGGAGGGAGTGGGTTTAGGAGTCTTTCTTGGAGAAGACAAATTCCTGAGTTGTCTGTATGCAACACAGCATCTTTAAACCTAAAGGAAACCTCAGAAAGCATTCATTCTTGCTTGAGAGTGTAGCTGTAGATCTCAAACTGTAGATCTCAAAGTAACTGGTTACGTTTAGTGAGTGACAGAGGGCAAGTTATTTATCTATGGCGTAGCTCATCTCTTTCATCTGTAAACTAGGAATAGTAATAGGTCTACCCTTATATGTGAATTAATTCATGTAAAGGACTTGGAATCATAGTAATACCTAGTATACTATAGGCATTCAATATTAGCCACCATCACTATAATTAGCACTTTGGTTTTTACTTCTTTTAAACTTGAAAAATTTTTAATCTAAGAAAAGAACACCCCAAATCTCTGGATGGAAGGGATTAGAACTACTATCTAGTTCTATAGAAATCCTAGAGCCCCAAGAAGCACTCCTGGGAAACCTGTAATTAAGCTCAATACAAATATTTTACTCCCCAGGAAATGGAGACTCAAGATTGATGCGACCGTTCTAAGTCACACTAGAACTCCAATCTCAACTACTGACCCCTCTTGTGTCATGCTACCAGGTGCCTCCTCATTATTAATTAAATACACAATGTGTGTGCTAACAGGACTTCACCGCTGTCATAGGAATGAAGGAGCATGGGTGACATGCAGAAACCGAGCGCAGAAAGCAGTGCACTTGACATTCACGGAGAATCACGGAAGTTCACCACGACCCACAGTGCAAGGCAAAGTCCTTCTGTGGAATCCCTAACAGAGGGTAATACAGCCGCTGGCTTGAATATTTCCAGAGAACCCACTGCCTTTCCTGATAGCCTTTGCTACTGATTAGCTATAGCAGCCAGAATTAGAAGCAGTATATAGCTACCCTCTATTCCTAAGGACTCTACCATTGCCAGAACGGTATGATGAAGGCTTTGGAGTTAAGCAGGCCTGGCTGTGTAATCCTGACAGTTACTCACCCTCCTCAAGGTTTAATGTCTTGACCTAAAAATGCAGCTAACAACAGAACACCCCTCAAGGCCTTCCTGAGGGAGTCAAATGAGAGAATACATTCAATTGTGAGTCCTATATTTGGAGCTCAATGTATTGTAAATCCTATTATTATTATAAACACCCACTCTTTCTGCATTCATTTTTTTTTTTAAGATTTTATTTATTTATTCATGAGAGACACAGAGAAAGAGAGAGAAGCAGGGACACAGGCAGAGGGAGAAGCAGGCTCCATGCAGGGAGCCCGATGTGGGACTTGATCCCGGGTCTCCAGGATCACGCCCTGGACTGAAGGCAGCGCTTAAACTGCTGAGCCACCGGGGCTGCCCTCTTTCTGCATTCAACTACTAGAATATATATTAGCTAATCAACAAAAGCAAAATTCTCAAAAGCAAACTTACTTGTTGGTCTCAGGTGGGAACCCAAATTAGGCCCTTCCATTCCCCACAGTAAACCATTCTCATTAGGCCTCACTGGGGGCTACAGCACCAGTGTCTCTGCAGCTACAAGCAGCCATGCGATTAAGTTCTCACCAATGGAACAGCGGTGGAATGACGGGTTACCATCGAAGCCCCTGTCCATAACACATTGTTTAAGTGCAATCCTCCACCTTCTTTTCCTTTCTCCTAAAATGAATACAAAGGTTCATCCTCAGGGAAGGACCCTAGAGAACTCAGCTTTTACCATATAGCAGAGGAGTAGACTTTAGGAGAGCAGAGAAACAAGATGGAATGAACTTGAAGCCCTTAAAGATTATATGGAACTGAGTGGCCTGCCAGCTAGATCCATATAGCCCAGATCCTTATGGGAAAGAAAAATAAATTCCCTGGACCTTTCATCTATGTAATGTCAGGCCTATTTGCTAACAATAGCTGAGTCTTTAACCTGGCATGTCCACTCCTTGGGAGAAATGACTAAGCTGAAAATTTATAATACTTTTGAACAAGTTGATGATAAAAAAATCACAGACGCAATTTGAGAGCCAATTCAGGGGTTAGGACAGGAGTTAGACTAGGAGAACACACTATTCTTTAAATGCCCTTTAAATCTTGTAGACACACCATGAAGATCAGCCTCCATACTGTTTTCAACTGCTCTGTTATAACAAAGAAGCCACAGCTTCCTTTAGTGTGTACAAAGTGTCTGATTAAAGGCAAAGAATGGAACTAACTCAAAACCTTTACATTCCTATGGCTTCAGAACTCTTTATTTCTAAGCAAAATGTGAAAGTGGAAAAAAAAAAAAAAAGAATGACTAACTCTGTTTTTAGGAATAATCTAATCTAGTCCTTGGAGCTAAAGGCTTTATGGTAGAGGATACTTGTCTGGATACAATTCAGTCAATATCAGTTTACGTTCCTACATCATAAACTTGGTGCTATTGCAGAATGAGGACACGGAGATGAAACACAGAGCCATGAATCATGCCTTTTGGAGGCTTACAATCCAGTAAGGAAACACAGACATACTTAAAGAATAATGGAATGTCGTCTGTAGTACCTGTTACACCACATAATAATAAAGCATTAACAGCATCAGCTCATTATTTATTAAATGTTTAACATGTGCCAGACACTGTGCTAGGACTCACCACTTACTTAGCTCTCATAACAGCCCTCTATGGTAGGTATCACATTTCTCATTTTGTAAATGAGAAAATTATACTTTAGTAAGTTGCCCAATGTCACAGAGCAGCCCACCCAGAACCTGGAGTGTCTGATACCAGTGACCATTCCCTCAGCCACCAGAAGGTGTGATGTACAGTAAAGTTGGAAAGGTCTCAGACTGGCAGGTCAGCCCTTTCCCATCCTCTGGGACAATGGTTTGGAACTGGGGAACAGAAGTGTCCTAAGATCCAGCCCACAAGGCAGTTCCAAAGCTTCTCTGAAGCATTCTGTGCTGGGAAAAGGCATTATAGTTAGGGTCAGCCTTGCCAAACAGCTCAGGAACTTAGAAGACAGGCATATGGGGCCACCCAAATTAAAGTCTTTGAATTCTTTTGTTCATTCGTTCCTTTTTTTTTAGAGACAGAGAGAGTGAGAGCAGGGGGAAGGGTGAGGAGGTGCTGGGATGGGGGGAGGGCAGAGGGAGAGAGAAAATCTTCAGCAGACTCCGCACCCAGTGCAGAGCCCCCACACAAGCTCAATCTCACACCCTGAGATCATGACCTGAACTGAAATCAAGGGTTGGATTTAACCAACTAAGCCACCCAAGCACCCCTAAAGTCTTTAGATTCTTTTTTTTTTTTTTTTTTTAAGATTTTATTTGAGAGCAATAGAGAGAGCACAAGCAGAGGAAGCAGCAGAGGGAGAAGAAGAAGCAGGCTCCCCACTGAACTGGGAGCCCGATGTGGGGCTGGATCCCAGGACCCTGAGATCATGACCTGAGCCGAAAGCAGACACTTAACTGACTAAGTCACCCTAAGTCTTTGGATTCTTACATAACCTCAGAATGGAAAAGGTTCATCCCTAACCAGAGGAGATTCCCCGTTTTTTTATGACTAAGGAAAAATAATTTTAACTGCTTGTTACTTTTCTTTTTAATTTCTTTTAAAAAAAAATTTTTTTAAGTAGGCTCCACACTCACTGTGGGGCTTGAACTCACAACCCTGAGATTAAGAGTCACATGGTCTATCAACTGAGCCAGGCAGGCACCCTTGTTGTTACTTTCTTTAAGTCTTACTTTCCCTGTGTGAAATGCTTATTCATTCCTTACTGGGAAATCCCAATATATGCTTCCCACATTCTCTAGGAAGGTGTAGGGACAGTAATCTAATGTTTACACAGTATTATAATCATTTAAGGGGAAATTTATATTTCTGTATTAAATTTCAAATCCTTTTGGACTTTTTCTATTTCTAATAAGCGGTATCTGTGATAATGGATTACTGTTTGCTCACATCTCTCCCCCTCCCTTGCTCTATCAATTCTGGGCTTGGCCACATGACTTGATTTGGCTAAAGGAACATTATGGACATGACATGAATAGAGGCCTTTTATTGAGCTTCCTTGGTTTGGTATTGCACTTGTGCTCCAGTGGTCCACCATGAGAACATGCCCCTAGTAGCTGCTGGCCCTTCAGCCTGGTCCCCAAAATGAACACATGTCAGCTGGCTTGTGCCCAACCTGCATAGATAAGTTGACAGAGCCACCCAGCTGAATCACTCTGTAGGCCATAGAACATGGGAATAATTGCTTATTGTTGACAGCCAATGAGTTTTGGGATAATTTGTTATACTATATTACTGCGGCAATAGCTGACTAATGGCATCATCATTTCCTATCAACTGGAAAAGGCTAAATTACAGGTACAAATCTATATATTTCTGGGTAAAGCACACTGTGATTATTCCCTCAGACTGCACTGGCATCCTGTCACCAAAAACACACCATTTCTCAATTACTTGAAAAAAGATACTGGCAGGTTAGAATGTAGAGAACAGGATCATAGATCCTCAATAAATACAAAAGCTCATTTTGACAGTGAAATGTTTATGCTAATGTCTCCCCATATGATACAGATGTGGGAGAGAAACCAGGATCTATTTTTCATGGAAGAGACCTATAAAATACTAAAATTTCAGAATAGAAAAGGTACTGATGGTGAAATAATACCTTTAGGCTCATGGTCCCTATAATCTCCCTCAGTAACCTTTCTGCCCTTCTGTGAATATGTTTTAAGTTACTATTGCCAAGATCATCCTCTCCTCTCTTCTCCCCATAGCTTACCCTCACCAACAATTCTGCCAATACCCCCATCACTAAAATCTATGCAAGATTTCATGAAGCTACTGAAAAATATTTTTAAAGAAATCTATAGGTGACCAGAGTTTAGGAACTGTACCAAACATTATTGTCCAACATATCATGATTATTGATAATCCTTGTTTTCACTTCCACTCCAAAATAAAATAGCAAATGCTTCATGAATTATATTAGTCAAAAATTTATATTTCAGTATAGATTTTGAAATATTAGGATTGAACAAAAAGTGAACTGGATTTGAAGAAATCTAGAGCTGGTTAATTTCTCAGATCCCTAAGGAGCTTTGCAGGAAGTAATGGAGTCCCTGAGTGACCTAAATGTTACAGAAAGTATAGTGGAAACTATAACCATAATAAACCTGTACAACATCTTACATCATTATTGAGGCTGGAATTAATTTTTTAAAGATTTTTAAAATTTTAAGTACAATCTACCCCCAATGTGGGGCTTGAACTCACCCCCCCAAGATCAAGAGTCACATATTCCAAGACTGTACAAGCCAGGCTCCCCGTGGCTGGAATTATTTTAACTCCATTTGGTGACTCTGGCTGACAGGTCTTCATGTGGAGGCCCTGATGGTGGCTCCCATTCTGTCCCCTACCACTTCCTCCTTTCTCCATCTCCTCCCACTACACCAGCCAGCCTTGTTGCTGGTCCTCAAACACACCAGACACTCTTGCTCTGACCCTTTGTCCTTGCTGGTCCTTCTGCCTGGAACACTCTTCCCTCTGAGACCCAAATGGCTCCTTCATGCCCCTACTTTGTTCAGGTCCCTTCAGAGATGCCTTCCTCTCAGAGGCCATCCCAAACCTCTCAAATAGGCCTCTCAACATGTTTTCCCATCCTCACCTTATGACTCTGAAGTTATCTTATGGATTTGTGTTTTTTCTTACTGCTCCCTGAGCACAGATTCTGTATGGTTCACTACAGTACCCCAGCTCCTGGACAGTGTCTGCATAGTTTGCACTCAATAAATATTTACTAAATATATAAAGGGGAGTCTTAGAAATTGCTTCATGGAAGAAAAAAAAAACAGAAAAAGAAAGCATTTACTTATTAAATCAGATTGTCAGAAAAAAAAAAATCTTTCAATGCATAAAATCCACAGGGAGGGAGAAAGAAAATAACTAAAGGAACCCTGAATGATAGAGTTGAAAACTCTTTTCTTATTCAACTACAGATAAGTCCCAGAAGCCTGGACCAGCTGGTGAACTCTATCAGATCTCAGCACACTCTTAAAGGGGGAAAACCACTGGCAGCATATTCTGTAGGACTGAAAATGATTTCAGTCATTGTCAAATACCATTTAGAAACAAAGAAGTTCAATATTCTCTGCAATCAGTACACAACTCAACTATTGCCACTCGACCTTCTAAAACAAGGCCTAGTCTGGAACTTCCCAGAGAAGCTCCCAGCATTTGAGTATGTGACATTTCAAGGACTGTTATTAAAGAGATGCACAGCCACTTAACCAGGAGAGCATGGCATCTGGTTAGGTTCCTATAGGCATATTTTTGGACTGATATATAAAAGCCCCACAAATCCTTTCGAATGATTCACAATAAATCTTTACAAACAATACATACAAAGTCATCTCCTGTCTTTCCATTGCTTACTTGGTACAACGTGAAAAAATTATGTTTTCTGTTTATATAGTTTAATAAACCTCTCTAGACTCTTAAAATGCCTTTTATCCCAAATGGAAAATTGTATTTATCAAATATGGAAGTCATTTTTCTAATCACATGATCTAACATCTCAAAAACTTAAATCTGGATAAACAATACTAAATTAAGGCTGGTATATTTTGAAACAGCAAGAATTTGCGTGTGGAATGTTTTAACAGCTCATGGATTCCTATGACCACTCAGTATGACTTATACAAATACAAACCAAAACTCTTACCAGCAAAATCAAATTTCATCAAATATCTCAAAGTAAAAATGCTTAACAAAAAACAGAAATGTGTAATGTTATGTTGATTCTTCTTCTTCCATCATATTATGGAAACATAAAGAGGACAAGAATCTGCGGAATGTGGCACTGGCGGCATCATCACGGATACAGGAAGATGGTACAACAATATTAGCGTTAATATTTACAGGATGCTTCCTTAGCCGCCAGGCCCCTCATATGCATGTTTGTATTTAATTCTCATAAGAACACTCTGAGATAAATACTATCTTCATCTGACAGAAGTTGAGGTCCAGATGAGTTAAATAACATTGGCCAAGGTCACACAGCCAGCAGGGTTCAGGGCAGTACAGCTACTCACTCCACAGGAAAGCCTCCCACACAGCTTCCTCCAGAAGGCAATGAAGGGGGCCCCACTGGAAAGCTTTCTTCCCTTCAGAATTCACCAGAGTTCCAAAAGCCAACACACCAAATAAATATGGTGTCTCACAAAACCTTGAGATACATACTAGTATTCCCATTTTAGAGATGAAAAAAAAGGAGGGGGCACAGAGAGGTTATAAACTCGACAGAAGGAACAAAGCCAGGATCCCAAGTGAGGTAAGTTGGCTCCAACAGCCACAGGCTGGATCCCTGTTCTACTGTGGCTCTCTCTGCTCCTCTTGGCCAAGCACTCTTACCCATTCATGACTTTAACCTCCTTGGCCTCTTCTATGGAATTAGCTAGTTCGACTAGATCACCTTGAAGTTTCCTTCTGACTTTTCAGTGATACAGTGCTCAAATCCATCTGTTCGAAATCACCTATTTGCCACGAAGAACACTTGCAGGATGGTCCTGTTTCTTTTCCTCAGCAGAAGAAAATGTACCCAATAATGATCCTAATATATTTTTAGGATTAAGGCTCATTTTTTAGAATTTTGTATAAAGGAAGAATTTGAAATCACAAAGTTTTCATTTTAAAAAAACAGTTAATCATTTCCTGAAAAGAAGTGGAAATTTAAAAACAAAACAAAATTATAAGCTAGATTTTATGTAAAAATCTTAGTTCCTAGCTTCTCTCTCCCAAATAAGGACAAGGATATGCTAACAGATGACTATACTCCAAATCTAATAACACTGGACTGCAGGTGAGTAGCAGCTGCCTTTGTAAGCAAAGCAAGGTCTCTTTCTGGTTTGCCAGAGTCCCCAGCACTCCCAATTACATTGAATGAATATGGTCATTTCATTAAAAACACTGGGGCACCTGGGTGGCTCAGTGGTTGAGCATCTGCCTTCGGCTCAGGGTGTGATCCCGAGGTCTCAGGATCAAGTCCCACATTGGGCTCCCCACAGGGAGCCTGCTTCTCCCTCTGCCTATGTCTCTGCCTCTCTCTTTCATGAATAAATAAATAAAATCTTTAACAAACAAACACTGTATCCTGAGTACATCAACTTTGAGAAGTTTAGGAAAGAGGTTTCCCAGTTTGGGCATTTCTGCTCTGAGTGCATACCTGAGATAGTATCACATCTTCAAAACTGTTCTACACTGAACACTTGCCTCCAGTAAAACTAAAAACAACACCTACAGAACTGAAACCCAAAAAAAGGTCACACACTTTTAAAAGCATTATTCCCTTTTTAAAAAAAACCCATAATCTTTGCACCACTAGTTATTCCATTAGTGTAAACCAATGGGTTCCCAACTTTGACAACAAATTAGCATCAACGTTGACAGGTGCTTGGACCCAGACCACCCCAGGTCAATCACATCATAAATTCTGGGGGTGGAGCCAGGTAACCCTACTCTTTTCCAGGCTCCCCCATGTGATTCTGATGACAACTCATGTTGTCAGCTACTGCCATACAGGGACCTATAAATCAGTAAGACTGACTGCCACAAGCCACAGATAAGAATAATCCTCATTACTTTACAATATTTATTACATTAAATGGTACTTAAGGTACCATTATCTTTACAGGTTTGACAAAATATTATTTATTCTAACATCTGATGTGAAATGTACATCTAATGTCTCTTAACCAAATTTCTTGTCTGGTGTTCCCTTTAAACAACAGATATTTTGGTGTGGGCCGCTGAAAGTGCTCAGGGCTGAAGTGAGGCCAACATACAAAAGGGAGTTTCCAACTCAGGCAGACCATTGAGACATTATTTAAAGCATACACTGTCAACCAATGAGTTGGTGCCAAACTCCAGATGTCTAGTGTCAGAAATATCCTATCAAAAGATCTACTCAGTACAGATTTAAAATTGAAACTGTCCATAGATTGCTTGGAGCCTATGAAATGCCTGTGAAATATCTGCTGAGCCCTGAAGAAGAATTTTAGTTCACAGTCCACCGGCCTGTCAGTGGGCTCAATAAAGTAAGATTAACTGAAGAAAGGAGAGGCCTAGAGAAGTTCATCTAGAATTTCTGGGGTAAAGGCTTTCTGTAATATGTACTTAGCTTATGAAGAAACTTCAATACCCCATTTCCTTCATTTGATGTTTGATACTTGAAGAAGCATGGGCTTAATAATTTATGCTCATTGATGCTTCTTACCATGGTGTTCAGTTTACTTAATGGTAAGCTGTACAAATGTCTTTACAGATTTCTCTGCTTTTGCCATTACTTATATAATTACACCCTGTACTGACAATCAGACAGCTGAATTAGCATTCAAGAGACTCTTGCTGAATGATTTAGGTAAGAAAAATGGTGCTTCAATTTAAGTCCAGATGTGCTCCTGCACCAGTTGTTTAAGGCTTGGTGATGAAGTATTATGACCTGAAAAATGCTCTTTCTATGAAGGACACTAGGGAAGTGTCCGGGTTTCAGCTCTTCAGTCACACTGCTTATAGCTGGGTCCTGGTAGTTATCATTGGTCCAAACAAATTTTCTTTTTTTCTTTTTTTTTTTTTTTAATTTTTATTTATTTATGATAGTCACAGAGAGAGAGAGAGAGAGGCAGAGACACAGGCAGAGGGAGAAGCAGGCTCCATGCACCGGGAGCCCGACGTGGGATTCGATCCCGGGTCTCCAGGATCGCGCCCTGGGCCAAAGGCAGGCGCCAAACCGCTGCGCCACCCAGGGATCCCCAAACAAATTTTCTAATTAACATACCTAAACATAATGCTAATACTTTCATTTGGAAATCTAAAGTAAAAGAGAAGTTTGTGTGGGATAGCGTGAGGTGAGTCTCCCATCCCCAGATAATTAAGTATCCGGGAGGGAGGGAAAACTAGTTAGCACCTTTAGACAATTCGATAATTACAACCACTTTAAAACTGCCAAATTATTCTTTCCATTGCTGTTATTGATGATGGATGTTCATGGACCCTCCCAATCACCATAAACCTCTTCTTCAGTAGTCTGGAAACATTTCTATTTTTTCTTTCTTTCATTCTTTCCTTCCTTTCTTTCTTTCTTTTTTTTTTTTTTTTTTTTGAGAGAGAGAGAGCATGTGCATGTGCAGGGTGGGGGAGGGAGGGCAGGGAGCAGCAGAAGGAGAAGAGAGACAATCCCAAAGCTCAGCTCAGCACAGAGCCTGAAATGGGGCTCGATCTCATGACCATGAGATCATGACCTGAGCCAAATCCAAAAGGCGCTTAACTGACTGAGCCAGCCCAGTGCCCTTGTAAACATTTCTATTTCTACCAGAACACATCAAAGTATCTCCCCAACAATCCAAATTGCTGCCTTTGGAAATCCAACGTTTCTTCTGTATGAGTAACACTCAGGCATACAAGAGCCTTTTATTAAAATGTAAATATCTTGTACTGGGGCACAACTAAGGCTGTATAAGCAGGTACTAAGGCACAGGAGGACACTTGAGAGCAAAGCCTACTTCCCTGAGCATTTTACTGGCTGTGTACTATAAGCTACATTATTTGCTCTATGTCTTAGCCTATGTCTCATGTCAAATGGGACAAATGTGGCATTCTTAAGCAATGCATAAAAAGCAATTTGCCTGTACCTCACTAGTAGGTGCTTAATAAACAGTAGCTGTTGTTACTATTCTATACAAACAAGAAGACTGTCAGAACTGTCCAAATTAAAAAAGCTAAAAGGTAGTTGGATTCAAGATTCAAAATCCAGTTCTGGGGGCACCTGGGTGGCTCAGTGGTTGAGCGTCTGCTTTCGGTTCACGGCGTGAGCCCAGGTTCCTGGGATGGAGTCCTGTACTGGGCTCCCTGCACAGAGCCTGCCTCTCCCTCTGCCTCTGTGTCTCTCATGAATAAGTAAATAATTTTTTTTTTAAAAAAAGCTGGTTCTGGGGCAGCCAGATAGCTCAGCGGTTTGGTGCCGCCTTCTGCCCAGGGTGTGACCCTGGGGACCCGGGATCGAGTCCCACATCATGCTCCCTGCATGGAGCCTGCTTCTCCCTTTGCCTGTGTCTTTGCCTGCCTCTCTCTCTCTCTCTGTCTCTCTCTCTCTTTTTCATGAATAAATAAAATCTTAAAAAAAAAATCTGGTTCTGTCCTGCTTCACAGTCCAAGCTTCTCCTGACCCCAGCCCCCAGCCTCCTTTATACCAAACTGCCCCAGGAAAAAGGGGAAGAGGAAGCAATATATGCTTTTGTCCTAGCATTAAGTCCTAGAATGTTCTAGGCAACCACATATGGTAGGTAAGGCAAGAAATCATTTAACTTAAGCTTTATAATATCCTCAACATGGAACAAGCCTAAACAAGTTCAATTCCCAACTGTGAAAATAAAGACATGGATTTCTTTTTCATATCTCCCTAAAAAAAAGAAAGTCTTCTTCAAATTCCCTTAATATAAACCCCCTGGGCCAGCTGCATAACTGTTATTTGTGTCTGCCATACATATATACATCTGAGCACATAAACATATTATTCCTCATATATATACATACACACTTCCAAAGAAGATTAGCTTCAAAGATGTTTTTCACCACCCAAAGTTACTTTGGAACTTACTGTTCTCAACATCCAAAGCATTTCTCAATTTTTATTTTCATTTCATTTCTGAAAACATTTCTTGAGGAAGAGGCTATGAACATGACCAGGCCCATCCTCCAGGAAGGGGCTGTACTTTGGTGGGAGGCAAAGTATACAAGTGATTACATGGAAGTATGGTGAGCAGGTGCCACAGGACAAACATGGAAGGGCCAATGATAATAATGCTATTTTCTGAGGTAAGAGAGGCTTTTTGTTCTGAAGGAAAAAATTTCTGTTTTATAACCTTACCAAAATAAACATTCTGGTTCATATTTCACTAGATAATGTATTTAACTACTATAGTAGTATATTTAACTCCAAACTGGAAGTACTTCTAGGATAGGGTAATGTTTATTTCATAGACTAAAATGAGGGTGAATTAAATATTGTATGAAAATTGGTTAATACAATCTCTAGCACAAGGTAGTGACTCCCTAACTGGTACCAAGAAATGGATCCATGTTTTGTGAGGCCTGCAGCTTTAGACTTTATATGGGAAAAAAAAAAAAGTTACAAATACAAAATGATTACAACAATTATCATTTATTTAGATTAAGAAATCACAACAAAATACAAAATTTTAAAAGCTAACATTACCAAAACATCACAAAATCAATATCCAGAATAAGAAACCAGTATGTGAATTAACCACCTGATACACTGCTATAAATACTTCTTTTGGGCTTCATATTCTTTGGTTACTTCTCATATGACAATGATTTTTATTAATATAATTTTCTATAAGGTGCAAACATAAATCAGTCTTTCCCCAAGTGTGGGTGATCAGTACTTATTTTTAATTATTGATAATTCAGAAAAGTTACTTTTAGCCTCACAGCTCCTTTTTGGTAAAGCCGTATACGTTTTTAGGATCACTGGCAAACTTGTAAACACCTTTATTAACTTTCTTTTATATATGAACCACAAGAATTCAGGGCATTTTCAAGCTTTCTTGTAAATGAAAGACTTGACTGACTTCAGATATTCTTTATCAACATAAAGACATTCATTAACCACTTTGTTGCCAATATTTTTTGTTGTTGATACACACACACTTGTATCAAATGAGCAAGAAACTTAAAAGCAGAATTTCTATGAAAAACAATAGTGCATTTATAAATGTATACTAATATCTCACATTGTATTGTATATAATTATATATAATTTTATAATATATAAATAACATAATATATAATATGTGATATTATATATTACATGTTATATTGCATTACTGAGTATATTCCTAACAGAAGGAACTTCCGTGGTAACTTAGATAAGAACTGAACTCCCTACTTAGAATTTTACACATTTAACAAACAAAAGAATTTTCCAGACTAGCTTCTTCCATACATTTCAAACTAATTCCTACTGATAGATATAGTACACATTTATACTACAATACCACCTCGGCCCCACCCCTTTGTGTAAGGGCCCCAGGTGAGCCAGCACAGTGGACAGGTGTTCCTGGGAAGTGATTCCCATATTTGGATGGCTATGAATAACTCAGACACAGAAATGACATGAATCATAGAAATGTATACCACTAAACCCAAACTAAGTATGTCCCAAATTCAACTTCTCCCTAGCTATATCTCAAAAATACTCTCAACTCCCAAGTCACTGAACTCAAAGAGATGATACAGAAGGGAAGTCAGAGTAGAAAAGAAAACTGTTAGCCAACTGCTGTTAATCTTGCTTTTTCAAATTTTACAACACGTTATGATCTTAAGAACACAGGACTGCACATACTGCTAGGGCTCCTCCAGGACCTTGGAAAGGACTCTGTGGGTCCTAGGCGAGTATTCATCAATGGTGAAACATGGATTATACAAGTGTGGGGCCTCAGGGCTTGAGCTTCATTAGCTTCACAATAAATCTGCCTCTATGGTCTCTATTACTCATCATTTATCTCAGTCTGTATATATCTGATCTTTCCAAATACATTTCAATTCCTTGGAAACAAGGAAGTAGTGTCTTAAGAACTAGCATATAGTAAACACTCAAAAATGTGTATGGTAGGGGCACCGGGTGGTTCATTCAGTTAAGGGTCTGTCCTTTTCTCAGGTCATGATCCCAGGGTCCTGGGATAGAGTCCTACATCAGGCTCCCTGCTCAGTGGGGACACAGAGTAAGTAAAGATATAAATGTATATATGTATTATAAACACACATATAAATACACACACACACATATATGTACACACATATATCCATGTGGGTGTAGAGATATTCATACATGTAAAAATAGATTATTTAGATATGTATTATACACACATATGTATTTTATATACTGTATATGTCATTTATCTGTAGTTATCTATATATTAATTCTCTATATAATACCAAAAAAAAAAAAACAGTGAGATGTGCCATGTTAATAATTAGAACATGGCATCTGGATCTTGTCCCTTCAAAGAGGTCCATCTCAGAAGAAAGTCACCATTATAGCCTGGCAGACAATGAACAGGGCTTTCTTTGGGAGGCCAGCGGCTGAACCAGGCAAGGGCCACTCTGCCATTAGGAGACTATCAATGCTGGACAGAGAGTCTGGAGTTAGTGACCCAAGAACAGTCGCTTTGACTCCTGCCAGAGTGGAGAGAGAGCTACTGGGAAGACTTCATCCTCAAAGAGAACATCCATTAATGCAGTCCCTGCTTGCAGCTGGCCTTTAAAAAATAAATAAATAATAGGTGAAAACCACTGCAACATTGCAGCATTTAGTGCAAGGGGGAAGAGAGAATTTTCTTTAAATCGATTTAGCATCTTACAATTGAAAGGCTTGCTCATTTCCAAACAAACATTCAATAAATTTCTGACATTTGCAGTTTCTGATTTTCAGATTCTAAATAAACAACATGTGCTATTCAACACTTGAGCAAGATCAACATGGAACAAATGTATTACTTCATCATGAAACAAAATGTGTTCTTTTAAATCCAGCAAGTTCAGAAGCATCCAGTCCATGTCAGCACAGTCAAAATCTGCAGGCAGGAGTAAGGATGGGATGGAGGGAGAGAAATGTAAAGAAATGTGGGGTACGGTTCTTGTTCTAAAAGCAAAAGCCAGGAAAAAAGGGAGGATATTTAAGGGGGTTGATAGCATTGTCCTGTCTCTCAGATCTCAGTCTAAAACACAAGGCCTCTGGCTTCGAGACAATGCTAGGAAAGGCCCTCTCATCAAGTGTCATCAGCCTGCTCCAGCCTTGAGGCTTCTTCACTGTCATCAGTGGGGAAGAATCAGGCTTCCTGCAAACAGCCCATCAGTTTGCATCTCTAGTATTGTCACGGTGGGAGAGGTCTCCAAAGTACAAGCCATCTAAAGGAAGCTATTTTCCAAATATGGAGGCTTTGGCCAACCCAGTCAGTCAGTTGCAGGCAGTTTTTCTGTCTGTGCATCTCAGTCACACATCAGAAAACATGGACACTATCATAAGAAAAAAAAAATCAGAGGCTTGTGAAATCTATGAGACAGAACGTTCACCAGCAATGTTCCATAAAGGGGGACAGGACTGTTTACGGCTGAGAACTGGCTAAATGGAAAACTGTTTTGGAGAAGGCTACGAAGTTTTAGATTTCGGGTTCCCCCACATTGTGGATGGTCTGTACATGCACTCACACACACGCATGCACTTGAAACCTCGCGTGGCTGTGTACCTGGGCCCTTCTTGTGAACCGTGGGAGGGAGCAGCAGGGCATCTTGCCGGCAAGCCACAGGGTGCAGGCAAAGAGCTGGGCAGGCAGTGACAAGCCTTTCATTCATTCATTTACTCATTCAGTCATTCCTTCTCCCCACAGGAAATGTCCTCATAAAGAATGTGCCCACAAGCTCAAAGCACAGTGCTTCTTTCTAATCCTGGGTTTTTCCAAATAAATACAGGCTACCAGGAAAGGCCATGTTGGAAGCCACTGGCCCTGACACCACTTTCCAGTCCACAGTGGCAAAGGCCTCCGCCAGCATCTGAAGTACCTGTGGCCACAGAGAACAGAAAGTGACCAGAGTCTGCAACCCCAATGCTGCAGAAGGGTTTCTCATTTCCTATTCTCAACCTTTCCTGGGAAGGGCCTGATGGTTTCACATAGCGGTAGATGGACACAACACACATTCTGTTAACCTCTACTGTAGACTTTCATAGCAGGATTACAAACATACTTATTAGGTAAATACACAAAATGGCAATAAATTGGGTGATTGTACTGTAATTGAGTACTTTACACTTATTAGCTCACTTAATCCTCCTAGCCACTGCATGGGGGAGGTGCTATTACCATCCTCATTGTACAGAGGCAGAAACTGAGGCACAGTGTTGTTACGCCATTTGTCCCTGGTCAAATGACCGGCAATTATCCGAGGTGTATATTCAAACCCAAACATGCTGTGTTCACTATGCTGCCTCTCAGGTGATCCTCACTTCAAGAGCTCAGAGCTACTTTCTGAAGGTGGAAATACAGACCAATTGTGTCTAGAGGAAGAGTAGAGTTCATCACTCATTTGGCAATTTGGCATAGGCCCAGCTCTGCTACCAGTCTGAAATCCAAATTCCAGTCCACAGTTGGCCAGCCATGGCCAAACTTAAAGCAAGTTTGATAACCTTTCTATGCCTCCGTTTGCTCACCTATAAAGTGGGAATAAAAAGGACCTGCTACTTATTATATATATAGCCATCTATTTAGCACACTATGGTGCTACTTTAAGAAGATAATGCAAATATTTACTAAACTATTGTTAGAGCCAAATTCTACATTATTGGCAGTACAGTAACTACCTTACTTTTCTTCCCAGGGAATTTGATCTTTACTAATTAGGTGGTTTACAAACCTACCCTCTGAAATGAAGCTGCATGGATTTATCACCTTGGTTTTGGAAATGAGGAAACTAAGGAATAGAAACTCACAAGAAACCTGCTGACGTTCAAGGTCAAAAACCACCAAATCGGGGCATCCGGGTGGCTAAGTGGTTGAGTGTCTGCCTTTGGCTCAGGTTGTGATCCCAGGATAGTGGGATCAAGTCCCCCCATTGGGCTCCCCGCAGGGAGCCTGCTTCTCTCTCTGCCTGTGTCTCTGCTCTCTGTGTCTCTCATGAATAAATAAATAAAATATTTTAAAACAAAAAGCAAAACAAAACCCAAGTCTTAGCTACTGCAAGATAGTAGGTCAACAATATTTCATCTCCTAACGTGGCCTCTACAGGAAAATCTGAGACAATGATAGCAAAGCTGAGGCTCCCAACATCTGTGGAATGTTCTATATGACCTTTTAGTTCAGTACCATCACAAGAATAACTGAATTAGGTCAGATTCTCTGTTTCAGTTTAAGAGGTGTGGTCTGCCTCCAGGCCTTTGTGCTGTCTGTTCCCTCTACCTGGATCCTGATGTTCCCTGTATGTCCTTATGGATAACTTCCTTCTGTGAAAGTTTTGGATCACCTTTGGATTAGCTTCTTTGGATTAGTGACCATACCCTGATCAACCAATTAAAAATTGTAACACTTCCTCCTCTCAATCCACCTTAGCCTTGCTCTAATCTATTTCCATAACCACCTTTCAATATCCTATTTATTTTTATGGTGATTATTTACTATCTCCCACCACTAGAACATAAATTCTCCAAAGTTGGGATCTTTGTTCACCAAAAAATACCAAGGGCCTAGAACTATGCCTAGCACAAAACAGATAAATATGTATTTAAATATGTATTATTACATAAATAAACTTAATAAGCAGAGGTACTTTTACAAATGTACCAGACAATCAAATCTACCAGGAATCCTTCCCTTTCTGAGACCAAAAGCCAAAAAAGATTTCCCAGCACTGAGATGCACAGACAGAGCAGGCATTTCATGAGTCTGTGACATTGACCTTCAGTGCTAAATTTAGTGCCCTTGGTGTTTCTGTGATGCCTAGTTACCAGTTTAGCTTTACCTATCTAGGATGTGCATGTCAAGAGTGTTTCTACAAACTCAAGGATCTACTCACAGTAAGAAGCAAACAAATCTTGATCAGCTTTTCCCGTCTCCAGGAAACGGAGCTGGGCTATGAATGAATGGAGAGCAAAGCTGACTGAGAAACACTTCACAATTGCAGGGCTATGGGATTTCTAGGTAATTCAAGTTGAGGGGACGGCTTCAGCTGGGATACCAGGGTTGTACATGGAGACAGGTGCTCCAGTACTAGACCAGAGAAGAAAGGCAAGGACCAACACGGAAATGCAAGTGCTGTGCTCTTCTAGGAGGAAGTGAGCAAAGACAGAGAATAGGGGTAAAAAAAAAAAAAATCACACTTCCCTTGGCTCCACAGCCCCAAATCCTTGTTCCTATGGGTACAGGTAAAAAACAGCTAAATGCACATTTTAACAGAACAGACAGCAGCTATTTGCCACTTGATGTTCTTAATTAATCTGCACTAAGCTTTACAATTATAATGAAAACTATGGGCCTTGCACACCAAAGGCCTTGAAAAATCTGTCAAGCAAGAAACAGGCCATAGTCCCACAGACCTTCATGTCACTGCTGGCTTAAGGATTTTGACTAGTGGTTAAGTTGCAATAACTCAGAATGGTCCTCAAGATGGAACTTCCACCTAAGCATTATTTCTAATACTTTTATGATTGCTAAATAACAAGCTCTGTGAAAAAAAATCAAAGATAATATTAAAATAAATCTTTCAGTGGTCCTTGCATGCACCTTTTTAATGTGGTCACTCAATAACACGGACACCTGAAAAATAACCATCTGCCTCCAAAACTTTACAGACTGAACCACAAACAATAAATACCGCTTAACAACACACATAAAGAACTTTCACTAAATGCTTGGTCTGATATATCTGCACTCATATGCCCCTCAGCAAGTTTATTTATGTGTCACTGCCTACTAATCAGGATGTTTTTACTCTTCTTGAGGTCAATTCTTATTTGTGCATTCGGGGCTATCTTTAAAAAGCAAAGGGCCTCTGCTCAGCAGAGGCGCTCAATAGTTTTAAGTTCGTCTCTTCACTCAGGGAATTTCAAGTGCTTGTCCATTTTAGCATTTATTTTCCATAAAGCTGGCTGGTTTTAAACTAATTCCAAAGTACAGTCATTGTTAGCCTTGCCACACAGTGTGCCGAAGTCATAACTATTGTTATAAACTTAATTCTTCAATATTTTAATTAAGAGAAAAGAGTAGCCCTTTGGGGATGACCATTACTTAAAAGCTGAGTTTCAGAAAATTTACAGAACCTTTAACCCTCTTTAAAAATGTTTACCCAATGCTAAAGACAATTCCTGCGAGCTTAAAAAGCTCTTTCGAACCACCAACCATTTAAAATCATCTAATTGATTACAAACTAAATCCTCAAGAAGGATAACTGCCTTTAACACATTTTAATAAATATAACTGATATTTTCTTTTAACCACCCATCCAAGTAGGCAGGCAATGTGGAAAAACTATGAACTCACCTTACATTAATTATAGTTTATCCTGAAGTAACTCTTAGTGAAAGTGAATAATGAGGTATGCAATAGCAGCCCTCTCAAAGTCGGGAAACATTATTTATTTATATATTTATATAATGACATATTTATTTGCTTGTATTTATTATTTTCTATTTATTATTGAAAGGAAAGGAACTTGAACTGACAAAATTTCCATTGGAGCTTTGCATTACGGGGGTTTTAGTATTACTTCAAACTGCCCATCATGAAAAATCTGATTTATCCTGTAAGTACCTTCGGTTCCAGCTATTCAATGATGATATGAATCAGCAAATTTGTTACTCCATTAAATTCCTGCTTTCAAGACGACCAAAACTTGCCTCGTTTTCCCTCACACCTCTATCAGAGGAGATGGAGGGTACGGACGTCTTAAAACTTTTTAGGTCTCAAAACCTGGACAATTTACTCATCAGGATTATCAGTTGAAAGGCATTCGGTAGACATTTTCAATGATTCCTTCCCATTCCGGATGCCCCCGCCCTTCATTATCCTATGCTAAACTAGCAATCAACGCTTATTAGGCACCCACTGTGTGCAAAGAGAAAGCATTATCCTAAGCAAAGGGGCAGGAGGCTCGGCCTCATTTTATTCCTGCATAAATACACAGCAGTCGTGATTTATTCTCACAACTTTGCAGAAACGTGAGTTGCATCCACATGGATGAATTCCCCAGCATTCGTTTGGGAATGAATTTCTGGGGTTAATCTACAGGTCCTCGGGATCGGACGGCCCCGATGGGGCGCCGCGCGGCCCCCGCACCTTGCAGCCCGCACAGTCGACTCGGGGGCGCCAGCCACACCTTCTGCAGGTGGCTGGACCGCCGGAGCCAGCGGAGCCCGACCCCTCTCCCCTCGCAGGGACTCCGGGTAGGAGGAGTCTGTAAATGCGTGCCGGGACTCGAGCGAATTCAGGGACTTGTTGAAAGCCCCCCCGCCCCGGGCGGGGCGGGGGGGGGGGTCCCGGGCCGGGCGAGAAGGCGGCGGCGCCCCTCCCCCGCGGCCCGCGAGTCCCCCGCGCCCCGGGCTCCGCGCAGGCCGCCGCCGCCGCTCCCGGGCGCAGCCGGCGCCCCTCGGGCCTAGCACCATTTGAAAGGCAAATCTCCGAGCGGGGCGCCTCTGGATGCCCGGCCCCGGCCCCCGCCCCGCCCCCGCCCCCGGGGATCGCTCTCCAGCAGACACAGCCGCGGGGGCCTCCGCGGACGCCCGGCCCGGGGCGTTGGGCGCGGCCCGCGGGCGCCCCCGGGACCTCCGCCCGCCGCGCCCCGGCGTCCGCGCCAGGCCGGGGAGGGTGCGCGGGGGCCCGGCTGCCCGGGGTGCCCAGGCCGGCGTCCCCCGCCGCGCCCAGCGAGCCCGCGGCGCGGGGAGACGGGGCTGCAGCCGCGTCCTCCGCCCGCGGCCCGGGCTCCCGCCCCCTCCCGACGCACCACACCTAGCAACCCGCGCTGACAGGACGCAGTGGCGGCGGCGGCGGGAGGAGGAAGCGGAATGGCTGCCGCGGTGGAGCCACCCCCGCCCCCCGCCCCGCTCCCACCTCCCGGCCGCTGCAGCCGCCGCCGAGCCCTGACAGCTCGAGCCCGGGCGGAAGCAGCCGGCGGCGTGCAGCGCCCGCCCCCCCGCCCCCCGGGCCAACTAACTCCGCGCCCCCGCCCGGCGCCCGGCCGCCGCGCCCTGCGCCCCGCGCCCCGCGCCCCCGCCCCGCCGCCGCCCCCCGCCGCCCCCGCCGCCCCCGCCGCCGCGCAGCCCCGCTCCCACCACTTGGCCGCCGCCGGCGCGCACGCCCCCCGGGACCCCGCAGCCCCGCCGGCCGCCGGCCCCGCACCTCCGGGCGCCCCCGCACCCCGCGCCCCGCGCCCCGCGCCCGCACACGCCCTCCCTCCCCGCCGCCCCTGGCCATTCTGGGGTTGTCGCCTGGGCAGGAGTTTCCGCGCGCCGGGCACCCCCGCCCACCCCCGGGCCGTTTACCGATGTGGTTGTCCTCGATGTGCTCGATGAGGTCGGCCAGGGTGGGGAAGTGGAGTCCGCAGCCCCCGAATCGGCAGGTATTGGAGAAGAAGGAGGCGGCGGCGATGCCTGTCATGGTGCTACATCGAGAGCCCCCCTGGTGTCGGCTCTGCGAGCGCCGGGCCGGCGGGCGGAGGGAGGAGGAGGAGGAGGGAGGAGGGAGGGAGGCAGGGTGGGGTGAGGAGAGGAGGGGCTGGGGGAGGGGGAGAGAGGCGGGGTGAGGGGAGCGGAGAGAGCGGGACGGAGGGAGAGGGGCCGGCGCGGCGGCGGAGAGCGAGGAGAGACCGGGAGCGGCGGGAGGCGGGAGGCGGAGGGCGAGGGCGGCGGCGGCGGCGGCGGCGGCGGGAGCGCGGGGGCGGGGGCGGGCGCGGGCGCGGGCGCGGGCGGGGAGGCCGCCGCAGCTGGGAGGAGGGACCAGGGCGCGCGGCAACAGCTGTGCGGCCCCGACCGCGGCTCCCGGACCGAGGCCTCACCTGCGAGCTCCTGCCACCAACTTTATCCCCCTCGGCCTGCCCTCCACAGTTGGCGATACATGCGAGCTGCTTGGAGCTCCCTCGCTTGTCTATGACACTCGTGATACATACACATCTATTCATTACACGCGCATCCCGCCCTGAGAACTCCGGGAGTCACCCGGGCACCACTCGGGGACATTTGTTTGCACTTGGCCGCCTGTCTAGGTGTGACACTGACATTCACAGGGGACCCAGGAAAGGTAATTGTGTGCACCTTACTCTTTAAACCTTTTTTTTCTTTTTTCTTTTTTTTTTTTTTTTTTTTAGTCATTTTCTCTGGAGGTTTAGTACTAACTAATTGATTTTAATGAAATTTCCCTCTAGGCCAAAAGAAAATCTTAGCTTTATTTAAATTTCAAAATAGATTTCTCGATTGTCAAGTGCATTTGCCCGTGTTTTACATAAAGTACCACGTTTGTTATCCTCCCTGCTCCTTTTTGGGAGAACAAAAACTAAAATGATTTCGTTCCCCCAAATTGCAGCACCCCACTGCTCCGGCTCAGGGCTGGGAATTGACTCATCCGTGTCCCTGGGAGCAAGACCATCAGCAGAAAGGACAGTGCATTGGTTAAGGCTAAAAGGAGTAAAAACAGGGTCAAGGGACATATTTACTCTTCATTTAAAAGAGAAAAGACTCTTCCAGTCAATCTTGAACATTTAAACCAAAGCACTGACCACTTAAGCACTTCAGTTGAATTTGGTAGCATCCCCCCAAACTAGTACTTTGCTAAGAATCAATTGCTTTCTGGTCCCCGCACCCCCCCCTTCAGTTGCACTCATATTTTGACCTGCAGAGTGTGTGATCTCCGATAGCACTTTTCCAGGTGCCTGAGGAACATTACACATTATCGGCAGCTTACGACCCAACAGTGCATTTTTAAAATTAATACAGGCACACTGAATTTAGCACTTTTCCTTAGGACAAATTTCACTTGCCTCTGGTGCAGATATGTACAGAAATAGTATTTCCCTCTCCATAAACTATATTCATCTCCCATATTATTACTAGTAATATGATTGTCAACACAACACTTTCCATCTGAGTTTTAAGAGTAAGAACACCACAAAAGTTTTATAATCTGACAGTCACAGCGATTAGGGATGATTAGTTCCCTCATCCATGGCATTTCTCCTCCTCTCCCATTTCTTCTTACCCAGCTCACAGGGTGACAGCCATGTGCTGAGATGAGAGTTGGGTTGGATGAGGCCCGGGGCCGTTGTGTCATTGAAGTTCAGTATGGTGCCAAGAATGGTTTCCTGGGCCCATTTGCGGGTGGGGGCAGGGCCTGGGTGGGCCTGATAATGCGCCAGCGACCCGGTTGGCTGGAGACCGGAGCCAGGGCCAGACAAGGGTCTAAAGAGCAGGAGTTAGAATTCTAGATCTTGAATTAGAATTTTGGCAGCTGTGCAGCGCATTCAGCTGCCCAGTCTGGGAAGGCCTTCAGCTGACAGTAGGCAGGATATCTGGCAGACAACACACCCCACCAAGTAACAGGACAGGGTAATGCCCTGCAAAAGCTTCAACCCAAACCTGTGCCAAAACAGCTTCCCCCTACAGATAAGAGTTAGGCACCACCACCATGAAGTATCTAGGAATTATCAAGAGCTTGGGAGAAGTAGCAACTCTGCCCTCCAGGGGAAAAAAAAAAAAAAAAACTATCTATGTGGAATTATTAACTCCAGGCAAGAGAGTCAGGGATGGAAAGTGCCAGAAATGTGCAGGTGAAAGACAAGGAAGTAAGGGTACTGCATTTCACTAGAGCACTCTAGTGCACAAGTGATAGGCCAAATTTAATAAACAGAGCTTTTTCCTAAGCCAAAAGAACATAAATTTTTAAGATTTACATTTTTTTTAGCTTGGGCAATTATTAATATTTTGTAAGGACTCATTTTTTCTTAAATATTTTATTTATTTATTCATGACACAGAGAGAGAGAGAGGGAGAGAGGCCTCTGGACACAGGCAGAGGGAGAAGCAGGCTCTGTGCAGAGAGCCTGATGGGGGACTCGATCCCAGGACTCTGGGATCATGCCCTGAGCTGAAGGCAGGTGCTCAACCACTGAGCCATTCAGGTGTCCCTCACTTTCTCTTCCACTCTACTAATTCTTATATGAACTGAAGCTCTGCCTATGTGACATTCTGTTTGTTTGTTTTATCGGCACACTCTAGGCATTTCTGGCCTTTATATTAGATACATAATCATGCTCTATTAGATTTGGGAAGATACTCTGGCTGTCAGGCCCACTGATATCGTGCATGTGGTAAATAAATTGAGGCCAGGGACATGGAGTGTGTTCTCCCCAGGCTCCCACAGCATGTTTCCTCTCTGTATTCATAGTGCATTCAGTAAGGCATCGGTTGACAGTAAAAGAACAAAGATCTAGTAACCACAGGCAAACTTTTAAAAAATTACAGTGGCTTGCTTATCATCATGTACTTACATTGAAAAGTATTTGTTTAAGAGGTGCCTGGCTGGCATAGTCAGTAGAATACATGACTCTTGATCTTGGGGTTGTGAGTTCAAGCCCTACATTGGGCCTAGCTAGAGCTTACTTTAAAAAAAAATTTTTTTTAAATAAATGTTTGTTGCAAGGATGTCCCTTCAGATGAAGTCAACACTAGGCTATAAGAATATAGACAATAAATGTTTCAGCCTATGGTGTTCAAGAGAAAGTGATGGCTGATCTATCTCTACATTTACAAAAAAAAAATTGTCTGCCTAATTTGGGTAGTAAAAATATTTCAAAGGAAAGAGATAGTGAAAGAATGGAGAAGTCAGAAGGATAGCATAGTGTTTATGGCCAAAAGTGTTCCCTGGGTTTAAGACCTTTTTCTTACAAACCTTTTCTCAGGGCACTAATGCCTCCTGCTGTGGAAACCTGGACAAAATATGGACCTAGTGGTACTTGATACCACTAGGTACTTAGTATTGGTGGTTGGTACTTAGCATTACAAATGATTTGGGATCCCAAAGCAATCTCCCCAAATCCAGCATTGTCCACAGGCTGGCGCAGCTGCCAGCAATGTGTGGATCCATCGGTCTAAGGGAGCCAACCAGAAGCCACCAGAGGATTCTGTGTCATATAATTGTCTGGCCTCCACATACAGGAATCGGTTAATTTAGGGATATTCTGATAAAAATCGTGTACTTCCTGTACCCTGCATGGTCATCTGTTAGCACTGTAAGAGGATGTGTATGAACATCGGACTCTGTTTTGAGTTTAATTCTCCATACTGTCTTCAATTCTAGCTTTCTTGGCTTTTCTGCATCATTCCCCCAGGTTCCTCTTAAGTTACTTTTCGGGTTTACTGGATGTAAACAGGCTCTTTGTAAGTAGCTTGAGGCATTCCTTCTACAGCCACCACGACATAGACTGAATAGATCACAAGGCCAGTCTTTTTCTGCTTGTGCCAGTCTATGGCCATTTGTAGGAATGGCAGCTCTTGGGGCACCTGGCTGGCTCAGTCGATGAAGCATGTGACCCTTAATCAAGGGCTGTTAGTTCAAGCCCCACATTAGGTACAGAGATTACTTAAAAATAAAATACTAAATAAATAAATAAATAAATAAATAAATAAATAAATAAAGGAATGGCAGCTCTTAAAGACTCAGGCTACCACTTTTGCCAACAGCTACCACTTTTGCCAACAGTAACCCTTACCTTGACAGGATGTTTTCTTTAGGCTTCACCTTCTTCCAAGGAGGATGATGTCTATTCCAGATTTTCCTGTTTAATATTTATGCAACCAAATCATTAAGCTTTTTGTCTTGATTTTACTCCAGCTCAGAAATGAATCAACTTTATCAGCTCTTTGGTGCTTAACTCTCATTTTGGTCCCCAGTCTTATCTGCCTAGATTTAAGTGTTGACCTCAGGATGAGTAATGAGGGTTCTCCTTGTATGCCACTAGTGACCAATCCTCATAAGTGTTACCCCTTAGAACTCTCTACCTGGCTGCTTCTGCCTTACTATCTACATAGTTATGGCATTTTCATTTCCAGCTCCTTGCAGGATTTCTCCAGAACTAATTTTTTTAAAGATTTTATTTATTTATTCATGAGAGACACAAGCAGAGGGAGAAGCAGGCTCCCTGCAGGAAGCCCGATGCAGCCCTCAATCTCAGGATCCTGGGATCACGATCTGAGCCAAAGGCAGATGCTCAACCACTGAGCCAGGTGCCCCTCTCCCGAACTAAATTAATGAAACATTCAACCAATGGCTGGGGCTCTTTTTTTTTTTTAAGATTTTATTTTATTTTATTTTTTTCATGAGAGACACACAGAGAAAGGCAGAGACACAGGCAGAGGGAGAAGCAGGCTCCATGCAGGGAGCCTGATGTGGGACTCCATCCTAGGACCAGGATCATGCCCTGAGCCAAAGGCAGATGCTCAACTGCTGAGCCACCCAAGTATCCCAATGGCTGGAGTTCTAATTGAGCATCCCAGGTTTACTCCCCTACTGCAGTCTGCCACACTGCCACCCAAATGATAGCTGCAAATCTAAATCTGATGAGATTTAGCCATCCAGCCCAAGCTTTCAAATGGACAAAAGAGCAGACAGCCAATCACAATTTCATTTGTTCCTTCAACATATTTTGTTTGAACCTCTATGCAAGGTCCTGCCACACAACCCCAGAAGGCATTATTTATGTAGGCAACTGCAAGGACAGTGACCCCAAGATTTGTACATCCCAGTAGCCTGTGTAGGATACAAAGGATACAATTTGGATAAGACAAGTACAGTCTCTCCTCTAATGAGGGAACACCAAATGCTTTGCAAGGTCCTTCTAAACAGGTTCTTAGTGCCTGCCATGGATGGCTCAGTGGACTCCACATACTGTCCTCTTGGCTGCTCTGGTGTCTGCCATTTCACTCCTTTCCAACTTGGGCTCATTCAGGTGATCACTTTTGTTGCTGTTGACTATAATCGAGTCACTAAGGCACTACTGCTTGAAAAAGACCGCACAGCTTTTTGCCGAGGGATGTGTCCTTAGGCATTATTGATGCTCACCCAGCAATGCCCAGTGTTGAAGATTTTCTATCCCTTCCAAAGCTGCTAGTATCTTTTTCGTCCTAGCTTTTTGAGGTTTCATCAGCTCCTGCTTTATAATCCTTTTCCCCTAGGACTTAAACGAGTTATCAAGGGAGACTGGGCTAGAGGATCAAGTTGGAAACACTGCTCCATGATCTCCTCTCCCCTGCTAAAATCCCTCAGCGCCAAGCCTCACTATCAGAATAGCTTTCTACTCAATGATCTTCATAATCAGATCCTGCAGAATGCAGTACATATACTGGCAGTTCATGATGAATCAAATTATTTTCGTTTTCAAGATACATTCACTATACGTGACAGGCCACCTTGCCTTTACATGTGTTTGTATAGCCTGCCAGAAACATTCTTCCATCTTCCCCTCTCTTCCTACCAACACTTCAGCAGCTTAGCCTGTGACTTCCTACAGGAAGCCTTCCCAGCATCCTGCCTCTTCTTTCATCCCGGCTAAGCTATATGGTTATCATCTGTGCTTCAGCCAAGCTCCCTCTGCATTAGATTTTGACTGTTAGCTTACTGGTCTTTCTTCTCTAGACCAATGGTTCTTAAATCTTTTAAATCAAGAACTCTGTTGGGATGCCTGGGTGGCGCTGTGGTTGAGTGTCTGCCTTCGATTCAGGGTGTGATCCCAGGGTCCAGGATCGAGTCCCACAATGGGCTCCTTTAAGGGAGCCTGCTTCTCCCTTCTGCCTCTCTCTATATATATCTCTCATGAATAAATAAACAAAATCTTTTTTTAAAAAATCAAGAACTCTGTCCATAAAAAAAGTAAACCTTGATCCCATAAATATTTATGTTTTGATTTATAAATTGTATATAGGCACTCCTATTCAAATATAGTATGTATATTATAAAATAAATCAGACATTTTAAGAAGGTATCTTTTTAAAAAACAGAAATGGAAGGTCTAATATCTTCATTCCACATCCCAGAGTATTGTGTGGCCCCCACCCTGGGATGAATGCATTCTACCTTGAAGGCCACAAGTCCTAGTCTCCTTGAAAAAAGTCTTTCTTTCATCATGCCTGCACATAGTTTTCAGTACAAGCTGCATGGGGGTATAGCTCAGTACTGCGATAAGGCAATGCACTGAGATTTCAGTTTTCAATGCTAAAGCAATTTTTAACAATGTGTTACTGTTCTTCTCTTATGTAGCATCAGGAAAAGATAGCATTCAATCATCTCTCAGCTTGGATAGATTACAGCCATTATACTTTGCCATGATCATGGCCCAATCTTTGATGAGACCTTTTTTTAGGTCTAGTACAGTGTCACTGCCCTGTGCCCCTAACAGGCACTTATGAAATGCTCGTCTCATTGGTTTTGATGGCACTTGGTTTCCCAGTGTCTGCTGATGCAGACAAAGCTGTTCAACTGGACAGAGATAAGCAGGGAGGCACTGAGCCATGACATGAGATCTGACACTAGCTCTCCTTTTATTTGACTGACTAGGATGCCTTTCTCTTTCACAGATGTTCAAGTTCATTTTGATGATTATTTTAAATAACAATTACTACCATTCATTGAGTGCCTACTGTTGTGTCAGGCTTTGGATGAGATATCTTAACAGATCAGTTTTTAAACCCTATATCATGCCCAAGTTAAAAAAAATAATAAAGGAGTAAGGTAACTTACTGAGGCCCATAAAGCTGAACTAAAATTTGAACTCAAGTCTGTCTGACTCCAGAGTCTTTGCTCTTAATATAATATTAATATAATATTCATACCTGGATTTGGGTATTACAGATCATTTTCCTTCTCTCCTCTTGAGTCTGAAGAAGTTGGCCTCTTGGCCACAGGCAGGATCCATCACAGACATTAAGATATCACAGACATTAAGACATTAAGATTGAAAGGTAAGAATTTTAGGCTACATTACAAAGCTGTGATTATCAAGGCAGCATGGTATTGGTACAAAAATAGACACAGAGATCAATGGAACAGAATAGAGAACCGAGAAATGGACCCTCAACTCTATGGTCAACTGATCTTTGACAAAGCAGGAAAGAGTATCAAATGGAAAAAAGACAGTCTCTTCAACAAGTAGTGTTGGGAAGATTGGACAGCAGCATGCAGAAGAATGAAACTGGAGTACTTTCTCACACCATACACAAAAATAAATTCAGAGGATCCCTGGGTGGCTCAGCAGTTTAGTGCCTGCCTTCGGCCCAGGGCATGATCCTGGAGTCCCAGGACTGAGTACTATGTCGGGCTCCCTGTGTGGAGCCTGCTTCTCTCTCTGCCTGTGTCTCTGCCTCTCTCTCACTCTCTCTCATGAATAAATACATAAAGTATTAAAAAAAAACAAAAATAAATTCAGAATGAGTGAAAGTCCAAATATGAGACAGGAAATCATTAAAATCCTAGAAGAGAACACAAGTAGCCGCATCTGTGACTTTGGCCACAGTAACTTCTTGCTTGACACATCTCCATAAGCAAAGGAAACAAAAGCAAAGATGAATTATTGGAATTTTATAAAGAGAAAAAGCTTTTGCACAGCAAAGAAAACAGTCAATAAAACTAAACGTATGGAATGGGAAAAGATATTTGCAAACAACTTATCCAAAGTCTATTAAGAACTTATCAAGCTCAAAAAAAAATAATTTATCAAACTCAACAACCAAAAAACAAATAACCCTCTTAAGAAATGGGCAGAAGACACGAATAGACATTTTTCCAAAGAAGACATCCAGATGGCTAACAGACACATGAGAAGATGCTCAGTATCACTCATCATCAGGGAAAAACAAATCAAAATCACAATGAGATACAACTTCACACCTGTCTGAATTGCTAAAATTAACAACACAAGAAACAACAGGTGTCGGTGAGGATGTGGAGAAAGGGGAACTCTCTTGCACTGTTGGTGGGAATGCAAACTGGTACAGCCACCCTGGAGAACAGTTTGGAGGGTCCTCAAAAAGCTAAAGAACAGAACTACCCTACGACCCAGCAATTGCACTAAGGTATTTACTTAAAGGATACAAAAATGCAGATTCAAAGTGGTACATGCACCCCCAATGTTCATAGCAGCATTATTAACAATAGCCAAAACAAAAAACAAAAAAACCAATGGCCAAACTATGGAGAGAGCCCAGATTTCCATTTCCATCCACTGATGAATGGTTAAAGATGTATACACACACACACACACACAAAATGGAATGTTACTCAGCCATCAAAAAGAATGAAATCTTGCCATTTGCAATGACTTGGATGGAACTAGAGGGTATTATGCTATGCAAAATAAGTCAGAAAAACAAATAACTTATGATCTCACTTATATGTGGAACTTAAGAAACAAAACAGAGGCTTATAGGGGAAGAGGGAAAAGAAAAGAGAGGGAAACAAGCCATAAGAGACTCCTAATAATCAAGAACAAACTTAGGGTTGCTGGAGGGAGGTTGGGGGGGTGGGTGGGATGGATGACAAGTATTAAGGAGGGTACCTGTGATGAGCCCTGGGTGTTGTATGTAAGTGATGAATATCTACTAGAAACCAATATTGCACTGTATGTTCACTAATTAAAATCTAAATAAAATTTTTTAAGAAGCGTCCTACTTTGCCAAATGTACTTAGGATTGGGCACTGAGGGTTGGGATGGGCCATTGATGATGGAGAGGCCCTGGGGCCTCCACCAGGTATTGATACTCTTGGCCTGTTTTTCTCCTTTCCTTCTCCTTTGGAATGTCCTTTTATTCCTGTTCCCTAATATCTTATTTTAAAATTGAACTTAGGGGGAGCTTGGGTGGCTCAGTCCGTTAAGCATCCAACTCTTGATTTTGGCTCAGATCATGATCTCAGGATCGTGAGATGGAGCCCCACAATGGCTCCGTACTGCTGAGCATGAAGCCTGCTTAAGATTCTCTCTCTCCCAGGATGCCTGGGTGGCTCAATGGTTGAGCATCTGCCTTTGGCTCAGGGTGTGATCCCAGGATCCTGGGATCGAGTCCTGCATTGGGCTCTCTACAGAAAGCCTGCTTCTCCCTCTGCCTATGTCTCTGCCTCTCTCTCCTTGTCTCTCAGGAATAAATAAATTAAATTTTAAAAAAACGATTCCCTTTTTCCCTCTCCCTGTGTCCCTCCCTTGAAATAAATAAATAAAATTTTAAAATTAAATGAAATTGAACTTAATAGAGAAGTAAGACTGAGAGGTGCCCTTGTTTTGCTCTCTGGTTCCTGACTTACCCTTCATTGTGTACCTTTGCACCACTGACTTTGTGGGGAGCGGAGAACATAGGCATTACCTGTCACGTGGAAAGGTGACTCTGTTTGCTCTTGTAATGCTCTTTCCCTTTGTCCCCGGTCTGTGTCATGACTCTAACCATGTGGCTTCAGCCAATTGTTTGGCATAATCATGTTTTCTGTTGCAGTTCTAATTCCTGGAGCCACAGAGCCAACAGCCCTGCTGGACCCTACCTGGAAGGGGTCTGCCACTCAGGCCCTTCTCTTCTAGGGTTGGCTCCATGCAGAGGCTACTTTTGCCTTTCAGAAAACAGACCCAGATTCCAGGAGTACCCCCAGGAAGGCCTTCTCCCCTTGGTTTTACAACTAAATTTACCTTTCTATAATTTTCATCTCATTATACTTCTGCTGACATAAATGATTGTCTTCTCTATAGTACCTCAAACATCTCATGACTTTTTATTTCTCTTAGAGGTCTCAACTCAGAAGCCTTAAGGACCAGGCAATGAGAGAAGACAGTAGCTTGTGAGTGCACATGTATGTATCGTGTGGATGGTAGGGATGGGGATGAACTGGAGAGCAGTGTTCTCTCAAAACACTGGAAGGCAAACCAGTCCCATCTGCAGGCCACATCTGAGCGACTAGTTGGCAATCTGTTTTTCCTTCCATGCCACAGTGCAAAAATTAGATGACTTTTGCTGTCACAATAGCCCAAGAGTATTGGGATTAACTATTTCTAAACTTCTCACCATCATGAGATTAGACACAATTTAATTATTGGTGCAAATAATTCAGAAAGGACCCTTTGCTCCTTAGATCTCCAAGGTGATGTCAGAGCTGTCTAGGTAATAACCATACCAGAGGGAAGAATAGTTGCTAGAGCTTTCTCCAGGCTCCAACACTTCCTGGTTCTCAGTTTTCCTCTCATATTTCCCGTTGCAGATCAGAGTCTTAGGATAATTAATTTTCAACAATCTGAGTATGGGAGTCCTCCAAATTTATCTAAATGAATACTGTATATAAAGATAATGTTTTATGATGCCTGACCAGTCTCTAGCTACAGTTTGTTTAAGCAACAAGGGGGCTCCTGGGTGGTTTAGTCAGTTGGGTCTTGACTCTTGGTTTTGGCTCAGGTCATGGTCTCTAGGTCATGGGATTGAGCTCTGAGCTGGGCATGGAAAACGTTTGGTATTGTGTTTGAGAAAGTTGCACCAGAAAAGAGAATTTGAGAAAGAAACATAGGAAGAAGGAAATTGGGAAAGAAAATCAAAGAAAGGGGCACAGGGCAGATGCAAATGTTGAGAAGAGCTTTCTGTCTTTTTTCTCAGGTTCACTCCAAATCCTGCAGCAGAAAAATCCTCCCTTCAGACACCCCCCACTCAGTCTCCCATCCCTCTGATCCACAATCAAATTTGCATCTTTCTTATCTTTCTTACTCTGTTCTCTGGTCCAAAAAACTAATCAGAGAAAAAGTTCAGCATCAAAAAGACCTAGATCCCAATGGTAGCTCTGTCACTTACAAGCCATTGACCTTGGCTAAGTCAGTGGCTTCAATCTGTCTGAGATTTCCTTATCTACAAACTGGATGTAACAGCACAGATCCTACCAGCTCCTGGAGAGGGAATGAGATGCTGAGATGCCACATGCGAAAACACCCTGGAAACTGTAATATGCTAATCAAAGATGAAGCATGATTGTTATTATCCCTGAATCCAGTGCTGCTATGGCATGTGGTCATCTTTTCACCAAATGTCCTTAGATTTCTTGGAGAAGGAGGTGGGTGTTACAGTCTGGTACAGCAGTGAGGCAGAACTTTATGTTTTAGGAGGGAAGTTGGCATTTTAAATTCATATATATATATATATATATATATATATATATGCAACTGATGAACTACCGAACTCTGGGGAGGTGGGTGGGAGGATGGGGTAATTGGGTGATGGGCACGTGATATGATGAGCACTGGGTGTTAGGCCAAACAAATGAATTATTGAACACTGTATTTGAAACTAATGATGTACTTACTATATGTTGGCTAATTAAATTTATATTAAAATTAAAAAATTAAATTGCCATATTTTGCTACCTCTGAGATATCATGAGGATATGAAATCATACCTTCTCTGTTCTGGAATGAGCCGTTTGAGTAAATCCTATTAGCTACCTAAACAGAGTAAGCATCCATTAGTCTGGAAGAAGGAGGAACACTTGTTTTTGTTTGTTTTGTTTGAAGAGCTTGGGGCTTCAATTCTACAGGCAGATGGGGTCTTGTTGCCAAAGTGAATGATTCAGAAGGAGGGCATGTGCCCAGAAAGTTCCATCAGAATTAAGCTCTGAGCTTTTTATTCAGTGGCTATCTGGATGGAGGCCAGCTCTCTTCTCACTTGAACAAAGAAGCATGTGGCCCAGGTGATGTTAGACATCTTATGACCACAAGGGACACCTGCCTGAGGATAAAACCAATGTAGCAGAACGCAGAGTTGAGAGATTTTAGAGAAACTGAACTGGAGCTCTGACAAAACTCATTGGTCTTAACAGTTACATGAGCCAGTGGCTCACCTTTATTGCCTAAGCCAGTTTGTATTGGGCTTTCTAATTCTAGATTCTGATAGCAAAGTCCTCCTAAATGGTATAGGGTCTGACGGTTTCTGGAGAAAGTGCAGGCATGTTATATAGTGTTTAGTGAGCTTACTGAAAAGAAGATCCCAAGTCTCCTCATCTTTACCACTGACATTCCCAGTTATGAGCATACCTCTGATGGGCTGAGGCAGGCTGATGGGAGGCGCACTGCTGGAGGGGGCTGTCGACAACAAGACCTGAACTGTCATAAGGGAAAGAAGGCTGGAGTGGTCCTAGCATGGGGACATGGATAAAGCTATCACTAGGTTGATGGACATGACTATGGTCCATGATTATGCCTATGTTCAGTTTTAGTAGATGCTTGCAAACCATTTTCGTTCCTTTTTTTTTTTTTAAGATTTTATTTACTTATTTGAGAGAGTGAGCACAAGCTGGGGGAGGGGCAGAGGGAGAGGGAAAGGCAGGCTCCCTGCAGAGCAAGAGCCCCACCCCACCCCCACCCACCGTAGGACTTGATCCCAGCATCCTGGGATCATGACCCCAGCCGAAGGCAGACACCCAACTGAACGAGCCACCCAGATGGCCCCAAACCATTTTCCAAAGCAGATTTATCAGTTTGCACGTTCAACACTAATGTTCGAAAGTTCTCAGAGCTTTTTACTTTTACTTTTCCCACAGGCTAGTAAAAAAGGTGTTCGGATTTTACCAGAGCACAGCAGTTTCCAAACTGCAAATATAGAGGTTGCTGCCAGAATAAGACATACTAAAATAGGTATACATACACAGAAACACCAAAAGCATAACAATTCAAGTAGCATAGCAATTTGGGGGGATGATTTAAAGGTAAATACATTTCAGTTACCTTAATTAAATTCTAAAAAGTCCAAGTATAACCCAAGGGCCTGAGTAACTATTCGTTCCAAACTGTTCTCTGCAAAAAAGGAGTACCTCAGCCCTCTGTCAAAATGTCCCTTCATTATATATAGTGGGCTTGAGGAGGGAGAGAGAGAGTGTGTGTGTGCGTGCGTGTGTGTGTGTGTGTGTGTGTGTGTGTGTGTGAGATGGTGAAGGGGTGGGAAACAGCAAGAATATGGTTGTTTTCTACACAAGTTGCAACCAGTTAAAAATATTCCATTCCATTAAATTATTTAGTAAATGTGGATGAAACAGGCCGTGAGATTTCATAAGATCCTCACTAATATTTGGTAATTTTTTGTTAATTGTTGCTTGAAAGAGTGCTTCAGTTATCTGAAAAAGTCATCAAGTTAGGTTTAGCTAACTTGTCACACCAACTTGTAACATGTGAAGGGTTTATTTGGAAATGGTGGAGAGAATTGATATACATTTAACTAACATAATATTTTCATTTAAAGATGTATTTACTGAAAACAAACATTCAAACTGACAAAATTCTGCATGCTCATTCAGGTAGTACCGAATTTAGTCCTATCCTATATGACCTTTCATGGGTTCCATCCTTGGAGGAGGGGTGATAACCCCACAAATTGATTTCTTTGTTCCCAATTTAATGTCATTCATCTCCTATTGTGTAGGCTTTCACATAAGCTAGATTGGTGGTATTATCATCTGTCAGTACTAGCTGCCAGCCTTCAGAAGCTAATGAACAGACCTCAGGAAATTCTGGCATCTTCTGTGAGCTTGTTTCTGCTTTATATGTGATCATTTCCAGCAACTCACATTTTCATCCATTCACAGACATCTTGTCACAGAAACTCCTAGGTACCTATTCAGTGTTCATTCTCACCTTGTTCCTGAATAAATTTTATCAAGGAAGTGGTGTGTCCTGATTAAACCTAACATTCCAAGGCTCCCTTGCACATAGGGGTAGCCATATGACTAAGTTCTTGCTATTGAGATATAAGTGAAGTTGTTGAATGGAGCTTCTGGGAATGCTTCTTAAAAATCATACTGACTAGGGGCACCTCGGTGGCTCAGTAGGTTAAGCATTTGATTCTTGGTTTCAGCTCAGGTCATGATCCCAGGGTTCTGGGATCAAGCCCTGAGTTGGCTCTGTGGTGAGCAGGGAGTCTGCTTGAGATCCTCTGCTCCTCCCCCAGCTCGTGCTCACTCGCTCTCTCCCTCCCCGCCCCTCCCACTATAATAAATAAATAAATCTTAAAAACAAAAAAGAAGAAAACCTTACTAACCCAACCATTGGGCACTATTTTCACTTGGCCCTTCTTTATTCCTGCTTCCAAGTGCACGACATGATAGCTAGAGCTCCAGCAGCTATTTTATGAACATGAGGATAAGGATCACACTCTAGGATGATGTCCTAGAACTGCCGCATCAGCTCTGGACTGCCTACCTCTGGAATTCTCATTTTTTTTTTTTTTTTTTTTTTTGGAATTCTCATTTTGTGAGAAAAATCAATTCCCATATTACATAAACTACTGCTTCTCTGATTTCTATTACTCACAGTCAAATGCAATTCTGCTATTCTAAATAGTCATTCAGTATAATCCTTTGATTTTTTTTCAACATTTTACAATTGTCTTTGAACAGAAGCCAAGCAACAGAGACGGCTACCACTCATTCAGGTGCTCTGGCCTGGACATTGAAAGATTAAGCTTTAAAGGTTCCACCAAGCTGAATTATGCACTATGAAACCAGGGACTGAGTGGCAGGGCAGGTCCTCCTACTCCAAGGTAGCACTGAGAAGTCCATAGGATAGAATGAAAGGTTAAGGTCTCAGAGTTATCACAACAGAGCTCTCAGCCTGTTGTCATGGCAGCAAGGAGGGAGCCGTGGCAATATGTTGGAACAAATAGGAGGCTTCCTCCAGCCTTTCCACTGCATCTTGTAGGGCTCCCTGCTTAATCAGACCCCCAGAATCTAAATATCGAGATCTTCTGGCAGGTGTAAATTATTCTGTAATCAGCCCATGGACACCTTCTCACTGCATCTGCCTTTCTCACCTGGCTTGGCTTTGGAATGGTTTTTTAGCCCTCAGTCCCACCCCAATACCTCCCACCAGTAGAAATATCACTGCTGTTGTGAGAGGAATGATAGAAAGGACCACTGAGGAGGGCGTCATTCCTCTTCAATCTATAGACCCCCTCACTCCACTCCACCCCTTTTATTTTGTTTCCCCATCCCATCACTTGATTAATAAAAATAAAGTGTTTGCCAATAGGAAATATTTATAGACAGCAAAACAGGTCAACTGCAATCCCGGACCATTTTTATAAAGTACAGCTTCCAGAAACAGTTTACAGATGCACGACTCTAAAGCAAACTCAAGATTAAGGCAGAAAAAGCAAAAGAAAGAGAAGAAGAAGAAAGAAATGAGTTCAAACTTAAGCAAGTCTGACCTACTAGCTTGGCAAATAAATGAGTCTATTTCTATAACAAGAACATTCTCTACGTTCTGTGCCTTATTAAATTAATTACCTGCTCTATGCCCCTTAGTACTACTGTCATTTTGGTAATGGTGTAGCCTTAAACTTTTCACTCTTTTGTGCTTTCTGAAATGGAGCTGGAGCCAGCTTTTCAAACTACATTGAACTCAAAGAGGCCCCTTAGTGTGTCATAGATGTCAATGCGAGTAATAGCAGGTGCCTCCCCAGACCACTGTGCTGGGGCATAGGCAGAGTGCTAATGAGGAATGAGGCCGTTATTCTGTGTCCCAGATCCCACATCTCTCCTCCTTCTGACCCAGACTAGACTGGGAATTGCTAAGGGCCTTATCATGGCTTTCGTTCCTGCTGGTTCAATGTTGGCCCCTGGCAGCCTCACTTAAAGAGTCCTCTGGCTTTTGTAGAGTCCCTGTGCTGTCATGGTGCCACCTGCTTTGGCCTCTGCTCTGGAGCCACCTCAGGCCCATCCAGGCCTTCTCTGCCTTGAGAGCACAGACGGGAAGTCCCAGCAACACAGAGCTCTTAGCACTGTCTGTGGACCTGTCATCTTTCCAGACATGCTTAGGTGGTCCCTTTCCTCTGACTCTGACCAGCACCCAAAGCCATACAGGATCTGTCACTGGGGCAGGTGACATGCACTTGAATCCCTTTGGTAGGGGCACCCGAGTTCCACACAACAGCAGCACAACTACCGAACATTTGAATCACTTAATCCTTCTAAAGAATGTTTTTAAATTTATTTATTCATGAGAAACACAGAGAGAGAGAGGCAGAGACATAGGCAGTGGGAGAAGCAGGCTTCCTGCTGGGAGCCTGATATGGGACTCCATCCCAGGACCTCGGGGTTAATGACCTGAGCCGAAGGAAGATGCTCAAAGACTGAGCCACCCAGGTACCCCCTTTTTAATACTTCTAAACTTCAGTTTCTTTATGCATAAGATGGGACTAAAAAATGGTCCCTTTGCATTACAGCCATTATCATAATGACAGCTGCCATTTTTTTCTTTCCATTTACTACAAAAGGTGTATAGCTTAGTGGTGAAGCATACAACCTGGGATGCAAAGTTGCTTAGGTGTGGTCAAAGTCCTGCCTCTGTCTCTGAATTCCTGAATAACCATGGCAAGCTGCTTGAGTGCTCTGTGCCTTGGTTTCTCCACCTATAAAATGGGAGCAATAATGACCCTGCCTGGTGGAGCCATCCTGGAGATTAAGGGAGCTCATAGAGTACTATATGTAAGTAACATGAGTGTCCCAATATTTGCCAAGCACAGTGACAAGCTCTGTTAACTTTCACCACAGAAGTATCATTATGGATTCCTATTAACAGGTAAACTGAGGTTTAGAAAGATTAAATGAAATGATTCAAATGTTAAGTAACTGCTTTTGTGTGCTTTTGGGACCTAGGGGTTCCTCTCCTTTTCTTCCTTTGCTTTGAGAAGCCCTGGATCCCTGGTTCTTGCTCACTCTTCCCTTACTTCACCAACTGATGTCAACCTAGAAGTTGCTCCCTCCATTCCTTCACATTTCCCCAAGCTAACTCCCATCAGCCTCCCTAATGAGGCTCCTTCCTCCCAGGGCCACACCAGTCAGGGACTCCCCACTGCCCCCTGCCCAGGCTCTGCAGGGAAATGTATGGGGGCCCAAGGGAGGCACCCCCTGCAAAGAGAGGAGAGCTTAGCAGGCTGTCCCTGCTAAGGGTGGCCTCCAGCCCGGGCAGATTAGTCGGCTGGCCTTGGGTGCTAACCATACCACTGTGGCCGAGTGGTAGTGGACTGTTCCCCTTTTTTCTGCAGTTCATGCTAAATAATTAGCTCCAGCTTCACTACCTTAGGTTTCCTGGTCTAGGTTCCTGGCTCACAAAACCAAAGTCCCCTTCTGACACTTTCTTCTTAGCATTCTTTAAGGAAGAAGTATGACTTCTTCCTTCTGAATGGTCTAATTCTGGACATAGAGTTAGTGTCTGTTTTTTCCACCATGACCTTGGACTTGTTTCTCTCAGCTTCCATCTGACCTTCAAGTCTGGCTTCTTTGGAGCACGCATTAGTGGTTCATTAGTGGTTCTCACACCCAGCAGCGAATCGCTCACATCAGGGGATGTTATTTATCTACTGTTCCCTGGAGTTCCGCGAGAGACACCTGCAAAATGCCAGGAGGGCTTGGTGTTGTTTCTTTATCTTGTCCCCCAAAGAATTTGGTGTGGGAATTGATTTTCTACCAAGTGACAATTCTCAAAACATATTCTGGTCTTGAGAAGCACTGTGAAAAGTAAGTCTCGCTTCTATGACTGACCAGCCGTTCCCCAGCATGCCCCTGGGGGCAATGGCTACTACTAACTTGTGTTTTGTCTTCCAGAAATACCGGCCTTTGTGCACATCTTTTATAACCAAAGGGTACCATGATATACATGTTGTCTTGGACCTTGTTTTTTTTTTTTCCCTTTAATAATATATCTTGGAGATCTTTCCATATGAAAATATATGTTTTCTTTCTTCTTTTTAATGGTTGCCCAGTATTCCACTATGTATGAGAGTACTTGTATTTGTTTCTTGCTGTTGCTGTAACAAATTACCACAAATTTATTATCTTATAGTTTTGGAGGTCAAAAGTCCAAAGTTGGTCTCACTGGGCTAAAAAGCAGGGTGTGGTCAGGACTCCACTCTTTCTGGAGGCGTTAGGCAAAATCCGCATTGGTGCCTCTTTCAGCCTCTTCTTGAGGCTCCCCTGTTTTTTGTCCCATGGCCCCTGTTAGCAATCTATCACCTGACTTTGTGTCTGTCATCACATCTTGTTCTTGCTCACTCTTACCCTCTTGCCTCCCTCTTATGATTATATTAGGCTCCACCTGGATCATCTAGCATACTCTCCCCATCTCAAGACACTTAACTAAATTACATCTGGAAAGTCCCTTTTGCAATTAAGGTAACATTTTCATCGACTACAGGGATTAGCCTGTGAACATCTTGGCAGGTGGGGGTGGGGGTGCGTTTTTCTGCCTACCACAGTTTTTGTTGTCCACTTCCTACATATGGACTTTTATTTTTTTAAAGAGTTATTTATTTATTCATGAGACACACACACACACACACACACAGTCAGAGACAGAGAGAGGGAGAAGCAGGCTCCCTGTGGAGAGCTTACTGCGGGACTCCATCCTAGGACCCCCGGATTACTACCTGAGCTGAAGGCAGACTTTCAACCACTGAGCCAACCAGGTTCCCCCATATGGACTTTTAGATTGTCTCCTGGAATGATTACAAGCAGTGCTTCAGTGACTATCCTTGTGTGTGTCAGAATAGAAATCATTCCTAGAAAATGAATTGAAGTTTCAAAGGTATGTTCATTTAAAATTTTGATAGATCTTTGTCATGGTAATTTTTTTAAACTTTATTTTACTTGAGATATTCTGGATGCACAATTATCATAGAATCATGTAGAAGGTAGTATCATTTTACTCTCTTTTGAGTAAATCTATCTATGACTGCTCTTATCTATGATAGCTAGAACTGCATCCTTGACTTTAATGAAAGCTCTGAATCTCAGTCAGTGGTTTTAGAAATAGGGACCTGAATTAATTTATTTGGTTAAAAACCTAATACTATAAAGATGTGGGTACTTCAATCTAAAGTTAATCAAAATGAAATATAATGAAATATGTAGCTCCTCGGTAACCCTAGCCATCTATCAGGTACCCAGTAGCCCCATATGTAGCTAGTGGCTATCACATTAGACAGTGTAGATAAAGAATAAATTCCTTCATCATAGAAGTTCCATTTGACAGAGTTGCTAAGAGTGATCTTTTGCTCCTCTATCAAATTAGAACCTACCTATTGCCTGTCCCTCATTTAAATCAATTCTATCGATTCAATTAACATTTGTTGAATGCCCACCTTATACAAGATACTAGATGATGATTTTTTTTTAAAGGTCCCTGTCACAAATCACTAGAAGAAAACAGAAGTGTTTCCTGAACTTGCCTCAGGAATGCCAACTAACTGCACTGAGAAAATACCCCATACCATGGTAAATTCCAAGGCAATGTAGGAGCACAAAAGAAGAACATACAGTTTGTGAGGGATCCTGAAAACAAGAATATAGAGGTCATTTTCCCATCTTTGAAAATAGCTTGCTCATTGTCCATTTTTCTAATGCCCCTGAAATATTGACATATTCATTGGTATTTTATTTGTAAATAACAAAATGAGAAAGCATTTCAAAGTCTCTTAATACAGCATTATTGAGAAGAGATTACAGCATTGACTCTGGAGTCAGGCTGCTGGGCGTTAAATTTGCTAGCTGTGTGAATTTGGGCAACTCACTAGACCCTTCTGGGCTTCTGTTTTCTCTTCTACCAAATAAGTACTTCTCTCAGAGGGTTATTGTGAGGATTAAATGAGTTCATGTCTGTAAGTGCTCAGAACAGGGTCTGGCACTAATTGAGTGCTAAGTGTCAGCTATTGTTATTATTTAAACATGAATTACTGTAATACTGGATCTTCAGCCACCTGGACAGAATGTAAGTGTTCACCTGGTTCTGAACTGATCATGGAGGAGTTCAGTGGTCTACCAGAGCACACCCAGGTCTTGCTGGTCAGTGAGGCAGAGGTGACATACACATGGTTGTCCTGGCTCAGGTCCAGAACCCTGCCAGCCCTCCTTGGACCCTGTATGGGACAGTGGCACTGAGGGAATTTGCAACCAGGGAGATTGGCTTTCCTCTCTGAGGTGGACAGAGGGAATTCTACACTCATAGCAGTTAGTTGTGGCCCTATCATTCATAAATTTGGCCAAATACTACCTCTCCCTGTTTCATGTGCTTATTTACAGAGACAAGTGATATGTCCTTTTCTTGATTCTGAAACTTTCCTTAAACTCTGGTAGATAGATACCCCATCTCTACTGTCTGAAAAGTCAGGTTTCTGTGGTGGTAAAAATTATAGCCATTTCAGTGGTGACTTCATTTGGACTCTTCCAATATTCTTGCTCCTTTGATTTTTGTCCTCCTATAATATTCCCCTCTTCCTGCCTCTGTCTTTCTCCCCATCTCTGTAATGATCTAATACCTACTGGGATTGTCCTCACCAGACGATTACAAGAAATAAAGGTTAACATGCAGAAGAATGAAACTGGACCACTTTTTTACACCATACACAAAAATAAATTCAAAATGGATGAAAGACCTAAATGTGAAGCAGGAATCCATCAAAATCCTGGAGGAGAACACAGGCAGAAAACTCTTGGACCTCAGCTGCAGCAACTTCTTATTAGATACGTCTCCAGAGGCAGGGGAAACAAAAGCAAAAATGAATTATTGAGACTTCATCAGGATGAAAAGGTTTTGCACAGCAAAGGAAACAATCAGCAAAACTAAAAGGCAACTTATGGAATGGAAGAAGATATTTGCAAAGGACATATCACATTAAGGGCTACTATCCCAAATCTATAAAGAACTTATCAAACTCAACACCTAAAAAACCCCCCAAAAAATCCAGTCAAGAAATGAGCAGAAGACATGAATAGACATTTCTCCAAAGAAGACATACAAATGGCCAACAGACACATGAAAAGATGCTCAACATCACTCATCATCAGGGAAATACAGATAAAAACCACAATGAGATACCACCTCACACTTGTCAGTACGGCTGAAATGAACAAGTCAGGAAACAATAGATGTTGGTGAGGATGCAGAGAAAGAGGAACCTCTTACACTGCTGGGGGAATGCAAGCTGATACAGCCACTCTGGAAAACAGTGTGGAGGTTCCTCAAAAAGTTAAAAATAGAACTACCCTATGACCCAGCAATTGCACTACTAGGTACTTGTCCAAAGGATACATACGGTGATTTGAAGGGGCCCATGCACCCAAAGTTTATAACAGCAATGTCCACAATAGCCAAACTATGGAAAGAGCCAAGCTGTCCATCGACATATAAATGGATAAGGAAGATGTGGAATATATATTGAGTGGAATATTACTCAGCCATCAAAATGAAACCTTGCCATTTGCAACAATGTGGATAGAATTAGAGTGTATTATACTAAGTGAAATAAGTCAGTCAGAGAAAGACAAATATCATATGATTTCACTCATATGTGGCATTTAATAAACAAAACAAATGAACATAGGGAAAGGGAAGGAAGAATAAAATAAGACAAAATCAGAGGGGGAGACAAACCACAAAAGACTCCTAACTCTAGGGAACACACTGAGCATTGCTGGAGGGGTGAGAGGTGAGGTAAGGGATAATTGGGTGATGGGCATTAAGGAGGACATGTGATATAATGAACAGTGGGTATTATATGCAACTGATGAATCACTGAACTCTACCTTTGAAACTAATAATGTTAAACTATATATTAACTAAATTGAATTTAAGTTAAAAGAAAAAAGAGAAAAGGCTAGAAAACACTCAGCAGATACAGGGTACTAGATAAATGTGAAATAATAATGCTTTGAGGGGCACCTGGCTGGCTCAGTTTGTGGAGAGCACGACTCTTGATCTCAGGGTTATAAGTTTAAGTCCCACATTGGGTGTAGAGATGACTTGAAAATAAAATCCTTAAAAAATGTATTGAACTATAAAAATGTACATTTTACTGCTTGTATCGTAGTATGGGTTACCTGAATCTTTTGTATTGCAAAGCCTACTTCTCAAGTATTAAATTGTTCATACTTTTGGACATCTATATTATCAGAGCCATTTGCTGTCCTGACTAAGCACTTAGCACCTGCCTGTAAGCACCTGGGGTTTTCATTTATCTCTATGCAACTGTCAACTTCGATCTTAAAGCCAAACTGCAGAACTTTAGATGGTTTTGCCAAAGACAAAGTTAAAAAAAAGATGAGCAAGAAAATAAAACACACCATACCGCCTGTAATTTCCCTAATGCAAATTAGCTAAAAAGCTCTTCAGAAAAGCAGGAAAGATGAAGCAATTTACAGGTGGCCCCACTACACTCTGTATCACTTCTGCTCTGAGGCATATTTGCCCTAAAACTAATGACATTTTGGGGCCCTGAAACTTGCATGGGTCCCCACCAAGGCCCTGGCCTAGTGCTGTACTTTTTGTTGTTGTTGATAAAGTGCTCTCCCCTACAGAGTTGTATAAGTATCAAGCTCCACTAAACCTAACCCCCTCTGTTGGTGCCCTAGTGATTATTACACATGGCCACTAGCAGGGGGGCAGTTGCAATGTGTTCTTTGCTGAGTGTCGATCTCTGCCTTGCTGAAGATTGTGCGCTACTTGGTCCCATTGTTCTAGACTTGCTGACCCAGGGCCTGGAATGCTGTCTGCACCTCCATGAGGCAGTCCCTGGGGGCTGAGAAATCGTTCCCTGAGTTTCATTCCACACATCTTTAGAATCCTAGAGATTTGAGAGGAGTAGCTAATGCACCAGTGAAAAAGGAGGATATTTTGGGAAATTCTTCCTTTAATTCCGGGGTTCTCAACCTCAGCACTGTTGACATTATAGGCCAGATAATTCTTTGTTCAGGGGAAGGAGAAGGGAAGCTGTCCTCTATATTACAGGATGTTTAGCAGCATTCCAGGCTTCTATGTACTAGATGCTAGCATCAACCCTCCCCTTCCTACCCAAGTAGTGACAACCAAAAATGTCTTCAGACGTTGCCAAATGTCCCTTGGGGCAAAATCTCCTCTGTTCAAGAACAGCTGCTTAATATAACATTCCAACAAATTCCCTTAATATGGAAACTTCCTTTTTCTCTTGAACGATAAGGTAGGCATGTTGATGTTCACTGGCAAGACTTCTTCCACTCCAACACAAGCAGGACTTTGGACTGGTAAATTAAACATTCAAAAGCCAATTGTTTATTCACAGAAGACATGATCTCATACACAGAAAAATCTAAGGAACTCATACACATAAAAAATCTAATAAATGAGTTCAGCAAAATTGCAGGATATAAGATCAATAACCAAAAATTAATCGTATTTCTCAAAAAAAATCAATTGTGTCTCTATACACTAGCAATCAATGAATAATTGAAAATGAAATTAAGAAAACAATTCTATTTGGGGCACCTGGGTGGCTCAGTCAGTTAAGTATGCAACTCTTGACTTCAGCTCAAGTCATGATCTCAGGGTTGTGAGGTCAACCCCTATGTTGGGCTCTGCATTGGGTGTGGAGTCTGCTTAAGATTCTCTCCCTCTCCCTTCTCCCTCCTCTCTAGAAAGAAAGAAAGAAAGAAAGAAAGAAAGAAAGAAAGAAAGAAAGAAAGAAAGAAGAGAAGAAAGAAAGAAAGAAAGAAAGAAGGAAAGAAAGAGGAAAAAAGCTATTCCATTTATAATAGCATCAAAAAGAACAAAATATTTAGAAATAAATTTAACAGAAGTAAGGTGTGGACACAAAAAACTATGAAATTAAACACTGTTCAAAGAAATTTAAAAAGATCTCACTAAATGGAAAGACATTTCATTAGAGGACTCAATATTGTTAAGGTGGAAACACTCCCCTTTAGAGCAGCATTATCAATAATAGCCTAACTATGGAGAGAGCTCAAATGTCCATCAACTGATGAATGGATAAAAAGGATGTTTTATACACATACACATTACATATATATAATGGAATATTACTCAGCCATCAAAAGAATGAAATCTTGTCATTTGAAATGAGAGTGTATTACATACACTAAGTGAAATAAGCCAGTCAGAGAAAGACAAATGCCATATAATTTCATTCATATGTGGCATTTAAGAAACATAACAGTTGGACATATGGGAAGGGGGAGGAAAAGAGAGAGAGAGGAAAACAAACCATAAGAGACTCCTTATGACACAGAACAAACTGAGGGTTAACATGGAGGGAGGTGGGTAGGTGATGGGTTAAGTGGTTGATGGGTATTAAGGAAGAAACATGTTATGTTGAACACTAGGTGTTAAATGTAAGAGATGAATCACTAAATTCTACTACTGAAAACAATATTACACTATACATTAACTAGAATTTAAATAAAAATTTGAGGGGCTCCTGGGTGGCTCAGTCAGTTAAATGTTTGACTCTTCATTTTGGCTCAGGTCAGGATCACATGGGTCAGGAGATTGAGCCCTGTGTCAGCCATGTGCACTTAGTGAGGGAATCTGCTTGAAGATCCTCTCCCTCTGCCCCTCCACCCCCATACACATGCTTTCTCTCTCTCTCAAATAAATAAATAAAAATAAAATTTAGGGGAAAAAAGATGGAAATACTCCCCAAATCAACCTATTGCAATATTACACAGATGGATTAGCTTACTGTCTATCAAAATCCCAGGTACCACTCTTTTTACAGAAATTTACAAGTTGATCCTAAAATTTATGCAGTAATTTATTTATTTATTTAAAAAGATTTTATTTATTTATTTATTTATTTATTTGAAAGAGAGAGCAAATACAAGTGGGTGGAGGGACAGATGGAGAAGCAAACTCTCCACCGAGCAGGCAGCCTGACATGGGGCATAATCGCTGGATCCTGGGATCATGACCTGAGCCAAAGGCAGATGCTTAACTGACTGAGCCACTCAGGCACCACAATTTTTATGGAAATTTAAAGAGCTCAGAGTAATCAAAACAATTTTAAAAATAAGAAACTTGGAGAAGTAATTCTTTTTTTTTTTTTTGAGAACTAATTCTTCCCAATTTTAAAGCGTAGTACAAATTTACATTAATCAAGTCAGTGTGGTCCTGGCATAAGGATACATAAAGATCGATGGAATAGAATTGAGAGCCCTTATTTCTTAATAAAATCGAAAAGAAGTTTATTTCTAGACTCTCAATCCTTTTTCTTTTTCAGTTTTTTCAGAAATATGGGCTCTTGATTCTATTCCATTAATCTATACATATTCTCAATTCAAGAAGAATTGAGAGGTTAGAAATAAACCCTTACATTTATGGTCAAGTGGTTTTCAACAAGGATGCCAAGGTAATTCAATGAGGGAAATAATAGTCCTTAAAATAAATGGTTTGGGAAAACTGCCTAATAATAGCCACATGAAAAGAATGAAGTTGGACATCTACCTCACACCACATACAAATATTAATTCAAAATGTATTAAATATCTACATATAAGAGCCAAAACTATAAAACTAGTATAAGAAATATAAAAGCAAGCCCTTCATGACCTTGAATTATGCAATGGTTTCTAGGATTTGACTCCAAAAGCACAAGCGACAGAAGAGAAAAAAAGATAAGCCAGACTTAATGAAAATAAAAATTTTTTATACTTCTAAGGACATCATCAAGAGAGGGAATAGTTATCCACAAATGGGAGAAAATGTGTGGATAACAGATTTTGTATCTAGAGTCTATAAAAAACTCTTAGAACTCAATAGTTCATGAATGCTCCAATTTATAAGAAGCAGAAAATTCAAATTGGCATTTCCCCAAAGAAATGGCCAATAAGCACTTGAAAAGATGTTTAAAATCATTAACTATCAGAAACATGCAAATCAAGGGCCTCCTGGCTGTTTCAGATTATGGATTGTGTGATTTTTGATCTTGGGGTTGTGTGTTCAAGCCCCACACTAGGTGTAGAGATTGTTTAAAAAAATCTTTAAAAAGAAAAAAAGGAGAGGCACCTGGTTGGCTCAGTGTGTTAAGCATCCAACTCTTGATTTTGGCTCAGGTCATGATCTCAGGATTGTGAGATTAAGCCCTGTGTGGGCTTAATGCTAGGCGTGGAGCCTCCTTAAGATTTTCTCTCTCCCTCACCCTCTGCCTCTCCTCACCACCCCTACTCACAGTCACCCTCCCCTCAGAAAAAGGAACATGCATATCAAAACCACAATGAGATACCATTTCACACTCACTAAGATGGCTATGATTAAAAAAAACAACAAGAAACATACAAAATAACATATGTTGACAAGGATATAGAGTTGGAACCCTCATACCTTGCTGGTGGTAATATAAAATGGTACAGCCACTTTGGGAAACAGTTTGACAGTTCCTCAAAATGTCAAACATAGAGTTACAATGACCCAGAAATTCCATCCTTAGGTAGGAATTAAATTGTTCCACTCCTAGTTCAATTTACTATGACCAATATGAATAAATATTGAAAATATATGTCCATACAGGGCACCTTGCTAGCTCAGTCAGTAGGGCATCTGACTCTCGATCTCAGGTCATGAATTTGAGCCTCACGTTGGGTGTAGATATCACTTAAATAAATAAAACTTTTTTAAAAAGATGGGGCACCTGGGTGGCTCAGTCTGCTAAGCATCTGACTTGTGATTTCAGCTCAGGTCATGATTTCAGGGTCATGGGATTGAGCCTCCAGTTGGGCTCTGCACTCTGTGTGGAGTCTACTTGGGATTTTCTCTCTCCCTCTGCTCCTACCCCACTCCCTACTTGTACGCTCTCTCTCTAAAATAAATACATAAAATCTTTTAAAATTTGAGAGAGAGTGAGAACATGAGCAGGAGGGGCAGAAAGAGAGGAGAATTTATTTATTTATTTATTTATTTATTTATTTATTTATTTATTTATTTATGAGAGAGAGCATGAGCAGGGAGGGCAGAAGGAGAGGGAGAGAGAATCTCAAGTAGACTCCACACTGAGTGCAGAGCCTGATACAGGACTCAATCTCACAACCCTGAGATCATGACCTGAGCTGAGACCAAGAGTCAGGTGCCTAACTGACTACACCACCAAGGCACCCCAAATAAACAAAATCTTAAAATATATATATATATATATATATACCCATACAAAAACTGTACATGATATAATATATATATATATATATACCCATACAAAAACTGTACATGAATGTTCACAGCAGGATCATTCATAGTAGATAAAGTGGAGAGAACCCGAATGTCCATCAACTGATGAATGGTTAAACATAAAGTGGTATATCCATACAAAAGAATGTTATTCGGTGATAGAAAGGAATGAATTATTAATACACACAATGATGAGCCTTGAAAACATTACGCTAAATGAAAGAAGTCGGTCACAAGTGACCATATACAGTATGATTCCATTAAATGAAATGTCCATAATAGGTCTATAGCAACAGGGAGTAGATTAATGGTTGTCAGGGACTGAAGGAAGGAGGCAATGGGTATGGGCACTAATGGGTATGGGTTTTCTTTGGGGTTAATAAAAATGTTCTGGAAATAATGGTAATGGTTGTACAACTTTGTGAATGTACTAAAAACCACTAAATTATATACTTCAAAAGTAAACTAAAAAAAAATGACCAAGCAATTAGAATGTAAAAAAAAAAAAAAAAAATAGGGAGGGGGGAATCATGTGGAGAGAAACATGACTGCTAAGAACTTCATCAGAAAGGGCCTTAAGTAGAATGGAAGGTAATGGGAGATAATAATCTAGCACATTTTGGTGGGGGTCAGAGAAGTCCCTTATGATGAATGACAGCTGCATTAAGCCTACCAGAGGGAATGGAGGATATGCTTCCTCCACTCACCCCACATTGTCCAGCCTCTGATTTCGTCTGCTAAAACCTTAATACAGCATAGGAAGGAGCCACTGATAAAACCCACAGAGAAAGGGCCAGAAAAATAAAAACTTGTTTACAAAGTATACACCAAGTGTCAGGAGTGCAAGTGCAAAAGACCACATTCCTCCTTCGTTCCCATCATGACAATGAGGTTTTTATCCAGGAACTGGAAACACTGTCAACAGTCTATCTGGGTTGCCACACCAGAATGCCATAACCTGGGTGGCTTTTAAACAGAAATTTATGTCTCGCAATTCTGGCGGCTGAGAAGTTCAAGGCCATGGCATTGGCAGATTCAATGGTTTGTAGATGGTGACTTCTCACTGTGTCATCATTCGGCAAGTGAAGGAGCTCTCTGAGGCCTCTTTGATAATGGAGCTAATTCCATGATTGGGGCTCTGCCCTCATGATCTAATCCCCTCCCAAAGACCCCACCTCCAAATATCATCGAACAGGGGATTAGGTTTCAACATACAGAATTTAGAAGGGGCACAAGCTTTTGGTCTAAAGCACAGACCTTGTTCCCGCTTCGTGCGTGTTGTAGAAATCTCACTTCCTTTGTGGTTTGCCCCCGTTAATTACATTAGACTCAGGACTGCCCTCTTTGCGGTTTATTTAAAAAAGAGAAAAGAAAAAATGAAAAAGAAGAGGCACCAGAGACACAATTCAGATCCCCACCAGGAGAGCTTCCATTCTAGAGATTAAATGACAAACTGTTTTCTGGGGTTTATATATACTCATTAACTTTTTGTTATAGCCTTATGAGATTGTTATTATTATAATTTCCATCATCCGTGAGAAAAGCTAAAGCTCAGGGAAGACTCATTATGCATCTCAGCTCACACTGTAAGGGAAGGGTCACAATTTGAACCCAAGCAACTAACTCTAGGTATTGAGCACTTAACTAACAATGCCCACAATTCTCAGTGTACCGAGGTGCCCCAGAGAGAGCCCCAGGGAACTAAAGGCTGCTGCAGGATCCTTTTCATTCTTGGGTGAAACAAAAGATATATATCATAAACTACATAAACTACTGCTATTAAGTTATTTGGAACTAAATGAATGGTTTTATTTAAAGCCATTAGGTATTTCTTTTGATATAGGGATACTGTGAAATATTACTAATATTATTAGCATAATATTAATCCAAAGGTACTGTGAACTGAAAAAGTTTGGGAATTTCTGGATTTTGATATTTACATGTCTGGTACCCCCTCTAGGCAGCAAGCTCTTGAAGACACCCTTGGCATGTAGTAGCCACATCAAAAATGTCTGTTGATTGAATGAATGAATGAATGAATGAAGAGTAGAATAGAACTACACGGTAGGTGTAGAAGTGACTTATAAAAGTCTGGGACAGCAGAGAGAAGAAATGGCAGAAGAGGGTGCACATTTGGGGAATAGGAATTATGTAGGGAACATAATGGCGAAAGGCAGGGTCATAAAGTAGTTAAGCACACGTTCTCTGAAGTCAGACTACCTGGCTTTGAATCTCAGCTCCACCACAGACCAGTTCTGTAATCTTGGGCAAGTTGCTTAACTTCCCTGGGTCTCAGTTTTCGCATCAATGAAATGGAGTTAAAATAGAATTGTTCAACAAGCCGAATGACGCTACATGAATAGACTACTTAGGAGGGTGTCTAGCACATGCTCATTATTTCTTATGGGCTATTTGATATCTTTTGGCTTCTATTTGGCCAGGTTTGTTTTCTCATTCCTTGGGGATGAGATGTTTAATGTCCAAACTGAGGAAGTCCTGAGTAAATGGAGACACCCTAGTTGGTCACACTGGTGGCAGCTCCTCTCAGTTCTTTCGGGAAATTTGCCTAGAGGCCTATTCCTGCATCAGGAGGGGTCACTTTACTGGCAGGCCCAGAGGAAGCAACAAGGAGGGATTCGGGTTGCTTGTGGCTGAGCAACAGGAGGTGGGAAGTGTGCAACTGAAGGCAGGAAGGCATATATGGTTTAGATTTGTATCAGCACTATCACAACAGAGAGGCTCCTTCCAAGAGGCACCATATTGTTCAGTCTAAGTCTTCAGGGGTTTTCAGAGAAGGAGAAACAATAGTTTTAATAGCAAACTCAAAGATTATTGAACCATGTGAATAATAATACCAGAAAGTCTTCCTTTAGTTCCATCCTTAACCAGTTGGCTGCCAACACACAGAGGTCATCCTTCCAGAGTGTGTTTAGCCACATACAAGAAAATACAGTTATGCATTATTATTTCACCTTAATTCTGGCATCAGATGACCTTAAAGGGATGCAAGCCTTCTGGTCACTGGAGAAGCTACACTTTAATAAATGGGCAACAGAGAGCCAATCTCAAAAAAGACTTCACTTTAAGATCCACTGACAAATTGCGGTTTAGGACCTGCAGAACTGGGCAGAATTGAGATAAGGATGACAACTTTTTGCTCTTATTTCCATATAAGGACTGCATTTTTTTAAAAAACATATTTGTTGTCCAGATTCACAACCCTGTTCATATGTTTGGTCCTATCATTTTCAATAGCGTTATTGGTGTTCATATCATTTTCATTCCCTTTGTCACATTATGAGCTCAGGATGTTTGACAACCACCCTCTCCCATGCCTATAGATCAACATCACTGTCCGTTGATGTTATCTGTTTCTAACTGGTGGTTTTCGTTTTGTTATGACTAACTCTGTATTTGGGCACTTGTCGATTCCACTCCCAAAGTGGTGCAGGACAGAGAGAGAAGATGCCATATGTGTAGGCGAGATTTATGCATTCTGTCCAACCCTCTGCCTTTACCTTCTTATCCCACCCCACTTCCCCACCTGCTGCTTGCCATTCTTTTGTCCTCTCTCTCTCTTTCTATGTTTAACTCCTCATGACATCTCACACCTTCCATCTGAGCTCACATACATTCTTACTGAAATACCCTCTTTAGAATTTCTTTGAATGAGAGTCAGCTGGTAATAAATGATCTGTACTTGTTTCCTCAGAAAGTCTTTACAGAAAGTTATTTTTGCTGGGAAATAAATAAATAAATACATTGGTAGCTCTTTTCTTTCAGTGCATGGAAAATATAATTTCTATTAAATATACATTAGGCCTTACCACTCTATATTCCATGCCTTCCATTTTTCCCCGTCTTTTTTTTCTTTTGCTATGTTCCAGATACTTTCTTCTGTCTAAGGCTGGTGTTGACATTATCTGCTGCATATTTAGCCTGAGTTATTAGTTTTATTTCTAGGTATTCAATTTAGTTCACTTTCAGAAACGGTAGATCACTTTTTACATTTTCCATATCTGCAGACATTATCAAGCTTGTTTCTAAAAATTCCAACACCTCAATTATTTGTGGGTCTGTTTCTACTTTCTGTGATTTCTGCTGTTCTTGTTCATAAGGCCTAATTTCCTTGGATCCTTAGTTATTTTTCACGTATGCTTCTCATTGCTTTTGAAAAATGATAGGTGAGGGTTCTTTGAGGCCATGAGTAAAGGTGCCCCTTCTAGACAGGATTTGTCTTTGTTGTTGCCACATGAATAACTGTACTGTCAGTCTGGGAACACTTTGCTAAATTCACCACCTAGGTTCTTTCAGACCACCCACATGATGTAAATTTGAGGTAAAAATCTTTGTGAGGGCCACTTGGTGGTTAAAAAACAAATCTCAGGGTGGGGTTTCCCCCTACCGCTCAACCCAGTATGAAGGCAACTTCCCCTGGAGTTGGGGTTAGTGTTGGTTTTAGTTCTGGTTCCATCTTATACTGGGGTCCTGTCTTATTGTGGGGGTTTTCTGTTATAGCTCTCCCGCCCCTGGGTGGCTTGGGGGCTCTGATTTCTTTTTCACTCCAACATATAAAAGTTCAAAGGTGCTGGGATTGACAAATTATCTCTGGACATTAGTGGCTATTACAAATTCATCCCTCTAGTTTTCTGCTTTTGGCTTAGATATCTTTTCCATTTGTCAGATCTTCCTTGTCTTAAGGGATATATATTTTTTAATGTTTTAGCTAGCATTTTTAATTGCTTTCACTGAAAGGGTTGATCTGAATAACCTAGCTAGCCATGATCAAAAATAGCAATATAATCACCTAGTTTTTATTTTTTTATTTTTATTTTTCTTAATCACCTAGTTTTAAAACAGCTGCATACTTCCCTATCATATCCATATGTTGGAGTAATATAACCACTCTCTCATGATGGACATTTGTTTCTCATCTTTTGAATTATAACTATTACTGTGATGAATCAATTTCTCTACCCATTATATCACTATATATATAATATCAAATATATACATACATTCATTTTTCTGTAGGATAAGTGCTCAGAAGTGGATTTCAGAATCAAAATGTATACACATTTTTACTTTTTTTCAGGGGGTAGGAGCAGAGGGAGAAGGAGGCAGAGAATCTTAAGCAAGCTCCATGCCCAGCGAGGAGCCTGACATGGGGCTCCATCTCACAACCTTGAGATCATGACCTGAGCTAAAATCAAGAGTCAGATGTTTAACTGACTGAGCCACCCAGGTGTCCTGATACATTTTTACTTTTGACAGCTAATGTCAAGTTATACTCCATTCCACTAGTAATGTATGAGAGTTTCACCAGAACCTTCCTACCTGAGTATTATAACACTGGATTTTGGAAAAGGCAATCCTTTTTTTTAAAATTTTTATTTATTTATGATAGTCACAGAGAGAGAGAGAGAGAGAGAGAGAGAGGCAGAGACATAGGCAGAGGGAGAAGCAGGCTCCATGCACCGGGAGCCCGATGTGGGATTCGATCCCGGGTCTCCAGGATCGCGCCCTGGGCCAAAGGCAGGCACCAAACCGCTGCGCCACCCAGGGATCCCAGAAAAGGCAATCCTTAAGGCTAGGTTCTCAAATGCTGTCTTTGCTCATTTAGAAATTGTGGCCATGAGATTGTGATTCTGGTGGGAATCTTCTTAGGTTGGATCTCAGCTACTCTTAAAACCACCATAAGTACTAACAGAGGGCTCAGTCATATCTTCAAGCCCATATTATCTTTTGTTTTTTAAGCCCTATAGTATCTTGACTTAAAAAAAAAAACCTTCTAAGTTCACAAAGGATACAGATCAAGTTGGAATAATGACAATGTTGATTTCCCAAAGACCTGGTACAGAGAGATGCCAGGTCTGAATTAGAGGGCTAGGAAATGTGACTTCAGCACTGAAGTTGTCAAGATAACTCTGGCATTATTGGATATGCCACTTTTGAAAATGTGTGGATTTTGCCTAATCCAGGCAACAAAAAATAATTCTTAAGCAATATCTAGTGTTAGTGTTATGGGCTGAAATGTGTTCTCCGAAGTTCCTATGTTGTAGTCCTAACCCTGTTACCTCAGAATATATTTGGAGATAGGGCCTTTAAAGAGGTAATTAAGATTAAAGGAAGTTGGGGCACCTAAATGGCACAGTGGTTGAGCATCTGCCTTTGGCTCAGCGCATGATCCCGGGGTCCTGGGATGGAGTCCTACATCAGGCTCCCCGGAGGGAGCCTTCTTCTCCCTCTGCCTATGTCTCTGCCTCTCTCTGTGTGTTTCTCATGAATAAATAAAATCTTTTTTTAAAAAAAGGATTAAAGGAGGTCATTGGGGTGATCATAATCCTTTTGGTGTTCTTATGGGAAGAGATCAGGACACAGGCACACATAGAAGGAACACCCTGGAAAGAGACAGGAAGGAGAAGATGGCCATCTGCAAGCCAAAGAGAGAGAGGCCTCAGAAGAAAGCAACCCTGCTGACACCTGGAGCTTGGACTTCTAGCCTCCGGCACTGCAAAAAAATTAATTTCTGTTCTGTAAGTCACCCAGTTTTTGGTACTTTGTAATGGCAGCCCTAGCACATAAATAAGCAAGGGATGGCCAAGGAATTGTTTATAATATCTGATTTTAAGTTGCCTAAAGCTTTGAGTTAAAGAAAATATGCTGAGTGGAAACTTATCTGCTATCTTACTTGCCTGTCTCTGCTCTTATTCATTTTAATATACTTCTAAGGAGTCCACAAAGTCATTCAATGTCGAGATAAATGAAAAACTTTTTGTGAAACTTTCAGAATGGTGACACTTTTCTTACCTTTGCTTTTTATGAAAGCAGTTTGATATTAAATGGCATCGCAGATATATTGATAACTAGTATTTTTTCTTTTTTTAAAGATTTATTATTTATTTGAGAGAGTGAGTGAGTGGGGGAAAGGGCCAAGGGAGAGAGAATCTTCAGGAAGACTCCCTGCCGAGCATAGAGCCCAATGTGGGGCTCGATCCCAGGACCCCGAGACCATGACCTGAGCCAAAATACAGAGTCAGCCACTTAACTATCTGAGTCCCCCAGGCAATCCTGGTACTTTTTCAATATAGCTGTATGTTAGACAGAGGCAGATCTTCTGCTTCTCTATGTTCTGTGTTTCCCATAATGGAGTGTAGTGTCCGGATTGGCTCTCATCCCTGACAGGGGTAGACATTCAATATGAATCCCTTGCTGTGTGACTGGTGGTGACAGTGGATAGATTACACATGCTGCTGTGGAGAAAAGCAATCTGAGACTGGAATGCAGTCTCTGAAAGCTCACTTAGAGACCAGCCCCTGGACTTAGTAGGCTAAGAGTTTTGAACTCCCTGGTATGTCTCTTTCAGCAGATGAGTAGAATTTGGTCCAAAAGGCAGTGACAGGAGATGTATGGTGGGATTGTCAATGGGATACCTGTTCACTAGCAAGTTGCAGAGCAGCTCTTTTTGGCACAAATTGCAAATGATATGTTTATTGAGAGAGAAGGATAACTTATTTGCTTAATAAAACTTTCTCTTATTTATTTTTCAGACTGCTTATGATAAGAAAGAAAGTAATATTTTATATTTTTTGAGGAAGATTTAGAAAAATCTTTGATGTTCTTCTGTGAAGGACTTTACTTGTGTTAAGCATGGAGAAAAGGCTCAATGCTTGGCGTCTGTTTTTCCTTTACATCTGAATTTAATGGCCTCTTGAGTCATTCTGTTGGCATATTCTTTTGGCATATATTCTCTGGATATCCAATCGAATTACTAAAGACCTGGATGAAAATAATTTCTTGGTAAATTGCTCATATTATACACTGACCTAGTTGCCATCCTGGTAATTCGCTAGAACCGTCAGTTCTTTTTTTTTTTTTTATGTTTTATTTATTTATTCATGAGAGAAACAGAGAGAGAGGCAGACAGGCAGAGGGAGAAGCAGGCTCCCTGCAAAGAGCCTGATGCAGGACTCAGTCCTGAACCCCGGGATCATGCCCTGAGCCAAAGGTAGATTTAACTGCTGAGCAACCAGGCACCCGAACCCCTCAGTTCTGAAAGCATTTAGTGATTGCACATACTTAAATTAGGACATGAACTTAAGGACAAACTTTAAAAAAAATTTAGGGTCCCTAATTTCAGGTACTTCACTAGAAAACTATTCTTTTCCCCTTTATGGTTGTCTTTGGTAGGGAGATATTTTGCAACTATGTAAATATTCCATTTGCACCTAACTTTCACCCACAAATGTTAGCATTCGTTGACATCTCTTGCCTGAATTAATTATTTCTTAGAGCGTTGCCTAATGGTGATTTTCTATTTATTTCTTCTATATTTAATAGTTAGCATTCTGCTATAAAAGAGCCTTTTCTTCTCCTCATTTACTTATTCATTTGTTTGTTTAAATCTGCAAGGATATGTATTCAATGGGTTACAATCCATTCCCATCACTGTTTATTTTGATATTCAAATTGTTCCAGATGTGCCCAGTGGTTGGCCTTTCAAATGGGCTTTCTATGTCCTTTTGACATGCCCCTATTGGTTTTTGAGTGCCATATTACTTCCTGACATCAAATCATTCTTCCTACTCATCTTGTAAATTTGCTGCCCCAGCTCTGAAATCTGTCATTTCTAAGACCTCTTCTAACTATTAATGAAAATCAAGAAATCAAGATTTTTTTAGGTATGTGTACTGCTATGAGCTATTGATGCCTCCAGGATCTCTCAGTAGAAAGAAGTAGGATAGAACATAGATGTATCTATACTCATTTTTCTTTGTGTCTATGTATCCATCTAATGACATAGAGAGAGAGATAGGTATATGCAGGTATCTACATCTCTATGTATATAAAGGATGAGTTCAGAGCAGTACCTCCATTTGAGTTCAAATTTTTTTTTTTAAAAAGATTTTATTTATTTATTCATGAGAGACATAGAGAGAGAGAGAGAGGCAGAGACACAGGCAGAGGGAGAAGCAGGCTCCATGCAGGGAGCCCAACATGGGACTCGATCCCAGGTCTCCAGGATCCCACCCTGGGCTGAAGGCAGCGCTAAACTGCTGAGCCACAGGGCTGCCCTTGAGTTCAAACCTAATACTACAGGGTTCATTATCCTCCTTCCATATATTTTTTAAAGATTTTATTTATTTATTCATGAAAGACACACACACACACACACACACACACACACAGGGAGAAGCAGGCTCCATGCAGGGAGCCTGATGTAGGACTTGATCCTGGGTCTCCAGGATCACGCCCTAAGCCGAAGGCAGATGCACAACCACTGAGCCACCCAAGGTATCAACCTTCTTCCATATTTTTTTTAAGATTTAATTTTTAAGGAATCTCTACACCCAACCCAACATGGAGCTTGAACTCACAACCAAGATCAAGAGTCACACACTCTATCCACTGAGTCAGCCATCTTATATGTATAATTCCCTTATCTGGCAGCAAGAAATCTGGCTCTATACAATTTTTCTCTATGCAAAAAAATCCTCTAATCTACTGTACCACAGTCTAGCCAACTACTTTCTGACTGTCCTTCTTGCTTGGACTCACTTAATGGCTTTTAAAATCAACATTAAGAAGAGGAAGGAAAGAAGGTAGGAAGGTAGGTAGAAAGGAAGGAAGGAAGGATAGGTATTATTTACACTAATCCTGAATTAGTAGGTGAGTAGGAAGTCTGTTGATCAGGGAAAGAAAATATAAAAATCGGGATCTAGCTTATTGAGGAAGTAGTTTTTAGGAAAGCTAGATGATGCTGCAGTAACAAACAACCCTAACATCTTAGCAGTTTTAAATGTCAAATATTTATTTTTTGAGCCCACAAAGTCCACTGTAGGCCCGAGTAGCTCTGGAAGGTGACTACCCTTCACCTGGTGGTTCAGCATACCAGGTTGCTTTGACCTCATTGTCCCTCCATCTTATAATGCTACTATGTCAGCACAAGTCTTGGTTACTCTGAGGCAGGGGAAGAGAGCATAAGATGACCAGCCTGAAATATTTCCTCAAGGAAAGGACACCCATCAATTCTGTCCACTATTTATTCATTAAAGAAAGTCACACGGCCACTCCAAATTCAAAGGGGGAACAAGGAATAATCCTCTCCACTGCCCTTAACAGGAGAGCAGAAAATATTGATACACAAAGAGATAATTACACAGTTTTCTCCCAATTGTTAGGAAACGCCAGCAATATTCAGACTATTCAGATGCATCTCTTTTTTTTAGTAAAGAAGATTTATTATCTCCCCGTAGCCATAAATATTTTTGAACTCCAAGATAATTAAGATAAAAGTCACATTATAGTGACTAAGAGATAATTTTTAAATGATTTACTTCCAAATTTACACAGGACTTAAATCTGTATTTAGAGATGTTTACTTAGTTTCCACTCTGAAAAACTTTTTGGTAACAATGTCAGCAATTCTCAAATCTGGCTGTGCCTTGGAGTCACCTTGGAATGTTTATAAACATGGTTTGCTGGCCCTTACAGAGACTCAGATCAAATTGGCCCAGGGTCCAGTCCAGATAACACTAGTTTTAAAAATTCCCCTGGTAAGTCCAACCCAAAGCTGGGGTTAGAATCCATGCATCCCAGTCCTGACGTTATTGTACTCCATGGCTCCTTCAGCCTGCACACCTCCCAAGGAAACCTCCTCAACCCAGGTCTCAGTTATGTGCTGCTACCTCCCTCTGTTTTCTCTGTATCTTTATATTGTATCCTTTATCACACTGCACTATATTTGCCTAGATTCTTTGCTGTATGTAGCTGTAAGCCCTATAAACATAAGTATGTGTTGGAGTGTCTGGGTGGCTCAGTCAGGTAAGTGTCTGCCTTCAGTTCAGGTCATGATCCTAGAGTCCTGGAATCGAACCCCACATTGGGCTCCCTGCTCAGTGGGAAAGCCTGCTTCTCCCTCTCCCTCTACTGCTCCCTCTGCTTCTGCTCTCTTTGTGTGTCAAATAAATAAATAAATGAACAAATAAATAAATAATAAATAAATAAATTTTCAGAAAAAGATAAGGTCATGTCATTTTCATTTATCGAATATCTAGCTCCTGGCATGAGGCCTAACACACAGTAGGTGCTCAATTAATATGTGTTAGATACATTAGTAAGCTAGTACAGAAAATTAGACTTAGAACCTTCTGTGATATTACTTTCTGTTCCAGTATAAAGTCTATAGGTACAAAAAAAAAAAAGTCTATAGGTACAGACAGGTAGTTAGGGAATCAGTTTATTTGTATCCTTCGTGAATGACTGACGTTCATCTTATAAAAAGATCCTGGTCTAATTGCATAATGAACATTTATAAAACTGGGTAAAAACAGCAAATAAGATATATTTCATGTTTATTGTGATTATTTGCTCTCATTTGAGGATTAGATGTACTCATGAACTTTTTTTTTAGGAGAGTCAGAAATGGCTTATCTGTTTGCCTCAGCATATTGAATCTGTAAGGATTTGGCTAAGACAACAAGTAGCCACCATACTACTACCTGCAGGGTAAAATATAAACTTATCATTATTCAGAGGCCTTTACAATCTCTCCCCAGCCTGCCTTTCTAACTTCTCTCTGTTGAGTATGGGTGGGAAGAGTAGCCGTTGTGTTTTGAATCCAGAAACCTCAGAGTTCAATTGCTGTACCAGAATATTCTGCGAATCTTAGATTGGTTTCTCAATTTCTCTGGGCCTCAGTTTCCTCATCTGTAAAATGAGGAGAGGGGACCTCCCGTGCCTGATTTGATGGTTAAGTAAGATATAGCACAAGACCATGCTGTGTGGACTGGAGAGCTTTGTCTATGCAAATGCTGCTTGTATTTTTTTAGCTGCCAAAGAGAGCTACTGATAAATGTCACACTCATCTAGTTTCTCTGCTTTGTGCATCCCTTAGCCTAGCAGACTTTTCTCATTTCTGGCTGTCCAGACATTTTGCTCAGTAATTGTGTCTCCTTCCCTTCCCTCTTGAATTGTTATTTCTAACTGAGTCTGGGCAGTGGAACCCAAGCAGTGATGGGGAAAGAGGCAATGTGGATTACCAGATTTTCTGTTGCTCTGTAAGTGGGGAACAACGGGGGTAGAAAGGACAGAGTAATGCCCCCACACATTTGCTCACTAATTTCAACATGCCATTTACTATTAATTATTCCCATAGTACTTCAAAGCATATTTTGCAAAATTAATAAAGTCTGAGTAATTTGAAACCTCTCCCAGTTAGCCTGCCAATACATCTCTGCTGAGAAATGCAGTAAGTGGAATTCTGCGAGAATGATTTGATCTATGGTTCAGGGACAGGAGGATTACTGAGGAATTTTATATGTTCTTAGAGTGCCTTTCTATTTCAGGAGAAAAATAAGACAAATTCCATTTCACAGAAGCAAGTGGAGTTATACCAGAGGATTGCTTATTTAGCAAAGAAGTGAATTTTTGCTCTAAACCACATTATTTATGTTCATAAATATTAAATATAGAATGCAAACAATTGAAAGCAAAAACGACATTTGCAATTGAATTCTAAGAAACTGATGCAGACATGTGATTGAAAATATTTCAAGTGTGTGAAGGCCCATATCATTTTTTGCATGATTACATTTGTTTCCAGAACTCCCTGTTGAGATTACAGACTTATACCAGCATTTATCAGCATAGCGTTATGGAAGACCGGCTCTGCACGATGCTCTGTGGCGAAAGGTTTCAAGATTAAACCAGTTTGGTAAACCATGCATGCTCTTGTTCCCCTCTTGGAGATTCACAATGCATGTCTGCCTATTAAAACTCTGAGCACTCCAACAGTAAAGATCTTGTTTAATTTTGTTTAACTCTCTCATTCCCAAATTTCTTTTGACTGTGAGAACTTCTGAAGGGTAATCATTATCATGTGTTATTATTAATGGCTAAAAACCTAATGTCCTCTGAGGTACCAACTGGGAAATAATTATATACATGGATATAAATATATCCACTTGCCCAGGTAATGTCCAGAGTGTCTTTTCTCAAATGGAGCTGCAACAGGAATTATGTATATTTTTACATAAAGCATAAAGCAACTAGCCATAAAGGGTTTGTTGTGGTGGGGGTGGGGTTGGTAACAGCTTTATTGAGCTAGAATTCACACACAGTTCACCCATTGGAAGTGTGCAGCTCCGTGCTTTGTGGATATTCAGAGTTATGCAACCCTCACCATAGTCGACGTTAGAATATTTTCATTACTTCATGTCCTTTGTGACTTCATGATTTCATGTCCTTTGGCTGTCACTCCTCGGTCTCCTTCCCCTCACCTCAGCCCTAAGTAATTGCAAACCTACTTCCTAGTTCTATAGGAACTATATTTGTCTATTTATATAAATGGAATCACATGCTATGTGGCTTTTGTGCTGGTTCCTTTCAATCAGCATAATGTTTTCAAGGTTCGTTCATACAGTGGCTTGTGTCAGCACTTCATTACTTCAGCAATAAAGAGTCATGAAGATTGACAGAAGACCAGGAACATAAGAAAGTAAGTGAAGGGTAGGGTTGGGGAGTCGCCATATTGAGAACTACCTGCTTCCTACAGTGGGTGCCATGATGGGTGAGCACCCTGGCTAGGTTAGAAAATGCCCTGCCAGGAGAAGGAGGGCCATCTTCTTGTCTTTCTTTCCTGTCTGCTCCTGCTTTTGGCTCCAAATCTTTTCACACATATTGAATTTACCTCCTCTGCAAAATCTGTTTCCTGAAAATTTTCTGGATCAACACTGATGCTGTTTTTTGATATGTGGGGCTCCAGGCTTGCACCTATTTCTCAAAATGAATATCTCAAGTCAGAGATGGTAGTACTTGTTTGCTGTTTATTCACTGACTTTAGGAGGGAATTTCCAGGGGGACTTGCATGGAGCTTCAGTTAATCCTTTAAAAATGTAAAAATAGTCGGGAGAGATAATGCTGCTTCTCTCCTGAGGCAGCTGCTAGAATCACTATAGGGATATTATATTTTGCAAAGCGTCTCACAGCAATTTTCAGTAATTAGCTCCTAAGAGCTCTGGGGGTGAAAAGAGTTCTTTTTCTTAATGGAGCAGGTGAAGTAGGACCTGGGCTCAGAATTTACCACCCTGTCCTACTGTCCCCAAGAAGAGAAAAAGTGAAAGAAAAAGAAAAGGAGGGGTGGATTGTAATCTTCCCTGCGCAGCTAGGATTTAGGTAGATTTTATGCAGATTCCTTCCATTTTCCCAGGTTGTGACTGTCACTTGCATCCCATTGCCTGCTGCTTATTATTGATGGGTGAGCATAATGGCCCTTTTAGCTTGTAGTTCTCAAGGACCCAAATAACTGTAGGGCAGGTGTTTTGGAGGTTGTTCTGGCACTGGCCTAAGGAGACCCTAATAGCGGTCTGACTGCTCATGTCACTGTAATGGTCTGTACTTAGTCTGGGTTACATTCAGGGGAATATTGATTCTGAGGCACTGGAGCCATGGAACTTGGTCTAATTTTATTCATTCAGTCAGTCAACAGTTCTTTAGTGCATACAGTTTCTAGATAACAAAGAAGACAGCATCTGCCCTCCTGGAATGTATAATCCCTCAGGTTCTAATAAATCATGGTTGTCTCATATCTCTTGTGGATTCCATGAAATAACAAAGGATGTCTCAAGTTCGTTCATTTCTGAACTGAGCTCTCTAGACCCCAAATGAGCAAGAAGGTGCATTTACATGCTATGTGCCAGCCCCTCCTCTGTATGCCTCCTCTCCTTTCATCTTTCTAGCAAGACTGCATGTAGGGCTTTGTTAGGACCCCTTGACCAAAGAAGTTGAGGCAAGGTTTATTAAGAGACAGAACCAGGATTGACTCTAAGACTCTCTGACTCCAGATCCCATTCTTTGTCAGTAAATCAGTGCTACTCCAAAAGCCTGAGAAACTTTGGCATTGGTCACAAAGTTGGGGGATGCTAACAGGTGACCAGAGTGATTCAGAGGGATTTTTGTGTCTTGAATCCTGTGGTGCAGTGGAAAGTGTATGGGCTTTCATAAATCGGTTACTCTCAGTAACTAAAATTCCAAAAATAGTGGCTTAGAAATTAAAACTACATATACTTTTCATGCAAAAGGTTGGTATAACCCCTTGGTCTTCAAGGTAAAGGGCCCTTTCAGCTTTCTGTTTCTTTTTCCTCAGTGTCCAATATCTGCTAGAGGTTCCAGATATCACGTCATAGTCCAGGCATCAGGATGAAAGAAGGGTTAAAAAGAATGTGGCCCCCTCCCTTTGGGAAGACTGTTTAGCATAATGTATTTACTTTCATTTCATTGGTCAGAACTTACTCACATGGCCAATTACTGCAAGCGAGAGAGGAAAATGTGATCTTTTAGCTGGGTGATGTTTCCCCAAATGTGAATTAAGGTTCTATTACCAAGGAGTCTGAATATGAGAAGATAACTAGCACTCCTTGTTCTAATATATTATATCCTTCTTTATTATATGATAGAGTCTTAGCTATAACCTATTAACTGAATTGATTACAGTTTTTCATTCATTCAACGAATACTAGTTGATGCCTACTATGCGCCATGCACTATGCTAAGTGCTAGGGATACAAAGACCAGTAAGACACAATTTGAACTGGATTTCATTATGATAGAAAAATTCTGTGCACTAAGGAACACAATTATGAAAGTGATTCCCAAGGAGAAAAAATTTTTTTTTGCAAATAATAACCTGATAAGGAATAGTATCAAAATTATACATATCAAACTCTTACAACTCAGTAATTAAGAGACAACCCAACTAAAAATTGGGCATAGGATCTGAATGGACATTTTTCAAAAGAAGTTATATGAGGGACACCTGGGTGGCTCAGCTAATAGAGCATGTGACTCTTGATCTCATGGTTGTGAGTTGAAGCCTCACATGGGGCTCCACACTAGGAGAAGGCATGGAGACTACTTAAAAAAAAAGTCTCCATTCTTTTTGGCAAACTCCTGAATAATCTTGAAATTTTTAATGATAATCTCTTAAATGGACAAAGACATTTTTGAAAAGAAACATAAATTTATTATGTAAAGAAGAACTAAATCCAGAAATGGTTAGAAGAAATTTCCTCTGACGAGGTCAGGATGGTTTTTTGTTTGTTTTTTGGTTTTTGTTTCTTTAGTTTTTCTTTTCTTTTTTTAAAGATTTATTTATTTATTTGAGAGAGAGAGAGCGCATAGGCAAGCAAGCATGTGTGAGTGGGGGGAGGGGCAGAAGACAGAATCTTTAAGCAGACTCCCCACTGAGCATGAAGCCTGGGGCGGGACTCTATCTCACCACCCATGAGATCACAACCTGAGCCAAAACCAAAAGTCAGATGCTTAGCTGAGCACCCAGGTCCCCCTGGGGTTTTTAATTCTATTAAAGTGTTTATTTGAAAACAACAACTACCTTCTAATACGGCAGATTATACTCTGTATTAATCTGACTAATCTAATCCCTCTTAAAAGGTATTAGATGCAATTTGAGTAAATCTAAAAAACCAAAAGTTTTAAGAAGAAATGACAAAGAATTAAATGTGAGGAAAAAGTTATCTAACCATAACACAAATATTCTTGGGTGTTTCCAAAGCCCCCCAGATTGGTATCTTTTTGGGGCACTGGGGTGGCTCAGTCAGCTGGACATCTGCCTTTGGCTCAGTTTGTGGTTTTGGGGTCCTGGGATCGAGCCTCGAGTTGGGCTTTCTGCTCAGTGGGGAGTCTGCTTCTCCCTCTCCCTCTGTGATCACTCTTGCTCTTGCTCTCTCTCAAATAAATAAAATGAAATATTTTTAAAAATTGGTATCTTGCCATTGTGAGTTAATACCACAATATTCTTGATTTTCTAGTTATTTTTCTTGTGTAATTCTGAGTTGTGCTTACACTCTCTCCCAAGTATGAAACATATCTTTCTATAGATTTATTTCACTTGGTCCACTCAAATCAATAATATCTATTGGTTCCATCAACCTCCTAAATTCTGCATGTTGTTGTTGTTTTAGGATTTTTTAAATTTATTCATAAGAGAGAGAGAGAGAGAGAGAGAGAGAGGCAGAGACACAGGCAGAGGGAGAAGCAGGCTGCACTCAGGGAGCCCGACGTGGGACTGGATCCCGGGTCTCCAGAATCACGCCCTGGGCTGAAGGCAGCGCTAAACCACCCAGCCACCCAGGCTGCCCAATTCTGCATGTTTTTATACTCCACAGAGAAGACGAGGCATCCTCGGATGCCCGAGACACATTCCAATCAGCCTTTCAGCCCCATCATTCTTCCAAAACCTACCCCTTCAAGGTCCAATGACCTTTATGTTTGCAGACTCAATGGTCAATGCTTGGTACACAGGTATATGCCACCTACCAATGGCAGCTCACCATTTACTCATTCATTACCTTCACTTGACTTTCAGGACCCCTCTATTTTGGTTTTCAGACTTTGCTATTTGCTTATTTTCAGTCTTCTTTGTTGATTCAACCTGTAAGCATTGGGTGCCCCAGGTGTCAGTTCTCAGACATCCCCTCCCCTCTAGCCACACTTCCCTACTCATTTCCTAATGAGCCTAACCAAGTCTTATGGCTTTAAATGGCATCCATCTGCTTATAATACTCAACATTGTATCTCCAGCCCTCACCTCTATGAACTCCTGACTTGTGCTTCCAGCTGCCTATAAAGTATCTCCACTTGGGTGATAAATAGTCATTTCAAATGTGACATGTTCCAGAACACTCTCCCTGACAACTCTGATTCTTTTGCAGGCTTTCCCAACTCAATAAGTGGAAACATTTTTCTTCCATTTGCCGAGGCAAAGCACATGGACTTATGTTTGTTCCCCTCAGACACTAGTTGTGATCTATCAGCAATTCCGCAGCTCTCCCTTTGGGTATACTCAGAAGACCACTTCTCAACATCTCCATTAACACAAACGGTCAGCATTTCCGTCTGGATTATATGCAATAAATGGTCTTCCTCTATCTACTCTTGTACCTTTCCAATTAATTCTGCACATAGTCAGAGTGAGCCTCTTAAAACATACCTTGGATCATGTTATTCCCCTGCTCAATGGCTTCCATCTCACTCAGAGAAAAAGGCAAAGTCTTTTTTCCCCTCAAATGTGACTTTCTCTAGCAAATGATACTATGCTTCTCTTTCTCTTACCAAAGTTGGTTTCTCTCTATTCTAGATGAACCCTTTTCCTGCAGTTAGCTATCTTGAAAGCATAGGCCACCGAACACAGAGAATATTGAGAATAAGTGGCTGAATCAGAGTATTTCTATTTGCTAAAAACAAATAAAAAATAATGAGTAGTGTTGATGATGCCGTAGTAATGAATGTTTATAACAAGTAACAATGTCAGTCTATAAGTTTAGGTGTTTCTAGATGTACTTTATTTTCCCATATCCCAATTTATATGTAGAGCAGTGTTGCCCCATAGAACTTTCTGGGAGGATAGAAATGTGCTATATTGGCACTGTCAAAGGTAGTAGCCATTTACCACTTTGAACAGCACAGAGCCAGGCCCCCCTATTCTTCCCAGAGGCTGAAAACAGAACCAATGTTGGGCAAAGTCAGTCAAAGCAAAAATTTCCCAGACTCTCCAGGGCACTCGCCTTCTCTCTTTATTCCCTCAGTTGCATTTAAGTTACAAGACTCCTTGAGAGTTTCTGGTTCCAGCTGTCATTTGCTGAAATGTCTAAGTTCTTATCTGGGTCTCTAGTCATTGACCTGTCAGGTGATCATACCTTCTCATTTGCTGGTCAACCCATAAGTATTATTTGTGACCTTGTGGTATGTCTTGTGTGTGTGTGATGTGGTGGAGGGAGGAGGGTGGTGACGGAGGAGGGTAGTGATGGGTGAATAGACACTTGCTCTAATATCTGAGAATATTCAATTCTGTTATGGAAAACAGAAATGGGATGGTAATGCTCATAAAATATGTTAAATATGGATAAGTTAGGAACTATTGAGATATGTTAAGCATAAATTAAGTAGGGCCTATAAATACTGAACACAGAAAGAAAGGGAAGGCCTAAGAGAACTCTAATTTCCACAAAGCATTAAATGTACCTGACGCACGAGACTCACCTAATTTTCATGATACACTAAATACAAAGGAGGGCTACGAAGCACTTGATATTCATGAAGTCTTAAATTTGCCAGCCATTGGTGACACCCATTTGGGCCCCAAACAGCCTCTGCCACAACTGCTCATCAGACTAATTGGTGAGCCACAGCTCTGGCCAAGACTACTTACCCCTCTGTGTCTCCTATAAAATAAGAGTCTGTGCCAATCCCAGGCATCTCTGTCTCTTGGACCCCTTTTCCCAAACCTCGTCTTTGGTCCCCATAGTCACCTTATCAGTAGAGAAGGCTCATGGGGTGGGGAGAGGGTGCCTACGAGCATTGCCTAATCCAAGTTTCATCTTTCCACCTTGCTCACACCCTTTCCTAAATATGTTATGCTATCCCATCACTTGCTCTTTGTTTCTTGCTGGGTATTTTACATTGATTTAGTAAATTTTGTGATTTGCACATCTTAATTTGGCCTCTGAATCTTTCTGATACGGCACCTCTGGGGTAGCTTGCCTGGTGGTGGACTTAGAGCCTATGAAGGCATTGAGGTAATTGTCTCATGACATTAGAGGTAAATCAAAGACTTTCAAATACTCCCCTGAGTCATTCAGGGAGTGAGGCTGCCTAAGGCTCTCTCTGCCTGGGCACAGACTGTACGTGGTCCGCTGCTGTTGTTCCACCATGCTGCTGTGGGAGTTCATGGCAGCATAAGCCACCTCCATGAGTCCAAACTACAGAGTGTGACACAGCCATTGTTTGCTCGCAGATCCCTAGCTTTTTCCTGATCTGATTCCTTCTTTGGAACACCTGTCAGTGGGCACCTGGGTTGCTTAGTGGTTGAGCATCTGCCTTTGGCTCAGGGCGTGATCCCAGGGTGCTGGGGTTGAGTCCCACATCGCAGTCTCTGTGTGGAGTCTGCTTCTCTCTCTGCCTATATCTCTGCCGCTCTCTGTCTCTCATGTATAAATAAATAAAAATTTTTTAAAAAATGAACACCTGTCAGTGTCTGAATAGATTTTTTCTGCCTCCTCCCTCAATTTGAAGGGTATCTCCTTTGGAAAGCAATTTTTTTTTTTCCAAATCTGTTGATAATAGTATAAACTTTATGCCTCTAACCCTTAAGGAATTTGGTTTGATTCTGATAACCTAAGCTTTTTAAACTCAAAAATGCTTTATCTCAAACTATTATCTCTGGTTTCACAAGTCTATTTTGAAAGTCAATATCTTTTCTATCTCTGCATTTCTTTCATGGCAACCATACCTGAGGCACACACACCCTCACACAGACACTCACAGATACACACCCACAGACACGACCCCCACACACATACACACATATCATGCACACAGCCTCTCAGCTGCCTGAATGGGGGGAAAGAGGAAATGGAATATTGGGGGAAAGAAGAAGCATAGGTATTTCAAAATACTGTTCTTCCCCATTTGTGAAGGACCACACGTAGCTATAGTTGGAGCTCTAGGAAAGGAAGTCCAGGGGATGTCTGACCTCAGGTTTCAGATGGTTTCTCCCTCTGTGTGTCTTGGTCCTCTCTTCTGCTTGTCTTCATACAACAACAAGATGGTTGTTGGCAGTTTCATGACAACATTGTCCATAGAGTACAAAGGTGCCATGATATGTGGTTCTGGAAATATCTTTCTTACCCTCTGTATAATTTTGCTTTTAAAGTCTCAAAACTTTGGTTCTTCAAGGGAACGAAGATAACAGTTATTGATTACCTTCTACATATTGGATGCTGCTTCTCAAGAGTTCCCTTTTAAAAATGTAAATTCCCCCTGGCAGGGAAAATCCTTTAAGCCCTCATTATCCAACCCCTAGAATTAACTTATTAGAAGCATTTCCATCTGTCATAGCCAGCTGTGATCAAGGCCATGTGAGACTGGAGTTGAGCTAGTCATACCATGGTGGGCTCGAGGTAAGAGCTGTGAGAAGGAAGAACAGGGCAAAGGAGGCAGACTTCCAAATCAAAGTTTGCCAACCCCACAAAATTCACACCATGGTAGTCCTGTGCTAATTGATGTGCTAATCAAAAATCCCTGTAGATTCATTTAAGTAGTTCTAAGAAGAAAATCTGTTTTGCACTGAGGATAGCTAGTAGTTTGGGTATAAATGTGAAAATCATGGAACTCATTACTTAAAAAAATTCTATTTGCCTTTTTCTATCAGTCTAAATTATATAGTTTAAACATCATTTCAATGCTGAGAAATGCAAAATATTGATAATTAGATGAGAGAAGAAGTAAAGGTCATACAGGTAGGCTTTGTGTTTGTGTTTTACAATTTATATTATATAGACTGATCACAAGTGGTCAATCAGCATGCATAAATTTAAATGACCTGGTCACACAATAGAATACTACTCAATAATGAAAATGAAGGAATCACTGATATATGCAACCATGTGGGTGAATTTCAAAAACTTAACTTAGTAAGGGGTGCCTGGCTGGCTCAGCTGGAAGAGCTTGCAATGCTTGATCTCGGGGTTGTGAGTTTGAGCCCTGCGTTGGGTGTAGAGATTACTTGAATAAATAAAATAATTTTTTAAAAAAATTTACTGAGCAAAAGAATCTAGACACAGAGAATATGATTCCATTTATATGATATTTTCATATATGTGCATTTTACCAAATATAAATTTATCATATATAAACACCACAATGAAAAATATTCCAAAAATATTTCCTGGTCTTCTGTTGGCCTATCTTTCCTCAGAACTGGCTGACTGCATGTTGACTAGAAGTCTAAAGTAACTGACAATACAGGTATATCCAGCATAGAGTTTTCAGGGCAAATTGTACAACATGCAAACTGCTATAAGCTGGAGTGCTATACATAGGGTTGTCTACATGTCATGTTATTAATCACTTTACTACATAATATTACCTCCAAAATACAGACAATTCAAATACATCCCAGTGATAGTGTTTTGGATTTTTTATTTATCTAGATTTTTAAAAATGATTACTTATTTATTTATTTGAGAGAGAATGAGAGTGAGAGTGAGAACGTGAGCACACAAACAGAGAGGAGGGGCAGAGGGAGAGGGAAAAGCAGACTCCCTACTGAGCAGGGAAGGGAGCCTGACATGGCACTCACTAGTAGGACCCCAGGATCATGACCTGAACCAAAGACAGACCCTTTACTGACTGAGCCACCAGGTGCCCTTATAGATTTTTTTTTTTTTTTAAGATTTTACTTAAAATCTTTAAAAATCTTTGGGTGCAACCTCTACACCCACCTGGGGCTCAAACTCACAACTCTTGAGATCAGGAGTCTCATGCTCCACCAAATGAGCTAGCCAGGTGCCCCTAAAATGCTTTTTATTTATTTATTTTTAAAGATTTTATTTATTTATTTGATAGAGAGTGAGCAAGCAAGTGAGAACATGCGCACAAACAGGGGGAGCAGCAGGCAGAGAGAGAGGGAGAGGCAGGCTCCTCGCCGAGTGGGGAGACACGTGAGGGGCTTCATCCCAGGGTCCTGGGATTAGGACCTGAGCCAAAGGTAGATGCTTAACCAACTGAGCCACTCGGACACCCCTAAAATGTTTTGTAATAGGAAAAGTGAAGACCAAACTAATCTCTGCTTCATTTAAACAAAGTCTTCAAGTGGCTTACTCTTTCCTATCCTACTCCCTATGAATTTCTAGAAAAATAAAATAAAAAATAAAATAATTCAGCTCTGGCCTTATATAATACATATACCTATATTCTTTTCAATACATAATAGTAGATTAAAACATTATCTGCACCTCTTTTATGCAGACAATAGTGTGTGGTACAAGAGTAGCTGCCTGGAAAAGTGAACTAAAGTAGTGTCTTTAAGACAGAAATAATTCTGAAAGGCATATGGCACATTTTCTCATCCAAATATTTCTTTTCTTTTTGAGAATAAGAATCCTGATTATTTTCATTATTCATCTGCTCCTGTTGTTTATTCCTTTCCCGAAGTCATAATCCCCTTCTTGAGATATCCCAGTTGGTTACTATGGAAATGATTATTTTGCTACAAACATGGAATTATGACTTATACAGTAGAGAATAAGCAGCAGAAGCAAATGAACTCTTGGAAAAGACTTAGTCTTGTTAAAGCCAAAATAAGACTGAAAACTGTGAAAACCCTAAGAGAAGTTGTCCAAAATTTTTCATGAGGCAATAATTTAACTTGACATTTTCTCAAATAATTATTAAATCCATTGATGAAGAATTTATGGCTTGAACATATTTATGGGCACTCATACCTGCATAAGTTACAGTCATTCTAAAGTTTTGAACCTAATGGTTCAAAGAAACCAATGGTTTAATATTAGTATTAATCATTTCATTCTTCTCCTGTCATACGCCTAAAATGTACTTACAACCCTATTTTAAGCTCAATCATTTAAATTCTTGTGCAGTCAAGGGGTGCCTGGATGGCACAGTCAGTTGAGCATCCAACTCTTGGTTTCGGCTCAGGTCATGATCTCAGGGTTGTGAGATGGAGTCCTCCGATGGGGTCCATGGTCACCTCAGAGTCTGCTTGAGACTCTCTATCCCTCTGCCTCTCCTCCCCGCCTTTCTCTTTCTCTCTCTCACCCTCTCTTTCTCTCAAATAAATAAATAAATCTTAAAAAGAAAATTCAGGGCCACCTGGGTAGCTCAGTCAGTTAAGTGTCTGTCTTTGGCTCAGGTCATAATCTTGGGGTCTTGGAATTGAGCCCCATGATGGGCTCCCTTCTCAGGGAAAGTCTGCTTCTCCCTCTCTCTCTGCCCTTCCTCCTCACTCATTTTCTCTCTCTCTCAAAATAAATAAATAAAATCTTTAAAAAAATAAGTTCCTGTGCAGTCATATTTGACTTTATATAATATCTAGAATTTGATTTAATGTTTTCTTTTGTTCTTATTATATATATATTCTTTCCCATATTTCTACATCATCTTAATATTTACTGTATTTATTGATTCATTTTAGGTAATCTCCATGCCCAACATGGGGCTGGAACTCACAACCCTAAGATCAAGAGTTGCATGCTCCACTGATGGAGTCAGCTAGGTGCCTCAATATTTACAATTTTTAAATTACATTTGAGAAAGTACTTATCCTGGTTTCCTGTGGTGGAATATGTATGTTGTATCAAATTGTTTTTGCCATTATAAATTAAACTGCTATAAATATCTTGATGGCAGGTCTTTAAAGAAATTCTCTATGATCAACTCAGAGAAGCTGGGGTTTAGGGCAATGAGTGTGAAGATTCTAACGTGCACTCCCCTACATACACTACATGTCCTCATGAACTGCTTGTTAAATCATATAGATCATCATCCTATACACTTACTTGAGGGCAGGTAATATGTGTGGCCCTTAAGAGGCCGGGAAACCAGGACAAGAGAAAGTTCCAAAGAATTTCAGGGAAGAAAGCAAACCTTCTAGAACCAGATGTCTAGGGAAGCTAAGCAACTTGGCTCAGGCCTCCTTTGTGAGGAGGGCAATTTCAGAGGCTGGTATTCTCCTTTCCATGTCATTCTTTGCATTGCACCAAACTGTGCTTCTCAAGGAGCTAGCAGAGTCTTGGAAAGACCCTGAGGGAACTCAGTGTGTTTCTGACTTCATATAGGTTGTTAATTTTTGTGTAGTTTCTCTTCCAAAAATGATTTCAAGCAGATTATATAGAGACCTGAAATACAGTAGAATATTGCCAAAATAAAAAAAGCTAATCAGGTCAAACACAAAGTATGAGCAAGCAAAGTTACTCCCCTTGCAGGTCATCTGGAATTGGAAAAGATGTTGACACCAATGTCACTCTGAGCTTCTTCAAGGCCAGAGGAGAGAGGAAATAAAAACCAGCACATGATAAACCAGTTGCCCAGGAGAAGAACAGCTTTGTCACTGAATCTGTGTTTTAGTGGCCCTCAAACTCCAAGATATTGCCAAGTCATGCTTCCATTCCAGCTATGTACTTTAAGGCTTCCTTATCGTGACAGGAACTGTTACCAATGTAGGCTGGATCAATAAAGCCCAGTCCCAGAAGCACATCAGACTTGATGACTACATTGGGATGACTGCTGCCAAGTGGGAAATCATGGCTTGATGGGGAGAATTTAGGCATAAGTATTTGAGAGTCTGGAAGCATTGTACTGTATTGGAATTTGATTTTAAATACTTCTTTTCTGATTATAGATGTAATATATAATATAGCCTTATTGAAGAAAATGGACAAAGTATAAAAAAGAAATAAATGTCAGTATAGATCTATTGCATATAGAAGTTTTTAAACTTTTAGGTATATATCTTTCCATAAATTAAGGAATGTATGTGTGTGTATATATGCAGGTATGCACACAGTTTTGTACATGCATATGTACAAAAATGTATATATGATTAGGTTTATGATTAAATGTGTATATAATCATGTATATAATGTACAATCATTTATGTACATAAATGTACATTATATGTATATATAATCCATACACATATGTGGAAACCATAGACAAAGCAAATAGGAAAGAGGCAAACTGAAAAGATTCTCTGAAGCCCTGTCGTGTAACTGTTAGGATTTATTGTTTTATTGATGTTTTAAGGATTTTTATTTATTCATGAGAGACGGAGAGAAGAGGCAGAGACACAGGCAGAGGGAGAAGCAGGCTCCTGATAGAGAGCCCGATACAGAACTCTATCCCAGGACCCCAGAAGTACAACTTGAGCCAAAGACAGATGCTCAACCACTGAGCCACCCAGGTGCTCCAACTGTTAGGGTTTTAAAAGAGTCTCTTTGGCCTCATCAGGGGTAGAAAGGGAATCTGGTTAAAGGGATTGTCACATGTTAAGTCCCTCCATTTTCCTAAGACTCATATCCCAGTAACATTTAGTAATTCTCTGTGTATGGGTCCTACATATTTCTTGTGGAGTTTAACATAATTATACATGTGGTTTTTTATTTTTAAATTATTTTAAAAATTATTTATTTATTTAATCATTTAAGTAAGCTCTACACCCAATGTGGGGCTCAAACTCATCATCCCAAGATCAAGAGTCACATGCTCTTACCACTGAGCCATCCGGGCACCCCTATGTGTGTGCTTTTTAACATTGTGAACAAAAATATTTGTTTTTATTCCCCTTGCCATTTCTAATATCTATGGATTTTTATAGTTTCCTTCTGCATCTCAAGGCTTAACTAAATTCTCTTTTAACTCTTAATATTTTTTTCCTGCGGGGTTTTTTCAGAACGAAATGTTTCCTGAAAATAATGATGCTATTGCTTCTTTGTCAACTGACAAATTTTGGAAACGCAGTTATATCTACTGATTATCTTTCTAAATATGAATAGTATGCTGACACTATTTTTCTCATCATTTAACTTCATGAATCAGTTTTCTCATCTGTAATTACTATTTTTAAAAAGGTTTATTTATTTATTCATGATAGACACACAAAGAGAGGCAGAGACATAGGCAAAGGGAGAAGCAGGCTCCCTGCAGGGAGCCCAATGTGGGACTCGATCCCAGGACCCTGGGATCATGAGCTGAGTCAAAGGCAGAAGCTCAACCACTGAGCCACCCAGGCATCCCTGTACTTATTATTTTTATTATCCTTTAATGAATGCCTATACATGACTCTTGATGGGATTAAAGGTAAGCCAACAAGAAAAATAAAGAAAATTTATCTTTTCCACTAATTCTTGCTTTCCTGGTCACATGCTTTTTCCTTTCTCCTTCTTATGGATCAGTCTTATATCTATGTAATAGGAAGAAACGACCAACAGGCAAGGCAAATAAACAAATGTGAGCCTACAAAGCAGCTAAATCTTCTTAAATCACACAACGTTTTACAATTTACCAGGGACCCTATTATGGCATATAGTAATAACTCACAATATTAAATAACTATTTTCCTTTAAATTATGTAAGACACATAACTGATGCAAGAAATTGAGGACATTAGTAAGCACAAATAAAAAAATCTAAATTAACAAGAATTGTCATATCCCAAAGTAACCTTTACCTTGGATTTCTCCAGATGGAGCCTTAGACAATGGCTCACGGGCAAAGCTCATGTTTCTCTTGGAAAGTGATCCCAGGGAATGAGAGTGGAGGACCGGAGAGAGGGAAATTGTAAGAGAAGGAAAGGCAACTCAAATGCGTATTATCAGATTGTTCACCACTGTGGGTGAGTAGAACTCAATTTCACTGGGTATCTCTTGGGGAGTTGAGACATATAGAATATGCTTCAGATTGTCCACTTGGGAGATAAAGAAGTGAGTATAATTCAATGGTGTGTTGGAGCTTGCTTGTCCCAGCTTGGCACAGCCTACTGTGCACATCTCTTGCCAACTTAATGTTCAGTGACATCATGTTGAAATCCACCATGGTGGGAAAAATTTACATCAAGGAAATTGGTGAATGCTACAAATCAGGGCTCTTTTTGTCAGAGGACCGGATGTTAAACATTTGCCAGCACATTGTTTGAAATATTTATCAACTGGCTCCCATCCCCCTTTAATTGGAGATTACCTCGTGAGGCATGAACTCCCTTGTTCTTCTGAAGCTGCAGATACCTCCAAAGGCAAGGCTGAGAGGGTTTCTACAGACAATTCACAAACTGGAGAAAATCTCTCAGCAGCAGCAAGGTGCCAGCAGGTGATACCGGCACACATGGTTTCAACAGCAAGAACTGAAGTAAAAAGGCTGGCTAAGGTGGGGTGGGGGTGGGGCAGGCAAAGCAGAAGAAGTATCCAACCCAAGCACTATTAGTGTTTAGACAGTTCTTCCGTGTCTGGGTGCACCTCCATGCATATGCATACACATAAAATCACGACTTTGAACCCATTCACTGTACCACCCATACCCCGTCTCCCTAGCTTTTAGTCACTTGACAGTGTGGAATCTAGAGAAACACCACATTTAGACACCACAGACAATAGATAGTGAACATTTTTCATGTTAATCTACAAGCGGTTGTAGATTATGAGATATATCATATTTTACTGATCTCCCACAGTTTGCACTTCCAGGCTATATCCAATTCCAGATTGGATATGGATATGGATAAATAGAGATATGACATACATATTTTACATGTATCTTTATACACATTTCTGATAAATTTCTTTAAGTACAATTACTGGGTCAGAGGACATGCATAGTTTTAAGACCCTTTACCCTATTGCCTTGCCCATATGTGTATCAACAAAGCCTATACTTTATGATCTTTTGAAATCTTTTCTAACTTCATTATTTTATAATTTTTTTAAAGTTTATTTATTTATTTAAATAATCTCTACACCCAATGTGGGGCTCAAACACAACCCCAAGATTAGGAGTCTCACCTTCTTCCAACTGAGCCAGCCACGCATAGCATTACTCTATAGGAGTATCAATGATTCTTGTAGGATTAGCATAAATCACAATAAGTAAATAGATTCTTTATTGACTCTATATCTAATAGCCCCGAATAGTACATACTTTTGAAAACAAAACAAAGCCATTTTACTTTAAGAGCTATATCTAAATAAATAATATTATTTCTCTGTATTTATGATCCATGGGGACAAACTTGCAGCAATCTCAAGATTGATTTTTTTGAGATTTTAAAACTTAAGTAAGACATTCCTATAACTGTTATTAATCACCAGTCTTAATGTATTATTCTAGCATGTCTTTAGACTCAAGAAGGCTTTGTCTATAAATCCACCCTACATAGCTATTTTATTTGGAAGAGAGCATAATGCAGATGACAAATGACTCATTGTTCCTGGAGCAAAGTAACATCATTCTGGAACAAAAGGAAAAAAGAAAAATAGTAACAAATATTGTAATATTTTTGAATTTGGATTTATTTGTTTCTTCAACACTGTTCTAACTTTCTGTTTATTCCATTTCTCAAGTCAGATTTTTAATGACAAAAAAAGAATGTTTGAGATCTTACATACAGGCTCAGATATTTAACAGTTTAAGACATTGTGACTGTATTCAATTATATTGCTCTGTTAGAGATTAGAACATACAAAATCACCATCACGAGGTCCACATAGGGATTTCCTAAAAGTTTCAAATTCCACATCTACCATAAGGTTTACTGATTACCTTCTCTGTGCTAGCTGCAGTGCTAGGTGCCAGAGATAATACAGTAAACTGGACACTGTCCTTGACCTCATAGAGCTTGCAGTTAAAAACCATACTCCAATGGAAATGATGAAATTAAGAAGCAAACACTGGAACTTCTAGGTGATCCTCCCCACCTCCCTGATAACCCCTCAACCCCTCCCCCAACTTCCCCAGGCTCCATAGCTTTCTCAGACATTAAACATCCTAATTTCCTTTTTGAAGAGCAAAGGAGGGCCTGGTTCCCACCTAACTCTAAAGGAAAAGCTCCAAAAAGTGATTTGCTAGATTGCATCACAACCGAAATGCATCCATTTTTTTTTTAAAGATTTTATTTATTTATGAGAGACAGAGAGACAGAGGGGCACAGGCAGAGGGAGAGGGAAAAGCAGGCTCCATGCAGAGAGCCTGAAGTGGGACTCAACCCCCGGTCTCCAGGATCACATCCCACACTGAAGGCGGCGCTAAACCGCTGCGCCACGGGGGCTGCCCTGTTACCTTTCTCTTATCAAAAGGTTTTCAGGGGGCACCTGGATGACTCCGTGGTTGAGGTCTGCCTTTGGCTCAGGTCTGATCCCAGGGTCTTGGAATCAAGTCCCGCATCAGGCGCCCCTGCATCTCCGTCTATGTCTCTGCCTCTCTCTGTGTCTCTCATGAATAGATAAATAAAATCTTTGAAAAAAAAAAAAAAAAGGTTTTCAGTAACTAATCTGATATTATTATTGTCTTAGTAATAAAATGTGAATTTTAGCAGAAAACAAAGCTTTAAGTCAAAGGGATAGCTGGGAATAAGTAATTTAAGGCACTGGCGAGCACATAGAATGTATTTGGACAGAACAAAACAAAGTGAAACAAAACAAAACTAGCAACAAATATTTCAGGGGATGGATGAAGGCATCAGGCTACAGCAGGAAAAGCCTAGATTTTGGATGACAAAACACACCTGGGTTCAAATGCTTTCTGAGTGTCAGTTTCCTCAAGTACAAAATGGGGATCATAGCATCTGGTTTGTGAAAACACTGATTTTATCTCTGTGGAGTGGAGATTAGGTCTGATAATGTCTGTAAGTACAGAGAGCACTGGAAGTGCTCAGTGGATATTGGCTATTGTTATGTCTTTGAAGTCAGATGGAGGAGGTGGCTGCGAGCCGGCATGTGGGCCCTTTCTCAATCCCTTTCCTTTTCTGGAAAATGGGATACAACAGGGTTCTTATCCAGAGCTGAACTCCGATACTTTGGAATACGAATAGGAAAACTTGGAGGAAGTTTGGGAAGAACAGACCTTTTTTTTTTTTTTTTTTTTTAAATTTAGGCTTATTTTTATAGAGTAAAGCAGTGGTTCCTAAACTTTAATTTGCCTTAGAATCACTCAGGAAACTCCCCCCACCTTCTATGTTAACTTATTCAGTACATATTAACTGTAAACATACTGTGAGCCACAGATACTCTGTTCTCAAGAAACATGCTTTTAAATTCAAAGTCTGGGGCCCATTCCTAAGAAATTCTGATTCAGATCTTGAGCAGGTCCCAGGAATCTGCATTTTTTAAAAAGCACCCTCATCATTCTGAGTCAGGGCAGCTATGGGCAAACTCAGAGAAAGCTGGCTGGAGAAAGTGTGCCTAAATTTTCGCTCTGAGAATGCACTGTTTGGGAAAAGCCTCCTTAATGGGCCTTTTGGTGATTCAAGGGAAAAGCCAACCTTTTCAGAAGTGGAAAGACTGAAGACAAAGCTAAGTTGAACAGCAAAGTAAAATAAAAGGCCATTTCATTGTGAGTGAGATGAAATCTTGGCAGATTGTTTCTTTCAGGAAATGCTCCTTTGTTCTTAATATAGATCTAGACCACATTGAATCTGGACATAATTTTTCTTCCCAAAGAGTTACTAGTAATGCCAGGAAAGCTGGAGCAGAGGTGGGCAAGAGAAGCAAGACCAAGCGGTGTCGATTTTCTTTGCCACTATAAAGCCTGCAAAGGGATGGGACCAGAAGTATCAAAGCCCAAAGTCTCTGCTATGATACATAACCCTTTGGTGTTACTTCAGACCAAACTGAAAGCAGAATTCAACTACCTGCATATTTTTAAAAATAGGCTCCACGCCCAACTCAACTCATGACCTCAAGATCAAGGGTCTCGTGCTCTATGGACTGAGTCAGCCAGGTGCCCCTCAACTACCTTCTGATCTCAGACTTTCTACCTGATTAAGTTCTTTCCAACTTATCTCTTAACTCAGGCTAAAGACCCTGTGGGCCAAGCAACCCTTGATAGGAACCAGCAACTTCTTCAAGCAAGAAGGACTGCCCTGAGCCAGCAGGACCCTGTGACTGACTCCAAGATAATGATGGACTTGACCATCACTGCCTACCTGTACGACCCACCCACCTTTGGCCCACATTTTCCTCATATAAACTGGGAAGTATTGTCAGCGTTTTGGAGCTAGCCTTTGAGATGTTAGTCCACTCTCTGCCCATGTTGGCCTCACTGAAATTCCTTCCTTGTTTCATCACCACTCGGTTCTCAGCCTTTAGCTTCTGTTAGCGGTAAGTGGGAGAACCTGATCTGTTTGGACTCCCCAGAGCCAGATACTCTTGTACCCCTTTGCCCAGGCTACAAAATGAGGGGGTTTATGCAAAAGACCAGCACTCCTTCCGAGCACCTGGCAGGATTTGCCTTGGACCTAGAAAGATCTGATTGCATAATCCCTCCTGAAGGTGCAACTGATGATCTGTCCCTCTTCTCCCTAGAGAAAAATCCTTCTTTATTTTGGACTTGTTCAGTATGAACTTTTAATAACGCTCTTGAAGAGCTTATGTGAGCTGTTTGAACTCTAAAACATTACAAAAGAAATTCTCTTTCCAGCTAAAAACATTGGCTTCATTAGAAGTCTAAGTAGAAACTGCTTGATCAGTTTTGATGAAAATGGAATTGTTTATAGTTAGCAATTACTTTTTTGGCATCCATATAGCAATCTGTTTGCACTCTTTAAGCAAGCTCAAAATCCTCACCATCTTATTTTAAGAAAAAAAATTCCCATTACACATGTAATACCTGCTCCTAATGAAAATTTAGAAAATAAGATAAATAGAAGATTAATAGAAGAAAAAAATCATCAAGAGTCTCACAAATACATTGTGAGGTATTTTTCTTTCAATGTGTACCTTTTTTACACAGCTGCAATTACACGTTCTACATGAAATTCCATATGTTGCTTTCTTAAAAATCTGTTTTTAAAACGTCTGCTGACTCTATGAAGCAGGAAGAAATATCATTTGGAAGTTTGTGACTGATATTATCCCTTATTTTAAACTTCCAGTGTGTATTTTCTTATAATTCTTTTCCATACATTTTTTTTTTGTTTTGAAAGAGAGAGAGCACACACAGGGTGGATGGTTGTGGGGGGAGAGCAGAAGGAGAGAGAGAATCCCAGGCAGGTCCCATGCCTGGTACAGAGCCCGACATGGGGTTCAATCTCATGACCCCGAGATCACGACCTGAGCTGAAATCAACAGTCAGAGGCCTCACCAACTGAGCTACCCAGGAGCCCTTCTATATATACATATATACATATAATATATGCAATATATTATATATACATATATGTAATATATTACATATAATATATGTAATATATTATATACATATATATTATACATATATACATATGTATATATATTATAATATTAGCAAATTGCAATTAGGTTGGATTAAAGATTTGTTAACACAGGAAGCTTCACAGATCCTATCAGAAAGAGGGTAGGAAGAGGCTCAGTGACAGATCAGATCTGTTACTTGGTGTCCTAGTAGTCTTTCCCAATCAAACCCCAATGACTCATGACTCTTACTGCAAATTTTAAAGGTACAGAAAATCATCATTCATGTTCCAAGGCAGAAAAAAAATAGGGCCACCATGTTGCACTATGTCACTCTGGTTTGGTGTGGGGAAAGCACTATTTAAAAGTAATTCTCAGGGCAGCCCAGGTGGCTCAGCGGTTTGGCGTTGCCTTCAGCCCAGGGCCTGATCCTGGAGACCCGGGATTGAGTCCCACATCGGGCTCCCTGCATGGAGCCTGCTTCCCTCTGCCTGTGTCTCTGCCTCTCTCTCTATCTCTCTGTGTCTCTCATGAATGAATAGATAAAATCTTTAAAAAATAAAAATAAAAAATAAAAGTAATTCTCAGTTTCTTAACAGAATGCCTGGTATAGCCATTGTTCGCAAGTGCTTAAAGAGAACACTATACATTACTGTTGCCAGTGGCCATTAAACATGCAAAAGTTTTCTGAATCTGAAGGATGTGTCTCAATAAGCCTGTTTCCTGGCACTAGCAAGTGGAAAGAGGAGTGCCAGGAGAGGTCATATGGAAGAAAGGGCAATAGGGCCAAGCTTTGCCCCTACACTTGCATCCCCAGCTGGAGCTCTTGATTTCAAGTCTTAACCTGAGTGGATGAGGGATCCTCAGGCTTTTTAGTGACAACTTCCTCTTTCTGGAGTTCTTATTTTTCATCTCTGTCATGGTCATGTGAATGTATTTTCTAGAATTTTCTTAAGTGGGATACAGGGATTCTTCACATTCTGAGATGCCACATACTTGAGAATGACATATATAATTTCATATATATAGATGAAACTCTGGTGTCATGATCCTTTTTCAGAAGTCTATAGACACACCTTCCTTGTCTTCTAGAATTACTAGGATGGGGTCAAGTGTGAGGTAAGCCTGATTTGTACCTTTTTTTTTAGTTATCCTTTTTTCTCTCTGCTTGGATTGTTCTTTACTTTTCATTTAATAAGTTTTCTAGAATATAATTAATGGAGCTACTATTATTGTAAATTCCCCAGATATATTTCTCCTCTGTGTCATCCAGTTTGTTTTCTCCCCTTTCTCCTACAGCCCTTCCAACATTGTCGGCTGGTGGAACCTATTGTCCAGGGGTGAAGAAATCAAGATTAAAGAAGTTTCCAGAGTACAGGAGGAGATGCTCTTAGCAGAAACAAATGGATCCTGAGTAATTTGGATGAACATATGGGAAGTTACTCCAGGGCTTAGAGGTGGATGCACGTACACAAGCTCAGCGTGCTCTTCCCGAAACACCTACACAGCTCACTTCCTCACTTCCTTCAGGACTCCACTCACATGTCACCTCCTCAGGGAGGCCTCCCTTTCAATCTGTCCCCAGGCCCACCTTCTTTTTTTTTTTTTTTTTAAGATTTTATTTATTTATTCATGAGAGAGAGAGGGAGAGACAGAGACATAGGCAGAGGGAGAAGTAGGCTCCCTATGGGGAGCCCGATGCGGGACTCCATCCCAGGACCCCAAAGATCATGACCTGAGCCAAAGGCAGACGTTCAACTACTGACCCACCCAGGTACCACAGCACCCCTCACCTCCTGCTCCTACATTCCCATCCTCCTTACCCTGCTCTAGCTTTTTCTACAGCATGTATCACACGTGCCACAGCACAGGCTCACTTCTATGCTGTCCCAAAGCCTTTTCCCTGGATCTACTTTGCTGGGCTGCATTAGACTGACCTCCTGAGTCTTTGTCATTCTGAATGGACCGAACACATGAAAACCTTGAGATTTCCCTGTTCCCTCCCTCTCTAGTACCACTCCCAAGGTGCCCTGTCACCGTCATCTCTGTTACCTCCTGTTGAGTTGTTTTTCCAAAGTCTCTAAGTTTCATATAATGAAACTGATATATTGTCCACAAGTGCTTACTTATTTTTGTCCACCCCTGTACTAGAATATTTCTTGGCATGGCACATAGTAGGCATACAATATATGAATATATTTCATGGAAAAGCTTAGGAGAGTTAGTTTGGAAATGGAAACTTTAAGAGGAGAGTCTGCTCTGGCCTCTCCAAAAGGCCATGGCCATGTAATAGGAGAGAGTTCCTCTTTTCCTGCTTGGCCTTCAACTTGTATTTGTGGGCTAGACGGAGGTGGAGATCTGATGCATTTCTCCCTAGAGACCAGCTCGTTTTCTAGGGACAAGAAGTGGGAAGACCTGCCAGGTTCTCATGGTCCTTGTTTGCCATATGGTGAATTTTGGCAGGGAAGTGGGCAACAGTGCTTCAGGGTTCATACCCAGATTCGCCATTTCAAGCTGGACATGTTGTCATACTTGTAATTTACCTAATGAACACTTCATAGAGAATGCAAAGGTAAACTACAGGCAGCTCAATTCATCCCCCAAAGGGCAGGCAAGAGACTGCAGGTCTATGTTATGTCTGTACTACAGAATATCTTAAAGCAGTATTTTTAAGTTATTGCTTCCAAGTACATACAAATGCTTTTTACTCATTTATATTGGCCACATTCACTATTCTCATTTGCTGTACATTAGTGAGTTTTTACTGTTTTAACGAAAAGAGGTCTAAATGATTAAAACATTTGGATACAGATTGTTCATAGATAAATGTTTTATCCATTTGTAAAGTGCAAGAGGGGAAGATTAAAAGAAAAGAAAAGTAACATCAAACCCCACAGAAATAAGTAAAACATATTTAATTGATTCTTTGGCAGTTTACTGATGCTGAGGCTTTTTTTCCCCCTTGGAAATATATAAAATTTCCCTTTTATCTTCTCTAAACCATGCCAGAATAAATTAGTGACTGCATAATTAATATCCAGGTATTTTGTGATATTTTGATAATGGGCTCCCCCTCTCCTAATCTCATTTTATATTTCAGACCACACACTCTCAGTTTGTTGATAATGCATTTAGTTACAGCCGGAGATATTTCCAGGTCTAAAGCCAGGTTCACATTTTTGCTTTGAAGAGACAGAAATTCCAAACAAATACAGATGGTCAGACCATAAACTTAATTAAAATTTCTGCTTTGCTGGATGTTACATTAAATATGGCCATAATGCCAAGAGAAATACATGAAAAATCCATTTGTATTCACATCCTGCTGCTTCCACGTAGTATAAAATAACAGAATGCTAAGAAGTATGTGTTTGTGTATACGTGTGTGAGAGCATGTGTGTGTTAATCCCGTTCTCTTTTGGCTTGGCTGTCATACTAGTCATGTTTTGACCAATAAAAGATGGGTTTTAATTAAAATCTGGGATTGGCCAGCTGTACATCTGTTAACTTTTCTTCTATACATTCTCAAGCACTAATTTAGGTACTTTCTGAAGTAGTGTGATTTGCTTCTTTTATGCAAATCTGGAACATTTGTATCTTTCCTAATTAGCCCGGGATATTTATTTAGAATTGTATAGAGATAATTACTCAACTCCAGAAGGGTAATAAAGGTGGTGCATAAGAATGTGAAACAGCTTTCTTCTAGAATTTGAAATGGAGGGAGGAAGGGTTCTCTGTCATTTGTAGGTAAGGACTCCTAGAGAGGACAAGTGAGGATGAACAGTCCAGTGTGGCTAGAACAGGACAAGCTGGGCACAGGCTGGGCAGGGAGGGCTGAAAGGATAGCTGGAAACACATCTGACAGGTCTGGTTGGCCATGTGGTAGGACACCAGCCAGTTTCTACAGATGTCTTAGGCCAATTTCCCCGAGAAAGATGAACCTGAGACCTGAGACCTGGGCTTATGTGTGAGGACTTTAGTGGTGAGTGTGATCCCAGAGAAAGGGCAGAGATACAAATTGGGGAATAAGCGTATATTTCAAGTTGGCCACCACTATGGGCAACTGGTTGCTCTATCCAATAGGATCTTCCATGGAGGCCAATGAAATGCATCTCAGGACCCTCTGTTATAGGCTGAATTGTGTCCTCCCCAAATTAGGGCAGGCCCTAATGCAATCTGTCTGGTGTCCTTTTAAGAAGAGTGAATGTGAACACACAGAGGGATACAAGGGATGCGTACCCACAGAGCAAAGGCCATGTGAGGACACACCCAGAAGGTGGCCATCTACAAACGAAGAAAAGAGGTCTCAGAAAAAAACCTCAATACTGCCCACACCTTGATTTTGAACTTCTGGCCTTTGGAATTGTGAAAAAATACATTCTATTTTTCAAGTCACTCAGTCTGTGGTGCTTTGTTATGGCAGCCGTGGCAAATGAATATATCTGACAAGGGAGAAGAAAGGGTCAAAGTTTCGACTATTGGAGGATTCCCTGCCAGTACTTCCATGTTGTATAAGCAGTTTCCCTTGTAGTCCCATGCACTGAGGTCAACAGGGATGTCCTAGGGGAGGAGTGGCAGGGGTACAAGTGGGCTTAAGGCAAATCCTTGGTAGGTAACCGATGCGAGAAGCAGATTGGAGCTTGTGCAGGACGGGGCTGCAGTAGATGAAAGGGATGGATGGGTGGATGGTTGGAATAAGAGATAGAAAAGGCTGAGAGAAGATGAAGCAGAGTTGAAATGACACCTGATACACAGGATAGTGATGATGGTGATGATGATGATGATGATGACGGTGATGAGTGACAATGAAGATAGGCACTGGTCTCTGCGCTCTATACTCTCTGACATTTTATTTATTTTAAAGATTTATTTATTTATTCCAGAGAGAGAGAAGGGGGGAGGGTTACAGGGAAAGAGAGAGTCCCAAGCAGACTCTTCACAGAGCCCAACACAGGGCTCAATCCCACAACCCTGAGAACATGACCAGAGTCAAAACTGAGAGTCAGACACTCAACCGACTGAGCCACCCTGGTGCCCCCCACCCCCACCACTTTACAGGACACATGTACGCTACATAAACTATCTCACTTAACCCCAGCACCACTCCAGAATTTAGTTACATTTTTATCCCTATTTTACAGATGAAGAAACTGAAGTAGACAGAGGTACAGGACTTGTCATAACAGCTACTAGCCAGGAATCAAGCTCGAGTTTAAGTGAACCTGGCTCAAAAGCTTGTGTTCTCACTCATGTTGCTCTGCTTTCTCCTGATGCTGTGATTGAAATAGTATTTTAGAAAGATAAATTTGAACAGATATTTTAATTTGTCTCAATTTCATATGTAAGTTGTTTCTCTGAGAATACAAAAGGTATTCGATGCAGAACATTACCATCAGAAGGTCAGTGTAGCACAACTGTTAAACAGGCTACAGAGTCAAGATGCATATGTTCAAATTCCAGCTCTGCTATCCACTGGCTGGGTGATTTGGGGAAATTTACTCAGCCTCTCTATGCCTTACTTTACACCTATGGCTGATTAAAAACAGCACCTACCTCCTGAAGTTGTTGTAAGAATTACTTAATATACATAAAGTAATTTATAGACTGTGTTTTTTTTATAATTATGATGTTTAAAAATATTGATGATATATGACTTCTAATAATTCTTATCTATGAAAACAATTGAACATTACACGTACATCTCTGAATTTTTGTGACATTTCTGTTGCTATGTAAGCTAAGGGACAGATTTTTAAAAAGTAGCCAAATGTCAACTGTTAAAACATCACATTGCCAGCATCATAAATGAAGTCACTATTTGGCAAATAAGTTCTTGGCGGGAATGGTTCTCACCAAGAGAGAAAATGAAAAAAAAAAAATTAAATAAAATCCCCACTGTGATTTGTCAAGCATTTCAGACACATGGCTCAGCAATTTTTCCAGCTGCAAAGTTCTTTTCCTCCCATCTTAAAACTCAGAGGGCTGAGCTGCTAGGAGGAGGTGAACTGTTAGGTAATCCTGTTTTGTTTGTTTGTGTTTTCTGTAGCTGTAGTTCTCTGCAGGTGAGGCTGTTTTCCATGGGGAGAAGATAACCACATTATTCAAACACAGACATGGTCTCTGGCTTAGAGGCTGTTTGCTTATTATCTGATTGCTTTAATTCAACATGGGGAACCCAGCTGAATGGTTGCAATAGTCATTCTTACCTCATTTCCTCCCTTTCAAGGGTAGATGGAGCAAGTATCCTCCTTTGTGAAATGAGGAGGTTGAACCAGATATCCTACAAGGTCCTTTAGACTCTGACATTTTCTGTGGCTTCGGATTGTCTTCTTGGGCAATGTTCTTTGTTTCCCAGTGCATTAAATAGGCCCAAACATCTCTACGTGCCGATTCCAGTTTTGGCTGCCAGGAAAGCAAAAGGCAAGGTCTTACATTTCAGCAAGGCCTTGCAATTTATGACACGCCTTCACATATGCGATCCTTTATAAAATCTTCACAAAAACCACAAAGGACTTTCGGATGAGAATGAGACCCAGGGAAGTTGAATGATTTGTCCAAGGTCACATAACTCGTAGGAAGCAGAGCCTTACAACAAGCCTTTCTATCAGTGCAGTGGTGTTTACAGTCTGCCACAATATCCCCCAACCCAAGAGGACATGGTGACATTATAAAGACACTTAGGTTCCTTTAGAATTGATTCTGTTGGTTCCGATTAGCTCATACATATAGCTCTGAACCAATCATGATGGCCAGCAGAGAGGAAAGCTTCTGATTTACCCAAATCTAGTCGTGGCGTCTTCTTAGAAGTTGGGCAGGAATCCACTTCCCTGAAACCACATAGCTGAAAATGGATGTCATCAAATGAAGAGAGAATAGATGCACAGAAAAATAAATGTCCTATAATCTGCAAAGAAAACATTTTTCCCAAAAGACACTTCAAAAATAAATTAAGAAATGATTTATTTTCTATTTTGTCTTAATTGAATTTAATTTTTGCAAAAGCTGTTTTCCCTCTGATATTGGCTAACTAAAACTACCTCTAGGAACAATAAGAGCTCAATTGTTTCAAGTACCGGGATTTCTGGAAATCCATATCTATTTAGTGTGTTTGTGTCTCAGCTCAAGTGAGACAAACTCACTCTTCTTTGGGACATGAAATAAGGGTTTGGAGCTCTTCCAAACAGATCAAATCAACGGACTTATTTCAGATATCTTACACACAAGTACTGAGGGGGTGATTGGGTGGCCCTGTTTCCTGCTTTTTCAATTTGACCCCATCATCTAGTTTTCTGTTTCTTGCCCTGTGATTTCCAGATTTTGTACCTGTGAGACATTGTGCTTTTTGGGTGTGTGTCATTCAGATTCCCTTTGGCTTCAAGAAGTTGCTCAAAGGGTTGTTTTTTAAAAAAATTGTTTTTGGATTATATCTTGTTGACCAAAACTTTCCTCTCAGTTGTCATGGTAACTTTCATATTGCAAGAGCTAGATGTTAGCCTAGAGGTTTGACAAGCAGATGACTTCCAGACAGGGGCTGATTTAGGACTTTTGGGCTGAGGCACAAGGCTTTTACTGTCCTGGAAACTAGTTTACATAATTTGTAAATTGTCTGGATTCAAGTAAGCTAACCTCTGAACCAACCATGGAGTGTCCCTACAAGATACTACTCAATTTTATTCAATTATATTCTTCATGTTTCAACTAGTAGCTGACTAGTTAGCCATGATATGGAGCAAGAAAAGCTGTGGTGTTTGTAAGTTGCATATTTTGTAATATTAAGCAAGTTTTGCATATACATGAAGTGTGATGTAAATAATTTTTTAGGCCACTGGATGAATTTCAAACACTAGAATTATAAAATTTCTATTTTTATAAAAACATTTTAAAAGCTTTCATCAGTTTTAAAAAATTAAGTAGAATTTGAGCTTTATTACTTTTCATTAAATGTTGATATTATTAATAATAAATTATTGTCTCTTAATAGATCATTTTGGACATTTAGAAGAAAAATGATATTTTTGCCAAGCTAATAGAAAAATATACTTAAGTTTTCTATATTAACATTTAATAATTCATATTTTTTGTAAGATATACTCAAATTTTGAATACTTTGAATACCATTATATTTTAGATTTCTAATCCTTTAGAACTATTACTATCTATAGGACATAATTTATGTCAAATTATTGATTATAACAACCTAGTGAAGGGATGTTACTGAAATGAAGGCAATAAATATTAATGTTATTGAAATGAATGTATAAAATTATGTATGTCCTTATTATATCACAGTGCATCAACACAAAACTCAGATGTGCAGAACAATAATTAAATTCAGTTGTCTTGGGGCAGTCCGGGTGGCTCAGCGATTTAGCACCGCCTTCAGCCCAGGGCATGATCCTGGAGACCCAGGATGGAGTCCCATGTCAGGCTCCCTGCATGGAGCCTGCTTTTCCCTCTGCCTGTGTCTCAGCCTCTCTCTCTCTGTCTCTCATTAATAAATGAATAAAATCTTTAAAAAAATTCAGTTGTCTTTGATATTTTTCTAGATATCAGTCATCTAACAGTCCCTGTCTGAAAACCATAGCTTTACACTTATGTTCTATACATTGTAAAGACATATTTGTCAAGGCATGGGAATAAAATACACTTTATAAAAATTGGTAGGTGGATTCACAAACGTGAAATATTTCAACAGTGGCATGTATGCCTACTGTGTTCCTGCACTCCAAGTCCTGTAGGTATAAGCTGGACCTGTACACACACTCAGGTCTCCCATGAGGACCAACCCTCAGGTTTGGTCACTTGGTTAAGGTGGTAATGACTAGATCTCTCCATTGGGAACACACATTTTCCCCTCTGTATTTAGTGAGTAATATGTGGGGTGAGAGATTGCACATCGTTTTAGAATCCATTGATCACATTTGCCAAAGTAGTTATCAATTTGGGGACTAGAAGAAGATGATTTTTCCACTTGTATTTTTGCTTCTATGTTTATTAGATAACATTCTTCTGTAACAAAGAGCTTTCCCTCCTTGATATCCTTTGCCTATTTTTATTTTCCTTTAATTAAAAAAGTGTTTGAAACGTACCATTGTTGTGCCCCTGGCTTTTTTCTTTTTCTGATCATTTTCCTTCATGTGCTTCAGGAAGCTATGCTGGCTCTTTGAGTGCTTAATATGCTCAGTACTTATATTAATTCTCTTGACAAGAATCCTGCCTTTAGAGGCACCTGGGTGGTTCAGTCAGTTAAGCATCTATCTGCCTTTGGCTCAGGTCATGATCCCAGGTTGCTGGGACATAGCCCCATGTCGGGCTCCCTGCTCAGTGGAGAGTCTGCTTCTCTCTCTCCCTCTGCCTGCTGCTGCCTACTTGTGCATTCCCTCTCTCTCTCTCTCTCTCTCTCTGTCAAATAAATAAATAAAATCTACAAAAAAAATTAAAAGAGAATCCTGTTTTTAACTTGTTTGTTTACAACAATGCTAACAGCATATTGGGTAATGCTGTAGACTCCTCCAGTTTTGCCATGGTCACATTTGTGGGGTATTCCTTTTTGAATAATGCCTATTCCCCTGATGTTCACAATATTACCTTTCTTATAGATTTGCATGTATATAGCTAAAGGAACAACTCCATGTTTTCTAAAAGGTTAAGAGAATATAGCGGGTGCCTCTCCTTCCCTTGGGGCATTTTGTCAAATTACTGGGAGATGGTGGTTCCAGCTGAAAGGAATTATTTTTATTAGTTTATTTTTATATGAGCTGCTGCCTTGTGAAAGAACCTCCGAAGTTATGCCAAAGTCATGCTTCCCAAGGTTGATTCCAACCATTGACTGGGCATGGCAAGGACACTGTTGCTGCAAGACGGTGACTCCTTGATGACGGTGACCTTGGTTCCTCCCTAGCCTGGCTGAAACTTCCTTAGAACTGTACCACAGTCCAAGCCTCTTCCTACCCGCCCCTGCTTCCTCCCTCTTTTTCCCAGGTGCCACACCTGCATCATGGTCCTCTCTAGGTATCTCCCTAATACATTTCTTGCATGTTTAACCCCATCCTGGCTTCTTAGAGGACTGAGCTAGCATAACCATAAAAACAAGTATATATAAAACACATATATACACCTTATATAGTAATAAAGATGTGTGAATCTGCCACCCAGGCTAAAAACTAGAAAATTACCTGTACCCCTCCTTCCTGTCATTCACTTTGAAGTGAACCACTGTCCTAAATTTTATATAATCTTTCCCTCCTTTTTTTTGTTTAGTCATTGATATATGTACTCCCAAGCAAGTCATTGTCAATTTCCTCCATTCTGGAATTTTATACAATGGAATTATTTTTTTAAAGATTTATTTATTTTAGAGAGTAAGCATGTACATGCACAAGGAAGAGAGGCAGAGGTAGAGAGAGAGAAACAAGTCTCCGCTCATCAGGGAGCCCCATGAAGGGTTTGAGCTCACAACTCTAAGATCATGACCTGATGGAGAGTCCAGTGCTCAACCAACTAAGCCACTCTGGCACCCCTATAAATAGAATTCTACTTCGAGTATTCTATGACTCATTACTCACTCAACACCATAGCCCATAACACAACATTCAGACGAGGCAACCATACGTAAAGTCAGTTGACTTCGATATTTGTATGGTTTTAACTGTGTATTTTATTCTTTTGCAGTAACAAGTTACATATTCTGGACACTAATCGTTTGCTAATCATATGTGTTGCAAATATCATTTAAGGCTTGATTTCTCGATCTCTTTGTGATATCTTTGATGAACAGAAACAATTACAGATAAATATCCTTTCCTATATTGTGTTTTATTTAAAATATTCTTCCCTAGTTAAAGACATTAAAAGATATTCCTGTATTGGCTATGAAAAGTTTCATTTTGCCTTTTACATTTTAATCTTTTATGTACCTGAAATTGATTTTTAACATGGCATGAAATAAAAATTCAATTTTATTTTTTAAATTGAAATACAGGTTCACCTGGGTGGCTCAGTGGTTGAGCCTCTGCCTTTGGCTCAGGGGGTGATTCCCGAGTCCTGGGATCAAATCCCACATTGGGCTTCCTGCATGGAGCCTACTTCTCCCTCTGCCTAAGTCTCTGCCTCTCTGTCTCTCATGAATAAACAAATAAAATCTTTAAAAAATTGAAATACAATTTAGATTGGTAAAATTCATCTTTTGCAGTTCTGAGTTTTGACAAATCCAATTGTGTAACCAATAGCACTGTTGAGGTATAGAATTATTCTTTCACCCCCAGGAAGTCCCCTTTGTGCTGCTTTGTAATCCACCTCTTCCTCTATTCTCAATTTCTGGGAACTACTGATCTATTTCTTGTCCTAGAGTTTTACCTTTTCAATGAGCTCTTATAAATGGAATCATACGGTACATAGCATTTTGCGTCTGGCTTTTCCTCCACTCTGTAAAATGCATTTGAGTTTCATCCATGTTGTATAAATCAGTAGTTCTTTTTTTTAATTGCTGAATAGTATTTCACTGAGTAGTTTACCATAGTGTGTTTATCCCTTCATCCATTGAAAGATATTTGGGTTGCTTCTAGTTTTTGCTGATTCCCACCAGGACTATAGGAAGATTCCTGTTCTGCATTCTCACCAGCTTATCAGCTTGATAATGTCTTTTAAAAAAGCCATTCTAAAAAATAAAAATAAAAAAGCCATTCTAATGTCTGTCTAGTGGTATCTCATTGTGGTTTTGACTTGTGTTTTCCTTAGGACTCAAAATGATAAGTATCTTTTCATGTGTTTATTTTCCATTTACATCTCTCTCTCTCTCTCTTTTTTTAAAGGGTGGGGGGTAGGGGCAGAGCTAGAGGGAGAGAGAAAATCTTGAGCAGGCTCCATGCCCAGCCTGATGCAGGACTTGATGTCACAATCCTCAGATCATGACCTGAGCAGAAATCAAGAGTTGGACACTTAACCTACTGAGTCACCCAGGCACCCATGCATCTCTTCTTTGAGGAGACGCTTACTGTTTAAAAATTTGGTTGCTTATACAGGATTGTAATAGTTCTTTACGTATTCTTAATTAAAGTCTTTTATGAGATGGTGGTTATCAAATATTTTTTCCCAGTTTGTGGCTTGCATTTTCATTTTCTTAACCATGTTATTTGAAGAGTAGATGTTCCTAATTCCATGAAGTCAATTGGATTATTTTTTTTAAGGATCATGCTTTTTGCATTCTAAGAATTCTCTGCCTAACCTAAAGTCACAAAATCTTCTTCTGTAAGTTTAATGGTCTTTGCTTTTTTTTTTTTTTTAAGATTTTATTTATTTATTCATGAGAAACACAAAGGGGGTGGGGCAGAGACACAGGCAGAGGGAGAAGCAGGCTCCATGCAGGGAGCCCGATGTGGGACTCGATCCTGGGTCTCCAGGATTGTGCCCTGGGCCGAAGGCAGACACCCAACTGCTGAGCCACCCAGGTATCCCAACAGTCTTAGCTTTTACTTAAGGTCTATGATTCATTATTGCTTAACTTTTTCATATGCTAAACGGGCAAACAAATTATTTTTAACAATAAAATATTACCATTCTGAAATATCTCATAGAAAGCTACATAGTTAATATTTCAGCTTCTTGATTCAAGCTTCTTCAATGATGATTAAAGAAAACGTTTGTATTTTCTCCCACTTACCCATCATGAACTTCTCTTTTTTTAAAGTAAGCACTATGCCCAATGTGGGGCTTGAAATCATGACCCTGAGATCAAGAGTCACATGCTCTACCGACTGAGCCAGCCAGGTGCCCCTGAACTTTTTTTATTAATTTTATTTATTTATTCATGAGAGGTGCACAGAGAGAGTCAGAGACATAGGCAGAGGGAGAAACAGACTCTCCACGGGAAGTCTGATGTGGGACTCAAGGCAGGACTTGATCCCAGGACCCCAGGATCAAGACCTGAGCCAAAGGCAGATGCTTAACCACTGAACAACCCAGAAGTCCCTCTAAACTTTATTTTTAGTCAGGATATGTGTTAAGATCCAAATCAAACAATCTACCCTTTAGCTACTTTCCATGGAGCATGCAAACTATCAGATGGGATATTTCTAAGTACAGAGAAAATCTTGATTCTAAACATAAAAACACTTGACATTATTGAGTTGAAAATATGAATATCAAAAATACCCAATAAAACAGACTTGCCTTGCTCTTTAAATTTCAGTGGAAATATTGTTTCAACTATATCCTTTTTTGTAAAATTGCTATTTACTCAATGGATGCGTTTGAAAAGTAAACCCCCAAGAGAGATATTTCATGATCAGATTCATTCTGATTCATCTTTAAACAATGTCTGCCTGCTGATTTGCCCATGGCAAGGCTGGCTGACATGGCAGTGGACTGCACACGAGCCTTCCCTTCTTCTATCACACCTCATCTTTTGAAGACGATTCTGTTTGCATGTGCACACTCGTGCACATGTGTATGTCCACATGTGTGCCTGAAGAGACGTGATGGAAATAACAAGTCTCTTCCTCTTTATGCCTGTGGGGAGCCAGCCCTTTGATGGGTGACCATGGTGGAAGAGGCTGCTATCTAAAAGGCCTCTTGCGGACTAGGATACCGCCTCTTGGTCTCACGGTTGGCCTGGAGCCTTTGTCTACAAACAGCAGCTCCACTCAGCACTGCTAAAGCTGTACCTCTGGTCAGCCTTTCCTGGCAAGTTTCTTCAAAGTACAGTGTGACTTACAGTTTGAAATGATAACCCTTGCAGGTGGCAAGCAGCACTCAACGGGCTTTTTGCAGAATCCCGCAAGTAAACATTCCCATGGAAAAGTGATATTTTCTACCCTTTACATATTGGATTTAATAAGAGGTTAGTGTCAAAGTCACACATAGAACAGAGAGAAGGATGTTATTGAATGCTCAGCATGGTATCTACAAAAATTGTCTGCTGAAGGCAGCAAATTCCTTTTCAGAGCTGATAAAAGCCAAAATGGGTTGATGCTGATATGAAGGGGAGCCTAATATAATCACATTTTGGTTTTGGTCTTGACTCTCTTTAAACTATGGCTTCTTTTTAAAGTCATGGGGGATAAGGATCATACACAGAGTGTCACTGACATCTCTTACTTCTACCTGTGTGGGCCCTGACACAGCTGTTGGTGACCAGAAAGTCATGAAAAGAAAAGACTTGCTTTGAAATTCTATGAATACTGTTACCCATGAAAAGAATGGCTAGGATCTTCATGTCTTTGAAAAACTAAATCAGAGGAGAATCTTTGTGTTCAGCTCTGTAATTTAGTTAACACATCAAAGCTAAATATTATTATAAAAAAACTAGATGGTATTAGGAAAGCTTCTCACTCTTCAATTTGGTTGGTTGGTTCACCCCCGGGTGTTTCTAGGTGAGCTCCTTTTATTAGTCCCTGATATTTATGTGCAAAAAATTAGATTCTCCCCAGTTCTATAGGTATAAGCCTGCCTCATTTGTAGTTGAGTGCACTTGAGGCCACAACCAAGGTTCGTCCTGATAACTAGCACAACTGAATGAATGGGTGCCTTTAAAATAACAAAATTATAGAAAAGCTTCAGAAGAACCAATGGCTATTAGGGGATTGTATCTGGTTGTGGGTTTTTTTCTGTCATTTTTTTAAGTAACCTCTCCCCCCAATATGGGACTCGAACACACAGACCCCAAAATTGAGAATCATATACTCTACCCACTGAGCCAGCCTGGTGCCCCTGTATCTATTTTTTGAGTGCTTAAAATTTCAGATGTTAATAACTAATGTTTCTTAGAAATTGTTGTAATTTATAATTCTGTGAATTACGTTAACTGAGGAGCACTTGGGTGGCTTGGTAGGTTAACTATCTGACTCCTGATTTTGACTCAGGTCATACATGATCTTGGAGTCGTGAGATTGAGCCCAGTGTTGGGCTATATGCTCAGTAGGGAGTCTGTGTGGGATTCTCTCCCTCTGACCCTCCCCCTGTTCGGGCTCTCTCTCAATTAAATAAATAAATCTTAAGAAAAAGAAAAAAGATTCTCTTTCTCCCTTTCCCTCTGCCCCTTCCCCTGCTCTGTCTCTCCCGCTCTCTAAAAAAGAAAAAATATTACATTAGCTGAATTGGAGAAATATATATATATATATATATATATATATATATACCATACAAAATAAAATATTTTATATAAGTTCATTTATGTATGCTAACTCTTTTTAGAGTTGAGGATTCCTTTTTTAAAAAAATATTTATTTATTTGAGAGAGAAAGAAAGCATGAGCAGTAGGGAGAGGGAAAAACAGGAACCCGAGATTGTGACCTGAGCCGAAGACAGATGAGATGCTTAACTGACTGGGCCCCCAGGCACCCCTAGAATTGAGGATTCTAAAGAAAGGTGTTTAACAGGTACCAGTTGTCTTGCATTGCACTAAAAGCTACACAGATAAATTTTTAAATTATTAAATATATATATAACAAAATAATATATAGCAAATGTAGATTCTTTTAACCCACATTTAAAAATATTCTGTGATCTAATAATTACACTATTACACTTCTAGGGATTTTTTTGAGGGTGTAATTCAAAAGAAAGAAAAGCAATAGGCACTTAGATTTTCACAGCTGGGTTATTTATAAAGGATTAAAAAAAAGAGAGAGAGAGAAATGTCTCATGAAAGGTAAATGCTTCAGTTAATTGTTAAAAACCTGATGGATTATAATGTAGTTGTTAAAATAACACTTATTATTTCTATTTACAGATATATAAAATACATGTGATATTAACCAAAAATACAAAAGTATGTGTACCATATGACTGAAACTGAATTAAGATATACATATGCACAGGAATGAAGAATGGAATGTTTTTTAAAATTGTAGATTTGTAAATTATTGAATTACTTTTTATCAATTTTTTTAGCAATAAAAGAGTATTTTTAAATTACTGAGCTACAAAAACTCTATCAAATTTACACAGTAAACAATTCTTCCATATTCCTCATATATCTCAGCAAAACCAAAAAGAGAATATTTTTCATGAGGGATAAAGGAATCAATTATGGCATTGAGTACACTGTTTAGTTCAATTTTTGTTCTTTTTGGGGGAAGGGGGGTCACAAGTCTTTCCTGATGAAGTAGTAATTTGATTTACATTCTGGCACAAATTCTTCACCTCATCACAGAAAACCCCCGGAGCTCATACCCACCCTCCTTCTATTTCCCAAGTATGGCAACCTTCTTTCTGTCTCACACTTAACTGTTTCTTCTGCCTGGAATGTTCTTGCCATTCCCAAGTCCTCTACAACATTTAGGTCTCAGTTCCAATGTTGTAATTTGGAAAGGCCTCTGTTAACCTACCCAAACTAAGGCTGTAAACCTACCCTAACCAAGTGAAATCTCCTTTTTATCTCTCTAGATCTCTTCGGCAGGCTCTCCAATATTTGTTTGTGATTTTGGAGGTGGAATTGGGGTGGTTTTTTTGGATAGGACAGTGATATACTCAGAGTGTATTCTATGTGGGACTAGGGCAAGAGCAAAAATGGTCCCAGAAAGTCAAGTCACTTGGTTGATGGTTACCAATATAGGGGAAGAAACTGCTATATTTCATTTGTAATAGGAAGATGCCAAAGGTCTCACAATGGATCTGGGAAAGGTCCACACTCAGGACACAGGATTGAGCATCTGCCAAAGGAAATGAGCTGAGACAAGTAACTCCAGGGCCTCTTGACTTTTTAATCCTAGTGAATGACTTTCAGTATTCTCATTCTCCTTCCAAGTGGCTGATCACCTTCATTATGTATGTATCAAGAAGTCCTAGATGGAGTGGGAGTGGGAGTGATTTTGCAAAAATACCCCCACAAAACACCAAAAAAACAAAATCCCAACCCCTCCACTAAGTCATGTTAAAAAGAAACATAATTTAAGTAGGTTTATCCTTGATTCATCTTGCCTTTCTGCACTGAACAAAATCTTAACACATTCTCTTGGATGCAGAGGGAATGTGGCTCTGGGCTTACCTGGGCCCCCACCTGTTATCCCAGCCTGTCCTCTCCTCTGTCACTCTGACCTCTTTTACAAAGCAGCAGCAATGAAACTTTCCAGGTTTCAGGGGGTATGGGATCCCTAGCTTTTTCACCTTAGAATGAGGCACAGTTTTAGGAATTCCATGGTGTAGGGAGAAGCCTGTGGCAGAGCTTTTCAAACTATCTGAATTCATAATCCTTTCAACTTTGCTTCTGGTTAACGACATATATGCTAATAAAGCAATAATTAATATTTTTATTATTTATTTATTTATTTTAATAATTAATATTTTTAAGAGCCAATAAGTCAGCTATCCAGAAAGAGTCAGGAAAACAAACATAATTAAACATTGAGGATAGAAGTTGTGGGGTTTGTAGTAAAATCTGTCTACTTATTATGTTCCTTGTCTAGGCCAAAATATAACAAAGAGAATGGAATTTGATCTACTGGTACAATATGCTTTCACCTAGTATCTCTTCCATATGTCCTAAGGAATTAATGTAAGCTTCAGAAGACTCTGAGTGTCACAATAATATATTTGAGGATTCTGATATTTGCCTCTTAATGATTCACTGACTTGACAGAGAGAATTAAAATTCTTCAATATTCAGGGCACCTGGCTGGTTTAGTCAGTGGAGCATGGGACTCTTGATCTTGAGGTTGTGAGTTTGAGCCTCATGTTTAAGATTACTTAAAAACAAAATCTTTGGGCAGCCTGGGTGGCTCAGCAGTTTAGCACTGCCTTCAGCCCAGGGTCTGATCCTGGAGACCCCGAATGGAGCCCGTGTCAGGCTCCCTACATGGAGCCTGCTTCTCCCTCTGCCTATGTCTCTAACTCTCTCTCTCTGTGTCTCTCATGAATAAATAAATAAAATCTTTTTAAAAACAAACAAAAAAAAAACCCCACAAAATCTTTTATAATAATTCCATATACAAATTTCTTGGGTTAAAAGAACTGTGTGTTTTGTTTGTCTGTTTTGGCCTAGAAATCTCCCTTAAATACATTAAAAAAATTTTTTTTGGCCCCGTTAGAGTGCCTGGGTGGCTCAGTTGGTTAAGTGTCTGACTTTGGCTCAGGTTGTGACCTCAGGGTCCTGGGATTGAGCCTCATTTTGGGCTGTGCACTCAGGATATGCTTCTTTCTCTCCCTTTGCCCCTCTCCTTGCTCATGCTCTCTCTTTTTCTCTCTCTCTTTTCTTAAAGATTTATTTATTTATTCATGAGACACACACAAAGAGAGAGAGAGAGGCAGAGACATAGGGAGAGGGAATAGCAGGCTCTCCTCAGGAGCCCAATGTGGGACCTGATTCCAGATCCTGGGATCACAACCTGAGCTGAAGGCAGCAGCCCAACTACTGAGCCACCCAGGCGTCCCTCTCTCTTTCTCAAATAAATGAATAAAATCTTGAAAAAAAAGGGGCGCCTGGGTGGCTCAGTTGGTTGAGCAGCTGCCTTTGGCTCAGGTTATAGTCCTGGGATAGAGCCCCGTGTAAGGCTCCCTGTTTGGAAGGGAGCCTGCTTCTCTTTCTCCCTCTGCCCCTCCCTACCCCTTGTGCTCTCTCTCTCTCAAACAAATAAATAAAATATTTTTTAAAAATCTTAAAAATAATAAAAATTTAAAGCTTTTGTCCTCAAGATAGTCTGGTAGCTAGGAACAGTGATTCTGAACACCTGTAACCTAGGTTTTTTTTTTAGAATAAATTTTTTTTTAATTTTTATTTATTTATGATAGTCACAGAGAAAGAGAGAATGGCAGAGACACAGGCAGAGGGAGAAGCAGGCTCCATGCACCGGGAGCCCGACGTGGGATTCGATCCCGGGTCTCCAGGATCATGCCCTGGGCCAAAAGCACGCGCTAAACCGCTGCGCCACCCAGGGATCCCCTGTAACCTAGGTTTAAATCTCAAAGGTCACATACTCAGTTTATTTAACCCTCTCAGCCTCGGTGTCTTCATTGATGAAAAGAGGGTAGGAATAACACACATCTTACAGTTTGTTGAAAACTAAATGAGTTGGGATCCCTGGTGGCGCAGCGGTTTAGCGCCTGCCTTTGGCCCAGGGCACGATCCTGGAGACCCGGGATCGAATCCCACGTCGGGCTCCCGGTGCATGGAGCCTGCTTCTCCCTCTGCCTGTGTTTCTTCTCCCTCTGCCTGTGTTTCCCTCTCTCTCTGTGACTATCATAAATAAAAAAAATAAAAAAAAAAAAAGAAAACTAAATGAGTTAATCAACATAAAACACAACAACGCCTGGCACGTAGTAGAGCCTTTGTAGCAATAACAATATAGCATATTGTTATTTTAAACTTAGAAATCAAAGCATCAGGTTAGGCATAGGTGGTAAAACTCCTTGCTGCAATGGATGAACATTCCTAAATTTCTTCATAGTAATACATCTTGTAGGCAGTTCTGAAATTTAAATATGCAAATCTTGTTTGTAATAAGTTGTGTTGATCACTGTTTCTAGTAGTTCACAAAATGAACTTTAAAGCAGTGGTTCTCAAATGGAAGTTGGCATGAATCATCTGGACGGCTTGTCAAAACGCAAGTTGTAGGGCCTCTCTACAGTCAGTAATTCACCAGCTCTGCGGTGGGGCCTTAGCATTTTCCCCCCTAGCAGGCTCTCAGAGGTTGCTGGTCCTCCTGGACTCCACTTTGAAAACTACTTCTCTAACGGCTAGTGCAGTTCATGGTAATTACATGAAGGAAAAATCCTCCCCTCCTCCTCTCTTTCTGTGAAGAACACGGCCTTCCTGTGATTTCCTGGGAACTACGGTGTTCCTTACGAACAACTTGATCTCTTTAATTGAATTAAAGTCTCCATTTACTCATTTACTTCATCTCTGTGAGGACTTCCCAGACAGTTCTCTAGTTTAGGGCATTGGTGTTTTGTTTATTCTGTTTTTGCTTTTTAAAATTTGGTAAGGAACATTAACTTTGCATAAGACAGATCACTTTTGCTTCCAGATAGTGGTTATATCAGTTACCGGTGTGATCTTGGGCACGTTTCCTAATCCATCTTTGGGTCCCTCACCTGCAAGGAGGGCATCACCTCTCAGTGCACGAAGTCTTTGGGAGAGTTCAATGAAAGAAACCATGTAAGCAAGTCCTCAGTGTAGTGCCTGGCCCAGAGCAATGGCCTAGTAAACATGAGCTATCAGTGATCAATAAACAAAACAGGAAGCCAAGACTTTGTCCTAAAGAGAAAAGAGTAATTGAAAATAATAGACAAGAAAATAATGTCATTTTTTAAAGAACAGGGATAGGAGCAAGAAGGATTTGAATTTTGATCAGATTAAGGAAGCCAAGTCACCAGTTACTTCACTTCAGCACCTAATAATATCACGCATGAGTTAAGGCCAATTTGCTGGAGTATTTTGACTTGTTTCAACTTGAGAGACTAGAAAATTTTGCTGGGATTTACCGTCATGTTGTTGGAGGAGTTTTACTGTCTTTCTCTTCTATATCAGTGCTCTTTATATATAACCCCTGGGTAAAGGAGACACTGTAATTCGTCTTACAGCTTTTCACATTGTGAGTGCAATGCTTTCTCTTTAAATTAATTCATCTCCTTGGAGCACACATTTTCCAAACATTTCAGAAAATCACAACTTAACATAATTTGGCAGGAGTTACCACAACAGGATAACTCACTTTTGCAAACATTTAGGATTCTTTGGAAGAAATTTCTAGTCTCCCTTTTGCCTGATTTTATTAAGTTTATTCTTTTCATACATACATATTTATCTTTCTGGCAGCACCAGACATCCTAAGGTTATGTCTACAAAAGTGAATCTTCGTGGTAGATACGTTACAATCCTAAACAAGTCTCCAAAAACTTCCTCTTAATATAAAACAAAAGAAGCTATTATTGTTGACATTAGTATTTTTGCAAAACAATTTCTAAATCTGTTTTGTGTGGGAGGCCCCATAGGAAGAAGGGAACTTTGAGAAATATCATATTTTGTGGAGAAAATTTTATATAAAAACTTCTCTTTACAGGGAGGCAATCCAAAGCATGCATCTTCAATGAAGTAAATGAAACAATAGCGATTGTCTTTGCTGTAAAATATGAGCTTAACGGTTTTCCTCCTCCTTTTTAGCTTAAGCATTTAAAATGTGCATATAGTTCCCAATTTGTAAACATCTACAAATGACTCACCAAACGCCTAACTTTGTCTCCGTTCCTCATATGCTTACCACCAGAGCCCCATTCATGAGAGTTTTCCAGGGGAAAAGTCTAAAAAAGAAACAAGCAAAAAAGTCCAATTGGAACCTTTAGAGCAATGGACTCCTCTGACTGTAGCATGCATCAGAACAATCTGGGGATCCCTGGGTGGCGCAGCGGTTTGGCGCCTGCCTTTGGCCCAGGGCGCGATCCTGGAGACCCGGGATCGAATCCCACGTCGGGCTCCCGGTGCATGGAGCCTGCTTCTCCCTCTGCCTGCGTCTCTGCCTCTCTCTCTCTCTCAGTGACTATCATAAATAAATAAAAAAAAAAATTAAAAAAAAAAAAAAAAAAAAAAAAAAAAAAAAAAGAACAATCTGCAAGGCTTGTCAAAACACAAATGTCCATCATGGATGAATGGATAAACAGATTTGGTGTATGTATACACACACACACAATGGAATATTATTCAGACTTTAAAAGGAAGGAAATTATGTTATATGCAATGACATGGATGAACCTTGAGGCATTATGCTAAGTGAAATAAGTCAGTTAGAAAGGTCCAATCTTGCATGATTCCACTTATACAAAGTATGAAGAATAGCCCAAGTCATAGAGACAATAAGAATGGTGGTTGCCAGGGGCCAGGGAGAGGAGAAGTGGGGAAATGTTTCAGGAGTATTATGTAAGAATTTCAGTTTGGAAAAAAAAAAAGAATTTCAGTTTGGGTTGATGAAAAATTTCTGGAGATTGGCTGCACAGTACTATGAAGGTACCTAACACCACTGTACTATAAACTTAAAAATGGTTATGGTGGTAGAGGTGCCTGGCTGGCTCAGTTGAAGAGCATGTGACTCTTGATCTCCAGGTTGTGAGTTCAAGCCCCACATTGGGTGTGGAGATTATTTAAATAATAACTTTAAAAAAAATGGTTAGGATGCTAAATGTGTGTACTCATCACAACTTAAAAATTAAAAAAAAGAATGGGGAAGAGAAATTAGAGACAGCAAGTATAGAAAGTGTTGAGCTATTCTGTGATGGAAAGCTGAAAAATGGGGCACAGCTAGAAGTAGAAGTGAGGTCAAGTGTTTCGTGCATATATTGTGATCCTAGTTGTTCATATTTATGAGGAAGAATTATGTTCATTAACATAAGAAAGCTCACATTAAACTTCCTCTTTCTCAGTGAGAAGCTTGTAGGAGAGCAGGGTGTGCTGGCAAGCAGGACTGAGTTGACAAATGTTCAGGTGAGCAATAATAAGGCAGATGATATTTTGCATTTATTAAAAAGGGACTAATAGTATTATTCACAGTCAGGTTTACAGTGATTATTAAACGTGAAAAATACTTGGCATAATATGTGGCATGTGGTGCTGGACGAATGTTAGAGTTACCATTTCCTACCATTTATTAGTTGCCCTTTTGAAAAGGCAAAAACTTAAATTTTTGTGGGTTTTTTTTCAAATTTGTGAATTACTTAGTATTTTAGAAAAATTCAAGTTTTCTTAAGATTTTATTGATTTATTTGAGACCGAGAGAGAGAGCACACAAGCAGCGGGGAGGCAGACTCTCAGCTGAGAATCCCAGAACCCTGGGCTCATGACCTGAGCAGAAGGCAGACCTCAACGAACTGAGCCACCCAGGCACCCCAAGAAAAATTCAAGTTTTCTACCTGTGGTTTCCTTTACTCCTTACACGGAATCCTTCACTTCTGGTCATCATATGTGTGGGAATTTTTCCTCACGGCAAACAATTCTCCATGACACCTGCTGGATATTCTAGAATTCAATCTAGAGCTGACACCACCGGGGGATAGTGTCAGGTGCTAAGGGTTAAGGGCTCAATCCTACAAGACTGCCCTGCCTCCTACTGCAGAGCCCAATCACAAACCCCCTGTGTTATCACCTGTGCTTCTGACTGGCTACAGATCAGAGGTCCCCAGAACCCTTTTATTGGGTTCTATGAATTTGCTAGGGCAGCTCACAAAACTCAGAGAGACTGCTTACTTACTAGATCGCTGGTTTATTATAACGGGATCTGCTCAGGAGCAACCAGCTGTAAGAGCTGCATGGGGCAAGGTATGGGGAAAGGCCCCCTTACTTCCATACCCTGTCCAGGTCCGCCACTCTCCCAAATTCCTTCACGTTCACCAACCCGAAGCTCTCTGAACCAGGCCTCTTGCATGTTTATGGAGGCTTCATTACAGAGACACGGTGGATTGAATCATTGGCCATTGATGATTGATTCAACCTCCAGCCCCTTTGCCCCTCATTGCAGGTCAGTGGATGGGACTGAAATTTCCAACCCTTTAAAAACCAGGTGGGTTCCGTTGGCAACCAGCGCCCATCTTCAGGTGAGGTCCAAAAGTCACTTTATTCACTGACAAAAGACACCTTAATTGCTCTCAACACTTAGGAACTTCCCAGGGCCTTAGGAGCTCTGTGCCAGCAATGGGGACTGAGACTGAACATATAAGTCACAATATCGCATTTAGGATATTTTATTAGAATAATTTATATGGTTAAACAAATTTAGCTGTGGTTCTTTTGTCTATATCCCTTGTACTTTTCCATTTGGTTCTTGGATTTTTTTCTTTTTAATAGGAGGAGTTGTAATAAATGGAAATCTCCCCCCTTAAATTTGACTTGGTTATTTTTCTTACATATGAAAAAATGAAAAAAGACACTTTTTTTGGTAAAGCAATGGTTGCTTGTGAGCTAGAACAAATCTCACCATTTGGGAAGGAAAATGTGTAAAATTTCCAGAACCTTTACCTTGGACCATAAGAAAAAGAAATTTGCCTTGGCCTCTTTGAAAGATCTTAGTTATCTAGGCTCCAAGAAAAAGGCACACTCAATTTTGTGAATTACCATTTCATGTGAACAAAACCAAGTCTTTATACTATTCTTAATTTGGTTTCTGAAAGGGATTTAGATAATTGGGGCAATTTACAAAAGAGTATGTTCTCCCTGGGGCCAACCCGTTTTTTTTCTGTGGATTGCGGGTTCTCTGCCCCCTTGTGGCCTTCTGCAGGTTTTTTTTTTTTTTTTTTTTTTTTTTTTTTTTAACGGTGTTTCACATTTCCAGGCTTTGCAAGTAGTGACGTCCTGGTTCCCTGAACACCAGATGTAATCGCTAATCACATTTGCCCAGATCGGGGAGGGGGCCCCTCATCGTAGCCTACAGGTCTTAATTTCGGAAATTTGCTTTCAAAGTGAAGAGAGAGAGAGAGGATTGCTTTCCAAATTGAAGGGAATTATGTTACAGGCATTTGATTGTATGAGGAGCCATAATCTCAGAGCAGGAAGGAAATCTTCAGAAGTGTTTTAATTCGATGTGGACTCCAGAAGACATTTAGGACAGATGGGCAGGAGCCTAATCTTTGTGTTAGATCTTCCTGTCTCTCCTCTCGAGACAGTGAAATTATTGTTTTAAAAACAATATTTATCGGAAATATGTTTATTGTTAAAAATTTGGAAAGTGCTGAAGAATAAAATGAAGAAAATAAAAATCATCTATAACCCTATCACCCAGATATAGTCATTATTTACATTTTGATTTAACCCTTCCTAGTATTTTTTTTTTTGATAGAGTGAAGTTATGTATACACTCTTGCATTGTATATGTAACAAAATAAGGGTTTTCAGATAGTGCAGAGTAGGGGTTGGCAACATATGGCCTGGGGGGCCAAATCCAGCCCATGGCCTGTTTCTTGTATGGCGTATGGATTAAGAATGGTTTTCCATCTTGGGCAGGCTGGGTGGCTCAGCGGTTTGGTGTCGCCTTCAGTCCAGGGCCTGATCCTGGAGACCCAGGATCGAGTCCCGAGTCGGGCTCCCTGCATGGAGCCTGCTTCTCCCTCTCCCTGTGTCTCTGCCTCTCTCTCTCTGTGTCTCTCATGAATAAATAAATAACATTTAAAAAAAGAGAATGGTTTTACGTCTTAAAATGATTGAAAAAATCAAAAGAATAACTTTCTGATATGTGAAAATTATATGCTATTCAGATTTCAGTGTCCATAATAAAGTTTTGTTGGAACACAGCCATGTGTATTCATTTATGTATTGTGTATGGCTGTTTTTGCACCACAGCGGTAGAATTGAGTAGTTATAGCAGAGACTGGAGCTCTGTAAAGTGTAAAATATTTACTGTCCAGTCCTTTACAGAAATATTTTGCAGGGCAGCCTGGGTGGCTCAGTGGTTTAACACTGCCTTCAGCCCAGGGCCTGATCCTGGAGACCCAGGATTGAGTCCCGAGTCGGGCTCCCTGCATGGAGCCTGCTTTTCCCCTGCCTTTCTCTCTCTCTCTCTCTCTCTGTCTGTCTCTCATGAATAAATAAATATTAAAAAAAAGAAATATTTTGCAATCTCTGATACCAAGTTAGTATTTCCAATACCTTTAAATATTTTTTCAAAACCTGAACAGCAAAGTTATTGCTCGTATAAGTTGGTGGGGATGGATGGTATTTTCTTTTCCCTTATTCTCCTGCTCTTAAAAATATATTTTCCAGGTGCTGTCTGGTTCAGTGGGAAGAGTATGTGACTCTTGATCTGGGGGTTGTGAGTTCAAGCCCCATGTTGGGTGTAGAGATTACTTAAATAAACTTAAAAATACATTTATATATTATTTTCCCATAGTGATCTTTTAAGCAATATTTATTATAAAAAATTTAAACATACACAAAAGTAGAGAGTACAATACTGCCTGCCACATGCCCATCACCCGGAGTCTGTAATTATCAAGAGTCTGTCACATATCCTTTTTTTTCCTTTTAATCTTTACTGACACTTTAGAGCAAATTATGGGGATCATGTAATTTCACCCCAGATACTTAGGCAGTGTTTTTTTTAACTATAAAAGTAGTACCTGCTCATGATGAATACTTAAATAAATTAAAATGATACAGATTAATGTAAAAACAGGAAGAGGTGGAAATTCCTTTTTTGTCTCTCTGCACTCCTCCCCCTGCAGTTTATTGGATATCCTTTCATCCATTTTTTATGTAGATAGAAATAAAAATTTTTTTGTCATATAGGTTATCCAATGAAAAATAATTTTGGACTAAAGGAATGAGATAAGAAACCCAAATGAAAACCTATATGACAGCACTCCAAACCGGTACCTTGACCAGCCAAGAGTGAGAAGCAGGATCCCTTTAAGTTATCGGTTGGGGTGGGATATATTGTCTTCCTCACATGTTACCCATTGCCCAGAAGCCCACATCATAAACCAAGAGTGTGAAGGTGGTATGATGGGGACCCTTTCTACTGCCCTTTGCCACCACCCCATCTAATTATTTCAGGTAATAGGTGAAGGCACATAATAAATTATAGGGACCTTGTATGAGGCTCCCAAAATGTGAGTTACTCAATTTAATTCACTTTATTATGTTTTAACTTTCGATTTTGAAACCAAAACTCAAATTTAGAGAAAAGTTCCACAAACTGTGTAATGAATTGCTTGCTATATACCTTAACCTGGACTCACCAATTATTAAAGAGCCATAGTTGTTTTTTTTTCCTCTCTCTATATATAGATACTTATTATTATGTTATTATTGCTGAAAATTTTGAGAAAAAGTTGTAGACACCTTGATTCTTTATTCCTTAATCTTTCAGTGTGTAACTGTACTTTTTTTGGAAGCCTCATTTAGAGTGTTTTATGAAGGCTCATGCAAGAGAATCCAGGGTCTGCTAAACACAAGTCTTTCTACTTAGAACTCACTTGAGTGAGTTGTTTGTGCAGTTAACTGATCACTTTTGAACTATAAATTGACAAATTATACATTCTCTCCATTTTTTTTCATTTTTCTGAAATGAAACCATTCACAGAAGGATTTTTGAGTTTTAGGATTTGGGGTGAATTTTTTCCATTCTGTTCTTTCTTTTCCTGAAATGGATATAAGGTGTTTTTTTTTTTTTTTTAAATAATAGCTTTACTGAGATATTCACATAACATAAAATTCATCCCTTTAATAAAGTGTACAATTCAGTGTTTTTTTTTAGTCTATTCACATAGTGGTGCAATTATCACTCCTATCTAATTACAAACATTTCATCTCCCCAAAAAGAATGTGTATCCATTAGCATTTTTCCACAACCTTCTCTCTAGCCTCTGGTAATCACTAAATCTACTTTCTGTTTCCAAAGATCTGCCAATTCTGGACATTTCATTGGAATCATACAATATATGGCTTTTTTTTTTAAACATACTCATATGCATGCTTTTTTTTAAAATTTTTATTTATTTATGATAGTCACACAGAGAGAGATAGACAGAGACACAGGCAGAGGGAGAAGCAGGCTCCATGACCGGGAGCCCGACGTGGGATTCGATCCCGGGTCTCCAGGATTGTGCCCTGGGCCAAAGGCAGGCGCCAAACCACTGCGCCACCCAGGGATCCTGGCTTTTTTTTTTTTTTTTTAAGTAGGTCTTCACCCAACGTGAGGCTCAAATTCACGACCCTGACATCAACCCTGACATATACTGACTGAGCCAGACAGGCACCCCTAATAAATGACTTTTTATGTCTAGCTTCTTGCACTTGACATGTTTATAAGGTTCATCCATGGTTACATGTGGTAGCATGTATCAATTCATTCATTTTTATGGTTACATATTTTGTCTCAACTTATCAGTTGTAGGTTGTTTCCATTTTCTTCAAAATTATGAACAATGCTGCTATGAACACTTGTGTACAAGTTTCGTGTGAAAATATATTTCAGTTCTTTTGGGTATATACCTAGGAGTGAAATGGGTCATATGGTAACTCTATGTTTATTTAACCTTTTGAGGAACATTTTTAAGGAATTACCAGACTGTTTTTTCAAGTTGTTATGCCATTTTACAATCCCACTAGCATTATGTGAGGGTTTCAATATGTTCACATCCTTACCAAGGACACCATTATTCGTCTTTTTTTATTATAATCTTAGTGCATATGAAGTGTTGTCTTATTGTAGTCTTGATTTGCACTTTTCTAATGACTAATGACACCAAGCATCTTCTCATGCACTTATTGGACATTTGTAGATCTTCCTTGGAGAACTGTCTATTCAAAATCTTTGCCCATTTTTTTAGTTGGGTTGTCTTTTTTTTTTTTTTTTTTTAAGTAGGCTCGGGGAGCAGTGTGGAGCCCAATGTAACACTTGCACTCACGACCCTGAGATTAAGACCTGCATTGAGAACAAGAGTTGGATGCTTGACTAATTGAGCCACCCAGGTGCCCTGGGTTATTTGACTTGTTATTGAGTTGTAAGAGTTCTTTATATATTCCAGACACAAGTCTATTATCAGACACATGATTTGCAATATTTTCTCTCATTCTGTAGGTTGTCTTTTCATTTCCTTCTAGCACTTTTCACTAGCCTCTGAGTACAATTTTTAAAAAGATTTTATTTATTTATTTGAGAGAGAGGGCATGAGCAGGGGGAGGGGCAGAGATAGAGGGAGAAGCAGGCTCCCACTGAGCAGGGAACCCAAGGTGGGGCTCAACCCTGAGACTCTGGGAACATAACCTGAGCCAAAGGCAGATTCTGTTTAACCAGCTGAGCTACCCTTCCCCTGAAGTATAATAATTTCTAATTTTAATGAAACTCAATTTTTTCTTTTGTTGCTTCTGCTTTGGGATGATCTCTGAGAAACCATTTGCCTAATCTAAGGTCATAATGATTTACATCTATGTTTTCTTCTAGGAAAGTTTTACAGTTTTCACTTTTACCTTTAGGTCTATGATCTACATGGAGTTAATTTTTGAACATGGTGTGTGGTACGGGAATATGTTACTTATTATTTTAAAGTTCATTTATTTTTTTAAGTAATCTCTACACCCAACATAGGGCTTGAACTCACCATCCCAAGATTAAGGGTTGTGTGCTTCTCAGCGTGAACTAGCCAGGGGCCCTGGGGGCATATGCTTTTTTAGGAATAAAAGAGAAAAGCATTTTTATTTATTTTAAAAAGTCTTTTATTTATTTGAGAGAGAGAACAAAGGCAAGAGAAAGCACAAGCAGTGGAGAGGAAGAAGCAAGCTGCCCATCAAGCAGGGAGCCTGACTTGGGGCTCAATTCCAGGGCCTCAGGATCATGACCTGAGGCAAGGGCAGCTGCTCAACCAACTGAGCCACCCAAGTGCCTCTACTGTTTTTAAAGTATTTTAAAAATCAGTTTTTACTCACTATGAATGAACAGCTTTCAAACTCCTAAGATTTGTTGCTTCAAAATTTCTATGCCCACAGCTAGACATTTTCACTGATCTTCATTAGACTGCATTAGGAAAAAAATATGAAAACAAAGTGAGCTTTTCCCTTTATGAAAAGATCTGTGACAGAGCTGTCAGATGGTTGGTGCCTGTGACATTCTGCATGGCAAAGCATTCCATATCCCCATTGTTCCATTAACTCTGTTTTATTTTTTGGGTTTTTTGCCTAAAATAGGAAACGCATTTAATAACAAGAAAGCTAGATATCACCATAAAGGTTTAGGTTACACATTTTAAACAAAGAGGCAACTCAAAAATAACAGAAGTTTGAAATATCCAACTAGAAATATAATGGCCCATCAACCCCAAAATAATGTTTGTGTGCACTATACGAAGACGAATGGATTTTAAGGTTTCTAGTTCCCATTTCCATGGGTCATAAAACATTTGAGGGTTTCTCCTAGATGTTTTTTCCCAGATTTTTAAAAATATTTTATTTATTCATGAGAGACTGAGACAGAGAGGCAGAGACACAGGCAGAGGGAGAAGCAGGCTCCATGTAGGGAGCCTGACATACGATTGGATCCCGGGTCTCCAGGATCAGGCCCTGGGCTGAAGGCGGCGCTAAACCACTGAGCCACCCAGGCTGCCCCCAGATGTTTATTTATATATTACATTATAAGTTCTTGAATACAGGTGCCTTGTCTTAATCACCTTTATTCCCCCACCCAGGTTCCAGGACAGTTGTGTATGCTACTATGGATTGTGTAGTGCACAACTTTCAAGTTGCACTTGACTTGCGCTCAACTGCTCTGCAGTTGAGCAGTGCCCGCCCATCTGTCCAACTGTACACAGAGGTTCTGACCCACACCATAAATTACAGAAAGTGAGTCTCAATATTTATTTGTTGAGTTGAAATGAATTCACGTAAGTTCTCTCTAAGATCAGTGAAGGCTCTTGGTGAGCAGGTTGCGTATGAGGCAGGCAGTGAAAAGTAGCCCAGACTATTGTTTTCATTGAATGCTTCTGTTGCATCTTTCAGGGGATATTAAGATGGACTCTAGTCTTTGTTCCACTAAGACTTACCGTGACTGAGTTAAGCAACGAAGAGGCTATGTAGGCCGGAGTGCACACCCCGCAGAATGCCAGGAGGCTGACTTCATGCACACTGCATGCCTCCTAAAGAACATCTTCTATCTGCCGGCTATGATATCTGACACTCTTGTCCTGGTCATCCACCTTGTGTTCCTCTCTTTTCATCACAGAATTGAACTTGGCTTCCAAGTAAACAATGCTGGGTTTTGAGTGACCCAGCAGCTGCCACACTCTGGTGAGAGAGTTGTCTTCCCACCCCCCCTAACTTCTTTCTTCCCTTTGCTCTCCCGTCTCTTTCTCCTCTACCCCCACCTCCTCCTGAGTCTCCTACCCAATTACCACACCAGAAACTTCTTCTGTCTCTCTCCCTTCCCAAAGAGACACTTCCTTTATTCCACTGCTTAAACAAATAAAACAAAGTTTCCCTTTTCCCTGAACCACCTGCTCAAAATACAAGCGGGAGACCAATTATAACCAGGGAGACAAATCCCCTTTGAACAGCTGATCCAGGGCATGGATTTGGAGGCTTATCTTCGGTCTGAATCACAGGGTCATGCCAGGGTCATCCCTAGAGCAAATCGTCCCCTTGGCTTCCACTGAGCTTACTCTGAAATGTGTAAACCAGGTCTCTTTTCCCATGGATTATGGAGCTATTTGGTGAGGGCTGCTCATTTGATGTACTAATCAGCATCTTGACATGACACATGGGAAGAGTTTAAAAGTTTGCCTTTGTGTTGTAAGGCTTCTAGGGTAGTTTCTAATTATGCCCTTACAATTGCAGATAGAGGCCTGTGACTGCAAACCGGAAAAATAACTTCCAAAGAATAGGGCAGTGCTTCTAAAACTTTCATGTGTATACAGTTCATCCAGGATGTCATTTAAATGCAGATTTTGATTCAGTAAGACTGGAGTGGTGCCTGGGATTCTGCATTTTTAACAAGCTTCCAGGTGATGTTGATGCTGGGGTCCATGAAGCACACTTTGAGTAGTCTACTTTATGTACAGCTGGCTACGAGCCTTTCAGTTTGAGGCATAATTAGTGAAATTTGGTATTCCTTAACTACTACCCTAGGACCTCCTCTGTGCAGTTTTCCAATTGCCCAAACTCAGCTGGGTGTTTTCTCTTTTTGCCACTTTTTAGTTTAAATCTCTATTACTAAAGGTGAACATATTGAATTATATTTGTTTACATGTCTACCTCCTAGACCGTGAGCCATAGGGATAAGAGACACATTCTCATTCACCTTTGAATCAAAGGCATCTAGAACTTTACCCATTGGGTAAACAGTAGGCACTCAACAGACATTTACTTAATTAAAGAAAAACTGATAGGTTAAATTCATAAAACTTAAACCACCTAGATCTGCTCCAAACATCTAAATAAGATAAAAAAGGCATATGACAAACTGAGACAAATATTTGCAGCATATGAAGATCTCTCATGAATTGTTATGGCTTGGTTTTTGTCCCCCAGAAGGATATATGGAAATCCTAGCCCCCAGTATCTCACAATGTGGTGTTACTTGGAAATACGGTCACTACGGATGTAAAGAGGAGGTCCTATTGGAGTAGAGCGAGCCCTAAATTCACTATAACTTGTGTCTTCCTAGGGGGAGGAGATACAGACAGGCACACCAAGAGAATCTCATGACAACAGAGGCAAAGATTGAAGTGATTGATATATCTACAAGCCAAGGAATACCTGGGCTACCAGAAGCTGGAAGACGCAAGGAAGGATCTCCTCCTAGAGGCTTTAGAAGGAATAGAGTCCTCCCAACACCTTGATTTGGTACTTTACTCTTTAGAACTGTGATAGAATAAATTTCTGTGGTTTGTTAATCGAGTTTGTAGTATTTTGTAAAGGAAGCCCCTAGGAATCTGATGCACATACGATAAGAAAAAGAACAATTTAGTAGCAAAAGGGGCAAAACTCTATAGGCAGGGCTCAAAAGAACACATGCAAATTGCCAAAAACAAGGAAAAAATGTTCAAGGGCTAATAGTACAAATGGGAACAACATTAAAATTATTTTAAACTATTTATTATTATTGTACTTATTATTTTAATTCTTTTATTATTATTGTATTGATTATTTTAATTAATTGTTTTTAATAAAAATAGTATTAGGGGTTTAGGAACACTGTCCTTCTGCGCTTGAGCAACTATTGTCTGATCTCCAAATATATCATAAACCTTTTCATGTCTCCTGCCACTGCTTCCTTCCAAGACACCAATATTGACCTTCTGGGCAACCAAATTAATCCCCTAAGTGGTCCTGTTGCTTAGGTTGCAATCTTTTAATATTTTTAATAAAAAACACTTTTGAGAGAATCTTTTATTTTTTAAAGATTTTACTTATTTATTCATGACAGACACACACACACACACACACACACACAGAGGCAGAGACACAGGCAGAGGGAGAAGCAGGCCCCATGCAGGGAGCCTGATGTGGGACTCCATCCATCCAGGATGACACCCCACACTGAAGGGGGCGCTAAACCGCTGAGCCACCGGGGCTGCCTTGAGGGAATCTTTTAAAAAACAAAAGTCAGATTATGTGACTCTTCTGCTTAAAACGCTTTGATGAAGTCCCTCCCTGCCAGTCACCATCCTCCAGCTCTTTGGCTTCTTGCAGCTCCTTCTTGGAGCTCTCTTTGACCTGCACATTTCACTAGTCCCTCTCAGAATGCTTGTCCCTCAACTCTTAACCTTCTTGTCTCAGCTTCCTTGGTGTGCCTCCCACCTAGGTTAGGTCTCATGGTGCTATTCTTTTTCCTTTTAAAATTCAGTTAATTAACATATAATATAATATTGGTTTCAGAGATAGAGGTCAGTGATTCATCATTCTTCTATAATATCTAGTGCTTGTTACATCACACGCCCTCCTTAATGCCCATCACCCAGATATCTCATCCTCCCCCTACGTACCCTCCAGCAACCATCAGTTTGTTTCCTAAAGTTAAAAGTCTCTTATGGTTTGTCTCCCTCTCTGGTTTTGTCTTATTTTCTTTTTCCCTCCCTTCCCCTATGATCCTATTTTGTTTCTTAAATTCCACATATAAGTGAGATCATATGATAATTGTCTTTCTCTGACTGATTTATTTTGCTTAGCATAATATCCTCTAGTTCCATCCACGTCATTGCAGATGGCAAGATTTCTTTTTTCTTTTGATGGCTGAGTAATATTCCATTGTATATATATTCTCATGATGCTATTCTTATTGAGTGATTTATTATAGGTAAGTGTTTGCTTAATGTCTCCATGTCTAAATTGTAAAATCTGTAAAGGTGAGTACTATATCTATTTTACTTCCCACTGTAACCCAGACATTGTTATGGAACACACAGCAGGCACTAAATGTATATTTGCTGACTGAATATATGGGGATGAATTTGGGAAAATAAGGCCAAAAATCTAATGTATATCCTTTCAATCAGCAATACCATTGACAGAAATATGTATAATTGAATATAAATGATACATATAATTGAATGTATAATATATAATTAAATGTCATTTATAATAGGACACATATAATATATAATTGAATATATATTTAAAAAATTAAGTATAGTTCACACAATGTTACATTAGTTTCAGGTGTACAACATAGTGATTGGAAAACTATATATTATGCTATGCTCAAGACAAGTTAGTACCACATGTCACCTTATAACAGTATTGCAATATCATTGACTATGTTCCCTATCATGTACCCTTCATTACAGGAATATATTTTAAGAAAATAATTAGGGATCTGTTCTAAGACTAGTTACATTGCAACTTAAATAATAGCAAAATAGATAATAGCACTGAAGTGGGAAAAATACATGTCAAAATGACCAGTTCCACTAATTATGGTTTGTATATTAAAATAATATTATACAGATACTCAACTTGGTGTTGCAGAAATATATGAACTGACATAATTTCTGTGATCACATGATGTTTTGTAAAAATAAAATGGATGTGACATGTATTTTTAAATTGTTTTTATTTATTTAAGTAATCTCTACACCCAACATGGGGTTCAAACTCATGAATCCGAGATCATATCACAAGCTATTCTGACTGAGCCAGCCAGGCACCTTTGTATGTGTATTTTTAGATCATTCTCTAATGCACAGAAGAATATTTGGAAAGCTACATACTAAAAAGTTAATTGCAGTTCCTTTTATGATTTTTAAAATTCCTTATATATATATGTTTAAACATTGTATAATAATATTTCCTTTTTAAAAAAGGATTTTATCTGAGAGAGAGAGAGCATGTGAGACAGCACGGGGTGGGGGGGGGGTGCAGAGCGAGAGGGCAGGGAGGGGCTCAATCCCAGGACCCTGGCATCATGACCTGAGCACCTAGGTGCCCCAAACATATTTCTTGTAAAATTAAAATTAATTAAGATTTTCATTGAGTGAGTGATTGAGACTTACTTGCTTTGAATTTGGAACTTTTGCTTCTACAAAAAATGAAATAATTTATATAAGCAGAAATAGTATTATAAGATTCCATTTAGATCTCAGGCATGGTTGCCCACTCCTACACAAGCTTGTACTGTGAAGAGGAAGATGCCCCATCTGTGGTTCAGCCCTAGACCATCCACTGTTTTTCATGGTTGAAAGGTTATTCTGCAGCTTTTGTTGGCCGAACTCCTTTTTTTCATATAGGAGTTTTCTTCTGTCTTTGATTTTAGGTAAGAATTGAATGCAGAAATCTGCAATTTCTCCCGTCAAAGGAATTCTAATACTTTGGTTGGATCCAAAAACAAATTCTACTGTGTAGACCAAATATTGTGTAGAAAAAATGGGATCTGGATCAAATTCACAAAAACATATGAATGAGTTTTATCATTTGAAAATTTTCAGATATTTTTATGTGGAAACTTAGAACTTTATATCCTGAACTATCTTTCCATCAGGAACTCAATGACCTCCTTAGATCCTCTGGAGACCCAGCAGAGTTGTTCTAACCCAGCAGAGTTGAGATGTGTTACTTCTCTATTTTTTCCCGTTGTCATGGCTTCTTGGTTAGATTCAAAAGGAGCCTCTTTCATATTCATGTATAAGCACAATATTGGTTTGTTTTCAGTTTTATGTCGCTCAAAATCTCTAGATTTGACTGATAACACTGTTTTCACCAGAAAGAACAGGTTAAAGAAACAAGTTACTTTGTGTATTTGTGTGTGTGTGTGCATAAAATATATAAAGTTACATATTAATAATGAATCAACAGTGTAAATCTGGGATAATTTTTAATTAATCTCCTGAAAATAAGGAGGTTGTAAAAAAAAAAAAAAAACAAATAAAAGGTGTTTAGAAATCAAACCTAGAACTGTTCTGCTCCTGGATACACAAATCTCAAAAGTCTAGAAAGTTATTTTTTTTTTCTATTTTTATTTTATTTTAAGTTATTGTTTTAGAAGGAGAAGGAAGTAGGGGAGGGTAATTTAGGAGAAATGAGGGGCATAGGAGTGAGGGCATGAGGAGAAAATTTTATGTATATTCTCAAGTTCAGATGAACCAACCAAATTAATAAAATAAAATAATTACCCCTCCCCTGACTGGAATGGACCCTTCTCTGTATTTTCAGAGCACTTGCTCCTATCAGTAGTTACCATTGCTTGCCTTGTTGCTGTGACGAACTCCACCTCCAATACGTGGCTTGTAGGCCTTGATGGTCCCACTGAAGTTTTGGTGAGAGTTAAATGAGATGATGCATAAATTGGCATGGTGGCTGATAGGTATAATAAACAATGCTTATGTGCTCTGTGTCCATTTTCATCAGGGTTTTTTTCTCTTCCTTTGCATCCTCCTGGATACTTAGAAAAGTGGTCCGGATCATAGAAGATGCTCAATGAGTGTACGATTGAAAAGAAATGCATCAAGCTCTTTTTTCACTAACATGTATTCTAATTCAGGCTAACTCTATAGAAGTTCAATACTCTTTCCTTCCTTCCTTCCTTCCTTCCTTCCTTCCTTCCTTCCTTCCTTCCTTCCTCCCTCCCTCCCTCCCTCCCTCCCTTCCTCCCTCCCTCCTGAAGCTGAGCTGAAGGCAGACACTTAACTGACTGAGCCACCCAGATGCCCTGGGAGTTCAATCACTTATTAATTCTCACTTAACATTTTTTAGGAGGTGGGTGAGTGTAAAAAACAACCAAACAATACCCTCCATCTTTTTTGGTGGGATTCTTTTCATCATTTTCTTTCCATTTAAGTAAAGGAAAACATTTTAGTTTGTGTGCATTTTGATTTCAATCCTTCACTATTCATGTATCTCCTTAGCTATGAACCTCGGATTCTACTTATTTGATAATACCAATTATGTCTCAGATTTTCTGGTTTAAATATTTAGTTCCTTTCCATCTACTTCACTTTGATCTTCTTTGCTTTTTTAAAAATACAGCTAGCCCTCCCTGGCCATCCCTGGAAGGATTCACAAGAGAGAAGTAACTGGGATTATACCTAGGGAAAGGATCCAGTTTGGGGGTAGCAAACATGGTGGGAAGGAAATATACCTTTCTCTGTATACTTCTTTGTGTCTTTTGAAGTTTGTATACTATGTGTGTATTACTGTTCAAAAATAACAATAAACAACTAGTTTATTTGGACTTCTTAGCATCTACTCATTTTTACAAGAATTTGTACCTAGTTTCCTTAGTCAATCAACAAATACCTTCTAAAAATTCTTCTTATTTAAAAAGATTTTATTTATTTATTCATTTGAGACAGAGAGAGAGAGAGAGAGAGAGAGAATATGGAAGGCAGGGGGAGAAGGGGAGAAGCAGGCTCCATGCAGGGAGCCCAACTCGGGACTCCATCCTGGGTCTCCAGGATCAGGCCCTGGGCTGAAGGTAGTGCTAAACTGCTGAGCCACCCGGGCTGCCCCTAAAAATTCCTTTTAAACAAATGACTGGCTTCTCAGTCCATGATTGCTTTTTTTTTTTTTTTAAGAAAGATTTTATTTATTTATTCATGAGAGACACAGAAAGAGAGGCAGAGACTTAAGGCAGAGGGAGAAGCAGGCTCCCTATGGGGAGTCTGATGCACAACTCAATTCCAGGACCCTGGGATCACGACCTGAGCTGAAGGTAGATGCTCAACCCCTGAACCACCCAAGTACCCCAGTCCATGACTGCTTTCTTTGATAGCAGCTTTAACCGTTAGTCAAATGCATAACTTCTTCATATCCATACACAATAGGGCACCACCTTAGTCCTTCAAACACACACAAATTATGCAATGACTTTGGGAAGGGAAACACTGCTTACTGCCTCAGCCTCCCAGTGACTGGCCATTTTTTAAAATAGCCCTCCCCACTGCTAAATTGTTCCTACATTTGACAGTCTGGACAAAATGTTCTTTGAAGACCATTCTATTCCTTCCTCTTCAGGCTTAGCAAGACTCTAATTTTAACCTGGAGAGGTTGTCTGGTTCCTGTCTTCTGGACTATTATGTGCCCTTGCCCATGGCTGAATAGAGATTAGTGTATGGGAGGGAAAAACCATTATCAAATTAGTGAATTAGAATTCAGATTTTTGGGAAAGACAAAGCTACGTAAACTTGAATTTTTCTCACTCTCTTGCAGAAATTCAAGCACATCCAAAAAGTACTGATGATAGATACAAAGGTAAAAGCATTCAGTTTTTAAAACCTCCCACATAATTGAGGATAATATAAAAATCAGTGGATGTTCTCAAGGAATAATTTTGCTAATAAGTATTCCCTATCCCGGACCACTATATAAATTCTGGGCCCAGTGCAAAATGGAAATGCATGGTTCCTTGTTCAGAATGATTAAGAATTTTAAGACAGTGAAAGCAGAGCATTAAAGCAAGTGTGAGTCCTTCTGAGCCCAGGCCTAGTCTGTCACACAGGTTATATGCCTATAAAGTGGGTCCATGAAGTTGGTTCCATCCCTAGTTAAGAAATTATCTCCATAGCATAGCAGTTGGGAGTATAGATTCTAGACTCAGGAGATCTGATTTAAATCCCTGCTTTGGGGATGCTTGGGTGGCTCTGCAGTTGAGCGTCTGCCTTCGGCTCAGGTCATGATCCCAGAGTCCCGGGATCGAGTCCCTCATCGAGCTCCCTGCAAGGAACCTGCTTCTCCCTCTGCCTATGTCTCTGCCTCTCTCTGTGTGTGTCTCTCATGAATTAAAAAAAAAAAAAAAAAAATCTCTGTTTTGTTACTTACTAGCTGGGAGACCAAGGGCAAGTTACTTATTTTCTTTAGGCTTTAGTTTCCTTGCCTGTGTAATGGGGAAAATATCACCAAGCTTGTAGGATATTGTGAGCATTACATGAGCGAATCCATTTAAAGTGCTGTGAACAATGCCTGGCATTAGTATGTGCTCAAAATATGTTAGCTCTGAATACATACACACACACACACACACACACACACACACACACACACACACTACTGTCCTATAGTGCCCGCTAGCCTAGAGAGGTAGCATCATGTCTTTGAAGTTCAAGACCACACACCCTTTTTCCTTTTTCCCTTCTATATATCGAAACATCATCTATGTGTCCACCACAGTTCTGTGGAGTTTTTCTGCTCTTTTTTTAAGCCAAATCATCATCATCATCATCATCATCATCATTTTAATCCAAAGAGTTTTATTTTTATTTTTAAAAGATTTTATTTATTTATTCATGAGAGACACACAGAGAGAAAGAGAGGCAGAGACACAGGCAGAGGGAGAAACAGGCTTCATGTGGGGACCCCAACCTGGGACTCGATCCCAGGTCTCCAGGGTCATGCCCCAGGCTGAAGGGGGTGCTAAACCGCTGAGCCACCCAGGCTGCCCAAAGAGTTTTAAATGCTGAGTAAGATCTTCTCAATTTGCAACCTCGAGTAAAAGTCAAAAGCTTTAATTTGCCTGCATCCTGCAAGTCGAATCCAGCACATGCTAGAGACAATAAAAGGGCCAGTTTGTAATTTACTTCTTGCTCCATGATTGGTCTGTGTGGCCTCAGTTAAAGTACTTCTCTATGCTTTCTTTCCACTGCACAATTAATGGTATTAGTGGAGAGTAAAGCTAGAAGTAAACATTTCTACACCCTGCTCCAGTTTGATATTATATTTATTTAGTTATAGGTGCCATAGAAACAACAGCTAGATCAAAGCAGTCACTATGTCTTCAAACACTAGGCCAGTGGTATAAGAAGAAGTCTAGCCAAATTCCAAATTGAACTTATCTTGGGAAACATTTTCCTGAAGGGAGAAAGGTCCCATGCACACTGGAAGTGAGTACAGAAACTACTGCCTGGAGCTTCAGCTGGTGGTGCTGAGACCAGAGTGTGGAGAGAAGCCTGAGCTCAAGTGGAATTTGCACCACTTAGCAACTGATTGACCAAGTCCCATCCCTGGGCCTTTTCTTGTCACCTAAGACATTGGGACACTATTTTCTACCTCAAAGGGTTGTTGCAGAGATTGAGAAGATATATGGGAAGGTGTTTTGTAAATGCCTTTGTATCTCCTCTTCTCTGCCAAAATTCAAGAGGACAACTGAGGAATATGCATCTGGATGGTGCCCAAAAGCCAGTGTTTATCATGCTACTTCTTTCTTCAGTAGTTCCAGAGTCTAGAAATTTGCATATAAAGAAAAGGACTGGTTCCATGATGCAGAATATTTATACAAGGAAACAAGTGCTGGTCATTGGCAGTCACAGAGACCTAGATTCTGGTCCTGGCCTGGCCAATTACCTACTGGGTGACTTTATGTAAATTGCATAAAACCCGTGAGCCTCAGTTTTCTCCCCTGTAAAATGAGATAAAAGAAATGAATCAGACAGTCCTAGGGCTGTTATTTTATAATTAAATGAGATAATGCAAGGCAAGTCACTTGGTGGTACACTGTTGCTGTTTTAAGGATCACATTTTAAGTAGAAGGGACCAAGTTACAATGACAGAAGTAAGTTCTATCCTTCATGACCTGCCCAGTAGGCACTTTGCCAGGAATAATTAGGAAGGATCCTGTCACCTTGTGGAACACTTGCTTTGATTGAGAATCAGAGAAAATTCTACAACTTTATTTCCTCCCCAAACAAATCAAAATCAGTAGCTACTGATCATTTCCAAGGGGGTCTTAAATACTTTGTGAAAAAGTGCTATGGTTGGCATGGGTTTAGGCAGGCTTATGCAAGTTTTATCTGCACTATAACCTACAAAAACCCACTTAGAAATCTCTGAAAGCTGCATTCAAGTTAGATACATTACAAAATTGATTGGAGGGGTGGCTGAGTGGCTCAGTTGGTTGCGCATCTGACTCTTAATTTCAGCTCAGGTCATGATCTTGGTGTCAGGGGATGGAGGCCTGCCTCAGGCTCCATGCTTAGCAAGGAATCTACTTGTCCCTCTCCTCTGCTCCTCCCCTTGATGTCTGTCTGTCTGTCTCTCTCTCAAATAAATGAATAAATGATATATTTAAAAAATGATTGGAATCAGAAGCAACTCTTCTGATTTTCTTGGATCATTACTACAGCACTGGATTGTGAAAGAACATTGTGGCTGTGAAACCAGGGATGTCAAGCAGTTTATTCTAATTGCTTTAAAGATTTTATTTATTTATGAGAGAGAGAGGTGGGGGGGGGGCAGGGAGAGGGACAAGCAGACTCCGCACTGAGCACAGAGCCCAACACAGGGCCCCATCTCAAGACCCAGAGGTCATAACCAGAGCCTAAACTAATAAGAGTTGGATGCTTAACCGACTGAGCCATCCAGGCGCCTCTATTCTATTTTTTTTTCCATTTTCATTTTTTTAAAGTAGGCTTCATGCTGGGCCCAATGTGTGGCTTGAGCCCAAGGCTCTGAGATCAAGACCTGAGCTGAGATCAAGGGTCAACACTTAAACCACCTGAACCACCCAGGCCCCCCCTAGTAGTTTATTCTAAAGACAGCCAAGCTCAGTCTCCATGGCCATAGCTTTGAAGCTGTTGGAGTTCTTCTATTCTGATGGCTGGCACTGTGACAGTCCCCTTCAGGACTGGCAGCTCCTGCTCATGATGCCAGGGGCACAGCTCATGACTGAACTCTCTTGGTGCACCACCTTCTAGGAAAGGGAGACTTGACAAGGTCATGCCCTATGCTGGGACTAGGACAAGGGAGGACTCAGCCCTTTGCCTGGATTTGCAATAACCCCAAAGGGCTCTAGAGCTCTCCAAGGGATCAACTGACATCTTTGTTGGAACTGTATCACTGTTCAACATTTCCCCAAGTGGAAGGGAAAGAGAAAGTTTATTTCTCAAGGACCATGGCCTTGCTGTATTCACAGCCCCCTTGATATGTCTCTTTCTTCATGAGCAGAGCTGCTAGAATGGCAGAGGAACAGAGCATTGACATGGAGTCACTTCACATCTTTCAGCCTCAGTTTATGTGAAGTGTGAGTTTTGGCCTGGAGGGTCTTGAGGGCATCTTCAGACTCCAGTATTGTATAGATCTGACGTGGTTCTATTTCATTTACTGGTGGTGAAAAGCAGCATGCCAATCAGTTGTTTCATCAATGTAGTCAAAGCAACCCATTCCTTCTACCTGAATTTGCCTTAAACAGAGGGGGAAATGCAGGCTACATTATTCCCAGAATGTGGAAGCTCAGTGAGATTCTTAGTATTGCAAGGTACATTTATTTCTTGCTAATGATCCCTGAAGCTGATTTTGGTTTTAATCATGTGAGACTAGCAAAGCATAGACACTCAGGTTTGTAATAACGACTCTGTGAAATCAATACAGAGAAACCTTGGGTTATATGAGACTGTTACCACTCAGTGAATCATACTATGCAATATTTCCTAAAAGATAATGGGTTTCAAAACCAAACATAAATCTTCAGTGACATGTTGGCTATTTGTCATGTTTCCTGGCGGTGGAATTACAGCAGCTTCAATAAAATCCACTTGGTGGTTGAGTCGTAGATTAATATCTGATACAATCAGGGTCTTAGGACCACAAGAAGTAGAGTGCGGGAGGGGCGGGGGAGGACAGCAAGTTTGCAATTATTGTAAGGTTTTAGTAACCCTAATGCCGAACCTTGGCCCAGAAATTGCTCAAAAATTGCAGAAAAGCAATATAATGTGGGCTTTTGAATATTAAGCACTGTAAAGTGATACTATATTCTCGAAATAGTAAACATGACTTCCATATGTGGCTAAGTGTGCTCAACACTGCCAACTGTAATGCAAAGCAAATTGATTTGCATCTGTTTTGTTCGCACCATTTTAACTCCTGGCTTCTCATTTGAATCCTTGACACAATTTAATCACCTCTGCATATTTCTCGACTTAGCAGAAATATTTTCCCTATGACAAGGAAAATGAAATAGATTTTCTGATTAAATGACTTCAGTTAGTCCTTCTGAGTTAATAATGCTTCTTTGTGACAGATGAGTCAGCAACATTTACTGAGCCCCTACTGGGCAAGAAGTATTTACAAGGTGTTACATGAATCTATAGGAACAATAACTTTGCAGCTTTCCTACCCCATCCATGCTAGGAATTAAGTAGCTATTTTTGTCCAGATGCCAGGTTAACACCTAATTCTCTCAGTGTTGTGGAGAAAGGGAAGGTTGTCTTGACAACAGTTTGGAATAAGTCAACTAGAAGAATCTATTTAACTGAAAACTGTCATCTTTGCAATTTCATAGAATGTGGATGCAAATTCTGTTTGTAATTTAAGTCAGTATCTCAGTAGACACTTCTTCAAAAAAATAATTAAAAAATAGATAATACATGGGGCTCCTGGCTAACTCAGTTGGTGGAGTGTGGGACTCTTGATCTCAGCGTTAGTTTGAGCCCTGTGTTGGGTGTGGTGATCTGTACACTTAAAAATGGTTAAAGTGGTAGATTTTATGTACTGTACTGAGATTACTTAAAATATTTTACAAAATAGATAATAAATAAGTACATAAAAATAGATTATGCAGTCATATGTTGCAAAAGCTACAAAGGTACAAAGGATACAACATAAAGTGCCTCCCTTACAAATAGGTCTATTGGGTATCACTTCCGGCCCCAGAAATCTCCTCCAGGGTCTTATTTCTATTATGTCCTTCCAGAGATAATAAATGAATAGAAAAGCAAAGGCGGGGATCCCTGAGTGGCTCAGCGGTTTAGTGCCTGCCTTTGGCCCAGGGCATGATCCTGGAGTCCTGGGATCGAGTCCCCACATCAGGCTCCCTGCATGGAGCCTGCTTCTCCCTCTGCCACTCTCTCTCTCATGAATAAATAAATAAAATATTTTTTAAAAAAAGAAAAGCAAAAGCGTATGTATCACTTGTTTTCTCTCTCTTTAAAATATAAATTGTGGCACATTTCTTGTTCTGAATACATTTTTCAATTAATAATGTTTCTGGAAGATTCTTGCATCTTAGCCCAAAAAGAGATGCTTCCCTTACTCTTTCTTTCTTTCTAAAAAGATTTTATTTATTTTTTTGAGAGAGAGAGAGAGCACACGCATGAACAGCACAAGCAGGGGAGGGGGGATGGGGGGGAGGAGGAGGAAGGGTAGAGGAGGGAGAAGCAGCCTCCCCACTGAGCAGGAAGCCTGATGTGGGACTCCATCCCAGGACTCTGGGATCATGACCTGAGCCGAAGGCAGACACTTAATGGACTGAGCCCCCCAGGAGCCCTTATTCTTTCTTTTTTAAATTGAGATATAATTGACACTTAAAAATATGTGAGTTCAAGGTGTACAACATATGATTTGATACATATACATAGTGCAAAATGATTATAACTAGAAGTTTGTCTCTTTTGACCCCCTTCACCCCTTCTCCCTTCCCTGCCTTTGCTGACCACGTCTGTTCTCTGTATCTATGAGTTTAGATTTTAAAAGATTCCAAATATAAACGAGAACTTCTCCATTTTTTCTAATGTCTCCCTTGTATTCCACTGTGTTGATGTATGATAATTTAGTTAACCAGTTTTCTATTGATAATTTCCTGTCTGTATTACTACAAACAATGCGCAATGGATAACTTTGCATATATGTCACCTTTCTTATGGTCTAGTATATTGGTAAATTATTGGAATTAGAATCACTGAGTCCAAAAGTAAGGTAAATTTTAAATTTTGATAAGCATTGTGAAGTTGTCCTCCACAGGGGCTGTATTAATGTAGTTTCCTACCAACAATGTGTGACAATTGCCTTTCTCCACATCCTCTGTCATGTATATTATCAAGTTTTCAAAAATTTTTATTTTATTTATTTTTTTAAGTAAACTCTACTCCCAATGTTGAGCTTGAACTCATGACCCTAGGTCAAGAGTTGCATGGTCTACTGCCTGACCTGGACTGGATCCCCTACCATATCAGATTTTTTTATTTTTGCCAACCCAGATGGGAAGATTGCATCCTAATGGTTTCTTTGAGGTGGAAGTGGGGGCAGGCAGCAGATCAAGAGCTGAATCTAGCTAGAATCAAGAGCTCTTCTCATTCAGAGCTCTTTCCTCCAGAACCTTCCACTGGGTGCACAAATAATAGTAGGCCATATGTTTACTGCATATATGGAGCAATGGACAGGTCAGGGGCAACTTGATGTGGATGGAATGGTTAGTCTGGGTTTAATTTACATCCCTCTTATTATAATTTGTTTGGACATTATTTTGCATTTCATTTCTTCATGTTTTGTGTATTTCTTTTCCTTTTATATACTGTGCAATTATATTTTTCCAACTGGTGATTGTTTGTATATGTCAAAGTTATTGACAGCTGTCTCCAGCTAACTTACTAAATTCTTTTTATGATAGTTCTTTCGTTGATTCTCTTGGGTTTTCCAGGCATACATTTCATATCATCTGCAAAAATGATAATCTGATCTCCTTTTCAATGTTCACATGGTCTTATTCCTTTGTCTTGTTGAACTGTATTGGCTAGCAGCTCTAAAACAATACTGTATGATAGCAGTGATAGTGGAGATCTTTTTTTTTTTTTTGTATTTTTTTTATTGGAGTTCAATTTGCCTACATATACATAGCATAACACCCAGTGCTCATCTCGTCAAGTGCCCCCTCAGTGCCCGTCACCCAGTCACCCTGTCCCCCCACCCACCTTCCCTTCCACTACCCCATGTTTGTTTCCCAGAGTCAGAAGTCTCTCATGTTCTGTCACCTTCACTGATATTTCCCACTCATTTTCTTTTCTTTCCCCTTTTCTTTCCCCTTTCACTAATTTTTATATTCCCCAAATGAATGAGACCATATAATGTTTGTCCTTCTCTGATTGACTTCCTTCACTCAGCATAATACCTTCCAGTTCTATCCACGTTGAAGCAAATGGTGGGTATTTGTCGTTTCTAATGGCTGAGTAATATTCCATTGTATACATAGACCACATCTTCTTTATCCATTCATCTGTCGATGGACACCAAGGCTCCTTCCACAGTTTGGCTATTGTGGACATTGGAGTGCAGGCATCCTGCCGTTTCACTGAATCTGTATCTTTGGGGTAAATCCCCAGCAGTGCAATTGCTGGGTCGTAGGGCAGTTCTATTTTTTTTATAGATATTTATTCATGAGAGACAGAGAGAGAGAGGCAGAGACACAGGCAGAGGGAGAAGCCAGCTCTATGCGCGGAGCCCGATGTGGGACTTGATCCTGGGTCTCCAGGATCACACCCTGGGCTGAAGGTGGTGCTAAACTGCTGAGCCACTGGGGCTGCCTGGGCAGTTCTATTTTTAACTCTTTGAGGAACCTCCACAGAGTTCTCCAGAGTGGCTGCACCAGTTCACATTCCCACCAACAGTGCAAGAGGGTTCCCCTTCCTCCAAATCCTCTCCAACATTTGTTGTTTCCTGTCTTGTTAATTTTCCCCATTCATTCTCACTGATGTGAGGTGGTATCTCATTGTGGTTTTGATTTGTATTCCCCTTATGGCAAGTGATGCGGAACATTTTCTCATGTGCTTGTTGGCCATGTCTATGTCTTCCTCTGTGAAATGTCAGTTCACGTCTTTTGCCCGTTTCATGATTGGATTGTTTGTTTGTTTGCTGTTGAATTTAATAGGTTCTTTATGGATCTTGGATACTAGCTCTTTATCTGATATGGCATTTGCAAATATCTTCTCCCATTCTGTAGGTTGTCTTTTAGTTTTGTTGACCGTTTCTTTTTGCTGTGCAGAAGCTTTTAATCTTGATTAAGTCCCAATAATTCATTTTTGCTTTTGTTTCCCTTGCCTTCACGGATGTATCTTGCAAGAAGTTGCTGTGGCCAAGTTAAAAAACGGTGTTGCCTGTGTTTTCCTCTCGGATTTTGATGGATTCTTGTCTCACATTTAGATCTTTCATCCATTTTGAGTTTATCTTTGTGTATGGTATAAGAGAATGGTCTAGTTTCATTCTTCTGCACATGGCTGTCCAATTTTTCCAGCACCATTTATTGAAGAGACTGTCCTTTTGCCAGTGGATAGTCTTTCCTGCTTTGTCGAATATTAGTTGACCATGGAGTTGAGGGCCCATGTCTGGGTTCTTTTTTTATTATTTATTTATTTATTTATTTATTTATTTATTTATTTATTTATTTGGTTCTTTATTCTATTCCATTGATCTATGTGTCTGTTTTTGTGCCAGTACTACACTGTCTTGATGATCAAGCTTTGTAGTACAACTTGAAATCCGGCATTGTGATGCCCCCGGCTCTGGTTTTCTTTTTTAATATTCCCCTGGCTATTCAGGTTTTTTTCTGATTCCACACAAATCTTGAGATGATTTGTTCCAACTCTCTGAAGAGAGTCCATGGTATTTTGATAGGGATTGCATTAAATGTGTAAATTGCCCTGGGTAGTGTGACACTTTCACAATATTAATTCTTCCAATCCATGAGTATGGAATATTTTTGCATCTCTTTGTGTTTTCCTCAATTTCTTTCAGAAGTGTTCTGTAGTTTTTTAGGGTATAGATCCTTTACCTCTTTGGTTAGGTTTATTCCTAGGTATGTCATGCTTTTGGGTACAATTGTAAATGGGACTGACTCCTTAATTGCTCTTTCTTCAGTTTCATTGCTAGTGTACAGAAATGCCACTGATTTCTGGGCATTGATTCTGAATCCTGTCACACTGCTGAATTGCTGTATGAGTTCTAGCAATCTTGGGGTAGAGTCTTTCGGGTTTTCTACGTACAGTATCATGTCATCTGCGAAGAGGGAGAGTTTGACTTCTTTGCCAATTTGAAAGCCTTTTATTTCTTTTTGTTGCCTGATTGCTGAGGCTAGGACTTCTAATACTATGTTGAATAGCAGTGGTGAGAGTGGGCATCTCTGTCGTGTTCCTGATCTTAGGGGAAAGGCTCCCAGTGTTTCCCCATTGAGAATAATATTTGCTGTGGGCTTTTTGTAGATGGCTTTTAAGATTCTGAGAAATGTTCCCTCTATCCCTACACTCTGAAGTGATAGTGGATATCTTTGTCTTGGTCCTGGGGTTGATATAAATAGTTTTACTTACCTCATTAAGCAAAATCTGGCTTCTGTGTTGAGATGGAGCTAAAAGGTAGAAGCAACCTAAGTGTTCACTGATGGATGAGCAAAATGTGCTATACACATGTGATGGACTGTTATTCAGCCTTAAAAAGGAAGGGAATACTGTCACAAACTGCAACATGGATGAACCTTGAAGACATTATGCTGAGTGAAATAAGCCAGCCACAAAAAGGACAAATACTGTATTATTCTACTTAGATGAAATACCTAGAGTAGTTAAATTCAGAGACAGAAAGTAAAGGATGGTTACTATAGGCTGGGAGAAGAGGGAAATGGAGAGTTATTATATAATTGGTACAGAGTTTCATGTTGGGAGGATGGAAAAATTCTGGAGATGGTGGTGAATGTTGCACAACTATGTGAATGTCCTTAATGTCACTGATCTGTACACTTAAAAATGGTTAAAGTGGTAGATTTTATGTACTGTATATTTTACCACAGTGGGACAGAGTGGATATTGAGATTTATCAGATACTTTGTCAGCATCTATAAAAAGGATCATATACATTTTCTCTTTTGGTCTCAAAGTATGGTGAATTAGGTTAATAGATCACCTAATATTGGCTCATTTTTGCATTTCTCAAATTACCCTTCCTAGATTATGGTCTAATTCTCTTAAAATGTTACTGGATTCTTTTTTTGATTTTATTTATTATAGTAAGTGTCACATAACATAAAAATTACCATCTTAACCATTTTCAAGTGTACAGCTCAGTGGTATTAAATACATCTGTAATATTGTGTAACTATCACCACTATCCAGCTCTAGAACTCCTTTCATCTTGCAAAACTGAAACTCTATACCCATTAAACAATAACTCCCAACTCCTTGCCTACCAACTCAACCCCTGGAAATCACCATCCTGCTTTCTGTCTCCATGATTTCAAACACTGTAAATGTCTCATATAAGTAGAATCATATAGTATTTGTCTTTTTGTGACTGGCTTATTTTACCTAGCATAATTATGTCTTCAAAATTCACCATGTTGTAGCATGTGTCAGAATTTCCTTCCTTTTTAAGACAGAATAACATTCTATTGTATGTGTATACCACATTTTGCTTATCCATTCATTTGTTGATGGACACTTGGGTTGTTTCCACCTTTTGAACATGGTTGTACAAATATATTTTTTGAGACTCTGATTTCAATACTTTTGAGTATATATCCAGAAGTGGAATTGCTAGATCATATGGTAATTCTATTTTTAATTTTTTGTGGAACTGCCATGCTGTTTTCCATAGTGGTTGTACCATGTTACATTCCTACCAACAGTGCATTGAGGGTTCCAATTACCCTGCATCCTAGACAATTGTGTTATTTTTCTATTTTTTGGATAGTAGCTATGACAATGGGTATGAGGTAGTATCTCATTATAGTTTTGATTTGCATTTCCATGATGTTTGGTGATGCTGAGTATCTTTTCATGTACTTATTGATTATTTGTAATCTTTTTGGAGAATGTCTATTCTGATCCTTTGCCCATTTTTCAACTTTTAAACCAGTTGGTTTGTTTTATGGCTTCTCTATGTATTTGGGATGTTAATCTTGTACCAGATATATAATTTGCAAATATTTTCTCACATTATATGGTTTTCCTTTTTACTCTGTGGATAGTGTCTTTTAATGCACAAAATGTTTGAGTTTTCATGAAGTTCAGTTTGTCTATTTTTCCTTTTATTGCCTATGTCTTTGGTTTCATATCTAAGAAATCATTGCCAAATTCATTGCCATGAATTCTTTGCCCTGTTTTCTTCCAAGAATTTTAGTTTTAGGTCTTGCATTTAGGTCTTTGATTCATTTTGAGTTAACTTTTGTACATGGTTTTAGATAAGGTTCAATTCTTTCCTTTGCAGGTGGGTATCCAATTTTCCAAGCACTATTTGTCAAAAAGACTGTAATTTCCTCATTGAATGGTGTTGGTACCTTGTCAAAAATCATTTGACCATATATGTGAGGGCTTATTTCTGGGTTCTGTATTCATTTATTTAGTTATTTTTTTAAAGTAACTAGGCCAAACATGAAGCTTAAACTCATGATCCCAAGATTAAGAGTCACATGCTCTACAGAATGAGCCAGCCAGGCACCCCTACTCCTCCATTGGCTTATATGTCTTTATACTAGTACCACACTGTTTTGATTACTATAGTTTTGTAGTAAATTTTGAAGTCAGGAAGTGTGAGTCCTCCAGCTTGGTTCTTATGATTTTATTTTTATTCTTTTAATTTTTTAGGTTTTATTTATTTATTCATGAGAGACACACAGAGAGAGAGAGGCAGAGATACAGAGGGAGAAGCAGGCTCCATGCAGGGACCCTGACGTGGGACTCGATCCCGGGTCTTCAGGATCACACCCCAGGCTGAAGGCAGCACTAAACCGCTAAGCCACTGGGGCTGCCCTCCAGCTTGATTCTTAAAAGCACTGCTGGATTCTATTTATTAATATTATATTCAGGATTTTAAGAAGTTGAAATCCATAAATGAGATTCTTCTGCTTTTCTCTCCCTCCTCCTGTCTTTTCCTTCCTCTTTTCCTCTCTCCCTTTTTTTCCTTTTTCCTTTTGTCCTGGGTCTTGTATGTTTTTCTCATGAATTCTCCATTATAGCTGCATTGTTTTTCTCTAACTTAGCTACATAAACATCACCAGAATATTCCAGCTGTATTTCCACTTATTCACAAAATTCTGAATATTTTCAGAATAAATATGAGTATTTACAAATTACTCAATGTATTCTGAATAAAAAATATATCCTCAGGGAAGATAGTAAGCTTTTCAAATGATGCTGCCATTTAAGAGTCCAGATGACAGGGTTTTATGTAATATTAATGCATTTAACAAACATTTGTTCATCACCTATGCATCAGGGACTATCTTAGACCTGGGGAATAAAAATATTATCAAGATAAGACTTTTGTTTGGTGGAGGCAGAGGAGTAAGTCAGTAATCACTAGACTACAAGATAGTGCTTTGAAAATATTGCCCATTGTGCACAGTGAGGGATAGCTGGGGAGTCTCTGGGAAGCCTTCACATCTGACTTCCCTCATCAATTCTTGTTTATTGTAATATATGTCTCTTTACCTAAGTTCAAAATTGGCATGTAGCCTCACATTTGGCAGAATCTCCCTTTTTGTGCTTATGTGTTGTCCTAGGATCCAAAGAATCTCATGTAATAGTTTGTACCTTCTTTGGCATCATGAACTACTTGGATAACCTGATGAAAACTTCAGAACCGCTTAGACTGTAAGTGGCCTGCCCAAAGCCACAGAGACGGTAAGTGATGGAGGCATCTAAGGATTGATTTATGGTGTCAAGAAACAAATTTACTGAGGACCTGCTGTGTGAGAACAGATACTGGGGAACTCTGGAAAATCTGAAGCAAAAAGAAAAAAAGAAAAAGAAAAAGAAAAAAAAAAAAAAAGAAAATCTGAAGCAGAGCTCTTCCGAGGAGAACTCAGAAATCCTTACGAGGAAACAAATGCCTTTGCCTTAATTATGTAGTGCAAATCCAAGCCACATAATGTGGCTCTTTCCTCTCCACACTGAACGTCTTTTAAGATTTCCTGTATCCAACCAGTCTTTATCTTTCTGCTAAGACTGCCAACAAGAGTGTCAATTCATGCCAACTGGGCCAATGTTAAATTCATGTTATTTTCATGTTTATGCTCACTTTTGCTTTGCATTTGTTCCAGGGAAGATTTGCAAGCTTCTGTCACTTTAAAATGTCTCCTGGAGTTACATTTTGTGAGATCTTGGGCTTCAGCACAATTCTCTGCCAAACTTAGTACAGAGTTGAGCCCTCTTGAGTCATGGAAACTGGGGGCGCACCATCTGCCTACCTTACAATGACAATGAATGCTGTATGGTGCTGATTATTTTCAGTTACTCTAACTTTTTGCTCTTTAGATATTTGCTTCTTGGAATCTACATCTCTAAGGAATTTACCTGTGTTTCATATTAAACATTTTTTCCCATTCAGAGGAATTCTAAATTGAAAAAAAACCCCAACTAAACCTACACACAATTCTGTAACAGTGTATTCTAAGTAAAATGTAATGCTAGAATACCATTCAAATTCTTTACCAGAGGATTAGCTACAATAGCCAGAGACTAATGTGGCTTTTGGAATACTTAAGTTTAGTGTAATTATAAATGTACATAAGCTGATGATTCATGAACTCTCAAATTATACATCTGCGTTTAATTTTATATTGAAGTGTTTTTAAACCCACAGAAAAAGATGTTACCAAATGTTTCTGGCTCACTCAGTTTTCTATTTTTAAAAATTCTTAATTAAAGGCAAAAACCCATCCAATACCTTCATATAATATTTGACGCATGGGAAATAAGTTTCTCATAATGTAAATACTTTGGGTTGAGGGAATTCAAGAAAATCTTGAATGTTTAACACAATGATTATTGCTACTTTTGCATTTCTTCTTAAGAAAGGCTACAGAACAAAGCATTGATTGACTTAAGATGGAAATAAACGTGACAAAACTATGGTGCAAATGGATAGGATAGGCTACTTCTGCTATCATCATTCTCCCATCTCAGCCGCACTACTTATTAGCATTCTGACTATGTAGGATTCTTCCCTCGCCAGAAAGGATCCTGCTGGAGTCAGAAATTCAACCAAGCATACTGCCACTGGGTGGCACAATTGGAAGTCTGTAAAAAGATCTGGGCTTTAAAAAAGGTCTTTCCCTCCCTCCTAAGGACTGAGATTTATAAACACAAAAGCTGTTGCCCAGTGTGATTGCTTTTTCTTGGGGACTGTTTATAAAAGTGAGGAAGTCTGTGGCCTTTCAAAGAGTATGGATTTCATGTTGAAAGTCTTGGTGTTTTTATTCTACATGAGATTAACTGGAGTATTTTTTAGTTTGTCTTCTTTTTGATCTGGGGAGTGCAAGGAGTGGAACAAGAGGCATATTTTGGACAAGGTTACAGGCTTATTTGCAGAGAAAAGTGGCTATCACTTTTATTCTCTATACCTAGATGTCTTTTTCCCCTGGTTCCAAAGACATTTTTTTAAAAAATTTACTTAAATTCAATTTGCCACCCAGTGCTCATCTCATCAAGTGCCCTCCTTAGTGCCTCTCACCCAGTCACCCCATCCCCCCACCCACCTCCCCTTCTGTAACTCTTTGTTTCCCAGAGTTAGGAGTCTCTCATGGTTTGTCTTCCTCTCTAATTTTTCCCCACTCAGTTTCCCCTTCTCCCCTTTCACCATTTCCTATATTCCACATATGAGTGAAACCATGGGATAGTTGTTTTTCTTTGATTGACTTATTTCACTCACATAATACCCTCCAGTTCCAACCATGTCCATGTAAATGGTAGGTTCTCTTTCTTTCTTTCTTTTTCTTTCTTTCTTTCTTTCTTTCTTTCTTTCTTTCTTTCTTTCTTTCTTTCTTTCTTTCTTTCTTCTTCCTTCCTTCCTTCCTTCCTTCCCTTCTTTCTTTCCAAGATTTTTAGTTTTTTATTTATTTATGAGAGACACAGAGAGAGAGAGAGGCAGAGACATAGGCAGAGAAAGAAGCAGGCTCCATGCAGGGAGCCCAATGTGGGACTTGATCCTGGGACTCCAGGACTATGCCCTGGGCCGAAGGCAGGCGCTAAACCTCTGAGCCATCCGTACTCATTCTTTCTGATGGCTGTGTAATATCCCATTTATACCTATATGTCTAGTGCGGTAGGTTCTGATTGTGTATAGCTATTTAAATTTAAATTCAAATTCATTAAAATAGAATAAATTAAAAATTCAGGCCTGAGTCACAGTGGCCATATTTCAATCACTCAATAGTCTCATGTGACTAGTAGTGAATATTTTCTACATTTCCATCATCCCAGGAAGTTCTATTTCCTGCTAATATCCTTCTCTTACCATCCTTAAAAGAATATTCTTAAATGAATATAGAAGTAATGGATGTTTTGTTTATGCTCCCCAAAATCGTTGGGAAGTGTTACTCACTAGCACTGATTGTGCAGTTTGAACCAATGCACATTTGCTTAACATTTGCTCACCGTTAAATAGATCCATTTTGTAATCCTGCAATTTTGTGTTACCAAACTTTAAGAGCTAGGGTTGATTAATAAATGCACTGCATGATATGTTTGATTGACTCAAAGTTATCTTTATTGTTGTTGTTGAAGCTCTACTCCCAAGATGGGGCTTGAACCCTGAGATCAAGAGTCACATGCTCTACCAATGGATCCAGTCAGGTACCCTCCAAAGTTATCTTAAAATTGAATTTGCATAGTGTGTATTATAAGAATCAGCTCAGAATCTGTATCACTACGATTTTGATAGTTAAATGTCATTATTCAGTGATTCCTAATCACTGCATCTATTACTATGTAACGTGGTGTTTTTCTTAAGGTGTTGTCTTTCCTTTAAAAAAAATTTTTTTTTTTATTGGAGTTCAGGTGTTGTCTTTCCTATTCTGTCATAGCTACTGTCCATCTTGCTGCTATTACTGCTGCTTCTTTTCTTTTTAACCTTAGGTGTTTCATTTCAGCCACGCAGGGAGGGCTGCTCATCTTCCTCAACCTTTGACTCTTCACTACCTCTAAGGGAACTGCTTGAACTGCGCTCCCACCTTCCCCATCTGACACTGGTCCTCAAGCTCTGGCTCCCACTGAGGATATCACATTTACATGCTGGCTGACGGATAATTTGCTTGTCGAATATTTGTGGCAACGTTCAGAAGTTTTGATTACATTTATATGCTGGCAAGGCAGCTTGGTGGAAAATGAAAATTTCAGGCCATTGTGTCCTTCTCTGGACAGTGTGTGCTTGTCTCCAGGTGGCTGATGTTGAGTGGATGGTAGAGAGATTTAATTCTATAAGCTGTTACTGAACTTTTTTTTTTTGTTTGTTTTTGGGCCAGGCCCTGTGTTTGCTAATAAGGGGTAAAAAGATGTGTTATAGGTATAGTCCTTGCTTTTGAGGGATTCAAATACTAGAAGTGAACACACAAACCCATATTAAAAAAAAAAAAGAACTCAACAACAAACCTCTGGACATTTCATTTTGCCAAGAAGTTTTGAAACTTGGATAGTTTGTGTGGAAATTGGTTGGGTGTTAGTGTATGTGATTTGATGAAACAGGTTTCACAAGATGTATGGGAAACCAATCTATTTTTTTAATGCTCATGACATCTTTCTCTAGAACAAGGGTTATTCAACTTGACTGCACATTAGAATCTCTTGAAGAGATTTTAAAAAATACTGTTACACAGTACTGACTCCTTGAGCAGTGGTTCTAAGTGTGGTCCAAAGACAAACAGCATTAGCAGACGTTGGGAACTTATTATAAATGCAGATTCTCACGCCCTACCCCAGACCTACTGAATCAGAGACTGGGTTTGGGGCCCAGCAATCCGTGTTTTAACAAACCTTTCAGTGATTCAGATCCTCGTGAAATTTCAGAACCACTGCTCTAGAGATTCTGATTTAATTGGTCTGGGACCTGGTCAAAGTTTTGGTCTTTTTAAAAGGGTTTCCAGGTGATTTTCAGGTGTGGACGGATTTGAGAACCCCTGCTCTAGGAGAAAAGTTGCTCAAACTTCCCTTTTGATTTGAAACTGTTCAGGTTGGCATGGCAGCAGAGAACCAGTTGTTTCAGCTGTCCTTGGATTGTGGTCAAACTGTCAGAAAGGGATTTTCATACTTTTAAAGTGTGTGAGGGGAAGAACACACTCACTTGAGACTAGATGTAGAGCAAAATTTAGAATTGTGGGAGCAAAATTGACCAAAAACCCCATTGGGAAATAAGCCCTAAACTGAAGCAGACCAGTGCTACTTAAATGTTCACACAGATCACCTGGGATCTTACGAAATGCCGATGCTCAGTCAGTAGGTCTGAAGCAGGGCCTGAGATTTTTGCATTCCCATCAAACTCCCAGGTGATGCTGATGCTGATGCTGCTGGCTTGGTGGTTTTCAGTTATAAGTTAGAAATTAAGACTGAGGTCCAACCCCAAATCTATTGATCCAAGATCTACATTTTAATAAGATCCCTATTGGCCAAAGGTATTCTGTACTCTAAGAAGAAAAAAAAAAAAAAAGAAAAGAAAAAGGAAAGCATTCCAATCTCTGGAAGATACAGCCTTGAGATGAATTTTGTTGTGCATGGATTTGTTTTGTATCCTTCAGAAAAGAAGGAAGAATGAGGTGTAATGATATACTCGAGATCTTGAAGTTGTTGCCTAATGTGACATAAACAATTATTAAGAAACAATTAAAAAAAAGATTTTATCTATGTATTTGAGAGGGAGAGAAAGAGAGAGAGTGAACATGAACAGAGAGTAGGGGCAGAGAGAGAGAGAGAGAGAGAGAGAGAGAGAAGCAGATTCCTCGCTAAGCAGGCAGCCCCATGTGGGGCTGGATCCCAGGATCCTGAGATCATGACCTGAGCAAAGGCAGCCACTTACCAACTGAGCCACCCGGGTACCAAGAAACAATTTCTTAAAAAGAAATTAACTATGTTAACTATGTGAGGTGATAAATGTGCTAATCACCTTGATCTCGATAATCATTCTACCACGTGTTTACATATCAAATCATCCCTATGATCCAGCAATTGTACTATTAGGTGCTTATCCAAAGGATACAAAAGTACAGATTTGAAGGGGTATATGCATCTGATGTTTGTAGAAGCATTGTCAGCAATAGCCAAACTAGGGAAAGAGCCCAAATGTCCATCAACTGACGAATGGATATAGAAGATATGGTGTGTGTATACACACATGTACACAGACACATTCACACACACACACACACACACACACACACACACACACAATGGAATATTACTCAGCCATCAAAAAGAATGAAGTCTTGCCATTTGCAGCAATGTGACTGGAGCTAGAGTATATTATGTGAAGTGAAATAAGTCAGACAAAGACAAATACCACATAATTTCACTCATATGTGGAATTTAAGAAATAAAGCAGATGAACATATGGGAAGGGGAAACAGAAAAAAAAAAAAAGAGAGAGGGAAACAAACCGTAAGAGACTCTTAACAACAGAGAACAAACTGAAGGTTGATGGAGGGAGGTGGGTGGGGGATGGGTTAGATGGATGATGGGTATTAAGGAGGGCACTTGTTATGATGAGCACTGGATGTTGTATGTAAGTGATGAATCACCAAATTCTACCTCTGAAACCAATATTGCACTGTATATTACCTAACTAGAATCTAAATAAAAATTTTAAAAAACAAATCATGTTTACCCTTTAAATATATTAATATTATTAATAATTAATATTATCAATATTATCATTTTAATCAACAATATTAATCATTCCTCAAAGTTAAAAAAATACTTTTTGGATCTGTGGTTTAGTCTTAAAAAATTTCACCTTGAGACAAAAATCCCTTGAAGGTTTGCTAAATAGTAAAAATGACTAAATTGAGTTAGATCCTTGATCTAACTTTTTTTGAAACTGCTTCAGAAAATAATGTGAGGGGCACCTGGGTGGTTTGTTGGTTAAGTTTCTGCCTTTGGCTCAGCTCAAGTCATGATCCTGGGGTCCCGTAATCAAGCTCCGCATCAGGCTCCCTGCTCAGCGGGGAGTCTGCTTCTCCCTTTGCTTCTGCCTGCTGCTCTCCCTGCTTCTGCGCTCGCACTCTCTCTCTCTCTCTGTCAAATGAATAAATAAAAATAAAAGAAAAAAATAATGTGTTCGGTAGGACATTTTATCAAATAGACAAACTCAGAAGATATTTGAGTGAATTAGAAAATTTAATTTATTTTATAATAAAAATGGCGTATTATTTAAGCCAAAAGTGTGGCATATTAAGATGAAAATTATTTAAGCTAAATGAAGCGAGAAATTTCAGTATTCCTATACACCACATTAAAATATTAAAACTCCAGTAGTGAGGCAGCAAATAAAAAAAGCTACTTATTTCACATTACATTAAGCATTTTGTTAATAATTTGAGGGTTTTCTTGGATAGATTTCTACTAGCTTCTACTGAGAAGAAATACTAATGTCAAATTATTTTAGAAACAAATATATCATATATGATTTTCTTTAGTGAATATAACAGGTTAAAAATCTGTCTTACTTTAAGTGATTCATACATCTTAAGGCTAAAACATACAATGAACTTAATGCATTTTTGTTATGTTTACTTAAAAAAATCCAACTATAATTATTGAAACCATGGGACTTTTAATATAACAACTTCACAGCATTTAGAGCTGGCAGAGATCTTAGATGTTGAATCCAATCCCCTCATTTTATAGATGAAGAAACCGAGAGCCAGAAGTTTTCGTGCATCTTGCAAAGTCTCAGAGAGCTGGGATTGAGTTGAGGGGGCTGAGGCTGAGAGAGGCAGAAAGGGCTTTGAGTGTCGCGCTAAGGAGCCTGTTGGGCCCCTAGGGCACGACCTCTCACTCCCAAGGAGAGCCAGCCCTCTCTCCAGCACAGAAATCATGCTCTCAAGCACCACCTTTCAAGACCAATGTGGAAAATCACATTAAGAGAACAGAACGCCACATCTGTTTGGCTTTGGACCCACAAGAATTATAGAAATCACCTCTTCTTTGCCCACCAATTATGGTGATTAAATTATTATAAAAAAATAGGACTTGAAAGAGAGGGAATGCTATGCTGTTTCATAAGATGATGGCGGAACATAGAGCTGCTCTCCACCTTCTCTCACCGATTTTTTTTAAAGAAATTCAAAGCAGAGATCTAATTTGCTAGTCCCAAGGTTATATTATCTGCAGCCTGTCTAATTCCAGATTTTTGTATAATATATATTCAGTAAGCAGACCTATATGAACCTTGTGTATTTGGATAAATGCTGTTGATCCTTGACAATGTAATGGTTGATCTAATTCATAGGAATATTTTTTTGAGGTCAGTTGACCTCAAAATATGGGCCCTCACTTACATCTTGGCACAGTTAACTAAAACCCAATAGAAAAACAAAATAATGTACGATTACAGTTTCATTTTACTACAAAAAAGAAGCAATAAAACATTATTTAAAAATACTGTAACAATAAATCAGGAGGAGGAATGATTCAACCTTTATCTAGTTAACGTGCAAGCATTTTAATGTAGAGGGACTGTTCTCTTTGGTATCCTAACTTTGCCGTATGTAAAAATATATGAACACCTAATAAATGTATACGTGCCTGCTGATTAGGCTGTTTAACACAAATATTTGCATTGTTGTTGAAGATGAATAGGAATTGTATATTGTGCTGGAACTTCTATGAGTCAATAAAAGAAAAGGATTGATATAAATAACCAGTTTTGCCTCCCTGTGGCCAATTTCTCGCTTTCTAAAACCTTATGGAAACAATCCAAAATATACACATATACATACATATTTAAGTTAATGCTATTGCAAATAAGAATTTGAGAAATGTGGACCTGATTAATGTTAACTGGATTTTATAATATTTTATGCACAAGTGTTCAAAAATAAAGTTTAAATAAATGCAAAGAAAAATACCCATTTAATTTACATTGGCAATAAAAGTGAAATAAAATAAATATAGTTTTAATATAAAATCAGGCAATCTTGTTAATAAGGGAATAAATAGCTCAAAAGAACAGCTGCTTTTTTATGAGTCCAATACTGGCATTCAAAACGCTATAATTCAGCTCAAATGTACAAATTAAACATTGTTACTGTAGGACCTAATGATAGCAAGAGTAAACATAGGGCTTCATCCTGTTTTCTTTATCTAGAAGTCTTCTGTTACAGGTACGATCTCAGTGTCAACCTAAATAAAGAGTTAAACTGAGGAAAGTTTGACTTACCAGAAAAATGAGTTTATTCTTGAATAGCAGAGGAACTGCAATTCAGAAAATGCAAACTGGAGCAGCTACACGCGACAGCTCTGAGGGATAGGGGGTGGCTGTGCTTACGGAACGAGGAGTTGCAAACAGGGCGAGGAGGTCCAACCGGACCCCAAGCAGTCAGTTCATCGGCTGGAGGACTGGGAGAGATTCTTGGTAGCTATTCATTGGCCTGGAGGTAAATTCTGGTTTTCTGTAAGTTAGGGATTTATGGGAGATCAGTCTCTTCAGTTCTTTTTTTTTTTTTTTAATATTTTATTTATTCATTCATGAGAGACACAGAGAGAGAGAGAGAGAGAGAGAGGCAGAGACACAGGCAGGGGGAGAAGCAGGCTCCATGCAGGGAGCCTGATGTGGGACTGGACACAAGCGGAGAGCGAAGCAGGCTCCATGCAGGGAGCCCGACGCGGGACTCCAACCCGGGTCACAAGGGTCACGCGCGGGGGGGGCGGGGGGGGAAGGCAAGCGCCAAGCCGCTGAGCCACCCAGGCTGCCCTGTCTCTTCAATTCTTAAGTTGTATTCCCGAGGGTGCATGCATGGGATTCTTGATTTCATATCCTCTGGTACCATTTTAATTAGCAATAATCGCACCTTGGATAAACCTCACTTGCTTACGGTACTGCCACTGCGCAAAGCTCCTCTAGTACCATTTTAATTAATTAATTAATTAGTTTTTATTGGAGTTCGACTTGCCAACACATAGCATAACACCCAGTGCTCATCTTGCCAGGTGCCCCCCCCAGTGCCCGTCACCCGGTCACCCCAACCCCCCCGCCCACCTCCCCTTCCACTACCCCTTGTTCATTTCCCAGAGTTAGGAGTCTCTCATGTTTTGTCTCCCTCACTGATATTTTCACTCATTTTCTCTTTCACTCTTTATTCTCTGGTACCGTTTTAGATTGAAATCCTTTCATACCAGTCTTACGGGGGGAAAAATATAAAGGTGGCGGGGAGGTGTCTAAAAACTTTGTTTTGGGGATCCCTGGGTGGCTCAGCGGTTTAGCGCCGCCTTCGGCCCAGGGCGTGACCCTGGAGACCCAGGATCGAGTCCCGCGTCGGGCTCCCGGCATGGGGCCTGCTTCTCCCTCTGCCTGTGTCTACCTCCCTCGCTTCCTGTGCTTCTCAAGAATAAATTAATAAAATCTTAAAAAAAATAAAAATAAAAACCTTGTTTTGTGACCGGAGCACATGGTTTAACCATCGTCAGCGTAAACGGGTAGCGAGGCGAGGGTGAAGGACCAGAAATCGCGTCTCTTCAGAAAGAATAGCACAGGAACTGCAGTCGGGGAACCACACGCCGCAGCAAATCCCCCGCCAGGCCCGGAGAGGGTTTGGGGGTGGGGTGGGGGCGGCTCTATTTATAGGCAAGGAATACAAAGCCGGGCAAGGTGGGCCAGAGGCCAAGCAGGAAGCTCATTGGCGTAGGGAACCGGGAGATATCCTTGGCGGACGTTCATTGGTCAGGAGATGAGGCCCCGTCTTCTGTGCCTCACGTGGTTGGAGGAAATCGGTCTCGCGATGACGTTCGTTCCCGCCCCCTCCCCCCAGGACGCATGCGTGGGACTCTCGCTTCCGGGACAAGGAAGCCGTTTCCGGCAGGTGTCAAACGCCCTGTCCTAATCATAGACACCTAGGCCTGGAGGATTTGTGAGAATCCCATCTAATGACCAGCACGTAGAAGGTGCTCCACTTCACAAGTAAGCAAAGAAATGACCATTTAAACAAGTTGTTATGGGGGCACCCGGTGGCTCAGTGGTTGAGCGTCCACCTTGGGCCCAGGGCGTGATCCTGGAGACCCGGGATCGAGTCCCCCCACATCGGGCTCCCCGCATGGAGCCTGCTTCTCCCTCTGCCTGTGTCTCTGCCTCTCTCTCTCTCTCTGTGTCTCTCATGGATAAATAAATAAAATTAAAAAAAGAAACCTCACCAAGTTGTGTTTTCACCCTATTAGATAGTTCCTCGCCCCAGCCCCCCACTTCCGGCAACAAATGCTAATGTCCAGTGTTGGTGAGTGTGGGAAGATGGAAGGAAAACCACTTTCCTCCCCAATTAGTGGAGGCGTCTTTCTGTTCCTTTCCGAAGTACAGTCTCGCAGTGGTTATGGAAAACTGCAAATTCGTTCGTTATCTCTTTCACGTAGGAAATCTCTAAGAAAATGAGGGGCATGTGCAAATATTAATTTTTTTATAAGTAAAAAAAAAGAAACAGTACAAATATCCATTAATTGGGGGGTAGTAGATAAATTATACCTGTACCATGGAATGCTGCAGAGTTAGTCAAACATTGTGGAAACTTTATTTGAATGGAAACATTTTCATGGTATACTACGACGTGTGGGGGAAAAACAGGCTGTATGGTAGTAGATCCTATATGATTCTGGTTTTTTTTTTTTTTTTTTTTTTTTTTTTAAGATTTTACCTATTTATTCATGACACAGAGAGAGAGGCAGAGACACAGGCAGAGGGAGAAGCAGGCTCCATGCAGGGAGCCCGAGGTGGGACTCGATCCTGGGTCTCCAGGGTCATGACCTGGGCCGAAGGCGGCGCTAAACCGCTGAGCCACCCGGGCTGCCCATATGATTCTGTTTTTGATAAAAACATAGCATTTGTAGAAACAAAAGGCTGGAAGTATATGCACCCAAGTGTTCAGTGTATAGTGATTGTCTCTGAGCGGTATATTTCTAATTTTCTTCATTGAGACTTTTTCATATTTCCCAAGCTTGCAATGTGCTTGTCAAATTACATAATCAGGAAAAAAATACGGCTTTCAAAATAGTGTAGCTTTGCCAGTCTCCTAAATTACAGAGCTATGAGTTGCCACTCTCATCTGAAAATGTAACCTGGTCTTCAAAAAAAAAAGAAAATGAAAATGAAAATGTAACCTGGAATATTTAGCATCCCTCTTGTAGTGAAGTTCAAGGCAACTTCTACAATTCACTTTCAGGGCCTCTCTGGTTCTTCACATTGGAACACAATGCTGGATTCACACCGAGGCTTCCTCATCTCCAGGCTTTGTGGCATCTCTTCTCCAGACTTTTGCTCGCTCTTCTTCTCTGAGTCTCCTCACACAACGTCCTAGGATAAACCTACTTCCCACTACTGAACAGGGTTTGGAGGACAACCTTTTATTTCCTTCAGAGTTACTTGCTTCTCCCTGGGGACTTTCTCGGTAGCTTGGTCCCAGCAGTTGTGAGCAGTAGGTACTCAACCCAAAGCGGAGGAGTAGGTATTTAACCCAAATCTGTTGTCTTCCTTTTGAGCTTTCCTGGTGTGATACAGTGAGGAAGGTGCCCCTGGGAAGGAATTTGCTGACATGTTGAGGACTCCTGAGGTGACTTCATGGAGTTGAGTGGATGGTGACTCATCTGTTTGTATCTCTCAGTAGCAATGCTTTCCCAGCCTCTCTTAGGTTCCTTTGCATTATTAGCCTTTACAGTGAATATCAACTCTCTGCTTGACTTATTTTAAAACTTTATGATTTTAACCGACTTTGTCCTGGGCTGTTGTGATTTATAATAAGAAATAAATATTTGGTCCTCATCTTGTTTCTGGCATAGAGCTCCCAAAACTTTTGGAATTTCTTAAGTGATGAATGTGATACAAATGTCTTTGTGATGTTCATTAGGTGACTTTGGGAAAGACCTTAAGTCATCTAAGGATGGGGTCTGGTTGCCAGGGGGACCAGTGTTGTAGTTAGAGGTTTGTTTATTTATTTATTTATTTTTAAATATTTTATTTATTTATTCATGAGAGATACATAGAGAGAGAGACAGAGACACAGGCAGAGGGAGAAGCAGGCCCCATGCGGAGGACTCGATCCTGGATATCCAGGATTGCGCCCTGGGCCAAAGGTGGTGCCAAACCACTGAGCCACCTGGGCTGCCTTATAGTTAGAGGTTTAGATTGAGTTCAGTCACCAATAGCCAATGATTTAATGCCTAAATAATAAAGCCTTCATACAACTCAAATGGATGGGGTTCAGGGAGGTTCTAGGTTGATGAACTAACTTGTGGAGATTTGGGGAGGGTGGCATGCTCAGAGAGGGTGTGGAAGCTCATGGCCCTTTCCCCATATCTTGCCCTATGCATCTCCTACCTGGCTCTACCTGGCTCTTCCTCTTATAACAAACTGGTAATCTAGTAAGTAAAGTGTTTCTTTAAGTTCTGTGGGCCAATCTAGGACGTTAATGAAACTCAAGGAGAGGTACTGTTGAAACCTTTTTTTTTTTGTATATTTTTTTTATTGGAGTTTGATTTGCCAACATATAGTATAACACCCAGTGCTCATCCCGTCAAGTGACCCCCTCAGTGTTCCGTCACCCAGTCACCCCAACCCCCTGCCCACCTCCCTTCCACTACCCTTGTTCATTTCCCAGAGTTAGGAGTCTCTCATGTGCTATCACCCTCACTGATATTTTCCACTCATTTTCTCTCCTTTCCCTTTATTCCCTTTCACTATTTTTTATATTCCCCAAATGAATGAAACCATATAATGATTGTCCTTCTCCGATTGACTTTCTTCACTCAGCATACTACCCTCCAGTTCTATCCATGTTGAAGCAAATGGTGGGTATTTGTCATTTCTAATGGCTGAGTAATATTCCATTGTATACATAGACCACAGCTTCTTTATCCATTCATCTTTCGATGGACACCGAGGCTCCTTCCACAGTTTGGCTATTGTGGACATTGCTGCTGTAAACATTGGGGTGCAGGTGTCCTGCCATTTTACTGCATCTGTATCTTTGGGGTAAATCCCCAGCAGTGCAATTGCTGGTTGTAGGGCAGCTCTATTTTTAACTTTTTGAGGAACCTCCACACAGTTTTCCAGAGTGGCTGCACCAGTTCACATTCCCACCAACAGTGCAGGAGGGTTCCCCTTTCTCCACATCCTCTCCAACATTTGTTGTTTCCTGTCTTGTTAAACTTTCAATCTATAGCCAGTGGGTCAGAAGTATCTGTAACAACCTGGACTTTCAGTTGGCATGAGAGGGGCAGTCTTGTGGGACTGAGCCCTTTACCTGTGGATCTGATGCCATCTGTAATAGATAGTGGGAGAATTGAGTTGAATTGTAGGACACCCAGCTGGTGTCAGAGAATTGCTTGGTGGTGTGGGAAAACCACCCCCACACATTGGATCTGGGGACAAAACCATCATTCAAGCATTCATTTATATACTTATTGGCTGATTGATTGATGAGATAATACATTGCCTTGTCAACTAATTCAAATGATACAGAAGTAAATGTTGCTTCCTCCTCAGAAGTCACAACTATTGTTATGGTATATGGGAATCTATCTAGGTATTTGTCTGTATATCTGGCATGTTGTGTGTGTGTGTGTGTGTGTGTGTGTGTGTAAATGGATGTGACATGTCCAGATTTTGTTTCTCAAAAAATGGGATCATGCTTTTCTGCAGGCTTGCTTTTAGTCAGCCATTCTGGTGCTCATAGCTGTTTAGATAATTGCAATAATGGAAAAAGCAGTTTTTCATTATTGCAACCAATGCTGCAGTGAATACCCCTATATGATATCTTTGCACCACCTGTGTTAGAAAGCCACTCTCTCCTGGCTCGAGCTGCAGCCAGGCTAAGTGTCATTAATTGTGATAGTTGCTGCTTATGTTCACAGTCAGCAGAAACCCAACTGTCAAACTGAATATGAGCTGTAATAGTTATCACTTACTGAGTGCTCTCCATGTGCCTACTGCCTACTTAGGTCCCCATTTTGCCAAGGACAGTGAGGCTGGGAAGGGATATGGGTTATCCTTCATTGACATCATACAGGCCATCACAGTGTGACAATACTGCCGGCTTTCCACTCCACAACCTTGGCTCCTTTCTGAGGCTACGGCTTATTTCTAGGTGAATTGGTATCCCCCAGGGCAAACACCCAAATCAGAAGTTTTTCTTACTCACAGTGGCACATAATTCTAAAACAGGTGGGAAAAAAAATGGTATCAGTACATGCAGATACAATTTTATAGTCATAAAAAGGGTTTTATGAATAGTACAAGATGTGAAAATGATGACTGAAATTGGCATCTGGTAGATGCCAATTTTGGCTTCCTTGTTCTCGTGGTATAAGTGTAGCTCTGAAGTTTGCCTGTTCAGATTATAACCACCCTTGTACTTTTTCTTTGAACTTAATGGTTTGCCGTTAAACTTAGAGCAGTGTTACCTGAGAGATTACCTCTTTGCCAATAAAGAGATGGATGTCAGATGCCCTTGTTCCTCCTGCAGCCCCCTCAGCCATGGAAGGGGTGTAGCTATGACACGATGTAATTTCAGGCTCCTTCTCAACCTGGCATATCAGGGCTACCACAAATCAGGTGGGTTTGGCTGAAAGCTTAAATTTGTCATCTCTAGATTTATTAAAATCTCTCAACATATTTGTTGGGCACTGTGTGCCTGGAACTGTGCTGGGTCCCAAGGGTTCAGCTGTGAATGATACAAGCTTGGTCCCTGATCTTATGGAGGAAGACAATGATTGAGTATCTGATTCCAAATAATACTGACTACTACACAAAGAAAAGCAGGGCCGGGGCGCCTGGGTGGCTCAGGGCCCTGGGATCAAGCCCTGCATTGGGCTCCTGGCTCAGTGGGGATTCCGCTTCTCCCTCTCCCTCTTCTCCTCACCCTGCTCATGCTCTGTCTCTCTCAAATAAATAAATAAAATCTTAAAAAAAAAATGCAGGGACTATAAGAGCATACTACAGAGGCAGTTAACTTGGTCTTGGGGGTACTCTTCCTTAAACTGAGCCTTAAATGATCAGTGGGAATTGGCAGGTAAGGAGGGCAGGGCCCAAGGGTGGCTGCTCCAGGCATAGGGAAGAGCCCTGCAGTGGTGCTGAAGGCAATTCAGGAAACATGGAGAAACCTGGTGTGACTGGAGCCTCGGAATCCTGGAGGAGAGATGTGAGTATATGGGGACATACTCAGGGTGAATCAGGCAGTCCTTACGGCCTCAGAAGTGATTTGAGTCTGAGGCAACAGGAAATCCTAGAAGGATTTTAATTAGTAACTTAAATATATTTGCTTTTTTTTTTTTTAAAAAAAAGAAAAACATGGGACTGAAGTGTAAGATAGAATGTTTACATGGTTTAGTTCCTTCTTTTAAAAATCTTGATATTTTTATATTTTATTTTTTAAGATTTTATTTATTCCTGAGAGACACAGAGAGAGGCAGAGACATAGGCAGAGGGAGAGACAGGCTCCCCGTGGGGAGCCTGACCTGGGACTCAATCTCAGGACCCTGGGATCATGACCTGAGCTGAAGTCAGCTATTTAACCACTGAGCAACTCAGATGCCCCAATCTTGACATTTTTAAAAGATTAATTTAATATTTTAGAGATAGAGAGAGAGCATGAGCATGGGTTGTGGGTAGAGGGAAAGGGAGAGAGGCCATCTCAAGCAGACTCCCTGCTGAGTGTGGAGCCTAATAGAAGGCTCCATTCTATGATCCTGGGATTATGACCTGAGCTGAAATCAAGAGTTGGATGCTCAACAGACTGCTCGACCCAGGCACCCCTAAAATCTTATTATTTTATTCTTTTTTAATTTTTTTTTTCTTTTTTAATTTTTGAGTGAGCTCTCTATGCCCAACATGGAGCTCAAACTCATGACCCTGAGATCAACAGTCATATGCTCTACTGACTGAGCCAGCCAGGTTCAACTAGTTCCTTCTTATTTTGGCACCGTTTGAAGAAAAAAATTTCAATTTGGAATTTCCTAAGTACCTGTTCGGTTGAGCACAATATATAAGCTGCTGTAGTGCTTGCAAATACTACTAGTAACCTGCCCTAGAGCACTTATCTAGTGCCAGGCTTGATATTTTTGTACTTTACAAATATTCAACTCATTGAATTTAGGTATTATTTGATTTAGATGTTCCTGTGATCCCCATTTTACAAAGGAGAAGACTGAGGTACAGAGGTGAAGTAACTTGTCTAAGTTAGTTAGCAGTGGAGCTGGCAGGTGGCACCACTGTCCCTGCTCTAGTGGTGAAGGGCTTGGTCCTTTCCCCCAAAGAGCTGACAAAGCTGTCTGTTCCTTGCCAGGTACCAGCGCTGCCCCTTCTGGTCCAACCCTACTAACTTCTGGGCCAGTTCTTTCCTGGCTGTGGTGGGAATATCAGGACCTGCATCATCATCCAAGTAGGAGGCCCTTGGCTAGTCTTCTAGAATCTGCAGTTAGTTGAGGCTTTTTCTATTCACTGCTTGTGATGGTTAATTTTATGTGTCATCTTGGGTGGGCCGCCAGATACCTGGTCAAACATTACTCTGGGTGTTTCTTTGAGGTTTTTTTTTTTTTTTTTTTTTTTTTAGGTGAGATTAACATTTAAATCAGTGAACTCTGAGTAAAACAAATTGCTCTCCATAGTTGGATGGGTGGGCCTCATCCAATCAGTTTAAGGACTATATAGAACAACAACAACAAAATGGAACTCTGAATAGGAGAGCATTCCACAGCAGACTGCCTTTACACTCAGATTGGAATATCAGTTCTCCTGTGTCTTCAGCCCACCGGCCCCACCCTAGAGATTTTGGATTTGTCAGCTTCTGTAATTGCTTGAGCCCGTTCCTTATAACAAATCTTCTTCTCTCTATATATATGCATCCTATTCGTTCTGTTTCTCTGGAGAACACTGACTAATACCCCTATCTCCAGCATTTGGTTCAGAGTATGTGCTCAATAAATATGAGCAGCATTAATAAGCCTGGGGCACCTGCCCATTGAGCCATAGCCTCTAGACAACCTCTTTTTTCAGTCTCACCACACATGTCCAGCTGGTTTGCATGGTTTTTTGGCTTGTGCCCTGGTTCATGCCTACTTTCCTTTGCTGGGGGACAGGCTTGACCTCGACTCAGGGCCTTGGCTAACATCTTGCTTACCCTTTACCAGCTTCCCACTCTGAGGTCCTGGTTTGTGTTGCCTTGCCACCCAATTACTGAGCTGTCTATTGATTTTGCCAGTGCCAAGAGAGCCTACCAGCCTTTTTTCTGATGTTGGCTCCTCCTAGATCCTGCTTCCCCCAGCTAGGAAAAGTGTAGGCTTTCTTCATACCCACTGGAAATGACATTGGGATTTTGACTCAAAGCTTTGCCTACCTCCCTCATCATTTCCAGAGCCAGTCATGTTCCTGGGTAGCTTCTGGTTCTATGTGGGACCTCTTTGGTCCTGGATCTCTATTTTCTTTTCTTTTCTTTTCTTTCCTTTTTTTTTTTTTTTTTTTTTTTTTTAAGATCTTTATTTATTTGAGAGAGAGAGAGAGAGAATGAGAATGAGTTGGGGGCGGGGCAGAGGGAGAGGGAGAAGCAGATTCCCTGCTGAGTAAGGAGCCTGATGTGAGGTTCAATCCCAGGACCCCAGGATCATGACCTGAGCCAAAGGCAGGTGCTTAACCGACTAAGCCGCCCAGGTGCCCTTAGATCCCTGTTTTCCCTTCTCATTTCTGCCACTGCATCACTGTATTCAGGCCATTGAAAATGCAGGACATACATATGCTTAATTGTAAAGAAGGAAGACAACAAGGACTATCACAGAGGCTGAGACTAAGGGCTAGGGTTGTCCTGAGATGGGAGAGAGAGACTTCATGGAGACAGCTGACTTGCTCTGGGCTTTGAAACTGAGCCAGATTTCAGCAGGAGGAGCTAACATTGGAAGGTGGACACAGATGTCTCAATGTGCAGCATGAGCTCAAAAGCAGCAAAGGGTGCAAAAAGTCTGGACGATGAAGGAGGTGGCTGGGAGATGGAGAAAGAATGGAAGGGAGAGTGGAGGAGGGTAAGCCCGGAAAGAATGGAGGAGAATCATCTTATGTAGAAATATATTCAGAATGAGCAAAGGAGGTCTTCTGTTGTCCTTTGACCAGTTTCACTTCTGCTAAATAATTACAGTGAGGTACCTTGTCTGAGAGTTTATAACACAAGGATTAGAGCAATGTGTTTACACTTTTTGATGGCTGTTGGGTGTAGGAGTTCTGGCCTGAGAGTCTGGAGAACCAGAGTCTCATCTTGGCTGAACCACTAAAGAGTTGGAAGAGCTTTGGTGAGGAGGGAAGGGGTCTCAGATCCCTCTTCTGGGAAACAGGGATTATGGAATGAACTGGATAAGATCTAACATTTCTTTCAGATATGAAACTTTAAAAGTTTGACATAAATTTTGCTCTTAGGAGTAACTGCAGGAGTGGATATACACACATTATATAGATACACATACACACATATATATATATGTATGTTTGTATAAGGATTTTTTAATTATAAAATTTCAAACATACATAAAAGTATGTTTACCCAATTGTTAAAGATCTTACCACATTTTCTTCATCTATTCCTCTCCCCTCCCCTCTCTTTTTGGTTGAATTATTTTATTTTATTTTATTTTTTTTATTTTTATTTTTTTTGGTTGAATTATTTTAAAAACACTAACATCATGTCCTTTTACCTCTGGATACTTAAGTGTTCTAACATATATGAACATTAAAAAAAAAAAGAATTACAATGCCATTAATACATTTAACAAAAAGAGCTTTATGTCATCTAAAATTCAGATGATAGGGGCTCCTGAGTGGCTTGGTCAGTTAAGTGTCTGACTCTTGATTTCAGCTCGGGTCATGATCTCAAGGCTGTGAGATGGAGCCCCTCCCCTCATGGGGTTCTGTGCTCAGTGGGGAGTTTGCTTGAGATCCTTTCTCTCTGCCCCGCCCCCTGTGCACTCTCTCTCTCAAATAAATAAATAAAATAAATTCTCAAAATTTGAACCATAATACAATTTTCTCAGTCCTCTGAAAAATATCTGTTCCCCATCCTTTTGTTTCAATCAGGATCCACATGTGACATTTGGTTGTTGTCTCTCTAATCTCTTTTAAAGAACAGATGTTAAATTAAATTTAGTTAGTGTATTTATTTTTTATTTCTTTATTTAAAAAATTATTTATTTAAGAGAGGGAGAGTGAGAGAGAGTGCCTGTGCACAGGGGGAGGGGCAGCAGGCAAGAAGGACAGGAAGACTCCCTGCTGAGCAGGGAGCCCAACTCAAGGCTTAATCCCAGGACCCTGAGATCATGACCTGAGCCAAAATCAAGTGGATGCTTAACTGACTGAGCCACCCAGGCGCCCCTGTATTTATTTTTAAAGTTCTATTTATTTAAGTAATCAGTCCACCCAGTGTGGGATTTGAACTCATGACCCTAAGATCAAGAGTTGCATGTGCTTCTGATTGAGCTAGCCAGGCACCCCAAGAACAGATATTTTAAGATTTATTTATTTGAGAGAGAGAGAGAGAGAGAGAGAGAGAATGCATGGTGGGGAGGGACAGAGGGAGAAGGAGAAGCAAACTCCCTGCTGATCATGGAGCCTGATGTGGGGCTCGATCCCACAACCCTACGATCACCACCTGAGCTGAAACCAAGAGTGAGATGTTTAACTGTGCCACCCAGGTACCCCAAGAACAGATATTTTAAATGCAGACAAAAAGTTGTTCTTTTCAGACCAGAGAGGGTGGGCCTAGGGAGCATTTAAGAGGACAGTGCAAATAGCATTGTGACCAGGCACCCCTCAGTTGGCTTCCCATCTAAGGAAGGCAGGTACTGTTTCTCTCTCAGGTCCTTTTTCATGGACTCTTGGGCCATTAGGATCTATTTTCAAGTCCATTGCCTTAACCACTCGGCCATGACTACCTATCTAGGATCTATTTTCAAAGAAATATGCAGTTTTATCTGTGGCCACATCATTAAAACCAAAGGGAACTGAGCAGTTGAAATCTTGTGCTGTGCTTTGAAAACATATCCCCATTGTCCCCTGCTCACCTGTTTTGTGGAAGTGATCAGAAACAGACCCTTGGAGCTGTCTTCCTAATATATTTAAAACCACTTTGGTCATATACAATGTACCTTATATTCTGCTCCAGCCAATCTGTGTAGCCACTGATGTGGCTAGTGATGTAGTTGGTCTCTCTCATTTTCTTCGGTTTCTTACTGGCTGGCTTTACTTCAGTCTCCCATTAAGGCCCATTCCTTTAGATAAAAGGAAGTCAGGAAGCCTGGGAGCTGATTCTGGCTCTGCTAGTGGCCCAGGCAACATGATCTTGGGCAAGTTACATCACCTCTCTTGACTTCTGTAAGTAAAGGCTCTGACTCAAACGACCAGAGCATGGAGTGATTGACCAGGACCTCCCTTTCAGCAGAATCCTCAGGTGACAGTTTCCCTGCTGTGTGGCCCCTTTGTGCTTCCCATGATGCTTTGACTGTTACCTCTGTCCTTCCACCGCCTTCATGGTCAGTCCTCCTTGGAAAGGTCCTGCGCTCTGTACCCCTTTGTTCCTCTACCTCACAGAGAGACCCTCTTTACAGCTGGAAAAGATCTGCTTGGTGAATTCAGACTCTAAGATGTAATTGGCTGTTACCAAATTAGGGTGCTCCTCCTTGAAGCTCATTTTCATTTTGGTGAATGAACGTATTTAGCTAATTGATAGAGAAGTAGAATTTTATTTATTTTATGTTTTTTAAAGATTGTATTCATTTATTCATGAGAGATACACAGAGATACAGGCAGAGGGAGAAGCAGGCTCCCTGTGGGAAGCCCGATGCGGGACTCAATCCCAAGACCCTGGGATCACGCCCTGAGCTAAAGGCAGATGTTTAACCAGTGTCTGAGTCACCCACGTGCCCCAAGAGGTAGAATTTTAATTCCTAGTTCCCAGCTGGCTTCTGATTACCGTCATATCACAACTCAAAGGTAGCTTCTTATCTTCCTCAGGAGGGTGGATTTGAGAGCAGCTGACTGAAAGCATCTTTGTGAGAGAGTAAAACACCCACCACCAAGATTTTGCAGAGGGGAGGGTGTGGTGACAGGAGCTGGAGGCCTGCTGTGCCCAGACCTGCCATGGGGAGGGCTTGGGGAGCATGGTGGCTTGGAGGACCATATGTGCCCAGAAAGTCTCTGACATGGAAAGGAGAAGGAAAATGGGTGGAGGAGAAAGAACATGGATCTTGAGACCTGGGTTTGAATCCCACTTTAGACATTTCCTGGCTCTGTGGATGTGGACAAATCCTCAACCATTTTCAGCCTCAGTTTCCATCTGTAAAAATGGAGATAGCAATAATACCTGTCTTGTAACATTACTGTGGAGATAGGCTTGTTTTAGAGACTAAGTGAATTAATTAATGTGAAAGTACCTGGCAAAAAGTAGGCCTGGGACCCTGTCTCCAGAGATTCTGGGTGGCCAGGTATTCTTCTTCTTCTTCTTCTTCCTTCTTCTTCCTTTTCTTCTTCTTCTTCTTCTTCTTCTTCTTCTTCTTCTTCTTCTTCTTCTTCTTCTTCTTCTTCTTCTTCTTCTTCTCCTCCTCCTCCTCCTCCTCCTCCTCCTCCTCCTCCTCCTCCTCCTCCTTCTTCTTCTTCTTTCTTCTTCTTCCTTTCCTTTCCTTTCTTCTTCTCCTTCCTTTCCTTTCTTCTTCCTTTCCTTTCTTCTTCTTCTTTTTTTTTAAAGATTTTATTTACTTATTCATGAGACACACACACACACACAGGCAGAGACACAGGCAGAGGCTAGAAGCAGGCTCCATACAGGGAGCCTGACATGGGACTCCATCCCAGGTCTCTAGGATCACGCAGGGGGCTGAAGGCGGCGCTAAACCGCTGAGCCACCTGGGCTGCCCTTCTTATTTTTTAAAGCTCCTCAGGAGATCTGAATGTCAGGATTTATAATAGCAGTGATAATATATTTTTTGTTCCTTTACATAATTCAGAGTGTCGCCCAGGGGTCAAGCCTAAGTGTTAGTAGGCCATTGGTTCCTCATTTCCAAAAAGGAAATAATGCAGGCCAAAGAACCTTATTAGACTCACAGAACTACAGGGTTGAATGGTCATCCAGCCCAATTATTCATCTGTTAGTTGAATCTTCTTTGCATTATTCTTGCCAAGTGGTGTTTTAAGCCAGTGTTTTTCTAATTTTAGCAGAATCACCTGGAGGTCTTGTCAAAACCCAGAATGTTGAGTTTAGCCCTGGGGTTTCTGAATCTGTGGTTCTAGGGTGGGGCCTGAGAATTTTCATTTCTAATAAATCCCCTGGTGATGGTGATGCTGCTGGTCTGGGACCACACTTTGAGAACCACTGATCTGGACAATGCTTGGATACCTCCAGAAACAGAGAAATTCCTCCCTCGTGAGCTTGTTCACTCATCTTCTGATAGTTTGTAGCACTGACACAATCTGCTGGAAGGGTCTTTCTGATGTTAATCTGAAATCTGTCTTCCTACCCCTTTTACCCATAGGCTCTTTGTCTTGCCTCTTTGATGGTAGCCTTAAAAATTATTCATCTTAGCCTTCACAGAAAGTATTTTTATTAGCTTTGGCTTGTGATTCACTATGCTAAGGGTAAAAGAGAACCTGACAATATTGGTACTCTGGACATATGGTAAAAACCTTAAACCATTCTAAGGGAGAAAAAATCTGATCTTCTGTTCCTGGGATAACACCTTCAGTTGAACGATTGTATTGTGAGTGCCTAACATGTTTGAAGAGTATGAGGTACCCAGGTGAACAGCCACTTCAGGAATTCCTTTGGAAGGCTGGAATGGCCACTCAATGGATATGGATTTTTAGTGATGAACAGCTCAGTGCTCCTCTGTGGTTCCACCACAGCTTTGTGGACTTATGACCATTATAGCAATGAAATGCATATTTTGGCACACATGCAACTTACTCAAGAAATAAAAATTTAATAGACATATATCTGAAAGTTTCTAGCACTTCAGGGAGATTTTGAGATTTATTCTAGCATACCATACAATGAGTTTTATTGGGAACTGCAAAAATATATAATTTTAATAGGAATAGGTAAGCACAAAACGTTGACACCACTGAAAAAATATTGGCTATGCCAAAGCAACCCCCATAAAAGTTTGCAGAATGTTTCAGAAAAGAATTATTAGGGGCTGATTTTTAAGGAAACATATCTATGTTTCCAAGGAAAGAGCAGATATTTGCTGCCTTTGAAGAGAGGCTATCCTGCTGATCTTGTAGCTATGTAAGGAAAGATCACACACGTTGTTTTGTGTATATTTGGTGAAAAATCCTAATTAATAATTAGAGGTACAATAGCCTTGTAAGTCAGACATGTTTTAGGAAAAACACTTTATGGTGATACTACAGTGCTCTTTTGCATTCAAAAGATGGAAATTTGGGGATCCCTGGGTGGCGCAGCGGTTTAGCGCCTGCCTTTGGCCCAGGGCGTGATCCTGGAGACCCGGGATCAAATCCCATGTCAGGCTCCCAGTGCATGGAGCCTGCTTCTCCCTCTGCCTATGTCTCTGCCTCTCTCTCTCTCTCTCTGTGTGTGTGTGTGACTATCATAAATAAATAAGTAAAAAATTAAAAAAATAACTGAATTTCTAAAAAAAAAAAAAAAAAAAGATGGAAATTTGAGTATTAGGCAACCGGGTGTTTTTCCCTTAGAGATGGCACTGTCCTCATTCCCATTCTTCACTCCTTTGCCCAAGTGAAGAGGATTGATTTCTTTTCTTTCTTTTCTTTTCTTTTCTTTTCTTTTCTTTTCTTTTCTTTCTTTTCTTTTCTTTCTTTTCTTTCTTTCTTTCTTTTCTTTTCTTTTCTTTTCTTTTTTCTTTTCTTTTTTTTTAAAGGATTGATTTCTTACTGTTGATTGTAGGGTGTGAATCTTGGTGCTTCTAGGCATGGAGCTTTCTTTTTTTTAATTTCTTTTTCTTTTGCAAGAGTTTATTTAAATTCCAGTTAGTTAACGTACAGTGTAATATTAGTTTTAGGTGTAGAATTTAATGATTCATCACTTACATACAATGCTCAGTGCTCATCACAACAAATGCCCTCCTTAATCCCCATTACCTATTTAGCCTATCCCTAGGTATGGAGCTTTAAAGCGCCACTCTTTTGTGACCTTAACCTCTCTCTCTGATTTTGATTGCTGATAAAAATGGGAGAATAGGGGCACCTGGGTATCTCAGTTGATTGAGCATCTGCCTTCGACTCAGGTCATGATTTTGGGGTTCTGAGATCGAGCTCCATATGGGTGGGACTCCCTGTTCAGCAGGGAGTCTGCTTCTCTCTCTCTCTCTTTCTCTCTCTCTCTTTCTCTCCCTCTGCCTCTCTCTACTGCTCATTTTCTCTCTCTTTCTCAAATAAATAAAGATTAAAATAATGGGAGAATAATACCTCCCCCATTGATTCTTTTTTTTTATTTAAACCAAGAATCAGACTCTTTTTTAAAAATTTTTATTTATTTATGATAGTCACACAAAGAGAGAGAGAGAGAGAGAGGCAGAGACATAGGCAGAGGGAGAAGCAGGCTCCATGTACCAGGAGTCTGACGTGGGATTCGATCCCGGGTCTCCAGGATCGCGCCCTGGGCCAAAGGCAGGCGCCAAACCGCTGCGCCGCCCAGGGATCCCTCCCCCATTGATTCTTATGAGACATAATAGAATGTTATCTCTGACCCACTCAGCATGCTCAGCCTGGTGACCAACAAATACCTCTGTAATAGTTCATACACTTTGAGATGAGGGTCAGTAAGTAGTGACACACATACCCCAAGGAAAAGAATGCTAGTAGGTCACTTCCCAAAGAATATTGCACCAGGTGCCCAAAGTCTCTTGACTGAGAATAATAGCAGTTCTTCCCAAACTGTGTGTCCTGGATCACTGGTGTCCAGTCAGATCTTAAGAAGTCCGTTGTGCTAACTGAGGGTTAATGGAGGAATGTGGGTGGAGGATGGGCTAAATGGGTCCTGGATCTCTAGGAGGGCACTTGTATGATGAGTACTGGGAGTTATATGTAAATGATGAATAACTAAATTCTACTCCTGAAACCAATATTACACTATATGTTAGCTAACTAGAATTTAAGTAACATTGTTTTGAAAAAAAAAAAAAAAGATCTGTTGTGTTAAAAGGACTTTATGGTCAATACATTTGGCTAATCTTGCTAAGGGCTGTGAAGAGCTCAACAGCAATGAATCTTGTTCAGCTTTGTTTAAGGAAGCATTTTCTAAGTTTATTCCAGTGGTAAAAAACTTATTTTCATAACAAGACTATTAACACCCTGTGAGACTCTGGTACCCGTCAGAGCAGTTTGAGAGCAAAGACCTTTAAGTCAGCAGGAGAGCCTTTGTCCTTGGTGCCTAGTAGAGTCCCAGCTGTGGTAGGTATGGTTATATGTGTCAGTGTCCTGATGATTCCTGCCAAAACAGTGACTTGTGGAGGGCACGATTTGTTGGCCTTATCACCCCAAGCAGGGAATCTGGCCCAAATCTTTCTCCCATAAGCCTCTGTTGCTACCACCCTACCAGGCAAAAGAACTTCAATGAGCAGACTTGGGAGCAGCCAAGGTCTTGGTCTGACTGATCTTTCTGGAGAAGTCATGATGAGGGCTGTTTCCCCAGCTATCTGAAGCAGAGGTGACTGCCCTCAGTGAATCACACTCCCTGAGGTCAGACCTGAGCGATGGTCAGGTGCCAGAGACTCCTGAGGAAGATGCTTCCAGCAGGCCTCCACAGAGGACTTGTTGGCCAAAGATAGGCGGGAGACCTGGAATAAAGGGTTCTGTTCTCCAGCAACAGATTTCATCATTGCAAGGTTCCCACGGGCTGTGTTTCTATTTTGTTTCTCCCTGCAGTTTCAATCCTCTTTCCTCTCAGAAAGGAATCTTTTGTGTTTGGCCTCGTCCGGGCTTTGGGAGACTTCCTGCCTGCACCAGCTCCCGCTTCCCCTTCGTGTGCCGACTTGCTGCGGCGGCGGCGGCGAGGCACACTCACCAGGTTCCCTCCCGGGGCTCCCGCTCGGCCCGCAAGGCCCGCCCAGCTACACGTCTTCAAACGCGTTCCCTTCTGCGGAGGAATGAGCTGTTGCCCGAGCCGGGCTCTGTGACACGGAGGACTGGCTAATTGGCCGGCTGCCCCGAGTGCTAATCTGGAAGCGATCAGTGGAGGAAAAAGATAACACAGCTGTGATTTTCAAGGAGACAGGTCCCGGTTTTTCTACCTGCCAACCACGTTTCCTCTGTGGAGTTTTTCCGCAAGAGCTGTAAAAGAGACCTTTTAATCTTGTTTCAAAAGCCTGGAGGCCCGCATCTTTCCAGATCTTGGGAAGAAAGCAGGCCAGGGAAACGTGCGCTGCCGAGGAGCCCCGGGTTTATAAGGAAATGCAGGGGCGGGAGGGAGGGCAGGCAGGCGGGATGCCTTGCAACGCTGTGGCTTAGCTTTGCGTGTACTCGAGAGGGCCTGGTGCACTTGGCCTCTGAGTGCTTTCACCCACACGTATGATATGATTTGGGAGTGGGGGCGGAGGGTGTTTCAGAGATTGACGAACATAAATCTGTCAGTGGGTGATTTTCAGACATCTGCCTGGAGCAATTGCAGACAAACACGGGAGTTATTGGAGCCACAGATACGCCTGACAATGCCTGGGAAAACTGGAGCCAGAGGATCTCCTGGGAGACTTCTGGGCCAGAGGAAAAGGTTGTGTCAGTAATAAATAGTTTATCATTTAACTTTTGGATCTAAAAGGAGAGAAAAAAAGAAGAATCAGTCCGGAGTGGGGGCTTGGGTATTAGGTATTGTTTTTGTTAGAAGTTGATGCTATAGAAACGCACAGATCCTGACAGTGTCTGTGTGCATTGGGCATCTTGAGTCACGGCTGCCACCAGGCTGGCTTTAGTTTAGCGACAAGGCCTGGGAAGTCCCCAGGATGTGGTTTTAGAGATTTACTCAACTGGATTATTTCATCTTTCTTAGTACATAACTGGCAGGGCTACTTGCTGATTTATAGTAGACATTTCTGCTGCTTGGTGCAGTACAGTGGATTCAACAGTTGTTATTGTGGTTACGTTTAAAAATACTTAAAATATGGTTGATTTGCAGGGTAGAATGCATGTGGTAGATGGCAGCTGGGCACCTGGGGCTTCTCCAAGCCTCAATACCTTAATCTTTAAAATGGGGAGGACAATGCTTGCCATGAAAAGTTGTTAAAAGAGCTGGTCGCCAGTTGGGCCAACAATTGATATGGTCTTGCCTTTCACAAAATGCCAACTTTTCATTTTGAAGATTCAAGACTGGTGTACTTAAGGAAATGACACCCATGTATGTATTTGGCAGGAGCAAAAGGAGACCCCGCATTTTGTAAGATCCATTCCATCTCTTCCCCCGACAGCATTTTTCTGATGACTATCTGCTTTCTGTTGCCTATGTCTCTGCTTTACTTTCTTCCTGTCACACCTTGCCCAACTGGCATCTCACAGGAAAAGGTTGAGAAATGCTATGTATAGGGCTCGTGTCACCGTGTGAGAGTAGAACACAGAGAAATCCCCACCAGAATCAGAGATGGACTTGTGGTTGTTGTTACTTTGTGTCAAAGAGCAGACAGCTGGTTTCTCTCTTATTCTCCCTAGGGCATTCCATAAACTTCAAATTTCAAAACATAAAGCTTCAACCCACTTTGGTGGGCAAGGGGAAGGGGCATCTTCCTAAGACCTTTGATTCCTGTGTCTCTGAATTCCTGGAGCACCAACTGCTGATGCTCTGCTATGTTCACTTGAAGGCAGGAGAACACCATTAAAAGCAGCAGACTTGGATTTATTCAGATAGGGTGTGGAAGCCCACTTAATATCCACAGTCATGTGATATGGGACATATTGGTTTACTTTCCTATCTTCCTCCTTCATCGTCTAATTGCAAACATTGCACTGGATGATATATGTACTTGCACAGTGTACTGCACACTGGTAAGTCTTCAGTACATGTTTATTAATAATAACAGACAGTATGTTTTAGATTATTGTTCCATATGTGTCACACTAATCTCTTTATTTCATTTTTAAGTACCATAAGAAGGACTGGGTCTCATATTTCTTGAGTCCCGCATGGGGTCACCACATCATTGACTGAACACACAGGATGGATGGTCATTCAATGTTTGGAACATTGGTCTCTACTGACAAGGCAAAGTCAATCATTAGCAGAGGAAGGTTGGCGCCAGAATCTGCTTAAGACACTGTAAGCCGGGCAGCCCGGGTGGCTCAGCGGTTTAGCGCTGCCTTCAGCCCAGGGCTTGATCCTGGAGACCCGGGATCGAGTCCCACGTTGGGCTCCCTGCATGGAGCCTGCTTCTCCCTCTGCCTGTGTATCTGCCTCTCTCTCTCTGTCTCTCATGAATAAATAAATAAATAATCTTAAAAAAAAAGATGCTATAAGCCATTTTCTAAAAGTTTCAGATATGTTTCTGGAATTTGCCGGTTATACCATAACAGTGGCATTCTCTAATAAATTCTTAATATTTCCAGACAACTGTTTCCAGATAAATGAAGTTATCTAGTTTTAAAACCTGCCAAACATTCCTAGTATGTATCCCTAGGACTTTTTTTTTTAGAGTTTGGAATGTTTCCAGTCTACCACAGTCTATGTTTCTTTTCTATAAATTCTCTGATATTAAGCTCCTTCTCTCAGTTGAGATTACCAGAGAGGGATTCAATATGGAACGTGAATGTTGTATTATTGATATAGTCAATCTGCAATTCAAGAGCAGGTGGCAATAATGATGCCTTAGCAAAAAAGATGCAGATGTTCTGGAAATATCCATTCCAGTAAAAAGTGTGTTGCAAAAATGAATAGATGCTGTTTGTAAGAGTATATGAAATTCTTTTCTAGGTTTCAAAATATGTTTACTGCACACCTTGAGGTATGAGTGAGTTAAGTTGAAAATGTATTATTTTTTTCAAAAAATGTATAATTAACAATACAAGTATTTTCAACTTCATTGATTCTCCCTATGGCCTCACTTTTCTCTCACAGTGCCTCCTTTTCAGACTTGCCTGGGAGAAGACCTGGACCGCTTAGCTTGACCCAGGGGACAGGTTCAGGCTGGGAGAGACCAAGAGGCAAGACTAGTTCCTAGTTCAGGGATTGTGCCAAAAATGTCCAGTATTTAATTGTACAGAGTTAAATACTGGACTCTTGGAAGAGGCACATGATACCCTTCTAAATTCTAGGCTGCTATAATGGAGAGGGAAATATTTCATGATTCATGAAAATCTAATTGCTTAGGCTTCTGCAGATTGATAATATAATACCTTGAAATGATTATGTGGGGAAGAAAAATGAAAGGTGTCATATGAGTCCTCCCAAACATTATTCAACAGATTCCAAATCTGGACTGATATTCTTATCTGTGGCATTTCAATCAATTCAACTAAAGGAAGCTAGCTTATCTGTATGTAAAATGTGCTAATTCAGTTGGTAGATTGGCACATGAGGTTGTTCCTATCCTCTTTTCTAGTATCTTTTCTTTTTTAAAAAGATTTTATTTATTTATTTGAGAGAGGGAGGGAGAGAGAGAGAGAGAGAGAGAGAGAGAACAGAGGGAGAGGGAGAAGCAGACTCCTCTACATCAGTCGAGAACCTGATGCGGGGCTTGCTCTCAGGACCCTGAGATCATGACCTGAGCCAAAGGCAGATGCTTAACCAACTGAACCACCCAGGTGCCCTCTCTTTACTAGTTTTTTTGAGGATGGGGACTGGAACATACTTGAAGACTTAGGCTCTAGCTTGGGAAGGGCAGGGAGCCATAGGCTATAACCTCAGGGGAAGAGAAGAAAGAAAATGGCATCCCCTTATAGGTCTTTTGTGTTACTTGCTCCATGGAAGGCCTGTGGGTCAAAGGGCAACTGGACAACCCATTGGTGAGGGCAGAAAAGGCGGTATGTCTTACAGATTCATCCCTGCATGCCTTATTTATTCTTCACTTGTGCCATTCATTTACATAGGATACCTTTACCCGTAACTTGGAGTATTTTCACCCCTCAATGTTGGTAAACTGTAGGACAGTGTTGGGTAAAGGAGTGAAGGCATGCTATTGTGTGATTCCCAAGATTCCTAGTGGAAGGTAAATAGCATTTTCTTTGTTTCTGTTTGAACAGAAGATAAGGAGGAAGCTGGATTTTCAGGCCTTCATAAAATGCCAGTCTAGCTCTTGGTCTGCATATAGGCTCCTGGGTATATGGCTTCTCTTCTCTTTTCTTTTCTTTTCTTTTCTTTTCTTTTCTTTTCTTTTCTTTTCTTTTCTTTTCTTTTCTTTCTTTCTTTCTTTCTTTCTTTCTTTCTTTCTTTCTTTCTTTCTTTCTTCTTTCTTTCTTTCTTTCTTTCTTTTTTTTAAAGATTTTATTCTAAGTAATCTGCACACCCCATGTGGGACTTGACTCACAACTCCGAGATCAAGAGTCACATGCTCTACTGACTAAGCCAGCCAGGTGACCCCTGGGTGTGTACTTTTGAATAATGCAGATGGATGCAGTTGAACTCTACCTCACTCCACCTTTTACTGTTGCCTGACCTGCCATACTCAGGGAGGCCTCATGATTTCCCCATCAGCTGCAGGATTAGCACTATCAAGGTAGCAATGGTCACCTCTGGTGTTGGCATCTTCATTTATTATTTACACAGTCTGTTTCAAGCATTATCCCATGTGTTTAGAGACAGTGTTAATTGATAACAGTTGTTGGGTGGCAGGGGTCTGGCAATGTAAATATTCTCTTTTTAATATTTATTCTCATGGAAATAATTCCCCTTTATAAGTCTTTTTACTGCAGATTGTTTTTTTCTCCTTTAATATAATCTCAATGTAACACCAGCGTCCTATACCTAGCATAGATTATAAAGGGTGTAGATGTCTGATAAGGAAAAGATTCCCTTCTCAAAGAGAAGATTCCCTAACAGGGAGTCCATTTAAACACCAGAGGATCCCATACAGGAAAGCTGGTGATTTCAGAGATAAACCCAGAAGTTTGGAATGAAACTTATACAAGGACATTGGCCGCATAAGAGTGTGGCTCCATCGGCTTCCTCATCAGCTTTCCCTTACCCTCTGCTGAATTACAACTCCAGGTCCTGCCTGAGTCCTAATGGCCTATTTTGCCTAAAGACTATGTCTTGCATAAATACCTAGTTCTAGAATTTAGGAAATATGGTGAAGATTGTTCTGTTTTAAGGTTTCAGGCCAAGTGCAGGCCCATATTCTCAGCCAAGATAATTATTGGTGTGTGAATAAATTATGCTTGCCTGCGCTTGTTGTCTACTTAAGCAAAGATAACATTTTAAATATCAGGACTCTCACTTCACACCACCAAGTCAAGATTATTCAACACTTCCATTAGGAGTGAGTTACTAAAGTATAAGATAATCCTTAAATTAAGCAATAAATAATTAAAGAAATAAAGTTTTTGAGCAGGAGAGCAAACATAAGTAAACTGAATTTATATTCTGAAAGTTCCTTTTTTTTTCCAAAGGTTTTTATTTATGTATTCATGAGAGACACCGAGAAAGAGAGAGAGAGAGAGAGAGGGGCAGAGACACAGGCAGAGGGAGAAACAGGGTCCACGTGGAGAGCCCGCTATGGGACTCGATCCCAGGACCCTGGGATCTTGGCCTGAGCCGAAGGCAGATGCTCAACCGCCGAGCCACCCAGGTGTCCCTATATTCTGAAAGTTCTTTATAAAAATAACATCTTTCAAAATTAGTAAAGAGGTAGGAACAAGTGTATATGCTGTGTGATGCAGAGAGGTGGAATGGGAAATTTGTGAAGAATTATAGACTCTGAAGTGAGATGACCTGGGTATGAATCCTGGCACTGCCACTTTACCATCTAGGCAACCCCAGGCCAGTTACTTAATCTCTCTGGGCCTTAAGCTTGCCTTAGCTGTAAAATGGAGCAATCATAGTACTTTTTACAAAGGATTGGTGAGAGGATTAAATAAGTTAAAATATGTTAAATGCTTGGAACATTGCCTGAATTAAGTGCTATAAAAATACTAACTTTTAAATAAAAGCATTTAAAAAAATAAATAAAAGCATTTGTTTTGTCTTCCTTCTCTTTTTTCTTATCCTTTTCCTTTTCCTGTTCACTATCATCATCATTATTATCATCATCATCATCATCATCATCATCCATAATGAATGGCCAGGGCTGGCTGCTTACCATTACAGGCACAGTACAAAATGAAATTGCAGGGGCACCTGGGTGGCTCAGTCGGTTAAGTGTTTGCCTCCGGCTCAGGTCATGATCCTAGGGTCCTGGGATTGAGCCCCACATCGGGCTCCCTGTTCAGTGGAAGCCTGCTTCTCCCTTTCCTTCTACCTGCTGCTCCCCCTGCTTGTGCTCTTTCTGTCAAACAAAATCTTAAAAAAAAAAAAGAAAAAGAAAAAGAAATTGCAGGGACTTTTGTTCAAAAATCAGGAATAGAGCTTTTTTCTTTCTCTTGTGGTGTTTCTCTCTTTCAACTATCATGGTGTTCTCTATTTACTATCTAATGACACACTTTGTTCAAACACAAGGATATTCCTCTGGCCAGCGCAGACCCTCACAAATGCTTGGGCATCCTCCCTGTAACTTGGTGCACTGTAAGTGCTCCTCTGACTTTGACCCTCCTTGTGTTTGAGTCTAGCCACCTGCTGGGGGTGGAGGTGAGCAGAGATAACTGGGCAGGGGTGGAGGAACCAGATGGCTGAGAACACCTTCTTAGGGAGGCAGGGAGGTGGCGGGAGGAGAGCCTGAACATGAGCACAGTCTGGCAGTGTTTCATTGTTTCATTGGACTTCACTTATACATTCAAAGATAAAATTATTGAGAATTTTCAAGATGTAGATCACAGAACATTAATACCCCAAGTGTGGATCCCTTTCGGAGCATGGGCTTCTGTGTCACGTGTCTGTGAAGCCAGTCCTGAAAAGTGCTGAATAGATGTGATGTTCCTTAGCAGTCAGTTAAAATACTGTTGTTGTTGTTTTGTTCTTAAGGATTTATTTCAGAAAGAGAAAGAGAGAGTGCAAGCTGGTGAGAGGCAGAGGGAGAGGAAGAGGGGAAGCGGATGCCTCGCTGAGTGTGGAGCCCCATGTGGGCTGATCTCCCGACTAGGAGATCAAGACCAGAGCCACAACCAAGAGTCAAAGGCTTAACCAAATGAGCCCAGGGGCTCCCAAACCCTGTTTTGATTATCAAGTGACTCTTTGGTTTCAGATACAAGAGTCTATAGAAACATCCAATAGAACCTGGATTTTGTTCTCAGATTTGGTGAGGCCAACACAGACTGGGTAAATCGTTTTAACTATTTGTGAAGCTGGAACACAAACTGGGTAAATAATCTTAGCTATTTTTTTTTTCAGGAGAAAAAAATAATTGGTCTGTTTTAACCAAACAGACAATACAAGAGATTTAAAATAACTTCTACAAAGGTCTTTGTGCTCTCCTAACCCAAAGCATTAGACAGCATTTTCCAAAATGTATGACTTGAGAAGAGGGTTTTGTAGGGAAAAATTGGATTACTGGGTAAAATAAAATTAACAGTTAAAAAATTTAGGACTACTTACTTAATAGGACTAAATAATTTTCTGGTTATTTACCACATGTCTTATTCTTTATTAATTATTAATTTTAGACTTTGGAAAGAGCCAGGAAACGTGGAAAAAGAGCCATTCAGCAAACTGAAATATTATCAAATTTCAAAATGAATTGACCTTATAACTAAAGTTAGACTCATAGTTCTTCAACTGTCTCATCCCCTGCATGGTCTGCTCTTTTCCATCTATGGCTGTCTGCTCCCAGGATCACATTGTTGATGCTATCCTGTCCTTTACTCCACTGACCATCACTTTCATTCACCCTCTCCGGTGCCCTCACTTCCCTTCATCTTTAGCTTAACTGCCATGTTTCAGCATTGTGGGCATTTTTAATTGTCTCTTAATTCTTTATTTTTGCATACTCATCCCCCCTGAACCTGGCTGGCCGAGCCCTGATCCGGTTAAAACCACAACTATCTCCTCTGTGCTGGCACTTGACTGGAGAAAAACATCTCTGCTGACTGTCCTCGCTTTAAACCCTTGGTCTCAAATCTCAAAATGGACATTCACCATAGCAGCCATCGTATTTCCTTCACTTTCACGCTCTTCAGAATTACTGCACTCTGCCTTTTCCTCCTCACCCTCTCCCTGCCCTTGTCTTGGGACCCTGTCTCAGTCTTCATTAGGAAAATAGAAGCAGCTGGGTAGTAATTCTCTTACTGTTTTTTTCATCAGTTAATCTACCCACACTCCTTCCCTTCTCTCCTTATATCCTAATAAATTATCCTTCCATCCTATCAGACATATTTGTACTCTGTATCTGTTCACTTATTTTTCAGTTCATTAACTCTTGCAACTATCTCCTCTCCAGCATGTTTGCTTCACAAACATCCCTACTCTGTCTAGAGGGATACACATCTAAAGCAAAAGATGTATTCTAACATCTCCTGCCTAAAAGATAAAATAGAAAACAAACCTTCCTTGACTCTACGTATCCTTCTAGCTTCCACTCCATTTTTCTGCAGACCTGAAAGACTTGCCTGCAATTTCTGAACCCACTTCCTTGTCTCATGTTCTCTGCTTAACTCATTCCGGTAGGGTTTTTTCCCCACTATTTCAAGGGCACCATTTCCTCCATGTTACTAAACCCAGTGATTTCATGTTATATGACACTTCCTCATTTTTGAAATCCTTTAGAAAAAATAAATCTTGATTTTCCTGATGTCATATGTCTTGCTCCTATCTTACTAGCCATTTTTTCTCTTGTCTTCTTTGCTAGTTCCTTCTCCCTTCTTTGCTAGATCTCTAAATGCCAGAGGCTTCTGGAGAATATTCCTGAGCTCTTTCTTAATCCCAACCAGTATTTTTCCCTCTGAGTGATCTCATCTAATTTTAAAATCTTCAGTATAACCTACACACCAGTGACTTCCAAATCTGTGTCTCTAGCTCTGACCTTTACTTGGAACGTCAGATTTTCTATAGCCAACTGTTTATCTACATCATCATGTGGATGTTTGATAGGAAGCTCAAATTTATCATGGCTGTTGGAACACAGCTTTTGATATTTTCTTTACTCTCCAAATCTGCTTCTCTCCCTATTATTCCTCCTCAGTAGGCATTTCCATCATCCACTTAACTGCTGAAGCCAAAAATCTAGGAATTATTTTTATTTTCTCTTTACTGTTCTGTGTCAAATCTATCATCAAGACCTATCAATGCTTCCTATAGAATACATCCCTAATCTGCCCACTTTTTCAACCTCCAGTACCGCACTCCGCTATATTCTATCACTCTCTCTAACCTGAACAACTGCAGTAACATCCCCATTAATGTCTTTGCCTACGCTCTTGCACTATTATATTTTCTGTATATAACAGCCAGAGAAATGTTTAAAACATGTGAATCAGAGCATGCTTAAAACATTCCAAAGGCTTCCTATGATGCAGAATAAAATCCAACTTCCTGTGCTGGTTGTAAACTCTACTTGGTCTAGACCCTGTCAACTTCTCCGATTATCTTCTGTGACTCTCTCAGCCTATTATGCATGCTTCAACCACACTGGCTTTCTTTACTCTTCAGACATGCCAACATCATCTTAACCAAGGAATCTTTGTACTAGTCGTCTACACTGCCTGGACTTCTCATGATTCTTCTCATTCAGTAGTTTCTTCTTTCTTCTTTCCTCCTCCTGCTTCTGGCTTAAATATCACTCTTGTAATTTATACCACTGTGGAATCATGAATTCCTATTTTACTCATTGTGTTATAACCAAGTACTAGTGTAATTCATTTAGCTGCTTAAACTGTTCCAGACTCAGCCATCAGGAGTCCCTTTATGCTGCCTTTTTTGTCCTTTTGAGCTGTTTTTGTCATTCTTTGAGTACATGATTATGTTCTGGCACACAAAGATGTTTTAGGGTCATTTTATACTTTCTTTGGAACCAGTCATTTCTTTAAGGAGCTTTGATTCTTTTAGTGGAGAATGGTATTTAGTAACCAAGATATGAGCTCCCTATGTGCTCATTGTTACTGGAGTATCATTGTTTTTAGGCCTTCCCAGCAGACAAAATGAGGACACACACACACACACACACACACACACACACACACGTGTCTATCCATCTATCTAAAAAAACGTGAGTTCACACTGATTTCCACTATTCCAGTCTGACAACTACACACTTTATTCTAGCCAATTCTCTTTCTATATTTGTACTTCTTTCTTCCAACAGTGAGAAACCTGGTCCCCATTATCCTTGATGTATTTGTTTGCTCAATTCCTCCATTTGTAGCCGATCTCCTGGCCACACAGACTGTCCTTGGCTGTAGCACTGCTGATTCTCACAAGCCCATGCCAGTTGAGAATCCATGCTCCTAGCCCTAGTGTTGTTCCAGATTAACTACTTATAATTTTCTGGTAGATATTCATTTATTCGTTCAGTCATTCTTTCATTTGTTATTCTAGCAGGTGTTTACTGAGCATGTAGCCTATGTCAGACACAATGCTCAATGCTGTGGATACACACATCAGTGTCCATGGCAGCCAGAACATCTGACCTTATGGCTTACCTGTACCATGTGTCTCTGCTCTGAACATATTTAAACTTTAATGTTTGTTATTATTAATATATCAGTAGTTTTAATGTTTGTTATTTGAACATATGTTAAACTTTAAAGTTTGTTATACATAAGTAAGCCTGTGTAGCTGTGTTATGTATAATGCTAATTATGGAATTCGGGCTCAGTCATTTTTCACATGCCCTTTTGCAGTCTACATGCAGTCCTAAGTTAAAGAATATGCTAGGTAGATAGAGGTAGATAAACATACAGACATCTTATTTGGTAGACTTTATCTGACTCTGTCTCTGGAACAGAGTAGACATAACCAAGTAAGCAGTGCTTATTTCTCCCTGGCTTGGGGTATGTTAACCATACCCAAGAATTATAAATTTTGGTTCCAAGAAATGCTTCTGTGAATCTGCATTTTATCATGTATCTTAGAGTGAATTAATGGCAGATTCATACATTGTAATTAAACACAATGGGCTATTATAAAGGGAATGAAATTTAAGTTTATAGCCTAATACTCATCTGCAAGTCAGCAGTAATCCTTGTACATAGTAGGCGTCTGATAAAAATTGGTTATTTGAATTAAAATTTATGAATATATAATTTAGGTACTGCTGTAATATGTGTTGATTAAGACATTTATTGGCAGTATTCTCCTTTGTCTCTACCTTCCCTACCTTTCCCATAGTTTGGCATTTCTGTTGCCTTTGTAATCCAACCCTTTGAGAGCTTTTATTATTATTTTTTCTGCATTTTTCTATTTACTGTGGCCACATGTCCTACTGAAGAGTCTTGGTGAAAACTTTCTTCCAATTTTATTTTTTAAGAATTTTTTTATTTATTTAATTTTAGAAAGAGACCACAGATATGTGTTTTAGCCTTTGGAGGGGCAGAGGGAGAAGGAGAGAATCTCCAGCAGATTCCCTGCTGAACATGGAGCCCAATGTGGGCTTGATCTCACAACCCTGAGATCATGACCTGAGCTGAAACCAAGAGTCAGATGCTCAACTGACTGAGCCAACCAGGCGCCCGTCTTCCAATTCTTAATATCTGTACATATAGAAGTTTTCAGAACTTCTCTGGAATACATTTTACACCTCTCCCTGAGAGAGAAAATGCTAACACAGATATTAGCAACTGTTTCTGAGGCTTGATTTGTGGCAGATAAGATGGCTTCTTAGAGACTTGATTTGGGGATAAATGAGTTACTTTATATTCCATTTCCTTTTTCAAAAAATGAGTCTGGTTTTGTTCAGACTCCTTATTACATTTAGCTTCTGTTCTCATAATCCATCAAAATTACTAGCTGAAAGATCAAAAATAAAAATAAGCATTCCTGTTTTGAAGCATACTGTTTAAGTCACTGCAACACCCTTCAAGCATATGGGCCTATCTCCTATTTGCTTCTAGGATTTCCTGCAAACCAGAGCCAGTTGTCTGCTCCACTCCATGAACTCTGAAGAATGGGTGAGAACATGCCACTCTTTTTGGATGGCAACTTTCTGTAACTGTATTCAATCTGGGCCTGGAGTCCTCATTTGGTTTCAGCCTCCCATTTTAGTAAAATTCACTTTATAAACTTTATTTTCATTGTATGTCATGCCTATGGTTGGCCACAAGGAAAGGAAATAAAAAACACAGACCAATTGAGACAGACAAAAATTTATGACTGTGTCTGCATTGTCATTTTCGGTGAGGTACAGGGCTCACTTTCAAATAGTTTTGAATGTTTTTGGCAAGAGAAGAGCCTTCACACAAGTGCTGTGTAATTTTAAGGTGTAGCCAGGTTTCTACCTGGCTTTTCTTCTTTTCTATTAAGATGCTCCAACTGCCAAAAGGTTCTTTTATTTTTTAATTACTTTTAATTTTTTAAAAAAAGTTCTTTCTATACCCTACATGGGTTCCAGCTCATGACTCTGAGATTTAGGGTTGCATGCTCCACTGACTGATTCAGCCAGGCACTCCTGCCACAAGGGTCTCAAATGCTAATTCTGAATGATGGTGACAGTAAGAATCAGATTTGCTGAGCACTTACTGTCTGCACTGATTTTTTCCATGTTGAGATGGAGTCCATCTGAGTGTATTACTGTATACTGCTGGTGGGAGCTCCGCTTTTGGGAAGAGGTTCTCAAACTTTATCAAAATTAACCACTTGGGAGAGAGTTTTTAAAAATGCAGATCCAGGCCACCTTCAGAGATTTGATTTGCATGTTTAGGATGGGGCTCAGGAATTTGAATTTTTCACAAGTTCCTGGTATTACTCAGCTGTGATGGATTGTACTTTGAAAAACATCGTTTAGAGTATTGAGGGGACCCCTGGCTGTCCTTAAGGGGCAGATAACATTTCTGGAATGCTATATGCAAATGTAATTTTGGTGAAGCCAGTTGAGTTTTGTCCTTGATTGACAGCTATCCTTTCTGAGAGGCGTTTCTGATTTGTCTAAACAGCACTTGAATGTAACCAGCGAAGCTCTCCATTCAAAAGACTATTTTAGTGTTTCATTCTGTAAAGCCAAGAATTCATTTCTTATGTGAATGATCTTCTAATAGATTAACATGGGTTAATATACAGGAAGATTTCTTGCAGAAAGGGAGCACCCATTCTCATATCACATAACAATGGCAGTTGTTGAGTTTACTAGCTGAAATCATTTATGCCCCCCTTTCCTGCATTATTTTCTTTTCATTATGGACATGGTTATAGTTGTGCTGCTCAGAGGTCATAGGCTGGAGTGGAGGCTGTGTTTATGATTGTGTTTCCAGAAGCCTCAGTCTACAGGGAGTTCACCCTTATACTGGCCTTTCAGCTACAGAATGGGGTGACACTGGGGAGAAGAGTCTTTGAATTGGGGCCATTGCCTCTCCGGCTGGCTCTGGGCCCAAGGCTCCTGCACTCAGAAAACAAACCCAGATTCAAATTTTAAACATTCATAAAAATCAGAATGGTGATATTTTTGACCTGCTGCCAATTTGTTTAACCTTCTTTCTCTTTCTTTTTTCTTTCTTTTCTTTTCTTTCTTTTCTTTTTTCTTTCCTTTCTCTCTTTTTCTTTCTTCTTTCTTTCTTTCTTTCTTTCTTTCTTTCTTTCTTTCTTTCTTTCTTTCTTTCTTTCTTTTCTTTCTTCTTTTTCTTTTTCTTTCTCTTTTAAATCAAATTGCTGGAATATGGTGTGTGAGAATTTAAAGTCAACATCTCCCACCATGTAGGCCCCCCACCCCCACCCCCAAGCCCCAGTGGAAAGAAGCTCTCCAGTGTGAGAAATTTTGTGTCAGCTTTTTGCCATGAAAGTGTACAGCTCTTTGTCAATGATGAAACTGCAATTCTCCTCATATAATGAGACAATTTATGCCCTTGGCATCTTACAGGGTTAACAGGGCCGAGGGGTATAAATTCTCCTCATGTTAAGACAGGAGTAGACCTCACAACTTTGGCTGTGCCATCCCATGTGGCTCTGGTCAGAGAAGCAAAACCAAACCAAACACAGTCAATAAGAGCAGATGCTTAAGTACTTTTTAAACCGATGGCTTTGTGGAGCTGTTTTCGCTTAAGGAAGGAATAATTTGAAACACCTTTCCCACCAGTTCATCCGCTCGGGCAGCAGCAGGGGCCCCTCTGCTCAGTGCCTGCAAGGTTAGGTCCAGCGAAGGGCGAGCGTGGCCCAAGCCGCCCTCACTTGGCCACAGGTTTCAGGAGACATCTGCAAATCATTGTGCAAACCCGAAAAGTACAAATTCACCACAGCTCCACTCTCCGGAGTTGAGTCTGATATTTCCTGTTTTGAAGGTTTCCTTGGTATCCCACACATCGGCTGTGAAACACCAGCTGCTCAAAGTGACTCAGATTTATCGACTCTTTGATCAATTAGCTTCCCCAATTTCTGGGTAATTGAGAGGAGGGTTAAACCGTCCCCTTATGTAAATAGGAGCCTTAATTTTTCAAAATCCAATCTTTTAGTGAGTGCTATAGATGGAGCCTCACCTTTGTTTTCTTTTCTTTTCTTTTCTTTTTTTAAAGATTTTATTTATTTATTCATGAGAGACACACACACACAGAGGCAGAGACACAGGCAGAGGGAGGAGAAGCAGGTTCCATGCAAGGAGCCTTATGTGGGACTCGATCCCGGGACCCCAGGATCATGCCCTGAGCCAAAGGCAGACACCCAACCCCTGAGCCACCCAGCCATCCTTCGCCTTTGTTTTCTACACTTAATTTGTGTTAGCAGTGGGGTCCTTTCTCCTTCATGTCATTGAATCATCTGGTGCTTTGCAGCAAAGCCAAAGGGGAAATACTGTCAATGACAGATTGTAAGTAATAGTATGCCTTATCTCTGATTCTCACTCCTTGCTAATTCATTTAATTTATGGTATCCTTAGGGTTTTTGCAAAATAGAATAGTAGAATTGAAGAAGCAAAAGAACAGAAACAGCCACAGATGATGGGCTAAGTCTCCTAGTTGAAGGGCAGGTTGAAAGCAACAGTACCAATTTTCATTAGGGTGTTGTTTTTCCTTCTTGGTAGAAATTCTAAAGTCATGGTTAGGGCTTACGTACAGTCCTAGACATTCAGACTTGCAATAATTGGACTTGGTTTGTCTAAAAGCCAAAGCAGCTGAACAAATACCCGACAGAGTTCATGGTATTGTGACATTCGTGTGTCATGGGCTGATGAAGCTTAACAAATATTTCTATACTAGTCCTGACATTTGTGAAATGGAAATCCTCATTTAGCCTCCGTTTGAATACTTCCAAGGACAGGGTGCTTACTACCTTGTGGGGAAGACCTGGTTCACTGTTAGTTCTATTTGTCGAACTCCTTGTTAGTGAGGCCAAATTTGTCTCCCTGAAGCTTCTGTCCATTTATTTGACCAATGAATTAACAGTTACTGAGCACTTTGTTTACACATGGATGACAACGAGATGGTCTTTGGTTTTGTGGAGGTTCTGGCCTAGTTCAGCAATCCTCCATCTTATTTTTTATTATTATTCCCACTTCATGAAACTTTAATACCACAGATACACTGTTTATCTGATTATATACTATAGATATATCTGTGCTTTTACAATAAAAGGTAAGGTGGTTGTTGTTTCCTTTTTTTCCTTCCTTCCTTCCTTCCTTCCTTCCTTCCTTCCTTCCTTCCTTCTTTCCTTCCTCCTTTCTTTCCTCTTTCTTTCTTTCTTTCTCTTTCTTTCTTTCTTTCTTTCTTTCTTTCTTTCTTTCTTTCTTTCTTTCTTTTTCTTTCTTTCTTTCTTTCTTCCTTCCTTCCTTCCTTCCTTCCTTCCTTCCTTTCTTTCTTTCTTTTTTTCTTTCTTTCTTTCTTCTTTCTTCATGCTTTTCAAGAACCAATTTCTGCTCCTTGAGGGGATAGCACCCCTACCAAGAATTTGGTCTAGTGGGAATGACAGACACATGAGTAAATAGCTAAATCCTGAGGGTACACCACAGTACCCTCTCCTCTACCCTTATTCTCTGTCCTCTTTGGCTTCCAGCCATTTGTAGTGGATTGAATGATGCTTCCACATCCCAAGATATGTCTACCAGGAACCTATAAATGTAACCTTGTTGGGAAAAAAGGGTCTCTGCAGATGTAATGAAGTGAAGAGATCATCCTGGATTATTCAGATGGGCTCTAAATCCAATGACAGGTGTCCTTCTATGGGAAAGGTCAGAGGGATTTGATATAGACACAGAGTGGAGGCCACATGAGATGGAGACAGATTTCTGTAAGCCAAGGAATAACAGCAACCACCAGAAGCTAGATGGGATCCTCCCCTAGAGCCTCTGTAAGGAGTGTGGCCTGGCCGAAATCTTGCTTTCAGACTTCTGGCCTTCAGAGCTCTGAGGGAGTAAATTTATGTGATTTGAAGCCCCTCAATTCATTATGACAGCCACGGGAAACAAATACCCCATCTCTCTTCCACTCTCCTGTAGTCTCCTAAAGGCATAGCGTTTTGCTCATCTATGTATTCCTAATGTGAAACCTGGCGAGTGACATACAGCAGGTGCTCAGTTTGTGTCTGCACTGTAGGAGCATTGAGTGGAAAGTGATGCTGTTTACGGCCTCCTCTGCTAGACATATTTACCTGATAGGTAGGACTTCCTCTTCTCTCTACTCCCCCAACAGTCTTCTCTTGTGCAGGATAAACAGTTCCTTATCTTATATTTTCATGTTTAGAGACATGCATTCTAAAAATGTAAAAATACTAGAAAGTAGAGGCAAGCATAGCTTTATATAAACTGGTTAATATTATATAGGCTATTCTGTAACTTGCTTTCTGTTCTTCCTCATTAAAAAACATGCCATGAGCATCTCTTCTTGTCAATAAAGGTAGCGCACACCATCATTTTAATAGTTACCTGGGTTCCATTGTGTGGATGATCATAATTTATTTGAGCTCCTATTGATGGATGCTAATGTCCCTTTTAAAACAGAATGGCTGGGGTGCCTGGTAAGCTCAGTGGTTAAGCATCTGCCTTAGACTTAGGACATGATCCCAGGGTCCTGGAATCGAGTCCCGCATTGGGCTCCCCACAGGGAGCCTGCTTCTCCCTCTCCCTATATCTTTGCCTGTCTCTCTGTGTCTCTCATGAATAAATAAATACAACCTTTAAAAAAACAAAACAAAACAAAAACCAGAATGGCCATATCAATATAAGGTCCTGTAAATGTAAGATCCTGTAAATCTGGCCACACCAATCAAGTGGAGATATAATTGCTTCTGACTTGAACACTTCATATATTTTAATGATGACTTCAGCCCCATGTATTTTAATGATGACTTCATTAGCTTTGTGAAATTGTTGCTACTTTTTTTTTTCTACCTTCTTTTCATGGCAGACAGCTTTCTTCTTTTGAACATGTGATAACTGGAACTTGTTCTTTTAACCGAATAGTTAGAAAGTGGAGTGCTTTGTCAAACTTGCATTTGAGCAACTGATTACATGCATTTAAAAATAATTCACGTGGGATTTTTACACAACTGTAGCCATAGCTTAGGTATAGTCTTGATTTTGCTTTTAAATTGAAGTCAGTATAGAGTTTATAATATAATAAACATTTTTCTTATGCTGTTGATTTTTCTTTGGTTTGAACTTTTAAGATTTTACATTTAGCCCTGTTTAATATTGGGGGAAATGGATTTTGTCTTCTCTTGTCAATCTACTGAGATAATTTTGGAACTATTCTTTGTGCTCCATCATACCATTTACATGAGATAAGGAGGTATTTTATTTTTTCTTCTGTGTTAAGGATTGCAGTGTTGACTAGTACAAGGTGAGAAATGAAACTTTCTCACCTCAAAATGCTTCCCTTCTGGTTGATATTAAACTCCTAATGAACATCTTGTAGTCCATTATTCACCCCCAATACAGCACCTTTATCAGATTGTACTGGCTCTTGTCTTGGCCCATTCAGGACAGGACTTGCATCTTATGTTGTTTTGTATTCCTTGTCACACTTGGTACAGGGCCTGATATGCACCATAAGAGGTACCCAATAAACAAGTGTCTTAAATTGAATTGTCCACAAGAATATAATAACTTGTATGTGGTGGATCCTCATAATCTCTTAGCCATCAGCACTTTTTTGTACCTTTGCTCATTAATCATCTGTTCAACAATCCATTCTGGAATTCACTAGGGATCGGTGCCAAGTTCACTGGATTATATCCACCTTTACCCCCTTCTTAAAAGTCAGGAGCTGGGAAAGCTGTATGCAAGGGGTGGGGCTTCGAGTTGGTGTTGATGGACAGGTATGATTTGAGTAGAGGGAAGGGAAGGAGAGGACATTTGGAAACCAGAGTCTCTTCAGAGTAAATGTGGTTGGAAGACAGAATTGTTCACAGACACAGAGAATAGTTTTGCATTAGTGAGATCTTGGTTAGTGAGCACGAGGACAACCTGGAAAAAGGAAAGTGGTTTCGAGAGCAGAGAACAGTCTATGCCCCAGGGAGATACAGATGGGGAAGGGCAGAGGATGACAGGCCATCCTCTGCTTCCAACACCACATTCTTTTTTCCAGGTTGTTCTGGTCTTTGCTTAACTGAGATTTCACAAATTCCACAGTCTTTAAATGTAAGACCTCAAGTATGTAAAAATAGATTTATTATCACCACTCTTGTCTTGTTTTCTGCTTAAATGTGGCTGTAGAACCTAGAGACAGTGTGGGAGGACAGGTGGGGGTGAGTAGGAAGATCGAAGTGCTACAGAAATCCCTTTCTGCCATGAGCTGGGAATGGCTAAGAAGGTAACCATGTAAGATATGAACCTTACTGATTCAGACTAATTAGTAGTGATGTAAGTAGAAATGCAGGGCAGCCCAGGTGGCTCAGTGGTTTAGCACTGCCTTCAGCCCAGGGCGTGATCTTGGAGACCTGGGATCGAGTCCCACGTTGGGCTCCCTGCATGGAGCCTGCTTCTCCCTCTGCCTGTGTCTCTGCGCCCCCCGCCCCGGTGTCTCTTGTGAATAAATAAATAACATCTTTAAAAAAAAGGTAGAAATGCAAAGTCTGGGGCACTTGGGTGGCTCAGTGGTTGAACATCTGCCTTCAGCTCAGGTTGTGATCCCAGGGTCCTGGGATCAAGTCCTGAATCAGGCTCTCTCAAGGGAGCCTGCTTTTCCCTCTGCCTATGTCTCTTCTTCTCTCTCTGTGTCTCTCATGAATAAATAAATAAAATCTTAAAAAAAATGTAAAGTCTGAATTACTGGATTCTTAGGAAAAGAAAGGAGATTTATATGTGTTCAGGAACTCAAACTAAATTTATAAACGCTTGCATCTGCAGTGTTCCTTGTACCACAGCCTTGTGGTTGTGGAGTCAGAATGGCAAGATCACAAAATTTGAGATTTATTGAGTTAGAAACTTCTATTGAGTTATAAGGGCCAAAAAGCTTTTAATTACTGTCACCTCACCTGGATCTGCAGTTCTTCCCTCTAGCCTAGGAGGCCTTGAAAGTCAGAGAGGTTACAGAGGAACAAAACAAGATTGGAATTTCAGTTGTCACGTTTGAGCCCTCTGAGCTACCTATTTCACTTATTGCAGACGAGAATTTGCTGTGATGAGGGCAGAGTGGTAGTGGTAGTGGCTGGAGGGAGGCTTGGTCCTAATGTACATACCCTTCAGGGCAGGTGCTGGGGGGCATCCTGTTCATTTGCAGAGGCTCAGCCCAGTGGATGAACCAGGCACACTGTTACACTGTTCAGGAGGGCATGAAGTAGCAATATCCTGTCTTAGCCTGGCAGATGCTTAGTGTGGGGCCAGTGGGGATTTGAAGGGATTGCCTGCTGGGTTGGGAGGTGCTGGCCCTCAGCAGGCAGCCGAGGTCTTGTGCAGCAGTAGTGAAGCTTGCTGGTTAGCAGGAGACAGACCATCTCAACATGCAACTGCAGGGATGGGGAAGGAAGTGGAGGGGATGAAATAAGGTGGGGTCTTTGTTCCGGATACCACATTACCAGATGGGGGTCAGGGTAGGAATGGGTAAAAATCAGGTTGGGTTCCCCAGGAAGTAAAATCTGAGGTGCAAATCAGCATGCAGGAGATTTATTTGAGAATGCTCTTGGGATCAACATCTGTTAAAGGAAGAGATGGCAAGTGGGATTGAGCAGAGAGAGAAGTTAGCTGAGGTGCTGCTCCAGGAAAGGCCTTAGCTGACCCCGTTGGGAACTTGAGAGAATGTTTCAGAATTATCCTGAGTTGGAAGGGTAGGCTTGTGGTGGTGGTGGTGGTGGGTTCAGGCCTTTAAACCCCCCCACACTGAGTAGTCATTAGATCAGGCTGCATTGAAAGAAGATGTGACTTTGGGTCAGACATTTTTCTTTAAGAGAAACAGTTTTTGAAGATGGCTAACAGCTGAGGGCCATCTTCTGGCTGTGATCCCAGCAGCTGGGGGAATAAGTCCTTTCTTCCTGAAAGAGGATCTGGGGAACACATCACAACATCCACCACAGTGTTATGTCTTGGGGAACATGAGTGCCCACTAGCCATGAATGATAGGACTGGGACATTAGAACTTTGATCAAAATAAAAGGCAAGACATGATATTATATTAAATCCCACTGGATTGACCTTGATGGGAGGGGAGGGCACAGTGAGCGAGGGAATAGGAAAGACTGTTTGCATACTTCTCTCTGAACCCAATTGCTTTGGACCCTGGATGGGAAGGGGTGGTGGGAGGGAGGCCCTGTGGTGGCTAAGTCTAATTAGGTGAACCTGGCTATGAGAAGTTAAGGAAAACAGAGATAAAGAAATAAAAAGACCTCTGTGGATATCTGTGAGGGATATCCCTGTTCATTCTAGCAAATCTTATACATCCTTACCCTGAGGCTTACAATGCCTCAAAAATGCTCAAACAGTCAAATCTACTCATCATGTGCAAACATGCAATGTTAATTTTAAGGAGAATTTGTCAAGGCATTGATGCAGTTTTGTTCCTAAGGCCTAAATTAATATTCTTTTATTGTGAGATTTCCAGGATACTGTTCCAGCCATTTTGTGTCTTAAGACCAGGGCAGAAGATTTTTCTATTCATTAATTTATTTTTAGAGAGAATTGTCTCCTCTCTGCACAGCTCAAAGTAGTCTCTGATTTAATCCCACTTGGAGGACAGGAAGGAGGGAAAATTGTTTTGCCTGACTCCAAGAATAGAAAATTCTTATACCAGAAAAACTTTCCCCTTATAAAATGAAGTGAGTAAGCAGTGGGGAACTCATCATATTAGAGCATGTTTCGATGTCAGCATTTTATGTGTCACAACATTTGGCTCATCTTGGCAGATTGTGAGATTTTTCTAATTCCTGAAGTATCATTAAACATCTGCTGTTTCTTTTCTAAATAACATTAACTCTGGCCCCATCCCCAACCCAGACTGTCTAGGTTTCAATAGCTTGAATTTTCGATGCAGTGGCATCAGTTTCATTTTGGAATCCCTTCACAGACTGTGGATGTCCACTTCTCATGTGGGGGTGTGACTCTCCATGAAATTGGTCAGGAGTCTGCCGTTCACGAAAAGGCTCAGCTGTAGCAGCATATGGACAACACACTTTCTAAACAGGGTTATTTCATAATTGCACTGACTCTGTCCAAGAGGAGAGAACACATTCAAATTCCCTGTAATTCAAATCATTTGTTAGCGGAACCCTGCATCCTGAGCTGAGGTGGACTGGTGTCCTTGAGAGATTGTTGTGTTCCAGACCTTCCACGTTCACCTGGTTTGAGCATCTCATTATGGCCTTGGTGCTCTGCACAGGAGAGCTTAGGAAGAGAGCCTTGTTGGGAGGGGGGGTTAGATGCTGCCTTGAGCTGAACATGGGCTGTGTCTGTGTGCTGAGATTCCTGTCATTTGTCTGGACACTCCCACTGGTTGCTTCAGAGGTTTGGGGTGCCTAGGATCACCACCAATTTGTTTGGCTTCTTACTGTACATGGGTAGAAGCAGGGCCTGGCAGGAGACAGTGTGACTCAGGGAGAAAAGTGAGGGCTTGTGAACCCAAGAGAACTATATCTGCATCTCACTACTACTGACCAGCACATTGCTAGCCTTAAGCCAGTCATGGAATGTCTCTGAACATCAGCTTCCTTGTTTATAAAATGATCATGCGTGAACACATGCGTTGTGCACACACTCGGACACTCTCATCCTGTGTGGTAGTGGTCAGAATGAGAGAGAATACATCTGAAATGCTCAGCATACTACTTGGCGCACAGTAGACACTCAATACATGGAAGTTATTATTATCGTTAGCTATTACTTAATAAGGTCTACAGAAAGGGTTTTTCTGTATAATCCAAATCCCCATATGCTTATCTTATGCCCAATCTGGCAGCAAAAATGGCTTGCTGACAGCATCCATCTTTCCATTCACAAGTCACATGAAATATATGGCCATTTTCCTAATGGGTTCCCAAAGGTCTGCTGGGTTTCCTGGCAACGAGACAGCAATTCAGGCTGGTCCAGGTACAGAACAAAGTTGTGCCAACAGCCACATTCCATGCACAGAACACTCTCCAACTGGGCCATACATGCGGCTGCTATATGTGCCAGCCTCTTGGGCCTGGCTTACCAGGCAGCTGCATAAATTGCTTCGAACATGAGGTTATTTATGGCGTAACCAACCCTGACTTTGGCCTAGCTCTTGTTCTTGTTTCTTAAATGATAGTATTAGTGCTGGGGAAAGACATGTGATGTAGGAAACTGAATTCCACAGACAAACGTTGCCAGGTGCAGGCTTACCAATGCAGTGGCACTGGACCTTGTCGGTTTATTGTCAGCTCCATAATTCCAGGCTCCGGGTGGCAGTAACTGCCCTAAGTGAAGACAGTCCACAGAGAACAACAGTTTGATTTTTCAGTGATTTTGAATTTGTGAAAGCTCTTGGCAGAGTATTCTGACAATGGTTATAACCTTAGGGGTAAGGTTAAAAGAAAATACAAAAGAGCACCTATGAGTATTTCCAATTTTTGCCTCTTTGCCCTTCATCCGAAGGAGCTTAGGTAGAGGGAATGGGCTTTTTATTCTTAGCTTTCCCTAATTTTTAAGTCAAATAACAACATATTGGAACCACACTTAAAATGTAATGGATTTTGCAGATATTTTTCTGATCCAAATTACCCCCATCCCTAGTCAATCCAGTGTCCTTTTGTGGTGGGAAAAGGGAAAGAGGAGTGTAAGCTTTGGCACTAACTTTAGGAGAAAGGGCCAATGCAAGAGGTGTGAACCTTTATAATTTTGCTTTTGCTCCAAGTTCTTATACCCTATGAACCAACTGAGGGAGGAGGCCCACAATGGGCCCAGTGGGACTTAAATACTTTTTAAAGCCATGTCAGTGTGAATGGTCATCTGCTTGATCAGGGACCTTAGTTCCAGTGATAGAGGGATGCCAGGAGATGAGGTATGATTTAAGGTTGTGACCATGTCCCTTTAATTTTGATACCCATGTGTATACCCTATTCAATCATTCATTCAATCAAAGGAATATTTATTCCTACACTGTGCTAAACACTGGAGAAATAGCTATGAAATTTGTTTCCTCTGTGGTAGCTTTGGGGAAAGGGTACTGTGATGTCTACAAAAAAAAAAAATCAATTTTTACTTTATTTGCAGGTAAATTACTCAATGAGGTTACTGATGTCTATTCTAGTCAAGGCCTTTTAAGTAATAGAGTGGCGTCATACAGAGGCAATTAGAAAGGAAAGTTAACACATTGAATTTCCCCTATGGGTACAGGCATTAAACCATCATTGGTAGGATACAGGCAGGACCAGGTGCTGACTTTCAGAGTCACAAAGGAAAAAGTTAACTTAAGGAATAGCCTAAGGAAATATATCTATATCTACACCCATATCCATATGTATATCTATATCTATTTAAAGATAGTTCGTTGTTTCTCATCTGACCCCCTCCAGAGTGTTCCATTTCATGGTATCTCTGAGATGAAGGAGAGGAGAGTGACCACTTGTGGAAGGTAACCTGTGTGAGTAGATGCAGTATTATTACTTGCTGTTCAGCACATGTAGCTTCTCTTGCTTATAGTCCTTCAGATTTCCTTTGAGAGAGCTGCTTTCCTCCATTTTTATCATGTAGTGTGGGTGGAATTTAACTCCCTTAAAATTTCATGGGAGAGTCATAATCTGCTTAAGCCAATACTATTATCTATTTCCTCTGGCTACATATTGGTTCAGGGAGAGGCCATTAATCCAATAATGTTTACTGAGATTGAAGAAAAGCTTTGCTATGGTTTCTGGAAAAGAGAGCTCCCCCTTCCTTCCATGGAATCTACTAGATTGCATGGGGTAAGGGCATAAGAGTAGAGATAGATATTTATTTTGTGATCCCATAGAGAATTCTCAACTTCAGAGTTGAGACAGGGAGAAGAGGGCATTGTAGGGAGCTTGAAGATAAAGCTAAATTATGGAAGGAAGAGCAGAGACATGGAGAGAAGCCATGTTTGGGTTGCTAGATCAAACCTTCCTGAAGTCAGCCATTATCTTTGGACTTTCCAATCATGTGAACCAGTACACTCTTCTTTTTCACTTGAATAAGTTTAAGTTGGGTTTTGTGTCAGTTATGATGTAAAGAATCCCAATGGGCAGCATGGATTTTGAGTCCTTTCTTTATTTCCGTCAGGTAACTTTATGTACTACAGAAGTAAAGTTCATTCCAAAGGCACTCGTAAATGTAATCCAAAGGTGGATTATAAAATCCCTGCTCAAACAAATTAAGACTAACTGTGATAAGTGGTTGGAGTGTCAGGGAGAAGTGGGAACTGAATCTATACATGAATGTAAAAGGCATTTGAGATTTTTTGGGATAATATATGATTTTCTGGAATAGCTTCCACTCTCCTGAATAGTTTCATGAAACACATCTCCTAAAAGAATACTCCTGGGACCATACAATTACTAATATTAGGTTTTCCCAATGTGCTCCATGGTTTGTTTTTTCCTCTCATAAGGGTTATTTCCTATTCAGGACACACATCCAGTGGTTGTAGGTCCACACTGCTGGGCTACATGAAAGAGGAAGAAAGATGTTTGTGAAGGAGCCAGGAAGAAGGCAGGTTGCCTGCGCCAAAATGGAGTGTCTTTTATGTTCTTTGATAACTGTGAGATTTCCCTTTCCTATTCCTTTCTCCTCATCTATTAATGAGCATGAACTACATCCTGGCCTTTAATCATTGATATCATTTCATATACACTTTTTCATTATCCTCATCTCTCTTTTGCTCCTATGAACATCTGCTTCCCAGACCCACTCTTTAGAGTTGAGTGTATACATGGCAGCTTTCCCCATTTCTGAGCCACAGAGCTAAATTTCCTATGCACCTTCAAGCATTAAATTGAAAATTAAGCTAAATGTACCATGTTTTGTTATAATTGCAGTTTAGAAAAAAAATCCTTGTTAATTGGGTATCCAAGAAAGTTATGTGGTCCATATGCTATGGAGGAATTTATAGTCCACAGTAATAAAATTTGGTAATAAAAGGATAGTGATGAGTGAAAAGGACAAATGTAAATTAACATCCCCCAAATAAATCAAAGTTTAGAAAACTGGGCCATTCATGGCAACCACATGCAACTAGTTACAATTATGTCTTAAAGTGTCTGATTTTAGTTTCTTTAAAATTACAAAAACCCAAATAGGCATGATTCAAAGCTTAATATTCTGGTATCATTTGATAGTCCTAGAGCTGCTGAGACTGCCACATTATAATCAAAAATCACTCAAATTATTCTTCATAGAGTCTTTGGGGTGGGTCTGGATAATGATGGAAATTAGTGAGTTTAACCCAGACAGGGTCTGTTCCTTCAAGGAATTTACCCTCTACAACTACCTTCATTGGCCTGAGCTGCATTTGGAACAATTGTTCTTCATTGAGCAAAAGAGTCTCCTGGTTGATACTGATGGATTGACATTGTGTTCCAAGGACTTTCTCTGGGCTGGGTCCAGCACTGAACTCTTTATATGCATTACTGCTTTTTATCCTCACAGTCTTCAGAGGGAATGTATTACCTAAGTATTTTTTTTTTCAGTTGTAAGTATGGAAGATACCAACTAGAAATGACTTAATCGATAAATGAATTATCTCTAGGAATAAAAGCTTTAAAGGCAGGACAGCTTCAAGAATGGTAAATTTATCACTTGGCACTATTAAAAACCTGGATTTTCTCTGTCTTTTTGCTTGGCTATTGGACTTCATCTGTGGGCTGACTGACTCCCTTTAGTATTACTGGGTTATTACCACAATTTCAGGGGTTGCATTTCCCATGTTAGTGCCCTAGGAAGTAGAGGGAACTCACTTTTCCTTAGTTCTCATTTTATTTAGAGCCAACTTCTGTCTTTCATAGAAGACAATCAGTAGGTCAGGAATAGATGTTGAGTAGACAACCAATAACATCCACTATAAATAGATGCTATCTTTATCCCCATTTTACAGATTATACAAATAGGGAAAGTAAAATAGGGAAAGTAAAACTGAGAAAGGTTTAATAATATAGCATCTCTCTGCTAACATGTGGTGAGGCTAGTGTTTGAACTGAGACAGTTTGTCTTTATAGTAGATGTTTTTATCCACTGCACTAAACTGCTTGGCCCTTTCGTTAATTAGGGACTAAATCTAGAATCAGTTTAGATGAAAGAAATATGTAAAAATAGTTTTTTATTTTTCTCGTCTTCATTCTTTCCTTTAGAAGTGCTTTTTTTTTTTTTTTTCCCTTTTCCTCCCCAGGGTCCTGTCCTGGATCCCACACACTGATAGGGAAGTGTACAGAATTCTAGGAGAGTCTATGGGAGGGGCAATGAACTTGGTCTGAGAGTGAGGGGTAGCTTCCCAGAGGAAGTGAGTTCTATTACCTCTACTGAGATCTGAAGAACAAGAAAGATTAGCCATATAAAATAAATAGGTTATGAGGATATGATGCATAGCATAGTGACTATAGTTAATAATACTGTGTTGTATATTTAAAAGTTCCTAAGAGAGTAGATTTTAAAAGCTCATCACAAGACAAAAAACTTTGTATATGTGTGGTGATGGATATTTGCTTGACTTAATGTGATCATTTCACAATCTATACACAAATCATTATGGTGTATACTGGAAACTACTATAATGTTGTATGTCAATTCTATCTCAATTGAAAAGAAAAAGAAAGATTAGCCAGGTGAAAAAGCATGTGTATATATGTGTGTATTATGTGTATATGTGTGTGTATGTGTCTATATATGTATGTATGTGTGTATATGTGTGTGTATGGGTGTGCATGCACATAGGATACAGTGTTTCAAGTAGAGGAAGTACCATAAAAAAAGGGAAAATGGGGTGCAACTGGAAAACTGAAAGTAGTTCAAAATAATCTGGATCAAGTACAAAGGGTGGTGTAGTTGAGAGAGAAGGCTCTAGAGGTAAAAAGTAAACTGTTAAAGACAATTAAGCACATTAAGGAGTTTGAACTGTATTCTGCAATTGGTGGGGAGTGATTAAGACATTTTGGGAAAAAAGGGACTTAATCAGAATAAAATTTTATTTTTGTTTATTTTTTTAAAAAGATTTTATTTATTTGAGAGAAAGAGAGAGGGAGGGAAGAGAGAGAAACAGATTCCCCACTGAGCAGGAAGCCCAACACCGGTCTCCATCCCAGGACCCTAAAATCATGACCTGAGCCAGAGACAGATGCTTAACTGCCTGAGCCACCCAGGTACCCCCAGAATAAAGTTTTAGCAAGATCTTCCTGACTGTAGGGTAGAGAATGGATACCTGTAGTATTAAGGTTGTGATTATAAGTTCAAATTCAGTGGAGAAGGAAGTTCATTACCTGGGTATTCAGAAGTTCCTCTCATGGCCTTTCCTAGTGCCCCCCTGTGGTTGACTTACCCAGCTCGCCAGGCATTTCCAGTTCTTTTATCTGTATCCTACTTCTGAGACTGAAAAATCCAGATAGTTGCTTTCCCAGTTGTTCATATAAGGGTGGTCATGTTAACTCACTTTGGCTCTGGGTTTCTGGAAAAGAATTTACCTTTTTAAAAGTTTTATTTATGCAAGTAATCTCTACACCCCACGTGAGGCTCAAACTCAAGACCCCAACGTCAAGAGTTGCATCTTCTACCGACCAAGTCAGCCAGGTGCCCCTTAACTTCTTGATAATAGGAGAGATGTACTGAGCCATCTCTGACCCTGAACTGACATACATACCTGAGAACAAATGCCTCTAAGGACCAGAAAAATGGAAGTGGCCTGCATCCCTGATGACATCCCAAATTATCCAAACCAGTGGGACCCGGCTACCTTCAAATGTCTTATTCAGCAAGCAAGCGAACGTGCCTCTGGTTTAAGTTGGTATGGGTTTAGTGTTGGTGACCTCTTCTGTTACCCACAATAGAAAAAGCATCCCTAGGAAAGTGGCATGCATTCATCCAATATAAGAAATATTCAATTCTCAATTTCATTTTGGCTGTGTATACACTGCATCCTTCAAGCAAGAGAAGGAAGTTCCTATAGTGTACTTATTACACTGGCAGGGTGGAGGACAGAGCTCTGTGAAGCTTCTGTTCCATTTGGGATAAAATGGGCATGTGCAGTGCAGTTCCTACTCAGTCCAGCACAGAGAAGGCCTGGTGAATGTCTTTATCCGTTGCTCCATTTCTTGCTGTCCACTCTTGACATGACATTGGAATGAAGTATGTTTGGCCTATGATTGGATCTGAGGCACCAAAAGCAGTAGTAGGAAGGATCATGGCAGTGTTTTTAAAAAGGACCTCAAAATTGTGATAAGGCTTCATGTTTGAAGAAAAATATTACTCACAACATGCTTTTCCTTCAAGCAATTTATGTTAATAGAAGAGTGTCCTAAAGAAAAATTAAACACAGCAGTGGGGCATGTTATATTTTTCTCAAACAGACACGGCACTTTTATTGGAATTCTGATGAAATATAAGCCCATAAAAGTGCTTTTCCCGCCTCCTGACCACCCGCCCCCCCCCCCCCACTTCAACATGGCTGACAGTAGTCACATGTATAGAATACTCAAGCCAACATCCACTGATTAACGTGTCGTCTGAGGTCTGCCATCACCTGACAGGATAAAGCTAATCCGAATCGACTACATGCCACGTTTTTATGACATGGAGCTATTGAAAAGTACAGGAATAATTAACTGGAAATGTAATAGAGGAAGCTCTTTCCGAGCTGGGGCTGTCACAGAGTATAACACCTGATACGGCTTCCCCGAGCACCAGGCCAACTGCAATAACAGTTTTTATGCTACTTTTTGAAGAAACGAGTGACTCAAGTCGTCCATCAGTGTAGTTCATTCTAAAGAGAGCATGACAGCTGTGGCAGGTACAAAACAGAGGTGCCTTGTTCCACTGAGTGACACTAATTATAGGTAAGGGCTTTGTAAACACACCTCTGTGTTCGAGGGAAGTGAACAACATACAGTAAAGCACCAGCATAACCAAAATGACGTCTATAAATAAATAGAAAATAACGGCACTTTTCTAATTGAATGCAGATAGGTAAATAAATCAGGGGGCACTTAAACCTGTTTCAGATACAATGAGTCATTTTCTACTCCTTGACAAAGTGAAAAGGCAATTGGCCATTGGAGTTTACCCAGATGTGGCATGCTAGAAAGAAGGCTTTCCACCTATACAGCTGCTATCTCAATGAAAAGTGTGTGTATATTATAATACACACGTGTGTGTGCATACATGGTTTGTGAGCAAGGCTGTCTCAACTTAGAGGTTTTATTTTACGACATCGTTTTAGGCAATAGTTTGGCACTCTGGCATTTAACTGGAGAAGAAGTTCAGCATGTTGACTACTTACCTAGGCTGGCCACCAAGTATGAGCAGAACTAGAGCACAGATAAACCCACAGGCAATCGATAGGTTCTCAGGGTTAACCTAAGAACCTACACCCAACTGTTGTACCCATTAGACTTGCATTAGGCTGTGAGTAAGAGAAAACCCCAAATAACAGCTTGGATAAGATATAAGTTCCTTTCCATCTCATAGAAAAGTACAAGTAGTTGGTTTAGGGCAGTTATGATACTCACAGGATCAGGAACCAGGCTCTCTCTGTTGTGCTCTTTACCTTGGTGGGTCCACACCCCAGGCTCATTATGGTGAATGCTGTATTTCATCCATCATAGAATAGGGAAGATGTGACAAAGGCCCACCTGCACTGCTGCTTAGTTAGGTTACTGAAAGCTGCCACATGACACTTCTCATTAGCCAGAGCTAAGTCACATGGCACATGGCACATAGTTCACTGCAAGAGTGCTGATGATGTGTCTCTCTAATCCTGGAGGTAAAGAATATTGTTCCTGCAGAGAGGGAGCATGGAAACTGAGAGGACTATTACAAGGCTCTTCATACTTGATCCTATTGAAGAAAAGAATGGTTTTGCAGCATGCAGTAAGACAAAACCCCCTTTGTCCCTGGACCATTCCCATTCCTGTTCTTCTTTCCCTAAATCCCTCACTAAAACCCCAGAAAAAGATACTTGATGTGGGCCAAGAAGCAAATCCTATATGGAAGAATATTTCTTATTCTGCAGGGAGGGTTCCTTCTTCCTAAATCTCATTGCTAATGTCCAAATTCCATAGCATGTCTTTCTTCAACAGGAGTCAGATTCTTGTTCAAAAGCAACTTCTAGAAATCACTTTCAAATGTCTCTAGTTTTTTTTTTTTTTCAGTTCAATTTGAATGTGTTTCTGAGTTTCCAACTTTTTTCCATAGCAGAAGACTTTACTAGGAGACAATGAAGGACTGCCCATCTAACTTGCTGGAGATGAAGGAAATTCATTGTAATTAGGTATTTCAGCATTTGTAGAAATTACTTAGGATTTTGCTGTTTGCAGCCGTTGGTTAAGAATTCTATTAACCTGGATTTAAAAAACAGCAATTTTTCCCTATCCTATATTTTTTCATCTAAGCAATGAAAACAAAAATAGAGGAAAAATGTTACCCATAAACTTCTTTTCATTTCCTCGCTAAGTCTTTATCTCTCTAGTTTAGAGGTGTTCTGACTTCATGTGCGTGAATGTATATCAGTTAGAAAATACTCTTGGAGGGCATAGAGTGTATGTACTGGAATTACTCTGTGTAGGAAAAGAACTGAGTAGATACAGCTTTGTGCCAGGAGCTCACTGTGGAAGCAATTGCTTGGAATAGCATTTAATGCCACTCTATCCAAGTCAGAGCTTTCATTGAGGAATTCTCGGAAGTGGCTGAGTCACATGGAAGGAAGGAAAGATCCTTAAAGGTGAAGGCGAGGATATTTGGGGGGGTTATGAGCTGAGCAGGGTGGGGGAGCAGAATCTACACTCCCATCATTATATTCTGTATGTGCTAATTGATAGCAGAGAGGGAAGCCAGTGAGGAGGAAAGAGCCAGGGTGTTTGGGTTCTATAATGAAGGAGACAATAGCCTTTATTAAACACCTGTTGTGTGTCACACTGTCTCTTAGATGTCTTGTATGCACACCTTCACTTAATCCTCACAACCCTAGGCAACAAGTACAGTTATCCAGTCTTTGAGATGAAGACACTGAAACCAGAAGAAATGAAAGCCTGAAAGTCAAAGCTGGGCCTTGAATATAGTCTGTTGACTCACAGCCTGTCCATTCTGGCACCACCCTTGGTTAGGACATAAGGGAGGCAGAGCGGAGGAGTTGGTAAACTGGTTTCACCTGGGCTCCTGCCCTCACAATTTTCACAACTCCCATTCCCCACTCCCACCCCAGCACTCACACTTCACCAGGGAAGAGGGCAGCTGCTGTGTTTCCAGGTCTTGACATGGGCCCTGGTCACCAGGGAGGCCAGTGTTGAGGATTGTTAGTGGTTCTTGGATATTATTGCTGGTCACCACTTCCAGCAGTTGGGACAAGGCCTGGGAGCTTTCGTGGTTAACCAACGCTGGTTGTTTTCTTTTTAGGCATTGTCTTGGTTTCTAATTAGCCAGGAGTTTTGTTTTGCTTTTAAGTCACGAACATCCCAGCTGTAAAAGTCTTTCTTTCCCAAACATCTGCAGCCATTCTGCCTTGGGCCATGAACTCATCTGATCTCTTACTTCAAGCTGCCTCACATTTGACCTGGCCTTGGCCATGAGACCTTCAGTGAAAGGCTAAGTGGTAAAGTGGTATTTGTGAGTCAGTCCTCCCTCTGAGTCAGAAATAAAACAATGCCTCAGCATGTTAGGGGGAGGATGGGGCCATTCTGTGGTGAAATGCAAAGGGCTCTTAGTTCTTCTCAGATGCAAAGCAACTTGTGACTTACAAGGTATATGAGAGGTGGGGGGCGCTGATTTGATGAGAGTGAGGATAAACTTCAAGGCAGCCAGACTAGTTCATTTTTCCTTTTTTCTTCCCTTCCTCCCCCTTCCTTTCTTTACTTCCTTTATTCTTTTTGACTTTTTACCTCTTTCAAAATAGTAAAACTAGTAAAACCTAATCATTCAAGGAGAATTTCTATTTCTTCTTAACTTTAGTCAAGAAACTTATGCCTATCATTAATTCTATTGGTTAAGTAAAACTGGTAGAGTGGAAAAAATACTGGGTTGGAAGCAAAATAAAAACGAAAAAAAATAAAACAAGAACCCCAAACAAATCCAAACCCAAACAAACTAAAAGTCAAACCAAAAAGAGGGTTTTGAGTGGTGGCTTGACAAATTGAGAATTGAGAGATCTTAGGTAAGTCACAAACTCTGTGAAGCTACATTTCCTCAAAGGGAATATGAAGACAACCAGACTTGCCTTACCTCCCCTACAAGAGTGTTGCCAGACACTAGTGAAATAATCCATGTGAAAGTGCTTTGTAGACTGGAGTGTGTATCACAAACATGGCTAGTAGTTTGGGTTCTGGTTTCAGAGAGGTCTGGGAACAATCCTTATGCAGTGTGACTTTGTCTTAGTGAGGGTAATTTTGTCCTGCTGTGGGGATATTTGGCAGTGTCTGGAGACACTTTTTGATTGTCACAACTGGGAGGTGGGGTACCATCAGCATCTAGTGTGTAGAGGCCAGGAAGGCTGTTGAATATCCTACAATGCGCAGTACATCCTCTCACAATGGATAATTATCTGGCTCCAGTGTCAGTAGTGCTGAGGTTAAAAAAAAAATCCTGCTTTAATTTTTTTTTTTTCATCTTAAGGTAAGACAGAAATAATAGCAATAGTATTGATTGCATGGCGTTGTCATGTAGGTAGAATAAAGCAATGCAACTAAATCATAGCCCAGTGTCTGGCATAGTTAAGTGTTCATGGAAGCCTATTCCATGCTCAGTGTTCCTGTAGCTGTTTTCCCCAGAATCCTTACTTGTTTGCAGTCTTTGATTATCAACCCTTCTTACACCTTACATAAGTCAATATTCATATAGTTTTGGCTGCCTACTATTCATTCCCCCTCTTCAAGAGTACACCAGTTTGCTTTTTGAGAATTTCTTTTCCCCAGTCCTATGACACCTTGGTGGGTACATAACTCCACACATATCTCTTTTTTTAAAAAAATTATTTATTTATTTATTTATTTATTTATTTATTTATTTATTTATTTATTTATTTATTCATTCATGAAAGACACACAGAGAGAGGCAGAAACACAGGCAGAGGGAGAAGCAGGCTCCATGCAGGGAGCCTGATGTGGGACTCGATCCCAGGACTCCAGGATCAAGCCCTGTGCCGAAGGCAGGTGCTCAACTGCTGAGCCACCCAGGCATCCCTCCACACATCTCTCTTTAAGGAAGTGAAAGGTGCTATATCCTTCCTTTCCCTGCCCCTGCACAGCTGGGGAGTGGTCATGAGATCTAACTTTGGCCAATCAAATAATCTCTTCCAGGACATTGACTCTTGAGCATAAGAAGAAGTGATGAAAACATGGCCTCAGCATGTTGATCTTGCTCAGCATGATGGTCCTGCTTCTATGAATGCGTCTGCTTTCCCATTCGAAAGAGTCTTTTGGTTCCTGTCTTTTGCAGGGCCTGTTCTGCAGCCCCTAGTGGAGTTAGTATGTTCCCACAGCCTTCCAATACATTTCCAGAGTCTGTTCTGTTGGTGGCAACCCAGACTTTTTTTTTTTTTTTTAAGATTTTATTTATTTATTCATGAGAGGGGGGGGGGGCGCAGAGAGATAGGCAGAGGGAGGAGCAAGCTTCATGCAGGGAGCCCGATGTGGGACTCAATCCCAGGCCTCCAGGATCATGCCCTGGACTGAAGGTGGTGCTAAACCACTGAGCCACTGGGACTGCCCACAACCCAGACTTTTGACTGATCACTTACTCATCAATGACCCAATGAATAAACCAGGACTGTGTGTACCATGTCTGCTAGTAGAGGAGATGAGGATAGAGGCATGGATATGTAGTGTAGATGGTAGCAAAAACAGAGAAGAGCTTCTAGTTGTATTTTTCCCAGTAGCACTGCAGCAATATTCAGTTCCAAGTTCTAGAGCTCACATTCTTTTTTCTTTTTCTTCTTTCTTTCTTTCTTTCTTTCTTTCTTTCTTTCTTTCTTTCTTTCTTTCTTTTCTTTCGAGCTCACATTCTTTATCAAAGTAAAAGCAGAATCTTCCTACTCTGGCCAAATCCTCATCAATAAACATAAATTAGCCAAGTGTTTTAGCTCTGTCCTGCAGTGAACCCTTTACATTTGGTTAATAGAATTGGGCAACAGTATGACTTACAATATTGATTTAAACAAATTCTCAGAAGTACATGGTATATTTATTGTAAGATACACATTTGAAGCTATGCTTTTTTCTTTACTTCATCTTTTGTGTTTGCCAGACCCTATTTTAATATCTGTATAGAATAGAAGCTTACATTTTGTATCCATTTGGGAATAGTCCAGCCAGGCAATGACACTGGTCAGTGATAAGTACAAGGAAGAGCAATGGGCACACTCATTAACTGTTGTTTTTAGTTTTTAATTTAAGGTCATTTCTCTGGACCAGAAATGTGACTGTTTGGAATAAAATCTGATAAGCTTCACTTTCTGTTTTGAAATAATAGCTTAATAACAAATCACAATTATTGGGTGATTTAAACTTTGTCAAGGATTTTTAATTTTACAAAGAACATTGTGCATAATCTAGTATCTTCTTTATCTACCTTCTCTTGATCCCACCTGTCCCTCCAGCTACTACTCCATTTCTCTGCTTGCCTTCACTGCAGAATTTATTGACAGTTGTCTTACTGGGGGCCTCTACATCTTCACCTCTTACTCTCTCTTCAACTTATTTTAACTAGGTTTTTAGCCCTTTCACTGTACTGAAACTGCTCAAATCAAGGTGGTCAATGACCTGTCTGTTGCCAGTACAGTTCTATTCCTATTTTACCTCTTAGCTGCATCCGACAAGCAGACCACTTTATGTTTGAAACCTTTTTTCTCTTGGCTTATGCATGTTGTTTTCAAACATTTTTGCTCATAGAGCCCCTTAAAGAGTTTTGTAAAAGACCCTTACACATTTTTAGAGATGACATCTATATTTTTCACTGTATGTTTAAATAGTTGCAAGGGATAGAATTTTTGGCATGTTATAAAAATTGACATTTTTTTAAAATAATTTTTTAAAATTTATTTATTCATGAGACACACACACACACACAGAGAGAGAGAGAGAGAGAGAGAGAGAGGCAGAGACACAGGCAGAGGGAGAAGCAGGCTCCATGCAGGAAGCCTGATGTGGGACTGGATTTCCGACTGGTCTTCAGGATCACGCCCTGGGCTGAAGACAGCACTAAACCGCTGAGCCACCCAGGCTGCCCTAAATATTGACATCCTAAAATAAAACTGTTATATCACTCTTTTTTAATGTGCCTGGTGGAATCTAAACACCATAGAAATGTGATATTTGCCATAAAGCATTTAGAAAATACAGACTTCTGTAGCAGTTTGAAGTTTTACATTGTTCCCCTTTCCCCTTGAATTTATATCTTCATTCAACTTTCTGCACAAAGTTTTTTCCCAGTGTAATATGTTTTAGTGCTCTACCAACTTCTCTACATCTTTCAGATTCAGTTATTAATTAGTTATTTAATTATACACTTGATAAATTAATTATTTATATACCTGATAACATGGACCTGTATCTTACAAATTTCGATGAAAAAGTATGAACCTAAAAAGAAAATTTTATTATAAACAAATTCCTCTCAGTTGGCTAGGGCTTGTATTTTTTCCAGTTTTGTTCCTATATCCATGGATCCTACTACTTATTGTTAAAATAAGACAGAATTCAGCATCAGTTCTCTGTCTATTGTTTTCTTTTTAAAGGTGTAAGCTCTGGGACACTTAGGTGGCTCAGTTGGTTAAACGTCCAACTCTTGGTTTTGGCTTAGGTCATGATCTCATGGTCATGGGATCAGGCCCCGAGTTGGGCCCTGCACCCAGTATGGAGCCTGCTAGAGATTCTCCCCCTCTGCCCATTGCCCTGCTCATGCTTTCTCTCTCTCTCTCTTGCTCTCAAATCAATAAATAAATCTTTTTTTAAAAAAATTAAAAAATAAAAGGTATAAGCTTTAAGAAAACCTGTTCATATAAATAAGATAGAAATTTTATTTTGGAAGTGCTATTCAGTTCTCTGAACTCCTGAGATATATGCTAAAAAAAAAAATCACAGAGTAATTTAATCACAAAAATGTTTTTAATGATCCACCACCTCTCAACTCAATTAGGCTCTCATCTGATCTTGTGGAAAGCAAAAAAATTGGATATCACCTGACTTGAACAAGGCTTTGTTAGGTAGATATTGCAGTTATGAACTTCAAACTATCTAATTCTTTCTTTTTGTCCCCAGGACATTTCATACTACTGAGCACTGCAGTAGAGTAAGATGTAGGATGAAGGAAGGTGGGAGAACAGTGTTTGTGAAAGGCAATTGGGATGGAGAACCTCTTATTTTCACTAGGCACTTGCTCAGGCAGTTAAGTTTTCAGGCAGAGGGAATGTGAATTTGAGGATCTAGGAACCACTTTCCTTAGAACTATCTGTGCTTGCATTCCCCTTGGAAAATCTTTGCATACTCTGAAGACCTCTGCTTTTCTCCTAACTCAAGAGCTTTTCCTTCTCAGTGCCTTAGCTAGCTCTCCTTCTCTGCTTACCTCTAGGTGTTGAATGCCCTGGGCATAATTCCTGGGCCCCCTTCATTCCCTTTTTCTGATCATCTCTTTCCCAGATGATCTTCGTCCCATCACTCAAATACTGTTAGTAAGTTGAGGCTCCTAGACTTTTGTCTTCCCCCGTGACCTCTCCCCACAAACTCAGATTCCTACCTGACTTTAGCAGCTTCTGACTTTATTTTTCTGCTTGAATGTCTAATTGGCATGCCTTATGGCCATGTCTAAAGAAGAGATCATGATTCTCCAGGGCCACCTCTAGCTCACCTGTTCCTGTGCAGCCTTCCACACATGAGAAAATGGCAGCTGGAGTTGCTAAGTCCGAAAACTTAGGAGTTGTTTTTTATTTCTCTCGTCCATCACTCCCTGCAGCAAATTCTGTCAGTGCCACCTATAGAACATATCTCAAATCCATCCAATTCTCTTTGTCATCTTCACTGCTCTCTCCCTAGTCAGAAACACCCTTATCAGGGCTTACCTGGAGCATTGTCATACATCTTTGTTGGTCTCCCGGCTTTCCCTCTGTCACCTTCCATCCAGATGATCCTTGCTCCACAATGCAGTCAAAGTGTCTTTCAAAAATGTCAATCAGAGCATGTCATTCCATTGTCTGTAACACTAGATGAAAAATAATCCCTTTTCCTTATCTGGGTCTCCAAGGGCTAAGTGTTCTAGACCTTGCCAACCTTCCTGATCTCAGGTTCATGTCTGTGTTGTTTCTTTTTCCCACTGAACTCTAGCCACACAGACTTTCTAATTCCTAAACACAACAAGTTTCCTTCTCCCAAGCCCTGTCTTCAGGGCCTTGCACTTACTATGCTCTTAGCCTCAGATCATCTCATTGCTACCTAATTTTTTTCCATATAAAATCTCCTTTTAGGAGCCTTCCCTGACTAATTTCCTCCCTATCCCATTATCCTATGTCTTAAAATAGCACATATCCTATAGGATGGATTATTTCTGTGATTAGGGATGTAAGCTCCCTAAGAGCAGAGATCTTTCCTATCTTTCCTATCTTATCTATCTATTTCCAATGTCAGAACGGTGTTAAACACATAGTAGGTGCTCAATATATATTTATCGAACGGATGCAGAAATTTTCATTGTGTTTGCTATGTGTTTTTTTTTTTTTCTGTTGTTTATTTTTAAGTACAGGAGCATGTCCTAGTGACATTTTCAGAAGAATAAGTTTGTAATGCAGGCCTAGATAATGCCTGTCATTTCATCCCACTATTGAGCATTGACCAAAAACTGGAGCTGGTATCACAGAATAACAAACAGTTGCAGGCTTTGGAGTCAAATAGGGATGAACAAGGATTTAACTCCAAGACTGCCAATGTCCAGCTCTATGATCTCAAACAAATCACATCGTTTTTTATATATCAGTTTCTTCATTAATAACTTGCAGAGTGCTCTAAGAACTGGAAGAAATATAGGTAAGTGACTATCACACAATAAACATTTAACTTATGGTAGTTGTGGAATTATTGTTAATATTATTAAATTATTACTATTATTGCCCAGACCAATTTCTTCAGAGTCTCTCCTATTGGCCTGTCCTTTGGCCGGTGCCAGACTGAGATGGGGCTATAAGATCCTGCTCCTTTGCCTCAAGCCAGGGCACACTCTGGGTAGCCCTGGAACAATGGGGCAGGACTTCTGTATCTACAAACCCCCCTGCAAGTTGAGACACCAGATACCAACTTTCCTCCTTCCCTGTCCTGATTCTTTCACTCCTCATCAGTTGTCCTTGTGACGATTCCTCAGTAAATGGGGTATGTATGAATCCCAATCTCTGGCTCTGCTTCTGCAGAACCTGACTGGGTGGTGGTTATCACTTTTTGTTTCACCAGAAAATATCTATGGGGTTCTATAACCCTGGTAACTATTTTTTTCTGATAATGTCATTAGTTATATTTGTTTACCCATAGTAAGAGCCTTATTTAGAAGCAAGAATTATCATGATGTCTTTGCATTAGTTTAATGATGATTGGAGGACCACCTATTACTAAAGAAGAATAGAAAGGAAGAGAAATTACACTTATCATTTTAGGAATATGGGATGAGGCCCTACAGCTGAAATGCTAAGGCCTTTCCATGTTGTCATGATATCTAAGGTAGCAGTAGGAGTGCCACTCACAGCTGAGCTGTGAGGCTTGGGAAGAAATATGCAACATCCCTACCTCATTTGTATCAAATGTAAAAGAAGAACAAATAATACAGACCTGTTGAGAGAAGTAAATGAAATTTTATATGTGAAAGAGGTTGGTAATTATAAAACACATCATAAAGGTGAGGTGTTTGAGGTATAAAAGTGAATTCTGGTTAGTTCAGGAATTGGAAATGAAGACATTAAGATCTTGCCCACAAGTGTGAGCCTCTTTATACAGAAACAGGGAAAATTGTGTTAGAGTCATATGTGTTGTGTTTTAAAGAAATTGCGTTTGTGGAAAACATATTTTTCATACTTAAATAAAAGCAGAGTGAGGCAGAAGTACTTTGTAAATAATAAAATATATATATACACGCACACATTGTATATATATATATCTCCTAACTGCAGCTCCAGTGACTTCTGAGAACTATTTAGGGAAGTTAAATTAACAGTATTTCATAGGATTTATTAGCCATAAAAAGTCCCCCAGAGCTGCCTACATAAGGTTTTAATTATTCAAAGATTGTACTTTGGCACCTCAAACATTGCCAAACCCAGAAATAAGGAGAACGAGCACTTTACTGGTGGCAAAGAGAGACATTTTGTGCAGGCAGCAGCAATGAAAATGGGAACCCCAAAGCTTGAGGAACCCACAATCCGAAGGTACCTGAGAGGCCTGGGAATGAGTTATTTACTAGAGAGAAGGAAAGAAGGACTTCAAAGGGATTGGGACAAAGCCACAAAGCAAAACATGAATGACAGGCTACAGAAGAGATGAGACAGAGCGGAGGAAAGCAGGAGCAGAAAAGTTAAAGGGGCAGACTGGGTGCCTGGGTGGCTCAGTCGGTTAAATGTCTGCCTTCAGCTCAGGTCATAACCTCAGGGTCCATCTCAGGACCCTGCTCAGTGGGGATCCTGCTTCTCTCTCTCTCTCTGCCTTCCACTTACCCTGCTTGTGCATGTGTGGACACACACACACACACTCTCTCTCTCTCTCTCTCTCTCTCTCTGTCTCTCTGTCAAATAAGTAAATAAAATCTTAAAAAAAAAAAAAAAAAGAAAGAAAGTGGCAGATTGATAATTGGGGAAGGCAGAAGAGCCAGAGGGCCCTGTGCGGCTGCACACCATTCAAGCAGAACAGAGTGGCTCTGGGAGGCCATCCTAAGGCTGGAACCTGTCCTTGGTCCCCTAGAACATCAATCTCCCTAGCGCCCTCTGCAGGTAGGACCAGCCTGATAAAGTGCCCCTCTGCACCCCTCTTCTCCAGGTGCCACACATGGAAATGACCTTGTTTCTCTGTTTTCATTAGAGAAAACAGTAGGTTTACTGCTACTGCTTGTCCTCTGGGACTTGGGGCAACCATCCCGGGCACCCTGTCTCCAACATTCAAGACAGAGGCTGCTATAACAAGTGCATTTTTTGGTTCTCTATATAAAATCATGAATCCCTCTTTTCTGCTTCTGCACTTCTCTCCTTATGTTTGTCCTAAGACACTACTGACATGTGCTCCTCCAAGATTCATCTCTGTGCTCTCTAAGCGCAGTCCATCTTCACAACCTCAGTGCTTATGACTTGGTCTGGCATATGCCATTTTCCCAAAAGAAGTTAGTTAAAACCTGCTTAAGAAGGTAAGGAGAATATTCTTCTGAAACTCTACTCAGTACTTACATGGTTAAGAGATCAGATATTTCAAAAACCCATGTTTCCATCTATTTTTCAAAAAATGAAAGAGAGAAGAGAGAGAGAGAGGGAACCAAGCAGGGAACCTGATGTGGGGCTCGACCTCAGGACTCCAGGATCATGATTTTAGCTGAAGGCAGACATTTAACAGACTGAACCACCCAGGTGCCCCTTTCCACCAATTTTTGTGTGTGCCAGATTCTGTTCTGGGCAGTGACATGCATTTCAAGGTGATTAATAACAATGGGTAACATCAGGTCACTCTAACTCTCTACCAGGAACTGCGCTAGTATATACTACTAGTTAATAGTATATATAGCAGTATATTAATATATACTATTAGTTAATTCTTACAGCAAACTCTGCCCACAAGGAAGGCAGATCAATTATTTAATGAGGAAGGAGATAAATACATGACTAATAAATAACAAATAATTTATAATACAACACAGCAGGTCATGTAAAAGTGTGAGAACTAGGGACTGGGGGTGATTAACTTTGCTTCCTGCATTTGGTGAGCAATGATCAGGTAATAATGGAGGTAACCCTGTAACTTCAAAGCTATTTATTTCTCAAGGAGACAAATAGTCCAAATAGATCAGAGTAAGTCCTTCCTTGAGTGTTAGACTTGTAAAGAACAAAACAAAGCTCAGCAATATATTTTATCCCATTGAAAAGCAAAAGCCCCACATTACAGTCTTATTATTTGGGAAGGATATATGAGTTGCTTAAAGGTGCAAATATTATTTATGATACTTGTATTTAACTGGGACGATAGTAGGTATTATTACTTTTATTTCTCCTGTTTATTATACATTGGTATTAAGGAATGACTCTAAAGCTCTTTGAATAAATCATTTTAATTGCCTGGTAATGTGAGTGTTCATGTTAATTAAATGGATATTTTCCACATGGCAAAGAGAATTCTTTTGAGCTTTTTCTTTGGAAAGACAGCCTTATGAAGTGCCCTTTGTGAATAAATGACTTTCCTATTATCAAACTACCATGCAACTATTTAAGAAATTGTATTTAAGCATTTAATTTTGATCTTAAAATACAGAGATGCCTAGCAGAAAATAGGCTGCAAGTTAACTAGCATATGTCAGGTTGAATCATGCTGTACACTGGAGTGTGGTGAAGTGGGAGGGTGCTTGTGTGGGGTAAGGCCACACCAGTATTGATTGTGCTGAGTGATCATAGGAAAATCACTTTGGTTCTCTGAGCTTCAGTTTCCTCACTTGTTAAATGCAGGATTAGGACTCTTACAGTCTTTTATCTGCTACTAAGTCCTCTCCCAGGACGCTCCAGAAAAGGATATCATGATAGCAGGAATATGTCCCTTCTAAATAGTCAGGACACTGGGAAAAAAGGCATGACTTCAGAGATGTCAACATGAAAAGCTGCTTTTTGTTATCTTGGAACTTAGAAGTGTATTAGAAATTGATGTGTCTAAAAAATGATGCAAGTTATATTTAAAAAGTATGGAAGTAACAATATATTGAACATAAATGCAGGAAAGTGAACACATTCAGCAAAAAATAGAAGCACTTTTAGAAAAAGAAGTGTCAGTAACATTTATAGAGTGTCATCAATGAACCACATTCCATCCAACACTTGTATCTTACTTGTGTATGGCTTTTTGGTTTTATAAACACTGAAGTAATGGGCAGGGACAGATCAGTATCTCAAGTGAAAAGCATGAATCATACATATTGCTGGTCACTTGTCCAAGTCACGGAGCTGGTGAGAGGTGTAGGTATACTGAGCTTGAACTCAGAGTCTGCCTTCAGAGCACATCTTCTTTCCTATCTAGGCTTTTCTGACTTCTCCAGAATGCAGTTGTCTATGGATGACAAAAACCCTGGGGTTGGTTCCTCAAACACTGGTTGCTTATCCAGTTTGGTTCAGACTGAGTGTATCCTGGTGCCAGTCATCACCTGTTGCACACCATGATGGCTGGGACTGTGGCTGGTTAAACACAAGCAAATGGTCTTCTTTGTGGATGGATTTCCTTTTTGAATAGCACTTTGGGATTCCCTTCAGAGAAGTACCTTTATGTTCATAACCTAACTAAACACTTAATTTTCTATTAGTGAGTTTAATGTTAAACTAGAACTACGGGTGAGCTGGTTGGCTGAGTGCAATAATTAAATATATGTATTAGACACATGTTTTAGGTGGGTTATTTCCAGACTGAGCTTAGCTCGGTTATGCAGTAACAGTCTCTCTTCGGCTTCATGTCAGACCTTGAGCCAAGCATATGGCTTGTCTTGATAGATAACTTATACTGGGCTCCACCACAGTAAGGGCACCTGCTGTGCATTTGCATAACTAGATTGGCAAGATCAATTAAGGAAAGGTTGGCTGGCCACTTGTCGCAGAATATCATGAGATTGGTGTTTGACCTTGATTCTCAAACCTGACAGTCATAGAATTATAGCCTCAGAATGAGAATGGACTTGAGGATAATCCATTCCAGACCCATCCCTATGGGGAAATGCTTAAATAATCCTTGACATGTGCCCACTCAGTCTAAATTAGAACATAACCAATGACAGAGACCTCATCATTCTGTAAGGGACTCATTCCATTTTTGGACAGTTCTGTTAGAAAGTTCTCTCTAACATCTCTTAATTGCTCACTTCTCCCTGGGAAGCTATAGAGCTGTGCTGTCCAGTGTGGTAGCCACTCGCTGCATGTGGCTATGGAGCACTTAAAATGAAGCTAGTCCTAATTGGGGTGTGTTGTAAATGTAAAATTTACATCAGACTTCAAAAACTCAATATGAAAAAGTTTTACAATGATATGTGTTGAAATGATACTGTTTTTGGTGTATCGGTATAAATACAATATATTATTACATTTAATTTCACCTGTTTCTTTCTACCTCTAAATATGGTGATTAGAAAGTTTTAAGTGACATACGTGACTAGCATTGTATCTCTACTGGATAGTGCTACTAAAGCGTATTATAAGTCTGTGCACTCTTACAAATGGTAGCCTTCAGATTTTAGAACCCTGCTATTGTGTTTCCCCTAATATATATTTTTTAGAATAAATGTCTCAGATTCCTTCAAATGCTTTTTATTTAACATAACTTCTAGACCCTTTTCAGTTTTTTGGTCTCTACACTTAGCTGAATACTGTAAACTGAAGACTATAATTAAGATGTACCATACCTTTTGGGACTATTATCTCCATTGTTTTCATGTTACTAACTTTTGTTAAAGCACATAGTATGCTGTAGTTTTTATGGTGGTTCAAATATACTACTCAAGGGTTCTTAACTTGGGATCCAGAATCTCTGGTGGTCATAGATGGGCTCCAGCTGAAATTGTAAACAAAGTTTTAGGACTATGGACATTTGTCTCTGAGATAGTCTTTAGCTTTCACAGATTTTCAAAGAAATCTGAGACCCACTAGATTGTATTGAGACTATAGTCACTTAAAACTCCTGAGCTTTTATTTTTCATTAAATTATTTTTAATCTCAATCTTTCATACTCCACTACTTTTGCATTTGATTTTAACAATGGATGATTTTATATTTAGCTTTTAGATTAATAAATAAGAACATTTGTTCTTATAAATAAATGATCTTATAAATATCAAATAAATAAGAACGTTTGTTCTTATTCATGTCAGCTTGTTCTTTATCAAGACTGTTTGTCTCTCTTGGTTCATTTGACATTTAATGAATTAGGCTTCTCTCCCAGCTTTGTCACACCTACAGTTTTGATAAGCATGTCTTTTGTGTCCTCATCCATCATTAATTGAAATTTTGGACTGGATGAACCATAGATAGCACTTGGGAGTCTGCCATTGTGATTGCCCTTCGGGTAGGCAGTGATTCATCAAGCCGTCGACATTCCTTGGGTAGAGTTGTTGAAACAGCTACAACTCTATTCAAGTGTACTGTCATTTATGTCATTCTTGTCCACAGAATGTCAAATTCTTTTCCGAAATCAAGATATATTTTTGTCTATGATGTTTCCCTGATCTCCCTGACCTGTAACCCTGTCAAGATGGGAAATGAGACTGGTTTGGTGAGACACTTATTTTGGAAACCTATACTGGCTCTTAGCGATCACTGCTCACTGATTTTTAAATAGTTTGTTTTAGTGTTACTAGAAGTTTGACATCAAACCCACCTGGCTGTAACTTTTAGAATCTACTTCCCCATTCTCTAAGATCTTTCTGAAAATTGGCACAAATGTCTTGACAAAGGCTTGATTAAAAAATGAAATTTACATGAGATTAAAGTGGGAAATAACAGGCTTTTATGTTAGCTAAGAACGGGAATAAAAGGTGATGATGATGAATAAGGATGCACTGAGCTGAAGGACAAAGTTATGTGATACCAAAGCCCTGGGTAAAGACACTATCTACCACTCTAACATGTTCTGTCCACCAGCTTAAACCATTTGGTCCCCCAAGGCAATCACATTTGTTTATCACAGTTTGTTCTCTGTTGACATTTAATGTTTTCTAAGGTTTTGGAAACTATTATCTTTCAGATATCCATAGTTTATTTTGTTTTGAAGTCTAGAACAGCTCAATGTTTTTCCATGGAGTGTCATAAACACTTTCTCCTCTGTCAGGAAAAGTAGATGTCAGAATACACTCTTAGGAGTTATCAAGGACAAAGCTTGGTTTTCAAAGATCAGAGGCCATTAGTTTTCACACTACATACTCCATTTTTAAAATCTTGGTGTCCATATCATATCCCCAGAAGCTAGGTTGTTGGCTTGGGTGTGGATACCAGCATTTTTTTTTAAAACTGTCTATGGGATTCTAATATGTGGCCAATGTCAAGAATGCTGATCTAGGTGATTAATTTCCCAAGTGGATTTTAGATCATCATCAGCAGCAGCAGCAACATCACCAGGAACTTGTTAGAAATGCAGATTTCCAAGTCTCCACTTCTGAAATGCTAAATCAGAAATTCTAGAGGAGGAGCTCAGGAATCCGAGTTCATTTTTTTTTTTTAAATAGTATCCATGGCCAGCATGGAGCCCAATACGGGGCTTGAACTCATGACCCTGGAATCAAGACCTGAACTGAGATCAAGAGTTGGACACTTAACCAACTGAGCCATCCAGGTGCCTCAGGAATCGGTGTTTTAACAAGCTCTCCAGATGATTTTGATACATACCAAGGTTTGAAAGCTACTGCCCTAAGCTTTCTCTCCTGGAAAAAAAGGTTGCCTTGTCAAATGCTACTGACCCTGAAGATGTCTGGTCTGAGGCCAGTTAAAGCTCTGTAAGACTACAGGAGTTGGCAGGTAAGCTAAGCAGAAAGCTTTGAGTGCTCTACTTCCTCTCAGCCAGTGAGCTGGCCTGTAGTGTACAATGAATGCTTTCATCCAGTGTTGGTACATGACTGTCCCATCCTCAGTTGAGGGTGGTCATCCAGATCTGCTGATCACTCTGCTGCACCTTTTCTTACAGCCTTTTATTTCAATTTCTAGTGCATGCTTTTGAGCCATAGTGACTGATACAAGTCTACTTGTGGCCATGCTAGGTTGCTACAAAGAAAAGAGGAAGACTACCACCTGGATGTTAAAACACAAATTTTATAGATATTTCAGACAATTTGAGGACAGAATGAAAAAAAGGCAATCAGAAATTGTTGGAAGATCTTTGGTATCATGCCTAGGGGATAGAAAGTTTGGAAGAAACTTTGGCCAGACTTGCACTGTCTGTGGCTGCAGAGCCACTTGGCTTAGTAGGAGCTGGCCCTGGAGGAACCTGTAGCCATTTTTTGGCTGCTTTCCTTTCTGGTAGGATGACCTTGAGTAGCTCACTTAATTCTTTGAACCCCAGTTACCTTGTGTATAAAAATAAGGAATGATGATACCTACCTTGTGGGGTTGTTAATAGGGATTAATTGAAATAATACTTGAAAAAATGCCCAGCACAAGACTAGTACATGGTGGTTATTCAGAAGCCTCCTCTGCACTAGCCCTCAAATTGTAGTGTGTTGTCTTTAGCTAGTTTTCAAAACTAGGGCTCAGTAAAACCATGAAGTAGAATGTTTATCCATAAAGCTTCATCAGATTCTAGTTCCAGAAACTTCCTGTTCTCCTCTCGGCATCCTTTTTCCTTCTCAAGCTAGGACCTTGGTCTCTTTTTATCCTTCTGAAATTCACTTTCATATACCAGTCAGTTGGAAGAGAGCTAATGTGCTAATCAAGTAGAATGTACATGACTCGGAACTACTGAATGTGTTCGTGTTTGCAGAGTTAGATGCAGTTGAACAGCATTTATACATCTTTTAGCCCTAAGGAAGGAAGTACCTTCCTTAGAATGTGCCATTTGATTTGTATTAATGCTCACATAATCCTCAGAAGAGGTACTACTCTTATCTCCATTTTGAAGGCAAGGAAACCAATGTTAGTGGAATTTAAGAAACCCATTCAGACTGTTACAAAGTGGAATATTTTTCCCAGAGCCCCTTAACTTATCACATAGATTCTAGACTTTGATTTCCCACAAGGTTAGCATACATTATAGGCAGAAACAAACAGAAAAATTTTGTTTTCAAATCCATGCTTTTTCTGCACCTAGTTGCAGGGCAATACAAAACTGTTAGTTGGAAAGGGGTGGCTAATTAGGAGAGTACAGAAGCTGGGGAAAGAAGTTAGGGTGGATTTCATGACTTGGATTTCTATTTTTTTGAAGTGTCAGGTGGCATACAGATCTCTTAAGATTTAACTTTTGCTTTATCCTAAAAGCACAATGAAAGGGTAAATCACCCCATCACTCTTTACATTTTACAGAGTCCTTATTTTATATGCTATCAATGTAGGCTTTAATTCTCTTTGGAAAATGAATACTTTTCTGGGTCCCGTGGGAGCTGTTCCTTGTGGCATTTGCAAGACTACCATCTGAGCTGAGTGCTTATTAGATAGGATGAAGTATCGTTTAAGGTTAGCAGCAAGGCATCATAGGCCACCCACTGGACACCCTGGGAATGAAAAAGAGGCCAAAGGTCTAGTGTCTTTAACTGGAAAAGTACAATTGCAAGATTAACAGTGGCAACCCCACTGTGCATTACTGCTAGTGGAAATAAGCATATGATATCATAACAGAGGAAGGCAGCAAATTTGCTTTCAAAGCCCACAGTGTGACAGCTTTACAGTTGTCTTTTGAATTTATTTATTTATTTTAGAGATGGGGGATGGCAGGGAGGACCAAAGGGAGTGGGACAAGTGCACTCTGTGCTGAGCGTGGAGCCCGATGTGGGGCTCAATCCCAGGACCCTGAGATCATGACCTGAGCTGAAACCAAGAGTCAGATGCTCAACTCAATGGATTGAATCACTCAGGTGGATTGAATCATTTAGGTATCTACAAATGTCTTTTGAGTGGTATCTGCATTGGTTTCTTATTGCCTCTGTAACAGACTACCATGAATTTAGTAGCTTCAGATTATCCTGCTATCCCAGTCCTGCAGTGTTATGCTTCCCATGAGAGTTCCCAGTCTTAATTAACCAGACATGAACAAGCATTAGAATCTTCATATTTGAAAACAGGTAATTTTATTTTAAAAAGAACCTAATTGTTTAAGTAGTTACCTCCCTTAACCTAAAAAATAAAAGATTGTTCATTTAATTAATGTCTTGGAAACATATGAATGTCTGTATGTTCTGTTTACTAGCTGAAGTCTGACAAGGAGATACATTTGGCACAGCATAGCAGTAATCAGAGTGTCGACAGCATGCTTGGGTGCAAATAGAAAAGTGGGACATCAAAACAAGGTCACGGAGGCAGTATTCTACAGTTTTTATTTTTCCTACTGAAATAAATCAAAAGGAGAGTTGATCTGAGTTCCTGTGAAACCCTTTGCCATTAAATGTTATAATCAATTTAAACTTGAATTGGTAAACACTTCTTATTGTTAAAGCTAAAATAATTGTATATGAAAGATTCAAATTGTTCCTCTCTTTATCTTAACCTAGAGACCCTTAATATTTCAAACTCACTGAAAAATGCCAGATCAGGGCTTATATAATTAAGATTTCTCTTTAAAAAACAAAGAAATTATAATATATCAGTGATATTGTAATAGTGTTGTGTGGTGAGAAGTGGCAGCTGCACTTGTGAGCATAGCAGAAAGGTTTGGACTTGTTGAATCACTGAAACTAATGTAACATTGTGTGTCAACTATACTTAAAAAAAGAAGGCAAATTAATAAGCTTTTTCCAAGAACTGCTAAAAAAAGGCATATGGCTTTTTATAATCATTTAAAATAAAAACATGAATGTTATGAAAACAAAGTAATAGACACAGAATGTTAGTGTCGTGAATTTCCCTAGATAAGTTGCAGTCTAGTGAGTTTCCAGCTCATTCCTTAGAGCCCTGTGACTTCATGGTCATAGCTCCTATGAAACATAGCTGGTAGGAATCTCCTGCCTTCACTTCTATCACAATAGCTCCATTTTATCTGATTTATATGAGTATATTTATATATCCATATATATGTTTACTCTGATCACTCCCCTGCATCTCACATATTATTGCCCACTATTTTGTGGCCAACTTTTTTTACTGTTTCAATTCTACTGATTCAATATGAATCTACTGTTTCATTAATGTTGTTTTATACTGTCAGTGTTTAGATTCACCCACTTGTTTGCATTGTCTTTATCTGTCTTCCTTTTGGGCATCTCATCTTCCTTCTCTGCTCCTATAAATTTGAAGTATATTCTTTAAATTTTGAAGGTCTTCTGGCAGTAAATTGTATCACTTTTAGTTTGTGCGAAATGTCTTTATTTCACCCTTATACTTTTTTTAAGGGGGAGAGGGGCAGAGGGAGGTAGAATCTCAAATAGGCTCCACACCCAGTACAGAGCCGACTTGAGTTCAGTGCAGAGCTCAGTCTCATGACCCTGAGATCATGACCTGATCTGAAATCAAGAGTCAGATGCTTTACCAACTGAGCTCCCCAGGCTGCCCCCATCATCCTTATACTTTTGCTATATGTGAAATTCTAGGTTAATAATTTCTCTGAACGTTTTGTAGGTTTTATTCCACTACAGCCTGGAATTTGTTGTTGCTTTTACGAAGTCTACTGCTAGTTTATCTTTTTATGGATAATCTGTCTTTTTTCCTTTAGATGCTTTAGTATGGTCTTTATGTGTTTGGTATTTTGCAGCTTTACTGCGATGAGTCTTGATGTGAGTTTATTATTTATCCTCCTTGGTTTTCTGAATCTGAACATTTATATCTTTCATCTCTTCTCAAATATTGTATGCCAATGTTATTGGTATTTTCACTAAAATAATCTTCTTGAACTCCAGTTAGACATTTATTAAATGTCTCATTCTTTTTCTCACAACCATTCTTTCACAGCTGCCACGTCTTTGTCTCTCCTGTGTTTTGGTTGATTTCTTGAGTGTAACCTTCCGTTTTATCAATTCTTTCTTCAACTGTGACTAATCTATTAAGCTATCCATTGTGGTTTTAAATTATATTTTTAATTTTTTAAATATTTGGTTCCTTTTCAAATCTGCCTGGTGTTTTGAAAGTGTTTTATTACTTTCTCTGTTTTTTTTTTATTTCATATTTGTTTTATTAACATTTTATGTCTGGTTATTTTATTTTCTGTATGGTCCATTCCAATATTCAAAATTCTTGGCAGTCTAATTCAGCTGTTATTGTTTCTGCCGGCTCTCACTCATGGGACCTGTTTCCTCATGTACTTCATAATTTTGGATTTTGAGTTATTATTCAGCTGTATCTGTAGCAATCCTGTAAGACCTGAGTTGTGAGTCAGTCCCTCAGAGAGAGGTCCCTACCTATCTGGGTCCACATCAGGTTAATTTCTTGGCTTGAGCCTTCCTAGATTGCACAGTAGTGTCAACTTAACCACAAGCTTTTATAGGACAGGCCTGTGGTTGTAAATTTTCAGGGAAGATGTAATATCCCAATCCAGAACCTCGGCTGAGACTTTTTTGTTATTTCCCTTTACATGGTTTATGTGGAAGGCATGCCCCTTCATTATTTGGGCTTTATATGAAGTCTCAGTTCCAAGTCCTCATCTTACTTAGGACTCAGTGTGGCCATTAAAATTCAAGCGTCTTGGTTACAAAGATTGGCAAATGCTTATACGATAGCCATAGATTCAGCTAACACCTGCTTTCTAGCTCTTATGAGCTCAATGATTTGTTTATCCTTCCTTTGTTACATAGCTCAACTATTAAAAAAAGATGTTTATATATCGAATCTAGCATATTTCTAGGTTTCTGGATCTAAATATTCCTTCAAACAGAACTTTTTAATTATTATTATTATTTTTTGATGAAGAAACTAAGACACAGAAAAGTTAATTGTAAAAAGGCTCAGCAAAGTGGAAAGTAAAGCAGCCTCTGAATTACTTGTTCACTACTTGTGTAGATCACACAAAATAATAACACTTCAGCTTTTAGAGTTGGCATTTATTGTGTCACTTCTAGTAACTCTTGAGATAACTCTGAAATCAGAAGTCAATTTCCCCCAAATTGTGATAACTTGCTAAAATAAGGTGAGATTAAATCATTGTTGCAAGGTCATTCACTCTATTATAGTTGAGATAAGAAGTCTGCCTCTGACTCCCAAGGCTGTAGTGATATGAGTCAGAAAATTTAGTCCTAACAATTTCTTCAGGCAGATTCTACGTTCTGAATCTGGATTTGGAACCACCTACATGGAGAGGAACTCTCTGTAGTAATTCAACAGTCACACTTTTAAGGATTCATACAGACATATTTTGGTTTGTGTTTGTTTTGATGATGAATTCTATTTACTTATTTATTTTAATATAATTTATTTAAATTCAGTTTGCGTTATGCTGAGTGAAATAAGTCAATCAGAGAAAGACAATTGTCATATGTGGAATATAAGAAATAGTGAAAGGGACCATATAGACATATTTTATCAGCATCAGGACTTGCTCACATGCAGAAGCCTCCAGTTAAGAATCTCTACTGTTTATTAGAAAAATAAATATAATTTGAAAGATATATATATTAGTTATTAATGCATTCTCAAAAAGTGAACTGTTTGTATCTTAAAGGGAATCTGAGTAACACTGTACAATATTGCAACTAGCAAATCATTGAAAAGGGAAAGCTAATATGTTTTTGAGATACGAATAAAAAGAAAAAAAAAGACACATTGTGAATTTCAATGTTCTTATCTTAAATGACTGAGCGTTAACAAACCACCACCACCACCACCACCAAAAGCAGAATCACCTAGGGCTACTAGCTATGGTTTTGTTTTGCTTTGCTTTGTTCCAAATTACTAAATTTTCACATAAAATGGAGACATCATCAACATTTCAGATTTTTCTTCAAACTTATCAGTTTTATTCAATTTTTCATCTTGTGTCTGATAGCGTTCACCCTACTTATTAGCCTTTCTTAAAATTGAAAACTGAAGGTGTGGGTTTGAAACCTCCTGTAGAGGGCGCTATTGATATGGTCAAGTATATCAAACATTTTTAAAAAATATATGGTTCATAAACTGTAGTCTCTGCTGAGAAGTCATTAGGTTGCTATTTGGGAGAGTTGAATGAAACCAAAATCCTAAGCAGACTAATAACTCTTAAGCTGTTTAATACTTGTGAAACCAGCGTCCCTCCGCTGCTGGCTTCTTGAACGCTGAAGTCTGAGCATTCCCTCCCCTCCCCCCTTTTATTATTTAATGAACAATTCCTCTTCTGGTCTGTATTAACAATGGTGCTTGGAACTCGGCATCGATAACACACTGTATGCCCTGTTGTGCTGCATGTTGAATGATTTGTGTGTCTTTGAGAAAGTCCAGCTTCTCCTCTTAATCTGGTATCCTGGAGGCTCTGTAATTTACTCCCACAGTTCCCTGCCATAACATATTTCATGTCAAGTGGGAAGGTTTAAAAAAAAAAAAAAACCCTCTTAATAGAGATATTTTCAAACAAAGACAGAGGGCAAAGAGGATCTTCTTAGGATATTAAATGAGAACATAACCAAAGCTTATTTTTCTTTTGTATTATTATGAAGCAATTGATGATTGCCTGGGGCTTTGGGGATGAATCAGACTTTTAATAAGTTTCAGTGAGAACAGTGTTCACAGAGATAAGTTAATTAATTGCTGTGCTGTGTGAAAGCTCATGTAGATAGTGTTTTATTCTACTGTGTAGACTGTTCATAAAAAGGCACACAATTTTTTTTACCACACTAATGCTTATCGACAAACTTTCACAGAAAATATTCCTTTGCTCTTTTCTTAAAAAAAAAAAAAGCAACTGTTAATAACCTTATTAAACCAGAAATGAAATACACTACTGATCACTCTCCAAAAGTGGCACTAAAAAGAAAATTTTCCTTTTGGAGACTCTGATGTTTTGCATCTATTGTTTGCAAAACTCTTCTGGATGCTGACAGACACCTCTCTCCTTATTACTTTTAACCTTGAGGTTTTGGCAAAGTGCTACTTTTTCCTCTGCATCATTTGGTTGATTTTAAAGTAGAAGAGTTTTCTATCCCATCTTTTACCCTGTTGGTGTGGCAGCATTATAAAGGATGGTGAGAAAATGACTTTGAAAGCATCACTTGTTAGTACGGTGGGTTTTTCTCCTGATGGCTACAATTTACATGCCATGGGCCCTATAAGCTTTCCAGTTTTTTCTTGATGCTATGAAGAAAAAAAAAATCAAACAGTTTCTTAGAGTCTGGAATGCTTTTCCTGGCAATTGACAACAGAGTTCAAGTCAAGTTTATGATTTGGACTTAAATTTAGACTTTGCTTACACATTTTTAACTCTTTGAAAGATGGGTTGAGTATAATGTGTATTACGTGCCTTCTTTTATATATGTTTTATTGTTGACTGAAATTTTGAAAGGCTTTGTTGATAACTTTTTAAAATTTTGCTTCTAAAATAGAGGAAAGAAAGCAATTCAGAGTCTCATCTATCACCTTATTGCATTAGCTGTTAATTTTTTTCAGTTAAAAGTTAGAGGATAAAACAATTATATTTGTATCATCACTTGGTTATCTGCTCTATTTTAAACTTAGTGTTATAATTTTATCAAAAACATTTTTTCTTCATATGTATTGGTATGGTCTTCAGCCCTTGTAGAGATTTCAGTAATTTATATGTATTCTTGGGAATTAGGAGTTGTCCTAATGTGTAAGAAGTCCTCTCTAAAAGGATGATATGAGGACTAAATGAGCCCATCTGAGTTGCCTAGCACTGTGCCTGGCACATAAGCACTCAACAGATGTTTTTCATTTTTCTCCCTCTTCTTTCCCTGATCTTAATTGGATTTCATTTGTCATTACTAATAGGCTATTACATGCTATAGAATGAATCTTTTTGGAAAACAATTATATGAGCAAATAAAGCTTGTATTTAAAATATTTTCACACTTTCCAATAAAACTATAATATGAAATATATGAAATCAGATCAACTGGCCATCAAAGAATTGCTCCGTTAAGACTGTGCTGCTGTAAATTTTGCTGAGGTATGAGATCTGCTCCAATTCTTGCAGGCAGTCAGTGGCCCTCAGTGCCCCTTTTGGTGACAGCTGCCTGTAAGACCCTCTTTTGGCTTACCCTAAGTATCTCTGTGGCCTCCAGGAAAGATTGGCTGTGGTTCTTCTCATTAAATATAAGAACAACAAATGAGGTTCTGTCCCTGTTTCCTCGTTTTCACTTCTATTTCTCTATTCTGGTGTCCTTTTTTCCTCACCTGCTCTGTTCTAAGAAGACATTTTATTTTCTATGTTTGGGCATCCATTTCCTAACCTTTGCATTTTAAAAAATATTTATTTATTCATTTTAGAGAGATAAAGAGAGAATGTGTGAGTGGGGGGAGGGACAGAGAGAGAGCATTTTCAAGCAGACTCCCTGAGCGTGGAGCCCTCTGCCAAACTGAATCCCATGACTCCGAGATCACAACCTGAGCTGAAACCAAGAGTTGGATGCCCAACCAACTGAGCGCCCCCCCCACCCCCCCCAGGCACCCCAGTAACCTTTGCATTTCTAGCCAAGGTCCATCCAGAGGACATCCTTCTTTTCCAAATGTGGCCATTTTAGAAATGTCTTAAAGAGCCTTCTTGTTCTCCCCATTGTCCATCAGAGGGGCAGCGCTATACTTCAGAAGATCTTGACCTCTGGGACTCCATGCTGTGCTTGCCCCTACTTTGATTCTCTCCTCACGTGCAAGGTTTATTCTACATCCCATGGCTTTGCTTCTCGCAGCCCAGGATGATGTGGGACTACACGTCATGAGTTATGCAATATTTGTCTTGTAGGCTTTCACCTTTGGGTCTTTCCAGCTCACTCGTGCTCTTGACCAATGATAGATCAACATTTCTATTGCAAATATACCTGACATAGGGTTTTAGAAGTTCAGAACAGAGTGATCTTGTAGTTTATCTCATCAAAGCCTTGTTTTCAAAGGTGTGGTAAAGGAGACTGGGAGAATGAAGAGATTTTCCAGGTACAGGTGATACCTCAGTCCTATAACTCAGACCTTGTCTGTCTTGTGACCCAATTTAAGCATTAGTGAGTTCAGGCTGGATGTTGCTTCTTTGTTTACTCATTTGTCCTTTTTAAGTATAGCAATCTTTTTCAGTCCATAAGGTGATGATGCTTTTTAGCAAAGAAACATTAAATATTCCTGTTGGGTCTGACTCACCTCTCAGAAACTTTGTTTCCTCAGACTGCATTTCATAAAGAAAGCAACAAGCTTAAAGTTTTAGATTTTTCAAATATCTTTCTTCCTAGTCCTTCTCTCTGCTATAACCCTCCCATCTCCCTACTTATTTCAACTTTTCTTGGTTACTTTGATATTACGATGATTGATTATGGATTCTGGTTTCATTACTGTTTCTGCTACATCTTAATTAGCTTTTCTCTGATCTCTCCTGGTCTCACTGTGATGTAAATTAAGGTTGACTTCTGGGTTCCAGTCCAATATGTAAAGAGCTTGGAAGTCATCAATCCCATTCTCACAGCTGAAAATTAACAACTATTTAACAGAAAACAGTTTGTTCAAATTAATAATAGCAACAATGCATTGGGCAATTATAGTTTATGAATAAGAGAAGAAAGGGAGAGAATTTGGGAATGAATTCTCTGTTATAAGGTGCCTGGATGACCTCTGATGGAGGATGGTGTTGAAGTGGACTTGGATTAAGATGTAAATGTTTATTGCAAATTCTAGGAAGACCACTGAAATATTTTTAAAAAAGAAGTATAATTGATATCTTTTTAAAAAAGATTTTATTTATTTAGGGACACCTGGATGGCTCAGTGGTTGAGCGTCTGCCTTCAGCTCACGGTGTGATCCTGAGGTCCAGGGATCGAGTCCCACAACAGGCTCCCTGCATGGAGCCTGCTTCTCCCTCTGCCTGTATCTCTGCCTCTCTTTCTGTGACTCTCATGAATAAATAAAATCTTTTATATTTATTTTTAAAAAGATTTTATTTATTTATTCATGACAGACATAGAGTCTTTTAAAAAAAGATTTTATTTATTTATTCATGACAGACACACAGAGAGAGGCAGAGACACAGGCAGAGGGAGAAGCAGGCTCCATGCAGGGAGCCTGTTGTGGGACTCGATCCCTGGACCCCAGGATCACGCCTTGAGCCGAAGGCAGATGCTCAACCACTGAGCCACCCAGGTGTCCCTATAAATTGATATCTTAAGAGAAAAGAAATGAAATCATATAAAATGTCAATTAGAAGCTGGGAAGTCAGAAAAAGAGTAGAAGACAAAAGGAAAAACCCTAAAAGAATAAGAGCAACACATATGAAGTATTTACCAATATGATAGATATAATTCCAGCTACATTAGCAATCACTTGAAATGGGAATGGTCTAAAAGAGAGAGACTATTAAAGTGGAAAAAGAAACAAGACCGAACTAACTATATGTTGTCTATGAGAAATGTACTTTAAATGCAAAGACATATGTAGATTAATAGTAAAGAGATGGGGAAAGATATACCTTGCTTTATGTAAGCAAGAAAGCCAAGTAGCTATAATAATTTCAGATACATTAGTCCTTAACACAAGTAACATAATCCTGTGGAGAGTCAAGTGTTCTTCAGAAACCTTTGCTTTTTTCTTATAATTCATATTAAGAGACAATCCCCCATCTTTCAATATTTAGCACAAACTTCACCCACATTGGATTCTGTGCTTATCATAATTCAATGATATATCATGCCTGTTGAGTGTTGGATCTGATTTGGTTTTACCTAGGATAGAACAACATTGCTCAAAACTTTGTCATGAAAAGAAGCCTGTTTGCAAATTCATTTTTATTTTATTTTATTTTATTTTATTTTATTTTATTTTATTTTATTTTATTTTATTTTATTTTATTTTTGAGAGAGAGAAAGAGAGAGAGAGAGAAAATGAATGAGCAGAGAGAAGGGCAGAAGGAGAGGGAGAAGCAGACTTCCCAGGGAGCCTGATGTGGGGCTCCATCCCAGGACCCTGGGATTATGACCTGAGTTGAAGGTAGATGCTTAACTGACTGAGCCGCCAGGTGCCTCTGCAAATTCATCTTTTAACCCTTGAATTTTTGTTTTTATAAAGGAAGGGTAAAGGAATTACCATACTTTTCCTATTTTGTTTTAGCGTACTTGTTGGTCTTATGCCTTCTTTGAATTGGAGTAACTTTTATCTATTTGGAAATGTCCATCAAAATTATCTTTCATCCTACTTTGAAAGAATACAGCTTATTTCTCTTCTCTGAAGGAGGAAAGGAATTGTAGTTACTTCCTTAGGGAATATAGGAGGAAACTATTTGGAGGTTTTTAGATGAAATTCAAACATACCTGAAAATGTTGTCTAAAATTTTATTGGAAGAGGGCCTGTGTTAGATTCTTCTCATGGAAGATGAAAGCTGTTTTATATTTTTATTTTATTTTATTTTATTTATTTTATTTTATTTATTTTATTTTATTTTATTTTATTTTATTTTATTTTATTTTATTTTATTTTATTTTATTTTATAAACGAGCAAGCACACATGTGCACTAGTGGAATGGGGAGGGGCAGAAGGAGAGAAAGAGGCTTAGGAGAGAAAGAGGCTTAAGTAGGCTCCCTGCTGAGCACAGAGCCGGATGTGGGGCTCTGTCCAAGAATCAGACACTTAACCAACTGAGCCACCCAGTTGTCCTGAATGAAAGCTATTTTAATTAATTAGTTAATTAATTAATATATTTATTTATTTTAGAGAGAGCGTGCACAAGAGGGGACTTTGAGCAGACTCCCCATGGAACATGGAGGCCAACACAGGGCTGGATATAGGACTCTGAGGTCATGACCTGAGCTGAAACTAAGAGTTGGACACTTAACCAACTGAGCCACTCAGGCATTTCATGAAAGCTCTTTTAAATGACATCTGTTAATTTTATCATCAACTTAGAATTCTAAGATTCAACTAGCTGGGGGTACTCACCTACTCTCGAGGAGAACAAGCCCATTTCAAAGCAGGCTATAGCCATTTCCATAGTGGTCAAGGGCAGTTTCTGTCCACACTGGTTTTGCAATATGAACTTCCCTTTTACACAGGCTTCATTTAAATGACATGATTTAGAGTGGATGAGGATGAACATTTGTTAGGAACAAAGTAAAGGAAGAAAAAAGGGCCCCGCCTTCTCACTGATCTTCCTGATGTTTCTGTTTTCAATTTTCCTGCATGCTATAGCCTTGCTGCATGTCAGGACAAGGTTGGTGTTAACCCAGGTTCCCCCCACCCTTTTCTTTTTCCAACTGGCTCTGTTGGGTAGCAAATATCTGACTTGTACTATTCTCCAGGTTGCAACAGGTTGGTCCACATTGTATATTCCATTCGATCGGGGTGGGGGGGTGTGCTCCAATTATAGAGAACATCCTAAACAGGTCTTCATTTCAGTAAAGGCATAAAATGCCTTTGCCCTAATGGGGCTAAAAATCTTAAGCCAAAGAGGTATTCTATGAAATGGTCTGAAAGGAGGGCAAGGAGTACCTTCTCCATTTTTTCCCCTGTAGCAACTCTAGGCAAATTCCTCAGAAATCAGATTGGCAAGGACAAAGAAGGGGTGGGCTGAAACTCTGGAATTTGGGCTTGCTGAATGCATGCCATTCCCTTGCCACGTAGCACAAATTGGTGCCAACTGTGGAAAATAAAGATCTAAGTCAGAAGTGCAGTGTAGGCACAAGGCAATCATCGGCTCAATTAAACTGGTTATTCCACAAATAACCTAGAAACAGCAGGATTGCCAAAGGATCTCCAGCCCCTGAAACATTTGCAAATGAGCATGACAACTGAGATTTTTCTTTCTTTGTAGCCATACACTGTCACATTTTAATGATGGATTATAGACATGGGCTTTTGGCAGCAGACTGTAGCAAACATGATTCTACACTTATTTTCTTTTAATCAGAAGATACAAAGGCTTATAGATATATGGCATCGTGCCCAAGAAGGAGTTAGATAAAGCTCTAGAAGGAAGAATGTGGGTTAATGGGAATATATACACACACACACACACACACACACACACACACACACATACATACACTTTCCTTTCTTTTTGGATATGAGGCAGATATGCTTTTATTGTCATAAGACACATTTATATTTTTATTTTAGGTGATATTTTTATACTTGTTGGGGACGTTTATAACAAAATATAAAACTAGCTGAGATAGCATATATATCTAATTCTGTAACATATACTAATCTGTATCAGTGCCATTCAAAACTTGCAAATTAAACATCTTTTTTCATAAACCAGTAATCTCTTGATGTCATAAATATGAAAGTAACATGTTATTTCTACAGTCATGATGTCAGGAAGATATTATTTAAGTATTTAATGGGATCAGAGGCTTAGTGGACAGGAAATATATTTTTTTTCTATATGTTTCCTGTGTCTGTTTTACTTAGTTTAATCATTTTAATTGCAATTTATTTTTATTTTAAGACAGGACTATAACTCTTGGATGCTATTCTTTTCTTTTTGGCAAGTTGAGGAATACCAGGTAACTGTAAAAATGAAGCTATAACTTCTGTATTCTTCTGCATTGTCCCTGTCTTGGTCTATATCTATCTCATTTGGTTCCTTTCCCCTTGTCCTCTTTATATTCTGGATTATTTAGCCTTTTTTCATTTCACTGGGCTGTAAAAAGAAAAAAATCTGGATGTCTTTCTATGAAGATACTCTATAATACATTTTAAACACCCTGAAAATATACAGGCATTGTCTTGAGATGTTTTCTTGTAGTGCTTTGGATTGGAGTGCTAAATGATATGTGGAAACTGATTTCTCAAGAAGAATTTGTTCTAAAACAGCAGTTTAAAAAGTTTAAAATACAAAGAAAAAATCCAATATGTGGATTGGAAAAAAAAATCCATAGCTCTGGTTCAGGTCCCATATGTGTGGATGTGTGACATCCATCAGTGGGATAAACAGCACCTGGTGGCTGATTTACAGAGTGGTATTCTTCCAAAAAGGCAGCCATTCACCCCTTGACAACTGAATGAGTGATGGCAGCTGTATTCCAGAAGGCTCTATTTGGGAAAGCAAAATTTAGGATAGGGTGGGATCAACATAAAAAGATAAGGAGACGTAGGGATCTCATCTGTCTGGGTCTTTTGGGTTGGAGCCAGCACCTGGAGGACAGCATCTCCCTCTTCTTCCAGACTGTGGGATATTGAGGATTTTCATTGAGGAGATCCATACATGCCACAGCTGCCCCTTGGTCAGTCTATTTGGATTAGTGAATCAGAATAAAAACTGTTCTTCCTTTGATTAAAAAATGGATTCATCAGCTTAATGTAAAACCTTGGCCTTCATGTTTAACAGTTAGAACTACTACAGGCACATTCAGTAATGGTAAGTCAGCAATGCCAAGGCTTTTACCCTGATGATCCCACCTTTGCCACAAAGCCTCCATTATTCTGGAAGTATTCTATGGCTGCTATTCCTCTACCACACAAAGCCCTCCTCATGAAAAGAAAACACTAAAACCAGAGTTTAATTCAGATGCACAATAAAGGAGAAAGTGGTGGAACCATTCAAAGCAGTAGATCCTGGTATTGAAGTCTTGGGCTTTAACCTCAGGTTTTGTGAGCTCAAGTCTCAGTTCCAGGGAGAGAGGAAATGAGGAGTTACTGTTTAGTGGGTACAGGGATGATGAAAGCATTCTGGAAATACATAGTGGTGATCATTACACAATAGTATGAAAGTATTTCATGCCTCCAAATTGTTAATTAAAAATGGCTAAAAAGGTAAATTTTATGTTCTGTATATTTACCACAATAAAAGAAAAATGAAGATAAGAATTCTAGTTCCACTTCTTAACAGCCATACAAGCAAATGACTGTATCTCTCTGTCATTATGTTCCTTCAGCTACAGAATGTAAGAGGATGATAATAATGATACGAGCTTCACAGAGTCATCCTAATTGAATGAAATGTATGGGACAGACTTACACACTAATTCAAAATCATCAAGGGATTAGCTATTGTTCCAATGATTTATGAATGTTAATTCTGTGGTTAAAATCTCTTACATTTGTTGTATAGTCCTCCCTTTGTAGAATTCTCTGTAGAAACCACCAGTTTCAGTTTTGCTTATAAGATAGACTTTCATCTTTTTGATATCTCATGCAAAACTTTTAGCTCTTTAAACCTATACCTTGTTGACAAGGATGTGGGGACAGGAGGCATTCTTCTCATTGCAGTTTGGACAGTCAGTTGGTAAAAGGCTCTCAAGCAGTATGTAACAACAGTTAAGACGTGCATAATCTGTGATGCTACAGTGCCATTTCTATGAAGAGTCATCACATATGTATGTACAAGTACACGGAGAGGCATCTATTATAGTACTGATTACAATAGCAACAAATTGGAAACTATACAAATATCCATTCTAGTGAATTGATTAAAGCTAAATAGTGGAATCTTTTATAACCATAAAAAAAGATGATGCCAAATTACAGTAAGGGAGGGGCACCCAAGTGGCTCAGTTGTTGAGCATCTACCTTTGGCTCAGGTCATGATCCTGGGGTCCTGGGATTGAGTTCTGCATCAGGCTCCCTGTAGGGAGCCTGCTTCCCCCTCTGCCTATGTCTCTGCCTCTCTCTGTGTGTCTCTCATGAGTAAATAAATAAAATGTGGAATAAAGAAAGAAAGAAAGAAAGAAAGAAAGAGAGGGTCACCTGCATAGTTCAGTCAGTTAGGCGTCCGATGCTTGATTTTAGCTCAGGTCATGATCTCAGGGTCATGAAATCAAGTTCTGCCTTGGACTTTGTGCTCAGTGTATGGAGTCTGCTTGAGATTTTCTCTCCCTCTTTCCCTTCCCCACCCCCCTGCCTTTGCATGTGTGTGCTCTCTCTCTCTCTCTAAATAAATAGATAGATAAATAAATAAAATCTTAAAAAAAAAAGTAAAAGAGAGAACCATAAGGGGTCTCACTGGCTATGGAGAAGAAGAGTAAGCCCTTGTATTTCTCAAGGTGTTACCCTAATTTAAACCTTTTATTTTTATGTAGAGTCCTCCAAATCTGAGTCCATAAAGGAACATGGATGAGTGACTATTGCAATGAAAGAAAAAAATAGGGTTCCAGCAACCTTAAGTGTCTGCATCTGTCTTCTTCTGGCAAATTCAGTCAATGTTTTGAATATCCCTCCAGCCCCCATACCAGCAATGGCAACCTTTCTGCCTTTACTGATATGTCTTGTCACTGAGGTTAAGGTAAAAACTCTGTTCATTATACTCTCATGATAAGTGCTGTGGCAAGCTGCTGGCTCTCTAGACCACAGTCGCCCCAACACAAGCAGGGTCATGATATACCTGGATTACCTATCATAGCCAAGATCTTGCTATGTAGAGTCCCATGCCCATGATCACAAAAGTCTTCTACTCTCCTCCACAAACACAGGACTCAATCTGTGAATGGATACGTCTCCCAAGAAAATGATCACTGAGAAGCACAGCAGTTTCCAACCTTTGCCTATATATATGTATACACACACACACACACACACACACAGATGGGTTGCTCAACAGAATGATAAAATGTTATGCAGGAGGGTTAAAAGGAGAGATGTAGTGTTTTGAAATAAAGGCTGCTGCAGCAGGATGTGATGCACAGTGGAGATTCTGGGGTCAGAATGAGGTTTGAAACCCAGCTGCCTTATTGATTAGCTGTGTGACCTTGGTCAAATTACTTAGCCTCTCTGAGCTTCAGAAGTCCCATCAACAAAATAGGAGTAATAACATCTTCTACTCAGAGTTGCCAGGATTAAATGAGATAAAATATATAATGGGCTTGAACCAGAGGTGATACACACAAATAAGGGGGTTCTTTCCTTCTCAGACTTTGGCAGAGCATTAAGTAGCCATGGCAGTCCTGAAAATAGATGGTTTTTCTAAACAGCACAATGTCCCAGTGTACTGTTTGTACTGCACTCTCTTTAAGGGTCAAGTAAGGGCACTGTTGTGAGAGCTATAGACAGAATATGTTAAAATCAGGATGGGGGAGGAGGACAGTGGGGAGAGGGAAGCTTTATATTTTCTGACTTTATCAGTGGATAATTTTCATGATTCAAATGAGGCTGAGAGTAACTTTCCAGGTTTTAAATACTCCATTTCATGTAAGAATGAGGAGGAATTGCTGATCAATTAGGTTTAAAAGCTACTGAAATTCTCAAGAATCATTTAAATAAGGTACTTATGAATGCCCCGAAAGAGACGAGTATAACCTTCCACGTCAGCAGTACATGAGTTAAACATGTGGTTAATGATGATATAAAAAGAGGTGGTATGTGAAATATCAGTTCAGGCGAGGTGACGCTCAATACTAATTTATGTGATATCAATAACGCTTTAGTCTAAATGAACCTTCCGTATATATAAAACACTCCTAATTATTGTAAAACCGTTACTTTCCACTTACCATTGATCTTAAGGAAATGACTAAAATTTTTGGAGTGTGCTGACACAGCACTCTTATTCTGGGTCATTATTTAGAGCAGGTGTCAATCTCTTTCACTTAATCTCAAGGCAGGAAAAAAAAGTAGTTTTTTATTTAATCAAGCCTCTCAAAAAAAAAAAGGAACACATTAAGATAAGTGTAACTTTTATAGGGATGTTAACACTCTAATACTCTTTGGGGTAGGCGAAGCTTTTGATTTTCAGCCAGGTTCAAAAGAAGGCATTAATTTTTATAAGGTGGTGAATACAGTAATTCCCTATAGGAATATTCCAAGCCATCAGCAACCGATCACCTTCCAGGTGAGGTTCCCCAAGCTTGAGTCAGGTGACCAGGCTGTCCTGTTGTTAAACAACATTTCAGAGTTGATATTTACCCTCACTTCCAATGCAAGAGCATGGCATTTTCAAGCTCTACCTGTTGAGATTTTAAGGTATTATTATAGCAAATCCAAACCACACAAGAATTAATATAATTACACAACTGCTGGCATAAAATGCATTTGTAGGTCAGGACTAGAAGGTGATCATTTCAACTAGAACATCAGCTTGTATAGCATTGCTCTGTTGCCCACACGCTCAGAGCAGATTTGTTAATGTAACTGTCCCTTCTCCTTCAAATACAAGTGGCTTATAGTAAGGTCTTTAATTTGAGGCTAATTGGATTGCTTCCTCCATTCTCATCCATAGAGGTTAAGTATTATAGCTTCCATGCAATTTTATGCAACATTTACAGAGCACATTCTAAATGCTAAATAGTGCTAGGCATTTGAAACAGATCATTTTATTAAATTCTCCCCCAAACCTTAGAAGGCATAACAGCCTTCTACTGAAAATTTTGTTTTCAGTAATTATTGTGTACCAGGCATTGTTTTAAGTATTTTACACATATTAACTCATTCAATCTTTGTAATATCCTGGGAGGTGTCATTAGCTCCATTTTACAGGTGAAGAATCTGAACTTCAGAGAGGTTTAAAAAGTGGCCGTGGTCACAACACAGGAAATGACAAAGCTGAGGCCACTAAATCTCCTGCTCTGCTTGGCTGCTCTTAGCATAGTGAGCATGGATCTGAAGGCATGACAGATATCTTCAATCATTTGTCTGTAGTTGAAGCTGGCTACATAATTCTTGGACCCAGTGCTAACAAAAAGTGCAAAGTCCCTTGTTCAAAAGACAGGGGAAAAAAAAAAAAAAAGACAGGGGGAACATGTCAGTAAAGATATTAAATAGAGGGGCACCTGGGTGGCTCAGTTGGTTGAGAATCTGGCTCTTGATTGTGGCTCAGGTCACAGATCTAAGGGTCCTGAGATGAGGCCCTGCATCAGGCTCTGCACTGAGCGTTCAGTCTGCTTGAGATTCTCTGTCTCTTTCCCTTCCCCCTCTCTCCCTGCTCATGTGCCCCTCCCCACCAAAACCAGATATTAAATAGAAAAGTTTTTCCTTGCTTTCATAGCTATCTCTTGACTTACGGTGTTTTCAATTTGCTATTTAATGTGTCATTCTAAGTAACACAAAATTTAAATATTAAGTTGTTAGCATTCATCTTACCATTAATCTTTATGTTGTGCAATGCCAGTTATAAACGCAAATATAGGTGAACTTGTATATGGAATCACAGAACTCACACAATTTATATTTTGTGGCTTCTGTGTATATGTGTATTGTGTTCTTAACCAGAGCAGTAGAAACACTGCACAAAATGAACTCAACTGTCTTTTATTTCAGTTCTTTTTTTTTTTTTTTTCTAAAGACCTCACTTAATTATTCATGAGAGACACACAGAGAGAGGCAGAGACACAGGTAGAGGGGGAAGCAGGCTCCCTACAGGGAGCCTGATGCAGGACTTGATCCTAGGACCCCAGGATCATGACCTGAACCAAAGGCAAATGCTCAGCCACTGCGCCACCCAGGTGGCCACTCCCTTTTTTGAAGATTTTATTTATTTGAGAGAGAGAGAGGGAGAGAGTGGGAGAGCACAAGCATTGGAGAGGGAGTAGCAGGCTGCCCATACAGCAGGGAGCTCGATGAGGGGCTTCATCCTAAGACCCTGGAATCATGACCTGAGCCAATAGCAGCCACTTAACCAACTGAGCCACCCAGGTGCCCCTTTATTTCAGTTCTTGACATGAATATATCCTGCCCAAACTCTGCCTTCTGTTTACTCATGAGTAAGGAAAGACTGAATGGAAAAGCAAGCGAGGGCTGCCCTATCTTTCCCTTTACCCTGATGTCATCATTTTAGTGTATGTGACTGGTTGGCCAGTGCAGCGATGTAACCTGAGTAAGACAGGGTTCCTTATTCATTTATGTTTCTTTGAATGACATATCCTTTTTTTTCTGGGTTCCAAGAAGGTTCTGGTTTGAAAGGGAAGCAGGTACTCTCAGGGCTGTCACTGTCCACGTCTCTCAGGCCACTCAGCCATAGATGAAGCGGGCTTATTTCACACTCATTTTGGCTCTCACTGAACACCTATGCAGCCTCAGTAGCACTACATGCAGACGAGCTAGGAGTGAACAATGGGCACACCTGCCAAATCTCTGATCTCATGCGTGCTCCAGGTCCCACCAAGCTCTGGCAGGTGCTGGCACTGGTACGAGTGTTCTGGGTCTCTCTCACAGCTTGGCTACACCCCAGATGTGCAATCCTGGGCAAGTTACTCACTGCTCTAAAACTGTCTTCTCTGTAGCATATATATAGACACAAGAGAATATTACTCAGTCATCAAAAAGTGAAATCCTGTCACTTGGAGCAACATGGATGAAGCTAGAGATTATTATGCTAAGTGAAATAAGTGAGTCAGAGAAAGACAATACCATATGATTTCACTCATATGTGGAGTTGTAGAAAGAAAACAGATGAACATATGGGAAAGGGGAAAAGAAGAAAAGGAGAGAGGGAAACAAGCCATAAGAGACTCTTAATAACAGAACAAACTGAAGGTTGCTGGAGAAGTGGGTGGGGGATGGGCTAGATGAGTGATGGACATTAAGGAGGGCACTGGTGATGGGCACTGGGTGTTGTATGTAAGTGATGAATCACTGAATTCTACTCCAGAAACCAATATTGCACTGTATGTTAATTAACATTTAGATAAAAGAATAAGTAAAATTATTTTCTCAGCTTAAATAGGAATACTTCCAGCCACCTCATAGGGTTATTTATTAAAATATCTGAAAGAATACACATAAAGGTCTTAGCCCAAGGCATGGCACATAGTAAAATACCTGGTGTTAGCTAGCCATCATGTTGTGGATGTTGCTGCCTCTGGATACATTTTGCAATTCCATTTGTTTGAAAATCTTTACCCCTTCACATAAAATAATGAAGGGGCACCCGGGTGGCTCAGTTGGTTAAGCATCTGACTCTTGATATCAGCTCAGGTCTTGATCTCAGGGTTGTGAGTTCAAGCCCTCATTGGGCTCCATGCTGGGTGTGGTGCCTACTTTAAAAATAAAGAAGTTAATGAAGAAACCTGGTGAAGATTCATCTTAGAAAAGACAGAAACTTTCCAGTGAAGCTCAGCTAAGGTTTTAACCACAAACCTAGCATCCTTTCCACTACCACTGTCAACTCAGTTAAAAAAAGCTTTGAATGAAAAAATTAATGGGAAAGGTCCCTCTGAGTAGTGTTTGTAGAAGGGACCAGGCGAAGCCTTCTCTAGGAGTGTGTGTGTGTCCTTCTGGGAAGCAGCTATAGGATTCATCTCAAGTATACAAGCCTGGGGTCATATATATATTTTTTAGTGTTGCAGGCAGCTGACTCTGCTGTTCCCTCCCCAGCTTTCTCCTGGGTCACTGCCCATCTATGAATTCACTAAATCAGTGTCACTCAAAGTGGGGTCCCCAGGCACTTGCAGCAGAATTACAAATGCAGGATCCTGAGCCCAGTGCCAGATCTTTGAACTGAAACCCCAGGGGAAATCTCATCCAAAAAACTCCCTTTAACAAGTTGCCCAAATGCTTATTACTGCTAAGTTTGATAATTTCTGTGGCAGTCTAGAAACTGAGAAGGAGATCTTTTTCTTTTTTTTAATCCCTAGCTCTGGGAAGACCGGCCACCCTTTGTTGAATGCTGGAGAAATGTCTAAATGCAAAGCACAAAGCTACAGGATTTTTCCTCATCTGAAGACCCTTGGAATGGTTCTATTCAGGCCTAATATTCAGGAGGTAAGCACTAGTAAGGCTATAGATTTACCAAAATATTAAAATTCTTCCATAGTGGGTAGTAGGTAACCATTGTTCTGGGCTCTATCCTGTCCCACTGGCCCAGCTGCCCAGGCTTCTCCCTTGGACTGCTCTCTGATCCAGCAACTAAAGGGTTAACCCTTTGTCTAGCAAGGGGTCTCATCTATTCTCCCTGGCCAGCATAGGTACCAGTCAGCTCCTTATAGGTCCAATCAGTGTGGTGCCTTACCAGTGGGCTTGTGCCTACGTCCCTCCCCTAGAGAGGGAGGTGGGATTGGGAAGGAGGTCCTTGGGTGGATGGTACCCTAGTCAGTTTACCTTGACTCTGTTACTCTGTTATCAGGGTGCCCCTCCCCACATGTCCATGAGGCCATAATGGATGGACTCCTAGTGGGTGAGATGACATTCCTGGGGTAAATGCCCCAGGTTATGGCCACCACCAGCTGAAGTACTACCCCTAGAGATGCTCTTCCATGGCTTCTTCTGGGAACTGCAGCCTCCATGGCACTTCAGATCTGAGGGATCCTGGAAGAGACTGGGTGAGTTCGAGCCATGCAAGAATTTGAGTCTACAAACATGAGGGTTCTCTGGGCATGCTTTGACAGATGAGAGTCTATTTGGTATAGATGGTGCATGCAAGGGTTAGTGTGGGGGCTGGGTGAAGTATGGGGAAACAGGTTCTCTTTTCATTTATTTGGCCAAGTTTGCTAAAATCACTGAATGCTCTACTGTCATGGCATTAGCCACATTGCTTTTAATAATAAAAATGAGGGCAAGTATTTACATAGTTATTATCCTGTGCCCAGCACAATTCTTTTTTTTTTTTAAGATTTATTTATTCATTCATGAGAGAGACAGAGACACAGGCAGAGGGAGAAGCAGGCTCCATGCAGGGAGCCTGATATGGGACTTGATCCCAGATCCTGGGATCATGCCCTGAGACGAAGGCAGACATTCAACCGCTGAGCCACCCAGGCATCCCTCGCATAATCCTTTTTTCTTTTTTCTCAGCACAATTCTTAATTCATTTGAGTTACTATGATCATCACCATATTACATAGATGAAGAAAGTGAGACCCAGCAGTTAGTTAAATCTCAAGTAGCAAAGTCATGATTCGAACTCCAGCACCCTGAGATTAGAGTCCAAAGTTATAAACGCCACTTCTCTTCTTCAGTTTACATTTAGAAAGTTTAGTTTTTGTGTGTGACTTAGTTGGTAACAGAGAACAGGAAATATATATATATATATATATATATATATATATATATATATACCCTGTAATACAATGGATGGAAACATTTTGAATGCAATTTCTGTCAGTTCAGCAGAGGAGAGAGGAGTCAGCACCATGAACAATATTGCTGATATTAAGAGAAATTCTCTACCTACTGACACTCCATAATTAGCCTAACGATTATCAGGGTATTGGGGAAGTCATTGGAAAAGTTCCCTGTATATTCCTATGTCAGTCATGGCTCAGACAGGGGCATTGTTTACCTAGTAGCAGCACGTCAAACAAAAGTTCAGCAATCATTTTTAAAGATCAACAAATGATTTGGATAGTATTAGAAATTGATGAGCTACTTGGATGAAAACTCATATATATATATGTATGCTTCTATTTAGAGAATGCTGAGAATTAAATGTTTTAAATTTATATGTTGATTAACTACTTACAGGGTTTTAAATATTTTATCACTACATCTTTGCTGATTCAATTCTTCATTTTTTTTTCCTTTGGCCCACGCTTGTCAACTGGGAAAAAGACTAGCTCTCTGACTGAATTCTGATGTCAAGCTGTATCCCTTTTCTGTCTCAAATTTGCTCCCTGTGTGGCTCACACTTCTTTGCTAAAGAAGGAGGTAGACTTTGGCTTTAGGTGGAAAAGGCTATCCTCATTATTGAGTGGCAACGCAGGCAAAAAGACTGTTCCTCAGTAGCCTATTGCTTCCTTCTCTAAGCCCAGGTAATTGAGCTGTCATATTTAAAGTTTTATTGGTTAAGATTTCAAGTTAGGACTGGAGCCCTTCTTTTGCAGTTCCTGCAGAGCTACATGTGGAAGAGAACAAATGGAAAACTCAGTGATGAGCTCTGAATAAGGCTGCAAGAAACAAAGAGTAGCCAGTCCCTATGGTCTCAAGGAACATTTAAGGGCAGGGAGTTGCTTAGACACTTAAAAACAGAAAGGAGATTCAAAACTCTTCCATTTAGTATGTCAAAAACAGCTCAGAAGCATAGTATGTGATGATTGGGGCAAAGCATTACAATTTCTAGCCAGTCCAGTCATGATTCTCTGGCAAACTGCACAGTCATGGTTATGATGCATTGGGATAAGAGGTGCTACATACATGTTAGATATTACATAAATGTCAGGAATGATTATTGTTTGTTAATAGGGGCTAAACTGTTCCTAAGCAAAACTGACTCCCAGCCAACAACAGCGGTAGCAGAGATTCTAACTCCCGAATAACCCATGAGCATGGAATATTCACCTCTGCTTCTAGAAAGAGCTTAGTTGTGATCTGGGGTTGAAAACTGGTTGGGGTGGTCCCAGTGCCACCACTTGCTCAAGTGACTTCAGGCCAGCTCCCTAGCCTCCTGGAATCTGCCTTAATTCATCTGTAAAATGGGGATAGTAATTACACCTGCCCTACTTCTCCTTCCTGTGCTAGGTGGTTGTGAGAATCAAGGGTGTTCACATGGATGCGATTGCTTCGTGAAGGGGGAGACGCTGCAAGAATGACAGTGGTCATCTAGGATAGGCTGGTATTTAGCCTATGCCTTCCCTTTGAGTCCTACTCACAAGGGGAAATCCGAGTGGAAATTAAACTGGGGATAGGGCTGGTGTGTCTGGCCGATGCTGAAAACGCCAGGCTCCTTCTCTCACGGAGCTGTCAGGAAGATACTGCAGACCAGGCTCCCGGATCCTGCATTTTGGCTCTGGCTCTGCCACTTGCCAGCCTGTGAGCTTGGGCGAGTTACAGAGGAGGCTCTGGAAGTGATCGCCAAGGGCCCTTCCGGCTCTGACGCTGAGTCTAAATCAGGCTCATCACTTGGCTCTAGCTGTGATTCACCTTTCGCCTCCTGGAGAAACTCCCCTCCAGCTTCTCAGACGCACGAAGCTGGGGTCTTGGAAAAGGTGGGGGCTGTGTATTCCATGTGAGGGTGCACAGTAAAGAAGTTACTCCCTTGGAGGTGAGGTGGGGTAGGGGACGGTGAAAAGGGGTGCCGAACGTTCTGGCAAGGCAGGATTCAGGGAACACTCTAATGAGGTCACGACTGTCGCAGGCGAAAAGGAGCTGGACATCTGCTGGTGGGGGAAGGGGGGAGCGTCTTGCATTTCTGCTTGCAGAAAGTCTCTGCACCCTTTAGCACCCTCTTAGCCCACTACCCCCTGTCCTCATCCCCACATCTTTCCAACGCAAGCAGGCCTTGCTCGTAGGAGAGCCCGTGTCCGTGCCTCCTCCGTGGTCCTGTCTGAAACCGTGAGGATTGTTTCCAAGCTGACTCACACCACTAATGTCAGGGAGCCGTGTCACACGGCGCTGGGCTCTGCAAGCTGTTGCTTGCGCGGTCGCCGCCGCGGCCGCCGCTCCCCGGCGGGTGCATCAGGGTCCGCTCTTGGGGCGGGGGCGGGGCGGGGCGGGGCGGGGCCGGGGCGGAGTCCGCCCCCTCAGCGCGCCGGCCCCGCCCCTCCTTCTCTCCCTCCCCCGCGGACCGCAATGATTTAGAAGTTCAGGAATCCCACGTGACGTCACCGGGGGGGTGATGTAATGCACTCTAAATAGAATGTATTGTAATCTTTGCTCAGTCCAACGTGGTCCCTTCACCCGGGCTCCGCTCTTGCCTTCTCCACACTTGTTTGGTAAGTTCCTAAAAATACGGCTCGGCCACTTCTGGGGCTTTTGCATTTAGCTACTTTTGTTGCACTTGCCGCGGGAGCCATCTCGGGAGCGTACTTGATTTGCAGGGGTTGGTTCTCGGCAGCAGCCGCGAGATTACTTGGTCCAGTGGGCAGGTCACAGGGCAAGGAGTAGGGAAGATGCGATGCATTTTTTTTTTTTTTTTTGGAGGGTGATCTGTGTTTGTAAACACTTTGGCGGACCAGAGGGAAGTCCGGCCCTAAATGCTGGTGGACTGTGGAATTCTGCTGTGTCCCGAGGCCACTCCAGAGACCCCCACGCCGTGTCCGTGCCGGAGCGCGTCTCGGTGGCCGCCGCGCCGTGCGACTGGAGGGATGCTAACGTGGAGCGAGCGCCGTGTCCTCCCCGGCGTGGTGCGTGTGTGGGAGCGCGCGTGTGTTTCCCCGACGCGGGGAACAGTCATGAATCGGGGGTGTGTGTTTGCCTCCAGAGACCTGGCCAGGTGCGGACCCCTCCAGAGGTGCGGCCAAGCGGCGGCAGCGGCGGCGGCAGCGGAGACGGCGAGCCAGGAACCTCCCCCCGCGTCCCCAACTTCCCGGTGTTGCGGCGGAACCCCCGGAGAAAGTTTGCAAACTTCCAGCGGGCGCGGCGAGGACGCCGGGGTCACCTCGGGGGCGGGCGGGGGGCTCGCTCCCTCCCGGTGCCGAGCCTGCTGCTGCCACCTCTCCCGCAGGGCTGCCCGCCGCAGCTGGTGGGCGCGCGCGCCCGGGGAGGGGACGGGGCCCTCGAGGGGCACTTGGCTGTCGCTGCAGGCGCAGAGAGCTCGAGGGCGGCGCGGCTCGGTGCGCTCTCACTCCTGCAGCCGTCTCCTGCCTCCGGCCGGTTCTCGCTGGCATCGTTACCCCCCCCACCCCCACCCCCCGCCGCTGCCCCCAAATGACAGCTCCCGCTTTTGCCGCGGCGGCGCGGCGGCAGCTCCCGGGACCCCGCGGCGGAGCCTTCCTCTGGCGGCAGATTTCTCCACGCAACCGCTTAAACTTTTCGCGAAGTTCTTAGAGGGGCAAGACGCGCCAAGGAGCCGAGGACACGTTTTTCTCCCGACCACCGCATCCCGCTGCTCCTTTGCAGTAGAGATGTTTCCGGGGGGAGGGAGTATCCGGTAGAAAAGCCGCAGGCCTTGTGCACCTCCTCCCCAACTTTGCGTGCACGGGGGCCACCCCCCCACCCCCCACTTGATGCTTGTTCGAGGCCAGAAACTGGAGCGGGTTGCTTGTGTATGGCGTTGTCACAGAGTCCTCCGGGTGTGTTTGATTTTTATTTTTCCCTCCCTCTCTGACATGTGTCAAGGAATAAAGGCTGGATACAGGTCCATTACGTCATTCTGCAGGCCAGTAAGTGTTTGATTAACAGCTTCAGATACTCAAGAGTTCGGGGGTTTAGAAATGCTGACAAAGCAACTCTGCTTCCCATCCCACCCCCAACATACTCCCACAACAGCCCGTTCCCTGGTTCCCTGGGCATCTTTATTGCCCTCTCCTCCTGGCACCCCCTCCTTCTCGACCCCCTCTCCCGCCCGCACCGTTGTCACTCTGGCCCCGCCTCCGCCTTTTACTGCTTTCCCTGGGGCGATCACTGTCCCTGGAGTGTGGGTAAGAGCTTCTGGGGTCCGAGGGGAGCACGGTACCTGATAGACGCACACACAATCTGCCCTTTTCTATTATTTAAGAAAGGCACCAGCGATCCCTCTTCTGCAGGGCGAAAATGCTCGGTCCTGATAGGAAAGGCATCTCAGGAAGCGTTTAGAGTCGTTATGATGACACTGTGTCCCCGTGGTGACTTAGGAAAGCAACACACCCACTGCAAACAAAGTACATACTTTTACCTAGCGCCTTCCTCCTAACCGGTTAGCGGAAGGGGGGGCGGGGGGGAGACCAAGAAGTGAGGATGCTGACTGTATCCAGTTTAGCTGAAAGAATCAAGATTCAGCGTTGCATTTGCAAAAGCGAGGGGACATGAGTCGTTGAACCCAAAGCACCTTCCAATAAATTGGCGAATGTATTTCTTTCTCTTAGCCTTAAGATTCTATATTTAAAGAGGAAGTTGAATACTTTAGTCATAGAACTGAGTCAGAATCTTCGAATCTGGCAGTTGAAGTAAAAACACTGTGTGTGACGTGTTTAAGGGATAAAAGTAAAAAAGAACTCTGAGTGGGGGAGGGTGTGTGTGTGCAGCAGAAATCGAATTAAAAAAAAGCTACTGACAGTTTTGGATCGAGTGGGGCAGAGGGTTTGGGTGCCCTCTGATTTGAAGTTGACGGAAGCTAAATTAAGGAACATTTATATTCTGAGTATGTGGGAATTTCGTGAAGAACACATGTTTTGTTATAATCAGATCTACTTTCTTCCAAGTGAAACAGCCATGCTGTAGAGTAGGCATTTGTGAAACTTCCGTCTGGGGTCTAATTGACATCCTTCCCCAAGTTTGCAGCGGTATTTATTATTTATTCACATCTAGAGATGAAATAGTATAACCCCTACAGAATGCTTGTGCATCTAAAATGTTAAACTTCTTGTTTGTGATGCAGAGACCTAAGGGAAAAATGGCCCGGGTCACCAGCACTGGAGAGTGTGATTAATGATCAGTGATTTAGTGATCAGTGATTAGTGGTTTTATTCAAACTGTTACCTCTGACCAGAAGCACACATCAGAGGATTAACAGGCTCTTTAGATAAATGCTCATTAGTGGAAGGGGAAAAGCAAAGATAATAGGCATGCACCCAGGGACAACTTTCGAAGAAAATCATTCCCCGTCTTCAGAATAATAAGCTCTATTAACAGAAAGCCCTTTTAATTTAAAACTTGCTTTTATCTTGTAAATCAAAGTTAGATGTAAAAGTTTGTAGTGCCATTATAACCTAAATTTTCCCATATCCACTCGATGTGGATTATCTCAGTAGCGATATTTTTTTTTTATTTAAGTAAACAATTGGACCTTCAGAGCAGCTGAACCCTGACAAGTTCTTAACTCCCAGGGTTTGAAGGTGTCCCCCCTTCTAGAATGGCGAGTGCAACTTGCTAGCTAGATGGCGCACTGTTATTTGGTGTCCTGTGCTGTTGTAGTGCAGGAGTCTCAAGGAGCAAGTAGCTGCTTGCGAGGTGTTCTTCCACACTTCCAACAAAGTTGATTCTGTGTAGGGTTGGAGGCTAGACAGTTCTACAAGTTTTTAGTCACATTTTCCATGTCAGTTAAATCTGGGGAGTTCAAGGCTACTGGAAAAATTAGTCTCATTACTAAGAGAAACTTAGCGAACGAAGGAGGAAAGGAGGTACGGGAGTCCAGGAGGTACCTCTGGGTTGCAGAAGTGATTGTAAAACACCAGACTTGTTCCTTTTTTTTTTTTTTTTAAACTAAAAGCTAGTTTCACAATCTTGTGGTCTGAGATTCTGAGGCAAATACTCAAAGATTTATTTTCTTCCTAATCTTGCTGGTGAAAAAGAAGTTACTAGAAAGAAAGGAAGAAAAAACCTGATTTGGTGACTGCAGGAAGCAACACGTTGCTGATTCTATTCTACAGATAATGGTAAGATGATGTTTCTTATGCTTATGAAGCAGAAAGGAACTTTGCATTTGGTTAAATGAGGCCGATCTTATATTTTCATAGATGGAATTCAGAAATGGAATTCTTATTTCACACCGAATTTTAATGTTGCCTTTGTCGGTTTCCTGGGACTTGGTGGCATTTTGTGTGGAAGGGGTGTGTGTGTGTGTGTGTGTGTGTGTGAATAAGACCATTATTTTCTGGGTAAAATAATGTTCACGGGCATGTGAACTGCAGGAGGGTAGCTATGAAGCATGTTAAGTAATGTGTCAGGTAAGAATTCCTTTTTCCACAGGCCTTCATGAATCACTTTAATAAGTACTTAAGTTTTAATAAGGAAGGCGTTTTTAAAAACGAAAACTAAAAATGAAAATAAAACAACAACAAAAAAACATTCTCCACACCCAAACTTAGATGTGTATTCCCCTGAAGTAGGATGCTGTTGATTGAATATCAGCTATTATTTTAGTTTTAATACTTAAAAAGAAAATAATAATAGAACTCACTGGTGCCTTCCTATAAATGTCCTCATTTTCCTTTGCATCATTTTATACAGATCTGTTATTTTAAAATCCTGACTGATGCATAACGATTTGTATTTTTCAACCTTACTGGGGGTAAAACATATTTGCTCTATTGATAATATCTTTAAGCTGTTTTTGAATGTAAATTGCTGATATCCATAAACTGTCAAGAAGTCAGTTGTGACCTTATATAGTTTCTGCATGAGTAGATAGTTTATTAGAACATTCCCACAAAAACATGGACCCATCTCTGTGACATTGCAGCTTTTATTTGAATAGAAGTTTAATTGAATGGTAGTTTGCCAGAGAGACTTTTCCTGTATAGCTTTTCAATTATAGTAGGTCAAAGGTTTTCATACAATTAATTGTCAGTTTCCCACACCTGTGGATTCAAAACCAATCAATCGTGGGTTTTCATGGCTGTTGGTACCGATGTCAAGTTCCTGGTCTCCTGATTTCTTACGATAATTTGCCTTTTAGCAACCATGCATCACTTTCCTATAGTATTTCCTCAGCCTTGGAGTTTGTTTCTTATTAAACTGAAAATTGTTTTGTGGGAAGGTGATATTTGCTGTACCCTCAAGATGTGAACTTTGTGTTTATAGTTGGTTTTCTTCCGATTGCGTTGTTGGATTAAAATTGGGGATTTGAGTGGACTTATTATGTTTGTCATATTTTTTTCCCCTTCTTCTTCACTTCAAAGCAATGCTGTTAGTCACAAAATTAATGTGATCATGGCTGGTGTTTCCCATCTATACGCTTCTTTTGCTTCTTACAAATTGGATTTCTACAGCAATTTAAGATCTTTTTTTAGAGACAGCTTTCTTGGATGAAGATGGAGCAATGATCTCAGTCAATTCATTATCTTGTCCAGTTTGACTACCAGCTGTATTATGGGAATCTACCAGTACTTTTTATAAATTGTGTTTAAAAATGTATATCTAGTACTATCTCTCTGAATGCTATTTAAGAAAATTATGCAACTGAGATAAGGTAATAAACTAGGCAGCAGTAGCCTTAAACATTGAAGTGTGAGGAAGAAGCACTTTCAGATATGCTAAGCAGACTTAAAGAACCTTTTTGTATTGCTATTTGTAAACTAAATAAGCCATCAATTTTGTGGCATTGCTTTAAATAGAAACTCTGACACTTTAAAAAATGACCATCATGTTTAATGTTTTCACTAAAAAGTTCTTCTATTTTGTAATTTGGAAAAAAAAGTGAGCAATTAGTGATTTTGAGGATCCATTAGTATTCCATTGTTGGGAATCACAAATCATGGATTTGACATGAGAGAAAGAAGAGAGAGAAGGCTTTTAAAAATTTTCAGGTACTGATAACAGTATGCCAGAGACAAGAGTTAAATTTTTGTTGCTTATATTGAGACTCTGGGACTTTCAAACTAAAACTTACATTTTGGATACATTTCAGATGTTACATTGGCATTTTTGTATTTCTTTCTGTCACTCTGCTGCTCATTTATGTTTTCTGAAAGATGGATCAGAATCAATTTAACACTTTAAAAACACATATTTTAGTTGCTTCCTTCTATTTCCTCAAGGTTTACATTTCTAATCTCTACCCTAAAATTAACAAAGATTGGAAACTATCATGTTGGTGTTTGGCTTGAGCTAATCTTGGAGAGTAAGAATTCCTTCTGGACCAGGGATTTCGATGGCCAAGTTGAAAGGCTTGCTATAGTGTATGCAGAGCCAGAGCTGGGGAGGTCTTCTCATTGATAGACCAACCTTGTCACTTTACAGAGGAGAACCCAAGGCCTGGTTATATCCTGTGGCTCACTGAGGCCCAGAGCTAAAGACTGCCAGACTGAGCCTAAAAGCCACGTCCCTGCCTCCAGGTCAGGTTCTCTTTCCATGAGCCAGGCTGCCATAAATGGTCGTGAATGAAACATAACCCATGGCTTTGGATGCTTTGCTCTTTTCAAGCCTTTTGATCACTAACTTTTCGAAGACAGTTCTTATCAGATCTTTTGAATGAATACCCTAACCATAAAAACTGTCATTTCTGTTCTGTTTATTCTGACATATCTGTAATGTTAATTTTTTTCACATTGACCTCCTTATTGGAAAACCATTCTTCTTATTCTTCGCCATTATTATTAGACATGCCTTGTAAAACAGTACTGTCCAGATTTCATTTGAGACTAAACACCAGGCAGGATTAAAGATGTTCTAAAAGACTGTTGTAGGATAAGGCAGTAACTTTTGTTACTTCCTTTCTTTTCTTAATCACCTTTGAAGAAGGGATCCGTAAAATTATTTAAAATTAAAATAAATCCTCTTTCTTTTTGTCAGATAGACAAACAAGCGCTATTTTCACTCTGGCAGATGTACTTTTGCCCAGAATCTGTCTCTGTAGTATATTATCTTTCCAGGTTGGTATATACGAAAGTGTTTGGAGGCGACTATTACTGTATCAGAAGTGAGTTGAGTCTAGAAGTATGCTGTTTGAGGTTTGACTGGCAAAACTTGACTAATCATAGCTAATAGAAATCATGCATGCAACATAGGGGGCTCCACAGCACCACACATTTGATTTAAGATGACATTTAGGCTATGCTGTATTTAGGATGGGGAACAAGACAATCTCAACAGAAAGAAATCTTGAATGCATCTACTGTATGTGTTATTTGGCTTGACCCATAGGTTTCCTTTCCAGCTCTTTGCATGAACACTTTATATCAGAATTCAGGTCTCTTTTATTCTTTTATTACACTGAGGAGCCCCTGTGTTGCATGATTCCTCAACTACAACACATTTCAGCCAATTTTATGCAATTCTCTCTCTGCTGGCTTCCCAAGGGGGAAAACCACATACAACAAAAAACATCTTTGTTTTTGTTTGAATTAGCTGATTATAAGAAGAAATACATTTTATCTCCATTTGCCAGATCTGGTACGACCCTTTCACTTTATCAAAACAAGATCTTCTTCTCTAAGTAAGCGATGATGCTGTTTGACTTCTGAATGATCAGGTTCTAATCATGCAACAGAGGGTAGAAAGCCTTGAGGATAAAATCTGTTTCCACCAGGGTGGCTAGGCGTGATGTAGCACGCCGTTAGGAAGAGCCCGATTTGCCTTCCTGCAATGACAGCATTGTCCAGAAAAACACTGCCTTCTGGGAGGAAAGACCATCTTCTCAATTCTCAAGCTCACTGATGGCTGTGTTGAAGATGACTCTCAGAATGCTGAGGGTTTCTGAGGTTATTTATTAAATTACAACATGGTAAAACATCCACAGGCTAGAATTTGACTATCTACATCTTAAAAGCCTTAATGGTCTTCTTCATCCATTCCCTGCATTTTCCTTATGCTAATATTTTTCTAGATTTATTTTTAAGCATCCATTCTGGTTACTCTGCTTTTATGAGTAACCCTACAATAACAAATCACAAGTGTGTGCGTAACGGGATAGGGGACATTTTTCCATAAGGGAAATAGGTTTTAATATCCAATCTTAGGAGAAGTAATTAGCAAGACAAAAGAGAGAAAGGTTTGAAATCCAATTGATGGCATCACAGGCTCTGCTGTAGCTCTGCCAAACAATGTGGTTTATGGCAACAGGAAAAGACTAAGACTGAGAGGGGGAATCCCTTCAACTCATTATGCTTCTCTGCCTCAGTTTTTTTGTTTGTGATAAAAAGAGTGTTAGTTGTGACCAGCGCTGTTCAACAATGGAAACCATAAATGCAAGTCACCTTTGTAATTATGAATATTCTAGTAGCCACATTAAAGAGGTAAAAAGAAACAGTTAATTTTAATACCATATTTTATTTAACCCTAAATATCTGAAATAGTATCATTTCAGCATATAATCAATATAAAAATGTTGATGCGATCGATACCTTGTGGTTTTTTTTTTTGTTGTTGTTGTTCCTAAATCTTTGAAATCCGGTATGTATTTTACAGTTATTTCACGTCCAGGTTCAGGCCGGTCACAGTTCAAGTGCTCTATAGCCACATATCAAGTGACCGTGGTGTCAAGCAATGCAAATCTACACTCTGTTTCAATGGTTCTTAGTCATGGCAGCCCAGTAGAACCACCTGTGGAGTTTGTGAAAAGTACTGATACCTACTCCGCATCTCCAATTCTGATTTGATTGGTTTGGGGTGGGGGCCTGGGCCTTTGTATTTTTAAAAGCTCCAAAAGTATTTCTAATATAGCCAGGTTTGAGGACTGAAATTGTAACTGACCTCTGTGGTATCTTCTGCTCCCATATTCTGTGATCCGTTGACAGATAGGGATTGCAGGAAAGCATTCAGAGTTCAAGAGCAAGTGGTTGTCATAGCATGCTGCACACTATAAAATGTATTTAGGAAATGTAATCAATAAAAATTAAAATGCATAGATTGAATGACTAGAAGACAACTCTATGTGCTACAGATGAACTCTGCTTTGTATGAGTTTCAAATATTTTAAATGGTTTTAGATGGTTTGCTTCTCCCAAAATCTTTTTTTATTTTAAAGATTTTATTTATTCGTGAGAGACAGAAAGAGGCAGAGACATAGGCAGAGGGAGAAGCAGGCTCCATGCAGGGAGCCTGATGCAGGACGGGATCCCAGGACCCTGGGATCATGATCTGAGCCAAAGGCAGATGCTCAACCCCTGAGCCACCCAGGTGTCCCTGTCCCAAAATCTTTATGTATGGTTTGGTTTACATGCAGCCTCTTAGAAACCTTCCAGTTTGGAAAAGATGAAGATTGTCACAATTTGGGTATTTTGCTAGTTTATTTCTTTGCCCCAGTACTACTTGTCTTTAGCTCTTTTTGGAGGGAAAAATCTTACTGCATTTAAGACATCTGGCTCCCCTTGTGTTTCTCTCTAAGCTTTTCACAAGCTCTGTGTCATTGCAGAGACCAGACTTGCCCTTGCCCTCTGCTCATGTCAAAATGGTAGTTCCAGCTCCTTGACTTAAAGTGTTTATTCTTTGTCATCCTTTAAAATGTTAGAAGAATCAGTATTTCTCAGTGCACACCAGAATGTTCTCCTTTAATACATTTTTAACACTGTGCCAGGTTGTGCATTGACTAACGGGTGCAAAGAACCAAAAATTAAAAATAATGAGTTCCAAACTCTGTACCATCTTCTTTCCAAGTCAACAAGCAGTATTGTTTGTGGAGGGGAGGAGAGACCTCAGGGATGATCCCTTGTGACTTCGTGCTGCTGAAAGCCTCTGCATTCCCGAATTTGTGAGTCATCCCACCCCGAACCTCTCTCCGTCTCCCCTGCATAGTGGTCTGTTTCCAAGTTCATGTCTATGTGGCCATGTGCTTTTTAAACATGACTTACAGCCATTTCTAGGTGCAGAATGGCACATTTCTCTGTATTTTGTGGTGATAATATTTGTGTTTTCTGTCATGTTCTTCACTGGGAAAATTTTAACTTCCATTTATGAGAAGAAACTGAGGGATTGACAAGGCAAAGCATCGTGTTCATTAACTAGAAGGGTGTGAGACAAAGGCTCCCATTTATTAGTGCCTAAAGATAAGCACCACTCTGGGTGGCTTCCAGGTGGGGATTTTCCAGTTGTGTATATGATTGCATTTGTCTTTGAATTCGCAAATAACATTTTTTTCTAATGCTTTTGCATGCATTATTTGCACTTAAATGATTTCTCTGCTAATAACTCTTGCTACTCAGCTCCAGGCTACATGTACCTGGATTGATTAACAAATACATCTGGGTATACCAGCCTCTTAACGTGGGATCTATTCTAAAAGTTGCATGGAGACATCTGTTAAAAACCTGTGTTTTTAGTGGTATCTAGGGAAACTTTCTCTAAGGCTACTTCATGATTGACTGTTGAGGACTTTGTGGAAAGACAATGAGATTAAAGATGTAAGTGATTCAACTCTTTTAGGGATTGAAAGTAAAGAGTTTTGGGTATTCATTCACTGAGCAAGATAGAGAGCTCCTGAATTATCTTCAGTAGAAGATTTTAGCTCTTGTTTTACCAATGTACTGTCTTCACACTTGGCCTGGAGTCATTTGCTTTTGAGTATTTGGTTTTTGTTTTCTTCTAACAATGACTAGGGTTGGGCTTAACTATGAGCAGTTTCTGTCTGCACCTCTAGGTCTTCCATGGATGAGATACAAGCCATGATTAATAATGTAGTCTGTGACCAGTACCAGCGATGGGTTATTTTGGGTCTTTTTCTAAGCATTATACTAAAGTTAAAGCAGTTTCAGTATCCACACATATATGTGGTTATGGTTGTTAAGCTTCTATATAAATAAAAACCTTGGCCAGTGAGGACCAGGATGTTACTGGCATATATATTTGCAAATGTGATTATCATCTTTTTTAGGATGCTCATGGATAAACTGCCCTTCTTTTGGGCAAATATCTGTTTATCACTTTGATTTAGATACAGGTATTATTGATTAAAAGATATTGTTAGATTAAAAAAATTGAAACTGTATTTAAGACACTCTTCTTTACTAATGTGGCCTGTTCAAGCACACATTGTTTACAATTTCGTCTTCCAGCTTTGCAAAGCCAGATGACTAATAACCACCATTCTTAGTGCTGTGCTGGTGGACGTCATCAAAGATGATGGTGCACAGTGTTTTGGCACCATGAAGCAGCATGTAATTTGAAATTGTACTTTTTGTTAAATACCCATACTAATCTCCAAATCATTCAAAACATTAAAAAGCAAAACAAAACAGTGATGTCTGCTTATTGGATGGAGGCAGCACTGGCAAAGATGCACATTTTTTTTTTTTCATGTGCCTTAGGAGCACTCACAAAAACAGGGATAAAAAAATTACATGTAATTATTTGGCATGCCCTTTGGAAGGAACATTTTTAAGATAGACAGATTAACCCTTTAACCCAAAGTTCATTTTTACCCTTTTCAGGAAATGTGCTCCCCCCCTGCAAGGCACAAAACCCATAGTATCTTTAAAAGGAAGGTTGTAAATGGGATGCTTTCTCTTTCTTTAATATTTTTTTTAAAAGATTTTATTTGTTTATTCATGAGAGACACAGAGAAAGAGAGGCAGAGACATAGGCAGAGGAAGAAGCAGGCTCCCTATGGGGAGCCTAATGCTTGGAACCCAAGATCATGACCTGAGCAGAAGGCCGATGCTCAACCACTGAGCCACCCTGGTATCCCTCTTTATTTAACTTTTTTTTTAAACTTTTATTTATTTATGATAGTCACACACAGAGAGAGAGAGAGGCAGAGACACAGGCAGAGGGAGAAGCAGGCTCCATGCACCGGAAGCCCGACGTGGGATTCGATCCTGGATCCCCAGGATCGCGCCCTGGGCCAAAGGCAGGCGCTAAACCGCTGCGCCACCCAGGGATCCCTATTTAACATTTTTTAAAAAAGATTTTATTTATTTAAAAGAGAGAGAGAGAACACAAGCAGGGGGAGAGGCAGAAGGGTAGCGGGAGGGAGAAGCAGGCTCCCTACTGAGCAGGAAGCCTGATGCAGGGCTCGATCCCAGGACCCTGGAACCATGACTAGAGGGAAAGGCAGACCGATTAAGCCACCCAGGCGCCCTCTTTATTTAACATCTAGCAGATGTTTTAGGAGGTCTCCTTAGGAAGTTTTATATTTCTTTATATAGTGTTAGTTACTTAATGTTTGTTTAAAAAAAGAGGGGTTTCTGGAGGTGGGTTGCACAACGATGTGACTGTACTTCACACTACTGAACCATGCACTTAAAAATGGTTTACGTGGTTAATTTCATAAATTGTGCATTTTAATACAATTTTTAAAAAAGAGAGGGATAAGGTTTGAATGCAGCCATTCCCCAGATGGAGCCATAGAATGCATAGACCACTTATTCCAACTTAGGTATCTTAGTTGGAAGAGCAAAAGTCTAAAGAGGACTTGTGCATTTCTGGTCAGTGCAGAGAGATGACAGGTGTGTAATGTGATTCTGATGCATAGAGTAATCCAGGGAGGATAACAGCACTAAATGCCTTTTTTTCTTGGAGACTGGCTTGGATCTTGATGGGTTCTGTGTATAGAAAGCTGTATTATTTAATTTGAAAAACACACCATTTGGCATTATTGGAACATGTCTGTTTGAATTGACTTGATTGCCTTTCTCAGTGTAAGGGTATGCTCAACTGATATGCTTAGATGAGAAAAAAATAGACCTCTAGTGCCTGTAAGGAAATATAAGCCCATGCTTCCCTCCCTTCCTCCTTTCCTCCCTTCCATCCTTCTTCCCTCTCCCTTTTTCCCTTTCTCCCTTCCTTTATCAGGTTTTTAATGAGAACCTATTATGTGCCAGGTACTGGGGACTCATGGCCAAAGCCAAACAGGGTCACTTTGTTCCCAGAGCTTACTGGTAGGAGAGATACCAGATAGGTCAGTACTGTAGAATATTGTGGGGGTGCAAGTCTGGAAGCAGAAAGCCCTGTCAGGGGAACTAGTGTGGTTTGTCCAGGCAAGACATGATAGTGGATTGGCTACAGTGGTGCCAGATTTAAAAAACAGATCAATATGACTAGGGGATTGATTACTGGAATATGAGGGGAAAGAAGAGGGCCTTCCTCATTCTAAGGGGAGAGGGAGCCTGGCAGGAAAAGTTTGACCCAGTATTGAAGCCCGGATTGTCCTTTGCGGTGGTAGAGGAATGGAGGGTTTCTGGTCTAGTGCTCTGTGGACATGTGTCTGAATCCTTGAACAAGAACAGAAAACTGTGAACAGAAACTCAAGAGAGCAACTATAACTAAAAACTGTAGTGTAGTCGTTGAGTTATAGGCATTGCAGTTTAGATAATTTCTGTTAGAAAGTAGCCTCTCTGAGAGACAGGCACCCACCTCCAAAGCAGCCTCAGCTGGGGCACTCAGTGGGGTCCAGGGCACAGCTCTGTGTGTTTGTTTGTTTCCTCGGGCTGCTGTTAACAAAGAACCATGGACTGGATGGCTGTCAGAAATTTATTTTCTCACAGTTTTGGAGGCTAGAGTTCCAAAGTCAAGGTATGTCAGAAGGGTTGATTCTTTTTGAAGGCCATGAGGGGGAATCGTTCTAAGTCTCTCTGTTTGGTTTATGGTTGGATGTTTTCTTTTTGTGTCTCTTCACATTATCTTCCTTCTATGTGTGCCTGTCTCTGTGTGCATATTTCCCCTTTTTATAAGGACACCCAGTCATATTGGATTAGGACCCACTCTAAGGAACTGATTTTATTTATTTTTTTTAAGATTTAATTTATTTATTTGAGAGAGAGAGAGAGAGAACATGAGAGAGCACAAACAATGGAGAGGGAGAAGCAGGTTGCCCATTGAGCAGGGAGACCAATGCTGGACTCAATCCCAGGACCCTAGGATCATGACCTGAGTTGAAGGCAAATGCTTAACTGAGCCATCCAGGTACCCCTCAGGACTTCATATTAACTTGACTACTTGTAAAGACTTTATCTCTGATAAGGTCACATTTTAGGGTACTGGAGGTTTGGGAGGATGCAATTCAACACATAGCAGTGGGTAAGCCTCTCAAGAAGGTAGCACCCAGAGCACTTACTAGTGGGATCCCACAGGAGCTGGCAGATAGGGAGTGATGTGGCTCATAACCAGACATTTTTTAGCACATGTTAAAAATAAACTTCTGATGGACCCCCAGCAAACCTTGGAACAAATCTTCAGAGATGAGGGTACACACATTACCAGGTGTGGACAAAGCCAGCAAAACAAGGCTACACTTTAAAAAAAATGATATGTATAAGTAGTTATATATATATTTATATATAGTACTGATAAATGAATTTACTAATATGGACATTGTCCTTGATTTGGCCTTGAATTTGTCTTCAAAGTTTGTGAAAGAGCAATGCTAAAAGGGCAATACCAACGTTTAACCTTGAGAACAAAGAATAAATACAATTAATTTGTCACCCTGCCAGGCTTAACAATCATTGTTTTGATGTGGTAGTATTTACTCCAAGGACAATAGCCACCAGTTCCCATACACAACACACACACACACATACTCACAATTGAACATAGACGTTTCAATGCAGGGGGAAAAATTCAGCTCTTCTAGTTGTAGATGAATAATATATGCCTGTGTGCTATCTCTGTTTTATACAATGAAAGCACAGAAGACAAAATTCTGTTTAAAAACATATCCTAATAAATAACAAATAATCCAATTAAAAATGGGCAAAGGATCTGAATAAACAGTTCTACAAAGAAGATATGCAGATGACCAACAAGCACATGAAAAGATGTTCAGTGTCACTAGTTACCAGAGAAATGCAAATCAAAACCATAGGGAGGGGCAGCCCGGGTGGCTCAGCAGTTTAGCGCTGCCTTCAGTCCAGGGTGTGATCCTGGAGACTCGGGATCCGGATCGGGTCCCACATCAGGCTCCCTCTCCCTCTCCCTCTCCCTCTCCCTCTCCCTCTGCCTGTGCTTCTCTCTCTCTCTCTCTCTCTCTCTCTGTGTGTCTCTCATGAAAAAATAAATAAAAAATCTTAAAAAAAAAAGAGAAAAACCATAGGGAGTTACCACTTTGTACTCTGTAAGATGACTATAATAAAGAAGACGGACAATAACAAGTTTCGATGAGGATGTGGACAAATTGGAACCTGCATACATTGCTGGTGGGATTGTCTAATGGCACAGCCACTTTAGAAGACAGTTTGGCAGTTACTTAAAAAATTAAACAAAAACCTTATGACCCAGCAATTCCATTTCTAAGTATACAGCTAAGAGAAATTAAAATATATGTCCACACAAAAACTTGTACACGAATGTTCATAGCAGTGTTACTCATAATAGCCAAAATGTGGAAATAACCCAAAGTCCATCAACTGATGCATGAATAAACGAAAGGTGGTTTATCCATATATTGGAATATTATTTGGTCGTAAAAAGAAATGAAGTACTGACACATACCACAACATGCATGAACCATTAAAACATGCTGAGAAAAAGTGTCAGACACCAAGGACTGAATATCCTATGATTCCATTTATGTGAAAGGTCCAGAGTAGGCAAATTCATGGAGAGAGAAGAAGGATTGGTGGTTGCTAGGGCTGAGAGTGGGGCTGGGGACCTGGGGGTGACCACAAAGGCATGTGTGGTTTCTTCTTGAGGTGATAAAATGTTCCAAAATTGATTGTGTTGTTATTTGCATAAATCTGTGAATATTCTTAGGACATTGAATTGTACACTTAAGTGGATGAATTGTATGTGAATTATATGTCAAGAAAGTTATCTAAACTTCATAAACTATATAATTCAAAAGATAACAGATAACAGAATCATGAAGATAAAAAGATAACAGATCATGAAGAAAAATACAGGATGCCAAGTTTAGTCAGGTTATATGCCAAATAGAATATTTTGATCCAATAACTTCTCTACATATTTCGGATGAATGTATTAAGATGAGCAGCGGAGAAAGGTTGATAGGAGCATTACAGATCTTGGAAATAGGAATGGTCAACTACTAAAAATCTTAGGGCATATGCAATGTGTCTCCAGATTATACCTCTCCTGGGCCAGGAGCCCTAATTTCTGAGTTCACTCTGGCCATTTCCTCCTAGATGGACTGCTGCTGTTCCTTAATTTTTAAATTGTTCCAACAGGAACTAATCTTCATACCATTTCTCCTTCTGACACACCCATTTCAGGAAGGGCCACCATCATCCTTTGGGTCCACAGCTTGGACGTTCAGTTGCTGACCTTGCCTTTCCCCTTGGTCAAGATGAACAGGTCATTGCCATGTCTTTTAGACCCTGCAGAGCAAAATCCTGTGATTTTTGTCCTTCTGCCCTGTCTCCTTCTCAACTACTTCTTTCTGTGAACCGAGAATTAAGGGGAACAGAATTATTTAATGTGTCTTTTTTGAGCTTACCCTCTTGATGTACTATGTCAGCCTTTAAAACAAACCTACCCAGGAGCTGGACTTAGCCCATTTTATAGATAAGGAAAGTGAGACTCACAGGGTAGGCAGGGGACAAACCAGTTAATGGGACAAAGGAAATGTGACCACTAAATGGAAGAATTGGGATTTACAACTGTTTTGGCTGGTCCTTGAGCTCAGACTTTCCACTGTGGCTACGAAATAAATCCTTCTACTCTATGGCTCTGAATGTCTCATTTCACTGCTCAAGAGCCTTCATCAACATCTGTTTTAAGCCCCCTTAGGCCAACCCCAGCCAGCATCCTTGTAGGTATAGCCCATATTCAACAAGATCCATAATAAACTCTTGTTTTTGTTGAGTGCCTCTCTGCCATGTTGAGGCTCTCCTCTTCCCTGGAACATCTGTCTATGGCCAGCACACTCCTTCCTCCCACCACTTCACCTTGTGCCTGTGCAAACACTCATCTCCTGATCTCCCCAAATAAAAACTAAATGCAGAATTAATTTCTTAGGATTTTCTTAATATTTTTCTTATGATTAGAAAATATCTTCAATTACAGTTCTTTTTATATTGTCATAAATTCCTTCTCTTGGTTTATAAGCTCCATAACAGCAAGAATTGACTCTTGCTTGGTGTTGATTTCCCTCATAGACCTTAGCATATAGTTCCTTATATAGAGTAGATAATCTTGAGTGAATTGATGATAGGGATACTCAGATGTTGTTCTTTGTCATGAATTTTCTATTACCAGAGGGAGATGTTTGATGTCTGTTGAGGGCTCCTGGAAAGACTAGCCCAGGGAAATTCTTCAGGTATATTGATGGACGTCCCTAAAGTATAAAAAACAATTGTAATAATATTTCAGAACTTCAAAAATGGAGTGAGATGAGGAAATCACAGAGAATTTCACAACCTCAAGGAGTCATTGATTTTTCATTTTTACATTCTCTACCATACCTGGTCCAGATAATAAGTTTTAAATAGTTTTAATCAGAACGTAGACACATTTTTAAAGGCTGCTTCCTTCACTTAAAACTATGCCACAGGCATTTTTTCATGTTGCTACATAGTTTTCAAAACTATGATTATGCATGATATTCCATGGAGTTGCTATACCATAATTTCTTAACCATCCCCTATTGTTTGACATTGAATTTTGTTGTGGATTCTTTTTTATGATTATAAAAAAACACATGACCAGTCTTTTGGCAAGAGAAATATATACTCTGAAGACCTTAATCTCCTTCCTCTTACGCTGGCTGAAAAAAATCTTCCTTTAAAGGGTTGAGCTTAGGCAAAAATGTGACAGAGCTCAGGTTTGTCTTGGGCACCCTCAGACTTTTATTCCTTTTATTTCTGCCCCTCTTCCTTTCACACATTCTGTTCCACCACAGTGCCTGTCATAGGAGCTCAGGATTGCCATCCTCCTCCAGACACTGATCTGTCTTTTACAAACCCTGCCTTTCTTGCCCCTCATCTCAGCTGGATTCTTTCTTTTTTTCTTGATCCTTGAATCAAGAAAAGGTAAGAAAGGTAAGATAGTAACCTACCTTTATTGAGAGTTTGTAATTTTATTACAAAAGGACTTCTGGAGGGATCCCTGAGTGGCGCAGCGGTTTGGCGCCTGCCTTTGGCCCAGGACGCGATCCTGGAGTCCCGGGATCGAGTCCCATGTTGGGCTCCCGGCATGGAGCCTGCTTCTCCCTCCTCCTGTATCTCTGCCTCTCTCTCTCTCTCTCTGTCTATCATGAATAAATAAATAAATAAATAAATCTTAAAAAAAAACAAAAAACAAAAGGACTTCTGGAGATGGCCAGGTGGTAGCCCAACAAAGTGCATCATCAAAGGTATGCCTTTGCTCTCTTTAGCTAGATCTCTTCCCGGTTCTAAGGATTTGTCAGTGAACCAACAGCAAAATCTCTATACAAATAGGTAAATACATAATGCATCATCATATAGCAGTAAGTGATAAAAAGAAAGATGAGACTGGGTAAGTAGATACTGTATGCTCTTTCCTCCTTCAGCTGGAGAGTTAGGGAAGGTCTTTCTGAGAAGGTGACAGGTAAGTAGAGAGACTGGAGGGAGGTGCCCTTCCTGCAGGGGTGTGGAGAACAAGTTTACAGACAAAGGATCTCTTGGTGCAAAGGGCCTGGTATGTTCGAGGGGCTGCAAGGATGCAGACATGAAGATGGTGAGGAAGGAGTAGGAAGTGATGGGTGGGCTTGCAGACCATACTGTGAATGTTGAATATTAATCTTAGCCACAGAGGAAGCTGCTGGGGAGTTTTGAGAAGAGCATCCATTATTTCTAAAGACCTTCTTTGTGATTGAAGAGTGGATTTGTACAGGCTAGGGTGACAGCAGAAAGGTGTGTTAGAAGGCAAGAGACTGTGGCAGCTTGGACTGGGTGATCATGGGAGAGGTGGTGAGAAGGCTTATTTCGAAGGTAAAGCTGAAAGGTCTTATTGACAAGTTGGGTGTTGGGGTTGGCGAGATATCAGGGAGGATGTTAACATTCTTGACCTGAGACACTGGAAGGTTGGAATTATATCTGCTAGGTGATGTGGGGAAGATAGCCTGTGCAACAGGTTTGGTGGGTGAGATATGGAACTCAGCTGTAGATATGTTATGTGTGAGATATCCGGTGAATGGGGGATGCTGAGTCTGGTGTTCAGGGAAGGAGTTTGGGCAACAGATATAGAGTCAGGATCACAGTCTTGGCATCAGATAGGACAGCCTCATTTCTCAACACAGCCCCTCATGCAGGGGGTCCTAACCATACTGGAGTTTTAGGTCTTTGAAAGCACCAAGCCCTTCTCAATTATGGGGCCTTTGCATATACTGTCCTTTTGCCTCAACCATTCCTGCTGAAATGATGGCCGCTTTCCTAATCTAAATTAGGTTTCCCTGTTGAATACTCCTGCTACCCTGAACTTTTCCCTCTTAGCATTTATCAATTTTTAGATTTATATTTCTTTAAGTGATTTTTAATTTTTTAAAATTTGAAATCTATATGTCCCACTAGAATCTGAATTCTGATCATGCGTAGTTTATCACCATTTTTCCAACATCTAGTGCTGGCACATAGCAGACAGTTCTTCAGTATTTGCTGAATGAATGGATGTCTGTTATTAATTTATTACTTTACTCATGATATATTGCAGTTCTTCTATTTATAAGCATATGATTTCATGAGTAATCATACCTAATGATTTTCCTATCTTCTTAAAACATAGACTAATTGATTACTTAATGGCTCCATGTGTTTTTGTTTTTTTTTTTTTTTTGTGAACACTTTCTTATTAGGTAATAGGAGGGAGTGGGCTGTGGTTAGAGTAAATGATCACTGGACTATGAAACTTTGAAAAGAAGAGGAATTTAAGGCTTATATAAACTTCCTAATCAAAATCCCCCTACCTCCTGTTTCCTTGTCAGCAGCTTTGTTGCATTTCTATGGACACTTCTATCTAACATTGCTTGAGGTTATTTTATAGTGACCTTTGGCAAGACTTATTACTTCCTCCTTACCATGTTTATTGCCATGCTTATTGGGGAAAGAGGCTAGGATGGCAGGGGAGGGGTGGGAGTGTGGTGGGGATAAGGGAATCTGAGCTGGATGAGGACTTCCTTTGGTGACTCTTAGAAAGGTCCGTTGTCTCCAGCCTCATTGGGGAGAGTTTAGGAAATGATATGTGAGGGAAGAGATTAGATTTAAAAGGGTTGTTAGCTTGTAAAAGAGCTTTAGGTCTCTGTCTTCAGCAGCATAAAACTGTATGAAAAACAGGATTAAATTAGAGAATGATCTTTTTATTGTGTTTAAAGCTGGAGTAAGCTTTCAGAGGTATCTGTGTTGTTTGAGAAACACATACACTGGTTTCATGAATACATGTATGTGTTTTACACTGGTCCGTATAGAGATTGACCAGTTGATGTGTTTGTCAGTTGGGGACATGAAACAAAGTCACCAACTTTATAGATAATGTTGTGGTATGAGGCATCCACTCAGCAAATATGTGTTAAGCATTTACAGTGCTAGACATGGAATGAGACATGTCTCATTCCATGGGGAAGGATGGTGAACAAGAGAGAGGTATTTGCCTTCCTGGAGGTCAGAAGATCTGCTGAGTCTCAGTCTCCTCATCTGTAGGATGGAGATTGCGCTAATACCTACTTCATAGCCTTTGCAAGAGGAGTAAATGACCATTTATGTAAAAATGCCAATCATATTGAAAAATGGTATGTAAATTTTAAGTGGCTATTATGATTGATGTACCAAATATAGTTATTGTTTCCTTTGGGAATAAATCCTGATTCATTATTTCTAGTTTTGAATATCCTCCATCCCTATACAACCTAAGATTTTATTCTTATAATTTAGAGAGCTAAAATTTTCTTTCACATAGACCTAACAGAAAGAGGAAATGTGAAGAATGTAATTTGGGTTATAAACAGTGTGTTAGTTACCTATTGCTGTATAACAAATTAGCCTCCCCCCTCCCATATATTTATTTTAAAGAATTTGTTTTACCTTTTTTTTTTTTTTTTTTTTTTGAGAGAGAGTGCATATGTGAGTTGGGGTGAAGGTAGAGGGGCAGAGAGAGAAGAAGAGAGAGAATCTTAAGCAGGCTCCATGCCCAGCACAGAGCCTGATGTGGGGCTTGATCTCACAACCCTGATATCATGACCTGAGCTGAAATCAAGAGTTGGATGCTTAAATGACTGAGCAACCCAGGCGCCCCTCTCCAACATATATTTATTGACTCAGAGTTGCTGTGGATCAGGAATCTGATTATGGCTTACCTGAGTCCCCTGGCTCAGGGTCTCTCAAGGCTGGAATCAAGATGTAGGCCAGAGCTGTAGGCCTCTTTAGCCTCATATATGGGAGGATCTACTTCTAAACTCACATGGCTATTGTAGGCCTCACAAGATGCACACCCAAGCTTGTTTATATGGCTGTTTGCAGGCTAAGAGTAAGCAAGGCTTCCAAGAGGTAGAAAGTGAGAAATGGAAATCACAGTATTTTTTTCTAATCTAATCTCAGAAATGACATCCCATCATATTTGCCACATTGTGTTCATTAGAAGCAAAACACTAAGCCCAGCCTTTACTCAGGAGAGGAGATTACACACATGTATATATTAGAAGACTGGGATCACTGGGGGACATCTCAGAGACTGCCTGCTACACAATACTTGTAAATGATACTTTGAGTTAATGCTGTATCTCTGGAATTAATAATGGACACTATTTGAAATGAAAGATATAAAGGAAATAAACACTACTATTCCCCTAAGACACCATAGTTGGTGAAGACCAGGGAAGTTGGTGTTAGAGCTTTCTAGATTTTGAGTTGTAACCAATAAGGAATCCTGGTTCATTGTTTTACTTTTGGCCCTGGCTCATGCTTGGATATTTACAACCTCTCTGTTTTTCAGGAAAGCATTTAGAAGGCACTTTACAAATATTGGTGGTAAACCCAAGACAGTTTCTCCTAAGAAGAGTACCAAATTAAAAATATGTTAATTTAGTCATTTTATGGTATTGATGTCTCATCTGTTCACTTGCTTACTTTTAACCTACACTTAAAAACAAAGATGGTTCAATCATTTGGAGATCAAGGGGAAGAACATTCCAGGTATAGGTGAAACCTAGTGCTGTGAGAATAAGCTTGCCGTGGTTGAGAAAAAGGAAAAAGACCCGGGTACCACAAGTGTAGTGAAGGAGGGGGGCAAATGCTGTGAGATAACATTGGAGGTGAGGTGTGCTGAGCCAGGTTAGGGGGTTTAATTTCAGTCTAAATGCAGTGGAGAGTCATTGCAGGGTTTGGGTGACTGCAAATAGCTATGAGTTATTATTTTTTTAGTGATTCTGATTGCACTAGTTATTGCATCTAGCTGGGTTTTTTTTTTTTTTTTCCTTTGAGAGAGGGAGAGAAATATTCTGAAATCTATTAAGTAAAAGCTGTGCTTGGGCAAAGATAAAACAAACATGGAAGGTTTGTAATAAGATGTTATAATTATGCAATGTGTTTGAGAGAGTTGAAGAGTTGTGTATTTCTACCAGCCAATGGCAAAGGCAGTAGGGTAGGTGCATTTGGAATGACATTCTCATAGCATAGAGATTCCTAGTATTACATTATTTTCAAGTGACAGAACTTACAAGAAATTCATTCAGAAAAACATCCAGTGTAGGAGTCTTTTTGGCATATTCTATGCATATTTTCTCAAACAAGCAGCTATCATTTTTCTGTTGTGTCATTTATGGCTGTTGCCTCTATGTAGTCTCGGGGTTCGTCTCTAATTCGACAGGCACCTGGGCGATTTGGCAGTGTCTTCTAAGGTTTTAAAATTAGAGCACACTATTTTAAAATAGTGGTCTTGGTAACTTTTCTTACCTCTAAATTCCCCCTGAAGCTGACCTTGTGAGAAAAATACCCCAAAGAGGAACAAAAGGGAATCTATCTTTCCCAAAAGAGTAGCTAGGCAGGGAAGGTTCCAGAGTTTTAACATGGGAAATCAACCAATTCTTTTATTTTTTAATTTTTAAAAAGATTTTTAAAAATTTATTTATTCATGAGAGACACACAGAGAGAGGCAGAGACATAGGCAGACAGAGAAGCAGGCTCCCTGTGGGAAGCCCGATGTGGGACTTGATCCTAGGACCCCAGGATCGCAACCTGAGCGGAAGGCAGACGCTCAACCACTGAGCCACCCAGGTGCCCTGGGAATCAACCAATCCTAATGCTCAAATCTACTTGTGTCGTGTTCCTTTCTGAGTCAAGATGAATTTTTTTTTCATTTTTTTTTCAAGATGAATTTTAGCTGGCTTGCACAAACATGGGTAAAAAAATGTTAACAATATCTCAAGTTTAAGGATTCCCTTTTCTTTTTAAAAATTTTAAAGATAAATTTACTGTTTCCTGATTTTAAAAACTCATAGAAAATACAGAAACATATAAGAAAGAAATTCTAGGGATCCCTGGGTGGCGCAGCGGTTTGGCGCCTGCCTTTGGCCCAGGGCGCGATCCTGGAGACTTGGGATCGAGTCCCACTTCGGGCTCCCGGTGCATGGAGCCTGCTTCTCTCTCTGCCTATGTCTCTGCCTCTCTCTCTGTGTGACTATCATAAATAAATTAAAAAAAATTTAAAAAAAAAGAAAGAAATTCTAACCAAAGACAATCACTTTGGTGATTTTGATGTATAGTCTCTTATAATCTATGTCTTTATCCATCTGTATTATCTAGTTATAATTCATTCGAGTGTTTGAAGATTTGTGTTTGGAATATTTCTGCTTAACATTATTTTGTGAACATTTCCCAGAGGTCATGATTTATTTTTTGAAAATACAGTTTTAATGATGGTATAATCTTCTGTTTGTCATAATGTACTTAAACCATTCTGCTTATTATTGGATATATAGTCTATTTTGGATTTTTCGCTGATAACAAATATTGTGATAAATCTTCCCACACATGACCCTTCATCTGCATCTCTCATTTTTCCAAAGGAATCATTCCAACAAGTGGATTTTGATACATTCTATCAAATGCTTTCAAACAGTTTATATCAATTGCCTTCATCATTGTCAAGGCGGTACAGAGTATCTATCAAACTTGACCTTTAACCAGGATTTAGATAGTCATTAAAAAGGAAATATTTGCCAATTTTTTAGTCAAAAAATATTTCGATTTGCTTTTATTTGATTAAAAGGAACATTGAAAACATTATTTTCATTTATTTGCTGGCAATTTGTCAATTGTTCATGTCTGTGTACCTTTTGGCCATTTTTCTTTTAGAGTATTAATGTTTCAGATATTGGAATTTATATTTTTTAATACGGGAAGGCTATACACTCTTTATCCTTAAAACTTAGAGGCACAAATACAGCCGTGCGCTTTTAGTATAAAAGGTTAAAAAAACATTTTTTTTTTTTGTGGTTCTTAACTCCTGATGTAGTAGTTTATATGTGAGTCTGCAAATATATAAAGACATTACTTTTAGAGTAAGATCACTTCTGCTTGTTACAGGTTCAGTAATAGCAATCTTCCTTCCATTTTTCTGCCCATCTCTCCTGTTCGTCTTCTGTAATAAAAATTTTAAAAGATCCAGACTTCTACTTATCTCATTTTATTCAGCTACACTTTTAGGTGGCAGCCTGCCAGGGAAACCACAGTCTGAAAAGAATCTCATGTGAGAACTGAAGGGGTCAATAGCTCTACTGGAGAGGAATAGTTGACAGAGAAAAAAGACAGCTTCTTGTTGATGCCATGAGAAGAATGAACTTCCCGATGCCAGCTCAGAGTGAGCAGGCTTAGTGAGTGAGGCTGTGGGGCTGAGGAATTCCAGGTATCTGACAGTCCGTTCTCTTTTCCTGCCTGTGGCCAGAGGCAACTCATTCATCTCGGCTCCATCTCTACTGCCTCATTTTATAATGGAGGTAATCATACCTCAAAGGTATGCTCTAATTAATTACTCTTAGAGACTCTGAAAATATAATTGCTAATTATTATAGGTGTTAGATCATTAATTCTTCGCTCCTTTTTATAGAATTTTAATCATCTGCCCAAATTCGACACTGATGACGATCCAGTGATTTGTGGACACTTTGTTGCCTATCATTTTCACAGCTTCTTGGTGCTTATTTTAGCCCATGCTAAGAGAATTCCTTAAAATATAGGAATTTGAAAGTTTGCCGAAAATACTTAGGAAGTTTGGAGTTCCAAGAAGAGGGAATGCCAGAGAAATTATAAAATTTTAGGTCTCCGTAGATCATTGTAACTCAGTAGTAAAAAAGTGAAATATTTGACTGTTGGTTTTAAAACCACATGAACTTCTTTTTCCTTCAGTGTGAGCCATATAATCTGGTCGCTGGTAAATGATTTTATCTAAGACTAGGCATTGCAGTTTACCTAGATATTCAGCAGGAAGTTCACATGGGCACAAATAATTTAACAAATGATGTGTTCTGAACAGTGGCCCTGGCTTTCATTGTGCAATTTTAAGTTTGCAGCTGTGTGTTAACTTATTAGGAATCTTTTTGTCAGTTTATAAATTTATAAAATTAATGTGGCTCTGAGCTGAAAATAGTGCAAGGGATGTACAGTGAGCATTGGTAATTTTTCACAATGGCATCGTTTAATTTAGCATGTGAGCATCTTATTTTTGTAATTAGGCCATGAGCACCTTAAGAGTAGAAACCATGTGTTGTAATTCCTCTAAAAACAGAGAGATTCAATGAGCGCTGGACCACCTGGCTTTTCTACCCTGGCTCAACTTATAACCAACTGTGAGTTTCTGGTTACTTGGGTGACTGCCTGCTGCCTCAGTTTCCCAACCAATAAATGGGAAAAATTCTATTTTCTTAAATTTACAGGGCTATCATGAAACTCAGAGGACTAGTCCTCTGTAGGAGGGAGTGGATAGTTAAAAGCTTCATGTGGGCTGGTAAAAATTCAGTGTCATTTTGTAAGATTGTCTTATTTCCAGATGTACAACTGTCAGTGGAGATGTGCATTTTGATCTTTTCCCCTCCATTTTTTTGCCAGAGAGATTTTGCATGCTGATAAGAATGAAGAATTGATTTAGAAGGAGTTATTGTCAGCTATTTCCAGCTCCTGTGGCATCTAACTTCTCTTGGGCTGGCCTTAATATGAATGAGGGCCATATAACCAGCCTGTTCAATTTAATGTTAGCTGCATCACCTTCATCAGGAGAAAAGTTTCAAATATTTATTTTCTTTACAAAAGGCAAGTTTTAGTAGTGGAGTCAATTTACTTCTGAAACGATCTCATTTACCTGAATGAGGAGCACATATTTATTTTCAGGGTAAGTGGCGAGGTTGTATAATTCTCATGTGACAGATGAACCAAACACTCCACTGTAAATTACGTTTGGCTGGAAGAAGATGCTCTGCTATGAAACCACATTTCTGCCTTGCTCACTTGCTCTTCTTGGGGTGGGTCTGGGAGCTGGAGGATTGGTGACTCTTGGATTTACCTAGAAAATGAAAAGCATTTTTTAGAGAAACCAGAAAGGGGTGAGTAAGACCATCTCTCTGTCTTTATATAAAAAGGAGGATTTGAGGATGTGACCTGGGTCCAGCACCTCCCTATCCTGGAGACTGGAAGTGTCACAGAATGTGTCAGAGTGGCTTATGGCAGTACAGTTTATTTTCAAAGGCCTTTTGATAATACAAATAAGCTTTTCTCTTTGTTTTATCTTAAAGTTGCCCTTAACCAGCTATATTAATGTGTGACAAAGTGGGGTCTTTTTGTTGTTGTTTCTGTGAGCTTTCAGGTTCATAAAAATTAAATGTGTGCATTGCTGTAACCTGATATGTCCTCTCCAGTGAAAATCAATGCTTCTTGCCCTTGCTGTGCGAGCTGCAGAGGTCTTACTGTGTAGTCTGGGTGCATTGTGTGCATTTGTACGTATGGCCTTTTGTCACCCGTGTTTTCTGAGGTTTCTGAGACATATCTGAGATCGCAGCACCACTACAAACGATCTGTTGGCTCGTGACTAGTCTCCTTGTGTGCTTGATAAAGAGCAGGAGAGGGGGTGTGTTTTCTCCCCTCAACGTTTGCCTCAGGGAGTGGGCACACGATGTGGCTGGTTTATTGCTTATCTATATATTATTCCTTTGGTTGGCAGTAATAAGGGCATGTGAAAAAGATGGATTTCTGGAGGGGTAGCACAATTTTAAACCATTTAGTTCCTTCCAGACTTGAATTACACTATCTTAAATATGCCAAGTACAAAGAGTCTGCCTCTTGATGGCCAAGTTATTTGCCTGAACTTAGATGCCATGATATTTCCTAACCAAGTAGTTTCCATCACAGTTCTCTTCTAGGAAGTAATCAAATGGTGAATTTTAGGATTAGGTTCCAAAGTAGAGGAAAGACTGAGATTCTATTAAATCCTACTTGAACTAATGGTCACCTCTGATAAATGGGACCAGCCCAGCCTTTCACAGCAAATGTATATGAGATTTAAAAACTTGTAACCAAGGAATACCTGGGTAGCTCAGCAGTTGAGTATCTGCCTTCAGCTCGGGGTGTGATCCTGGAGTCCCGGGATTGAGTCCCACATCGGGCTCCCTGCATGGAGTCTGCTTCTCTCTCTGCCTGTGTCTCTGCCTCTCTCTCTGTGTCTCTTATGAATAAATAAATAAAATCTTTAAAAAAATTAAAATGTGTAACCAATATGATGGGGTTTGTGGGAGCAGGTTGTGTCTATCCTGCTACACAAAATTCCAAAAATGAAATTGTGTACTGGGCTCTTGAGGTAACTCAAAGGTGTGTTAGAGAAAATAATGAACTGTTCCTAATTGTCCTTGCCTCAGTTTTAGAAGGAGAGTAAGCATCAGAAGGTCTTCAGATTGGTGCAATCCAGTCATGACTTTGTCTTCACTTAGGCCTGATATCACTGGGTCAGTAGGACAGCTTCCATCAGAGATCTCAGATCTTACTCATAAGGCCTCACTTATGTGATCCGCAGAAAGGATTCTCTCAACCTGAATGACAGATGAGCACCTGTTAAGGGGCATGGCCAAAGATTTCATATTATTGCCTGTTCATGTGGAGGAAATAGATTAATAAATTAATTTGATTAATGCTTACTAAATGCCAGGCACTATGTTAAATACTTTATTTACATTGTTTTATGTATGAGGTGTTATTATCTTTATTCTAATGGGGAAACTGAGGGAGGCTGAAGATTTTACCCAAGATCATGTAGCTGTTAAGTGGCAAAGCCAGCCTTTTTGTCTCAGGTACCTCTCTTTCTTGTGTTCCTAATTATTGTACTGTACACATATTTTGAAAAACTTTCCAAGAGAAATCACCATGCCATCTTCTTCAATGAAGCTATCTGTATGGAGAAAATCCCATGGATCTCTTGGTTCCCTAGATCTTATGTCCATTGCCTTCAGTCAATATGAGATTTTTTTTTAATTTTATCTGTCACCCCAAATCCTAATTTTAGTGACCATTGATTTGAAAAAGTACAATGGAAGCATAGGTCATTCCACCTAACAATAGGAAATTGAGGGTGTAGTTGGTAATACAGTCTAACTAAATGGAATTGTAACTGCTGTTGTCATTAGCAGTCATGTTATTAATAGTTGCATTTACAGATACAGGCCTGTCCACTGTAAACGATGTCATTTCACTGTGCTTTTTAAGTGCAATCACTTGAGGATTTACATGTTCGGTATTCTTTGTATGATTGTTTTTGGAATTATGGTCCTAAATCTGTTCTGGAACGGAAAAGAGAATAGACCTCTGCAAGATTAGGATCTGATCACTTTCAGGCTCAGGATGAATTTACAAACATTGGCGTTCATCCCTGCATGATATTTTCCAGTTATCCAAAAAGGCTTTTATTCAGGATCCATTTGTGGTTGGGATGCATAGTGATGCATCATTTATGCAGTGCCTTAAGTGTTTACTGGGTAGAGTGTGCAAGAGACAAAGTACAAGAGTCCTTGCTAAAGGCCTTACTATCTAGAGACACATTGACTGTTATGTAATAGAATTTCACCTAGAGTTGATATTGCTTAACTCATCCATTTCTTGAGAGCTGATGTTCAGGCTTTCCTTGGATATTTAGATAATCCCAAACATGCTGAATTGTCTTTTCACTTCCAATAGGCATTCCTAGTAAAGAATTGGTTTTACACTTTAAAAACAGGCAGGAGGTAGGACAGGAATGAGGATATAGATTCTATCAGCAAGTTATCGCCGGTAGGGTGGATTCTGGGGGATGCTGCTGGAGGTTGGACTTGACACCACTGATTTCCACCTTTACACCACAAGGGCCTCTTTGTTTTCTCTTGAAAGATTTTTTTCCCACTAGATACATATTACTTAACTCATTTTCTTTTTAAATTAAAGACACTTGTAATTGTCAATCAGAGCTTGTGATAAACATAAGGTGACTGATGTTACCATCTTGAATCAAAAAATTCTAGCAGAAATAAGGAAAGTCGACGTTTTACTTGGCATGTGGAAGCTTTTTTGTGAATGACTAAATGTTTAAATATATGGTAAGCTTTTAGAAATACTGAAAATAGAACCGATCTCTGTTATTACTTTCACAGACTGCCTAGGAATCCAGAGACCCCCAAGTGGGGAACAACTGGACTTAGCAATTGCCATAAATTCCCTTTGACTTCTAACATTCTGTGATTTGTGAATGCCATTAAAGCTAATAAAATCGACTGGTTACAAATGTACTTCCAACATTAAGTTTTGAAATCCAGTTCCAACATTTTGTGGGGATGGGGGAAGAGGCAAACGTAGATACCCCCAAAACTTGGAGAGCCGTGTAAGGATGTGGGAATAGTTGTGCTTTGGGTGTGCCCCACAATTTTCCTTGGTAAGCAGCTAAAAGTAGCAATGTCTACTTTGTAATCCTTGACCACAGACAGTTCTACTTGTGATAAAAACAAAAACAAAAACCAGACCCTTTATGTGATGCTTTGTCTCCACATCTGGCATGGACCTTACCCCACCCTCTAGTGTAGACGCCATTACATTACAGGCAGAATGCTCTGGAAAACCAGAGCTAACTATCAATTTTTCGTTGGGTCTCAACTGCCCCTTGACTAAAATCTAACCTCCTTGGCTTGATGTACAAGGTCTCTGACAATATGACCCTAATCTATACCTGATCCCTTTCCACGTATACATTATGAACCTGCTATACCAACTTTTCCATTATAATTGCAACTACTGGACTTTCCATGAATCCCACTCTTTATATATGCTCTTCTGCTAACTGGAATACTCTCTGCACAGTCTCTGTTGGGTAAGTTCCTATAATATCTGGCTAAGATAGTAGCACTTATGTACTAGACACTCGTTTAATCTTTACAATGGAGGTGGTTGCCATTATCAGTTGCATTTTGCAGAGGAGGAACCAGAGAGGTTAAGTAAACTTCCCAGAATCACATAACCAATAAATAGTGGAGTCAGAATTTGAACTTGTATGATCTGTCACTTCAGAACCTATACTCTTGACCCCCTACACTGCCTCTCCCTCACAATGGCACCTCCACAGGCAAAGGTTTTCCAAAATCCTTCAGGTGGTGTTAACTCTTCCTTTCTTAGAATTCCCAAAGTGCTTCTTTAAAGCATCCTTGTAACAGCATTTAGCAACTTGCATTATTATTTTTGTCTTTCTGGGTCTGCATAATCTATGAGTAATTTTGAGCATCATTCAGCTTCATATGCCCAGGACCTCATGAAATGCCTGCCACTGGGTAAATATTTAGTAAATATTTCTTCCCTCCTCCTCCTCCTCCTCCTCCTGTTCCTCCTCCTCCTCCTTTAGTAAATATTTCTTGAATGAGTGAATGAATGAGCAAATGAACAAACACAGAAGCGCCTTGTCTGTACCCAGATTGAGATCATCTTTCCTTCTATGACATGACATATTTCTGGGAGAGCTTGAAAAACGTTTCCTTCCAGTAGGTAGACTTTACCTGTCTCAGGGGTGCAGAACATTCCAACAGGAAAACTTAGAGCTTTCACTTGTCATCTTCACGTGACAGTAAATCATTTCCAAATCTTGCAGGGATGCCCATGAATTGTGCTGAGTATCCATGTAGTACTCCAGTCCGACAATGCTGATTTATTTAAGTATAGGTTTGGTGCTCTGTGAGATCTCACCATCTGCGTAGGTTGTGTTTACTTTAAGTACCAGTCAGCATTTTCCTGACAAGTTATAGAAAAATGGTAGTTGAACTTAATTTTTAAGTGAAGTCTGTTTAAGAATAATTTGTTAATTACTGGTTGGTTGATTTTGTTTCCTTAAATTAAGGGCTTCAGTTAATATCACATGCTTATTATTCCAGTTTGCAGGAAGCTGCTGCAGTGGGGCCCACAGTTTCATAACATATTATAGTCCTGTTCTATGCCAGCCCCTGCCTGGGCTTCTAAATTCATCTTTAGCTAATTTTACAAGCCTGGAAAGTAATCTGATGGTTTGCTAGCTTTAGGATTGCAAGTTGCAAGCTTAATTTAATAGCCACTTATAAAACCATTTAGGCAAAAATTGGTTATTAGGCCCTCAATATGATGGGGTGCATGCACAAAGCCATTTGATTGAAGCTGATTCTTCAAAATACTGAGAATTAGAGTTAGTACCGTTTAGGCTGAAGGTGTTCCATCAACTACACATAAGACAGGATCCAAACCTTGCTGTGGGGTGGCTTGGGGTCCAGTGATTTATTTTTGGCATAAAGGATATGTTTGGCAGCCTATTGGGGAGGTCCAAGGAGGCTGGCCATGGCCTTCAGAAGAGAACACATCAAGGTTGGGTGAATCTGGATGTGTAATGGTTTTATAAATGTTTTGGTTTCAATAAAATCCCAAATGTATTTTATCAATGCATTTTTCCCCTTAATTTTTAGACCCTTGTGTATTTCAAGGGAAATTTAGTCCATATGTTTTTGATTCATTTATACTTAACTCATCAAAATGTTGTTTTCTAAGAGTCATTTGGTGTCCAAGAAGACTTTAGAGCTTGATTTAAATACCTTCCAATGTTCTTTTCCCTTCCTTTTTAAAAATAGAAAGCCATCTAGTCTTGGCAAAACCTAAATGCAAACACACCAAAAGTTTGCATTTGGTTGAAAGCTTCAAGCCCATAAGGCTGTTAAGCTGGGCCAAATGCATTTGCCAGCTCCTGGTAATGTGTGAGCTCCATTACTCAAAAGCACAGAGAAATCTTTACCTTTTGATAATCTCTAGTGGCTGTGCACATGGAAAGAAACTCTAAAAAATAAAATGTCTGCTATTTGCTAGATCTTTGATCTTGAAAAAGACACTTAACTTCCCTTAGCTTCAGTTTTCCCATCTGTAAAATTGGGCTCATATTTGTCTTGCCTACCTCCCAGAGTAACTGAGAGGGTAAAAGGCTAACATGGAAGTACTTTGGGAAATACAGATAGCTCTGCAAAGAGAATCACATCTCTTTTCTTGATGTCATTGATCTTTGAATAAAATGATAGGTGGATGTTTGTTATATGCCAGGCACTATGTTAAACATTTTACAAGGCTATCTTGTTTAGTACTCATAGTACCTGGAGAAGGGTAGATACTTTTAATTTCTACATTTTGTAAGATAAAACTCCTCTGCATAGTTTACCCAAGGTCTTATAGTTTGGGAGAAGAACTAGAATACGAATCCAGCTCTTTATGGGTTTTGACCATGAAGTTGTATAGTATGTGGTAGAAGCCATATTAATCATTATACTATTGGGACCCAATATCAAAGATTATCTTGAGTCATAACCAAGTCGCTTCATATTGTTATGACTACTTATTCATGTTTTTGATTGTATTCTCTTACTGAATAGAGTGAGTACATGTATGATGATATGCTATTTGAATATATATGTGTGTGTGTATATATATATATGTATATATTAAAAGATCGTTCGTTGCATAGGATAGTGATACAGTTGAATATTAGTTTGAATATTAATTGAATATTTACTTTGAACCAGACACTGCAGAGCTTTTTATCTGCTATCTCATTTAAGATGCACAACTCTATGAGGTAGAGATTGCTATAGTCAAGAACTAGGAAGATCCGGGATTTTACTCTGCATGAAAACTAGTAAGTTAGCTGCAGGTTTCCTGGAGGCTGGTAGAAGATAGGAGCTTTCTGGGTCAGAAGGAAAGTTGTTGATTATCTAAGGCAGGGAAGCTAGCAGTGGCTACATCTTCACATCAGTTTCCCTGGCCCCATATCCTGCAAAGGTGATGTGGATTGGCCCAGATGGATGCTGAGCATGCCATGGGTTTGTGTCATGGGTGAGGCACTCCAAGTTTAGAAATCCCAGTCTCTTTTAATGTTGTGGTGAGCAGCCTTCCCTGACCTTTGGCGCTTTGGGAGAGATTATTTTAATATACTGGACAGTAAGCAAACCTGCCTTCTGCCTCAGAGGGACACACTAAGTATGTTTTCTGAGACTGTTCACTACATAAACATGCTTGAAAAGATTCTGGAGTGAAGGTTTCTGCTTCTCAGACATATGCAATAGCAAGAGATCCATGGAGAATTTTCTCCTAACAGTTATTATCTCTATTTTACAGACAAGGAATCTGAGCTTAGAGACGTTAAGTCATTCATTCACTCGAGAAATGTTTATTGAGGAAGTGTATATGTTAAGGTCACATAGCTAAGTCAAGTCAACCAGGCTCCATGCTATTAACTTATACTCTTCACCTCTTCTGCCCTCACCTTCTCAGCCATGGTCCATCTTGCTTCCTCCTAATGACCAATGATATAAAACAGAAATGAATTTAAGATGACAATGACCCTTTGGGACAAGTACTTCTCTGGCCATCAAGGTGTCCCTTTGCAGCTTTGACCCAGCCCTAGATACCCAAACTCAGCAGGGTTGCCTGCGATGTGGGAGTGGTATTGGTAGATCCCAAGAGAAGTCCGAATGGCATCTTGAGATCATATTTAGCAGCACACAGAAGGCAATGGTGCTGGATTATTGAAAGTTAGATTCAATGTGAATAATTTTATTCTGGAAAATTTAATTTCGTAACTTGGAAATAATTTGGTTTCTGTACAAAATCCAGAAGGTTCTTTTTCCTGGTTGCCCCCTCTACAAGTCAATTAGTATTCTTTTATGTTTGTATAACAATATCATTAAATGACTTGTGGAAGGTTTTCGTAATGGCTATGCTTGCTTGTGAGATTCCTCTTGACATGTGCCTGAATCTATGTATCAGGAAATATTCAGTGGTTATGAAGTTGGAATCTGGGGAGAAGAAAAAGTCTTGGCAACAATATGACTAAAATTATCTTTTCAAAACAAAGAGGTCTTCTCCACCCTACAGAAAGGCCTCTCAGGCTGCGGATTGTCTTCTCTCTCAGCAGGGTCCCCTTAGGGAACGAGTTTGTCAGTTTTCCGGGGAAAATAATAGAGAGGGACATGGAATGAAGAGGGTTGGTAGCAAGCTTTGAACTGTGGTAAGGAAACGGAGTGAACCTTAGTTGGTTAACCACTGTCCCTTTTCAACCAAGTATCTTCAGAGGAAACATTCTTCCACTGACATCTTTCTATCAGAGGAGAAGCTGTACCTTAAAAAAAGAAGAAGTAGAAGAAGGAAAAAAACTTGACTTCAGCTTATTTAGCTCTGCTACCATGTTCATGGATTAACATAGTATGGTGAGAAATTCTCTCTCCTGTTGGCCTACTCCTCAAACCCTGAAGCAATTGGCCCTGTTTCCTGAGCTGATTTCAACTCTCTTTGATGCCAGAGAAAATCTAATTAGTGAAGAATTTGAGAGAAAGAATTTTAGCGAGAACTCTGCCACCCCAAACCCACAGCAGAGTGGGGACATGATTCTTCCCCATGAGGTTATCCCTATCCAGAGATTTTTTCCGAATCTTGAATGTTAAGAAAGAAAGGTGATACATAAACTCTCTGTGATGGAGCCAGGCCCCTTTTACAGCAGATGATTCTAGAGCCATTTATCTTGCAAAAAAATTCTGTCTTCAGACAGGCTCTGTCTATCTGATTCTAGACTAGGCCGCAGAAAGAGGAAACTACTTTGTGGACATTAACAGCAAAGTCAAGTAGAAGAAGAACATAAGAATCTTTGGGGAAAAGGTTTTATTTAAGAATCAAAGTAGGTTTCAGAAGCCAGTCTTCTCCCAGTATACTCACAGGGTGAGGGAAGGGTTGCTGCTTTGCCCAGAGAATCAGAGGCTTCTGCATGGCAGTGGCAAAACAACCTCAACAAACAAACCCAAACAAAAACCCACCAAAAACACGTGAAGCGTTACTTTCATAATTACTTGGTTCAACTTCTTTCCCCCAATTGGAGCCCTTTGAGCAGCCTGGGCACCTTTCCTTGATGGAACAGTGCAAGATGCCCACAGACACATGTGGCCTCAAAGGAACCTTCCATACAGACCAAGAATCTTCCCCTCCCACTATGTTCCTTTGGACGGTTCTGCCCACAGTTTCCTTGTTGTTGTTTTTGGTGGATCTGTTTGTTTTGGGTTCCCCTCCCCCCCCCAGCTCAAGGAAGCTGTACACACACTGGAGCATTTGGGGCTGACTTGGCAGGATGATGTGGCTGCCGGCAGCTTCCAAAATATGACACCAGTGAAAATATGAACCAAATGTTCCCTGTATGCTCGGGTGTGAAGTCTTCATCGCGCCTCTCTCTGAGATCAGAGAGCGTGAGAGAACCAGACAGTTTTGGGTCTTGGTTTTTGCTCTGCCTCTTAATAGCTGGGAGACATCTCTGGACCCAATTCTTTATAAAATAGCTGTCGTTTTGCTCACTTCATAAGGGTGACACTGGAGTTAAGCAAAATCATTTCTGGAGTGCCTTCTATGTGCCAGGTAGTGTGAGCTGAAGTAGCTTCAATGCTGAAGCATGAGCACCTCCAAGGCAAGGCCATTTCTTATTCCCACATGGGCCAGAGACTGGCTGGCCTTGGGTCTTGATTCTGTTCCTTGCTAGCTCTGTGATCTTGGGGAAACTACTCACCTTTTGCCTGGAAAGTGGAGATCACAACACTACCTACCTCACAGAGTTCTTCTGAGAATCAAGTAAGAAAACACATGTAGCCCAGGGCTTGGAAGGCACTCCATGAATGTCAGCAATGGCTATTTCTGTACATTGAAGCTCAGTGCCTGGCACATATCTGTTTTTTTTTTTTTTAATACAGAACACAGTAAATGCGCAAGAGATGCCCGTTCCATTTTCTATAACCCTTCTTTGACAAGTCTTCCCATTCACATATGACAAGTTATGATGGCATGTTCCATTGGGACTGATCCTAAGAAAGGAAGATAATGTTCTTCCAGACGGAGTTTAACCCTGAATGTTCCTGTCATCTATGTGTTTGTTCTTTTCATTGCTATAAACCCACAAAGGGAGAAATGTGGACTAACCGACTCAGTGCCTTAGGGCATTCATCCTCTTACTGTAGACATTTGTTTCAGTTAGCCCAGCTTTGGTGATCCTTCACTGTGTTTGTGGTGGGGAGAAAGCAGTGCCCAAGAATGTTCACTTAGCATGTCCCAGGAACAGGGACCCCACACATGCACCTGCCCGGGGTGGGGAGCGGGTGGTGTATGTTTGTGTGTGGTTGCAGGATGAGAGTGTCACAGTGGGGAGAGTGCGATAAAGAAGTTGATGACTCAGGGTCTTTTATTTTCCCTGGCATTTCCAAAATGTGGCTTCTGATTACACAACTAGCTCACATTCCTCGCCGACCTCAGGTACACCTCAGGCCTTCTCTTCTTCCCATTGGCTTCTTCCTTTGACTTGGAGAAGTTATTTATAAAGATTGGAATCTACTAAAAAAAAAGAGACAAGAAGCAGCAAGAAGCCACTTCAGTGAGTGAACTTCTTTGGGGGGAGGTGTATGTGTGGTTTCATTTTTATTGCTTCCAACTGTTTTTCAGATCTGCTTAATTTATTGTTGGACACCTCAGAGTTCGTTTGGCTCTGACAAGCTCCCTGGCCCCCAGGCACTTCATTCTCCAGCCTACACTTCCCATCGGGGCCCAGGACCCTTTGTTAGCGATATGGCGCTGGTGGGTTTAGCTGTGGGGTTTTGCCATTTCCTTCTTGTATCCTTCTGGAGGACTTTTCAGATATTGAAGTGGGCCCTTCACCTTGGAAATTCTTTGGATAGCTTGGCGGGTTGCCACTTGTGACTTTGACAACATGAGAGCCCTGATTCTTTTCATCTCCAGGAGGGTTGATTGAGCAGAGGGGGATTGGGGAGTTGATAAGCCAGGACAGTTCATCACTGGATTCATGCTCAAATCCTGAAAACATAACAAACAAAAAACCCACCAAACAGCAAGTGAAATATTACTTTCAAAATTACTTGGTTCTGTTTTCAGGATTAGAGATGATTTAGTCGAAACTTTTCATTTTACAAATGTGGGAACTGAGGCCCAGAGGGGTTAAATAACATGCTCTTAGGGACGCCTGGGTGGCTCAGTGGTTAAGCATCTGCCTTCGGCCCAGGGCGTGATCCTGGAGTCCCGGGATCTTCCTGCATGGAGCCTGCTTCTCCCTCTGCCTCTGCCTCTGTCTCTGTCTCTCTCATGAATAAATAAATAAAATCTTAAAAAAAAAAAAAAAAAACCCAAACAGGCTCCTGGTCGCATTGCCAGGAGCAGAGACGTGGCTGGGACACAGGCCTTGTGATCTCTTCTTTGGGCTTCTTTCTGGCTATTCTCTGCTCACTCACCTATCATTGGCTGAGGCAGAAATGAAACTCTGGCTTCTTAATCAGTTCTTAACCATTTTCCAACCCCTCTCACCTTCTCTAAAATGGCATTTTCCTGCTTCCCATCTTGGCTGAATTTCTTCTTCTTCCCCGCTTCTCCTCTTCCTCATAATATGTGCATCTGGAAGCAAAGTAAAAGAACTTAAGTTAAAAATGTTTATTTCTGGCCACTCACCAGAAATAATCTTTTCTAACTGGTTTTGTTGTTGTTTATTTTTGGAAGTGACTACTAGATTCTAAATTATACAATTATATCTATGTTTCTTTTTATCTTTTTATAACATCTGTTGAGTCTCTACTTTGAAAATGGGGCTTTAGCTCTCAGTTGCCCTGATTCTTCTCTGTTCCCTGTCTTCTCTCAATGTTCCAATATTATATTTGCTCCTTCTGTTGGTTGCCCCTGCCTTTAAATTATAACTTGTGTTGTGATGAGCACTGGGTGTTGTGTGTACGTGATGAGTCACTACTTCCTACACCTGAAACTAATATTATACTGTATGTGAACCAACTGGGATTTAAATAAAAACTTGGAAGAAAAAAAAATTGTAACTTGCATATTCACTTTGTGCCCCATCAACTTTCCCTCAATCTCTTTTTTTGTTGTTGTTGTTAAAGATTTTATTTATTTATCTATTTATTTATTTATTTATTTATTTAGGAGGGGGTAGCAGAGGGAGAAGCAGACTCTGCACTGAGCATAGATCCTGACGCGGTGCTTGATCCCATGACTTTGAGATCATGACCTGAGCCAAAATCAAAAGTCGGATGTTTAACCGAGTCACCCAGGCACCTGTCAATCAGTTTCTTAAGTTGAAGCCCTGAATCCTCTGAGGACCTCTTCCTTATCCTACTCCCTTCCACCTTCCACGTTTTGTCAGTGCCATAGTTACTTTCACATTGTTTGGGCGATTTACCTTTTCATTCTGTCTTGCAACCACCACTCTATCTTCTGTGTTTTTGGTTAATGTTAAAAGTTGAAAACCAATGATTAGCATATATATATTATGACTACAGTTTTTATTTATTGCCTGGTCACATTATGTATTAGGTTCCTTCTTGAGGGGACTTCATGTCATTACTCAAGAGCCTGTCTTACAGGAATATTCCTAACATCAAGGTAATGATTGGCTTTTTTTTAATGTTTCATCAGTTTGGCCAAGGTTAGTAACTCTGTCAGTTTCTCCTAAGAATGTCCCTGTCAGCCTTTCCTCTATTTTCTTCCCCCCTACCTCTTTCTCCTTCTAACACTTCACAGTGAAATAGAGCCAAACACTGCTGAGTTTTCTTAGACTTTGGAACTGTCAGAATTTAAAGATCTAGTCCATGAGGTAAACTCAGCCAGTGATGAGATTGTAACTTTGGACCACTTTTGGACCATTTGGACCACTGGAATGAAATCATGTGTGCCCCACAATAATCAAAGAAGCTCTTATTTTGGAGAATCAGTTGATATTGCTGATGAGCTTAATTTTGTGTGTCTATTTATTTATTTTTGGTCTTCTCTTCCCAAAGGAGGATGCCAGTATAATACATGCTGTTTGTTTGATGGATCCTGTTGCGATTGATAATAATGCTTTCTGTTGGACCAAGATAATAAAAAGCCCAAGGGTATTTGTAATGTGCCTAACTGGGCTTTAAATCAATTAGTGGGTATCTGAGGGCTTTATATAATACGTCACCAGAAACAGCTACTTAAGGAAGAGCCTGGAAATTTAAAAAAATTATCCTCTTTCAAAAGTGTGATGCCTGCTGTTCCAAACTGCTGTTCTGATACTCGAATTGTTTATTATGTGAAATATTGAAATAGATAATTTACCAAACTTACAATTTCTCATGCTGAAGAAAATATGTAGTTAGAAAATGCCTAACATAGATTAGAAAAGGGTATTTGCAGCAACTCAAATGGTTGATGTTAAACCATAATTTTCCCCAGATAATGGATTGCCATGGGAGCTGAATCTGCTTAGCCAGATGCTCCACCTCATCATAGTTTTGCACCCCCTTCGCTCTGTCTGTGGATCTTGGATGAGAGAAGAGAAACATGGGGAGCAGAAGATGAAAACTGGCTCTCTCAATTTTTCTCAAGTCTTAGCAAAGTGTTGAGAATGGGTTATAATATATATTCTCTGCAATTAATCAGTCCTTTAGAAGCAGTAATTTTCTGTTTGATATGATGGGGTATTTGGAGTCATTGCTGATGAGGTAGACACATAGCCCTAAGGTATTATAAACATGAGAGTAGGGGAGCCCCTGCTATGTGGTGAATACTCACGATTGTAGGTCTCTAAGGAATGCCAGGTCTATAAGGGAGAAGCACGCTCTTTCTTTGTGCCTCCAATCAAGGTGATTTGGACAAAAAGGGTAATTGATTTTTCTGTTATGCTTCACTAGTGCTAGTACTAGCTGTGATCTGGAGAACTTTATAGGGGTCTATGGCATGGGTTTGTGGTGCTCAAAAGGAATAGAGGAAAAAATACAGTTGTGGGGGCCCTTGTCTGGGAATCTCTCTCCTGAGGGAACTTCCCCTTAATTTGTGCATTTATTAAATATATATTTATTAGAAAGTAGCTAGTTTGTAGTGTGGCTGGCATCTAATGTTCCTCAGACTTACAGTTATACCAGCTATATTAGGCTTTCTTTTCTTTTCTTTTCTTTTTTTTTTTAAGGTTTTATTTATTTACTCATGAGAGACACAGAGAGAGGCAGAGACACAGCAGAGGGAGCCTGATGTAGAACTGGATCCCAGGGGATCCCTGGGTGGCGAAGCGGTTTGGCGCCTGCCTTTGGCCCAGGGCGCGATCCTGGAGACCCGGGATCGAATCCCACATCGGGCTCCCAGTGCATGGAGCCTGCTTCTCCCTCTGCCTATGTCTCTGCCTCTCTCTCTCTCTCTATCTCTGTGACTATCATAAATAAATAAAAATTAAAAAAAAAAAAAAACATCTCAAGAATTCTTTAAAAAAAAAAAAAAAAAAAAAAGAACTGGATCCCAGGATCCCAGGATCATACCCTGAGCTGAAGGCAGATGCCCAATCACTGTGCCAACCAGGTGCTCTATATTAGGCTTTCTGTAAGCCTTTCATGGTTTGGGCATAGACATGTAGGACCTAGGCTGTTTGGGTCTTTTACAGTTGACCGGGATTCCAGCTACTTTCCTGGGATGTCATTCTGTTCTTTTGCCAAAGTGTGTGTGTGTGTGTGTGTGTGTGTGTGTGTGTGTGTCTGAAAAATTAGTATTATGTGAAGTTGGTTGTGGGACTGCCACTTAAAAATAGTGGGATCTGAATTCACCCAGAGGTTGCATTGTGTGTGTGTGTGTGTGTGTGTGCATGCATGTACTGTGGTTATACCATGACGGGGGTGGAAAAGGAAGCCCAGGTTGTGTGTCCACAGAAGTACAACAGTCCTACAGGAGCATCCCTATTCCAGTACCACTCTCTAGAAAGTGGTACTAACCTGATCTTTCCATCCTGGGCCCTGGGAATTTGAATGTAAATAAGGATTGAATTTATATACAATTCCGGTGCCTTTAAAAAGAGCCGATGAGTTTTGGGAGGATCCTTGAGCTGACATTCTTGATTAACCTCCATAGGGTTTGCCAAACAGATCATGTATTTTGAGGCATACACATATGTAAATACACACATTTACAGCAATTCCAAGTTATATGTAAATGTCATTGCTACATGTTCTAGTGTTAGCTGCCAGTTCCTCCCATAAGGAAATAGGTTTCTGCCCCCACCTTCCGCTTTTCTTGCATCATCTGTTGGTCTACCTCTGAGTCACTCCAGCCCATCCTGGACTGGCAATTTCTATTATAGAGGTTAACATTTCTCTATAGTCTCAGCTCTTTGCCTGCTGCTGCTCAGTCATGTTTCCTCATTCCGTGTTTTCTTTATCTCTAGCTCCATCAGATCCAAATGATCCATCTTTGGACAAATATTTTATAATGAATTGTTACAATCTTGCAATGAATCTTATAAATTAAAAAAAATAACCTGCCTTAGGGTGCCTGAGTGGCTTAGTCGCTTAAGCATCTGGTTGGTTTTGGCTCAGGTCATGATCTCAGGGTCATAGATCAAGCCCCACGTTGGGATCCATGGAGCCTGCTTAAGAGTCTCTTGCTCTCGCTCTGCCCCTCTCCCTACCCTCCACCTCTGCCCTGCTCTCTCTTGAAAAAAATTTTTTTAAGTTTTAGTTTTTTAAAAAACCCTACCCTGGACACATAATCAAAAAAACCATAAATATAATATAATAAAGAAATAAGTGTAATTTTAATAAAATAATATGTATTTACAGCATTCAGGATCCTAACAGGAATGATATGGCACAGTAAAGAATTTAACTGAAAACACTCGAATGAAAGTGAGGGCAGGGTTGTGGGAACCAGCCAAAGATAGTGAGAGACCAGAGACTAGGGACAGCTAGAATCTGTTATTATGCCTAAATCTACAGGAATCCTGTGAGCTGGAGCCGGAAGATGGGGAGGAAGCAACATTCGGACCTTAGGGTTAGGAGGGAGAGGAGGGGGAATGTATACTCTCTGCTCTCATCCTCTGATCTCTTGCCACTGCCTCTCATTGACGGAATGCTGGAAGCCAGAGGGCAAGGGAGCCTGGGGGATGCAGTCCCATAGAGTTCAGCTTCCTGATGCAGAAAACAGAGTGGAGAAAGGCAGACAATGGATCATGGAGGGCTGGGGCAAATGGAGAAAGCAACACAGCATTTTGATACACACATGGTAGGTGCTTCTACTCTGAAAGACTTAATGAAGGGTCAAGTCCTTGCACCTTCATGTAGGATTTCCCCATGAATACGGGAATGTGACAGATTGCCTTGTGTTGGCAACTCTGATGTTCTCAGACGGCGAACAACTTAAGGTAAAATTCCAAATGAAAACAAATACAATCTTCTATTTCCAGGTTGCATTTCTAAAAATTGCAGCATATGTTAAAGTCATGCAAAAATACATTTAGCTTATACATATAAAATTGAGTTCACCTCTTACATAGTTTTAAGTGTCTTTTTTCTACATGAATGCCATTTCAGAGTTGGTTGTATGGGTGTCGGGAAAGTAGTGTGTCTTGTCTATTTCAGGGCAATTGGCATCCTTGGCCCCCACCCAGGAAATGCCCCTAGTTTTCCTCTAATCCTGGTAAAAACCCAAAATGAAGCACCCAGCAATTTTCAAAATGCTCTCAGAGTAGGGTCTGTCTTGCTAGGAGCCATTGCTCTAGCTGTGTCTGTGCCATTTACTATGTGATCACCCATGAAACTGCTAGAGGTGCAGCTTTGCTCTAGCACATTTGGAGTAAAACAAAAGAAAAATCTCTGTAAATGAAAATGCTGCCTTCTTCACCTTGCTGGGGTGAGTGAGGTTTTGTAAACCTTCTTGCTGGGAGAAGATATGGTCTAGGCTAGTGGCTGAAGCTCTCCCCCAGTTCCTTTTCCTGGAGAAACTTCCTGATCACCTCTCTCCTAACATGCTCCTGTCCCACACACTCTCCCCCTGGGGTTGTAGCTGAAGAGGCTCCACCCTTGCCTCTGGGGCATGAGATCAGCCTGAAGGTAGGCTCCTGAAGTGCTTGTGATTACAGGCACCAGCACCCAAGTCTCCGCTGCTCTGTTGTTATTAGCATTTCTCAGCCTTCTCTCATGGCTGCTCTGCCCTTCTTACTCCTTGTCTGTGTGGGCTGCCTTGCTTCCCACTGCTGCCTCACAACATCTGTGGCAACCGCACCTCCACTTGAGCCTCGCCTCATAAGATGGGTCAGGTAGGTCATGATGGTCATGCGTCATAATCAGCCTACCTGGGGCTCGGCTCTCTCTTTATTACTATGACACTTACTTGTCAGTGTCTGTGTCTAAAGGCCCCCAGGCCCACTGGAGTGAATATTATCCCTGATGTATGCTGTTAAGCATATAAAATTCCTTTCAAAGGACTGAGATGCCAATATAACTACGCTGCTTTATAGTTTGATACCTGTGCGGCTTTATAGTTTGAAAGAGCTGATATGCCAATAGTATCTTCATCACTTGGAGGATCTGGCCTATTATAGTGAAATGTATTTGGACAGAGGGTGGGTTGACCATGGAGGACTGAGCATATTGGTCCCCACTTCCACACCCCTTTCTTCATGGGTACTGAAAGGATGCCCTTATAGTGGCTTCAGCATACATACCACCTCACCAGTCCTCAAATAGGGTTTGCTTGTAGTTGTGCATGGAACCTGACCACCCCACTAACATGAATTTAGCCAGTATTTCTACCACCTTTAGTTCTTTAATTTTTTCACATTAAAAAAAAATTTATTTATTTATTTGAGAGAGAGAAAGAGAGAGAGAGAGAGAGTGTGTGTGTGTGTGTGTATGTGGTGGCAGAGGGAGAGGGAGAGAATCCTCAAGCAGACCCTCCATTGAGTGTAGAGCTTGATCCCAGGACCCCAAGATTGTGACCTGAATGGAAACCAAGAGCCAGACACCCAACCAGCTGAGCCACCCAGGTTCTCCTCCCCCTGCCTTTAGTTCTTTTAATCAAATAATGAACAGCAGCTTTAAACATAGTATTTGGTAGAGGAAGCATGTGGAAGGTAAACCTGCCTCAAGTCATCGTTTACGAGGCATTAAAATTGTTCACTTGCTAGTAGGCATATGTCAATCTTCAGACATATTTGCAAGTGCCTATTATTTGGAGTGTTCTGGGCTAAACTCCATGGAGCTACAGAGATGGACAAGGATGAAAGTGCTTCCTATCTGGTAGGGGAATCAGGCGGGCAGATGGAGCATTTCATTATGATTTGGAAGTGGACAAGATGGGGTGCAAGTAGTAGAGGTTTTCTTATGGTGACATTTGAACCAAGCCTCGAAGGTAGAACAAGCTTGTAATTAATGTAGAAGTGAGAAAAGGTGCCACTTACAAGCATGAGAAAAATTTTATTTGTAAATTAAATGCTCAAAGTGTGTGGCAAGATATTCAGGATTGCAGATATGTAGGATTCATGCAGCTATGAGCTTGCAGGAGATAAAGGTTGGGGCTAGACAACAGAGTGCCTTGACTATCCTGCTAAAGAGCTCAGACTAGCTTTAGGGCTTTGCTGCTTCGGGTTCACATTGAGGATGGGGCCAAACACAGTGAAGCCTGGGTTCTAGGAAGATCACCCTGGGGCAGTGTGAAGGAGGGATTAAGGAGGTCAGCAGCCAGGAGGGAGATGGTTAATAGGCTGTTGTAATAACTCCGGCCAAGAGAATACAGGCTTGTGTCAGATACCAGTGGAGAACTGTGTGCATCTTATTTCTCAGTAACAATGGAGGGATGGCTGATACCTAGGTAAGGGGAGTTACTGACTTGGTCAACTTTTAACCTCCCCAGTCTCAGCAAGGTCAGGCCACAGAGGGGACCACCACATTTTCTCTGCACTCTCATGGTGTTGGGGCGGAGAGTGGGAGGAGAGCTAATCTGTAAAGTAAACTCCTAAGTGAGATTCAGATTGTTCTGAGGCAGTCTACTGACTTCATGTTCTTCAGCAATAGCTAGAGTTTACATCCCCAGCTTTGGGGGGGGGGGAGTCCCCTCTGAAGCATGTACTAAAACGAAAGGCTGAGAGGATTGATTTTTTTTCCCAAAGAATCCATAAATATTTACATAAGTGCAAGTTACAAATCTGTGGCTTTGAGATTATTGAATTTCACTGCTTTTACACCCACAGCATATAAATTTCCAGCAGGCATTTGCTGGTTGTGAATGTTCAGTCTTTGGAGAATTGTCTCCTAGTTTGTTTCCTCCGCTCTCAGAAAACAAATCTCTCATGTGCTGTTTTAATGCTCTCACTTATGGTTATGGATTGGTCACTGACAGCCATGTGACGATGGTCCTTGGCCGAGGGAGCTTCACCATGATGGACTGCCTGCTAATGGGGGCACTACTCCCTGAGCCAAGAGGCTGCTTTTAAAGACCCTTTTGGTAACACAATAATTCTCCCCAGCAAAGAGCCCTAGATGATGGTGTAGTTCCAAAGTCTTTGGGGGGTTCTTAGGGAAAGGGGAAAAACTCTAAAGATCATGTCCCTTTAGCAAAGAGGCGGGTTAGCAGGTCTTTTTAAAATATGGGTGTTGCATCTACTCTTTTTCCACATGGTCAAAACTCACCTATTTTATTTTTAGCCTCTCTTTACAGAACTGTGCCTGGAACACGCTCTCTTCTTGTTTGGCTACAGTCAGAACAATCGCTGCTGAGTGAAGGTTTCTAAATTTTATGATCGCTAGATTTTGGACTGGTCTACTAATCTCAGGGGTATAAATCTGTATACGCTGAATAGGGGATTGCACAGTATGCTTGGGACAGGGCCCTCCTCTGTGTCCTACATGTGGGAGGCAGTTACTACACCTTTGTGGAATTGGGGAGTAGTTGACCTGAAAGTAGTTTATATCTGTCTCATGCCAAAAAATTTGTTTTTAAATTTGAGAAGGTGCTACACAAAAAGTAAACAAAATGAATGAAAAAAATTCCTATGTTAGGGGACTGGATTTCATGTGGATATGCTTGGATCTTTCACATATGTGCAGAAAAACTTGTTTGCAGGAGACTGGCTTTCAGACGGAGAAACAAAGGGACCATTTCTTCTTGTCCTGGGACTCAGCTAGGTACAACCTAGTCACCTACAAAGATGGGATTGGTGGTACATGGGCTTAGAATTGGATTTGCCCTCTGTCTCAGAACAGAATCTCTGGCCAGCCCAGGTATCTTGGTACCCATGGCAGTAAGTGATCACTGTCTTCATGAGAGATTTGCAGTGGAAACCCAACAGGCAGGGGCAGGGGTTCCCAAAAAACAGGCAGACTAAGACTGCAGAGTGGATGGTAGCTGTTCCATCAGATTTTGTGCCATTGGACAGGACTCCAGGCCTGGGAAGGGGGTGTGGAAGATCATGGCAGGACCCTGGCCTTAAGAGGAAGTGGTGTTACTAATCAGGCAATTAGAACAGGGAGACAGGACCTTGAGAAGAAATCTAAAGTTGGAAATCTTGGTTTCTAGGCATGTAGCAGCCCCGGTATTTAAACTGGGGTGTAAGATTAGGACACATTAACAGCGAGACAAATGAGCCATGCTTAGTTCAAGAGATGGCACCTTAATCCTTGTATCAGGTCGGGCTTAGCTTTCGGTCTTGGGGGGAAGGCCTGAGACTATGTCTTATGTGTTTTATATCTTCTAGCATCTAGCAAGATGCCTGACTATGTAGTATTCATTAAGTGAGTATTGCAATGTGGGTGGCATAGATGGTGTTTTGAAAAGAAAAAAAAAAGCAATGAAAGATTATGTAAAGCTGGATTTAAATTTATAGGAACATTATAAAAAAATCTTTTACTCCTATTGAGATTGTATAATCCCCAACAGAGACAGACAGGAAAGGGTAGCATTAGGAGAGGGATCCTGAGTTTATTTTGGAGGCTGGGTAGCCTGGTGGGAAAAGCACATGGGCTGTGGTCTCAGAGTGACCTGGGTTTGAATCTCAACTTTGCTAGGACTAACTGTGTGATCATGGACAATGACTTCACCTCTCGGAGCTCAACTCAGTCACCAGTAAAATATGGATGCTGTTGCATTCCTGGAAGGGATGTTGTGGGAATTCAGTGAGTTAACATATGTTAAATACTTAGGTGTGCCTGAGACCTAGTGGTCACAGGAATAGCAATTCCCATAGAAAGGCCTAAAGGAACCGTGAAGGAGAGAGGCAAGAGGCCTCTCTTGCCTTGCTGTGGGATTTGATGACTCCGGTGGGCCTGGTCCTTATGCTCCCTGAGTGATGCGATTCTTGCTGAGGTAATAATGGGCTGGGTCGATGTCATGCAGATCTGATGACAGGACACCCACACCCTGTCACCCTCCTTGCCAAGATGGGCTGTGCTCATTCAAGCCTCCCCTCCCTTGCTGACTGCTCCATGTGAACACCCCAGTGGAATTGGTCTTTTTTTGGCATCCTGGAAAAATGAGCATGGGTGCCTTGCTGTGGTCACGTTCCTAGAGAGGGAGTCCCTCTCTAGAGCTGGCATTGAGCCACCTCTGCAAACCCCATCCCTCCCATCCCTTGTCCAGGCATGCCATTTTCCTGCTTCCTCAGTCAGAATTTGAGCTTGCAGCTTGATGATACTTTTGTCTGGTTTGGAAGAGGGAGAAAGTACTGAAAATAAGAATTAGGGAAAGGGGCCTTTGTTTCCCTCTTGCCAAGGCCCTTAAAGAAGTGAGACTCGTTGTTGGATCGGAGTCATGCCTCACTGGTGTTTCTCATTAGGTTGCCCATAAAGGCAAGGCCCCTGGGTGATTTTAGGTCCTGAAATCTTATCATCACGGGCTGTGTTAAATCCCCTCTTCTATGCTCCCGTCTCTCCATTCCCCACCTTCTCTTTCCAGGCAAAGCAGAGGGCAGGCAGGATACACATTTATGAATGAGCTGACGGATGTGTTCTACAGAAAACATGGCCAGGTAGGAGGGTGGGCTGTCATGGTGGGACATGTATAGTCCAATTTGGGTTTGGTTTGGCACCTCTTTTGGCCAGTTCAGTGACCTTGGCTTTGTGGGGTCTTGTGTCATTACCTAATATTTACTGGGTGTTCAGTAGGTTCCTGGCACTGATCAGATACTTTATATATGTTATTTTGCTTAAACCTCATTGCAGTTTTATAAAGTATGTGTCATTATCCCCATTTCATAGATAAGGAAAATGAGCCTCAGAGAAGCAGATTAAGTGGCTCAAATAGCACTTTGAAGATAATGATTTTTCTATAGCTACAGTTTCTCCCACAGATACTGTGTCTTCTCCTGCTCTTGCTCTCAAAAAAACCCCACTGCCTGCTAAAAACAATGTTCCCACTACATTCATGTGACAGATAAAGACATTTGACCTCTCTGTAAAATAATTTGTTCTGCCTATTTCATGGAATTGCTTTGAGGACAAAGAATTTTGAGAAGGATTAAACATTTTACCAAGTAAAGAAATCACACTAATATCATGAAATTTATACACAGATAATGAAGGTTTGCTGGAATAGACAGAAACCAACAAACAAAAAGAGTAAGAGAGGGTAATAAGGAAAAGTTTTACTTCTTTTTTTTTTTTTTTTTTTTTTATTTTTTTTTTAAAAGTTTTACTTCTTAACATGTATGCTTACCCTATCTGATTGCTCCACATGTAAACTTTACAACAACTTGGTAAGGTACACGCTTGTGCTGTTATTACCCCTAATTTACAAAGAGGTTAAGAATATTGCACAAAGTCACCTTGCTGGTAAGTGGCAGAACTGGAATTGAAGACCAGCAGTCAGAACCTGCAGTTTTAATTCTGATGATTCGATGTTCTGCTTTCTAAGGGTTTTCACAGGGGTAAGGGTAGGGGGTTAGGGGACCCATGAGAGAATTTCTTTCTTTCTTTCTTTCTTTCTTTCTTTCTTTCTTTCTTTCTTTCTTTCTTTCTTTCTTTCTTCCTTCCTTCCTTCCTTCCTTCCTTCCTTCCTTCCTTCCTTCCTTCAGATTTTATTCATGAGAGACACAGAGAGAGAGGCAGAGACACAGGCAGAGGGAGAAGCAGGCTCCATGCAGGGAGCCTGATGTGGGACTCGATCCCAGGACCCTGAGATCACAACCTGAGCCAAAGGCAGATGCTCAGCCATTGAGCCACCCAGGTGCCCCCATGAGAGGATTTCTTAACTCATTCTTTCTGGTGGAGTGTCTACCATGGAGGTGGAGACAGCGATGGTGTCCTACCAAAGCACTTGTAGGAATTGGTAATGAATGAGACGGGAGAGTTAAGGAAGAACATGCTCAGGTAGAACCTTATTAAAAGGCTCATACTTTACTCTAGAGGACAATGAAGGGTTGTATGCAGGGAAGTGCCGCTCTCACCATGGAATATTAGAAGCATGGCAGCCATGATGGCCGCAAGGAAGGGCTGGGGCAGGACAGTGAGATGGGCGGGACTGAAGGCCACTGCGTCTGACAGACTGAGCTGTCAGCTCAGCGGGGACAGGCGACTTAGCCTGCGTGAGCCTTGCATTTAAAATGGAGTCTAATGATAACCCCTACCTAGTGGAGTTACCCTGAGGATGAAATGAGAGCTGTTTGGCACAGTAGGTGCCTCATAAAGGTCAGCTATTCATACTGTGAGCTATTCCAAAAGGCCAGTTAAGCCAATGATGGTTTTGTCTGAGATGGTGACGGGAGAGTGGAGAAAAGTGGATAGATTTGGGGCACCTGAGTGGCTCAATAGTTAAACATGGCCTTCGGCTCAGGTCATGATCCCCAGATTGGGCTCTCCACAGGGAGCCTGCTCCTCCCTCTGCCTGTGTCTCTGCCTCTCTCTGTATCTTTCATGAATAAATGAATAAAACCTTAAAGAAAAAGTGAATAGGGCAGCCCGGTGGCTCAGCGGCCTAGCGCTGCCTTCAGCCCAGGTGTGATCCTGGAGACCCGAGATCGAGTCCCACGTTGGGCTCCCTGCATGGGGCCTGCTTCTCCCTCTTTCTTGTGTCTATGCCTCTCTTTCTCTGTCTCTCATGAATAAATAAATAAAATCTTTTTTTAAAAAAGAAAAAGTGGATAGATTTAAGATAAATGGAATTTAGAGGATTTGACCATGGACTGGACGGGGTGGAGAGAGGAGAGAGAAAGCTGGAAAGAGAGGAGAGTGGTAGAGAAAGGAGAAGGCGGCATAAAGGAGTGGAGATATGGGTATCAGGGAGATGCAGGTCCTATAAAAATATTTAGTGTTAGCTGAGGTGTAATCACAGGAGAAGATGTACAAAGGAAAGACAAGAACAAGAAGGAAGACTTAGCATTTGATGAGGGAAAAAAAGCCACATATTCATTCAACCGTTGCTTATGGAGCACCTATTATATTAGATACCAGTCAACAAAACACGATGTTCTGGTTACTGCGTGTTTTGGATGGGTATTTGCTCTAGACGTGGTGCTTGTTAAATGTTCATACTCTGAGTTTAGTGTAGAAAATAGCAGTATTTATTTTCCTGTATAAACACCTTCTTGTAGTCACAGTTTTCCATTAACTCATCATGACTATAATCTAGAAATTAGTGTTTTTTGAGTAGTGAAATATGTATATTTCATGTGGACTGGTGGCTGACATATATGAGCCCCCACCTCTAGGATTTTCTGTGACAGCCCCAATTTTGTGTCATTGTAACATAGTCCCAACAGACTTGTAAAACAGCTTACTGTGGTTGAATACGTGGACCTTTTCATTTATATAAATATAAAAGCAGAAACTTCTGTGTCAGAATGTGTCCTGATCTTATTTCAGAAGGTTTGAGCCTTAGAAAGCTTAGCTTGTAAATCCATTGCCATTCTTCAACCTGAAAAATTGGGGTAAAATGTGAATCCACTTATAGACTTTAAAAATATATAAAAAACTTTATTGTGATATAATTCACATACCATAAAATTCTCTTTTAACATGTACAATTCATAATTTCTTAAAGTATAGTCACAGAATTATCTAACCATTACTGTCTCGTTTTAGGACATTTTCATCACTTCCGAAAGAGACCCTGTATCCATTAGCAGTCACTACATTTTTCCTTCTCCCCAGTTCCTGGCCACCATGATTCTCTACATTCTGTTTCCCTGGGTTTGCCTATTTTGGATATTTCATGTCAATGGAATCATACAATACATGGCCTTTTGTTTCTGGGTTCTTTTACTTAGTATAATGTTTTTATGATTCAGCCACATTGTAGCATGTATCAGTACTTCTTTCTTTTTCATGGCCAAATAATATTTCAGTGTAAGGATATACCACACGTGGCTTTTCTACCTCTCAGTTGACGGACATTTGGATTGTTTCCACTTTTTGGCCACTATGAATAATGCTGCTGTGAATGTTCATGAATGGTGTACAAGTTTTTGTGTAGATGCATGTTTTCATTTCTCTTGGGTGTAGACCCAGGAATGGAATTGCTGGATCATTTGGTAACTCCATGTTTAACATTTTGAGGAATTGCCAAACTGTTATCTGGAGTGGCTGCTTCATTTTATATTCTCACCAGCAATGTATGAGAGGCTGTAATTTCTCCACCTTATAATACTTGTAGTATATCTTTTTGATTTTAGCCATTCTAGTGGATGTGATGTGATGTGATATTTCACTGTGCTTTTGATTCAGATATCCCTAGTAACAAATAATATTGAATACCTCTTCATGTGTTTTTTTTGCCATCTGGATATTGTCCTTAGAGAAATGTGTATTCAGATCATTTGTCATCTCTCTAATCGGGTTATTTAAAAATTTTTATTGTTGAATTGTAAGAGTTCTTTTTTCTGGATGCCAGATTTTTGTTGAAGATATGATTTGCAAATTTTTCTCCCATTTTTTCCTTGTCTTTTCACTTTCTTGATGGTGTCCCTTGAAGGACAAAAGTTAGAAATTTTGGTAAGTCCAATTTATTTCTCTTTTGTTGCTTCTACTTTTAGTTTCCTATCTAAAAATCTATTCCAAATCCAAGGTCACTAAATAGATAGATAGATAGATAGATAGATAGATAGATAGATAGATAGATTTATTTATTTATTTATTTATTTATTTATTTATTTATGAGAGAGTGAGGAACAAAAGAGATCACAGAGGGAGAGAGAGAAAAATAGACTTGCTGCTCAGCAGAGAGCCTGATGCGGGGCTCAACCCCCCAACTCTGAGATTGTGACCTGAGCTGAAGCAGATGCTTAACTGACTGAGCCACCCAGGTGCCCCACAAATATTTATACCTATGTTTTCTTCCAAGAGTTTTATAGTCTTAACTCTTTTTTTTTTTTAGTTTTAACTCTTATATTTAGTTTTATGATCCATTTTGAGTTAATTTTTATGTATTATGTGAGGTAAATGTTCAGCTTCATTCTTTTGCATGTGGATGTCCAGTTGTCCCAGCACTATTTGTTGAAAAGACTATTTTTTTGTACACTGGAAGGTTCTGGAATTTTTCTTGAAAATCAGTTGACCATAGATATAAGGGTTTATTTATGACTTTTAACTCTATTACATTGATCTATGTGTCTTACTTACTACTGCTTTGTAGTAAGGTTTGAAATCAGGATATGTGATTTTTCCAATTCTATTCTTTTTTTAAAAGATTGTTTTGGCTATTCTGTAACCCTTGCATTTCCATATAAACTTTAGGATCAGCTTGTCAGTTTTTGCAATAAAAAGAATCTGGGATTATGGTTGAGATTGTATTGCATCTAAAGATAAACTTGGGTAGTGTAGTCTTTTAATAATATTAATCCTTGCATTTCATGAACTTAGAATGTTTTTCCATATATTTAGATATTCTTTAATTCTTTAATTGGACTGGGGATATTGCACAGAGGGTTTACATAGGGCAGAAGGTGCTGGAAAGGTACTGGATGCAGTTTTTTCAGCCTCTACGGTGAAAAGACTACTTGCTCCCCATCTTTGGAAACACCCCATAGGGCCTAGGGTTTTTTAGAGCAATACTTGAGTGTTGTATCATCCGTGTATTTTTAGGACTCACTGGCACTTAGGTTAATTCCCCCAGGTGTAGAAAACATCCCAAAGCACTGGCAAATTGGTCGCTCTGCTCTGTTCTAAGAATATCCTAGTGTTTAGGGGCAGGGGGCCCAAATTCAAGTCCTAGTTCTGCTTTTCACAAGTGGTGTGACCTCAGGCATATTCCTTTCCCTCTCTAAATCTCAGATTCGTCATCTGCAAAAATGAGAAAAAAAATACATCCATCTCATAAATCATTCTAAGAACCAAATTAAATTAATGTATGGAAAATGGCTTTGTAAACTGTTAAACTCTACAAAGGTTAACAAACAGCTCTTTTTTTCCTCATTTGGAAAAAGCCACTGAATGAATAATCTCTTGCATGAGTGTCCATTTATGTCAGCCTGCTGAGGTCATATGGTGTGGCTTTGAAGTGGAGAAAGTGTGACTGTCAGGTTTTAAAAAGGAAGCAGAGAGACTGTATTTCTCTTCTCCCTGCAATGGAGCAACCACAGCTGTAAAGGCAATGATTTCACAGAACCCGGAGCACTTCGCTGGGGCAGAAATGGTGAAAATAAGGACAACTAAGAAACCAGACTTGAGCAGTTGAAGAAATGAAATAAAAACAGACCTGAAGGGCATAATAGCACCTTCATTTCTAAAGAGTGTTAGTAAAATAAATAGGTTCTTATGTTTCTTTTGTGGTCTCTCTAATAAATTCCATCTAGTTATTACCTGATCAGTTTTATCTTAAATATATGACTGAAAAAAAAAAAACGCATGAAGTTTTTAACTTGGTACCTCGTAAAAATTGAGAATGATCATGTTTTTCAAGATGAAGTCAGATCTATCATGAACTGTTAGGGAATTTTTGCTGATTATTTTGGGAACCTTTCAATCAGAAAGAAAATAAAGCAGTCAGGGTGCTGGAAGACTGCAGGCATCGGTTCCTGGCTCCCCTTTTCCTAGCTGGGTCCTTGGGAAAATTGTTTACCTCAGATTTTCTTGCCTGTAAAGTAGGGGTCATAAAATACCTTAGGGTTGTGAGGATGACTAAATAAACCGCTGTAAATCTCTGTTGACTTCCCTGGCTTGTTCTAGGTTTAGCTTTCCCATATCATAAGGCCAACATCTCTTATTAATTAGGAAACATTTGCAACCAAGTCCTTCTACCTCATTCTAAATATGCCCTGAATGGTCTGACTTGTCTTTGTTCAGGAACATCCAGATTCTGAATGACATCCATCTGGTCCATTGACACCCCTAGAGAATTCTGAGGCCCTAGGTCAAGGCCTTGAAAATCTAGGCTTATGAACATGATGAAAGGTTTCTCAAACAGAGACTGCTATATCAGTCAGGGTCCCTACAGATGGTGCCCTCCAAAGGATAAGGAAAGAAAATGTAACGAAGGAACTACTTTAGGAGCCGGCTGTGGGCAGGCCAACTGGAGTCTAGCCATAGGAGGGAGCTGTTCCCACCCCTGAGCCTGGAGGGCCCAGGGGGCCGAGGGGAAGAACCCACTGGAGAGGACTTAAATGGGAGGGGGGCTGCCCACCTTATGTAGAGACACATAGCCACTGCCACCCAAACCCCAACAGAGAAGTGGTACAGGCAGCAGACACCTGACTTCTCCCCACTTCCACCCTCTAGTCAAGGGAATCTGGAGGCAGCCTCCTAGGACACACAGGGATGCAGAGAATGGATCTGGAGGGGCAGAGGAAGACCATCCAGCAGAATTGTCCTCTCAATGTGGGAGGGTCATTAGGACAGGCTGTGGCATTATGCAGACTAACTCCAGTCTTTGGAACCACAGGGCAAGGGCACTACACATAAACCCAACTTTTTATTCCATCCTTTCACTTTATTTACTGTCCTTTTGCACATCTAGAAAGGAAAAAGATATAATATGTCCCAGATTTGGTTGTATTCCTAGAAGTTGTTTTTACTGTTTGCTGTGTATTCTTGGGCACAACCTGGCAGTACATATTTCAGGAGATAGTACCTGTTCACAAGATCCCACTGAGGATTTATGAAAGTGGAGGAGTTCTGCTCCTGGTGATACTTGCAATTCTTTACTTTCCTTCTGTAGACAGATGAGGAGTTGCTCTTGTGTGGTGATTTGAGGTGTGCAGAAGTCACTGCAGCTCACATCAGCCTGCACATTTGTCAGAATTTCTCCACATGGCTTTCTTCTTGGGGCTACTCTGTTGAAACTGTTGCGCAAGTGCAGATGTCCCCTAGGATGGGTGATAGAGAAAAGCCCCGTCAGCCTGATGCCCCTATCGAGTTGGCACCCTAGGAAAGACAGCATCCCAAGAGAAGCTGCAGAAATGGCCTGGAGATGTTTGGTCTGTTTAAGAGGAGTGGGGAGTGGCAAGTAGCTTTGAGTTACCTGGAGATATGTGAAACTGTGCCACGTCAAAGAAAGATTACAATTTGTCAAGGTGACTCCTAGGATGGGAATGAACCCAATGGCTGCAAGTTACAGGGAGATGGTTTAGTTCTCTGTGAAGAGGAAGTTTTTAAACAATGAATGCAAATGAAGATGGGCAAGCAGCCTTAGAAGGCCATTGGGTGCTTGCACCAGGGGCAGTTTAATTCAAGGTTCAGAATTCAAGAAGCTGTGGCAGAGAGTAGATTCAGAGCCTGGGAACAGAGTAGGAGGCAGTGTCTGGTACCCTGAACAGACGTCATGAGTTGCCAATCACGAGAGCTTACTTGAAGAATACAAACGAGGCCCCTGAACTGCTATGGCAGGCAAACGATGGGCATGAGATGCTGGGTTCATTTCTGGGATTGGAAGCCCATTTCTGGGTTCATTTCGGCTCCAAAGGCCTGGACCAGTGCCCGTCAGCTAATGCTGCCAGGTATCTTAAAGACAGTGCCCACTCCCTCACAGGGCAAGCTCACCATTACTGCAAGTCCTTTGGCCACATCGGGACGATGAGTTCTTTGAGGTGTTGTTGAATAGACTCAAGCATCAGATGCATGGTTGAACAAGATAAGCATCTCGTTCAGAGAAGATCCGAGTAAGCTTTGATTGACACTGGGTCTAGAGACATGGAGTCAGGAGCCTGAGACAGGAGCACATCCACTCAGGCAAGGATCATGGGCAGTGGGGTTGGACAGACAACAGAGAGGGGAACAGAAGGTGCTAAGAATACTAGCTTAATTCCATTTTCCTAAACTCTTGACTGTTGCAGGTAAATTGAATGGCTGCCTGCTCTGTGCTCTCAGAGTCTTCCTTGAAACTTGATCTCACTTTTACATAGACATGTAGTTATCAGCTTGTGTCTGTCTCCTTTGAGACCATACACCAATAGTTAACTTTGTTGAAAACTTATCATGTGCTAAATGATTTATAGGCAGCTCCTCATTCAGTCTTCACAACAAACATGTAGGATAGTTATCTTCACTCCTGATTTTGCAGGTGAAGGAACTGAATTGGAATAATTAACCAGTGTGTCCAGGGACACAGAGCTATTCACGGTAAAGAGCAGGAGAGGGGGAGGATCAGACTCAGTGCTGTGTTACTCTGAACTTTGACCACTGTGTTATTGCTTGGGGACTGCTTTTTTTTCATGTAGGTCTCTCCGGTACTTAGCATGGTTCCAAGCAAGATAGGCTTCCAATAAAAATTGTTTTTGATAAATAAGTGGATGACCTGAGCCCCCCTTGTATGCTTGCCACACTGTGTGATTACATACTCTAGCAAGTATGCATGCAGACTTACTGAGTCTGGTTCTACGCTGGAGGAGCAATATAAAGACAGATATAAAGACAGAATGATGGCAAAGAAAATATTCATTGGAGAAATTAGCTCAGGCAATTAAGAGTGTGTTGAATAGTCCTGAAATTATAGCTTGTGTGTATATATATATATATATAAACAAATAAAAAATTAGGACCTTGATTTTTTTGACACATAAACATAACAAATTTATACATGAATAAAAATTAGAGTCCCTGCCAATGAATGATACTAAAATGCCATGATATTCTTGCTTGTTATTTTTGTCACCATAAAATAAACCATATTTACATGATTGTGTAACCATAGGCTTTTCAGAAGTTTTAGGTTCAGATTTCAGAATAGTAATAAGAACTGGCAGTTACATAGCACTTACCACGTGCCAGGCACTGTTCTGAATTGTTTACATATGTTAACTCCTTTAATCCTCAGAGATTCTTATACCCTTATGAAGTAAGTGCCATTATTGTATGATATGAAGAAACTTAGGCACAGAGAGGTTAAGTGACTGATCCAAGGCCACACAGCTAATGAATGAAAGAACCAAGATCTGAACCCAGATACTCTTAAAAGACTATGTAGTGCTATGAGTTGTGATTTACTGTATAGTCACTGTGTATCTCATTCAGTCTTTACCACAACCCTGAGTAAAAAGGATTGTTTTGTCTATTTCACAAATGAGGAAACTAAAATCCAGAGAGGCTTAGAAATTTGCCCATGATGGAACAGATAGCTACAAAGGTCAAGGCAGGCTCATGGACTCTTAGAGTATCTGCCATCATCGCACGCTTCCAGATATATTAGCTTACATTGATTTTTTTAATCTTTTATTTTACATTGAGTTTTTTATTTATTTTGTATACAACCAATGTTCATGATAGAAAATATGCATAGAGATACAAAAAATGGGGGTGCCTGGGTGGCTCAGTTGGTTAAGTGGCAGACTCTTGATTACTGCTCAGGTTATGGTCTCAGGGGATGTGAGATGGAGCCCTGCACTCAGCACACAGTCTGCTTGGGATTCTCTCTCTCCTCTCCCCTGCCCCTCCCCCCATGCTCATTGTCATTCTGTAAAATAAATAAATCTTTTTTTTTAAAAGATTTTATTTCATTTTTTTATGAGAGACACACAGAGAGAGGCAGAGACATAGGCAGAGGGAGAAGCAGACTCCCTGTGGGGAGCCCAATGCAGGACTCAATTCCAGGACCCTGGGATCATGACCTGAGCCAAAGGTAGATGCTCAACCTCTGAGACACCCAGGCATCCCTAAAAAAAATAGATCTTTTTTAAAAATTCAAAAAATAACCTCATTGTGAACTGTTAATCTGTTAATGTTTTAGCATGTATCTTTCAAGATATCCTTTATGTATAAGATTGCAGCTTGAGATAAAACATGATTTATCAATTGCCATAGTTTTCTTGACCAACTCTCAATGGATAAACTGAGTCTTTACATTTAAAATAATTACTCAGCTCTTGAGCAGCCTTGGTGGCTCAGTGGTTTGGTGCCACCTTCAGCCCAGGGTGTGATCCTGGAGACCTGGGATTAGGTCCCACGTCGGGCTCCCTGCATGGAACCTGATTCTCCCTCTGCCTGTGTCTCTTCCTTTCTTCCTCTCATGTGTCTCTCATGAAGACATGAAATCTTTAAAAAAATAAAATAAAATAAAATAAAATAAAATAAAATAAAATAAAATAATTACTCAACTCTATAAAAACTGAAACCAACCAAAATAAATCTAACCTGTTGAAAGATAAAAATTACATTTGTTGCAGTTTCTCCACCCCAATAAAAATGTTTTAGCCACTAAATCCAAAGTATATTTAGTAGTCAAAGCAAAGACATAAAGTAGTGGAGATTGTCCTAAATTTGGTTATATGGGATTGAAAAGATCTCAATGTATTGTTTGAAAGACAAATCAAAGTAAATAAATAAATAAATAAATAAAAATGAAAAAAAAAAAGAAAGACAAATCAGTCTCTTCTGATAGAAAAAAGTAATTATTGTTATAATTACAGCTAATATATATTATATATTCCCTGCATACCAGAAATTATTCAATGTAGAAAATACTATATTCCATATAGAATAATAAACTATTATATATTTATGTTATATCTATATATAAATCTTTAAAACAAGCCTATGAAGTCAGTGAGGAAACATGCACAGAGAAGTTAAGCACCTTCCCCAAGGTCACAGAGCTGTGGTTTGAAACCAGGCAGTGTGACTTCAGGATGCGACTAAAGTGGTAAGTGAAAGAATTAATTAATCCCACGGTGGGGCCCTGTATTTTTTGTGTTCTCCCGATCTCTCATTCCTAGGACAACATTCTTATTTGGGGGAGGGGAAGTCTAACTCTTTCTTTATGCATGAGCTAGGCTGTGTTTAGTTTATGAGAAGCTGAGCATCTACACTACCTCTTTCAGCCAGTGTCTTGTCCTGGGATGCCATTAACCCTCGAGATAGCCCCAAAGTGACTTGTTAGGATCCTCCTGTTTCAAGTGAGGCTTGAGGAGCAGAAAAGTTAACTGTTTAGAGTCCCTCTCTCTGTAGCCTGAAATTCAGTGGTTTTCTCTCACTCTTAGGATAAATCCTACAAATCCTACCCTTGGATGATCTGAGGCCATTCTGTCGGTGACTCTGGGCCCCTCTGTCCCTCACCTGCCATCCTGCAGTGTCCTACCAGCCTTTTTCCAGCCCCTCAGAGTCACCAGACTTTTGGCTTTTCTGGTCCCCTCTACCTGGAACTCCCCTCTGCTCTGTCTTCAGGCTGCTCTCTCTGCTTCCGCCCCAAGCAGCCTGCTCTGAGGGATGGACCTGATCCTACCCCAAAGGAAGTGTCCTCTGTCTGCCTTTCTGGCTATCAGAGCATCCCCTCTGCTTCTTTCAATGAACTTCCCAAAATGTGCAGCTGTTTTTCTTGTTCACTTACTTGATTTGTGTGCTTGTGGTTTTTGCTTACTTTTGCTCTGTGAGCAAAGGGACCTCATCTGGCTCTGTTCCCACTCTTCCCCCACACACACACCTAATGAGGACCTCCAGAGGCATTTGCTGAAAGACTGACAGGTCTCCTGGAGGAAGATAGGGGAAATAGGGGAAGAGGGTGGCCCTTCCAGGTGCCTTAAAACCCTCAACCCTGCCCTGTGCTTGAGTGAATGACATTTGTGCTCCGCAGTCTGCATGAAGCAGCCAGACCTGGGACAGGAATCTGGGGTCAGCTGATGAGGGAAGATAGAGGCCGCTGTCCATTGTCTGGAAGGGTCCAGTGGTGGCTGATTAGGCCAGATGTTCCTGGGAGTGTCTCATTGTCACCTTTGGGTCCATGACCCTGGCCCGTGGCAGGGGAACCTCCCTTGCGCTTTGAAGATTTCAGACGAGTGCTTTGGGGTGTGTTTTTAAGTGACTTGAGTGTACTGTGGAATTTAGCTCCCAACAGCTTCATGTTTTTAAAGATTTTATTTATTTATTTGAGAGAGAGAGAGAGAGAAGCACAAGCTAGGGAAGGAGCAGAGAGAGAGGGAGAAGCAGGCTCCCCATGGAGCAGGGAGCCCAAAGCAAAGCTCGATCCCAGGACTCTGGGATCATGACCTGAGACAAAGGCAGAGGCTTAACTGACTGAGCCACCCAGGCACCCCTCAGCAGCCTCATATTTAAGGGGTTATCTGAAGCCTGCTTTTGTTATTTGTTTTTGCTTTTCTTTTCCTACCTTAGCTCACTGAATCACTTGTTTCAGGTACATTTAGACATCCAGATTGACTCACAACGTCACATTGACATTGAGTAAGTTCTCTTTCTCTGCAGAGTCTGCACTGAATATTCAAGTGGCTAGGGGTTGGAGCCTCTCTGAAGAGCTTCCTCTCTTATGCTACTCCTTTCTGAGCTTTCTTCGAGTATATTATTAATAGAAGAGGCATGGAAGGGATGGCTTGGATGTGAGTACTGGTTTGTGTAGGAAAGCTTGAGAATAAATGAGCTTGGACTTCAGAGCGCGTGCTGGTGAATCCTGACCTCAGCGTCCGCAGGCACTGATGGGTAACTATTGGTTTCCAATGAGAGAGGAGAGCCTTAATCTCACGATGTGTGGGATGTGCCCCATGGGGCTGTGTTTTGTAGGCAGTGAAGTTAAGGCTTGCCCAGAAAAATAACATGTTTTCCTTGCCTGGTGCTTGAGCTGTTTGCCTGGTGACTGGCTGATTGGCGGTTTGGGAAGGAGGAGGATGTTGGTTTACTTGGGTGTCCAGGGGATTTTGTGTTTGTGTATGTGTATGTGTGTGTGTTTGTGTAAGTGGTTGTTTCTGTTTCTTTGGAAACAGTAGAGGACAGATAAAGAAATAATGATGATACTATTACTTTCAACTTGTGTTCATGTTCTTTGAGGCATTTTACAAATATTAGCTTGATGCCACTATTTAAATAATGCCCTCACTTCGAGAATACCAGAAATCCTTTGATGTAGGTATCGCAAAAGTGGATGGGAGAGCTGAGAGTTTCGGAAATAACTGGGAATTTTGCCATCCTGACTCATGTTAGAACTGCTTTATCCGGCTGTGTTTCCTACAGAGGTACTCAGTGGAGAAGATAAATCAAAGCTGTATCTAATCAAGGCTTTCTTTCAACCTTGATGGAAAATGCTTTTTTGAGATTAAAAATGCCCAACCCATAGTATGTAGTGGTACATGGAAGAGACATTTTCATTAAATAAAATTTTGACTATTCCCAAACATGAAGCAACTAAAAATTTGTTAGGTTTTCAATGCATACAGACCTTTCCACATTGGGAGGTGGCTACCTGCTTTAAGAGACAGAGGTCTCAGGCTATTCATCTTGAACTCCCCAGTGTCCTAAGGTTAGGAAATGTTGCTGTTATGGACATACCACATCTCTGTGTTTCCAACTGGATGAATTGAGCAGATATTTGATGGTGCTCTGACTTCCCTTTTTTCCACAGCTACCTTGCACAGCTTCATCCTTTAGTCAAAGTATTTCTATTAAATATTACATGGAATATTTGGGGGATGAAAAGGAGAGAAAAGAAAAAAGTAAGAAAGAGAGGGACTAAGAATAAGCAGTAAGATGATTATATATATATATATATATGTATGTATCAGTCCTGTGTGTATATATATTTTGCTAAAGAGAATTTAATAACAAAAGGAAGATTCAGTTTCTTTTTTGACCGCCCAAGTGGAGAGAGTATGATGTCATAATCTCTACTCGTCTTATTTCTAATGACTCTGGGTAGATCTATAAGCAAGAAGGTGCTGACTTTCCCAGTGTACCTTGGGTGCCCTCCATACTCTACTCTTTCCTGCCCCAGGGTGAATGGAGTTAGGACTGTAAGGACAGCATAGCCAAGCACAGATGAAGGGGTGGACTGGCCCAGCAAAAGCCTTTACCTGTATTTCTGCAGTCAGGAGCAGTGTTCCAGGAAGATAAACAAATTTATATGCAGTCTGGTTTTGGCTCCTCCAAGTCCAGGGCAAGGTGTCTGATGGTTTGCTCAGCCAGCAATGGCCAAATTTATCCCAGGGTCAAGTGACCCATAGCCCACGCTAATAGGTCAGCTGGTATGCCACAGAGCTAGAGTTTGAACACAGACCAGACTCCAAAGTGTTTCTCAGCATCATGTCTCAGAAGACAAAAAAATAATAATTCTACCTGGAGCCTTCAAGTAAAAGGAGAGTAGATAACATTTTGCTTGATAATTGCTAGGTTATCTGAGAATCATAGAAGGTCGGGCTCTCTTTAAAGCTCATACCTTCAATACCTTTCAGAATCTTTCATCTCTTTACACATGCTTTCAGCTGTCAATGTAACTTTGCACTGACCAGGACCCTAGCAGCTCCATATGCTTACTATAAGGTGACTGTATAATAAAAACAGTAACTGCCATGGCCCAGCGCTTTACAGTTTATGAACTGCTTCCCCAAATGTCATCCATTTGATCCTCCCAATGTCCTTGTGAGGCAGATAATGCTGATATTGTCTATAGTCTCTTTTGCTAGCAAGAAAATAGTGTTCAGATATTCGTCGGGTATTCAGAATAATGTTAAATAACTTGGTCGGCTTCATAGCTCAGGGGTTAGAGCACTGGTCTTGTATTGTGAACTAATTTGCCCAAGATCACACAGCTAGTGAACAAGAGAACTGAGATTTAATGATCAACTTTTTAATGTAAAATCTGGTCTCCTGGCCACGTTGTTAGGTTTGCCACAAATAATACAATCTTATTTACCAAGATTAAAAGTGAAAGAAAGCCTAAAGTTAAAAAACAAACAAAAACCTTATTTCTAGTTCAGTTAAGAGATTGTTTCAAGGTTTTGTGTGTGTGTGTGTGTGTGTGTGTGTGTGTGTGAATGCACACACACCTTTAATTGGCATTATATTATGAGAGATATTTAGCTGTGAAAGGAGAGTATCTGATATTTGATGTAATTAATGAAATAGCATTGCTTTCTCACAGCCTCAGAACCCTCACAGAACTTTGCTAAAATTCCTTTTTGGCCTTTAATTCTACCTTCCACTGTAGACGTCCATGCAGTCCTCATATCCCTAATGGGTGGTCAGGGCTCAGCAGGCAGAGGTTATTTTGGTGGAGCCTTGGTACTCCTAGCTTGAGGCTTAATGCATGATTGGTGCTCGGCGACTAGGTGAGGAAAGAAAGAATGAATGAGACCAGTGTCCTCAGATTCTGATCCTACGCCCAGTGCATGCCAAGGTTGAATCACTTTTGAACAAGTTCTCTGTGACAGGTAATCAATCACTGTCCACAGGCCACTTTTCCTGAAGCAGCCTGCAAACAATGCTCCCTGAAGATCCCTGAATTCCCTTCTGAGCCATTGTAGTTTACCCACGTGGATGTGGGGACTTGCCCCCACCCTTTCCCCTTTACCCAGCCTTTCAGTGGAAATGTCTGATAGGCCTCCCTCCAGATCCCCTCTGGGTGTTGCCTGCACCCTTTCCCCATTATACTTTTTCTCTTGGCAAAGTCAGGTTCAGGATATTTTCCAGGGCCTGACCTACACCCCCTGAGCAAAGAGACCACATTCATGCTTAGGGAGGGCTCCTAAGTTTTGGAGAGGAGGGGCATTAAAAAAAATCCTCTTTTCCTTTCTGTGCTGATTTGGAGTGTTGACTGAAAAATGGTGCTGTTGTCTGGGGGCCGAGCCCGGGGGATAGAAAGAGCTGGCCCCTGCGTTTGTTTGTGAATGGCTCGGACCTTTTGATGAATTGGGAGTCTGGTACAGCGTAACCTCTCGTGGGTGGTGGTTCAAGGAAAAGGCCTTTTCTTTCCGCGTCCTTTTTCCAGGCTGTTTTAGTGGATTTGTAGGCTTTAGTGAGTAACTCTTTTGTTTAATAGGAAGTTGAGAAAAGCATTAAGGATTTTTCTAGCCCAAGGAAACGATTTAGTGATCCTCAAAAATACAGCTTATTTCTGTACTTCTAAAATACAAGTTTAATGATCCTTAACTGTGGTGACCCTGTGCTGAGAGGCAGACTTGGATTTTCTTATCCTGCCCCCTTGCGAGCTCAGTATTCTCCTCTGGGTTACATTAGGGACTAGGCATCAGTTTTGAATGTTGAGCTAGTTTATGGGGATGAAATCATCTCTGTAATATGTGTATGAATATATACATATAAATACACACACCCCAACTTCTCAGTAAAACAGGCCAAGAGAAAAAAAAATTGTGTGTATGTGTGTGTGTGTATCGGATCTATGAATACATTTTTCTTAGTGGGAAGTTGGTTAGGAAGCCAATATTTCCTGATAAGTGTTCTGTGAGCTGATGGCTGATGGTGCTGGCAACATGAAAACAGAATTAAAAAAAAGAAAACAGAATTTAGAAACTTGTGGTATTCTGTACTTAGATTTTAAAAAGAAAAGAAAAACATGCTCTTTTTGATGGGACTATCCTCAGCAATAATATAAAAGCAACAGGCAATTATCAGGAGTGAGAAGGCATCTGAGCGAGAGCCATATTTCCACATTGGGCCAAATGCTTTATTTTGCTTCTGTTGAGTCAACACTGCTTAAAACGGTGTGGTAAGTTAACTGGAGAGTGGGGACTGTAGGTAGCCAAACCAGGTAATTTATTTAAAAAAAAAAATCTAGGTAGCTTATACTAGCTTACTCATCTGTCTCCTCTGTGGATTGAACCTCAAAGAGTATGCTTATGCTTCGTTAAAATTTCAGCCACAGCCCCCCCTCCTCCTGCCTTTTGCTTCACTTGGAAAGGGAATGATAATTTCACACACTTTTTTGAATATTCATGACATTTTCTTTGGCATTGAATTTAGCCTCATCCTAAGCTACACTGTATTAGAGCTTTTTAGAGCTCTTTGAAAAGTACAGAGAGGTGAATATTATGCATTTAGTCCCTTTAGTTACTCTAGTATGTGCTGGCTTAGTTTTTCTTGTTTCCTCTGTTCTCTTCCTCTTACCTGCTTTTTTTTTTTTAATCTGTGAACCCGGTGGCATGGGCCAGGGGGCAGTGGTGCTCATACTATCATTACTCTCACAGGGGCCGTGCTATGGGCTGTGGGGTCGGGAGACGAGTACTGCACTGTGCTGCACTGTGTGTTGCAGTATATGTCCCAGCCCTGCCCTCCACCCGTTAAATGCCAGTGGGGGCCCCCAGGGACAGTGGCAACTAAGAATTGGCTTCATGTATTTCCGCATCCCCTTACTGGAGTATGCAAAGAAATTATGCCTTCTCTAAGGAAGCAGATGAAAACATGCCTTTTGCTAGTATTCAGAATGGGTCCCCTGTTAGAGTGATGGCATAATCTTCAGGTGTCATGAGGGTTTTGCCTTTACATGGCCTTTAAGTGACCTGCTAGTACTGTCAAATATTCACAGGCTTGACATTTGAAGCATAGTGTGTTAGGAATCTGAATCAAGTCTGTGAGTATATTTTGACCCTGTATTCAGCTGACACCTGTGAGTTGCAGGGGGCTCCGAGCACAACTGCCGACTACTTTACATCGAACCGAGGGATGCCCAGCTTTCTGTTGGAAGTCAAGGGGAAAAGTACCTCGTTCAATATGATCATTTGCAAATGTCTTTTAACAGCAAGTCAGTCATAGTAATCTCAGGATGAAATAGCCTCTTGCCAGGCCCTGCAGAAAATAGAGACGTCTGGCGTGATCACCACTCTGTTTATATACAGCCTCACATTTTGTAGTTGAGATTCATGCACAAGAAGAAAACTCAAAAGTTTCAAGTATTACTTCAGCCCATAACTTAGGTGGACTAAACATACAGTGTTGAGATGCAAGGATACTTACATAGGATAGAGATACAAAGAAAACAGTGATAGAACTGATAAAAATCATTTGAATGTGAAGAAAACAAACTAGAAATTTGTGATTTTCCAGACTATTTAAAAATATTCATTGTTTATAAAAAGTTTAAAAACCAATATACCCAAAATGTCTCAAAAATTATACTGAGATATAGCAGAATTATTTGGGATGTGTTGTAATTCCAAAAAACGGCAGATTTTACTATAGCAGAGCAAGAAGGAGTAGAACTGTACTGCTGACTTTTTTCCTGATTTTCTAAAGGTAACTGCTTTTTGACTCAAAGGAAAAATAGATCCAGTTTTGTATTTAATCTTTTAGCTGTTAGAGTTTTTCCTTTCAGGATTTCAGGGGCAACTGTTTTAAATTGCAATGGAAGACTTTCTGGAAAGGTAAAGATGACAGTGTCAGCTAAACCATGGATCACCTCTTATTCCAATTTAACTTTTTCTTTCCTTTTTTTTCTTTCATTGCTTTTCTCTTCAATGTGTTTGTATTAGGAGTAGGTAAAAAGGAGGAGTTTGCTGCCTTCAGCATGTTTTCTGAGTCTGTCCTATTAGAAACAAGCAAGTGATTTGGTTACATTTAATATTTTCTGAGAATCTCTATTCTAGTGTTTTGTTAACCACATGTATGCCAAATAAACTTTTTTTTTTTAGAGATGGAGTATGTCCTGCAAAAATAATAATAATAATACTGTGCTCCATGGGAGCAAAAAGAGGAATAGGACCTAAATACCCACTCTTAGTCACAAATACATGCACTGCAGTGGCTTATTCAGCTCTGCACGTCTAACGCCCAACACTGATGCTTAGCAAATACATTCTGAACTATTGAACCCATAGATGGGAAAACTGTAAGACAGGATTGTGCAAAACATAAGTAGAAATTAGCCAGCAACTTTGAAAAGAGGCCTCATATCTAAAGAAACATATGGAAAACTTAAAAAAAAAAAAAAAAAGAGGAATCTAACATATGAAAACCCAATCCCACTGGAATGTTTTTTCATACACAGTATAAACGCCACATAAATAAAACCACAAACCTCTGCAGAAGTGCATGAGAGGACGTGAGCCCCCAGCACTCTCCTGGTAGGGCCTCCTATGGGAAGTAAAGCCTGGGTGAATTTCCAGAGACAAAAAAGCTGTTTAGAAATCCTTCCTCCTGGGAATGGTGGACCTAGTTCGAAGGGGACTTTGGACAGTCCCTTAGCATAGCATGATGCAGTTGTGTGAAATAATCCTAAAGAGTCTCTGATTCCGGTTGTAAGATTCCAAACTTTGGGGAGACCAGTGGCTGCTGAACATCTTTTAAGGACGGTGATTTTCTGGTTTGAACGGAAGAGTAATATGTAACTGGAGCGGTACGTGTACAGTTTAGGGCTTCCGAGGAAGAGTTCTGGCTGTAAACTGCCCAGAAACACGCCCCAATCTCGCCAAGTTCTGTTGGAATTTTCACTTAGAAGGTACAGTCCCACTGTTGGTCTTGTTCCCTGTGTAAATCTCTGGTTCGAAAACTTTGCAGCATTCAAGGCGTTTCAAGCTTGAGGGCTGAAATGTCACTTTAAAAGCGGGAGGGGGTTAAAAAGGTCACGCAGCTGCAAATAATAATAGCCCAATGAAATTCAGATTCTAGCTGCAGCCCACTTCAAGAATAACACTGAAACAGGAAACAAGCCTACTAGATCTTTTTACCAGTAAGGCTAGTAAGAACACATCTGATAAAATGTGTGTGTGTGTGCGTCTGTGTGTGTATTCGTGTGTATGTGTGTGTGAGACAGACTCACAAAGAGAGACAGAGAAAGACAGATGTATCAAGACAAATAGAGACAGAGAAATAGGCACAGAAAAAGGTTTCTTTTTATGAGTATCCATTTTTAAAATTTATTTGAGAGAGAGAGGTACTATTTGTGTGTGTGTGAGAGAGAGAGAGAGAGAGAGAGAGCACAAGCATAAGCAGGGGGGAGGGGTAGAGGGAGAAGCAGACTCTCTACTAAGCGGGAGCCTGATGCAGGGCTCGATTCCAGGATCCTGGGATCATGACCTGAGCTGAAGGCAGATGTTTAACCGACTGAGCCACCCAGGCACCCAGGAAAGAGTTTTTCAGAGGGAAGATACAGGAAAAAAAGACACAGAGATGCAGAGAGAGATACAAAGACACGCACACAAAATAATTTTCTTGGACTTAAGCTCAAGGGTGTTTATTTTTCTGTTTGAAGTTACGATGTTAGGTTAGAAAACTAGAGGTATATTTGAAATAAAAGGATTTACTTTTCTGCGATTTGGCAGTTAGCTTCCATGGATTATTTTTTCAAATGATAGCTCTTTGAATGGTCTGATTTTACAGTGTTTTACTAAAGTGATCCTGTTTCACAGATTAGCAAACAACCTAGTGAAAGATACAATATCCCTCACAAAAAAAGAAAAGTCTTAGCCCCAAACTGAATATATAATTATCTTCCAGGAAAAGCTAGTCATGCTTTGGAAGAACCATCCTGCCTCCTGTTAAAGTAGGATCAGTCATCATAGAATAAAAAAATTTATAGAGTGTGTTTTGGTGAATTTCTTAATATTGTGTGGTGCTGTTTGGCTTTTGACCAATGCATTGAGAGAAATACTTGCTTCCCTCCCTCCCAAACACAAACTACAAATTGGCTAAAGAATTAACTATTTTAGTTAATAAGCAACTTTGTTCCCAGAAACAGAGACTGATCTGGACTCACACAGTGTGACTGGCTCAAGACACTCCTGTTTGCCAACTGTCCTTGGCACTTTAGGAAGGTCTTGTTTCCCCCTCTGGAACTTTTTCTGCAGTCTCATAACTCTGGCAAGGTAGTGAGGTCTCCTTCACATGAGTCCTGACAAGAAGGCTCTTTCCCCACTCATGACCGGCCAGTAAATGCTGACAGATGTTAAAGTCATTCTTAAAATTCAAGCGCCGCCCCCCCTACCGATCTATAAGGCATTCATGATCAGATTAACAATGGCAGAGCTGATGGAGACATATCAGTATTATTATTAGTGCTCATTTATATGTATGACTTTAATTTGCAACTTTGAAGTTCCCATAACTTCTGGTGTTGATAAAAGTGCATGCATATTTTCAGGTGAAAACAACAAGATACATTGTTAGTATCTTCATATTTCAAATCCCTCATCATTGTATGAATCCATCTGCTGTTATTGGGAGAAATTTGTGCCATTCTAAGATCGGAGATCTAAGACTGGAGTTTGATGTTAACTAAGGATCAGTAGCGCCTTCCTATGAGGTAGATGGGGAGTATCATTCTTGGCTGATTTCAGCAAACCGAGGTGATGGAGGTTTTTTTTCCCTTGGAGCTCAGTTGTTATCCTTGTTTAAAATACATATTTACAGTATTTTGTGCAGACTCTCCAAGTTTTTAGTAACAGTTGTTTTTTGCAATGTTTGCCTTTCATGAAATGGTAATTCCAAGTATATCTCTAAATGCCTGGCAAAGCATTTGAATGGATTGCATCAGCCATTGTGGAAAATTTCCCATTTTAGACCAGGAGGAATTTGTGGGGTCAAATGCTGAACAATGAAAGAGATTCTTGCTCATTTCAAGGCTGAGGAATCCAGTGGCAGTTGAGGGTTTGAATTGTAAATCAAGCCTGTCATCTCCTTGTCAACTAGGAAAAACCTCTACTCACTTTATGCACTATTAGGGTTTGTTATTAGGGTTTTGTGTTGTTTTCCAAAAATTTGAAGGGAAATTAGACTCATAAGGCATTTGTTCTCAGTGAGCATTGAATCTGAACTTTGGAGAAGAGGAATAAAAACTAGAACTATTTAGAAACTCTTAAATGATTAAACAGTGTCTGCCACAATTATAACTGTATCTAACCAAATTTATGGGGTCACTCAGTGTTTCTCAATGGGTGCTCTGTGGGTATAATAAGTAGCCAGCACATGGCTAATCGACTGGACTTCAGTGGCTTTACTGTCTATGGCAGTATTAACAGATTGAATTCATAATAAATTAATAGTACATGTACATGTGAAATTTAGTGAAAACTAGCCTCATCTCATTGTTTTCACCAACAGCCATTTCGACATTTGTGTGTGTGTGTGAAATTTCTTCTATGGTTATAACTGAGGATGGGTGGAATAAGTGGTCTGTACAACCTCTTGCTTTGCTGAAAACTTGGTTCTGGGCCAAAAAGTTTGAGAACTACTGCCTTAGGAGTGGAGAAAAGTCAAGCTGTTTGGGGTGGTTTATGATGATGATTCAGGATTCATTATCCATTCCACAAATATTTATTGAACGCCTACCATGTCAGCTCTATGCAGTGGAGCCTGGGGTATGGCAATTGCCAAACAAAACTTGGTTTATTAAAATGTCCCAGCTGGTAAAACAACAGAATGGGAAATAAGAGGATGAGGCCTGACTTCTGAGGACCTAATGCAGAACAACATGGGTAAAATCTGTCTGAGTGATTTGCCCCAGTTGATGGAGGATAGAAGAATATTTGCAGGGCTTTAGTAGGAGTCTGTTGAGAGAATAGTTATTACACTATTTGCTAGGAAAGAACCATAATAATAGGCCATAAAAATAGACCAGTGGTTCTTCACTAATACATCAGACCAGATCGTACTAGTTGATAAAAGTAATGAAGCCTGTGTGGTAGAGTGGTACCATTTAGTAAAACTATCACAAACACCCACACAGTAAGGAATGAGCAAGGGCATGCTATTTGCAGAGGGCTAAATGTGGGAACTGCAGTGCATCAAAATAAAGCAGTTGAGGTTCACACACTTATATATACACACCCACTCACCTCAGACTTTATTAATCACTTAAGCCTATTTTATTTTAGCAACTGCCATTTTACCTTAGGACTTTTATTCCAGGGACACCTGGGTGGCTCAGCAGTTGAGCACCTGCCCTTGGCTCAGGGTGTGATCCCAGGGTCTAGGATCGAGTCCTGCATTGGACTCCTTGTGGGGAGCCTGCTTCTCCCTCTGCCTATGTCTCTGCCTCTCTCTATGTGTCTCTCTCATGAATAAATAAATAAAATCTTTTTTTAAAAAATGACTTTTATTCCAACACTGTGTACTATGTTGCCAAAGCATTTGGTCCATGGGATCCATAGCATAGAATAAACTCATACAGATTTGTTCATGTTTAAAACATACAATAATAAAATGACAGTAGTAAGTCAGCTGAAGATATTGATGACTGAAATCTAAACTGTTTGAAGGCAGACTCTATTTCTCTGATTAATCATATTCCTCTAAACATAACATCCATACTATGAGGGCTCAGTAAGAGTAAATCTACATATGGCTGGAGCTTATTCTTTCTTTTTTTAAAAGATTTATTTATCTATCTATCTATCTATCTATCTATTCATTCATTCATTCATTCATTCATTCATGAGAAACACAAAGAGAGAGGCAGAGACATAGGCAGAGGGAAAAGCAGGCTCTCTGTGAGGAGCCTGATGTGGGACTCGATCCTCGAACCCCAGGATCATGCCCCGAGCTAAAGGCAAATGCTCAACCCCTGAGCCACCCAGGTGTCCCTGGAGCTTCCTTGTTCTTCAAGCATCAACACCATAGTGTAATTTGGTGGTATTTGCTGCAGCTTATATGCACATTACACCTTGGTTACAGCACACTGTAACCAATAATTAAGATAAAGCAGCTAATGTTGATATCAAGCAGAATTGTTAAACTATTACCATTGTAGGCTGAATTTATGGGGGAAGTCAGCATTTTGGTGAAGTAGGGTTTGGGGTAGAGTTGTGATTATGGTAGAAAAATACATTCTTCCCATACTTACCTGACATGGCTTGGCTGATGTCTCTTCTCACTTTGGCTTTTTAATGAATCTCTTTTAACCTTCAGTAGTGGTGCTTCCAATCTTGACCACTTCTGTTAATTGGAGATTAATTATTATCACTAATTAGTACTTTTAGATGTATGCCATAAATGTATTTATATGGAGCTTTCCTATTTTACTGTCAGGCAATCTTAATATTGGTTTGTAATGTTACTAATATTGACATTCTTTTATTATTATCTTAGCAACTCAGGCTCTTATGTGTTAATCCAAGAAAGATTCACCTTATAACAAATTCTCTTTTATAATAGGGAATAGTTGACATTAGAGTGGGGTTCCAGTAACACTTGCCTACAGAACCTCTCCCTCTCCTACCTCCAAACACACAGACTTAAACATGAAGAAACACACTTTCTCCATAATTCGGGCATGTCTTACAGGCCTCCTAACGAATCAGTGTGATAAAGAAATGAAGGAACTGAAGATTATATTCATAGCCTTGTTGTAAAGGAGGGGAAATTGAAGCCAGAAACAGTTAAATGACCTGGCAGTAGTCAAGTAAATCATGGTCCCAGAGACAGAAAGAATTCCAGGAAAGCATTTAAAAATTTACAAAAAAAAAAAGGCATAAAAAAAAGGCATATTTAAGGCATAAAAAAAAGGCATATTTAATTAATGGATAACCCAATTACTCTGTTGTTTTTTCTGTCCTGACTCAAAACCACTCTCTCAACCTTTGTTTTGAGGTGTAGACGTAAGTCAGCCTTCATAGGAGAGAGAAGAGATGCTTTGTGATAAGTGATGGCAAAATCAAATGAATAGTGAGGTTTGAGAAATTATTTTAATTGCTCATGACTTTCCTCAGACAAGGACAAGTGGAAAGCTTCTAAGGATATTTGTTTTTTTTTCTACTTCTAAGTACAATAAAGTAATTTACATAATATGCCTGATCAGGAGAGCTGTAAAATTATGTTCAGTTACTGTGTTGGTAGGTGACCAGTGGAAGTAATGCCAGACGTAGAGTACAAAGGGGTAGTACTTAGTGAAAACTGTATAATAAGGAGGAAGTGGGAAGGAGAGTTTGTGTTTGTAAATCTGTTTTGTTCTCTAATATCTGACTAGGGGTGTTATCTAAGGCAAATCTTTTTGATTTGCATTTCAGAAAAGGGAAAAGATACACCTATTTTCCAAAGAATGTATATGAAGTTTCTTAGTGCTTGGGGAAAGGGCATAGTGATGGACAAAATAGTGTTGGGTTTTTTTGCAAGATAATAAAGCTTCCATGGACGAAGGCTAACTATCACTTGAATAGAAGCAGAGTTCCCTCTTTCAACAGTAAAGGGGACTTGGGATTCCTTTGGTATCACCTACAGGTATCATTTTAAGGAAGTGGATACCTTCTTGTGCTTCAGAGATAAAGCAATAGGTTTTAGTACCCTGATAGAGCCATATCCCACTGGCAGCACAAAAGAAAAATAGGATTTGGAAAATGATTTAAATTGTGAAACTTAAATTTACATAGTGTTTTGTGATGTTTAAAAAAATTGTATGTAAAAAAAAAGCTTGAACATCTCTGCTATCATTTGAGAATGTTCCTATAATAAACGCCTTTGTTTTGTCAAAAAAAATTTTTTTATGTTACTGTGTAGATCAGTAACCATGAAACTATGTGTGTGTACTTTTATCAGTTTGGAGGAGGATTTGTAAAGGTAATTTTGATTACACTCTTTTTTGCCTAATAAACTTACCTCAAAACCTAACTCCTAGGCAGCCTGGGTGGCTCAATGGTTTAGCGCCGCCTTCAGCCCAGGGCCTAATCCTGGAGTCCCGGGATTGAGAACCACGTCGGGCTCCCTGCATGGAGCCTGCTTCTCCCTCTGCCTGTGTCTCTGCCTCTCTCTCTCTCTCTCCCCCGCCTCTCTCTCATGAATAAATAAATAAAAAATCTTAAAAAAAAAAAACCTAACTCCTACAGGGATGCCTAGGTGGCTCAGCAGTTGAGCATCTGCCTTTGGCTCAGAGTCTCAGGATCGAGTCCCTCATCAGGCTCCCTGCGTGGAGCCTGCTTCTCTCTCTGCCTATGTCTCTGCCTCTCTCTCTCTATGTCTCTCATGAATAAATAAATAAAATCTTAAAAAAAAACCCTAACTTTTACATAAGAAAAGAACATAGTATAATGTAACATAGCATTGAGACCATAACATAAGATTTCTCCCACTAAAGCTGCCTTACTCCTGATAACTTCTGGAGATCAGATGGGCAATGGCCTTAATCTAATATTAATTTCAAATCAGCCTGTAAAACCAAATTAACAAAATATCCAAGGTAATGTTTTCTGCATTTTCTTATTTCTGTTTATCCTTGCATAACTCAGATACTTTTTGTTGAGGCATCCGTGAATGCCTGAGATGAAAGGGAATTGAAGACCGGGGCTCACCGCTGGGGTCATTTGCTAAACTGGCTGCGGGGCTTCTTTGCATCCTGTGGTTATCCTGAAGCTTGGTGGGATGATCACGGGTGAATTATTTGACCACTGCTCAAATTTGGTCACCACACTGGTGATAACCCTGTTTACTGCCCCCTCTCTCGTTTTTCTAAGTAGCCAACTCCAAAGGACAGGTGTGAACTTTGCTTTGGAATCTTCTTGCGCAGGTGCGGTCTTACTGGGTAATAACACAGTCCAGGTGGTTTTCCAGAGGCAGAATTTCTGCTGCAATAGCCCTATGGCATTTTTCTTCAAAGTACAATAAATATGCGCCCAAGCAAACAATAGGAGCGCAGACTGCAGAAATCCTAGTGAACTTCAACAAGGCGGGACCTGTGTTCACGTTAATGTTTATCTTGTCTAATTTGGGGATTGGCATAGAAAGGGGCTCCGAGCAATTGCCTTTCTCATGTTTCTTAGGTAGAAGTAGGAGATATTCATGGATTTCTGTTTTTCTTCCTCCCTCTCCCCCGTCCCTACAGATTTATGAGGAATCCAAGATGAATTTGGAGCAGGAGAGGCCGTTTGTCTGCAGTGCCCCTGGCTGCTCTCAGGTGAGTGTGGGGGTCCTTTGGTCTGTTTTGCTGGGGATGTAGCTGCCTTCTGACAGGGAAACAGCTCTCACTTGGCAATCATGCCTGCTGTGGGCTTTCTTCACCAAGATATCGTCAACCCCCCCCCCCCCATCATCATCACCACCACCACCACCACCACCACCACCACCACCACCATCATCTTCTTCCTCATTATTTTATTTTCTACATTGAATAGTTTGAATTACTTCCCTCACAGCCCCTGAAATACATCAGCATTGGCCATTTCCATCCTTAACTTTCCCCTGGAAGTAAGCCAGACGCATCCTGCCCACCAGATGTTCAGGACTGTTATTTCAGAAAGGGGAGGGAGGATGCTGCTTTTACAATAGTCACTTGATATGGGGCCTTTGAATTACTGGTAAAATAACTCACCATCAGAGTTGAATTCGATTTTGTTTTGTTTTCCTCATTGAGTACAATAAGCCCCCTATAACTTTTGTAGAACCCACAGTTTTTCCATTTATCTAAACTTTAAGAGGGAGAAGTTGGCATGCAGTGCTAGATTAAACCTCTTTGTCTCCAATGGCTCCTATCAAGCGGGATCGTTGTGATGATTAGATGAGACACTACATGTATTTAGTATAAGGCCTGCATATAACAAATGATCAATTAATGTTCACCATTGTCACTCTTACTTCTGCTGTAATTATGGACCGTGTGGCAGAATTTTCCAAGCTCGGCACTGTAAACACTTCAGGCTGAATAATTCTTTGTTGTGAGGGCTGTCCTGTGCATTACAGGATGTTTGGCAGCATCCTTGATCTCTGCCTAATAATCCTAGGGGTCACTCCCCAGTTGTGAAAACCAAAAATGTCTCTAGGTATTGCTGAATGTCCCCTTGGGAGCCAAAATGTACCCCCCCAACCCTCCATTGAGGATGACTGCCTGGTGGTTTGCACTTTGGCTTTAGCTTTTTCTTTTTTTGGATCCCTTCCCTTTCGGGGGTCCCCTAATTCTAGCTGATGTTCTCGCACTCCATTTCATGTGTTGCTGTAAACTGTCTTTCCTCCTTTTTGGAATCAGGCAGGGTATAAATAAATAATGCCACAGACGTGTGGTCACTGGTGTCAGACACTGCTAGAGCCGGGACAGTGAGAGGCTGAGCAGAGGCTGTTGGGTTTGGCAGTTGGGTTCTGGCGGGTGACCTATGAGAGAGGAGTCAGGGTGGGGGCCAGGTTGGAAGGGATTAATGAGTGAGTGGGTGGTGAGGAAGTGGAGGTGGCCAGCATAGAGGACTCTTTCAAGAGCATTGGGGAATGACGGGAAAAAGAGTGATATAATGGTAGCCTGAGAAGAAAGCAGCCTGAGAGAGGTTCTTTTTAAATGAAAGGGTAGCCTTTAATCAAGAGCAAGGAGAAGTGAGAGTGCTGGATTGAAGAACCACAGCTGAAGCACCAACCCCAGAAGACACAGGGTGTAGAAGATCCAGTGAGGGAGAAGCGGGTGCTTATTCCTTTCAGGCAGGAAGGAATGGAAATAGTGCTATGAAATCACAAACACATTCTGAGGTAGAGGTGGTAGTGAAGGTTGAAGGGGCACATTTCTAATGACCTTGTACTCAGTGAAAGAGCAGGTCATTTCCTTGAGAAGGCTGAGTGGACTGGTTAGACAAAATCAGAATGGAAGATGCCCATAGTTTCTTGGTTTTAAGGTAAAACACCAAATCTTTCCCCCTCAACCTCTTTCCAAATTTAAGTATAAAGATGCATCTAAAACTTGATGTTTTTATTTAAGGTGGGACCATTTCTTTTTCTTGACAAACTATTTAAAAAATATGTGCATCTTTCAATTGAAGAGGTATTAGAATTGAGGAAATGTAGTAGTTGCCTAGTGATTCCAAATGTCTCCTGCTGGGGTGATAGCAAATCACAGTCCAGTCAGTTGTGATCATGGCATTTACTGTAGTGACCTTCCAGAGCCTGGGGACCTGCATGGAGAAGAAAGGAGGCTGGGGATTGGAGAGGGGAGTAAATATGAGTTATCAGTGCTTGTGCTGCATTGGCGGCAATGGAAGGATGTTTCCCCCTTTTCCGTCATTGAAAGAAACTCTGCTGTATAGGAATGGTCTACAACACCTGGGAGGTTTTTTTGTATTACAGCTCCTTATACATTAGCTTTGTGTCTTTGTCTCTTTGAAGTAAAGAGAAATAAGCTTCTCTGGCTCTTTCTGAGCTCACAGGGTCCATTGTTAATTTCACTGCTCTTTGCCCTTAGCATGACCATGCTTTGAGTTCCAGTGGCCTCTTTTAGCTGTGTATCTGTCGTAGACTGTACATTTTGGTTATTTACAACTTGCTGTTATTTTCCTGCTAAATTAAAAAAGCCCTGTGATGTCCTGTATTGTCTCTTTGGGAGGTATTGGGAAGGTATTTATAGTTAATATGACATTTTATGGAAATTATTGTCATTTAATAAGTATTCTAGTTAATATTCTATTTTAGGCTATTATTTTATGGAACCAAAAATGGCTTACAAATACAAAATGAAAGCTATTACCATGTTGTTTGCTGATTATATATATATCACAATAAAAATTATAATAAGGATTTTAATGACAAGACTGAGAAGTTTAACCTGTCCCTAAACCACACATGGTAGCATCCCATATTAGATGTAGTCATTTTAAGGTGTTCTAAAGGACTGAGAGAATAGATGAAGCTGTAGCAAAAACTCATGTCATTATAAATCAGACTTCCATGTAGTTTGGAATGTGACATAATTACCATGCTTTGCAGATTCTATATTCTTTAATTTATATGATACAAATGATAAATAACTAAGTCATATTTGTTCCCAAAATTACTTTTAGAATATCCTGAAGGATGGGATCCCTGGGTGGCGCAGCGGTTTGGCGCCTGCCTTTGGCCCAGGGCGCGATCCTGGAGACCCGGGATCGAGTCCCACATCGGGCTCCCGGTGCATGGAGCCTGCTTCTCCCTCTGCCTGTGTCTCTGCCTCTCTCTCTCTCTGTAACTATCGTAAATAAATAAAAATTAAAAAAAAAAAAAAAAAAAAAAAAAAGAATATCCTGAAGGATTTAGCCCAGTGAATTCCTTTATTTGTATGAACACTAATCTGTACTGTTTGCAGAGAAGATTTCTACCACAGTGTACAGTGATAATTAAAACTTATAATGACTATCCTAAGGAACTGGGAAGTTCTGAGAGACTTTCTAAGTTGTCTACAATTCAGAAATGTTTGGCAGAGTTTATTGTCTTTTCTTGTGTTTTCATTTGACTTTGATAAAGCAGATGCTCTTTTAAGTTCAATTATTAAAACATACTACTCTGAGTCAGGAGAGGCTAGGATCTGCTGCAATAACAAATCACTCCAAAGCTTCAATGGTTTAAAACAATAAAGTCTTATTTCAACACTGCCCAAGTAATTTCTATTGTACATTTTTATTTTAGCTTGGCAAGACATTATTCGTTATCCTTTAGAATTCAAAAATGCTCTTCAGAACCCTTCAAGAGATTTAGGATGATTGAGGGGCCACTATTTCTAATATTGTGCATTGCCATGCTAAAGGAGAGAGGGTCTTGCACCAGGAATCAGCTAGCATGTGAGTGACATATCACTTCCATTCCTGACTCCATGGGTAGAACGAGTCATATGTCCCCTGCTACCACAAAAGGGCCAGGAAATCCAATCCCACCATGTGATCCGAAGACAGACAGCTGTAAACATTTGAAAGCCACATTTTAAACAACTGTAATATTACTCTTTGAAAACTAAAAATAAAGTGTTGGTTTACTACACTGTACAAAGTATAGAATACTAAAAATGATTTGTCATTTTACTATAAGTCATCTGTATACTTATAAAAGATCACATGAGTGCAATGTGCAAGGTCTTCCTAAACAGAAACATACTATACAAATGTCACATGCACATTTGTAGGTATTTATGTCAAACAGTTAAACATGACATGCAGTTCTTTCCCAATGTCTGACATGAATCAAAATTCTTTTCCTGCTTCATGCATTTTTCCTACTTTTGGTTAATCTATAGATAATGTCTAGCATATTTATTATGCCTTAGACTACTTTATACTATTTTGTAGTATACTATTTTATACTATTATGTAGAACAGTAACTACTAGACAGAAGTTCCACATAGTTTTGCAAAACTCCAGTGCTACTTAGGTCTAAATTCATTTTTCCATAGTGGACATGTTTTTCTCTCATATATAGGTAGAAATAAGAGCATTTTACTTTTGTCATGTTGCCGCTGTTAGTTTCTTTGTGAACATATGTGAGCATTCATTCAAGCACTCTTATTTATTGAAGATATAGCATATTTCTATTGTATCTATTACTTGAATACTTTCAGCATTGTTCATTTAACTCTTTCTCATTTATTCTTTAACTAAACACAAATTTAAGATCTTCCCTCAGATGCAAACCTCTAGTTCCTAAGGAAATATCTAGTTGACTGATGAGTCTTTACAATTGATTATATTCAAAGACTGTTTAGGAAGTAGAAGCCATTAAAAGGAATTCCCAGGGAAAGTGTAGGGAGTCAGAGATGACATCAGGGAAAGGTCTCCAATTTCTTATTACTATTCAGCCAGATTTTACTGCAACCTAGTTAAGTTCCTGGTAAACGATAATGGAAATAATGATGCATATATTTGGGTGCAATCCAAAGGAATATCTCAGCACATTTGCTTGCAAAAAATAATTTGGCATTTAACTTAGCATGCTTTCATACTTTTTCAGAACTAATTTTTTGTTTTGCCTGTCACATATGTAATGCTGAATACATCTTTTTCTCCGTGATGGCAAATATATATTATAAAACTGAATGGCTCCTCTCCCTTCCCCCCCCCCTTTTTTTTCTATTTGTCTGACAGCGCTTCCCAACAGAGGACCATCTGATGATTCATAGGCACAAGCATGAAATGACTTTGAAGTTTCCCTCAATAAAAACAGACACTATGTTATCAGGTAAGGAGCCATCAGGCAAAAAGGCTTTGGGTAAACGGATCAGCTGCATGAGAGATAATTATTCTGCTTATGATAGGATGATTTCCATTGGCATATTCTGTGCCATGAAGATGTATATTTCTAAGGTACAGCAGAGACTTAAAATAATGGTAAGCAGAAATGTAATCAGCTAATGTGGTGTTCACTCAAATAACTGAAGAGCTGTGATTTCTCATTTTCAGGAATGTGAAATATTTATTGCTATGAAAGTTGGCTCCATATAAGTATTTTTAAAAATCACATACCTGTAATCACTCAAGCAAAACATCTTCATTGAGCATCTCTGATGGGTACTATACAGTTCTGAGTACTATGGGAGATGCAAAGATTGATATGATTCCTGTTCTTGAGAACATCATAATATAGTGTACATGTGAAAATATAGCTAAACTAGAGGATTATCTATGATATATTTCACATGAGTATTGTAAGGAAGATTCTATAGTGGCTTTAGTAGAAGGAGCTCTCTTGATCTCTCTCTCTCTCTCTCTGTTTTCACTGAGGTGACCATTGAATTTTTTTTTTTTAAAGAAACAGTATCTGCCTCATAAGTGGGAGGTTAAATGAGATGATATAGCATGGAGACATAGCAAGTGCTCAGAAATGTGAGTAGAAATAAATAACAATCCCAATGAACTCATCAAATAATTGCCATTCCTTCCCATTTTGATAGGTGGTGCAGTAAATTAAAACAGTGGGCAGGGCTCAGAGTGAGGAAATCTGAACTCTAGCATGGGCTTTGCCTCCTCCGGCCAGGTGACCTTGAGCCACGTTAGTGAATCCTTTTGGGCCTCAGTTTCTTTTTCCATAAAAGGGGAATGATTTTGTCTGCCAGTCTACTCCACAGTCTCACTGTGAAGATCCAATGAAAGAATGTAAGTCAAAGTGTTTCCTAAATCCTGGCGGGGTAATTGAAGCATTTCCTGTTACCCTTCTTAGGCTAGAGATATTTCACTAAAACCACTGTCTCCTTGGCATCATGAAAGAGATAATATGCCCATAAACATGCTTTAAATGATATCAGAAGAGAAACTGACTGCCCTGGCAGGCCTAGCTCATATAACTTAGCATTTCTATGGCACTTAAATTTTACAAGTATTTTATTATCCCTATTATTAGTAGATCGTCTAAGAGTTTTATCAGGCAGGTTATTATTACAACTCATATTTTACTGATAGAGAAGAAGGGTCCTATGGAGATGGAGCAGCTTTTCCAGGCTTACCACACAGGGCAAAGATGAGGGTCCTTGATGGTGCGGTCCAGCTCCCTGATGGACATGGCTGCAGCATTCTCACACTTCACCACTTGATATGCACGATTGCGTACTTCTGGTGCCAGAGCCATGCAACATGTCTTCACAAACTTGCCAGGGACTTGTTGATAGTACAGATGTGTTGTGGTTTAGAAGAATTCTGTTTCAAAGGCAGCCTCTTTGCCTTCACTGCCACCTACCACCTCTCTCTCAGCCTATTTGCTTGAATTGAAATAGTTGGTTCTTCAGAAATAGTTTTATCTTTCCTTGAATCTAGAAACAGAGATACAGAAACTTCAATCTGTAAGAATTACCAAGGCCTGGAAGGGTTAGGAAGGATAGTCTGTTCTTTGGTTTATTATGTTGTATCATTTATTAGGTCGTATAACTTCATAGTTAAAAGATGAGCATATCTATGCAAGTAGCAGGACTGTAGACCTTGCAGTTCTCAACATTTAAATGTATGAGTTCTCCTTTTGTTTTCCTGAAATAGAATTCTGAAAATAGGTTCCTTGGTGGTAGGAGAGTGGGAGGTAGGTGTTAAATTATGTGGAGATATTACTGCTTAGTGGTAAGTACCAGGTAGTATCTTTCAGGTACAAGGAGCCCCATCCAAAGGTCTGAAAAAAAAAAAAAAAGAATTAAGGATGTGTAAACACTTATATATGTTGCCTATAAACAGGTTTTTGATCAAGCTCTTGTAGTTTTTCAGTTGTTCTTACCAGATCTTTGTTAGCTTGAGGCCATTGCTGCCAATAATTGGCAGTGTCAGGTGGAAAATTGTTGAGAGGAAAGTCTCTCTAATTTTTATTATGTCAAACTTAGAGTAAGAAAATGAAGGGAGAAATAAATATGAGGGAAAATACCATGAATAAAATATTGGCATATTTTCTTCTTCCTTATGGCTTATGTTGAAGCTAATATGAGGCCATTTTATACTCCAAGTGAAATTAGTTGCTACATTTTTACACTTGCTACCCACATTGCATGCTTGTAGTGTCATTGAATTTTCTTGCTGGAACAGAAACAGAGCTATTCAGTCCAGCTCATTACTTTGCATTTAGAGGACTGAGGTCTACTATATGTCATAGGCTAGTGTTGTCTACACTACATTGTAATAGGCTGTCTTTTGGGTATTTTTACTTTGTTAATTTTTTTCTAAGAAAGACTTCAATGTATTTATCTCAAACCTCATATTACTTTTAGCATATCAGATTGTGATTGCAAGTATGACTGAAGTTTTACTTATCATATATCTTGATTTATTTAGATTTGAATTATCAAAGGCTCTAAAATCTACTAAAGTATTTATTAGAATTTTATTTCTGAATGTCCTTATTTTGTGGCCTCTCTTAAGGATGAATGATTTCATACAGCTTGAGGTAAAGTAACATAAACAATAAAAATAGCAGAAATTAAATCTAAAGTCAGCAAGCATAAGCCAGGACAAAAATCTTCAAGTCCCTCTTGGGCCACTTTTTTTGCAAGCAATATTCAGTTATACAAAATTTCATTTAAATGAATTTGAATTTGACACATATGAAGAGGAAGTATGGTAGGTGTGTTCATTACTAATTTCAGGATATCTTGTTAACTTGTATTTTGGAAAATCACTTTGTCCTATATTAATTGCAAATATTCAAGTCAGGGAAATTATTAAGATGCCATAGATATGCTTTTTGAAGTTAAGAGTCCAAAGATTTTAAGATCTAAAATAATTTCCTAGCTTTGCCATAAAGTCCATTTTATTTATACCAGGTACAATTTACTACTCAAAATGATTGTAAATGATCTTTGACATGCCATAAGGCAGAGTAGTAAAAGTGACAGTCATGATGTTTTATTAAGATGAGTCTGCTCTTATGGGTTGACAGTAAACATAAAACCTCATTCTAAAGGGACAGTGCTAGTTGGAACATGAATGGGGTTGTGATGGTGGATTCTGAGCCCCTCCCACCTTGGTCCTTCCATTCTTCTTTGGTCCATGTGGATCATTTCCAGAGTCCTGATATGATGATGGACTTGAGTCATTCCCTTCAGCTGTTCTTGCTGTGATTGAAGATAATTTCATGGTGAGGGAAGTTTTGAAGTTTGGTGAAGTGCCAAGTTTGAAATGGGAACTTATTGAGGACAATATACTTTCACACACAGATTGCAAAATTATCAGCTCTTATGTGACAAAAGATATATTTGGTTTGAAAATTATTTTAGTATTAGAGCTAAAGAGTACGGTGTTTAGGTCTGTTTTAATGGTATTATGGTTAGGTATTCAGGAATTCCCACATCTTGCCCTGTCAAAATCCCTACCCCCACTTATTTAGAGTTCCCAGGTTCTGTACAGGAAAAAAACAGAGCGGGAATCAAGTGAAGTTTTATTTATAGCCAGACAAGCGAATAATCCAAATGAGAAGTATGTTCACATATCCATGTGTGTATGTGTGTGTGTGTGTATGTTTGTGTGTGTGTGGTAGAAATATTGACCTAGAAGATGATGGATTTTGCTTTATGAAAAGGAAGTGAAGCTCAAGAGTGTTGCAGACCTAATCAACATTTCAAGTGGGAAGCCTGAAAAAGAGATGCATGAAACCATACCTTCAAATGCCTAATAATCCACATCAGATATCACAGCCCAATTAATGCCAAAAGCAACTTGAATGTGCTTGGAGGGAAATGAGGACAGGCACCAGCTGAGGTGTGGGAAGAGGGGCCGAAGTTGCCCTTCCACTCCCACTTATTCATCCATTCAACAAATACTTATCAAGTGTCTGCAAAGATCCTCTTGTGCTAGGTGCCAGGGATGCCCCACTGACCAAGACAGATGGGGTCCCTCTTCCATGGAACTTACAATACTCTGCTGGGGGTGAGGAGGTAGAGAGATAATCTACAACACCTCTTCTTCATCCCCCCATTAATAAACAAGAACGAGTGCTCTGATGAAGATGAAGCATGACAATGTGAAACAAGTGGCCAGCAAGCTGCTAAAGGAGGTCAAGAAGGGCCCCTCTGCATTAGTGGCATTTCAGCCAAGATCTGATGCTCAGCACTGTGGGCTCAAGCGTCCTTTCTCCCTGTCTTCTGAATATGGTGAGACTGAAAGTGGTGACACCACACCACCAGATGTGATGCAGCTGACACACAGAAGAAAGTTGAGAGAGACTGGGTTCGTCATCCCATCTTCCTATTCCTGTCGGATGGCAGAGCATCTACCACCAAGTGACAATATAGCCCCTCTCAGAACCCAGTTGTGTCCCTGGAGTAAGTCTAGAATCAGGCACTGTCTCTAGTTCCAGGCTCTAAACCTAATTCTCACCATGGAGAAAGCAAAAATGTTGTTCAATGGAGTAGAACATTTATCTTTAAGAGATTGATCATGATTAATCAGATAATTGTAGAACCCTGATCCATTGCTCATGGCTGTTAGCTACTAAATAATCTATGGACATTTTTTTAATTTTTAAAAATCATTTTTAATTTTTTTAGAGAGAGACGGTAAGGAGGGACAGGGGGAGAAGGAGGGAGAGAATCTCAAGCAGGCTCCACACTCAGCATGGAACCCAACACAGGGCTTGATCTCATAACCTGGAATCATAACCTGAGTGAAACCTAGTTGGATGATTAACCAATATACAACCAGCCAATTCATCCAGCCAGCCTGGAGAGCCACCCAGGCACCCGAATTCATGGGCATTTTAAAGGGGAAGTCAGAGAAAAGGTGATATATCTCATTCTACATTCTTTTTGGATTGAACTACTATGTTAAAAAAAAAAACAAATAAGAAAATAAATCTCTCTCTCTTTCTCTCTCTCTCTCTCTCACACACAGACACACACACACATATACAAGGAACATACCTCCTCTTCCATTGATGGTAAAGGTATATAGTGACTTCTCACTATTGAAATTAATCAGGTCTTTATGGAACAGAGGATGGTGGAAATGGCTCGCACTGGAGGGCAGCATGATAATAACATAGCTACCATCTATTGCCTTATCTTATGCCTATAATTATAGCTCCTGCTTTACATACATTATGTCATTTAACCCTGGCCACTCTTTGCATACAAAGAAACAAGATTGAGAGGATAAGCAGTTTGTCCAAAGTTCCTGTCTGTCTATAATTTTCTCATTGTACATGTAGATTTGATGACCTACATGCACTAAGAATGTGTTTTGGTGTTAGATTTATATTTGGATATACATCTATGAACTGCTTTTATTTATATTATTGGCTTATTTCTTCAATAGTCATCAAATGGATAAAACAGTCAAAAGTTTTTAGGAGATTATACTGACACATTAGCATCTAGAGGAATAAAGACTGTGTTCTTAAATCAGATTTTTCCCTCTGTTATGACAAGTGGCAGTCAGCATTTATAGGAGTTGTCAGCTTCTCATTCATGTTTCTAGCTGGTCAAGCAAGATTCAATTTTGAATAATTCACCTGAACACCTCAGAGGTCTTGATCTGTAGTACTCTTTATATATGAAAAACTGGCTTCCAGTCTGTTCTGTCTGGAAACCAAACCAATCCCTTTCGACAAGGAACTCAGGCAACTGGTGACTAAGTGGAAATGTGAAGCTTTAGCTTCCACTGTTCAAGGCGGGGCTTGATAAGAAACCTCTCGTATCCCCTCAGTTCACCTAGCCTGCAGAGACATGATCTCTGTTAATAACCCTTTCCACCAGCTCAGCTCCTCTAACATGAACTGAGGCTTGATTACTGTTGGAACACTCTGGTTAGGCCATGGCTAACAATGAGTAGGTATGGATTATTTACTTGGTTAATTTAAATCTGAATCTGTGTCTTCTGGAGCCATGTGTATTGAAATGCCATTGTCAGAGCATTTTCTAGTTGACTCAAGACCTTCCTAAGGGCATCCAGTCCACTAGCTCTCTGCCTTGACAATAAATAGATTGTAGCATTCAATTCCAGAGTCTCATGTCTCAGGGACCTGGATCATCCACACTGTAGTCAACCATGAAGCATTCCACAACTATTGTGTAAAAACCAGAGTTGCCTTCGTTTGTCCCATGGAAGCACTGCCTCTTGGGACAGATGCAGGGAAATAGTAACAACAGTGTTATGGAGAGGACCCTATTGCTCCTATTGTGTATTCACGCTCAATAAAAGGCACATTTATTGTAGAGAAGCCTAAAATTTCATGGAATTCAGTCAGTTGTTACTGATTGTTGCTCTTATAAAGGATTGTGTATTTTAAAATTCATTTAATATAGACTCTCTTAATTAAGACTTTATTAAAATTTACACAGAAATAGGAACTGTGTAAGAGTATTTTGAAGAAAGCATATGCTGAAAAATTCACCGGATAAATGTAACTATAAAAAGAATATTAGGGATCCCTGGGTGGCGCAGCGGTTTGGCGCCTGCCTTTGGCCCAGGGCGCGATCCTGGAGACCCGGGATCGAATCCCACGTCGGGCTCCTGGTGCATGGAGCCTGCTTCTCCCTCTGCCTATGTCTCTGCCTCTCTCTCTATCTCTCTGTGTGACTATCATAAATAAATAAAAATTAAAAAAAAAAAAAAGAATATTAAAACTGTCCGAGAAAAATGCCTTTTCTGAGAACCCCAACTCTTAACTAAAATAGATATGCTAATTCCAATACATTTCTCTATTGATTTAAGCAGCATTCTTGAGGAATTCCATTAAGCTGCATTTTGTTGGTTGAATCTGAGTCATGCAAATAATAAAAATGCATTACCTTTAAAAAATACCCTATAATTAGAATGGTCACTAATTCAAACTGATCTTTCTTATAACTGGTCTGAATTACTGGGACTTTTATAGTATTCCTAGCCACTGTCAATTTAATACAAAATGATGTAAAATTACTTCACATAGTTCTTTAGTGATAGCATAGTTTGAGAATATTAGACCAGAAAGAAAATTTTGCTTAGGAAGTTTACATCCTTCTTCTGTGGTATATCATGGGAACCCTGCTTTTACTTTTTTTTTTTTTTTTAATTGATGACTTGTCGCCTTGCCTTTTTATCATTGAAAAAAATGAAACATAGACAACCATGTAACTCAAATGCAGCTCTGAAACCGAATAAGGTAGCAACCTATTATTAAATATAGAGCAGACTAAACACTTTTTAAAAGAAGAATCAGATTTCAGGCTTTAGTTTTGTGCTTGTCACTTAGCCTTTGGAGTAATCATACTTGCTGGGGCTGAAGCACTTGATGCTAGGCAGACTGTGGACTGATTGAAAAACTTAGTGAGTTTTTTCCCCTCATAGTTGTAGCTATATACTTGTTGTCCTTCCCAGATGTAGTGGGGTTGCAGGATTTCCTGTCGTATAGCTGATGGGTGAATTTCTAAATCATAATGTCAAGCTTGTGGCACTATTTCAGGTAGATTTACAAGTAGAATCTCTGCATGGCAAGAATCCTCTACCTAGCTATTTACAGAGGCAGTAATTCTATGAAGTGGAACTCCTTTTTCAAGGAACAGACTCACCATTCCAGGAAGGGGCCCAGATATTGAAATATGACAGACCTTACCAAGAATTTTTTTAATCCCTTTTGGTGCCAGTCTTTCTTGTCCAAGGAGTAAAGAAATCCTAAGGACATGTAAGACAGGTAGAAGTGGTTAAGTTACTTTGCTTGCACTGGTCCTCACTATCTGGGTGTGCTGAGAAGCTGATGTGCTCTTTGCAAACTCCCTGTGAGAAAGTAACATGCAGATGTTTATTCAGGGACAATTCAGATTTGCAAAGGGTAATAACAACAAAATGCTTTTGACTCAAGTAAAGCCCAACTCAAAAGTTATTTAACTTTTAGTTTAGTTTGAGATTTGGGGTTCTTTCTCACATTCAGATGCTCCTCACTCAAATGGAAACACTGAAAGAAAGGTGAGCAGAAGTCCTCCAGCAATCATCTCAGCTCTGAGTTCCCACTGGAACAAGTTCCTGTAAGTGATTAGAGTGTGGCCTGTTACTACTGAACACATCTTAGATAATATCCACCAGTGGAGAACCAACCACTATTATTCATGATATAGAAACTGCTGCTGCCATAGCCGGTGCATGCCCTTGGTTCTAAAGAAGGTGTGGTTTATCAGAATTTTAATTTATGGCCATGGATATTACTCACCTACTTCAGGTCTCATTTCAGCTGGAATGGTTATTTGACAAAGCATTCATGTGGCTGAGAAACTGACTCTTTTATTTAAGCTGCGGATAGATTTAGCTGCCCCTTTTTGAAGGTTTGCACATTTCCTGGCTTACTTGGAACTGGTACCATGTGGGATCAAAGACAGCCAGAGACCCTGTATTAATTCTATAAATGTTAAAATAAAAGTTAAGCTCCATTTTCTGGTTCCTGTTGTAACTGGAAAGAATAGCTCATTCACAAGAAGAAAATGAATTAAAAATTAGGAACAGTGTGCCTTATCTCTTCCAAATGTGGATATAGATATTTGTTTTGCTTTTCCCTCATTATATCATACAGCAAAGAAAGACATTTAGTAACAATGCTGTAGCCTCCATCTGGGTCTTCTGCTCTAGGGATAGGAGGGAACCAACTCTTTTTAGGGCCCATGTCTCCCCTTGCTTCACACTTCTTGTTTCCCTGTTGCTGCAGAGAGGCTCATGATGGAGGACATTGTCTTGTTCTATCCCTGCGCCATGTTCTTTCCACCTCCTTTACTGATGTATGTGTGTGTGTATACATGTGCTGGACTCTGGGGATAATTTTGCTGAGAGAAGACAGAAGACATTTCTCAATTTTGCCTGGGGCTTGGCCTCCAAATGCCAGTCTGAATTTGATTTGATGGCCCATCTCATGAACTATTCTCTCTACCTGGGATCATGACCCTCAACTTATAAATCTCCAATAGAGAAATATAGAGGAAGAGAAGAAAAATTAAAACCTGGCAAACTAAATTCCTCCTGGTGACAAGTGGTCTAATATTTCAGTTCTGTCTTGTGTTGTTTTTTTCAGGCTTTTTAGTCACAAAATGACCCAAAAGATAATAGAAAAGTCTGTAGGATTGTAACATGGTCCTATTATATTAGGGGTGTAAATAATTCCAAGATATTTTAAAAGAACCAAGGACAGTTAGGATTGTCAATTACCAATACCATCATGTGACTCAATTTCTAAATGGGGCCTGGGGCGAGTTTAAGTTTTCTCATAAGTAAAAGGGGGAAAATAATTTTTACCAAATGTGGTTGGTGTGAAAACTAATGAGATAGTGCATCATACAAAGCCTTAGCACTATGCCTGACATGGAATAAGCACTCAATAAATGGAAGAATATGTACACACACACACACACACACTCACACACACATCCCTTTATTTCCACTGTCAGGTCTTGTATATTTATACCTTCTTTTCAGGAAACTTCTTCTTCTATCTCTTTAGCCTTTACCTCTGGCCTAATTTCTAGTGTGTAGCCAGCTGTTGCTGATGTTCCCATTAAGCTGTCCTTTAAATGGTCATGTTTCTTTGACCTACTGACAGTGACTTTTGAAGAGAACCCATTATGGTGGTGATTTTAGGATTCACAGAATCATGTAACTTTAGAATTTTATTTGAAACATGAGGAATATGAGGTCCAGAAAATATAGGTAATTTCCCCCAAATCACACAATTTTTAAGTCTAGTTTTCTAGGTTGTCAGCGTTGTCTTTTACACATGTGACAACATCCTTCAGACCTGGAGGAAGCATTTATTATTTATTTATTTATTTATTTATTTATTTATTTATTTATTACATTTAAAATTCTTTTTTTTTATTTTTTAAATTTATTTTTTATTGGTGTTCAATTTGCCAACATATAGAATAACATCCAGTGCTCATCCCATCAAGTGCCCCCCTCAGTGCCCATCACCCAGTCATCCCCAACCCCCGCCCACCTCCCTTTCTACCACCCCTTGTTCGTTTCCCAGAGTTAGGAGTCTCTCATGTTCTGTCTCCCTCTCTGATATTTCCCATTCACATTTTCTCCTTTCCCCTTTATTACCTTTCACTATTTTTTATATTCCCCAAATGAATGAGACCATATAATGTTTGTTCTTCTCCGATTGACTTATTTCACTCAGCATAATACCCTCCAGTTCCATCCACATCGAAGCAAATGGTGGGTATTTGTCATTTCTAATGGCTGAGTAATATTCCATTGTATACATACACCACATCTTCTTTATCCATTCACCTGTCGATGGACACCGAGGCTCCTTCCACAGTTTGGCTATTGTGGACATTGCTGCCATTAACATCGGGGAAAGTATAGCATTTAGATTGAGAAGGGGTTATGTCTGAAGGTAAAAGAGGACTTAATAGTGATAAAATGTTTACAAATTGTGACCTTGTGCAAGATACCTATCTCTCCATTTCTAAAATAATGTGCACCTTCCTACCTCACAGGGTCCTGTGAGATCTAGATTATAGACAGTGTGGGTGAAAATGTTTGAAAACTGCAAAATGCTCATAAATACTAATTTTATCCTTTATAAGCGCATAACACACTGTATGTATGTATATGTGTTCCAATATACATATACATGTTATGTATATATTGGGACATAGGTGTATATGTGTTAATCTTAATAAATTAATGTGCTAATAAAACCATTTTCAATCAAACTCAACTTTTGCATGACTTTTATCTGTAATGTCTGATTTATGACCACCTGTTGTGGGCTTTCTGTGTACTGCAAAGAGAATTCAGTATCTTGGAGGTTGGGCTAAGAAGGAGAAAGAATGCAGAGGGGGATTTTTGCTGCATTGAAATCCAAGTCAACCAGTTGCTTAACAGGTAGAAAAGCCCCTTGCCATAGAGAATCAGGAGACCTTGCCTTAGAAAGGCTGAATATATGGGGATATCAAGCTATTTTCAGCTTCATGAATATTAAGCTATTTCTTTGAATCTCTATGGATAGTTTACTGGGATCAACTGCTCTGTGTATGAATTAGAAAAGTAAATATGATTCTAGTTTCTTGTCATATAGGAATTTATAAAGAGCATGCAGAAATGGCACGTTCGTTTCAACTTGAGGGCACTCTTCAGTTGACTGGTGGTGAGGTAGGTGTTAGAGAACTGTACCGAAAGAGATTTGGGGACTGAGTATAGGTCAAGGTGGACAAGTGTCATTCATTATCAAACTAACAGGGTGTGCTGTGTAGCTTGGGCGGGAATAATACAGTACATATTGGAAATGGCACCAGGGCCTTGGTTATACTCCTGGTATCATCACACATACCTGGGAGACCTTGAATAAGACTCTTAATCACTCAGTACTTCTATTTTCCTCATTTGCAAAATAATAGCATGGCCATCTTCTGTTTCTGAAAAAGGGACAGTTTACAGTTTTATTCATGTCAACTTCAGTATTCCTTTGCCAAGGAAGATGACTGTCCTTAGTGATTACAAAGGTGTAATTCTACCCTATTTACCTTAATAGGATCTTGTGAGATCTAGACTATATAGCATGTATGTAAAAACATTTTGTAAACTGCAAAGACTATATAAATATTAAGCCATAAATAGTGGCTTCAGAGCCTCTAGTTTTCTAAGTAGTATACTCGCTAGACAGTCAAGAATATGAAAGAAATTCTATTCCTTTTAAAGAGTTTTCTCAGAACATTCCTTTGGCTATAGCAAAGGAAAATAAAATTAATAATTATATTTTTAATGGATGAAAGCTGAATGTGTTTGACTTGGAACCTTTCATCATCCTCTGTGACTCTCAAAATAAGAGAGAATTGCTGTATTTTCCTTTTCCATTAAGAGAAAGGAATTAGCATGCTTGTTTGTTTCTTTTTGTTTGATATAAACATTTACAAAACGTTTTTTTCCTCCCAGCCCCCTGAAATCGAGCTTAATATTGGCTTAGCAGATTTTTTGGCCTGATTTTAGCTTAATCATTTCTTTCCAGTTTTTTTTTTTTTTTAAAGATTTTATTTATTTATTCATGAGAGACACACACACACAGAGAGAGAGGCAGAGACACAGGCAGAGGGAGAAGCAGGCTCCATGCAGGGAGCCTGACGTGGGACTCGATCCCGGGTCTCCAGGATCACGCCCTGGGCCTAAGGCAGGCGCCAAACCGCTGAGCCACCCAGGCGTCCCCCTTTCCAGTTTTTTAAAAAAGTCATTCCACACATTTTGATGTGTATTCAAATGATAGGGCCCCCATAAAGTAGATGATAGAATATTTGGAAAGAAGTTTGGAAAACTGTCACCTATGCAGCCTGCTACCCATTGTATTCCTCCTGCGAGATGTGTGGTTTTATTTTCTTCCATATTGTAATTTCATTTAAAAGGATGGAAGATTATGGATGACCAGTTGGCATCTTAATTAAGACGAGGGGAGGGGATTAGTGAATTGAGCTCATGCTTGCCCCTGGCTTTTAAGGAAAAGAATCCATGTATGATCACTTGGTCTCTGTTTTCAGATCAGACTCCGACCCCAACAAGATTCCTGAAGAACTGCGAGGAAGTGGGGCTCTTCAATGAGCTGGACTGCTCCCTCGAACATGAGTTCAGGAAGGCTCAGGAGGAGGAGAGCAGCAAGCGGGTAGGTTTGCTTGAATGGACACCTTGACAGGTGCCTCCTCTAACCTTCGTTAGAATCTTCTGTGTGGAAACTTAGATGGCACTGCAGATTGTGTGGATGTGGCCCTAAAATAGTATTTCATCCATTTGCAAGTATTTGTCTAATGCTTTTTTTTTTTTTAAAGATGAATCCCTGATTGTGGTATAATCCGTCATGGGAAAAACAGACCTCTGAAATAGGAAATTCAAGCAACAGAACAAAACAAAACACCAAAACCAAAAACAACACCTTATTCTTGGACCTTGAGTTGGATAAACTCACAGACTTTCTGTGTTCAAAACTATTGTTTTACTTTGCTAAATACTTAGTAGGAAGCCTTACATGGGCATTGTATGCAGAAGACAAGAGTCCAAGAATAATTGTAGCAGTAGGAGAGGGGGTTTCATCTGATTTTGTCCCAGGTTCTCATTGTCTGATTTCCATAATCTTCCCGGTAGACCTCACCAGTTTCTATTACTTCCCAGTCGTATTATTGAACATCTGTTGTTGTTGAGACAAATGGTTTAAATATACATGTGGGTTATTTGTTCTTACAAATGTAGAAAACCCAGTTTATGAATGCCTCCAGAATATATTCAGTTTCTCGTAATGTTGTGGTTGCATTTTAAAAATCACTTTACAAGATTAAGGAAAGGAAATGGGGTCACAAGTAAATGTGATAATGAAGCTCTTTAGCATTTTTTCGCTGTTGCGATAGAGCATTATTGAATGCCCACAATGTACTAAACAACAAATTAGACACATTCCATGAGAAGAGACTTAAAATATGGAAGTTGGTTGAAAGGAAGGGCTGACTAGGTTGTAATGGATTCTGAAGTTCCAGCTGTTCTATCCGGAGAAGACATTTTAAAAGGCTCTGATATTTCAAGACCTTCGAATCCTCCTCTACGTGAAATTATAATAATCCCCCTCCACCAGATTTTTCATGTCACATTCTCACATTAAAATAATCAAGGGCTTGCCTCAAGTCTGTACTGCTTTAGAAAAAAATCATGATAATTGGCAAAGGATACAAGAAAGGTATAAAATCTCAATCAACTCCTTTGTGTATAATTAATTTATCATTCATCCTTGACACAACCACTTCTTCCACCCCTCAAGTGACATGAAAGGCTTTTTTTTTCCTTTTTAAACTAATATTTAATACTTATTTGCCAGGCACTGTTCTGAACACTTAAAAATTTAACTCAAAAAAAGGCTTGCATTCTAAATTTCACCTAAAATGAAAATAACAAGGGTAAAGAAGAACCAAAAAGTCAAGTAAATTTCCTCTTTGAGTTATAAATTTAGCTTTCCTGATAGATGTGGCATATGTGAAAAACTGAGGAGTTAAGTTTGTTCATTCCTCAAGATAGTCAAGGTGGACTTCTTATATTAAACTGAACTGTAAGAAAAGGATATGCTGGTTTGTATTGGTTTATATTGTCTTCATTTTTGATAGAATGGTTTTAATCAAAGTATGTGCCCTTGATTTTCCTACAGACATTTACCAAGGACAGCTTTAGGAAGCCCATGGCAAGGGTGTGGTTTTAAATGTTCTTCTTTACATAGTATTCATGATCTCTTATATGAAGCCTCATGGGAGGAAATTCTTGCAGATCCGAATTCTAGGAAATTGTTTGCTTCCCCTAAGGAACTGCAGTATTTTCTCCATGTGGACATGAGAATCATGCAACTGGTTCTATTTCTCGTTTCACTTTGCTCAGTTAACAGAAAGCCAAGTTTACTGCTTAACTTTGAGAACTTTTTAGAACACTGTGATGAACATATTTTACTTCCCCTGAGACTAGACTTTCGCTTCTAGTTTATATTTCCTCTGGTCCTGATTTTTTTTATTAAAAAAAAAACATTTTTACACTGTACATTTTTTTGTGAATTGCTTTTGAGTCATTGTGGGTTGAGAAAGAGTATAAATAAACTTTATAAATTAAAATAATTAGGTAAGCAGAGTGGAGAAAGAAGATATTCTAGTTGAAGAAATATGTATTTTCAATACATATTTAAAATATTTTTTTAAAGTGTCTTTGAATGTTGCTTTAATTTTTTAATTTTAGTTAGCATACAGTGAATATTTGTTTCTGGAGTAGAATTCAGTGATTCATTACTTACATACAATACCCAGTGCTCATCACAAGTGCCCTCCTTAATGCCCATCACCCATCTAGCCCACCCACACCCACTTCTCTCCATTAACCCTCAGTTTGTTCTCTATCATTACAACCTCTTATGGTTTGTTTCCCTGTCTCCTTTTTTTCTTTTCCCCCTTCCCACATATTCATCTGTTTCCTTTCTTAAATTCCACATATGACTAGGATCATATGGTATCTGTCTTTCTCTGAGTGACTTATTTCACTTAGCATAATACATTCTGGCTTCATTCACATTGTTGCAAATGGCAAGATTTCATTCTTTTTGATGGCTGAGTAATATTCCTACACATACACACACAGGCACATACACACACATATTTCCTTTATCCATTCATCAGTCAATGGACATTTGGGCTCTCACCATAGTTTGGCTATTGTTGATAATGCTGCTATAAACATCAGGGTGCATATACCCCTTTGAATCTGTATTTTTATATAGTTTGGGTAAATACCTAGTAGTGAAATTGCTGGATGGTAGGGTAGTTCTAATTTTGACTTTTGGGGGGAACTTCCATACTGTTCTACAGAAGGGATGCACTAGTTTGCGTTCCCACCAACAATATATGAGGGTTCTCCTTTCTCCACATCCTCGCCAACATCTGTTGTTTCTTGTGTAAATTTTAGCCTGAATGTTGCTTTTAGCCATGTGCTGGCTTTGTGATGGATATTTGGGTGGGGGAACCTAAAGCCAGCTTCCCTCATGGTTTTGGGGTGGGTATCTTAGGAGATTACCTTCTTAAACCCCAGCTTGCATGCACTGAAAGTTGGATAGCATTCAGCCTCCTGAGGTATCCTCTTCCCTTGCCTCTTTCAAACCAGAGTAGCCAAATCCAGCTGGGGTGGCCTTGGCTTCTTGAGACCTAATGCTCAGTGACTTATCCAGCAATCAAATGGGCTGTGTTGGTGGCTTCTGCATAGCATTTCTTTGGAAGCCACAGGTGGGTAAATGAAAGGTAAGACTCCAATCTACCAGTATACTTTTATCCAAACTTTTGACCACATTTCTCCAACTATCAATATCCGTGGCACACTGCCACCCCTCAGCTCCTGCTTCATTTATTCATCCCCTACTTAGAAAGTAGGAATATAAGCTCTTATTCAATGTATCCCAATGCATATATAGAATGAGGACAGGCTAGAGGTAGGTCATAACAATGGAAAAAGACCTAGTATCTATCAATATTATATATACTGAAGACAACACATTCCACAGTTACCTCAACCTTCCATGGAAGTATAAGCTCATGGTTTCAAAACTCTTTAATAAGAGATGTTTTTCCCTTGGAAAAGCATCCATCACTAGCAGGTATCACAAATCTCATTTTGCCCATGGCTCAGAAGTCAGACTAGTCCATGTCCTGAAACAGGTGAGAAACTTGTGTTCAGAATTTATTCAATCAGTAAATATTTTTGAGTGCTCATCATATGCCAGGCACTGTCTGAGTCACTGATGAATATACCATAACTAAAGTTAATTAAAAACAAAACCCTACTTTCAGGTAGCTTACCTCTCATGGGTAAGACAAACAGTAAGCAAGTAAAAACCATAAAACATATAACATGTCAGAAGGTGGTAAGTGTCCTAGTAGAGAAGGAGCAGAGGTAGTTTTGGGGGTGATCAGGGAGGATGCACTGGTGAGTGGACACGCAGCACAGACTGAAGCTCTGCTTCAGAGCAGGCATGTATTGGGGAAAATTGTGTCCCAAGTGGAGAGAATATAAGTGCAAAACCCTGAGGCTAGAGGATGCTCTGTGCATCAGCGAAATCACAAAGAGGAGGGTATGTAATAGTGCTAAAGAGTGGGCATAGGAGAGCAGATTCCAGAAGGCCTGCAGCCTTCAGATTTTACTCCAAGTGAAATGGCGAACCATTAACAGATTCAAGCAGAGGAGTGATAGGATCTGACTTATATATTAGAAAGTTCACTTTGGTTGCTGAGTTGAAAGTAAATTGTTAGGGGGCAGTAGCAGAGAGAGACCAGTTCAGGAGGCAAATGGAAGAATCTAGATTGACAATTATGGCAGATAGGTCCAAGATGGAGATGGAGGGGGTGGTTACATTCTGGTTCTATTTTGAAGATAGAGCCAACAGGATTTGCTGAAGAATTATCTATCTATCTATCTATCTATCTGGGGAGTAATAGAAAGGATGGAATCAAGAGTGAATCAGGTATTTGGCCTAAGCAACTAGAAGGATGGAGTTACCTGTGGGAAGATCAGGTTTGAGGGGTGAACTGTGGAGACTGTTTTTTGACTTACGTGGTGATATTGAATAGGCACATGGATATAGTGGTCTGTAATTCCAGGAGAGGTAACCCATCTGGAGATATAAATTTGGGAGTCCCTGGCATATAGGTGGTGTTTAGATACATGAGACTTGATGGAATCACCCAGGTCAGGAATGAATGAAGATGAAGTTGAAAAGAGGTCTGAGCATGGAACTTGTCAGGCTCCATCAGAACCTCCAAGAAAGAATATTCAGTTCTCTTCCACCACCAGAGATGACACAGAAGACTCTGAGGTGTGAAGAATCAAGTCAAGGGTAGGGACGCCGGTAGTAATGCCAAATAGACTCCAGTGGTCAGTAGTCAGCATGCCCTATTTCATGTTCCACATCAGAGAAGAAAACAAAAACAAAAGCAAAAAAGATTTTTAAAAAGAGAAAAAGGGGAAGGTGAACTGACCTTTAACATTTGATTTTTTTTTTAATTGAAGGTATAATGCTTGCCTAGGAAGTGGGATATAGCTTCATCATATGATAGCAGTTGTGTGGGAGTGTGTCTGTGTGTCTGATTGTGTCTGTGTCTGTGTAAGAAAGGAAGGGCAGTTGAGAGGACTAGGAATGAACTCCTTTGTCTTGCTGAGAGAAATATAACATTACAGCCTAACGTGGTTAAGAACCCTGAAGATGAAAAGCACGGTGTGTAAGTGCTGAGTGTTGCTCTTCTCCCATAGGACCTAAATTTGACTCATTATGCTGATGGAGCAATAGCAAATGAGGACATTTCCATGCTCTAGAATTCCTACCCAAATGATGAAAAGTGCAGTCTATTCCCAGAGGGTACCGACTGTTGAACACATGGGAACAAGGGACAAGCTACAATCTTAAGATCTTGGATCCCAGCTCAACAGGAGTCACGGAACAGGGCATGGCCAGGTCAGCCTCAGCTCAGAAAAGTAGGCTGCTCCATCTGATTAAATTCTGTACCTGGAAATCATGTTACTCGACACCACCAGTTACTCAGGGGGAGAGGGTGCCGGGAGGGAGGCCCTCTGCCTTCATACACAGTCTAGTTCTGTCAGGCCTTAGCTGGCACAGCTGCCCTCTGGGGAAGGCGTGAGTGATGTTGAAATGGGAAAGAAAAGATGGAAAAGATAGGGAGTGGAGCAAACTTGCAACAGCTGCTCTGTTAGCATGTTGCTTCTATGACATTGGCTCGTGTAAAACAGTCCCTCCCTCTTGCAGAAGTCTGGAGAAAAAGAATCTCTGAAACTTAAACTTAGTTTCATTCTGATTTTGAAAATGTCATCATGTTTGCTAAATCCTAGGAGATGAAACGATGAAACTGGTTTTGATCTTGGCGTGTTTTGTTTTGTTTTGTTTTTAATCAGCATGACTGAAAGGAAACACCCACTAGCAATGCTAGAAGAGATAACAATCTATTTATTCCCCCATCCCAATGACTGGAAAACCTAACTTTTATCTTATAAGCATTACTTTTGTCCTCCCATCACAGGACACGACAAATGTAAAACTTTTCAGCTTTCTCCTTATAGGTTTACATTATGCCCTCAGCCTGAGTAGACTCTGACACTGGAAGAGAAGTTAGCTTGGTCTTTGCATCCCACTCAGGGGAATGACTAAATCAGTGGAAAAGACCAGAAGTATTTCATGTGTTTTAGTTTCTGGGATTTAGGGTTAATGTTCACTGCCACATAGAGTTCACTGGCACAAATGTCAATGAATCAAATGTGATCTGACGTTCTGCCTCGATTTTAAAATGGAGTGGGAAATAAAAACACATAGGATTTTTTGAGGGGGGCTCCTGGATAGCTCAGTTGGTTAAGTGCCTAGCTCTTGGTTTTGGCTCAGGTTATGATCTCAAGTCCCTGAGATCAAGCCCCGCATTGGGCTCTGCTCAGAGGGAAATTTGCCTGAGGGTTCTCTCTTTCCCTCTACCCCCCAACCCTCTCTTTCTCTCTAATAGTAAATAAATAAATCATTAAAAAAACAAAAAACCTCATAGGGTTTTTTGTTTTATTAAAATTTTTTTTTTGATGGAAAGTCAGGGTTTCTTCCAGATGGCAAAATGCATTGTCTATTGCCTTGCAAAAAATGAGCACCTACTATTAAGTATATTTGATGTGGATGATGAGAGGAGGCCCACGGTTTGGGGGAATACTGACCCAGAGGGGTACCAGGTCACCTCTTCCCTCGGAAAATTTGTATATTTGTATAATTTGGCCTGAAATGGATGAGTCCTCACAACCTAACTTTCTCACTGAGGGGAAAAAACGTTATCTCTTAAAGCAGAGGATCGAATCTCTAAAGCTAAATTGTTTGGCAGTTCATGGCTCTGCCTTCAGCCAGTGTACAAATCCAAATTATAAGGGGTAGTGGCAATGGTGGGAATTGCGGATAAATGTCTCAGCCTCTGAGTGGCAGGTTTTATTGTTCTCTGAGTTCAGTATTAAACATTTAAGTTTTCTTGTCATAGGTCTTCTTGATATTTGCTATCCCATGACATATGTCCTGGCTAGATAGAGGTCTTTGCCTGACATCTTTTGGAGAACTGATCACAAGGCTTCCAGAGGCTAAAGTTTGAATGAGAGCATTTGCACTCATTCCATGCTGTGACGGGTGTTCTTATAGCAGGTACTTATGTTTCCACTTTAAGCCACAGGGTGGAAGAGATTGGGAGACCCAGACCCCATTTAAGATATAGCAGGAAGATTACTAGAAGAGAACTCAGCATTGATTTTGAGAACTGCTATTTGTGTTGGGAATATTGCAATATAAAATAGCATTTTCTTGGGCCAGTATTTCCTGTTTGGCTGTGATTGGGTACAGAAATGATCAATGTACTTATATATTCATGAAGCATATTCAGACCCACATATGACACTGAGCATGTTATTAATGATGATTTGACTTTGGTCCCTTTAATTCACAAGGATTAATTATAGGTGGTTATATCAGTAGTATGTTCTCCATTGAAATGCAGGGGAATAAACTCTCAAGAGAGATGGAGTATTGATAGGCCCTCACTGCAGAGGGCCAGCGGTAGGGCTTTTCTCCTACCTCTCTGTTTTATCTCTACCTCCTTGTCTGTTGGCTGTATCCACTCCTATGTGGTTTCTCTCTACACCTTCTCTTCAGAAAACTCATAAGATTTTGATACCATAACAGTCAACTCCTCTGGACAATTCCTTCAACTATAAATGTAGTCTTCAGACTTGACTATTAGGCTCCGATTTCCAGCTGCTACCCACATTCCCATCTAATACACTTCTGCTACTTCCACCTGCCCCCAGACTGCTCAGAGCTCCTGTGCAAACTTGCAGCCAGGTCAGAGGCACGTGTCACACAAAGCAGGAGTCAGCTCTGCCTTCCCACCCTCCTTTGCCCCCTTCACCAGGTCCCAGCAACTTCCTAAGGAAAGAGACCTCCTATCTTCCATCATCATTTCCTACCGGGTTATTGGTGTGGATTCCAAGATTATTTTTGACTGCTAACTTAACTTGAATGAAATACCTAGCATTAAGTCTTGCAAAATTAAATGCATTTTTTAATACATAAAAACTAACCAAATATTTACAAGTCAAAAAAAAATTAGTTCTCGAAGCTCTTTTACTTCTGGCTGTGGTTAAGTCCAGAGTTCCTCCAGAAATTGCCATTATTAAAAGGTAGAGAGGTTGGTGTGGGATGTCCTCGGTACAAAGAGTAGTGCACTGGGAGCTTTTAAACATCATCTTGATTGAATGACATTGTATGCATGGAATGCTTCTAGAAGGACCAAAGCAGAGATGGGGAAGCCCTGAAACTATGAAAAAAGGACACCAAAAATAGCCCAAAACACAGTGGAGCCTTGAAGCTCCCCAGGCACCACCATCGGCCCAGACTAGGGCTGTTAGGACCACTTGTTTGGCCTGCCTTCCCATCAGGCGGCCTTCCTGTAGCTGAAAATTCATCCAATTGAATTATTTGGCTGGGAGGCTCCTCACTAAAACAATTACAAAGCTCAGCCTTAAGGGCCCAGAAAAGGGCAGCTTTTCCCAGCAGGAGACTTTCTCAACAGGGTGATTTTTCTGTTCCAGCTTGGGTTGGGTTCTCAGCTAGTTAAAATCACTCCTCACCTGTCCCGAGGCAGGCAGGCCAGGCTGGGAGTTCAAGGTAGGAACCCGAGTGGAATCACAACAGTGAATAGAGGCTCTCTTCCGAAGGAATCGGTTTCCAGCTGTGAGTAATTCAGGCCTTGCCACCCGGCCAGACAGGCCCTGGGAGGCGGGTGCGTACCTGGGCACCGGGGGCCTTTGCATCTGCAGAGGAAGCTCATACTGTCCTCTGGGAGGCCCTGCATTAATGCTCCCAAAGGCAAGCAGGAAAACAGATCTGTTTTCAGGGCTGGATTAAGACAAAATGACTTAAAGATGAAGCTTCCGTTCTAGGCAGAAAACAGCACTCACATTTGGAAAATTGGACCAAATGTTAGACTCGGTGCGCATCTGTAGCTAAGAATTACTTACCTGGGCCCCTCGCAGAGATGTGAGAAAAAAAAAATGACATTGTAAAAGGAGAATGGGAAAATAATATAATAGTTGCAAGAGTCTCTGTCTCCATCGTCTCGTAAATCCAGGTGAACATGAAGTATGGTCTGGAGCAGGTATGGGAGTGATTTACTCTGGGAACCCTGCTTTAGCATTTGTGTGTTGTTAAGTTATTTCCATATTGATAAGGCTGAGGCCAGGAAGTGGCATTCCGAGCATTCCTCCCGTCCATATTTCCAGCATGTTGGCTGTCAACTCAAGCCTGTGGTGCAATTACTGATTTTAGCCTCAGAACCCCCTAAGAGGACATTTTCTTTGTTCTTTCCTCAACTATCACCAAAATCCAAAGGCCTAGGAAATAGTGGGGGTTTTTCCCTCCTCGAATTACTTGCACCACATTCTTATATTTTTGGGAACTAGCTGTTCTGGTGACCTGGAGGGGCTCACAAGCTGGTTGGATTGGAGATGTAGGCAGGCTGTTCTCTTGGGTAGCGACGCATAATGTCACCTGCTTGCTCCCTGATACTTGGCTGGATGATCCTCACACCCCAAATATGACGGGATATCAGCTGCCGTCTTTTCTAGAACATTGCTGGGATTCACTTTGTTTTTTGTTTTCTGGGATATTAGAGGCTATTTTTAGCCTGTTCGAACCTGTGACTCTTCTGTGTGATGAGGCCAGTTGTCTCACTTGGCTCTAGAGTGAAATGGAATGCCGAGAGAGTTTACCCTTAGCGTCTCCTCTAAGCACAAATTTTCTAACAGGATGCACTCACATTGGCAAAATCAGACTTGTGTACGTAGATGATATTTTGACCTTTGACGTGAAGGTGAATGTGAGCTGTTTCATTTGATCAGAAGGGATAGTCCCACCTACAAGCTCTCCCTTCATTGTCTGGCACTGTGGGGGGTGTCCCATTTTCTCTGTGGAGTGAGGGTGAACCCCACATTTTGAATTTAGTGTGGCTGCAGTCACAGCCATCCCTGGGATCTGAGTGATATGCAGAGCACACGATCTGTTATATGAAAACTTTGAAAGTTGATGATGGTGCTGTCGAACCCTGCCTGAGTTGGTGCTAGGCCCCACCCTTTTCTGTGACTTTATATTTGGGTGGGGGCTTATTTGAGCTCTGCAAGCAGTCATGTCCCCAAAGAAGAAAAGCAGTCCTGTTCCATGTAGATGTCGGGTTGATTGACTACAGATGATGCAGCACTGGGACTTGTAAATCTCAGCCGCTTTGAGGGCACCCATCCATCCCCTTCCTGGCTTCTCCTGGTATGATTCGTTATGCACAGAGCTTAGAAACCTTCCCAGAGGATTTACAAACGTGAGGCTTTTGTTGGATTCGTTGACATGGTGGGCCCAGGCATTCCTGTCCTTTCCAGGGTAAGCCTGGAATCTTAGTGCTTTAGAATATAGAGTACAGGTGAGCCCCACCCTTCTGGCCCACTTGAATGGTCCCAAATGCCGGAAGGGAAGAAGACATCCCAGAATTCTGGTGGTCCCTTTGTGGCGTGATGTACCAACGTGTGGTGTGTAGTGTGGTAGCCATGTGCTGCTGGTTCCACCTGAAAATGGCCTTTCAGCATTTCCAGTGCTGTTCATTCACAGCCCTGGCATGGGTTGTGGAGAAGTAACGAATTGAGGACGGGGGCAAGAAATCCGAACTCTGTTCCATCACTCTCTAAAAGTCATGCATGACTTCATTTTCTCAGTGCTAAACTGAGCCTTTTAACAACTTTGGAATTATACATATGTAGTTTGAAATAAAGATCTGGAGAATAATAATAAAGCTCATTCTTAGGTAGATGGTGTTAGATGCACATGTCACTATAGCATCTTACCTTGAGTATTCTTTCTGTTGTTGATTAAAATAAGTGGTCAAAAAGGGTCCCAGGGACAGATACTCAAACTCCACATTCACAGAGACAGTCCTTCAGTAGCAACATTGCTTCCTGAAGGAGCATCTCTTTCCTGCACAGTGGGGTAGGGAGGATAGTTTTTTGTTCCAGATCTCTGCTAGATTTTTAGTCTTTATTTGTATCATAATGATGCACACATACATGTATACTTGCACACAAAATGGGCAATCCAGGCTTTGTGAATAATTCTTCATTCTGACCATTACCTAGAATTGCCTTCAGTGTCCAATACCAGCTTTTACAGACATTTAATGTCAAGGTACAGGTACCTCCTGCCCTCTGATTGTGAAGATGGCACAACTAGATTTGCCCATCAAGTGTGAACTTAAGAGTTGATTGACCATTAGAGGTGATAGATTCACACAGATCCAAACACACATGCCCTCCCCTGGACCCCCTTGTAACTAGAGGCACATATTGCCAGACAGCTGGCCAGGGCCAGGGGTGCATGCAGGCTGTGATCGCAGGGGAGGGGAGCCGCCCTGACCTCATTAGTGCTGTTCTTCTAATGGAGTGCTACAGGCACAGACCACAGCTACCAAGCCCGCACTCTTCATACAATCAGCTGGTGCATTTTACACGGAAAAACAATCTGTTTACCACACCGATGGAATAGTCCAAACAGCCTTTTCTTTTTCTGAGATTTTATATTTTATCCTTCCTGAAGTCTATTGCCAATCTGACAAAATTTCACAATGCTACAGCAGACCTGCCTAAATCGTGGAGCAGTGGTTTGTTGTTGTAAAGAGCATTGAGAACTTGTGTTTGTGCTTCAGTCACCCTGCAGATGGACATGTCCAGCAATGCCCGGGAAGCTCAGATGGAACAGGGGGCAGATGCGTCTGTGATCTCTGTGTATAGGTCGGTGTGAGAAGGGAGGGCATGAATGGTGCTTTGTGTGCATGTGAGGAATGGCTTGAAAGGGACTTAGCCACTAAAACACTTTGCTTGGATGCTTTATGGGATTTATTCAGCTCATCCTCCTGGACTTACTGGCTTTTTATCAAAGAGTAAATACCTCTCCAACAGAGTCATGCCCAGTGAGTATAAAATGGTTGACTTCGTGCAGTTTTCAAACATCCGTTTCTGACTTAAGGCACTCACATGCTTTGACCCAGTTCCTCCTCCTTCGTTTCGAAGTCACGGCACTTACTTCCTCATCCCCCCCCCCCCCCCCAGGGTGTCTGTGAAGACTTTTTCTTTCAAGTCTGCCGCTGAGACCATTTGACATATTAGCCAGCCAGAGAATGAGGTAGGAACCAAGATGACGAATATTTGCATTTGTCTTTCTTTTCCATAGAAGAGAAGAAAGAGACCAAGTCTGATTTTTAAAGTGGTCCTCATTTTCTACAACCCCCTGGCAGAGGTGACCTGCACGAGTGCCAGATGCCTTTCCCAACAGCTGTTTGGTGATTCCGTGTCACCAGGCTCACTGTAAAATCAGGCATATCCTTTTAATTACCTGTTCATATTTCAGCCATGCCGAGCTCCGTGGCACAGAGAGAGGGGATAAGACTTCATTGTAATGGATTTTTAGTAAGACTATCTCTGAGATAAGAGTCCTAAATCTTGGCAGTCTCTTTAGAGCACACACTTTGTGATTGCACACAAATTCTTGGCTCCCCAGAGCCATGTTGTAAATGGAGTGCACTGCACAGGGCTGGGTAATAAGATACTGCAGATACATTTGAGAGCAAGGTGCACTTTTGCTTTATTTATGAAGATAGACATGCTGGTTGAGGGCTTAATCACAGCTGATAAATCATTTTAAGAAAGCCTATTAGAACCATATGCTGATTTTTTGCATTAATATAGTGTGTCTGTTTCCAGTCTAATAAGACAGGATTTTCTCACATGCTCTCTGTGTCTCTCCAGTGTGGACTATTTATCTGTTTAAGTGGTATCACTTGTGTGGGAGCATTTATCTCTTTAAGAGGTACCATTAATAAAAGAAGGTGAAAGGAAAGGGGGAAGGAAAAATGAGTGAAGGCATCCTTCACACAATGCCTGTGTGTGTGTGCACTTGTGCTTGCATGCATGTGTGTGCGTATGTGTGTGTGTGTATGGATTACAAAGGAAAGAGTCAAAAAAACTGAGAACAGGAAATATCTCAGTTAGACTTTTGGAAGACCATGGCCTGGTTTTCACTTGGCATAAGGTAGTCATTTTACTATAGTAAAAGATTATCTGAATATGGGGAGGGGGGTGTGCGTGCACGTGTGTGTGTATGTGTGTGCACACTGACATTTTGGTTACCTCACTTCTCCCCAAGCTAGCAGAGTTCTGCCCCAGGAATAGGTCCCAAGGCTCTTTAATGAGAGCCATATTGGGGCTCTAACTCTGAGCCAAGTTCTGTTTATCACTAATTGCAGGGGTGCCTTGCAGATCTTTTCTATTATTTCCTGATTATACCCCTGTTCTTTTTATTATCTTGCCAAAATTCAAACAGTCATAATTGCATGATTTATTGTTTATTTATAATGCCTTCTACTGCATCAATCGCTGTATTTAATAGATTCTAAAACAGCAATAGCTTTTACCAAATGACTGGATTTCTTTTACCTTCCACGGAGAAGTCAAGTATTTGTGAATCTCACTTGGCATTCTTCAAAGCCTGTCTACAGTACTCCTCCAGAATCCTGTTTCTGACCATATAAATAAGGACTGTTTTTTGGTGTACAGAGAGAGCTAGTGCGCCAGGAAGATGTTTTAGGAAAGGATGTTAATTTATCCTTTAGGATTACATCCAGGTTGGGTTATATGACTCCTAAGTTTCTTTCCAACTCAGTTTCCATGATTCTATGAAAACAGAGTTTAGAGATAGAGAAAGTAAAAATCTCATTTTATACAAATTTAGACAAAGTGGGGAGATATGATACCATATGATTAGAGATGGTGATTAGAAACTAGTAATAATAAAAATCACCACCATTGGGTTCTTGTTTGTCAGGCACAGTGCTAGAAGGTATTTTATTTTATTTTATTTTATTTTATTTTATTTTATTTTATTTTATTTTATTTATTTGAGAGAGAGAGAGAGAGAGAGAGATCATGTGTGGGTGAAGGACAGAGGAAGAAAGAGAAGCAGACTCTGCACTGAGCTCAAGCCCAACCCAGGGCTCAATCTCATGTCCCTGAGATCATGACCTGAGCCAAAAATCAAGAGTTGAATGCTTAACCAACTGAGCCACCCAGGCGCCCCATAGTGGTAGAAGTTTTGTTAATATTATTTCCTAATCATCACAACAGTCTTACAGGATGGATGTTTTAACCTTCATTTTACGTAATAAGAAGTTAAGGCTTAAGAGTTTAAATAATTAGCAGAAATCCACAAAGCTAGGAAGTTACAAATACAGTATTTGTATATAGGACTGTCTCCTGGGAAGTTTCACATGCTTCTTGCTACTTCAGATGGCCTCTTCTCATCCTTATCGCCTTATGGTACATGTATGTTTGAATATGCATGCTTACTGTTTAAAAACTGTCCAGTGGAAGCTTTGCAAAACATCAAACTGTGCTTGACCTTCACAAGTACATTTACAAATCTTGATTGTACCCACTATATCCTGGTCTTTAAAAGTTCTGATTTAGACTTCCAGTCTCAACTCCAGATTCTTCCATGTTCTATAGCTGTGGCTGCAGACAGCAGACTGGCCCTGAAACTTCCAAGGCATGCAGTCTACTGTGAATGCCCTGCTCACCAAAATACATAATTCCAGTTCTAAGCCAGGCATGGGACAAGCCTCTCATCTCTAGCATTTTGTGAGCAACATTCTCTTGTTTTGGGACATTTCCTTCCATGCCTGGTCCGAGTGACCATTGCTTTCCTGGAGTAAAATGAACATTTGTCCTGTGGAGATGTACTTGGAACATACATTCGATTTTAATAAAGTAATATGTGCTTGAACAACTGCCTCTGAAGAGAGTACCCTTAGAATGCTATGGTCTCCCAGGGCATGCCTTGAGATTCAGGGGGTTGCTATGCCATTATTTCTGATGTCATAGGAGTTTTGGCAGTAGGATAAAGAGTAATTGCTGGGATATAGGCTGTGGTGAATATTTCATATTTAAACATTGGATTTTAAAGGACAGCATTGCTGTGCTGTGCACCTTCTCTTCATCCCTAACTTCCACCGCTGGAAATGTTTCTATTATGTCCTCCCTATTTGATCCAACAAACTTTTATTGAGGGCTTAATACGTCCCAGGTGCTATGCTAGGTGGGCCAGGCTCCAAGGCTACATTCTAGTAGGGGAGTTGTTCATCTTGGGGTTGGGGGAATGTTTGGCTTTCTTAATCAGTTCTGAACTCTTCTGGGAATGTGTGTATAGTAGAAATAGCATTGACTGTGGCTACTTAGTTTAGCTGCATATTCTTCATGATCTGCCCTGATTTAATTTACCAGTTTTTTCTTTTGTGCCATTTTTTCTCTTGTGTCTTTTTCTGCTCCAGGAAAATGGAGTAAGTCTCCCTTTCCTAAACCTATCTGTGGCTTCCACACCTCAGTGCACTTGCCCATATAGTCATCTCCACCTGGAAGGTTTTCCCTTTCCCCTCTTCTTTAACCAAATCTAACCCATCCATAAAGCCTGTGTCAAATGCTACCACCTCTGTGAAGCATTCTCTGGTTTCCCCTCACTTGATGCAACCTTGAATTCCCCTGAATTCCCACATTGCTTTCTTCAAGTGCTTCTTATGGCACTTCCAGCTGCCTGTGTTGTATTCTGGTGTTTGCTGTGTTTTCCTAACTCCCCCTGGACTGTAAACCATGTGATTGCAAGGCTCTCCCTGCCCCCTTATATGACTCCCAGAACCGTCACCTTATACACAGAAGGAACTTCATGAAGACTTGTTGCAGTGGGTGAATGAATGAGCATGAATGAGTGACTGGATGTCCCTACACATAAGATCTGATTGCCTGGATTCTCTGAAGCAAGGGGAATGGAAGTACCTTCTACCTCCAAGGAGAGATGTCTCTTAGATAATGTCTCATTATCCACTTTCTTTCAAGAAATTTGTTAATTCATGATGACTGAGGATAAAGTATCCAATAACATAGTTACCAGTTAATTGCCATCCTGTGCAGAGAATCTTGAATTGAAAGTAGGAAGGCTTTTCTTTTTTTTTAAGATTTTGTTTATTCATGAGAGATGCAGAGAGAGAGAGAGAGAGGCAGAGACAGGCAGAGGGAGAAGCAGGCTCCATACAGGGAGCCTGACATGGGACTCAATCCCCGGGTCTCCAGGATCACGCCCTGGACTGAAGGTGGCACTAAACCACTGAGCCACCCAGGCTGCCCAGCAAGAAGCACTTAAAATCAAGTGTAACAAATTTCTTGTGACATAATAGTGTATTAGGGATAAACTAAGGATTTCCCAATCCATGTGTGTGTGTGTGTATGTGTGTGTGTGTGTGTGTGTGTGTGTGTGTGTGTGGTGGGGAGAATAGTAGGTATCAGTGGTAGGTCTTGGTTAAGTAACCTAATGTTATTAACTTTGGTCTTCCCATCTGTAAAATGGTGATAAAACCCAACTCGCAGAGTGTTGTTGATGATAAAGGAAACCTCCTGTGTAAATCGTTGGAGTATATTTGGGGTGGTGCTCGATTCTTGTCCTCTCCCCCTCGCTATGCCTACACCAAAGGATTGGAGGCTGTTGAGACTTTGATGCCAAACTGGAATGGGAAATTAAGCAAATGTTCTACGCCCATAATTTTTCCTGGATTTTAGGTGGCAGTTGTGACTCAGAAGTCCCTTCACCGCTGCAGTGGGCCAAGAGCCTGAAACCTTCCAAAGGCTTTAGTCACAACTCAGAGGTGGGTTTGGGGTCTATGATCCATACCCAGCAGGAGAGAGTCTTTCTGTTGTTACAGGTGATTCTTATATAAATCAAAAGTCTCTGGGCTTCTCCAGTGTTTCCTTTCATAGCCCAGGTAATGTAGGATACCTGCTATTTATTTTTAGGAAGATTTGGCAGATGTTGGCTAGGCCGACTTCCAGGTCAGAAAAAACATCTAAGAATGAGTTCTTCGGAGCAATATTATAGAAATTCCTCTGGGACAAATCGAAATTAAACCTTAACATCTTCAGAGCACACTTGCCTCTTCCTCTGTTACATCTCCTGCTGATACCATCTCATTTTGCCTTCTTTAGCCTTTGAGTTACTTCCTGGAAAGACGTGCTTCTTCCGGTGTCTGGAGTGTTTATGACTATCAGAGTTTTGGTGACTAGAGAACATTGTTGGGAAAGAAAAATAAACACTCTCTTTGGACACATCCTCCATCAAGGTTCATGGTTTAGGCAAGTTCATGGTTTAGGCAAGTTTGGCCTGATTGAAGTTGAAAGTCTGTGCAGCTCCATGGGCTGGCCATGTGGGGCGTTTTGAGGCCAGGGATGTACAGAAAAGGTTCTGCCTGCCTGTTAGTCCTGGTCCTTCTTAGGGTAGGGATCCAGGCGAGAATATGGGTCCACGCACAGGTCTCCACTGGCTTGGAACACGGGCCCTATGCCATACAGTTCATTAATTCTTGTTTTCTTTTTCATTGCAAATATTACAGACTCCATGAGGTCCTGACTCTTCTGTACTTGCGGTATTGAAATCATCCATGCCTTATGACACCTGTGATGGCAGGTGCTTGACATTGGGACGCATACTCTGCTACTTCCTTACCAGGAATGGGAAAATTGTGAAATATTAAATCTATGATAGTGGCAGAATGCTGACTTTTTCACTTTGTATCAGACGAAGGCAACTTACTGGGAAGCCAGAGCTGAGATACGTCATACACCCTGCCCTTTTGTGAAAATCTGATTAGTTGTAGTGAGGCATGCTGACATGGGTCTTTCCAGTTTTCAAGAATGAGTTTGGGACCACCATGACCACAATTGTTCTTATCCCTTCCTAAGTAAGAGTTTGAAAGACTAACTTTCTGGGACACCTGGGTGGCTCAGCGGTTGAGTGTCTGCCTTTGGCTCAGGGCATGATCCCGGAGTCCCAGGATAGAGTCCCACGTCGGGCTCCCTGCATGGAGCCAGCTTCTCCCTCTGCCTGTGTCTCTGCCTCTCTCTGTGTGTCTCTTATGAATAAATAAATAAAATCTTAAAAAAAAAAAGTAAAAGAAAGACCAACTTTCTGCCCTAGTAGAAGTCCTCTTGTCTTTCCTTTTGCTACTGGAACCAAGTATCCAAAGCTCAGTGCCACACAAGTACTTCTATGTCAGTGTTTGCAGAAATGACTTCCTTGGAAAATTTTTCCAGAGAAATATGCTACATTGGGATGACCAGCAGAACCAGCATCACCCACCAGCATCACCTGGGACCTGGCTCAAAATACAACTTCTGGGGCTCCATCTTAGACCAGTTCACTAAGTCTGGGTATAGCAAGTTCCAAAGTGATGCTCATGCTGCTGGGCTGGGGACTATACTGTGAACATTAGAACTATAATGTTCTAAGCATTTTCTTGTCAAATATGTTCACAGTTTGTTTAATCCTGTCCTTCTCCCGAGGACTCACAATATACATGGACATTTTAAAGGCCTGAAAGAATTTTGCAAGAAAGAAACTTGGTTCAACCTATTATTTTTCTAACTTATTATTTGAACAGAGAACTCTTTTCTTTATGTGGAACAGCCATTAACATCCCATGGAGCCATGACCCATTAGAACCCCTTTTTTCATGATTGTAATGGAAAGAGCTTGAGATTTCCAGACTTACTGGTCAGGTGTCCTCACCAGGTTACTTTTCTAAGCCTCCATTTCTATCCACCTTGCAAAGTTATGGCGGAGTTTAGGCATAATTACCTGTAAATAGTCTATATAGCACTTAGAATATATTTAGGGGTGCCTGGGCGGCTCAGTGGATTGGGAATCTGACTCTTGATTTTCGCTCAGGTCATGATCTCAGGGCCATAGGACTGAGCCCCAACTTGGGCTTTGCTCTTCAGTGTGGGGTCTGCCTGAGATTCTATCTCTCTCCCTCTCCCTCTGCTCCTTCCCTTCTCAAGAAATGAATATATTTAATAAATGGAAAGTATGCTTTGTTTAGTTCAAGTCAGAGTGATGTTGACATTTGCCCCACTCACACTCTCTTTGACATTTTGGATGTGTCCAACGATTTCTTGAAACTTGAGGCCCATAATTTCTGTGTGTCTGTCAAGTGAGCAGATCTTAATATGGGTATAATTGAGTTAGCATTCATTGTTCCATAATTATCCAGGGGAGTGTTTTCATGGTGAAGAAAAACCACTGGCAGGGTAGTTTTTGAAGATGCTGTGACATTGAGAGTGTTCAGCATTCAATTCTAAATTATGTGAAAGTAGTTTATAGGCTTCAATGTGCTATAAAAATGAGTGACTGGTGTTAATTATTATTATCTTAAAAACATTTTTGGTTTTCAAAAAATCAGGCTTGCCATTGCAGAATAGGGAGTTTGTCACTTTCCAAGAAGGAATATGGTCTTTCTTTCCCTTCTGTGCTCATTCTCTGACCTTTATCCTTCAGAGAATCTCTTTGGGAGGGGCCTCCATAACTTCAGGACTATTCTGGGCCTTATTCCTTCAAAGCTGGACCCCAGAGAGGCAATGGGAGGGTAGAGTATCAAATGACTTTGCAGTAAGTTCCTGTAATCAAGGAGACAGTCCAGGCCTTCTGAGGCAACAGACCTGGGGGTGGGGGTGGGGGGCGGCAGGTGAGTTATATGGAGAGGCAACAGATTCCTGGTGGAGAACATGGAACTATGGGAGTGACTCTAAAGCTATGGTCTGGAGTGTTCAACTGGTTTCTATGACTTGGTTGTGTGACCAGCTAGCGTCCTGGAAGGAGCTCTCCAGCCCAGAATGCAGGGAGGGCATAGATAGACCTCAAAGCTCAAGAAAGCCTAAGGCATGGGGAGTAGGTGCTGAGGCCAGGCAGGAAGGGAGCCTTTTCAGTATGGTTCCCTGCAGGGATCCCCATTGGCAGGAAGAAAAGGGTGGGTCAGGAAAGTGGGAAAGAAGTGAGGCAAGGGAGAAGAAAAATCACAGATGTCCCAAGTTTCCACAATTTTATCAAAAAATTTTCCATGACTCATCTTGTGACCTTTCCCCAAATTTGAGATGATAAAACCAGGACTCCAAGTGTAATTAAGTTGCAATTACCCAAGAGTAAGAGGGTGGTGCATTTTAATCAACTTCTTCTCCCTTAACCACCCAGTCCAAAGGTGGGGAAAAATATAGAGCAAAAATTGTCTCTTTTCCTTCTTCCATCCCAACTCCCCCTGCTCTGTGGCCCTCTGAAGGGGTAGGGGTGGGGGTAAAAGAGAAAACATTCCAGAATAATTTCCTCCCTCTCCAAAGTAGTGAAATAAAGTGAGAGTCGCATAGAGGGAACTGGAGGACTATGGTTTTCTGCATGTTTGTTGACTCATCCCAACGTCAAGCTATGTTTGGCTTTAACGCACTTTGCATTACCTTTCCGTATGTTGATCTGCCAGGCAGGTTTCCTTGATGGTGAGGATGTTTGGAACACTTGATAATAACTACTGCTTACTGAGCACCTATTATCTGCCAGGTGTCTTACAAACATCATCTGTTATCCCCATAAGAGGTCCACAAGTTTTACTGATAAGAAATGAAGCTCACCACTGGGTGTTATACACAACTGATGAATTATTGAACACTACCTCTAAAACTAATGATGTCCTATATGTTGGCTAATCGAATTTAAATAAAAAAAACAACAACAACAGAGCTCAGAAATTGAGTTATTTGTTCTTAGTCACCTAGTGGCAGAGCAGGGATTTAAAATCAAGGCCATGGAATTCCCAGAGTCCCCTCTGATGCTGGAAAGGAGCAATGGTGAAGGTAACAGGAATAAAAGCAGTTCAGATTTGCTGTTCCCGCTTGCGAATGCCTACAGACTGTTTGTCTCGGGCTCCCAATCCACCCAACCCTGTTTTCCTCACTACCCGGGATAAGAAGGGTCATGCTCGACCTGGAAGGTGTTGAAAGACCTGCTGCTGTGTGTAGCTCATCGAAGAGGACAAGGTTCACCATTGCTGTGACCTAGGAAGGTGCTGTGGTCCAGCTGGACCCCTCTCTAGTTGCTCAGGGGTGGCTCGGGCTGCTGTCCAGAATGCACGAAGCCATCGCCAATGTCAAGGGCTCCTAACGTCCAAGCAGGAAACTGTGACTGAAAAGCTGAAAAAACATATGATCCCATAAAAAGCTGCCTCTGGGGAAACAAGCCATTAGTCAGCCTTATTTATTTATTTTTCCTGCTTGCTGCAAAGTTCAATACATACGAAGGAGCTGTGATTATCATATAAAAGGCTATGCAAAATTGCCCTCCCTGTATGATGCTGAAGAAAACTTGACCCTGGCTCTTGGCCATGTTAGCTTTGTTTGTGTTCCTCAGATTCTGAATGCTTTGACCACAGTTGTGTCGGAGCACAAGTGTGTCTCAAAATAAACAAGCAGAGTGGGAACTCTCCAGAGCCCCCTCTCATCTCCACCCGCATTTCTGCCTTTTATCCTGTCCAATGACAGAGGCTGGAGGAACAGGGTGGTGGTGGCCTTATTAAGACAAGATCTTCTGCAGGAAAAATGTGCTTAATGAGCTTAGGAAATACCTTGTGGTCATGAAAGAGTAATAAAATTTCCGCTTTCTTGGGCGAGATCAGGAAACCTTGACTGTCCACTCAGTTTTTGCCAGTTTCACTTGGGAATGTACTTTTGGAAGGTCAATTTATTATTTTTTTTAATGCGTGGCAGGAAAGATGAACAATATAATCTTTTGAGGAAAGCCCCATGGTCCATCTATGGATGCAAGATAACCACACCTCCTGTCTTTTAGACATCTCTTGGTATTGGAGATGTCTATTTTTTTTCTCTTACCATCTGTATTAGTTTGCTATGGTTACTGTAACAAAGTACCACAAACTGGGTGGCTTAGAACAATAGGAATTTACTGTCTCACAGTTCTGAAGGCTGGAGTCCAAGATCAAGGTATCAGCAGGGTCAATTCCTTCCGAGGGCTGTGAGGGAGAATTGTTGCATGCCTTTCTCCTAGCTTTGCTCCACTCATGGGATGTTCCCTGGCCTATGGATATAGCATCCCGATTTCTACCTTTATTGTCATATGGATTCTCCTTGTGGTGTGTCTCTGTCCAAATATCCCCCTTTATAAGGACTCTAATCATACTGAATTAGGGGCCTACCCTATTCTATCTTAACTAATTACATCTGCAGTGACCCTATTTCCAAATAAAGTCACATTCTAAGAGACCAGGGGCCGGGACTTCAACAAATGAATTTGGGGAGGAACACAACTTGACCTGTAACAGCATCTGACAGACTTATCCAAGTTCTCTTTTACACAGGAATTCTGAAAGTATGCCAATAAAGAGGAGTGTGTACATACTAAGTAAAAACTGAAGTTAAAACTTTATTGGTGGAGGGGTGCTTGGGTGGCTCAATTGGGGGAATGTGCAACTCTTGATCTCAGGGTTGTGATTTGAGCACCAAGTTGGATGTAGAGATTACTTAAATAAATAAAAACTTTAAAAATTTTATTGGTGGAAAATTACTGGTTCAATTTGAGACTCCAGTATTGGCTTACAAAGCAGGGCATGTAGGGCTTCGGTGGAAGGCAGTGCCATGTCATGAGGACAGTTCAAATGGTCCTAAGGAGAAATCCATGCGGTCAGAAACTGAGGCTTTCTGCCAACACAGCTATATAAATGATCCATCTTGGAAACATCTTCCAGCCCCAGTCAAGCCTTCAGATGAGTGTAGCCTGAGCCAGTGTCTTGACTGTAATCTCATGAAAGATCATGAGCCAGACCACTCAGCTACATCACTACTGAATTTCTGACCTAAAGAAACTGTGAGGTTATAAATATTTATTTATTTTTTATTAATTCATGAGAGACACACACACAGAGAGAGAGAGAGAGAGAGAGAGGCAGAGACAAAGGCAGAGGGAGAAGCAGGCAAGCCCAATGTGGGACTCGATCCCAGGACCCCAGGATCATGCCCCGAGCCAAAGGCAGACACTCAACTACTAAGCCACCAAGGCATCCCTAAATATTTATTGTTTTAAGAAACTAAGTTTGGAGGCATTTGTTATGCAGCAGTAGAGATTTAATACAGCACTGGCTACTCCAACTTTGGAAAAACAAAACTGTATTTACTTTGTGGACAGTAACTTGCAAAGCAGTACTATATAATGGTAAGAGCACAGAGTTCTGAGCCAAGCTGTGTTCAAATCCCAGCTTCTACCAGCTGCATGATCTCTCAACCTTAATTTTCTTGCCTATAAAATGGAATCATAAAAATAGTGCCCACCTCATAGTAAATAGTTAATATGAACAATAATTTAGAGCTGTATTTGGATATAGTAAGATTAATTCCCTATTGTTGAGAACACGGGGTGGGAAGATAACACTTAGGACATGAAATGTCTTATAGTTGGATTAGGGTACACGTTGAAAGAGTCAACCTTTCAGAACTTGATAATGAAGGTAAGACTGTGCTGTCATAACCTACCTTCCTCAGCCTTGATAAATATATGAACATAATAAATGTTAGGAGGAAAAGTAACTGTCCCTTGTTACAGAAGAGATATCAAGACTAGATAGCTTGTTCAAGGCCATAACATACAAGAAAACAGTAATTGCCACATCAGTCCCAACAAAATGTCTGTTTCTTTCTTCTTTCTTTCTTTCTTTCTTTCTTTCTTTCTTTCTTTCTTTCTTTCTTTCTTCTTTCTTTCTTTCTTTCTTTCTTTCTTTCTTTCTTTCTTTCTTCTTTCTTTTTTCTTCTTTCTTCTTTCTCTTTCTTTCTTTCTTTCTTTCTCTTTCTTTTTTTCTTTCTTTTCTTTCTTTTTAAGATTTTATTTATTCATGAGAGATATAGAGAGGCAGAGACATAGGCAAAGGGAGAAGCAGGCTTCCTGGGGGGAGCCCGATGTGGGATTCAATCCTGGAACCCCAGAATCATGCCCTGAGCCAAAGGTAAACACTCAACCACTGAAGCACCCAGGCATCCCTCTTTCTTTCATTTATACCTGCACTTCACATGGAGATGGTGACCCAAGTCATACTGTTAAGAATGACTCACCATTCAATGAGTTAAGAATTCCTATCAGAAAGTACCACAAGACCAAGGAGGGAATTTAATGGGATGAGCACTGGGTGTTATACTATATGTTGGCAAGTTGAACTTAAAGATTAAAAAAAAAAAAAGAAAGAAAGTGCCACAAGGATTTCCTAAGGACAAAGTGTTTTAAACTCTACTTGATAAAGAAGTTTCTCATTCATAATTTCTAAAATGCTGAAGGTTATTATTTTGAGCTCTGCATTTTACATGACATTTTCTAAGAAGCCTTCAATGGACTTAGTCCTGTACTGGGCAGAGAACCTCCTCTTCTGTTGTAAAAGAACTTGAAATTCCTACTCTTATTTTTACTTCTTGGTACAATAACCAACCCAGTATAGGTTGTGGGGTGCCCATCCTGAGCCAAAACCCCAAGAGGTTCATCTCCCATCCTCTTGCTCCTCCCTGTCCTCTTCCTTCCCCCTCTCCCCCTCTTCTTCCTTCTCTTCTCTTTATCCTTCTCTCCCCCTCCTTCCCTCTCCCTCCTTCTCCTAAATGATGCTACTATATAGGCTGGGTCAATATCTCTTTTAAAAATTAAAAAAAAAAGTGTAAACATTTATGAATCAGAATGACAGGTTACATTTGAGACTAACATTTGCTTTCAACAGGGTTTTTCAGTTACAATCTGGAGACCCAGATCCTGTCACTCAACCCTGGAAAAGCAAATCTGTATCTGCTTTGTGAACAGTATTATCCCGACAACCTCTGGTGAAAAGAATCCTAGACCAACAGTGCCTGGGGCCTCAGGGATAGGAATTTCTAGAAGAAAAAAGAAGAAGAAAAAGGCATTTTGATCCAGTTGCCCTTCATATTATTGTCTCCCTGTCCAGTTTGCTAGAGAATTTCCCACTGGCTGTTGGCTCGTTCTCAAATTGGAGTGCAGTCTTTCAGAGATTACTCTGTATGCTAAAAGACAAGGAACTCTTTATTAAACAGAATGGGAGGCCCTGACTTCTAGGAAGGGCAGACAGATGCTCTGGCCTCCATGTCACAACTCCGCCCTGCTCCTCCCTCCAGAGCCCTCTGTAGGCCCTTCCCTCTCCCAATGGAGGAGAAGGACAGTGCAGACCCCTTTACCTAGGGGAAGTGAAAACACTGTTGTAAGCTGACTAGCAATTAAGGCAGTCCCTCCCCTAATTGGGGGGCCTCTCACTGAACTATTACTGCTGCAAGATAATATTTCCAGTCAGGCATTCCAGTATAAGGTATGGGGGGGAGGGAATACCCCTTCTTTACCCACTTTTCTCCAATTATGAGAATTTTCAAATAGAATTCTCAGATAATACTTTCTTCTCTTCACATCCACTTCCTCTGTCATTTATCTTGCTTTTCTTCACTTAACTTTTAACTAAAAGGCCTGGATTTTCCAACACCATCTTCATTATCATCACAGTAACCATTTACACAGTGCTTCCAGATTAATTCATTTACTCCTCGCAGCAGCCATGTGAGGCAGGTGGTACTATTTCCCCCAATTTGGAGATCAGAAAACTGAGCAACAGAGAGACCAAGTCCTTCTCCCAGGGCACACAGCTCCTAAGTGGCAGAGTCCAGATTTGAACTCAGCTGGTCTGATGCCAGAGTCCCAGTTCTCAAGCTCCTGATGTCCCGCATCACTTCTCTTTTGTTACTTATATCTTTTTAGAAACTCATTCTTCCCTAACACTTTGTTTCTTACCAGAGGGCTTGTGTGCTGCAGCTCCCATCTGAGCTTCCTCCCAGTCATGAATGAGTTAGTGAGATATGGTAAAGCCTTTGGCAGCAGCAGAATCCCTGTCCATCCCCTCTCCACAGTCTCGCAGGGGCAGCCCTGTTAGGAACGTTAGGCCACTCTGATTTGATAACAAAGTCACATCTCTGCAGGAACACTCATATTCTTGGGCTTTGTCCCCTGCTGCCTATAAATATCAAAGTCCTCCATAGTGAAGCTGTTTTCTTTAGGAAAAGAAAGGAAAGGAGGAAGGATGGAAGGAAGAGAGAGAGGGAGGGAGGTAAACAGGTAGGAAGAGAAAAGAGAAAGGAGAGAAGGAAGAAAGGAAGAAAAGAATACTCACTGACGTGGCAACCATGAGTTTCTTAGGAAGGGTCTTCTTTCTGCCCTCTTATGCCTGGTCATTTCTGTAGCATTCTTTTTCTCCTGGGTAGGGCCTTACTGACTTCTATCCTACAAAGATTTTACATTTGGAAGCTTGGTTATGTTCCTAGGGTTTCCTCTCTGAAAAGAAGGAATGAGGAAAAAAATGTTGAAACACATCAGATCAAATCAAGTTTCCAAGCCCGGAACTGTGAATGGGTCCCTCCAACATCCTGGGTCTTGTGAGAGCCAAAGTGTCTATCGTTGCATTTCAGGGCTCACAGAATGTCTTGATTCCCATCTTCGTTAATAGGCAGCCTGCCAGAGAAACCAGCAGGCCAGTGCTTGGAAAACACCTGGAGTCTATAGGGCACGTTTTGTAGCTTCCCTTTTTCTATTTCAAAGACAGAATAGTTTCAATAGAAGAGAGGGGAATGCATACCTGTAGGCTTTGCAGAAGCCCTCTGACATGGCGTCTGTATTTCTCCATCCCCTCTTCGGGTCTATGTTACCATCCTTGGCTTCTTTTCTAGTCCATTGTAAGGTGCTTCTCTCTGCCCTGTGGTCTTTGCTGCCTGCCTGCCAAGTACTCAATTCCCGTAGAGCTCTGAAACTCAGTAATTCTAGTGGTGGGAACTCTGTCTCTGCTGTTTCCAGGCCTGATCCAGCTCAGACCTCAAGTTCCTTGCAACAGGATTTGACAGCTCCACGAGGCCGCAATGTGCTAGTCTGACCAGCCTGAGGTTTGTGGAATCACTTAACAAATAAGATTCACTTCCAGCATTCCAGTTCAGAGACAGTCATCCATCTTAAATTATTAACATTATTAATAGTATTAGCACCATCACAAATAGTATCTACCCCTGGTTTCTTAACATTCACCGGGGGCTGAGTCTATACAAATTGCTTGAGAGTGTTACTTGTTGCCCATTTAGCAGTATTTACACATAAAATCTTGTTTAGTTTCACTTAATCCTTGTACAGTCCTAATGGGTAGCTACTTGATGCATATTTGATGGGTGAGACTGAAGCCCAGGGCAGTTAAGTAACTTGCTTCGGGTCAATCTATCTGCAAGGAGAGAAATCTGAAGTCTAACCACTAACCCTGGCTGTTTTTTTTCCTGAAGCCAGTACTACTGCTTAGCTATGTCATTGCACCTCCCAAATACTAGCTATGTATATTAAGCACGTAGCGAGCATCACAGCTGTTTTGGAAGCTTAGCATGTTCAATTTGATTTAATCCTCAGAATCATCTTGCAAGTTGGGAGGAATGGCTCATTTTTTCAGGTGAGGAAGCTGAGATTTAGAGAGGTTGAAAATGACCGCGCTGGTATATTCACTGAAGTCCAATAAATGTTTAGAACAGCTCTGAATTTCACCACCAAACCACCAAAGGAGTTTCTATAACATGCATTTAAAGACTTTCTGTTTTTCAGCATTGCTGAGTGTCTGTGTTTATTTTGAGCCCATGGTCGTTGAAAATTATACCCTGAGACAGCTTACCTGATGTGGATGCCTCAGAATGGAAATGGAGAAGATGCAGACTGCTGGGATTACTGGGGGGGAGGTGGGGGGGGGTGGTTGACACACTATTTAAATACGGGGTGGGCCAGCAGAGACAGGACTGGGGATCTGCTCCACGTTCCTGTCAGTGAATAAGAGGGAAAGACATGAACTCAAGGCAAAAAGGTCATGTTTACAGATCTTGAGAATTCCTAACTCATTTGCTGGATGCAAAAAGCACAGACTGTAGTCTGTCATAAGAAAGGAGAACTGAATCTCCATTTCAATCCTCCTACATCACACTCAATATAGTCACATCCTTCTGTTTCTCATTCCATCTTTATTTCATGTAAGTGATTTGGGGTGCAGTTTGGGTTTCTAACCATGCATCCCTTACCTTGATGAGCAGGAGAGTTTAGACCTTTCACTACTAAATCTCTGTAAATGAATGTGGCCAAGTTCAGGTTAAACGTTTTTAAATGTCACTTAAAAAATGCTGGGGAAAAAAAATCTATACGTTGCCTCCATGGTTCCTTAATTCATTTCAGCTAGGCCCATGGACTCTGTCCTTGCTGCAGTCTCTCACACTGCTGTTTCCTGAAAGTATTTGTAATGGAGCTAACATCATTTTCTCAGCTGTAAATCCTCTATTCTGGGCACTATGTAAGTATTCAGAGGGACATTTTGGTTCAAATGCCAATGTTTTGCTTTAAAGAGCAAAAATAGACTTTGGTTTTTAAAATTTAAAGCCAAGATAAAGTTAGAGGTGATGATGGACTGGAAAAAGAGACGCCTGACAGGTATATCTTGTTTTTATCGAGAGCTCAACTATGTGCCAGTTACTGTTCTGAGTGCCTTTGTGTTAATTCTCGTGAAAGAAAAGCAAAAAGCAAACAATGGAGAATACCTATAAGACCGATGCTACTGTCGCCCCCATTTTACAGATAAGGAAACTGAGAAAGAGACCAATTAAGCAGCATTCTCAGAGCCATGTAGCTGCTCATTGGTAGAGTTGGGATTTGATCAGGTGAGCCTCACTCTAGACCAGACATTGTCTTTATATTATGCTGTGAAGGAAAGAAGACCCCTGTATCGTTCTGCGCCACCCCTCAATGAAAGAAAAATTATTTTGCAAGAAACCCATGGGAAATAGTCCTGAGGACCAACTTCCTGCAGCCTCAGCTGACTCATGCTGATGCCTACATCAGTTTTCTAAAAGACTTTGTGCTGACTATGGATAGGTTACAAACTCATAGACTAATCTAGCTTTTGGCCCCCTAACATTTGGAAGGATCCTTGAATCTGGAATATGAGGGCTTGTGTTCACATCCTAACTCCATCCATCATTGCCTACTGGAACTGTGAATAGATCACCTAAATTGTTAAGTATCAATAACATAGGCAACAGTAGTATTTCTGTCTACTTCACAGAGTTGCCATGAGATAAAATGAGAACTCTTCTCTGTAAGCAAACTCTAAAAACTCTCCTATAGTCTACAGATTGAGGGAAAAGAATAAAGTCCACTCACTGGAACTAAGGAGAACACATGGCTTTGGATTTTAATTTACTTTTAAGTAAAATCCAGGTATTCAGAGGTGGATTTTGCCACAGACAGTGCCATCATAGTGTTCTTGTCTGCTTGAAAGTGCTTGTGTCTACTTCAAATAGTGATTCCATAATCATATTTTAGCAGTGGCCAGGTATCTTTATTTATTTTTTATTTTTTTGCCAGGTATCTTTATACCCCTCTTTTGTAAAACAGCATCTCCAAACACTGGAGGAAGAATATATTCTTCTGTCACCATCTGTCAAGATTTTCTATTTCTTTTGATGTCAATTTTATAAATTAGGATTATCTAGGAATTCATCCTTTTAAATAAAATTTCAAATTTTATTTCAAATTTCAAAATTTCTTGCTAGGGTTAATCAGTTTTATCAGTGTTTTCCAAGAATTTAGCTTTGTCTTTGTCAGTTTTTGTAATTGTATATTTGTTTATTTCACTAAGTTCTACTTTTATTTTCATTAATTTTCTTTTCCTTCTTTTGAGTGTAGTTTGCCCTTTTTTAGTAACTTTTTAAAAAAAGATCTTATTTATTTACTTATTTTTGAGAAAGAGTGAGTCAAGAGAGTGAGCTCAACTGATTGAGTCACCCAGGCACCCCATTTTTGGTAATTTCTTGAGATGAGTATTTAGATCATTGAGTTTTTAGCCATTATCCCTTCCTAATTATACAGTTAAAACTATGCATTTCCTTCTAAGGAAAAAAAAGCTATATCTCACAAGTCTTGATATATTATATATTGTATTTTATATTATCATTCAATTAAGAGTATTTTCTGATTTTTACTGTGATTTTATCTTTAACCCATGAGTTCTTTAGAAGCATATTATTTCAGTTCCAAATGTTTGAGAATGTCTACTCATCTTTCTGTTACTGATTCTAGCTTAATTTCATTGTGATCAGAGAGCACATTCCGTATAATATTAATTCTCTGAAATTTGCAGACACCTGTTTTATGGCTTGGAACAAAGAACCTGCTTTGCATTTTACTTGAACAGTTTTCCTCTGCTATCTTTTAGTACCCCTACTGGAAAAGTTATTGTATACACTACTAGCAAGTTGCTTAACATCTCTGTTACTCAGTTTTCTTCTCTCTAAAGTGGAGATAATAGTAGTGTTTTCCTCAAGGTGGTTTACATTATATTTGGTAGCATATTAAAACTTTTCAGGGTGGTACACGGCCCATAGTAAGTACTCTGTATATATTAGTGATTATTAATTAATTAATTAATTAATTTTTACCACTGGTTATTGTGTTTATCTAATATAAACGTCCCCTGCCTCTTTGTAGTGCACTTGGTTGTCTGCTCTCCTTTGCTGGTAAGCCGTAAGGCATGTGTTTTAATATTATTCCAAAGAGATAGGTACTATTATTATCTGCATTTTATAAATAAGAGGATTAAGTGCAAACAGATAAGAGACTTGAATGGAAGTCTCTGTTTCTCAAAATATTAGCAGTGGCCTATCCTCTAATTCACATCTATATTCTTAGTTTATCTTTTATTCCATACCAGTAAAAGAAGTAATAATTTTGCAATCAAGTGTTTTTGTGATTGACATCTTTGTCCAGTGTTCCTCATGGATGTCTCCATTCTTCAGGCCAGAGGGAAATCTTTTCCCCATTTGGTAGGTTTGCCTCACCTCAGCTGCTCAGTTTTAGTCTAAGAAAGAGGCAGAGTCCTGGTGAGCTGAAAATATGTCCAGCTGCCCAGCCCTTAACATCTTCCAAAGGCAAAACCAACCATCATCAGCTTGTGGGAACTCAACAAATGGTGGTTGATGGACCGTCATGGTATTGTTCTGAAAATAAGCACAGACATTTTTGGTTACCAGCCCACCATCACCCAAGTCGTAAAGCAAGTGAAATCAACATTCTTTCCCATTCATTGGGCATAAATTGTTATGGCTGTTTGCAAGGATGCATGGTACACGTGTAATGTGGGGGTCTTTCAGGGAAATTTGACATCAAGCTGAGTCTTGAGAGACTAGTTTGTATTTTCAAGGAACATTGAAGACTTTAACATATTTTATAAAGGGCATTTCCAACTATATTGGTGCCAGTTTCTCATCCTATATTATAATATGGAGTACCTTGTCTCTTAGTATGATTTCAAAGAGGCAAGTATTCTTCTGAGTATCCTAAATATCCTTGGATGCCCTAAAACTGCATAATTTTATTCCTTTAAGGTGTCACCTTGATACTTTGTTTATGGTTCTGATGCACAATCCTTTGGGAAAGATAACACTAAAGTTCATTAATTATTCATACTGTGGGTGAATGAGTTTTGGATTGGCTCCTAAGAGTGTGTTTTGGTTTAGATTGAGAAGGGCCAGGGGAGAGAGGGAGCATATAGGTAGAATGGGCATCTGGGTTTGGAAGGGCTAGGTGAAAGAGTCCTGTAGTCCTGAGGCTGGGCATGTGACAGCAGAGGAGACCTCATGTTTTGCTTGGGGCTGCTACTGCCCACATCCTACCACACATCCAAGTGCCATTTAGTTGGATAATTGTTGTAAGCCTTTAGCAGTATCGCCATCATTGTCACCTCACTAAATTCTGTGTTTATAGAACAAACTGCTCTTTTTCTGATTCTTTGACTGGTTGCACATAGGCATTTCTTCCTGGATTTAGACAGCTCTTAGGGTTGTATCTGGTGTTAATGGCAAAGAAGAGCTGAAAATAGAAAAGTAAAGTGGGATTTTAAGAATGTTCTAATGGAGGACTCTACAGTTCTTTCTCTCCCAACCATGATGATCATGAGCACGTGATGCAACTTCTCTTGATGGACCCAAACTGAGTCCACCTGGCAGTTTAATTGGTGCTCTTCATTCTCTGTTTAAAATAAATCTGCTGGTGCTTATGATACCTCACATGCTTCCCACTGCCAGCTCTTTAGTGTGTGTCGCAGACAGCAGTTGTATTTGTTTTCAAACTGTCAGTGGTGGTTGTACCTATTTTTGTAATGCCATAACTTAATTAAATAAGGTATACATGAATAAAATATGAGCATGAAAGGAAAGACCTAATTTGAATGCTTACAAAGAATACTGGAGAATCTCTTAGAAACACTGTCAAATTTAGTAGGGGAAAAACCGTAAGAGATTGTGAATGTATTTGTAGAAATACAGTCAGGTTCTGCGCTCAGACTGTTTCTCAATGGTCTTTTGAGTTCTCATTGTACAGTTAAAAGTCTAAAGCTAGAAATCATCAACTACACATGCAGAGTGTGGTTTATGCAAGAAAGAATATGCAGAACTTCCTCAGCAGACCCACACTCAGAAAAGGCATTGGCCCTACACTGGAAGATTGGCAGTGCATTTGTGTTTAGACATTTTAACAAGATTTTTAAAGTATACACCTATTGTTTTTATGGTCCTTCCCCCTTATTCAACATTTTGTAGTAGTCAACTACTACTTTCAATGGTTTCTTCTGTAATTTAAAAAGCTCCTTGCTGTTCTCTTTATGTTGAACTCAAAAGTTGGCATTATCTTAATTATTCTTTCTAGTCTCTCTTGAGAGTCCTATGATACAACCACAGTTCTTAAATTCTTAGTGTCTCTCTTAAGGCTTTTTTATAGTTTTTTCTTATATTATCCAATATGCTTATTCACCACTGAATAAAGATGATAATACTGCTGACACTATAATAGTAGCCACACTTGACAAGGGCTCCATTTGTATCTAGACTCCGTACTAAGCACTTAACTCATACTATCTCGCTTAATCCTCACAACAACCAAAAGAGTAGGTTCCATTAGTATTGCCATTTAACAGGCAGTTGAGCACAGAAAGAGAAAGTAGGCTGCCCAAAGTAACACAGGTAGTAGATGGTAGAGCGAGATTCTAACCCAGACTGAATCCATATTACAACTATTGCACTATTTGTTTTTAAGTATCTTAAGACATTTTTGCAGCTCATGATGTTTATGGCTCCTTTTGGGAGGCAGGGGTGCTGGGGAGCAAAACTGACCACCTGTCGATGTCCCTTTATGTCCAGAAGGTGAGAGAACACTGGTTGTTTCAGACACTGTGTTATCTGTGAACAATTCTGTTAAATCTTGAGAAAGAGACAATGTGGAGTATGCAGCATTATGCGCTTAGACCAATAATCATTAATGCAGACAGTCATGAGTGCATGCTCATGAGTGTGTGTGTGTGCATGCACGCAAGCAAGCACATGTGTGTGTGTATATGTGTCCCTTTTCCCTGCTGCTAATGAGGAACTGGCATTTTAGTGCCCTTTTGTGGCACTGTGCTTTTAACTGCTGTTAAGATAAGGAGTAATGTCCCTCCAGCTGTACATAATAGTGTTGTAATTCCATCAAGGGGCTTTGATAACTTCATAAACCCTGACAGAAAAGCTTGAGTGGATTTTCATGTCACCATAACACCAAGATGGAATTACAGCCTTAATTTACTGGGTGTACATTTTGGGGGGTACATTACTTAATGTTTAATCCTGTTAAAAACAAATCAGCTGATGCCATCTGGCTATTTCCACTTCATAGCGGCATCCCAGCCTCCCCACGATTTTGGATCTTTGTTCTTCTTCGGTCTACTTCTTCAGATTATTATTTTCTTCATCCTGGTAATTACCTGATCATCATCATGATGAGTATCTTGTGTCCATACAACTTTCTTCTTAGTTTACAGACCAGTTTCTCAGACACCGTCCTGTCAGCCTCATAAGAACCTCAATACTTGCTTTCTTCTTTCCACTGGAACATCTGAAATTTAGTTATTTGTGTTATGTGGAACAAATGTCTGCTGGCCGTTTTTAAGAATAAAAGCAATGTGTGCACATTGAAACTTTCAGACAGTGCAGGAAGGCATAAAATGAAAAGTAAAGTTTCCTTCTGCCTTTCTAGAATGCCTTTCCCCACAGGTGATCCCTGTTAATAGTTCCCTTTTATATCATTCCAAAAAAATTATTCATGTACCATAATCCATAGCATCCCCCCAAAAATATGATGCATTTGTTTGGCTGTCTATTCATTTATCTCTCTCTCTTCTTTTTCTCTTTATCCAAAGGATATGTTTGCTCCAAGTCATTTAAAAATACTTAATTGTATATCTGAGGCATCGTTCCATATCATAACAAGTAGCTTTCCATCATTCTTTGTAGCAACCACATGACAATGTCAGTCATGCAAAAGTCTGTTTTTCAAATATTATTTTAGGTCATAAAATGTGTGAGTAAAACGAAAAGATGGGCTTTCATTGGCCCCTGCTTGTTGGGATGGATCTCAATCCAATTCATCGGAGGAAAAGGAAATGAATTTTTTTTTTTTTTGTACTGAATGTGACGTCCTGGATTTTGTGTTTAATGTAAAAGTGGATCATTCTGAAAATGTCATGCAATGTCACATTCCTATGTGGCTAGTAGGAGTATGCAAGGTGTCTGGGGGGGGGCACTCTGGACCAGGTGCCTGCAGACCAGTCATATAACTTGGAGCCTTTCTGGGCTTCATTGTGTATGTGAGGGGGGGGGGTTGGGGGGAGGGTTCATTTATCTAGGCCTCAGTTTCTCCATCTGCAAAATAAGACAGTTTGGTAGATCTACTAGAGAGTGCAGAGAGGTTAGGAGAATGTGTTTGTTTTGAATTCCGGCTCCATCAGTGCTATGCCATGTTGGACAAGTTACTTAACTGATCAGAGCTCAGTTTTCTCACCTGTAAAGTGGGATTAGTAATATTTACCTCATATGGGTGCTGTAGTCATTGAAAAGAGTGATTATTTTTGCCTTGATAAATGGTGAGTTTTATGAGTACTCTAGGCTGCTTTGCCATCTTTAGTTGATGAAATAACTTTCCTTGGAGGTGGCTGGATTTTTAATGGCTATTATCTTTCCAGGACTTAGCATTTATTGTTGTCCTATAGATTTCAAACTTCTAATATAATGGAATTGACTTTGAAAGATGACTTCTAGGAGTTGGTCTCATTATTTTATAGCTGCATATTGTTTGTTATTTTCTCTCTCACAGCCTGGCACATGGTGGATGTTTTGTAATCCTTGTCGATCCAGAAATCTGTGAGCTTTATTTTTATTTGTTTGTTTGTTTATTTATTTATTTATTTATTTATTATTTATTTATTTATTTATTTTAATCTGTGAGTTTTAGATGTTGTGTTGGAATGCTAATTTTTTTTAATTTTTATTTATTTATGATAGTCACAGAGAGAGAGAGAGAGAGAGAGGCAGAGACAGAAGCAGGCTCCATGCACCAGGAGCCCGACATGGGATTCGATCCCGGGTCTCCAGGATCGCGCCCTGGGCCAATGGAATGCTAATTATATGAGGCTTTCAATATATTCTGACTTTGGGAGAAAGGTCTACACTCTCAGATGTGTGTTTCAACTCACCTTCCAAAACTCTAGCACTTTCTCTTTTTAACAGGATAGCAGTCCATTGCAGATTTCCTAACATGCATGACTTTTTAATTTAACTTTTGCTCTAATAGACTTCCTGCAAGGTGATGCATACTCCATAAAACACAGAAGCATCAGTAGAGTGACATATTTGCCTACTACTTTGCAGTATGTTAAAAAAAAAAAAAAGGCAATATATTTTCTTAGGAAAACAAGCTTCTCCAGAGGACAGGTCTCCTAAGATAAACAGTGCACTCAGAGAAGACATATAGGATGATGCCCAGGCTCGTCTCTGCACAGCCCTGAGCCTGCAGAGCTGTCATTTGGAAAGTACACTGTTGCCTCGTGAAGATACTGCCCAAACTGGAAGCAGAGAAGGGAGTGTGGGGGGCAGGCAGAAAGATCCATTAACCTAGCTGGTGTGCAGAGGCGGCAAGACACAATATAAATCTAGAAGCTGCTCTCGTGGTGAATGCCCCTGCAGGAGTTAGAGTAACAGACAAATTAGCATAATGTAATTGGTTGGCAGGGTCAGCCCCTCTCTGTGAGCATTAGCCATGGGGATGGTAGGAAGAAGCAGATAAAAGATTGGGGGGCAGCATTTTGTCTGTCACGGTGAAGAAGGAGCTTTCATTTCAGCACCGCGTAGATCAATTGCAATCGTGGAGACAGCTGGATTTTTCAAGTTAGCAAAGTTCTCATTTTTGAGAAATTCCTTCCTTCAAAACAAAATCTAAAAACTCCATATCACTCCCCCTGCCAAACCCAAAACCAAACAAAATCAAACAATGTAAGTTAAAAAATAAAAAAGTAGAAGGAAGATTTTGTTTCTTAGCTAATCTACTTACACCACTGGCTTTTAGAAGCTATTTCTGGAACTTTGAGGACTATGCATTATCTTTTAACTGGTATGTCTCTGGGTGATTAATTTGCTTAAATTACTTTACTCATTGCCTACTTGTTGTGCAAGCACTACCTTATCCTTTCTGAGGGAAGTGGAGATATATTTCTTTTCTTCTAACCCTAAGCATTACAGAAGCCTATGCAGAAAAGGAGACAGAAACCCTTCCTTTCTCCCACAGCAGTCTATACCTGGGCCACTTGACTGCTTGTGTGATTTTCAGGAACAGAAATGTAGATCATTTACTGCTGCTGTCATGTATTTTTAAAATGTTCTTTTGCTTTTTTAACTTAAAGTTTTCTTTCAAACTTAAGGTGTTGAGTTCATCACCATTATTCAGTAATTTCTCAGATCAGAGTACTTTGTCATCACTGGTTTGGGAAAATCTCCACTTCTGTTCTATTTTCTCTACTCTGTCTTCTATTCCCACACCCATTCACCTCTTTCCATAGCCACCTACTCCAAAATATTCATCATATGTTCTTTTTTTTTCTTTTAAAGATTTTATTTACTTATTTTTTTAAAGAAAGATTTTATCTATTTATTTATTTAAGAGAGAGCATGCACACGAGTGTGAGGGAAAGGAAAGGAACAAGCAGACTCTGGGCTGAGTGCAGAGCCCAGTGTGGGGCTTGGTCCTACAACCCCGAGATCATGACCTGAGCTGAAACCAAGAGTTGGACACTCAATCAACTGAGCCTTCCAGGTGCCCTGTATTTATTTATTTGAGAGAGAGAGAGAGAGAGAGAGAGAGAGAGAGAAAGTATACACATACATATGGGGAGGGGAGGGACAGAGGGAGAGGGAGAGAAAGAATCTCAAGCAGACTCCACACTGAATGTGTAGCCTGACCCAGGGCTTGATCTCATGACCCTGAGATCATGACATGAGCCCAAACCAAGAGTCCTCAACACTCAACCAACTGAGCCACTTAGGTACCCCATTATCATATGTTCTTAAATCTGCATGTACCCTTGTAAAGATATAGTTGTGTGTGTGTGTGTGTGTGTGTGTGTGTGTGTCTGGTGTGTTGTTGAATGGTAATGTGCTGAAAATCTGCTATTACTTTTCTCATGCAACACTGATTTAAAGATCTATTCTTGTTATATACTTCTTCATTGCTCCTAGCTGCTATATAGCATTTCACAGTATTAATCCACTCATTTTATTTGTTCATTATGGCAATCAATTTTTAAACATTTTTATCACCTCAGAAAGAAACCTCATGCCCATTAGTCATTGCTCACCCTCCTATATCCCCTCAGTCCTAGGCAACTATAATCTACTTTCTATCTCTATGGATTTGTATATTCTGGACATTTCATATAAATGGAAACATATAATACAGGCTCTTTTGTAACTGGCTTCTCTCATTTAATGTGATGACCTTTTCAAAGATCAACTATTTTGTAGTATGTATCAGTAGTTTTTATGGCCAAATAATATTTGTTGTATGGATATACCACATTTTGTTTATCCATTCATCAGTTGATGGACATTTGAGTTGTGTCTACTTTTCAGCTATTATGAGTAATGCTGCTGTGAACATTTGGACAAACATTTTTGTATGGACATAGTCTTTATTTTTCTTGGGAATGTACATTGGAGTGGGATTGCTGGGTCCTATGGTAATGCTATGTTTAAGGTTTTGTAAAAAAATTTTTTTTAATTTGTATTTATTTATGATAGTCACACACACAGAGAGAGACAGAGGCAGAGACACAGGCAGAGGGAGAAGCAGGCTCCATGCAGGGAGCCCGACACGGGATTCGATCCTGGGTCCCCAGGATCACGCCCTGGGCCAAAGGCAGGTGCCGAACCGCTGCGCCACCCAGGGATCCCTGTTTAAGGTTTTGAAGAATTGCCAGACTGTTTTCCAAAGTGACTGCACCATTTTATAATGCTAATAGTTTGCAGGTTCTTGGTAGGGTCCATTATTGCAAGGACAGACTGTACTACTGGCCTTATATGGGGTCAGTGGTCAAGACCTGGTTATTTGAGGGGTAAGGGATCTCCATAGAGCTTTTATATGAGCTTCAGTCTCTGTATAGCAATGATGCTCATCTAGAGTCACCTTATCCCATCTCAGTAGCTCAATTTTAGGGTTATTTTATAGGTAGTTGTCTGATCAGTTTTGTCCACTGCAAATAACTGAGTTGTGCAGGATTGGGAATCAGGAAATCTGAATTCAAGCCCTGATTTTGTCACTTATTCTGACTTCTCAAGTAAATTATCTGAGTCTTCGCTTCTTCATTTGTAAATTACCTGCGTGCATATGGTACCACCCTTAGTGCAGATAGAGCTGTGGGTAGGAAGAAAAGGGGGGCAGGTTGGGGCCCAGAGCAAGAGGCTAAAGGTAGCATCCCAAGGAGTTGGGACTTGTTAATTCAAACCTGGCCTTCCAGGCCTTTATGATTGTACATTTGTCAAGATAGGAGGTGAACGTATTTATAAGTTGATTTGTGACTACAAACAATTTAGTAATGTGGGATATAGACCTCCATTTGTATACCTGCCTGTACCCTACACACAGAACGGAGCTGAGTCATGATCATGATCATTGTTTGTTTGTGTTTTTTTTAAAGATTTTTTTTATTTATTTGACAGAAAGAGAGAGAGAACAAGCAGGTGAAATGGCAGGCAGAGGGAGAAGGAGAAGCAGACTCCCCACTGAAGTGGGAGCCCAATGTGGAGCTCACTCCCAGGACCCTGGAATCATGACCTGAGGCGAGGGCAGGTGCTTAATCAACTGAGCCACCCTGGTGCCCCTCATGATCATTGTATGGACCTACATGAGAATAATAGGGACATACTGCCTATGCATATTTAATTTACCTAAATTGATTCTGGTTGTTTTCCAGAATGACCACAGAAATTTACATTATGATAGCATATAGTTCCTAACTCCCTATATCAGCACCAATACTAATCTATGTTTCTATTTTTTCCTATTCTCATTTTAGTTTTCATTTCTCTGATTACTACTAGTAAGTTTGAACATCTCTCCATATGTTTTGGGCATTTGGGCCTTCTCCTTTTTGAATTTCTATTCATATTTTGTAACCATTTTCTTTCTTTCTTTTTTTTTTTTGGTAACCATTTTCTATTGGGTATGTACTATCTCTTTTTTGTTTAATTCTTAGGATATGTACATGTTGTGTGTGTGTGTATATATATATATATATGTATAGAAAGAGAGAGAGAGAGAGAGAGAGAGAGATAGATATCATAGGACACACACACATATATATATATACCTAAAGAGAGAGAGAGAAAAAAAAGCCAATGACTTTTATGTTGTAATGGAGTCAGAAAAAGGCAGTAGCTTCCTAAAAATGTCAGCATTACTTTTTTTAAAACCCTGTGTCTATCTATATCTATACCTAGGCTTCTATCTCTATCTTTATGAGAAGTGTATGATGAATCATCTCCAACATAGATTCCAAGCAGTGTCCTCTTTATAATTACATAGATTCAGAATGTGTCTTTCTAGATTGCTGCCTTTCAGTTAAGATTATGTCTTTTTTTCCCTAGGAACAGCTTTGAGAATAGGTTTAAGTCTTGACTGAAACCCAGGTGGATGTCAGGAGCTCTCCGCTTCACTTGTTCTTCTTTGTCCCTGCTCTTAGGAAACAGTGTTTGCATGGAGTGGCAAAGATACTGTTGGATATTGTGAGGCGTTGCTTTGCTTGAATTGGTGGAAGGGAAGTGCAGGCCAAGGAAGCTGTTTGCAGTGATTGTGTCACCCTGGCCAGAGCTGGAGGAAGAATTCAGACAGATCCCTTCTTAGTATTCACAGTAATTCTTTTGACATCTTGAAGTTCTGTGTTTGGCCAACATGACTTTCTCACTCTCCCCTTTTGGAATAATAACTACTTGTAGTGTTTGTCTCTCCCATTTTATCTTTCTCTGTAGGTCAGGAGGCCACATCATGCTTTAGTTTGTATTGCTTCATCCCTTAACAGTGATTACAGCAGTGATTAATTTCACCCCCATGGAAATGCTACCTGATATTCAAGACCCATCTTTAGTTCCTTGTTGAAGAGCTCCCTGAGTGCACCAACCAACAACCACCTTCTTATTTTCTTGTCTTAGTCAGGGTCTTCCAGAGAAGTAGAACCAATAGAAGATATGTATCTACCTCTCTCTCTTTCTATCTCTGTACAGAGAGAGGAGAGAGAGAGATGGGGGAGGGGAGGGACTAGGAAGTCTGAAGCTCATAAGACAGGCTGGCTGACTGGAAATTCAGGCAAGAGTTGTTGTAGCTTTTTTTTTTTTTTTTTTTTAAGATTTTATTTATTTATTTATTTGAGAGAGAATGAGAGCACATGTAGGGAAGGGGCAAATAGAGGGAGACCCAGAAAGAGAAAAGCTCCAGCAGACTCCACACTGAGCACAGAGCCTGACATGGGGCCCTATCCCAGGACCCTGAGATCATGACCTGAGCTGAAATTAAAAGTCAAAGGCTTACCTGACTGAACCACCCAGGAGCCCCGATGTTGTAATTTTGAGTCCAAGATCTGTAAGTGGAAAATGCAGATAGGGTTTCTATATTGCAGTCTTGAGGCAGAACTGTTTCTTCTTTGGGAAACCACAGTCTTTGTTCTTGGCCTTCAACTGATTGTATGTAGCCTACCCACATTATGGAGGGTGATATACTTTCTTCAGAGCCTGTTGATTTTAATGTTAATAATATTTAAGAAATACATTTGCAGCAACATCTAGACTGGTGTTTGACCAGATAGCTGGTCACCATTTTCTAGCCAAGTTGATACAAAATTTACCATAACACCTCAGAACTCTTGAACCACTCATTTGGCCTGTAATCTTATGCAGGTTAATGAAATCTCTAGCATTATTTTCTTTTGACATTTAACCTTTTGCAAGTGTATAAGGTTTGTCTTGCCAACTTCTTGAGACAGGGATCATATCTTATACTTCTTACGGGTTTCCCAGAGTACCTAGTGGGATGGTACACGTGTTGCACTTAATAAATTTTTGTCCAAAACAAATGAGTGCACAGAAAAAGTAGCTTTTTGAAAATAACATCAAAGTAACTATTTAGTTTAAAGAATTGATCTTTAGTATTTTGTGTCCTGTTTTACTCCCTAGTTACAAACCAAAAAAGATATTGGTTTGTAAAGTCTCAATAAAGTCTCCAGACAGTTTTTGATTGGAATTTTAGTAGGGTCAAATTTTTTCAGCCAGGCAAGCATTTCAGTTCCCTTCTCAGGGAATTAACTTGAGCTTAAACTCTGTAACTGGCCTGTGAATTCAAAGTTGTTCTCTTGGTCTTTTTCACACCTGAAACACCTGGTCATTGTGGGACATTCTAAGTCCTGAAGATTCCTTTTGGTTCATTCATTTCCACCTTTTCTAGCCTTTTTTAGTTTCTTCTTTCTGACCCTTGACAATTAAATACATGCTGGTCCAGTATGTTTTGGGGCATTAGATTCCAACTTTGGTGAAATGCAGTGGACCTGAGTTCTGTGGTTGTCTTAGCCATTGGTGAAATGTCCCCTAAGGTGTGTTAAGGCTGTAAATCTCAGACTTGCACAATTAAATGACTGTTGTCAGTGACAGATGACATTCATGGTACCTCTCTAAAAACAAAGAATAATTATAGTAGGATAATGGAGTGCCAGGACATTGGTAGGGCCAAATGGATATAGAGTTAAACATACAGTCTTGTAAATGTTAGGAACTTGCCAAAATTCAAAGCATAAAAATCCCCATGATGCTAGCTAGCTCAAGAGATAAAGTTTCCAAAACATCTGAATTTCTACTGCCCTTTGGAAAGCATTTCTACTGCTCTTCTCTTACTCATATGGTCAGCTGTCCTGAGGGCTAATTAGCCCAAATTATGTTTTTTTCTTAATTACTTCTGTTAAATATTACTACACATTATTTTTGCTATCAGTTTTCCCCAGGCCAGAGGCTCCCAAACTTTCTTGGAATTTAGGCAGTGTCTGTGTTTCAATATTTTTTTCACAGCAAGCCTTAGCCAAAAGAGATAGATCATTCTGCCTAGTAAGTAGTTATGTCCAAACAACTTAATAAGTATATAAACATCTTAGTAGCTATTTGAAATGAAAAATAATAGATATTAAAATTAAAAAAATAATACTTTTGTTTTATCTTAAAATAACCATAATTACTTGCTAATAGGATGTGTGTACCTGTTGGGCTCTTTACAACTTCCCAAACCATTAAATCAGAATGGACAGCACCACCCTTGTTTTCTGTCCACATTTATTTTTGCATAGTATTTACTTTTTATCACAGCAACCACCAAAAATCTAGCTTTGCAAAGTTGTGATATAATCCAAAGGAATGTGGTATGATCTAATGTTGAAACACTGACAACCTCGAGTTTGTGCAGTGTCCAACAGATGTCAAGTATTGCCATGTTTCCCTCAAACTTGAAAGGCTCCGTGCAGCACCCAGGGGCAACGAGGCACACAGTTCAGGAATTGCAACTCTAGATGTTAAATGTAAATTATTAGATCAAACATTAAAATCTGTCAAACCTAGGAGGAATGGGAATTTCTGATTTATAAGACTGAAATTTCTCTTCAAGGGATCACATTCTAAGAGTCATACCTGTGCACCTGGCTGTTCTTCTCTTTCTTCTTCTTCCTCTTTTTTTTTTTTAAAGATTTATTTATTTATTTATTTATTTATGACACAGAGAGAGAGAGAGACAGAGACATAGGCAGAGGGAGAAAGAAGCTCCCTGTGGGGAACCCGATGTGGGACTTGATCCCAGGACCCCGGGATCACGACTTCAGCCAAAGGCAGACACTCAATCACTGAGCTATCCAGGTGCCCCATTCTTCATTTTCATAGGAAACTATATGCCTTAAAAAAAAAAAAAAAGAAAGAAACTATCTGCCTGTTCAGGATAGCATTTCTCCCCTCTTTTCATTCTCTGTCTTTTGAAATACGCTCAATTTGTCATTTTTTGCTTTGGTTCCTTATCAACAATCATACTTGCCAAAACAGCCTGGTTGTTTATTTCATTGGACGCCTTTTGTTTTTGCAATGTCACCTGCCTGCTTTATGTTGGTGTAATTTATTTTGTATTTCATTAGTAGTAAGTCTCCTGAGCATGAAACACTTAGTGCAGGTTACACACTACAATACTTGTCATCTGATGGTTTGCTTCCATCCTTTAGCCATCCATGAGCCCGCAAAGGTCACCTGAGCTCCGACCCCAGAGTGTATCAGCCACTTGGTTGGTTGCTCATGCCTGTGCTCTAGCCTTTGCAGTAGATTTTAATACCTTGGCCTTTGGCTGCTTTTCTGAAGAAGCCTCATGACATCACTAAGCTTCAGGATTGATGATATTTTAGCTTCACTTTGTGTCTCTTTTTCCTCATAAAGATTTTGCTCCTGCTGCTACTGTTGTTGCCATTGTCTCCTCTTCTTCCTCTCATCCCCCTTCTTCTCTCTTTCTCTTCCTCCTGCTCCTCCTCTTCCCCTTTCTTGACCACATCCTCCTCCTTCGCCTTCCCCTGGCTTTGCTTTTTAACATGTCCACTCTTTCCCTTGCAGTATCTTAGCCCCAAAGAGGTGAACACCAAGCTGTTGGATGAGTGGCTACTGCTGCTGGAGGTCAGCCTGTCTCCCACATCCCGGGATCTAGAACATTTTCCCAAAGGACAGGGAGGTTAGGAATAGGAGCCCTGCCAGGTCACCGAGGTGGCTTAAGCCAGTGTCGGAATCAAGATGGTCATCATGGGAGGCACCTGGGTGGCTCAGTGGTTGGGCATCTGCCTTTGGCTCAGGTCGTGATCCCGGGGTGCTGGGATTGAGTCCCACATTAAGACACCTCTCAGCGAGCCTGCTTCTCCCTCTGCCTATGTCTCTGCCTCTCTCTCTGGGTCTCTCATGAATAAATAAATAAAATCTTAAGAAAAAAAAAAAAGATGGCCATCATGGCCAATTTTTCTCTCTCTCCAATTTAATAAGTAACTCTGGCAGATGCTGACCCTGCTGCTCGCCACTGTCCCTTCAGCCTGCCCTGACGCCTTTCCTGCAGCACCACCCCATCCCATCTCTCCCACCAGTCCCGAGCCACCCCGGCGTCTCCACTTGAGTCGCACATTCCACTTTTGACTCCAGCCCGTAAAACGTTCTTGTCGCCGTCCCCAGTCAGGTGGATGCCGCCTTAACTCCTGTGCGATATCAATAACCCACGCTAGTGAAGCCAGTGAGGTAATTTTCCCTGAAGCTCTAAATATAATTTAACAAGTTAAACACTGTAACATTGTGGCGAATGTGCTATTAAGGGACTGTAAATTGCTTACAAAGCATCAATAAACACAGTGCCCTAAAGCGAGGGGCTGTTAAGACTTTATAATCTAAAGCAGCACTTGGAGTATCACCCCGAGGCTTCAGCTTCACGTCAGATAAAAACAAAGCAGCTCAAGTCTTTAGTGGATGCCAAATGTACGTAGGAACACAACAAGCTTTAGGGGGTAATTACTTTTTGAGTGCTTGATGTGGATTTGCTGGGAAACACATCTGTTATCAAATTTGCCGGTGATTAATATGATTCTTGCATTGCCACAGAAGGGGGGGGAGCAAAGTTGTTGGTCGCAAGTGCCAAGCCAGTTGGTATGTGGCCCCTATAGGTTCATGCTGTGTCATTTTCCTGGGATAAGAACAGAAGTTTTCAGTATAATCTACTGTCACACCTTAGGTTATACCCTATAGGATTATGTGTGTAGAAAAATATTTTGTGTAATTAAATTATGTTTGGTGTTGTTGAAAGGGTGCAGCGTATTAAAAGTTAAATGGCCTCTGTTGGAAGCGAAATAATTCATATTTTAGACTTTGCAACCCCTAAAGATTCTTTGCCCTTCTTTTTCCTTCCCCTGATGTGCACTCAACCATAGTCAAATCCTTTCGCAGAACACACTCCTTCTGCAGTTCCTTCCCAGGTTCATATCCTCAGCCAACTGGTGACTAACCCTTTTTGTGTTTTAACTGTTATCCAGAGTATTTGGTCTAAAGTATTTGCATCTGAGTTCTGGAAAGCTCTTAGCATTTTACAAATGTTACCTCATTAATCACACAGCCATCAGACTGACAGTGTTTGCCTTATATTAAAAGTGGTGGAAAAAAGAAAGCTCCGAGTGGCCCAGAGACCTGACCAAGGTTGCATGGTGAGTGGGGGGCAATAGTCCATCCCCTAGCCCCCACATCTTGTCACTGCTCAACGCCACTCTCTGGGGTAGGGCCATCATGTCTGTGGGATCTCAGGGTCACCTTTGTGACTTCTAACTATTTTCTTTATTTCTGACTAGCTAGCCTAGTTGTATTTTAAGCTTGAACTCAAGCCCCTGAGTAGGATTAAAAATTTCCTTCTCTTTCTTTATAATCAGGGCTATCCTTAGATTATGGGGACTTTTTACCTTGTGCCCTTGGGCTCCAGTATGAGATACTAATTCCCTAATGAGAGGGAGTAACTGTGGCAAGGATGCATCACTGGGCTTCAGAGCAACGCACAGAATGCCCTCTGTTCATATACTACCATCGTAGTAGCAGCTCTGCTCTCAGCTGGGCAGTCTGGATCCTGCCTTCTCCCTTTTCATCCCCATCCCTCAGGGTCTAAGCCATCCTGTCTTGGGACTTTGTGTGCTCATCGGGATGCATCAGGACTCCTGCTGCCTGGGCTCATCAGCATGAAGGTGCTAGGAAGATGATTGAAGGAGGGAGATGATGCAAGGAATATTTTATTTGGGCCTCATAGTCCCCCAGGGATGGCTTTGGTCCTGAGACTTCAGGAATTCATTCTTTGGTAAAATATGAGGTGGACGAGATCCAGGAGATCCTTCTTACACATAGATTACTAAAACCATTTCCAGCTGGGAAACAGGTCGCCATCCAGGAGAATTTTCCGCCGATGCCAGTCATCCAGGCTCGTGCTAGTCATACATCCCTAAGCAGGGCAGGTGTGATTCGGTTTTCTTTCCCGGCTTTCCTCACACCTATAGGATGCACTCTAAGTAGGCTACTTACATCTTGATGACAAATTATAAAAACATGAAGCTCAAACAAGTTTCTCAATAAGAACAACTTCATCTTACTTCTGAGGAGCTTTAAGTTAATTTCCAAAATCTGTCGCGGTGTAGAACACCCCCCTTCTCACCCATCCCTAATTGATTCCTTCAAACACAATCCAAATATATCATGGGAGAGGCACCATAACTTTCCTTTCTTTCAAGTAATGCATTTTTGTGTAAACATGTTGTTTAGGAAAGAACCTTTTATGGATGCTTTGTGTTGCCTTTGTGTTGCTCGAGAAAATACATTTTAAAAGAATTCTCCCCAGCCTGGCATGTAATGTTTCATTAGCCAACATAACCTTGTTTATTTGCTTTTTAAAATTTTATTTGGGAAAGGAAATCAATTTGCACCCCTGACATGCTGCCAGGTTCCTGTTTATAAGCACACAATAGCAGCTTGGAGGGGGCAAAAATATATAGTTTATGATTTCAGCATTAAGTATGACACAATCTGTGTATGAAACCATAGAAGCAATAGTGCTTTCCTGTCCCTGCAGCCATGCTCTGCAGTCTCAGCTTTTTATCAAAGTATTATCCAAGTATGCGCAGAATAAATGGTCCTAATTGTGCCGGGCACTTGAAGTGTGCAGAAGAATTGTCAGGACAAAAGGAGTTCTTTGGTGGTTTTTGTTTTTGTTGAGAAAATACTTGGAGCAGCTGGCTGACACTCAGACTTAAAACTGTGCTATGCTTTGGGGAGGCTTGACATGTTCCTCCAGTGCAATTAAGAGTGTCCTCAGAACTTCTGCTGTCAGAGATTCTGATCAGCTGCAGGGAGACTGGTAGGGCTGAGGACTGGTGTGTCCATTGTCAAAGAGAATTCCTTTCCCTTCACTCTAAACCCTTGTTGGGAGGCACCTGGGTGGCTCAGTGGTTTATCGTCTGTCTTTGGCTCAGGTCGTGATCCCAGGGTCCTGGGATTGAGTTCCGCATCAGGGTCCCTGCAGGGAGCCTGCCTCTCCCTCTGCCTATAGCTCTGCCTCTCCCTGTGTTTCTCTCATAAATAAATAAATAAAATATAAAACAAAAATAAATTAAGAAAAAAAAAAACATGTCGGTCATTCTGAGGAGATGGGCATCTCTGGACTTGAACCTAACTCTTGTGTCTTTTGAGTGTCTGTCAGCTTTTTGCATCCCCAAGATAAAATAACTACCTTATTAGTCCAACGTATCAAGGTCTGAATTGAACATGAAAGAAAGTCCTCTCCATCTGCTTCACAAAAATAAAACTCTAAAATCATTCATCAAGCAAACACCATTGATTGAACAATCAAGAGATCTAGACTTTTGTCCTGTTTCTGCCTCCACCCAGATGTGGGCTACTCTCCCCTGGCCTCCATTTTCTTTTCTGCCAAGTCACAGAGTTGGGATTAAAGGCTGTCTATGGCATCTTTCAAACTTAAAGTTCTGAGACCAGATATTCAGTTTCATTAAAAAAATTTTCCTTGGGGCAACTGGGGGGCTCAGTCTGCCTTCAGTTTAGGTCATTATCCCAGGATCGAGCCTGGCATTGGGCTCTCAGCTTGGAGGGGTGTCTGCTTCTCCCTCTTCCTCTACCGCTCCCTTTGCTTGTGCTCTCTCTCTCTTTCTCTCTAATAAATTAATAAAATGTTTAAAAAATATATTTTCCTTGGCATACTGGGTGGCCCAGTTGGTTGGGCATCCCACTCTTGGTTTTGTCTCAGGTTATGATCTCAGGGTTGTGAGATCGAGCCCCACACCAGGCTGGACCCTTTATAGGGAGTCTGCTTGAGATGGTCTCCCTCTCCCTCTGTCCCACACCTCCCTCTCTCTCAAATAAATAAATAAATCTTAAAAAATATATATTTTCCTTGAAGTTGGAATTCTTTTTTCCTGTTTTCCCAGCCTGCATCTAAACTGGATCTGTTTTGGGTTTATCCATCCAAAGTCATAGGACTTTGTTTCTGATAAAGTGGAGACAACTTCATCCCTCCTTTTCACTCTTTCAGTTTCCACTGTTTCAGTGATTATATTTAATTCCATGGATCTTCTTTTTTTTGTTCCTTTCCATGTCCCAACATTACCACTGAAACCTAACAATTAAATCCTGTACATGAAAGATTTTGTAACTCTGCTGGCCAACATATCTTTGGTTCCAGACACTGGACCCACACAGGGTCCCTTTCTGTTCCACTCTGCCATTCACAGTACCAGCCTGTAGCTATGGGCTCTTATTGAAGCCCCAAAGGGTTTTTCCAGTTTTTTAACCGACTCTTTAATTATTTTTCTAAGAGAGAGAGTAGGGGAGAAATGGACAGAGGAGAGAATGTCAAGCAGGCTCTGTACCCAGGGTGGAGCCCAATGCTGGGTTTGATCTCACAACCCTGAGATCATGACTTGAGCTGAAATCTAGGGTTAGTCTCTTAGCCAGCTGAGCCACCCAGGTACCCCTAAGTGACTCTTTACTTGGCTGAGCTTACTACAAGCTCTAGGTATAGTCTGTATTGGAATCTGGAATGTTCACATGAGTGAATAAGGAGAGCTTGAATACAAGTGAAATCTTTCATTATTTATCTCTGTGCATAATTAGAAGGCACTACTGAATAGATGTAATTGGATCATGTCACAAAAATGAAGATAAAAGGCCATATGTACTCTACCCCTTTCTCACCAATGGGCAAACATCCCCTCTCCTCTCACTTCTCAGCCTCTACTTGAATTTTGTTCAGCCAGTGGTAAGTAGCCCTGTGTGTGTGTGTGTGTGTGTGTGTGTGTGTGTGTAGAAAGTTTCCCCAAATGTGCTCACCATGTGCTAGGAAGATAGATTTTCTGGATTCCTTGACACAAAGATACAAACAAAGGATCAAACAGGTCTTTTCCCTCTGTTGCCTCTGGACCAGCATGAAAAAGACCTTTGACAAGAAATGTTCTTGATGATTTTAACCCCAGTAAAGGGAAGGGAGGAGAGGAAGAGGAAAGAGGTGTGTTTTAACCTTGACAGTACTTCCTCAGACATGGATCCTAAACCTTTATCAAAAGTGGACGTATAACAGGCTGTTAGAATAAATGGGGTAACATATAAGACAAGGCATCTTTGAGGGCCCTGAGGCTTTTGGGGATGGGTTCTCCTGTGCCAGCAGAGGGGGGTTCAGACTTTATGCCTAAATGTTGTCATTGTTTCTTGAAAAGTGGATGGACAGTAAGCTACTCAGAGAAGTCAGTGTGTTGTTTTGTTTTGTTTTTTTAAAGATCTATTTATTTGTTTTAGAGAGAGCAAGAGAACACAAGCGGGAGGGGCAGGGAGAAGGAGAGAGAATCCTAAACTGACTCTACGCTAAGCCCAGAACCTGATACAGGGCTCGATCTCATGACCTGAGCCAACACCAAGAGTCAGACACTTAACCAACTTGAGGGCGCCTCCCAGAGAAGTCAGTATTATGCATAATTGCAGAACCAACTTGTAGGCAAAGGTGTTTAAACCAAGGTGAAGATAATACAAGAGATTCAGATATTTTGTGCTTCATCTTTTGCCCTGAACAACACATCCTTACCAATGGTTACTAACCTTTAAAATGGCTTTTCATACTCAGATTCTATTTGAGGTTAAGAGCAGACTCAAATTTCTAAATTTATCTGTAGGAATTTGGAAAGTATTTCATAAAGTGGTTAGTAAACTATATAGGTGTGAAAAAACATCTAAAAAAAATTTCTTTATACATAGGCCTGCCATTGGACTTCTTTAAAAGTAACTAGAGAACATTCAGATGTTTAAAAAATAAAAACTTATCTGTGGGGCAAACAAACACACACACATACACACACACATACATATAATCAACTTGTGGATGTTATCGACACATAGGGGAAAATATGAAGTCTTTTGTCAAAGGACTCACTTACTAAAAGCTCCAGCAATATGGGTGTATAGTTCTTATGTGGATCCTTGACTCCCCCAAGTTCTCATATTTATTTTAGATTTAGAAATAGTATTTCTTGGTCTGTTAAATAATCAGTGGTTTGTTCTACCTTGAGATTGTCAGGAGAGCAGTGGTACAAGAGGATGAAAATGACGTCAAGATGGAAAAATATAGGATGTTCAAGTTGCCAAAAACCAAGAACCTCTAGACTTTGTGTTCTAATACAAGAATGAGAGGTTGCTGGGGGAGTTATCTCAATACTGATGAAATGATGTCATCATTTCATTAGCATCAGTGCTTCTATTTAGCAAGTCAAGCCATAAATCCTGACTGTCTAGAGTAGAAAAACACACCTTCCCTCTACATTCTCTTACTTTCCTGCCATCTGACAACTTTGGTGGAAAGGAGAATTGAACTCAGCACTATTACGCTCTATGGTACGCAGACACCAGGTGCCAAATTCTTCTCTCTGTGACTCCCACATTGAAAGCTGTTCTTATTCCAAGCTCGATTGTTTCACCAAGAGGAGTGTAGTAGACATATTGGAAGCTGTGGCCTAAAAGTGAGACCTTGGTTTGAGGGTGTGTAACTGGATTCAGAGGAGCCGTGCTTGCCCCGGCTCATCTTTGTGGGGTGGAGCTGAGTTACTTGGGCACATTGTGGGGTAGGCTTTGCTTGGCCTTGTTTGTATTGTTTTTATCAATCTCATCATGATTTGTTAATCATGTGGATAAATGCAGAGCAAGTTGAGTTAGTGACAGTCCTGTCCTTACATGGTTTAAGTTAGAGAGAAAGGAAATAAACATACAGATAACTTTTTTTTTTTTAAGTCATGGTAGATAGGGTGGAGTGCAAACTGTGTCCTGTGTCCTGGTGGGGTTTCTGATCTTCTGGATATCTTGCATATAATAATGTATGTATATATGTATATATTATATAATGTGTGCATATATTCTATAATGTATATGTGTGTGTGAGATTATGCATGTGAATAGAGAAAATATTGAGAAAGATATAGTAAAATATTAGGGTTTTTTTCTGCATGCTGGGATGATGGGTGATTTTATTCCTTCCCGCTTATTTTTTTTCCTCCTCAATTTCCTCTAACAAGCTAGTATATTGCTTGTGAAATAAAATAATGCAAGTTTAATCAAAACATATTTGTACTAGATATTTTCCGCCCAGGACCATTCTTCCCTTTTCCCACCTTGCTCTCTACACTGAAAGGCTGACCTTTAACCTGTGTTTTCTCGTTGGATTTGGGCCAGTGACCGCGAAACTACCATAGCAGGTTCTAGAAAGGAAAAAAAGGGAGCCTTGGTGTCTACTTTCCCAGCTGCTTCAGTTAGTTATCTTATTTGACCAAGGATCTCAGGTCTTGCCAGGTGTCCTATCCACACAGCTCTCTCCTCCCTGTCTCCTGCTAACCTCTCTCTCTCTCCCCTGAGGTCTGATAGCCTCTCCCTTTTCTCACCTCTGTAGGCCCAGGGATGCTAACAGAGACCTACTGAAATTGGCCCCAGGGTACTGCACTTTGGCTCAGTGGCTTCCCTGCACTCTGCCCACACCTTTGCAAATAGTTCCTTTATTAATCATTCCTCAAATTATGCAATCTGACTGTGCTGTCTGTTTCCTCCTGGCATCCTGAGTGATACAGTAGTAAAACTCTAATTGAAATTGTACATTTATCTGCAGCAAGTCTGCCCAGACTAACTAAAAGCATCAATTTCTTTTTGTTTGACTAGAATTTTATCAACGCTGTGAAATAGTAGTGTCTGATGGTACAATAGAGTGAAATGAGATTTTAGAAATTGAGGAATGTGAAAGCTTCAAAAGACTGTTATAGGAAGATGAATTCATGACTTTTAAAAAGTATTTTCAAAACGTGGCATCGCAGGGAGAGATAAAAGAGATTGCTGGTAGTAAAAAAAAAAAGAAAAGAAAAGAAAGAAAAAAGGGAAAAAATGCAGTCACTGGACTTTCTGTACTTTTTCTTGCATATTGTTTTAAGAATAGGGATCAGTAGTAAGTGGTTTGGCGCTTTTGCCTTGGAGTAAGTGAGGAAGGAGTGGGTGCCATACCTGGGAAAGGATGAACTAAAGGAAATATAGATGCAGGGAAGCAGAGTTGTAATTTTAGAGTGGCCAGCCTTAGATGGAGGGCTCATTGGGAGGTAACATTTGAGCAAACATTTGGAGAGGTGACAGGAGCTGTGAGGATAATGAGAAGAAACCTTCCCATCGCTGGGGAGCAGCCAGTGACAAGGCTGCTGTAGGTTAGTAGAACGTTAAGGAGGTCAGCACATGTCTGGAACAGAACAAATAAGGTAAGGAAGGAGTAGCAGGAGATGAGATCAGAGTGGTAATAGGTGGTATCATGTAGGCTTGGGGATGTACCTCATATGCCCTGTAAATACGGAAACTGTCTCGTTGACCCCCATCACATTTTTCTTTATGCCTAAGGATACAGAGAACCCAAATTACCAGTAAGAATTCCTATTTTAAAAGTTGCTCTTAATGTTCAGACAGGATTTCCAGAAGCTTCTTGGAGGACTGTTGTATCCAGTGGTAGCCAGTGCCCCTATGCTACACAGCAAGCGTTGTTGGTTTCATATGGTCAGAATACAAATACAATCTCTTTCTATCAGGATTTCATCAAATAGGATGGACTAAATCTCTCATCGATTTCCTGTGTTGCATTATGTAACTTGGTTTGGGTCTCAAACCTAACAAACACCGGTAGCTATGATTCAGTTTGCTTGGAAGCAGTGGCGATTGAAGTGTACTTGTCTTCCAATAAAATATCCACTTCCCAGGATAGAAATCTGCTGCTTAATTAATATCGATCATTAGCACAGCAGTGCAGTAACTTCTGTTTGTAAAGTACCGAACAATTTACAAAGCAAGGCCATTCATGGCAAGCCACCTGACGGGTTCCACCAGAAGTGAAATGAAGGCCAAGTACTCTTATTCTCTATTGTTTCAGAGGAGGAAGTCTAACTTGTAGCACATTTTCCTTCCCACTGAAGATCACATTTCTATTTTATGTTAAGAGCCTGCTGTTGCCAAATATTCAGGAATGCAGATACCCAACCAGTGCTCCAGGCAGGGGAGTTTTCAAGCAAATTCATCTTCGAGGCCAGCCCTGCCCTCCAGCTCTTTTGGCCTGAAGAGAAGAGCTGAGAAGGGGGGGGTGGGGCGTAAAGGGAGAAAAGGCAAAATCTCTTCTCAAATCTGCAGTATATCATTAGCAGCTTTCAAAAGAGTGCTGCATTTATATTTCTGGTCATTAAGTAAGTATTTGATTCTCTTTGAAATATGGAGAAAACAGACCCTCAGCATCCTCGTGGTGATTTTAGATACACTCTTACTTTTAGCAATTTTACATTGCTGGTAAGAGAGGAAGAAAAATGTGTTTAGCAATTCTAGAATGGGCCATTTGCCTCTTGTGTGGCTATAGCGGGTTTCTAGTGTGCCTCCTCACCATTGCCCTATAGGCTTCAGTGCCCCTTCCGAGATATTCAAGAATCTTTTCTTCCCTGTGCCATACAGAAATGTGAGCCTGGTACTGCCATTGGTGCCATTCATATCCCTCCCCCATCCCTCCCCCATCCGTGCCGCAGGACCCCAGTTCCTTGCTTATTTGTCATCATTTCAGTCTGGCTCTTCCTGTCTATTTTCCAGTTACTGAAGGAGGCCTGTCTTGGCCTCACTTCAACCAGTGATTTGAATTGACCAAACACAGGGCAATTTGAGGAGACTTGTTTGAGCTGTTTCTGGCCTCTGTCTGTTGATATGACTCGTGAGGATTCAAATCAGCAGATGTTATCTCTTTATATCTCAGGCTTAGGATGACCATGTGCCCAACTTAGACCAGAGGAAGTTGTAAGCTGATTGCTCTTCATTCCTGTATCATCACCTCAGAGATCACGACTCATTTATCCTTTTGGTCATTGGTTGTCTAGTTCTTTGTTGGCACTGAGCTGGGCACTAGCTGACTCATACCAATTAATGGGACCACTGTGGGGTCTGGAGTGCTCTGGGAGGGACCAGAAGGGTTGGAAGCCACGAAAACAGTAGGAAGCCATAGTGCGATTGGGATAGGAGGTAATCAAACTCTGGAGATCAGGAGATAGCAAGGAAAAGACAGATGTGGGAATCATAATGAAGGCAAAATCAACAGACTAAGATACTGAGCAAGATCATGTGCTCCATGGTGGAGCTCACCATGTGTAATCAGAGCTTTAAAAGAAGTATTTATGGGATAAAATGGAGGACAAAGGATTGGTTAATTGATTCTACCTTGTGTAGAGGTGGTATCGGCATTGGTAGTGATCATGATAATAGTAATGATAATTACAGTAATGGCTGCTAACATTTACTGGATAGTTAATGTGTCCAACATTGTATTAACTAACTTAATAATATAAAAATCTTACAAGGTACAGTTGTTCCTGTCTAACAAATGAGAAAACTGAAGCAAAGAGAAGCAATAAACTTGCTCAAAATCACACATCATTCATTTATTTACTGAATAATTGAATTTATTGCACATCTACAAGGTGCATGTCAAGGAGCAGACACATGTTCTCCGATGAACATGGTATATTCCCTGGCCTGAGTTTGCTGGAGGAAACACTTGTGGAAATAAGTCAGGCCCTTAAATGGTGGTGTGGAAAAGGCACTGTGGGAGCACAAAACAGGGAACAACTAATGGTGCCAGAAGGAGTGGGAAAAACCTCTACAGAGGAGGGGACATCAGCAGTGGATCTTGTGTTGACTGCGAAGAGGAAAAATGTGCAGAGAAAAAAGAAACATGAAATGGTGTGGAATAGTCAAGAAGCATGGAGGTCTGTGTGTATGAATGAGAGGGGAGAGGATAGAGAGGATGGATTGCCAGGAGGTGATATGGGAAAGATTGATTAAAATTAGGTAGTAAAAGGCTTGAGCCATATATCAGAGGTATGGCCAGCAGAAGTGTTTAAGTAGGCTGATGCCACAGCTTTCTTGAGGAAGACTCTTGAGACGTGAGGAACTTTACCAGTGAGCAGTGAGTACAATATTTTCAGTAGCATTAGACTAATTTCTAACTTCTAAGATATCCAAAGGTGCATCAATCACAGAAATTTGCTCAACTGTGACTCTAGTAACCTGAATGAAGTGGCATCATTTCCTTCCTTTTAACCCATATGATTATATTTAGCAGAATTAACCAAGACAGTAAATCAGGTGAGAGCAGAGACACCAACAGTCTGTGGCATTGAGAATCTGAACAGGAAGGAGCAGGATCTTTGAGAGACACCCAAAAACTGTTTCTCACAGTCAAGGGTGGCACTTGAGAAGACCTTTATTGTCTTGAGCATTTTACTACAGTATTAAATGAATAGCTATAAAATACTTACAGGGATGTTTCAGGGCTCTGTTGTCTAAACCCAGTATTAGAAAGGATGACAGAGGTCTGGAGTTGGAGGAGAGCATAGCTGGTCAAATGGATCTTGCTGCTCTGTATCCTGCACACTCAAGTCTAGAACCCCATTTGGGGGTGGGGCTGCCTACCTCCTGGAACCCCGTGAGTTGCTAAAGGCCACTGAGGGGTCACATCAGTGTGGGGCTGCCTTTCTACCACTGTAAGGGAAGTTGCCTTGGAAGTTGAACCCAACTCAAACATCAGAGAAATGATCTCTTTCTCAGCCTTTTTCTTAAATTTGTTGTTGAGGGTGAACTAACATCAACTAAAGAATGAGTGAGTGAGAGTTGGTTGTTATTTTTGGTAGTTTGATTAAAGTATTGTTCAACAGTTTTTGAAACACATCTTTCTTCCCTAATTTTAATCTGCCCTGTTCGTTGTAAACCAGCTTAGAAAGGCCTATGTAGGCAACATGACATTAAGATGAAGATCATTAGTCAATAACTTTGAAATGAATTAATGGTGTATTCTTAGGCTTTTCTAGGTATGAATATAGTGGTGATCACATTGACCCAAGTTGGTGGTATGACTGTAATTCTCAGGATCACATACCAGCATTAATAACTTCTTTTAATTTCTCTAGAAAGGATATTAGGTTCACTTTATTTTTTGCCATGTCATTTTCCACTAGAAAATATTTTTGCAGCAAGACTATGGAGGCAGTATGGCTTGGTAGGTAAGAGCCTCGACTCCTAAAGCCAAGTGGTCTAGATCTGAGCTCTTCCACTTATTAGTTGTGTGACTTTGAGCAAGTTACTTAACCTCTCTGTGCTTCAGTTTCCTCATCTGTAAAAGAGGATTAATAATCCTGTCTACCATCTAGATGGATAAGGATTAAATGTGTTTTCTGACATAGGGTAATTCTGTGTATGTGGTAACTATTATTAGTAATGTTTCTATTAAAATCCAATCAGTAATGGGGAGTAGCCATCCAAAATGAACACTACTCTCTTAGCTTCACTTTTGGAACTATACACTATGCTAAAAGGAAAAAAAAAGTACATGTATGGTGTTAGCACTGTGCTGGAGCATCTGTCATCTCATTCAATCCTTACTACAATCCTGTCCATTAGATGATTATCTCTATTTTAAAGATGAGGAAGGTATGGCTCAGAGAACTTAACATACTTCAGATGATATGGAGCTGATTTGAACTTGAGCCCTATTCTGGTGCTCATGTTTTTATTCTGTACCATGGCTCTCCTTAGAATTCTTCTGGAATAAATAGCAAACTCTGAAAAAGCAGAATTTAAATGTGTGTGTGTCACGGCTGGGGTTTTCACAGCACTCTGTGCTCTCCTCTCTCTTCCTCTCCTGCAGAGGTTGCCTGAGATGGTTTCTTGTCTAATGTTGTTTATCTTTCACTGTGTGGAAATAAGGAGAATGTTATGGAGATAGAAGCAGTTGGCATTGCCCCTGGTCTCCTCCCCAACCCCCCCACCATGTCCCCTTGAATACTTCACTGTCTCCTCTATCATGGAGCAACCTGCCCTCTTAGTAGGTTTCAAAATACTCACACTGGTTTTCTAGCTCCTGAGAGCACCAGAAAGGAGGAGTCAGAATCCAACGAGAATCCTTCCTGGACCTCCAGAAAGCTTAGTTTCTTCTGGAAGGTTAGAACTTTTGTTATTCTGTGAATGTGTCAGACATATTTTGGATGCAATTCATGGATGTTTATATCTGGGAAGTTCTGAAAGTCTTCATAACTGCTCGGGCATCATTAAGATGCAGACAATTCCAAGATTGCACAACTTGACTTGTAAACGCGTGTTGGGATGACCCTGGCTCTTTATGGAGAAACCCATAAAATCTCCACACCTTGGCAGTTGGACAGAATATAGATTTGAAGATAACATTTTGGGACATTATGGGAATCAACAACCTTTTCCCTGTGCGCTCCAACTTTTACTTTCATTTGTGGTCCACTGCTGTTCATCCTTCATTACCACACCCTGAAATTATAGGTATTTGTAAGAACGTATATTCATATACATTGGGTTGTTATTTTGCATATTGTATTCCAAGCCCATGCATGCAGAAGGACAATTACCGCTCTACCTCAAGCTCACTGAGTATGCAATCAAGACTCATTATGCCCCTGGTTCTCATCCTATTCACACCCTTTATGTCTCAGAACAACAGTGAATGGAGAACAAGGTATATTACAGGATATGAAGGGTGGAAGAAGTCAAAGGAACATGCAGAGAAATTGGAACCAAGAAGCGAACAATTTAGGTGAAAGTAGTTTGCAGAGTTTTTATGTATGAAGTTCGAGAAATTTTACTTTGTGTTGGATCCGTTTCTTAAATCATGATGCCTTGGGTCTGGCATAAAGCTATAATTTTCAGAAGGCTCATTTCTGCAAAAGCTTATGGTTATGGAGAAAAATCAGTGTTTCTAGGCCCATGAATCAGAGTCTAAAAAGTCTGTTTGGATATTTAAGGTCTCATAAAATATAACATAGAAAGAGACTTGTGGAGTATCAGAGCTGGAAACAATCATGGAAACCAGATAGTCCAGCCCCCTGCTTTTAGCAATGAGGTTACAGAGATGAGGGAGATTGAACGATTTATCCAGATTATGTGGCTGCAAGGAGGAGCAGAGAGCCAGGACTAGAAAAGACCTCCTAACTCCTAAGCCAGTATATTTTCAAAATTATCACACATTACTAATCATTTGGAAGCACTGACCCAAAATATGAACCATGGATCATAAGTGAGAAAATCTTAGCAATAGTAGAAACCTTGGAGGTCATGTAGCGCCATCTCCCTCCTGATGCAAAAGTTCTCTTGGTGACATCCTTGACAGATGGCCACTAGTCTCTACTGGCTTAACTCCGAGGCCAGAAAGCTCAGTACTTTACAAGGCACCTTGTTTCGTCTTTGGATAAAAGGTCAAATTCATATTTTAAGAGCATCAGTCAAGAATGAGTGAAGGTGACTAGAGGTGAATGGCATATTTTCAGTGATGGTGAGAAGTTTTCTCTCTTTATCATCTTAAAATGAGGATAATAATGATGACCTTCTAGTGTCATTGTGAGGATTAGCAGTGCAGTTTATAAAGCATCTACCATAGCGGTTGCTTCAAAATAAGAACTCAAATTATAGTCATCATTGGCTTTTATCATCATGATCCCATTTTTTTGAAATTATGCCCTCTGGAGTAGTATAGACTATGTGTAATCCTACAAATATTTGAAAGCAGTTAGCAAGTCTTTTTTCCTTCAGACTAAATATTCCCTGATTCTCTTATGGTTCTTCCTGTGATGCGTTTTGGATGCCTTCATTGCTTTCATTCTCTCCTATTTGTCAATTTCCCCCTTAAAATGTGGTGGCCAAATGTGGTCAGTTCAGCATGCTCTACAGTGGAATAATTACTTCCCTTGATGTGGACATTGCACTTCTCCTACAGCATCCTAGATTTATGTTAGCATTTTTAGAGGCCAGATCACAAATTTGGCTCGAGTAAAACCTGATTCTACTACCCAGAACATAAGCTATACCTCCCAACATTGTGTCAACTGCAGATTTGACAAGCATGATTTTTACATCTTTATCCAAGCTGTTGATAAAAATGTTGAGCAAGAAAAGGCCAAAGGCTGAGCCTCGAGGAACACCTCCGTTCATTCTCTGAATATTGAAACCCATCCGCTGATTTGATGACACTGTTTCACCAGCTCACAATCTATGTACCTATACTAGCAAAAATAACTCCACAAGATGTAGTCACTCATTGTGTTTTTGAAATTGGATATTTAATTTATCCAGAGGTAAAATGCCATTCTTTTATCAATGAAGACAGGTTTTGAACCCATAATTGGGAAAATGTGAACTCAGAAAATAATTTCATGTTTGAGTTACTATGTAATGCTTAAAGGAAAAAAAAAATATCTTCTCTTAATGTGAAATGATAATGCTTGCTTAATTGTTTATTTTTCCAAAATGTTTTGAAATTACTGTCTGGGTCTGGGGGGAAGGAGAGTGGAGAATGTGGATTTCACATGTGGTGGAAAAAGCAGATTATTGAAGAGTTAGAATAAAACCTTTAAGAGCCTTTCCTGGGCAGCCCCGGTGGCTCAGTGGTTTATCGCCATCTTTGGTCCAGGGTGTGATCCTAGAGACCCCAGATGGAGTCCCACGTTGGGCTCCCTGCTGGGAGCCTGCCTCTCCCTCTGCCTGTGTCTCTGTCTCTCTCTGTGTGTCTCTCATGAGTAAATAAATAAAATCTTTTAAAAAAGTAAGAGCCTTTTCCATCTCTGGTGGGGTCACAGAGACAGAGATGTCTTAAATGTTGGTGGGAGAGGATGTGAGGTATATTCCTAGGTTTTTAAAATTCTTTTTGATGGTTCTCATTAAAGAGTTCGTTCCTTCTTTCTTTTAACACACTTCCATCTAAACAAAGCAAACCAACTTCTTTGTGCTATAGCACAGATCAGTTTTTCCTGGTTTTCATGTGGAGATAAAGAATGGCTGTTGCCAACCTTTAAGCCAAAGTGCTCAAAGATTCAGAGCTCACCTCTTGGCATCTTCCTCCCAGGGCTCATTTAATATTTTCTCAAGGGCTTTACTTTCCAGTCTACATCCCATGTTTGTGGCTTTCTTCTAAGCTCCTGTCCTTTGTATTTCTCTAGCCCATAATCAAACAAATGCCTTAGTATCTAAAACTCTATTACCACGAACATGCTTTGAGACCTCAAGGTAAATAGACAAAAAGCACTCTCAACAATTCGCCAGGGTAAAAGAGCTCCTCATACTGAATATTTTAGGAATGTCATTCCATAGTTAACTCAGTCAGTATTTATTGAGCACTTATTATATGCCAGGCACTGATCTAGGCAACAGAGGCAATGGGGAAGAGATTCAGATTTAGTCTCTTCTCACATTCTGCTTATGCTCTCTAGGAAGAGACATATTAATCAAACCAAAACAATCGTGAACTTATACAAAGTACTGAGAAGGAGAAGGTGCCCTTCACTGGGAAGACTTCAGGGAAGTCTTCCTCATGTGATACTTAATCTGAGATTTGAAGGTGGGGTCTGGGGAAGGGCACAGGTAGCAGAAGACAAAATATCCCAAGCCCCTGTGCTGAAGTGGAGCATGGGTAGTATGAGGGCAAGAACATGCTAGAAAGGTGGAGTGAAGAGCAGAGAGCAGGAGTGAGAATAGCGTGAGATGAGCTGAGAGAGGTAGAAAGGGTCCCTCACAGGCCTTGTAGGTCACACAAAGAGTGCTCTCAGTGTCATCTGAACCATGAAAGCCATCTAGGAATCTTGTGGGGTGGGGAATAGGAGGGTGCGGTTAAGCAGGGAGAATTGTGTGATGTGATCAGTTTTGTCTTTTATAAAGATTGCTGTGGCTGTATATGGGCAAAAGGAGAAAAGGAAGCCAAAGCGACAAGACCAGTTAGGAGACCACTGTCTAGTCCAGGAAAGAGGATGATGCTGGTTGGGTGTAGGTTGGTGGGAGGTGACATGGAAGGATAGAAAGAGATGAAGGATACATAAATTGAATTGTAATACTCGGGAACTGCAAATGGGAGTGATAGAAAAGAGGTGTCAAGGGTAACTCAAGGAGGGCTCACATATGTTATATCCTTTGGCAATTTAAATATTATTAGTTTAAATTTTAGATTATTCAACTCTATTCATAATCCTTGATAGCACAGCACAACAGAAGTAATTCTAAAAAGAAAGTCTGAAATCATTCTGTGCCTCAGATCTATTATTGGCAAAGTAGGTTACTGTGAGCAAGATGAAAAATTGTTGAGTATCTCTAAGGATCCAAACAACGGAGAAAAGAAAAGTATTTATAACTGTTGATTTTGTCAAGGCCTCATTGAGACCCCGGGAAATGTGTTTGTTAAGGCTCACTTTCAAAAAAAGTACCACAATTATCTTTATTTTCAGTATTATTTTAGTTCAATTCTCTATGTCTCTAGACCCTATAAAAAGAACGTTAAAAAAAAAAAAAAACACTTAAAAAAAAAGAACTTAAGCTTATCCCTACACTGCCACTCCAACACAAATCACCATTTCCTTTCATCTTGCTTTAACCAACCACAATATTTTCCCATGTCAGAAAAACCTTCCAGTGTATAAGAGGAGCCTTTGGACCGTGTGTGTGTGTATATAAGCCTGTTCATGCCTCTGGGATCCCACGATAACACAGTCGGCTCACAGCCTAAGCCAGGTGCCCAGTTTCCATCTGGACTCCTGACAAACTGTGTGGTCAGGATTTAGAAATCAGAAATCTGGGAAAGGTGCAATGTGATGGACACAACCACCCCAAATACCATATATGTTATCACCATCATTTAACACATAGTGCAGGAAATCCTGTTCTTTGCAGAAGAACTTCAAAGAACCACTTCTGGTTCTCCTGGGTAACATTTATTTTTTTCTTTGCTAACCCCAAAGCGCAGACAGATATATATTTTCCTTCTAGTAAATTGCTGGTGACACTCCATTTCTTTCCTGCCATCCTCAACCCATTGTCCAACTGACCTCTCAAATTTCACTACCCTTCTAGGCTGAAGAGCTATGCTTAGCTGTTTACCGAGGCCCACTTACTTACTTGGCTTTCCACTGCACTTTCCCTTTCTTTTCTGGGCTCTGAATTTCTCACCTTTTAGCTCCGCCATATTGATGAGACAACTTCTGCCCCTGTGAATCTGCCTCTGTCACTCCTTTTGTCCCAGTGACTTTCTTTTCTAGAAAGAGCTATCTTTTAAGATAGCTTTACCTTTCATGTTTTACCTTACTGTTGCATTTTAAACAAAGAAACCTTCATTTGGGTCACCAGAAATAAGCACATGATATTAGTTCCCTTAAGTGACTCAGATGTCTCACTTATGCCTTCACTAGTTTATTCATGCAGTGTATATTTACTGAGTGCCTACTGTGTCCCAGGCACCATGAGAAAGAGAGAGATATGAACACAAACATTCTGCATTCTAGAGGAAGACAGTGAACAAATAAATGGACAAGCAGTCATTGTTCTGTATTCCATTATTCCATAAAAATTGTTAGAGATTGATTTTCTGAAAATGCAGCTGAAAGTTGCAACCTAGGCTTTTAGCATTGGATTCTAGACACCCAGTCATATGTTCCAGTCATCTATCCTCACTCTCCAGGCAGTTGAGCTTGGGTCATGAGTACCCAGATTATGATTTGGAAAAGTAGTAGTTTCCTGGGGAGAAAAAAAAAAAAAAGTAGGTGGTTGGCCACTCTCATAGGGCTGTAAAAGAAACAATAACCTAGTGTGTGTGTCATTCAAAGCAGGATGCCGAGCACCTCTTCACTAAATCATAGTATTGTGCACTTACCACGGAAATCATTTTCAAATGCGGTATGTATCACACCAAGTCAGAGAGGATATGCACCAAATGTCCCTGATACAAACCTCACGTTGGGATGGTGACAGTGATTAGTGAACTTCAAGATATTTTGTAGTGTGCCTTACTGTTAGGGTAAATAGTTATTTTTCATCTGCTCATAGTTGTAACTTATAACAAGATGGATGGATCCATAGCTTGCCAGAAGCCATAACTCTTTATTTAGTTGACATGACCAGATTCCCAATTTCGTCCTCTGAGAGCTTGAGAGTACAATAAAACATTGACTTCTGACCATCCTCTTTGTCTTCTCTGGGCAGAATATCTCGATGCATAACACAGTTGGTGGGGCCATGGCGGGGCCCGGAACTCACCAGCTTGGCAGCACCAGAATGCCCAACCATGACACCAGCGTTGTGATTCAGCAAGCCATGCCGTCACCCCAGTCCAGCTCTGTCATCACTCAGGCACCTTCCACCAACCGCCAGATCGGGTAAGGAGACTTCTTCGGCTGTCTCTAGGGTCTGGCTGGAGCTCAGAGAGTGTTCTGGACCTTCTCCTTGTTTCTGGTGCTCAGATTGGATGAGATAGAAGTTGGTGTTCCTGGCAGTGTGATATCACCTGGCACCTAGCGTGATGCTTTTAACGGGAGAAGGGAGGGGAGTCCCCATTTGGTGGAAACTGTCTGATCCTGAACTTTGGGGAGCAGAGCAAGTCATTCTGTGTCTTCGTTTCTTCAGATAAGATTTGTGAACTTCAAGATGACTAGAAAACATGTTGGGTGTTATGGAAAGCAGAGCATAATTTTCAGGACAAATGCTTGAGGATGGTAGAGGGAAATTTCACCAGCTCACTTTCCTCCCCAACACAGTATGTCCCTTTTTTCCTAAGATCTGCTGAGCCCATCCCCTGTGTCTTCTACGTATTTCCATTTCTCCTTCCTCTGATTATCCTTCTTTGCTTCTTTTCCTTGTTAATACCTTCTTATTGCTCTCCCCTTCTTCCTCTGTATTGGTCCAGGCTCATTCCTGGAGTAGACAAAACAAAAAAAGCAAACCCTTTCCCCCTCATTTATGTAAAAAAGACAATACTGTGGTGTTGAGCAAAATTGGTATAAAAAGATCCTGTCAGAATCCCAGATACTCTGTATTATGGGATAGAAAGAGTTTTCACAAAAAAAAAAAAAAAAAAAAAGAAAGAAAGAAAGAAAGAGTTTTCACTTCTGAGTCTCATGGGACAGCTCTAGCCCCTGGCTACTCAAGAGTGTGGTCTGCGGACCAGCAGTCAGGGCATGACCCCTGAGCTTTCTCAGAAATGCAAACTCTCTGGCCTGCTTCCTTATCTTCAGGATGATGGTGCCGTGTCTTCTTTCCACCCTCACAAGAGCAGAGTGAAGAGGAAATAAAAGATTTAAGAGCAGTTAGGTTCTTAGGAAGAAAACGTAGTAACTTAAGCCAGAGAGCCCTGATAAATTTATATTGCTGGAAGCTGAGAACTACTTGCTGTATATTCCCAGAATTCTCTCTTTAAAATAGGAAAGGGAACTTCCTGTGTTTGGTATGTGCATCAGAATTTAGTGTGAATATCAGTTGAATATTAGATATGGCAATTAAAAAAAAACCCCCTAGAAGCTGACCCACAATTTGCCAGTGTGTCTTTCCTGCTTTGTTTTGTTTTAGTTTTAAGATTTTTTTTTAAAGTAATCTCTACACCCAAGGTAGGGCTTGAACTCACAACCCAAGACCAAGAGTCGCATGTTTTACCAACTGAGCCAGCCAAGTGCTTTCCCAACTTTGGTTTTAATGCTTCTAAGAATTTCAGATCAAGAGTGAGTATCAAGAACAGCACTGGCTTATTCCTCCTTGGAGTGCTTTAGAAGGGGTACCTTGTCTCTCACATTTCTCAACTTACCAGATGGGTTGTGATTTGTGAAGACCCATCATTAACAAATGAGAGCTGTGGGCAGTGACTGTTTTGTGAGTTTGTCATGAGTACATTTGATTTCCCATTAAAAAACATAGGATATTAATCTGGCCACTTGAATGCTTGGCTTTGTTGGAAGAAGCCAGTGCTAAATTAGCTAGCATCTCTGTTAGATATTTCTTTTCTTTTCAGATGACTGTGGGAGCAAATATTGCCACCATCTAAAGCAAGAACCTATAATATACTAATGGGGTGGGTTCTTTTAAGACAGCATCTATATCTCAAGGGACTCCTTCACTCTAGTGGTTTGGCTTTGGGCAGACAATTCACAGTTAGGCCTGCTAATTATAATTATTTTATTTTTCTTTCAAGGGGGAAAAAACATAAAATGTGTTGGAGTTTACTAGCAGTTTTATAACATTCCTTCCCTCCTGGAGTCCCCCTGCCTTCCCCTTACCCCTACCGCAACTACCCTCTTGGAGGCCCTTAGGATTCAGCCATTGTTAGTACAATGCTGGTTTTTGTGAAACAATCTTTTAAGGGTTAGCACTAAATTCTAAGATGGGTGTTGACTCTGTCAATAATTTACCCAGCTGGCCCAGGGCTGTAGAGTTGGGTGACATTTCTAGGCTGTATCACTGTGCCTGGATGGGTTGGAGTGTTTCTCTGGTACATGTGACCTCCCAACCCACTCCATCTTCTCATTTACTCCCAATCCTGGGGTGTTATGTATGTCTCTATTGGTGTGTTCTAGGAGATAATTGTCACTTTTGGGACTCTGTCTCATTGCCAAGCTTGAGAGAAGCTGTTTCTTTTCTGCAGAGCCTTCCTTCCCTGTCGTGCTTACCATGTTGATTCCAACCCACACATCCTGTCATTTCCATTTTCTCCATGTGACCCATCCAAAACCTTGCCCGGATGGCCGTGGGGGCTCAGCAAGGAACAACCCAACCCATCTCACCAGTGGATTCAGAATGAAACTCTAGGTGGTAACATTTGGGGATGGTTTGACTCTTTTATTTCTCCCAGCAAAGAGGAAATGAGTACTTATTTTAAAACATGAGTTCTCTCTGGAGACTGTGTCTTTAAATGAGCATTTGAAATTGCAGATAGATTTTTTTTTTGAGACTGCACAGAACCATATTGTAGTAATATTCTGATTTTTATCACAACCTCAAATATTTAAGTGTCAAAATCTGGCCAAGCCACCTGCAAATGTTTGCCATGGCTACTGGCCAACAAAAACAGCAAACAGCAATGAAAGTCTTCATTCAGGCTCAGCGCTTAAGCTGCATCCAGGCAGGGAGGCTGGGACCCACCTGTGCCCACGCACGGTGCTTTTTTGCTGCAGCCAGTGGGTGTGTTCACGACTGGAACTCTGTGGGAGAGGGAGAGGGCCGCCTGTCTTCTGCTCCCCCTTTTTCCTTTCCTTCTCCCAGTGCTTGGCTTCTGCTGCCAGCCTTACTTTTGCTTTCTTTTCGGCCCCTTCTTTTATGCTGTATTTAAACTTAGAGGCTTGAATGTACTGAAAGTGGTATTGACAAGGAACGGATTGGAAATGGGAACAGCACTGGTGTCTGGGGAAGATTTTAGGGGGACTAAATGTATGCATTTTTGTAAGCATTTGATTTTCATACTTTTTGAGCAGGCACTGAGCCAATGTAGACTAAAATGGGTGGAAATGCAAAAATCCAAAGAAACAAACTTAAGAGTAGGGGGATAAGCAACACAGGCAACTTCCGTGCTATCCCATATCACCCCCTACCATGCCCTCTGTCCAGTTCTGTCAAAGTAACGCTGTTATCCCAGTAGAAACTGGAGGTAAGTATAAATATCCCAAATTGCACTCGTGTGGTTAGGCAGGCTAGAAAAACACTCGGTGCTAGAGAGTGTGGGAGGCATCCCCAAACTAGAGACTACTTGTGCTTAGTCAGACTGGCAGACACTCTGTCGGGAAGAGTGTCTTTGGCTGATTGATGGTAGCATTTTAGGAGATAAGTTTTCCAGATGGAAAAAAAAAAAAAAAAAAAGAGTTGAGCCATGGGCTGTGGAGGAGACACGTGAGACAGAAAACAAGCATGTGTTAAATATAGATGAAATCGATTCAGCCTTGGACCAAATATGTGGCAGATTCCATGCGGTATCTCTATTGCAGTCATTTTTTATTAGATATCATGTAACAGGCTCATTAATTCAGGATTAAGTCAGCAGAACCTGGGAAAAATGGTGGATGAGCATGTAGTGGTCATGTGAATTCCCTAGCTCTGTCTCTTACTCTCTGTCTCTTTCTGCATGAGACATTTTTGTAGGAGCCAATAAGCAGTTGAGGAGGTGGCTGTAATCTTAATAGATCCCAGCTTTCCTAAAGAAGCCTATTTCTCTTTATGGAGTAAGTATGAACAGGTAATTCATGCTCAGTAATTCTTTAGAAGAGCAATGAAGTTAGTATAGAAAGTGGAGATCCACAAGGATGGACATAAGTACAGAATTCTGATAGGTTGTGGGAGGCACTGCCACTATACTCCAGACATTTTCTTCCTGTGTTCTTTTTGTATTCCAAATGTTCTACAAATTTACTTCTCATAGGGATTTGGGCAAATAAGCAAGCTTACAGAGTTATTGGTGAAAATTATTTGATTGTAATAGTTTATGATATAGAAGTGTTCTATTCCTAATATCAAAATACACAAGCATTCCTACCAAGGCTTATATATGGACAGAAGATATCTGATCATTGTGGAATTTTCTAGTTAAGACATCAGGAAACTTGAAAATATGGTCAACAGCATGCATATATGAAGCCATTTGTGTATGAAATTCCTCCTTGATTTTACATCACTTATATTCCTGGCATGTATATGTCCATGTCTGTGTGATGTCTAAACCCTATTTGCATGGGTTTTTAGCCATGTAGTGTATAGACCTAATACTTAGCCAGAAATTTATATAAAATACCATAGAAGGAAATCTTGTATTATGTAAGAATAAAGAGAAGCCTAAATCATAAATTTATATGATCATAAAATATGCCTCATCATGTTTTGTGATAAATATCATAAATTGTGCCTCCTTTCACCTCACTCTTTCTGCAGTTATTTCTCTTATCTCTTTGAGATCCCTGATACTATGTATCACACAGAGTATAGGGTAGTATAGCTCAGTGGATGTGACCAAGGGAAAAAATTAATAATAATAATAATAATAATAATGATAATAATAATAAAAGCTTGTTATGTCTCAGAGCATGTTGGTGTCAAAAGCAGTGCTACCTTTTCTATCAGAGTTGCACAACTTTTTTGTAGGAGTTGGTGTTGCTGTTTGAGATGGGAATGGTGATTGAGGATTTTTGTGTCTCAGGAAAAAAAAAAAGAAAGTCCGTAAATGACTGTGTCACAGAAAAGCAACATTTAAACATTTAAAGAAGACTTTAATCAAACAGTTTTTTAGGAATGTGCTTGTTCTGTAAATGCAAAGGTGTGTAAAATCACTATGAAGAGTTTTTTTGAACTCTGCAAACCAAACTGAGCATGATTAAGACTGTCACTGTCTCCCCCCCACCCCCCAAAGGCTGCGGCTGGTGACATCGGGCCAGCTTTCTTTCTGCTGGAGGCAGCAGATCAGATACCCAGGTTGTCACTGGCCCCCAGCCGTTGGCCAGGATAGCTTGAAGACCCCCTTGAGTAATTCAGAAGAGAAGCCATTACTTCCTGCTCTGTGTTTTGCTGAGTATCATGGCTATGAACATTGCTTTATTGTTAGAAAGTTGCTGGATCTTTCACAGCCCCAAGAACATTTACGAGGGCCCTTCAGGGGGATGCTTTCTGGGAGGGTTGATGGACTTAACCATATGGCTCCCGTTAAATCCCATGCAGAGCCTTGAGAAATTACCTCTGACAAGGGGGCCAGCAGCCTTCCACTCACAGGGTTTTATGTGTGGAACGAAAAATTAAGTACTGATACTTGAGGAAATATAAGGTTTCTTAACATTCAGAAGTTGTAATACCACATGGTATTATGGCCAGATGAAGGGGGCAGAGCCAGAACACCAGAGCACATGACTGTGTATTCCAAGGAGAAGAAAAATATCCTTGCTCTTGTCTCAGAATCAGGCTCTTGCCTCGGATTCCTCAGGTGAACTTTCTAGGTCTTGGTGCTTTAGCTCCTCACTCCAGGTGAGGCACAGCAAGGCTGGTAGCCTAGTCAGTTTAGAGTGATAAAACAAAATACCACAGACTTTGGTGGCTTCAACAATACAGACATTTATTTCTTGCAGTTTTGGGGACTTGAAAGTACAAGGTCAAGGACCTTGGTCAGATGATTTGGTCAGAAGGTGCTCTTAATGAGGACCTTTGTACTGTCTTGCAGACAACTGCCATCTTGCTGTGTGCTCACCTGACCTCTTCTTTACACTTCATGGAGTTGGGGGAGAAGAGAGAGTTAGTAAATTCTGGTATTTCTTCCTCTTATAGGGACATCAATCCCATTATGAGGACTCGACTCTCATGACCTCATTTAAACCCAATTAATTCCCAAGCCCCCACCTCCTAATGCCATCACATGGGCGGGGGGGGGGGGGGTTAGTGCTTCAGCATATGACTTGGGGGAGTACACAAACTCAGGCTATAAGCAGCTTGTGTAGTTGGGAGGGAAACTTGGAGGTCACTCTTCAGTGGCTCAAACTTTTTGTTAGAAAAGCACTCAATTATCAGGCTGACAATGAAGACAAGGAAGGAAGCTGACATTTATCCAACATCTATTATGTGCCAGGTACTGATCTAGCATAGCATGTTGTTTCCTATAATTGTCCAAGAGCCCGGAGAGGCAGACATTATTTACTCCAGTTTTATTTCTCAAAGAAGAGAAGTAACTTGTCTGACATCCTTCAGCCAGAGAGATAAGCAGAATTTTGAATGTAGGTCTGTTGGCCTCCAAAGCACATGCTTTCCCTGTTCTTTTTTTTCTTTTCTTTTCTTTCCCTGTTCTATGCATAGCTGTCCCAGTGCTGTGGAAGACACATGAGCTTGTCTGACCCTTTGGGAGAATCTTCTACCCATTGGAGTTGGCTAATGCTCAGTCTGTCTGGTTCCAGTGTGAAGAGCTTCTATGCTTTCACACACCTGCAGAGTGGTCAAGGGCAGAGTGAAACACCTTGAGTTGTAAGCAGCTGCTTCAATCCTCCAGGAGAAAGATATAGGAGGTCCCTAGTTCCTAAGGAAGGGAGATCAGGGACTATCTTGAGCACATAGAGGCAGAGTTGGTCTCTCCTGGAAGAAACCAGCTGGCCAGATGCCCTCATTTGTAAGAAAACCAAAGTCCCCACAAAGAGTGACTGATCTTTTTCAACCATTTGGTTGCTCCACATTTGGCTTCTTCATCTGAAGGAAGACCCCCGTATCCCTTGCCCAGATGAACTATGACTTCCAGACTTATTCTGATTCCTACTGTGGATAAGTGACTTTGCCTGTGACCTCCTCTTGGAGGAGGATTTCATTTCTAGATCTTATGAACAGAAACCCTGCCCACAGAGTTCCAGGAGCTTCCATATGAGCCTCTCTGTGTGCATCTGCCCCCCACCCCATTTTTAGAAACAGATAGGCACTGATGAGGGTCTGATTCTAGAGAAAATAACCCAGGATCATTCAGTCTGTATCCATCATAAATCTAAACAGTTGTTCTTTTCTGCAGCATATTGAAATGCCTGGAGAACAAGAGCTTGCCCAAAGCTAAACTATGTTATATCAGAGTGGAGTCTTGGAGAAGTATTGGCCATGAGTTCAAAGGTCATAGGTTTAGGATAGTCCAGAGTCTGCCATTTAAAAGGTTTGCAGCCTTGGCCAGGTGTTCAATGTCCCTGGGCCTCAGTTCCCTCATCTTTATAAGGAAACGTTAACCAGATGATTGCAAATCAGTCCTAGCAGCAAAATTCTCGCTCAGTACTTCTTTCTGTCTCAAATTTATTTTCTCTTTTATTTTGCTTTCTCCCAGGAGCTGAGTTTGGTAAGATCTCTAGGTTATGTGTTCATGGATGTGTTCACATATCACTGTAGACAAGAACATAATTGGGCTTGGTAAGGCTTGGGAGGAGGCCAGTGCAGTCAAACAGAGGGGTCCAACATATGTAGCCAGAGATATCTGATTTCTGGGCTCAACTCCTGGGTGAATAACAACAATTTTATAATTCTGTTCCATAGAAATGAACATACCCATTTTACATTTGAGTAAAGGGAGGTTAAGAGATTATGTAACTTGCCCTAAATGGTATAGTTAATAATGAAGAACTATAAACCAGGACACCTACACTGCATGTTCAATGGGTCTAAATGAACTTGACTTCCCCAAGGTTTGGTTTCTTCATTTATAAAATGGAGAGGTGTCACTGGAAAATCCTCATGGTCCTATTTAACACTAAAAAAGTAGTGATTTTCATACAAGTTTAATTTTGAAAACTGGGCAGCCCTGGTGGCTCAGCGGGTTTAGCGCCATCTCCAGCCCAGGGCATGATCCTGGAGACCGGGGATCGAGTCCCACATCAGGCTCCCTGCATGGAGCCTGCTTCTCCCTCTGCCTGTGTCTCTGCCTCTCTCTGTGTGTGTGTCTCTATGAATAAACAAACAAAATGTTTAAAAAATTTTTTTGAAAACTGCTTGGCAAGGCAGGTTCTTTGGGGGCACAGTGCTTCATGCATGGCTATGTGTAGTATTCTTCTTTGCATTAATTTTACAAATAAATTGTTCTTTTATTGTCACTTTGCTAAAAGTAATTATTGTTAGACTCTAACAAGAGGAACACCTAAACAATGGCATGATAGTGAAAGATATAAAACAAGTCTGATGCGAGAAACCTGGACAATGATCTTGCCAGAAGCATCTCTGTGGGAAAATGCAATTCATTATCTTTTTTTCTGGCATTTTCATTTTGGGGGTTATTTTGTGGAAGACTTGAAACATGGGGCTTTAGTTTATATTAATATTCAGTGTTTTCCTAGAGGTAATCCTTGGATAAGGCTCCAAATAACTAGACAATGGGGGTTGAGGATAGTATTTCCCATGATATAAAATGCAGTAATTAACTGTACTTTTCTGTACTTGTCATAGTTTATACATGGGGATTGGCTCAATATTTCCTGTTTTCAGGACCAGAAACATGGTGCCTTGCTGGCTCACCACTGTAGGTTTCACATGGCTCCTGGTGTGATGTTTAAAGAGAGCCCCAGGACTAACTGTAATCATTCCTTGTTGAATGCCAAAAGGGGTATTAACATGGGGAAATGATTAGTTTGTGTAGTGCTCTGTAAGGTAAGTGTGTTAGGAGAAATGAATCTGATAAAGCAGATCTGGTCCTTTGTAACTGGAAGGACACTTTGTTCTTTTGAAGACTGAGCATGTCCAGGTCTCCGTGGACATTTCTGATCACTTAATGGTTTTCATATTCTCAAGTACTGTATGTCTCATAAAGTGTGAACAACTCTCTTCTGAACTGATTGGCAACTATTTTCTGAGTTAAGGGAGGACTGTTCTAAGAATTCGCAGATAGTCCATGGTGCCCATTGCATATACCATGTATTTATATCATTGGATATCCTGGGATTCAAAAGATTCAATAAGCTCTCATATATTTTTCAATATTAAATCAAATGTATTTTCTCTACCATCACTTTTTATATCCCTTCTAATGAGAATTGAGTTAAAGATTATATAAATTCTGTGAAGTTTAGCCTTTGTTGGGATATGAATAACACATAAACATCCAGTTTGGTCTTGGATTTTGGATATAAAGGGAATCCTTGATATTGAATTTCAGTCATATCCAGATGAAATTCTATGTCAGTGAGGAACAGAGCAAAGTCATTGCTGGAGACTTAAAGCCATAGCTGGTGGTTCTGACTTTACCACTTACAGGTTCTTCAAACAGACCCTTTGACCTCTCTGGGCTCTACTTTTCCATCTTATAAAAAGAAAGAATGGAACTATATTGTCTAGTAACTGCCCTCTTCCAGCTCTTAGGAACAAGTCAGTTTCTTTTCCATGACTAACACTCTACTACAACACTGCTTGGCTGATATGGATTGTGGAAGAAGAAATTCCATAAAATAGATATGTTCAAATTTAGTAGGCAGTCTAGTAATCTATTTGCCTTGTATGTTGTGCTTTTGGTAAACATTAACGTGAAATTCCTGTAGAGTAATAAACATTCCTAATGGTACCAGACACGTTTAAAAGAATTTGGAGTTTTATAGTTTCACCCCCTTTGGCAAAGTGCATTTGGGCTGGTGAATAGGCCGGTAAAATCTGTAAGATGATAGGACCCTTGTGAGTGTGGGATAGAGACATGCCGGCATGTGCTGGGGTTGCTTTTGCAGGGTTGCAGAAGTTTTCAAAGAACAGACGGCCCTAAACATCTTTGAAATGCCAGAAATGACTTCCCCAATAACCATAGACCCATCATATATTGGTTCAGATATGGTAATTCACAAACCAAATGCACAGCACTTCATAGCTGACCTCAAATCTATTATTTTCAGTCCAGAAAACTCAGAAACATTTTTGACACAATAATCATAATGACAAGTGCAACAAGAAACACCCATCACCAAGTCACCAAGCCACTGAACATTTGTCAAATGCACAATGTTGTTCTCAGAATCTGTAGGGACTGGAGGCCAAGCATTTGGCAGACTCTCAGGGATCACTGTGTAGCATGACATCTCCTCTCACTTTCCCCAATGTCTTGCTTAAACTGAATATCTGAAGAGATACAGTGTTAGTTGTTGGATTAAAGAGAAGTAGAGGCTGTTTTCACTTCAGTATTGTTTGGATAGTTTGAATGGAGCCATATTGATGAAACTGTAAATTCAGGGAGACCAAAGTCTACCTCTAACATCTTTCTATAACACTATGCTGAGCCAAGGTATATTTTTAATGACAAAACTAAACAAAAATGCAGCTTTATAGATGCATATTCCAAGTTATAGCCTCTCAAATACATTGCAAGTGTGAATTTAAGAATAGGGGCACCTGGCTGGCTCAGTTGGGGGAGCATGTGACTCTTGATCTCAGGGTTGTGAGTTAGAGCCCCACATTGGGTGTAGAGATTACTTCAAGATAAAATATTTTTTAAAATTTAAATAATCCCAACTAAACTACACTGTTAAAGGAGACAGGGCAATTTTAATATTCAGTTATATCCGAATGTAAAGTGGTGTGTGTGTGCATGTCTCTACATTCATTTTTTTAAAATTTTTATTTATTTATGGTAGTCACACAGAGAGAGAGAGTCAGAGACATAGGCACAGAGAGAGAGAGAGTTAGAGACATAGGCACAGAGAGAGAGAGAGAGGCAGAGACACAGGCAGAGGGAGAAGCAGGCTCCATGCAGGGAGCCCGACGTGGGATTCGATCCTGGGTCTCCAGTATCGCGCCCTGGGCCAAAGGCAGGCGCCAAACCGCTGCGCCACCCAGGGATCCCTCTACATTCATGTTATAATATTTTGCTTTACTGAAATGTAATGTAGGTCATTTGACGTGTATATTATCTTTTAAAAAATATTTTATTTATTCATGAGAGACACACAGAAAGAGGCAGAAACACAGGCAGAGGGAGAAGCAGGCTCCCCTTGGAAAGCCTGATGTGGGACTTGGTCCCAGGACCCCAGGATCACAACTTGAGCTGAAGGCAGCCACTCAACCACTGAGCCACCCAGGTGCCCCTGACATGTATATTATCTTATTCAATACCCTTGAAGAATTGTCTTGGGTATATTCTGTATATTGTACAAAGTATGGTTTTTCATGATGCCTTGAATGTCCCTATCATCTCTAACATGACAATAAACTATACCAGCACCTTGGAACCATTTTTAAAGAGTAGCCCCAGTGACTGACAAGTATAATAAGATTAAAAAAGAAACTCATGTAGATTCACATTAGCCCCTTTACCTAATTTTCAGAAAATTGAAACAATTTCCTCATTATCTAGAAAATGACCATTTGGATGATGGATTATGTTTTCAAGAGGAGCCACTTTTTATTTCTCTGACACCTTGACATATTGGCATGTGGGATGACATACTTAGGTGCTAATGCTTAAGTCCCTGGAGGGTGGTGACAGCTGAATCTGAGAGCCCAGGAGGAAGAATCAGCTCAGGTGGTGATTCCCTCCCTGCGAGGAGGATGGTGAATATTTCATAGAAAATTAGCTGTGATACTAACCATGGGCTTGCGGCTTCACCAAAGAAGACTTTGATTTATCCAGAGATTCCAATTTATAGTCACAGTAGAGTGGGGGTGGGAGGGCACTCATCTAGAACCCTGACTTTCTCTCCTTTCTTTGTTCCTCTTTCCCTCTCTCTTTTTTTTTTTCCTATCTCCCCTAGAAAGAAAGGAGAAATACATCACATTATTCATGTCTGCCATTTGACCATGGCTCTGGCTAAAAGTCTAGAATTGGAGAAAGTTGAAAACTTTTAACTAAAAGAAAAATGAGAGAGGGGGGGTGTCAATTACTAGACATGTCCCAATCCACCCTCATTGTGTGGATAGATGCTATTTATTTAATTTAACTCTGAAGTCAGGCACTTTGCAGGAAACTAGAGGAGTGAGTTTGTCCAGATCTCTTTTGGCAAATATGTGTGTGTCTGTGTTTGTGTGTGAGAAAGAAAGAGAAAGAGACAGAGGGAGGGACAGAGGTGGAGAGGGAGAGACGGAGAGAGGAAGAGAGAAAGAGAGACAGAGAGAGATTTTTATAAAAAAGGTGTGTGAAACTTTGGCTGCCCCACTGAAGCCACAGACAACCAACCTTATATTGGGTCCACCCCGTTCCATAATTATTACTGCCATTAGGAATAATTATTATTTGCTTCATTGAGTTGGCAGTTTGGAGCCTGCCTGAGACAGAGGCTTTTCACAGGAGCTGTAGCACACAAAGGACCAAGCAATCACCCACAAGTGCTTCAACATGTTTGGACGACGTCCTTCTCCTGGTTCACTTCATTGGGTTTCGTACACATTGAGCTTAAAATTGAATGAAAAGTTCATCAAATACAAACCCAGCATGAATGAACGCCAGCACTCAGAAAGCTTTTTTTTTTTTTTTGATGAAGCATTCTTGGTTTTTCTGTGTTCCTTTAATTAAAAATAGAAAAATAAATAATAAGTTGAGTCTTCAGTTAGAGGCTGGTTTTGAAATGGTATGAGAGAGAGAAAATGTAGAAGAACAGAGGAGCACCCAGTGGAAAAGCAGCTGCTTATTTTAGGGGGCAGTGTCTTTACAATCTTACCTTCGTATTTTTCCTGACTTATTTTTACTCCTTGCACACAAACTCTGCAGATTCCAGACTCTGTGTTGTTTCCTTTTCCCTTTGCCATATCATTCTGAAACACGTGTGCCATGGGCATCCTGCATGCCCTCCCTAGGGACTGCAGGTAGACTGTGGCCAGGGAGTTTGAACGAGTAGAACGTTCTCAGCAGAACTTGTGCCTGGCAGAAGTCTCACCAAGTCATTAAAGTAAGAAGAGCATGACAAGATGGGCTTCCAGACATTATTTTTCCCATAAGACTTCATCGGTTTCTTGCCAACGTCTGTACCAGTCACAGGCCTCCGGGCGCTTAAAGAGAACAGTACACACCCTCAAGTGTGGGGTATCTGTCCCTTCCCCTGAACTTCTTCCTTGTATCATGGCAGCTTTTGTAGCAAAAGCTACTGATCCAGACCCCTCAAGAGCCTCCTATCTGCTGAGTCAGATGAAAAAAAAGTCCCCAACAGCTTTCGTGTGACCCGCCAGACCTGACACAACTGAGTGAATGTAAGCTTTGTTTCTACTGATGCCCACACAGTCTGTCCTCCATCCCAAAGCCAACCAAGATTCCTAGGTGGGGTCAGGGAAGACCAGGGCGACCTCACTGGGCATGAAGGAGATGCCACGTCTGTGTAATAAATAATGCTCAGTAGGTCAGGGGAGGAAGCAAGTGGGTACACACCTTCTCCCAGATGTTGTGCCCAAATAGGGTGAGTAACAGGAATTCCCTCCTCTGTTCTAGGCATTGAAAAGTGACTCCTTTTATAACACATCATTAAATGGGTTCCTTGGGTGAACGCCCCTGTGTGAATAAGAAGCAAGCGAAAGTTTCACTGTAGTGATTTCTGGGGATTTGTGATCCTGGACATTATAGGTAGGAAAACTGTTTGGAGGGAAAATATTACAAAGGAGCATTCCTGTCTGGGTTTGCATAAAAAATGACAAAACAGTACTGTAAAGAGAAAGATATCCAACACTTTTCTTCATAGGAGTAAAGTTTGTCTTCGGGTAAGATTTCCTGCTAGGGTAGAATTTCTGCCTTTTCATCTGCTGTTTGTTTTAGGGACTTTGGGGTGAGAAGGAGCAGGGAAATGGTCTTCATTGGCATGGATTTTCCTAACTGTGGAATCATGATTTGTTCGTTTTCAGTGGTAACCTTCACAAGGAACCCCGTCCTTACAAAGCTGTGTGGAGTGTATTGTTCCTGTCAATCCTTAGTAAAAAGTCCCATTGTCATTCAGTGATTCTGTTGTACCAAGTCTTACCATAGGAACTGCTTATTTTAAGGGTATTTTGAGAGAAAGCATTTGATCCCTCAAGTTTTAATACTGGACTTCTCTGGAAAGGTGGTTTTTATAGTGATGGGTCTGATGTATCCTCAATTGGACGCCATCTCTCCATTCATTGACTTAATTTTAGGTCCTTTTCTATGTCAAGCAATGAAAAGAGCTTGCAGGTTTTGTTAATAGTTCCAGAATGGGGCATGTGATGAGTTTTCAGGGAGCTTCCAAACAGAGCTAGGCACTGTGGGAAACTACAACCACATTCAAGGGAGAAGACATCACAGTCTGGCATGTGACGACACCAGGGAAATAATTGTTTTCTCAGCTGCACAGAGATTTTTTCCTGAAAAAACAAAACAAAGAAACACAACTGACTGCCTATTATGAAAGATGGCCAGGTAGACCCCAGTACATTATAATATTATAATATGATGCCTACATGCACATCATAAAGGTGAGTTATTAGAATATAGGCAGCTAGGATCCACTACATGGAGCTGTGCAGAGTCTGCTCAGGGCTGTCAAGGGTTAGGGAGGTAGATATTGGCCAGGTGGGCAGGCATCTTATCTCCCAGGTACCCCTTTACCCAGAGCAGCTCCACATTTTTTCACTTAGTTGAATTTCTCCCTAGTCATTTCTTTGAATAAAGATTTCTGTAGAAAGAAAAAAGTTTGAGCAATCCAGAATTAGGAGCTTCTTTTCTCTCTATGTACTAGGAGAGAAAAAGTGAATTGGAGGATATGTGTATGTAGGTACCATGTTGAAGACCAACTTCCTGGAGAAGAAGTGATACCATCACCATCATGGAAGGGAGATGGGTTTAGGGAAAGCAGCCATGGTGTCCAGAGTGATGGGGGCAAAGTAAAATATGAAAGAACTTCCAGTGACTGGTTGGGAAGGAAGAAAACTATCTGAAGGAAAACATAAAACCTTCATGGGAATTTGTCCATTTTAATCTCTCAGGAAAAGGTAGGACAAAAACAACGACAAAGGAAGTTGTATTGTTTCAGTTCACTGTTGCAGCCGGATACATTAACACTTAGGATCGCAAGGTCTGAGGTGCTAAGACCCAGTGCCGGGCAGAGGCAGCCATCATGGCCCGAGGACACCAGATGCCTGGGCTTCACCCTCCACTTTCCATCTGCAGACCTTCTCTCTTTCACCATGCAGTTGAACTTTCCAGGATTTCAATATTTTTTTTTTCTCTCTTCACAACTTCACCTTTCCCACAGTCCGCCTGAACTCTGCCTCTTGGCATCCCTAGAAGGACAATCCCTGACTACTTCCCCCTTACGGGCTCTGTAGGTCCTGTATCCTAGGCAAGACTCAAGTGATTTCTATCTTTAGCTACCACATGTGTCCCCCAAAAGATTGGCTGAAGTCTGAACTACCACCCCCCGTCCCTCTGAATGTGACTTTATTTGGAAATAGGATCTTTGCAGATGTCATCACGTTAAGATGAGGTCATGTTGCGATTAGGGTAGGTCCTAAACCCAGTGACTGGTGCTCTTAGGAGAAGGTCATGTGAAGGCACAGGGAAGGAGCCATGTGACAGCAGAGGTAGAGTTTGGAGTGATATGGGTGCAAGCCAGGGAAAGGCAAGGTTTGCCAACAACACCCAGAAACTAGGAGAGAACCATGGAACAGATTCTTCTTCTGAGCTTCCTGAAGGAACCAACCTTGCTGACACCTCAATTTCAGACTTTTATCCTCCAGAACTCTGAGGGAATACATTTCTGATGTTTTCAAATCACCCAGTCTGTGGTAATTTGTTACAACAGCTCTAGGAACGAATACATGTGTCTTCATGTAATGGTGGACCTATTTGCTTTGCCAACAGATTGTGGTAAAAAACAAAGCTAAACAAAAACCCCTCTATCACTTTATTCTCCTTTTATTCAGCTGCATCAGATGGGCAGATAAAAACATTAAGAGAAAAAAATGACGAGAATAAAAATAATACCACTCTAGGGAACAGGTGTCTTAGAGTTGAGACCTATTTGGTAAGATAACCCCCATTCTCCATGGGGAGAATTCTCCCCATTCTCCATTCTCTACAAAAAGGGAAGGAAGAAGTTTGCTAAATCAAACTGAACCACCAATAATATTTTCTGATGAAAGATGTCATTAGAGATTCATTTCTCTCGGGCTGCAAACATACACAGCCATAAAAATCCACTTTGAGGTGAATGGGGAAGAGTGGGGTTCTTCTCTATGCTTACTCTGCTCAGTGGTATCTGCTGGATTCTGAAGGATGTACTTTTTGCCTATTGAGCTATGTCTTCCCCCATAATTTACAATGAATGGAAGATCTGAATTGCATATAGGCGTGGGGGCTTTTAAACTCAGTCTTCCAGAAGTTTTTGGTAGCGGGTGACGTTCTCTGAACATCGAAGGCAAGGGTACCAGCAACTGGCCTGAGGAAGGGTGATGGGTTTTGTTTGCATGCGTGTGTGTCTCTCTCTGTCTGTGTCTTCAGACTAATTCCTTTTAGCCCCTCAGCCCGCAGACTGGTGCTCATTTTCATGACTGATCAGGGTTTTAGCTGCTGTTTTCCTAATACATGTTTTTGAAAAAGGAAGTAGCTTATGTGGCAGCACTGTTCTTTTGATCTGTTTGCCTGTCTTAATTCTTTTTGAAGCATCCTTCTGCCTCCCTCTCTGGCTCTGAGTGATTTAAAGGAAAAATCCTGGAGTTTATATGCTCCAAGAAACCTAATGCTCCGAGAAATCCAATAAAGCCCACCGCCAGAATTGTGTTGGGGGCTGAGGGGGTAGGAGATGACCACCCAGAGCGAGAGCCCGAGTGGGAGAGTGTTAAAAGCAAGAAGACATATACCTGTGTGAGGCTGCCGTTGAGTAGGGGACTGCAACCTGTAAAAGTGGGGCTAGACTAACACTTTGAATGTTAAAATATTCCATGTTTTCCATCAGGGAAGTCTGTTCACCCCTCAGTATAATAGATACAAAGTGCTCTTCTTGACCACCCACCCCCACCCCTGCCCTTAGAAGCTTTTGGTTTGAATTCTCACCTCTTAGGAACTTTGTGTTTTTGGATCCTGAGTGATTCAGGGTTTTCTTTTTCCTAATGGTCTCATCAAATCATGATGCCACCTTGATTTCTTTAGTGTTTTTAATAAACCAGAAAACCGAAGCAATCCCCCCGGCCAAACCACTGAGTTGATGTGAAGTGACACCTCCCAAAGCTCATGCTGTTTGCGGTCTTCGTCCTTATTGGTTAGAACTGTGGTTGGGCACTTTCCAAACACATGTTTCTCTGAGTCCTGATGAAAGCCCCATAGGTGAGCGTGGTGGCTGCTATGGCAGGCAGAGAAGGGGAGGAAGCAGAGTTCCCCCAGAGCAGCTCAGAAGAACTCTGGGAGGGATCCAGGATGTTCTCACAATTTTCGTAGAATAATAGCCGCAAAGAAACTTCCTGCAGTTCAGCCCTGTTAAAGGCAACAGGGTAATTGTCCCTGCCAGCCCTCTGACAACCCCCGCTCCTCCCCAGCTGAGATCTAACACTGAACCCTTCATGTGGCTTATTCTGTCCTCTGGTAGCTTTATCAGTTTCATGAGAAGTAGAGAACAACAAGGGTGAAGAAGGAGGGTTAGGATAATTGAATTGCCTTCACCAGCAAGCATGATAAAGAGAAGTAGGGAGTCATCATGAATCTCAGGCTTTGAAATGATTTTTTAAAAAATCCAATTTAAATACAAAATAAGTTTTAATTTCCTAAGTCTTCTAAAAAGTGGTCTGTAGGAATGCCTGGGTGGCTCAGTGGTTGAGCTTCTGCCTTTGGCTCAGGGCGTGATCCCGGGGTCGTGGGATTGAGCCCGCATCAGGCTCCTCTCAGGGAGCTGCTTCTCCCTCTGTCTGTGTCTCTGCCTCTCCCTGTGTCTCTCATGAATAAATAAGTAAAACTGTCTTTTTTTTTTTTTTAAAGTAGCTTGTAAGCAAGCTTCAGTAATAATCACATTCTGGCTGGTAGCCACAAGTGGGAAAGAATGGGACACCCCAGCTGGCCGCAGGGCGTGTTTGTCCATCCCACAAAACTCCCTTCTGGTTTGGCATCACTTTCCCCACCTGGCAACTGCCTGGCTCAGAAGAGCTTCCATCTAGAGTGCTTGGCAACACCCCCACCAGGCATTCCTGATGGTGAAACACCAGACCTGAAGTGGACAGAGTGGTTCAACCGTTGCATTGGCAGTGAGCCTCTTGCCACGTGAGCAACGCTGTGATAACAAGATCAGCTCAAATGTTACTGTAAAAGGTGGACTGTTAGAGTCATAGGTTTCTAAATATTCTGTTATTTATCTATAGTTGGCTTTATTCCCCCCAAAAAAAGGGATTTGAGGAGACTCGCAGAAAATACAACAAATTTAAAAACACAAAAATCTATGGAAGAAAGGAAAGCAGTGTGAGAGAATTCTTAATGAGACTGAACGAGATGGTTTGTCACTGATGCCCTTTGTCGTGATGGCTGCCATCTGTTAAGTAACATTAGCGTCTGTGGTCTGTCTGTACAGAGTGCTACTTGCACGAGTCACAGACTTTGAAGGGAGAGTTGAAGCTTGCTTCGTCCCTTCATAGTGGATTTTTCAGGTATATGGTCAGCCTCACCTAACCGTCCCTGCTGTGCGTCATCAGCGTACTGTTTTGGACCATGTGTTAATGAGCACTGAAAGAGCAGGCCAAAGGGAGCAGGATTCTTTGGGAGTTAAAAAAAAAAAATCAGTTTTATAAAACTAAGCAGGCCATTGTGGAGGTGGATTGGGATGGGGGTTGGAGGGGAGGGCAGACTCATATTAAAATCCTGATATAAAGTTCTAAGTGACGAATAAGAGGCTTAAATACATAAAGAGCGAGGCTAAATTTGGACCAATTTCCTGTGAAATCTCTTGTGTAATATTTTCAATTTGTGCTTGTTTAATGTGGTTTATTTTCCTAAGGTTCACGGTATAGGTTTTAAATTCAGCCTTGACTACACACATGTGTCGAGAGGTTATAAAACGAGAGCCAGCTCAGACCAGTCTCCAACTGGATACCCTTTGGTGGAAAACATTACCTTGCTTTTCAATACCTACAATTTCTTCACAGGCACCGTGTTCGTCTTTTCCCCATCCAGCTCCCCAGCTAGTTTTCCGTCACCTGGTTTCACCAGCATGTGTCTGGTTCCATTAGTTAGTGTAACTAAGGATGCTATAGGGCCCCTTCTATCCAGATCAGAACTCCAGGGCTGTATAGGGCAGGCCTCCCGACCCTTCTGTGAAATCCCAAATTCTTGACACCAAGGGATAATCCTGCCTTTCTGATAAAAATAGAGAAACCACCTTCGGCTCTCCAGAGGGCTCTGATTTGCAGTACAGAATTCGGGTTTTGACTTCTAATGTCCTAGATTATACCTTCTCTAGGATGGGATCATTACCTCTGGAGCGGTAATATTTCTGGTGACTTGAATATAGTACATAGGACCCGTAGTGGGAAATCAGACCTTAATTAAAACTAGATGGGATCTCTGTTGTTCATGGTACTTACTATATCAAACCTTGTATGATAACTCCCTGCTGTGGGTCTATTTCTCTAGGCTTCAAGTCGTTAAGACAAAGATCGTGGTTCATTCATTCGTGTATCTCCTACAACACCTAGCACTTTACATAATACATAGGGCTATATGGGTGAAAGTGTGCTTACCCTTGTGGGTATAGAAGAATTGTGAAGAGGCATCATGTATATGCAGAGTTCCCTCATTTGAACAGTAAGAGATTGATAGGAGAGATAATGAGATACATGTTTTTATCTTTGGGTCGCCTGGGTGGCTCAGTGTCCGACTCTTGGTTTTGGCTCAGGTCCTGATCTCAGGGTGGTGGGATTCAGCCCCGCATGGGGCTCTGTGTTCCTCAGGGAACCTGCTTAAGATTCTCTCTCTCCTCCCTCTGCTCCCTGCCCCACCCCCACCCTGTTTGCACATGCACACTCTCACTCTAAGATAAATAAATAAATAAATAAATAAATAAATAAATAAATAAATAAAGTGTTTTTATCCTCTTTACTACCATTCAAGCAAAATATTTCCATTCATCCAGCCACTTTTTTTCATTCAGCAAACATTGATCAAGAACCTACTTTTTCTGAGGATGTGTAAACCATCCAAGTCTAGGTTGCAGAACCAAGAAGGACTATTTACCGTTCCAGCTCTCATTTCCAACTGCCTGTGTGGCCATGTGCAGTGATGTTGAAATCCTGCATCTTCTCCTTGCCTCTGCTGTGTAGTTGTTTCCTCTTGGCGTGAGAGTCTTTCTCGAGATTGTAGGTCTGGGCTTGAGGTTGTCAAGGAGCCATTCTCCAAGCTGGTTGGTTTCCCTGGAAGGGGCATGTGATTATTGGCTTGTGCTGACCCTCTGACCCCAGATATGTAGTCTGTCTCTTCTCACCTGCCTGCCCAGTTTCTAAAACTCAAGGGTGGTGTCAGGAAACCAGTAGCACAGAAATGTGAGCCTCACCCTGTGGTCACCTTACCGCCTGACATTCCGTTGCGAACGTTTTCAAATATGAGAAGCTTAAAAAATTACTATCTAGATTTTACTATTCTACTTCACTGTACATGCCTTATCATATATTTATACAGTTATCTGTCCCTCCATTCATATATCAATCCATCTTATATTTTGAAGTATTTCTCTTTTTTTAAGGTTTTATTTATTTATTCATGAAAGACACACAGAGACAGGCAGAGACATGGGCAGAGGGAGAAGCAGGCTTCCTGCAGGAAGCCCAATGTGGGACTCAATTCTAGGACCCTGGGATCTGCCGAGCTGAAGGCAGATGCTTAATGGCTGAGCCACCTAGGTGCCCCCCAAAGTGAATATTTTGTATGATCAATGAACTTCTGAGGAAATACTGAACCATGTGCTTCTCCCCCCGCCACCCCCCACTGTTTTAATGGAAAAGAGCACTGTGTAGCCTCCACTGAGAAGTCTACTTTTACCTCAGACAGAATAATCACTGAATTTTCCTCACACTATTCCTATCCTGTGTCCCCGGAGCCATGCCTTAGTAAGGGAAGAGCCATGACCAAAGGATATCATGTTTCCTCTACATGGTTCCCAGGGTTTCCTTTGAAACTTGAAGTCACAAGGTGGTTTATTTTTGGCTTAGGCTCCATACCATCCCTTCAAGCATACCATCCCTTCAGGAGTCTTCTTGGCTTCTCCCCTCCATTGCTTTCACGTGCTTAGATCAGCCACATGTTTGCCTGATTTTTCTTTCTCCTTTCCTCCCAAGCCTCACTGTTCATGGTGGCTTGTGTGGTACCCTGCTTGTAATAGTCAGAAAACATTTGTAGACTTGCTGAAGTCATGTGATTATTTCTTGGAAACCTACATAGGGGAAGTTCAGCTCTTCCTGGGAACTAAACGACAGTTACTTCTTGCTTCCTCTTGCTTTCAGAAATGATAAGGGGAAAAGTTAGAAGCTGTGGAAGCTCTTCCAGAAGGTGGACAGGGTCCAAGGAAGACTGGCCACAAAATACCATCAAAAGGGACCAAAAGAGGGACCATATGAGCCTAAAGCCCTCTTCTGCTGAATCAGAAAAGGACAGACATGAGGCATAATTGATTGTGGGGTGGAGGGAAGAGAGGAAGGTGGCAACTCTGACATGTCATTAATACTGTATTAGCAATTTCCCAGCCCTTTGTGCTCTGGGGACATGCGTGTTCTGTGTGTGCCAGACACTAGCTAGGTCAGCACTATCGAAGAAGCCCTGAGACAGTATGCTGCCATCTCCACTGAGCTGAGTTCAGATGGTCACAAGTGGGATGGAGTGTGGGATTGCGTGGGCAGCACTGGTTCTGAAACTAGAGTTGGAGCAATTCGGATCCCTCAGCCCCTTCAGCTTAGTCTTATCAGATCAGGCCATCACGGAGCAGATAGACAGGTAAGTCTCGGGGACCTCTGAACCCAATTAAAGTTATACCACAAAGAAATCAAACTCATGTGGTTTGCATTTCAGAAAGCTACATTTGGTGGGCTGTTCCTGTTTTAATTCGGTAACCTAATGCAGACCATGTGAACATTTGAAACGCTTTTAACAGTTAAACCAGCTCAAATAACACAAAACCAGAGCAGCAATAAAGAATGAATTAAAGCTGATTGCAACTGTGGCCAACATAATTTTTTTCTTGCAAAGAACTTGGAGGGGGGAATAGAATGCAGGACCAGTGGGGGTGAAGAGACCAGTACCCCCACTTTCAACTTTGAGTAAAGCACTGGGCACTTTGACTTCTTTTATTTCTTGAGTAAATGTTTGAAACAGATTAATTTAGAAGGTGTACTTAAATCTTGAAGGGATTTTGGATGAAGGAGCAAAGAGGGTTGACATCCTTTAGAACTGATAGCGTGGTCGTTAGTAGCTCTGTCTAAGACAGTTAGCTCAGTGGGCAAGGGCCTGGTGCTAAACCTACAGAGGTCAAGAGTTCATTCCTGCATGGGTCACTTAGCCTCATACTGAAGGAGATGGAGCAGCAAACCTGTTTGAGTACCATAGCCCATACTCCCCACATGTGTACAAAGGGTGACCCAGCAATGAGAAGCCCAGATAACAGTAGCATGTCCTGTGTACCAGGCACTGTTCAAGATGCACCCAGTGCCACATACCTAACCTAGTTGCTGAATCCCTCTGTGCCTCAGTTTTCTTATCCTTAAAATGGGCATACAGTTACAATCCCTACTTTATAGTTGAGGAGACTGAGGCACAGGGAAATTGAGTTACTTCCTCAAGATCACATAGGTAATAAAATGACAGGGGTAGTATTCACACCCGGGTAGTCTGATATGAACAAGATCAGCACAGCCATAGTCTACTGCTCTAGCAAGCTAAACATCCCAGAGACAAATCCAATTGCTGCTGATGAGAGCAAATGGCATGAGCCTCAACGTGAGCTCTTTGCTTCCCACCAAGAGAGGCTTGACCTCAGTGGTAACACATCCAGACTCACTACAGTGTGCAGTGTATGCTTCCCAATCATCGTTCCATTCGTGCTGGTCGAATTGCAATTTATACACTCATAGAAGATGCCTCCAGAAGAGTGATTGTGTGGTCCATCTGTGGATAGAGAAATTTCTGTGAATAAAATTTAAAAGCAATGGTGAAAGTGCGTGGGATTTACTTCCATGTAATTCCAGGCACTTGATGGGAGAGCCCTGGAGAATGACAGATGCAGCTTGGTCCCAACCCTGTGATATGTGCCACAGGTAACAACTAACCGCCTGCCATTTCCCAGAATGTGCTGACTTTGTCAGAGATCCAAAGAAATAAGGGAGTAAGGACCCATTAATTTTGGATCCATTAGCGACAGAAAGCCTGCCAAGTAGGAGGGAGTAAAGCTACAGGAAGAAATTTTATTCGCAGCCACCTGAGAGGTTATCACCAGCAGCAGGGGAGCTGAGTAATCAAGGGTGGGTGAAGGGGCTCCGCTGAGCCCCTGAATGCAGGTTTCTTCCCAAGCAGTGGGAAGCCAGTTTGTGGATCACTTCTGCACGCAATGCCAAGTTCATCTGTCTGACTCTGGCAAACACTCCTCTCCAGGGTATGAGAAGTCTGCCACCTTTCTCCTTATACAGTGAAAACTGGTATCAGTGTTGGCCCCTTGAAACCCCAAACAATACTGAAAATTGTAAAGTATAAATAAAAAGGTAAAGTTTATCAGTGGTTTCTTTTTCTTAACCTCATAGATAAGGTCAAATGGTTAATTGAAGTATCTTAGACTAGGTAATTATTTTTACAGCCCTGTTCTGTTATTAGAGGGGAGAAGTGGATTCAGACACTCAGTGAATGTGATGCCTGTTTGACTTAAGGTAAGGGAAAATCTGGTTACCGCCCTCTACAACTCTGGTTACAAGGATTACAGCCCACTTAACTCTCTTTAAGGCCTGGATAAACATAGACTGCCTAGTCTCCAAAACATTCCTCAGGTTATTGGTCTAGTTACAATGAACTTTCTAGAAAATTTTTCAATGGGTTCTCCTGATTTCCCCAGGCCAACCCTGCCCTCTTTCTGTAGCATGCCTGCATGGCTTTTAACATGTCACTTACCCAGATAGATTGGATGCATCGTGTACCTGGAGCTCAATAGACAATAAGTAAAGAATTTTTGAAGAGTGCCTGGTGAATAGAACAAGACAGAATAAGAACGCTGATTAACATTAAGGATATAAATTCATTTTCTGTCTCATAAAATTTTTTTCATATCAGACTCTGTCTCAGCATCTACTTTCAGACAACCCAACCTGTCACAGGATCCATCATACATATGAGGCCCAGCTAACCAAATCCTTACATACAAAGAGTTTTCAATTAAGTCTTCCTCCTTACTCTGTTTCCTCTGCTAGAACTTAAAATTTCTGTTCAGCAGCTTCTACAAGCCACTCCAGTTGTATAAGGACACAACATTCTCTGAACTTCAGATGGTTCAAGGAACACGAATTGCCAAAGATCTCCTTACGCTCTACTTCAGCCCTTGAGCATCCTTCAATTTTTTTTAACTCATCATTCAATAAATATTTCTTGAGCACCTCCACCCTCCAACCCCCATCCGATGTCTATGCTCTCTATGAAAAAATAAGTTTTATATGTTATACGTATATATTTTCATATATATTTCGCATCTATAAAGCCACACAAGGTTTTATAGATGCAAATAAATGATACAAATATATTGTATATATTGATTTATTTCATTTTATGTGCCAGGCACCGTGCTGGCCTCTGTGACAAATAATGGAGAGAAAAATAAATCGACATGATCACAGAATACATAGTCCCATGAGAGGGTGATGAGCGTTAATGGAATATTTATACAAATACCTTAAAATTGTAACCCTTTAAAGTACAAAGGTCTGTTGTTATGGAAGCATCTAGTAGAGGAGCTTGACTTTGCTAGGATGATCAGGGAAAATTTTTCTGAAAGTGTTTGGAAGTTGGGGTTATCACCATCCCATAGTATAAGCTCATTCAAACTTTAAGGATGGTGTTGGAGAATGTCTATCTTTCTAAATGGATGAATGGCCAATCAGTGGTCTAATTTGAAATAAAGATTTAAATAGTTCAACATTTCTTTCTGCTTCCACCTCAAGTCCCATGGTGTACCCACTTTCTTTGGTGGGTTCTGCTTATGTCTCACACTTTATATAGCAAGCACCCAGCTGTGCAAAAATGATAAATCACTTTTAACTTTAGCCAAAGTCTGAACAAAAAGAAGCCTCCTCTTTCTACTTGTCAACCCTTCCCACCAACATGGTCTTAATTTCAAAGCTGGTGATGAAGATTGAACATGGAAAAAGGTCTGGCTTATGGCTCTTTCTTTTGGCAGCAGCAACCTTGGGAATAATTTAGAGATCACATTTCAGACCTATTTTGCACACCATCAAAGCAAAGGGGATAGGAACTGATGCTTTTGAAATTGGAGGGGCCAGGCCAGTTTTCATGTTACTCTAGTTGAAGTTCTCTGGCGTCACAAGTTCAGCAGACGGATATCATACGCCTACTTCTGGTATGGTGTTCTGGGTTCCTTGGGAAATATGATCCTTGGCCTCACTTTCATCGTGCCTACCACAGCGTTTAGGCCAAGACCTCCTAAATCACAACGTCATGCAACCCCCTCAACCCAGTGGACCTAAGCATTGGGATTTCAACGACCCCTCCCAAAGGGGCCACCTTTCTAACTGGAGATTCTTCTCAGAGACGATATGGTATAATTTTTATGAGACTTTGAGGTGTGCAGCAGCTCCATGGAATATGATGAGTGAATATTCCCCTAAATCAAAGGATGAGTGAGTACTCCCCCAAATCGCTTTTATTAAATATTCGTGCAGCCAAGCCAATGGGAGCAAGATAAAGGTGATCACTTCAAAGTCAGAGATGCTCTGAATAAAGCAAACGGAAATTTTACTCTTTCCAAAGGGCAAAGAAGAGGAGCCAACCACCCTGAATATTTCAGCACTGAATTTCTTGAATTGCATATATTATAAGAAAAGTATGAACTGCCCTGCAACTTATTTCCATAACAGCACTCTGGGATCCAAAAGAAGTGAGTCACAGATGCTTAGAAGCATCTCAATTGCTCACTTTGAACAGTTCGTATTAAATTATTGAAAGGAGGTGCACTTGAATTGTTTCTTCCCATATCCCTATCCAGCTAAAACAAGTTCCTTTGCCACATATGTAGTCTTTTGAATGGGTTAAGAACATGAATTTGCAATGGTGTGGACCGGGGTCTAAGCCCTGGCCTGGCCAAATAACTACTATGTGACCTTGACATGCTCACCTTCTCCATGCCTCAGTTACATCATCCCTAACATGTGGATAATAGCAATCAATTCACATAGCTGTCATCAGAAATAAATGAGATAATGCCTATGTAAAGTATTTAACATTATGTCCATTATAAGGACTCAAGAGCCTTCACTATTATTATTATTGCTACTGTTAATAGCATGTGATGGTGATTTTCAGTAAAAAGGATCCCAGTTTTGCCTAATAACTAATAAGTCTCAGAGCCAAGATAGCACCCAATGATGCTGATCCCTGCACACTCACTGGTGAAGTTTGCACTGGGACCAAGGCCATGATTAAGTATGAAACCTGAAATGCATGATGTTCTAGCCTAAATTCAAGAATGTGGCTAATGGATAGTTGAACCTTCTTGAGTCAAAGTCGGAAATTACTGGATCCATTATCTCCTTGGCAGGATAAGCAGTGCAGCTCTTTTCCTTTCCCAATTACAAAAATGCATGTTGAAGCAACAATCCTGATACCAAGGGTTGGATGAGTATGAGTTGCATGAGGTCTTCCATTTGACCCTCTGTTATTGCTTTCTGATGAAGTGTAGACATTAGGCCACCAGGAATAGGCATTCTCTCAGGAGCAATACAAGAGAAGAGCACACCTCTTTGCAAATGGAAAGCTGATCTCTTGGTCCTGCTTACTCTATCACAATAGTTTTTCAGATGTCCACTGGGGACTCTGAATGATATGTCATTTCCAGTTCATTCTCTACCAATAAAATGTGATAACAATACCCTTAGGAGTTTTTAGAGAGACTTGATGCCAGATCAGGAAAGATAAAGAGTGGACCTGGAGGATCTGGCCTATATGCAAGTCATATTCATGCAAATAATTTTTGGAAAAATCTAACTTGGATTTTGGATGTTTCTTTTAATTTGATGTCTGACCAGATTGGTGGGGAGTGAATAGCCTATTCTTAGTCCCATTTGAGGACTATATCAACTACCTCAACTCTGGAGACACCTCAGCCCCCTGACTTTGATGAACCACAGCTTAGCTGAGTCTTTCTGGCTCTGCTTAGGGAGGATTCCCAGCCTGAGTGGGAGTAAGGATGGACTACAAGGCATGGGAGAGCAAAACAGCAAGGAGAAAAAATATGCCTCATCAGACTCTCTTCCACTGGAGGGAAAGTAGACAATATTTGTTCATTAATTTGAATTCTAAGAAGGTGGGAAAATGAACTTAGAATTATATTTCTTTGTCAAACTGATGTTGACTTCCCTCTGAAGGAAAAGGCAGGACAGAGAGCTTGAACTAAGATTTATTTATTTATGAACTTGCACTTTATGAGTCATGTCATTTAAGAGAAGATGCATAAAAAGAATAGGTAATCATTCTGAGGTTTAGCAGAACCTTTTGTGTGTGGCAAAATGTTTTTAAAGCTACCCTTGGGAAAAAAAAATAAAGCTACCCTTGAGTCATCATGGGATACTTGGCCCATGAATTATTTCTGTGGTCATTAGACTTAATTGAAAAATTATCACAACTTCTCATGATGCATTTGGTCACTCCTTGTCTCAAGTTAATTAGCACTGGTGAATCCATTAAACTGGTGTAATATCACTCACTCCTAACACAGAACTAGCATCTGTGCATCTTGTGGACCAAACTCTCTCACCAACCCACTGTCCATCATGACCTTATCTGAATACTGCTCCCTCTGTAGAGTTAGCCATTCCATGCAGTGACCTGAGAGTGTTAAGAGGAGCAACCTAGGTATAATTGGTGAGTTTTTCCTGCAGAGTTTAAGGGGATATTGGAGCACCTGGATGGTTCAGTCAATTGAGTGTCTGACTTTTGATTTTGGCTCAGGTCATGATCTTGGCTTTGGCCAAACCACATTTTGAGCTCTGTGCTGAGCGTGGAGCCTACTTGAGATTCTCTCTCTCTTTCTTTGCCTCTCCCTGCTCCGCCCCCCCGCCCCCTGCAAAATAATAATAAATAAAAAATAAAGGGGGTCTTGGTGTGAAGTAGGGCAGGATTATTTTTATGCTCTATGGTATATTTTAATGGAAAGACATGTCTTCATTTTTTTAAAGTGAGGGATATTTCACATTATTATTATTAGTAGTAGTATCTTAAGTGACTTAGAAAAGTCAAATAAGACTCATAGTTTTGCTGACCCAGTATGATCTGATACACAATGTCAATATTCCTCTTCTTTTGTGGACTGACAGATTTCAATGAAAATTTTCTGTATGGAAAAGATGCTTGCTTTCATACAGTAAATTACATGAGATTAGAAACATTCCCTTTTCTTCAAACTGTGTTGGCAATTTGATCTGTAGGAGGTGATTGAAGCTCCTGCTTTGAACTAAATTACTACAGCTTAAGTCTGTCTCTTAAAGTTTCCATTTTAAGTTTATTTGAAGTATATACAGGAAAGATGAGAGAGAAGGAGAGTGATTGAAACAAATATCCTGTATCATCTCACATTTTATTTGGAATGTCCTTCCTCAAATACTGCTAATTATCAAAGATGTGAAAATAAGCTCATAAATACATATTCTTGGGTTTTATGCTTACCTATTAATTAAAAACTCAACTGGTGAGGATGTCTAGAAGTATTAAAGTAATTTGATAAGATGATATTTGCAAGCATCTTGGTCTGATGTTAAGATGAGACTGTAATTTGGGGAGAGGGGGGATGTATTTGGAAGGTCTTTTATGGATTCTTCATCTATCCAAAGTAGATACCCCATTGCACAGCATGGCCTCTATAAAGATGAGTCCCTAAGTATATACTGAAATATGATGTCCATAGCTCTGCACTATTGCAAATTAGTAAGGTTCTAAAATCTGTTTTTGTCTTAGGCATGAAGAACTTTGATTCTTAAAGTTCCAGGACAGGCCCAGTTTTTCTGTATTGTTTTAGTGAGAACTTCTTTCTTTGATCAGCATACTGTCCTTGTAAGGCAACAGACACATCATGAATACTGAGTCAATGCTCAGATGTAGGAATAGTTCCACAATGATCTTTAAGATACCTATCATTTGGGGACACCTGAGTGGCTCAGTTGGTTAAGCATCTGCCTTGCCTTCAGATGGGGATCCCGGAGTTCTAGGATCAAGCCCTGTATTGGGCTCCCTATTCACTGAGGAACCTGCTTCTCCCCCCTGCCCCTCACCCTGCTCATGCTCCCTCTCACTATCTCATTCTCTCTCTCAAATAAATAAAATCTTAAAAAATAAAACATATCATCTGCCCTTTTGTGATATGACCTGCCTCTATAGAAATGCCATCTACAATTTAATTTCTGCTTCTTGTGAAGTTCACAGAGAAACAATAATTGAGTTATTAAAAGGGACCATGCCATGTTATGAGGGTGGGGACTGAGGTGTTTGTGACAAGGAGCTTGTCTATAGGAGCGGGGAGTTTGGTGAAGGGTACAGGTCACCCTTGTATTATAGTGATGCCTGCCTCCTCCTTCCTTTCTGCCTCCCGCCAGCTCTATATCTCACCCTTTATATCCTCTGTGTCCCTAGACCTGCCTTGGATCCTCTCCTCCTTGCCACTCACTTCTCCTTCAGTTGCCTAATGTGCCTTGGTAGTTTGGAAAGAAAATGCTATTTGAATCCAGGTGTTGCTGAATAGGAAGTAGAGAAGCAGTGCAAAACTACCTTGACATATCCTTGGTGTGCCCAGCCAAGCACCCATTGGAAGACTTAACACTGATCAGAGCAGCTGTGTGAAGATGAGACAGGGGGCCTCATCAGCGGTTTAATAGAGGCAAAGTTTTTTTAGCATATTTTCCTGAGAATCCCTTTGTAATAAAACTCACTTTTGCAGGCAAATGCCCATGTTTGTTTGATGTAATTATATGAGAACCAAGCATGATAGGGAGGGGATGGAGAGAAGTTACTAGCTAATACATGTTTGTGTGAGAGAAAAATTTTTGCAGGCTAGACAATCTTTCAAGGCTTTTGTTTGTTTCAAGATTTGGTGTGAGGCAAAGGCAAACTTTTCATATTTATATCTTATTACACATGAAAGGTAAAATGTGAAAAAATAGTACCATTAGCACTGTTCACATTGTATGAAAGAAAGCCAAAAGTGTGAGGGACAGGCATGGGAGCTATCAAAAAATATTTTCAACACATATCTTAGGGTCTTTAAATATGTGTCTCCTCTAGAGTAGTTATGGGACTCAGTAACACACAAATAAATAGTTCAACCCAAATTAACATGTTTCAGCTAAGAGTTTTAACAGCTTCTTTGCCTTCACACACACCCCACCCCCTGCTGGCTAGAGTTTCTGTAAAGGGTGATTTCCACCAACACAAGCTTCACATTCTTTCCTCTTCCTCTGTCTACTTTTTTCTTGGATGTATCCAATCCAAAATGAGGGAACTAAGGAACCAAAGGAAGAGAACAGATAAAATATCCAAGACTGGATTATCTCCCTTCAAATAATCACCATGTTGGTCTTCATCTTGGAGGATCCTTAAAACCTTCTTTCATCTCTCTGTATTTGGGAGGAGAGGAGGTGATGCTTGGATCTATGTAGTAAACTTTAATAGATGCTTTCTTTTTTAGTGTATGGGGGGTATGCTATAGGACTTGTTCTAGAGATGTAGAAGATAACAATAAGAAAAGAAAAACCATGAGAATAGGAGCAATATGAAACAAAAATGGGAGGAATGGTTGAAAGCAAGAAAGAGCATTTGACAAACTGGACCAACAGGGATGCACTCTTCAAAAGTGGCAAAGTAGTGGAGCACCATGTTGGAGGTAAATGTGGTAGAACCAATCCCCTTGGGTTTGAATCCATCATTTGGTAAATATAAGACTGGGAGAAAGGTGCGTAAATCCCTCCCACACACCCATGTTTCTTTATCTGTGAAATGGAAATTATGATAGAAGCAGTTTGAAAGGATATTTGTAAAGAATAGAGGAGTTAGTCCACAGGCATTGGACATGCAGCACTTGCTCATATGCATGATATCTTAAGGGCTTAAAATGACAGAAAAAAGGAAGACAACTCTACACTCAGAACTGCTAGTTCCAGTGGAAATATTTCAGTGCATAAAATGGCTGACAAGTTAAGCAAGGCAGATCAAAAGTGCAGATCTCAGTGCTCCTGGAGATTGTTAGTTCAGTTCATCTATCTGGAAAAAACAAACAACTATTTCTTCAAATTCTGGACTCTATGAAGATCATGGAAGCATAACTATAGTTAAATGACCAAATAAAAGTCCAGGATAAAAAGTTGTTTGGGGAGAAAGTCTTTGATAGAGGTGTTTTTAGTCTTTCTTGTTTTGTTTTAAATCCAATAGAAGTATTGTGTATATGGATGCATGTAATAGAATTACAACAATATATTGAGAACTTCATATGGTCACCAAAAGGTAAAAGCCATACATGAATGCATAATATTCTTGTATAATCAGAGATAGATTTGTGCATAGATTATGGTATGACATATTTTCCTTCATTAAAGATGAGTTGTTTCTAGTATAAAGAAACTAATTTGGTTTGTGTCAGAACTCACAAATTTAGGCTGTTGTAAAATAAAGATATGTTTCCAAATGTCCTTCAGCAGGTGAAGAGTTAACCAAACTGTGGTACATCCATACCATGGGATATTAGTCAATAATAAAAAGCAATTAGCTATTAACACACACGATAACTTGGATAGACTTCATTCAGAAGTATAGTTAATGAAAAAAGCTAACCTCAAAATATTCCATACTGTGTGATTCCATTAATATCACATTGTTGAAATGACACACTTATAAAGATGGAGGGCCAATTAGTGGTCGCTAGGAGTTAGGGTTGGTGAAAGGGCTGGAGGTGGCTATAACAGGGTATCATGAATAATCCTTATAGTAATAGAACACCTCTGTATCTTGATCATAGTGGCAGCTACACATGTTAGATTTCATGGAGCTAAACACCCACACACATATACATACATTCACACACACAATAAGTGCATGTAAAACTGATGAAATAAATTCTGTGGATTGTACTACTGTCAATTTCCTGGTTTTGATATTGTACTATAATTATGCAAGATGTTACTGTTGGAAGAAATTGGGTAAAGATAGGAATGAGCCTCTCTGTACATTTCGCTTTCTGTGAATCTGTAATTATTTCAAAATAAAAAGTTCAAAAATCAAAGGTATATTTATTTCTAATTTGATTATCACTTTGTTGATTTCCACAATACTACCATGACAAGATAAGGTAATTCTGTTGCAGGCACCTAAGATAATCACTTAAAAGACCGACTGACTGACAGCTCTTTGAATATGAACATCTTAGTGGTCTGTAACTGCGTACTACTCCAAAATTCATAAATTCACTATTTTCCCTTGCTACTAGATGAAGAGTCAGTGACAGAAACCTTTATGTGTAATTAGGCAGAGTCTAAAAAACATGCAGAATAATTTTTCCACGGCCTTTGAGAACTTGGCCAATATGACCCAGTATGTTTTCTTTTGATCACAGCCTATCTGTTGGAGGCCTTTTGATCACATTTAAAGAGGCATTGGGCAGTCCCTCATCTGAGTCCTTGTTCCATGTAGTACCAGCTCCCTTATCACTATTCCTGTAAGCTTCCTATCTCAACCAGATGACAGAACAGGGAGGAGATGCATTTGGTGTGCAGTAGACTGCTAAGAACTTGGGCTCTCCAACCAGGTGGAAGTTGTCTCAAAGAAGGTCTTTGTTGGCAGTGGCCGCTAATGAGCAATGACTGCAGTCTGAATGTGTGTGACATCCTGGTGTGGGAGTTTGTATTTAGCTTGTAGATCTTCCAAGGAGTGTGATGTTTTTGAGGAATAATAGTTGATTTGTCTAGGGCCCTTTCTGCCCATATTTTGGATTTGGATTTTGGATTTCTTTTTTTCCATTCTGGTTCAAAACCTGGTAAGCTTACTGAACATGTGATTTATGCCCCTATCTTTTAGTTAGTTGGTTAGTCTGTTAGTTAGCTGGTAAGTTACAGCCAGATGTGCTTTTAGTTTAGAAAAGAGAGGCTGGAAGATTTTGCTGTGGATTTAGGGGTCTTTAGGTAATTTGTAAATGTGTTCACAGAGGTCTAACCATTGTTGATATAAGGAGGAATGTGTCCTCAGGAGATCTGCTGCCGAGAGCTGGATTGTTTCACAAGTTTAAGGGCAGTGCTTACGTCAGAATGCATGTAGCGTACATTTATAGAGAGGTGTGCATAAAAGGGTGCTAATCCTCTGCATTTGTGTGACATTTAAAAAGTTTTGAAGCCATTTCATGTGAATCTTTTTGTTATCTAAACCCAGGTAGGGCAGGTATGACACTCGCTGCCTACTTTTTTTTTTTTTTTTTTTTTTTGACCAATGCAGAACAAAAGGCTTGGAAGGGTCATGACTAATTCAAGGGCCCCAACTCAGAAAGTGAGGAATCAAGGACTAGTTATAATTTTTTTATTTTTGTGCTCTTTTCACCAGAACCTCCTGCCTTTGCACACATCTCGATACCAAAGAAATATGATAAATTCTGTTTCTTCTTTTTATTGGCTTTAAATATTTGAAAGAATCTGTGTTTATGGTGAGATCTGGGTTTATTTTCTTCCATCAGATGCTTACGTGGCTGAGAGACTGGACTTGAGAAATATCAATGAAGAGATCATTTTTATGGCCATTGATCTTTTGAATATATGGTTCCCTATAGAACTAGGTACTAGAGGGCAAGACTGCCTACTAAGTAGTGCTTGATACCAAGTTACCATTCAGAAAAATTAAAACTTTCTTTTAAATATTCATTCTGTGTTAGTGGTTTGATTAACCTACTCCTTGGCTCTTTCATTGGTCAGATAATCTGTCCAATTAAGGAACTATTGCTCTGTCTAGGTCATGAATTTGACAGATAATTTTACACTAAATGATAAATAACAAATATCAAATGAGTAAATAAATAATACAGTAAAATAGGAAGATAATAAAAGTCATGAGTATAGCCCTCTCTGCAGTTCTTCTCAAGATATATCATGTTGGTTGTTTTTTTAAGTTTTGTGCCTTAGTTTTTTTCATCTATTACAACACCATTGATTAAAATAATCCTATCACTGGGATTTAAGTTATTTTGTTTGAAGTGGAGGGGTTCTTAATGACAAACATGTAATTGTAATATTACAAACATATGTAATTGTAATATCAATATGTAAATTGATTTATTACTTGCATTATGCCCCAGGACCCTGGAAGAATTAATATATTCTCTTCCAATCATTATGTGGGAGCAGCTTGAGGGAACACAGAACCCAAGAGCTGATGTTTATATACAGTTAGGACACAGAAAAATGTATGCCTTTTCTCAAAAGAAAAAAAAAAGTTGAGTCACACAGGAAGGTCTTGAAGGATATCAGGAGGAAGACTAGCCTAATAATTTTGATAATTTGGATTCTTCTAATGCTGGGATGGTTTATATAGAAGAGTATCAGGTCCAGAGAGAACTGGATATTATACACAACCCAAAATACCCTTGCATGGTCCTAATAAGGAAAAGGAATTATTCATGTTTGGTGTTAAGTGTTGGCAAATGAAAATTTCTAATTTGTAAACCCAGAAAAATTCTACTTTAGGAGAGAATATTGATTGATTCAGAAATAAGTAATCCATAATTGCTTTGTACTTTTGTATTTTGGCTAAATTCTTCTAGATACTGTAAGAAAACCCACCTCTACCTCTGGTTGCATCATCAAGCATTTATCTTGCATCTACTTGGTCAAAGATAAAATACTTCAAGGCATGTGTGGGAAAGAGCATCCAAAGGGTCTTCTTCTTTTTCTATTTTTGGCCATTATGCTTGGAATTCCCTTATTCTAAAAATATCTTTTTGGGGAATCCCAAACAATGTACTAAAATTAATACCCCAAAAGGAAATGAACTGGAATTGACCTTTGCTGCTTCCTGCTCCTTGTTTCCTGCTATTTTAGCGACTTTCTCAAAAGTGGCAACCGTCCATCTCTGGTCTTGTTATCGGAGTCAAAGCTGATTTCCTGACCATGAGACACAGGAGTGAGGGGCATAGGGCTTTGAGCAAAATGATGGGTTTGGCAAATGGAGATTAGAAATGCCAGACACAGAAGAATGCATTCAGTATGATTCTACTTCTATGAAATTCTAGAACAGGCAAGATACTCTGTAGAGAAAGAGAGCATGTCAGTTTCCTAGAGTAAACTGGTAGGAAAAGTGCAGGAGAGAACTTTTGTAGGGATAGAAATGTCATATCTTGATTGTGTTGGTGGTAACAAGTATAGATGCCTGCTGAAACTCAACAACTGTACACTTGAAATAAATGTTAAATAAATTTACATTTAATTAAAGTAAATCACTTTAATAAAAATTAAATTTGAAATAAATTTTTACAATGAAATGGATTTGATTATATATAATTTATATCTCAGTAAAGTTAGTTTTTTAAAAATTGTGATTAGAATGCAATTTGAAAAGCATTGCTACCAACTCCCTGCTTGTTCTTTAATTTTGTCTTTAGTTCAAAGGACTTGACAATATTTTGGGACAATATTTTGATAGCAATAACTACTTTTCATGTTTTATAAGGTTAAGATGTCCATGCAATACCACTGAAATATAATTTATCTCACAAAACAGGATTAAGTAGAAACTTAATTAGAGGTGTTTACATTTTATTCCTCAAGATATCCCTTGCCTGAGGGTAAAACAATTTTTTGACTTAAAAATATTATTTATATATTAATTTCATTGTTGTCTTGCTAAGGGTGAATAATTACCTCACAAACTATCCCCATGTCCTCTCATTCAAATTGTATACCTTTGTATGACCTTCCTGGAGGACACATTTAGTGTACCTGCTTGGGTTTTGTCTGAGAATAGCTACTCATCCTTGGAAAAGGGTTCTCAACAAGCAGTCTTGGCTCATATTCATTTGCCCCCGGCTTCTCCACTACAAAATGTTCCTAATCAGAACTGTTCTTTTTAAGCCTTTGCGAACTTTGTTAGATGGAGCGTGGCTTTTTACAGTCCATATGCTCATTTTTCTCTTCTGTCTTGAGAATATCATCCTATGTTACTCATATATGGTAGTAAGAAACAGTGATTTATTTTGTGACAAATTTAATGATCCTTTTGAAAAACTAGATTATGATTTCTCTAGCTAGACTTTAGAAGCAAATATAAAAGCAAATGTATAACTTTTCATAGCCTTGCAGATCCATTTTCTGATTATCTTGATGGACCCGTTTTAGGGATAGTCTAGCTAAATGACAACCCTTTGACTAGTATTTTAAATATCTGAGCTTCAAAAAGGTATATGCACCCTCATGTTCATTGTGACATTATTTACAATAGCCAAGGCATGGAAATGACATAAGTGTCCATCGATGGATGAATGGATAAAGATACACACACAGAGAGACATGCATAGTGGAATATTATTCAGCCATAACAAAGAAGGAAATCTTGTCATTTGTGACAAATGAATGAATCTCAAGGGCGAGTAAAATAAGTGAAATAAGCCAGACAGAGAAGGATAAATACCTTGTGTTCTCACATCAATGTAAAATCTGGAAAGAAAAACCAAACTCAGAGATACAGAGAACATACGTTCTCTTTATGGTGATTGCCGGAGGCAGGAGTAGCGGTTGGGGAGTAAGAGGACCAAAATAGATGAAAAGTGGTTAAAAGATACCCCCCAAAATTGTAGTTTGAGGATAAAACTAACCTAGACATGTAAAGTGTGGGGGCATAGGACTGAATGTAAGGGGAAATAGGAAAGAGGAAAGACCTTGTACAGGGTGTCCTTTGAGTGGGAGCAAAACAGTGTGTACCTACATGAACTGGAGGCATATGAGGCCTTCTAGGAACTTCCAGGGGAAGGAAAAATACCAGGAAGAGCCAATCCCTAGAAAGAGACTGGATTTACTTTTTGAGAAAATTAAACCCATTTCAATGGAAATCTTAAACTAGGTAAGATCTCCAAGTTTGAATGAAGTACACAACCCTGAGTTACTTGCAGGATGAAAGTCTGGAAGTCTGGTGCATCGAAAAGGAAGTGGCCTAATGCCTTTTTATTTGCAAAACCAGGAAATGGTAAAGACCACTGACTTACCCAAAAGAAGACCAGTGCCCATAGGTTTTTTTTTATGATGTGCATACTTGAAAAGGTATTCTCCTAACAAAAAAAAAAAAAAAAAAAAAAAAAAAAATCCAGACTTGGGATTTGGCTTGCTTTTAGAGCTCACAGCAGTACAGTTAAACTGAATTTCTCTTCCTCCCTCTGGCTTCCTTTGTTTTTCTCCAGACTTTGCCCTTTGAAACAAACACTGAACAGCACAGGACATGGTATTTCCTGGGTAATGTCATTGGCTGTGAGCTTTGTTTATTAATCATGACATTAGGGCATTGAGAGATCTTATATGGCTTCCTCTTGTACCATACAGACTTCATACACATGTACACACACACACACACACACACACACACACAAAGTCCTTTTGCCCTGCATTTTGCTTTGTGTCTTTCCTCACTCTTTAAGACAAAGTGGGACAAGGACTGTTTTTTCCCCTTATGTATGTGTATGTGAGTCATAATTTTCTGTTTTTTTTCTCTTTTCTTTTGGTTGTGATTTTTTGATAGTGGTGAGGGGTAGAGGAGTATAGATAGAGAAGACTTCAGTGGTAAAGGCCAGAAAGATCCTTTTGACAATAACATAAATGTGATTTTTTATCTTATTTTTTAAAACAGAGGTTGGAGGGGGATATTAAGGGGGAAGTAGGGTATAATTGAAATCGCTAACTAGCCTATGGTCAGAGCCAGGCTAGAATTTAAGGATGCTGCTCTAAAACTTCATATTATAGCAATCCTAGCCTCACTGCTTTCCTGGCCTCTGCCTTTACTTCCTCCCCACAGCACAGCATATTGAACATGCTACAATCCTGGGTGTAAAGACTTATATCAGTGACCCCGAAACTATTTTAGAAAATCATATTTCATTGTCCAGTCCTTCAGAAGCCATTACTACTTTTCTTAAAACTAAGGCTCTGAAATTTCTCAGGGAATGGGGCAACTTGATGGTTTGACATGTGTTGATATATGAGTAATCCATAGGTCACTAAAGGTTAATGATAGGGACTGTTGGTTAGATGTAAGCTTAAGTATTGCCTGGTTCATATATGAGAAGAACAGGATCTCCACATTTCCTCTTAAATTAGCTTAATTTAAAAGGGGAGATTTTGTAATTTTTGGCATAAGTATTAATCGATAACAATAGTCATCACTGTTCATTCCTAATCTGTGACCTACTTGCACATCATGCTATACTTGTGGTTATAATAAGAAAGTCAGATAACTCCTCTTGGAGCTTACTATCTAAAGCAGGATGCCAGGGGATCCCTGGGTGGCTCAGCGGTTTGGCACCTGCCTTTGGCCCAGGCCCTGGAGTCCCGGGATCGAGTCCTGTGTTGGGCTCCCGGCATGGAGCCTGCTTTTCCCTCTGCCTGTGTCTCTGCCTCTCTCTCTCTCTATGTCTATCATAAATCAATCAATCAATCAATCAATCAATCTTAAAAAAATAAAGCAGGATTTCAGAGGTATGACTTTACATAGCTTTGCACATCCATTTTTCAAAAAATGTTGACTTGAGGTGATTATGCAACCACTGTCAGTGGTAAGCAGCAGTAACGTGAATAAACACGGTCATTCCTAGGTGGTAAATTGTATGTTTAATTTTTGAAGGATGTGTGCTCTTCTGACCCATGCATTTTCAACAGAGCTTCATTTTTTTTTCTTTTTAGGTTCTAAGTCTATGGTACAGCATGTCTTATGCTTTGAAGCTGTTTGTGCTGGTCTGCTAATAGCCTCTGTCTTGTTTAATTTCTAAGCCCTGACCTCACCTGAGTTAGGCTCCTCAGCTCCAGGAGCTCATTTTCAGCAAAATTTGCTTTAGACAGTGGTTGCTTCTAAAGTGCTTTCTCTACCCTTTTCAGGGCACATGGGATCAGCTTATGCACACACGGAGTTCAGGTACTATTGTTATATTTAGCGCGTGCCCATTTAGAGCAATATTTGTTAAATAAATGCAGTGTCTGGGAGAGGTTAGAAATATTTCACTATTCCTTAGCCTAGTGAAAAAGGTAGTTCTTAGAACCATCACCTTGTATTTTGATTTTGTATGCTTTTGTCTTTAGGTTAGGGAGAGTCGTGCAGTGGATTTTTTCCTTTCCTCCTGCCATGACTTTGTTCAATGAGTTGTTTTTTTCCTTTTGTTTCCTGTCTGCCAGGTGCTGGGGCCACAGCTTACTGAGTTTGGTGCACTAGGGCGGTAGTTTGGTCTCCTGCTGGCAACAACGATGGCTGAGTTGCAAAGTCAGCATGTGTGCTGGCTGAAGCCCACAGCCATCATGCACACCAGCCTGTGGTCAACTGGGCTCTGGTACAAGTGCCAGGAAGGCAGATGAATGGGAGGTGGGCACATGAGGTCAGAGGAGAAAGAGGGGAAAGGTCAGCTAACAGACTACAGATTGTCTGAGGTTGCCATTGTGAGTGGGACCTTGGGGGGCCTGGAATCTGTGCCCCTAGTGTTAGGCAGTGTTGATTTGAATGGCTAAATGTTAACTTTGTTCTTGACCAAAAGTTGGAAGTCTTCCAAGGGTGCCTTAGTAGACCTTTGTCCTTTTCTTGTCATGAGCCTCCTTCCCTGGCCTTGAGAGCGTGTAAGTCATGCTCTTGGGTCTTCAGTTGTCTTTTCAGGTCCCACACTCAGTCTCTCACGGCACATGTTTAAAGGCTGTAGCAGTGTCTGCTGGTGGCTCGTCTTGGGTTCCTTTCTGTGTCCCACTCTGCCAGCCGGGTAAATGAGGGGAGTTGGCAGCAAGAGGAAGGGGCCAGAGGGAAGGTGGTGAAAGGCGTGCTCAGAAGTATCTGGCTTTGGGTTTTTACAGAAGTTGATAGCATTGGGCTTAGTGACCACAATTCAATTATAAGCACCGCACAGCCATCCTGAGTGACTATATCCTTGCCAAAAACTGCTGTGTAAAGGCGGCTGCATTTTTGTTAGCCTTGCCTGATGGATTTTTAAGTATATTAACCACATACATTCACACAAAGGGGAAAATTTACTACCTCAACAGAGGGACCTAAATCCCCCAGGCTAAATAAACCCAATGAAAACACAAGAACTGCATTTACGGGCCTCCCGAAGATAAGAATTCAACCTTTAAAAAGGTTCCTTCAAATGAAAAATGGATGGCTGAGCTGCTAATGGCCCAGTAACCTAGGGATTTCACTCTTCCCTAATGTGCAAGGACCTCAGATGGGTTCCAGCTTCTGGGATGGGGAATTTTCATCCCAGGCTTCTGGGCCTAGAGGGTACAGCCAGGGCCTTAGAGATTTCATGATGACCCTGGAGGACAGACCGTCTTGGCAATTTTTGTGTTGCCTCTGTTTCTCGTGTGTGTGTGTGTGTGTGTGTGTGTATGTGAAGAGAGAGAGAGAATCAAATATGTATATATGTGGGGAGAGAAGAAAGGGCCAAAGTCAGGAGAGGGTATGTGTGCTCCAGCTTTTCCCAGTTAGCATTTGGTGGAGGGGAGAAGCCGAGGTTTTTCCTCTTAAACTTATGGGAAAAGCTAGGGGGCTAAGTATTTACCTATTGGTATTATCCTGTGTCTGTTTTTCTACAGACATAGGTTATGCATGAGGGCATATGTGAGTCAACAGGTCTCCCTGAAAGGTTCTTGATCTTCTGGTGCTGTTGAGGATCTCTGAGGCTTGTCATCAGTAAATCCTGCTACCATATTGCTGTAAATTATCGGAGTATTATTTTAAAATAAACATAGTGGGTGGGAGAGGGGTTAATTACAAAGGGGCTGAAAGAACATTTTGAGGTGATGGAACTGTTCTATATGGATTGTGGTGGTATTACATGACTGTCTCATTTGTCAAAGCTCATAGAACTGTGTATTAAAAAGAATAACTTTTGCTATCTGTAAACTATAGCTCAATAAATCTGACCTCCTTGAAATAACAAATGAATAAGTACATAATTTGTGAATGAACAAATGAATATTCCTTTCACTTGTCCCTAGCTGTTTTGCCAGCCAGTGAGCCATTTAGATAATGCCTCCCTTTCAAAGGAAGGACACCACATAGTCAACTCCAGCCTATGAGCTCATGATGCCAGTAAAGCAGTTCCAGAAAAAGCAGAGATGGTGTGTGTTTCCTCCTGAGGCAGATGACCTAACCCTCCAGGTAGCAATGCCCTTATATGGTTAGCACAGGTAGGGAAATACCTGCTTCATGCTGACTCACCAGATAAAAAATCATTTCTCTGAATGAGTCAGAATCAAAAGTGTGTTCCAAAAAGTCTCAAATGTCCTGCATCATGAAGGGCTTAGAGCACCAATCAGGGTACCTGCTTGCAGGGTCATTCTGGCCGTATATGGATAATATCCACAACCTGCAGCTCTTATTTCCAGGCATGATCACGTTAAATTCTAGCTCACTCAACTGCGTGCTCAGGTACAGGAAAAACTTATTTAAATTTATGCTCTACTAATGTTGCTTATTCAGTTATAGGTAAACCTAATAATGGTAGAACAAAGTGCTTCAATGTTAAGTGTATATCTGGACATTTGGGGAGTGTGTGTGTGTGTGTGTGTGTGTGTAAGGATACAGAGTTAAAGCAGACTGGGGCAATGTAAAATACCACAGAAAGTAGGGGTTTCCAAGGAAAACATGGGGAAACTCTGTATGTGAATCTAATGTATGCTATAGCTTTTAAAAGGAAACGTTAATAGTGAAACATGCCCTCAAAGGGCAAGCCAGTAATAAATTTCGTGTCAGAAATTACCTGTCAGTAGGATTATGTTAAATAATGTTGAATTGTTATTAGTCGGAGGGGAAAGAGGAGAGTAACTTTCTCAAAAATGTTCAAAGAGTGTAATGTTTCAGACACAAATCCCATTATTGTTTAACAGGATTTTTGTGCTTAACCCTTCTCAAAGATGTATTGAAAATTTTGGCCATTTTAGTTCATTCCCCAGAGCAATCATTATAGGAAAAGAAGCCACTGTTTCTCTACAGGAATTTGGAATTACCCTCAATGACCAGCGTATCTTATTAGACATCCATTGCAGAGCAGCCTCATTGGTCACTGTGTAACTGCTCGCTGGAGTGACAGAGGAAACTGTCTTCACTTCTATGCCTTAGCAAAGCAATAATGAAATAGTGGGAGGCCCACTATTTCAACATTTTGAGCATGTTGGCCAAATAAATAAAAATATATGTTTTCCTTTCAAAAAAAAAATCTCATTGCAAATGTGTGACTGCCTAAGTATTTTTAAGGTTTGTTGTAATATATTGGGTCTGAAAATGAGGACGCTCACTAAGCCAGGGCCTACGACCCTGCCCTAGAAGCAGCAAGGATGAGGGACTGATGGGAACAGAGTGTCACACACACTGAGGCCTCAATGTGAGCTAACACATTGTCATGAGGTCCTTCACAAAGGGCCACTTATGACTCATAGGTGTCAAATCATCATCCCTACTCCCAGAATAAAAGATTGTTTTGACTATATGTGAACTGAATGAAAAAATGATTGCTGCATTGGATTGGGTTTTTGAAGGACAGAGCCAGAGGTAAGCTTTGGGATCCTTTCATGTGTTTTGATTTGACCCATTGGTTACTGGTCATTAACCTGCCCTGGGTCCCTTTAGGCAATTGTCATATTTGATGACATATTTGATTTCATGGCATTCGGACAAAATCTTGCCAGTGAGTGTCTGCACCTTGGGCATTTGTGGAGATGTTTATTTCTTTAGGTTGTCAAATGTCAATTTTAGTAAATGACACCCCCCCCCCAGCAGGAATTTACAAATGGCCTTGGGGGTGGCTTCGTATTGGATATAACCATTTTAAAGTGCAAGCCAGTGTGTCCTTTCAGGGGCAACTTGCAATCTGGAGAGGCTTCTTGCCAGCCTGAAGCATTCAGATCTGCTTTAGGAATGCTCTATCTTGGGGGTAAGGACAATGGTATTTTAAAGCTCATTCAGATGGCAGGCACTGGTGCCCTCCATTCAGGTTTTGATTCTGTGGTTATGGAATGATCTTTTAATTATATTGCCAAAGACATAGTCTCCCAATGTCCTGTTTTGAGTTAGCTAAAACATACCGAGGCTAGGCTGTTGTTGTTACCTCTAATGTAATGAAACCGAGACTAAGTCTGTGAAACCACACTTTTCCCTTGTGATATCACCCTCACCACCAGCAGGACCCCTGTCCTGGTCTAGTCTAGCTTCAGTCAAAACATATTGGATATTCTTGTTATCACTTCTGAGAGATTCCTCATGTCCCATTCATAATGAAGGTCCCCTGCATTTCCGGGAGTTTCTGAACTTCCTGTGAAATCCCTTCCTGCCTTTCAGATTTGTTTTTCTTTTAACAGTTGAGCAAAAACTGTTTTTTTTTTTGTTGTTGTTGTTATTTTTTTTTTGTTATAATTCTGAGCAAAACACCTTTAAAATCTTTTTGTTATGGAAAATTTCAAACATGTTTTAAATACAAAGATGAAGGTAATGACCTCATAGATCTATCATCAGACTGAAACAGCTCTCGACTCACCCACCACCAGTCATGTTTCATTGGTGTTTCTACCCATTTCCAGCCTGCCCCAAGGTTGTTTGAAGCATAGCTCAAGTATCATAGCATTTCTTCCCTGAGTATTGCAGCATGTAAGAATCAAAAGTGAGTATTCTTTAAAGAAAAGTAGAAACAATACTGTTTTCTACCTAAAAAGTTACCCATGGTTTATTAATATTTTAAAATACCTTTCAAATTTCCTTGATTGTCTCATAGCACGTTTGCCCTTTACCTTTTTTTAATTAATTAATTTTAATTAATTAATTTTAATTAATTCACTTTATTAAAAACACTACAGTGGTAGCCACAGCTGCAGTCTGGAGCCTCTGCAGGGAGACTCCAGTGTGATTCTGTAGGAAAAGGTCAGTTGAACTCCTAATAGGGAGATTTGGTGACCCAGTCTCTCTCTAGAAGTCTGGGGTGAGGTAGCTGCAGGTCTTGGATATGGCATCAAAGGTCGCCTTGGCATAGTTGTCTAAGGTGTCAGTGCAGCCCCTGGCTGAGGTTTGACAGTCCTCCATACTGGCCATTAGCAGCAGCTTCCGGAGCACAGAGGCAGAGATCATACTGGTGTCTCTGGGGGTGAGATGAGGTGTCCAGTGTGGAGGCAGGTGCTGGCAGGGACTTCCTTGTCTCATTCCCCTAGGAGCCTCATCACACAGGGACAACTGAGAGCTTCGCCAACTGATGGCCCCAAGCACAGCAGTGGCTACCTCCTTGGAGCACTTAACACCCAGACCAACATGGCCATTGTAATAGCCCCAGATGGTGACAAATGCCTTGATCTTGGTTCACTGGGTAGTGCATGTCTGATCTTACATGGGCATGATCTTCAAACCTTCTCCCGAGGCACATCCATAGGAAAAAGCGAGTGATTTAGGACTCTTATGGGCAAGAAGAGAAGAGAAATATCCTATGGACATTTGATCTTCATGCCCTTGCCCTGGTGATCCAGCTTGGCCTTGCTTCTTCAGGCTCCAGGGTCTAGGCCAGACTGCCACTGCTTGCTACTCCAGGGTCCCAGGAGTGCTTGTGTATCTTCAACATTTGGTGTTTTCCCGGAGTAAGAATGCCCTTTATTTTCATCAGAATTGTTCAGTCCATACATTGAAACTGGTGACATGTCTTCCAAGACACTTCTAAATCACAAACCCATGACCCCCTTACCTTGATTTTCCTTGCAATTGATTTGTTGAAGAGCCCATAGACTTTGTACAATCTGAATATTGTTGATTCCATTTTCATGGTGTCAGTTTAATAAGTTCCACTGTTTCTTGTATTTCCTATAAGTATTTACTGGCTTTCTAGACTTGCTTTAGAGTCCAGTTCAATTTTTTTTTGGCTATAGTAATTCATGGGCAATGTGGCATGGGGCTTCTGTCAGGAGGTATCAACCTCTGTCTCTTTTTGGGGTGTTGGCAGTGATTGACAGTTCTTCTTGGACCCGTTATTTCTTTAGGGATTGCAAATTGGTGAAGTATAATTCTATTTATTTATTTTCATTTATTAGCTGGAATATTTCTATAAAGAGAACCTACTCACAACTCTGTGGCCACCCTGAAGTCCAGTTCAAAACTTCTTAAAGTTTGTGTCCCACTCATTTTAGCATCAGAGAGATGTCCTTTAACCTAATAAGTACCCAGAAACAATTCTTCATAAAGGGAAGTATCCTGTAGGAGAAAACAGTAGGCCAGTGTCTTGGCAGTCTTGGTTCTACCTCAGAGATCTGTATAGTGTTGAACAAACTTTGTAATTGATTCCTCAGAGCTGGTGGTCTCCAGGCCATTACCTATGTGTCAATCAGAGAAGCAGGTTTTTTTTTTCCCCTAGTGGCATTTGAACAAATCAGGCCATGACTTTTAAAAATTGTGTAGGGGCACCTGGCTAGCTCATTCCATTAAGCATCCAACTCTTGATTTTGGCTCAGGTCATGATCTCAGGGTCGTGGAAATTGAGTCCCACATAGTGGGGAGTCTGCTGGTCTCCCTAGCCTTCTGCTGCTCTTCCTCCCTTGCACATGCTTTCCCTCTCTCTCTAATAAATAAATAAAATTTTTAAAAGTAAAAGATAAATAAAAATTGTGTATTAAGAGTCTACTACTAAGGTCTCTTCCAGCTGAAACATTTTGTGATTTTCATTTAGGATAAACAAAATACTAGTCTGTGCCAGGATATTTAGGAATCAAATGACCAAGAAGAGCTAAAATGTTATCTCTAACAATCTGATGTATCCATTCATTAATTTGCTTGTTTGTTTGTTTATTCTTTAAATTAAACACCTTTTGGGGATCTCCTGAGGTACCATTCCTGAAGCTTTAGCCTGAATTTCAGGGAGTTGAGGAAAGGATGCTGGGATTCTTGGAAGTCTACTAAAATCATCCATAAGAATGATTCCATGTATTTGAGAGCCAAATTTGGATTTTTTCCCCCATGGAAAGAATGATTCCATGTACTTAAGAGCTAAATTTGGAAATTTCCCCATGGAAAGTGTCTTTGCTATGCAGAGCCAGCATAGGGGATATTTAATAACATCCCTGAGAGGGAAAAGCAATTTAGAAGAACATCTGGAGAACTCTCATTAGTTGTTTACATGATAAAGTTAATCTCAAACTGTAGAGGAAAAATCCAATCCATGATACTCCTACACCTTTTGCTTTTACCCAGTTACTGAATGCATACAATTTAGAAGCATGCATGAAGTCTAGTGACAGCACAGTCCCAGGTTCCAAATAAGAAATGTGGACTCTGATTTCCCATTGATGTGCCTTATATCCCATCTGGAGCATGGGTAGTAGATGTGGCCCACGTGGAGGGGATGCTCAGGGGAAGGAAAGCAGAAAACACAATTCCAAAATCCACCACTTGACTCATGCTTGGCTTGTGGCAGGAGCAGCATGAAGATCAAGTCAACAGTCTTCACCTTTGAAACTTGGAGCAAATAAGGGGCTTCCCTTCACCACAGTTACACCCAGTCATTAATCATAGAAGGTGCTGCTGCTTCCCTGGCACCGAATAATTTCATAATAGGATCTGTTCCTGACAGAAAATGCTGTGAAACAACCTTAACAGTGATAGGAGGAGAAAAGAGCAATGCTACATTTAAAAAATTCAGAGCCTTTCTTGGAGGCCATGAAGTTCTCCTTCAATTTCATTATTGCCAGCAAATATTTATTTATTCACTTGATGAATATTTATTGAGTGGCTTGTTTGGGTAGCATGCAGTATAGGTGTCACTGTGACACAGGGGTGACAAGAAGCAGTTCCTTACAAACCAGCAGGGCAGAAATGGCTTGCACAACCCATCATGAAACAAGGTGAACTTTGACAGCACTGCATTAAAGGTGCACACATGAAAATTTTATGAGGACACAGTAGGAAGAGATTAGTTTTGGAGGGAGGATTGAGAGGAAGTGTAGTAAAAGAGAGGAGCATTGAAGCTGAACTTCAAAAACTGAGTAGAACTTCACCCAGGGAGGCTGGCAGGGAGGGGGCAGTTAGGGCACATGCAGTAAGCCGCCAGGAAAGGGCGCGGAGAACAACTCTTCTCACTTGGCATCTGGTCTTCCTTGAAGACATTAGAGCTTGGAGTCCATGTGTATGTCACTGGGTGAGACCTTGATGCTGAAGAAAAAGGAGGAGATGCAAGTTTCCCCTCATTTGTATCAACTGCACTCCTACTGAACTTGCCCAATATTAGCATGTCATCTCAAACTACTATCATCATGAGCCTTCCCCTGGGAAGTGAAGGAACACCAGGTGTTGGGTAAGCACTCAACGCTGGCTAGACAACACCTCCAACTCCTTGATTTCTGCATCGCAAGCTCCCAATGGGGTCAGACTAGAGATTAGAATATAAATGATTTTCTCTATTTGATGCAGTCAGAAGGCAGGTATAGCTCAGACATTGCAACTTTCTCTTCAAGATGATGCATTCATTCTCTATATGCACAGTGTTTTATTATTTACAAAGACAGGATGTATTTTGATTCTTGTTACATGGTTTTTCATTTTCACTTTATAGATAAATACATCTAGGGGCTCATTTGTTAAGATAATAAAAATAACTGCTCTCATTGAGCACATTGCCAAGTCCTGTCCTGAGCACTTTACATTGATCTCTTTGAAGCCCTTATATTGTCCTATGAGGTAGACCATTGTTGATCCCCTCTAGAAAACAGGCACAGAGAAGTTATAGAACTTGTTTAAAAGCCTACAGATAGTAAATTGTAGAGATAGGATTTGAATTCAGCCAGCATGGCTGCAAGGTTGCACTGGATGGCCTATTACAGGCTTAAATTCCTTAGGTCTGGAAGAGAGAGGTTATCAAAATCGACCATTCACCCAGCTGACCGGATGCCTGGGTATCGAAGGGAATGTTTCTCAATGGTGAATGATTCTGCTGGACAAATGCCTTCTCACTTATTGGCCTACTATAGCAGGGTGGGTTTTGAAAAAACTATTAAGGAAAAAGTTGTTTGGTGCCTGTTTATTTTCTCCTGTCATTCTACAGTGGACGGACACCATCCTCTTCAGTGAAAAAAACCACACATCTAAATCTGCCTCTGTTCTTCCAGAATGACAGTGAAGCAAACCTTGGGGACAGAGGGCTTTTCCAAGTTTTGTGGTGAGCTCAGGCTCCTGGGAAAGCAGCACTGAGCACAGTGCTGGAAAACCTGGATTGTGGTCACGGGCTAGAAGTGTGATGTTGGGCTAGTTATTTTGCCCCTTTGAGCCTCCAATGACTCTTCTGCCTATCTCATGTAAAAAAATTATAAGAATTAGTCTTATCTGTAGAACATAGTATAAATGTAATGAGTTACTGTTGTCCTTTAGCGTTTGTAGCAAGTGGCTACTTTTCTGAGGTCATCCTCCTGCCTCAATGCAACAGACTTTTTTAAAAATGAGATTTGACAACAGCTTGTAAACTTCTGCATAATTTAGCCATCATTATAATAAAATGGACTTGACTTAATAAAGATACTAAAAAAATAACTTTTAAGATGACATAATAATTCATCCCTTAAGGGTGGGCTAGGAATGTATTTATATAGATAAGAGAAACAATTTTTGCAATATTCTCATATATTTTTCTAGAAAATTCAGAATAAGTTACCTTTTCAATGTCTTTAGATTTGAAAAGATTTGCACTTGAGGAGATTAAGCTTCAGAGACAAGCAGAACTTCTCTACAATCAGCAGAGGTAGGCTCAAGTGCTGGCTCTACCACCTACTGCTCTGAGACCTTAGGCAAGTGATTGAGTTGCACTTAGCCTTGTTTTCTTACCTGAAAAATGAGTACATATATCAATTAACTTTATAGGTGTTTACAAGGGTTAAATGAAATAAAACATTTGAAGCATGGTCAGTGCTCAAATATTGTTAATTTTTTCTGAAAAGAGCATGGCTCTGTTGTTGCATATTGTGGAATTAGCCTCTTTTTTGAGCTTGAATAGTATTCCATTGTATAATACATTTTCTTTATCCATTCATCTATAAATGGGCATTTAGGTTGTTTCCACATTCTTGCTACTGTGGATAGTGCTACAATGAACATAAGAGTCTTAATATCTCTTTGAGATCCTGATTTCCAGTCTTTTGAATAAATAACCAGAAGTGGGATTCTTGAATCACATGGTAGTTCTATTTCTTTTGAGGAACCTTCATACTATTTTTTTTTAAGATTATTTATTTGAGAGAGAGAGAGAGAGAGAGAGAGAATGCACGCGGCAGGCAGGGATGGGCTGAGGGAGATTGAGAAAGAAGTTCAAGCAGGCTCTACGCAGAGCGCAGAGCCCAACCTGACACAGAGCTCCATCTCATGACCCTGAGATCATGATCTCAGCCAAAATCAAGAGTCAGATGCTTAATCAACTGAGCCACCTAGGTGCCCCCTCATACTATTTCCTGTAGTAGCTGCAACATTTTGCATTCCCACTAAGAAGGTACAGGGGTTCCTGTTTCTCCACAATTTTGCTAACACTTGTCTGGTTGTCTTTTGTTTTGACAATAACCATCATTAGTTGGGTCGCCTGGGTGGCTCAACAATTGAGTGTCTGCCTTTGGTTCAGGGTGTGATCCCAGAGTCCCAGGATCAAGTCCTGCATCAGGCTTCCTGCATGGAGCCTGCTTCTCCCTCTGCCTATGTTTCTGCCTTTCTCTCCCTCTCTCTCTCATGAATAAATAAAATCTTTTAAAAAAAATAACCATCATTACAGGTGTGAGGCGTATCTCATTCTGGTTCTGACCTTCTCTGGTTCTGATTTCCCTGATGGTTAATGACATTGAACATTCCTTTTTGTATACTTATTAGCCATGAAAATATGCTAAGTGAAACAAGCCAGTCACAGGAAGACAAAAACTGCTGATTCTACTTATATGAGGTATTTAAAATGGTCAAATTCATGAAATTAAAGAGTGGATGGTGGTTGCTACAGGCTCGGGGAAAGGTGAAATGGGGAGCTATTAATCAATGAGCATAAACTGTCAGTTAAGTGAGATGAATGAACTCTAGAGAATTGCTATACACCGTACCTATAATCAACAATACTGTATAATAAGGAGCAATAATAATATATAATAATGTGTAATAAAGTATAATAGTACACTTAAAAGTGTATTAAGAAGGTAGAATTCATGTAAAGTGTTCTTACAACAATAAAATTTAAAAATTTTTTAAATGGTCCTGAAAATTGGGAAGGTCTGACCCTGCTTCTAAATAATAGGGAGAAAATATATTCCAATATAGCTATTCATATCATCCTCACAGAATCGATCAGTTCTTAAGTCTGATATGATGTAAGCCTAATAGTACATTTTTAAATTAGATGCAGAATTGGCTACTGACCTTCTGATAATGTTTAAATAAGAAGTTAAACAAAAGAAATAAATAGATAGGAAGACAAAGGCATTAACATGATAAATTATTTTGTGCAGACTTATCAATAACAGGAGCCTGGTATCTTACTAGGTGAGTCCCCAAATAGTTGGTCTTCCAATATCATGTAGGATAGGATGTTCTCATTAAACTTCAAACTTGGATCTCTGGGAATCCTCCATCTTAAATTAAACTAAATCCTACTCAATAGCAAACAGATTTTGATATAATATCTTAAACTGATGAGTTGGCTTAAATTATTGTTTGATTTAAACAATAAATAAAAGTTGTCTCCATCAAACATATAGTTGGAACCCAATCAGCAGAAGACGTAAAAATTAATAGCTTAGTGGAGTAGTCAATGCCAAGTTTTTGATTTATTCTCTGTTATTGAGGTAGTAGAAATAGAAGGAAACTACTCTTTGGAAATGCCAAAAATAACTGTTCCAGAGCCCTCTATGTTGCTTTGCTGAAGTCTTTGTTTGGGAGCCATCTGATGAGAAAAGCTGCATTGTAAGGAATTCCTTTCATTTCTTCAATAACAAAATCCAGTTGGAAGAGGTGATACCATTTATAACTAATGTCTCAGTGAACAGAGCTACAAGAGAACTTTATCTCCAGATCTTCACACAGGCATGGTGACTAATGAAAGATCATCATTGTCTCTGGAAAGAATATTCTTGAGTGATAAATTTGTTCATAGTATATGACATTTCTAGGTAAAATTTGTATTTGGCCTTGTAGAGACACTAGGAATCAAATAATCAGAAAATGCCTATTCTTTTCACTTTTCCATACGTGGCCCCAGGCTCCTCCCAGTTTGACCCTCTTAATGGCATCCAGGGCCATTGTAATCAAGGGGAAGGAGGTCAGATTGATCTGAATTCAATAATAACCACTTTAGAGTTTGGAAATGTCTGTATAGATTGTCATACCCTCTGCCATAGAAATGCTGTTACCAAAGGGAGAATCAAATGAAAAAAGAAACACAGCCTATGATCCAGTTGGTATTGAACATGAAGAAGTGCTTGCTGGCATTAACATTTTACAAAACCAACAAGAAATCCCTGAAATAAATTCCACCAAAACTTAGTCCCAAATTTGGAATTGAATGCTAATTGGAAAAGTTATGTTAAATCTCTACTTCCAAAATAATTTCAGAATGACATGAACATTTCCCCGTGCCTAATATGGCAGCATCTTCTAAGGGCCACCAGAACTGAGTGGCCTTGGAATTGTGTAGTGAGACTGGAGAAACCCCTAGGGATGCCCAGACCCAGACCATTCATGAGGTCCAATCTAGGCTTGGCTAGCCCTGGGGATTCAGAGGGGTCACAGGGAATCCTGCCTTTTGGGTAGAATAATGTTTGCCTGGTCAGGTGGTGTGTAAACTATTACTGGAATGCAGGGTTACTGAAAAATGCTGAGAGCCAGAAAGTTTGTGTTATGATAGTTACAAACAAAGGAAAGTATTTACAATGTTCCTTTTGCCCCAAAATAGATTTTACCACTATACAGCTACAATGGAATGTGTCCATTCATTTCTAAATGGGTTATCTCCTACCCCCATGCTTAGGTCATAGTTATTTCAAGACTTCCATGTGACAAGACCTTCACACACCAAATTCAGTAGTGTCACCTTCTGAACAAAGTAGCTGCATGCGCTGTGGTTTTTCCCTTGTTTATTTTGTCTTGTTTTGTTTTACACAGCCTGTATCACTAGCCTCCCAATCAAGGTCAGTAGATTGAATTCAACCCCATTCGTTTAAAAGAGCGATAAATTCATGCCAGCACCATGATCTCACCCCCCTGAGTAGCGGAATGTGTCTGTGGTGTGCTGTGAAGTCAACCTTCCAGATGCAAGTGTCCTTGTGACCCTGAAACCACACCTGAAAGACAGGATGGTGTCATCCTACCAGCATGAATTCTGACTGCAACTTAATTAAGGGCAACATGTATCCAGAGGTGAAAAGAAAATGAAAAATGCCTGATTTATTGTCTTAATTGAGGAAGACCCTGTAATCCAAATAAACTATATCGATGGAAAAGACTCATCCCAACACCAGTGTGCAGTTTCCTAATATTTGCTGCCAATTTGCTATCAAGTAGATGGTTAGGAAGTCTCGGGTGGATTCTAATTGTACAAGGGCCAAAACAGATCTTATTGCCAAGGCGGAGGTCAGTGATTAACATTGTGATATGAAGTCATAGTCCTTGCAGTACAGCTCTTTACACTGTGCCAGGTTTGAGATCTGTGTGCAGGCAACGTTGACATGTTTGCTTGTGAGTGAAAGTCAGGTGAAGAGGGTGGCAAATCCTTGTCCCTACATGAATCCTTTATTTATTTATTTATGTATTTATGTATTTATTTGTTTATTTATTTATTTATTTATTTATTTATTTTTATTTTTTTAGATTTTATTTATTTATTCAGGAGAGACACACACACACAGAGAGAGGCAGAGACACAGGCAGAGGGAGAAGCAGGCTCCATGCAGGGAGCCTGATGCAGGACTCAATCCCGGCACTCCAGGATCATGCCCTGGGCCGAAGGCAGGAGCTAAACCGCTGAGCCACCCAGGGATTCCCCTGACATGAATTCTTATATACATAAACATTCTGTCTTCCTTCCTCTCTGCCTATCTCTCCCCTCTCCTCCCATTTCCCTTTTCTCCCTCTCATGTTCTCTCTCTCTCTCTCTCTCGTCTCTCTCTCTTTCTCTCTCTCTCTCTCTCTCTCTCTCTCTCTCACACACACACACACACACACACACACACACCCTTCTTCCCTCCAATCATACCCCTTAACGATGTTCATTATATCAGCTGTGCAGGAGGGGTGAGAAAACTCCTACTAACCTGTAGCCATCAGATATGTCTCCCGAGGCAACTATTTACAAGACTGAAGACATGCTCTAGCATTCAAGGAGTACCCAAAGAAGTGGGAAACCATACCATACCATCACTGCCAGGGCTGAAGAGAGCAGAATTGAAGCTGACACTTTTAAACATTTTATTATGTGTACGGTGTGCTTTATATGCATTACCTTATAAAGTCTCACATCAGCCTCCTGGGGTAAGGACTATATCCCCATCTTACAGATGAAAATGAGGCTCAAAGATATTAAATAACTTATCTATAGTTATATAGATTGACTCTAAACCATTGTGCAGTACAAGTCAAAATGCTCCTAACTACTTCTTTATAGGAGCATGTATGGGATGACCACCTGTGATTCTGCACCAAATAGTCGCTCCCTACATGCTTATGAAGATGGATAGATCCGTAGTAAGTACAGGTCCGAGTGTGTGCTCATCGATGGACACTGGCACCCGTGCATACTACTCATCCTGCTACCAGATGTTCTGACCTTATGGTAGCCTCTGGTTATATTCTAGTATAATCAAAGAATCTTTATATTTCAGAATAGCTTTATAGATCAAACTCTGCGCAATCTGAAATGCCTCTTCTCTGATGAGGGTTAAATGGGTGTCTCAGGCCAGTGCTTAGTTCACGTTCTATAAATGGCTCTTATTCCTTGATCTGACTCACTGTATGTATTACAGCAAAGTCACTTACAGATCAATTTATTTTTAGAATCTTAAAGAAACAGATTCTACAGGGAGTGTTTGTTTCTGACCACAGGCTAGTGTGAGTGAAAACATATCTCAGTCAGGAACTTTCTTTCTGTTTGATTCCTCCGCCTGTGGCTCTCTGTTAGTGATAGGTCTTTTTGTATTTTGTGTTAAAATGTTTTGAATGGAAGAATTTTATGCCAGCATCTCACATAGTAAAGGAGTTTTGTGGTGTGCAAGTGGGTGAGCCTTTTGGGGCTTAAACAAAATAATAAGTCAGAAAAAAACGAACACAGTTAATATTCAGAAAAAAATATATGCATATTTCCTACTTTGTAATAGAAATTTTCTCTAAGACTGACACCCAGGAATCGGATAAGAACAATGGTGGTGATGGTGATGATGATGATGATGGTGACAACTATCACCACCGTTAGTAGAGATTCTATGGATCTATCTATTAAATAAATATGGCATACTGCCCTCTACAGGTATTCAATCTAAACCGGATGGTATTAAATTCATAAAAATAGAGAAAGCATTCTCAAATACACAGACCAATACAGAAATACAAATTGAATATTGAGGCCAGTTAAATAGCAAAACCTTTATGCTCTATAGGCCTAATTTGTGTGAATTCTGAAGCCAGAAAAGAAGCAGGCCTTTAGTAACTCATTTATTTTAATTTACTCTTTTGAGTTTTTGAGTATGTGTATTTGATGTTGAAATCAGGGAAGAACAACTGGGAATTTGAGCTAGTTTTTTGTTTATACTTGAAAAAGCTGATTGTTGTTTGGTTTGGCTAAGCCCTGTTGTTTTTTGCTAACACATACTTAATGAACAGTTAATAATAACAGGTTTAGAAATCTCAACTTTTTTGCAGTTCAAAATGGTTGGATTTTATACTGCATTTTACCAACATTTTAAGATACTAAGCTGCAAGGCTTTGTATAAATAGAGTGTCTGGCTGGCTCCTTCTTTGCCCCTCTACCTCTCTGCCTTATCCCAGTCAGTAGTCTTGTAAGCTTAAGTTGAACATTTTCTCAGTTTACTCTTTGCTCTTCCTTTGTGGGGATATGAGCCAACAGAGGAAAAAATCGCTGGGCAAAGAGTCTATAGAACTGATTTCTTTTTCTTTTTTTTTTAGAACTGATTTCTTGTATATGTTCTACCCTCAAGTTTAGTTTAGATTAGCTTGGCCTAATGACTAGACAGCCCTTAATTTTATTCCTCTCTTATTAAAGAAGGGCCGATTCAGATGGTCTGGAGTCCATTAAACCTACCTTTCTGGGAATTTGTGATACAGGCCAGTGAGTGCTTAGGGCAGTGATGATGAGCACCAACTTTGGAGCAATATTGGGCCCATGCCTAGCTTCCTCCACCCACTTGCTGGGTGACTGTGGGCGAATCCATAATGTCTCTGAGCCTCAGTTTCCCATCAGCAAAATGAGTACAATAGTATCTGCTTCATTGGTATTTAGGGAAGATTTAAAGATACAGTGTATTACAGGATAAAGCATTTTATAAGCCATCTCATTTAATTCCCATGACTACTTTGTAAAGAAGAGACAGGTTTGTCCCCATTTTATAGATCAGGAAATGAGGCCTGGAGAGTTTCCACAGCTGATTCCAAGTTGCAGGGTTAGTAGATGTGGACCTGGATCCAAGCCCAGGCCCAGGCCATGCTTTAACCACTATGTCGTTATGTTAGGTATCTTTTTTTTTTTTTCTATTTTTATTTATGATAGTCACAGAGAGAGAAAGAGAGAGGCAGAGACATAGGCAGAGGGAGAAGCAGGCTCCATGCACCGGGAGCCTGATGTGGGATTCGATCCCAGGTCTCCAGGATCGCGCCCTGGGCCAAAGGCAGGCGCCAAACCGCTGTGCCACCCAGGGATCCCTATGTTAGGTATCTTTATCCATTTTCCCAACGTATGTGGATGGATGAGTTTCACTCTACTCTCTAAGATGCCCCCTCCTCTGTCATTCTAATTTCTTGCCAGAAGCTTTTGTGCCTCCAACTACAAGAGGTAGAGAGGACAAGAGAATGAATATCTGTCACCTACACTCTCAGTACTTGGTAGACATGGAGAGACTACAGAAACATTCACACTACCCCGTGGTTCTCAGAGTTGACTTATATAGTCAAAAAGAAGGGGATCCTTGTTAGTGGTTGGAGTTAAAATCCCAAAGCGCAGTCAGCCAAAACCTCATCCAGATGCAAGTGTGTGGTCACTGGTCATGCATTTCTGTTTGCTGAATTCCATACAGCCAAGGCAACTGCCTTGCCTCGCTGAAGATCCACAGGGGAAAAAAGTTATGTGCTCTAGTACAAAAAAACACGCAAGTGGAGTTCTCCTTCATTGTCAGGAATGTTTGATACAGCAATGTTTATTCCGTGGCCTCTATCCATGGAAAATGTGCCATCAGTCTTCATGTGGGGAAAACCAACCCTGGGCTTCCTTATTGGCCTCTCATTTTGCTAAAATGATGTAGCATCATGGAGGATAATCTATTCCAATCAAAACAATTTTGTGGAGTTATAAAAGTACATGCATTTTAGTGAAATAACTACTGTTAGAGTCTTCTTGGCTGTTGCCAGAGTAAAAATGTATATAAGTTGTCATTACCATATGTTCCTTTTCTTCACCTAATTTCTTACATCCTCTGGGGGAAGTTTATGATAATGATATCCTAACAGATTATTGTCTTTCTTCCTTATGGTGTGCTCATTTTAGTCGTTCGTTCTTTGGGGGCGCACTATCTCATATTTAAAACATATAGTAGCCATTTTATGATAGTGTAATTCATTATTTTCTGTATATTCTTATTATAGATCACTAGAATAAGTAACATTTGTTGTGTATGAAAGATGACATTCTTTTCTACCTTAAAATATCATTTCTTGTCAAAAACTCCATTGGCTTTACTATTTGAGTTGTAATGTTTTTAATAAAAATTCCTTGGGAATGATTGAAGTATGGAAGGGTTTGAATTCCAATAAAAATTTCCTGGTCTTCTCTTTGATAATTGCATTAGCTAAAACTCATTACTGCTTACTATACATCAGGCCTTGTTCCAAGCGTTCTGTGTGTCAGCCCATCAGTCTGCACAAGCATCCTATGAGGTGCGTTACTATAATTATACCCATTTTACCAACGGGAACACAAAGGCATGAGAAGTTAAATGACTTGCTCCTGGTGACACAGCTCCTAAGAGCTGTTTTGGGATTTAAACCCAAGGAATTAGGCTCAGTATCTGCTAACATAACCCCTTTCCTTTTGTACCACTTTAAACTGTGAGGTGATAGAATGGAATCCATTTTATTGCTTTTAAAGGACGTTTACTTGTTCTTTTAAGTGAGTACAAATAGATTGTCATCCTTGGCCAGAGAGAGAAGGGAAGAGCCTATTCAAAAAGAGATCTAAACTGTAAGGGAGAATTAGGTTCTTTCTCACGTTCTATTGCAAGGGCTGGTGAAGGAGGCTGAATGTGTCTTACTCCCCCTGGTGTTCAGAAAGGGAGCCTGTGGGGGCCCTTAATGAGATTTGGGGAAAGGAGCCCCAGGAAGGCTTCATTTCCTTTCTGTTCCTAAGCTTGAGAAATGAAAAGCAGCCAGAATGTGATACAAGAGTTTCTTTCCTCATCTGTTTTTGCTCTCAAGGCTTGCAATAAGTTAGAAACAATTCAGCATCCAATTGCAACCCTTGACGGTCAAAGTTATTAAAATTTCTAATTTCCTAAAATTTTTCCTGTTCCCCACCCCTCTCCATTCAGCCACACCCTTGGCCTTCTGCCAGAGTGTCTGGTTTTCCATAATTAGCATGGCAGTTCATATAATCTTTCTTTCCCTGTCTTTTGCCCTGACTGCTGGGCACTCGTTCTGAAATCTCCATTGTTGTTGCCTTGTTATTGTCAGCTTGGAGTTTCTGATAACCAGCATTCAATCAAAATGGAAGATCATCCTGAATTTTCAAGTCAACTTGAACTTCAGTTCTTTGTATTAGATAAGATGGCACTCAGGCCATTAGTTTAAAGAGTGTTTCAGCCCTGGCTACCTGAGGGGCTTGAGAAAATACCAGTGCTTGGGCCCCACCCCCAGAAAGTTTGAATCATATCTTCTGGGGTGGAGCCCAGGCATTAGCTTGCTTTCTTTTCTTTTCTTTTCTTTTCTTTTCTTTTCTTTTCTTTTCTTTTCTTTTCTTTTTTCTTTTTTCTTTTTTCTTTTTTCTTTTCTTTCTTTCTTTCTTTCTTTTTTTTTTTTTTTTAATGTTAGGTCATAGTTAAGAAACACTGGGCTAAATTAATCTTTTGGCTTAATTCTGAATACCAAGACCCTAAAAGGTCTTGGCTCAGAAATATATAAATTTCATGTACATGGCCAATTGTAATTCCCATGACCTGTCTCTTGAAATGGGAAAAGGGTTTTTTTTTTTCTATACAGTTATGGTCATCCCCAGATTAAAGAGAAAGGATGAAGTTCATGGCACCTTTGAAGTGTTCCCCAGATCTCCTCTGGCCCAGCCTTTGCAAGAGGTCAGTGCTTTGTGGCTAAGATGTTCTGGCTTACTTCAGCCTGAGACAAACCAGGGCTATCACCAGAAATCATTTTCACAAGGGTGCCCAGTTCATACTGGATGTTTAAGAAATCATAATTTGTATGTGGCTTAGTACAAAATGCAGGGGCTACTGTTACTGTGAGATTTTGGAGATGAGTCTAGTTTCTTATTTGTAAAATAGATATACTGATGCTTACCGTCCAGGATTGTTTTACTAATTAAATATGACATAAGTGAAAGTTCCTGATCTACCTGCTACCATGCAGTAGTAATTCCCTTCTTTCTTCTCTTCTGCCATGATCAAGAAACTTCCCAGTTCAGAGGAAGGAATTTCTCTCATTATAACTATCAGTACTATGATCTTCGCCAACATCATCAACTCATCTTTCAGGGGTGCCAGTGAGGAATGGTTCTAATACCTCTCATCTCTAAGACCCCAAAGACAGAGAGCTGCCAGGAACTTTTGTGGTCAACGCTTACAGCACATATGAAAAGACCATGCAGGTTTCCTGAACTTCCTTCTATTTATTTACTAAAACCTGTTACTGCTGTTACTGCCACAGCAACCCACTGTGCCTGCTTATTGTCCGTCTCCTGTCTGGTCACCTCTCATAGTTCTGATTTGCTCCAGCAGGCTTAGCATCTGTCAATCTACTTTGCCCTCAAAACCTTCCAGAAGATGTTTCAGCAACCACAGGAAATAAACAGGCTCCTCTGGAACCCAGGGGACATGGCCAGGAAATCAAGGGGTAAGAGAAGGAGGAGATGACTGTAGAGTCAGAACTGGACAGAGGGAAATGTGAATTCAGAGAACATTGTGTCCTGCGGGAAGATGGCTAGGTAGCATGGAAACCAGGGGACCTGGTGGGTAAATGATAGGCTTGTGAATCAGACAGCAGCCCCTGAGGAATTGGAGATGATATGCTGCATGCTAGTGCCGTCAGTATACTACTTCTCTGACTTTTCTAGGAAAATCCTTTTAGACATTTCCTATGCTGTGTTCATTCATTCAGGAAACATTGACCAACTACCTATCATTAGCCAGATGCTCTACTAATATTTGTGAAGCAGGAAGGACAGCTCTGATTCATGAAGTATACAGTCTTCTGGGAAGCACCAGCTCATTAAACAGACATTGAACATTGATAGATTCAACTACATTAAAAACAAGCAATCAAATCTAAACAACAACAACAACCATAAGCCAAACTTCCAATACCTCTTCTTCCTCATGTCTCCACCCAACTAGTGGATAGTGGCTAAGAGCCCAGACTTCTACATCAGGCCATCTGTTTAAACAGTGGGTTCACCATTTACAACTGTGTGATCTTGGGCTAAATGATATCTCAGTTTACTTCCCCCAAAATTGACATAATAAAAATACTCATTCAGAAGTTGCTGAATTAAATTGAGATTGATAAATTGATAAAGGGGATTAAATGAGATGATACAATGCAAAATCCTTAGAGGAGCGTTTATTACACGGGGTGCATGCAACAAAAATTAGATGATTGGTATTAATCCACTGAAATATGTTAAGAAAAAGGTGAGGATGGACACACAGAGGAGGAAGTCCATGTAGGGAAGTCCAAATGACTAATTTATTGCCCCATCCTCCTTTCACCTCCGCCCTTCCCTTGGAGAGTTGTTCTGGAATCGTGGATTCTGTGTACAGGTCAGCCAAGCTCTTCAGCAGCTGCTGGTTCCTGCACTCTTTTTTTCTGGTTTCTGTAGACGCAGCCAGAGAGGCTCTGGGGCAGCCCACAAACAGCTCTGTATCACAGCTGAACAGGCAGCTAGCAAACAGGGAGTTTCTTTGCTCCAAAAGATAGCAGGACAGCCAGGAGCTGAAGGATCTGTGCTGCATTTAGAAAACTCGTTGACCTTCTAGAGTTAGGAAGGGCTTCTTAAACATAGGGCCACAACATCATCCTCAAATAACCTTTGCTTAGGAATCATAGGTTTTCTGAAAGCATTGACCTTCCTTGATTCAGATGTTCTGAAGAGCTATTTCAGTTTTGTATAAGGGATGGTGTCTATTAACTGCAAAAGTTAGTTTTTGTTTACCAGAGATTTCATTAACATGTAAAGGCTCTTTACTATGTCGAGTTCTCATCGCTAGTCAGAAAGGCTTCAGTATTGATTATGCATCTCTAGACACAGAACTTTTGACCAGTGATGAACCAAGGAGTACAGATTTGGAAGGATGGATTTCTATGACACATTTAGAAAACGTGGAGTCCCACGGTTAGAAGGACCCTCAGAGGTCTCTCAGACCAAACTTCTTGTCTAGTAGATAACTTCCAACAGTCCTGACATGTGGCTGCCCAGTTTCTGGCCTAGCCATTCTGTGATACTTTGCTCATTGGCTCCTACAGCACCTTGGGCCTGTGGTGGCCACTTGGGTAGCTTCTGTGGAGCCAATTATAGGCATACTTTGGAGATATTGTGGGTTTGGTTCTAGAAAACTGCAATAAAGTGAATATCATGATAAAGTGAGTCAAGTGAATTTTTGGTTCATATAAATATGAATGCATATAATGTTGTATTTACATTAATCTATAGTATATTAATTGTGCAATAGCATTATGTCTAAAAAAAGTATATACCTTTTTAAAAAAATATTTTATTTTTTTATTCATGAGAGACACACACAGAGAGAGAGGCAGAGGGAGAAGCAGACTCCATGCAGGGAGCCCGATGTGGGACTTGATCCCAGGACTCCAGGACTACACCCTGAGCCAAAGGCAGATACTTAGTCACTGAGCCACCCAGGCATCCCAAAAAGTATATATCTTAATTAAAAAATACTTTATTGTTAAAAAATCCTAACTATCATCTAAGCCTTCAACAAGTCATAAGCACTGATCATAGATCACCATAACAAGTATAATAATGATGATAAAGTTGGAAATATTGTGAGAATTATTAAAATGTGTTACAGAGACATGATGTGAGCAAATGCTGTTGGAAAAATGGCAACAATAGACCTGTTCAGTACAGAGCTGCTATAGACCTTCAATTTGTAAAACACAGTATCTGTGAAATACAATATGAAATGCAATAAAATGAGGTATGTTGTATTGCTTTTTTTTTTTTTCTGGGATTTTTACCCATAGAACTGAGCTCTACTCATTTGACCTAGCACTAAGCCCATTTGTCCCCAAATGATAGCTGTATTATTTCTCTTGAGCTTTCTTTTTTTTTTTTTCCAGACTAAACAACCCAGTTTGATAGTTTTTAGAATTCATCATGAATCTGTAGTACCACCTGATCTGTGAAAGTAACAAATATTGTCTAGTTCTAATACTGGCTGATTAATTGTTATTCCTAACAGCAACTTCAGGAACAATGGTAAATCTACATTTCGGTCCATTTTGTTTGAAAATCTCATTCTCGAATCTGTGTTTTTTGGAAAACCAAGAATACTTAAAACCAAGTGCTGAAAAACCATGTGTTTTTCATTTTCACCTGACATATTGCATCTTAAGGCATCATGCTGGGTGTGCAGCAGCTGAAAAAGTTTTTAAAAATGTAGCTGCTCAAAACTATAGTGATACCGGGACACATGGTAAAGCAAAATGGTCAATGCATAAAGCAGTTTGCTTTATAGCTGGGAGATTGTGACCATTCGGATTAAATAGATTACCATATAAAAGGACTTTGTGCACACCGAAGACATATGTCTATAGGTTCTTTCAGTATTCATTCAACATTTATTAAGTGCCTTCCTTGTATTCTAAGCAGAGTCCATATGGTATCAACACTGTGGGGTGTGTATGACCATCTTCCCCACATTACATAAGAGGAAACTAGGCACAAACATGAATAAGTTACCCAAAGTTACACAGCTAGTATCTCCCTGTGGTTAGAACCAGAGACCTGACCCCAAAGTACGTCGTCTCAAGTAACCCCTGAGACCAGCAGTGAGACGTGGAGACATATGGAAACCTTTTAACCCTGAGCTGCTGAGTGTCTCTTGGGCAGGCCCATTGGTTCCTCTCTGTGGTAAGATATTTGCATTCTGATTCCGAAGTATCATCTGCTTTAATCTGTTTCTAAACATTCTGCACCCCAGTTGCAGTGTGCAGGGGAGGCTTTTCCCTGCACATCCAAGGAAGTTCTCTAATACCAGCAGGGTATCACAGATAGTATCTGGGTGATACTATCTACCCAGAGGTAGCATCCAATTCCGCAGGTTAAGGGCTCAGTTTCACAAGGCTGCCCCAACCCTTGCCACTTTAGACCCTGTGGCAAGTCCAGGTTGTCTCCTGGGCTTCTGACTGACCATCTACAGATTGGAGGTTCCAATGACCCCCTCCTTGGATTTTATTAATTTGCTAGAGCAGCTCACAAAACTCAGAGATACATTTTACTTACTAGATCAGTTTATCATAGAACTCAGTAATGGCAAGAGATGCCTAGGGTGAGATGTGGGGACAGGCTATGGAACTTCCATGCCCTCTCCAGATATGACAGTCTTCCTGAATCTCCACGTCTTCACCAATCCAGAAGTTCTATGAAACTCATCTTTTTTGGGTTTTTACGGAGGCTTCATTACATTAGCATGATTGATTAAATCATTAGCCATTGGTGATTATTTCAGTCTCCAGCCCCTCCTCCCCTTCCTAGAAGTCAGGGGCTTCTGATGACAATAGGAAGCCGGGCCCATCCATAGACAGGGCCTGAAAGCCATCTAACTAGTATAACAAAAGCCATTTTAGGAAATTCCAAGAGTTTTAGGAACTCTGTGCCAGAAACATGGACGAAGACCAAATATATATTGCTCATTAAAAGTCTCAATATCACAACCTCCCATTGGGATACCTGGAAACTCCAATTTACTTTTTAATTTTTTAATTTTTTTTTAGTGCTCTTGACAGTCATTTGGGTGTTGTTTTCTGTATGGTGTATAGCAGAAATAGCCCTAAACCCAAAAGTCGGAAGCCCTGAGTTAGTCACAGCTTCACCAAACAGGAGCTGAATGTCCTTGGGGGCAAGGGACCAATCCTTTGGGATTCAATTTCTTCATTTGTAAAACCATCCACTCCTCAAGTTTGTGGTATGGATTCTTTTATGCAACAAATATTGAGCATCTCATCTGTGCCAAGCATTTGGTAAAGCTGTGGGTATGTGTTTTTAGATAAAGTAGACATAAGTGCTGCCTTTTTCTTTTTTTCTTTTCTTTTATTTTTTGCTGCCTTTTTCATAGAGCTTGAAGTTGAGTGAGGAAGCTAGCCAAAGAGAAGTAAGCAAACACATGCATAGTTACACCTTTGGATAAGAGTTCCAAAGGAAATGAAAGATCCCGGCATTGGGAAAATGAGTGGGTGGGAGCATCTTTGACCATACCATGGCTGGGTATGGTTTCTCTGAGGAGGATATGTCCAAAAGATAAAGAGGCATCTGCCAAGGGAAGGGCAAGGAGAACTGCAAGCTTAGGACTGGCATTTTTAAGGATTCTGAGCTGGGAAATGGGGTTAAAAGAAACTTTATCCTATATGTGTATGGGGGCACTTCGTAAACGCAAATAAACTGAACACATAGAATAAACTTTTTTTTAATTTTTAAAATTATTTATTTATTTATGCATATTTTTTATTGGAGTTCGATTTGCCAACATATAGTATAACACCCAGTGCTCATCCCATCAAGTACCCCCTCAGTGCCCATCACCCAGTCACCCCATCCCCCTGCCTACCTCCCCCATGGAAGAAACTTCTATTGCAAATGAAAAATAGCAATGGCCACTTGCAAAATACAGCTCGGACCATGTTCTCCCGTTAAGAGTCAAGACTGACATTCCAACCCAGTGAAGTTTGTTCCATTTCCACAAGATAACAGCCTTTATCCCCCCACACCAAAATTTTAGGTGTCTGGACTGAACAAACACAAGCAGTAATGTTTTTCTTGATTTCCATCATCTACCAAGGAGCAGAACTTCCTCCCTCTCTCACTTTTCCATTTCCTCCACCTCCTGTCCTTGCAGATTGGGCAACAATTTCTAAAAATTTCCTGCAGTTGACTGATGACAGGACATGGGTGTCTGGAGTCTGAACTGCCTGAGCAGAACAGGATAGATGAGGGAAAAGGAGCAGTGAGGGTCCTTCTCTATTCTTTGCTCTCTGTCTCCTCTTGATGCCTTGATTGGGGGTGACTGTCAGAAGGGCTGAGCCCATACTTTTCAGATGTGTTCGTCTTTGAATGTTCTGTTCACTACCCTTAAATATATCTGTGGTAGGGCATACCTGGATGGCTCAGTTGATTAAGTGTCAGTCTCTTGGTTTTGGCTCAGATCATGATCTCAGGGTTATGAGATAGAGCCCTTCACCAGGTTCCTCACTCAGCCGGGAGTCTGCTTGATATTCTCTCTCTCCTTCTCTCTCTACCCCTCCTCTCTTTCTGTCTTTCTCTCTCTCTTTCAAATAAACAAATCTTTAAAATATATATGTGTATATAATATATAAATAAATATTTAAATATCTATCAATATCTATCTATCTATCTATCTATCTATCTATCTATCTATCTATCTATCGGTATATAAAGAACATTGGCAGTGTTAAAACAGGAAGAACCTACTGTAACAGATTCTTGGGGAATGGAGAACACCACAACTTGCTTCTGGTTAGTGTTCCTTACACAGGAGATGTGACTGAGGTCTCAGCAATAGTGTCATGAAGAGAAGAGATTTTGCCCACCCACTTGGAAGTTAGGCAGCTCCTGACCCCAGCCAGCCTCTCTGACATCACCCACTGGCATGTTCTTCATAGCGTTTGTCATTTGCTGACATAACATTATGTATTTATTTATTTTGTTTATTATCTACCTCCCCCACTACAGTGTAGGCACAAGGTGCTCATCTGTCCTGTTCACCACATGTCCCCTGTTTTCAGAATAGTATCTATCATATAATGGTGCCTGAGGGCTGAATGATGAATGTGGCAATAGATCAAATTATAATAATGAGAGCTAATACTTCTGTAGCTCTCATCAAATTCTAGGCACTTCTCCAAGCACTTTAAAGATATTAATTCGTTTAATCTTCATGGTAAACACATGGGGCAGGCATTAGTATTATTCCTGTTTGCAGATGAGTAAACTAAGGCACAGAGAAATGAAGTGATTCACTCAAGGTCACACACCTAATAAGTGCTGCAACTAGGATTCAGATTGCCACTGTCTGGCTCTAGAATTTGCACTTGTACCCACTACACTGATCTTCTTCTTCTTCTTCTTTTTAAGTAGACTCCATGCCCAGTGTAGAGCCTAACATGGGGCTCAAATTCATCACCCTGAGATCAAGCCTTGAGCTGAGATCAAGAGTCAGACACTTAACTGACTGAGCCATCCAGATGCCCTATCACTTGTTGCTATTCTATTGAACATGTTGCTATTACAAAAGAAATACTGATGATACCAAAACAAAACAAACTCTTTTACAACAAAATTATTTGCCACAAACAAGTCTCAATCAGTTTAACTAAAGAAGATTCACATGCATGTATGTGAAAAGAAATGTAGAAAATTTGGCACTGTGAATATTCTTTTAGCCTGAACTCTTAGGTTATCAGGAGTTACTTTTGCTTCTGTCTACATCTCACATCTAGAAAAATACTTTTGAGAACACTTGAAATGAAGGTAAGGAACACATCCCTTCTATACCATTTCTACCCTGTGTAAGGTGATTACACAGTGGTCAGGCCAGGCTGAGAACGATGAGTTGGAAACTCATTGGCGTCCTTTTAATTTGCTGGCTACTTTGTGTATAGATTTAATAATGATGGCAGTGATGGTGGGGATTCATGGTAGCCAGTGTGGGAAAGGAGGGTTATGAATGTATGGGCTTTATGAGTTTGTCCAAAGAAATAAATACAGAGGCAGTGGTCCTGTGTCTCACTTTGGGTCCCCTTGGTCCTGCATCTTCAAATCTAAAAGATAATAATCTAGCCTGTCTCCAGTTATTGGACAGCACAAATTCTGTGCTGCCTATAAAATGAGACCAAGTCTCTAAATCACTGTTATCTGAAGCCAGGAGTCTGGCTCTTAAACAAAAGAGTGAAAAGAAAATCGATGAGTCTGAAATCTTAGCCTGCCTTCTTGGCTATCTGATCAGTCAGGATTCCCAGAATAAAAAGTAAAATGGAGGTAATTGATAACAATTTTGAGCCTCATCTTTTTCTCAGACTTTTATAAGTGTGAGCTTGGTGTTTCCCATTATAGCCTTAAAACATGGCAGACGCATTTCCGCACGGATTTCATTTGAGCTTTAATCTACCCATCCAGGCTGTCTCTGAACAGTGATTGGCACCTCTTGGCTCCAGAAGGAGTTTCTTTTTAAAAAACTATTTTCACCCAAAGCTTTAATCATGTCATTTCCCTTTCAGACCAATGGAACAGATAAATGCATACTCATGAATTAAAGTAAACCGATATTTTATAATGGGAAAGGCAAACAGATGCTCAGATCGCCTCATGATTCCTTCTTTCCTTAAGAAAAAAATATTTTATTTATTTTTTAAAGATCGTATTTATTCATGAGAGAGAGAGAGAGAGAGGCAGAGACCTAGGCAGAAGGAGAAGCAGGCTCCATGCATGGAGCCTGATGTGGGACTCAATCCCAGGACCCCAGGATCACACCCTGGGCTGAAGGCAGGTGCTAAACTGCTGAGCCACCCAGGGATCCCCAGGGAAAATATTTTAAAGTTGATTTTTTTACATCACTTTGACAATTTTTCTTTAAAAATTATTATGAGCTATGCATCATCCTTCAAGCTTTGCCTTCTCTGACTGTTTAGCTCTGGCCCACCTTCTTCTCTAAACTCTTAGAGGAATTTAGTCTGTATCTCTAATATCCTCCTTTAATTTTATAGATTTTCATTTATCTTCTCATGTTTTATGCATATTACTACTTCCTTTTCAAAGAGATATAAGTAGCTTTAGGGTAGAGTATTGTGTCAGGAATGCATTTGCCTGTAGGTAAAAAAAAAACACAAAAAACAGGTTTGTTGTTCTCATGGAACAAGAAATACTTGAAAAGTACTCAAATCCATAGACCAATCTTGATGGATCTTCTGGTCTCTTTTTTTATCATCACAGAAAGATTACTAGAAGGTTTGGCTCAGCTCTCAAGCTACAGAAACAAAAAATGCTACACATTTTGAAACCATAAAACTGTCCAAATTAGTCAACAATACTTTATTTTTTTAAAAGATTTATTTATTTCTTTATGAGAGAGAGAGAGAAGCAGAGACACAGGAGGAAGGAGAAGCAGACTTCATGCCGGGAGCCCCAAGTGGGACTCGATCCTGGGACTCCAGGATCACGCCCTGAACCAAAGGCAGGCGCTAAACCGCTGCGCCACCCAGGGAGCCCCAACAATACTTTATCTCCATATTTCTTCTGTGCTTCTTTTTCCATCTATCTCTCTACCTATTTCTCTCTCTCTCTCATAAACCTATATTTATTTTGGCTTAGGGTTGCTTGCTTTTGGACCAGTCTATTTCAGTTTTCTATTCTCCAGAACCTCTTGATTATTTTTTTTAGGATTTATTTATCTACTTTAGAGAGAGGGGGGCACATGCATGGGAGAAGGACAGAGGAGAGGGAGAGAAAGTCTTCAGCAGATTCTATGCTGAGGGCAGAGCCTCATGCGGGGCTTGAGATCATGACCTATGAGATCATGACTTGAGCCAAAGCCAAAAGTCGGAAGCCCAACCAACTGTGTCACCCAGGTGCCCCGACGTCTTGATTTTTAAAATTTATTCGTTCATATTATTTTCTAGGCGCAATCACATTCCAGAATGGCCTGTCAATAGACATGCGCCTCCCAAATCTTGGCAGCCCACCTGAGAATCCTGAATTGTGCCCAACTCATGCTATTGATGCATGTAGCTTGGACCTGCGAGCCAAGATTTCTGAAGAGATGGACAAAGCATGTCCAGCAGCTTGTTAACTAAGCATGCCAAAGGAATCAAATAAAATCAACAAATAATTATTGAGCAACAGAAACAGAATTGCAGAACCAGATGAAACCTTAGAAATCATCTGTTCCAGTTTCCTCTTTTTTTTTTAAGTTTAATGCACTAATTTTTATTTTTACATTTTAGTCTTTTTAAAATAAGCAAATAAATTCTCACAATACCCTTCATTTGACAAAAGGGAAAAAAGTAAAGGGCAAGACTATACAGGTAGGGGCCAGAAGCCATGTTTGTGCTTCTAGCTCATGCTCTAGGTTCCTTTGAGAGACCCTGTCTGAGGTTCTCGCTGGGAAGGATGAGGGACACAAAGGAGTAACAGCAAAAACTTTCACCTGTGCAATGTGTTTAGAACATCTTCACATGTGAGCATTTTCACATATGGAAGATTTGACAAGGACTATTGATGTCACATTACCCATGACTTTATCATTTTGCTCTCCTCCTTCTGCATTCCCATACACCTGGTCCCTTTTTTTCCTGGATAGCATTTACCTCTGCCATGAGAAAATAATTTGCTTATATATTATCATTTGTTTATTGTTGCCTGTCCAACACTATAAACTACATAATGCCTTGTATATCTCCAATTATTTGTTCAATGAATAAACATTGTAGTCATCCTAGGCTCTTCCCTTTCAACCATGACATACAACCTGAGTGTTCATTCCCATTGTGAAAATCTCAAATATGTCCTTCGTCTTCATTCCTACCATAACTACATGAGTTCAGGCCCTATTACTCCTTCTCTAATCTCCTACTTGGTCTCTCTTACCCAGCCTCCACAATCCTGCAGCTGGAGTTACTTTTCTCAAATGCACATTGGATCACATGATGCTTCCTAGCTTAGAATGTCTCCAGATTCAGTGGTGCCCTATAACTTTCATTCATTTGTGCTTCTGTTCCAGAAATAGTTCTTGAGAGGCTATCATTGCTAGGCACTGTATGAGGGACTTCCTATGTAGAGGTTAGTTTGTTCTTAAGGAACTTACAGACAAAGCAGCCCAGGTGGCTCAGAGGTTTAGCGCCGCCTTCAGTCCAGGGCATGGTCCTGGAGACCCGGGATGGAGTCCCACTTCAGACTCCCTGCATGGAGCCTGCTTCTCCCTCTGCCTGTGTCTCTCCCTCTCTCTCTCTCTCTCTCTGTGTCTCTATGAATAAATAAATAAAGTAAAATTTGAAAAAAAGGAACTTACAGACAAGTGAGGAAGATTGATACTAAACAAGTATGAAGAGTGTGTGTATAATTAAATGTATATTATTTATATGTAAATAATACATATTATTAATATACAAATCAAATACATTATTAAACATATATTAATATATTAAAATTTGTGATGATTGTCAGTATGAAGGAAACAGGTAGAGTGCTAAAATAGAGACTAATGGAAAAGAGGAAGGGAGAGAGAGGTGTTTTTGATGAGTTACGTAGAAAAGGTGTGTGTACCTGAAACATGACATTACATGTGAGACCCAAAGATCAGAAAGAGCTGTCGACATGAAAATGCAGAGGGAATGCATTTTCACAGAAAGAACAATGGGATGAAGGCCCTTTGCTGGGGAAGAATTTGTGTCATTCAGTCTGTGAATTAAAGGTGTTGCTGTAGATGGTATATCAGTCCTTCTGGTTACACAAGTCAATTCATTAAGAACTTAACGTTTAAACACAGAGCATTGGGTACTTTACAATTTTCAGTTCTATTTTTGCTGTGTCACTATAGTTTTCCAGCAGCACTTAGTGAATAGTTTGACCAGAGAAGTTGAACAGATACTAGGTTTGTAAATGAAAAGGAATTCAGACAGCTCAGCATTTGAAACTGCATGGCTTTTATCAAATTGTAGATTAGTCATCTTTTTTACTTAATATGTGTCTTAATATGTGAAGATTCCAAAAGACTTAATATGTGTCTCTTGGAATCTTTAGTATTAGCCTCATTAGCCACAGGATCTCGTTCCCTGGAGGAGCATTGTAAACATTGATTTACAACACTTAATGAATAGTCTTTCTTGGATTTTCCAAATGTTCATCAAATCTCTGGGCTTATGAATCCTGGATGAAGGGGTTCTTGTGAGATCTGTCAGCAAAGACATGAACTAAGAACCTATAATATGTAACAATTACTATCATGTTGGCCAAGAAAATCTTGGTCCAGGCTTCATTCAACTTATTATCTGAAAGAAAGAGATCAGACATACACAGTCTCACCCCAGAGATACTTCAGGTTCAGTTCCAGACCACTGTAATGAAGCGAGTCAAATGAATGTTTTCATTTCCCAGTGCATATAGAAGTTACGTTTATACTATACTGTAGTCTGTTAAGTGTGCAATGTCATTATGTCTAAAAAAACCAAAACAAAACAAAAACTGTGTGCATACCTTAATTTACAAGTATTTTATTGCTGAAAGAAGCTAACCATTATCTGACCTTTCAGTGAGTTGTAATCACTGATTGCAGGTCACCATCACAAATACAATAATGGTGAAAAAGCTTGAAATACTACAGGAATTACCAAAATGTGACATAGAGCCATGAAGTGAGGAAATGCTGTTAGAAAAATGACACCGATAGACTTGCCTGATACAGGGTTGCCACAAACCTTCAATTTGTAAAAACAGGGAGTCCTGGGTGGCTCAGCAGGTAAGCTTCTGCCTTCAGCTCAGGGCATGATCCTGGAGTTTTGGGATTGAGTCCTGCATCAGGCTCCTTGCAGGGAGCCTGCTTCTCCCTCTGCCTGTGTCTCTGCCTCTCTCTCTCTCTCTCTGTGTGTCTCTCATGAATAAATAAATAAAATCTTTAAAAAAATTTTGTAAAAATACATTTGTAGTAAAATGAAACAATAAAATGAGGTCTGCCTACATGTGTTTGTCCTACGGAGCTGGTTGCTGCTAGAATGTACATTTTCTTTCTCCTAATCTTAAATAAGAGATAATCCACCAATGCAATTGATACTATTATAGCTTGTGTTAATAATATACTCCACATAGCCTTAGGTATGAGTTCATTTTATATATGAATAGTCTAAGACAGATAATCTGCCAGTAATTTTCAACTCACATAGCAAATCAGAGAAAAAAACCCGGACATTTTGTCTCCTCTAGAAAGGGGGTTAGATCACAAAGTAGGGAATATTTTACATACTCCTTCCTAAATTCCAAAGAAATGAAATGTCTATATCTATTTTCTTCTCTTATTGTATATTGCATGAGAGGAAAATTAGCGCATCTACTTATTTGAAATACATTTTGAGAAGATTTTTGAGCGGAATATATTGAGCTGGAACGTGTAATGCCCACACCCAGCCCAGTAGCCTTCATGCTGTGCTTCATGGATGCTACATAGCATTTGTTCTCCTGGACAAGTTGAATAATAATGACTCAGTATAATGATTACAATTTCCTCTGGTACTCAATGAGGTATCTGGTAAGTTTCTTTGCCTTAGTCTTATTTCTATTTGGCCTTTAGCATTTTTCTAGAATGTGTCCAATATTCTGATGCAAGTGTGAGTCTCTTCTTAAAATAAATCAGAAAATAAACCCAACAAAATTCCTGAAAACAAATGTGCTGTATTAAAATGTCAACAGACACTTAGCTCTAGAGAAGAGTAAGCATTTTGGTAGGTTCATTTTTGTGTCTCAAGAGACGTCAACTAAGAAACAGAAATATGGATTTTTTGTGGTATTTAATATGTTCTGCCTCAACTATACATTTTTTATTTCTAAAAATGAGAAATGAACATATATCCAAATTCAATAAAAGGAATCCATATTTCAATTTTTCATAGTGTGCGAGTGAATTGAAAACAAGGCATCCATCATTCCCTGCTGCTGGCTTCTCACTGGAAGTTGAATAATGAAAGCTGGTCATTAAACGTGGAGCGAAGACCGCACAAAGCCTTATATGATGCTCATCAAAAGCAAACAAGAAATCCTGATGTCTTGTCTTAATCTGCTGTGTAGGATAACCCATTCTCCACTGTGTTTGAACTCCGACAGGCAAGAGGTTGTTGTGAATGAGGTTCCTTTGGCATTTAAAAGCATTTCAACCCTGAGGCCAGCAGCAGTGCTGTGGGGTCAAAATAGACGCCTCTCAATGCGGACAGAGATGGCAGGGACTCACAACTACTAGCCATGTTTGTGGTCTTCACACACGCACTGCTGCAAAAACTTGAGAGCGGGTGTGCACTTGCACGTGTGTGATTCAGTTGGCAATAAAAGATGAATATAATCCCGTTATTTCACACTCCCCTTCACTCTGGATTAAACTTGGGCCCCACAGTCTCAGGTCTGGGAAGAATTTGTTTGAAAATATTAACCTCAGGGATTACCTGCACTAGAGCCTCTAGGCAAGTGAGCATGATGCTGTGTTGTGCCGCCGCAGCCCCAAGTGGTGAAGTTTTAGATAGTAAATCAAGAGCCTGAGCCACAGAGCCGAATTCTCCACCCAGGTCGCTCATGCCAAATAAATGTGATGGGCGACCTCCACTTAGTCAACAGTACTTGGAAATTTCCATTTTTACCACAGGAACTCAATGACAGCACCTGTGGGGCGTTTTGACTTTGGTCTCATTTGGACTAAGAGAATGCCAAAAGCACCGTGATGTTGGTGAAAAGCTTACCAAACATCTTTCAAAACAACAACAGCAACAAGGCAGAAATAACAATTTTAACAACTACCCAAAACTACAGATGCTTGGCTCTTTTCACCATTTGGGAAAAAGAAAAATACTCCTTTTGTGTTATTTCTATCAAATGACTATTTGTAACAAAATTGGGTTAAGAAAAATTAGATTAGGAGCATTTTTAAATTTTATGGTGTCATAAGGAAGAAGTATGGAAATAACTTTCATACAGTAAGCTCCATAATTAAAAGAGATTACAAAATAAATATGAGCTGGCCACATTCTGGAAGAGAATGAGCCTTGAAATTGGGAATGTGACAGGACAGCATTTCAAAATTATATACCTCCTATAAATGCATGAAACTCATGTCTCCCCTCTTCAAGCTGGTAATTCCTGCCTCCTCTCCAGAGCAAGACCCTCTTTCCCAGGGTACTGAGAGAATATTATTTCTTAATCTTCAGTTCATTGGTCACTATAGCAGGGTAGCCCTGAGGAGGAGTTTTTTTTTTTTGTTTTTTTGTTGTTTCGTTTTGTTTTTTTGAGAAGTTTTAATATCTTGTTCTGGTTTCCCTTGGAGCCTCATTGACAATACTTTAAAATCAAGTTTTATTCTCAAACACATTTTGATGTTTGTCCCAATTCTAAATCTTTGGCATAACTAGGGTTCCTTTCAGAATGTTGGCTTTCTCCGAATGGTTAATGAGTGTCATTCTGTAAAGCATCTCTTTCACCACCTCAAGTGGAGAAATTTCATTATTAGAGAAAGCTCATTCTGGCCTGTAAGTATCCCTAGTGAGAGTGCACTGTTCCCTGATTGCTGACAACCTCGGGTTAATATTAGTTAGTATCCTGGAGGAGATTATCTGTCCCAGGTGATTTCCATAGAACCCAGAACCTGACAGTTAATAAGTTCTATGGGAACATTCCAGAAGTTGGTTGTGAAAGACCATGACAAATCGTCCATTGGTTGATGACTAGAGGAACCATCTTTGGGTTGTGGAAGATGGGTCTAAAATTTCAAAGAAGAAAGCATGGAATCAAGAATATTGGACCCAGTTAGTCCTCTTGGAAAGTTGCCTTATTCAGATAAAGAAACTGGGACTAAAGGAGCTTAGTGATTTGCCAAAATTTACCTAGCAGATTTGTGACGAGCCGGGCCAGCACACAGGTCTCTTGATTCCCAACCCATCTCTTTCCATTCTGCCAGAGGGACTTATCCTCAGGCAAGGAAGGGTAGAGGAGTAGCCACATCTTTTTCTGGAAAGAAGAAGGTACTTTGGGTCTCCTACATTTCTAGCTACATCCTTTTCTCTAGGAGAAAGGAAATGGTGATTTATACTAAAATAAGAAAAGATTTCATAAATCCAGCTTAGCAAGGAGTATTGTCGTGTCCTTGTTCTTGTCCCAAATAAAATATCCTAAGTCCTTCAGGATTTCTTTTGTTCTTATTCTTTTCTTCTCTGACCTCCACTCCCTCTCTCATTAGTTTTTATGGATGGATCATGGAAACCAGAAATGCACACACAGCAACACATCTGCCCATTGGGTAAAAAGAAAAGCGTGTGTGTACATGTGTATGTATATATGTGTTCGTGTGTGTGCATGCCATACTGAGAGGCAAGTTCAAGAGGAGCACCAAAATTAATGAGTTCTCCCACAAATAGCTGGGTGTAAGATGGCCTTTATTCAACCCAGCAATTGTGTTGGAACCCCAAATTAGAGTCTTCATTGTTCTTTGTTGCCTTTGTTTTAAGCTTAACACCAATTTTTTTTTTGGCTATAAAAAAATAAATCTGAAAACAATAAGTCTTGTTCATTGACATAAACCGGCTGTCGGTTCCTTGTGGGACCTAGGCTGATAAAAACCAGGGAAAAACTATTTTATTTGCAATGTAAAGAATTTTAGCCTGTGGAGATTTTTCAGTTCAGCAGCAGTAAAGGTAGGGACAGCAACCAAATAAGCTGTTAAAATCTATATCCCCCGCCCTCACCCTTCTCCCAGTCCCAAGAGACATAATTAAAACTGCAGAAAGTGAGAAGCTGTTACTAATACTAACATAACTATTTAGTGCAACAGAATCATGCATTTACTAACTTCATTTTTTTTAAATAGTTCAAGCTGAACTTTATTTTGCTATTTCACATACAAAGGCCTTTTCTCTGTGTAAGTGCTTTAATATGATCTGCCAATCAGCCTGTTAATATTTGTCAATGAGTAGACATGCTGGTAAAAGATAGGACAGTACTTATTAGGGCCCTATGTGCACCTCAGCTGTGAACTTCACTCCTTCCACTGAAAATGTTCTAATTGGTGGCTCATATATTAGCCTCATCCCAATTTTCTTAAGAAAGGGATTTGTAGCTCTAGCTGACTAAACTGTCCTTTGTGAGTTTTTGTATGCAAACAGAATAGAGGTAGGAACAGATGGAAATGTGCGTATATAATAACTAGCATTTTTCTTGAAGTGGATGAAAACAGTCATGCCCTAACCTTGGCCCAGAGTATACACAGATCTTATTCAACATTTGCCAGAAAGAAAAAAGAATAGATTTTAACCCTTATTTTTCATGTTGGTACACTACTTTTGAAGGATCGACTTCCTTCTTCTTACACAGACAGACAGACAGACACACACACACACACTCACACACACGTCCTGGCATGGCTGGACACCTTATGAGCAAGCCTGTTTTCTCAAGATTCAACTCTCAATTGTCAGCTTCTGGAGGTTTACAGTAGCAACTGCTTTGAACTCTCATACTTTATGAATTTTTTGTCTCAATGTATGTAATAAGGCAAGCATATCTAAGAAGCCAGAAGCTACAGATTAGTCCTTGGAACCAGCTTTCTTAGAAATTTCTAAAAACACTTGCTAATCCCCAAAGGAATCTTCCAGCTAATTTTAGGGCCTATTTGTCCAATGTCACTAAAAGGGCTGGAGTGTATGAGTTGAATTTCTAGGTGTTTTGTGTATTTGGTGCTTCTGTTCCATTCCAAAGTGACTGGAGTGGAATCTTTCATTCTCTATGCACTGGGACTATCCACCCTGTTCCCATAGTGACCTTCAGCCACTCCCTCCACACACACATATACAACATGCTCAAACGCACATCCTCTCTAACTTGAATGGAACTGTAATGACCTTATAAAGTTAAGTCCTTTCTGTGTTTGTTGATTTGTAATGGGATAAATATATATATATATATTTCCATAGGTGTTAGGACACCTGATGAAATGATACAAGTGAGGAGGCTGAAAAATACCTAACACATAGTAAGATTCAAGAGGTATCAGCTTTTACCATCATCATCCTCATCACTATGTTGAGCTAGAGGCAAATGCCTATAAGAAGGAAGTCTGTATAAATATAAATATTGCAATACACTGTGTTGGGATGAGTGTATTGATGGTAGATACCCCACGTGTGTGCACATATTCACACTCCTTGGGCTGATGGATGCCCAATCATCTTCATGAATGCCTTTCCCTCATGCTTTCCAGAATAGCATCAGAAAAAGTGTTTACAGTTTACCAGTGGGAATTCCAGATTATTATTTTGGAGGGCAAGGGACTAGACTGTCAAATTGATTTCCATTATGGCAGAAATCCAACTCTACCTAGAAATGTGAGCCTTTCTTCCTGGCCTACAACATTTCACCCTGCTGCAGACTAGGGAACAAAGGGTATTATATGCAAATGAACCTGGATGGAGGGATGCGAGTGTGTCCAGAGATTCAAAATTAGGATCTCATCTCAAATTCTATCGGCAGATATGTGATGGTTAAAAAGAAAAGAAAAAGAAAAGCCAGAAAGAATCTAGTGCTCCTATCTGCATTTAAATTGTTTATCTAAGATTAAGAGTGCCTACTGACCCTAAATATTAGATTTTTTTTTTCCAAAAATCTAGTTAGGGGACACCTGGGTAGCTCAGCGTTGAGCATCTGCCTTGGGCTCAGGGAGTGATCCTGGGATCTGGGATCGAGTCTTGCATTGGGCTCCCTGTGGGAAGCTTGCTTCTCCCTCTGCCTGTGTCTCTGCCTCTCTCTGTGTGTGTGTCTCTCATGAATAAATAAATAAATCTTAAAAAAAAAAAAAAACTAGTTAGTTTTGCGGTCCCACCAGTACCACATTGTACTAGTTTTTGTAGATTCCTCTTCCTGTTAATGATGATCATTGTGTGTAGCATGCCAAATTCAGGGAGTGTTTGTGCTTATTAGAACACAGACACATGAAGGGACATGGGAGAAACTCTCCCAAAAGTCCATAGCCAACTCTTTGTTTTTTTAGATGGAAGATCTCTGGTGCCACTTTCAAGATGGGAATATCCAGGTCAAGTTCTGTTTATATCCCAATTTGTGCCCCTTTTAAGTCATCTAAATAGGTTTTGTCTCAGCCTTTAAATGGGTAAGAAAGCATAAGCCTAAAGGAATTGAAGCCATAGAGAGGTGGGTGGCATTAAGAATAATTTTCTTGGGCAGCCCCGGTGTTGCAGTGGTTTAGTGCCGCCTGCAGCCCAGAGCGTGATCCTGGAGACCCTGGATCGAGTCCCATGTCGGGCTCCCTGCATGGAGCCTGCTTCTCCCTCTGCCTGTGTCTCTGCCTCTCTGTGTCTCTATGAATAAGTAAATAAAATCTTTAAAAAAAATAATAATTTTCTTACCTTGAAAGCTATGGATCTCTTGATATCAAAATTACTACCATGATAAAATCCTAATTACCTCTGAATCTTCATAAGGGAGAACAAATGGCCGAAAATGTAATCTCTCTGAATGCTAGCAGAAAATGATAGTTGTTCTGTTGATGATGATTTTACCTTCTTCCTGAGGGAGGAGGAGGTGGAGAAGGAGGGGAGAATATTTACTCTTGTAATGATTGTTTTAAGATTTTTATTTTTCTTAACGGTCAGAGGGAGAACTGAAGTGGCACCCAATCATTTGGTGATAGAGACCAAGAAATAAGTTGATGAGCAAATGACGCTGCTTCTGTTTTGAGAAAAATCTCTGCCAGGGAATTAGAAAAACTCAAAATGCCTTCTTCAAGGAGAAAGCTTCCCAACCTTGTTTTTCCATGAGGGATATTTCAGTCCAGAGATCCCAAGAAAACTGAGAGGAAGTGGAAAAGAGAAACATCAGTCACACCTTTCTATGGAGGCCCAATGCTGTCATCTCCTGAAGTATTTTGAAGTAACCCTGTGAGATGTTACATACTTTATCTTTCAAAGCCATCCCCACTTGCACAGACTTGGGTATAACTGTGTTAACAGTGCAAAAGGCTGTCCTCTGAGTGCCTTCAGACCAGGATTATTTCATGTGTTTTGAAGAGAGATAGTGCCAGTTACCACGATAGCATTAACCAAGGATAACAGAGAACAAAGCTTTTAAACTTAGAAGAAAGAAATCTTTCAGAGAGGGAAGAATGTTTTTTGACACAACCCAAAGGGCAGGTTGGAAGTATCAGGAAAAATCTGAAATGTGTTTTCTTTATGTTCCCCCATCTTTGTTTTGCAGGCTGAAATAAACTTTTACAAGTGAGATTTTTTTTCCACTTGGGCTTCTACATTATTTATTTTGCAATTAATTGTGATTGCAAATTTTCTAAAGTAACCCCTGGTTACAACAACAGTGGCAACAATAGCACAGTCTTCTGCATCTGAGTTTGTTTCTTTGGATGAAAACTGGATTAACACAACATGGTTGCTAACAGATTTGGAAATAACACAGGAGATATCATGAGTGATGTATCGGTAGGTTCTTGGTGATAAGAAGAAAAGTTCATTTGTTACCTGAATCAGAAGAAGGGGACATATTCAAAGGATATTTGGTTGTCCAGAATTAGCCAGAGGCTGGAGGGGATCAACATTATAAAGGAGGCAGAGATCAGAGGAGCTCCAGATGGCCTCTAACACTTGCAGCACGAACAGCCTGGCCAGAATGTCACTTTGGCTGCCACTGGGCGCTCCCCACCACCACTACTGGACACCATCACAAGTGTGACACAAATGATCCAATCTGCTCTTTCTTTTTTTTTTTTTTTAATTTTTATTTATTTATGATAGTCACAGAGAGAGAGAGAGGCAGAGACACAGGCAGAGGGAGAAGCAGGCTCCATGCACCAGGAGCCTGACGTGGGATTCGATCCCGGGTCTCCAGGATCGCGCCCTGGGCCAAAGGCAGGCGCCAAACCGCTGCGCCACCCAGGGATCCCCAATCTGCTCTTTCTTGACCTCACTTGCCCTAGACTCATAGGCCAAAGTGGATCATTCAGTTGACCAAGCCTGCATATCATGTGCTCCACCAAGTCCTTATTCAACAGGAATTCCACAAGAAAGAGTAAGGTAGATTCTTCTAGACAACGCCCTGAAATGGCATTTGTTGACCATAGGTGTATCATTAACATTACTTTGCTAATTCTTGGCACTGAACATGGGAGATAGAGGTTTAAAGAGAAAAGCTTCCTAGCCTATTATTAGAGGGCAGGACTTTCTAATAGTAACACATTGTTCATACTTGTAATTGAGAAAACTAATTTTATTCTGGAGAAATAAAGAACTAAGTTGGGCAGGATAATTCTTAGCTGATATAAATAAATCAAGGTGATTGACCATCATAACTACTGTCTTCCTGCTCTTTCATCTAGATCAGCATGGTCCAGTAGCACTTTCAGAATGATGGAAATGTGGCTGTTGAGCACTTGAAATATGACTACTGCAACTGAGAAACTAAATTTTGCTTAATTTTATCCAGGTTATATTTATAAACAAATAGTCATGGGGCACCTGGGTGGCTCAATCGGTTAAATGTCTGCCTTCAGCTCAGGTCATGATCTTGGAGTTCCAGATTGAGCCCCACATCAGGCTCTCTGCTCAGCAGGGAATCTGCTTCCCCCTCTCCCTCTACAACCCCCCCCCCCCACTAATGCTCACTCTCTCTCTCTTTCTCTCAAATACACAGTCTTTTTTAAAATTTTAAAAAATAAAACTAAACACAAATAGCCACATATAGCTGGCAGATACTATATCTTATGAAAATCACAGTTTCATAGTATAGAACCGGAAGGGATATTTGAGATTCCTCTAGCACATTGGAAGTTTGTTATTTTTAATGTAAAGTATGTTGAATACAAGATGGTTAGGTTTGGATGGGATGGAGGATATAGAGACTGTCATTCACAATGGTAAGAGCAAAGATAATCAGGATCACAAAGAATTTATGTTGAGAAGGGACCACAGATTAGCACCAGGATGTGTGGTTTAAATTTGTAGACCTTAGAAAAAGAGTGCCCAACTCCACTCACAAACAAGAACCCTAGTACGCGGGCAGTGAACCAGCCACATTGCTCTCAAAGCTAAACCTCATCAAGTATGAAAGGAATAATAAGATGATAGCTTTGAAAAAATGCTATCAAATATTTGGCTATCAAGAGTTACTAAAACATTACTATAAGTTTCCATAATATACTTACTTGAAATCCTTTTTATTTAAAAAAGAAAAACAGGAAGCCTGTATTTTTCTATAGCTTCTCTTCTTCTGCTCTAATTAAAGTTATGCCTTGAATACTTTTGATGTACCAATAAAGTATCTGTGCTTTGGGAGTCTAAACAGAACACTACTGGCAGTTCCAACCACCAGAGGAAAAGGGACTGGTGTTCAGTAGGTGTGCAGAGAGCCCACAGTGCTTTCCCTGGAAAGCATGGATTATAAGGGTGACTTCACATATGTGGCCAGAGGTGAACTATACACAAAGCAAGTGATTGAAATTCCTGTGATTCTTGGCTACCAGCAACATTTACCAGAGAAAGAAAGCCCCCGAAACGCCTTCCTTCAAACTAAGACAGGGGTTGGTAAACTACAGCCCTTGGGCCTAATTTAGCCTGCCACCTGTGTTTATATGGCTCATGAGCTAAAAATAGTTTTTACACTTTTAAGTGATTGGAAAAATTAAAAGAAGCATGACATTTAATAACATATAAAACTTACAGGAAATTCAAACTTTAGTGTCCACAAATAAAGTTTTATTGGAGTATAGGCATGCCGTCATCGACATATTATCTACTGCTACAACATAGAGGAGTTGCAATAGAGACCGTATGGCCATATCGATGGCCAAAATTGCACTTTACAGAAAAATTTTGCCAACCTCTGACACATGCCCCAATGTGTGGATCATCCTTTAAGCCAGCAAGAGAGTATTCAACCCACTTGGAATATATTTGACCCTGGATAAAGAAGGATGGTTTTGCCTTTTCATTTGAGACTTTTTTCCCATCATCCTCTCAATAAAGTATAATTTTTTGAGAAATGAACCATGTGTTATTTTCTCTTGTATCTTCTATACTGCCTTACAAATAGAAGGTATTAACAGTTCTTTGTTGAATGAGTGGGTAGCTAGATAAATAGAATGGTGGATAGGTAGAGTTTGGGAACAGATTACCTACCTTTGCCTTATTGCTGTATATGAATATCAGAATTATAATAGTCTTACGTAATGAGCTAATTAGCCAGCTAATTACTAGAAAATAGGAAAATACCAACAACAGTAAAGTGTAACAGAAGTTCTATTAATTGAAAACCATCCTTGTTTAAAACATGCTGATTAATGGCTATGTCACACAAAATCTGCAATGCCAGTATGTAACTTTATTTCTTTTTTTTTAAGATTTTATTTATTTACTCATGAGAGACAGAGAGAAAGAGAGGCAGAGATAGGCAGAAGGAGAAGCAGGTTCCCCACAAGGAGGCTGATGTGGGACTCGATTCCTGGATGCTGAAATCCCTCCTTGAGCCAAAAGCAGACGCTCAACCGCTGAGCCACCCAGGCGTCCCCAGTAGGTAACTTTCTTTGGCTCCCATTTAAACCTACTCCATCAGCTGAGTTGTGTACATACTAATTGCCCCCTCCCCAATATTTGTGGTTATATGGTGGTTGTACTAAAAGTGCATAATCCAGTGAAATACTAGAAAACTTCTATGAGCAAAATAGAGTGGAGAAAAGTAATATTTGTTAAATACCTTCTTTCAGCCACGTGCTGACTTGGGCACCTACAAACACCTACAAACCCAGATTCTCTGGAGCAAGATTTTCTGTTATACACACTCTTTGCAAATTCTGTCTTCCTGCAGCCACTGAGTGGGACCATAGCCTAGATGATCTGCTCGTTTTTTGCTGTCTTCATAAGGAGTATTGATTGCCTTGGTCAAATCAATTGTGTGGCCATTTCCATATACACATCATTTAGCTGCCTGAACTGATTGCTTCTGCCAAGCCACAATTACGTTGTTTCAATCATGTAGATCCAGGTTGTCTCAAATCCTCCAAGTGGAACGCTGAAACATCAAAACACCAGGCTCTGGAGAATTAGCATAGCATATTTTTTTTTCCATAAGAAATTAATGTTAAGGTTAGTAGGAAACAAATCATCAGAAGGTTGTTTTGTTCAATAATATCAAGTAAATCAGAAATTTCTAGAACATCTATTCCTTAATAACAAAGAAAAAGAATATCCAAATTAAGTGTGCATTCACCTAGACTAGAAAACACCTTTGGTAGCAGATGGCTCTTTAGATCTCAAATTCAATTATCTTTCTTGAAAAAGAGAAAACAAATGGTGATTTTAATCACCTTTGATTATTGGATGTTGGCATATTGGACTGAAGTTTTCTGTGTTTACTGGATTCACATAAAGATGGCAGGGGTCTGAGGTCTGGAAAACAAAGTACTGTGCTGAATGGGAACAAAACCCCTTTTGCAGGTTATTTTCAGTAGTGGCAGTAATCCAGAGCTGGCAGTGGTGGTAAAAGGGAGAATGGGAATATAAAGACAATTCATTGCTGGAGGACATGATTTTTCTTTTACTATTTTTTTTTAATTTTAATTAGTAGGAAAAGCAGGTTTGCACCTCCTGGCAAATTAACCTGTAAAACAAATATATGTTTTAACAAATATACTTTAGCATAAGCCAGGTACATTTTATTAAAAATCACAGTGGCGACTCGAGGCTGACTTAGAAGAATACTACTGTTGCTGTCTCTTTAGAATGTGGTGGAGGCTATGCTAAAAATTACACAAAGGACCCTAACTGCATTCTTGAGCAGGGGCAAATGGAGGAAAAGAGTGTTTCTCAGTGCATACATTCAAAAAGTAGCCTCACAAGATGCTTTATTAATGTCATGGCAGCATATGTGTAGCAACATAGAGTCCAAGCCCTACATGAACTTGCAACACAGGCTTAGGAAGACCTCTGGGCCTTTCTACTTCTGTTTCAACTTTTTCTGGTCCTGTTTCATCCACTAGCACTGAGGACCAACCTGGGCCAGACATAACATTTTGCTTAACTTTGTTTCCTGCCGTCAGAACTGTTGGAAGGTACTGTTGGCATTGTGAACTATGCCAGTTACATTTTGAGCCAGAATTCGTTATTCTCTTATCAGAAGTGCTACACCTCTCTCTTGGGCTTTCACCATTATCCATTATCTTATAAGCTTACTGTTCTGTGTCCTATGGCAGAGAAAGTACTAGATGGGAGTCCTCAGAGCTGCATTGCACTTCTAGCTCTGCTACTTTATAGAGGCCATTTCAGAAATGAAATATTTGGTGCCAGACCACCAGAATGAAGTGAATATTGAAATGTAGTAAGTCAAATGAATTTTCTGGCTTCCCAATGCATATCAAAGGTATGTTTACACTATATTGTAGTCTGTTAAGTGTGCAATTATGTTAGCATTATGTTTTTTAACAGTGATACATACTTTAATTAAAAAATACTTTATGATAAAAAAGGCTAACCATTGTCTGAGCTTTTAGCATGTTGTAATCTTTTTGCTGGTGGGGTTTCTCGCCTCCATGTTGATGGCTGCTGACTGTTAGGAGGTGGTTGCTGAAGGTTGGGTGGCTGTGGCAATTTCTTAAAATAAGACAACAATGGAGTTTGACATATCTATTGACTCTTCGTTTCACGAATGATTTCTCTGTAGCATGCGATGCTGTTTGACAGTATTTTACCCACAGCAGAACTTCTTTCAAAATTGGAATCAGTCCTCTTAAACCATCCTTCTGCTTTATCAGCTAAGTTTATGTCCTATTCTAAATCCTTTGTTGTCATTCCAACAATCTTCACAGCATCATCACCATGTCAAGTGGTGATGTCCCCTTGATTCCACATCAAGAAACCACTTCTTTGGTCATCCATAGGAAGCAACTTTTCATCTGTTCAAGTTTGATTATGAGATGGCAGCAGTTTAGTCCCATCTCTGGGCTCCACTTCTAGTTGTTGTCTTGCTATTTCCACCACATCTGCAGTTACTTCTTCCACTGAAGTCTTAAACTCCAAGTCATCCATGAGGGCTGGAATCAACTTCTTTCAAATTCCTGCTGATGTTGAAATTTGGACCCCTTCCCATGAATCATGAATGCTCTTAATGGCATCTAGAGTGGTGAATCCTTTCTCCATGTTTTCCATTTACTTTGTCCAGATCCATCAGAGAAATCACTCTCTTTGGTAGCTGTAGTCTTACAAAATGTATTTCTTAAATAATGAGACTTGAAAGTTGAAATTACTCCTTGATCCATGGGGTAGAGTATGGATGTTGTGTTAGCAGACATTAAAACAACATTAATCTCGTTGTCCATCTCCATCAGAGCTCTTGGGTGACCAGGTGCACTGTTCATGAGCAGTAATATTTTGAAAGGAACCTTTTTTTTCTGAGCAGTAATTCTCAACAGTGGTCTTAAAATATTCAATTAACGATATTATAAATAGACATGTCAGCCAGTCTTTGCTGTTCCATTTATAGAGTGCAGCGGATTAAGTTTAACATAATTGTTAAGGGCCCTGGGATGTTTGGAATGGGAACTGAGCATTGGCTTCAACTTAAAGTCACCAACTAGAGTAGCCCCTAACAAGAGAGTCAGACCTTTGAAGCCAGGCACTGACTTCTCCTCTCTATCTATTAAAGTCCCAGCTGACATTTTCTTCCAACATGAGGCTGTTTCATCTACTTTGAAAATCTGTTGTTTAGTGTAACCACCTTCACTAATGATCTCAGCCAGATCTTCTGGGTAACTTCCTGCAGGTTCTGTATCAGCACTTGCTGCTTCACCTTGCACTTCTATGTTATGGAGATGTCTTCTCTCCTTAAATCTCATGAACCAACTTCTACTAGTTTCAGACTTTTCTTATGCAGCTCCCTCACCTCTCTCAGCCTTCATAGAATTGAAGACAGTTAGGGCCTTGTTCTGGGTTGAGCTTTAACTTAAGGGAATATTATGGCTGATTTGATCTTCTATCCAGACCATTCAGACTTTGTCCAGGTCAAAAATAAGAGTGTTTCACCTTCTTATCATTTGTGTGTTCACTGGAGTAGCACTTTTAATTCCTTCAAGAACTTTTCCTTTCATTCACTGTTTGGCTAATTGTTTAGTGTAAGAGATCTAGTTTCTAGCCTGTCTTGGCTTTTGACATGCCTTCCTCACTAAGCTTAATCATTTCTAGCTTTTGATTTAAAGTGAGAGGTGTGAGATTCTTCCTTTCACTTGAACACTTAGAGGCCATTGTAGGGTTATTAATTGGTCTAATTTCAATATTGTTGTGTCTTAGTGAGTAGAAAGGTCCAAGGAGAGGGAGAGAGACATGGAATGGCCAATCAATGGAGTGTGATCAAAACACACTCATTATTAAACTCTTCTGTTTTACATGGGAGCAGTTCATAGCACCCCCAAAAAATTATATTAGTAACATCAAGGATCACTGATCACAGATCACCAAAACCAATATAATAATAATAAAAAAGTTTGAAATATTGCAAGAATTACCAAAATGTGACACAGAAACATGAAGCGAACAAATGCTGTTGGGAAGATGGTGCCCAAAGGTTTGCTTGATGCAGAGTTGCCACAAACCTTTAATTTGTAAAAAACTAAAAAAAAAATAAATAAAAAACAAAAACAATCACAAAACTGCATCTGTGGAGAGCAATAAAAAGAAGCGCGATAAAATGAGATATGCCTGTGTTTTTTTTTTAATTTATTTTTTTATTTATTTATGATAGTCACAGAGAGAGAGAGAGAGAGAGAGAGGCAGAGACATAGGCAGAGGGAGAAGCAGACTCCATGTACCGGGAGCCCGATGTGGGATTCGATCCTGGGTCTCCAGGATCGTGCCCTGGGCCAAAGGCAGGCGCCAAACCGCTGCGCCACCCAGGGATCCCAAGATGCCTGTGTTTATCTGAGCCTCAGCTCCTTGTTTATAAAATAGAATAAACCTACCTACTTACTTTTTGTGGTTACAGTGAAAGACATTGACGTTATTATTAGGCAAATTGGTAAAAATAACCAAAGTATGTATTTTGTCTGTGGAGTAATATCTTACTTCCAAAATAATTAATAAACAAGTTTAGCTTAAAGGTAAACATATTGCAAACATATAGTAAATTTTATGTTAATTTTTCATATCTAATATATTAATAACAACTTTCCTAATATCGCTTATAGTTATTACAATTAGGACAAATAGATAGCATTTCATAATTCACAGTTTTGCTCCTTGAAAGCTCCCATTTTCAAATTGCTTTAAAGCTATAATGGAAATGTTTTCACATTATGGTTTTAAAGAAATTTATTCTAATAACCTAAACTCTTAATGGTTCTAATTTTATAAATGTCGGAAACGTGACTACTTACGGAAAGCAGATAGGAAAGGGAGAGTGCCATTCTGTGGTCTACTTAAGACAGCAGTGTATTGAGACAGGTGGCATAGTGAAAAGAGGATAGCCTGAATTCTGTCTCCTATCCTTTTTGTGTGGTCTCCTTGCTTTCTTTGAGCCCGAAAGCCCCCATTTATAAAATGAGAGTAATAATATCTTGTAATAATGTTGTCAGGGTTGGAGAGAATGCATACAAGACGCTTTGTACACAGCTTAGATGCTCACTAAACTATTATTATATAACCATCCACCTACACACATCCACCTGGCAATGAACTCTCTTAGGCTTAGGTGTTCCTTGCTAACGGGTTGATCATAGTGGATTCCTGTGATTTCACCCAAATATGTAGTTCCACTGCAGCCTGTCATGTAAAAACAGGGAAAATCTGATTTAATGAAAGATGATGGATGTCCAGGTGCCTTTGCACACATGCCTGAGAAGTGAAAAAATTGTGGTGACAGATATTCCAAATTCAGTCTTGCTTCTTCTATCTATGAAAATCCTTTTCAATGAGACTTGGCATAGCATTGAGCCCCATACACCCAGACAGGAGTGAAACAAAAATTAGGAAGCCACTAAAATTAGAAAGAAACTAAGATCAGGAAAATCAGTAACCCAACGTGTTTCATTTGGCAGGGAGCAAGAGTAATTACCTTGGATAATTTCCATGCTAAACGTTAACATGGACTAGAAAATGTTTCTTGTAATCAAAAGATGTGAAGTTACTACTTTAACAGCAACCTCTATTCTAGAAGAGCCACCCATGAATAATTAAATTAGAGTTACCATTTGAAAAGTACAAGTGGGTGTTTTCACTAAACATCTATGAACATGTGCCGTTTTCCCCTTTGAGGCACTTTAGGTTGATGGGATCTTGAGGTGCGGGTGATTTTCCTCAGGAACAGAAGTAATTCTGTAACTTGTCAATGCGTTGACATGGCATGCCCTTTCAGATTTCCAGCATGAAGGCAAGTAGTGTTTTATTGAGGCTGACTGAATGTGGGTGAACACATTCATTGTACATTTATTTTATTTCTTTAGAAGTAGCTATTTCCATGATAGCCATTTCCTGATTTAAACATTGGGAAAATAAGAGTTTTCCATTCATCCATGAGAACACAGTAGACATCACCTTACATTATTTGCCACCTAGGTACGAAGATGTTTTTCCCTAACAACTATCTGTGAATGAATCTGTAAGCTAGTCAAAAGACTCTTTTCAGAATCTGGTAAAATAAGGCTCAAGTGCCAACTCCACCATCCAAAAGATTTGTAGAAGCCATGGTGGCAAACCACTTTCTGCAGGGAAAAGTCCCAATTTGTAGGGTTTACCAATTTCTGTGCTCCCACCCCCATCCATTTCAACCTCCCAACAGTTGAAGAATGGCTTACAGGATTCCTAAATATAACAATTGGCTCTCACAAAGCTGGTGCAACTGGCTTTAATACATCTCAGCCTTTAAAGTGAGTTTTTAAATCTCAGGCCCTGACCATTTGATTTCTTTCGGCTCCAAAGACATCTTAATGAGACTGGCAGGTGCCTGTCACTTGAGGCTGCATGTAGGAGCCTGTGGATTTTTTCCATTTCCTTGCCTTTACTGCATCATTTAAACCTTTTGTTTCCAGTAGCTGATACACATTACACCTGTGAAGTTTCCAACACAACAGACCTCTACTGAACACATTGATTTATATAAATAAAAGGTTCTCTTTCTACCCAAACAGTTAAAAATCTAAGATACACTATAGTCCATATTCCCTCAGCAATTAGCCAAGGCTTGCTGCTTATAGGAGTGGATGTGACTCACTCACTTTGGGTTCTCAGCTTGCTATGGAGTTTTGCTGACACCGCTCTAACATCCAGGCCTTCTAACTGCTGCCTGTCAGTGGCTGCTGGAGTGATTTGATTCCTTTATGTATGTAATACAGTAAAGCGCTTTGAGGCTTGCAAATGGCACTGTTTAAATCAATACATAATGATTTATTACATATTGTGGAGCACTTATAAATATATTATGAAGCCCTAGAGCACAACAGCATTGTAGGCTAGTGGGAGGCAGGGGTGGTGGCCCTCCATGTGGTGTTTTGTGCTACTGAGATGATGCTTGACCCTGGATAATTCATTTGTCTTTGCTGTACTTCATTTTTATATTTGGAGAATGGGGTCACCAGGGATGAGATTGCAAATGGTTTAGAGACATTGGAGTGCCAAATGGGCAATATTTCTACAAACTAAAGAATTACTGGGTCACCTGGGTGGCTCAGTCCATTGAGCGTCTGACCCTTGGTTTCCGCTCAGGTCATGATCTCAGGTGGGGCTCTGAATTAAGCGGGGAGTCTGCTTGGGATTCTCTCTCTCCCTCTGCCTTTCCCCTGCTTGTGCTCTCTAAATAAATAAATAAATAAATAAATAAATAAATAAATAAATAAATATTTCTTTTTTAAAAAAGAGAAATACTGTATTTAATATCTTCAATATAATCAAGCATGTTATCACAGTGGCTAAAAAGTGAGGTTCAAAATACATACACGTATGTAGCAAAAGTATAAAGACAGGCAAAGGAATGATAATCACCAAATTCAAGGCACTGTGACTTCTATGGCTGGGGAAGGGGAGTGACCAGGACCCAGAGGGGGCTATAGGGGACCACCAACTCACCCAACTCTATTTGTAATACTTTATTTCTTAATTTGAGAGGCGGGTATTTAGGTTTTTATCGTGTTACCCTTTAAATTTTTACCTGTCTATAAAGTAACACCAAAAAGTCTTTAAATAAAATGAATAAAATGAAATTTAACGTTTCTCTTAGTCATGATGCGTGTGAGTTTAGCTTTCCTAATGTGTCGCATTTACAAATTAATGAATAGGAGTTTTTGCTTGTATTCACTGAGACCTTAAGGAGCTCTCAGTGTCCTCAGTTAACTGAGTTGGGTGTGAAGACTGTAACAGCAATAACAGACATGGCTTAATTAATCTCCATCAAGGCTGACAGTTTATTAACACATTCTAAAACGTTTTTTAAATGTAGGAAGCTGAGCCTATGGGATAATATTTCTATTGATTAAAGGAGAAAAGAAATGGGGGTATGTTTAGTTACTTGTCTAAAATTCAGCCCAGATGTGCCCCTCTCTGGGTTGGTCATATAAAAATATCATGACAATTCTAATAATAACCATTAGGGCATTACTAACAAAAACTGGACCCTAATGGGACATAAGTTTATCTTTTTAAGGTAGTTCAACTGAATTAAAAAAAAATATGGAGATGAAGGTTGGAGAGACTCCTACTGAGATACTGTGCCTAAAACAGTGAAATGTACCAGCATTGACTTAGTACTCCTCAGTCCCAGAGTCAGTAAGGTGATAACCTAGTATAGGCTCTGGAGTGATACCACTGCAGGCAGCCTTCTTATGAATAGCCAAAAAAGAATCTCATTTATTTGCACCTAATAATTACTTTCTTTGTCATGAAAAAGGCAATATTCTGAGTGCAGATGATTTTCATAGCAGCATGGTATAAGAACAATCTAAATTGTGGGGTCTGAAACAGGCTAAGCAGGCATAGCCTTGGATTGTACTGCATATAACTTTAATGGTTGTCAGTTCAAGCTCCGGACTCACTCTGAAAGAAGGAGTCGTGGAGTGAAGAAACAGGACAGACCTTCCTGCTCACTCGTGCTTCCACTCATGCTGGAGGTTTAGAGAGAAAACTATCATTTTATTCTTGGGGCACATTGTATAATGTGTTCTTCCTTGATTATAAGAAACCAGTTTTCTCACCTTTGTATTCGCATCCAAGAAGATCTTAACTCCTCTTTCAGTATCTTCTTTTTTTGAAAAATATTGCAGGACAACCAAATCATTGGACAACACATGAGACTATTTACTGTGAAGGGAAGAAAAGTAGGAAAAGGAGCTTTTCAAGAGAATTTCAAATGATGCGATGCATGGAATATGTTTCTATGCAGATATGATCCCAAACACACATAATGCCTTCTGAAAACACACCTGTCCCATCTGTAAGGTACCAGCCTCATTACTCACACCTGCCATACACACAAAGGGTCTTAAGCATATAGTGGTGGTTTTGTGAAAAAGTTTTTCATGCCAGAAGGTAGAGAAGTAGGTAGCCAATTCAAAGTTCCAAGGGGATGTCTCTGGACAATTGGTTTCTAAATATAAACTGTCAGGTCAAAAGGAATTCAAAGACCAAGCCAGAGCCTGCTTTGACAACTCTGTCTATTGGCATTAATGCTGAGTTCAACCTCCTTTGTCTCTGCAATTTTACTTCTCACCAACCCCCTCCCTATCCCTTGGCCTACAATTAAAAAAAAAAAAAAAATTGTTCCAGAGCTCTATTCTAGTCATTGTGTCTCCTTTGTAAAGTAGTGGAACCAATCAGCTATCTTAAGCCAGCTGCTTAGATATATGCCGGCATGGCTCATTAGAGTGCAGTCATAAACTCATTCATAGAAATATTCTGAAGGATGTTTTTATTGCTTTATTGTGTGTATAAATCTCTTTGTTTGCACACAGAGAACACTGATTGAACAAAATGATGAACTGCTGGTTCCATTTCTTATCTGCTCACTGAGCAGGCACATTATAGTTTATCTTATGTTACTCTTGCGTAAACAGTATATTAGTGACCGTGAGCATCATTTACTCCACACCTTTGTCCTCCTTAATGCAGAGCATGCAATATAAATAAATGCACTGATGAGGGTGGAGCCTGGCTTGCACACCAGGGATAATTGTGGCTCCAGACAAAGGATAGGATGAGTTTTTAATTGCTTTTTGGAGCCATTTCTCCTGTGTGTGCCCCAGACTTTTGTTTCCTGAAAAATAAGGGTAAAATATCCAAAGTCAAGGAGTAAAATTCATTTCATGACTAACTCTGTGGTTGTGTGAATCCAGAAAGAAAGAGAATTATTGGTCAAAACCATAGATCCTAGCTACCTCTGCCCATAAACTGATTTGGATGTTTGTTTTGTTTTGAAGACTTCTTTATTAGGTTGACTTTTGTTTGCAGTTTCATACAGGTTAGGGATGCTTAACACTGGTGGAGGAGGCGAGAGTTTCTGTTCTGTGCATGCAGCAATTATCTTCATTGCAAGAGAAGGCAGTCCTTGCAGCTGCACTGGGAAGCTCAGGCATCCTTGAACAAAGCACGTCTGCACTCATGCACACAGAAACGTGAGAGACACTATCAAATAGACAGCTCGCTGAGGTCTGGCCAAGTAGCCCACCAGCAGTTCATGGAGTTCCCAGGAGGATGCAGCCTGGCTTTCTCAGACTCCGAACTGATTAAAGTAAGGGGTGATGGCAAGGCTATGTTGAGTCTCTACTTTGGGGAGGGGGATAAGAGAAGGGCTGACAGCTGCTACACAACTGGAAACAAACATGGGTAGAGATAACAGCCTCCTGTTGTAGGGGAAAAAATAAACCAACAACTCCATAGCACTAAGCTATGCTCTAGACTATTTGCAGTAAATGAATGCTTTCTCTATAGTCCCTCTATTGGCTAGCTCACTAAGCTTTAAGTCATTGCACTAAATATAATATATATGTCGTAATTTATAATAAGTCTTCATGTCGAGGGACCTCCAAAACAAGAATGAACATTTTATTTGGTTATCTGCCTCAGAACACTGACCTACTGACTCATTCCTTTCACAAACGTGCAAGAGAGTCAATGTTTTAAACAATCTCCTCAATAAGTGTACTGGGCGGACAGGATTTTTCCTGTTTATTAGACACGCATGAGGAAAGCCTTTGCAGGCAATTATTTAGTATCTGGAAAGTCCCCTTAGCAGCTGGAGTCGGTTCCTGTGGTGCTTCAGAAGATGGAAATGGTGTTCAGAGCTAAATGCCTGATAGGATGTTGGATATTTTAAGCCAAAGAGGGTAAACCGGGCTCCAAATGAGGCAACAAGGCACTTTTTCCACTAAGAGGAAGTTTAAGGTGTCAGCTGCAGAATGCTTTTCCTAAACCATTTCCGAAGCTGTTTTATTCTTCTTTCAGTATGCTGTGACACTGTCCTGTAGCCAGATATGACTTGCATGCAAAGAGCCTAGAGCCTTGGACCAACATTTTATTGTTGACCCTCATGGTATCCTTTGGCAGAAAGAGCTACTAACCAAGTTATAAATACACATCATTTTGAGACAGCAAATTCTGCATTTTTCTTAGTCTTTAGGCTGCCTCTTAATTTACACATATAAAAAATCTATTTCAATATGGATTAGATCAAATTGAACTAAATTTCATTATAATTTTGATGTCTCTAATAAATGAGTTTAAAATGAAAAAAATAAAATAAAAAAAAAGGATGCCTGGGTGGTTCAGTGGTTGACCATCTGCCTTCATCTTAGGTTGTGATCCTGGTCCAGGAATCAAGTCCCACATCAGGCTCCCTGCAGGGAGCCTGCTTCTCCCTCTGCCTGTGTCTTTGCCTCTCTGTGTCTCTCATGAATAAAGAAAATCTTTAAAAATCAATCAGTCAATGAATCAATAAAAATGTAAATGCAGTAGTTCAAGATGTCAAACCAAGTGTGTGTACCTGACTTCCTTGAAATAACCCATACATATGAATAAAATGAAACAAACACACACACACGAGTAAAACTATAACAGCACTGGGAAATGACAAATGGTACCATGATTGAATCCAAAATTTTGAGGATTTCCTGGAAGATATGATCAGAACAGAGGAGAAAAAGTAGGGAAAACTGCTTCGCAAGACACCAGGAGCAAATGGGTTTTTCCTCAGGTTCCTCAGCTATGCTCCAACCTTCAAGTCAGTAATTCCAAAGAAAAGGAATGGCATTAGGGCAAAAGAACTGCATTTACATGAATTGAGATTACTGAGGTTCTTCCTTCTCTGTCAATAGTGTTTCTCATTCTTATGATTATGTCAAAATATGCTATGTATAGAGTAACATGGCTATTATGACATATAGCTTATCTATAAAAATAGAGAAAATTTTTATAAGTTTTGAAAGGAAGGAAAAAAGGTTCTGGTTACCTTTAAGAATAAAAAAATAAAAGAATAGGATTCAGAATGGCCTCAAGCTTCTCATCAACAACACTAGTTACTAGAAAACAAAGTACAATTGTAAAAAAAAAAAACCATACAAAACAAAAAAATCAGGGAAATTTACTTTGAACCTAGAATTCTATACCCAGCCAAACTATCATTTATTCATTCAACAATTTTCTTGAGCGTCTACTATGTGTTAGACATCCTGTTATTCACAATAGATAAAACGGTGAGCAAAGACAGGCTTAGTCCTTGTCCTGTTGGAGCTGATAATCTAGTTGGGGAAGTAGAGGTAAATAATTGCTCAAACAAATGCGTAATTACAAACAGGTATAGTTCTACCATATAGTACTGCCCACACTGACTTGGAGATACAATATTATTTTATCAAAAACTGAGAAATCTTCCCATAAAATGCCTGGATAACTTTGTTTAAGCAAATATGTCCTAAACCTATTTAAATGTGGAATTATATCTCCTGCTCCTTTTCTCCTCCTTGTCCCTTCTCCTTCCCATTTATATTCTTACATTAATATTCTGTGGATATTGAACTCATGTTCCCCACACACATCCTGAGAAATGCTGGATTCCAGAGGAAAAAGTCATTTTTCTTGGCACTACCTACAAAGCCTTTTCATAATCTGACCTTAGCTTACTCTCCCCGCCCCCCTTCTCTCTTTCTCCACAAACCTTGCCCTTAGCCATTCTCTGTTACTTGCCAGGCCTTGAACATGCCAACCACTTTGGCAGCTCCTTGCCTTCTTCAGTGCTATTTTCTCTGTCTGAATTTTTTCAACACTCATTCATCAAGCACCAACTGAGATTTTGCTATAGGCTGAACCATATGTGGGGGAGAGAATACTGTTGGGGTGTGAAAGATGAAAATATGGCCCTTCCTTCAAGGGTCTGATATCTCTTGCCTTTGCTATGTCTCTCTCTGGCATCCAAACCCCAGTTCAAATGTTGCCTTGTCAGTAAAGCCTTCTAGAATTGCTTAATTCCTCCTCATCCTCCATTCCCAGTGGCCAGTCTCCTAACACATCCTACTGTGCTCCTGGAGCATTATATTAGACCATGATTGTTTGACTTATTTGTATTGTTTTTGCTGGAAGCTCAATGGTTTTTTTTTTTTTTTCTTTCTTAATTAATATACTGACTGGGATAAAGATCATCCAGTAACTATTCTCTTTTTCTTTTCCACTCAGCCCGCCAGCTTCCATGGAACCCAGTTTCCATGTCATTGCAATCACTTCTCCCTCTTTCTGCATGAAAGCAAAATTTTCTCAAGTCATTATCTTTTTTCTCTTGGCTGTTTGCATATCTGCCAGCATAAGTTACTTGCTAGGTTTAGAGAGACTTTAACTTCATAGATAAAACTCCTTGTCTTTATTGAAACAGAGACACAGAATTCATTAAAGCTTTGGCTTCTTCTGAATTTTCTTTTTCTCTGAAGTCAGCAAAGTTGATGGGTTTTTCAAATTCATCCTGATTCTTTCTAGCTTCAAGACAACACTCATTCACCTGTCCTTGTAGTGAGGGTCAGGTTTGGGTTACCACCATTCTCTTGCCTTTACACAGAGTTTGAAATTGAATCCATTATTGTTAAGGGGAAGGTAATGATGATTTAATATGAAAGTTGCAGACTAATTGTAAACATCATAAATGGCCACTGCTTCTCCTGTAACAATAGGTGCACACGCCAGCTGTGAAGGAAACTGACATGCTGTACTTGGGCAGAAACATCGTGTAATAGGGAAACACAGTTCTTTGTTTGGATCCATTTCCTATGAGTGCGTTTCATATTAGGTCTGTGCATGCCAGCCCCCAGGGACAGTATGCTGGCCCCTTAGAGAACAGCAGGAAAGTATGCCGCTCTTCCAGCTGCACATACCTCCTGATCATCGAGAGCACATACTCAGATCACTGCGAGGAAACAAAAAGGTACAAGCAGAAGAAAAGCGGGGTCCATCCTCTGATGATGGTCTTGTGACTTGAAATGGTGCATTACTGATGTGGGTCAGCCACCAACCTTGACTGGAAGGGGGGAGGAAAGAGACCTAAGGTGGTGTGGACAAGATATTCGGGGGCCTGGCCTTTTATGAGGCAGAGACTTCCTGAGGGCCTAACATGCTCTGATGGTGAGTGACTTCACCAGGTGGCTTTGCTGCAGCTCTGTTCTTTATGCCACCAAGAGGAGTTCCAAACACAATGTGCGCTCTCGTGCTTGCCTCAACAGGAAATGGCAGGGGTTAACCTTGGCCCCCCAAACCTGTTCTGCACAAGATTGTTGATTTTTGCTGCCCACAGTCAGTCTTTGGGGGCCAAACCATAAAACCGACTTGTCATCTCACTCTGGAGTTTGATTTCAGCACTTAACCTGCAAATGATGACCCTTGGCCTTCACACACACGTACACGGCACACACTCACATGCAAGCATGAGTGCACATGGCACCATGGCCCCGATGAACTGACTGGTAAAGATGCTGTGAGGTGTGCGAAGAAGCTGCTCCACAACAATCTGCCCTGGGCCAGCTCCATCTCTGTTTCTCTCAAGGAGGATGATGAGGGGACAAGAGAGCCTTTGGTTTCCGAGATAGCTGTCAGCCTATTTTTCCTAACTATCAGGCTTGCTATTTAATCCTCCTTGATGGATGCGGCGGGGTGGGGTGGGGGGACATGGAGGGGAAGGCATTGGTATACTTGAGAGATCAGTTTCCTCTATTACCAAAGTCCACTTCTTATGTGGGTCAGTGTTTGGGGGATATGATACTACCTGGAGGAACTCTCTCACCTTGTGGGTGAAGCCGAAAGGAGTCTCTAAGATAAGACGGGACCATAAATCTGTGGTTTAAAATTCCATTTTCGGGCGTGTGTGTGGTTCAGTGGTTGAGTCTGCCTTTGGTTCAGGTTGTGATCCCGGGGTCCTGGGATCGAGTCCCGCATCGGGCTCCTTGCAGGGAGCCTGCTTCTCCCTCTGCCTGTGTCTCTGCCTCTCTCCCTGTGTCTCTCATGAATAAATAAATAAAATCTTTCAAAAAAATAAAATAAAAAAATAAAATTCCATTTTTTATTTTCCAATTGAAACCCTCTCTAGTTTCTAGACTGAGGTATCAGGGACAGAAAGCCTGTGTTCTCATCAGGTGACTTGATTTCTCTCCCCACATAGTTTTGGTATTAATTTTTCTTCTTGGAATTTAATGATTCAAATTTTCTCTGTTGATTTGTGTTTATGTATGTGTTTGCATGTGCTTTCGTTTATTCTCTTCTCTTTTTTCATTTGCTCATAATGTGTTCTTCTACACCTTGTCTTATATTCTTTCACATACTTTAATGGTAGTGCTATTTCATTGAATGAGGGCTTGGTAATTACTGTTCCTTCCCAAGTGCAGGCTAAAGTCTTTTGGGGGAAGACTGTTCAAAGCGTTTCTCAAATTTAGCCTGCAGAAGAATGACCTGGAAGGCAATTACTCAGATTCCTGGTCCCCACCCTCAGAGATTTTGATTTGCGGGTCTGGAGTGGGGCCCAAGAATTTGCATTTCTAACAAGTTCTCAGGTGATGCTGATGCTACTGGTCCCAGGACCTCAATTAAGAGGTGTACTGCCCTAGAAACCCATCATACAGGACTTTTCTGCTTACTTAGCTTCTACTCTTTTTCCTCCCGAGAGCTCTCAGACTAGTCATGAAAAACAAGCTGAACCAGTCATCTTGTTGATAGAGGTGGAATTAACATTCTTGTCTCTGAGCTATGTATCAAATCAAGGAGTATCGAGCGAATTCAACCCTTCAAGTATGATTTGATATTTCAGATCCCAATTTTTTTCCAGTTTTCATTCCTACAAGGAAAGTCCTACAAGGACTTTTAGAAGAAGTTTTTGTGTATGGAAAGATGAAAAATATTACCAGTTGGTTTTTTCCTTCCTCTCTCCTGTCTTCTCTTCTTCATTCTCTTTTCCTTCCTTTTTTCTTTCTTTCATCCTCTCTCCCTTCCTTTCTTTCCTCCCTCCCTTCCCTCTTTCTTTTACTTTCTTCTTCTTCCCTTCCACTCACCCACCCTTCCTTCCTTCCAGCCTTCCTTCCTTCCTTCCTTCCTTCCTTCCTTCCTTCCTTCCTTCCTTCCTTCCTCTGAAGGTAAGGGTTTAAGTAAGTGAATTTTCCTCTTTCATTCTTCATTCATCACTGCTGTGCCCATCATTTTTCCATCATCCTCATTCCTGTGTTCTTAAGTAAAGAGTGGCAATTGAATTGGAAGACTTGATGCCTGTGTATTTAATGTTTTCTCCAATGTGATAATTGGTGATTTTTGTGAGTCTGGCCACAGAAAGCTATTTCAGCAGGCAGTTTTTATATTCCAGAGTTTCACCAAAAGGCACAAAGATTAGGAACAGAACTCATATAGCCTGCGTTAATGTTCTTCCATGACAAAATGGACCACTCTTTCAGGTGGATGAGTTAGGGGTGGGAACGATTAATACCATGGAGAGCAAAAAGGAAAGGAAAAGTGAATGTTAGAGACAGTATATTCTCTCCAGAAGTCATAGAACATGTACAAATAATGAGAGTTCTGAAAGAGGGACAGACCTGGCTAAGTATTGTGTCAGGAACATCTGTGATCTCAGGCTATTAAATATTACCCAGCTCTTTCTGGCTGTCATAATTCAAAACTACAGTGACACCATGGTAGCTGCAAGTGGTAATCCTGCCTTTGGGGAAAAGACTAAAAAGAAGACAAAAGCTGGGAAAGATCAGAGAGCATATTGGGTTGAGATAAAGAGGTTATCTCATTTTTCTATGAAGCCTCGTGAAATACTCAGCTTGACCTCTGCTGTTGGATAATGAATTTCAATGAAGATGGGGGAGTGCAGAGGTATGGGGGGTAGTGGGTTGGAGGAGAGAGGAGGCTGAAGGTCAACATTTCCTGGATCTCCTGGAGCCCAGCTAAAAGGACTGGGCCGAGTTGCATTAAACCTGATTGGGAAACTCTGCTTAATACATTAAAGAAACAACTTGCAGAAACATCTACCTCCCTTCCTTCCTCCCCCAAACAGTAATGAGTCCAAATTGCTAATAAAACATAAAAACTCAAAGATGTTGTGCATGGGCCATTTTTCTGAGCTGGTTATTTTTTATGTCAGTTTTCCCACAGCTGTGAGCATGCTATAACTATCAACTTACCAAATGCCCCAGTTTAAATGAAACTTAAAAAGAATGTATTTAGGAACTTTATAAAGAAGGGGGGGGGAACAGACAGGCAAGCTCTATCAATTTTTTTTTCCTTTGGGTAAGAAAGAGGAATTGGGAAGGATATGGGCTGGGGGAATGGCTTGAACTGATAAGTCTCAGCAAGTAGTGGTTGAGATAAAAGAGAGAAGATCTATTCTTCTCCTTGCAAAGCCATTATTCAAATTGCGTTCAGCCTGAATGGTGTCTTTTTTTTTTTTTTATAATAAATTTATTTCTGAATGGTGTCTGATAGAATCTCACACATGTTACTGTGACTGTGATCTAACTTCTGAGGTTAACTTACCCAAGTAGAATTAAGGAGCAAGTCTAAAGCACAAAGAACAACAAAGAGTATTTCTTACACCTACCTTCAGCAGAACCCCATATCTACCCCAATAGATCGAATGGCTAAACTGTCTAAGGAAATGTATTTTTTGCTGTCTTTTTTATTTCCATCTCTCAAAAAATAATAAGCATTCTTCTTTGGAGATGCATGAACATTGTTACAAGGAACAATTGCCAAAAGTTGAGGAAATAAACAAGAAACGCATGTTGTGGAGATGAAACTTGCATGTTATACCCAGAATTAGAAATTGAGTTCCATCACTCTGGGGCTCACAGCAGCATCATTCAAGCCACAAAACACCTTAGGGATATTTAATGTTCTGTGCCCACTCCTTATAAATCTATATGACTCAATATCCCCAATGAGTAATATGGCTGGTGGCCATACCACCTTCAGCTAAGCTCTCATAAGCTGAATGAGGCTGGGCTGGGTCGATGTTCATATGGGAGACCTCCAAAGAAACCCTGGAGGTGTCAGCGATGATTCAGTGGGTAGTTCCCTGCCTTGAGTCAGTCCCAAATCACTTTCTTTCCTGGTGTTAACGGGCCCTTTATATATGCAGGTGCAGCATTTTTCTTTCTTTCTTTCTTTCTTTTTTTTTTTTAGAATCAGTCCAAAACCGATTTGGCTTTTAAAAAAAAAGATTTTAAAAATATAAAAGTCAGGGTGGAGGCGGGTGGCCAAAAGAAAGGGAGAGGGAAAAGGAAGGGAGCAGCAAAAACAGAGAGAAGTGATCCTTTGCAGGCCACATCCCATTTCAAGAAACTCATGACAATGTCCCTAGTTATTGGACTATATTGGAACATGCTTGTCACAAATTTTGCTTCGACAGAGCGGATCATCCATGACAAGATTTGGGGATCTGCTTTGGCATGGAGAGTGAAACAAGGATTGATGCTTTTGGGACCCAGAGAAAGTTCTGACTTTCCCCGTGAATGACCCACTCAACACAAATCCAGAAGATCTGTACAGCCTCATTAAGAGTTCTCAGATGCTTGCTGTCCCTGGCTGGACCCATTCAGTCCAGGGCAAGCACTGCAATGCCAGCCAGAGTCATCAAGGATATGTAGTCTCAGTGTATCTTCTTGTAAGCACTTACTCTGCTCTTCTTGTTGCTTGAAACTGCCACCAAGTTTTGTTGTTGGTAATTGAAATGCTACTGTCCCCTCTTTGTTTGGATGGTGTTTAAAATCTTATCAAATGTTTTGAGGTTTTTGGAGTAAAAAGCACTTGTTCATATGCAAGAGGAACTATGAATATATTTCCTTTCTCCAATTAAATGTGGTTAGGTGGCTTCTATCCATATTAAACCCAAGGATATGAATAAATCTGCCTAAATATTTTCTTTGGGATCAGGATCATTTTCTAAGTAAATCCCATTGGATGATGTAAAAAAAAAAAAAAAAACAAAGAAAGAAAAGAAAAAAGATGAAACAGTTAAAAAAAACCAAAACATTTCCACTGTTACAAAAGAGAAAAATTTGTTCTGTTTATTTGTAAACTTGCAAAATATTTCTAAGTTTGCAAATAAAATAAACATTTTTCCATACAGTTGTTTTTGAAGTCACATCCAGCCTGTCTCCCTAAAATGACAAAGCCGAGGAAAGAAAAACAAATATCTCTTCAATAGGCTTGAAATTAGTCCGCATTTATATTTTTATCTGGGGGATGTGTTAGGCTTTTAAAAAACTGCACACGGCAAATATTCAATTCTTATTAATAGAATTTTCTGGGCACTTGCTTTGCCTTTAAAAGGAAAAAACCAGTTACAGTGTGTATGATAATTAAAGGTTTAAAAACTGCATGTCTGCCTTGTAGTCGCATTAAGTTAATCATACGTCTTCTTGCATGATCTCCCCAGCCTTAAATACTGCATAGTCATATACAAAAATCAAACTTTTCCATAAAATGCCCTGTAGTCAGGTTATATCACATTCTATCACATTCATGAGATTTCCCTTCTGAGGTCTAGTGCATGATCTCACTTTACACTGTTCAGCTTTGGTTAAGTTTATTTGCCAACTTAATGCTAAGAGATATATAAGAAAACTATTAAAAGGATAACACATCTTTTCATTTGCAGAAAATAAATCAGCGTTCTGCATTCTGATAGGAGAGGTCACATCATACATTCCTTTCCATTGTCTGGGTTTCAAAAACCTCTCTGGATATGTCAAACTTTATTTCTTTTTTAGTAATCCTTTTTATTATAGATCTATAACTATACAAAATTATGTTGTGATTATGCAAATATGGAAGTAGAATCATAAAAATACAAAACAATTGCAATAGTCAGTGATACATTCATGTCTTCCCCTGAAGTGTGGCTACAAAAGAAAAAAAAAAGAGAAAACGCACTTGTTATATAACTTTTAGTGAAGGAAGGAGGACAAAATACGAACACCTAAACAAAAAGAGTTTATAAAGCATTAGGTTTTCCTCTACACAGAGTTTGGGTGAAAACAGGCTTTACTCCAGTTAAAGGAATATTATAAGTAGGAAATATCCGGTTCCTTTTACTTTCTGATATGATTTCACTCTGTAGCAGCATCAGATTGTATTGTTATGCCTTAAACATTCTAAGAAGTTGGGTTCTGCAAGCAGGTGAGAGTGGAAAGTTTCTTCTCAAATTCACTGCAGTGCCATGTCCAGAGGGACTCCTGTTACCCCCTATTTCAGGGAACCCTCAGCTGCTCATGCCTAGCCCCTCCACCCTGCCCTGCTCTGACATCACACCCCATTGCAGCCCCAATACGCAACACAAGAAATGCAACCAATACCACGCACCGGAAGTTTCTGGGCAAAAAAGATCACGCCTGACTTGAGGGGCTAGTAACATTTTCTTGAACCAAGAAAGCACTGGATTCAAGCCTTAGGGAGAGTATAGAACCACGAGCACGGGAAAATGTTTGGAGTAGAGGGACTGGCATGAGCCAAGTTGTAGATGTAGGAAAGATCAGGTATATTGAGACAAAAAAAACATGTCCAGTTGGGCTGAAGCCAAACCTTGTAGGATATGTGTTGGTGAATAGTGGCAGCGGATTCTAAGAATATAGGATGCAACCAAACAACTGAAGAGCATTTACTTCGATTGGCGACAGAGCTTGTTTTTGAACAAGGGAATAAAATTATGAAAGCCCTGTTACAGTGGTATCGGGGTTGGGGGGGGAGAGAAATTCGTGAAAAAACTAGTGAAGTCTGTAGCTCAAATAATAGTATTCCACTAGTGTTAGTTTCTAAGTTGTTATAAATGTGCCAGGCTTAATTAAGCGAACATTAGGGAAGAAGCTCAGTGAGGGGCATACAGGGAGTCTGTACTATCTTGCAGTACTTCTGACCATCAGAAGTGATTTCAAAATAAAAAGAAGCGACAACAAAACACCACGATGGGACTTTATCACCAACACAGGACCCTCACATTAGGGGCATCGGGGGACAGTTTGGCTGTGGCCACAAGCCAAACTCCTGGAACCGAGTAAAGCATTTGTTGTTTTGCTCTAAGCTCTGGAAGTCTGTTTCCTGTGTCAGGAATCTTTGTTTCTGTAATTTCACCTGCTCTTAGGGGCTGCTGCTTCCTGTGACCTGCCATCAGGGTGAACCTCTCAGCTGAAAGCCCAGGGCTGCCCTGGGGACCCATGAACTGGGCACAAAGAGAAGACCCAGCTCCCTGGGGCTTCTTTTCTTGCTTTCTTTACCAGTTCTCCCTCTGTCCCCCATCCTCTTGATGTCATTCTGAGCGTTGCCTGCCACATGTGCTAGAAAGTAAAATGTTTCTAAGACCACTTGGCATATAATTTGAAGTGCTTATTTGAGTTCATCGCCTTTTATTGGGTGACTTTTTAAAAAGATTTTATTTATTTATTTATGAGACACAGAGAGAGAGAGAGAGAGAGAGAGAGAGAGAGAGGCAGAGACTGAAGTAGAGGGAGAATCGGGCTCCCGGCAGGGGGACTCCATCCCCAACCCAGGATCACACCCTGAGCAGACGCTCAACTGCTGAACCACCCAGGTATCCCTAAAAGACTTATTTTTTAAAAAAGATTTTATTTATTTATTTGATAGAGCACAAGCATGAGGAGTGGCAGGGAGAGGGAGAAGCAGACTCTCCGCTGAGCAGGGGGCCTGATGCGGGACTGGATCACAAGACCCTGGGATCACACCCTGAGCTGAAGGCAGACACTTAACTGCCGAGCCACTCAGGCATCCCTTATTGGATGATCATAAATGTGTCTTTCCATTAAGATTATCTACCTGAGTTTGGGATTCTAGGGGCTGCTGTGCATCTGGCATTGAAAATGTTTTCTGTAGTCATTAGAGCAGACTAGGGGAAGCTGATGGTTTATCCAAAAATAATAGAAACGTGTTTCATCCATGAATGCTTACTTATATACAAAGACTAGGGCAGCCTATGTGAGGTCATTGTTCAAAATTTGCTTTTAAATCTCCGTAGCTCCCATGGGTCATCAAAAAAACCTGAGGGTACACGTCAGTAGGAATCAAGACAGCAGAAGTTCACTGGTATAGAAATATACAAGTGTGTACATATTTATATGGTGTGTATGTATGTTTTTCCATCAGTCTCTAGCAGGCCTGTTTTTTGATGTAGTTATAATTACATTTCCTATAACAACCCCGTTATCCAAAAGTGTGTACCAAATCGTTTGAGTTATTTAGTGACATTTATTGCGAAATGAATTCAGACACTTCCTATTTAGAAACGTGTTTCCTGCTTTTCATCATCTCTTCTCAAAAACACGAGGTCCTCTTACAATTTGCTTTAGCATAAGCACAATTTGGATACCCTGGGCCAGTCTTAGATGTCGCCAGCCAGCTTCAACGAGAAGAGCATGATCCTGATTGTTCAAATTGTCAGCGGAGAAGCAAGAGCCTTTTGGCTTTTTTTCTCCTGTCTCAAACACTTCTTCTCAAATTCTGGTAGCACTTGGGTGGCTCAGTTGCCAATCAACATGTGAGAGTTCAAACCAGGCAGAAAAGCCAAGAAAGAAGAATTGGGCCTTTCAGTTCTTTTTTGTTTTGTTTAGCAGCAGCCCCAAAGGAAAAGCAACAAGGTGTGGTGGATTGGGGTGGTGAATGCATTAATCAACTGCCTGGGTTTGTGACTTGACTGCCAGGGCCAGCTGTGTGACCTTGGGCAAGTTACTTAACTTCTCTGAACTTGTGTTCCTTCATCTGTAGAAAAAAGAATAAGAATTCTGGCCAGATTTGTTTTTAGAATTTAATGAGATTTTGAAGATTAGCTCTTAGCACATTGCTTGGCATCTAGTAAGGACTTACTGACTTTTATTTTTATGATACTTATTACTACACTTTCTTTGTTCTTTCCTACCTCAAAAGTTCAACCATGCCACTGAATTGTACATTTAAAAAAGATTAAAATTGAGGACACCTGGGTGGCTCAGTGGTTGTGTGTCTGCCTTCAGCTCAGGGTGTGATTGCTGGGGTCCCGGATCCAGTCCCTCATCGGGCTCCCTGCATGGAGCCTGCCTCTCCCTCTGCCTATGTCTCTGCCTCTCTCTTTCTGTGCCTCTTATGAATAAATGGATGGAATCTTAAAAAAAAAAAAAGGAAAAAAGTTTAAAACTGTAAATTTTTTGTTATGTATAGTTTATCACAGTAAAAAAAAAAAAAAAAAAAAAAAAGAGTTCCAATCACCCTAGCCAACCAAATACAAAAATCAGTTTCCAAGATAAAACGACACACATCCAGGAGACCCAACAAGGAAGAAAGTTATATTATAGAAAAAAACGCCAGACCAAGATGTTAAAAGACCTGGGATCTAGTTAACGAGTCTTTGTTCTTGACCAAGTCATTACACCTTTCTAACCTCAGCTTTCTCCCTGGGAAAAGTTCTAGGAGGCTTAAATGAGGTAACAGATTGCTTTGCAACACATATAAATTGGCATTATTGTGGCCAGAGACCCTACTGTTTTTTATTCATTCCTAAGAGCAGACCCAGGATGTTGTAGAGAACTGCAGGAAAAATGTCCTGCTCATAATGCATTTATTTGGTTACAAAAACATCAGGGCATTTAATAATGTACTATGAAATAGGCTCTGACAAATTCTGATCGACAGAGTCTGGCCGTCTTGACTCAGTTAAGGGGAAATGCCCTGGGCCCAGCTGTTGCTTCCATGGGCCATTTCCAGTGCCCCTCAACTGACCTTGTGCAGGGCACAGCTTCCACTCCCAAGAGCCCAAAGCCAAGAGCAAATTCAAGGAATTAAGTGAATGAAAACCTCCCCATAATGCAGAGATACCTGGGCCATCCAGAACTGCAAAAGAAAGAGCTCTGAAATGGGCACAAGGGTCCTGGGTTATTTTGAATTAGTGACACCAATATTTCGGTTTTCTTATCTGCAAAAGGAAGAAAGTTGAATTTTGAAATCTTCATGGTTCAGTGCTCTGTGAGGTTGTGTTAATAAAGTACCTTGAAAATTTTAGAATATTTTTCTGCTTGTCTCTTCAAATTTAAAATAATTATTGTAGCCCTTGGTCTCACAGACTACCATGGTCACCCCAGAACCTACTCCCATGCTTTCCCTCTGTGGCCCTTTATAGGTCAGTAGAGGTCATCTTCAGGGGAGGGATGGATTTGTGTAGACCCCATGCTCCTGCTCTTTAGGGAAATTTGAATTTACCTGAAATATAAGGGTCCTCATGAAAACATCTACAATTTGGCCTCTACATTTTTAAAATACATTATTTAGTTTTTGAAATTTGGGTGGTGAATTTCTCAAATCTCTTTCTCTCTCTAAATCCAGAGCCTCTTGGGCCTAATATAATGGATGTCATCCCACATTCCAAAAGGACCTCCCATTTTAAAACCTGTCCCAGGGATCCCTAGGTGGCGCAGTGGTTTAGCGCCTGCCTTTGGCCCAGGGCGTGATCCTGGAGACCCGGGATCGAATCCCACGTCGGGCTCCCGGTGCATGGAGCCTGCTTCTCCCTCTGCCTATGTTTCTGCCTCTGTGTGTGTGTGTGTGACTATCATAAATAAATAAAAAATAAAATAAAATAAAATAAAATAAAATAAAATAAAATAAAACCTGTCCCAGGATACCTGTGTTCTCCCAAAAATGCCTATTGGAAAGCAGCTCTTGCAGCCTACATTCCCAAACCATCCTGGGACCATTCGAAAGTGAGAAAAGTCCTAGAGCTATTAAAATCACATACATTAGTCAAGTTTATTGTTTAAAAACACATTTTAGAATTTTCTTTTCAATCTTCTTCCTAATGAGACAAAAGGTCTTCATTTGAATGCCCATGGGTAATTTCAATTTTATCATTTCTTCTAAATCTCAAAAACGGTAATGACTAAAGCAGAGGCCCTTATTGATCAGAAGTTTATCTCTTGCTAATAAAAACTACACAGATTTATCTGGGTGTTAGAGCCAGGTTTCAAGTCCCCCACGAATAGCGACTATAAAAGAAAAAGGTGTCCGGGCAGGGGGTCTCTAACAGATCTTGACCCCATGTGGAATTTTTTTCTAAAACTCATCTTTTGTGGCTGGCGAGTGAAATCCTCCAACTTTCAGCATTATGGTAGTTTCTTTCTTGATGCTTAAAACGAGAGGGAAAAAAAAAAAGAAGTGTAGTATTTGCACCAAGGCGGTGGGTGAAAGAGAAACTGTTCTCTCATTCAACGGACTCTCCGTGTTGCCCTTCCATCTTCTTCTAGGCAGATCACAGCCATAAGACCGACCACATAGGTGACATTTAACAAATGTGTGCTTCTTGGGCATCTGAGCAACTGCTGTACTTAAACTGACTTCCAGGAATCTCCCCTGCCTCCTTCCTGGTTTTTCTCCCACCTCACCAGCTACCCCTCCCCTGCCCAGCACTTACTGTAAGACTGTCCCACATGACTCAGTTCTGAGACTCACCCAGTCTGTGGCTTTAAAGACAGTCCATCAGAATTGACTCCCAAGGGATGTCTTCGGCCCTGCCTGCCCACTGAGCTCAACCGTTCCTAGCCCTCTGCCTTCCCGATTTCTCTGTCTGTATGTCATCAGGCATCTCAAATTTAGCTTGTCCAAAGCAAAACCCTTGACCCTCCTCGAGTCATCAGCAATGCCAGTCTTCTTCATCACAGCCAATAGCCGCAGCATTTACTCATTTGATGGTATGGGAATCCAGTCTTCCTGGACTCCTCGTCTTCAGTGCTCCTGTGGCCACCTCCAGGAGTGCTGCTGGGTTCTCCCTCTATGTACCCTGGCTCTCCCCTCCTCTGCTGCGTCTTCTGTTGCCAGCCTAGTGCCAGCCGCCATCACCACTTGCCCAGGCTCTTGCAAAATCTCTTCACTGCTCCCCAAACTTGAATTCTTACTCTCAGACATTCCATTTTCCATACAGCAGTTAATGCAGGTTCTTTAAAATACAAATCAGATCATGTGAGGCCTTTCTCTCGACTTCTCCCTGAAAATAAAATAGAAATGCTGTTGTGCCAGCAAGACCTCTCCCGACTTCTCTGGCATTTCTTACCCCTCCCCTTATCTTCTCTGCCTGGCCTTCCTTCCAGTCAGGGAGCACACCAAGTCCTTCCCCCTTCAGGGCGTTGGTCTCGGTTCTGTCTGCACACGTCTCCCTCTGTGTCTACACTCACACCTCCATATTTTATTATTCAGTTCTCAGGTACAATGCCATCTCTTTGGAGAGGACTTCCCTGAACACCTTATCTGAAAGACTTCACCATACCCACCGTTCCTTCATGGTCTAGCGCTCCATGGGGTTGTGTTAACAAAGTACTTAAAAAAAAAAAAAAAGATTTTGCTTATTTATTTGAGAGAGAGAGCATGAGCAAGGGGAGGGCAGAGGGAGAGGGAGAAGCAGACTCCCCGCTGAGCAGGGAGCCAGATACCAGGCTCCATCCTAGGACCCCAGGATCACTATCCTAGCCAAAGGCAGATGCTTACCCGACTGAGCCACCCAGGCACCTCTGTTAACAAAGTACCCTGAAAATTGTGGAGTATTTTTCTGCTCATCCCTGTAATTTTAAAATAACTATTGTAGCCCTTGGCCTCACAGACTACCACGGTCGCCTGGACCCCAGAACCCACCCCCATGCTTTCCATCCATTGTCCTTTATTGGTCAGTAGTGGTCTGTTTTGTTTTCTGCTGTTTCTCTGACATCTATCTGGACCCAGAGATCCAGCAGCATCCTTATACCAGGATGTTCCCTTTCCACCAGTACGCCCTCTACGTGCCACCGTAACACCTTATGACTAGGTGTTTCCTGGAGTTCTCAGCATATATAGTGGAGCAAATATGCCTTTATCAGCTAAAATCTTTTGTAAAATTACTTGAAACTAGTTAAGAACAAAAGGGCGTCAGGAAATGCAGAGAAAGATAGTGAAAGGGGAGACAAGGTGGAAACAAAAGGATCTCAGTTTTTTGCTGAGGCTTGGTCAGGTCGAGAGATATCAGGTGACACCAAATAGCCTTTGTTAAAATAACAGAAACTTTGACAAATTAAAAGGAGCTGCTCCAGACTAAGTTATGGGGCTTTCTAGGCTCCAAATCATAACCTTGCAAAATTGTGCTACCCTGTGCAACTGCGTGCATCATGGATACCGTTTCAGTTTGGGGTAAGGTATATGCACTCCCACACACAACAGCATCTCAGACTTGAGACAGGAAAGACTCTGGGCTTGACAATGAGAAGTCAACAAGGACTTTTTTTTTTTTTTTTTTTTTAACCAAACGGAAAAGGCAATTTGCTGGTCATTACAGATTATTTCTGAAAATATCCAGAACTTTAAAGAGGATTAGTATCCCCAAACTATTTCATTCAAAGATGAGAATCATTAATAATGATCAGTGTCTCTTTATGCTCCGAATCTTGGAAGCTTTCCTCTTCTGCCTACACAAAGCTTCTCTGAGTAAATGGCTGTAAAATTCCAACAAGTATCAGAATGAAAGGGGCACGATGGCCCCTGGCTTAATGGGCAGTAAGCGACCAAAGACTCTCCTTTCCTTCTGTCATCTCCATCATTATTTTCCTTGTTCACTGCCCTTTAAGTTCCTACAACCTTGATACCTCCTGTTGAAGCATTATTTTCCCAGACATTTAGCGCCTATGAAGGTTTTTCCCTTTTGTCTGTTCCCTGGACTTATGTGTGGTGTCTGTTTTAATCATTGTTTCAGTGCTGCTGTGACAGTATTAATATGACAGAGCGTTGGTCAAACAGAAATTATACAAGGACTATCATTGTAATTCAGACACTTAATTCCTACTTAGCAGTGGATACAGCCCTGGATGACTCACAGGTCATGATCCCCATTCCCCTTCATCCATCACTTGCATTTTTGGGTCTGTGGAGGGCCTGGCACTTTCTCTTCTCAAGTGCTCATGGCACTTTACAAGGATAAACATAGAAGACTTCTCAAGAACTTTAAAACATCCTTTAGAGAAACAGATGGGAAAAGAACTCTGGAGAAGGGACACCTGGGTGGCTCAGTTGGTTGAGGATCTGTCTGTAGCTCAGGTCATGATCTCAGGGTCCTGGGATAGAGCCCCACGTTGGGCTGTCTGCTCAGCCAGGAGCCTACTTCTCCCTCTCCTTCTGTCGCTCCCCCCTGCACATGCTTGTCATACTCCCCCCCTCTCTCAAATAAATAACAAAATATTAGAAAGAGAAAGAGAGAGAGAACTCTGAGGAAGGTGACCCCGTGCAGAATTTTGTAGCATTCTGTAGTACACAGAACCAACACCACTGTTTGATGTTCAGCTGAAGTTCTAGAAGATAACCAAGTTGTGCCAAAGATGTGGTGGGCTTATACCATGCAGTGCACTATTCAGCTACCAGTAGTATTTCTTTCCCTTCCCCAAAGCACCCTCCCTGTGATTGTCACACGAAGAGACTGGGAATATTGCAAAGTAAACATCTGGAACCATTGATAGTAAACATAGGAGAGAAATGCCTTGTTAAACCAGCCACAGGTCAGGAAGCTCTAATCTTATCAGGAGTCTTGGGACTATAATTCCATAGACCATTTAAATGTGTTATGTCACTGCGAATATGTTTTATTTCCATCCATAGTAGGCATCCTGCTTTGGAAAAGCCACTATAGCCGATTTTTATAGGATTGATAATTTTACTATACTTCTTAGCTTAAAAGATAAGGCATAAACAAGATCACAGCTCCTTTATACCCTGAATTGCAGTGGAAATATAAACATATTCATATGTGTTTTCTTTTACTTATTAATTTATTTCTTTATAAAATTTCTAGGACTGCGGCATGACCAGTTAGAATTCAGTCTTTCTTGAAGTGTGCACAGTCTGTGGATCAGTAGCATCAAAATCTCTAGGGAGTTTTGCTAACAATGCATATACTTAGGCTCCTCCTTGCTGTTGCAGTCTTTGAGGTAGTACCGGGAAATCTGCATTTTAGTCTGTTCTCCAGAGATTCTCAGATATAGCAAATCTGAGAACCATTGAGCTAGAAAAAGACCAAGGTCTGCAGGTCACAGTGCCAGGATCTGGGTCAGCCTTCAAAGCTTCAAGATACGGCTGCGTGTGGCTGCTTTTCTTTACCTGTAAAGAGCGTAGCTTGAAGTTTCATATAAGACAGCATGCTTTGTTTTCTTGGGGATTTGAAACCTGGGGTCCATGGTCAAAAGGAGGGTGCGTGGGACTCCTGGGTGGCTCAGCGGTTTAGTGCCTGCCTTCAGCCCAGGATATGATCCTGGAGTCCTGGGATTGAGTCTCATAACAGGCTCCCTGCAGGGAGGCTGCTTCTCCCTCTGCCTGGGTCTCTGTCTCTCTTTCTCTCTCTGTGTGTGTCTCTCATCAATAAATAAATTTTTAAAAATCTTAAAAGAAATAAAGGAGGGTACACAGTTTTCATTAGACTCTCAGGAAGGCATGTTGCTGAAGAAAAGTATGTTCCAACACAAAAGTGTGCATTCCAGTCTAGGTGAGGGCTAAGGGAAAAGAATTGGGCACTCAGACTTCCCCAATGGTGCTTGGATCTCACTTTCCTTCCCATTTCTTTGAATGTCAGAGGAATTCTAAAGTTTATGAAGAAGGAGGTTTGGATCTCTCACTCCCATACTTAAGACCCTTTGGACATTGTAATATTCAGTTTTCCTCTCATAGGAATGGAGAGGACGAGACCAAGTTATTTATAAATCCAACAGTACTATACTTCTAGAAAGACAGAAACATCTCCCAGTGCATATGAAAGGGTCCCTGTGATCCTTTTCTGAAAGTTTAAAGCTAAATTTCAGCATAAGGCAGGATTAGCTGCACCTTTCCATTTGGGATTCTGATGCCGGTACAGACACTGCTGTCATGTCCAGGCCTGAGAGGGACAGCAGAATGTGGAAGTGGGCTTGGAAACCAAAATATTATGTCAGCAGTTTTCTCTTTCATTTATTCTCTCTTATCAAAACCAACTCTTTAACTCAGGCACTCTGTTAATAAAAACATAGATAATTTCATTTGGAAGGCCCAAGAGCTTCATGTTTGGGGTTAAAAAAAATTCCTCTTATCCCCTCCAGGCACAAGTGTTGGAGGGCTTGTCCCCCTTGCAAACTCTCTGAATAAATCAGTGCTGGTGAACCTCTCTGCTCAGAGGACAGGGTGGTCAGTTACTAAATACACACAGAGCCTGCAGCGGGAGTCTCTGGGAAAAGAAACAAAACCACAAATACAACTCCTGACTTTAAGCCTTCCTTTTTATTTTTAATACCCTTAAAACCTCTTCAAATTCATTCTTTTGTAGTTTTTTAAAAATTTATTTAAAGATGTTTAATAACAAAAACAACCAGTGGAGTGTACTTTCAAGGCCATCGTCCAAGCAAGTAAGTAGTCTTTTTCAGAAAGCCCTTTTGTGCAACTGCAAAGTATTGGAGGGGTAAATATTCAGAATGGAGACACCCCAATACTTCACACTTAGAATATGCAAAGGAATAACATTGTTCACTGAGTGTGAAAGTGGGCAAGAATGACTTTTCCAGATATGAACACTCAGCAACATGATGCTTAGGTTCTGACAGGCACACATTTTCCTCCACGTGAAATGAGGGGACCCACCAAAGAAACAAAGAGCTTGGAAGCCAGCTGCCTGCGGTTACTAGGGGACCCGTGGGGATTAACTTTGCAGTGCAGGTTCAGATTGTGGCCCCTGACAAGACTTCAGGGATGTAGCGGAGGTCAGGTGAGTGGTGAGAGTCAGGCAATGGCATCTTATCACCTGGCAGGGGTGACCTCCTGCATTTCTGACTTCTCCATGTTATGCCATAAGGCTTCATTCTTCCCTGCTTCTACTCCAGGCCTCCTCTTTTGGTGAAGCTCCCTGATCAGAAGCCTGAATCTAAGAAGACCCACATTCCCCATCCTGCTCGCTTTGACCCAGACACTGCTTCCTTCTGCTCACGCAGATTAGCCGGCTCACCAGGAGCATCTGGTTGTACAAGGAGTTAGTGCTCGGATACAAACCAAGGAGGTGGCACAGTCCCATCCCTGACTTGGGCATTAGATGACTTTTCATTTGACTCTCAGCCCCACTGTGACATTTAGGCAGGTTACTCAATCCCCAGTCAGTTTTTTCATGATATGGGGATAAGAAGAGTGCCTACTTTCTAGTGTTGCTGGGTCTTGAGAGGATTTAAAATATTAGTATCTGTGGGATATCTAACACAATACACGGCACAGTATTTGTGCTCAGTAAATACTGGCTAATGATGAAGCTATGTGTGCATATATTCATATATGTGTAAATTTCTATGTATGTATGCAGGCACATGTGCATATAGACGCATGTGTACTTTCATATATATATATATATATATATATATATATATGTTCATGTGCCAGTAAGATGTGTAGGATAGCTACAGAACTAGGAAAAATTATCAATTTCTATAAATTTTAACAGAGAAGGCCATAATCTTAATGTTTCACACAGACAGCAGTTAGAGTGAGGGAAAACTAAAACAGCAAGCTGACAGGAGATTGAGAAGGAGGACAGAATGAACACAGGTAACGCTTCCAAGCAAACGCTCAATCCACTGTAGACACCGCCTCTCTTCCCCGCAGCCGGCCAGGTAGACCTAGAGCTTCTCCCCTATCATTTCACTAGTCCTCCCAGTGCTCATGAGGGATGCAGAAGGGAGTAAATCTCACCAACCAGGGCTCCGGACAGGCGGGGGGCGGGGTGGGAGGGTGGGATGGGGGCCCACAGCTCCACATTGAAGGGAGGGGCTCACTCTCAAGGTTGTGAAATTGCTGACGTGCCCTTGCACAGCTCCAAGAGCCAAGAGCAAGCCGCCTCCTTAGAGATCACACCCCATGCCCCCTACCTGCTTCACCCTAGACTGGCCTGGTCACCACACTGTGTCAAAGGGACCAGGAGAATTTGGTAGATGACCTTTCTGAACCGAGGTTAGCCACAGAGCCTGTGATGGAAGCCTGTTCCTCTCCCTTCATTTGGTGGCCCACCTTTCCCGAGAAGGATTGCCCCTCAGCCAGTCCTGTGCATCAGCACTACCATGTCCCACCTCCACTCAACACAGGAACAAGAATTCACTGTAGTCAAGCAATGCTGGTATGTTCCAATCCTGTCTATACTTTTGCCTACAGATGTTTGAGCCTCCTCCACTTTGAGCTTTCTCTACCATTTTTTGGAGTGCTCTTCCCATAGTTCCAACCCTGAGTTGGAGTGATCGATAGTTAGAACCGACACCACCATTGCTTTGGGGACAAATGAGTCCTGGGGTCAGTCTCTTCTTCCTTAGGGCACCTCAACACCCTGACCAATAGGAAAATAATTGCTCCCTTTTACTTCAAGTCTTGGTTTCTCTGGATGTTTCATATGGGAAACTGGAGAAAACAGTCTAGTGTCCGCTGCTCTGATCCAAACCTCAGTGTGCCCATTCTGGCATCGCCATCATGTGGATCCAGGAACAGAGGAGCAAAAAGAATCTAAGGCCTTTTGAGGAGAAATATGCATAGTGCAGGAATGGAGAAGGCCAACCAGAAGATTTCCTAGGATTTTCTTATTATCCCAGGTTTTTTAGTTTCCATATCTCAAGAAAACCACAGAAAAAGTCTAAGGACGCAAAAGGGAAAGAGGACTTTTGGGAGGGAAAATATTCAGGGAAGACAGAACAGCCTATGCTGCCAACCCTCAAGCTTTAATCGTGTTTCTTGAGGACCTACAGTGTGTGAGCCAGGTGCTTCCTGGGTGCTAGGGTGCTGATGGATGAATGGGTAAGCCCAGGTTCTACCCTGAAGAAGCTAGTGACTCATGAGGAAGACAGGCATGGAAATAGGTACCTTCCATAATTGCTAGAATAGAATCTGGTCCAGGATGCCATGGGAAGCTAGAAAAATGGACAGTCCTACCCCAGGGTAATAGTTGTACAAAATGTTCATGGAAAAAGTAATGCCTGAGCTGAGGAGTATGTTCATTCACTTATTCATTCATTTTTTCAACAAATATTCATTGGGTGTCAGCTGTCTTTCAGAAACTGTGATAAGTTCGAATGATATAATGACATGTACTTTTGGGTTTTTTGATGACATGACATTTTAAAGATGGAGAAGTTAGGGCAAAGATGCTATGAGTAGGCAGGATCAAGGATAATATTTTAGGGCTGATCAGTGGGCTCTCCTTACCTCCCGATACCTACCCCTTAAGCTTCCTGATGCCTCCTCCATTAGAAATTCATTCCTGTGTTTGAGACACTTTTAATGTTGCCACTTCAGAACTTTACAAGTAGGTTTGGACACAGGAAGGTCCAGCAAGCTGCCTGAGGGCACTTGGTGCCAGGGCTGGGATGTAGGAGTTGCAGTAGGTACAAGACAGAAGTAACCAAGGGCTGACCAGTCTGTTTTTCTCCCTGGGAGTGCCGGGAGCTGGCTGTAGGAGGCTCAGCCATCTAAAGCAGCTAATTCCGCTAGCACACAGGATGCATGCTGCACAGGTTCACCCAGACAGCCCCTCAGCCTCTGTCCACTGTGAAAACACGGGACACCCAAGTTGAAGGGAATGCTGAATGACACCACGTGGGTGTGCAGTGGTCTGTGACCGGAAGGTTCGCTGGAAGCAATTTGCAAAGGAGGCCTTAGAAAACCACCTGGATGGTTATTGTAAATTAAAAAAGGAAGAGATGCCACTTTTTTCTGAATAATTTTTAATACTAGGTTTATGGCTGGGTACATATGATAGTCATTACAGCTTATTTAACGCTGAAATTATCTGGCCCCTCAAACTCCACTGGGACTGAAGGAATCATGGGTCAAATTTTAAAAACAACGTCTGAAAGAAGATGATATGCCTTTCCTTGAGGAGAATAAATTCAAACCTATAAGAGAGAGAGGGAAAAAAAAGTCCGCTGTCTCTAGGAAGCATCGCTATCATTTCATATATTTGCTGCGTGCCTCCGTGTGCTCGAGCTCAGAAATTCCCCCAGACACGCAGAGTTTTCTCTAGTTGGCCCTTGCACCCTTCAGTCCTGCCGTCCAAGTTGTGCCTTTTCTAGTGGGTTGTTTTGGAGATGGTCCAAGCGTATTCTGAACTCTGAGCTCAAATCTCAGAGGCTTCCACTTGTCCGGAGCCCAGCATTTCATCAGGAGCTGGGAGTATGGGAGTGAGTTACAGGGAACAGCTGCGCGGTACCCACCACCCTCTCCCCAAGGATGACACGTTCTGAAAGGAGGGTGTTGCAAGCATTCCTGAGCAAGCCAGCTAATCTGGAGGCCTAGCCTGCTGGCCGGGAGCTACTTTTAAGAAGGCTCCCGCTGGAATTACAGCATCTCACAAGTCCTATCTGTAAAGCCCCCAGTCTTCAGAAGAGCAGCTAGGACGCAGAGGGGGCTGCAGGGGGGCGGAGAGGCGCGCGGGGAATCAACCAGAGGGCCAGATGGGTGAAAAAGGAAGCTCTGGAGTCTGGGGGTGGGGGGGGATTTCCTTTTGGGAACAGGATATTCTCTATCATTAGCTGCTCACAGGAAGGAAAATGGGAAAGCAGGGTTTCTTTTCAAGTGGGGAGAAACCCAGCAGCCAGTGAGAATGCCTGATTTGGAATGGCAGGGAGGGGTACTTATGTTTGGACCAGCAAGTGCAAATGTAAATACTCAGAACCCCTTTGAACTCTGAAATTGTTTCCAACTCGGGCCAGCACTCCAAAGAAGGTTTGTTGGAATGTCAGTGTGTCCTGGCACATTGTTGGGCTTCAGTGGCATCATCGTCGGGGCACAGGGCTCTCAGAGTTTGGCTGGGTTCTAGAAGCTCTGAACCCACTGGCCACACCACTCACCCACCGCTCAGAGGCACGCTCACCATCTTGGAACCTTTTGGCCCCTTCCTCCTCTTGGCAGAGGCAAAGATGCTGTGGTGTCTCATGAGAAGTCTGTGCCTGGCTTCGGCCAAAGCTGCCATCCCCTTCGTTACTTATACGGGAGAGCTCCTTTTACATCATCTTTACCTACAGCAGAGGGTCCCTTTTACCTACTTCAAGGAAGGAAAAAAAAAAAAAAAAAAAGCAGGGACCCACTTCCAGCAGCTCTGTGACTTAGTATAAGAAAAATCGTAGAGAGATCATTTTCCCATTGAGGTTACAGGAGGATGTCAGTTTGGAAAACTTTTACCACATACCCATTTTGAGATGCCTAAAATAATAATGTAAAGAAAACAGTTCAATACGAAAGCTAAGGCAAGGATGGGGGTGGGAGGGGTGTTGTCGGGAGCAGAGAAGGCAAAGGGAAAGTCCTTAGCTTTATATTAACCAACATGGTCAATGGCTCTTATAAAAGGGAGAAAGTGGCTTCTGTAAAATCTTGTCAACCTACCTCGAAGTGGAAAGGCTAGTAGGAGTGATTGAAGAGTTTGTTTTATTTATTCCCTGCATCAGAAGAAAAATCCATAGCTGCTTGGCGAGTCAGACGTAAATGAGTTATACAGGCCACTGACATGGTGGACCAAACTTTATAACAACCACATTTGCCGCTGTCAGGCCACAGGCTTCAGTGGCGCCAGCTGTAATTACGGCTGATCACCTTTAATTCAGAGCTGCCTGCCTTGATAAAGGTGTCACTGCAGAAACTGTGGCATCAGCGTCAATTGGGGATGTCATGCTCCAGGCAGACTGCTGGAGAAAGCGCTTCCCCGCCCCCGCCCCCAGGGTCAGGCAAACACTTGGGCAGACCTTGCTTTTTAGCTGGATATTCCCTGAAGCTGTGATTTAAATTCCAAGGGACTCAGATTAACCGTCCTGTCCCCAGCAGCAGAGATCTTTAACAAGCAATAGATTCCTCTGCGAGCAGAGGAGCAGAGGGTAGGAGTTGGGATCCTCTCCGCTGGGCAACAGGAGCTGAAGAGACCAAGGTTTGTAGCATCTGTTCAGTTCCCTGGGCACAGATGCGACGAGGGGCAGCAGACTTGGGCAAAAGCTATGATCCTTTTCGAAAACAAAACAAAACTTTGCAACTCTACGCCTTTCTTCTGCTTTTGTGGTATTTAAAAGAAATTTCTCGTGAACTTCCCATTTTTTGAAAATCACTATTTTTTTTTTCTTTTTTAAGGAGGCATGTAAGGGTGGTGGTGGGGGGAAGATTAAAAGGAGAAGGTAGGGTTAAAAACCGTCGCTAATAAAGCAGCAAGTGTCTGTACTGTTCTAGGTAAAGTCCTGAGCAGAAGTGTGAAGTGAGGAGTAGAACCCGCGTTAAAAGGGCTTCACTCCTGTTGGTGAAGGATGATGTTTGACTCCCGCCCCCCACCCCCACCCCAGGCTGGTTTTCCTCACTCTGTAATTAAAGGAGAGACACACATACTGTTTGTTCTCCCTGTATCCTTTTAAACTCACAGACAGCCCCACCTGCACTGGTACCCCCGACCCCACCCCCAGCAACAGGTAGAGGAACAGGATAGCTTGTCTTTCATTTTGAGGATGGATGTGTTTTAACTCTCTCTTCTTTGGACAGCTCACCTGAGAGTGGAGTGCTAAGCTCAGAGTCAAGCTTTGTGTTCTGGGACTAGGGGCCTTTACCCTCCCGCCCATAAAAAAGGGACCAATAGGGGCGGGGGGGGGGGGGCGAAGTTGGAGGGGGGAGCCACTGTGATTTCCCAGACCTTGATGGCTTCAGACACAGGCGCGTGTTTGGCCCCGAAGTGGGTTTGCCCTTGCTGACAGGGAGGTCAGATGTGCGAAATCTCTGGAGGGCTGGTGGTTGGCATCCAGCAACAGAAAATCCAGCAACAGCTCCAGGGGAAAAAAAAAAAAAAAAAAAAAAGAGCCTTGAGCCATGGAAACCGTGTCACCTGGTTCTGAAAGGAAAGCCTGAGCTGGGGAGCAGTCTTGGTTGGACAAGCCCCGTCCATCCCAACCTGACCCCTGGGTCTCTACTTCTACTTGTATCTCCAGTCCTGTTTGCAAACACGGGGACCTTTTTGTTGTTGTTGTTTTAAAACCAGCATTTTTTTAAAAAAAAAATCGGAACCAGTGGACCCCTGCCCACAGAACCCCCGGTCCCTCTCTGAGTCCGAGGCAGCTGTTGGGCCATCCCCAGGCGGCACTGTTTCCACCGCTGTTTACTGGTTTCTAAGGGCAATTGCACCACTAAAGGCTCCCTGAGTCTGGAACTCGGCCTGGGGCTGTTTTGGTTACATTGAAGTTTTTGCTTCAGTTCTGCCAGATTTAAATGGTGACTTCACCAGCACTGAGCTAAAAAGAAGAAGGGGGAGGAGGGCGAGCCCAGGAGAAAGAGCGAGCAAGGGAGCGAGCCGGAGGGAGAGAGCCAGAGCTAGGCGCAAGAGAAGGGCCAGCGCATTACATCATCGCTTGGCCTGGAATCAAGTGGGAAGGATATGACTCACTCAGGCTAGTTAAGCTTTGGCTCAAATTCTACACACACTCATTCCAGAGCTCTCATGTTCTGCACCTCAGGAGGGAATTCAGCCTCAGTGATGTCCATGAGGTTTGTTTTTAATTTTATTTTCTTTTTTCCCGATTTTATAGAATTTTTTTTTTGCCCCTACCGCCTTCTTCTCTCCAGCCTTCATCCTCCTCCTCCTCTTCTTTTTCTTCCCTTTCCCCCCTTTCTGCCCGTCTTTGTTTCTCCTCTTCTTCCTTCTCCTCTTTCCCCAGCCCCTCCGCTCCTCTTCTTGTCCCGAAGAGGCATTTCTTTTCACTTTGATAAGAGTTTTTGTGCTAGCACAGCGGCCTGAATGAGTTGAACCGAGGCCGGGGTTGGGCAGAGAAAAAAAAAAAAAAAAAAAAAAAAGGCAGAGCGAGCCAGAGCGCGACAGAGCAAAGAGGCCACAAATAAAAAGCGAAGCGAGAAAGAGCAAACTCGGGCGAAGTTTCTTTGCGGCGGTGTCGCTCCTAATCGGAGGAGACAGGGAGAGAGTTAAAATGCAGGAACCAATCGCTTGAATGGTGATGTAATGCAAGAACCGCAGGGTAGTTAAGTAATGTGAGAGCAAGGGGGTCAGGGTTGCAAAGCATTTACCTGCTCTCAAGGGGTTTTCAGTTTATTATCAATTGCAGTGACTGTAACTGGCTTCAGACTGCAATCTCTAATTATTCACAGACGCCCCTTTTTTATCTTTTATTATTAAAAGTAAAACTATATTATGGTATTTTAAAAAAAACACGATATTATCACAGCTGTGTATTATTTTCCACCAGGATTCTCTCTCCCTCTCTTTCTTAAATGGCTCAAAACGGTTGTCTTTTCATAAAAGGTCGAAGTGAAGTGACGGTGGGAGTGGGGGGGCGGTGGCTTTCTGAGTGTAACTGGTGAATTGCAAATGCCTGGAGAAGGATTTGGTGTGGTGTGCTGAGTATGAAGAGGTGTGCGATTGCATTTATTATTAAGACTTGACTGTGGGCTTGTATAGTCGTAGGGGACGAGCCTCCAAAGTAGCCACAGTCCTTTGCCTATTACTTCGGCCAATGTTAACGGCGACTGTGCATTTGCTTGAGAATTTTAACTTTCTGTTGTTTTACGTGACAGCTTAATCTGGTGCTATCTTTGGGACTTCTGTGTTCTTGAATTAATTTTGAGATGATATGCTGTGGTTGTGGGGGAGATGATGGAAACTTCCTGATTGATTTGTCTAGAAACAGCTAATTAATGTTGGCAAGTCAGGAATCAACACTAAATAAATGGGGGAGGGGGCAAAGGATGGTGTTCTTAAGGCTTTATGGCTCTAGTACACCCAGAGACAGAAACAGATATTTTGAAAATTACACCACATTTCTGTGGTGTTTCATAAAATGGATTTAGTGCTGTGATGCACTGCTCAGGCTGTGGACCATCTGAAACCATCCAGCATCATTGGATAGTTACAGACCGGAGCCCTCTGCATCTAGAGACCCTGGCCCCGTGAGAGTGGTCCTGACTCCTGGCTACTCCAAAACTTCTCTGCTTGGTTAGCTGTGATCGTCCTACAGTGAGAGGCATAATGAGGCATGGGACACATACCAGAAAGGCATTTATGTTTATTTACTAAATGCATGTCTTGGTTATAATTAATTATGACTTTTTATGGATCTTTTTCTCGCTCTCCTTTTCTGGGCAGAGATGGAAGGGGCAGGGAAGGCAGAGGTGATTTTTGGAAGAAACAGCCTGGTGTGGTCAGGTCAAGAGGCCTGAGTGCGAATCCTGATGACCTGGAGCAAATCACTTGAAGCATCTGGGCTTCGTTTTAAAATAAGGGAGCAGACAAGGTGGGCTGTAAGCCCCTCCCCCACGTGTGGAACCAATCTGGGATGGTCTCTGAAGTCCCTTCCAGCTGGAAAGTTCTGTGTCTGTGTCTGTGTCCGTGGTCTGTAAAAGTTCTGCTAAAAGGTATTTGGCGTAGCTTTTCAGAGAAAAAGTACATTTGAATTCAAGATGCATTAGTGCCTTAAATGAATGGAGGAGGGTGAGGAGAAACAGGGTTTTCTCCACTTTGAAGATTGTTTTTTGTTTTTGCTTTTTTGGCGTCAAGAGTCCCCTAGTGAAAGTCTTAGTTTTCGAATGCTACCTGCAAGGAGTCCTTAACGAGGGAGAATTACGTGAGTGAGTCTTGCAGAAGAGCAAGGGAGGATTTACTGATCCAGCACATTTTCCTAAAAGACCCTGCAAGTTTCCTCAGATGCATAGAACAGGGCTGCAAATACAGGAGACACATATATTTCATTCACTCATAACGATACACAACAGTATTGGTAATGAATTTATTCCTCTAGAAGAAGATCGCATGACTCCTTGATAGGTTTCAGGAATTTTAATACAAATTCAAGTTTTTAAGTGGAGGTTGAAGGCTCAATTTTAAGACTTCAAAGAACATGAAAGGCAAAACTATATGTGCTTCTTAGAAAGATAACTTTCCCAAACAATATCCCTATTCTTCAGCCAAATCCCAGGGCAGTGGCCTTATTGTAAAGCATGTATTTATGGACCAAGCCTTAATTGTGCATAGGGAGAAGGACCACAACTATGCCTATCTGGGGGTGGGGGGGGTGGGGGGGGGGAGGAATTACCCAGCGCTGAAACGAAACCGCTGGTGAAGGTTATTAGTCATTGTGCAAAGTTTGATGAGTGCCAAATGTGTGCTTGAGACTCTTCAGGAATAAAGAGGGCATGATTTCTTTTTTTAGAGCATTACAATTTATGTTGACTTGGCTCTGAGTTGTTCACCTTAATCAGAAATGCTCTGCTTACAACTGACAGGCAGGCAGGGCAGGGAGCATGAGCCCAGCCGAGCTCTTAGATCAGCCTAATATTATCTCGCTTCTTCCCCATGGTAGCCTGGAAAGGTAAAACTGATTGCTTCCACCATTTGGAGATTGTTTTGTTTTCTTTGAAGTTTTTGTCTTGGTTATTGTTTTGTAACTGACATTTTTACTGGGATAATTGTAGACTTACCTGCATTTGTAAGATAGGATAGTGATGCTGTGTACCCTTTACCCAGTTTCCCCCAATGGTAACATCTTACAAAACTATAGTAAATATCTCAACCAGAATATTGACATTGCTGCAACCCACTGCCCTTACTCAGTTTTTTTTCTGGCTTTATTTGTACTCATTTGTTTGTGTGTGGGTTGTTTTTATCCATGTGAAAACTGAGGGTCAGACTTGCCATAGTTCACCCAAGCTCTAACCCCTTGAGTTCACTCCACACTGGGTTTACCTCGCCACCACTGACAAACTTTGCACCATCGTCATGTCGGTCAGGGGCCTCATGGCTGTGTTGTCAATGAGCAATCTAAGTGATGTTGCCTATGTTTTATAATTTTGGGGGGCACGGCTGGAATGGTAGCTTTGCTCTCCATAGGGGTCCCTGGGGCCATGCCTCCCATGTTAGCAGGTGAAGAAGGAGGCAAGGCTTCGATGGCATGATAGAAGAGGCACACATGTATTCCCTCTGGACGCCAGGCACAGAGCTGAGGAATGCCAACTGTCCATGCCTAAGCTTCACCATAGCCGGTGCTGAACTCAGCATTCTTCCTCTTGCCCTTGCAGTTTTGCCTGGGTGGATACACCTGTGGCACCAGGGATCAAACATCTATTGATCAGAGAAGTAGTGTAGGGTTTCCTGAAAAGAGCATGGCCTTTGAAAGGGTCCAAAGGACTGAGTTCAAATCATTTTTCCACTTACTAGTTGTGTGACTTCGGCAAGCCGCTTAGCCTCACTGCACAATAGTTTCTATCTTCTATGTAGAATGAGGACTGCGATACCTACCACGTGGGTTGTGAGGGGTGGAGATCCATAGTGAGGCCCCCAGCCTGCAGTGAGATAACAGAAAGTAAGCCTTGGCTGCTGCTACAGGGAAGCAGTGAAGAATCCACTGGGAGAAGCTTCTGTGCAGGTAACCAGCTTCAGACTCTACCTGGTTTGAGATCATGTCAAGTGTGAGAGAGGTGAAAGTACAATTCTGATTAAGGTAAGGTGAGGATTTGCCAAATTTCCAGTGCTCTGAGTGGAGGGAGAGATGAAAATAGTGCAGGTTGGGAGGGAGACTCTTGCATCCGTGCTGTGGCTTTGGGAATGGGAAATGAGGTGAAATGGAGATGAGTGAATTCACCCCTTAGAACCAGATTCCATTCCTGGCTTGAACGAGAGAAGGCTGTTTTTGCAATAGCATATGTGGGTAACAGGTATCTTGAATTGGGTGAGGCTGCCTTTCAAGCTTGCACCTCCCCTCGTGCATTTCTCTGGTGGTGGAACTGGTGTTTTGGAGACTGAAGGGAAGGGGGTTTCCAAGGTGGGAAGTGGAACAGTGTGATGATGGCCAGTTTCATAGAACCATACAACAGCAGTGGGGCCCAAAGCATATATTGAGGGCTCCATTCTAGGATCCCCAAGTCTATGCTGGGAACGGGCCCCAGGCTGTTTCAAGTTGAGTGATAAAAACATGGTCTCGGATTTTACTTAGTGTTGGTCAGAAAGGCCAGGTGAACATTAAGAGGCAGAAATTCATGTGTCCTGATGAGAGAGAGAATGAGCACTGCCATGGGCCTGATAAAAAAGTAGGATGAGTAAATCTGGAACTGCATTAAAAAAAAAAAAAAAAAAAAAAGGAGTGGTTTGAACACTGGCTTCTGCTTTCTGCTCCCTTTTTGTTTGGCTTACATGGGCCTTTGACCTTTGGAGGGGACTCCTTTTGCATCCGTTTACAGAAAGATGTGTGTGCAAGTAGCTGAGTGAATGAATGGTCCCAGCTCAGGGATGTGGGGAATAGCCAAGAGGAGGAAGGAAAACGAGTGGCATTGATAAGGGTGAGTGAAGCCAATCAAAATTCTGTGGTCCAAATTTGTGATTTTTAAGGAAATTTTCCTAGGCCTATTAAATAGTTCACTAATGCTTCCAGAGGTGTGTGTTTCATGAGTCTCATTTGCAACAGGCGCAGGTCCTTAGCTCCTTACATCTTTAAAAACAGAAATTGACTTGCCTTAGAACTCTCAAGTCCACTACACAGTACATATACACTTTATAACAAGTCCATACATCTTTCCTTCCTGCACCTATCCTGGCAGGAGAGCTTATTTAATGATTGATGAAGCAATGCTGCACCCAAGAAGGATTAATCAATAGTCCGCAATCATTATGGAGAACGTGAGAGTAGTTATACAATAGCTGAAGCCCATCTAGCTATCAGCAAAGTCCTCCTTTCCTTCCACGGGATACCAGACATTGAATTCTATCTTATAATTTCTTTCTTTGTCGTCTGAATGACTGAAATAGAACTGGATGTGTCCAAAAAAGCCAAGCCTGGAAAAAATAATAATAAGGCTCCAAATGAGTGCCAAGGTATCTGTTAATGCACAGACTCAATCACTCATCTTAATGGGAGGTGGAAATGGGGCCAAGAGGCTGTGTTATATAAGCTGGAATACCTACCATGAGTTACAGTGTTTTAGGAGCCCATGAACTTTTTTTTTTTTTCCTTGTAAATCAAAGACCTTTAAAGACTTGAGGTCATGGTGAGCTGCACACATGCTGATATGGCAGAGAGGCCAGCTGGGCCTCGTCTAGCCTGTGCACCTGGCTGCCCACTTGGCTCTGCCCCTCTGCCCTCAGTGGGGTTCGTGTCACTGCTAAAGGAAGGTCTGTAAAGCTCCTTTACAAAGGTGAAACCTGTTTATTCAAAACCCCGTGCAGCCTATGTGATTGTGCCCTATGAATCATGTTGGAGTTAGATCTGTCTTCCAACTCTGGCTTTGCCACTTGCTAGCTGTGTGATTTTTGACAGTCTGTTGAAAGTTTCTGAGCAGCATTTACTTCATCTCTGAGACAGGATCCATGAAATGATGACTGTAAAGCACTCAGCATAGTAAATGTTCAGTAAATGTGAGTTATTTAATAATGGGACACTTGGGACCAGTTGACTTCTATGGAAGTCTGGATAATGATGTGTTTGGGGCATCCATAACGTAGAGAGAAATGCTGTCCTTTAGCAGTTCCTTCCCAGGCAAGTAAACTGAGTCACAGAATGCTGGTGAGACTTTGAGCAGTAGACAAGGTAAGGAGAGAAGCCTTTCATGGACCCTATTCTGTGTGACCAGATCTCTTCACTGGCCAGAAAACAAGGCCTGAGACCTCACTGTAAAGCAGTTTAGTTCAGCATCAAGAAGAGGTGGGCCTTCCCCCCCCCCCCACTGTTTTTTTAGTGAAGTACTAGGGTTCCTTTTTTAGATAGCATAAAGCAGTTTTTCTTTTGCATTTGTGTCTTCTTGACCTTCTTATTTATTTTAGTACTTCAGTCAGCTCAGCAGCAGTGCAATAAAGGGCTGATCTCCTTTAATTCCTCGGGAATTAATCATAATAACAGCAATTATGATAAACCCATTTAGTGTAAATGTAGATGTAAATTACTCTTGCGATGCATGTTCGCCTTCAGTCTGCTCTCAGGCTGTATCCACCCTGAGACGATTGCACACTAGTCTCTCTCTAGCCACACTAGTTTTCTTAATTCGGATCTTGACCTCGCTTAGACTGTGGCTGCTTTTTGGCCTTTTCCTCCCATCCAAGGCAAAGAGGAAGCTTCAGTGTATGGGTCACAAGGGATGTCATTTCATTAGGCTTCCCTCTCACCACCCAGAACTTCCTTAGCAGTAGAATAATAATCCCCTAATTCTAAATGCATCAATAAGGCAAGAATCTTAGAGATCCTTCAGCCCAACCATTCATTTTACAGATTCAGAAATCGAAGCCACCCAAAGATGTGATGAATTATCCAGTATCCCCACAGCAGAGAGATGAATGATCATAAAGCTATTTGGTGGCAGGGCCAAGACCTGGCTCTGATGCAGTGAGGAACACATTTCTGCCCTGCCAGGCTATTGGGCTTCCAGGTGCCAGGAACTCCATCTTCTCACTCAAGTGTATGCTTTCCAGTCTTCTTTTGAGTTCTGGCTCCTGGGGACGGTGCGGTAGGGTGAGTGCAAAGACTTAGCTGAGCAAGGGCACAGGGGAGCCCAACCAGCTGGCTTTGAAGAAGCTGGGAGTCTGACAGGCACCTAGCAGTGCAAAGACTCCACCCTCTGGTCTGGAGGGAGGAATGGGGAGATGGACACGATAGCTTGCTTTCTCCACCTCCAGCCAAAAGCTCCCTGGTGTCTAGTTAGTGGGTGGGGTGTGCTGTCCCTGGGCCATAAATGAGATGGGGTAAACGTCCAGAGTCTGGCACTCTCTGCTTCCCACCACTCTCGCCTTCCTCTCTCTCCCTGCACCAGCCCTCGCTGCACTGAGTGCGTGTCTGATGAGGACAGAGTTTGGAATCCACCCCAGAACCAGCACCCACCCACCTGCAGGATGTGACCTCTGGGCTCTGAAACTCGCTGCTTCCTCCCTCTTCCTCCCCACCTAGGGACCGGTTTTAGACCACAATTCCCAACACAACCCACTTCACACTTTAATCCCAAAGAGACTCAGGCACTTTGTGACCACAGAAAACTTGTCACTTCATTACATTTCTGAAAAAAGAGAGCAAAGGGTAATTCATAGTTGTTTTAATAACTTTGCATCCTTTCCCATGGAGGCAGCTTTGAGCTGTTAGGCACAAAGGATGCCAGCTCTGACATCTCACAGCGCAACCGGGGCAGTGTTTTTCACAATGCTTTATCACCAGATTCTTCACAGCCAGTTAACCCAATTAATCTTCCCACAGTAATTATCCAGGTGCTGTACGATTCGGCTTCCCTGAAGTCTCCAAAGCTCTGCTGCGTGTAGATGAACTATTGTGCCTCCCGACCTTGAAAGGATGTTTCTAACTAATTAATGATTGTTAAGTGCTTGGAAAATGCACTTTGGAAATATGTGGGTGCTAATATGTCTGATTCTTCCACTGTGCAATTGCAGTGGATGCAAGTTGGAAATCATTCCTGTCGTTTGTAAATCATATGAGGGTGAAGATGACCCTTTCTTTTCTAAGCCAGGTATCTGGCACCCCCTTCCCTTCCTGCCTCCACCACATATGTGTTCCTTGTCCATTTCTCCCAATCTGTGTAATAAGCTGTCTTTGGTGCAATAGGCCAGTGATTCATAGGATTTCCTCCTTGAGGTGAGAAGTATCATTTGAGGTCTGTTAGCCATGTGATCTTTAACGAAGCAAACTGAAAACTGCTACTGGCTAAACTACCAGTAAAAGAAACATGTTTTTCTATATGGTAAAGTGGTTTTGAAACTTTTTGGATATGAACAACAGTGAGAAATATTATTTTATCTTGCAGCCCCATACACTCGCATGTGTGTTTACATATGTGTATATATGTATGTATATAATTTGATGGAATAGTACTTTTTTTACTGTATATATTCTTGGGTATCTTATATTCTATTCATTTTTCTAAGATACTATTCATGTCAGATTAAACTGATTTCACCCATTTCCCACCAACTGACCCACCAATGAACTACATCCAGAGGTGGAAAAGCATTGGCGTAGTGGAAGCATCATGAGGATGCTGGACAAGGGTCAGGAGACCTGGGTCGTATCGCCAGCATTATCCCAACTCTGAGATTGCTTCCCTGGACCTCAAGGCCCTTATATAAAATTCAGGTATTTGTTTTTAAGCTGGATTTACTCTCAGAGTACTTTCTGTAAAAAAAAAAAAAAAAAATTTCTCTTATGTGGAAGCCAAGTATGGAAGACAGAGAGAGCCCAGACTGGCCCATAGCTAGTCCCTTAAGTCACCCCCCACCCCCAACCTCCTCCTAGGAGCACTTGGGGCACAATCTGAACAGTACTGGGCTAGAAATCTCTAAGACCCTCTAGGCCTGGAATTCAATGATCATTTTATCTCCTAGGTAATAGATTTATCAAATGGGATGCACCAAGTTTCACTTCTGTTGATTCTGAGCTAGGATTCTCCATTGGGAATCTTCAGGATCAGTGGGAATTTTTGCTCTAGGACCATCGTTCTTTCCTGCTTCAGCTTTATAGCTTGTTCTTGGGCCCCATGGGCTCGGCTTCTTCAGGGAGAGGGGGCGTTTGAAAGGTCTTCGGGAGATGCGTGAGCAGGCAGGCATGTGAGGACGTTTATTTATGTCATTGTGTCTGCTTTTTCCTTGCCTCCTAAATTCAGCAGGTTCCTGATTTTTAGCACAGCTCAAGTCATTTGGCTTACAGCTGGTAAAATACAATTTTCTGGTTCTCAGAAAGAAAGGCTTTTCAGACTTATAAAAAGAGAAGCTCATAAGACTTCTTGAACATCAAATAGCTCTTACAAAACACCATTTTGATGAGTTAAGTGTAAATGAATCAGAAACATACGGATTAAATTTCCCTTGAAAGACACATGGGTTTAAGAATTAAGGGGGGAAAGTGCTTGGCAAGATGAATTTCAGGTTTTTGCCAAACCTCAAAATGTTTGAAAAATGGCTTGAGACATTTTTACTGAACGCAAAATGCCACGGAGTTCACCCATCCCAGACATAATAGCGAATCTTTTTGACAACAACTTTATGACAAGAAAAAGGGCCTGTGGGGCTTAGCTATTTTATTCATTTCTCCTTCAATAGCCTCCCCACCACCACCACCAGAAAAAAAAAAAAAAAAAAAAAAAAAAAAAACAGCACATTTATGGGGCTCAGAGAACTGTCTGATTGACAAACTAAAGTTTCAAGTCAGGCAATTACCAGAAAATAGCCCTACAACTCAAAAATACTTGGATTTTTTTCCCTCTATACTACCCAAAGTCAATTATACCATTTTCTAAGTGGAATAATACACTCTAGGGATATGCAGTATTTGATATATTTTATTCATTGGTGTCTAGAGCAATGCACGGTTATTCTAGTCATTTGTCTGACAGTATAATTCCAGTTTCTTTGGAGAGGGGGAAAAAGCCCACTAAAAGCAAACAGATTGGAGGGAAATATCCATTGGTTTATTAAAACAGCCGCAGTGTGGAAATGCTATATATTATAGAGGCAGGGCATGGGTTGAGGTTTTCAAGTTGCTGGGAATGGTCTTGGAAACTTGAATTCTGTTATAGCCTCTGTATTTGATAAGTTGTTTTAGAGCTTCTCCACACTGGAGAATTCTTGCTGGCATGAGAAAACTGAGGAGCAACAGATTAAGGACCCAGGGATTGGTCAGCAGAGAGTTGTGCATCTTATGGTTGAAATGGCCTCCAATTATCTTTTACTAGCTATTCCTACCAGCTAGTCAAAAGCCTGCTGACACTTTTATAGCCTCATTTTTCATATGCAAAAGCACAGAAGGAGTGGGTTTTGAGTGAGCTGCAGAGCAAGTAAGAGAAAGAGTTGGGATGGGAAGCCGTGGGCCAGGCCACCCACTCTCTGAAGCTACCTTGTCTCCTGCCCTTGTTTCCTCTTCAGAGTTAAGCCAGGATCACCAAGGTTTGCTTGCTTGCTTGCTTGCTTGCTTGCTTCCTTCCATCCTTTCTTCCTTTCTTTCTTAACTTTGAAAGAAAGGGTGCATTCAGTGACTGCCAATATCGATTTAGAAACGAAGGGAGAACAATGTACTTTTCAAATGGTTTCAAGTCATGCAGACCAAAACCAAAACAAAACAAATAAACTCTATCTTTGAATCTATATGTTTTAACTCTGTGCTAGAAGTAATGGAGAGCTCTATTATTTGGTTAGTGTAGCCTCTGACACAGTGCTTCCAGGTAGGACCTTCCTCCCTAGGAACCAAAATTAATTTGTTGCAAAAGGAATACTCACAAAGGAGAGTAAAAGTCACAGGAAACACAAAAAAACTACTTTTGCCACCTCCAACGAAAATGCCATGTAAAAGTGATGGGTTAAAATATAGGCCCACCCTCTATCTCGTGCCCATCTATGTTTATTGAGCTCCAAGTAAGAAATGGAAACTAGAAATCTGGGAGAGAAAACTCAAGTGATACCAACTTTCTGTCTTGGAAAAGGCTTCAGAATCAGAAAAACTGGGGCCAAATTCTAGCTGCATTTTTACCTTTTCCAAAGCAATTTAATATAGGATAATAGGGCCAAAGAAGGGTTCCTTTGATTCTGAAAAATGCTGAGCCCCTGCCCAGAGCTCCCAGCACCTCCCTCCCACTTACCCCAAATCTCTTTCTCCCTTTATTCCCCTCATCCCTAAATCAGAAAGGATCAAATTGTGCAGTATAGCCTAGCAAATGGTTCTCATAGTTTGTAACTCAGCCACCTACAGAAAATACTGGAAAATCAATTTAAAAAATTCTAAATCTATATAGTTCCCGGTTTGGCCCCTACAAGGGGATCAGGCTGAGTGAATGCACATCAGATGGCGTGTATTTCTAGGTAGGGATTGTTACCTTCCAAAGAGATTGTTTTCCTTTCGTGTTAAGCTATCTATAAGCAACAATAATTATTCACTATCTTTTCAGGCTTTTGTTGATGTACTTTAATAATCTGTCTTGCACAGATGGTTAACTCAGCCCAGAGCCTCTACCACCAATATCCATCCTCTCTCCTCTCTCTCCCTCACTCTCTCTTTCTCTCTCTCACACACGCACATACACACATGTGTGCACATGCAGTGCAAGGTTAACATCTCATCTTTCCTCAACTAGTTCTTGCGTTTCCTCTTCCAGGACCCCTCCCCCAGAGCCCCCATGGTATTAGATATCATGGGGAGGGGGGGGTCTCCCATTACACCCTGCCCTGACTTCCATGCCTTGTCTGTTTTCTCTTAATAGATGATGAATTTCTCAAGGGCAGGGATGATCTTTTATTCACTCCCGGCCCTCATTCCTGAAACATAGCAGGAGCTGAGTAAATGTTTAAAAAAATAAACTTAAAAAAAATAATTTTAGTTGTGTTTCTGTTGGATCACAATTTTTTTTTTTTAAATTGAAGCCACAGAAGGTAGGTGGGACTGAAATTGCCTCCCTGCAAGCCCTCTGGGTTCTCAGTTCTTAGAAAATGCAAGGAGTAAAGTGCAGTGTAGTTTTTGCTCAGATGAGCTCCTTGCCTGATTTCAACTTTCTCCCCTAACCTATGTTTATCTCGATGGTCTTATTTATATCTATTTCCTTTTGACAAAAATAGAAGCTCAAAAAAGTGAATTTACCACACAAGGGATGATACTTTTGACTTGTGTCTGAGTTCACAGATGTAGTTAAGATGCTGCCCTGTGTGTGGATATCCAGCTAGATGCTCATTTTCTGAGTCATCTGACTTCTGAGTTTTCACTTTTTTAAGAGTATAATTAAGATAGGTTCCCAGGGCTTTAAAAAAAACACACACACAACAACCCATGAGTAAAGCAGACAGTCTATACGTTGAGACCCATATAAGGCGATCTGTGGGCACCTGACCAAATTGAGAGAAGCATTAAGAGCTATTCAAAACCTACTGAAATGTCAACACACTTTTGAAAAGGGTCCATTAGGGATGCAAATGTGTGGTTCCCTGATTATGATAAGCACGGGAAAGAAAACAGTGAAACCCATTAGGAGGTTTTGAGAACTTGGTTTTGAAGAGCGGGGAAGGCAACTCTAGTTTCTGCTAAGGGCTGGGCTTCATTTTTTTTTTCTCCAGTGCCCTGAACCAACAATTCTCCTGAATTAAAGGACCCTAAAAATTCCTCCATTTTTGGATAAAGCTAATTAACTCATCTGTAAATGGGCCAACTTTGAAATTCCATCCATGTCAGATAAAATTCATTTTAATAAGATTCAGTTTCTGGATTGCAAACTGTAACTTGTTTGTGTAAAGGATCTGACGTCAGACCCTCAGTTCAGGCTTTTGATGTCTTTTGATTTGTTCTTGCAAGGATTTTTCTTATACAAGATCAATTGTAATTTAAAATCTATAATTCTTACTAGATAGTCTACAAATCAACTCACACTAGGGGGTGTATTTCTATTTAGTAACCATTAGGGCTTTCCTGTGAAAATAATTGGTTCATCTAATGGGAAAGACACCTTTAATTCTGGCTGTCTTATGTTGTTCACACATGACGTCAAATGATATTCATAGTAATGGATAAATTGGGGCATAATTTTTGTGTAATCACTGTCAGTGTAAAAGAAAAAAAGTAATTGATTTTTCCATTTTCCTTGATCTGGAAGGAATTGTATCAATTTCCAGGACGTCATAAAACAAAATATTTAAAGTATGTTTCAAATAATAATAAAAAAAGAAATACTTAACTTAATAAAGATGTGGAATTCATTTATGAAGAAAAACACTGGCTGTGAACCAATAGGCCGAAAAGTTTGCCAGAAGCCTGCAGTAGACCATCATTCCTGTATGTCCGCTCTCTCCTCATCACCTCTGAGCCCACACCATATTAAGAAAATGAATTCTCTCAGCCACACTGGACTTTGAAATCATTGATTTTGTTTACTTTGTTTTTGAGTAAAAAAATAGAAGATCTTTTCCAGCGTTTGCCTTATAAGGAAAGCAGTCCAAGGCACTTATAACCATAGTTCTTCATGCCCTATTTTAACTAAAGAGGTTTTCTTGGCATATATATCCGATGCTTGGGAACCTTACATAAAAGTTGTGGGTTTTGACCCTTCTGGAGAGCCTCAACAATTGAAACCATTGGCAAAAATGGAAAACACTTAACTGTCATAAGAATAGTTGAATGCTTCAACATTGACCTAAAGCAAAATTATAAGCCCTGGAATGGACATTTCCATTTGGCGTTTTTGCTTTTGTGCTTTTCAAAAGAAATAACCCCCAGCTTCAGGAAAGTAGAAAGATCTATTACTAATAGCATGTAGATAAATACCATGGTACTGACTTAGGTTAGATCAATCCTCTTAACTTCTAGAACTCTTTCCAGCTATATTATGGTATTCTCATTTCTCCTCCATGCCTATGGGGTAGGATATTCTAGGAAGTAAGCACAGATTTTCCCAATTCTTAAATCAGAATGACTTTACCTCTGATACTCAAAAAATACACAGTCCCTGCCATCAGGGAGGTAGAAGCAAAATGATAAAGATTGACACTAAACAGAGGCACTTGAGAAGCTCTGTTGGTTAAGCGTCTGACTCTTGATTTCAGCTCAGGTCATGATCTCAGGGTCATGAGATCAAGAGCCCAGTGTTAGGCTCCATGCTCAGCTGGGAGTCTGCTTCTCTCTCTCTCCTGCCCCTCTCCCCACTGACTCCCTCTCTCTCAAATAAATAAATCTTAAAAAAAAAAAAGAGACTGACAGTAAATAATAATCATACCTATAAACATATTATTAGACATTGCATGAAGAAAAAGCACACAGAGCTATGAGACCCTCAAAATTAGAGGCACCTCTAATTTGAGGGTCAGAGAAACTTTTAAGAAAGCGATATTTAAACTGAGACCCAAAGGATGAATAAGAGCTGGTCAACAGAAGAGCAGATGACTAACCTTTCCAGGTAATTAGATGTACTAAGGCCCTGGAGCAGGAAAAAGCTTGCACATCCTAGGGAATGAATGAATGCCAGGGTGGGAGAAGCACATCAAGTCAGATTGAGAAGTAGTACTATAGGACATTAAGAGGTAGAACATTTAAAGGATGATTTTATTAAATCCCAAATGCTGAGGAAAGCCATGGAAAAATGTTGAGTAGGGAAACGTCATGATTAGATCATTGGTTCATGGAGATCATTCTGGCTATAATGCAGAGACTGGATTGGAGAGGAGTGAAACTGAAGGTAGAAATTGTTGGGAAAACCAAGCGAGAGAAGAGAGTGTTTTGGACTAGGATCTTAGTAGTGGGGAGGGAGCCAAGTGGATTGATTCCACATCTATTTTGGGGGTGGAGTAGATAGCATTTAGTGAATGATTAGAAGTAGATGGTGAGGGATGTCAAAGTTAATGCCTCTATTCCACTAATTCACTACTATCAAATATATTTAAAGAAACACAGGACACTTTCTAGAGAAAAGGGCCTAAAGTTGAGCACTGTATTTCTCAGAATGAATAGGATATGGGATATCTATATTATACAGATATAATATATATAATAGGATATGGAATTTACATATGATATTGAATATATATAATTTATTATATTATAATATATAATCATATATGATTTATCATAAAGAATTGGCTCATGCCAATTATGGAGGCTGAGAAGTCCTACTATCTGCTGTCAGCTGGCTGAAATCCTAAGAAAGCCAGTGCTACAAATTTCAGGCCAAAACCACAAGCCTGAGAACCAAACAAGAGCACTGATGGTATAAGTCCAGGGCAGAAGAAGGCTGATGTCCCAGCTCGGTGAGTCAGAGAGAGATAGAGAGAGAGAGGGAGAATGCAACCTTTCTCCTTTTTATAAAAATTCTATTGAGAACCTCAATAGATCAGACAATGCCCACATCATTTCTGATGATACCCACTCACCCATGGTGCGGGGGGGGGGGGGGGGGGGGGGTGGGAGGGCAATCTTCTTTCCTCAGTTGACCCATTCAAATGCTAATCTCTTCCAGAAACACCATCGCAGATGTGCCTAGACATAATGTTTAACCAGCCATCTGTGTATCCCATGGCCCAGTCAAGCAGACCTGTAAAAGTAACCATCCAAGGCATCAGGGACAGGATCAGCCATGGGGCTTAACATAAGCACTTGGGGAGTATTATCCTAGCTCTTCCAGGGGTAGGGCAAGGTAGCATTTACTACTCAGTAGTGAAAATGGTTTTCCTGGCAGCTGTCAGACTTGGAGGACTTTTGTCATTTTCAGAATGCCCAGTTTTTTCCCAATGCCAATGGGCTTGATGGCACCACACCGTACAGATAGAACTGCTTATTCGAGGGCCTGACCTACGTCTCCTAAAGAATGCTATCCTGTTTAATAATAAGTGACTAACTGGTGCACAAAAGAGTGAAACCTTTATTTTATGCTAATTAAAAGGATCATTGTTCCTGTGTGAGAAGAAACTACACCCCCTCTCCTACCCTTCAGCACTCCTGGTTCCTGGCCTACTTTGCTACTAGGCAAACCAGTGGCTGCGGCAGTAACATGTGCGCTGGGGTATTAGGATACAAAACCATACCATGAAGGGCTCGGTTTTACTTCACTGTATCTTTTTATGATCTTCAGACTGACACATTCTCTTCCGGTGAGTGGCTGATATTCAGAGGCCAGAGGAGAAAGCAGACTTTCGTCACAGACCAGTGAAGGGATTTCTGGGGGAGCAGTGAACTAGGAGCAAGCATAATGTGGCACACGTCCTATAAATATACTGTCATTCAGATACAATTTCTATTTCTAGTAGGGCTTATTGTCGATAGCTAAAATTGACATTTACTGTGACCATAACCCTACCACAAATTAAAATCAGATCCCAAGGCCCTCTGGGGAAGATGTTTATTAAGCTGTAGGAAGACATCTGAAATGATACCAAATTACATTTTAAACTTGAAACCCCAAATACCACATTTGTTTGGAAGTAGGAATAGGGCTGTCTGGGGAATAATATGGGAAACTGAGCAAGTCACTCTTTTTGGCAAATGCAAGGCCACCAAGGAAGGGAAAAGTGCCTTAGAAGAGATGCTTTATGTATAAACCCCTGTATGTTTAAGCCTAAACAAAATCTCCTTCAGAATGAACCTAAAGGGAAAATAAGCCCTTTAAAACTTTATGCCTTTAAAGAACAGACATGGAATTTCCAATTATACCTATAAACACACCAAGAAGGGGCTGAAAGAAGTATCATAATAAAACAAGTCTATCAAAATACAAATCTGTGTTCCGAGGCTTGACCAGGCTGATAGAGATAAGAGTGTGTTAGGAACCAGATGTCTTTTTATCACTTTTGCCTCTTAGCAGCTAGATGTCTGGGGGTGTTTGTGGATAGTGGGTGTGTTTACATGCATAGCGTAGCCACAGTCTCAATCTCAGAACCTAATGATAGACCAGTTCAGTCCACAGGGAAGCCATACATAATGGCTTCTTTACTTGTGTTTCCAGCCCATGAGTAGCTTTGAAAATTGCAAAGCCCTTTGAGATCCTTGGATGCAAAGTGCAAAGTAAATGCCAGGTATCATTATTATGAACTTTATTGCTATTATTTTATTAAGTGTTCGAGATTAATATCAATTTAGCTCATGATAGGTGCTGCTGCAAAGTGGGAGAACTTGAAAGGTAGCTCAGGGAAGGTTGCTCAAGGAGGATACCAGTTTCCTAGAAACTCTTTCCCTCCCCCAATCCCCTTGCTCAGGTCAAAGATAAGTTGACTGTCCCTACAAGATAGGATTTCAAGTTATCATGACCCTTAATAAGAAGCCTATCAAAAATGTGTCATTGGGGTACTGCTGCTGGGAAATGAATGACCATGTACAATAAGGCAACTTCATTAAGTCGTTCCACAAATCTCTACAAGGCTCGTATTATGTGCCAAGCTTTGTGTTTTGTGATACTCTCTCCAGTCTACTGAGAGACTGGCATTTGCTGTGAGAACACAGAGCAGGGATCAGCCTGGCCTGGAAAAATCAGAGCAGGTTTTCCTGAGAAGATGACACACCACAGATACCAGGTCTCATAGTGATGGAAAAGACACTCAGGTCCCTCAGAGCGGCTGGAAGTTTCTGGGTCTTTTTTCCCGAACTACTTCACCCTGAAATTTAGAACAATATCATTTTATTTTTTTTATTATTATTATTTTTTTCAATATCATTTTACTTTCTGTTTTAAAATGACACTAGCCGTAGTTTTATTCTCTAAAATAGATTAATCATCTCTTGGGTGGAATATACATCGATCGTCTCCCAAGGGCCAGGCGCACACATGATATTATCTCATATATGATCATCGAAGCACCCTCAAACCGTACGCACGAAGTATAGGCCTGTTTCTGCCGACGAGAAAACGGAGAAGTTAAACGACTTGTACAGATCACACACTCGTGGGCCGTGACAGGGCCAGCAGGCGGCCCAGAGCCTATGCCTTGTCAGCCACACAAGGCTGCTTTATTCAATTTACTGGTTAATGATGGCAGCCAGCATTATCTCTATCATTTCTGTCAGCCACTCTGACTGGAATAAGTGAAAATAATAGACCTAATTTAGGACTATGAGAAGCCTGCCAGTTCCTCGTCCTCCTCCCTAGAAACCATGCCAGACGGGGACGAATCTAGTTTTTAAGAGCCTAATAAGAGGAAATTCCAAAACTTCAGTAAGCCATTTAATTGTTTTACACTATTCGTTCTTGGGAGATACTCTTTCTTCTAACGTAAATCCCATGTGCTGCTGTTTTATGACAGTTATTATTCTGCTTTGGTTGGCTTTGAGAGGACCCGGCCACCATTCTCTGAATATAGTAATTTGGAAACTTGAACCCTGCTCTCGTCATCTCTGGGGCTCGTTCCTTTTACTTTTCCATTTAGGTCTTCCCTTCTGGCCTCTCAGTGTTTCTGCGTGCGTCTTGGGAGCCTTCTCCAAGCGCTGCCCTCCCCCGTGCCCTCTCCCTCCCTTCTCCCCCCCCCCCCCCCATCCTGTCCAGCCCTGTCTGACAGGGCTTTTCTTTAAGGCTCTCACACCCTCTCCTAAGGTTTCTGGTTATTTGATTACAACCATGGCCTAGAGTGTGCGGCTGGCTGTCATGATGTGACCTAGTGAGGAGTTTGCTAGGCCTTGAAGCAATGCCTCTTGCCTTGTCCTGTGTTTCCTTGGAGGAAGAGTTACCCGCTCAGCACTTGTGATACTTTATGGAGAAGCATAGAACTTGAGCAATCAGGCTTTCAGCGGCCTGCATCCCTGCCCTGCGTCACAGCCGGCCTAAGCCCCTCCTCCTGTATCACTGACACATCCCCTCTCCTGCCAGTATAGCTATGGAGCTAATAGTTCCTAGTGCCTCCTCCTAAGGAGCTGAAATAATCCTGGCAAGTGGAGGGGTGGAGAGGGTTAGAAACCTGGTGTCCCCGGGGAAGTACTTGAGAACTGTCTAAGAGACCCTGCCTTGAGATTCAGGAAGAGGTTAGGTAAAGGCATTCTTGGGGTGACTTAGTAGGGAGAGCTTGCAAAGTTCCCGGATGAGTAAAGATTGTCCAGATGATCTTTTTCTAGAGCTCTTCTGTTCCTGCTGAAGTCTTTTGCGGTTGGGAGGTTTTTGTCATTCAGCTGCAGAATGATGCTATGTATTTGGATCAGAGGTATGGGGCGACTGTACAGGGTGTGGAGTCCACCACAACTTACTCATTAAAATATGATAACTGACAAGCTGTGAGCCCAGAAGAAACCAAAACAGAATTGCTGACTTAAGAGTTAGGGGTGGAGGTGGGTGCTTGTAAGCTCGGCCAGCTCTGCCTCTACAGAACATCCAGACAAGTGTGTTAGTGAATGTTTCCATGAATTATTCATTGATGGTGAGTGAATGCAAGCAGCAATCACATGTAAATGACAAGGCTCATAATCAGAGGGCTCCTTATTTGTCCTTATGAAGCAAGGAGGAAGCTTATTAGCAACGCAGAAACAGGAAGAAATTTTACTTAGAGATACGTCTCTATAAAGAAAAAATTTTCCCCAGCCAGCCAGATGTATATCATTTATTTGAGCCTGCATTCGAAATCTTCATTTATTTCATGTCTTTTGATCTGCATTTACTTGCCTTTTCTGAGTGTAACTTTATGAATAATTGATGCAACTGAGAAGTTATTGGCTAATTGAAAAGCCATCTCGTCATGTCTTTGAGCCTGACCCATGGCGAAAGCCAAACTGTTCAGGCATTTAGGGTCTTTTATAAAGGGTCTTTTAAAAGAGCCGTTAGCTCTTTACAAGGAAAAAATATCAGATTTTGAAAACGGATTTTTTTGTGTGTGACAATAGTATATCAGAAACCAATCCAACCGTGTTTTGGGTTAACTTAAATGAATCAGACTGACTGCATGACTAATTCAGATTAATGGTGCAGAAATCAGTCATTAAAGAAGAAGAAAAAAAAAAGAGATTGATTTAATAGTCTTCACAGAATGGCCATAAATTTACATCTCCCTTTCTATTCCTGCTCTCTCTGTTTAAAACACTTGAAAGCACTAGTAAACATCTCCTCTGCCTGAGTAGATATAGCATATATTGCTATAAAACCCAGCTCAGGCTCCAGCAGGATGCAGCTCTGTGAGCTGTATTACATTTTATGACTACTATTGGCTCTCTCGCAGTCAGGCTTTTATTTAAAGAAAAAGAAGTTACATTTCCAAGATATCAGATACTACATCTATAAAATAAAGGCGGCAGTAGTACAAAATTGATAAAAAGGAGGCCTGGATTTATCTTGCGTGGTAAATTTAATTTCCGACACCCCTGGTGATAATGATTACAAAAGTGTTCTTGTCAATATCGATAAGTCAGTGCAAAGCAGAAACGAGATGTTTAGTTGACCGTGGTGTGGGTGTAACTGGTACCTCTGAGCCCAGAGCTCTGAACATTATAAACTGCAGCCTTATTGCAGGGCAGGCATCCAATTTTTAAAACATTATATAGATTGGAGACAGATGAGTGTTCCTGAATTATTCTTGGCCTTTTCTTATGAAATGCCCAGAATATAATTTCAAATGGAAATTAATTTAATTGACGCAAAAACAAATGGGCCTAGGAGTCATCAGAAAGCTTGAGTTTAATCTAAGGGGCACTGCTAAAAAGTACAGATTACCTTGGGCGTAACCATTTATGCTTTTCAAGAACAGAAATGGGTTCTATTAGGCTGTTAATGTAAATTGGAGTTTCACTTATGACTTGTAAATCAATTAAGTTCTTCTCATTAGTTAGCAACGATAATTTATTGAACCCTGTTCTTGCAATGTGTTTTGCTAGTCGAAGAGATCCTTGATATCTATGTTCTTATTAATTCAAGAAGTATCTATTAACACCTACTAGGTACCATGCACTTTCTTAACATTTCTGAAGTATCTGCATCTGTAAAAACAGAGTGGACGTTATCTCTCACGAAGTTTATTGTCTAGTTAGGGATAGAGACATCATTTAAAATCACTCAAAATCATTGAAGAATCATAACTGGAGAGCTGAGATGGTAAACACCAAAAGACCATGAAACACATCTATTTTGTTTTTCATCATGTTGTCACAAAATTTGAATTTGTAAATGAATTGTTAGGCAAACGACCTAACTTGCCAAACTGTAGTTTTCCACTCTGAAATGAGTGCGTACAGAGCCTGAAATGCATTAGATGCTTAATTTGATCTTTGATTTATTCATTGATCAAATAAATGGTGATAAAATGTTACTAAGGGAAGAATGCAGGGTGAGAGGACTCCAGAGAAGGTCCTACCCTGGAGTGGTTGCTCAGAGAAGGTGGTGAGAATTACTTACGTTCAAGTTCAAGGCTATGGCAGGAAGGAAGGTAGTGCTTGCATGAAGCTGGAAGGAAGTCAGCTATAGCGCTTGGTGTGGAACCCAGGGCCATAAGCTGGGGAGGCAGTGAGGGGCCACAGAGTGTGATGGCCTTGGAGCCATGTCAAGTTTGTCACAAGGGGCCTAGCTTACTGTTACCTCTGATGAGGTAGAGAATTCACTATTTTTCATTAGGCTGTCATACTAGCTTCTTTAGAAAGGATGGGGGGTGAGGATATAGATATATAAGCAAAATTTTCTTCCCAGACACCCAAATGATTGTGTCATCAAAGGAAAGGTGGAGGGGATTGGAGTGGAGGAGTGAGGGATACCTTTCATGCAGGGAGTTTCCAGATCTTACCAGAGGTCCTCCCTTGAGCTTAAGGAAGCATTGACATGGAAAATACATATTTTAATTGAATTCTGCTGATATTTTGGTGCCTTTTCTAAGGCTAAACATTTCTACCCCTTTGTCTCAAATTCCTCATTTCTTAAAAGGGGAAATATTGTATTTGCCACCCAACTTTAGGAACTTGGCAGTGAGACTTGGTGCAAGGCATGAGCTCATTCAAAAAAAAAAGATACGGGTAATATGATGTCTCTTAAAATATGGGCCAGATAACTGTCTTGTTTTCCCAATTATTGCTTCTGTTGGATTTTTGTCATTGTTTTCAGGAAAAACAAGATACTGAGAACTGATCTCTGGGGAACTAGTTTGGTTCCATTTTGAGGAAATATTTTCAAAGATCCTTTCTGAGAAATAGTGTGAATCATTTTGAAATTCTGTAAAATTGCGGGCGAGAGGAGTCCATTTGCCTCCGCAGAAGGGTTTGGGAATCTAAAGTTGATGGATCTTTAAAGAAATATCTTATGTATGCAGGAAGTATGGGACATTTTCATAGGCATTTGGTTATGCTGTGGTTCTTTAATTAAAGCTAAGGACTGATATTACCTTTAAGATCCCAGCCTTAAGCCCCAGTTCCTTGATTGAAGTGTTGTGCTTAATCTGTTGTTTGGTCTGTGTTCCAGAAGAATAATAACAAAAACAGCTAATTTTATTGAGCATATTCAATATATAGTTGACCCTTGAACAGCACAGGTTTGAACTGCACAGGTCCACTTATTTGTGGATGTTTTTCTGTTTTGTTTTTTTTTTAAGATTTTATTTATTCATTCATGAGAGGTACTGAGAGAGAGAGAGAGAGAGAGAGAGAGAGGCAGAGACATAGGCAGAGGGAGAAGCAGGATCCCTGCAGGGAGCCCGATGCAGGACTCGATCTTAGGACCCGGGATCATGCCCTACGCTGAAGGCAGATGCTCAACCACTGAGCCACCCAGGCGTCCCATATGTTTTTTTTTTTTTCAATAAGTACAGTACGGTACTGTAAGTGTAGATCTCTTCTTATGATTTTCTTAACATCTTCTTTTCTCTAGTTTACTTTACTACAAGAACATTGCATATATATATATGTGTATATGTATATATATACACACACACACATATATATATATATATATATATAGTTCATGTTATCACTAAGGCTCCCAGTCAACAGTAGCCTATAGTAGTTAATTTGGGGGAGACTCAAAGTTACACAGGACTTTTGACTGCACAGGGAGTCGGGGTTCCTAATACCTGCATTGTTTAAGGGTCAACTGTATTTAATATGTAGTAACTCACTTAAGGCCATGGCATAAATATCTCTATTGTCCCATCTTATAATTGAGAAAACTGAGGCACAGAGAGGCCAAGTAACTAGCCCAAGGTCACACAGCTAGTGAGTGACAGAGCTGAGATTCCAACCTAGGCAGATCATCTTCTGAGCCTACATTCTTCACTACCCCATTCATTTTACAATGTAATTATTACCCATGGAAGAAATTAACTATGTCATCTTTCCATTTCACATTCTACTTGGTTATCCTGCAATTTGCTTTCTTTACAAAAATAAGAATTTTTAAATTCCACTTAGGAGAAGAATGATAAAATAAGCATTTCTTATTACAAATGGCCTTCTCTTAAGATTTAAGAGTTTGTATTCCCCTCTTTAGTTCTTCAGCTTCCCCATCCTAGACAGAAACTTGTTTGCCACGTTAGGCCACAATACTGCATTTAAGAAGGTGGAAAAAAGAAAAGCACATTTCTTTTTATAAGTAAATACAATGTAGTGAGTAATACTCTTTCTCTAGCCTGTGTATGAAATTATGTTACATGTAAATGAGGAAAAGGTATGGACCCCCTGGGATGTATTAAGTCCTTGAGGTCCTTCTCTTTCTTTTTAGAGACATTTTCTATTTGCAGTTTATTCATAATTCAAATGTATTTTTGACATTAAGAACTAAGTACCATACTGACTCTGTTCCATTCAGTACAGACACTGACCAGCTACTATGGTGCAGGTGCTGGGTGAAGCACTGTGGATTCATCAGTGAGCCATGAAGAATACCCTAACCATAATAGAACATAGAGTCTCATGAGATTAAGAGCATCTCATTTGCAAGTTCTAGAATCTGAATTTTAGAGCTCCAGGGCATTTCCAGATGGCCTATAGTCTGATCCATTCATTAAACAGATGACGAAATGGAGAGCCCCAAAGTGAAGAAAGTCTCTCCCCCGAGTCAGAAACTCTAATGGCAGTGGCATCTGGATCTTCTGCTCCCTGCCCACTCTTCTTTCCATTTTATTGCTTTGAAGCTTTTCATATTATTCTTCTCACACAAAGTCCTTCCAAATCCTTTTGTTGTTATTTATTACCTGCACACAATTTCTTAGATGTCTATGGTTGGATTTTGATGCTAACATTGATCTTCCGATTCTTTGACCTAATTTTTTTTCACTGCTTGCTTCTTCTCTTTGCCTAACCACATACCTGGCGGATTTGTCTGTCCTGAGTTAAATAGGCAATCCCAGGGTGCCATGGGTCTTTTGAAGACCTGGGAAAGGGGAGCAGTCTGCAGTGACCCTTGTGAGACCTTCCAAACAAAAGCACTGGCCCCTAGCTCCTTAAAGATAGTTGGGCTTATCCACGGGTAAAGATCAGCAGACATAGCGCTTGCTTTTCAGACACCCCTAGACTGGAAAACATCCTTTGGGGGTAAAAATGAGGACATGAAATCGCTTGCTGTGGTACCTTTCATTCTGTTAAGGACACTGAAAACACAGTCTGTCATCCTTGACATTTTAATTGAAAGAAAAGCTTACATAGATTTCAGCCGTAAGCAGTATGTTTATACAAGTGTATAAAGAGGAATAATCTGTCAAGTTGGAAAACTCTTAATGCTACAGGACTCAGTTTAGTAATTGAACAATCCAACATGAGCTCACACATCTTACCTTGTTCCATGCCTCAATAATTTTTAGTAGAAATACTTTACCTAGAGGCATATGGTTATTAAAAAGGAGGCTCGGCTTGCTCAAAGTCTGGAGTTATTAGCTCATGGCAACAAGCCTGCACTGGAGAAAGACTGTTGGGTCTTTGTTTTCACAACTTTGCTGCGATTTGCCCTCTGATTTTCAGAGTGTTGTTTGGGAAGTTTTTTGTTTTTGTTTTTTTTTTAAAGGAAGAAAACATAATTTCACATGGATGAGTGACTTCTCGTGTTAGCAATACTGCCAAATTTTACTACTTCATTGCAAAGTCCAGGGGAGCAGTGTGAATATCAAAGGAAATAGACTGTGAATTTATTTTAGTATAAAAAAATCAATAATAACTTAGTTATGGGAGCCATCAAGGTGTGATGGGGGGAAGCCCTGTGTTGCAAGTTGAATATGAGCCCTGCTTCTTTTCATGACCCATATGACCTTGGGCACATTTAAATGTTTCTGAGTTCAGCTTACTCCAAGTAAAATGGGGGTAATCTGACCTACCAACCACATGGCATTGTTTCAAGTCACGTGAAAGTGAAAATATTTTGAAAAATATGAAACTGTATAAGTGCAATATAAAAAGTTTTGAGCGAGCGCAATGTGTTAATAATTATTTCTATATACACAAAGGGAATTAGATAATTAATGTAATTATTCCGATACCCCTCTTGCTTCAGGGATCAGAATATGCTGGACAAATGATTATTTATTGGGCCAAGCTACATAATTACTTCAATCTAGCTAGCCCTTTGTATACCCAGTGATAGGTAGGAGTAGATTTTCTTTTTTCTTTCAGTTTTTGTAGTTTTAAAAGCCCAAACAAGCATAGAAAACTCCTCATTTTTATTCCCAACACGGATTGGGACATTTATTTATAGAATCTATGTAGGGATCCCTGGGTGGCACAGCGGTTTAGCGCCTGCCTTTGGCCCAGGGCGCGATCCTGGAGACCTGGGATCAAATCCCACATCGGGCTCCTGGTGCATGGAGCCTGCTTCTCCCTCTATGTCTCTGCCTCTCTCTCTCTCTCTCTCTGTATGACTATCATAAATAAATAAAAATTAAAAAAAAAAAAAAGAATCTGTGTAGAGGTGCCTGGGTGGCTCAGTCGGTTAAGCATCTGACTCTTGATTTTGGCTCAGGTCATGAGATAAAGCCCCATGTCAGGTGTATGTGGGGCCTGCTTAATTCTCTCCGTCTCCCTCTGCCCCTCCCACCTGCCTGCATGTGTATGTGTGCATGTGCTTTCTTTCTCTCTAAAAAGTAAATAAATGAATAAAATACAGAATTTGTGTTAAACAATAATTCAGAATTATTCAAAATCCAAAGATGCAGAGTTCTCAAATAGCCATTTCTCTTTCAAGTATATATTGCTAATTGGTTTGATTGCTGTCATTAGGCAATTATTATAATTCCAAGGGAACCCAGTACCTTGAAAAGCTTTCTTAATTAAAGAAGGAATGCTTGATATTTAAAAATCTGGTACATCTATGCATGGTGTTGAAGTAACTGACCTAATAAGAACATTGATTAAATGAAGCATACCATTCCCCAGCTACTCTATCCAACTGGGAGTTTACTGTAGTTGTGTGAAGAATGAAAACTCATTTTAAATTTAATTACTTTTGCATCTTCATTCACATAAGCATTGTTTAATTGATTTCTTTTTTAAAAATGATTCATCAATAGAAACTGATCACCAAGATTATCCTAAAATGTCCTGTTGGAAACAAAATGTAAATGATGATAATATGCTGCCCTTTGTTTATTTACGAGGATGATATGACCAATCATCATTATAAACGTTTTCTGTTGTCCTTTTTTTTGCTGGTCCCTATCTTTACCCAAAGCATTCCTCCTGGTAACTGGGAAAAAGACATACATGGTAGAGGGTTGTATGTATGTGTGTTTAGATGTATGTATATTATATGCATGGATAAGATGTATGTTTGTACATCTCTCTGGATAGACGAGGAGATGGCTAGGTGATTAACAACTCTCTGTAGAGATGGGCTCAGTGAATCTTTTTCATTGTAAAACAGGGCAGTTCAGATTCCTGTCCTTGTCTGTTGACAGAGCCACATTTGTACCTATCTGACTAGAGCTGTCTGCCTCTGAATGAGGTAGGCTTTAAGACCCAGTGAAGGTACAACATACTATAGAACTTTGCAGCAATTGGAACTAGCAGTTTCCTACAACTCTAAAAAGTGAAGGACCTTTTCTTTGAAGATCCTACTAATCCTATTGTTAATCTATAATCTGGAGGTCCCCAGGGCACATGTCAAGAAATACCCATAACACTCATTTGCTTTTCTGAAAACACTCATTTTATTGTTACAGGCTGCTTACCTTGGCCTGTTCATGTAACGATTCACACACACACACATTCTATCAATAAAGCGGGGTGTCATTTGTGTACATCTGCACAGAGTCTGTGTAAAGGTTTTATATTATTTTGTATTTTCATTTATATATTTTCCTAAACATCTAAGTATTGACTAATTGATGATTCATCCTTCCAAGATGCATGAGCCTGTGACAGCTAGCTCTACCCAAAGGAGCTGTTAGGAAAAAACAATAGGAAACCTAATCTTTGGGATTTCAACAACAATGCAAAAGAAGAGCACGTTGGCACTGATCTCCCTGTTTCAGTCTCCCGCTTCTCACTAAATCAGCCACGAAAGGCCCGTAAGCTCCAAAGAAGAGGCTTCTCGTGCTACTTTGGATGGGACTGTCCTTCCCTGAAGCATAGGAAGGCATTGGCCCATGTAGCACATCTCTGTCTGCAACCATTACCCAGCACTTAGCATGAGGGAATTGTGGGGGGGGGTTTTGTTTGTTTGTTTTGTTTTGTTTGTTTGTTTAAGGAAAATGCATTAATTCTGGAAGGAGTCACTTCTTTTATGGCATTCAAGACAAGGTGGTTTAACATGGAAGACTCAGAGGTCCCCGGGGGTGTTTGTTTATTTATTTGTTTTGTTTTATTTGTTAGATCTTTAATTTAGTGGTTTGACATTTATACGGCTCCCTAGAGCAAAAGCATCAGGAGATTGAGAATTTAGCTGAGGAGGTCACTTATTTGCCATTTTTCATAAACACAAATAATTTCCTTTTTCCCTCAGCCACACATTCCCTGGCTCATTAAATCAATTTAAAGTCCTAAATTTTTCCCCCCTCTGGCAAATTGAAGCTAAAGCTCAAACTATGTACTCCCCTGAGGAATGCTTACCCAAGTTCTACAGGTCAGGCCAAAATCAGTTTCTGTCAAACAGCCTAACACCTCTAGTTATTATAAAATGAGGAATTGGTAATTGGGGGCTGGGCTCTGGACTTGCCTGAGAAGGGCTGGCTGCAGTGGCATGAACCTCATTCCTGCTGCTTTGGTCTATGTCCTGGCTTTGTTTTGTTTTGCCTTTTTTTTTTTTTTTTTTTTCCTACCCACAGTGGAGAACTATGAAAAAGTCAAAACAGATTTCTATCGGGAATTCATGAATTGAGTTGGCTATACAAATCTAGGCAGTGAGAAGTGTATTCAGAATAAAGCCAGGAGGGCTTCCAGGCAGAGGCATAGGACAGTGTGGATAAAAAAAAAAAAAAAAAAAAACATACTCAGATCTCAGGGTCTAAGATCCTCCAAACGCCAGAGAATCCTGAGTAAAGGATTTCACCCCCAAGCCCCTTCCCTAAGAGGCAGGGGTTGTAGGAGATTTACTGACTTGTTGACTATTGAATATGAGTTAGATAACAGAGGTCAGGAAATGAAGTGGAATTTGATGTATTAACTAGGAAGCAGCAGAGGAAGCCAGGCTTGTGTTTTATTTGTTATTATTTCCCTAATATCCTCAATTATGTGGTTCCCATCAGAGGATCTGATCTGTTGCTCATGTAATGGTGTTGTTCCCTCTGGTTCTGGACACGGGGAAACAGGCCATGAATCCCCTGCCCCAAGGCATCGGGAATAATGTTTGCTTTTTTCTGTGTGTTGCCAGGCCTGTCCCAGGCTCTCTATCTTCTCTGCTACATCTCCACAACAGACAGAGACAGCCCATGCCAGCCTCCATGCCTGGGACCCTGCCCAACCCTACGATGCCGGGATCTTCTGCAGTCCTGATGCCAGTAAGTGCTTCTCACTTCCACTGAGCCTTGCTCTTTTGAAAGCAGTAAAGAAAAAGCTGAGATCTAAGCTGGAAAGAAAGTGGCTTCTTCTGGATGAGGAGTTGAGCTGTGTACTGGTCTGCTGAGAGTGCCTGGTTGTCTGTCGCTAGGCATCTCACTGGCTTTCCTGCCCTTCAGTTCTTCCTTAGCGAGGCCTGGCCCCATCCTCCTGCTGGTGACAAGTGAGCTTGCCATACTCAGGGAGTAGAATTTGTTCAAGGATATAGTGTTTTAGGACTAGCCCACAGTCTGTATAGCTATGTACAGAGTGTCCTTAACTTACTGGGGAGTGGTCTTGCCAGGCAGGACTCAGTAACGGAAGAATAAAAGTAATAATGACAGTGCACAATACCCACTAATATGTATTCCTGCATATCATGTTCAAGTCATCATGCTCACAACCTTTACTGCATACTTACCATGTGCTGGTCCTTCTGTAAGCACTTCAGCAACACATGAAACCATCCTGTCAGGCACGTACTATTTCTACCACCATTGTTTGCATGAGGAAGGTATAGCACGTAGCTTTCTTGGCTGAGAAGCAGCATAGCTGAGTTCTGAACCCAGGAGTTCGGACCCCAGAGTCCACTCTGTCAACCACTGCATGATACGTACATTCTCTGCTTTCACTGTCACAACAGACCTGTGAGGGAAGCACTGTTATTAACCCCATTTTACAGATGAGGAACCTGAGGCACAGGATGCTGAGTAGCTTGGCTAAGGTCTCAGTTATTAGGTGATGAAGTGGAAGGATTTAAATCCAGGTGGTATGACTCAAGAGTCTACACTCTAATCATTATATGATATGACCCCCTTCTGAAAACAACACATTAGCCTAGAAGGGACATCCAGAGTGTTCCAGAACAAACCTTGCTCTCCTAATACAGGATTCCCTCCCTGTGCTGCTTCATCCTCCCTGGCCTTGTGCTTCGTGGAGCATGGCTGGTGTCATTGTTCCTAGGGCCACAGGAGTTCCCCAAAGCCCTAGATGTGAGAGGACAATGCAATGAAAACTCTCCCACAACAGTATCAACAAGGCCTGACTGGAACATTTTTGCATTTTGAGGAATTATCTACATTTGTCACTTCATGTTGCTCTCATTGGGGTCCTGTGGGAATGGGATCACAGTAATTATTGCCATGCTCATTTTACAGATGAAAAGCTGAAGAGTAAGAAGTTGAAGGAAGCTGTCTAATGCCACACAGCTGTGACGATCCCCAATTCTGCTCACACTGAGCAGCTCAGATTTTTGAAGCTTGAGCAGTTTGCTGATTTATCTGAATGGAGGCAGGTGTGGACAAGGGCTTGGAAGCCCAAGTTCAAAAAAAAGTTCCTGCCTACTATAAATATTGGATTGTCCCAGCTAGAAACAGTCTTTGCAAAATCAGGCCAGAAGGAACCAAAGAGTTGACACATTTTACCTGCATGGCTCACTTGAAACATCTTTAGATGAGGTACAACAGCACCCCCAATGTCACTATCCCAGGTATTATTCAACCCAGCCAGTTGCATGAAAACTCCCACCATAAGCTGTCTTCCTTTACACTATGAATCACTCTTGTCCAAAATTACTTTCCTTTCATAAATTTTCTCCACTATCCAGAAAAATAGCACTTTGGTGACCTTCTTCTTTTTTTTTTTTTTTCCATTTGATTGTACCATTTCCAGGGACAAAGGTGGGACATGGGCTGAGAGGACCCAGAGAATAAGTATCTGGCACTGGTTTCCACCATATCATCTCATTGTACAACTTGACCTCCTATTGATGCTTCACAATAGAAGTAAAGGATGAGGTACATGATCAAGAGCCAATGTAGACAGCAAGTCTGGGAGGCCATCCCCACAGGAGTTCCCAAACCCATGCCACTGATAGTTACAGCCGCCATGACAACAGCGTTAGTCTAGAGCACTGAGTCTCAACTTGGGGCTATTTTCTCCCCCAGGGGATGTTGGGCACCATCTGGAAATACTGTTGATTGTCACAATTGAGGGAAGAGTGCTACTGACATCTGTGGGTAGAGATCAGGGATCCTGTTAAATATTTTACAATGCACAGGACAGCCCCCACAAAAAACTAATTATTTGGGCCCCAGATGTCAACAGCACTGAGCTTGAGAAACCTTGGTTTAGAGTGACAGGAATGTAACTAATGAAGACTATTATAAAATATCTAAAAAAGAGATACCCTAAGAGCCCCTGGTCCCAGAAATCTAGGCCTTCTCCCCATTGTTATTGAGTTCCCTGCTCCTGTGATAAGATTTTGGCATTTTTAAGCCCAATCTTCTCATAGAGTTCCTGCCTTGAGAAACCATGATGCTCTTGACATAAAAGATCTGTCTATAAGTGGAGGTAATATTCTTTTTTAAAAAAAATATGGGAATCCTGGGTGGCTCAGTGGTTGAGCATCTGCCTTTGGCTCAGGGTGTGATCCCGATCTGGGGATCGAGTCCCATGTCGGGCCATGGAGCCTGCTTCTCTCTCTGCCTGTGTCTCTGCCTTTCTCTGTGTCTCTCATGAATAAACAAATAAAATCTTTAAAAATAAATAGATAAATAAAAAAATAAATAAATTTAAGTTGTTATTAATTAAAATAAAAACACATACTCCTGTCATATTACCACCATACATTATCAAGGTAAAAATGCAGTTACAAAATAGTATGTAAAATATAATCTTATTTTTATAGAGGGAATATTCTTAGCTGATTTGTAGTGCATGCTGACATTTCACAAGGTCCCAGGTCTGCAGCAAAATGATGTGTTTATTCATTCCACAAGCTTTTGCTGAGCACCTGCTATGAGCCAAGTACTGTCCTGGACACTGGGGATGTGATGAACAACAAGACAGGATCTCACGGTGCTATGATTTCCTATCCTCAGTCAAATGTTGGCATAATTTGGGAATACAAGCACTCATTGTAATTACAAAAGCCCAGTGAACTGTTGAGATTTTAGCTCCCTTTCTCTGACTTGTTTCAGAGGGAAAGGAAATGCTCAAGAAAAAGTGAATCCTTTACCTGGATGTTTTTTTTTTTTTTTTTTCTTTACCTGGATGTTTTACCTGCAGTGCTAAATGTTGCTTCGTATTCAGCAAAGCCACTCCCATCTTCTGACTCCTTGATTCCAGGAACCTCCCCAAAACACACTCATGCAGCAGGACCTTGTCAGTATAAGCACCATATAGTTGTCTTGCAGAGGCTCTTGCTAACCCCTTATAATCACTAAGATGGAAAAATGCGATTTTTTTAAAATAGAGAAATCAGCCTGTTTTCAACATTCTGGTGAATTTGTGAGTCATGGAGTAGGAGTAGTCACAGACTGTAACTCTTCCACAAAGTGGGAAGCATGGCTGATTCTGGATCTCGAGGAGAGCAAGTAAGCTGCTCGCCCTTTGTAGTACATGATGGAGAGCAACGTGAAACTTCCAGATAAGCATTTGTACTTCTCAGTGACCTTCTTTCAGGAAACTGAAAGCAAAAGCTCGTTTGGGCCTGATTTCTCTCTAGGAGCAGGTGACCAGTTGGGATAAACAGTCAAAGGCCTTTCTGACTCTTCCATCTCGCTGCCTCTGGAAGTGGGAGTTATAAGCTCTAAGTGTTTTGAGGAGCAGCTGTCAAGACTTAACAATTAGAGTACATGAGTGTACTGCATAGCACTGAACTGTTCGCTTAAACATAGCTACAATGGTAAATTTTATGACGCGCATTTTACCTGAATTTCCAAAATAATCATACAAAATAAAAAACCTAGGCTATGTGGAGACTCAGGGGGTCTAGGAGAGGGAAGGTTTTATTTTACTGAATTGATAAGGCTCCAGAAGTTTTTGCTGGCTTGCTTTGGAATGTATAGAAAATTCTTCATCAAATAGCCCCTTGTGAAGCAGTGTCACACCAACATACACTGCCCAATAACTGATGTGCTCTTTCAGGCTAAGGTACAGCTGAGGGGGATTTGCTGAGACAGGGACTGTCCACCCATCACTCGTGTCATTTAGTGAGCATCTCTGCTCACCCACACATTAATGTCATAATTGCAGCCCCGCACTTGGGACGGACCCAGCAGGGATGGAACCCGACAGCAGTGGGGACCCTAACGGGGCATTTACCTGAGCTTTCACTCTCAATTCTTGCCAGGGAGGTTCCTGGCCTGCACTCTTGGAAGAGCTCCAGTGACAAAAACCTCTGTGTTTCCCCAGACTGCCCAGGCTAACACTCTTCTCCCTTCCTTCCTTTGGCAAGGGGAACAACTTTTGCACCGAAGAATCTATTTTTTTCCTCTTGAGGCGAGTCTTCTGTGCAATTTAGTATTAAGTATACTCACTTTATTTTTGTTCTTTGAAACAGGCTAAATTTCTACTGAATAGACAGTATCAATCAGATCTACCCTCCCCTGGCTAAAAGAGAGGTTTTACTGTATTTACTTATTAACAGGGACACCCTGGAGACAAGAATGCCAGAACTCGTGCAGGTATTTGAACAATGTTAATTCTACATGCGGTGGCAGGCCAGCAGGACAATGTCCATCATGTGCCGCACGGTACCCTCACCTGCTCTCTTCACCCACTCAAAGGCCTGGCCCTGCCATGAGGCCAAAATCTGCTGCTGTATGGTGTCCTGATGAGGTTAATAGGGAAGAGGAGATGTGCCAAGGGCAGCAGCTCAAATATCTCTTGGACATCGTGATTGTGTTTATAAGTTACAATGGCAAGGAGACCCAGCATATTCAAGAGCATTCCTTTTTTAAATTAATTTAATGTTTTCCTTATTGGTAAAATGATTCATATTGTTGTATAAAACTGAGGGAGGGAAAAAAAAAAGCCATGGATAACCTGAGATAACCATTTGGTATATATCCTCCCAGCATTTTTCTGTGCATACATTACTCTTTACATTTATAAAAAGAAGCATGACTAGTGGCAGTTGGAGTGTTTGCAGAAGTGGAAATATTCCATACTCGTGTTTGTAAATGTACCATGACAACACGATTCTCGTTGGCATGGGGCATCTCCTATAGCAGGCACAGCTTTAGATTAATTATTTGATGTCCTAGAGTTCAAGGCTCAGAAGTGTCTTACTTGCCCTTCCTCAAACCATAGTCTTTCTCCAGAGTTATTCAAAGAAATTCTAAATGACCCACTTGAAAGAGAAATGCAGCTTTGTCTGTGACCTAGACTGCTTTTCTGAGACTCTGACTCTTGCTTTTCTTTCTCTTAGATGGAGAGACAAATGTCAGTGAACTCCAGCCTCTTGGGAATGCAAGGTCCAAATCTCAGCAACCCCTGTGCTTCTCCCCAGGTCCAGCCAATGCATTCAGAAGCCAAAATGGTAACTAACAATTATAATCATCCTTTTGTTATTTCGTGACTTTTTCTTTGGATTTCTACTCTGATTTCCAAATTTCAGTTAAGGCAGGTAGATGGCTCCGTCGTCATCGTTTTTGGTGAATAGGTCTTTTCTGTGGAAAGGCAGTACAGAACTTGGCCCTCTCTTTGAGGGTGTTTGCTATTGAACCTTGGCATCAGATGACCATGTAACAAGCATTGGATCAGCCTTCATGAAAGGGATGTTTAGAAGTTTAGGGAAATCCATAGGAGTTGCGGTGGGATACACACAAGTAGGAGTTCATTTCCCCCTAAGGTAAAATTAACAAAAACCATCCAGAGTTCCTCTTCTTCAAGGTGGTCACAATTTCAGTGCCACGCTTCCTGTCCCCCATATCCGTGAGAACAGACACGTGATTCTGAAGCACACACTAGCACAGAAATATTTTTCATGTTTTGTTATAGTTGTCAGATGTGACGTTAATTCAAAGGATCACAGCCTTGTTTTCATGCAGGGTAACTGCGCCTCTTACTGAAATACGTGATTTCAGGTGACAACCTTCACCGACTCGTAACGTAGAAGATTTATGTGCAGTAAGCTCAGTCTTTCCAGTCATATTGAGAGATTTATACATTATATTCTGTTAAATATTAATAAAAGCAATGCATGTCCATCTCTGCAATACAAAGTAAAGTTGCTGGCTGTATTTAGTAGAGATACTTGAAGTAGACTGCTCGGTTTTCATGTAGTTAAATTCTGACAATTAGTATAAGGTATCAGATGGCAACAAAATACACTGTTAGTATCTGATATTGGATAAGGGTAGCTTTGCCACAAGTCGGAGATTTATTTGGTTTCCTGACAGACAGCATTGGGGACTGTGTCTAATGGCTTGGTATGAGGATGTTCTCGACAGCTCTGAAAATTAGCCACCAAACGCCAGTGACTTCAATTTCAATGGCAGCAAGTTTTTTTGATGTCTGCTTTGGTCACTTTCTCTTGGAAATTTTACTCATGTGTCTTTCAGCTCCTTGATTCAAGGAAGCGCCTGAATTCCCAGTGTTGGCTACCTTGGGCAAATAAAATCTGTGGTTAAGAGAGTTCTCTTTGCTGTGCCACAGTCCCTGTGACATGCCAGATGGCACCGGCATCTTCAGCAAAGCTCGTTAAATCTTTTTGGAATCGGCAAATATTTTTTCAACTCAAGCCCTGCAGAGCCAAACCAAATACTTGCTGGCAGAGTAAAGTTCAAACTGGCATCTGTTTTGGAGACCAGAGTAATACCATTTACTTTAAAAAAAAAATTTTTTTTTAAGGAAAATAAAAAATGAACTGTGAAGGTACTTAAGAAAAAAACAAAATTAAGTTATTCATGTGTTCTGGGTCTGAGCATCAGATGCTACTCCCCCAGCTGAGTTATTTCTGAATCATCTTGTTTGGTTCGGGGTCTGTATCCCTCTAGGGAGACCTCCCAGACAAACTTTAGGTGGATTTTTACACATAGTTCCAAACCAAATTTCCCTGCCAATTGATTTTCGCTGGATTATATGCCACCACTTGACTCAGAAATGTCCTAACCCTCTCTTCTTACTGGCAAAGAGAGAGAACGCTTCCAAAGGGAGTACAGGTTATAATTATTTATTTATATGTATGAAATAAAAACATACGATATGGCCAATTACTATGAATAATATCAGCTGGAGACAAAAGGAAATTGGTCTGTACCTATAAAATAGTGTTACCCCACAAATGTTTGTCGAGTTAAATTTACTGAGCAAGCACACTACTCTGCTGATTCATGCTCTGAGTGATTGGATGAATATTTCCAGATCCATGATGTCTGGGCTAATGAACTCTTATCATGGAGTTAGGGCTTAGAGAGCATAGTTAGTCTCTCTGTCACAGGCTCCCACCCCTGACACTATTACTGGCAATCAGTTATTCCAAAGGGGAAAATGATGTACTGGCCACTTACTTTTTGGAGAAACAGCATTTACTTCTTAGCCTGGAAAAGTGTTTAGTAATCGGCTTTTAATGCATTACTCAGCATTTCTATTCTTATTCCACTTGCCTTATTCACAGGAGAAACCAGTTATTGCCATCAACTAACCATACGGTATTTTCTAGCAGCTTTGGGGCTGCTCAGATGAAAAGCTTTTACAAAATACAAAGTAATAGAGAAAAAAAAAATCTTCCATGATTTTAATGTCAGCCAGAGCCTCCCCAGGTTTTCTCTGAACTATGGGCTTTGTTGTTCTATGCCTAATTTTCTTCCTGTGTAAGACTGGAATGGATTCCAGATTTCAACTAAGACTCCTGTTTCACTGTTTTCAAGGACTTTTCCAAAGGTCACACATGGGCTATTGTGATGAATGCACTCTGCGGGGTGTGTTCTCCGAGCACACAAGAAACCAGAGAGCTGCCAGGGAGGGGTCGCCCACACCACAACACTGCATATCTGTTCTCCTGGGGACGGCGATGTCAGAGTGTCTATTTCGCACTCTCTATTGACCACTGACAAAAGCCGTCCTCTTGCATCTCTGGTGAAGTTTGGAGGTCCTGGAGGTAGACAAAAGCTTAAGACAGGATTGCTTTAACTGTACAGCTTTGTTAGAAGCTGTCCGACTAGTGATTGCTCAGTAGGATACATCCTCTTCCCTCAAATTGGTCATTTCAGTTGTGGAAGAGAGCAAAATAGGTGTCCCCAATAAGCTGCACTGTGTATTAATCCAGGATATCCAAATCAAGCAGCACAGTGCTCTTCTTTGGATTTAATGTATATTGGCATCAAGCAGTGGGCTTCAGTGTACTGAAGTCACATCTGTCCAAGCTGGTTCTGTCATGATTTCTGACAGATTATAATGGAGCTTTATGGATTCTTTTTCTAAAGAATTAAGCCAACAAACATATGGCTTCATGGTGATACAAGTGAATATATACATATTAGATTTTGTTTTGCGGGTCAGGACAGACTCAAAGCTGTGAGAGCTTTCCATCTGTCTAACCACCCAAAACTACGGGTTCTCCTCCCAGATTCCTGGAATTGGTGGGTATTGTCCATGAAAATGGGGTCTGCTAGAAAGAAAATTGACTGGATACTGATGGACATTTTTGACATTCAAAAGGGAAAGGGAGAAAATGGGGGGGATAAGCAGACAGAAATTGAAAAGGGGAGGGGAGGAAGAGAATTTAAACCAGACTGGGACACATTTCCAGCCTCTTGTGGCTCTTGTGGCCATGAGTGATTCTGTAGTGGTGTGGATATGGTATCTTCCGGTTACGGAGATTTGTGTTCATTTCTATTTGTGAGAATGAGACCAATCTTATTTAGTTTTAAAAGAGGTTTTCTTTCTTTCTTTCTTTTTTTTTTTTTTAGACCAGTAATAGGGTTGGAAGCTAAAATAAGGAATGGGGAGAACTTGTCCGTATATCTGTCTTATAACTCAGTAATGTTGAGAGGATTACCATACTGAAACCAACTAAAGTGAAAGATGGCATATAAACAACTTTCCAGACAGGGCTGTGGCCACTCTGCCCAGAATTCACCTTCAGTGTGGACAGAGTTAGGGAAGCTCATGGAGTGTGGAGATACTAGGGGGAAGGTACATACAGCTGATACCTGGTTTTGCCCTCAGGACAGTCCAGGATAGACTTGTCCTCATTTTATAGTTGAGACAACTGTAGCTCCAAGAGTTTAAAAAACTGGCCCAGTGATGCATCACATAGCAAAGGCTAACGTCTCAGACTTCACCGACAATGCTTTTTCATCACAATATAGATAAAAAAGGATGTTTGGGTGGCTCAGTGGTTGAGCATCTGCCTTTGGCTCAGGGCATGATCTCGGGGTCCTGGGATCGAGTCCTGCATCGGGCTCCCCATGGGGAGCCTGCTTCTCCCTCTACCTATGTCTCTGCCTCTCTGTGCCTCTCATGAATAAATAAAAATAAAAAATAAAAATAAAAATATCACAGAGCTTCCAGATAACAGTAACCGGCAGATTATATCAAAGTCTTTGGATTTCTTTTATATTTACATACAAATGGGAGATAAGGATGACAAGGCCCTCCCATTTAGAGGTTAGACCTCTAGATAACCTGGAAAAGATGAGAGGTAGGTGGTAGTACAGGATGTCCCCCTTGGCCTAACCAGAGCTCTGTGGCCTCTCTGATTCAGCTTCACTGCCTCTCTTTCTCCAAACACATTTTTATCTTGATGTTTCTTATTTTACATATGTGTCCCCCCCTTACTTGATTGATGAAGATAATCCTTGCATCATGGAAGTTCCTTGTACTAAGAAAGGCCCCATGAATGAGAACTGAATTTGATTGGTTGAGCTGAGTTGAATTAAAACAATGAGAAAGAACCAAACAGTAATAGCCATGGAAGTGAGGGTGGGATGGAGTGGATAAGGGGCAAAGGAGAGCTCAGAAGGGAGAGGATAAAATTAGGTAAATGCTAAGCTAAGTAATTAGCTGATAAAAGAGTATTTGACTGCATTTGATTTCTTCGGAAGATATCTGGAAACAAGATCTGGCTTATATTTTTTTTCCTTGATAGAAAAGCAATGTATGTGTTACTTAGAAAATAGAAGTTGGAATCACACTGACTTCTTAGGAATTGAGAAGGATCAATACCAAATGTTGTTTCTTCCCTTGTGATAGGCCAGCTGTGCTGCAATTTGGTTGTCAACTTGTCAGTACCTCATCTATAGTTAGGTTTACAATCTTTTGAATATATACATAAATATGTGAATGAAAAAGACAAAAAAAAATTGGAAAGTCAAAGCCCTTTAGAGGTGGGAGGTACTTAGTGAAGACCTTGCCCAGATTCCTCATTTCACGAGTGAGGACACCAAAGACAAATAAACACAACGAAAATCAAGGCATCATTTAAACACAAAGCTGGGTCCCCAGTTCAGACCTTCCCATTTCTACCCAGCATTATGCTTTTTTCATTCACTGTACTGATAAATTACTGACAGTGCTTCTTTTCTTGGCTCGTGGTTTTCTCCTGGCAGATTGGCAGACAAGAACTAGGGTGGTATAGCGAGCCATCCGTGGTTAAATCTCCACTTTGTTTTGAATGTCAACCTGGGTGTGTTTGTGTTTGCCTTTTCCCTCCCTAATTATCGAGCTGGATAACTGTTTGCCTACGGTGCCCCTTGGCCACCCACTGTCCAACAGATAAATCACAAGGAGCCTGGCTCCATATGGAGTTGCCTGGAAAGTTTATACACATGAAAAGACAGTCTCCAGGTAACATCTCTCTGGCACTCTTGAGAAATACCCTTCATCGATTTGCCTATTTGCTTTAATCACCCCCCTAGTTTCACTTCCTAAAAGTCCAGGCATTAAAAAAAAAAAAAAAAAAAAGAAGGCAGTGAATGAATAGGCTGTCTGCTTCTCAGAAGCTTTGTGGTGAGGCAGGAAATACTGTTGACTTTAAAGAAACTCTCATTAACTTTTGAATCATGCCAGCAGCTATGTGTCCCTGTAGCTAGTGATCAAAACATGAGGATGGCCTGATCCAAGGTGGCCTCTTTTTTCAGAATCCTCCTCCCTCACTGCTGTGAAAAACCACTGTCCTGTATGCAGATGAGTAGGAATTATGTAGGATTCCCTGACAACAAAAACAGCAACAATGATCTATGCTCTCCTCTAATATCTGTGATGGGTCTCGTTTTAAAGGCAATCTGCTTTCTTAAAACACCCTGGTAGAAAATGATAACTGTTAGCATTAATTAAGCACTTGTACTTGTGGCAGAAGCTTTGTTAAGCATCTTATGTTTTCTCATTTAATGCTCAGATCAATCTGATAAGGGAGATACTAGTCCTAATCTCATTTTACAAATGAATCAACTGAGAAGTTAGGTAGCTAGTGCAGAACATAGAAGCTGGTAAAATATGTTGGGCTGGGCTCTTGGTCTCGGCTCTAAACCATAATGGTTTGCCAGCAGGGGGATGATCATCCTATAGGTTTCTGTTAGTAGAGACCTTTCCAAATTGCAAAGCCATCTGTATTGAAGTATCATTGAAGACTCTTAGCAACCCTGTAAGGTCAACAGGGAACTATTACCATCCTCATTTTGTAGACACGGAAATGATGAGTGGCTTTTCTAGCATCATCCAATGGCACAACCAGGCCCTGCACCCAAGTCTTCTGTGGGTTTTGTCCTGTTTCTACTTTATCATCCTGCTGTCCGGGGTGTCCCTATAGTAACTTACCCTGAGTAGAAGCAAGTTCTTACAAAAACAAAACTCAGCAATAAAAGTACGATGAGGCTCAAATGAATAGTTCAGGTCCAGGCTCCTATTTGCTTATACCTATCAGACTCTCTAGTTTTCACCAGCTAAACACAGGAGAGAAGGCTGGTCCATATTTCTGTCTGGCCAGGACAAATACTGAATTTGAGCTTAGTTATGATTATTAAAGAATTAAAAGCAGCAACGTTTCTCTAAGAGCAAATAGAAGTCCCAAGTCCTTTCTGTTGGCTGAAGGTATACCCGTTCACATGCCATTGCCACTTTGCCTGTTAAACTATAGAAAGTTTAATTTAGGAATATCTCATGCCATTTTTTTTGATAAAATATTTACATTTACAACTCAATTTTGAGATCCTCGGTAAGAGCTAGCAACCATTTATTTATATTTCTATAGAACAGAACAAATTCCTACAGAATTACATTCTGGAATTACATTCTGTGTGCTGATCAGAACCTCAAATATATGGGATTAGACATTTGATTATATTTGTTTTGAAAATAAGAATTTGAGAGATTATCAATTGCCTGTGAACCACCAAATTCCAGAGAAGGAAAGGAGCTTGGGGATTCTTTTAGCAAAATCCTTTCCCTTTGAGAAAAAAGGCCTGAGGTTTAAGTTAATAGCTCATCCCAGATCACATAGCTAATTAGCAGAAAGAAGAGGAATTAAAACTCAGTTTCTGGATTTTCAAGTTTATTGGAACTTTACTCCCCATGTGTCAGTCAGGAATTGACAGGGAAAGCCATCTGCTAGCTGCTGTGATAGCAAACTTTCTAAGGGGAATGTTTCCTGAAGTGTTTTTTGCAGTTTAGTTAGAGAGGCAAAGTACCTGGGGAGAAGAGGGTCAATCAGCTTTTCCTTTTTATATCATGTCAACTGGGATTGACAGCAACCATCAGACTACCCAAAGGAATGGTCCAATTCTCTGTAATTCTTCTTGAGACTGGGGGTCTTGACATGATACCACTAAGCTATTCTTTTTTATTGTTATTATACAAGATAGTTAATATATGGTGTAATTACTAGTTTCAGGTGTAGAATTTAGTGTTTCAGATTCATCAGTTGCATATAGCACCCAGCACTCATTCCATTATGTGCCCTCCTTAATGCCCATCACCCAGTTATCCCATCCCCCCACCCCTCCAGCAACTCTCTGTTTCCTTGAGTTAAGAGTCTCTTATGATTTGCCTCCATCTCTGATACCACAATGCTATTCTTATTCATCATCCAGAGTGGATACACACTGAGTATTTCATCTCTTGGTGCTTAGGACAAACTGCCTCGGTGTTGTCCGCCTCCAAGCAGAACTAAACTTCCTACTTCTCTGTGTGTTCCTTGGGTTGCATGGGTCTTCCATGGGCTTTAGGAGGTCTGTATTGTGTCCCTGCAGAGCGTTGGCCGAGCCTGCTGCTCCCACAACACAAAGGGGTATTGAAACGCCCCTTTCCATTGGATCTCTTCTCTGGGCTCCCCACTCTGCCCTCCCCAGCAGCTCCTCATACACACATTCAGACACTCTCCTGGGACTCATTGTCTTCCCAGTTTGATTTCTTTCTCTTTCTGTCAGTATCCACCCTGTTTTGGTAACCATGGCAATAGGTGAAACACAATCTCAATATTTGCTCGGGCCTCTGTCATCCAGCCCAGCACGCGCATTGCCGGGTCTTGTTTTTGTGTTTGTTTAATGTTCCCAAGCCTGAAGTCAGATGCATCTGGGCAAGGACACCGCACATGGTCCGGTTCGGAACACTCCCTCTCAGACAGTTTTCAGGCACGTCTTCTTGTGGGTCTGTGTACGTGTACGTGTGCGTGTGTCCCTGTCTGCTTTGGAACGTCATGCAAAAAAGTTTAGCTTGTGTCAGAATAGCCAAGGAAGGGAAAAAAAAAAGGAAATTTTATGAATCTTGTTACAGGGAAGTTCTGCTTTGCAGAGATATATTATATTTTGGTCGTTTTCTTGGAATTTGTGTATCTTTCCAAGATTTTTGCCAGCGCAACTAATAATGAGAGTTTGCTTTGCATTTTGGGATGATGGCTCTGCCTTGATTAGGCGTTTTTATGTGGCAAGTACAGAAAATCTGTCAGGAAATTTGTGCCTGGAGGGAGGTGGAAGGTGGGACATGAGGGTGGATGGAAGAAGAAATGTTTTCCTGAAGTTTGGGGATTTTTCTTTTCTTAAAAAATAAAAGGGAGAATTTAATCTTCAAGTGAAAAACTCACAAAGAGTATATTTTTTCTACTTGTATCCTTTTAAAATTGTCTTTTTATCCCCTGTTTGAAAAGCTAGCTGTACTATGGTACTATAATTCTATATGACTGTTGTGTTTGCCTTAGTAGGAATAAGATAAATTGCTAGGTTCTCAGAATAGTTAAGTCCCACACAATAAAACTAAACGCCAAGTATTTTTATTTTGAAATGATATTCACAGTTACCAGAACAGAAGATGTGTTTAAGGAGGACAAGATTTTCATCCAACTGTGGCTTTGGATTCTAGAAATTAAAAGCACAACCAGAGAGGCAAGGCAGTAACCTGATGCCAGTAGACAGCCAGGATCTGAAGTGTAAGAGGGAGCAGGAGCACACTGGGGTAGAATTTCAGAGCTGGCAGGTGTTTCACTTGCGCCCTTTCCTGGAACATCCTTCTCCTTTTTGGCACTTTGCATGGGAACGTGCCCATGTTTGCGTGGTACTTGAGGGCCCAGTCTGGTCCCATGTCCCCTCTAGCCTCTTCTGCTCTACACAGCTCTGTGCACCATGGTCACTCTCTGAGAGCCCATCCCAGGAAGCTGGCACCTTCCTCAAGGCTTCTTGCTCTCTCTCTGGCTGCCTTACCTCTCCCATCCTATTTCCTTTGCCTCCTTTTTTTCAAGGCTTAGCTCAAATGCACCTTTCCTATGAAGTCTTCTCAACTTTCTCAGATACATAGCAGTCACGCCTTCAGCGAGGGTAGACTCCATTTGTACCTTGTTTATCTCTTCCTTGTGGTGCTGTTGTCTGTGTTCTGGCCTCACTGCCAGCTTGTGATCCCTTTGAGAACAGAGGCCAAATTGATTCAGGTCTCCTGCATGTTCTGGGTATCCAATAAATGTTTGTAGATAGATTGAATAAGGGAAAGTCTGATAAACTAATTTAGGTGGGATATTACTCTGAATTAATATGTCACCTCACGCTGTGGGCTTTTTTTTTTTTTTCTTTTCTTTTCTTTCTTTAAGTTCCAGGGATAAGGTAGGACTTAACTGAGATGATTGATTCACAGTGATAGAATTTCAGGGCCCTTGACAAGCGGGTGGAAAGAGATATTTGAGCAGGTGAGAATCCTTCCCACAACTCCCCCAGTCCCTGCATCACTTGGTACCTGGGGCTCTGCTAGCCATAGCTGAGTGAAGCTCTCCAGAGATATCCTACACAAACCTTCCACACCCACTGTGGTACCTCCTGAAGGTGCGGTGGCTTTATATGAAGGCACTTCGATACTTCAGTATTCAGTACCCTTGGTGAGGGCCCAAGACTTTAGTACCTTTTAAAAAAAATTACAGAAATTCACAGATTCTGATGTATTTTTGGTCAAAAATTAATATATAACAGCAAACTTTTAGATAATGTTAAAATGAAAATATTCTTTTGTTTCACTGTTCATATAATATATCAAGATTAGCTTTATACTTTCATGAATATATACTTTATATCCTGTTTTGAAAAAAAACTCACATATTATAAGCATTTTCCCATTTCAAGTGCCTTTTGAAACCATTTTAATAATAGTATGATTTATCCTATGGGTGTCACATAAAACTTTTAACTATTCCCTTGTTTCTACTTCTGGATATTTAGTTTTTATCTACTAGAAAAAAAAAAAACAAACCTTTGATTATAAAAATAAATTTTTAAAAAACTGATCTGAAATTATTTGATTAACATCTTTAATTATTTCCTTAGGATAGATTTCCAGAATTAGGATTAGCAGATCAAAGAGAATTAATTTTTTTTGAGAATTAAACATTTTAAAGTTCTTGTATATATGCTGCCAAATTTCTTAAAATTTATATTAATTTTCATTCCTATCTCCAATACAGGAAGATATCTAACATTTTCAGAAGTGCTGAGCATTACCATTGTTTTTAAAAGATTAATTTATTTGAGGGAGAGAACGTGTCAGGGGAATGGGCAGAGGGAGAGGGAGAGAGAATCTCAAGTAGACTCCCTGCTGAGCATGGAGCCCAACCCTGGGATCGATCTCACAAACCTGAAACCATTCCCTGAGCCTAAGCCAAGAGTCAGATACTTAACTGATGGAGCCACTCAGGTACCCCAAGCACTATCACCTCTTAAAATCTTGGCCAGGTTTTGTTTGCATTTTTTACATTACAGGTCATGTTGCATGTCTTTTTCTATATTTGTTGGCTACTTGATTTTTGTCTTTGATACATTTCTGTACTTGACAGCAATTTTTCTTAATTAGGGTGACTATTGGAATCCAGGGAAAAAATAATAGAGCAGGTTGTCCTACCCCTACTCCATTTTTCAAAATCTTATTAATTAGCTGGCTTTCCTACCTTACTTTACTCATTATATATTTCTTCCTAAGACCTTAAAACACATACCTTAAAATATATTCAGTACGGTTTTTTTTGGTTGTTTTGTTTTGTTTACATGACTCTTTTGCTTGAAAGCACTGTGTTTTGAGGGTTTTTAGAAATTCTTTTTAAGTCTTCTAGTTTTTGTAGTTATTTGACTTATTTATTACAAAAATATTGGCTTCCCTAGGAATATAAATGTGACTCTTCCACATATTTTGTGTTTATTTAGCCAAGCCTTTGTGTATTTAAATATATACCTGAGTATCTTAAATAAACCAAAGATATGTTTGTGTCTTTCACAATGACCTGAGGTAGGATTATATGCCTCCTGCTCTTATCCCGTTTATGAGAAATCAACCTCCAATCATTTTATTTCACCAGTCACTATGTAAGTAGATGGATTTATATTGATTAAACTTTATCATCATGACTGGATGGTTAAATGTTGCTGATCCTATTTCCAAACAAGAAAGTTAAACAGAGAATATAAGACAAGCTTAAGTCCCATGGGGTGATATTAATGGAGTATTATTTTAAAGGTTGGGTGAGTCTTCTGGTAACCAGATTGTAACCTCCTTACCATGCCTAGGCTGTCCAAAGGGAGGGCTCTGAACACCTAGCACATAGTTGGCACAAAATATCCCTGTGTTGAATGAATGAATATGAGTAATTAATTATATGACAATATCAAACATGCATTGAGTGCTCTTCATGGGCTCTTCATGGAATTGTGTGTAAAGATTTAGTGAGGCACTGTGCATAAAATACTTACTTACACTTTGCATTTACATGTATCATCTTTCTTTTTAAGATTTTATTTCTTTATTTATGAGAGAGAGAGAGACAGAGAGACAGAGAGAGAGAGAGAGAGAGGTGGAGACACAGGAAGAGGAAGAAGCAGGCCCCATGCAGGGAGCCTGATGTGGAACTCGATCCCGGGTCCCCACGACCATGCCCCGGGCCGAAGACAGGCACCAACTGCTGAGCCACCCAGGGATCTCCTACATGTATCATCTTATTTAATTCTCATACCTATCCTATAAAAACTGTATTCCTGCTTTTACAGGCAGATGAACTGATTTATAGTGCCCAAGATCACTCAACCAGCAAATGACAGACCAAGGATTTATTTATTTTTTTTTTTTTCAGACCAAGGATTTAAACCTAGCTTTGGGATATACCCTTCCATACTGGATCTTTGCTTTGGTAACCTAAAAACAAGGTGGTGACTGGATTCTAGTAGGAGTGGAAGCATGGAAGCAGAGAGAATCAATTGGCAAATATTTATTATTAGCATCAGTTATGCACTTGGCTCTTCTTCTTCTTCTTTTTTTTTTTTTTTTTTTTTTTTTAACAGTAGGCCTCTGACATTCCTGAGGGTTTTGCCTGGCGTTGTTGTGAAGCTTCAGACCTCTGCTTGTGGCACATCATTTCCTGCATCCAGGGCAACAAGCAGAGAACAAAACCAAATTGTAATCGTGACTCTGAATGGAGGGTCAGGCTGGCTGCTATATCCCCACTCAGAGCTGCAGCAAATGCAGTTCAAATCTGTGCTCCCAGAAGTTCAAATTACTATAGGTTATGGAATTTGAGGGTTATTTTTTAATACTTGAAACCTTGAATGTTAAATTGGAAAAGACCAAGTCTCTGTCGTTAGCAATAATGTTAATAATGACTTCTAGCCCATATTTTAAGATCTGCAGAACATTTTCACACCTTTCACATAGACTGTCAAGCTAGTCTCTTATGGGAGCCATAGCTCTCAACTAGAATTAAGAATAGGGTAGGTTTTAATTTTATTTTTTTTTCTCTCTGAGTAGCAAAAGGAAGCATTGGTTAAGAGCAAAGGCTTGAGAGTCAGACTGCCTGGCTTCAAATCCTAGCTGCATGATTTGGTTGCCTGACCTTTTTGTTCTTCATTTACCCACCTATAAAATGGGGATAATGGCGGGGCCTCTCTTAGAGACTGATTTTGAGGACTAAATGAGGTAATACAGGGAAATAATTTGACACAGTACCTGGCACCTAGTATTCTTGCTCTCTCTATATTTTTTCCCTTTTTTTTTTCCTGTTTCAAAGGGTACTTCTTTTTCTTTTATCAGTTTAATTCATGATATTTAAAACATACTTGCATAAAGTCCATAGTCTCATAGAAAACTGAAACTAAGAGAGATTAAGTACCTTACCTTTGATCATTCAGCAAAGTTGTGGTAAACTCAGTTCTAGAATTTAACTCCAAGTTTTGATTAATGCACTAAATTACTGTGCTCTTTATAGATACTTGGATAAACCCATGTGAGTTATACAGCTGTTGCTTCGAACTGACCAATTAATTGAAACATGTAAAAATAAAAATGACTTCAAAAACTGTTTTAAAATAGTTAAAAAATTATTTTAGAAAACAAAGTTCAGTGCAGCATATTTTCAAATTTCAAACACATGTTGTTTTATGGTTAGTTCACAAACATATGAATATGAAAACATTTTGTAACATTAAAATATTAGAACTGAAATTACACAAAAGATCAAATGCTTACCAGGAAATATATATTAAAGTCCATTGCCTAAAATAGACTTTTACTATGTCTGTACAAATTACTTTAAATTATACAAATATTTGGAATATGTCTAGCCATGAGACTCAGCTATGTACACTAAAATGACACAAGCAGTGCCATGCCAACTTCTAGCATTCAATTTTTTTCCAAAACACCTAGAATCATTATTGGTTTGAATGAGAGCATCTCTTATTTCTGCAAGTGAGTTTGGAAGAAGTGCTAGTGAAGGAGAGAAGGAGTCCCTCAGTCCCTTGGGTGAAGGTAGTTGAGTCTCTGGGACATGGTTAAGAAGGCTCTTTGCCAACATACCCTTTGGAACAACCATACCCGTGATAACAGAGTGTGAAGACCTGATTATTTTCAAATCTGATGAATGAGTCCAGCTGTTCTGCAGGCCAGTATGGGGTATGTGAGAACATGGGATCACAGCAAAAGCATGTTTATCTCACTCCATCATTGCAGTGAACTTTATCTCCTGGGAATTTTCTTAAAGAGCAAGTCTGGGCAGAGTCATGGCTTAATGACCAGGGGCTCTACAAGAGGGTTGTTCCTAAGTTCCAGTTATGCAAAGACAGGGCCTGTGTTTGCAAGGAAAGATAAGCTAAAAAGCTGTGCATGTTCCTCAGACAAAGATAATTTGTCACATCACCACCATTAATCTCTTAGTTCCCAGCTCACATGGTTCCAAGAGATCTGTTTTGTAGATTTATTACATACAAAGCAATGTCTTTACCAGTCCATTGAGCAATCCATTCGTCTAATCATCCTTTCATTCAGATATCTTTATTGAGCACCTCCAAAATGCCATATTGTACTTGGTTTTGGGGGATCAAACTGTGAATAAGACATAATTCAAGACTTTAGAAAATTACAGTCCAATGGAGACTGAGATAAATAAATAGGCAACTGAGTATGTTGTGATAAACGTTATGATAAAGACACATATAAAGCATGCGCCTAATTTGCCTTCATGGTGATGGTGGCAAGGCTTCCAGAGGGGCCCGCAGTGTAGATTTCTCAGGTGAATGAAGATCCTGCTCTCTCCAGTAAAGTAGCCACTCCCACATGTGATCATTTTAATTTACCAAAATAAAATAAAATTTAAAATACAGTTCTGAGGTGCAATAGCCACATTTTAAGAGTTCAATAGCCACATGTAGCCAGTGGCTACCACGTTGTACTACACAGATAAGGAACATTTCCATCATAGCAGATCTTTCTTTCTTTCTTTCTTTCTTTCTTTCTTTCTTTCTTTTTTTTTATTTGTAAAGATTTTACTTATTTATTCAAGAGAGACACACAGAGAGAGGCAAAGATATAGGCAGAGGGAGAAGCAGGATCCCTGCAGGGAGCCTGATATAGGACTCAATCACAGAACCCCGGGATCATGACCTGAGCCAAAGGTAGATGCTCAATCACTGAGCCACCCAGGTGCCCCCCATCATCACAGATTTTTCTATTCAATAGCACTGGCCTAAGCAGATTGGACTGATGGGAGAGTAAATAAAATCGTTTAAAAAAAAAAAACTTTTTCAAATTTATATATGTACATATGTATTGATTTTAGAAGCATTTATTATGCAATAGTGGTGGAGTTTGCAAAGATGCATAAGACAAGATGTCAACCTCTAAATAACTTACATATCTATAGGTGAGGTAGGAACCATAAAAAATGACCAAAAAACTGTATCTTGAGTTCAGAGGAGAGACTGATTGATTACTAGATGTTAGGAAGGAGAATTGCAAGGTCAGGCCAGTCTTCAAACTTCATGAAGTTGTTGCTTTTCATCTGGGTCTCGAAGGGCTGTTAGGATTCATACAGGGAGGTGGAGTTAAATTCCTACCTTGGTTAAAAAAACATTCAAGTTTCGCACAGTTATTCCAGCGTTAGGGTCCAGCAAGCAACTGAGAAGCTGAGGGCTCTCCCCACTGGCATATTCATTAATGTCTTTCTACTAAGACTGCCGTTTATACAATGGGGAGCTTATTCGTCTGTGCCAACTTACACGGAATAGTCTCCCTTCTAAATGGTGTTAGCATGGATTAGTTTAGGGAAGTTTGAGCCAGATCTTGTTTGCATTAGGTGGCTGAAAAAAGGATTGGGGTGTGTGTGGGGGGGGTGGGTATTAAGGATTATGCAAATCACTGGCCAATATGTAGGGTGGAAACTGGAGACTTCTGTACAAGCAGCTTTTATGTGCCAATAGGTGAGAGAACTTGGAAGCAGTCGTAGGCGTATTATGGGGCAGATGACTTAGGCAGATCCAATGAAAATATCAGTAAATGCCTATGTACATATATAAATCCAAGTCTCTGAATTGTACAATCAAATCTCATGAAACTCATCCCTGGCCTTTTTTTTTTTTTTTTCCCTGAAGTTACAGACAATGACCGCTTCCCTTTTGTGTTTGTTATTTTTCCTCCGCTGGAAGCATCTACCAAGTGCAGTTGAGGTCTTGCTTATCACAAAAGCCACTTGTCCTTCCATTTCTAGGATTATGATGTACTTTGTTGTTTGGGAAATGCCAGTCATAGGACTCCGCATGAAGGAAATCTTCCAGCCATCCAGGAAGAGAAGGATTCGAAAGGGTGACTGTGGAAGATCTTCTTAATAAAAACGATTCTGATGTGTGCTGAGACTCAGATTGAGATCAGATCTTTAGAAATTGTGTAAAATGGTGGGTGAAATAAAGGGAAAACCAGTTTTGCAGATGACCATTTAAATCTCCTTTAAAATGGGATAATCCAAGCTCTCTTCTTCATCCTTTACCAGTAGAAAACCCTTACAGAAGTTCTAAAGCTTTAGAAAACAGACAACTGGGAAGATAGCATGAATGATTTGGGAGAAAAGGAGAAATTTTTTTCCCCATTATCATTTGGTATATAATTTCTGAAATTTATTTAAATGTTATTTGATATTTATGCAGGAAAAATAAATTCAAAAGGACAGTAGTCTAACTGGATTTTATGCTTTGAGCTTCACAAGACCAAGAAGAATTATGAACAAATTACTTGGCTACTTAGTGGGTGTTCTCCACAGTTGTTAAATTGACTGATTTCTATTTAACTAAAGATTGTTGAGTTACCAAAAGTGCTATGGGGTTGAGCAGATTTCAGAAGGTTTACAGTACTGCCTTTGGAACTCCAAGGTGGATCTTCTGCAAATAATTCTATTAGAGGCAGACCTGAGTCTCACACAGGAGTGGTGTTCCCAAAGTGTGTTTAAAAGTCAGTCATTCAGAACTCAAAACACAGTTTTCCTCACAAGAAATGTCAGAGATGGTTACTTTCCCAGGGCTGCCCACAAAAGCCTTTTATTCTATAATGTATCTGAAAGAATCTGTCTCCATGTGTTGAGAAAAGAATGGAGTAGTATGGGACAGGACTCCCCCACACCATCCCTAAGGACATCACTAGTTATTTGCAGTGGAGGCAGCCACCAGGCTTCAGTGAGAAGAAAAGGAAACATGTTTCTCTCTGAGGGGAGCTTATCCCTGAAATTATCCCTGGTTCAGCCTTTTGTAGAGTGAACCTTTATCTGTCAAGTTGTATTGCCTTTTCAAAATGACAGCTCGATACTTCTGGAATTAAGTATGTTTTTGAGCTTTCTCTTCTTTTATTTCTGGAGCTCCATGGTGGGTATTCTACACCATTGCTAGATTTAGAAACCAGGGGAATGATGATCATGTGACCACAGAAATCAGTGTCCCTGGGGTTCATCGTTAGCCAAAGGTGCACGCATCTCCTACTAACTTAGATTTTGACATTTTCATAGCTCTTAAAAATAGCCGCAATGTGCCATTCTCACATTCGATTGATATATTGTGACTTTTTGATGTCTGAGCAATTGATTGATTGATTCTTTTTAGCATGGAAACCAAAGACCAGAGTGATGGTGATGACCTAGAGAAAGGTTAAACCTTTCCCCTGTGAGGACTGGACTAATCGAAACAATTCTATGTATTTACTTCTTCTTAGAGAATGAGCCCTTCATGTCCTTCTCATCATCAATGGCACTAACATTCTCTACCATTTTTACCCATCTAGAAAGTATATCTGTGACTGATTCCTAAAGCATGAGTTACTACCCCTGCAACCTTCATAGTGATATAGTTGGGAATTTTTCAGCCAGTCTCACAGACTATTGCTTTCTCTTTCCTTTCTTTCTTTCTTTCTTTCTTTCTTTCTTTCTTTCTTTCTTTCTTTCTTTCTTCTTTCTTTCTTTCTTTCTCTCTCTCTCTTTCTTCTTTCTTTCTTTCTTTCTTCTTTCTTTCTTTCTTTCTTTCTTTCTTTTTTAAGATTTTATTTATTTATTCATGAGAGATACAGAGAGAGAGAGGCAGAGACATAGGCAGAGGGAGAAGCATGCTCCCTGCAGGGAGCCCAATGTGGAACTCAATCCCAGAACCCTGAGATCACAACTTGAGCCAAAGGCAGATGCTCAACCACCGAGCCACCCAGGTGCCCCAGCCTGTTGCTTTTTCTTGCTTGGATTTCACTATGGGAGATTTGAGTTTTGGATGACAAAATGAACCCTAAAGTTCTATGGCTAGTTGTCAGTGATAATCAAGGATATTTTTGAAAAAAGAAAGAACAGAGAAGTGACCATTAGAACACATAGGAAACATTTATTTCTGTGTTGGTTTGTTAGAGCAGCCATAACAAAGCACCACAGACTGTGTGGCTTAAACAACAGAAATTTACTGTCTCACAATTCTGAGAACTAGAAGTTCAAAGTCAAGGTGTCAGCAGGATTGGTTCCTCTGAGCAGGAAGGCTCTGTACCAGGTCACTCACCTTGGCTTATAGATTGCCACTACTCCTTGTGTCTTAACATGATCTTCCTCTGTATGTTGTGTCCTCATCTTCTCTTCTCATAAAGACACCGGTCGTGTTGGATGAGAGCCCACCGATATGACATCATTTTACCTGAATCACCTCTGTAAAGGTCCTCCAAATATGGTAACACTCAGAAGTACTGTGGGTTAGGACTTCGATATGTGCATTGAGGGGTAGAAGACAGCACACAAATTAAGACCAAAACTGGTTTCAAAAGTAATCTGAAGGTTACTTGAATCTTAAAATCTTAAACAAAACCTTGACCAAGACTCCATGATTTGCCTTTGCAAAATCACATCTTAGATCCCAGTGGAGGTTCTGTGGAAATAGTAAAGCTTAACAATGCTGTGGCTCTCCCTTGATAAACATAGCTCGCAGATTGGCCCATTTCTGAAGCTTAAAAGGGCTAGGACAAGAGACAAGAGAGGCACCCAGGATACAACGTGAGAAAGCATAACTGCCAGCGCTGGGCCCTTACCTTACACCGACACATTTCCATAACTCTGTGAGTGAGTATCCCCTTAAACATTTGCCCTGGCATCTCTCCTGCCTCACCCTAGTCCCCACACTTCTTCAGAGGAAGGCGAAAGCTGTCCATGTGTCATCCACACAGCTGTTTCAACCAAGTTCTGGCAAACACCTAGTATTTAAGTAGCATTAAGTAGTATTTCAGAGGTGGACTGAAAGTGTGATGGTTAACAGGGGCGGAGAGACAGGATATGGGTCCTGAGTCCCTCCCCTGTTGTTAGCAACAGCCACTGAACCAGGAATAGTTTTGGGGGTTCATGTGCCTTATCTCTACATCCATAACCCAATAGGAGATTTGCTCTTCTTTGGCCATATTCTCAGCCATGTGCTGAGTGGTCTAGAGAAACGCATGGAATTTGGGAAGCTTCTTAGTGCCCCTCTCTTTGTGAGTCTGTGCTCAGGCTCAGAATATACTTCGGTCACCCATGCTGTATCATTGCCATGATCCTACCCGAAGTGCCAGCTATATTCTGAGAGCTGAGTAGGAATAGGCGTATACCCATACCTCTGCCTATGGCTGATGCCTCTGCTGTGAACTTGAGAGACCTGTTTCTACTGTGGCAAAGCAGAACCCCGTGGCCCAGAACAAATGTGTGAGCAAACGCTGCCAGAGCACGCCACCACTCTAGCATTGGCTTGGAGTTGTCTAGACAGAAGAGAGATTTGCCCCTGCAGCCATTGCCCCTGCAGCCATTGATCTGACCGCTGAAGCAATGGTGATGTTTTTCTTTAGAAGTGCTGTGATTAGTAGGGCAGTGAATGCTGCTGTTTTCTAAGAGGCCAGAGAGGACAGGTCAGACCAATGCTTTCAGGGTTACCATGTTCATGCTACACAGGACACTGTAGCTCTCCTCTTTTGCCTAAGAACCTGTATGTTTTCTGGGAGCCCGCATGACTGCTTCTCTAGGGAGTTCAGCTCCTTGCTAGCTTGTGCCTTAATGTGAATTTGTAGAGCCTTACTAAATATTTCCTTCTTTTTTTGGTAGGTTTTATTTATTTATTTATTTATGAGAGACAGAGAAAGAAGCAGAGACATAGGCAGAGGGAGAAACAGGCTTCCTATGGGGAGCCCGATGCGGGACTTGATCCCAGGACCCCGGGATCACGACCTGAGCCAAAGGCAGACACTCAACCACTGAGCCACCCTGGTGCCCCAATATATCCTATTCTGATGGGAAAATAAAAGCTATCTCTATCTTTCCATCTGACTATTAAAAATGTCATTGTAAAATTTCCTTTAGAAGTTGGTTTCTAAGGAGATTCAAAGCTAATTTCACAATGGATCCACCTTTTCTCAGTGTTTTGGGAAAGTTTCACCATTAATATTAACAAAAATAAGTTCGCTAGTGACACGAGGGAAAAGAAATTTCACTCATAAGGAAAGTCCGCCTGTAGCTTTCTCCTTCTACCACACCATGGAGAACAATAAGAAAAATTATGTCCAACACAACATCTATCTGGGGCAGCCCATTTTAACACCATGAAGTCTACTTGAATTGTGTCTTGTGGCTAAATTATATAATCTGAGACCTTGCTATTCAAAGTGGGTCCCTCAACCTGTGGCATTAGTATCACCTGAGAGCTTGTTGGGAGACGCAGGATCTTAGGCCCCACCCAGACTTACTGAATGCAAACCTCCATTTTTATGAAATCCTCAGGCGGGTCAGAGGCACATTAAGTTGTGAGGAACACTAAAAAAAAAAAAAAAAAAAAAGTTGTGAGGGACCTGATGTAAGAACCATTGCACCTGAGGAGATTCTGACCCAAGCAGAAATATTAGAATCACCCACTCTCCCCCAAAACTCCTAATGAACATTAACAGTCATGTTACAGAAGATGATTTTTTCCTGTCCACCCCCTTTGTGATTGGTCCCTGGTTATCCCATCTTTTTAAGACCCCTTTGGTTTCTAATGAAGCTTAATTGATGAACCCTGTTTGTGAAAAGCTCAGGCCCTAGTAAGTACACACTCCCACTGGGTACACAACTAAATAGTTTATGAGGTAATTCGTATTTTAATGTCTTTACTAATGAGCTCTTTCAGTAAAGAAATCTCCCGAGAGAAAACGTTGCTGGTTCACAGACCTTTCTTAGGATTCTATAGCAATGGAGCTTTAGGTTCCAGTGTAGAAAACAGTTCCAGTTCAAAAGGAATCCAACTTTTTTTTCCTCAAAAAAATTTCAAATAAGTTTTTTTTTGTTTGTTTTAAATACCTTCTTTTCTAAGCTTCTATCTTCTCTGTCATTTTTCATGTTAGAAATGAGACTTTCTTTCCTGAGGCAGTTCTGGAACTCCTTACTTCTGCTATAAGTAAATAATATGAGGACTGCCAGTGTGTATAATGTTATATGAACAAAAAGGTCAGATGGAGAGGATGAGGAAAAGGGACACACACGCACATGCACACACACATGCATGTGCTCACACAGCAGTGCCTGGACAGAGATTCCTTGGTCTTTCATCATCTGTATTTTAAATATTCTCAGCAGTATCATTTCTATAATAGATGATGAATGCATCAATCACTCCTCATTAAGAGTAAAGCCAAAATGAATCCCATAATGAGAAAGAAGCATTTAGAACTGCAAAGTAACTGAGCAACAAGACGGTTATGTGCAGAATTCTGTCCAAAGGGAGTTAGAGCCAATTCCCTTTGAGTGAGGGAGGAAGCGATGTCCCATGGGCTGGCTGGCGGCTGTCTAGAACCTGTCATGGTGGAAGGACTCACCTTTCTGCTTCCACAGCTGAGCAGAGAGAAGACATACACACGCATTCTGGAACCCTAACTTGAAGCCAGACACCTGGGCATGAAGGCCCAGGGATCTTTTTCCCAGTTTCTCCCTCTGGGCAAGGTGCAAGACACTGGGCCAGCAGCTGACACATTGCCTATGGCCTGTACTGCAAATGATGGTGAGGCATGGCTTGATCCTACTTTGCATGACACAAAGATCAAATCTTCCCAGCTTGTAATGGATCCTGAAAAACAGCCTTTGTTTACCAGTTTTGCCCTTTTAATTTGTTAATAGCATCTCTCCCTGTAGGAAGAAGTTTTCTCAGCTAGATGCTGGAAATGGAGAAGATCCTGTATGGTGGCAGGAAAGTGCCTCTAGAATCACTGATCACAGTGGTATATGATGTCTGTTCCTGTAGGAGAAAAGCCAGAAAAAGATGAATGTATTTCAGTTGGGCCTATGGCCATGTGCCTGGCTTCAGATTATCCTTTGTTACCTGATTGCATTGGATAAGCAGGATACAGAATAATGACTTAATAGGCCATGTTTTAATAACATGTCTGTAGGTCACTTGGAACAGGGACAGTGAAGAGCTGAAGTGAAACAAAAGAGCTGAAGTCTTTTATTTTTCTACAGGCAAGGCCTGTGACACTTTCCTGGTAGTCTCTGCAAGTCCAGATCTATACAAGCTAGATTTCGTGGTAAATCCCTAGATCTGTGGGCATCTTGGATTTTTATGAATGAGGCAAGCAAATAGATGCGTAAAACTCCTTTGAAATCCAAGTTATAACTCTTCTTGTCATCATGAGAAAGAACATGTGTGGATAAGGGAAATCTCTTTCCTCAAAGCCAGAGTTGGTGATTTTGAGGGCAGAGATTGCATTCTGAGCATGACCCTTTGAAACTAGAGAGAATCTGTTCTAGCCAAGGAAGACAAGGTGCTAGAGCTTAGTGTTGTGAAACAAGAAGAATCTGAGTCCTGGAGAAGACTGTTTCAATGCCTCGAGCAGGCTTTGGAGTCAACTTCTTTTTTGAGAGGTGAGACTTCATTATCCATGGAACAAATGAAGCTAGAACTTGGCATTGGAGCATACTGCTGAGCAAGGAAATCTCTACTCAGACTTGAGTTACTACAGCATGCCAGTGAGGAAAAGAAGCCTGCCTATGCCCCAGCATGCAATTAGGATTTCAGAGTGGTTTGTAGGTCTTGGCCCTCCAGACATCATGAGCTTGTGTGTCTCTGAGAGATGCTGCCTGGAAAGTAACACAATGAAAGAGGGGAAGAAAAACGCAATGCCATTTTTCTTCTAGTGTCACAGCTGTTTCTTTGCAGGAACAAAGAAAGCAATCAAAGAGCAGGTGGTATATATCAACTATATTTTATAACAGTTGATGAGGGTTTAATGCTTTTAAAAGTTTATGCTTCCACTGAATCTATCTTGAGCCACTTGCAACTATCCTTGAGGAAGAAAATTGGGAGAGGGAATTTGGAAGCAGAATCTAAGTCTAGTTTTATCAGGTGCAAACTCTAGCCACTTTCTGGGTATTTCAGCCTTTATGAAGACCAAGGCCTCAACACAGAGTGGTAATTTCAGCAATTTCCCCAAACAGCGATCTGGATGAGACAAGTCAGCTCTTCCCATTTACTTATGAGTTAATTGGCATTTAAACTCAAGTCTCCAGGCCAGTGATTTATTTTAATAATATGTTAGCCCCACGGCAGGCCCATGACTTCATGACTGCAGCAGTGGAGAAAGGGCACACCGCCCTGATGGATGTCTCAGTGCTGCATGTGGCTGATTTACAAGGCGCTCCTCTGACCTGACTCACTCTTGCCTCCTTAGCTTCAAGCCCTACTGGGTGGTACCCAGTTGTTAGAGGGGCCACCTGCTTAAAGGGACGGTAGGAAGAAGTGGGTTGAACACAACTAACTTGGAAGACATTATTCTTGGACAAGAAATCACTGGATACTGCAGATTGTGAGGTGGTTTGTACACTGGTCAAATCTGATCAGTTTTCATATGTTTATTGCATGCTGCCTTTGTTAAAACAGAAGATAATAGATGCGGTATTAAATAGACTTTAAATTATCCTTTTGAGTTCTATCAGATGTCCTCTGCATTTTACAGCTCTCATTACAAGTGTCCCTAATGATGGAATCAGTTGATTTTTTTTAAGGCAATCTTTAAGGTTACTTTGTGTTTATTAGGTTGCTAGGGGTACCTAATACATCAGTATGAGTAGAAGAAGTGTTTAATGCAGTTGCCAGATTTTTGTGCAAGATAAATAGTTTTACATGTCTCAGAAGTAGAATCCAATTGGCCAAGAAGTTGGCTAAAAGCTGAAATTTGACATCATTCTTGGCAACTAATCACTTTTTTTTAAAGTGCACAATGTAAAAAAAGTATACTGCATCTTTTCTAGATACATTAGACCCAAAATATAATAATAAATTGATGTATGCAAACGATCAAGTATATTTCCTGTTGGTCATAGCAATAGACAGTATTTCAAATGCAAACAAACTTTTTATTTTTAAAATGAGAATATATATCATGCACATGTATGTTATAAAGCATAGTGATATAACAAATATCTGTGAACTCACCACCCAGTCCCAGAACTAGATCGTCTGCCATTTCTAACTAGCTATGTGCACACTCCATCTTCCTCCCTCACCCTGGAGGTCATGACTATCCTGAAATCTGAGCTCATCATCCCTTAGCATCTAAAAAATAGCTTTATCATGCATATATGAGTTTCTTATAAATAATATTGTTTAAGTTTGCGTTTTGTAAAACTTTGTATGAAATGGTAGCTTATAAGGAGTGGTCTAGACTTGCTTTTTCACTCAATGCAAATTTCTGACAAGGAAACTCATTAATTTTATTTAAAGAAGAGGATGACTGTATATCGATCATTTTAACTCTATGCCATAGATGTCTAATACATAAGAAATATAAGAAATACATTTTGAGCCTTCATGTAATATATATAGTTCTTTCTTATTGGATTTAGGGATGCTTGTAGTTCTCATATTTTTATTTTAATTAATAAATGGTTAAAATATATGACTCTTTGAAACTAAAACCTTAGTTTGATGTTTCTACAATGTGGCAATTAAACTCAGAGAAGATACATTTTCCATGATACACTTACACCTAACTAACATGTAATAATTATCAAATTAAATGCTCATTTTAAAATATGTTAATTGAGTATCATGGGTTGAAATCTAATTTTTACGGAATGAATTTATTAGGTAATGAAATTCAGGTTTCCATCAGCTTTCAGGGCTGTGCTAAGCCTAGGCCTAATTATCCCTATAGAATCTTTCAATTATCCATCTGGTTCAGTGCAGATTCTGAATTTTTTAAGGGTAGAAATGGAATATTTGATAATCTCATCAAGAATTAAGTGGTATATTCCTGGATGAAAGCCTTTGGATTAAGTTCTCTGGGCTTCTTCCAGCTATCAAGGCAATTTTGTGCCTTCCTCATTAGCCAACATGGGACGCAATCCGGCTGCCCACAAGCCTGAGAAGTATCAGGGAGCACAGGTGGACTAAACATGGCACAGTGGGGATGGAGTGGAAAGGACACACTTCTTCTCCATGTATGTTTATTAACTAAGATGCTGTTCTCAGCATTCTGAGAAAACCATGACTCTTTGAAGGGTTTGCCATGATTATTATTTTGTCAGAAAAGAGAAACAGACATATTTGGAATTTAAATGTTGGCCATGTGAGAATCAAATGGATTTTGTCTATAACATGTTCTTAGATTTCAGTAGACAGGTTAAATTAGCCATTTCAAAATGGACAGTGTTTTTCTGCTCAGTCATGGAGTAACCTGTGGTTTGCAAATATCTGGAAGGATTCAGTGCCTTCCAGACAGGACTTGCCTCCTTATGTGAGATTTCATCTTATAGGTGCATCCTGTTATTTCTTTTCATTATGGATGTCATAATTTTTAATTCTTACATTTTTTATTTTGAAATCATTTTAGACTTAGAGAAAAGTTGACAAAAATAGTATGGAGTTCCCATATACCTCCCAGCAAGCTTTCCCTAACATTAATGTCTTATATAGCAGTAGTATAATTATCAAAACCAGGAAGTTAACATTGGTGCAATGCTGTTATGCTAAACTACAGACTATATGCAGATTTCCCCATTTCTTCCTATTAATATCTTGTGTCTATTCCAGCATCCAACCCCACTGATGTCTTTTTTCTGTTCCATCACCAAATTCAGAATCCCACATTGCATTTAGTTGTCGTGCATCCTTGACCTCTCTGATTGGTGACAGTTTCTCAGTCTTCCCTCAATCTTATGTAAACGTGGCCTTTTTGAGAGCCAATTACTTAATAGAATGTCACCAATTTGTGTTTGTCTGATGTTTTCTTGTCATTATTGGGGTTATGCATGTTTTAGAAGAATACCTCAGAGGTGATGTTGTGCCCTTTCTGGTATATCATGTCAGGGGTACCTGATGGTGATAAATCTTATTACTGGTGATATTAACTTTGCTCACTCAGTTGAAGTGATACGTGTCTGGTTTCTTCACAGTAAAGTTATTGTTTTTTCCTTTGTAATTAATAATTACCTTAAGAGACTATTTTGAGACCCCAGTACCCCTTCTTTTGGGGGAAATCTTCACAGAGAAATCTGAAATAAATACTGATGCATTTTCCTGCATTAACAAAGGATTCTTCACCTTCCCAAAGAATTCACCCAGGATTTCATTTTAAATAGCAATCTCAGTTCTAGTCCCTTTAAAATATGGCTCACCTAATGCATGTTGATAGCTATACAACTTTTTGAGGCAATGTCTACCACAATGTCTTCTTTGGGGATAATGTTCGTCTTCTCAAATAATTCATGAATATATTCTCATTCCCTCATACAATTAAAACAAGTAGAATTTGCCATATATGGCAGTTCACTAAAAAACAACAGCAACAACACTAGAGTTTATCGTCTACTCTTTGTCCTTTAAAAAAAAAAGAAATCCTTTTTTATTGTCAGAAATAGTTAGAGGTTAGGAAAATATATTTTTTGGTGGAAAATGTTTTAAGAGATGCTGTCTTAATACTAAATAGATACTTAATACTAAAGTAGACAGGCTAAGAGGATGTCAATTATATGCCATATATATGATTTCACTCTCTGGAAAATGATCTGGCGAGATGTGCCAAGCCCTTCAAAGGTGTGAACCTTGAGAATATCTGTTCTACCTAAAAGAATTAGTCCTCAGAAAACAATTGCAGATGTACTCAGAGAATTATGATCAAGGATATTCACTGCAGTGCTATTCTCAAGAATTGGGGAAGTGGTTTGGAAAATTGAAGATAATGTAAATACTCGATAATAAGGCAAGGGTACAGGGATGTACAACAATTAAAATCATCTTTTCAGAACACAAATAATGTCAGAAGAAAATGTTCAGGAGATCACAATAATATACTATGTGGAAGAGACAGAAATAACACTGTCTGCACAATGTGTCCCTTCTTTCTCTCTCTCTCTCTCTCTAACACACACATACACACACACACACAATTGGAGGGAGTATATCAGAAAGTTATCGTTACGTGTTAGAATCATGAGTGATACTCATTTTCTTCTTTGTACTTGTTTCCCAATTCTTCCATACTAAGCTTCTTTAATTATAACAAGAAGATATTTTTGAGAAATTAAAATAAGCAATAATTTCACACATGTCCTTTGGTGGGGGGGGGGGGGGTGGATTCTTTGGAACCTCTTTCTAAGTCCTCTTTTCAACCCTGAGTAGATCATAGCCTTGAAAGCAACCAAATGGCATGTACTTCCTGAGTGTGTTCTCAGAAATATTTATGTGTATACATTATGCACACATACACATTCAGAGAGTCATGATGAACTGCTTCCATTTAAATAAAATAAATGGAATTTTAGAAATTCGATCTGTATTTCGAGAAAAAGATTTGATGTCTATGTTTTCTATGGTTGACTTCCTAACAGTAAATAGAAAATTCCCTGGGTTCTAAGGACTGACATACAAGAAGGATAAAAGATGGGTAACTCTACCAGAGAATAGTTTTCTGGGGGCGAGAAGAGTGGGAGGGATATTTTTTTCTATTATTCTTTCAAGGTTAATCTTTAAAATTAAACTTATTTAAAAAAAAAAAAAGCTCATTCAACCCCATCAAATTGCAGAAAACCAAATATCTAGCTTTCATTTTTAATCAAACAGGCTAAATATTCGTGTTTATGTGACTAAATGAAACTTTTGTATGCCGTGGTCCATTCCATCCACATGAATAGTAGCATTGTGGCAGGGTGAGGTCACTGCAGAAGGGAAAGTGAGGTAAGAACACAGCTGAATCTACAGGCTTTTCGGCAACAGGGCGCACCAGCTCTTTCTTAAAGCCACAGAACAGCCATTCTCACACCAAAGGCCCTCAGTGTGTTGATGCCAGGCTGCAGCACCCCTTGCCTATGTGTAGTGATGCACTGTGGGTCATGAATAATTCAAATCTTCCAAGACCGAGTCAGAAGTGCAAGGAGTACCATGTAGCCAGAACCACAGTAGTGTATAGCATCTTCTCCTTAGGACATAAACCTTGGCAACGTGCTCTCAAAGGAAAAGACAGTACCTCCTATTCCCTGCTGCTCAGTCACAAGATCGAGGAGGAACCTCAGTCGCAAGATCCAGAAGGGATCTCTACTATAGGTGTGGGATCCTGCTGCAGTGCGTCTTCCTCCCAAGCAGTGGCAGGCTGACATCTCAGAGCTAAGTCACCAGAAGATGGGTTAAAAAACATGTCAGTTCATATTTTAACTACAGTGGTTCCTACCAACCTAGAGCAATAAGTCCTTGACCGAGAGCATGCTGGCAAATAGCCCTTGCCAACACTATCTTTACTGAGCTGGGAGGCCTTGGAAAAAACCCTCCTTCCCCCCTCGCCTCCTGCCCCCCACCCCAACAAGTTCTCCAAGCTCTTAACCTCCTGCTTTATAATGGAGAGGGATTCTTCACTCTTCACTTGGCATCAAGCAGCATCCAATTTAAATAATGAAATATTTTAAGGATGGTAGACACCATGCCCCTGCTTGTATCTGCCTCAGCAAGTGCCATCACACCAAAAATAACAACAGCTTTTAAAAGCTCTCCATGAGCACATCTGGGTGGCTCAGTGGTTGAGCCTCTGCCTTCAGCTCGGGGCATGATCCCGGGGTCCTGGGATCAAGTCCCACATCGGGCTCCCTGCAGGGAGTCTGCTTCTCCTTCTGCCTATGTCTCTGCCTCTCTCTGTGTGTCTCTCGTGAATAAATAAATAATTTTTTTTTTTTTTTAAAAAAAGCTCTCCATGAAAGCTGCCTCACCCAAGGTCTTAGCCCTTACAGATAAAGCCATCCCTGAACCTAAACTGTAAGAGTAGGTAAGCCTGATTCTTTACAATGACCATATCCTATATATTGCATTTCAGGAATCAGTACTGATAAATGAAAGCTTAAGTTTCAGTAGGTTAAGGTTAGGCATTATGAGGCTCCTGATCCATGCCCTTAAGAAGCTTATCGCTCTGCTGACATGGGGCAACAGAAAGTTAAATAATGCAAAGCAGTTTGTGACCAATGTGCCACAGGCATGCTATAAAAAGGAAGCGCTATAGAAATTTAGAGGAGGAGAATGTACTTCTGGACTTGGTGGACTTAGAGAGAAGACCCAATAAAGGAGTCAGGTCACTGAAGGAGGAACAAGCTTTGGCTTCTTTAGTTGAAGAAAACAGAATGAAGAGAGAGATGATGATGCCTTATTTATGACAGTTCCTCAAGATACAGATTATCAAACAGAGGAATCAACTGACAGTTGACCAACCCTGTGTTCAGCCATCAGTGGCAGATGTGTTGACCTGAGAGATCCCATCCATGTGAGAGAGATGGGAGGTCCAGTTGGCAAGGCACCCTGGGTGCCAGCCAGGCCATGGACATTCTGGAATGCCAGCTTAAGGAAATGGTCATTATCTTTTCGGCAATAATGAGTCACTGAGGATTGTGAGTAAGGGAGGGACACAGTAAAATCAGTTTTTCTGGGAGGTGAATCTGGCAGTGGTGTGCAAGAAGCACATAGCAGCCAATAACAAGAAAGGGAAAACCTCACTAAGTTACAAATACTACAAGTTCCAGTTTGGGCAGTGTTAAGCAGTGATTAAACAGTGAGCTCGGCTCCTTTCTGCAGAAAGCTGCAGAACGGTGACCCTGACAGCTGCTCACCTTGGAAAGGATGAAATGAAGACTGCCAGCCAAAGACCCAACCACGATGCAGGGAGCCTCTCAAATCTATATGTCTTGGAGGCTAACGTGTGATTTCAGAGTGTTTCGAAGATCTTTGAGTCCATCCATTCATTCATTCCTTGAGCAAATATTTGTTCAGACCTGCTGTGTGTTGGGCACCATCACAGCCTCTGGAGGTATGAGGTCAAACAAAACACATTCTATCTTTGCAAAAGATGTATACCTAATTGCTATGGATTTCCCCCCACAGATCATAGAAAGGTGCAGAAGCCCAGAATTTACACCATATATGATACCACTGTATGCAAATGAGGACTCCATCATAATATACTTCATTAATGAAAATGAATGACAAAATGGTGTATGGACAAGCTGGGACACCTGTGATATCTTTAACTGCGTGTCCTTCAGAGTTTTGTTGCTTCTGGCACAATAAGGTGTGGAATATTAAGTATACTTTGAGCAGTTTACCAGGCTGTTGGTAAGCACTCACTAGCCTTGCTGAGGGCCAGCTACTCGGTGGCCTTGCATATAAGAGAACAGAGTAATGGAAGGCCAGCCACAGCCACAGGAAGGGCTGGCCAGCTCCCTTTCTCAGTAAAAAAGCAAATTGTATCTAAGGAGCCCTTGCGTTTTAGTGGGTTGGAGACCTGTTTATTTTGTACTTACAAAGGAATCTTTTCCAGAAACTTCAGTTGAGAGCCCCAGACTTCCTGGCCAACAGTGTTCTCCAAAACGGCCCTTCCTCATACACCACATTGATCATTAGTATCGGCCACAACCATATACTTTGAACTCTGTAACTACGGCTCTGGGACATTTCTTGGGAGTTGACAGTAGTTTTCAGAGAGACAGAGGTCAGTTAGCTGTTCTTGCATCGTGTTTAAATTGCGGGTTACAGTTCCAGCGGTTTTATGGATCATTGGTTTAGGCACTCACCTTTTTAAGATTGTATGACCAACCATTAATAAATGCATCTTGGCAGTCTGTAATATGTTGTTTACAGGCACCAAGTTAAACACAGTTAATGCCCATCATATTGTGTTATTGCCAGTTATCAACTACCCATGCTAATTTTTTTTTTAGCATACTATTATGTAGTGTTTTCTCTGAGCCAGGCACTGTTCTAAATACTTTGTAAATATTAGCACACTGAATGCTCATAATATCTTATATTTACTAATCCTGCCCTTATTTTATAGAGAAGGAAACTGAGGCACAGAAAGATTAACCTATTCAAAGTTACGCAGTTAGTAAGAAAGCAGAACGGACATGTAAATCTTGGAGTCTCACTGCTCTAGTTCTTACCTTTAACTGTGATGCCAACAGAACAACAGGCGGCAATCTGAGGACAGGAATATATAGAGTAATAGCATTGATAGTGGCAGTAAGTGGTGGTGAGGTACTAATGGGAGTAACGTTGTAGTAGCAATAGAGGTGTTATAGTAGAATTATAGTAGTGGTGCAGCAGCGGCAACAGTAGTAGTGGTAGTATTGTAGCAGCACTGTAGTAGTAGTACCGTACTGTAGTAGTAATATATAGTCATAACTATACTGCTGGTTGTGGTGGTGATGGTGGTCATAGTATTACCGTAGCAGCAGTTGAAGCAACAGCATCGTAGTACTGTACTATTAGCGGTAGTAATGGTGTAGTAATAGTAGCAGTATAGTGGTGGTGGTGATGGTGGTAGTAGCATGGTGGTGGTAGTATATTAGTAGTAGTAGCAGTAGAAGCAGCAGCGTGGTAGTCTGTGTATTAGTGGCGGTGGTAGCATGGTAGAACATCAGCCATCATTGTGTCTCTTGTCCTTGTCATTAGTATTTCCTTTCAGAGATGACGATACTAAGGCTTAGGAAGCACTAAAAACTAGCAAGGGTCAGAATAGGCTTGTGCCTGCATGTATCTGCATCCTTTGTCATCTCTCAGGATGAACACCTAAGAAGAAGCAGCCTGTAGAAATCAGTGCTCAAATGCATTTGTGCCAGTGACAGCATGGCCATTGGTTTAGTGATGGTGCCATACCCTATGTGGTGCCTGGATGGTTTTGTTGTGCTTGCTGGCCTTGGTAGAATAACTGTCATATTCAAGTGACCGGTTTGTTGGAGGTGCAGCTGGAAAGTGAGAGGACTGGTTTGTGAAGGGAAATAAGTCCACTGGGACAAGCTAGTCAAATTAGTTGTGACTAAACTAACTTGTCAATGCGGTGAGACGGATCAACCCAGTAGCCTCGTGTAGATACTGCTGGGGTCTGAGCCACCAGTCTGGAGGTCACTGACTCGGGCCCCTGTGAAATGCCCCTGCCACTTAGAGCAGTAAAGACTGATTAAACATGTTTATATGTAATTTGAAAATGGCTCTTTCAGGAAATGTGTGGTTCTTTAAAGTCATTTTAAAACCTGAGATTTTACTTTAGTTTATTTACATTCTGGCCAAAAAAAAAAAGCACAAAGTTGAGCACAAAGTCCCATGATGTATGGAGTCCTCTAGGAGGATTGTCAGAGCTGTTTTATATATTTTTACTCTTTCAATACACCCTTTCACAGTTCCTAATTAGTTTTGTTAGTTGACTTACAGAAAAGTGTATTTAAAGTGAGACGTCAGTAATTCCACTGAGGGAATGGCATTAATGAAAAGCACACACTGTCAGGAGGCCAGTGGAAGAGCAAATGGTTCAGTCCTGAGCACCCCTAATTTGTACTGGGGTGATTAACTCAACTGTTGCTCTTGTTAGAAAACACTTCAGTATAGAAACCTCTAGAGATTATTCAAGCAATAGATTGTGTGTGTGTGTGTGTGTGTGTGTATGGGCACACTCATGCCCACATGGACATTCTTTTTCTTAAAACCAGTAAATAAGGATTAATCGAGCTTTTAGAATACCTACCCAGTGTACTTCTGTTAACATATATGCCACAGAGATTGTATTGGAAACTCAACCGAGTTTGGGCTAAGGTGCTGTATAACTTGCCAAGGAGAAAGGAAATAGCTCCAAAATAAAGAGAAGGAGCAATAAAATATAAATTTACCCAATTTTGACATTTACTTTTGCCAGATATGTGAAGTCTGACTTTGGTTATTTATACTTACATGGGATTTCTTAGAATAATGTATTTGAAGAATGCTGTCTCAGAATTTCAATAGCTAGAGCAGATGTGCAGTGTACTTTTGTGGTTTTTACAGTAGATATGTGCAGTCTACTGGAAATTATAGATGCACAATTAGATTTTTACAATGTACACATTCATGCAGTTCAAACCGTGTTCCTTAAATGAGGGCTTAGTTTTCTTTATTTCCTGCTGAGTTTACCAAGTGGAGAATTGGCTGCCAGCATTTCTAACTAAGAAGTTTGCAGTAAAACCATTTCCATTCGTTTGTGCTCAGGCCAGGATGGAGGGTCACTTATCTTTGTAGAGAGGATGCAAAACAGGAGAGTCATGTGTCATCACTCCAGCTTCTGCACCTCTGGCAAGGAGACCTGTTCAGCGTGTATATACCCCGCAACTTTTCAGAACGCATGACATGCTCAGGTTGGTGTTTGTCTGCGGTATGCCATGGTTGTTTATTATGTGGAAGAAATGGAAAGCTTGCCAGTCCACCTCGCTAATGCAAGTTTGACTAATGACATCAGCAGTAAACTAGAACTTAGCTTCTAACCACATACAAATAGGTCTCAGGCTGCTGGTTATGCTATGATGTCAACCCTGATGCCCCCTTCATTAGCTGATGTGCTTTTCAAGGTAGATGCCAAAAGAAAGAATTTGGTTTTGTTTTCCTAATGCACCAAACATGTTTTGAACAATAGAAATACTTCTCTATCAACAGTTTTCTGGCTTGTTGATTTCCCAACTCTGTTAATTACACCCTGAGTCTGTATTTCCAGGTCTTTATTAGAAGACAACATTACCTACAGGAGAGTTGATTTCTAAATCAGATTGAGTTTCCACACACACCTCTCTCTTCTCTCCCTGGAGACTCCATTGGGTATCTACATGTGGCAGCAAAACCAGACCAACCAAATTATTCCATACTTCTGATGCATCATGGCAGGTTAAGACAGTAGCCTAACCAGTGGAGAAAGATGTTTACAAGGTCCTACTGATGATACCACCTTGAAGATCCGAGGGAATGATTCAGACCCGCCAAAGTTTTTGCTTCAACCAATGCTGCCTCTGCATGTTTGCATTCATCTGATGGGCAGTCTTGCCATAACTTAGGTAGGGCATATATTATCATTTGTGGCTGTCTCTTTGTGAATCAGCATTTACTTTGCTGGCATACTGTTTTGCCACACACAACAAAACTATTTATTAAAAAAGCATTTCACTCCAAAATACAGCATTGACTTATGAATATGTGCCCATTTAGGGCAGATCTGTGTCTAGTGTCAAGAAGAAGTGATAAGTAGTTTTTTAAAAAAGAAGAAGAAGCAAAACCTACCTGTGACTAGCTTTCATATGAAATGCCTCTAGAGTCTACACAGCTATATTTTTGGCACAGAAACAAATACAAATGAAATCGTTGCTGAATATATGAGAGAGAACTTTAATTAGGTGTAATAATAGCACTTTTCATTTCCAAAGCACTTTGCAAATGCTAACAAATTAATCATCCATAATATTTCCAAGTGGTACGGATGTATATTGTTCTACTTGTACTGAGAGTAGTGTGTAGAGGGTGCTCAGTTCACAGGAAGACCCTTGAGGACTCTGTCCACATGCATTTCCTCCCATTTCCCACGCATCAAACCAAAGTGAGTATTGTTAGGAGGAACTGTGGCATGGCAAGATGGACTGGGTTGGAAAGAGAGATGAAGGACGTGAATTCTAGTATATAGAAATTCTAAAGAAATTAGCATAAGCGGGGCACCTGGGTGGCTCAGTGGTTGAGCATCTGCCTTGGGCTCAGGGCATGATCCGGGGTCCTGGGATGGAGTCCCACATGGGGCTCCCCACAGGGAGCCTGCTTCTCCCTCTGCCTATGTCTCTGCCTCTCTCTGTATGTCTCTCATGAATAAATAAATAAAATCTTTTTTTAAAAAAAGAAATTAGCATAAACCTGGTGATTTCAAGTTCAAGAGGAAAGACAAATTAAGAGAGAAAGAAATATATTTTTATATATAGCTGTTGAACTTAGGTGTGAAATGTATATCTTAGAGCTGAGAAGATCACGTTTGCTGCTAACCAGTGGAGGGCCCTGGGGCAAGTTAGTAACTGCTCTGAACTTCAGTTTCCTCTTCTATAAAATTGTGGGTGTCAGACAAGATCTTTAAGGTCCCTTTTGTTCTCAAATTCACGGGTCTCTGCTCAAGGCAAATGGTGAGTCAATGGGCATGTCTCCATTCCTCAAAGAGGTCTCAGCAGAATGTTTTCTGAGTGGGTACCTCTTTAGCAGTTGAGCAGAGACATGGTATAAATCTCCATACAGAACATTTATCTAATTAAATTTAGACTCCAGCCTTAATTAAAGATTTCTCTTTCGTGGTGCTATACCAATATCACAAATGCAAATAGGGTAGGGTCTTTTTCAGCTGGAGAACATCATACAGTTAACATTTTGTATGATTGGGAGAGACTCCCACTTTTCTTTCTCTCTGTATAGTCACTTTAAATGTGTGTGGGGTGGGGGAGTGTTTTTATCATTTATCTTATGAAAATATTTGTATGGGAGGTAAAAGTGATAATTCAAGAAGAGAAGCTAATTATATATGCCAAGACTTCAGAAGATTTTGATGATTCCTTAAATATTTAAATCATTTTTATAACAGTATGATTCTGGTGCTTTGTGGAAGCAGAATAATTTTTAGAAGTGAATTTGTGACATAAAGATAAAATAGTGTGAATCTAAGTGGTCACATAACCAGTTGAGGATGAAACTGACCTCATTCTCAAACTTCTTGAAGAAGAAAGTTTGCAGCAAGAAGTAAGGTAAACTTGCCAGCTAAGTCATTTACCTAAAGCTTTAAAGATTTCCCCAAATATCCGTGCAAGCTTTGCAATGCCACCATCCATATTTGTGTTTTAAACGTGGTAACCACATTTGGCAGAAACTATTATTTTGATTGTCAGTTTAGGTCAGTTAACTGAAACACCTCACATTTCACAGAAAACCCTAATATAAGACAAAAAATAGTTTACAAAAACTAATTTTGTGTGAATAGAACTTTAGAGATTTAGGTGTCAAAATGATGTGCTCAAATTTTCAAGTCCCATAGATTAGATTCCATTTAATTTTAAAAGAATTTTTAACATACTGTGTTTGGTGGTTTGAATTTTCAGGCAAGTATTTATTAAGCAATTTTTTTGCTGTTGTTCTTATTGATGTTGACAAGGATTTGAAATTATACACTCACAGTTAAAATGCACGTATCCTGCTGAAACACAAGCATGGTTCATGGTATGGAACTTAAAGTAAAATAATGCTTTGATATAATTTTAATGACCGTATTAAAATTATTTGTATTTCCACGTCACTGTGCACCCAGAACTGAGAATCTCTTGTGCCTTCGAACCCTCCCTCCTATACAACACAAAAGCAAATACAACAAAACCTGATAAATCTAAGTATATTTTTCTTTCCTCAGCAAAATAGTTATCTGTCCCAAACTCTGCGTTTTTTTTTTTTTTTTCCTTTGTGAGACTCTCAGTACAAGTAGAGGTCACCCTAGGTGGTATGAAATGGAGAGACAGTACATTTCTTTTCATCCCCTTATTTTCTCACACATCTTTAGTGCTTCATTTTGCTTTAGAGCTGAGAGACACAGTAAATCTGTTAGAGATTCTTGATTTTAATCATGAATTAGTTCCAATGCACAGTCCCAGAGGATTTTATTTATGAAAGCATTCAACTTAAATGTGGGGTTTGTTTCTTACCTTCCCTGAGTTTACCCAGGGACAATATAGATTGTCAGGAGCTTAGAAAGAAGGGAGAAATTGTAGCAGAAAGAGGCCTGTCCTTGGGTAAAGCAGGACTCTTACGTGTTCATCACTCTCTGAGCTTCTTAAGGCTGATCAGATCAGAAGTTCTCTTGTTTGTCCCGTTAGCCTTTCCTGATGATCTGTTCTGCTCTTTAATATAGAAACGTGCTTGCTCTCACATCCGTGAAAATCCCTTATGTAGACTTCCACATCCTGAGTACTTATGAGCAGGGACTCAAGTTCTGAGGTGTGTATGCATTGTATAATCCTACTGATCTCCCTTAGCGGTGCTCTAAGTGCTATTTCAAAGGGAGTCCTCTTTGCTTTCTATAATTTGCTTTTCAAGACAGGCCACTATTTCTCAGGAGCTTGGGGGACAGGAGAAAATTTTAGTTTCCAGGAATATGAAAATCTTGGATTTCTTGCTTCAGTATTGTCAAGAAATTGTGAAACTCCCCATATGCAGTTAAACACCCTCTACCCCCAGCCCCAGGGCCCCCATTATCCTGCCACATGTTAGCCTTTTAAAAAAGCTGGTCCTGCTGCAAGGCATTTTTCCTGTGCCTAGACCCTTTGTAGCATAAACCTGACCACAAGAAGAGCCTTTGAATATATTTTCAGTAGATTCGCAATATTCCCATAAATCATCCTGCTCTTATTCTGGGGTTTGGTGATTGATAACAGACATATTTCCGTTAGAAATATTTCTTGACTTTTTTTTTATTCATAAGATTTGAAAACATGATATAATCAAGAGTGTGGTATTATTTTACTTGGTGAGGGTTGTATAGAAATAAATTTCCTGGCGCTGGAGAAGTGTCCTTCAGTGACTACTTAATCGGATATAAAAATCACTTTTCTATTGACCTGAATTAGTCCCTAAATTCTCTATCATTTTCTTATGTCACTTAGTATTTTAAAAAAATTTCCACCAAACAATAAATTATACAATGTTAATATTATAAAAATTAGTGTTACACACAAGCCAGAGCTGAAATTCAGGGAAGGCCTAGAAGTTTACACTTTCAATCTACCATTAGCCATCTGGGTTTTGGATGGCAAACACAACACTTTGCCAAGCTGTAAAATTCATGATGTTTAAGAGAAAGATCAAAACTAAAACGAGAGGGTTTATATGTACAAATATTTGCTTAGCGCAAATATTCCTGTTGGATGGTCTGAGACCATTTGATTCCGGTGGGTTAAAAGAAAGTCTGAGCTATAATTTATTTGATTTCTATTTTTATAGTATGCTTTTCCACTTCTTAAAATCCTTTGCGAATATTACTGATTTATAAAGCTGCTATCTTCCTGTGAGAAATACAATCCTTCTTCATAGACTATTAGATTTTTTTAAAGTTTTACATGTTTTAAGAAGTGAGAATTTCTTTCCTTTTTTTCCTTAGTGTCTAAATATAAATGGTGATGGTAATTTATCCTTCTCTTGTTGTGAAGAATCTATTTCTGAGGATAATGAGGTTTAGAAGGGCCACTTACATTCTGTTGATGTCACATAAATCATCTTTAGTCGCTTCAATGTCTTATCTGACCAAATACAATTTTGTTTTTATAGTCAGATTCTCTGCTTATTCAGCCAGGAAATATAATCTAAGATGTTGGTCATCAAAATGGTGACAAAAATGAGCTGAATATCTCCCTGGTATTTACCTGAATGACGTTTTTGTTATTTTGAATCATAAAATATTGCATAGGGTCTCAAATTATAAAATATTTTATCCCATAAAATATAGGAGAGTGGACCTTATTACAAATTAGTCTTTGAATATTTCACCTGTGCTTGTCACTTGTGTTATGATGGAAGTCTTAAAGAGAAGAGACAATAGTGGGCATATTTACACTGCCCACAGTCTCGCCTGATTTTCTTTTTCTTTTTCTTTTTTTTTGGCCTGATTTTCTTGAACACAATGTGAGGTTTTTGTTAAAGGTCAGTGACATAAGACTCTACATCTCCAGCTGTTTTACTGTTGTACAAATCCAGCACTTTAAATGTGAAAATATTTATCCAGGATTTGTTGTCAACATTTCATTCAAAGAAACACAAATGCATTTTAGGTGTGCAGTTTGATATTTAGCTGTTGTTCCTTTGGCATTCCTCTCAAGGAAAGCAAATGCCACAAAATCGCATTTGCCTTACCAGTATCTTTGCGTATACACGTATTTCTACCTTTCTCATAGAGCCATGACATAAGCAGACAGGAAAGGAGAAAGAAGAAAGAGAAAGAAAGAAAAAAAGAAAGAAAAGAAAGAAAGAAAGAAAGAAAGAAAGAAAGAAAGAAAGACAAAACAAAACAACTGAAAAAGAGGTTCAGCGCTAGCAATATAAAGAGAGGAAAATGTTGTTTAAGACATGAATGGCTGGAAAGCAGGAATCTCTACTTTGCCTGTTGGTATTTACAGCAGAAAATCTGTTTCTCATACATCATACCAGATCTCAACCCCAGCAGTATTTATGATGGGTGCACAGTAATGTGCCCGCAGAGAGTGAATGGAATAATGCGTAGAGCATGTTTCCAAATGTAGCCACCATCCTGCTTCAGGCGCCCTCTGTCTACCCAGTGGTGGCAGATTGCTGAGGCTAATGCTTCTGTGCAGGTCAGTCTGGGAATTAACCACAAATCATCACAGACTCTAATCTCAGAAGTTTTCTTTGGGTGGTATGGCGGGAAAAAGCAAGGGCTTTGAAGTCAGACTAATGTGAGTTTAACACCTTGGACAAGTTACTTAGACTTGGAGCTACAGTTTTCCAGAGTATAAACAGTAACTCTTAATACACACCAAATTAAAAAAACACATAATATTTGTATGTTCCTTAGCTTATGCCTAGTGCATAATAAGATCTCATTAAATGGTATTTATTGGGTTAGCCACTAGACTTACTCTCTTTAGGTTGTACACCATTTCTTTAATGTTACTTAAAAATCATTTGGCTATATAAATGAGAAAACACAGTCTATGAAAAGGAGGAAAAGTGATGCTTTATGCCCCAATATTTTTGTTAAATTCCCGGCTTGGTTCTCTGTAAAGGGTTTAAACAGATCCCTTGAACCCTGTCTGATAGCTTCTTCTAGAAAGTGCAAGAGAAATAGAATCAGTTTACAGAAAACATTTAAGGATCCAGGAGTGGGAATATCAAGTTTTAGCCATTAGAATGAACAATGTCCATTAGACTGTGGCTATTGGTTGAGATGGAGACCTGAGGACAGCTTTTATGGGTAACTAAGCCTTCTGTGGAATGATGAAGACGACCTTCCTTCAGGCTCTAGATTAACAAGACTTGGTAAATCTAGATTTTTGAGTCCCCTTGCCTATTAATGTTCACTGGAAAAATGTAGAGACAACCTTTCTTCCTCAGCAGGTTTCATTTATAAGATAACTCTTGGGATCAAGGTGATATCATGCTTTAAACCTCAATAGAGTATGAAGTACAGGTCATTTGTGCCCCAGTTCAAACCCAGAGCCTGAATAGTATTTCTATACTAATGTCTACTTCTACTACTACTACTACTTCTTCTTCTTCTTCTTCTTCTTCTTCTTCTTCTTCTTCTTCTTCTTCTTCTTTTCTTCTTCTTCTTCTTCTTCTTCTTCTTCTTCTTCTTCTTCTTCTTCTTCTTCTTCTGTACATGCTTGGTTTTAAACTACATGCTAGGAGAAAAGTTCTGGAAAGGCGAATTGCTCAGGATGCTATGTTTTGTCTCACGTCGTGACTTAATTTTGAAAACTCAAAATGACTTCATTCAGAATTTATGTACCCAAGTAACTTAGCTCATCTTGAAATTCTCACTGCCCACCCCCACCCCTTTGTATGAATATATTTTTAAAAATTGTGATTATGTGTACCAGACTTGGCTATAGGCAGTATGTCACTGACAATTCAGAAAGCATGAGAGGGAGGGAGGGAAGGAGAGAAAGAGGAAGTGGGAGGAGAGAGAGAGAAAGAGAAAGAAAGAAGATGAATGGAGCTTCTAAGTTGGCTCAGCCAGGCTCTCTAGGTGCTATAGTCACAACATTATTTTCTTTGTTTGAGCTTTGCTCTGTCCTTTCAGGAATCTTCCTATTAGTAAGTATCTTAACAAACCTGGGTTCATTTTGCTTGGCAATGGTTCTGATTAGAAATGTTGCAAAATAACCATTCAGCTCAACATGGCCCTAAAGACTCAGAGTTTCCAAGATGAATCAGGACAGACATGGCATATAGACTGATGAGCATTTCTAACCTTTAGCCTGAGGGGGTGGGGACGAAAGGCATACTGTGAATTGGCAAACACCCTTTCTGCTGCCCTCAATTTTATTTCTGTGGCTTTTTCCATGTAAAAGAAAGTTACTTTCAAAATTATGAAGTTGCCAAGCATCTGTATCCATCCAGCCGCTGCTTCAAAGCTCCCAACTAGGGGGACAGAAGCTGCCCATTTTGCCTAAAGCCTCTTCAACTTAAAGCAGTTCCTTAAAGATTAGTCCTTTCATGACCCATCTAATTCCTGTGTAAGGGATTTTGTACCCTCTCAGGTGGCCTACAATACATTAAAGTTTAATTTCATTGTAAAAAAAAAAATTAAGGGGCACCTGGGTGGCTCAGTCAGTTGAGCATCTGCCTTAGGTTCAGGTCATGACTCCAGGGTCCTGGGATCAAGCCTCATATCGGGCTCCATGCTCAATGGGGGAGTCTGCTTCTCCCTTTCCATCTGCTGCTCTCCCTGCTTGTGCTCTCTCTGTTAAATAAATAAATAAAATCCTAAAAAAAATAAAATTTGATAAAAGTTCCCTTAGGAAAACCGTCCAAATGTCCTTAAAATATTTGAAAGGTTGGTGAATTGAAAAGGATCCCCAGAAGCATGAAAAACAATACTACCATTTATAAAATTGTGGGATTTTGCATGTATTGGACTTACTTGGTAAAAATGCAGAACTGAGTCTGAGTTGCATATATCATGAAATGGAGGAGGAGTCTAAGGGGGCAGATTCTGTGCTGTGCTAAGGGCATGAAGTGCCTGTGTGGAAGGGAAGGACACTTCCTCAGAAGTGAAAGAGGAAAGGCTAATGAAGAGAAAGACTCTGAGGGAAGTAAGGAGCTGCCTGGTGGTGATTGGAGGCACTCACATCCCATGCTTTAGTCTTCTCATGAATGTAGAGATGAGGTAGAGTCCTTGGGGGAACTTTTATCCCACCCAAATTGGTAAAGAATCTGAAAACCTTGTTGCATGAAGAGTGAAGGAATCCCAATATCTAATCTAAGATGTAATAATTATCCTCATATATTTGAAAATCTGCAGTGTGGTAAAGGAGTTAGAGTTCCAGAAAGACAGATCTTACATCAGGATAGAATAAGTTGCTCTATAGTTGGTGAGCTTTTCCTTTTCAGATCAGAGGATAAAATAGCTGCCTTCTGAGGATACTGTGTATGTGTTGGGGAAAAAGGATTTCTGCATAAAGTCTCTTCTAGCTCTGGTTCTTCTATTAGTAAGTTAAGGTTTTAAGTGTTCATTTTTGAGCAAGTATCAAGAGAGTCCTACAAACACTGAAATTTGATCATGAGCTCCAATCTGGTTCCGCCATTTATGACCCATGTAGAGAATTCCTCTCACCCGAATGAGTTAAGCATTTTGGCCATCTTCCCACAAGGAGACAGTTTCAGCCAGTTAATAGGATCTGAGTTAAGCAGCATTCACTGAAGGTAGTCTTCAGACTGTCTCATCCCATCTCCTTCTCAGGCTGCCTCTTGGGCAAAGCAAGACCTTTCATTCTTCTAGACCATCTAGGCTCTGTCCTATAAGTGACCAAATATCGACCTCTAGCCATGAGCTTGGGTGTAAATTCAGTCCTCTGATACTCTGAAGAAAACTGATCTATCTTTGGTCTCAATGATATAGCATTAACATGCAAAGAGTTAGGGAGGTAGCGAAAAAATGACATTTATCTTCTTCTTTTTTTTTCTTTGCTGAAGCTCAAACAGATAAATCATTCTGTTTTGACCAGGCCTGTAGCCATAACCTCATTCAGTGGCTACCTTGTTGGCTTATGAACCTCTCATGCATGTAAAGGATATGTCCTAGAGCCTCAACGCATATGTCCTGTTGCGGCTATGAAGTAATTAACTATACACTCAAGTGGGTACAATTAGGTTTCAAAATTAACTCATTATTTTAAGGAGGACTGGGGAAGGCTCCTTGGGTACCTGACTAAAATGTAATTCCTTAGACACCACAGGGTCATTTGAAATATCCCCATGGCCAAAATTCATCATTTGGTTCAATGGGATGATCCAGGAGCTGAAAATTTGGATTAGAGTGGGAAGGTGAATAGGACTTGAGGAACATTCTTCCAGCTTTAAAGCCAGGCATTTCCATTACAACGAAAAGAGAGAGGCTATTGCCAATGGAGAAATGAGGCCAGTTATTAGCATTAGGCCCCAAAGTTCTATACAAGCATGCCCAGAGTGAGTTACTGCTGGCAATATCTGCCACCCAATCTCAGACTGGGGCAGAGTCTCCACAGCAATTTCTCTCCACAGCTGCATTCTTACCTCTGATAGAAAATTTTCTACAGGAGGTGAGTTATGAAAAGTGAGCTGTGAGGAAGGAGAGCCCCTGGAGAGAAGGGAAGAGGAATGCACACAGTAGGACTTCAGCCACCCACGTCTGTTGTCCTGCCTCTGAGAGCAGAATTATGGCCACTACAAGCAGATTCCAAACTTTCTGAGGCTTCTGTGGCAGCCCTTTGTCTGCTGTACTGGAGCATCTGCTTGTACTTGCTGGTAAGCTTAGTCCCAGCACCAAAGTTGGGAGTAGGGAAAGAGAAACACAACAAAACCCAGAGTATTCACACATTCTCTTTCAGTCCTGCCAAGACATCTTTTTCATTAGCCAATTTTCCTGAATAAAAGACAAGGAGAAAGAATGGAACACTTTTGGTTGGGTATGAGGGGGTTTCAGACCTTTTGTCTGCTCCTTTTGTTCATTCATTAGTCCACTTACTGTTTTGGTTTTCAAAATCAGAAAAGTAACTCAGAAGAATGAGGGGGAAAAACCTAATTTGGTAATGTCAGTTGCTTGAATGATGATACAATGAGCTGATAATCTGCGGATGGTCTTGTGAACAAAATGTGGGGGACTTAAATTTTGAGTCGCAACAGCAGCAGTCCTTTTTGCTTTCTCCCACTAACTGGAGCATTCTCTCTTATGTTAAAAGAGAGAATATATATATATATTCTCTCTCTATATATGCAATAGTAGCAGAGCCGAAAAGAAGGGCTTCATTACTACTGAATTTCTGTCTTGGAGTAAATTATCCTACATCTCCACACTTCCATTTCCTTCTTTGCTCTGTGACAAGGTTTGGATGAACTGATCACTAAGACCCCAGTGGTTCTGTAAACAGAAACAAAAACATGGGGTTTCCTTTTGCAGAAAAAGACAAGGTTTGAAATTCCATGGTCACCATTCCCAGGATTTTTTCAGGGGAAATAATCAGTCAGTTAATGTTGCTTTGTCAAGGAAGCTATTTTGGAATAGAGAAATTCTACTCAAAAGTGAGCCTGGGCAAGTTAGGGCCCCTCTTAATCTTTAATAGGAAGATAACGACACCCACCTCGGAGAGTTGTGTGAATACATGAAATGATTCTTATCAGTCTCCTAGCATGTGTGAGAAGTAGGACATATTATACTCCTCATATTATACTCTCTCTATGTGGGCATTTCATCTATAGCCATACCCCTTCCAGAAACTTCCAAGTGTATTTTTAAATGGCAAGTGCCTAAAACAAAAAAGTATCTGTATTGAGGCCCAGACCTGGCACTTCATAATGTTTAAAGCATTGGCTGCCAATTTGCTGTGCCGGTAATATCTGATTTACAGTTCCCCGTGGGTGGGTGGGTGGGTGGGTGGATGGGTGGGGTACAGTCTCTCAGAAGAAGACATTCTCCTTGCTTGGAACTTTTTTTCTTTGGTCATTTAAAAGGAGGTTGAGTGACCACGCTCCACGGAGTCAGAGAACATCCCATCCCTCCTTTGCATGGCTCATGTGTGAGTCTCTATTTTCCTCTGGTAGTAAATTTTTCATGAGGGGCAAGCCACCATTTTCTTTCTGGCCCAGTTAAAAACTAGACAGCAAAGGGCAGTTTTCATTCTGAAACTCACCCACTTTCTTGGGCAGCCACCTACCTGGTGGTCTAGCCTAGACTTTAAGGAACATAGGGTAGTTTCACTTATAAAATCTGCTTCCTCAGACAGAAGACACCAGTAGAGTTCCCTGAATTTGTCAGAATCTCTCTTTAGAGAAATTCCACTTCAGACTGCCAGACCCTGAAACCTGTGGGCTCAGGTTTTAGAAAATGCTCAGGTTGGATTGCCTGGGTGGCTTAGTCAGTTAAATGTCTGACTCTTGATTTCAGCTCGGATCATGATCTCAGGGTTGGGGGATCGAGCCTCACATTGGGCTCCATGCTTGGCTGGGCAGAGAGTCTGGTTGAGATTCTCTCCCTCTTCATCTGCCCCTCCTTCCACTGCTGCACACATGTGCTCATGCTCTCTCTCTCTCTCTCTCTCTGTCTCTCAGATAAATTTTAAAAAAGGGAAAGAAAGAAAGAAAGAAAGAAAGAAAGAAAGAAAGAAAGAAAGAAAGAAAGAAAGAAAGAAAAAGAAAGAAAGAAGAAAGAAAGATAGATCTTCAGGTTAACATACAGAAAGTGTTGGGTGCTGGGGCAAAAGAGCAATGGGGGGCAGCAGGGTGACCTGAGAAGGCTGTGGGGTGTGACTGCTTGGGGAAAAAATCAAATGGGGAGCAGAGCACCAATGAAGGCCCAGGGAGGTGTGAAGTCAAACCCACCAAGAGGCTGTGAGCTCAGGATCACCTGAACTTTGACCCCTGGGGGCAGCAGAAGGTGAAGAGAGGTAGGGGCAGGTACAGAACTAACCCCATATGTAAAACTATCAATTCTCCTTGCAAATACTGGAAAAGAAAGAAGCAAGAGCTGTTGTGAACAAAGGAAACACAGGAAGGTAAATTCTTTTTTAAAGATGTTTTCATACTAAGTATAGTAAAATTTCCAAGCAAGGACTTTCCTAAGCAAGTCCTCTTACTGTGGTTCCCTGCATTGCAGGGCACAGTTGGAGAATGGAAGGCATTGAGCTTTGAAGGTGACCCTTGTGATCCGGCTCTGGTCTACCATTTTGCTAGTGAAGTAATTACAGGCAGCTTTCTTAACCTCTTTGATCTCAATTTCATCATTATAAAGTGAACTAAATAATATATAATGTCTGGGTTATTGTAAGGATTAAATGAGTTACTATAAGACAAAGTGTTAAGGAGCTTTAGAAATTGTTACTATTATTTCCAAGCAGGTAAATTCCCCCTTTAAGCCCTTATTCCAGCATTTCCTTTTTAATTTCTTCATTAATACTCTCTTAAATAGTTTGATTTTCAAAAAGGAATCTTCTTAAGACTATTCGTATTGAATTCGACCTACCTCTAATGTCATTTTTTTATGCAGGGCAATAAATAAATAAATAAATAAATAAATAAATAAAGCCTCATTTCAAATGTTACAGCTTAATTGAATACATAATATATATTTAATCTTAATTGAGGAAGTAAAAAAATAAGGATCCAGAGAAGTAGGTTTTTACTCTAAAGCTTAAACATGAATTCCTAAAGGTTATGCCCAGTTGGGTAGCTATTCTTATAAATTATTACTCTAAAAAGTTTTTAAACCACTGAAGCTATTCCAGATAACTAGTAAACTAAAGCAAAGATGGGCAAGTTACTTCTGAAAAGGGCCAGATAATCAATATTTTTGCTTTGTGGGCCATATGATGCTTGTACCTATCCATGCCTGTCATTATACCTCAAAAGCAGCCATAGACAATACATGAATGAATGGGCATAGCTGTGTTCCAATAAAACTTTATTTATAAAATCACACAGCTGGCCATGGGCCAACTCTTGTCTTAAAGGAAGCCATATCTTTCCCTGATTTTCCTGTTTGGAATGGTTTTAACTGACACCCTTGCTCCCCCGAGCTCACACAATTTCACCTAGTATGGCTCCACCCAGGTGAGTGGATTGAGGAATTTAAGGAACACTTAAATTCAGAGCTGATTTTTAATGAGGAAGTCAGCCTATAAGAGCCTTAGTCTCCTAATCTTTTTCTAGCATCTTTTATTTCTGTTCCCATGCCAGCACCTTACAATACAGAAGTGGATGAGGAGCTGTTTTCCAACATGAAGATTTAGGCTGGAGTATTGCCCAGGTCATTTCTCTCATATTTCCCTCTACTTAGAGGTTGTTCATTAACTGATAGACTTTGAGGGGGAAGTTTCATGTTCTTGACTCCTGAGGAATTCTTTCATCTTTCGTTTTTTAAAGTGAAAGGTTTCCAGTGTTGTGGGGTTTTTGTTGGTGGTGGTTTTTAAATGTTGACTTGATTAGTTTCCATTTCATAGCTGCTGTCAAGATTTGGAGAGTTTTTGATCAATACGCAGCTTTCACATTTCCAGAATTTTAACCAATAGGTTAAAACCCTATTGGCTACTGCAGATAGTACTTGTGAGTGAGCTCAAACAAGAAATAATTCGAATTTTGTCCCATTTTTTGGCATTCCTTTTGTTTGGGCCTTGTCACCTCATTTCATTCAGGTCTCCAGTTCCTAGACGACAAGCGGTATTATCAGAGGCCAAACATCATTCACAAAGATGTCTCTTGGTCCTTTTAAAAGGCACCTTTTCCCTCAGCTTCTCTTCAAAGACCCTGCGCGTCCTTCCCAGAATCCTGCATTTACAGTATGGGCATTTGTTATTCTGAGACTTACTCTTGCCATACGGTATTACATAATTATTTTCCCTTTAGGTATAATTACGGAATTGCCAACCCTGCGACTCTGTTTTGCATTATTTCACACGTATTTTCTAGTTTTGATTTAAGTCTCTGCGTGGTATGCCATAAATCAGCAGAGAGGGGGTGGGTAACGAAAGGACATCAAAACACAGCCCCCACTGCTATAGAATGTTACTCAAGTGACACTCCATAATTCAAATACTGAGAACCACGGGGTAGCCAAAGCAGGGCAGTGCGACAGTATGAGTTGTTTTTGTTAATAGAGATGAAATTATGGGTGTAACTAGCTGGCAGTCCTCAAACAGACTTCAGCAAACTGTTTACTCAGCTGTCCTCAGGCAACAACTTAATACTTGTGGATAAAATTATTCTCCCACCATCTCCCAAGTGGTATATTCCAGGGATCCCAATTTGTTCTCACTGTTAAAAAGAAAGAACAAGTTTGCAAGTCTCCAAACACAGTTTGAGATTCTGGTTATGTTTGGTTTTTAATGTATTGGGCATTTAGGCACCATGCTTCATAAAAATCTCCTTGTCCTTTGTGTTCTGCAGTTCAAAAATCCATGAGAAGATGAGATCTAAAATGCTCCGGGTGACTTTTAGAAACCTCATGGTCTCTGCTGCTAAAAACCTGTTATTTTAATGTGCTTGTACTATTCCCTTCACCCACAGTGCCTTCCCTTTCTCTCTACCTGTGGAAATCATGCATCCTTTTAGGACTAGCTCGGGCACCTCCTTCTAGAAGTCTTCCCTTATCCCCTAGCATCACCTGGTAGAAATTGACCTATGACTTTCCCTCTAATCCAATATTTTAAAATTATCATGCACCATTTAAGATATACAAAACTGTACAGGAAATAACCCTAACAATCGCCAATTTGCCCACCATATATGGTGCAGAAGGTGCCGAGTGTTAGAAGAACCACTATCTGACTCTGGTATTGATCATTCCTATGGATAGCCTCATAGAATTATATATTATATACATACCTTTATATTTTATATAAATATAATTTTACATGATTAAAATACATAAATTATTAAGGGATTTATACTATTAATAATATATAGTATTTTAGTATATTTTAAGCTTTATATAAATGTTTTTATGCTATATGTATTTTTCTAAAACTTGATTATTTGGGGCCCACATTTATGTTTATCAGGTTTATCATGTGGATTCTCATAGACCATTCATTTCCACTGTTATATGGTATTCCATCATATCATTCTGTTGTTACACACTTAAGGTGTTTTCATCTGAGCCCATAAAATTTTTTAAATTAGTATTATGACATTATTATTGTATCCTAAGATATATTTCTTACCCTCTATGAGAGTAAATGTTTCTTGAGGGCCGAGATCACATTTTTTTCACCTTCCTATTTGCCACAATGTCTGCTGCAGTCCTGTGAACCCAATAAGTAATTCTTACATATTTTTTCTTTTGGATTAAATCCCTACAAAGAGCCAGCAGTATTATCACCTTTTTACAAAATGAGGAAACTGGCACTGTGTTACTGTCCCGTGAGCACAGTTTAGAAGCTAAATCTTGTGATTCCCTTGGCTGGAAAGTTAAGCAGGGCTCTCTTAAAAACCTTCAGAGTTTCCTAGAAAAGACTAGGAGATTTTTTAATCTCTCTGTTTCTATCTATGTATATTCACAAAACTCTGGATTTTTTTAGTTCAGAACTTGAAAATTCTTTGAAAAAAATTTAAAAATCATATTATCTCTGCTTTTCATTTGGAGGAACCACATCTCATGATGAGAAGGCCGATGATAGAATTGAAAACAATTTGTAAAATATACCATAAAATTTACCTTTTTTTTTTTTTGAACATTTTTTAAAATTTTTATTTATTTATGATAGTCACACAGAGAGAGAGAGAGAGGCAGAGACATAGGCAGAAGGAGAAGCAGGCTCCATGCACCGGGAGCCCGATGTGGGATTCGATCCCGGGTCTCCAGGATCGCGCCCTGGGCCAAAGGCAGGCGCTAAACTGCTGCGCCACCCAGGGAATCCCTAAAATTTACCTTTTTAAAATGCACACAATTCAGTGGTTTTTAGTATATTTAGAGAGTTATACAATTATCAGCACTACGCTCATTTTCATTAACCCACGAGGAAGGTTACCATTAACAGTCACTCCTTCTCCCTCTCTAGCCCCTGACAACTACTAAATTAAGTTTTCTGTCTCTATATATTTTCTTCTTTTGGACTTCTATCAATGGAATTATGCAGTATGTGGGCCTTTCCTGTCTGGTTTCTTTCACTTACATAATGTTTCCAAGGGTCATCCAAGTTACAGCATGGGTCAGCACCTCATTCCTTTTTATTGTCGAATAATATTCCATTGTATGGTTCCACCACATTTTATTCATCTACTCATCAACCAGTGAACAGTTAGTGTGTTTCCACTTCATGAATAATCCGGTGTTGAACATTGGTGTAAACATTTCTGTGTGGATGTATGTTTTTAGTTCTCTTGCATATATACCTAAGAGTGTGATTGCTGGTCATATGGTAATTCTGTGTGTAATTTTTTTGAAGAGCTGACAAACTGTTTTCCAAAGTAGCTGCACCATTTTACCCAGTACATTCTTATAAGGACTTCAACATTCCAAAGACACTACTAGCTTAATCATTATCATTGGTCCTTAATTTAATGTTCTGAATTTTATTTTATTTTTTTATTTTTATTTTTTTTAATGTTCTGAATTTTAAAGCAATGTCTGAACTCCCTATATTATTCCGTGTCCCTACACATCACTACATGATTTCTCTAACAATTTCCTATTTGTCCTTCCATTTGTGAGTGAAATCGTCTTATCCCAGATTGCATTTATACTTAGCTTCAATTTGATACAGCTTCATTGTAGTGAAAAATCCATAAAATCATTTCCCCCTTAATTCACTGTATCTTCCAAACTTAAATGGCTCTGGCATAAAGAGAGTAGCAGAAAAATACCCCCCCCACACACACACACTTTAAAAATATAGGACTTTAGGACTTTTCATGTAACTCATTGAAGTAACAATGTAGGTGATTCATATTTGAATGAAAAGAAAAAAAAATAAGACAGTGAGAAGTGTGAAGTCCTGCAAGCCCCACTGCAAAACAATCTGAACAAGAACAAAGTAATCTGCTGTCCAGATGTTTGCCCATTGAAAGTTCTGGGACTTGTGAATCATCTCTGTTTTGGAGGCTTATTTTATTGCACAAATATAAGTCTCCACACTGTTTTTTTTTTTTAATTTTTTGATGCTTGGTGCATTGTAAAAATTATACTTATTTTTTCTGATTAAAAGCTATATGTTAATTGCAAAAACAAGTTTTGGGAAATGAAAAAAAAAAAAGATAGAAGAAAATAAAAACAAATAAAGGAAAATAACCTGTAACCCAATTACTCAGAGATGACTACTGTCGACAGAATATTTTCTTTTGGTCTTTTGTCTATGCATAAATAATTCTTTGAAAACATGATTTCTCTGGTTGAACGACATGTCTTCCTATGAATGTACTGTGATTTATGGGGCCATCCCCCTGATGGAGAACAGTTTATTGGTCTTCTCTGTATTGTTTGTTGATGTTTCCATATGGAATTGTGAATACCTTTAACTTGTTCTCACATTATGGTGGGAAAGATGGCCCAGACCTACCTATTCTTCCCATGGAAGAATAGCAAACAAGAAAATTTCCTAAGAAAGTATTGGGAACTTGTAGGAACCAGAAAAACATCCTCAGGTAAACAGTTTTCTAGTTGAACTCTGTGATTTAATGTGCAATTAACAGAAAATTGTGTAATAGTTAAGTTTAAAAGTGACAAGGCAGTAACTTTTGACTTATAAGTACAGGATTATTATAACTGCACATATAAAGAGGCTGAACAATACTTTCAGGACTTAAGGCACCTTAAATATGTAGGGGTAGGAGATTACCTCTATCTTTCTTTGAAATCTTCTGAAGATTTATCCGTTGTCATTAGGACTGATTATTATTATAAATTTGTGTTTCCCAGTCATGTTGGAGATACAAAACTATTTAGACTTACTAAATATCTTCATGCCTGCCCTTACGAGATCCACTTACAGATCCATGGACTATTTCCATTCCATGGGCATATAAATAATGAGCATAAGTATAAAATGAATTCAAATTATATTTATCATTATCATTTTTGGAAACTCCTTAAGGAAATGGAAAATGTCTTAGTATAGTGCCAAAAACAACAAAATATGACTGGGAGTAGAGAGAGTAAAGATCACTATTAAAATTAATTAATATGATCCAGAATCATAAATATTACTTGGGTAATTAGGTAAGACTGAAAAAGAAAGTTAGGAAAATAAACTTATTTCAAAATACTGACTCTTTTTTTCCTCCAATTCTTCCTCATGACTCAGACATATCAAATATATTTTGACTTTATGTTGGGATTTAATAGCATATTTTTATAGATTTTAAAACTCATCTCATTCATTCTAAACCAAGGAAACCAATCATTTTTACCGTTGTTGTGAAATACCAGCCATGCCAAGACAGATTTCTTCCCCTCAATGCATTTGCAATCTTATAAAGAGCTTCTGGTGACTCAGAAAATCCCATGCATCAATTTTCCAAATTGGATTTTATGTGATTAAAAATAAATTTAAATCACACAGAGACTTTGGTGTGCTTCTGAGAATTCCCATGTCAGGAGTTGGCAAGTACCAACTATGTGTAGGTGTATGTGTGCTCACTAATACTGTATGAGCATTTAGGACCTTATTTGAAAAGTTCTTTCCTGGAAGAAGAGTAAAGGGTACTGTCTTGGAACATAGCCTGCCATATCCAGCTCTGCTTCAGAGTAAAAGAAAGGGGGGTGGGTAGACACAAAGAAAGTCCACAGTTTAAAAATTAAAGAAATGGGCTCACTAGACTTGTTACCCTGGGATATTTATTAACTGGAATTATTTGTTAATGCAGAGCCCTCAATAGGTAAAGGAGAAGGGAGGGAGATGAGTATTCTCATGCCACAAATAATGCATTTTTCTAAATTACGTTCACACCCTCGTCTAGGCCTGCTCACCCCAACTGCCCTCAATTAGTGGCAGTGACCACGTTTTTCTGTTTATAGGTGAAATTGGTAGAATGAAGGCAAAGTCAAAGAGAAGGGTAGACCTCGATAGGTAACACACATCTGAGATCACTTTAAGTAAATAATGAGTCTTGGCAGAGAACAGAGGAAGAGAAGGAAGGGACTTCTTTCAAGAAGCTCATACTGTTATCTAGATGAGGTCTCCAAGCTTTGTTAGAAACCTGGAATTTGTCCCCCTCAAATCGTCATATAAGACGCCTGGCTCTGACTCACCTTTCTGGCCACCCCAGGTGCTGTCAGGCTCTGTCTCCTCTGACACTTATTTTCTGTCCCTTCCACTAATTTGACTGTTTAGCTTTGGTGTGTATGCTTTTTATTCCCCCAACTAGACAGCAAGTGTCTTGAAGGTAGGAGCCAAGTTTTCTGGCATCTCCCACAAGCCTGTTTGATTGGCTTCTGTGTCTTGGGCAAGGATGATGCAGTCTGCAGCATAACGCTTATGCCTGTACGCTTGGGAGGTAGAGAAGCTGGATGTCAACTGAACTGTCCGATCGGACAGTCCCCTGGCGAAATCGGTGTGCTCTACACCACAGAAAACACTGCTTTCCCATTATTTTTTTTAAGTTTTATTTTTTTTATTTGACAGAGATAGCAAGTGAGCACAAGTAGGCAGAGCAGCAGGCAGAAGGAGAGGGAGAAGCAGGCTGCCTGCTGAGCAGGGGGCCCAACTCAGAACTCAAGTCCAGGACTCGGGGACCATAACCTGAGCCGAAGGTGGATGCTCAACCAACTGAGCCACCCAGGCACCCCCCACTTTCCCATTCTAAATGGAGGAAATGTCCTTTGCCTAATAGGAAAGACATTTCCCAATTCAAAGCATAATTAATGCTATATTAAAGTGATTCTAAATCAAACCTGTTAAGATCACCTGCACTTTGATTCTAGTGGTTCTTTCAACTCTTGTTCCTTGAAATACATTGCAGTATATACCCAACATACAGCTCAGTGCTTTTCTTCTCTCAGCATTCAGTAACTACAGCCCACTCCCCCCCTTTTGCACTGTCGTTTATATTTATGATGGCAGAGCAGTAAAATACGTTCAAACTGCCTTAGCCAAAATAGTGCTCTTTTCTGAATGCACTTTAAACTGGAATTTGAGAAACAGAATTATGTTATTTCTGTGGTATTGAACTCTGAGGGGAGAAATATTTATTCCTGTCCCTGCTTCTCCAAACATTATACATCCTAAAGGAGGTGCGGATCGGCTGTGTTATAACGTACGGGAGGTCAGAGTGTAGCTGAAGTGACCTTCCTAGGGGCAGATGCCCCCAAGGATCCAGAGACAGTAATGAATGAAGCCATTTGGAGAGATCAGTGCCCTTCGATTATCCTGCATTCAGCAAAGCAGATGGGATGTCCATTCTCTGGGGAAAACATGAAGAGAAATCCTGAAAAATCCTTAATTTGCCTGATTTATATGGAAATTATAAGTCTTATTTGCACAGAGCTGTTCAATAGGCTATAACAGGAAGATTAAGAATTGCTAACATGTTGATATGTGGTCTCAACAAATCTACACGAGTGAAATTATCTGCCAGTGTTTCCATTTCCAAAGGAATTGGGTTCGAAGTGTAAAATTTGTGTTCAGTGATGAGAACCTTCTGGAAGCAAACACCAGAAGTCAATCTGAGAAATACCTTTGTGAGTCAAGTAAAGCTCTGGGGAAATCATCCACAGCCTTTCCTACCAAACCTAAGAAGCCAGACCTTCAGTGTCTAGGAGGCTTCGATATAATACAAAGATATTTCCCTCAGTTTTAGATATTTCTCTCACTTTTAAATGTGCATCTTACCACTTGAAATAAAGTGAGAGGCCAGACAAGATAGTTACAAAGAAGAGCTATGAATTCTTTCGTGAAATTTCCTGTCAATCAAGTAGCCTCTTGTTTTGTCCACCACTTACCTTTTTTTTTCCTGGAAATATTTTGTCTAGTGCTTTGTGCCAAAGCACAGTTTGGGCTAATATACCTTTTTAAAAATTGAAAATAAACTTTAGAAACTGAAATTTAGTAAAGATATTGCTGAATCCAAAAATACATTAGGTTTCAACAATGTGAAGTTTTAAACTGAGCTGTTTTTCCTACGCAGGGATCAACTTCTCAACCAAAAATAGATGTGTATGCATACCCATGTAGCTGCCTGTCATTTTGGTGGAAAAACAGTAAATGTTTTTTACCCAAGACTGCTGATTAAATTTGTTTCAAGATTTACCCAGAATCCTTTAAGATATAAAGAGTTAAAGAAATGCAAGGATGATTGTTCTGTTGGTTTTGCCATCGCCGGATATAACTGTCACACAAATTTTGTGACGACCCATTTTGATACTTCATCAGCAACAGAAACTGAGACCACATGCTTAACTGAGAAATTCAAACACATATGGAAAATAAGAGAATATCCAAAGTTAGGTAAAATGTATCAGTTTAAATTTTTTGTTTTTACTTAAGTTGATCTGAAAATAAAAAGAAGAAATGAAAGACATACTAGTACATCACCACCTAAAACTTCCTTCCCATTTTTGGAAGCAGAAACTCCCAGTCACAACTGATGAGACAAAAGATGTTAATAGGAAGAGGGGATTTAATTCCCCTGGATCTTATTCCTCTCAGCAGATTATTATTATTATTATTATTTTTTTAGATATTGTAAGGCAAGTGTTGAAAATATTATCAAGAAGAGCTCATATTTCTTGGGGAATTTTAGAAATCAGTAAACTGTCAAAGGAGAAGCTGAGTCCTGGGAGGAGCTGAGTCCTGGGAGGAGCCAAAGACTGAGTTAGCCAAAGGTGAAAGAAGGAAGGACAATGTAGGCTTGTGCATAGGTTGTAGGAAGCAGTCAGGCCAAAGGAGTCACAGTGAGGTGGCCCTCTTATGAGTTCATCTACATACATTCATCTGTGCACCTGATGTTTTGTTTCACTCTCAAACTTGGTATTGCATGAATGGAAGAAGGAAGGAAGGGGATGGAAGGGAAGAGAAGAGAAAAGATAAAGATGATGTGACATTTCCAGAAGTTGGAAATGTCTGCCCCTGTACAGTTAGTGGTGGATATGAAACAATGATGATGTTTAATTCTTAGCATGATATAGAGAAGCTGGCATAATATACTCCCAGAATCCTAAAATTCAATAGAACACTCAGGTGAGTGACTTCCTCATCTCTCCCTAGATCTAGCTCTGGTGTAGGCTCACAGGTTTCCCTTTAATATGCAATGTCCCCACTAAAGTGGCCATTTTGGTCTTATCATTGGCACCATCTTCACATCACATTTGCTGCTTGATTAGCCAACAGAATAACCAGAATATTGATCACATTCCTTTTTAAAAATATTTTATGTATTTATTCATGAGAGACACAGAAAGAGAGACAGGATCTCTAGGAGGATCCTGACGCAGGACTCGATCCCAGGACCCTGGGATCACGACCTGAGCCAAAGGAAGAAACTCAACCACTGAGTCACCCAGGTACCTCGATCACATTTCTTATATCATGATTCCTCCTCCCTATTTTTTAAAATTTTATTTATTTATTCATGAGAGACACACAAAGAGAGAGGCACAGACACAGGCAGAGGGAGAAGCAGGCTCCATTCCATGCAGGGAGCCTGACGTGGGACTCGATCCCGGGTCTCCAGGACCACACCGGGACTGAAGGTGGCGCTAAGCCACTGAGCCACTCGGGGTGCCTTCCTCCCTATTTTTTTTTTAATCCAGAATACACTTGTTCCAGATTACATGTGCAAATTACTCCTTCAAATTTGTAAAACACCTTGGTTGTGAGGCTAATGAGAGACATTGCTATATTCCGAATTTAAAAAATCAAATGTACACATTAGAACCATCTCTCATGATGAGGTTATTTTGAAACAAAACAGTAAAATTGTAGACATGTTCTCCTTTTTCTCCCTTCTTTCCTACTTGCCACCGTAGGATCAGCAGAAAATGTGTAGTCTGGGTCACCAAGGAGACATTTGGCTTCAACCAGCCAAGAGCAGGGTCAGAGGGACAGCGGCAGTGAAATGAGGGGGCCATCAGGGACATCTCATTTCATTCCCAAGGGGAGACCTTGGTTGAATCGACAACAGTTGCTGCATTAGCCGACTCATGGTAAGATAGACACATCTTACCCACGACATGAGGGTCCAGTAGAACCGGCAACATCTGTAAAAGTGCTGTAAAAAGACTTCAGCACAAAGCAGCAGTTAGTAAACCCTTTGTGGATTTTCTTTATTTGATAAACCAATTACATGAATGAATTATTTCTCTGATCCTGAGCAACACTGGTCTGGACAAACTGCTGATACGCTGGCAGCCTTGTGTCTAAATAACCACTAATGAATGAGAAACACAAACACCAAAAAAAAAAAAAAAAAAAACAAACAAAAAAAACAAACAAACAGGAACTAAAATGAGCCCAGAAAGGATGCTGCATTTTCCCTGGAAGTGGCCCTCGAGTGGGTGGTAAGCCCTAATGACTGTCATCACTCAGAGGACTTTGTCCTGTTCTGAGCATCTTCCCACCCTAGGATTTCATTACAACTGATGGGCTTTCCTGTCCCGTACCAGGCGTTCAGGGTAAACACAGCTAGCTGATGCTCCAAATCTTGGGGGGTCAGAATGCGGGTCTCCACTTTGCCTGCAGGGCCCACGAGCGACTGCGAGACGCGGGCATCCTTTGGCCTTCTCACCGCCCCTGCTAACCCAGCCCTGATAAATAAGCCAGCTAATTGAATTAATAAACAACTCTTTCTTATTTTTTTTTTTTTTATGGCCAGCTGGCGTGCAACCAAAATGTGTGATAAATTATCTGTCACTGCTTTAACCACAGTGGGGGAAAAGTGGAAAAATTAGCCACTTGAACCCTTTCTTGCTGCTTCCAACCCTCCTGCTCCGTTTGCTCACTTAGAGGGTTTCCCCCTCCCCGGTCTTGTCACTTTGGCTGAGGTCCAGGACGGAGTGGCCTGGGTGGAGAACCTGACTTGGCTGCCCCCCGATGATGTTGCCGGAAGCCCCCGCACGGTGCTGGGAGCCCGCAAGGCCGCAGGCCTGCGCGCAGGCCCGACTTGCCTGCTGCCCCGGCCGGGAACGTTCAGTTATGAGCCTGTGGTTTAAGCCCACAAGATTTTCGTTAAGGGAGGGGAGTGTGATGTGGTTCACGGACGAAGTGTTGTGATGTCTGCTTTTCCTTTGCTCCACCTCTAATGCCAAACAGCTTTGGGGCCTTTGTGGAGTGAATGCTCACCAGTCTTAGGGAATCCGAGTGGCAGGCAGCCCGTTGCGCTCTGCGGATGGCTTCTCGCCCAGATTTGCACCTTACCCACTTTCTTGGGTGGCTCTTTTCACCCTTTTCTCTGTATCTTCACGCCCGACTTCAGGTCACTGTTGTCCTTAAAGGTATGGATTTCTATCAGCTCCCCTTCAGGACTGGCCACCAGAATCAGGAAACCTACCAAAGGTTCTGCCTAATTTAATGAGACTTTTCCTCCTTCGTGTTTTCTGTGGATCCCCAGTGCGGTGTCTCAAAAGTCAGGAAAATAAACAGTCACCGCCAGGCTAGATGTAGGCGTAGACCTCATTAGGCTTTCCTGTGTCGTCTCCTTCTGTGTGGGGACCTCCTGGGGTTTACCCGAGATGGGAAGCATCTGGATTGTATGTCCCAATTTAACACTGTAATTCTTAGAGGTGCTTTCAGTTTAGGACATTGCCTTGTATGACAATATACAGATCATCTGCAGGGGACACAGATGTAGGCTGGCTGAATGCAGGGGTTCTTGGTCTCTTTGGTTCATGGACTTGCAAACACTTACACTTCGGAGGAGCTTTTTCCAGAGCCTCTGTGCTTTCTCGTCCAGATAGAGCCAGGGTTTTTATCCACTAGACTTAGATAGGGCTAGGAGATGGGATAAAAGGCTATTTTTTTTTTCTTAATCTTTCAGGAAAATAGAGCTGTTTGAGCCAACTTCAGGTAATTGCTTAAGTCGGACTTTGACCATTACCAAGCAAAAATCAGACCTATGCTCCTTGTTAGTATTTGATGATATTCTTATACTAGAATGCTTAGTGCAGGTCCTTTTGCTGCTTTCATTGGCCTTTTCGGTGCTGGCTGAGCTAGGCCTCTGTGGATCTAGCAGCTTCTTAATGGGGATGGGGGTGGGGTGGTGGAAAGAGGAATTAAAATAATTCTGAACCAACAATGTGAAGTATTGTGCTTATAGAACTCCAGGACATTCACACCTCTGTGGAACAGTAACTGGCTGCCCTGAAGAATGCACTTGAAACTCCACGGGACAGAATCCAAAAATTCCAACAAGGATCCTGTTTAAAGGTCCACAGGAAAATCTCAGAGCAGACTTCTGCATTATTTCTGGGGCCTGGTCCGTGCCATGGTCCCTTCCACCTCCCCTGGCTGCCTCCTTCATCCTACACACACACATACACACACACACACTCATACACACTCTGGCCCTATGCTTTGTTCATTTCCTTGGTCATGAGGCAGATCCAGTAATGTCAGAAGACAGATGGTGATCGTTTCAAGGAGAATATTAGTGATAGTGTCAGTAGACTGACAGAGGAGATTGCCAACTTGTATGAAGCTTTTTATAGGCCTTTCTCCCAAGAAAATGAGCAACACAAAACAGAAAATTCAAACTAAAATGTTGCTTTGAAATACCCTGCATTTATTTTACAGAAGATCTGAGAGGAGAAAGGAAATAAGGAAAAGTCTTGTAGATACTTTGATTGCCATATTTCCAGGCCCCTCTTGAAATTCTTTATAGACAGAAAGTAGGATGAGAGTCAGAGGGAAGTCCCCCTCCCCATTTTGTTGACTAAATAAATGTTGAGTCTAACTACTAAAAAGGTTTATGAGAATGTGCATTGGAATCTCTGGTTTGGGGTTAATTATTTGAAAGTAGTATTGTTAAATTCACAGAGGCCATTCTTTCTGCTTTTTGGCAGACAAATGGAGCATATCCCTCTTTTCCCACTGCAAAGGCTATATACATACGTAAAACTAATAAATTACTAAGAAAAGAATATCAGGCCTGAAGTTTTATATAATTCCCTTTAAGCCCCTTCACAGGAGGGCACCTGGGTGTCTCAATGGTTGAACATCTGCCTTCAGCTCAGGTTGTGATCCCAGGGTCCTGGGACCGAGTTCCGTGTCAGGCTCCCTGCTTCTCCCTCTGCCTGTGTCTCTACTCCTCTCTCTTGTGTCTCTGTGTCTCTTGTGAATAAATAAATAAAATATATATTTTTTTAATTTTAAAGAAGGACCTTCACAGGGCTGGAATTATTTAAAAGGTAAAAATACAATCCATAATCACTTTAGGAAGCCAGAAGAAGAAACACTGGAGAAGGACCCTAGCCACCTTGGTAAAAGAGTGTATGGTTATGTCCTTGATAACACTCCCCAAAAGGTGCTAGGATCTATACCCTGGCCTTCTAGGTTGGTAGATCCTACCAGGATAGCACTCGTTTCCAGCTGAGGAGATGCAAAGGCCTATGAGTTTCCCAAACCCTGCCCCCCAGTTCCTTCATGGCACAGTGGCTGACATTGTTACTGTGGCTCCGCACAAGAAGTAGCCCAGCCTCAGAACACATTGACTGAATGCCATGGAAAATACACAGCACATGGGCTAGTTCACATTTTCAGATGTCATTTCTGTTTCTTATTAATGTTCAAGATGCAGCTGAGCCCCACATTAGTCTCCAGGGTAGCAGAGGAGACCTGGACAGCAGGTCAGGAGGCATGGGCTCTAATTCTCCTTCAACCTTGAACCTGTCACGTGGTCACAATGGCCTTTAATCTCTGATTCTCAGCTGTTTAATCTGTGAAATATATATCTTAATGAATAAATAAATTTTATCATTTTGGTCCAGGTGGGTCCCAAAATTTTTCCAGTCATTAGAGCATATGGTGAAGAAAACTAAATTCTCAGTGTTGTTATCATCACTGCTATTCAGGAGCCAAAGTGAGGTGACAAATTTCATTAAGGACAGAGAGAAAATGTCACACGGACGACATTCTGTTATTCACTTGGATTCTGATGCAAGCCTATTTTAATACCCACATCACAATGGCCTGGTGGTATCACCTTCAAAGTAATAAAATGAATAACTGCTTGGTAAATGCCATTTGGTCATGGTGTGGTTAACCAGGAAATCAGGTCAAGGCAGGGCTTCTCAAACTTGGCGTTATTGATATTTTGGGCTAGATAGTTCTTTGTTGTGAAAGACTGTCCTGCATATTATAGAATGTTTAGCAGCATCTCTAGGCTCTACCCACTAGACATCATAGCACCTCCCCCGTAAGTTGTGACAATCAAAAAAGTCTCCAGATATTGCCAGATGTTGCCACGGGCAGGGGCAAAATCACCCTTGGTTGAGAACCACTGGGTTAAACCATTACTAAAAGTCCCAGTGTAGGGCAGACTAAACTTTACAAATTTGATATGCTGCAATTTAAGAATGTTAGTCCCAGAGCACCAGTGATATCTATTTAATTCGGGGACACCCCTCTAATCCTGGTCTAAAAATCTCCCTAGAAATAGCCCATTTAATCTCTAGTGTCATAGCACCTCACAGGTAATGGAACCTACTAGATTTCAAGCTTTTTTAGGGGAAATGAGCAGAATCATCTTTGTCTTTGTATTTCTTACCGTGCACAAAGTAAATGCTCAGTAAATGCATGTTGAAAAATGAGTGGTTCCCCCCAAACACCAGCAGAGTGTAGAATGAGGAGCTGCCATGCTCAGCCAGCCATTCTGCATGATTCTTATCCTACAGGAGGAAATGAAGCAAGTGTTTGCCAGTTGGAAGGGTAGAAGGAATCTTTGGGAGGGAGGCTGCCATTACCCTAGCTGAAGTGGAGCCAGGTTAAACCTCTTCTGGTTAAAAAAAAATGTCATGGAACATTTAATAACCAGCCTTAGTGCATCAGAGCCCAGGCTATGTACATCACCCGTGCTCCCCAAGAGCATATAAGAGTGAAAGATTCAATTACTTGAACTCTTCCATATTCCTAAATTGGCATCTATTTTGGCAGCATGGGATGTGGAAATCTCAGATGTGCATCTGACGTGTTAATCTCCCTTAAATGGTAGCCTCGCTGTTTTTCTAGTGTACTTAAAGAGTATGACTTTAGATTGCATTTGAAATGTCTCACTCAGTTGTCTTGACAACAGTATTTCCTCAAAATAAACAGAATCCACCAATATCTGTCGCTGGAGACATGAGTACTACACTGAGTTTGTTTGCATGCATGAGTATTCTTTGAACTAGCCTTGCAACTCAGGACAATGTTAAATCTAAATCTGAATTATGTCCGATTCATGATATTTGTAACCATTTACTTAATGTGAGATGTTTGCCTCTTACCTGGGTAGTTATTGTCATTTAGAAGGAAATCAACCCTATCCATCCAGTCCCATTGCCCACTTCACTGGGGGATATCTCCTTTTTAAAATAGATCAGTCTTACCAACAGATCCATTCATTGAGTTTGAATGGCGACTGCTTTGGAAACATCACACTGTATTAGGACCAGGCGAAAGGTTCTCTGTTGTGGTATCCTTTTGATTATATAACTAATTAATTGCCAACTGATGTTACAAAGATCTGAATTCTGAGATCAAAGCCAAGCCAATAGCAGTAGAATGGAAAGAGAACGCTTCTATCTCTGCATCTGAAACAAGGCCCAAAATTAGGATTCAAAGAGAAGTCCAACTGTTATTTCAAAAGACTGGTGTAATCAGCATGGATGATGAATACATACTTCTAGGGTTCCTGATTTTAGTCCTGTGTTACACATCCTATCTTTAAATGAAAAACTGAAACTAGTTAAAAATTTTTAATCTGGGATGAAAGAAGAAAGAGATTGAAAAGAATGAAGATGTGCTCCTTTTCTATCCACCTTCCCTCTGTCCATGTCTCCCCACTCCTCCATCTGAAAACACCCAGCAGAGCAATGTTGTGTACCCAGATTGAATTTAAGATTTTGAAAGAATGAACACAAACAGTTAGATGTATTTATTCTTGTTGGATTCTGATTTAAAGCCTGGTTTTGTCCTTAGGAGAAATAATTGGGGTCGGTAGCAGAAGAGTATAACATTTATTTCTTTGTTTACATTAGATTTTAGTACATATTCTTCCTACTTCTAGAAATAATTTTGAATTGCTAAATAATACAAATTAATACAGTGCATTTAAGAACTAGCCCTCCTCTAACACACACATGTTACCCAACTGTAAGAAGTTTAGTGTCTGACTATTGACAGTTGTCCTCTTTGGCAGAGCATACAATATTTGGTGTCCCACCAAGGAAGCTTAATAATGATATACTTCCTGTAGTGAATGGGTTTTGGAAGGAAATCAAAGGATACTCTGGAGCAGAAGAAGAGAAAGAGGAAAAAGTAGCAGGCACTGAAATGGTACCAAGAAAAACAATCTATCTCCTACTTTAAAAGGATTCCCAATTGATGGGCTTGGTCCCATCAGTTAGTCAGACCAGAACTGAGTGGTGAGCTCACTTACTGTGGACACATTGGAGAAAATGTCTCAATTCATACCCAGAGCTGCAACATCTGCTTTGAAGGAGAAGCAGTCTATAAATGCAGACGGCCCTTCCCCTGGTCAGCTGGGCTTCACTCGTGTGAAGACAGCAGCCCCAAACATGCTCCCTCCAACATGCCACCATTCTGAAAGTTGGATGCTGGATGCTGGGTGGAATGTGTCCCAGAAATGGGAGAACTCCCCAGTGCTTGAACTGCCATCACTATTTCCACTTGGCTTAGCAGCTGACACATTTGGTTAACCATTTTGTTAGCCTCTGGTTAACCACGCATGGTTTGAAAACCTTACAGGAGTGGGAAAGTGTCTATATATGACTTGACCCATATAAAAAACAACCCTACAGGATGCACTCCTTCCTTACCTGCCACATCAAATCCAGATTCTCTCCTGCTAGCTCATGGTGAAAAGAAGAAGCCACTTGATAATACCCTTTGGTGGTGAATTTATCTGGAAACAAGGGTGGAATGGACAATTCTCTGAAAAGGGGAATTGAGCTTGTTTTGGGTTTGAGACACTTTGACTCAATCTCATATTCACTTCTCTTTTATAATTATTCTTCCTTGTCCTTGTAAATTAATAAATACAAATATCGGAGCCCTGGGTAGAGCACCTTTTCCAGCTCCTAGAGCTGACTTCCTTCCCCTCTTTCTTTTTTTTTTTTTTCCTTCCCCTCTTTCTACTCTTCTATACGCCTTCTTCCCTTCCATCTGTCCTTTTGCTTCTTTCCTTCCTTCTTGGCTTTTCCTCCATGCTCTTTATTGTCCATGAGCTTTCTCCAGACAGACTGTCAGGTTGCATCGCAAGGAACATCAGGTTCAAATGGCTTCTCTGTTTACCCAAAAAATACAAAATCACTAATCCAAAGGGTTATATGCTCCCCAATGTTTATAGCAGCATTATCTACAATAGCCGAATTATGGAAGCAGCTCAAGTGTCCACCGATAGATGAATGGATAAAGAATTTGTGATTATATATATAATGGAATATTATTCAGCCACAAAAAGGAAGGAAATCTTGCCATTTGCAATGACATGGATGGAGCTAGAGAGTATAGTGCAAGTGGAATAAGTCAGAGAAAGGCAAATACCATATGATTTCACTCATATGTGGAATTTAAGAAACAAAACAAGAAAAGGAGGAAAAGAGAGAGAGAAAGAGAGAGAGAGAGACAAGCCAAGAAACAGACTCTTAACTATAGAGAGCAAGCTGATGGTTAAGGAGTTGGGGGGGAAGAGGAGGGTTAATATGTAATGGGAATCAAGGAGTGTACTTGTCTTGATGAACTGGAGTTGTTGAATCATTATATTTTAGACTTAAAACTAACACTGTATGTTAACTATACTGAAATTAAAAAAATTTTTAAAGAGCTTCTAACATCTATAATAAAAATAAATAAAATACAATTATCTTAAAGCAAAAATCCTTTCTCAGCACTGGCTTCTAAGCAGATTGACTTAACATTTCTTCACAGGAATTTTCTGTATCTCCAGAACATGGGGAGTGATCTCTGTTACCTACAGCAGAGGCTTACTATCTGCAAAGCGCTTTGCTCTCCCTAGAAGGAAGGTACTGACTTAGGGGCAAGCTACTATATATTGTCAGTCCCTGGTGAGCAGTTGCTTAAGAGAAACTTGGAGACAGAAATGAAATTGCTTGAGCAGAAAAGAAGACAGATAATGAAAATGATATTTTAAACTTGTTAGAAGATAAATTCTTAGGCCGTTTTCAATTAATAAATCCACCAGGAAGCTTTCTCTTTGGCATTTTTAGAATGGTACTCAGTTGTGACAATGTGATTTAAAGAGCTGGTTGCACATTCCCCACCCCAGCACCACCATTACTTGTGTTTAGGAAGTAAAATGGTAGATTTAAATCTCTGGTTCATTGAATTGTACACCAGGGAGACAATAGAAACAAAGAGATAAAAAGGTAGCTTTGCAAGGGCCTGTGATTCTACTCTCAAAAATGTGCAGACAGTCCAAGTATTCTGTGGGTCAGGCCTCCTGAAACAAAAAAGAAAAACTGCAGAGAAAACTCTAATAAAAGTAGAGAAGAGCATAGAATACTGGAAATTTTTCAATACCTGGTTATTAGCGGAATTTTAAAAAAACATGTGACAACTAACATGATTTGGATGCACATCAGCTCAGAAAGAAGTTGTTATTCACTTTTTTGGTTGGCAGTGCTCTGCACCATCATCTTCTCAGGCAAAATTCACAAACTCTCCTTAAGCTTAACTTTCTAAACACACACCAGTGACCAGATACTCCATGAATCATAAATGGCTTCTCTTGAAAATGCCTTAACCATAGACATGTGGTGGGGCGGGGGGGTGGGAGGGACAGCTGATGTTTTGTTGTGGCTTCCCAAGCCCTACTTTATTCTCCCTGGTGTGGTTTGCCTAAAACCCCAAAGATTGTGCTGTGAGAGCTTTTGGTAGTGATGATGTGTCTTCATTTCGAGTCTGACAGGTATCTCCTGGCCTTCTCTGCTCAGCGACACCAGGCAGCTCAGAGGTGGCATCAGGGATTCTTGATGTGCTCAGACCCCCGGGGGCTGTTTATAGATGCACTGTTGTATTGTCCAAAAAGAAGTTACACAAAACTTTAAAAATCAGAGTTTATCACTATCTCCCTCTTCCCCCTCCCTGTCCCCAGTTCCTCTCCCTCCTCTCCTCTTCCCATATCAGTATTAAGACACTTTAGGGAACTCAGGCAGAGGTCAGATCTAGAGGCAAAGGATACATGGAGAATAAGAAGGTACCATTACTGTTTTACCAAGTGGAAAGACAGCACCGGACACACGTAGAACATTCTAGATGGACTTGGATATAGATACCAAGAGGCGGGACACCTTATACTTCATACAATCTACTACCCATAATTAGAGAGAAATACCTAGAGACTTCTTCTATAATAAGTTTGTGGTCCTCTTGGCCAGACACCTTATGTCTCTAACAGAGACAGTAATGCGCATCTTGCCATCTTCCCACAACTGGGATGAAACTGGAGAATGACAACGTGGACAGCTCTCTTGGACAAGTCTCCTCAGGATCAGGCAGGGATGTGTTCAAGAAAGCCCTTTGAACCCCCTGAGGGCCTTTTAGTCAGACTTTCAGACTCAGCGGTCTGAATATCTGAATTATAATTACCGAGAGATGTCCTCTGGCAGCAGAGCAGGGATGAGGGGGACAGCACCCATTCAACACAGCTGTCCTCGGAAGGGCGGGGGGCAGGATCCCCTGGAGCACCCGACGATGGGGTGGAGAGTGGCTGCTCCACCTGAGTAGCACATTGCCAAGACCTGGACCTCCTGACTCAGGCATGACAGTGACATTGTTTCATTGTGTCATTTGGGTCACCGAGGACTGCCGTACATCAGAAAGGGTACAGTTTACGTAGCTAAAATTGACCACTGTCCATCTTGCTCGGGATGATAGGAATTGTCACCATAAGGAGAAATCTTTTCCGTTGCTTTTTATTGCACCACATTTTACCAAAGAATTAGGTCACCCCACTCAGGAAGGTCCTGGGATGCACATGTGGAGTGAAGCCTGCTTGCTATGGGAACTTGAACTCTGAATTCCCTGACTTCTGTGCAATTAAAACCCCAAACTTAATGTTGCATTAGCATGGATTTTCCATAGCAAGTTACAAATGCAAAGTTCTATGTTTCATATATATTTTTCTAACATATGTTACTGCCTATGTTTCTGATTAAAAGCTCGTCCAAAATAAAATAACAAAGGATTACTTTTTTTCCAATAGAACTTTCTTCTTCCATAAAAGCTGGAAATAAGCCCTCACCTAAAATTACCCAGGCTTGCAGGTGCTGGGTTTTTGGGGGTGAGTAGTGTTTGCTAGCAAGACAAAGGGCATTATTCTCCCCGCAACCACCACCAGAAGGTGTTCTTTCTGTGGAGAAAATTATAGGCCAGCGCTTCAAAGACATTCCATGGTTAGGCACCACTCCTGGAGACTTGCAGGCGGCAGGCAGGCAGGCAATCAACAAATATTTATTCTAAACCCACTGTGGATTCTGCACCTTTAAGATTGCCAGGGAAAACAGCCAGGAGGCTGTAATATCTGCTAGAGCCAAGTTAGTACCTAAGGTCGTCCCTTAATGCTTAAGGAGCTCAATGACCTGAAGGGAACAAGGAACCCTAAAACTATAAGGCACTATCTCCCTTAAGTATGGGGATATTGATAGAATAAGAAAATGAGACCCAAGAAAAGGCTTTTTAACTAAGGCTGATACTTAACAGGTGTCCCCACCCACTTTGCTTTTAGCTCCCCCTTAACAGTCAGCCAGCCCCCCATTCCTTGCATCCATCCATTCCATTCCAACCTCCATACACACACTGCTGCTACTACTACTACTACCACCACTATCATCACTATCACCTCTGCCCAGAAACCAAACCCAACTGGACTGATCAATTCATTGTATTTTTTTTTTTTTATGATCACTCTTTTCAAAATAGGCACACATGCCAAGATGTGTGGATACAAGGATGTTCATCTCAGTATTATTACAGAAGGGAAAAAAGGTAACCACAGACATGTCCACCAGTCGAGAATTGGAAATACAGGGAAAATCTAACACCTATTAGACGTGATGCTGAGACGTGAGGCAGGGATGCAGGGGACATGGACTGGTATGGTGCACATTGTGGCCCATGCAGAGGTGAATGGACAGGACTCTCATGCTCTTGCATGATGTTCTGCAATCTAGTTTCAGTGATGCAACTGAAAGTCACATCAGCTGTTTTGACGTGTGCATTACATAATGGTGCTTTACAAATTCACATGAAATTCCTACATCCTCTGTTATTCCACTAAGCTGCCTTTGGACAGTACTAGGGTTTTGTGTGTTTTGTTTTGTTTTGTTTTTGTGAACCAAGCATAAGATGTTACCCTGATCCCTGTCAATTTTCTCTTTTTAGACTCCTTGCTGCCGGTCTGCCAAAATCTTTCTTTTTGTATTTAATGCTCTCTACCAGCTTTGAATCGTACACAGTTGATAGCTATGGCTTCTGCATTTTCTCTTTAGTTTTAAGCCAACTAGAAGATGACAGAGTTGTAGGGAAAAGAGGGTGCCAATGTCTTGCAGAGGAGTCAAACTCCCTGAGGCATAGACTAAAAATCTGGCATTGACTTGCAGCCATTCTAGGGCGAAATATCTTTTTGGCCTTTATTATTCGCAATACAGTGCTTTACTTAAGGGGACGTCAAAGTGGCTGTTAGTAATTCTCAGACGAAGTCAAGAGTTTGTATTGCCCCCCTGTTAAAAAATGAGATTCTCATTCTGCTTTATTTTCAAAATAGTTTTAATTGACATACAGGTCATATAAAGTCTATAACCATGACATTGTAAAGTGTACATTTCAGGAGCATTTAGTACATTCAAAATGTTGTGTAACCATCACCTTCACCTAGCTCCAGAACATTCTTATAGCCCTAAAAGAAAATCCTGTACCCATTATGTAGTCACTCCTCATTCTCCCCTTTTCCCAGGCCCTGGCAAGCACTAATCTGTTTTCTGTCTCTGTAGATTTCTCTATTCTAGATATTTTGTTTAAATCTAATCATAGGAGATCTAATCTTTTGTGTCTGGCTTTTTTTTTCTTAAACATAATGGTTTTGAGATTCACCCATGCTGTAGCATGAATCAGTACTTCATTCCTTTTCATGGGTGATTAATATTCTATTGTGCTTTGCTATGAATTTTAAAAGTTGAAAGTAAAACATACATCTTAATGCTAAGAAAAATATTTTTTAATGTCTCACTTTGTTATTTTTCATTGGAAGCTGGTTTTACCACTCAGAAAACAACTGTACTCTGTTCCACTAATTATTCCATATATCCTTCTGGTGTATACATCTTCTTATCCCATTTTGTATCCCCGTTACCTAGAGGAGGCATTTGAAACTCAAAGTGACTGCCAGGGTGGTGGAGCCAGGCTTCTAAGCAAAGACTTCTCACTACTTCTCACTCCAAGTCTTCTGTTCTTCTTTTGAAATCCTCTGAAATAATGTCTTTCTTTATTCTAGACATTCATATAACTCTCTCCTCCTGTAAATTCCTACTTTTTAGGGCCTTCACCTCAGATTCTTTCTCTGATGAAATACGGAGCTCCAGATTCGGCCCTTATGTGTTAGGTAGATTAAGGCCACAGAGCCAAAGCGGTTTACTTCCCTAAATGATTAAAAGCTATCTTATAGCAGAATGGAAACCAGCTCCTGCTCTCAGAACATCAGCTTGTTCTGAAACTCACTAAAACATACAGCCTCCTAAAATGCTCACCATCCTGCTGAATTGTAAAAGGTAACTACTGAGTCAAAGAGATGAAGGGAAGTGGTATCTGAAATAAAATAATTCTGTAAATGCGCACTCATTAGCTTCTTCATTTAAAAAGAATTTTTCAAAGGCTCTCTCCTGCAGAACTGTAATTAATACATGATTTAGATATTGATAGGAAAAGGGCTGGCAGGGAAATTGCTAAGATTTCTCTCTGGGGCTTGTTTGGCTTTTTAACCACCACAGTTTAACGTATCACCTAGCACTTAGGTCTGCTTTTCCTCATTTTAGGAGTTATATCCACAAGTGGAAAATGGGAGAGTGAAATCAAACACCAAATCTTTTCCTTGTTTTTATTAAAACTGCTGACGTTCTACTTTTCTAAGGTACTATTCTTATTTGTGAGATGTTCTTGCATCATTTTCCAGGTTACTAGAGTATTGATTTATAATACAATTTATTTGTGTTTTTTTTTTCTAACTACGTTATGTCTAATATCTTCAGAGTTAATACTTTGTAATGGCAACATGACAAAGAATATGAATATTTTTACCTTCTAGACTTTAGGCATCTTGCCCTTCTGGATCATCTCTCCTTCCAGCTTGGTAGCCTTATTTGAAATTTATTTACCAAACCAAACCTAAACAGATGAGTACTTAAATTATGAAACCATCAGAGCTAAACAAACCAGAGTTACATTATGAAAGTTTTGAAAGAAACAGATTCTATTCTAAACGATTGAGCCAAGTATAATATAAGTTAATTATCTCAACGATGATCCTGAGATAAGTGTGGATTTTAAGATCCACTATTCTATCAGAGTTATACGATTATTTTCAATGGTCATCCGGAAGCCCAGATGTGAATCTGGGAATTAAAACTATTTCTAGGGGTACCTGAGTGGCTCAGTCAGTTGAGCGGCCAATGCTTGATTTCAGTTTGGGTAGGGATCTTGGGGTCCTATGATGGAGCCATCGGGCTCCATGCTCAGCTAGGAGTCTGCTTGGGGATTCTCTTTTTTTCTCTCACTGCCCCTCCCCATGTTAGCTTCTCTCTCTCTTTCTCTCTTTCTCTCTCTGAAATAAATCTTTAAAAAAAAAATGTATTTCAGGATGCTTGGATGGCTCAGTCAGTTAAGCATTTGCCTTCAGCTCAGGTCATGATTCCAGAGTCCTGGGATCAAGCCCCACATTGGCTGGGCAGGGAGTCTGCTTCCCCCTCTCCCTCTGCCCTTCTCCCAGTGTGTGTTCTTTCTCAAATAAAAATCTTAAGAAAAAAAAAAGGTATTTCTATCTTGGCAAAATAAAGCTCACAGTTTATATGACTGACCCATGGCACTGTGTGACAGGACTCTTTCTGCCCATCCAAGTTTGCCCATTCCAAGTTTGGGAAGCATTGGGGGGATCTGGCCGTATAATAGTCATAAAATTCAGTGGATAAATATCAGATTTTGTTTTTTCATATCAGGTTTTGGTTTTCGTTTTTTACTAATTCAGAGACTTAGAATCAGAAATCCTTGACACCTAGAGCAAGTCAGTAATCATTGACCCTGACCCTCTGGTGAAGGCATCCAGTCCCACACCATTGACCATTTAGACCATCCTGAAGCCTGTGTTGACCCTCTCACCTGATCATTTATGTCTAGGGAAGAGAAAGAAAGAAGAAATTACATTTCAAGCAATACCTTGGGGACGCCGCTGTTGGCAATTATCATGTATTCGAAAGTTAAGATGAATACGGATTTTGCCCAGTTTTTTCTATACACAGCCTCTTCCTCAGTGGTCAACTCAGCAACACTACATTTTGATGTTATCACATTCTTTTCTGGAACAAAACCCAACAGCCGTTTTTAATGAAAACCTTTCTCCAAAGAATGCTCCAACCTTGCCCACCCCCACCCAGCTGAATTTCAAATAATGTTTAATTCGCCTTGGCTTTCAGAGTCTGTAAAACATAAGCAATCGGCTGCGCTGAGGATGGAGGAGAAATGTTTTTACAGTTCCACAAATGTTTCTAATTGGCAAGAGCGAGTTGTTAATGGGAGATAAATTGCCTGCGGTGGGTGTGGGTGGGTGTGGCGTGTGCGTGTGTGCTCACGCAGGCCCACATGCACGTCGGGAGCGTGCATGCCTACCTGGGCCTCACCAGGTGCCCGAAGCCCCAGATGAAAGCGGGCGGAGCGGCGGGGTCGGTGGCTGGTTCCTCACCAGGACTCGGATCCCGGGCAGCAGGCCCACCTCTCTCCCATCGGGAACAGTGAACAAGGATCTTGTAAAATACACAGAACGAAGGAAAATGACCCTCTTTGACTGAAACCAGCTGTGTCGGGCTTCTCGCTGTCTCTCCTGATTTGCTCTCTCAAGTAAATGGATGTGGTAAAGGATGATAGAGAGTAAACAGAATCATTCTTTTTCTTTCTTGCAGCCACACCTCAGTGAGAGCCCCAGTTTTCATAGCTGAAAAATATATGTTTATTTGCTCATTAATTTTCCTCTCTCTCCCTTGCCTTTTCTTGGCATTGGGTAGAATGTTATTTAAAACAAGACACAGTTCGGCTTCAGAAAGAAAAATCATTCTGCAAAATACAGCTTGGACTCATTTAATGGTCATTCATCATCCCTGAAAAGAGTGGGGTACAAATATCTACATTTGGTATATTTTAATGATTTACAGTGCAATGATTCGTGTTGGCACCAGGATACAGGGAAGCAGTAGGCTCTTTAGGGCTTTGAGAAGGGCCCCAATAATCACCTCTTGGCACTGCTTTCCTGCAAAGAGGACACTAACTGGTGCTCCAACCCCAAGGAGTGGACTCAACCCCAAGGCCTGAGGTGCTCTGAGAGGTGCTTGAAAGCCTTCCTTTCCTCGCTGGAGTGTGTGTGTTTTCTCTCCAGGGCTTTGAAAAAGCTTTGGTTTTATGTGTCTCCCATTTCTTTCAGGTAGTGGGCAAATAATGATGTGCCCAGCACATAGTAGACGCTCCATCAGTATTTGTTGGGGGAATAAATAGTTAAAGGGAATGTTATAAGCCTTACTAGTATTATTGTCTTGGCGTGAAATATGCAAGAATAGACTTGAGGCAACCAAGTAATTTCCCTTAACAGGACAAGCTAATTATTTGAGAGATGAAGATCTGGTGCAGAGTGTTTATTTGTCAGGCTCCATTGGCTCCTAATTAAAGGTGGCCATTGGCTCCTAATTAAAGGTGGGAAAGTTGTTTGTAGCATTGAAGGGATAACACAGTGACCCACGACCAAACAGCTTTTCAATTTTCCATACCCACTTTTTCAGGGAAAACGTGTCAAGAGAAAGTTAATGCAGATTCCTTTTGTTTCTTTACATTTTCTTATTTCTGTTATCAGTTTTGGGAAGGCAGGCAGGGTATGGAGCAGGAAGCTCTTTTGACAGTGCATTTGTAGCCTGTCTGCCTCCATGACTTCTGTAATCTTTTCTAGTGACTTTGGTTGACCCCCAGACAGTACCTGCAGTGGTCCAAGTTGAAGATGCTGCATCCTCGGGAACCTCAGAAGATTCTTTTATTTATTCATTCATTCATCTGGACATTCATTTCAAAAATATGAATCTAGTGCCCACGATGTACCAGGCTCTGTGCTAAAGCTCTGAATTTAACAGTGAGCAAAATCCAACAATCCAACCATAACCTGCTCTCATGAAGCTTATGGTCTGGGATGGTTGCTGGATATGAATTGAATAATCATACTAAAAATCATAACTAAAAAACTGAATTAAATAGAGGAATATGGCCTTACTGGGACCATGTAATAACAGGAATTGATTTTGACCAGGAGACCAAGGAGAATTTTACTAAGGAGGAGCCAAGAGCTAAAAGCTATAAAATGTCTGAAGAGGGGTGCCTGGGTATCTCAGTAGGTGAGCGTTCCACTCTTGGTTTCAGTTCAGGTGGTGATCTCATGGGTCATGGGATTAAGCCCCGCATGGGACTCTGGGCTGGGCCCAGAGTCTGCTTGAAGATTCTCTCCTTTTGCCCCTCCCCCCAATCTCTCTCTCTTTCTCTCGCAAATTAATAATTAAATCCTTTTATAAAAAATAAAAATAAAATGACTGAAGAAAGGGAAAGAGCATTTCAGGCAAGAAGACTGTCAAATGCAAAGGCCTGTGGGGCCTGCGTCAGAAGAGCAAGGGCTGATGGGAAGGCAGGGCCATACCCTTCAGTGTCTGTGCCTACACCATATCGTCTTCTGTACATTAGAAAGACAAAAGGGTCATAAACCCAAGGGTTAGGAAGTGGGGACAAGAAGAAGGGACACGTGTTATCAGATTGGGGGGCACAGTGGGAGGGAGAAATACAAGTATCCATTCTTCACAAATGTAACAAGGGAAGTGATCATGGTAAGCCCATGGTCTTTTGCTGCACTGGAGCTTTCTGGAAATTCTTACCATTCATCCTTCTGTCTGCCAAGTTTCAGAAAGAGTGTATCTAGATCTTCATTGTGTGCTGAGTCACCATGCACTGGACCATGCAGCAATGGCATCTTGTCATTTTTATCATATACCTATCTCTTCTTTCTGCCTTTCTTTTGATGATAAGGAGGTGGCATAACATAGTTTATAACTGTTTTTGGCAAGTGTGCATGGTGTGCCTTCCAGCACCTTCTTTCTTGTTTTAGAGAACAGGCTCTAGAGGTAGCATGCCTTTACATTTCTCCAGTGATGTGAGCTTGGACAGGTGGCTTAGCCTCTCCTTTAGCCCTTGTAGGATTGTTCTAAGGATTAGGTGAGTTAATACTTGTAAAACATAGAATGAGGAGTGGCATGCAGTGAGTGCATGCAGTAATGCCAGACATTGTTATTAGCTACTTTTACTCATACAGAAAAGTGTGGAAGAAATATTGTTAAGGAAAACAAAGGCAAGCTACTTGGGACTGGGGCACAGAGGGAAAAGGGTAGGCAGGTGGGTTTTACTCTTTCACCTCATTTTCTTGTAGTAGTTGATTTTTTTTTTGTACTACATAGCTGTGTTTTTATAATAATGAAACTACGAAGAATAGTTTATCAATACTACCCAATTTCTAAAAAAAAAAAAAAAAAACCCAGTGATTCAGTATAATTTCATAATTTTCTTCACCCTTAAGTTTGGAGATGTCATTTGGAAACTTTTCTTGGCATAAAGAAACATACAGCCGAAGTCCAGCAATTCATTTTATTTGTTTACTTCTTTTGCTTAGGTTATATTCAAATTAGAATTCTTCAGTTATATGCTGTTACTATCCCACAGAGGTGAAATTATTCTACTTGTTTTTCCACCTCCACATATGCATATAGAGAGTTGTCTGGAATGCCATTCACCCACCAAATATAAACAGTGCATTTGGTTCATTGGTTGTTGACTTTATTGTACTTTCAAGCATTGCTTTTTTTTTTTTGTAATTAGAATTTTGATAAAAATAATGAAATCATTTCTAAAAATTGAAGTTGAGGAGTATGAGTTCACCTTTATGTTTAGTAATAAACGCAGTCAATACTGAGCGTCTAATCTTTCTCAGGGATTCAGGAAGCTTAACTTCTTCACGATTAATATGATGAAGGTCAGTCAGTAGCTGATACTCATGAAAGAGGAAGCAAGTAGGCTTAGTGGTCACTGAATCTGGATGTAGGAAATCTTTTCAATGATTATCTAATGTTAAGATAAAGTCTGTCACATACTCCACTGCCTTTTATTTTTCTTTTACAAGTGGAGGTTCCTTGTGTTTAACTAAAGATTTTGATGAATTCAGTTGGCATTTATCAGCAGCTTACTCTGAACAGTCGAGAATCGTTAAAATTGGGGGCTGGAGATTAGTTGATTTGACCCACATTTAAATACAACTCTTCCTTTTCACAGTGATGGCACACCACTATCATTAATTAGATAAGAACACAAATCAGGAGAGAACTTTCAGTCCCCTAGCAAATATTTCACAAAGCCAGGGTGAGCTTGCCAACCAGACTATCATCATTGCAGAAAATACGTTTCCAAGGAATAACTGTATTATACAGTACTTAGCACATTGTGCCCCTCAGGATAGGATGATAATTGCCTGTGTACAAGAAAAGGCAATTTTGAAGAAACTGTGACTAAGCTGATTACCAACTGATTCTTTAAATCGGGGCCAGCAAACCATGGCCCGTGGGCCAAATCTGGCCCATGGCCTAATTTTGTACAGCGCATAGCTAAAAAAAGGTTTTTGCATTTTTAAATGATGAAAAATCAAAAAGTAGAATAGCATCTCGTGTCATGTGAAAATTATATGGAATTCAAACTTCCTGTCCCTGAGTAAAGTTGTATTAGAACACAGCATGCTCACTCATTTACTTACCATCTATGGCTGTTTTTGCACTAGAAGGGCAGAACCGAGTGGTTGTGATAGAGACCATAAGGCACGCAGTGGTAAAAATATTTGCTATCTGACTCTTTATAGAAAAGGTTTACTGATCCCTGCTTTAGATTCAGGTATAAGTTATTCATGTGCATGTCCATTTGCTTGTTAATGGATAATGCTTTTGTGTTAGAGATATGCCTGGTGATGTGGCCATCAATGAAGCTGTAGAATTCAATACTCCGAATCTTTCCACATTCCTCACTTCCTTCCCCAAATCGGAAGAATGTTATTGTGTGAGAAGAATTAGGTCATCAGGACTATGAGAAATTTTATGGCAACAAATAGAGAAGACCTACTAACTGACTCCAAAAGTTCTAGATCATGAATCTAATTTGAAGCCCTAAAATAACATCAGTACTATTCCTGTATTCTGAAATTTGAAGTTATTTCCTTTTTGCCTTTGAGAAGTCTTTTGAGAGGAATAAATCTTTTATTCTTGTGACCCTTACAAAACACAGTGTCATATCAAATAAGCCCTCTGTTCAGTGACATTATTGTATTGAATGATTTTATTTACTTTATCCTTATATTCAGCTGCCAATGGGATATGATGAATATTCGATACTTGGAAATTAGTAGGATATACCCTTTAGTAGACTGCCTACATCTTAACAGGGTATCCTGTTCATCTGCTGTGACAGTTGAATTAACATTTCCAGCCAACATTGACCCTCCTAGCCGCTAAAATATATATGAGAATTTGAAATTAACATAAAAGTCATACTGCCAACCAATAAAAAATCATTGACAGGAGTACCATAACATAGAATTGAAACTATGAGTCATTTTGATTCAAAATCCCTATTCTGTACACGACTGACCTCAGTTGTCCCCTCTTGTTTTGTTCTGTTTCAGAGGTTGAAGGCCGCGTTGACTCATCACCCTGCCGCCATGTCAAATGGGAATATGAACACCATGGGACACATGATGGAAATGATGGGCTCCCGGCAGGACCAGACGCCACACCATCACATGCACTCACACCCGCATCAGCACCAGACACTGCCAGCCCATCACCCGTACCCACACCAGCACCAGCACCCAGCACACCATCCTCACCCTCAGCCCCATCACCAGCAGAACCACCCACATCATCACTCCCACTCCCACCTTCACGCGCACCCTGCACATCACCAGACCTCGCCACACCCACCCCTGCACTCCGGCAACCAAGCACAGGTAGACCCTTTTATGATCTCTTACCCCCTTGTTGTTATCAGCGCAGGCTTGAATGTGGGGCTCATTGGCAGCAACCTGGTGTGACAAGCTTGGGTGTTCTGAGCTCTGTTCTTTCTTAGGAAATGATGGTAACCTGTAAGACCCTCCCAGATCCTCATTTCTAGAAGTAAATATCAGGTCTACTCTCTGAGGGCAAATGTAAACTTCAAGTTCTCCAAAATCTGGTTGTTTGCAGAGTGTGACAAAGGTAACTCTAAAAAAAGTAATAGCGATGGGAGATCAGGAAGACTTGGAGCATGTGAAGAAAGATGTGAATAAAAAAATGAGAAAAATAAATGAATTCTAGCCATGATTTTAACTTCAGTGCTTTGTAACAGAGACTCAGTTTTGGCACCTGTAAAATGGAAGTTAAATACAACGGACAGTCTTCTGACTAACACTAAATGTTAAAAATCTAAAAAATAACAGTTCCAGGCAGACAAAGAAGCTTGGTAATGGATGATAGGGCATAAGGTGCTGTATAAATGATGAACAGAGGTGACTCATGCCACCTAATGTGAAGTGCGTTGGAGGCAGCAGTCAGAGAGCCAAGCTCTGTAGATGATTGGTTCTAGAGAAAGGCCAGATCCCAGGGGTGGAGAGTCACCAGAAGTGGCTAGAAAGAAAGCCAGCATTTAGACTCAACTGAAAGAGGGTTGGGGGACCAGGCAGACGTTATGTCACCCAGCCCAAGAAGAGAGGCGGGTCCATGTGCCCAAGTACGTTTTAGTAAGTGGATGAAGAACATGTCTAGGGGCATGGCTAGCCCAAGACACTTTGGATCTTGAAGCAGGATGACCTTTGTCAGTCCCCTCCACCCATCCCACACTGCCAGGTTCCAACCAGTTGGGTCAGAGTGGTGTTGGTAGCCTGGAATCTCCAAATAACACTTATTCACCGTCTCCTCCATCCTCTGCCTCTGAACTTCACACTAGGCAGTTTGGAGCTTTAGAACCCTCTCCTCTAACACACACCAGAACACCAGACTTGGATGGCCATCAACAAGATGGGTTGTTCACAAGCAACTCTCTGATCTATTATCTCTCTCTTACCTATTCAATAGATAAGCTTATTCATTAGGTCAGCTTACTTTTGCAAAGGTAGTCAGAGGAGTTCTACATAGTGAGTAAGAAAAAATCTGTAATTCTTTTCCCACCTTACTTGCTGTGTGACTGTGGTCAGTCAGCTAAACTCCCTAACCTCAGTGGTCCCATCTGCAAAATGTGGTAATAATAGATGAAATTCATAGACTTCTAGGAGTATTAAGACAATGTCTGGAAAGCCCTTGGCACAGGTATCAATGCATGTTAACCATGATTAATTCCAAACTGAAGTAATATGATAGATGTCTAGCAAGTTGTTCAGCAATAAAATGCCGACCAAAGCACTTATTAGTCAAATGCCTTAGTAGGACATGGAGACAGTTAGAAGGGACAAAGAAAACTAGAAGTGCAAAGATAGGCAAATAAATTCACATTTGTACTTATTTTTTTAAGGAAAAGGATAGCATCAAGCTTTGGTTTCCTTGTCGGCAAGTTACTTCACAGACAAGTATAACCGTTAGTTGAATGTAAAAACCATTCATTAGCTAATTACCAATTAGCCAATTGCCCGCCATTTCAAGTCAGTAAGTGGCCAACTGTATATGCAATTAGTTAATTGCTATTATAATTAGCTGCACAAACAGTTGCTTTTTAATCCCATACTAAAGAGAAAGAGTACAGGTTGCTCTTGTTAACATTTGAACAAGATCATTTAGACAATACTCAAAATGCCACCCTTAAATTATATGAACTTGGCTGATTACTGAGATCTTGTCATATTGCTTAAGCATACAATGATTAGAGCATTAGGAACAGAAGTTTATTGAGGTCCTCCTGACTGTGAGATTCTAATATGACTTCCAATAAATTTGCCTTTATGAACTAACAACTCATTATTTTTTATCAAAAGTTTCAGAGCATCTATGCCAAAAGAATTCTATTTTTAAAATAAAAATAAGTAACAGTAATTACCAGGGATGTATATTCTGGTCTTAGAGTTGCATTTGCAATTCCTCCTGCCTTCTTAGGGATTCTCTTGCATGTAAGGATGTGATTCTAGAGTCCTGGCATCACTCCTCAGTCACTAGGAATTTCTCTTAGCCAAACTGCGCTTTCAACCCTGAACCAAGCCTGAGCCTGAAGCCACCACATAACTTAACCCCTCGGGTAAAGGCACAGGAGAAGTGTCAGAGATAAAGGTTGGTGGGAGAACGTTGTATCAACTGAGAGGTCTTGGGGATGGAGGTTCAAAACCCAGTTTTGCCTCCTTGAGAGTCTTGTTTGCGGCTGACAGTTAGACAACACAAATTGCCTAAAAGAAATGGTACAGGCAAAAATGGCCAAGTTAGCAAGTTCCTTCCTAATGCTTTGCTTTGAGGTAGCTAGCTCAGCAGCCAGCATCTGAAATGGCAAGTGCTAACCCTTTGCTAGTAACAAGGCTCGCATTTTCACCAGCCACTCTGGTGAATAAGAACTTCAACACTAAATTTATTTTGTTGTTTCTCTGTGATTGGGAGGAAAGGAATCACTAATAAGCACTTTTAGAAAATGTCTCCGGTTTAAATAAAAATCACTGAGATGCAATCTACTTCAGGCCTGAGCCTGATTTCTTCTACAGTGAGTCATAGAAGCTTTGATAGAATTCGGTATTAAAATATATCGCTTTCAGTCCACTGATGTCAACCAGTAGCGATTATTAGTACAATTACAGTCACTCTGATGGATTTCAATCAGATTCAGAATCTGGTAGCAAAGGTTGCTGTGCTTTCTTTTAAACACTTTTTTTTTTTTTTTGCCTGTTATTTCTATAGGTTAAATGTCTCTTGTAAAACAACTTTATAGATATTGCAGCCATAAGCCTGAGTGACTGAGAAATGAGAAGGAAAAAGAACACCCTTTATTGAGGATGAAGAAAGGAGTGCAGTGCTTTAGGGAAAACATTAGGTGTCCAGACACATAAAGAGTCAGTCGTGAAAGTTTCACTCAATGCTGTATGTCTGCCTTATGAAGGGAAATAAAGCTGTATGGGCAGGAGTCTCCAAAACTTCAGGTACCACTGAGCCTCTTGCAGTTCTTAGAGGGAATCTATAAGTATAGTAAAAATTTTTAATAAAGTGCTTTGCCACTCCTAGGGTTTCCTTACAATATATGTGGTGCTTCCTAGCCCTCTCTCCCTGTAACACAGACAAGGTGTATTACAGGGCTCAGGGCTACTCTGGGCATCCATCGTGTAGGCCCCACTTCCAGCCATCTGGAAAGGCCTGGCTCCGGCTCAGCTCCAAGGGGCAGGTGGACCCATCTGGAATGTGCCAGTCCAGCTAGGCCCTTCGCTTTAAGAACTCTGAAATGGTGAAAATAGGATTGTAGCTGCTTTCTGGGCTTCCCAGGGTTCTTTCGGCAGGAGTCGCAGGGGTGATGATGTTCCACAGGTGTGTTCTAGGAACACGGCTTTGACACCAGGAGAATGAAAGCTCACAACCTGCCCAGAAGGAGTTTTCAGCAGAGGACAGAAGACTCATCAGTATTGTGACAATAACCCTGGTCTCTCTGCTTTCACCTGTAGCCCTGCGCTGGCACGTTAAACCTTTAAAACACACCTTAAATAAAACATGTTTAACATCTGAAGGAGATGTTAAACATGTTTCCTCAGCTGTGGTTCAGCCCAAATGGCTGTCAGGGAAAAAATCTATTTGACTCTGTTTCGCGAATCATTTCTACGTCTTGCCAAAATATCACCGAAGATAGTTCAGCGATGCCTTTCATGAGCACGATTTCACTAGTTACTTGTTCTTAGAAAACAAGTTTGATGAGAGCCACCAGCTCTCTGTACTTTGTGTTCCAATACCAGCTTGGGTTTCTTCTCTCACCCAGCATGTTCCTTCTCTGTCCCTGACCCCCTTCCCTCCCATGCCCAGCAGGTCTCACCAGCGACGCAACAGATGCAGCCAACCCAGACAATACAGCCGCCCCAGCCCACAGGGGGGCGCCGGCGAAGGGTGGTGGACGAAGATCCCGACGAGAGGCGGAGGAAATTTCTGGAACGGAACCGGGCAGCTGCCACCCGCTGCAGACAGAAGAGGAAGGTCTGGGTGATGTCACTGGAAAAGAAAGCAGAAGAACTCACCCAGACAAACATGCAGCTTCAGGTGCAGGCCACTGTCTCTTTCCTCGGGACTCAAAAAGCCCTGTGTACAGTTGGCATTTCCTGCCCCCGGCAGGCACTTGTTGACCTAAGCAGTAATACCACACGAAGCCCACAGAGCAACTGCAGGCCTACTCCTCAAGCTTTGGTTAACTCTGGGACACTTTACAAAACAAAATGACCATTCAGTTTTAAATCAATCTGCCTGCAAAGCTCTGAGGAGAGAGAAGCTGCCCAGCTGAGTTGTATAGGGCTGACAGCATAGGCTTTGGTCAGATGAGGTTCACACTCTCCTTCAGCCATTAATTGTGTTGAACCCCCAGGCCCTCAGTGTCCTCATCTATAAAATGGGAGTAATAACCTCATAGAGTCGTTGGGAGTAATAAGTGAACTAATGTCTCCAAAGCAGTTTTCCCGGTACCTAACACATAATAAATCTTCAACCGAAAGGCAGTTCTTTGTATTCACCAGGGAGGGGGTTGCTTTGACTTCCACTGGGTGACCGCTGTTTTTGTTTAATGGAGGAAAAGAACATTCATGGTTGTTATTTTGCTCTATAGGAAAAGACATGTTCCCGTCTCATTTTCTAACTCAACAAGATTTGAATCTTGCAAGATTTTTCCTTTTCGTGGGTGGCTCAGCGGGGGACATTTCCTAACAAGGCCACTTCTGGGAGCGTTTGAGAGAAGGGGAGGAAAGTGTAGTACCCAGGGCTCCTCCTGCGGACCTTGTGTGGTACAAATGATGCGTTCAGGGCATCTGTTCTCACACGAAAAGGAATGCCCTCTCCACCAGCAGAAAAAGCAACTAAATAATTATATGCAGGGATAGCTTTAAGAGTTGGGGATTACGGCCTCGTGCTTCTAGAAGCAGAGAGAATGGCTGAAAAGTGGAAGGAACAGGGGAAAGATTGCCCCAAATGGGGAGGATCTGTTCCTCAATAGTTTTTGTAGGTCACCTTCACCTTTCCCCACCTGGTTCTCTGTGTCTTTAGAAAGGAACAGTAGAGGTGCCAAGCTTCCAAAGCTTTTGCATATTCAGTGCATTCAATGGAAATGGCCTTGGGCAGCAAATGTGTACACGAAAATATATAAAGAAAGCTTGGGTTATACATGGACTGCATATAGATGCTTACATTTTCCACTAAATTTATCATCCTTTGTGTGATAGACATGAGAAAGACAATGGGAAACATATATAGCAGATATGGGAAATAGAGTAGTAATTCTTCCCAGTGGCTTATATGTGTATGAAGGTGGGGGCTGTGTCTTATCTTATTGCCCTTTCCCCCTACTCTACTCCCTAACCCTGTTTCTAGTATAGTGTCAAGCTAACATGCTGAGTTCCTGAGTGTCTATACTCAGTATCTGCTTGTTGAGTAAATGAATGAGTTCCCCATCTCTGGAGTGTCCAAGAACTGGCTGCCTGACTACTTGGCAAGGATGTGATTGAAGGGAGTCAAGCCACAGTGGGATGGCGGGACTCTTAACACCTTGAAAGTCATAGCAACTTGAAAATCTGTAGTTCTAAAATCCTGGCAGCCACAGTGGTATGTGAGAAGCTTTTAGGTAGAAGATGGTAAGCACTTTTAACATTCATAGTCATCATGTTTTTATTTTTGTGTATATTGAAAAATGTAATTAGAACATCAGACCTTCAATTTCACAGATACTCTTGGTAAGGATGAGGCTAAATTATTAAATAATGAGTTAATTTGTGCAAACATGTTAAGTCAATAAAAACTCTGGTACATGTGGATCCAGCAAATATTACAGCCACTGGCTCTGCAATGACTGCCGTGTGGGAATCTCTGGAATTTGCTACCAGTTGTGAGGTTTGCAAGAGGACCATGAAAATGGGCAGGATTTTTCAATCTTGGCACTATTGGTTTTGGGCCTTGATAATTCTCTGTTGTATCCTATTCTTAGTAGATATTTAGTAGTATCATTGACCTCTACCTCCTAGGTATGAGTAGCACCCCCTGTCTCACCACCAGGTTGTAACAACCAAAACGTCTCCACACATTGTGATTATACCCTGTGGGGGCAAAATCAGACTAGTGATTGAGAACCACTGTCTTAGATGAAGGAGCCATGAGTAGCCAGCTGGCACATATCAGATGCCAACAAATGTTTAAATCAGTTTTAACTGAAATGAGTCCTTGCAGAATTATATCAGCATATTGACTATGGTCCTAGAGCTTAAAAACAAGGAGAGATCACAGCAGAGATCCAGGGAAAGTGAAGATGCTGGTCTCCCTGGAGTCAGATGTTTTCATGACTTGGCATATGCCTGTATCTTATTGCTTTTACAAAACACATAAGATAAATTTACCCTTTACAAGGCCCTAATCCATTAATTTTTACCATTCTTTAGGACCATAGATGACAAAGGAAAAAAAGATACTAGAGTTCTAGCTCCCCAAAACCAGGGGGTTGGAAAGTTTTATTTGGGCCAGTCAACAGGCACCAATATTTTTGGTTGTTAAAGCAGTGCCCAAGGAAGGGACAGTCTCCGAGAAGACTGAATTCTTTGTGTTTTCCAACCACTGCTTTGCTTCAGAGGGACAGAAACCACAGCCGTTCCATGTTTTCTGGGATGCTGAGTGCTCCACATCATGCCTTGTGATGCTGGAGAGGATATGCAGATTCTGCTACCTTTGAATGACCCTTTCCCTCTTACTGGACCTTTGTCAAAAGAAAAAGGTGTCTCTCTTGAGGCTAGTCCAGTGAGCCAAATTTTAAGTAAACAGAAATGGAAGGTGCTAAGCAAACAAACTCTAGCCAAACGGAATATCCAAGGTCTGGATGGCCAGCTGCCACTTTTGAGTTGTTTTTCAGCATAGAACCTTTTAGCTGGGCTGCAGAGTTTCAGATTGGAAAAAAATCAGACCTAAGAAAACAAAATCAAACTCCCAGACTTCATTTCCTTGTCTCACAACAAATCTAAACCCAAGAGGTCAACACAGGTATAGGAATTGAGGCAAATATCAGAAACCACCCAGTCTGACGTTTCGTAGAGGGAAAAACTGAGGGTCAAGGGGACAAAAGGAGTCTTCCCAAAAGTCACACAACCAGCAAGTATTAGGATGAGGACTCAAGCAAGTCTCCTCTTGACCCAAACCACTGCTGTATGATCTTTCATTGTAGACAATTCTTCAACTAAAGGAATCCACGTTCTTTTCTCTGACAGACTAGCTAAGATCAGCTCTGAATTTATCAACTACTGATGGGGTGCTCGGTGGATTGTTTGTGTGCAGTAGATGATATGGAAATCATCTGGTCGCCCGTGGAAATAATTGCTTTTCTTTTTTAGTGCAAAGACACATGGCCTAAGTCGCTGCTAAAATTTTAGACACATGAGCCCAGGTTTGGGACTTGGCAAGAGAATAGGCCAGATGGGAACTGTTGCCTTACAAATTGAGAGTCCTTTGTTTTAGAATGAACTAAACCTGGCCTCGGCTAATCTACAAAAAAGAAAAAATAAGTGTGTGGGGGTATGTGTGTGTGTGGGTGTGTGTGTGGGTGGGTGCTATATTGTAGGGCCCATTTTGATAATTATTTTTTTGGCACAGACTACTGCTTGCATCAGAAAGCATTCTGGGTTTATCATATTAACAGAATGACATCCCCAAAGCCAAAAACTGCAAATGTAGCTATTAGGAACTTCTTGGAGTACTTGTTTAAAATATGTTATTATGGTATTGAATGTCTGTATAGGGGCACTACTTCACCCCCTAGACAACCTTATGGGTTAAAGAATGGATTAATACAACGGCGTCTAGCCTCTGACAGTCCCTGTCTAAATGGCTAACTGCTTTAGAGTAGCAAACCCAAACTCAGTTCAAAAACTGAAAAAATGAAGGGCGGATTTCAACAGGATAATTAATACTGATTATTAATACTTTGCTTTTGTAAAGTACTTTTATATGAAGACCTAGAACGATTATTATAACCCATGCAGGGGAGTAAAAAAAATTGGTGATTTGCCTCAATTCATAAAGCAAGGTAATTCAGAGTAAGAAAGTGCCTCCGGAAGGCCTGGTTTTTATTTCCCTCCTAGAGCTGCGGGCAACATTTTATTTCTTCCATGCATTTTGAAACATTTGCTATCTGGTTGTTCTCTCCCAAAATGAATTCAAGGTGATTCTACTTATGTTCCCTCGAAAAGCATTTTTATTTTAAATATAGTCTAGCATCTCCTAGGTCAGTTAGCATGGAGACTTGAAGATGGTGATTATGCGTGTGCACGGCACATGATCTACTCTGCTTTCTCTAGGTCAGCGATTCTCAACCTTTCTTAATCCAAAGTCTCCCTAATGGGATCTGATGAAGGCTCTACAGACTCTCTCAACAATATGGACACATACATGGACATGAGGATTTGTGCTAAACTGAGACTGTAGCTATAGCTTTGGAATCTGCCCTGATAAGATTCGGAAGCACGGGCAGTGCCAGAACTGGCCCCCTCAGGAAATACAAGACTTGAAATATAGGCATAGTTGAGAATACTAAAGGTAGTCGACTAATGAATAAAAAATAAAGATCGACTCTTTCATTAGATTATTAGGTGGTTAGCTTTCTCACTAGAAGGCAAAACAGAAACACTCAAAGAGTAACCACCATTTTGGGGGCAGGAATTGGAGAACTCCTCTGACCATCTTGTCACCATTACTTCAGTGTGGCAGTTTGGGAGGCCAGACAGTATTATTCTGAAACCCCTGTTGAGAGCTCCTTTTCCTGCTGGAAGTTGCCCTGGGATTTTCTGTTGCTTCTGTGGCCAAAAGACTTTGATTTCATCCTTAACAGCATCGGAATTACGTGTGTATGATCCAAACAAGAGGCTGATTGTTCTTCTTTATGGAGAATATTGATTGGCATTGGTTTTCCAACCATAACTCAACTAACATAATTACTAATGCATTACTTTAAGAAATATGTCCATATTCACATCTATCTTTAAAGGATCAGTTACCACGGTAGTCTTCAGGTTCCTACACTTGTACAGACCATCCTACTCCCAGGTTCTCGGTTCCTATACTGACAATGTATTGCTTTATTAATAAAGAGCTTTGCTATCTCTAGACCAAAAGTGCCCCTTGAGTTATCAATTTTGTTTGGGCCTTTGGTTAAAGGCCGAGACACTATATATGCCGTTCATAGCGGTGATCCGTGCTGTTCTGTTGTAGCCTCTCATGGAAGCAAAAGGTGTACTGTGAAACAATTTGGGGTGTGCCAAGTATTGCAGGCAGTTAGCAACTTGCGATTGTAGAAGCCCAAAGAACGGAATTCAAAGTGTTTTTTTAAGGAAGGGGCAATGAACACTTTGTGCCTGGGAGATTGAACACTGCCTAGAGAAGGTGGGACGGAGCAGAATGTAGTTGGGGAGGAACAGAGAATAAAATCAACCTCTCCAAGAGGGCCACCGGGTGGGAATTTTTTTTTCTCCCCTTCTAGAAGTGTAAGAAAGCAAGAGAATCTTATTTGGTTTTGTTTTAAATATTTTCCTTATTTGTTGTTTCCTAGGTCACAGAAGAAAAATTGTGGGAGGATATCGTAAAAATTGGAGCTTGACTCCATTTTCTAAGAACGATTGTCTGCATTATCTGCAGCTGAGAGTTTCTCCTTAGAGTGCAGGTGTCTTGGCAGTTGTGGGGTTAGAAAAGTGCTGTATCTAGAATCCAGTTGCAAATAATGACATTTCATTTTGTTTTCTTTTTCTCTATTTTCATTTTGTGTTTGTTTGTTTGTTTTGTTTTTAACCAGGGGTTGCCTTCTATTTAACAGTCTAACTTTCTTTTACACATGCCATTTTTAAGCAAAGGGAATCTGGGAAAAGCAAGGACGGCTGTCTGAATTTAAATGGGCATTAAAATCAAAGAGGAAAGAATTAGTATTTAAGGCTAAAATAAGTTGTCCTATAAATAAAGGTTGCACTGACCCCAGAATTGACAAGGGTCAGTTTTGGCTTTCATAAGGCCCCATACCAGTCATACTCCTTTGGAGGTGGGAGATGCAGTTCACTCTCCTGAATGTTTGCAGATTAAGAGCAATTAAGTGATTTATTTGTCATTAATGCTAATTTCCCAGACAGGCATTTTTATTTTGTAAAATTTGGAGAAAGGTTTTTGTAGATAAGATTCTTACTATTTTGTTACTTATGTTACTCAACATTTTATTATCTATAATATAGTTTGCAAATAAATTTGGAAAAGGGAGGTATTCCTTAAAACAAGTCGCAAAAAAAATATTTTAATTACTTTTAGAATCCCAAACTTACTTTTTTAGGTGGTAAATGCATGCCTGAAAAGCCAAGTTCATATTGAAAGTGTAGATACAACTTAATGACAGCAATGTTAAAACACCCTTTTCTGTGTGCATGTTTTTTTTAAAGTCTCCCACATGTGGAGTACAATGCCTGGCAGCCACAAATGAACATTGGCCAAAAAGAGGGTATTATTTATCACAACTATAAAATGGCTTATTTGAGATAGTGCTGTGTTTACAGTTTACTTTTATCAAGTGGAAGCACCTTAGAACCAACCACCTATTCTACATTTATATTTACAGACAGTAGTGCCAAGCACATTATTCTACAAAGCTATGAATCGGTCTTTGTGAATTACTACATAAAGTGGAGATTTGAGGCACAAGAAACACACACACACACACACACACACACACACACACACGGAATCCACAATACCCTGATATTGATGCCAGAAAGAATTCATAGGCTTAAATGAGCCAAACTAGTTAATGAACCAATCAAACTAATTTAATCGTGGCCAAAGCTTCATTGCCCCTCACATTTCTGGGCTGACCTCATCCTACCAGTAGAGGATCAACATTTGTTCCACGTGTTCCACGTTCACTTTTTCATCACATTGAGTGTCAACCTGAGCTTATCAGACAGTGTGAAGATGATTATTATGAATAGCTAAATTCAGTGATTGCTCAGTATGTGCCAGGCAATATTCCTGATGTTTTACATCTGTTGCCTCATTCCGTCCTCACAACTCCAAGAACTTTATTCTGGTTTTATCCCCAATTATAAACAAGGTCACTGAAGCTCAGCTGGCTTACGTTTCCTGCCTAGAGTCACCCAGGTTGTGTAGAGTGGAGATTCCCACCCAAGTAACATGTCCCAGAGTCCACCACCTGAAGGGTATGCTCTGGACTTTTAATAGGATTCAGCTCTTGAATTTAAATTGGGTATTTTCAAAAAGTCCCAGGTAAAGGTGAGGAGCAAATTAAAGGCAAGCTACACATTTTCAAGTGAATCCCATTAAATATTATTCTTAATGTCATTCAGACACAACAGAAAAGTTTGCCAATATCATCGTTGAAGGTGCATGGGGACTTGTATTCTCTGGTCTTTTCAACATGGCTTTGATATGTCTCTTTCCAGAATGAAGTGTCCATGTTGAAAAATGAGGTGGCACAGCTGAAACAGCTGTTGTTAACGCATAAAGACTGTCCAATAACAGCCATGCAGAAAGAATCCCAAGGATATCTAAGTAAGTCATTGACTTTTTCTCTTTTCTTAGTGTCCAATTTTTTTGCCATTAATTTCGCATTGGATTTTATTGAAAGAGCAAAAGTAAAGTGTAGATTGCACACCCGGGCAGATATCATACTAGAAGTCTTCAGTGGCTGCCAGACTATTGCACTGGGGGATCCCTCTTTTCTGGCCCTATCACCATGCCCACCACCTCCCAAAAATTTCTGGCTAGCCTTTCCCTGGCATTTCACATTATAAACTCCTACCGAATTCCAATTATGCAGCCAGTAGGAAAATAGCTTGCGGGAGCCCAACTACCAGTGGGCTAGCAGTCTTCCAGAGAAATAAATGGGCTGGGGTAGAGGCATTAGGTGAATCACATGCAATGCCTTAAGTTATGCTGCCTGTTATTCACTGGGCTGAAAAGCTAGTGACCTTGTCTTAGTTTTCCAAGAAGTAAAGTGAACCCCTTCCTCTAGACCCCAATTTCTGCATCTGGAACGTCAATAAGTTAAATGCTAGTTGAGTGGGGGATGGTGGGAGGAGCAGGGATTCATGGCTGAAGGTCAATTTATTTTCAAATAATTTTTTAGATTGAGCAACACAGATTCTCCCACCACATGTGAGTATTTTTCCACATTTGATATATGGATGGCTATGTGAAGATACAAAAATGGGGAAGTTCACATATCAAGACTCAAACACATGAAATCAGTTTTGCTGGTCTAGAAAGCATGGCTTTGCTTGTAGCTAATAAAGTGGGAAGGCATAGCTTTTGACTACAGTTTAAAATAAAGTTTTGAAATTAACGTCCAGGAGCAAATGTGTGAAACTCTTCTATTTCTAGTAAACACGTAGTAATATTTTCCTGAGTAGCCCACAGGTCCACCCAAGAAGAGCTATATTGGTATGTGTGTGTGTGTGCTTTTTCCTAGGTCCGGAGAGCAGTCCTCCTGCCAGCCCCGTCCCAGCTTGCTCTCAGCAGCAGGTCATCCAACATAATACCATCACCACTTCCTCCGCAGTGAGCGAGGTGGTGGGAAGCTCCACCCTCAGTCAGCTTACCACTCACCGAACAGACCTGAATCCCATCCTTTAAAATCCACTGGTGGGTCAGACCTTGCCTCCAAGAAGAGCTGTCGCATATCATGCGTCCTTCTTTTAAGGGCATTTTTAGAATTAACTCAGACCTGGAAGACTCCTCAGCCCTTCAGAGACTGGCTTTCATTTTTATAGTTATTATGGAAATGTTGTCTTTTATACTTAGTTATATAAGAAAAAAAGGGAGTTATGCAATTAATTAATCTATCAGCTTGGGAAATGCTTTGGTGCTTTTCTCCAATTTTCTGGTACCAGTTAACTTGTTTATAAACTGAACTCTTTCTGTATATAGAAACGGTTTCATTCTTATCAGTCCAACCCTTTGCCTGAAACATTGAATCTTGTTAAACCGCAGCTTTTAGCCAAAATGAGGCATACCTAGATGTCACGTAAACGGATGCAAGGTAACTGGGTGGTGAGTCTGGCGACATCATAACACATATTGAATTTGCGCTGTGATGTCGCTAGAGTTCCAGATAAACACAGAGCCTATTCCATATTTTCTTCTCTTCCTATAAAAAATTATAAGATCCGTTGATGTCCAAATAAAACCACCGAGCATCTCGCCACCTCTCTTCCTCTTCTTGGTCCACTTCCTCGAATTATCCTCTAATTTCCTCCAATCTTCCTTTCCATTTCCACTTTTTCCTGGGCTCCCTGTGTACTCTTCATTTTTACTTTCTGCTGACTTATACCCCCCACCCTGCCCCTTAGCATCGCAGGTAAAGAAGAAAGTAATTCCTAAAGGGAAAAAAAAGCAAATCTCAAAAATATGGATCTAGCCATCGCTTCCCTTGCCCATGATCCACAGCTGGATTCATTCAGCTCTTGCTTTTTACAAAAATGGTAAGCAGGAGATGTTTAACGCGCCTGATTTAATGCTTTTAATAATCAGAGCAAATAAAAGGTGGCTTAGCCATAGGTGAAGCACTGTTGAATGCCAGCTGTGGAGACACCAGGGAAGGGAGCCTTATAAGCCTCGATTGTGAAGGTCCAAATTATGATGCGGGCTATAACATCACACCCTCAAATTACAACTGGTTTTATATGGCCTGTCTATAAGGTTGAAAATCCATATACTATATAATAATTCAGAAGGGCTCTCTATTCACTACACAGATCACATTGTTCCATCATCAGCTGCTAATAGACTAAGATTTATTACTATTTTTTTTCTTAAGCCTATGGAACTGCCTTTGCCGTTATGGTGGGTGAAAGTGGACACACCACTGGAGGAACAAAGAAAGAAAGAAAACCTAACGTTTCCAGAGGGGTGCTTTCAGCCCTCCCAGAACAGCCAAAGCCTTCTTTGGCTGCTGAAAAAATCCCATGGATGTGGCTTCTCCACTCTTCTGAATAATTCTGATTTATATTTTCAGCAACTTTCATCGACTTGCCCATTTTAGAAAGCAGAGAGTCCCAAACCACGGTTGTGCCTCCTTGAAACAAGCCATTCGACTGTGCTAATGTTTTAATATCACATCTCACAAGTAACGGGGCTAATGTTTTCCTCCAGCAGTCTAGACAGGTGCTGGTGTTTCATCTCCATTTGAATGCTTGATTGACCTCCTAACACAGTGTGTGTGTGTATGTGTGTGTGTTCGCGCACGCGCGCGTTCATGGGATTTAGAATAATAGTATTTTACAAAAGGTGTAGCTTTTATAAGAGTTCAGAAAAGGGAAAGATGTGATGTGTGTGGGTGTGTGTCTATTTGTTTATCTCTCACTATAGCATAAGAATCTATTTTGGAGAAAAAAGACAATACGAGGGTCGTGAAGCATGATTTTTATAACTAGTTTCAGTTTTATCTAATAACTTGCTTTTTAAATCAGTATTTATCAACAATTTTTTTTATGTATGCAGTGCTTTCAAAAGAAAGTTTCGAGTGTCCAGGGAAACTCATGACTGGATATGTGGTCTAAACATCAACACAAAAGCAAAAACAAAACAGGAAAACAAACCCACACACACACACGCAAAAAAAAAAAACCCAAAAAACAAAACAAAACAAAAAAAAACAAAAAAGAAAAAAAAGAGAGAAAAAAAGAAAAATGCAAATGAAAAGAATTTTCTATTATATTTTAGACAAACATATCTTTTTTTAAGTATTTTAAATACTGAATTCATAGTTATTTTGTTTTGCATCCCAGCAGTAACAGCTAAATGGTTGAACCTAACTGGCTTCCTAAGAAATATTTAAGGTATATCTGTATACTGATATTAAGTTTAATTTTTTCAAAACTCCTTTCTAGGACCATGTATGTGTCTCTCTAAAAAAGATGAAAAGCTCATTGAACTGTTTGCTCGGGTTTTAAATTTTTACATCTTTATTTTATTTTTTGCTTTAAGTAAACAAAAACTTTTCTTTCTTTCCTGCATGCATAGCACTTAATCAAATGGATTTTTAAAAAAATCCACTGGTAATATCAGAATGTCCAGGGAGTGGGCTGTCACTAAAATTATGGTTTACTTTACTTCTGTTCCACCTCTTGATTGAATATTTAGTTGTTAAACTGAAAGCCTCTGTAGTGAAGAACTTGCCTGAGTTTTCTTAATTCAGCAACTTGACAGTTTGACTGATGTGCATTATATAGAGCTCAATTATGTCTGTTTTTTATGCTAAGTAGGCAAACCAACCACACACACACACACACACACACGTTAGCAAACGGCCCTCAATGTATAATTAGAATAAACTGTCTTCTTGTTATACTTAGAGCCTTTAGGTATATTCATTAGCAGTGTGGAAATACAGTAAAATGGAAGACGCCAGCTCATTGTCAGAGCATCTTGAAACCCTGAACAGAAAGGCTCATTGGTCAAATCCAACACTCGGCTTATCAGTATTAAGTACTTCACTGGAAGGTCCAGCCTTCACCAGCCTGCCTGAAAATCCCTCCGTGCCCTACATTTTTTTGCCAATCTGGGAAAACATCTTTTTTCTGCCCCATTCTCCTCTCCCACTCAATTAATGGGTCATCCACCTAGATCTTCATGAATCCATTGTAATGACCTTCGGAGCACACCCATCCTGAGGAGGGAAGGCCCCTGCAACCCCTGCAACACTGCCCCTCCTCATTCATGCATGTTTTTTTTTTTTTTTTTTAATTGGCAGCATCTGCCTTTCAAGTCACTGCCAGCCTACCTGGAAATTTCTACATCGCTTTCCCCTCACCGTATGTGATGGGACTTGACAGCTTAGATAAGTAGACCTGATGGCATTTTCCCACCAGGCGATCCTAAATTGAGGCGTCCACTTCGTAATTATTCCTCCTTAGGACATTTCCTAACATTTGATGCCAGGACAGGTAGAGAGAAATCCTAGCCGGATGATCGTCCTCATGTTAAAGCCTGTGTGAAGCTGATTTTTGTCCCTTTCCACCCCCACTCATCCCTCTCCTACCTCCACGTCAGTGTGAGCGAGTCCCAGTGTTCACGCGGCCTGTGGGAGATGGCAATTTGTGTGGTGTCGTTGCATGAACTGTGATAATTAGGGTGACTTACTTGGGGCAAAAGCCCTTTGGAGCCCATCCGGTCAAAGAAATCAAATACAGCGCATGTTCTGAATAGAGGGGCACCGATGGTGGATGTTCAGGTGGTTTTGTTGCCTGTTAGTAAATTCTAGTGTGTCAGTTGAGTTTGCCATTAAAATCTGAAGCCAGCTGCGGTGAAAGACCAGCCTTGGGCTGGGGTGTTGTAAGCATCAGTAACTGCTATAAAACTAGCCATCCAGTTAGGATAGAATGTGCTTCTTTCTGGTTAATAAAAACCATCTAAGAAAATATATATGTATGTATGTGTGTATACAGTGGAATTCAAGGACCAAAGCAAAAATTTGAACAGGAATCTATTAATTTAGAATTTTATAAGATATTTATTAATAAATGTTATTTTAAAACATTCCATTTGAACAGTATTCTTCTGTAGGATCTACTTGTTTTTAAAGTATTAGTTCATAATAAACTACTCTAGTTGTGTATATCTTCATTTTTCAGGGTTTCAAATGGCTATTCTCCATCATTTGGTGGAAGTGTTTTGCCTAGATCTCTGTGCATAGAAATTTCAAGGATTTTTTATTGCTCTGTGAGTTATTTTTTAATCTGTGTTCTGAACAGTTTTTTAAAAACTTTTATTTCTTCTTCTTCTTTTTTTAATTTTTAAAAAGTAAGCTCTTTTCCCTTAGGAAGCAGAGTTCAGCTAAAGGGAATCGGTAACTATAACTGGAACAGCTTTCTTGTCCAAGTGTAGAAACAACTTCATCTCTGCTTCTCCCTGCCCCACCCCAATTTCCTAGAATGCCTTGCACTATTCAGCTTCCTTAGTGCTCGTTTTGTCCGTCCCAAACAATGTGCAGTAGCTTGAAGCCATTCAAGTTCCATTATGCAGCATATCTGAGAAGGAAAAGGAAACAACCCATTTAAATTTGAATAAAACTGTGCCTCTGTGAACAGTAGCAATGTAGAGTCTCTCTTCTGCTTTTAAAATAATTTATATTTTAAAATTGCACTTTAGCTTTTTCGACCCCTTTCTGTTTCTCCTGTTCTCTCTCAAAAGTCCCTCCCTGTCCTCAAACTTGCCTCCTGCTCTCCTCTTTCCACCTCCCCACCCTCCCTCTAAGGCTCTGAGCTGCATCATTTACAAATACTTTACAGAATATTTGCACCAGGTACATGTGCGTGTGTTCCTTAGTATCCTAGCAAAGCCATGTTCCTCACATCAGCCTAGATTAAGCCTGCTACGAGAATACCAAGGAGAAGAGCCAGTTTGTACTCTTTAGCCCTTTATTCATAGCATGTTTTTTTTTTTAATGTTATATTATGCAACAGATGTGAGGCAGCAGCTAAGCTACACTTAAGAGTTTTCTATCTCATCCTCCAAACCAAAGTGTCCTGAATGAGCCAGGAGACTTACTCTTTTGTGCACCATGGTGCATGTGGACTGGTGTCCCAGCCGTGGTCTCTCTGAGGCTGCTGAAGTAACAGTGGCCCCGTCTATTTCATTCCTAGGTCTCAAAAATACAATGTTGCCTTGTGACATAATTAGGGACAGCACCTCTCTTTTACAGTGATAATCTGAGAAAGGACAAGAAGGCACTGAAGCAATAAACCTACTCGTAAAATTCAATACCAAAACAAAGAAATGAAAAACAGAAAACAAAACAAAAACCCTAGCTCATCATGTTGTGAAAAAATGAAAAAGTGTATGTCCACTCAAAATATTTTACTATTTCTTGGGGAGTTTTTCAGTGATGTAATGCTTATAGCCAAATTGCTTAAAGAGTGTTTATATATTTTTTTCCTTATAAATTGTCTATTTTTTGAAAAAAAAGAAACTATTTACCACAAGTTGAAGAGGGGGGTAAGGCCAAATTGCCAGCATTTGTTAAAAGATTAATATTCTTAAGTGGCACTCTGATACATTTCCAAGCTTATCATCAGAGGGGAATCAGTAACGATCCGCTATTGTATTTCGACCAACTTCTAATATGTAGCTCATTAGAAGCCAGGATTTAGAAAGCTCTTCTTAAGCCATTTAGGATTTCTTACATTGAGTTTCATATTATAGAACTTTCTAGGATTAAAAAAAAAAAACAGAATCATTTTAGCCTCAGGACTGAGAATGTGGAACCTGAACAAATTAGCTTTAAGTATATCATTAAAATCTTATGCACAATAAGCTCATTAGATTCTAGTTGGCTCCTTTAGAATACCAATGCCATAGGCCGGAGATAATGGAAGTTATCAGCAGTGCTGCAGTGGAGGGGGTTTCAGAGAAGGGACCCTTCCCAACCAGCCAGCCAGTAGAAGAGGAGACCTACTCACCCTCTTTCCTTCTATGTTCTGCTAAATCACACCTGCCTCATAGAGAGAGGAGTTCTGCCTTTGAGGTTTGTCTTAGAGAAATGATAAGCTTGAAATGTTCTCCCTGGCGGGGACATGGGGTTTGGGATCTTCTGAAAAGGCCCAGAAAAATGGCTCCGTTCAAACACAGTGTTCTAGGACAATTGGAATATAAATATTGTCCAAAAATAGAACCTAAAAAGTTTAGCACTGTACAAAGTAAGTGCTAACTAAGAAAGTCCCAAAAAAAGGTGCTGTCACTTTAAGTTCTGGACTGGGGGGGTTGTTTGTAATTGTAAACTGCAAAGCATTTATGTTTGTCTGTCTATTTGTAAAGCAACCACCTTCCTTACTGGAAGGAGAAAAAAAAATTGGGGGTACATACATGTAAATACTTGCTGCAGCATTTAATATGTTCAATTTTATGTTAAGCTTTTTGTTGCATCGTGAACACATTTATTGTTACCAATGGACAATGAGTTCATTAAGACTGTTCAACGAGGTCAGATTTTTACATCTCTTTCGAGCAAGAAGAGACAAGATTTTGTGCATTTGTACAAATGTTAATAATATCACTGCAATTCCAATATAATAAAGCACTCAAATGCAAATAATACATGTAACTTTTGTATGATGAAATTCGGGTTTGGGGATAATGGTATCTATCCTGCACATGGTCTCATTCATGCCTTGTAAACGAAGGCTTGCTTTTCCAGGGTCATGATGATCTAGGGACAGAAGGAGGTGGGATTTTCTCCTTCCTAGACCACCACTATGCTCCCACTGCCTCTTCCATCCAACATCCCAACTAAGGCCACCAGCCTAACACAATCACAGCGAGTAGGCCAACTAAACTTCACCTTGGGGTCAACAGATTTTAGCAGTCCAGAAAAACAGCCAGCATAAATTCACGTTCAAGATGTCCAGGAGCCAAGCATCACATGCTGGCCACTGAGGCAATCAAATCCTGGATTTCTTTGCTTGACTTACAGAAAAGTCCTAAGGATAGTCTTAGCCCTATTGAGTGTGCACTCTTCAAGGTATCCTCCTCCCTTCCATCCCCTTCTACCTTCTTTCCCTCCATCCATTTCATTAATGTTTTCATCATGCTTCTCTTTCTCCTACATTTAATGTCTGATCCATCAGTGTGGCCAGAATCCAACCACCATTGATCGCTGGCTTTACTATTACAGCTCTGTCCAAATTACCAGCATCTCTCACCTATTATTGGATACTCTCCTAACTGGCAGCCAGAGGGAACTTTTGAAAAGGGAAGACAGATCATGTCCCTCCACTGCTCAAAACCCTCTAAGGACTTCTCTCCTCGTTCAAAGCAAAAGCCTGCTTTCCGTGCCAATAGCCTTCTCGCAGAGATGGTGAACGTTCCTAAAACCCGCCAGACTTTCTGCGAGAAGTGTGGCAAGCAACCCCACAAAGTGACACAGTACAAGAAAGGCAAAGATTCTCTTTATGCCCAGGGAAAGCAGCGTTATGACAGGAAGCAGAGTGGCTATGGTGGGCAGACTGAGCCATTTTTTCCAGAAAAAGGCTAAAACTACAAAGAACATTGTGCTGAGGCTTGAATGCGTTGAGCCCAACTGCAGATCTAAGAGAACTCTGGCTATTAAGAGGTGCAAGCAGTTTGAACTAGGAGGAGATAAGAAGAGAAAGGGCCAAGTGATCCAGTTCTAAGCTTCATGTTTTGTTATGAAGACAATAAAATCTTGACGTTATGTCCACTTCAAAAAAAAAAAAAAAAAAAAGCAAAGCCAATTCCTTACTACCAAGTTCTGGAAAGGCCTCCATGTCCTGCCCCTCATTAATTCCGTGAGCTTATCTATCATTATCTTTCCCCCTCACACCTCTCCAGCTCCACTGATATCCTTGAGGTTCCTTGAGCCACCCAACTGAGAGCCTTTTCACATGCCCTTCGTTCCCTCTACCCAGAATATTCTTCTCTCAAATGTCTTCCTCACATCCTCACCTGCCTCCCAACTAGTTAAGCCTTTCCTGACCATCCTCTATAAGATTATGCCACCTTCACTCTTCCCCTCACCTGCCTTGTACAGACTTTATTTTCTATAGCATTTACCAACATCTAACATAATTTTTATTTAGTTGTAATTTTTTATTGTCTGTCTCCTCTAAGCGGAATGTGAGCCCCACAAGAGCAAGGGTTGGTTTGCTATTCATTCACCTTGGTCACCCAAGGTCTAGAACAGCCAGACATAATGGGCACACAATAAATATTTGGGGAATGGATAATCTTCTGTTTCCTGTCTTCCTTCTTGATCTCAGAACACTCTGACCCAACCACCTGGTCCTATGGCCACAACAGTCATATTTTAAAATTAAGTACCAGGATGTGTCATCTGACACATAGCCTGACAGGATATTTGAAATTGGGACAGAAACAACAATTTGGGTGGAGAGGATGACTGCTGTTCTAATGGCAATCCCATCTGTTACATTTACATTTGGACCACTCACTACACTCATAGTTCCCATGAGAGTCTTTCTAATGCCCATCCCACACTCATTTGCAATTTCAAAGCCATTACTATTGGTTAAAAAAAATTGTTATGATCCCACATTTATACTTTGAAGATAGACAGCTCTAATCTCCATTCTATGTTTCATCCCTTTGTCTCTGGAGCTTCATAATGTCCTTTTATCTTATACTCGCTATTGTGGTTGGTTATTGGTTGGTTGCTGGATCAGATTTTAATTTTGCATTACATATTTTCTTATCTAACAAAAACAGTGTTTTATCAAGACAACTTGCCTTGTGGTTTGGAACCTAAGTATCTTCACCATGAGATCATAAAACTCTGGAGCACTATGAGCCACCTTTTCAAAGCAATTGAAAACAAGACACTTTGTGAGATCTGTTCCCATGGCAGTAATGGCTGATTTTATCAAAAACAACCATGAAAATTAGGCCTCAAAAGAGAAAAAAATATATCAGTTTTAAAAATCTAGAGTCTGGGTTTAGACTTGCACACTTAAGAAGCTACTTCTTTTGGCCACTATAGATGGTTTTTCAGAATGGCTGAAAGGATGGGTACATTATCACATCTAAAAAAAATAGTAGCTAGTAGACCTAGAAAATCAATAATAATAATGAAAATGATTGTATTTAAACCTGAAAATTAATTCATAAATTTTTCAGTGATCACTAAGTTTCATCTTTTATATTGTCAAGTACTATGTCCTTCTTTATATCATATTTCCTTGTACCAACTGGGGGCTGAATCATAGCATTGTCAGCAATCTTCCATAAATCAAAAGAGACACAATGGGCTACAAAGGGTCCCCTATAAGTCACTTGCACTTTCTCAGAAAAAGAGCTGCCTACATGTTTTTAAAAATGAATAAAAAGGGAAGATTCTACATTCACAACACATTTCTAATTTCTTAATATTACAGCAAGAAAATTGTCCTGAATATCTAAGTGTGATATTTAGTATTTATACAGGTTAAGTCCATGATCTACCATCACTGCATTTGCGTTATCTTAAATGAGCACTCTTCTACTTAAGTTGGCTTACTGACAATGATGAGTCTCAGAGTGCCTGTGCTTAAAGAAAGAGAAACTCTTCCAAGGAGGCTTGAGTGAAGGTGGGTTTCTTACAAGGATGTAAGAGGCCACTCATAGAGCCCAGCCAGGCAGTGTAACAACTATCCAAAACAACTCTGGAAAGTCATTAAATAGCTCATCTCTCTGGCTTGTCCATTGCTCAGGGCTTATTGTTCCTCATTCTGTTCTCTCTCTGCTCTCTTTCTCTCACTCCCTTTCTCTCCTCTTTCTCTGCAAACTGGTTTTTATACTCACTCAAGTGTTCCTGCATGGGCCCATCATTTCTGCTCCAAAATGACAGCCTCAGCCTCCAGCATATCTTTGGTCTTCTAGTTCAAACATCCAACGTCAACTTGGTCTCTGTCTTTCTATTCCGATTTCTCAGGAGAGAGAATCTCGTTGACCATATGGGGTCAGGCATTTAATCCTAGGACAATCAACTGTGTCTAGGGGAGCAGGGCTACATGCATTGAAAGCTCCTACTTCTAGGGGCAGAACTGGATTTCCAAAAAGACGGTGAAGAGAAAATGCCTGAAATAGTTGTGATGTCTAAGACTACTTCTAGAAATCTAGTCATTTACCCTTAAAACATACCAAGAGGAAAAAGTACAGTGAGCAGATGAACTCGAAGCTGGGCATAGAGCAGATGTTAACAAATGTTTATTGAATGAATAAATGGTTAATGAGTTGTTATTTTATTGAAAGCTTGGAATTGAAACAAAATTCATTAAAGATTAAATAAAAGTAATTTTATAAAATTAAGAAATTTTCTGGATATTATGGCTCAGTTTGTAGGCCATACTTCCAGAATATAAAAACTAACCATTAAAAAGAGTGAGAAAGATTTTAGTTTGTCCTGTTTACCAGGACTTCCCATTCTCTTGCTTTGAGCTGACTGATCACACATATACTCTCCAAGAAAGATCACTGATATATATATAGATGATAGATAGATAGATAGATAGATAGATAGATAGATAGATAGATGATAGATAGATATAGAGAGATAGATGATGTAGATAGGTAGATAGATGATGATAGATGAATTATAGATAGATAGATAGGTACTTATAATCTCCAAAGCTGATTCCAGTGTATTTGTGTCTGTAAGGATGTCACCATAATGTCTCCAAGGTGAGGTTAAGAAACACTCTTGTCTTAAAACTCCCACCAGATATTATAATAGCTGATGAAGCCTTTGTGACAAGGAAACAGGGCAGTTTTTTATCAATAAGGCTTCAATAAAAGCAATGAGAATTTCTATAAAGAAGACTAGAACAAAGCTTAAAAGACTATAACAACCTAGAATAAGAATTAATAGTTCTTCATTTTAATACCAAATTGCCACTGATTTCCTATATGACCTTAAACAAACACAGATTTCTGTTCCTTGTCTCTTTTGTCAGTGTAAACACACATGGAGTGAAGTGGAAATTATTCCTATGGTGCCTATCTACAGAACTCAGCCAAATACCACTACCACACCTTTCTCTGGAAATTTCTCTTCCCCACTCTATCATCTGACTCCTCCAGGAGATTCCATGGTCCAGCCCTCTGGCCATAGCTTCTTAGTCCAGTACTCTGCCCTGAACTCCCAATGGAAGAGTGAGCCCCAGCAACTGAATAACCTAGGAGACCTAGAAAGTCAGAGTCTCTCTCTCTCTCTCTCTCTCATTGCTTGGAATGAAAAAGATGCAAAACTTAGGAGCTAGCAGGATCCATGTTTCCTCCAGGTAAGGGAACCCAGTAGAGCAGGAGAGAGAAATAAAGCCAAAACAGCAGAAACAGAAGCAAGAGGCAGAAAGAGAGCTTTGGAAATGGTCATATCCTATTGAGATAGTTTTTAATGGCTCACTGCAACCACGACTCTCCTCCTAGCATGGTTTTACTGTAAGATAGCCTAAGGACCATCTGATAAATTTCTTTTGACTTCCAGTGGCTGAAACAAATAAGGGTTTATTTTTCTTACATAATAGGAAATCTAGAGATAGGACTCTTGGCACTGATCTGGAAATGAAATGATGTCAACCCAGCAGCTCTACAGTAGTCTTGACCTCTCCTTCATGCCTTTCACCCTCTGGTTGCAAGATGGCTATTGAAGCTCTAGAGCACACCCAATCAAGGAAGAAAGAAGGCAGAATGATCAATACCAGGCACACTCCCTGTTGTCCTTTTTTATTTGGAAAACGAAAACTATCCCAGAACTACTGCTGCCCCCGGTCAACTCAATTATGTTTCACTGGCCAGTATTAGGTCATCTGGCCACTCTTAGCTTAGCAATAGTAGGAAATAGGATTGTCATGCTCGCTTAGACCCAAGCTTCTCAACTAGTGTGCTGGGTTGCATAAGGCCTCTGGGTTACAGTTAAGCAACATAAAAGGGATCTCCTCATTTCCTGGTGTAGCAGCGCCCTATGGCTGGTTGTCTCTGGCTACAAGCATGGTCTTCCAGAACATCTTGCAGCTTAACCTGAGAAGACCTCTGCCCAATAGTGTACCCTGTAGTCCCTTTAGTGGTGAGTCTAGGGAGCACTATCTGGCACTTGGTGACAAGACGGTAAGCCTCGCCACGGAGGTATGCACTGGAGCAACTGGCTACAGAGTCCGCAGTGGTAGGGTTGGTGATCTGAGGGCTGCTGGAGAGGTTTGTATAGCAGGTGTTCAAGGAGACTGCACAGCCACAGATCATTAGGGGTTGGGAATCAGGGAAGTCAAATAGGGGCTTCTGTAGGACCAACTCTGGTTGACTACCCCTAATTTCAGCCTTCTTCTTCCTATATTAGAAACTTCTATCCATGTGCAGTTGATACACTATTTTAGTACATCCAACCTACCTGAGGCCAAGTGTGGTTTGAGAAGGCAACATGTTATATTACAATATTTTCCAGTTCACAAAGTGCTTTCACACAGTCCCATTCACATGTTCTGCAACTTACAGCTTCGTCATGATTTTTAGATCCTTGATATGAAAAGTTTGGATTTATAACACATTCACATTATTACACAAAACTTTAATACTGTATTTGTCAAAACAATGTTAGACTCAAAAAAGTCATTTCAACTATTACAAACCTTGAATTGTTATAAATACAGTTCTAGGTTTTTTTTTTTTTAGTCACCAATTTGTACGAGCAAAATTGTGATGACTTTCATTAATTTGAAGGGACTGTAAAAAAAAAAAAGCTAGAAAAGAGATTATCATTTCAACCCTAAAACCCTAAAAATCTGATTATTAAAATTAAGGTTTGTAGAAGCCAGCTTGAGTTTCTCATTTAAAAAAAATTAGAAAATATTTTATTTTGACATTTTATCCAAATTTAATAATTCATATCTTTCTAAATATTTTATTTTTCTTATAATTATATAATATGAAGAGCATGTAATAGATTCGTTTTTGCCAAGCCCCATACTGATGCCTCCAAATCCCCTCCAGGTTAGCACAGAGCACAGAATGCAAATTTAATCATTTTCCATGTGTCAAGTCATGAAAAATGTTTGGAAGCACTGGCTGAGACCCGTCATCCATCCCCAAAGGGGGACATGCCACCATCCTAAATGCACAGAGGTCTTTTTTTGCAAAGAAGATGGTGAATGAATGGCAGCTGGGCAACCCAACAGCATCTGCCACAATGGGTTCTAAGTTTCCACTGTATTCATTTCAGGACATTGAGTAATTGTGTGCTTATTTCCTTAGCTCTCATTTAAAGGTATGCTAAGACTTGGCCCCCAGTACAAAGTAATTAAGTGAAGCATCTCCACGCACAGCTCCTTTCTCCAGATGTCTTGCAGTACGGTTCAATTACCTTAATAACAACAGCACAGACTAACTCCATTTTGAACAGATTTTTTTTTTATTTTTTTATTTTTTTTTGCCAGACATAAGCCAAGTGTTCTAGCTGAATTGAGATGGCCACACTATTTCCTGTTGTTCCCTTGCCATCTCCCAGTCTCTAAGAACAAAGAAAGAATTTCAAGAGGAAAATGCCTGGTGCAAAACCATCCTACCCGCATCTCATGGGAAGAATTGAGTTTGCCTTGATCACCTTAAATTTTGTATTATCTATGGCTCTCCCTCTCCCTTAATTTTCTACCTCTGATTTAATTTGCCATGCATTGATTTAGCACTTACCGTGTGCTAGTGATGAAGGAGCAGAAGGCAAGCTGAGGACAGTGCACAAGCTGACACCCAGAACCATCCTCTCTGCAACTCCCACTCTCGGGTGGGATCTGTGTGACATTCCTCAGGCACTCCCAGATGCCCTAAAACTAAGGGAAGGAAAAGACAAATGGTTAACTAATAGAGATCATAGTCCTGCAGGACAGGAGTCTTCCTCTGTTTACAAATGTCTTAGTGATTTACAAGGAAAAAGCATCCTTATCAATAGCCTAACTCCCAGAAAACTATAGACTCAATTTCATGGAGCCCCAATGTCACTCTCCCCTCCATAGTGATGTGGGAAATGAAGGTAGAAGGAAATGGAGGGAAAATTAAATGTCCTTATGACCTGTAGCCCATTGACAAATACTTGAGGCAGGCAGAGTGTAAACTTCCTCCAGGAAGCTCCCGACTGTTTTAATGCTTTGTGGGGCACCCGGGTTCTGGCTAAGCAGTGAAGCGTCTGCCTTCAGCCCAGGTCATGATCCCAGGACCCTGGGATTGAGTTGCATACCAGGCTCCCTGAGCCTGCTTCTCCCTCCCTCTGCCTGCCACATCCCCTGCTTGCACTCTCTCTCTCTCTCAAATAAATAAAATCTTTTTTTAAAAATGTTAATCCTTTACTAGAGGGAAAAACAACTTTAACAATAGCAAGGCCTCCAGTATCTTGTTTTTTTTTTTTTTTACATTTTTTAAATTTAAATTCAATTTGCCAACATATAGTATAACACCCAGGGCTCACCCCATCAAGTGCCCTCCTCAGTGCCGATCACCCAGTTCCGCCAACCCCCTGCCCACCTCCCCTTCCACAACCCTTTGTCTCCCAGAGTCAGGAGTCTCTCATGGTTTGTCTCCCTCTCTAATTTTTCCCACTCAGTTCCCCTCCTTTCCCTTATAATCCCTTTCACTATTTCTTATATTCCATGTATGAGTGGAACCATATGATGATTGTCCTTCTCCGATTGACTTCACTCAGCATAAACCCTCCAGTTTCATCCCCGTCGAAGCAAATGATGGGTATTCGTCTCTTCTGATGGCTGAGTATTATTCAGGCCTTCAGTACCTTGTAAGTCCTCTTTAGCACATGAAAATCTTTTTGAAAACCTCTCTTTTTCCTTACCTCTCCTAACTCTCAAGTACATAACCAGTCACCCCACACACCTTTATAATGCAGCTCTTTCTGTCCACGGGTCTGATCCCTGTGCTTTAATAAAATCACTTTTTTGCACCAAAGACATCTCAAGAATTCTTTCTTATCTGTTGGCTCCCGACCCCACCACTTCGAACTACATCACTAGTCTGGAGAGCACAAAGGTGATTTATTTACCCTAGAGCTGGCCCAGGATGCCAGATGATGTGCTGAAAGCGGACAGACCAAAGGCCGAGAATATTTGGTCTCATATACCTCAAAGGTGATTTGTCTAGTGTGGCAGGGCAAGAAGAGGAGTGAAGATGGAAACCGAAGCAAAATGCTGAAGATCTAAAGAATTTAAACTTTAGGCAAGAGACAACAGGAAGCCTTCGAAGATTTTAAGGCCAAGTGTGGTTTGAGAAAGCAACATGCTATGTTATAATGTTTCCCGGTTTACTAAGTGCTTTCACACATATTCCCATTGATGGGTTCCTGAATTTTCAGCAAATTAATTATGAATGGGTACAAAGGAAGCCACAGCTAAAGGAACATTTCGATCAGTCAGGTGCATGCTTTCAGAGTAGCAACACAAGAGGGAGAGCTCTGGCATCCAAATGCCTGGATTTGCAGCTTGGCTTCACTGCTTCCTGCTGTCTGAACCTGGACAGTCTTTAGCCTCTCTGTGCCTCAGTTTCCTAATATGCAAAATGGGGCTAGTTATAGTATCTACTTCACTGAGTTACTGTAAAAGTCGAATGACAAAATATATAAATACGCATATGAAGTCTTGAGAATAATGCTTTGTGTGTAAGTTCTAAAAAATCTATTATTACCATGGGATACTATTTTCAATCTCAAAATTAACAATTTTCTATATATATATCTGGCATATATACACATTTTTGCACATATACACACACATAATTTCCTCCACTAGAATTAAGATTCATGAGAAGAGAGTGGCCTGTCATGTTCCAATGTCAACTATAGCACTTGACATAGAGTAGCCTCTTAATTAATATTCATTAAATGAATGAACTGTGGGTGAGACAATGCTAGGCACTCACCAAACCTTTGTATTCTGTTCTGAGCAATTACAAGGGGCCATGTTTCCCAGGCTCACTTTATCTAGGTGGAACCATGTGACATGTTATGAAAAGGGAACGTGCTCTGGCCCCTAAAACCTCTGTGAGATCCTCCAGACTCTTCGCTCCCCTGAGGAGGTTCTTGCAGAGGATTCTGAAGCCCTGGATTTGAAATTTGCTTGGATTTCTGAGCCTTCACATGTAGGAGGGGTACCCAGGGGAGCTGACACAGCAGAAATTGCCATGCTGGAGTTTGCAGAAGCAAGAAGTAAACGTCCATTTTGTTAATCCACTAAGATTTTTTTTTTCCTAATAGCAGTTAACTTCTTTTGACTAATGCAAAAGGAAGGAAGGAAGCAAGGAGGCAGGCACATTCACTTTCATGCTTTTGTCTAATAAGAATAAGCAATACTAGCAAAGTAGGACTTAGAACTAGGAGAAACAGGGCAGCTAGGTTAACTTTCTCACTCTGCAGTAAAGAATCAGACGCCAGATGTGGTTACGCCACTCATTCAAGGTCACACAGCTGAAACTGGACACCAGAACTCCTGATTTCCCGGCCAGTGTTCTGTTTCATCTTGTTTTGTTTTTCCTATTGGCCCTATTGGTTTCTTATATCAGTTTTCCTAGGAACTGAATATATTTTTGTCCTCCACACCAAGTCCATAAGAACAACAAAATAAGGAAGTTCTCTTTTTAAAATGAAACAGGAAACGGAGAGAAGGTGACATTTAACTAGCAGTCAAAGGTAAATTAAAACTAATTACACATTGATTTTTTTTAGTTCATTCAGATGAAAACTTTCCAACATTGTCCCAGTTATGCAGCCTAATTTCTTTGCCTGGCTAAGCCACCTGCCTCTCAGATCCCAGGCACTTTGGACCGGGAGGTCCAGTTACTACAATAATAGTCTTTAAATCCAAACACTGTGCATTAAACATTAATGATGGCATGATAATACTTAATTGTGCCTGAGCCCCTTCTTGACTAAATCATAATAGCATTAACTAATAAGAGATTAAAACATTTAGATTCAACCTAGAGAGTTTCCAAAGCCAATTCCCCAAAGTCACTCAGTTTTATTTATTCTTAAAACAACTTTAAAGCTCTTCCAAACAATAAAGTAGAGAGCAAATTCATCAGGGACGATAAAAATAAAAATTGCAAATGAACAAAGCATCGAGGAACATTTTTTTTTTTTTTTTTTTAAGTGCACGAATCCCATGAGCCAGGACAATGGACTTGAAGTCAGTATTGCTAGGCCTGGATGCTTGTTCTGTCACTGGCAGTTTAACCTGACAAATTAACCTCTCAAGGCCTCAGTTCCTGCATCTGTAAAGTCAGGACAACAATTTATATCACAGGAGGTGTTTATGAGATACTACATGAAGGCCAGCACAGTGCTTAGGAAATATTTGTTTTCCAAAAGTGAGGAAAAGCCTTCAGACTAAGAGACTTGAACTTGGCCGGTGCTAGCTGCAAAACATAATCACTGAATCTAGTTACTGGAGGAAAAGTTCATGAAAGTTGCAAATCCCATGAAAGCAGCCAGATCTATTTTTGCCTAACATGGATGCTGAAAGTCCTGAGGGCTGGGGGCAGATTCTGAGGGGATCAGAAGGAAGAAAGCCTACCTGATAATCCTGACTCCCGCCACCCCATTGCCATGGACACCAGCCATGTTTCTCTACTTGCTCATTCCCCGATCAATAGAACACTCTCTTTGAGGCTTTACCTACACAAATTCCCCCTCCGTCCAAGTTTTTCTCCTGGATTATAGCCAACCTTAGAACCTAGACTGGCATGCTCATCATGCCTAAATGCATAAGGTGTTCAATAAAAATGTACTACTGTCCTGACCAGGAGCACCTGGGTGACTCAGTGGTTGAGCATCTACCTTTGGCTCTGGTCATGATCCTGGGGTCTAGGGATCGAGTCCTGCATCAGGCTCCCCATGGGGAGCCTGCTTCTCCCTCTGCCCGTGTCTTTGCCTCTCTCTCTCTGTCTCTCATAAATAATAAATAAAATCTAAAAACAAAACAAAACAAAAAACAAAAAACTGTCCTGACCAGAAGCTCACTGGGGTTGGAGATACATCAGGCATTGAAAAGGACTGCACGTAGGCAAATGAAGAAAGCTGGCTTGCCGCTCCCTAGGCTAGAGGCCACTGGTGATTCCAAGACCTCCATGGGGCTCACCACTCTTTGTCCTATTTCATGTGGTGTGGCCCAAAATCAAGGGAAAGGTCCAAAAACCCACAATTGACTCCAAAACCCAGAAACCAGTTTATAAGATTCATTGGAAAAGTGAACTCAAACTCATGATTTAGCACAGGGAAATGATGCCTGTCCCAGAGAGATTTGAAAACTAACAAAGGAGAGCATTCATTCACTCAACAGTCTCCAGCTATGAACTCGGCAGTACCAGGATCATTTGGACAACGAGAGAGAAACACAACTCCACTGGCTTAATATGTGGCAGGAGCTATGCAAGCCAACCAAACATGCTGGCATGGCTGGAAGGTGAGAAGATAAATCAGAAGAAAGCGATGTGAGGCTTCAAGGCTTTGCCCCGACGACGGCACTGGTGCACACCCACGACGCCGGTGAACAAGAACCAGCCACGCTGACGTCACCTGGGAGCAGATTAGAAATGCAGACTCTCGGGCCTCACCCCAGACCTAATGAACCAGAATCTGCATTTTAATAAGAAACCCAGATCATTGATGAACAGTTCAAGTTTGAAAAGCATTCTTGGAGGTAGAGTTTGTCCGTCGGGTACAGGTTTCATTCACTCAGAGACACAAGGCCTCCACTGCTAATTTCGAATTCAGCTTTGCTCTGCTCCTTTTCTGTTCCTCACCCAATACTTGCCTCAGACCTTCCTTTCATCCAATACCACTGCTTGCTTCTAACTTCGGCCTCCCATCTACATGGAGGGGAACTATTATCCAACCAGAATGCCTACTTTACATCCGTGAAGCAGGAAATTCATTCTGCTGATAAATAAAAGTCACAAATAGGAATTTCAACAGTCAGAGGCACCTGAGTGACACAGTCAGTTAAGCGTCCAACTCTTGGTTTCAGCTCAGGTCCAGATCTCAGGGTCATGAGATCGAGCCCCACGTCGGGTTCTGCACTCAGCTGGGAGTCTGCTTAAGCCTCACTCTCTCCCTCTGCCCCTCCCCATCATCTCTCTAAAATAAATAAATAAATATTTGGGAGAAAAAAAAGGAAATTTCAACAATTAACCCTTTTCTTGGGAATTAGAATCCAACATTTAGGGTTACGTCACTGTATAATTTTTTTTTTACTATTTATTTTTAATTGAGATATATTTGACTTACAACATTCTCTAAATTTAACATGGACAACATGTGTATTTGACACATTTATATCTGATGATTGCCATTGTAGCACCTCTGTCAGGTCACATAATTATTTCCTTTAAAGATTTGGTCTCTCAGCAAGTTTGATGATTATACTCAGTATCATTGTCTACATTCACTATCCTGTGAATTAGATGTCCAGGACTTACATATCCACAAGGTGCACATTTGTACCCCTCAACAACATCTTTCCTATCCCCCCACCACCCTGGTAAAGACCACTCTACTCTGTTTTTAGGAGCTTGGCTTGTTTGAATTCTACATATAAGTCATATTGTACAGTATTTGTCTTCCTCCATCTGACTTAGCTCGCTTCTCATAATATCCTCAAGGTTTATCCATGATGTTGCAAACACTCTACCACTACTCTACCTAAATGCACTTGTAAAAAGTCTCCTTTCTAGTAGAAATCAGATAGGTTTTGGATGAATAAAAAATTGGAAGAGGTCTCATTATTTTGAGTTGATCAGTTACCATGAGAGAAGAGCTTCCATTAAAGCTTGTTGGATTTTCTAGTGCTGTTAAGTGAGCTTAGCCATTGCCAAATAAAGTGGTTCCCAAAGTGTGGTCTTTGGATAAGCAGCAGCACCTGGAAACCTATAAGAAATACAAATTCTCAGGCCCCATCTTAGACTTGTTAAACCAGACAGTCTGGGGGTAAGGCCCAGCAATCTGTGTCCTAAGCCCTCCAGCTGACTCTGACACCCACTCAGATTTTAAAATTGCTGATTTAATTTAAGGACAGATTGACACATCAAGAAGACAGGTTAGGCCAAGAGAGCCAAGGAGTTTCCACAGAAAAATCTAAGACATACTCATGGCAAATATTTCCAAACAGGATCACGAGACTCAGAACTAGTCAGTCAAAGGCAAGATTTGAGGATTCCATTGTTTAAAGAGTCAGGTAGGAATAAGGAATACTGTGTTCAAGGATAGTTATAGTTGGTTGGAAACCTTGAAATACTCATTTATATGGGAATATTTTCAAAGCAGACACTGTTTTTAAATCAGCTAGTGGTCTAAAGAAGACCTGAAAGGATCCTGGCAATTCCTCTGGTGGTGTTGCTTCTCCTCTTTCAAGACTTAAAAAAAAAAAAAAAAAAAATATTCTGCTCCTGGGTCATTTCATTTTATTCTTGTCAACTTAGAGTTTCAGATTACAAAACACTTAATAATCCAGTAGAGGGGCTCTTCTTCATCCTATAGTGCATTCAGCTTTTCAGCTAATGGATAAATTTCCACTCAGTTTCCAAGTGTTCACTTAGCCTAAGAAGAAGCATTTGAACTCCATTTTGGTATGCAAACAGCCAAATCATGCAATTAGCCCATGCCTGGTTCTTCAGAACCAGGGAGCAGCATGGGCATAGGTCAGGACCGTGCGATTTTTATGTTCAGGAGTCGATTATACTAGCTAAGGGAGATGCACTTAAGTAAAGTGCACGAGGCTTTAATAGCTGGCTGTCTTTACGATATAGGGAAAGCCGACATCTTAATACCTACAGTCTTGTTATCAACTTAATCAAATTTTTAATATCAGAATGTGTATTACTGTTACGTCACTTAGTGTGGGCCAAGACCCTTCTGCCTCCCTCCTAGGTCTGTTCCGCAGGCCATGCAATGCCCTGTGATGAAAACTACCCTTTAAACCTGATAAAATATTTAAGACGTGTGTCCTGATAGTGTTATGTAAGCAAATACCAAGAAAAATCCAGTCATTAGTGAACCTGATCAGACCAATCTCCAAGGACTGGGCAAACAATCCAGTCATGGCTACAGTGCTGATGTGCAAGGAGAGCTTCCCAAGGTGTGGACTCCTGTAAGCTCGGAGCACAAACACCCTCCACACTCCTTGAAAAATGATTCTTTGTCTCATTACTTTAACCAGGTTCAAGAGTCACTGAGTCTAGGGGACTTCACTTAAGAAAGATTAAATATCTGTGCCTATCACATTGAGATCACAATGTGAAAAGGCAAAGATCTTAAATGCAAGGCAATTTTATATAGATAGATAGATATAATACATATATATATATCTATATAGATAGGTATAGATGGCAATATATAATGCAGGTGCTTACTCTTGTGTTTCTCCTTATCAGGCAGAAACCCTGAAACAACTGTTCTCTCTTTCTCAGCATCCTTTTTCTCAGCAAAAGAAATATATAAATCATGCTAAAGGGAGCTCTGAGGACTGAAGGATCAGATACTTTTATGAGACCTTCCTCCCACTGATGAATTTCCTCCCAGGTGAGCCATCTGACCACCTAAATTCACCAATCACTTCTAGAAGGACAACTCCCAAGTCTAACTAAATAGAACCTATTTAGTCTTATGATTTTCCATCCTCAATCCCCAGAGCCATTGGAGTCACATTTATCTGTCTTAAATCTCCACTGTGTCCCAGTTCCCAGCTCAGTACCTGCCCTGCTCAGTAACAATTTGCTGCGTGCCCTACTAAAGGGATGTGTGGGTGTGTACACTCGTTCCTTCTCACCCTCCATCTCAGGCCAGCTTGCTGCCGTGGAGCCCCTGTACATTTTGTCCATGCTTTCACACCCAGCTCTAATCAGCAAACCCTGGCAATCTTGCCTTTGTGATAAAACTTGAATCTGTCTCCTCTTTATTGTGCCCACTTCTCTTTCATAGAATCTCGTTATCTCCAAGCTGGGTTACCATAATATCCTGCTCACTGGTCTCCCCTGTTTCTGTTCATGTCCTTGTCCCTTTCACACTGCCAATGCAGCTCCTTTGCAAAGCACAGAACTCTCCTGTGTCCTCCCTCCTTGCTCGTCCTTCCCTCATGCACACGCATGCACACGCATGTACTCCTGCCCCAATTCATATACCTTTAATGACTCTCCATTATGTGCCAGGCAAAGCCCAGATTTAGTAACCTGGTGGCTGCAGAGATGATTGCACACTGTCACTCTTCCATCTCTCTGCATCCTCTATATCTTCTTGCCCACCCTCACCCTCTGCCCGCACACCATCCCAGGGAGGCTGTTGCACACACAAGTCCTGTCCCTTCTCTCTGGAACACTGTTCTATAGTTCCCTCTGCCAGGAACCCTTCCACCGACCCCTCTGCCCCAAGGGAGACTGCCAAACTCACTCATCCTCTGAGCCTGGGCCCACTGCCCATTTGTTCAGAAAGCCTTTCCAAGATCTTGCCAACTAAAATGCATCTACCCATCTACTCTACTTTATCATATCCTATTGTAGCTCATTTCACAGTGTGCTTCATATAAATATTTATACGTGTTTGTCTCTCTCACCAGATGATGGCATCTACGGGATCAGTGTTGTACATCACTCATTTCTATCATCTCTTATGGCTTAGCATACAGCATAGCACTGAGAAAGAGCTCAGAAATGTTTTGCAATGTATGCCATTAATTTCTATAATGTCAGAGATCTACATATTCTCTCTCATTTTCTCTCTCTCTCTCTCTCTCTCTCTCTCACACACACACACACACACATACACACACCATTGGCCCCAGCTCAAAATGAAAATCCTACCTAAGGACTCTGAGGCCCACATGTGAGAATATTTTGCCTAACCCATGCACAGCCTATGGCCTTCACTTTTGTCATATAGCTTCTTCAGGTAATTAGTCAAATTGTCATGTGATGAACATGTAACATGCAAGCTCCCTGAAAAGCACACATGGTTGAGAATCCACAGCACAGCACCTGGCCCTTTCCTAGGTGACTGCACCTACTTTGCATTGGGAGAACCATCTGTCCAGAAGCCCTACACCAAACCACAGGGATGTGCTCCTTTAGGCAGTCAAGCAGGGCTCCCTGGTCTGCATTCAACCCTAACCACCATCCCTTTGATTAGGTGGGGCTGCTCTCTCCCAAATCTGACTTTTTCTGACTCACACCCAATGGGTGGCCCTGGAGCTAACAGTCTTTGCCAGATAAGCTTTCAGATAAGCTGAAGTTGAAAGGAGCTTCCTGAGTCTCCTATTGGATTAGATCCGCTTGTGACTACACAGATGCTGGCTGCAGGGTGCTCTGCTCAGAGCTGATTGCCAACTTGCCCTTGGGATCGAGGCATTCCGATCTGTTTCCCAACCAGCAAGCACAAACTTTGTCTACATTTTTCTTAATTTAGCAAATAAACTATTCATTCTAGATAGTAGCCAAGTCTCAAAGGTGATAAACAAAGAAATGTGATTAAGACACCAAAAAATTACATTAAAATTCTCAGAGCAAAAATATCACTCAGTCTAGGGGCGCCTGAGTGACTCAATCAGTTAAGGATCTGCCTTCAGCTTAGGTCATGATCTCAGGGTCCTGGGATGGAGCCCTGTGTCAGACTCCCTGCTCACTGGGGAGTCTGCTTCTCCCTCTGCCCTCCCTCCCCATCCCACCCCCCTACCTCCCCTCTCATGCACACTTTCTCTCTCTCAAATAAATAAATAAAATCTTTTAAAAATATATCATTCAGTCTGAAGTGGGGAAAAAGGCACTGGAAAGCTGAGGATGGAATTTTAAAATTACTAAATATAAGACCAAAAATATTTGTTTCCATATTTTCCCTATTCCTATTTTGAGGTGGAGAAAATTATTTCTCTTCCAGATCATTTCCTCCTGAGAGGTTGTACTTGGCAGCCAGAGCAGTTCTAATCCTTTGATTGGTAAGAACTGTAGAAGAGAATATTTAATTAAATCCTATTTTCTGGAAATAAATAGGCTAGTTAGCTGCTATTTACCTCTCATGCACTTCTTTCTTATCAATTGTACTATCAGTTGAAGAAAATGTAGATTTGATTCACCCCCAATTCCAAGTAGGAAAGGCCTCCTGGCATTATCCTTAGGTTTTTCTTTCACTGGTAAAATGTATTTGGAAAAAAATTTATAAATAAAATGCTCCATAATAAGACCTAGATTTAAGAAGTGTTGGACTAGTTCCATCAATTTTCCTGCAACAAAGCTGTAATGTTTATTATTAATATTGTCGAAGTCATATTTTTAAAATATTTTATTTATTTATTTGAGAGAAAGACAGAGAGAGAGAGAGAGAGAGAGAATGAGCCGGGGGAGAGACAGAGGGAGAAATAGACTTCCTGCAGGGAGCCTGACATGGGTCTTGATCATAGGACCTTGAGATCATGACCTGAGCCGAAGGCAGACACTTAACTGACTAAGCCACCCAGGTGTCCGTATTAAAGTCATATTTTAAGCAGCTTCTCTTTTTGTCTTTCTCTGTCTCTCTATAGATATCTCTCAATAGATAGATATAGATACACACACACACACACACACACACACACACACACACAGAGATACATGTATATCATTACATTTAAGTCCCCTAGAGGTTTCAGAAGCAGAGAATGTTTAGTTTAGAGGTTTGGGGAAGCCACATATATCAGTGGTCTGAATAATAGAAGAACCCATTTGGGTCCATCCAACTGCAGTCATATTCAGGAATGAGCTGTCACCAGGAGCCTGTAGTAAGAATGACGGTGAAAGAGGCTAAAGCTGGCTGTCCCCGCTCTCATAGCTTCTGCATCTCTGCATCTCAGAGATGTCCTATCTCTGCATCTGAAAACACAGGTCCTCCATGTCGCTCCAATAGAACAAAACACCCCCATTAGGCAGACCATCGTCTTATTTCCAGTCTATACTCTCTTACCCAAACCAACATGAATGAAGCTCAATGGCCAATCTCCTAGAATCAGTGTGACATTAATTCACTTATTAAGTCAATCAACAGAATTCAAGTGAGCTTAAAAAATAAAGAACATTCAGTTAGAAATTATGGTGATAAATGAGACACAGCTTTTGCCTCAATTCGCAGTCCCTCAGTGAGGATAGGCAGCATAGGTGAGCCCAGTGCTGGAGCCCTAAAGGAGGCAGATTGCCTGGTGGGCTTCACAGAGGAGGTGACCTGCATGGAGATTCCCAATGGACATACATTCCAAGGAAGTAAAATTTAAGAAATGCAGCCCTGGATATCAGAGCAGAAAATGAAGACTTCATAGGCGATGTCTTTACAACAAAACTTTCTTAAGCAGAGCTGTCAGTTTTTGTTTCTTACGGTGACAGATTATAGTTTCTACAAATGACAACAGTATCCCACATACCCTTCTGCAGTGTGACCTTGGCCATCTCCCATTAAGAAGCGGAGTCTATGTCTTCAGCCCTTAAATGTGGGTGGGCCCTGTGAGTGCTTTCACCAGTCAAATTCCATGAAGGTAGCAGTGAGATCCTTAGGAGGCACAAGTTTTCCTTGGCCTGGCTGCTTTCACTTCTTGCCTCTTGGAATCCAGCCCCCATGTGTGAAGCATGCCTACCTTGAGACCACCATGCTGGAGAGAGGCCAAGCCACGTGCAGAGGCCTTAAGGGAAGAGATGTCACACAGGGAGGGGGAGGAGGGAGAGAGAGAGAGATTGAGAGAGACAGAGAGAGAAGAGACAGGAGGAGGAGGAGAAGGAGGAAGATGAGGAGAAAGACGAGGAGGGGGAAGAGGAGAGAGTGGAGAGATGCTAAGAAGCATAGAGGTACCGGATACTTGAATGAAGTCACCTTGGAAAGCATCTCCAGCCCCAGGGGCTGACTCGTGTGGGCCAGAGATGAACTGCCCACCGATCCCTTCCTGCATATGTGACCTACAGAACTGTGAACAAAGTAAAATGGTTGGTTGAAGCTACTAGGTTTGGGGATAGTCTGTGCAAGGGATCCCTCCCCAAAGCATAGAGGTCCTACAGTGCTACATGATGCCAAGGGAAATAGAATCCTAACATGACTTAGGATGTCATCGTGTTGGTCCCAAAGTATGGAGATAAAGAGAAACCTAAGTCCCTTTTGTTCTCCTCTCTTTCGTGCTTCCATACTTCTATTCCCGTGCTGGGACTCATCTTCTCCCATTATGTAGGTCAAGGGTAGACAGCACAGCAATATTCCTTCCTTTTCTTTTTCTTTTTTTTTTTATTTTATAATATTCCTTCCTAATGCTTAAAAGATCTTTTGGGGAAGCTATGGAGGCTCCGAGGGTGTTGCCCTCCTTATACAAGGAAACCAACCTCTAAGCAAGATGTTTTAAGTATTAGTCTGCCAAAAAATGGAGAAAACACTCTTTGTCCATTTTTCATCTTTTATAAACTCCAAAGGGTATAACTCACCCAAAGATTAATAGAGACTTAGGTGGCCATCACTCATGGGACCTCAGAACATGATTACCTGCTTCAAAGGCTTTTAAAAGCTCCTAGAGGACAATGTAACATTTCACTGCACTGAAGGGAAGAGTCTATGCCTGGTTAATACCAAAGAGGAGAAACAAATCTGCTAAGGGTCTTGAGCTTTATATTAAGCAGGGAATATTTTAGTCTTAGAATAGGCTAGAATCTGTGCTCGCTTCAGCAGCACATGTAATAAATAGGCTAGAATCACTCACTATGTGACTATGGGCCCACACGTCCCACCAAAAACTGAGATGCCACCCAGAACTTTCCAAAATATAGTGAACTCACTCAAACATTATGAATGCAGTGAGGTATAGTCAACAGTTCAGTCTTATTGCTTCTCTCTCTGCCCCCATCCATCCCCAACGTCGGCTTTGAGTCCTGGATTGACGGACTCTGATTCATTCTACTTGGAAATTAGCAAAGAGTTAGACTGATCAAAAAAACTTGTCATCAGACGGGACCTTTGTGAAATGGCTGTTTAATTAGCCATTTCATATTTTTGTTATTTCTTTGGCGATTCATGTTAAAAATATGTTCCACGGATGCCAGTCTGCTAGATTGCAAAGAGCCCTTGTCACTCAGCAGTAGTTCAGTGAAATAATAAATAAGAGCAACAGCAGCCCTGGCCCCCCCTCCAGCATTAGCTCTTCCCCACCGCTCCCCCTCCCCCAAGGCCATGTGCCCAGGCTCCCCACCCCATCATCGGGCTCTGTGGCAAGCACTGAGCGGTCACCACAGACAAGAAAGGGATCTTGCCTCCCAGGAGCCTTCTCTCTACAACGATGGGCGGGTGGGTATGTCTCCTGAATCTGAGGTCACCCAAGGACTGGGTGTAAAAGGCTGTCTTCTTTGACACACTGTTATCGCAAGCAGCATATCTCTTGAGTGAAATTTCAGGAATGGAAGTTCCTAAGGGAAAGATGCCATTTCATCCACTAAGCCAGATCAGCTGGAACTGGAAGGCAAAGGCTTACATCTGTGGAACAGCTTGGACCAGGACCTCATGTTCTGTTAGCTTTTAGGTGGGGTCCACCCGCTGGCTCCCGCCAAGATTTCAGCCGGGTCCTAGCCCCACCCTGGCCCACATTAATCGTCCTTACTGAGCATCTCAGGAAAGAAACAGTAACTTCCCCTAAGAGGCTCACCCTTCCTCGTCAGTGTTAGAAAAACAGTAGGGATCTATCAAAATATGACAGAGGAAGATGTTACTCAGGCAACCCTGGGCTAGGGTCATAATGCTCATGATAGTAAGCCAACTGTGGCTTTACGTACCAGGCGGTCTGTTGGCGGGAGATGATGGAGATAGAAAGCAGCAAGGCAGAGAATCCTGCCTCCTTCCCTACTTTGCAGAAGGCCAGATTTTTCATTTAGGGCCAAGGGTTTTGATTCACTCTATAAACGGAGATGACAAAGAAATAAGAAAAGTCTATTATCACCATTGGAATCCACATTCACTCAGGGACACTCAGAAGCACTCCTGTTCATTCTAGAACCTTCCACGAACATGCAATGAACAGGGAGCTCTGATCAGAGATCCCCACTGAGCCCCCATCTTTTCTTTGTAGCCTCCTTAGCACACAGTTCCCCAGGGAGTGGGTCTTGGATGCTTTTTACTTCATAGATGTCTAGATCATGTCAGTCTCTTGATCTAGCAGCCGTATGTGAAGAGAACTGGAGACCACCACCGAAAAGTCACATGTTGGATGACAGGAAATGAGCAGAAAGGATAGAGCTGAGGAAAGCAGTTCTGTTATTCCTTCAAGGTCCTACGGCATGAAATAAAGAATAAGGACAGTTAGTGATATGTTCTAGTCATTTACTCTTCTTTTGGCTTTCCTGATTTTTTTAAGCAATAATTTTGTGATTTGGACCTATAAAAAACATTCATCCTTTTAAAAAGTCCATTGTCTTAATTAGGTACCATTTCTAAACAGAGAGTAGGTTTTTCTTAACTTTCTTAATTTTCCTATGTAGCAGGAAAATTGGTTTTAGAGATAGACAATTTTTTCTCATAGAAAATATGAGGTTTTGCTGAAATCTTAAATTGACAGTGTTTTCCGATTATTGGGCAGAAGCATGCTGAATGCCACTGCTTACTATACAGGTGGAACATCTTCTTCCCAGACTCATAAGGAATGCTAGCAGAACCTACCTACCTGTTCCGTATTTTTTCTTCCTGACACTCCAAACATTATTAAAGAAACCGAACTCACTTTATAAGTATACATCCTAGGGAGAAGGTCCTTGGGACAATCTAGAAAAGCAGAATAATGATGTGACCACAAATGGCCTTTTGATTATTTGCATGGAATTTTTAAACCTGTTTTTTTCTGAGGAGAGACAAAACACAAAGTCCCTGTTTTTACGTTGTATTTCACACCAACCAACCAATAATCTAACAAACCCTGAAAATAATATAAACGGTGAATGACGGAAAGCTGTTTGAATTAATTTTGTTATATTTATACAGTGTAATGCTCTAAAGTGCATTTAAAATAGTGATGGCTTCTGTATTTATCCATGTCAAAAGATGCCCATGACATTGTTAAGTGAAAAAGTAGGTTAGATTGTGTAGTATAAATGCATATTTTGTTTTTTAAAAGGTGCATCATAGGGGTGCCTGGGTGGCCCAGTTGATAAAGCAGCTGCCTTTTGTTCAGGTCATGATCCCAGGCTCCTGGAATTGAACCCCATGCATTTGAGTCCCTGCTCAGCTGGAGTCTGCTCCTCCCTCTCCTTCTGCCCCTACCCCCTCCCACCACCCAGCTTGTGCTTTCTCTCTTTCAAATAAATAAATAAAATCTTTAAAATAAAATAAAAAATTTAAATGTGCATATATATCCATAGAAAAATATCTGGGCAAACGTGTTAAATAGAATATATGTCAAAATGGTAACTGTGCTTCTTCCTGTGTGTTGGACAGAATTATGATGGGTTTTTATTTTCTTCTTTAGACTTTTCTTTATGTATGACTTATCTTAATTCAGAACATCTATTACTTTGTATTAAAAATGATATTTTCAAAAAAAGATGATTATTTTCAATTAAAATATTTTTCCCTAAAATATGGATATTTAGCCCAATTTTAAACTGGGTTAGCTCATGCTGCCGTTCAGTGCTGAAGACCCTGGGCTGGCTGTAAAGCTGTCTGTCCTCAGAGATACTCGTAAAGGGGAAGGCCGTGCAAAACAATCGGAAAAGGTGATAAAGACACGTTCAAGATATAAAGCTGGCATAAAAGAGTGAAGGAGACCACATATGCAGGCCGTTTTAAAATTCTCAACCTGAATGGTTTTTGGAAATGTTTTAGAAACATTTATTGATTCAAAACCCACCAGTTCAGAACTTGTAAAAAGTCTTTTGTCGCTGAGTAGAAGTTATCTTTTGAGAGTTGCTTATTAAGAAAGACTTATTAAAACAACAAGTAAATTGGATTATGTGAAGACTTGGTTGATTTTTCTAAACAAGCCACTGGACTGGTCTAGGGGACACGGCATCCTTCTTTTTCCTTGTGTAAGCCCACGTCATGCAGGGCCAGACACTGCATAGGTGCTTCAGTAAAGGGTTTTTGATATTATATTATCATATGATAGCACATAATAGTGTATTCCTTATATGCAAATAAGGCTGTTTCTTACAAATGGGAACTATCAATAGTCATTCAGTTAAACTCACTTGGAACTAACACTGAGAAGTGCTCTTTATACCGAAAAGTAATACAACTGCATTCCATTCAGGCTTTGCACTAACTTTTTTCCTTGATTAGCCTACAAGATTAACAGGTTACATAATGTTGGATTTAATTAATAAAATTTAAACTGCCAGAATGTTAAATGAATCGTAATCAAATACCATACATTTCATGTGAAAATTGAGATCCTTTTACATATTTTGCTTTTGACTGCTTACTATTTGATTTGAATACATTAACATTTTCTTTTCACCATAATCAAATCAAACAACTCCAACACGAAATGTCATTTTCCCGCAAAGTATTCTTATGGTATAACATCCTTTTCATGCATAGCATTGTGATTAGTATTGTTTGCTGCTGTCTTTAAATCACATTCATTATAGACAGGTATCGGTTTCACAAAGAGAGAACATTGGGATGCAGCAAAGAATGAGATATTATTCCCCATTTCATTGTCAGCCAACAGGGATGATGCTCAAAGAGAAAGTGAGTTGTGTGTATATCAAGCAAGAAGAGTAATAGGGACAGAAAGATCACATCTGAGCAGTAATGAAGCAGAATAGTCTTCTCTGACTGATTTTGAGAAAGAAAGAAGGGGAAATTGACTTCTCTAAATAATATTATTCTTTAAATTCAGCGTGAATGAGATAGTAAAAAGGAGGACAGGTAATATCCCAAAGCAGAGGCTTTCTGCCTCCCTGATTCTTCCTCTCCCTCTTCCCCCTGCTGCTCTGTCTTCCTGTGTCCCCCATTCCCATCACACACACACACACACACACACACACACACACATGCACACACCCCAGACACACAGCATTACAGTAGCTAGGAATTTACCCAAATATAACAATAGTCATACAAATGAAGATATTCACTGCCCTTAACTCTAAGAATAGGCCGAAACTATGTACCAGAAAAATCTGGATCCAGACCTTTGGCTCTGGTACATTGGGCTTTTCCACGCTTCACTGTGTGAAGTCAGAGGTCTGTCATCTACGAAACACAGAACACTGACTTGTTGCTTAAGAAATAGCCGGCCGTTTCATGTGCTCCCATCTTGATTCCAGATTTAAACATACAATTGAAGAGAAACAGAGCCCTTCTTGAATTGGAGAATCCAATGGGAAAATGGGGGGGGGGGGGGAAGGGGGGGAAGGCAACAAAAATTCTCTTCCAAACCTGAATCTTATTTTTTTTTACTTTTCTTATTAACTAATAAAGTACAAATTGATAGCTAAACATCAGATGAAAATTAATCAAAATCCCGATAATTAAGAATTTTTAATTTTTTTTGTCTAAAGGTCTTAATATTTTTTCTCTTTTTTTTCTTTCTGTTATTTATTTAAAAATTTTTTTAGCATAGTCAAGTGAAGAAATTCCAGCACAAACTCTCATCTTCCTGAAACGTTTCATTAGAGTAAAACACCCTTTCTTTGTATCTGAGTTCACTTTTTTGGATGGAGGAAGAGAGGGTAAGATTCTGACGTAAGAGAATGGCAATGAAAGATGCTTTCTGCCACGCTGTAGGGCAGTTTACTTTAAAATGTACGTGGGAGAAATTTTCGAGACTCTGCCTTTCTGCACCTAATAACTCAACCTTCAAGCCTCCCTGCCCGTACTTATCAAGGTTGGGAACAATTTTTTTTTCGGTCATTTAAAAGTCTTCATTGCAGCAACTTCCTCTGAAACAGACCACCTCTTTCATTAGGAATATTTATGGGAAATAATATATTTGTACAGTTGAAAGCATCACCTGTTTTGCCAAGTCAGTTCTTGTCTGGATGCAAATAGACTGTTAGAGGGTTTACTCAACAACACTTGCTAATGGAAAGTACTAATCAAAACTTTGCTACAGCCGTAAATTTTTATATTTTTTAACCACTGGATTCCAATTAAATGTATTCAATATAGCACGCTTTGATTAAAAAATTTTTAAAAGAGATTATGTATACAGCACTGTGTAAAACAAGGCAGGTTAGGTATGCGAGCACTTGTACATTCTTAATAGAAGTCTTTACCTGAAGGTAAAACCCAATAAAATGTACCCTATAATGTGCTATGGACTCTATGTTGATTTACCTGGGTTACCCCGTCAGCAGAAACCAACTTTACCAGGTACACACTACGCTTATATATTTAGTGCATATAAAAATGCATATAAAGAAGTACTGAATTCATTAGGGCACACTTTTTCTTTAAAAAGTTCTTTGTTAACCATGGGATATACTGATTGCAAATAAAGGAAGTTATGGCACTCTGCTGATGCTTATAAAGGGAGAGAAAATCCTTAACGTGAGCCTACAATTTCAATGAAAAAAAAAGCATAAATAGAAGGGTTGGCTGTACTCAAATATACATTAGCAACATATTTCAAAGAATCTTCTTGCTTTCACCGATATAGAAATACTCACCAAAAGAGATGTTATTTGATTTAATTGAAGTCCATGAGGACAGGTCTGGGAATAGATGGCTAAAAATTATGGGTCTTGGGGGCGGGGGGGGGGGTGGATCTCAGTTTTTCCTTATCTGAGGATATTTAAACAGAACATTTTTTGCACATTTCCCTTAAAAGTTTCACGGACCTTTCATATGTGGGATTCTTTTCCCCGTATTTAGGTTTCAGGATTAGTTGCCGTCTTAAAAAAATATTTAATTCCCTTTGCTCTGTGACATGGCTTAATGAACCCAGGCTGAGTCTCTTTAGGAAATGTAAGAACTTCTTGACAACTGAGAAGTCTCCCAGACACTCATCCCCGCCAGAGTTTTCCAAAACCACACGTAAGCTGAGGCCACGAGGTGCCTGCATCAGACAAGAAAAGAAGAACACGGCTTCTCTCCTCCACCTCCGTTATATTTGAGGGAGGAGAAGTGTGTTTATTGCTCAGTCTCGCTGAGTGGTTAAATGTCCCTATTGTGCAAATCCTGAGGCCTTTGAATGCAAATTATGGGTGCAGCGGACATTCTCTATAATTTCCAACGGTCTGATCTACTCTATTTGTCCTTGGTAACCACCCACCTTTGAGAATTGCAAAAAGCCATGCTCGTTATTATTTTTAATAAGGCCGTTGCATTAAACCTTGGTGGAAGTCCTCTAGTGATTTTTCTTTCCCTCAAAATCTATATCGCCGTTAAAAGCATTTCATTAAGACTCTGCCTTTATAAGGAGGGAAGAGAAGAGGAGGAATGGTTGATATTAGCTGCAACGAAATGCTTTTTAATCCCCAAATTAAAAATAATAATATTAACCTAACAAAATAACAGATATCAACCTAACAAAAAATAGCAATATTAACTGAAAAGAGCTGCCTGCCTCTTTGCCTCGGACCCTTGATTTCTAGGGCGTGGGGCTGCTGATGAGGGGGGCGCCTGAGTGGGAGGCGATGCAGGTGGGCCTGCAAACTGCAGCAGCTGGAAGGCAGGGAGCCCTGGCCGGGTCTGCGCGCACCCACTGGGGGGGGGGGGGGGGGGGGCAGGTGCCTTCCCCCCGGGGCCAGGGGGCCTTCCTACGTTCCCAGCACCCAGACAAGTCGCCCACGGGTTTCAGGAGCAGGTGGCAGGGGCCACCATGTGACCAGTGAGGGAAGAAACAGCCCCGTCTCCCCTGCCTGTGCTGGGGCCCCCAGGCTCTCCCCAGCAAACGCGCCCTCCCACTCCTTAAGCGGCAGAGTGACCCCGCTTCTCTCGCTCGCTGCTGCTGCCTCCTCCTGCCTGAGCCGCGCACCGAAGGGAGCGCGGGCGGGTGCGCGGGCCCCGGAAAGGGCCGCCTCCAGCCCCGGAGGCCCGGCCTGCTCGCCTCGCAGCACCTGCAGGGCTCCTCCGGGCCCGCGGGTTTCCCTCCCCTCGGGCGCCCTCTGGCGCTGCTCTGGAGAAACTCACCCGGGGCCCGCGCGGCGGCTCTGGCTGCGAGAGCCGCGAGGGGGGCTGCTGGTTCGGGGCCCATCGCCCCCCCGAAACGTTGGGCCCGGCTCTGCCCCAGTGTGCCAAGGCTGCGGAACCCCACGGTTGCCCTGGGCAACCTGTTAGACGCCGGTGACCTTCCCCAAATAGGCTTGTGTGAGACTCCAGATCTCAGGGAGAGCAAGGAGGTCCCACGACTTCCAGAACCATCTTTTGCCTCTCTCTACATGCACACGTACCTGTTTTCTTTATTTATCCACAAGGTCTCCAATGCATTAGTCTTAAACCCACGTGTGGGTTTTTTTTTTTTTTTTGATGTTTATGACATTAGACCCGAATCGAGATGGGACTGTGAGGGGGGGGTTGCAGATGTCATGGAAATCATTAATGAGGGGGCCACCTGGGTGGCTCAGTGGTTGAGCATCTGCCTTCGGCTCAGGGCATGATCCTGGGGTCCTGGGATCGAGTCCCCGATCCGGCTCCCCACAGGGAGCCTGCTTCTCCCTCTCCCCCCTATCCCTGCCTCTCTCTGTGTGTCTCTCATGAGTAAATAAAATCTTTAAAAAAATAATTATTGAGTATAAATAAAAGAGATCATACTGGATAGTCTGGGTGGGCCTGACTCAATCAGCTAGAAGCCAATGAAGGCCTGGCTGAGACTTCCCAGAGAGGGAGAGACAGGGAAGAAATTCCACCTGTGGACAACAGCTCCGGCCCTGCCCGTCGAGCTCCGCTCTACTTCTGATCTTCTCTTCCTAATTGCCTGCCCTACAAATTTCGGACTTGCTTGGCCAGCTCCCACAATAGTATAAGCCAATTCCCTGTAATGAATCTTTTAATATATAGATGGGTTCTGCGTCTCTGGTTGAACCATAGCTATACAACTCACGTGGCTTAAATCAGAAAAGGTATTAAGGAAATTCACAGTACTAGAAGATTCCATCCAAATTCCCCCTGTCAAGCAGCAGATACTTTCTGAATGTCTACTGGCGGTAGGCATGAGGCACTGTGTTCCAGAGATGCAACCAGGAGCAGAGCTGATGGGATTTCTCCCCTAATTTGTAGATCTCCCCAGATTTGTATCTGCTACTAAGGTCGGTGATTGAGAGAGGTATTGGTTATAATAGTTGGTGACGCTCTCTCACACGCACACCCAGTTCCATGTGGCAATTTGGAACTATTCAAACCTGGACCAGAAGCTGGCTCGAATTAATGGTTTGCTGTGGATGCTACTGGTGGCATGCTTGGAGCTATACAAAAGTATAGGAGAAGGAGGAACAACCAGGAGAACCAGACAGCAGTCTTTGCCTCAAGGGCCCTCAGTCTATCACCATGGAAGGTAAAAGGCTCATTTATCCCATTGCCAAACACCCTGAGTCATCCACCCCCACAGCTCGTTTTCCTCTCGCTTGCTGTTTCTATATAAGGCAAAGGGGTGACACTTCCTGATAGTGGATCAGAGCTGCAGAATGTTGGCAAAAGCAAATTCAAACACCCCTAGGAAAAGGGAGTCTTCTCTCTAGATTCATCAGCAGAACCACTGTTCCTGGGCCAGACTGAAAAGCCCAATAAAAGACCTCAATCCTTCTCCAAAATCTCCTACCCCTGCCTCAAGGCTCATGGCTTATTCCATGATGGCATTAATCCAGTGCATTGCAATCCAACAAACGTTTAATGAGTACCTTCCATGCTACGAGTTCACCCTCTACAGCCTTGTGTCCTGAAATAGCTTTTGTAATCACCAGTAGCCTGCAAATAAATTGCTATATGTAGTGATACCTTTCATGGGTATCCTGTTGACATAATTTTTTATCTTCTGGGTTACTTTCTACTTGATAGTCACACCTACGCCTGGGCTGGATCAGAATTCTCTCCTAATTTTACCTCTGCTTCTTCTTAGCCTCTTTGGAAGGATTTTCTTCTCGTCCCAATCCTCATGATTGCCAAGTAGGGGGGTGTTCAAGGGCTCTGGATGGGTCACCCTATTGTCTGAAGCCATTCTGTATTCTCAAGAGATGAATCATACGCCATGATCCCACATCAACACCTCAGGCTTGGACCTCTCTCCTGAGCCCGTGTATTCCATTGATGTGGACACTTAGGTGCACCACGAGCACCTAAGTTCATTCACCAAATGAACGTCCCTCTGTGCTAATCTGTTGCTCATCCTCAAAGCCCTAGCTGATGCCATGAACTGTGTCTGCCCAAAAGCCCATGCCAGGAACTCAAGAGGCAGTCCAGATTTCCTCTTGCTGACCTCGCACAGCCAATTGTATCTGTATCTGGCTTTATCACCTCACTACAGAATGTCTCTGGTGTCTGCTCCTCCTCCCCATCCTTACTGTAGGCGCTTTAGTCTAGGCCTTTCACATTTCACATCAGGGGCAAATGGTCTTTTAATGATACATCCGGCTCCCTGTCTCTGCCTTCTCCCGTTGTTCTTTCTAAAATGCAAATCCTCTTATGACACCTTCCTATTTTAGAAGTGTCAATGGTTTCCTGAAAGCTTTCCTTGACTCTCCTCCCCACCCCACCCCCACCCACTCCGGGGGGTCCTACTCTTGGTTCCCTCTGCATCCTAACTTATCCCATATCATAGCACTTAGCACATGTAGCGTTTTCTTCTTTGATGAAATATCCCAAACAAAGAGAATTGTGCAAAACAGAATGTAAAAAATACCCACATCCTCGCCATCCAAATTGGACAAATCTTTGATGTACTGATGTCGCTGCTGCTTTTTACTTTTAATTTTTCTTTAAAGATTTTATTTATTTATTCACGAGACACACACACACACACACACAGAAAGAGAGAGAGAGAGAGAGGCAGAGACATAGGCAGAGGGAGAAGCAGGTTCCCTGCAGGGAGCTGGGTGCAGGACTCGATCCCAGGACCCCAGGATCATGCTCTAGGCGGAAGGCAGATGCTCAACCTCGGAGCTACCCAGGTGCCCTCATTGCTTTTTTTTTTTAAAGAATTTAGCCCTGATAAAAATAGTCAAGGTCCCCCTGTGACCCATCCTTTGTGGAAGCCACCGCCGTTCAAGTTTGGGATTGGTTTTATTATTTAGCTCTGCACTTGACTGTTATATCCCCAAGAATAGCTTCTCTGTCTTGTTCAACCAGAGGAAAGTAAATAAAAGGATTGAGTGAAAGGTTTGTTGAACAATTGTAAGAATGGATGGATCCACGTCTACAACTCTTGTGGACCATTCTTTGTCACATCTCTGAAAATTTGCCCAGTTAACATCCAATGCTTTTAGAAGCATTTGATTTTAATAAGTTATCCCTGCTCTCCAGAAGTGTTCCTCCTAACCAGTGCTTCTCTACATTGACTGCACACTGGAATCAACAGGGGAGATATTAGAGTACTAGTATCTGGATCCTGCCCCCTCAGCAATCCTGATTAATGGGTGAGGTGCCTCCTAGGCATGGGTTGTTAAAAGCTCCCAGGTGCTCGTAATGTACAGACCAGGCTAAGAACCTCTCTTACCTCCTACCTGGCATCATTATCACCAGCAGCATCATTAGCGCCAGCACCAGCAATTGCTCACACTAACTAGATGCTGTTTGTGTGCATTATCCTATTGATTCCTCACCACAATCTAAATATTTTTATTATCCCCATTTTACAGATGAAGAAAGTGACACTCGGAGGGGTCAAGTCAACTTGCCCAAAGTCAAATTAGCCGTTCTCTGCTGTTCTCACTCTACCATCAGTTTCTACTATGACCATAGTTCCATCCCTTAATTTAGCTATGGCTCTTACAAAGCCCAGGATTAATAGAATTTCAAATACCCTAAAGAAAGTCACTGAAGCCTGGCATTACCAGCGCTCTCTAAGATGCTGAGCTTTAAGTATTAACCCTGCCTCTTTCTTGAGTCGCTTGCTGAAGCTTGCCATAAACTCCTTGCCTGAGCAGCCGCCAGAGACTCAAAAAGGTGGAGTCCTTCCTGCCGTCACCCACCACACCCTCTTTGACTATAGGAATTATTCCTCTCAATTACATTCTTTAGCACTCTGTTCCTCCCTCCCTTATCATACTGGCCTGCCTTTCCCATTGTTCCCTGCCTCTTGTTCTCCTTCTCCTGGAGGACATGGAACCATCCACCAAAAATATGGAAGACTGACGACTCAAGACCACACTGCTGCCTCTTTATTCTCCTTCTGCTCTTTTTAATTAAGCAAGTGCAGGAGGAAAATACACATCGGTATTTGCTCTGTATACTGATTTCTTTATGGGCCTAATGCACATGCTTAACAAAAGTGTTCCAAAAACAGGATTTTGCTGTAGGAGAAAGCAAATTGCATCATCTTAGAATCAGAGGCCCTTACAGTTTAAAGGAATCTGGGAGATCACCTAGCCCAGGGGTACTGCAATAACAGAAGTACTCAGGAGTGAAATAGGCAGCACTGCCTCACTAGTTAGGCAGCGGACAGTGAGGAGATTAGTGTCCAATTTGGGGAACATAGTACTTCCTGTTGTGCAAGTCTACTGCCTGCAATCACGTAGGAGATCACAGGATTGTAAGCCTATCGCTCCAAGGAAGAGGCCGCTATAGACCATGTGTGGCCAAGTATCAAGAGAAAGAGATGAGCTCAAGAAAGAATGACTGTTTCACAAGAAGAGAGAAAGGAGATACATTCCAAAATTTGAGACCTGATAAATTTAGTCAAGGGACCACTTCATGATTCCTAATAATACTGAGAAAACATTCGACCCAAAGCAATTTAGGGAAAGGAATCAGACTAATGATGTGGTGCTCAAAAATAGCTTTCTGTTGGATAAAAAGACTCAGGGTAAAATCCTATGAAAGGAGTGACCGTGCCACCAAAGCGGACAGCAATGTGAAGTTGAGATGAGACGTGGAGCGCGGCAGAGGCAAGAGAGCAAGGACACAGAGATTAGATCATTTCTCCGAAGCAACTTAACAACAACAATGAAATGATGGGTGTCATTGCCGGCTCATAGAATTGGCTGGAAGCAGATAGAGGAGAAAATTACTGTTGGTTTGAAAGAGACGATTGGAGAGTTAATTTTTTTTTAATATTTTATTTATTTATTCATGAGAGACAGAGCGAGCGAGAGAGAGAGAGAGAGAGAGAGAGGCAGAGACATAGGCAGAGGGAGAAGCAGGCTCCATGCAGGGAGCCCGATGTGGGACTTGATCCCAGGACCCCAGGATCACGCCCTGGGCCGCAGGTGGTGCTAAACTGCTGAGCCACCCGGGCTGCCCAAGAGTGTTAATATTTTACAAGCAAGAAGTGGGCTGAGAGAGCCATGCATCTCTCTAGGAGAACATGTTCCCCAACACTCATTTCATATTTAACCCAGGAAATTAATGAAAAAGGAAAAGACTTCCAGAGCTTCCAGAGATGGAACCAAAGGTCATGTTGAACTCTGGGCTCTGTTACTGACCAGAGGTCACTATGCATCTCACAATATTCTCTTTTCCAAAAGGGAGTGTGTTTTGTGGTTGTCTGTCCCTGTGGCACTGTTGGGTATTGGGTGTGGGGGAAGGTAGAGAACGTCGCTTTAGTTGACGGGTCTCTGGACCACAATAAGCTTCATCCTGCTCTGATGGAGATGCCACCTCTAGCACATCCCCCTCATACCCTCCCGGAGATCCTGGACGAAGAGCTGTATGCAATGACTAGTTGGGACTTTGGACAAGCTCCCCTGGAGAGGTGTTTGTAGTTGTATGTGTGTTCCAGAGTGGACTGTTGCGGAAACTTTTCCACTCATCACATAGGCACTTATGGGGCCTCTATACGGCAAGCCCCCTTGCGATTACTCAGCCCTGTGGGCAGTTCTGGCTAGAGGGCTGTGGTCAGGCACAGTGACTGTCACTTCTGGGCCAGAGCATTGAGAAGCTGGTGTGGGAATGGTCAGCTTTCTCTTTGCCTGCTGCGAGACCAGGAAGGCATTTATTGTGATGGCAGCATCCTAACACCAACACGGGCTAGACTCCTGCATTGCCACGTGGACAAGAGGCATCCTGGAAAGTGACCCAGCCTGCGCCGTATAAGTAAAGCCACTGAGGTTTGGAGCATATTTGTTACTGTGGCTTTGCCTAAAAAAATGATATTTTGACTTCTGGTGTGTCATTTTGTTATCCACATGACTGAGGCCCAGGTTGCTGTGGCTGACCATGTTATTGATCTCACTGGAGAGACAGACCCAATAATTGGCCGAGTGCCACTCCGAAAACCATTCACCAGGCAATAAGAATGGGTTTTCATTACTACTGAGGGCCCAGAAAATAAATATTCATGTGTGAGCCTTCTCTCACTCATTCTCTCAACAGTATTTATTGAGCTTTTACCATGTACCAAACATTTATGGGCACTAGAGATATGGTGCCCAAGAGACATGAGGTCTGTAGTCCTATAGAGCTGACATTCCAGTTGGAGATGATCAGGAATGAAAAGGACAATGAGATCATTTCAGAATGAATAACTGCTCCTAAGAAAATAATTGGAGCACAGTAGTAGAGAGTGACTGAGTGGTCAGGAAAGGTCTCTAGAAGGGGGTGGCGGTTAAGCTAATAACAGGAAGTAGCCCTGTGAAGATCTGGCGGTGGAACTTCCAGGCAGAGGGAACAGTAGCTGCAAAACTCTGAGGTGGACATGTTCTTATTTGGTGGCCTTGAGTTTTCAGTTTGATGGGAATTTGCTTTGGCTGGAATGTCATGAATGGAGAATAGAGAGAGTGAAGTCAGAGATAGATAGGGGATCACCTAGGGCCTTTTAAGCCATCACAAGGTGGCTGGATTTTATTTGAAGAGCAATGGAGGGACGCCTGGGTGGCTCAGTGGTTGAGCATCTGCCTTTGGCTCAGGGCGTGATCCTGGAGTCCCAGGATCGAATCCCACATTGGGCTCCCTGCATGGAGACTGCTTCTCCCTCTGCCTGTGTCTCTGCCTTTCTATATCTCTGGGTCTCTCATGAATCAATAAATAAAATCTTTTTTTAAAAAATGAAGAGCAATGGAAAGCTGTTCAATGACTTGAAAGAGAAAAGGTACAAGATTTGATGGAGGCTGATTAGCAGGATGCTATGCCTCAGTGAGAAAGGATGGGGCAATAATGGGTACGTGTTGAAGAAACAACCCTCGCAGATGGTTTACATGGTACAAATGAGAATAAGAGAGAAAGGAATAAAGAACAACCTGTGGATTTGCAGCTTGAATAACTGAAAATGAATAGTGTGGTGCCATTTCTGGAGATGGGAAGGCTTGGAGAAGCCTGGACTGGGGGCCTCACGGAGGGTGTGATGTTAAGAATTCTCAGTTAGAGATGCCAACAGACATTCACGTGACTACAAGAGGGAAGCAGGTGGAGTTTCAGGGCAAGGTTTGGCCTGGAGATATAAATTTGGGGCCTATCAGTTTATAAATGTTATTTAAAGCCACGGAACAGGATGAGATCACTTAGGGAGAGAGTGTAAATACAGACGAGGTCCCAAGACTGGGGTCTGGGATCCAACATCTATCTAGAGGTCAAGGGGAGGAGAAGCCATTCTTCCAGAATACTGAGACCTTTTCCACTCCAAAGGGCTGTTTGCTTTTTAAAAGATGTCCTAAGACATATAGATTTTTCCACATATCTTAGTAATAAATGTTACATCAGAGTCTCCTGTGAGTGTTAAGTCACATGTGTCACTGTGAGGAAGCAGCTGTAGTAGAGTGGAAAATGTGTGACACCGAGGGTCAGAAAACCCTAGGAGCTTTCAAACACTTGGCTACTCACTAGTGATGTGACAAGAGTTAAGTCACACATTCTCTGGGCCTCAACTTCCTCTGCCATAACTCGAGAGTAATAAAGGCTCCTCGTTGGGCTGGTGTCTAAATTAAAGAAGGTAATGGAGGTAAACGTGTTTTGCACACTCCATGGTTACACTGTCCCTTACAGGAGCCACTAACCACATGCCATTTACACTAAGATGAAATCAAATTAAATTTTCAGGTCTTCAAGACTCTGAAGACATAATGTATAAATACAATGTGGGATCCAGGACTGGATCCTAGAACAGATGAAAGGTCAGTAGTAGAAAAGCTGGTGCAATCTGAATAAGCCTGTAGGTTAGGGATGCCTGGGTGGCTCAGCGATTGAGTGTCTGCCTTCAGCCCAGGCTGTGATTCCAGATCCAGGGATCGAGTCCCGCATGGGGCTCCCTGCATGGATCCTGCTTCTCCCTCTGCCTATGTCTCTGCCTCTCTCTGTGTGTGTGTCTCTCATGAATAAATAAATAAAATATTTTTTTTAAAGCCTGTAGGTTAGTTAATAGTATCATACTAAGGCTGATTTCTTCATTTTGACAAATGCAGTGGGGGGTTGTGTAAGTTGTCAACATCCCAGGGAAGCTGCAAGGAAAATAGGGGAAAACTCTCTGTGCTTCCACAATAAAAAGTTAAACAAAAATTCAGTTGGTCTGGTCACACGGGCCAGACTAGTCAAGTGCCCATTAGTCCCATCAGTGGTGCTTATATGGACTATTTCCATCACGGCAGAAAGTTCTATTGCACAGGGTTGGCTACAGCATTAAAGAAATCTATGGTTCTACTGGGCAAGGCACTGACCATAGCACCGTGCCTTAAGATGATTTCTGTGGAAGAGATTCAAGGGCTTTGGTGAAAGCATTGAAGTCATGTCTAGAAATAAAAGTTCTGTCTGCTCTCCCACACCCAAGTTAGACTAACTTCTGTTCTTTCCTCCAATAGATGACAGGGTTAAACCAAATGATCTCTAAAGTACCTTTTACAGCGAACGTTCTATGGATCCTGGACAAAGAACACAAAAGGAAATGGCTCATTATCTCAGTAGCCCATGGAGTAAGGTGCTCCTACGGCAAAATCTGAGTATGTGGGGTGGGAGCTGGCAGCGATTCCCTGCCCCTACTGGATCTGCCTGGGTGCCGAGTTTTAATGAGTGGGCAAGGGGAGGAGAATAAATAGAAGATAATTTTTTTCAATGTGAGAAACATCCTACTCTCTGCTGTTTTTGTGCTCATCACTCCTTGTTTAAAAAAAAAAAAATGAAATAACTCAGGTCAGACTGCATAGGGATTTAGAAAACACTATTGACCAGGGAAGTTAGTGACTATTGATTTTTCTCCTCTTCATACCCCAGTGAGCAGTCAGTAATAATCTGCTGTTCTAACGAAGCACTTTTCATCCAAAGACATTTCAGATGAAGCATGACTATTAACCCATTTACTTCACCATGTTCATTGACAGTTAGATATGGTCTTTTCATATCTACTATTTATAAAGAAAAAACATGAGATTATGTCACTGTTGAGAGGAAGATAATCTGGTGCCTAAGTAGAATGTACATACATATATGCAAAGTTCCGTTCCCCTTGAATCATCTTGGAATACTGACCAAAATTAATTTTTAGTTTTTCATCAGATTAATAGTTATTAAATATATCTGAAATTCTGACCACTATGTATTTACCTATTTATCTCGTTCTTCATAAAGGGTATATCAGTTAGGATTCTTGGCTAAAAGCAAAAGAGACTTTTTTCTGGCAAATTTAAGCCAAAGGGATTCTTACACCATGCATCTCCTGGGAGACTCGTCTTGGGATTCCCTAATTCCCTCAAAGGAAATTGGAATGCCAATAGACAAGAGCAGGTGGAAAGGAAGGAATGCCCACTACCAAGTTCAACCTATCTATATTTTTATGCACATTCATCCTTTTTATAAGTTAAGTATAATCTGAATGTGTTAAGTGTGGAACTTTTTAATTTAAATTACAGCACACACTCCATCTGTGTTTGTGTGAGTTCATCAGAAAAGGTACATGCGGTCATTGATATTCATCGTCTTCAGTTAAGCAGCAAATAAAGATCCAAGTAAAAGCCCTTGATCTCCAAACACTCTACTTCCAACAGAACAAATTAGAAATATGAACAAAGGAATAGAGATCAGTATAATGTGTCATTTGTTTAATAAATATTATTTTGATGTGTTAGTAAGTCCTGTAATAGAAACTGTTGTTCAAACACCCAACTATTGGGTTGAACAAATGTTCAAAGAGGCACTTTCTATCAATAACTTGATAGTTAATGATCACTAACCGGGGGATATATGATATTGCTAGCAGGAAGGTCATGAGAGGACTGCTGTTCTCAAATGTACTCTTGCACCCATATGTACCTGGAATCCACATTCTCACCTGTACTTTCATAGCTGTTGCTTATAAGCTGATCTTATAATAACTTTTAAAAGTTTAAGAGAATTCCTTCTGTCCTATCCAAGCTTTGAAGAAGGAGATATTATTTCTCCTTGTTACAGTATTTGAGTTTGCTTTAACAGCACGTTAGGGCAATAATGTTATTTCTCCATGTGCACCATTGTTACAGACTTCTCCACCACCCCTTAGAAATTTTTAGTTGCATTTGTTAAAAACCAAACTGCCGTGAAACTGCATGTTATTTTATTCATCTTGAGATTAACGGTGTCTTCCTAAGAGAAATGCAAACATTTGTCACATTTCAGAGGAATGACTGAAAGTAGCCAAGCAGATTCCAGAACTGTCACTGAGCGTTAAGATATGTTTCTGAGGGAAGGGTGGTGGTGTTTGTCTTTCACATCCTTTTCTACAGGTGTGCCACCCAGAAAAGACCCAGGGAGCCATCGATGGCACCAACTCCCTCTCCCAGGAGATGCAAAACCACCAATGACATTGCTAGTCAAATTCAGTGTTCTGATAACTCAGAGACTATACCAGGGACACACTAAGCTGAAATAGCCACCTCTCCTGCATTACAGCATCTTCAATATCCTTTTAAGAAGAGTGTTTTGGGAGGGGCACCTGGATGGCTCAGTGGCTGAGCATTTGCCTTTGGCTGAGGGTGTGATCTCGGGGTCCTGGGATCAAGTCCCGCATAGGGCTACCCACAGGGAGTCTGCTTCTCCTTCTGCCTGTGTCTCTGCCTCTCTCTCTCTGTCTCTCCTGAATAAATAAATAAAATCTTTTAAAAAAGAAGAAGAATGTATTGGGAAATCACTTGGTATTCTTGACATTGACATTTCCTGTGGAAGGCTAACACTGAAAATCTATCAGATGACACCTTGGCAAGGATTGCTGATGGCTCACCCATGCTGCCTCTGCTCCAGGAACCTAGGGAAGTGTGAGGGAGCAGCTCTGAGAAGGGGTGATTGCCACAAAAAAACCTGATCCCAGGTCAAGTCAATCTGGCAGCCCTCGGTTGGGTGTCACAGTCAAGAGATAGCAAGGCCACTGTTGGTATCAGGCAGGAAGGTAAAAAAGTCAGGGTTAGGACAGAATGAGGTGTAAGGCCCCTCAAAACTCCTGGTTGCTGGATACTTTTACATAGGATAACTGAGATTCCTCATAGCTGAAGGGAGTAGAGCCTTCCCCAACCAGGCCCAAGAGAACTTACCCAGAGAAGGGAGAAGGAGAGCACTAATGAGAGAGCAGTAGGATTTAAAAACCCAACATCTGAAGGTGATACTTGCATTCCCAACTGTTCCTCTACCAAGCATACTGCTGCCTCAGGGCCTTTGAACTTGCTCATCTTTCAGAAAAGAAAACTGTTGCTCCAAGATCCACAAATATCCTCCCTGGTCTCATTCAAGTCTCTCCCCATGAAAGAGGCCCTCTCTAATCACACTATTAACACCTTCTATACTGTCTACTCATCCTACGTAATTTTTCTACATAGCTCTAGCATCAGCATACATATTAAATATTTATTTGAGGGATCCCTGGGTGGCGCAGCGGTTTGGCGCCTGCCTTTGGCCCAGGGCGCGATCCTGGAGACCCGGGATCGAATCCCACGTCGGGCTTCCGGTGCATGGAGCCTGCTTCTCCCTCTGCCTATATCTCTGCCTCTCTCTCTCTCTCTCACTGTGTGCCTATCATAAATAAATAAAAAATTTAAAAAAAAATTTAAATATTTATTTGAAAATGTAGAACTCAAGCTCTCTGAGAGCAGGAACTTAGGGTGTTTTTTCCATTCCTGTGCCCCTAGCACTGAGTATCATTCTTGGCTGGTGCTCAAGAAATTGCAAAATCAACCCTGCATACTTACGTGAGTTTGATTTACATGGTACAATCCTCTTGTGTTTGGGATCTAATTACATGATTCTTCTTTGATTTTGTAGAATATTTCAGTATACGGTACAATCCCTGTCTCTCTCTGCTTTTCCTCTACTCCCTTCCTTCTGACTCCCACCCATGCCCAAGCTTGGCCATCAATAAAATATTTTTGGGGATCCCTGGGTGGCGCAGCGGTTTGGCGCCTGCCTTTGGCCCAGGGCGCGATCCTGGAGACCCGGGATCGAATCCCACATCGGGCTCCCGGTGCATGGAGCCTGCTTCTCCCTCTGCCTGTGTCTCTGCGCCTCTCTCTCTCTCTGTGACTATCATAAATAAATAAAAAAAAATATTTTTGCATAATTCATTCATGAATCTGTTCAATAGTTTTTGGATACTCACAATGTGCTAAGCATAATGCTAAGTGCTGGGGATTTAATAGCAAAGCAAGAAAAAGAAACAATTGCTGCCAAGAAGAGAGTTATGGTCTAATTGAAGAAGCCAGGAATTAATTTTTAAAAGCTTACAAATACACGGAAATCACCACTTGGTGGGGGCTGCTAGGACAGATGTGTGCTCTGAGTGCTGTTCGCGAGGGATGAGATGGTCAAGGAACCCGGGGAAGACTCCCATGAGGACATGATGAGGTCTTTCCAAGGTGACAAAGGGCTTCAAAGGCTCAAGAAAGGCAGAAGGGCAGTGTGGCTGTAGAAGTAGGTAGGGGGCACATCGTGCAGGGCCTGGAAAGTGATGCTGGGGACTTTAGCCATTATCCTGAGATATGAAGAGCCATGGGACTCCTCTGAAGGGTCTGGTAAATAAGTGGAAAAGGAGAAAGAGAAAATGAGAGAGAAAAGTGGTCACATGGGTGGAAATTCAGGAGGTCCAGGTTAGACATTGGGATCCATTCTTATAAAAGATTCAAAGATGGGGTATCTGGGGGGCTCCGTGGGTTGGTTAAGTGTTGGACTCTTGAATTTAACTCAGGTCTTGATCTCAGAGTCATGAGTTCAAGCCCTGCATTAGGCTTCATGCCCAGAGTGGAGTCCACTTTAAATAAATGAATAAATAAAACAATAAATAAAGAAAACAAAACAAAGATAAACAATCCCTGTCCGCAAAAGCTTAAATTCAGAATGCCCATTTGCTAGATAAAAGAAAAAAATCAAACATAATGATTCCTGGTCAAAGTCTCCAAAAGATAGTCACAAAATATCCTTATGGAACTAACTTTCTGACCAAGATCAGTGGATCCCTAGATGATCCCTAACCAACCTGTTGAACCCTAGTATTTTCAAATAACAAGAAAATAAGATCTTCAAAGAATTAAATTTAAGTTTTCTGTGATTATAACATGCCAGATGGAGGGGAAAAAAAAAAACAACAACCTCATCTGCCATTTGCCTCTTCTTGGTGTCAGCTTCTGCCTCTTGAGGTTTTGTAATGAAAGGCTCTGGGTTTGGTTGATCTGGACAAACCCACCGGTCAAGTTCATTGCCAGCATTAACAATAATAAATGAAACCATCAATTTTACTACAGAAGCACAAGGGCACTTAGTGCCTTCGATGTGAGGGATATTATCCCTCTGTGAAATAGCTTGAGAAAATAAAAAATGTTATCTTATGTCAGACTCATTTAATGTGTATTCATTTATTTGACTTTAAAGTTATTTAAGGGATAAAGGGGTTCATCTTTAATCTTCCTCCAGCATGGCGGAGCATTACTAAATAAATCTGAAATAGACAATAAGGATAGAAGACAAGGAGGCGGAATTAAGAAGTGAAAAGGGGGAAGTTACTGCGCTATAGTAAAAACATTAGAAAAAGGATTCCTTAATACTATCTTAGATTGGTTGATGTGGCCATAATTTTTTTTTCTCAAACAAAACAATACGAAACAAAACAAAAAGGTCTGAGTGTGGATCTAGGGAGGCATAGGGAAAGGGAGACAAGATCATAACACTCTCCTTTTGGGGGGAGTCCCTCCCTGCCCCTCCTTTATGCGTATTGAAGATAAGGAGCATGAAAACCATAACCCCAACCACCACCAGCGTGGTGTGGGTTTTCTGTAATGTCGGACTTCATTTTAGTGACTATTTAGTATTTTCTTAATCTGGCACACCTTTTATCTGACATCCTGGAACATTTCCCTGTTCCTTCTTTATTATTTCCTTCTCCACTAATGATGTTTCTGGAACTGAAGTCTGTTCTTGAAATGGGTTCTCTTCATTAACAGAGGGAGCACTGGGTTTGATTTATATGCAAAACCCTTGGGATGACTTTTGTGCTTAGATGTCAAAGAAATTCTCCATCTCCTTCTAAACCATTAATTTTATCATTATGGAAATAGCTTCCATAATTGATAAAACATTGTCAACTGAGTTTGACAGACTATTAAAACACTTCTGAAGATTTGTAATCTCGAGCTCCTGTCTCTTGGGGCTTGCTTAAAACACGCACACCCATATTTATATTCTCTCTTAAATGTCAATGGAAAAAATCTTCGAGATAAGGTCATTGTAATGCACACAGACAGTGATCAAGAGTAATTTCCCTCCTGTCCTGGCCAACTCATGTTATTATTAATAAAACAGGGTAAGCCATTCATCTTTTCCCACTAACTGAGAAAGTTAAAGCTCTATCATAAATGGGAAGAGGACCACCCTGTAAAAGGCATAGCCTGTTGTGAAGTCTGGAGGGGGGGGGGTCTACTTTTTAAAAAAAAAATTTTTTTTTTGTTAAAATTTTTTTTTAATTTTTATTTTTTTAAAGATTTTATTTACTTATTTGAGAGAGCGCGCACATGAGCACAAGCAGGGGGAGGGACAGAGGGAAAGGGAGAAACAGACTCTCCACTGAGCAGGGAGCCCCACGTGGGGCTCGATCCCAGGACTCCAAGATCACGACCTAAGCTGAAAGCAGATGCTTAACTGACTGAGCCACCCGGGTACCCCTAAAACATCTTTACTTTTTTAATTAAATCTTTTTTTACTTTTTAAATTAATTTTTTTAAAATTTTGAGATAATTGTAGATTGGTTATAAGAACTAAAAGAGATCCCATGTGCCCTGTACCCAGTGGCCCCCAAGGATGACATCCTGTAAAAACTATGGAACAATATCTCAACCAGATTATTGACATGGATATTATTCAGATTTCTTGTTTCATTTGTACTCATAAGTGTGTAAGTTCCATGCAATTTTATCACACGTGCATACCTGTGTATGCGCCACCACAGTCAAGAACAGGACAGTTCCAACACTGCAAGGATCCCTCATCTCATTCTTTTATAGTCACACCCATCGACCTCCCCCCACCCCCAATGGGGTATCCACTTTTCTCAGAGCTTTTTTTTTTTTAACTTTTCTGCATAATAAAGAGAAACCAAGTTTGTGACGATTATTTGCCCTCAGTGAAAGCATCTGAGCTTTTAGAAAAAGATGTCCCCTGGTGATGGATGCAGCCAGAGCTTGATTTCTGAACATGAGTTTCTGTCCTCACAGATCTACCTGGATGATAGGCACGTTTGTGCAGGGTGCAGCCTTCACAAATGTAGGCTGTGGCTTTGTGTTCAAGGCAACAACAGTTAAGAAAAGAGGTGTTCTGTGTTAGTAAGCTTCAATTTTTTTTTTTTTTGCAAAATCCCATTTATATTATTCCATTGAAATGATGAATTTTCAGGTAAATCAAGAAGTTGCTTCCAATTGCTCAATCTCGAGGGTTTCTTGGGAAGTTATGAGTGAGAGCGTCCAAGGTGCATGAGCAGCTTCTAGTTGGGACTAGGATAGTATCATTCTCTGGAATTTTGTACTTAGAGCAAAATGGACTATAAGAATATCCAGAATTCTTTGTTTTTAAATATGGGAAGTCAGCTTGAGTTTCTATCCTTTGCTACAAGCTGATTTTATACACACACTCTCTTTTTCTCTCTCCCAGGCTGCTCCCAGGCTGACTCTTCCCATCTGCTACTGTAGGCATTTTTGCCCATCTGATATAATATGCTGGAAAGTAAGTCCTCAAATCCAGCTCAATGGCTCCATAAAATATGGTCTTCCTGTCACCCCTAGTGCTTAAATCATTTGTTGTCAAACTGGGTGGCTTTCAGAGTTGACATTTACTGCTGTTTGCTGCAAAAGAGATTGTAGCCTCAAAGAGAGGGCCAGAACTGTCATTAAGCACTGCCAACTATGAGAACAAAGGACTTGGTTAATTTTTTGTGATTTTGTTCCTGCCCTATGGTTCTTAAGATGGATCATTTTTAAATAATGGATTTCCAGCAAGAGACACTCATGAAGTGTTTACCCAGTGGTCCCAATGGCCTCATGCCTACACAGACACTCAAAGCCATACAAAGAAATATTAAAAGACCCTTTATCTTCCCTCTCGCTGTGCTTGATTCAGCAGCACATACACCATCTTCCCTCTCCCTATTCCTGCCCTCCCCCCCCACTTCTCATGTTCTTTCATAGTTTTTTTTTGTTGTTGTTGTTGTTGTTGTTTTTTCAAAATCTCTAGGTTAGATCCAACATGGACAGGTAATAGGAATGAATTTAAAGAAGCTTTCAAGATTCCATTTGACAAAGATAAATCCAGTGACTTATATGTTTATGGCACTATGATAATTGATCATTGCTTTGGTAGATATCAGAATGAATCTCTTCTTTCAAAAGGGAAGAAACTGGGACACCTGGGTAGCTCAGCGGTTAAACATCTGCCTTTGGCTCAGGGCATGATCCCAGGGTCCTGGGATGGAGTCCCTGTATCAGGCTCCCTGCAGGGAGCCTACTTCTCCCTCTGTCTATGTTTTTGCCTCTCTGTGTCTCTCATGAATAAATAAATATAATATTTTTAAAAGGAGGGGGAACTAATATTTATCAAGCATTCCCATGAGCCAAGCACTTTGCATTTGTTATTTCATGCTGTTCTCATGGAGACTCTGATATTATGGTACTAGGATTTTCTGTATCAGGAAACAGGAGCCCAGTGAGGTTCAAGGGTCTGCCCAGGGTCAGACAGCTATTAAGAGGTAAAGCTGAGATTCAAACCAGTTATACCTGACTCTGAAGTCCATGCTCTTTCTATACTGTCTCCTTTAACTTACAAAGAAGGGAATAATAGAAGTATGGAAATGTGGAAATGCAAGAGTACACAAAACTGTAGGACAGAGTAAATTATTCTAAATTGCATAAAAAATGTTGAATCAAAGAGTTCCAAGGAAATTCAATATATTGTGATGTGGACACTGAGGATCCCCTCTCCGTGAAGGGCTCATTGTCCCAGCTGCTGGGAGTGCTGATGACATACAACCTTCAACTGTCCCATCTACAGAGAACCACCTAATCCAAAGTCATACCCCTCCCTAAGAAGCCCACATCCGCTGACTAATTGATATGGAAGTAAAAACATGGACATCTTGATTCAACTTGGGATAACCTGTTAAGGACAATTCTGGTCCAGAGCTCCCTATGTATTGCTTGACCTGTTGTTGAGGCTTCACAGCAGCTCCTGCTTCACCCCTCCCTTTCACAGGTGTCAACCCCAAGGACACTCCTTAATAAACATCCTGCATGTTTAGCTTGGCTCAGAGATTGTCCCCCAGAGAATCCAATCCCTAACAGTTGGGTTGACCAGACACTTCTTTACAGGATATTTGTCTTGTAGGAAATAGGTCTTGGGTGACAAATATGATTTCAACAGGACCACCATGTAGGTATTGTTGAAAAGGCAATTGTGAGTCTCCTATGGAAGATCTCCAAGACTAGAAAAGGAGCCTGTACCGAGCTGAGAAATAGAGAGCCAAGAAGGCTTTGAGCAGAGGCAGGCTGTAGCTGAGGAAAATGGTGTGGTCATTTACAAGGACAAATGTTGCAGATGGAGGCAGAAGATGGGGAGCCAGTGGTCTAGATAGTTTCCATGAGCAGACTATCAGATTTCTGGCAGAAAACTTAGGTCTGAATCCTGGCTCTGCCACTTATTATCTGATGGACTTGTAGAAGTTTCTTAATTCCTCCAAACTTAATTTCTTCCTCTGCCAACTAAGATAATATTTGCAGTGTGGAATGGCTGGGAGTTTGTGAAGCATTACAGACATACACGCATGCAAAAATCAGCCTATAAATCCCTAAACAAATACAAGTTTTAACTGTGAAGATAAAGAAGGTTGGCCTAGAGCAGGAGCTAGTGAACTACAGCTCTCCACCTTACTCAGGCAGCAAGTTTTATAAACAAACTGTTACTGGCACACGCGTTGTGCCCATTCATTTAGATATTGTCTATGGCAGCTTTCAAGCTACAATGGCAGAGATGTGTGGTTGCAACAGAGACCATATGACCCCGTAAAACCTCAAATACCTACTATTTGGCCCTTTACATAAAAAGTTTGCCACCTCTGACCCTGAGTATCAGAAGTAAAAAAGAAGTGACTGATATAAAGAACACGATGGGGTCAAATCTTTAAGACCTAGTAACTGCTCGGTCTTAGAAAAAAGCGAGCAAAAGAAAGGACCCATAACCCAGAGTTTTCTAGCTCAGGGCCCAGCGAAAGTGGCACTGTCATTACACTGAAGAAACCAGGAGGAGCCCTTACCCTTGATGGTTGGCTGAACTCTGGGCATTCTACATTTCAGGTGCTGGCAAAAATGTTCAGCCAGAGAATAGAAAATATGAACCTGGTATTTTGGCAAGGGCTCAGGGATGAAGTTTTGGCTTTTGGAACAGTGTCCATGGATGTGAAAAAATGAGGGAAAATTGGTAATCCTGTAGGTGGTATAATTTCCATGTTAAGTTTCTACTTTTCAATGGATCAAGCTCTGTATTATATTTGAGGAGTTACCCAAAGACTTAATGCTTAGAACTGGTAAGTTAAAGTAAGGCTTTGCTGACCATTATTCTATTGAGCAGAAAAATGAGAAAAGGGCAGTAAAGTTTTATTGTCGCTAGAAAGAAAATATTTCAGGACCAGGCAAAGACTCCCCTGCATGGAAGACTTATCTGACCATGTTACTGGCCACTAAACAACACATGAAAACCAATTTTCTGTCCCAAGCAATGTGTGTCCCGTGAGATACTAAATACTTTTCTGCAAATCAAAGGATTTCATGGTTAAACAACTTTGGAGAAAACCAGATTAAAGAAATGTAAAGCTTTCTTTATTATAGAACTTCTCAGAGTCTTTATTTTTTACTTTATTTTATTTTTTTAAAGATTTTATTTGTTTATTCATGAGAGACACACAGAGAGAGGCAGGAGAAGCAGGCTCCCTGCAGGGAACTCGATCCTGGGACTCTGGGACCACGTCCTGAGCCAGAGGCAGATGCTCAAACACTGAGCCACCCAGGTGTCCCACTCGGAGTCTTTAATATGTGAATAAGTACTGGGAATCCCCAAGAAGAGCCACAGTAAGGAGATAAGAAAACTTGGTCTCAGTACTGGCACAAAAACAGACACAAAGATCAATGGAACAGAGTAGAGAACCCAGAAATGGACCCTCAACTCTGGTCAACAAATATTCGACAAAGCAGGAAAGACTATCCACTGGAAAAAGGACAGTCTCTTCAATAAATGGTGCTGGGAAAATTGGACATCCACATGCAGAAGAATGAAACTGGACCATTCTCTTACACCATACACAAAGATGAACTCAAAATGGATGAAAGATCTAAATGTGAGACAAAAATTCATCAAAATCCTAGAGGAGAACACAGGCAACATCCTTTTTGAACTTGGCCACAGCAACTTCTTGCAAGATAAATTCATGAAGGCAAAGGAAACAAAGGCAAAAATGAATTATTGGGACTTCATCAAGATAAAAAGCTTCTGTACCGCAAAAGAAACAGTCAACAAAACTAAAAGACAACCTACAGAATGGGAGAAGATATTTGCAAATGACATATCAGGTAAAAAGCTAGTATCCAAGATCTATGAAGAACTTATTAAACTCAACAGCAAAGATACAGACAATCCAATCATGAAATGGGCAAAAGACATGAACAGAAATTTCACCAAGGAAGACGTAGACATGGCCAACATGCACATGAGAAAATGCTCTGCATCACTTGCCATCAGGGAAATACAAATCAAAACCACGATGAGATACCACCTCACACCAGTGAGAATGGGGCAAATTAGTAAGACAGGAAAGAACAAATGTGGAAGAGGATGTGGAGAAAGGGGAACCCTCCTGCACTGTTGGTGGGAATGTGAACTGGTGCAGCCACTCTGGAGAACTGTGCGGAGGTTCCTCAAAGAGTTAAAAATAGAGCTACCCTACGACCCAGCAATTGCACTGTTGGGGATTTACCCCAAAGATACAGAAGCAGTGAAACAGCAGGATGCCTGCACCCCGATGTCCACAATAGCCAAACTGTGGAAGGAGCCTCGGTGTCCATCTAAAGATGAATGAATGAAGCAGCTGTGGTCTATGTATACAATGGAATATTACTCAGCTATTAGAAATGACAAATACCCACCATTTGCTTTAACGTGGATGGAACTGGAGGGTATTATGCTGAGTGAAGTATGTCAGTTGGAGAAGGACAAAAGTTGTATGGTTTCATTCATTTGGGGAATATAAAAAATAGTGAAAGGGAATAAAGGGGAAAGGAGAGAAAATGAGTGGAAAATATCAGTGAGGGTGACAGTACATGAGAGACTCCTAACTCTGGGAAACGAACAAGGGGCGATACAAAGGGAGATGGGTGGGGGGTTAGGGTGACTGGGTGATGGGCGCTGAGGGGGGCGCTTGATGGGATGAGCACTGGGTGTTATGCTTTATGTTGGCAAATTGAACTCCAATAAAAAAAATATACAAAAAAAAAAAAAAAAGCAAACTTGGTCTCAAAGTAGGAACTTGCCCAGGATTACAGAGCTATTAAGAGGGAGAGCCAGGAATCAAAGTCGGAAACTTTGCTTCAGAGCTGGTAGCAATTATGCCTTCCTAATGGTGACGACGATAAGGGTTGATGGCGGGGGCGGCGGCGGCGGCGGCGGCAGTGGTGGTGGTGGTGGTGGTGGTGGTGCTGAGAAGTGTCATTACTGCCAAGTGCCCCCTTTGGTACATGATAACCCTTGGAAAGCTATGTAGTCCTCAGACAGTATATCAGCCCCCTGGTGACAATATAACATGATGTCAAACACTGAAACCTCAGTGGCATAAAACCATAAACATTTGTTATGTCATGTGCATCTGCAGGCTGGCAAGGACAACTTTGCTGATCTCATCTGGATCTGGCTCCAGCTTGCAGGTTCCAACCAGGTCTGCTCTCATCTGTCTGGGATGAGCAGACTGCCATGAGCATAGTCCTCTTGAGCTGGGGGCAGGATGGCTCCATTTGCATCTCCAAGTCACACACCTGCACTGGAGACAAGGAGCAGGGATTTCCAGGCAGGGATCTCTAGTCACATGGTAAAAGCTGTGGGTATGGGAAAGAGTGAAGAAATGGAATCAATTCTTCAATCTCCCATGACCCATGTGTAAAATTCAGCTTAGGAACATGACATAAAAAAATTGAATCTGTCTGTTTAAATAATTTATAGAAACCTGGCACCCTGAATTCAAGTTCAGTCGATGCACTATGTGAGATTAGGTGTTATTCATCTTATCCCTACTTATTCAGAATCTGTTCAAGCCTGGGCTAAATAAGGTATACACTCTTAGAATCATGCTAAGGGTTTACTAAATACATGACAAAATGGTCTGCGAGTCCCTTTGTATTCCCTTAGCTCAGGCATCAGAACTGTTGACTTGGCCTCTCTGCTAATGCTTCTCGGGGTCCTGCCATGCGAGGGCCCTGCTGTCCAACCTCCTCTGCCAGCCAGGCCAGTGGGGCTTGAGCCTTAATCCAAGGCTAAGGTCTTGGGAGTACTGGGTCTGGATAGCTTGCCTGTTTATGAGGATCCATGAGCCTGTGAGGACTACCTAGGCCAAGAGAGCAAGGGGGGTGGTTGGAGAAAAGAATGAACAGGAGAAAACTGGTGAAATCAAGGGAAGAATGAAGGTGCTCTGAAGCTCATGCTGAGAAAATGCATGGAAGGAGAGTGAGCTTTTTGTGAGGGTTTGTGGTTTAGTTCTGGAAAAAAAGAGGGAATGGGTTGCCTGAGTGGCTCAGTCAGTTGAGCACCTGGCTCTTGATTTGGCTCAATTCACAATTTTGGGGTGCTGGGATTGAGCCCCACATCTGGCTCCATGCTAAGAGGGGAGTTTGCTTGTCCTTCCTCCTCTGCCACACCCCCATTCTCTCTCTTTTGCTATTTCTAAAATATAAAGATAAAAAAAAATTTTTTTTAATTATATTTATGATAGTCACAGAGAGAGAGAGAGAGAGGCAGAGACACAGGCAGAGGGAGAAGCGGGCTCCATGCACCGGGAGCTCGACCTGGGATTCGATCCCGGGTCTCCAGGATCGCGCCCTGGGCCAACGGCAGGCGCCAAACCGCTGCGCCACCCAGGGATCCCTAAAAAAATTGTTTAAAAAGAAAAAAAAAGGGAGAGGGAAGCCGGAGACCATATTTCCCATTTTTGATGAAGGTGATGATGATGCTTCTGCTGACAATGAAATATTGGATATATGAACAAGGATATACATGACATATATAAACTTGGAAACCCAGTCATAAAACCCCACCCATGACCTCACCACGCAACTTAAAAAGCAGCGTATGACAACATCTACTGTTATTCCACTATTGGAATGTTGTGTTTGTCATTCTCTTGCTTTTCAAAAAGATTGTTACATGTTGTATGTGCATTCTCAAACAAACAGGATACGATACTGAGGCTTTCTCCTCTTTGAGTTTTATAAAAAGGGTGTCAAGTTGCATGTAATCTTCTGCACTTCATCACTATCATGTTCCTGAAATTCCTTCATGCTTTGGAATCACTTTAGTTCATTGATCTTCACTGCTCCATGATCAACTTTATTAGAAATATACCACAGCTTGTTTATTCATTCTCTTGTTCATAAACATTTTAGGCTGTTCCATTTTTGCTATTATAAACAATTCCATTCCCAGTGAATTTGTATGTGTCTCCAGGTGCACAGATCCAAGAGTTTCTCTGGAATATGTAGTTCAGAGTGGAATCTGGTTTATAAGCTTTTCTTTTTTTTTTCAATTTAATTCTAGAAAGGTTGTATCAGTTAATAAGCCACTAGCAGGGTATGGGAATTCTTTTTGAATCACATTTTCACCAATACTACATTGTCAGATTTCTATAGTTTCGCCAATTAAGCAGATAGAAAACAAATCACATTTTGTTTTGTGTTTCCCTGATTAATGATGAAGTTGAACTTTTTTTCCACAATTGAATTTACCATGTATATTTCCCCTTCAGCAAAATGTTTGTCTATTTTCTTATTTCTGTTAGTTTCTTATTGATTTCTTATAGTTCATTATAAATATTGAGTGCTAATCACTTGCCAATCACATGAAGTGCAAATATCTTTTCCAATTGTGTGGCTTGCCTTTTTACTTCGTCTATGGTTTCTTTTGATAAGCAGAAATTCTCAGCTTTGGAATAGCCAAATGTATTAAACTTTTCATTGCATCTTCTTTAAGGGGTCGACCCCTGCCCTAACTTTGTAAAGATATCCTCTTCATTTGCCTCCTAAGAGTCTTAAAGCTGTGCTTTGTACACTTAAATTTTTAATGTACTGGGGATATATTTTTGTCAATGGTATGAGGTTGGGAGCCCCCATCCACCTCTTCAGTCATCTGCAAGATGGCCCATGTCAGCTTTTCCATGTAGCAAGGTTGCCTCATGGACCTGGAACATTGATGGGCCCTCTGCTCTGTTGCCTTGGTCAATGTACATCCCAATTTAGACTTTAGAAGTCTTGATAACTGGTAGGGCCTCCTCTGATCGGGCCTTCTAGTAAGTAGGTTACAATTAGAATTTTAGAGGTAAAATGAGTTTCAAACACTTCAAGTAAGAAAATAAGGAAAAGATGTTAAGGATTTTAGGCCATTATGTATTTTAAAATATATCTATCATCTGGCTTCTGCTCCTTAAGGCTGGGGTTACTGTAATTGAAAACGCTAGTTATTCTGGACTCCATATACATTCTATTTTCAGGTGAGTGAATCATTGCTTTAAGCACAAATAATTCAGATTTCGATGAAGTTGGTGAAATTTGACTTTGCTTTTCTGTTTTTGCTTCAAGTCATCAGCTGATACATTGCAAAAAAGATCACTCCGCTCCTTTAGAAAATAGTCACATTAAAATGTTACTCGTGTTTATTCTGAAGTAACTCTAATGCCAATGTGTCTTTGCATTTCTTCAGTGTTATTTATACAGGGTTTCATGTTTATAAAGCTAAGACAAGGTGATTGGACGAACTTGAAGTTTTCTGGGTGGGGGCAGGGGTCTTAGGCACTCTGCTATAAATATAAACTCTCCTCTCTCTATGGACCACACATTTTATAACTCACTCTGTAAAAACAGCACAAATCTTTTGAGCATTTTCTAACCAGTGAATGTTGAATAAATTCTTTTCAATGGTGACATTGACTCCTTAGGCTGTTTATTTGGACTTCTTCGCTGGAGATATAGCTATACGAATCGAACAATCTTTTAAATGTTGTACCCAGGATGTATTGTAAGTCATGTTTATGAATGGAGTTTTATATTCTCTATGAAGGTGCAGAAGGAAAGAAGGTAGTACACACAGGACCCTCAGGTCAGTCAGTATGTGATAGAGTGAAGAAAGGGTAGCCGTGACCTTGGTAAATGTGTGCCTACCTAAAGGTATATTTTTTAAAGAAATTTGAAAATTGATTTACAAAGAAATATTAAATGTGCAAAGAATTGGCAATGTACATTTAAATATGACTTGCTAGAGAGAACATGCTCATGGTTCGTGGGCAGGAATCAGTGGGAAATGGATAGAGATAAGAAAAAAAGAAATACAAGCAGGAAATAGATTCAGGGAGACACATAATGTAAATGAAAAGAATAGAACTGAAGCCAATAATCAAAATCCTCTACCTTAACAGAGGTAAGCATTATAAATGAGAGAGAGATGATTTTTCAGTAATTTTGGCTGGAGCAAGGAAATAGTGGGTCTTCTATAGAATAGCACTTTTAGTGTGCGCCAAGGTGGAAAAACAATCAGAATTATTGAGCTTCTGTTGGGGCAGGAGGTGGGCGGAGCAGGGAGCAGTAAAAGGAAGTTTGATTTTTGCTATGGTTACAAATTAAGTGTAGCTCAGAATCCAGTCTCTAAAGCTTGTGTGGTGCTCCCAGCTTCCCAGCTTCCTCTCTTCCTTACCATCCTGAGCCCTGCTTTCTCTCCACTTGTAAAACCTGTTTTAGGTCATGCTTCTCTTGGTGCCCTACAACCTAGGAAAAACTTTTCACCCAGCAGCCTGTTAATAACACACATTGCACAGTAGGAAGCAATGCAGCCACAGTGAAGTAGAAAAAAAATTGTCAAGAGAAAATAAATATAATTTAAAATTTTTTACATTTGTATTTACATACACCAAAATGTGAATGAACCCTGCAATGGATGAATATGGCAATGCTCCAATAAATATTCTTTCATGTCATTTACAATTCTTACATTAATAGGGTTGCAAGATTTAGCAAATAAAAATACAGGATCCCCAGTTACATAAATTACATGTCAACAACTAACAGTCCTTTTGGTATAAGTTTATTCTGTTAAATTAATGAAACAAGGAAGCCATTGGACTGTGACTCTACTGCTGTGATGGCCCATGTCAGCAAGCCAAAGTTAAGCCTGTAAATGCCTCAAGATTACAAAACTGAAATGCTAATGACAACCAATCACAACAGCCAAGTAAGCTCTAAGCTATAGTCAATCAATAATTGCCTTGCTTGCTTCTTTCTTTACTCCATAAAAGTCTCTCCCCACGCTTTTGCTGATGAAGGGCTGTGAACCACTTCTGGTTTGGCAGTGCCCTGTTCTAATCGGTTTTTACCCAAATAAACTCTTAAAAAAATTTAATAGGCCTCAGTTTATCTTTTAACAGTCCTATGCAATATTTAGGACATACACTAAAAGTATTCATTGTTTATCTAAAACTCAAATTTAACTGGACATCTGTGTAAAGATGCAATTACAAGGATCAACTTAAAAATAGTAAGTTGAACTAAACGAAAATGAAAATATGACTTAATGAAACCTATGGGATACAGCTAACACTGTAATTAGAGGGATAGTTTAAAAATCCATGTATTCGAAAAAAAGCTTTCTTTACTTATGGGTTATTCCCATGTGTATTACCTAATTTCAAAATATTTGGGGATTTTTCCATAGTGGTTCTCTATTATTATTGACTTCAAGTTTAATTCCATTGTATTCAAGTAGTCTGTTTCCATCCTTCGAGATTTGGTGAGACTTGCTTTGGAGCAAAGCATAAGATTCTTTTGGTAAATCCCATGTGTATTGGAAAAGAATACTTATTCTACAGATGCTGGGTGCAGAGCTCTTTAAGTGTAGATTTGGTAAAGTTACTCTGGCTTTTTGGATTTTCTGTGTATTTATTGAAATTTTATTTATTTATTATCTCAGCTGTGAGAGAGATTTGATAATAAATACAACTAGGATTGTGCATATGGATATTTCTAATTTTAGTTCTACCAATTTTTGCTTTATACATTGTGAGATTATGCTATTTATTGTGCAAAAATTTGTGATTGTTATATCTTTTATCTTTATAAAATATCCCTCTTCTAGTAATATTGCTTGTGTGGAAGTCTTATATTTGTTATAGAAAGATGGCTCTCATTATCTTCATGTGTGCACTTTATATCCTTTTCTATCCTTTAATTTTCAGTATTTCTGTATCCTTTATATTTAAGGTGAGTCTCTTATCAATAACATATACTTGAATGTTGTTTATTTTGCATTAGCAAAGTTTGTCTTTTATTTGAAGTTTTAAATCCATTTATATTTAACTATCACCATATCCGAGTTTGACTCTTCCATCTTGCCATCTGTATGTCCCATCCATTAGTTACTTGTCCCTTTTATCATTTTTTCTTGCCATATTTTAGTTTAATTTTTAATTATTTCTTTTCCCCCTCCTAATAACTTGTAAGAGATTATTTCATTATCTTTCACAATCCCCCAGACAAACTCTCAAGATCAGTCCGTTAAAGAGTGGTTAAATGTATCTCCTTAAATTTGATCAATGATGCTTTTAAAAGGGCAAACTCACCAATACCCCTAAATGATCACACCAGAAAACATTTAGCCATGAAATATGAGTTTGTTTTAGACTTGAGACAGAAAAGAAAAATCCTTCCATTAAATATTGGGCTATAAAGGCTTATATTCTTATTTCTGGACCGTCAGGAAAAATTATTTTACAAATTTATCATTAAGATCATAACAGAGCTCAAAATTCCAATATGAAAGACCGCTAGCTAAAGTCCTCTAGAAGACAACAATGACAACCTCAACAATGTATAAAAAATGAAAGGAGGCAGTTTTCCAGGGAGGAGAGAAAATCATAAAGCTGGAATTTACTAGGAAACTGAAGCGTTTCCAGAGGCGATAGAAGCCCTGGGCCTGCTTTGTCACTGGGGCAGTGGGTGCATATCCCGGTCCACCCCCTGTTGTTCCTGGTGAACTAAGAAGCAAATCTTTCTTCTCCTTCTTCTTCTTCTTCTTCTTCTTCTTCTTCTTCTTCTTCTTCTTCTTCTTCTTCTTCTTCTTTTCTTCTTCTTCTTCTTTTCTTCTTCTTCTTCTTCTTCTTCTTCTTCTTCTTCTTCTTCTTTCTTCTTCTTCTTTTTAAGATTTTATTTATTCATGAAAGACACAAAGAGAGAGGCAGAGACATAAGCAGAGGGAGAAGCAAGCTCCCTGCAGGGAGCCCGATGTGGGACTCCATCCCAGGACCCCAGGATCACGACCTGAGCCAAAGGCAGTTGAAGAAGCAAATTTCCTATGAGAGTCCTTAGCTCCTCGTGAGTATAAATGGTCACATGGCAAGCATACCATTGGAAAATAGAAAACCCCGAAGAAGTCAGATTTTGGAGCAAAGATGCTTCTCTGTTGCCTCTGGCCCTTTTCCCTACTTGTACAAGGGAAGTGCCTGCCTAAGAAACAAAACTCTGCCTAAGTGTAAAGTTCACAAAAAGCCTTGCCAGGAGCTGGAAGGGCCTTGAGATGAGGTGTGATTCTTGTGTCATTGGGCCCCCGCACGGACTTCCTTTGGGTGTGTCACACATCTGCCGAGGGAGGCCCACAGGAAAGTTTTATAACCTCTCAGGGAGGAACATGAACTAACCTATCTATACAGTTTGTGTAGCTTGTTTTTTGTTTTTCTCCATATATCCCCTTTCCTTTCTTCCTCCTTTCCTTTCTTTTTTCCTTCCTTCCTTTCTCCTTTCCCTACCTTTTCTTCCTTGTTCTTACCTTTCATTCTCTCATCCTTAACCTGGTGGGATTGTGTGTATGTGTGTGTGCTTGGCTGACCTAAATCCTTTTAGCCTTCAAACCAGGCCTCACCTTGGCTCATGGCACATATAGAATAAACATGATTTTTCCTTTGGACGGTTTTCCTGTTCTGACACTTCAGTATTTGAACAGTCCTCCAGAGCCTAGTCTCCATTCTTTGCTGATGTGGTTCTCATTATCTTCTGGCCAGGTGTCTTCCTATTTTTTATTCCCCTGATGGGGCAGTTTTCTTCCCCATTCTGTGTATCCAGAGAATGGAGAAGAATATGTTCAGTGTCACCCGGCTGGATATTTCATTAAATTCTCAGGGTTTGTTTCATATTAGCTGAAGAAAAATATTAACATTCTGTGGCTAGAATGCAAGCTAGTATAAATTACAGTATATTGGTTGCAGAAATGAAGTTTGCATTGGAAAGAGATTCTAATTGGGGATCATAAAGCATGATGAAAAACATTTTAGCTGTGTCATTAGTATTGTAATTTATTCATTGATGCCTGGCCTGTTACTGATGCATTCAGAAGTACCTTTTGGTCCATATCTGTCCCCCACTCTGAGAATCTGATGATGAGAAACTTCAAATTGCCTTCAGAAAAGCAGGGATAAGATCAATTTAAAATGGATGGTGTATTAGTTAGGGTAATAAAGGCTAAGCTCCCATAACAAAAAGACCTCCTCCTTCCACCTTAGGAAAGGGAAAGAGAAAAAATAGAAAGAAAATGATTTTCTTTCACAAAAGTGAGGTAGGAATTGCTCACATCACTGCAGCTTGCATTCCATTGACAAAAAACAGCCACATAGTTATTCCTAACTGCAAAGGATGCTGGGAAATTTCATTTCCAGCTGGGAAGCTATGTTTCCAAGAGGAAAAAGCAAATAGAGGCCTGTGTAAGGTACTCTGAATATCAGACTTGAAACCGATTCCAATTATCATTAGCTCTTTAAGGCAAGATAGTATAATGGTTAAAGGCTCTAACTCTGGAGACAGAAAGCCATGGTTTGGGCTCTACCACTTACTAGTTGTATGGCTATAAGCAGGTTACTTAACTTCCTTAAAACCTCAGTTTCCTTAACTGTAAAGTGGGAAAACATAATATAACTTGTGCTATTAAATAAAAATTTGAAAAGAAAAAAAAAGAGCTTGTATTAAAGATCATATGAAATCTACAAGTGCTCACCTGGTAAGTGTTCAATACATGTTTGCTTGACTTAGTTTCCTGAAAAGAGGAATTGACCCCTCATTAATAATAAGACTTCCAGGGCAATGAGAGATTAGCCACCAAAGAACTTCTTTGTTTAAGCAAAATTCATTTAACAAGAGTCTACTTCACAGAAGGCACTGAGACAGTCGCTTTTAATATATCAGATAGTTCCACACCTCGAATGACATGGATGTAGCCATGTCTTTTCTCACTGAATTTGGAGGGATAAATGACATATTTTTTTTAAGAGCTTAACTCCCCCTCTAGCATATAGTAAGCACTCGGTACATTATTATATATTACATATATAATATACATAATAGTATAATATTGACCACTTCTGGTAGCACATTGTAGACTAGATGGATGAAATGAGAACCTGGGAATCTAGATAGGTGACTTGCTACAGTCCAGGAAAAGAATGATAAGGTTTGAATCTGGGCATTATCATTGAGAATGAAAAGTGGAAAACAGAGAAGAATCACTGACAGAGGTAAAATCAAAAGGTTTTTAAGACATTCTTACTAAGATAAGGAACAAAGCAAGGATAATCACTGTATCTTCTGTTCAACATTGTCCTAAAGTTATTAGCCAAAGCTATCAAACAAGAGAAATCAATTAGAGGTATTAGAGGTATAAGGTAATTAGAGGTATAAGAATGGTATAAGGTATTTAGAGGTATAAGAATGGTTAAAAAAAGAGGTAAAATGAAGTATAATGATCTCTATTTGGAGACAATATGATAGTATACTAGTAAATCCTCAGAGAATCCATGGTGAAATAAACTAAAATAATAAGACAATTCAGGAAGGTAGCAGGATATAAAATTAGCATTAAAAATCAATAGTTTTCATATGTATAAATAATGAAAAGTTAGAGGATACAGTGGTAGAAAAAAATTTACATTAGTATCAAAAAATACTAGGAGTAAATTTAATTGTTAATATGTAAAACCTATACAAGGAAAATTCTAATAAACTCGCAAAAGACTAAAAAGTAGATTTGAAGAAATGGGAAGACATCTGTTCTTGGATGAGACAGCTCAATATTTTAAAAATGTACGTTCTCTTTAAGTTAATTTACACATGTAATGTAATCCCAATAAAAATACCAATGGAGTCTTTATGGATTAAGTTGTTACCAATGTTTATATGGAAGAACAAACATGCAGAAATAGCCAGGAAACACTGAAAAAAGAATATTTATGGGGGGTGGGAGCCAGCAGACACCAAAACATACTATAAAGTTTCCATAATTAAAACAGTGTGGTACTGGCACAGGGCCAGTAGAATAGAGTAGAAAATCAAGAAATATACTCAAATACATATAAAAATTTAGTATATGATAAGGGTGACATTCCAAACTACCAGAGTAAAGGTGAACTTTTAAAATAAATGATGTTGGACAACTGAATAGCTATTTAGAAAAAGATAAATGTTAAATCCAATATCTCACACTACACAGAAGAATAAACTTCAAATAGTCTGGGGACATAAAACTAAAAAAGAAATAAAACCATAGAGTGCTAGAAGTTTATATGGGTGAATTCTTCTGTAGTTTTAATGCGGAAAGTCTTCCTGACAATGGCTCAAAATCCAGAAACAAGCTGAGAAGAGATGGAAAGTAAATTTGACTAATAAAAACTAAAAGGTTTTGTACAATAAAAACAAACAAAATGCCATTTTTGAAAAGCCAACTGACAAACTGGGAGAAAATATTTGCAACATATACCACAGACAAAGGGCTAATATCCCTAATATATGAAGTAAAGTGCAAAATTGTAAATCAAAGTATTGATAGATCATAGTGGGTTACAGATTGAATTCATTAGTTTTCTTAACGCTTTTAAGGTGGGTGGCCGTATTATCTTTCATATGGAGAAAAAGAGGCATAAATATTAGAAGACCAACCTAAACCATGCAGATGACTAAAGTACGTTCTATTGGCAGCCCCCATCCTCCCCAACTGATGCCTCTCTGTGTGCACATCTTCCTCACTGGCCACGCTCTCAAACCCCAGATTTTGTTTCATCTTCCCTCTTATTTAACAACTCCTGGTCACTCCCACCATGCCCCAGAAATCAGTTCAAATCCTACCCTCACTAGATAGCTCCACAGTCACAACCTGTTTGTCTACCATGACGTGTTCTTTCAAGTGTTGGTCGCAAATGGATTTATTTATCCTGTGAGAATTTTCATGTATGTTGACACCTGGCATTTCTTCCCAACTACACTCCTCCCTGTGTCAGTTTCTAGAAGGAAACTAGAATTAGAAAACCATAAAACTCAGCTGAGTAGGTGGTGGCCTTAAAAGCAACACTTGATTGAACAACCATTCATTTATTTTTGCTCTTGTTTAAACTATGGTCTGTCTGGAGTGTTATATTGTGACCTAAGCTTTTCGAAGGCAGCAGTACACCTTCAGGCTGTGGGGGATAGGGGTTACAGTTTTGCCAGGCTAGAGTTTCCAGTTCACCAGGTTAGTTTCCTGTTGAGCTCCAGCGCAGAACTTCTGGACAAATTTAATCCCCAGCCAATTCCAAGGATTTAGCTCCAGGGCCAGCTGATGCCCCAAACTCTTCACTGACCACTCCTGGAACTCCTGGAACCCCAGAACAGAGGGAGGTAAAGAGTTAACCCTTCTCTCATCAGAGCCTAGCCTTGCCAGCACTACCTCTCTGCTATCACCTTCTTCAGTGATGCCTCCTTAAAAAAAGTTGGGAGCTGCTTTTTCTAGCTCCTCCTTTGAATCTTACACTTCAATATCATTCTGCCAGTTGACCAGAGCATCAGTTCACAGTCTTCATGGAAGGAAACAGCAGAGAAGAGACATTGAATTATGGCTGCTCTGGACTCTGTTGGAGTGGAATTTCGGGTGTCAACAGTGTTAAATAGTTATAAATTCTGTTTTGTTCAACCCAAAACTCCAAATTTCCTTTTCTGTGTGCATGTGCTACCACATTAAGTTATTAAGTAATTTCATAATTAAGTTTCTTAGCAATTTAATAATTCATTCCTATTACAAAATATTCAAGCAAATAGAAATATATGTGTGTGTATACATATATAACATTTTCCTATATATGGAGGAAAACATAAAATTCATCCTTTATCTGCTATGCTTCCCCCCATCCTAGCCACATTTCCACTTCCTTCCCCAAGGAAAGGCAATCCAACTGGCATATACTCTTGCAAATCTCTCTCAAAATATATACTGATATGCACACTCATATCAATTTCTCTTTCTCCTTTTTTACATTAATGGAATCATACTATACACTTAAACACTGTGACTCTTTTTTCACTTAATATTTTGATAATCTTTCGTAAGGCTGCTTAATTTTTTCTTTTCTTTCTTTTTTTTTTTTTTCTAAGGAAGAGTGAGTACTTCAGGGAAGTCCCCAGGGCCAAGACCCACTTCTCTATCCCCCACAGTCTACTCTATTCTTCATTCTTATGAGTGGTTATGTACTGTTCCACAGGCTGAATGTACCATAACCACTTTCCTATTTTGCATTCAGGAGTGTTCTCAACTGTTATAGCTAAATGATGTTCCCTCAAAATTCACATATTGAAGTCCTAGCCCCCAAACCTCAGAATGTGACTGTATTTGGAGATAGGGTCTTTAACGAGGTTATTAGGTTAAATAAGATCATTGGAGAGAGTCCTAAACCAGTATGACTAGTGTGTCCTTAAAAGAAGAGATTAGGATACAGACACACACAGGAGAAAGACCATGTAATGATGCACAGGGAAGATGCCCATCTATTAGAAGCCTCAGAAAAAAACAAAGCCTGGCAATACCTTGATCTTAAACTTCGAGCTTCCAGAACTGTGAAGAAATGAATCACCAAGCCTGTGGTATGTTTTTATGGCAGCACCAACAAACCAGTTAAATAATACACAAACCTTTTGTAGCTACATAGACCACTCTGGTGAAAAGTCCTGTACATATATATTTTTGCACACGTGTGAGTATTTTTTTAGGCTAAGTTACTAGAAGAGGAATCTCTAGGTAAACCACATGATGACTTTTTAATTTTGACCGGTACTGTCAAATTGCCTTTCAAGAAGTCTTCATCAGTATCATTTTCTCCGTATTTGCCAATCCTTGACATATAAAGCCTTTCAGTATTGCCCAATGATAAATAAAATTTAATATTCCATTGTTTTAGCTGATTACAAACAGGCCTCACAATTCTTGTTTGTTGGCCACTTATATGTAAATATCAATTGTCCAAAATCATTTATCAGATAGAAAAACTTTCTCTATTCATTTGAAAGACTATAAGCATATGCATTTTTCTATTCTCCTTTCATCTAGTCCTCAACAAATACTCATTGATGTAATGATTATGTCTTTACAGTACGTTGATAGCTAACAGGAAAATATTCTCTTTGTCTTCTAATTTTTAAAAACTTCCTTATAAATTCTTTTTCATATTTTCTCTTATAAAGTTTTAGACTTTTTCTACTGACCCTTATAAAAATATCTTGATAGAAATTTCATTGTAATTGCATTGAATTTTTAGATAAATTCGGGGGCAGGATTGTCATTTTTACAATTAAGTTTTCCTATTCAGGAACACGGTACATTTTTGTTTGCTTAAGCCTTTGTAATGTCTTTCAGTAACATTTTATCATTTTCTTTTTTAAGTCTTGCATATTTTTGGTTGCATTTATATTTAGGTATTTATTTTATATTTCAAATTGGTATTCTGAATGAAATCTCTTTTTCCCAATACAATAGTATAAAAGCACAATTGATTTTTATACGTTGATCATTTTCTGGCTACTTTATTGAGCTTATTTTATTGAGTTGCTTTTTTACATAGATATTTGTATTAGTTTGCCAGGTGTACCATAATAACAAACACCACAGATTAGGTGGCTAGAGCAACAGAGATTTATTTTCTCAAAGTTTTGGAGGCTAGAAGTCCAAATCAAGTATTTTCCAGGGTTGGTTTGTTTTGTTTTGTTTTGGTTTGGTTTTTGTTTTAAGACCTCTCTCCCTCACTTGCAGATGGCCACTTCTCATTGTGTCCTCACATGACCATACCTCTGTCTGCACATGTTTCTGGGGTCTCTATGTGTCCAAGTTTTCTGTTATTTTTTTAAAATATTTTATTCATTTATTCATGAGAGACAGAGAGAGACAGAAAGGCAGAGATATAGAGGGATGGAAAAGCAGGCTCCACGCAGGAAGCCTGACATGGGACTTGATCCCGAGACTCCAGGATCATGCCCTGAGCCAAAGGCAGAAGCTGAACCACTGAGCCACCCAGACGTCCCAGTTTTCTGTTCTTCTAAGGACACCAGTTATCTTGTTTTAGAATCCACCCTAAAAACCTCATTTTAACTTACTCATCTCTTTAAAGATCTTATCTCCAAATATGATTACATCCTGAGGGTTTGGACTGTAATATATAAATTTGGGAAGACACAATTCAGCCCATAGTAACAATCATATTTGCAAAGAGTGACATTTTTATTTCTTCTTATTATTCTATTTATACTTCTAATTTCTTCTTCTTATGACATTGGCAAACTCTCTAACATAGTGTTGAATTACATGGTGATTAAAAACATCCTTTTCTTTTTTCCATTTTTAAGAGGAATGCTTCTAACACTTCACTATTCAGTACGATGTTTGTTCTTGTTTGCTAGTAAGTAATCTTTATTAGGTTGAGCAAATTTTTCTCTCATAACTTACTAAATGTTTGGTGTGTTTTTGTTTATTTGATTGGTTGTTGTCTCTTTTGTTGTCTTTGACTTGTTTTGCAGAGCTGGTATTTGGTCCTAGCTGAGTTTGACTTTTTTCAACTGTCCCACGCTGATTTCAATTAAGCTTTTAAAAAATTGCAAACAACCAATTTGAAGGTATGTGAAAGCAGATTTGGGGTAACATTAAGATCCCTTTTCAATCTCATTGATTGACAGGTACTTCAATCTTCAGTTTTATCCTCAACAAATAATTACATTGATGAATAAAATGGAATTTATTCCAAAGATGTATTTTATAAATGTCTACTGGGAAGGTAGGCAATTGCACTGCAAATAGTGAAAGTCAGACTTCAAATATTCTTGAAATAATGCAGACATTTCTTTATAGTCTCCTTGCCTTGATCTTCACCATGCCCCTTTGTCTTTTGGTTTCTCTAAAAGGCATGTAGAAAGTCCTACATTTGATATATGACCAGATTTTCACACAGAAGTGGAAAAGCCTAAAGATAAACCTATGTTCTTCTGCCTTCCACCAGTCATTACTGAGTTCCCAGTGATAATACTAAGAGTTCCCACTCACTGAGGACCTCTCGTCAGGGCGCTAAGGATGGGTAAGAAACAAAGGGCTCACAGTCAATGTCTGAATCAATCTACTAATTCAAGTTGGTTGTATTTTCCCACAGATTCTGTTCAATTTGTTGGCCGTGCTTGGGTAAGGTCAGATAGCACTTAATTGCAAACAATTCTGGAGCTTCTTGGCAATGCAAAACTACTTGAAATGAGAGAATAGCAAGTATACTACATGATGAATAATATTAGGACCCAGAGGGCATTTAGAAGACGGAAAAAAGGAGTGGGTTAATTTTGAACCATTTTCAATTTCCATACCAGTCATTACCCACATTAGTGGATTTATTATGTTCTTTTTCTTCCTCTAATAAGAGCCTTGTAAAATTCAGCATATCATCAGGCAACCTAATAATTACTGTATTTAGGGGCAAATGTTAGATCCTAGACAGAGACCATTTATTATGTTCCATTCCCTAAAGTTTGACTGAATGGTCATTTTTCTGCTTCCTCATTAATAATTATAATAAGTAAACTGCAAGAAAGAGGAGGAAAGAACTCAGCAAATCAAAACGTAGAAAACTGGAAAGGTCAGAGCAATAAAGCATCCTGCCATTACTCACACACTGTGTGAGATATTAGAGTTATGATTCTTAATTTTCAAGACCAAAATTCTAAAGGGAACAAAAATGGCACCAAATGAATCCATTCAATTAATGTGGAAGCCCAGATGGAAAAAGAGCAAAATAAATAATTCCCTGAATCTGCCTTTTATCAACTCAAGTCCAAAACTGTAGGCCTCCCTGGAGCCCAAGAATCACAAAACAAAAGCTTAATGTGACCGGTAATTTAAGTGTTTGCTAACCTTTTGTCCTTCAAGCTCTGTGGAACACCAGAAAAACATTACGTGATGAAGTTGCTCTGGTTGAATGTGCACTGGGTAATGGCATTAATCTTCCAATATTCTTGATTCAGGATTTGAGATACAGAAATAACTCCACCCATAAGATTTTTATTTTTTTTATTTTTTTATTTTTTTATTTTTTTATTTTTTTATTTTTTAGAAAGCTCTTTTTCTTTGGATCACACTCAAGGATTTTCTTGCTAATTTTCCAAAAGCACGTTGTTCTTTTACCAAGCTTACTTCCCGCTTTATCACAAAACGTGTTATAGATAGATACCTAAACTGTAATGCAATTCCATTGCACGTGAAGGGAATGTTTGTGAGCTACCAAATAATTTTTTGGTGACCCATTGTTTGGCTTTCCATCTGAAAATGCCTTCTGCACAAACATGAAGATCCACTCTGGAAGATTTTGCATTTTATTTATTTATTGATTGCTTTTCTGTTTTCTTCTGCAAACATGGAACCAATTGCTTCATTCCTATTACAATTTTCTTTCCCTCCTCTGAAAGTCTGGGCAGCCCGAGTGGGTGTTTAAAGACACCTTCTTAAAATATTCCCTAAGGCTAAAGCAGCAAGAACTCACTCTCTGTTTTTGAAAAGTTAGAGCAGTTGGAAACTTTTGAACAACCACTTAGTGCCAATGTTGCCCTTGATCCCCTCTTTACAGTACATGGGGTTTACATTTTGTGAGCCAGATTCAATCCCAGCGGACCTCTGCTGGAGAACACAGGAAGAAATCTCCCCACACGTCTGCAGGGAGCATTTTCCAGCCAGAATGCATAAACCATTGAGAATATCTCCCATGGAGTCACTGAGAGGAAGATAATCCATTCCCCTCCAGGCATTTGGCTGCAGTAGGAAAGACTGGGGAGCCCCGCCTCGGGTGATAATAATGGGAGTTACATTTGAAAACCTCTTAAAAGCCAAATTCTGGAATCCAGTTTTCTCCTCACAGGTTTTTCATTTCTCAGAAAGCAACACAAGGAGACACGGAGAATCAGAATGTAAATCATGACCTTTAAGAAAACATATAAATCAAAAGAATGGATAAATATATTGTATTTGCATAGCCCCTCTGATGACTTGCATTAGCTCGATTCCATACAAACCCGTGTGCCCCAGTTTCATAAAGCCTTCTCTCCTTGGCCAAATGAAATCAGCCTCTCCAAGTGACCCTCAACTTTAACACTTCAAAGTAAAGCACAGAGTTACTTTGATTATTACCACAGTACTTGACCACTATCCAGAGAAAGTCAATGAAAACCAGGACCAGATAGAGTTAATGCTTTCATAGAAACAAAATGCCGCCTGTGGATGTTGAGTGCCAGCACATCATTAAGGGAAGGATAGGAATAAGGCCTTCTTAAGAGCTGACATTAAAAATTGAAATCCATTCTGTAAAAGACAGGCTTTGTGTATTTTTTAAAGCCCAGAGCTATAGCAGCTGAAGGGTAATAAAAATCGTATATAAGAACATTATGGTGGTTAGATTGTTCCCAAGAACCCTTGATTCAGGATTGGGTATATAACTATATAAATTGGGAATATATCTATGTAAAAATTCCACCCAAAGTTAGTAGAGCTTTTCCGATTTTAGGGTGAGGAGAACCAACGGTCTGATGTAAAAACGAGCAAGTCATCTGAAAGCATACTGTTCACCGAAAATGAAATATAAGTGGGATACAAATATTTGAAAAGATACTTGACCATAATCATAATTAAGGAAAATAATTTTAGGAAAAACAAACACTTTCACCTATGAGAGAAGCGATAATGAACTCGTTTGGTGACACACGAGTTAACCAAGTAGGGAAAAGGCATGCTTGTTTTCTGTGGCTGGAAGTGCCATTTGGCCGTCTTTTGGAGATATTTTGAGTATAAATAGACCCAATTAGCTTGGCAATATTTATCAGAATTTTAAAATGTATATTCCTTTTGCTCCAGCAATTCTACCTCTAGGGGTTTACAGACGGATGTACTTGCACTCACATACAAAGACAAGGATGTTCACAGCAGCAAGTTTTTAATAACAGAAAACAACTACATGTTTAGGACTGGCTACATTAAATATGATACATCCGTTAGTGGAGTACTTGGGGGCATTGCTGGATATAACGAAGCGGATCAACAAATAAATACTGACTGGAAAGATCTTCAAAGTAGAGCGTTGTTTTGTTTTGTTTTTTTCCCCAAATGTGATAATATTCTCCTCTTTTTGTAAAAAGAAAGAAGAACATAAGTGCAAATGTTTATATGCTTACAAATCATAGACAAATCCTGGGAGGATATATAAGAAATCGTTAATAATGGTTGCCCCAGGGAATGAGATTATAATGTGTGCTTCATTTTATGCACACATAAAATATTTTGTAAAGCTTGAAATATTTTATCATGTATATATTCTTATATATATTCTTGTGTATATATATCTTGTATATACATATATACATATACATGTGTGTATATATGTAAATATATGAGCATGTGTGTATATATATATATATATGCTTGTATATATATGCAAGGAAAAATGAAGAGATGGTCGGGTGGGTGTGAAGGTGGGATTGTGATCATTAGCATGGTGCTCTTGTTTGAGGGGCTGGAAACAATAAGAGACCCCCGATGGACAGCTCTGACATGGAGGGTCCTCAAAAGGCCACCAGAGGACAATCTCAATCATACATACACTGTACTCTTGGAAAGTCTTTCATAGGAGAAACTGTCTTAAATCTCATTTTTTTTTCTTTTAAAGTGTAGTCAGCATGCTGTACATCACATACCCGGAACTTACTTATCTTATAACTGGAAGTTTGCACATTTGGCCACCCTCACCCATTTTGCCCTCTGTCCATCCCCCATCCCTAGCAGACACTGACCTGTTTGCTGTGTCTATAAGCACAAATTTTTTAAGATTCCACATACAATTGAAATCATCCAGGATTTGTCTTTCTTTGTCTGACCTCCCTTAATTGATGCCGTGGGCATACAGAAATGATTTCTATGTTTAGGATTCTGTTTAAAGTAATGCGTATATTGATTCAAATAAAGTGAATGTTTTACCAGGTTTTGTTCCTCAGTGAAAGTATCCAACAGATCTTTTTTTTTTAACCAGAGAAATGCTTGTTTTGCAGATGGTATTTCCATGAGCTTCAATAAATATTTCAAACTCTTGCTTCCTTTAAATAATTAACTTAATCAAGTTTTAAGAATGCCTACTATGTGCTTAACTTGGAAGTATTTGGCATGAGTATTACGTAGGGGAGGGGAACCGACAACTAATAGAAAGTGGTATTACAGATTTTCGTTCTTAAGTAAGCATTTGACAAACACTGAGCTATCGTTTTCCACTGAAAATCTGTTGTCGGAGTTAAATCAAGAAATGACGCATTCATCCAAATGTCAATCACTGGCAAACTTGGCCATCTATCCTGCATTTGGAAATATTAAAAATGAAATAAAAGAGCTGAAGAACAACAGAATTATCACAAAACCAAGAAGGAGGCAAGATACATTTTGCATTTGTTCATTGAATTAACAGAGGAAGGAATGAGAAGTAACCATGAAGGGAGGCAATATGAGACCATTGAGAAGCTCTTTGGACCCCTTTATTTTTAAAATTTTATTTATTTATTTGAGAGACATATAGAGATAATGAGAGAGAGAGTGTGAGCAGGGAGCAGAAGGAGAAGTGGACTCAATCCCAGGACCCTGGGATCATGATCTGAGCTGACCAAGCACTGGCGGACCCTTGGTTTCATGCAAAGTCTCCCCAAGAAACCAACTCAGTTGCAAGTATAATGCAAGGTCATCTGGCTGCAGGTCTGTGGTCCCCCTGAAGGTCAGAATTGATTCCATGTTTTTCCTCTTCCTCATCACTCAAGTCTGAGCTTCCTAAATGAATGACAATCTTTCTTTCATTTGGGTAAAAGTAGGGTGGCTCTGTGGTCAGGTTTGCCAAGGGCTAGCCCTGGTTTGCTCTTGTAGGTTTTTAATGTCATACAAACCCTCTTCATTCCCCCATAGTGTCCTTGTGTGGATGATAAATTGTATGGTCACCTTAATATAAGTATATTAAAGTGGAGAGTGAGGAGACAGGGCCTCTTTGATTATGACTGCAATATTGACTCTAAATAATAAGTCATTGGTGGGCTATTAAAAAAATTATTAACAAAAATCAACTGGATTTCTCTGCAGACACCACTCTACATAGCTCAGAAAAAGGCAATGCATTCTTTGTTATTTACCCAAAGTATGTTGTCTGCAGCATGGAAAGCACGTTGTAGTATATTTTAAGTCTTACTATTTACTCTGTGTAGTAGGCGAACTTCTAAGATAATCCCCGCCTCCTGCTATGTATGCTCTTACATAATCCCCTCCCCTTGAGTGCCCTCACAAAATACCCTCTCCTTGGCTGGAGCAAGCGACTTGCTTTTAACCAAGAGAATGTGGGAAAGGTGATGGTGGTCACTTTTGTGAGTCAGTTACAAAAGTTCATGACTTGCATTCTCCCAGCAGCCTCACTGCCTTCCTGGTTTTGATGAAGCAAACTGCACATCTAAGAGGCCCAAGTGGTTGGGGACAAGAGGAGCCTCTAGCCAACAACTAACAAGGAACCAAGGCCCAAAGTACAACAACCTTAAATCTGAATTCTTCCAATAACTACATAACTGAGCCTGGAAGGGGGACTCTTCCTCGGGGGAGCTTTCAGACAAGACTCCAGCCCTGGCTGACATCTTGGTTGCAGCCTTGTGAGGAGACCCTGAAGAAGAGGACCCAGCTAAGCTGTGCCTGATTCCTGATGCACAGAAACTATGAGATATCAAGTTGTGTAGGCTGCCAAATTTGGGGGAGGGTGTAATTTATGACCTATGTAGATAACTATTATACTCAGTGTGATGCTGGGGTAAACCACAGACCTCCTCTACACTTCAGTTTTCTTCTCTGCCTGGTATGTAGTAAGGCTGAATAAATGCTCGTGGCCTGAATGAATGGGATACTGAGGTTGGACCAGATAACACCTAAGATTTCTCCTAATGCAAACAATCTACCATGTTTTGCTGAGAAAGTGACAACTCTTGCTGACGGATTTTAAATACTGGTTGTACTACTTTTCCTTTGATACTACATTTTTTGGTAATTTTTAAATTGCTTTAAAATTTAATTTGCTTTTAAAAGAACCTCAAAACAGAGGTCTCTTGTTTGAAAACTCTCCTCACCAACTTTTCTTGTTTTAAAAATATTCTGACCTGTGGGTGTCTGTGCAGTCTGGCTGAGGATCACCGCATACCCCAATGCTGCCTTTGATGTCAATGGTTATGTGCCCTGCAACTTTCAAGTAGATACGTGTGGATTTTATGATCACCATCTCACCTGGCTCCAGAGCAACACCTGCCTTTCATTTAAGATACAAGGCGACTGCAAGCTGGCCAGGGTGTTGGACACATTTCATTTTGCCTCCCTCTGAATTCACTGGTGGAACCTTTTAAAAAAAAAAAATCTTACAGGTCATTACCAAGAATCTCTGGTACTAAAATACCACCAGTCTGTGCTAACCCTGCTTTCCTGAGGATTAAACTTTGCTCCATTGTGGATAAAAATGGTGTTTTACAGGCTGGAAACAATGTCTTTGATGCTAAAACCATTCCTGTGGTGGACCCTAAAAAACTTTTTGGAGGCAACAACTCAAAATCTTTACCAAAACCTCTTTTGACATTTAAAACAATTCTTTCATTTTAGAGGGAGTCATTTAAACAGTGAAAGAAATAAGCTGCCATCCAGGTGCCATCTTGTGCATGTGCCCATGTGCATGTTTCATGCCTGTAGCTTCAAAAGTCAGAGAAACACCCATCCTACAGCTGTTGCAAAGGGCTTGGGTTCAGCAGAGTGGAGATAAAGTAGTCAGAAGTGGAGTTCATTTTCTTTTGTTTATATCTTGGATATTCTGGCTTTATGCAATGAGCCATTCATTGACCCATCAGATTATTTTTATAGTGGCATTCTATAAAAGGCACCAATTTTGGTTTAAATAAGCAAACAAAAACACAACAAAGAAATCTCTCTCTCGAACTGAGTGGGAGAAATTAGAGAGGGAGACACCATGAGAGACACCTAACTCTGGGAAATGAACAAAGGATTGCAGAAGGGGAGGTGGGCAGGGGGATAGGGTGACTGGGTGATGGGCACTGAGGAGGGCACTTAATGGGATGAGCCCTGGATGTTATACTATATGTTGGCAAATCAAACTTTAATAAAAACAAATGAAAAAAAAAAAGAAAACTCTCCCTCCTTGGATAGAAAAATAGGAAAAACTATGAAATTTATGAACATGACAGAGGATAAAAATCCCAACTTTATGTTTTCTAGAGTCACGGATATCTCCTTGTTATCTTTTATCTTTACAGAGAGCTTAAAGGATTTCTCTTACCTCCACTGCAGGATCTTTCTTGTCCTTGAAGTGTAGGTTAATATGTCAGCCACGTGCTGTTTCCACAGAAGGCTTGTAAGGGGGTAACTTGAAAGATCTTGTAATCAAGAGCACCTAGTGTGGACACATTAACGCTACCATCCTACCGAATTGAGGCAGAGTGGGGATATTTTCGACTTCACTGCCACCATGCCAGTCGTTTCTGGGCAAAGTCAACTAAAAGAAGCTGTTAGGAAAGGCAAGTGATTAACGCCAAGAACTATGATTTCTGTGAGGGGTTTTGTTTGGTGATCATTGTTAGTGTAATTTAAAAAAATAGGAATGACCATGTATGGCATGTCATAGAAGCATGGGGTTTCAAACTAAGAAATCAGAGAGTATAATTCAGGCACCTCATTGTTTGGATTACAGAAGATCATCAACAGTTGAGTGACTCAAGCAAAAACATGTATCTAGTGGAAGAATGCAAGACTGGCTCCTATGGGGGGGGGGGGGAGGAGTTAATGCGGGTCCAAGGTTGAAAGATTGCTGAAACATGAAACTTCTAAGTTTATAGTATGACTATTTAAAAATATCTTTGCGGAGAAGCTGTAAAGATGTGATCTATACGATGCTGGAGGGACAAGTTCTGGTACCTTTAGCTTTTTGCGGTGGAGATACTCTACTATATCTACCCCACTTAACAGATAGTAGAAAATCTTACAGGATAAAAAACTAAAACTAAGAGTCAAATTATCACCATAACCAAGGAAGATTTTCCATGAACTTACAGAAATTGTGGAGCTAGACTGAAAACACGAGACCATGAAAGCCCAGAGTTTTTCAGGAACCCAGAACCAGCCTGCCAAAACAAAACAAGGTAGAAATAGGCTAGCCCACTTCCTATGCCGTCTGATTCCTGGCTCGGAGACTAAGAAACTAGCCAAAACACTAGAAAACAATAATCACAAGAGCAAAAATAAAATTAACAGGGAAATGGCCAAGAGTGAAAATGACACATCACTTAGGACAACAAATCACGGAGGCCGAGAAATCTTTGAAAAGATCGGGAGAACACACAAAATGAGGAAGCCAAGGAAAGGTGGGTAGTTCTGGAGGCAAACACAAGACTCGATCATCAAGGAGAGGGATTCTAACCCATAAAGGTCAGGAAACTCAAGGAAAACCTGCAACTGAGTTGAGACCAAAGAGATGACCGAAAAGAAGCTAATACTGGTAGACTTAACAATTTTAATAGTTACACTTATTTAGGTTTTAGGTGTTTTTAAGATAAGATAAAACAATGAAAAAGAAAGGAAACGTGGAATAATTAAAACAGAGAAGAAAAAACAAGGCCAAATGTAACGATATGTAACAATAACAAATGGTTTCATAAAACCCCTTTTTCAAAAGACCTTATTTTCAAGGTGGGCTTAGAAAATCTAAGTCCAGGGATGCCTGGGTGGCTCAATGGTTGAGCATCTGCCTTTGGCTCAGGTCATGATTCCAGGGTCCTGGGATTGAGTCCTGCATCGGGCTCCCTGCAGGAAGCCTGCTTCTCCCTCTGCCTATGTCTCTGCCTCTCTCTTTGTGTCTCTCATGAATACATAAATAAAATCTTTAAAAAAAAAAAAAAGAAAGAAAGAAAAATCTAAGTCCAGTTACATGCTGCTAATAAGGGGTGTGCCTAAATCAAAAAGATACAGACAAGTTAAAGGTAATTTATAGGCAACCAATAGAGTGTGGTAATAGCACTGGGATAAACCAATAGACCAGGGAACAGAACAGAGAATCCAGAAACATCCTTATATAGTTGCTTGATTCATGAAGGAGGTGACACTACAGACCAGTGGGGAAAGCATAGACTTTTCAACAAACAGTGCTGGGCTAATTGGATAACCATACAGGGGGATCCTCAAATGTTACCTCACACCATACACAAAAACAATTCAGATAAATAGCAAAGACAAGTATCAAAGCTATAACAATACAGGAACTCTGGAAAAAAAAAAACTTAGGAGACTATCTTCATGACCTGGGAGTAAGCAAAGATTTCTGAAACACATTGCAAAAAAGCACTACCCGTTAAGGGGGGGAAACAATCAGTGCATAGCATTGAAATGAAGAACGAACTAGGGGTGGTGGAAGGGGAGGAGGGTGGGGGGTGGGGGTGAATGAGTGATGGGCACTGAGGGGGGCACTTGATGGGATGAGCACTGGGTGTTATTCTGTATGTTGGCAAGTTGAACACCAATAAAAAATAAATTTATAAAAAAAAAAAACCTTCATTCTTAAAAAAAAAAAAAAAAAAAAAAGACTAGTAGTTATCACCCACCCATGCCCAAATAAGTGAATATACTACAGCTTCTGATGTTAAGGTATAATGGTTTTGCTGTTTGGGCTCGTAAGGGATTTTAAATATTGACAAGTACTTTGAGTTATGTTTCGAGTAAAATTTCAAAATGTTGTATTATGCATAGGTTCCACAGTGTTAGAAAAACTGAAATGTCGAATAAAACATATTAGAAGAGCTTAGGAAAACGTATAAAAATTAAAAGGCTAAAAAAAACCACTCCGTTTTAAATGTGTAAAAATAAATTGAATTGGTTCATGGGAAAGAAAAAAGAACCTCTGTTCATTAGAAGACACCATTATGAGAGTGAAACAGTGGATCACAGAATAGAAGAGATTTGCAATGTGCATATTTGCAAAAGAATTAAATGGAGAAAATATAAAGACTTTCTACAAACTAAAAAGAAAAAAAATAAACAACCCAACAGAAAAATGGGCCAAACCCTCAAACGGGCACTTCACGTAGAGGATATTCAACTAATAAACATATAAAAAGATGTTTCATATCTTTAGACATTAGGGAAATTCAAATGGAAATCGTCATGAGATACCACTGCGTATCTGCTAGAATGACCAGAAGCCAAAAGACTGATGATACCAAGTGCTGTGGGGAAACTTCACGTCTAATCCGCTGCCGCTAGGGTGACTTGATACAACTACTTAGAAAATGATTGGAATGATCTACTAAATCTAACACTGCATATTAGCTTACTCAATTACCCAGCATGCCAATCTGGTTTTATATCAAACTGAAACATATATATGTGTCCACTAAAGACAAGTCTAAAAATATGCAATTGCCCCAAACTGGAAGCAACCCAGATGTACATTGCCATAAAGTAGATAATTGGTGGCATATTCATAGAATAGATTTCTATTCAGCAAAGAGAGTGAATGTGCTATTTCTACATGCAAGCACTTGAATGAATATCATAAGCACTATGATGAATGAAAGAAGTCAAACACAAATCAATGCAAGTTGTATGATTTCATTTCCAGAAGGCACAAAAACAGGTAAGACTAATCTTTGGTGTTAGAAGTCAGATTAATGTGGGCCTGGCTCAGTCAGTAGAGCACGCAACTCTTGATCTCAGGATTGTGAGCTTGAGTCCCACATCGGATGTAGAGATTACTTAAAAAATAAAATCTTAAAAAAAAAAAGAAGACAGTTAATGTTTATCTTGAAGGTGGGGTTGTGTCAGGAAAGGGGTTTGAGGGAAACTGAGATGCTGGTGGTATTCCATTTCTTGACTTGGGAACTGGTTACACTGGTGTATTCACTGTGGAAAATTCATCAAGTTATACATTCCCATTCTTGTGTGTACGTTATACTTCCATATTTTTTTTAAATTCTAAAAGCAAACTAGAGGCACTTTAAATATATGCTAAAAGCAAATAAAACTAAAATGCCATTTTATACTGACAGGTCAATCCACCATAAAGCCTCTATATCTCAAATCAACTAGTGTTGAATTATATTAAGCAGAATATTTGAAAGATAAAACATTTGCCAAAAAGATTTGTTAGGAGATATATATTGAACCTCTACCATGTAGAGGTGTAGGTGGCCATTTATAAACATGTACCTAATAATTGATGATGGTAGGGACACAGTCTACAACTTGAACTTCCTCTCACTAAAGCTAATTGCACCATTGCCACCTCCTTGGTCAGAAAACCTATAACCTAAAATCACTCTGTTCCACATGAGGACTCACCAACTATGTAATGGCAGGTCCAATACGTGGACCTTCTCTAGAAGACAAATGCCAATTCATCCTCAATGTACAGTACATTTGAGAGGGGAGGTGACGCAGCAGAGATGAGGCTGCATCACATGGGTCACAGTGGGATGAAAAGGTTTGCTGCACTGATGCCTCCCCAAGGCCATCAGTGATCTTGGTCTATGTGTGCTCACATCATAAAGTCTGTTACTCTTAGACCTTGATCATCCACCCACTCATGACCAAAAATAACGGAGGGGACACTGGTCCTAAAGAGAGTCTCCGGCTTTTGAATTGGCCCATCCATTACCTAATTTATGAAACTTGATGGACTTACCATCACTTTCCTGTCTTCCATATAGGAAAACTGTGCAGAAGCAAAGCATGTCAGTGCCTACACTTTTTTGGGCATTTGGCCTAATTTCCTTGTGCTGTCTGGGAAAGGAAATCTGGAGGGTTCCACCTATACCAACTCACAACTTTGTTTATTTTCCTTTCAAGTCTGCTTCTGAGGCCAAGACGTTGGTGAGATGAATAGTCCATTTATTGCCCTGGGTTAGGACATCACGGTCTGTCATTGCGCAATGTGTTTTTGATGTGTGAACTTGGATGCTAAATGAACGCTTAACGTGGCGGGTGAGAGGTGGGGGTGGAGATGACAAACAGCCAGTGGGAACGAGCGGACTTATTTCAAGGCTTCAAGACTGATTTAGAAGACGATGGGGTCATAGTAGACCTAACCTGATTATCAGTGGGCAATGGCTGTAAGAAAATAAACAATTCTAGGATAAAATATGTGGAAGATAGAACCAGGATGTATTAAATAAAGTTGACATAATTCAATCAGTTAGGGTTCACTGGTGATCTCTGCAGCCAAAGGAGAATTTGTAAATATAGCAAAGAGGCAGAGGTAGATGCTAACCAATGTCGCCAAGTGGAGTGGAACCCTTGTCGTAAAGGATGAATAATGATACCCACCTACCCAGCCACCATTCTAAGGGCACAAAAAACTAGAGGCAGATGCCTGAAGGGGGAGGGCCACACTTGTATTCTTAATCACTTATATGCATGACTATGAAGGAGACTTATGGAAACATTCCATGGAGCACAGTCTGACCAGGAAGAGATGGAAAATGTCTAAGGCCCCCCAAGGAGAGGGTGGGGTTGTGGGTGAGATTTTGCAGACAAAGATTGGAAACCACTAAAAACTGGCAGTGAAAACTTCTGGGGGATTGAAGATAGTAGCTGTCTTATCTCGAGCCTAGGATAAAGGAATATTCCAGTACTTGTATCCCATCTTCCTCTGCAATGGATGAACAACAGTCTATGTTTCTAGAAGCTAATCAGGCAGGGACAATTTTTTTCTTGTCTTAATTGCCCAGAAGCTATTGTTTCTCCTTACGTACTGATTAATTTGTGTCTTACGGACCTATAATTCCTGGGATTTGTCATGTTTCTTCCTTGCTTCAATGGCTAGCAAACTCCAAACTAAACTTAGGATTCATTCTTACCAAGACCTTTACAGATCTTTATTTTCATTCATGTGCTTTGTGGACTTATTTCAAACCTGGTTCTATTTTATGTTCTTACCCCTTTCTCTTTTTTTTCCTTATCCCTCACACCTATTTTTATTTTGTTATTTGGTATTCTATATAGATTTCAAAAAAAAAAAACCCACCTTAAATATTTTGACACAAAGACCTGGTATAAATAAATGACACCACAGTGACTTTTAATGTGGCCTATAAAACCTTATTTGCCTTGTTGTGTCAGCTTTGTAAAGAAGATCAGTTTTAAACAAGATCGACAGATACAGAAATAGTGAAATTGGACCTTAAAAGAAGGATTCCAGATTTCTTGTTGTAACTGCTGTCTCACACTCCGCAGCACGTAGTGAAAATATTTTAGATCTATGGTCAGGTAAACTCCATTTCATCCTAAGTAAATAGTAAAATAAGTTAAATAGTAAAATAAATTAGAACATTTCTCTAACCTGTTTATCACATTTTCAGGGCATGTTATATTTCAGAGGGGCATAGGTTTGTTTGTTTGTTTAATCTGTTTACTTTATTTAAGATTATCTTATGATGAGAGAAATACAGGTTTGTGTTAATGAATGAATGATAAAATAAAAAGCAAGTTTTCATTCTCCTGCCCTCTTCATATTGATCCCCAGACGTCACAATCATTAACAATTTGATGTCCATCCTTTTGCAATTTCCCATGTATACACACACGCAAATGCATGCACGCTTGCACGTAAATGTGATGCAAAAAAGCAGCATTCAATGTTAAATGGATCAAATGAATACACCATAGTTTGTTTACCCTTTTGGTAATTTACTTAGTGTTTTCAATGCTTGCTCCCACTTGACTTAATAGCTAAAATAGGAAAACAGACAGTGGCCAGGCACGTCAGCCCATTGTGAATACCCATCGCTCTGTAGGCTGTAACTCCACATTCCACGTTGAACCCTAACACATTGTTGGATCTGAATGCACTTATTATTTCTTTCATCTAAGGCAGGAATTTAATAAGAATGAAGATTGGTAGTACTTCACTGATCACATACCGGTGGCTTCAGTTTCCCTGGACAGGACTCTGCACTCACCAAAAGGCATATCCTCACGCTTGTTTTGGGTTCATTACTGCATTAAATTTTAGGGCCAAATGTATAAATTCCCCTAATGGCCACCAGAGGGCATCATCCATCAAGAGTATCAACACCCCTGAACGCAGGCAACCTGAACACGACTGTGTATACAGGTAAATGCTTAGCTTCTAGCTTGAAGCTCTGTTTCTGCCTACATTGATTAGTTTTTTTTTTCTTTTTAAATCTCATTAAAATTTTCTAAAGGGCCATGACTGAACCCCTCCCAAATGACTGAACTTAGCAAGGCAGGTTAAGTGCTTTACACAATGCCTTGAGAAATAAACAGTAAGCGAGTTATTGTTATTGCCATTCGTATCCTACTGAAAAAAATAGCCAGTCCTCGCTGTGATATTCTCCGTAACAAATACATCCTTGCTCGGGTTTTTCATTTACTATTCAGTGTAGGGCATCACACCATTTCCAAAAGTGATTCAGCCTAAATTGTGTAATTCAAGCACAGATGGTGCATCTCGCAAAGCACATTTAAAAATTTTTTATTCTTTTTTTTTTGTTAAATATGTATTACCTTATAGACTCCTGCCCCCAATTAAAAGAATTTTGTGAAATATATATATATATATATATATATATATATATATATATCATGCATCATTGTTAATCAAAGAATTGGGGGAGGTATCCTGGAAAAGGCATATTTTCCTAGTTACCACCATCCCAAAGGCAGAATGCTGACTGACGTGAGGCTTGCGATCACTCAGAAACATTATTCAAGCATGTTCATGCCAAGAACAAACGCATAATTTTTCTACCAAGTAGTTTACAAATGCACCTGGTTGTGCAATCAGGAGGTTGCACTGAATTTCCTTAAATTGCCATTAGTCCCATGAATTTTACAGGTAAATATATAAAATATGTTGTCATTTAAACAGGAAATAGACTTTCTGATACTTATTTACCAAGGTTCGGAATTAAAAATTCAAAGACCAGAGTAGTGAAGGGCATTATCCCATTAGGCCACACGGTGGCACTATTTCTCTGATTTGAGAAATTCTTTAGCCACCTGCTGGAGATGACCCAGCTGAAAACAAGATTATGAATATATGAATCTCCTTCCCTGTATTTGTCGGGTTTTTAAAAAAGATTTTATTTATTTATTTATTCATGAGAGACACAGAGAGAAGCAGAGACAAAGAGGGAGAAGCAGGCTCCTTACAGGGAGCCTGAGGTGGGACTGGATCCCAGGACCCCGGGATCATGACCTGAGCTGAAGGCAGATGCTCAACCGCTGGGCCACCCAGGCGTCCCTCCTTCCCTGTATTTGAAAGACAGAACCCTAATTTGAATGCGAGAACCCAGTAGAGTTTAGCATTTAGGATTAGTTTTCTATTTATTTATTTATTTATTTATTTATTCATGATAGTCACAGACAGAGAGAGAGAGAGAGAGGTAGAGACATAGGCAGAGGGAGAAGCAGGCTCCATGCACCGGGAGCCCGACGTGGGATTCGATCCCAGGTCTCCAGGATCGTGCCCTGGGCCAAAGGCAGGCACCAAACCGCTGCGCCACCCAGAGACCCCTAGGATTAGTTTTCATAACCTCTCTATACAATAAAGCAGCACCAAAATGCATGAGGAAGCCATTGCTGAAATGTGGGTTGTTTGTGAAATTATGCATAAAGTTTCATAGTATGAACTAAGACTTTAATAGTAATATTCTATAGCGCTCTCTGAATGTACAAGGTGTTTCCACTTTCCTTATTCCATTTGTTCTCCACATGATCCGGTGAAGCAGGGGAGGGAGCTCTGATCCCCCATTTCACAGCTAAGGAAGCTGACATGTTAAGAAGTGGGGGTTCCCAGCTCCCACAGACTGCAGAACCTTCTGCAGCACTGAGGAGATTTGGGGGTCCTGACCCCCACCTGATGCATGGGAGAAAGTGTAAACCCTACAGGCACTTCACCGAAGCCACTCTGGCACTCTGACTCGGGACTGCTCCTCACCCAGGAGAATACGGCTGGACCCTAAGGTTGAAATCCATTCCCCATGGGCCAGCGCAGACTGGCCTCCACAGTGCTGATCATGGAGAGACTACAGCTTCCACAGTCAGAGAATCCCCAAGGAGCCCGTCTTCCATCCCAGAAATATGAGATGATTTATTACCAGTACCCTCCCTTCAGCCATGGGGCTAGAGCCTGCATCCTGTAGCCAGTCTCCCATGATAGGAGACTGCAGAAAACAAAATACCATCCCCTGATTTCTTATTCATAGAGAAGCCGACGTATAATATGATTACATACGTGATGGATTGGATCCGACAGACAGTATAAAAGGCAAGCCGGAGAACATTAACTAGGGAATGGATTTTTCACTGATGGCCAATGTCTCCTGTAGTCAACAGCGAAGGGAGGTGGGGGGAGGCAGATTCAGAGAGATACAGAAATAACTTTCAAGATCAAACTCTAAAATAAATTCCTCCACTAGGCAAAGGCTCACTGAGCGTTTGCTCTATGCCAGGCCCTTGGCCGGGTGCTTCACATACTTCATCTTCTTTGATTACCCTTGTTTTACAGACATGAGGAAAGACATTCCAAGAAGTGAAACTCACAGACAAGACCTCGCACCCGTCTTGCCCAGCACACCCAAACTGCTCTTCTTGACCATGAGCTGCCTCCCAGCATCCTGCCAGGACGCACGCTGTCTAATGCTGAGCAGGGCCCGCCTGCACAGCCAGGGCTGCTTTCAGGTGTTGACCCCTCTGAGCAGGGAATGGCACCTGAGACTAGATGTGACCTTCAAAGAAGTGAAGGAAGCCTAAGGCTTCTTTAGCACAGGCCCCTGTGAGGTCTAGAAGTCCCCGAGTCACTCCTGGAGAGGGCAACAGAGCAAGCCATGTTGAGATCACAAAGCCCTTCTCACATTAAGCGTTTTGGTGCATGGCCTAAAGAGAGCTTCAGGAGCAATGACCTAAACCTTGAAGTTTCCAGTAATCTGTCGTGAGTTGTTTTCTCATTCTCAGTAAATATTCACTTTGCATGCCTGATTTTGTATTTATAATCATACGGCTTTTTATAAAGAGAGTATCCCAAATGGAAATGCTTCAGGCTTTGCAGTCAGGACCTGCCCCTACCTGTGCCTTTGTTGTCAAACGTTTTGCCTCTCCTCTCCTGAAAGGCTGAAACCATTTCTCATATGTCTTTAGGCTGTGTCCTTGGCATAGTCCTGAAACAAAGTCGTCCTGGAAAAGGAGAGAAAAGGAAAGATAAAAGGAATGGAGGGAAGGTGGGGGGCGGGGGCGGGGAGGAATAGACAGGATTATACGTAGAGTTAGTAATTGGTTTAATCCATGGAGGGAGAGTCAGCAGTGGTGGGAGCATCTCTTTAAAAGAAGCAACCTTTTAAATACACTGGGTCTCTTCTTCTCTTATGAGATTTCCAGCACACCAGGGTGACTTCAATAGGATATCCAATAATAAGCCAAAAGGGTCACATTGCCACAGGCACCGCCTGGCTAGAGACAGGATTTAGACTTAGCTCCTCTGATTGTTTTACATTTTGCTAACAAAACTTATATTTTTTTAAAAAAAGATTTTATTTATCTTTTCATGAAAGACACACAGAGAGAGGCAGACACATAGGCAGAGGGAGAAGCAGGCTCCCCGTGGGGAATCCGATTGGAACTCAAGCTCAGGACCCCAGGATTACAACCTGAGACAAAGGCAGATGCTCAACCACTGAGCCACCCAGTCATCCCAATAAGAAGCGTCTTGTTATATTAACCACTGATGATCAGTCATGTATTATTTTGCCTCATCCCAATCCTCCAGTCGGAGGGTTTAAAACTCCTTAACAATTCAACTGCTTGTTATGGAAGTTTGTAGCAGCCACCTGGCACCTTTGTCACACAGTAGCTCTCTCCACTTATCTTGAGGACCATGTTGATGGAGCTGTAAGAGCAGTAGAGATCCTTGGATCTGAGGATGGGTAATTTGACAGCCAGACTCCCTGACTTCACCATCTGTCTTGTTCACCTCCACAAATTCCCATCTTGATCATACTGACAAGTTTATGTCTACCTCCATAGATATCATCTTTTAGGTGGTATCTATCACCAGAGTGTTGGGGCTCAGACTCCTGTTAACTTGGGGTCTCGGAGTCAAACCAAATAAAGTGACAAGAAGAAGGTTAAATAAGCTTCAGAAGCATAAACAAATACATGGGAGGTTTCTACCATGTCTATTCCTTTTTATAAAACATCTATGCACATTTTATTGTTTTGAAGCACAAGCTGTTGATTAAGCCATTCACACTGTGAGACAAGAATAGAGGAGAAATTTTTTTAAAATGTGGGGCAGGGTAAAGGGAGTAGTGGGGTTTCTTTCTCTGGTGCATGCTCATATGCAGCAGAAAGAAACAAGGGCATATTTATTCTATTAAGCTTATAAATCTTAAGGAAACCCAGCTGCTGCCCATCGCAAAGGCTTCTGCAAATGTCCAGTTCACAGTATCTGACCTTCCAGGCTCTTTGCTATTTGTGTGCTTTAGGCCTAAAATCAGAACTGCTTCAATAACTCTAGTTTAGTATGAAACTTTTTGGTATTTGTTTGACTTAGCTGCCAAAAAAAAAAAAATAATAAAATTCTAGCTCCCGAGGCCTTCAATAAAATTTTACTTTCTGAAAATAGAAAACGCCCTTTGCAAAAAAAAGTAAATACCAATCATGAATTCACCATCCAGATTTGGATGAGGTGATGTTTTGAGTGCTATATTCTGAGATAGTTAAACATATCATTGAAGCCCACATGTACAGTTACTTTTTTAAAATGTCCTTCTTGAAGAACCAGGTTTCAAAATCTGTAGAGTAGCTTCCTTGGTCTCCATTCTCCTGGGTTTCCACCTTTTTAAAAAGCTTTATAGGGTGACGCCTGGGTGGCTGAGCGTCTGCCTTGGGCTCAGGGAGTGATCTCTGGGTCCCAGGATCGAGTCCCACATCCGGCTCCCTGCATGGAACCTGCATCTCCCTCTGCCTGTCTCTGCCTCTGTGTGTGTGTGTCTCATGAATAAATAAAGTCTTAAAAAAAGAAAAAGAAAAGCTTTATAGAATTACTAATGGCACAATGTCACCTATTGACAGAAGAAGGCCATTAGAGTGGTCTCTAGTTCTCTGAGACTTCCCTGGGCTTACCAAAGCTCTTAAGATGACAAATCCGTGCATTTGCAGGGCTACGCCTGTCGCATCAGGTTAACTAAGTGGTCTGGAGCTGGGTAAGGAGAACAGACAGGCTCTTGCACAGTAGCACCGTCCACTTGGGAGGAAGGACATTCCAGGGGAAGTTTTTGAGGTCCAGCTCAGAAACAGCAACAACAAATCATCCACATTTTTTTTTTCCAGCTGAATCGTTTCTATTTTTCGTGTGGCAGCTCTCTTCTGGGCATTCATAAAACGCTTCTTGTCGGCTGTTTCTAGGGACAGGATGCTCCTTCTATTTAAAATGAAAACAGCTTTGAATTCTTTCCTGCAAAGAAGAGGCCCAGTCCGCTGGCAGGAAGGAGCAAGGGGTCACTGGGTGCTGGTGCTGGGATGTGCAGGAATGGGGCTGCAGGAAGATGGGTGGGGCTCAGGGAGGAGAGGGGTGCGGCTCGGGGTGGGGGGGGACGCCCCAGGCTCAGGATTCCGCTAAGCCAGAAGGCAGTCGCTCTGCGGACCCCGCCCAGCTCCTGGTGGAGTCCCTGGCTGGGTTTCCAGTCTGATAAAGTGGTTTGATTAGCGCCTTTCTGCCGCGTGCTGCAAAACCAGGAGACCGCTCGGGGGCACTATGGTGCAAGACAAGAACTTGCTCACCCTTCGGTTAGAGACCAGGGAAAATCGAGGTATTGTAAGGAAGTGTGCGGAGTATGCTTTCCACGCCCTCTTCACCGTGGCCATACGCTCCCCAAAATATTGACAAATTACCATGACAAAATGCTATGCATGTGAATCCACCTTTTTCTTTTCTTCTTTTTTTTTAGGCAAAGTGGAAGAAAAATTCAGGGTGAGGGACCCTGGTCCAGAGTGACTGCAGGTTGCAGATGATTTCCACTAAACAAGGGTGTCATCTAGTCGTGCAGCACTTAAAACCAGACACTGTTCGAGGATCCCTGGGTGGCTCAGCGGTTTGGTGCCTGCCTAAGGCCTGGGGTGTGATCCTGGAGTCCTGGTATGGAGTCCCATATCAGGCTCCTTGCAGGCAGCCTGCTCCTCCCTCTGCCTGTGTCCCTGCCTCTCTCTCTGTCTCTCTCTCTCTGTCTGAATGAATGAATAAAATCTTAAAAAAAAAAAAAGGCAGACACTGTTCTTGTTGATCTGCACCCCTTATGCACCAGGTGTTTTTGCCCTAAGTAGACCTGTCAGTCTGATTGAACTAGGCTAAGGCAGTTTTATCCCTCTTTCAGATGCCTGCTAGTCCTGGGAGACCCATTTTCTGCAAGGCAGTGGCCCCAGGACACCTCAACTTAGAACACCCTCTTTGTCCCTGGCAAAGGAGTCACCAGCTGCCCCCTCACCAGACCCCTGGGTCCTCTCCTAACAGAGAGGTGTGGATCCTAGCCCTGCCCTTGCAGGGCACCAGGCAGTGGTCTGGAGCATCAGTTCTGCCTCTAGGCACCTGGGATTGGGGTCTTATTTCCACCACTTACCAGCTGGGTGACCCTGAACGTGTTACTTAGCTTGGGGATGATAATGCCCTACCTCCTCAGGGTGCTGGGTCCTGCAGATGAGCTAATGCACTTAAAGCCTGATAGGTCCGTAATGGTATGAGGCATTTCCCCTTCTCTCTCTCACACTGTGTTTCTTCTCTGAGAAGGCTTCACTCAAGGGCATGTACAACATCTGTCATTCTCTCATGCTTTTTAATTTAAAAAAAAAAAAACACTTGTTTTGTGGGAGTCATTATTCCATTCCTCATCTTATTACTGACACTTTCAACTACTTTGCCTAGAGACAGTGCAAGGAAGTGATTGCAAAATCTTGACCCAGACTGCCTGATACTGAACCTCTGTCTGTCCCTTTCTTGATAGCTAACACTGAAGAAGTCATTCAACCTCCCTGTCCTCAGTCTTCCCATCTCTAAAATGGGCATGATAACAGTACTCGTTTCATCAGGATTAAGTTAATCACTATTACGAAAGCAGCTGGAGCAGTGCCTGGCACACAGCAGGCACTCCAGGAGATAGAAATAAATGGAAACAGCAGTGATAAGCTTAATACTATTTCCCCAACACCTAAAAACAAACCCAAATGCACTAGAATAATAAATGAGGGAATGGCTGAGGCTAAACATAGAGCCCAAGCACTCCAAGGTCATCTGTTCTCTGGGGGTAAGCTTGACGGGAGAGCTTCCTTTGCATCTAGGAACATTCAGAGAGCAGAACTGCATATGTGGTCAGACTCTCTGATTTTACGAGCCTTGCACACCAAGGCTGTCAGTGCTGCACGGTACAGAAGCTGGGCTACACACGCAGCTTGCTGCCTTTCCCCTCCATTTAGTGAGTTCAATCAGTAACTGCTGTATTGATCTGACATCGTTTCTGACCTTCTCCACAACTTGCAATCTGGCTTCTCCACATCCTGAACCGGCATTATATTTCTTATCATATAGCCCCTTGAGAATGTTTCATGTCTCAAGAGGCACTAAATTCAAAGTACTTAAAAAACATCAGCTGGGTTTTTTTTTTTCCTTTTACCAGTGGGTTTTTATCTTAAATAGAATACCATTAATATTACCGAAAGAAAAATTAAAAGGAAGCAAAATCAAGCAGTGAACATAAAAACAACCAGGATGTTAGAGAATTTTTCTTGAAAACTCAGCTGTCCTTCAAGGGTCACTCCGATAACACCTCACCGTTCCCAGATGCATTTTGCACATGGTATTATGACTGTTGGTTTATTTCTCTGTGTCTCCATTCTTTGAAATCTTATGGGTAGGGGCAGTCATCATCATCTCTGTGCTCTGGGCAGGAGCTCGGCACCAGGCACACCGTAAATCTCATAAATATTTGTTGCTGCCTTGGAGAGTGGTGTTGACTCAGGCCCATGAGGGCAGCGTAGACGGATGCCTGCTGGCCCTCACAAGGTTTTAGGTGGAGAGATGATTTTAGATAGGGTGTGGGCAAGGTATTAAACAAAACATTGACTCAAATAATGAGAAAGTTATTCCTGCTTCAATGAGCCTCCCATCTTTCCAATTCCTTTAGAGAGAGGGGTCTCCATGTGGTGCTAATAGATCTTCAACTCCTGTATCTCTCTCTCCTGCGCCCCCCTCACCCCAACATCTCTTGGACAAGAAACTAAATCTAAGAATCAGAATGTTTAGCAGACAAAAATATCTACCTAGAATTTAACACATTGTTCTCGTTACATCTATTTATGACCCTATCTTATTCCCAGCAAGCGATAACAGCAGCTTTCCATTCTTGTCCTCCTGTCCTCAGGATGGGGACCTCGGGCTCAGTGAATACCTCACATGCCCGCTCCATGGCCATGCCCCTTGCTCTTCGCCAGCAAAATGTGAGTGGAAAGAACTTATGGCACTTTCTGGGCTGAAACACTCTCGAGCCTGTGTGCAGCCCCTGTCGCCTCTCTCTCCTGCCTCAGTGGCCCCTGGATGCCACAGCAAGGGAGAAGAGCCTTCAATAGCTGTGTCTCTGAAATAAGCTGACAACAAGCAGATTAACAGAAGAAAACCTATGCACATATATTGACTTTAAATATCATGTGCTTGCAGCATCGCAAGAAAAAGCACAAATACCCCCAAATCCAGTGGGATCCGAGAACTTATATGTCATCTACATAGGGGAAGTGGGTAAAGGGCAACTCAGGAGAGAGTAAATGATTCTTAGGAAAGATGAATGGACCCTTAGAAGAACAGATGGGAGGTGTGATCGTTCATGACCCGGTTTGTCTGGGTGTGGTGTTGGCACCGAGGTTCCTCCTCTGTGATTAGACTCAATCCTCCCTGGTTGATGGAACTCTCAGGAAAGATGGTTAGGACAGTTGGGTCCTTTTGGAACCTCTGTATTTAGGCAAATAAGGAGAATTCAGAATAAGCCTCTCTCCTCTCTGCCTTGGCTGTTTATCAAGCGCCTTCAACTCAAAATAATCAACATGCCAAAGCAGCACATCGTAGGGTAACATGTCCCGAATTTCCCCACCACACCTGGAGGAGGTGGCATTATAAAACAGAGGGACCGGGGATCCCTGGGTGGCGCAGCGGTTTGGCGCCTGCCCTTGGCCCAGGGCACGATCCTGGAGACCCGGGATCGAATCCCACGTCGGGCTCCCGGTGCATGGAGCCTGCTTCTCCCTCTGCCTATGTCTTTGCCTCTCTCTCTCTCTCTGTGTGACTATCATAAATTAAAAAAATAAAAAATAAAAAAAAATAATAAAACAGAGGGACCCTGGACCTAAGGGCCATCATCTAAGAATCATCTCCAAGAAAAGCTGCCCTGGAAAGTCATCAGACTCACATTGGATTTCACATAAATAAAAAATAAACCTTTGCTATGTTAAGCCATTAAGACATTAGGGTTTATTAATGCAACAAAGCCCATCCTATCCTGACTAATACAAGGATTTAAAATTGTTTTTAATTATAAAAGGAGTACATTTAAAGAAAATATTGACATGATGGTCCAGGATATAATAGAAATTGTAAAGGTGGTACTCAAATGCCACTTAGTGTTGCAGAGTCTTGAAGCTGATCCTCCAAAAGAGTTGAAAGGCATGGCGCGGCTGCCCTCACTAGGTCCCCTGAGAGACCAGGACCAGGCCGGGGTCAAGTGCAGCCTAGGGCTACAAAACACAGCTAAAGGAAGTAGGAGTTTCAGGCATCAAATCTGAGCCTCTGTCCCCTTGGAACCTCCATGGATTAGCTCATTCTAACAAGTGGAGGTAGCCTAATTAGGATCATTAGGGGCTAAGAGAAAAGACTTAACATTAGTCTGACAACACAAGTGTGATGTACTCTTCCTTCCTTTTCTTTTATGAAGCCTGGCTTCCCTAAGCCCTGGTGCTTCCATGGATGGCAGGTGGATTCAACACCATGTACTTCAAGGCTAAGTTTTCCTTTCCAGTCCTCATGCTCTGATTTGGCCTAAAGTCCAAATTATTCATTCATTCTCATTATACCAGACATGGAAAGGGGTGCACGCATATTTTCATCTTGGGGATGATTTAATGTATTGATCAAATATACTGTTTCAAAGTGGGAAACAAAACCCATGGGGTTGATTGCTTCCAAGTAAATTCCTTTTCCCAAAGAAAGATCTGGGTGGGATCAATCTTAAGACTTAGACGTGTCTGGGGGCACCTGGGTGGATCAGTCTGTTAAGCATCTGCCTTCAGCCCAGGTCATGATGTCAGGGTTCTGGGATCCAGCCCTGCATTGGGCTCCCTGCTCAGCGGGGAGCCTGCTCCTCCCTCTGCCCCTTCCCATCCCACTCATGCTCTCTCTCCTCTCAAATAAATAAATGAAATCTTCAAAAGAAAAAAAAAAAAAGACTTAAATACATGTGGGGCCCAGTGACAAAGGAGGGAAAACTCACAACAAATCTAACTCCAACGCTGGTTTTGCTGTTTGCCTTTGAGGAAGTTGCTTTACCTCTCTGGGCCTGTGTTTTCCACACCCAAAAAAGAAGTATTAATGGTTACCTTTACTAGGTAACTAATACTGTGGTGAAAGCAGATGATGGACACGGTACTGCTGTGCAAATAGCACCAGTATCGGCTAAGGTATCCTGAGCTCTCACTACATAGTAGGCCCTATACCGAGCACTCGACACACTGAGGAATTCAAACTTCAGAGCCAGCGAATGCAGAAACCGTTATGGTATCATTCCCTTTCACAGGTGGGAAAACCAAGATTTAGCTGGAAAGAGCAAGTAGCTTGCCTATGAAGTCACTCCATTACTAAGTGGTGGAACCAGAACTCAAAGTCGGGGGTGTGGGCAGCCCGGGGACTCAGCGGTTTAGCACTGCCTTCAGCCCAGGGCCTGATCCTGGAGACCCGGGATGGAGTCCCACGTCGGGCTCCCTGCATGGAGCCTGCTTCTCCCTCTGCCTGTGTCTCTGCCTCTTTCTCTGTGTCTCATGAATAAATAAATAAAATCTTAAAAAAAAAAAATACAAAGTCGGGGGTGTGTGGCCACAGAGCCCTGGGCCATGACACTTCCTTGCCCCCAGAAAGGACCTTGTGCTAGGAAATGCAAAGTGTAGATTGTTACCGACTCCCTGATGTGATTCTTGGGACTGTCACACCGCCCCAGGCTTTTCATCTAGGGCCAGCCACATGGGGTTAATCTGAATAATCAGAAGAGGGCGGGAGTGGACAGGCAGCAGCCAGCACTGCCAGGGTGCCCCAGGCTGCTTAGCAACGAGAGAAAACAAGCTGTGCTCTAGAAGGAAGGGAAATGAGCTTGAGGGGTGGGTGGGAGGAAGGCGGGTGGGAGGAGGAGGAACTGGGTCCTGCCAAATCCAGGAGTGTGCGAGCAGCGATGGGCACCAGGAGTGCTGGCGCTTGGGAGCAGCAAGAGGATCATCTGGGGGGGCCCGTGCCCTCGGTCAAGTGGTCAAGTGCTTCCTTGTGAGGCGAGAAAGGCTCCGCCAGGCGGTTCACGTCCTGAGGTCTCTTTAGTTCCCTCTCCTCGGGCCTGTGGATGCTGTAGGGGACATGGGGATTCTGAAAGTTTAAACTGGAGTAAAATTCACTTAACGAATCTGAATACCTTCTCCTTATTGTTACCTCGTCACTATGCTTATGAAACCTCAGGCCCAAACAGGAGGGCAGAAAATGGAAACACCTGATCATCTAAGGGTGACCTTAGCCATGGTATAGATACCTCCACAGGTGGTGAGCGCAAGTGCCAGCCCTCAGAGGGCCTGGACGGTGTAAGCATGGCCTGCGGATGGGCCACGGAGAGGATGCAGCTCTCCAAAGCCAGCATCTATTGAGACCCTTAGAGGAGAAAATTCTAGACGATTAAGATAGTTCTAATGTAGCCCCACTCATCCAGGACAAAAAGTATGAGACATTTCACACTTCCATCTAAAATTTGTAAGAAGGTAAAATGGATGCACATACCCTTCTCTAGTAGGGATGACTTCTGTTCTGTTATAGTTAGAGAGTACGGAGAAGCTAGACCCCCTCCCTCCAAATACCTCCGTGAACATTTTATTACATTTCTAAGGAATTATTGTTAATTTGTTAGGGGTGGTTATGTTAAAAAAAAAAAGGAGGCATTTTGAAGCAGGATAAAATGATATGCTGTCTGGATATGCTTTCAAATAATTCAACAAAGAATAAAAAAGGAAAAGGAAATGTTGCGAATCGTTGATAATTGTTAATCTGAGTGATGAATCTATGAGGCTTGTATTATTCCTACTATTGTACTGGTCCGTCTATTTTTATGTGTGTTTGAAACTTTTCATGAAAAGGAAAATGTATTCATGGAACAGACACCAAAAGACTTCCAAATGTGCCCAGGATGTATTCCTTTGGTTTAAGTAACTTCCAAACATCTATGAATTCCAACAAAATCTTCATGCCTCAAATCTCTGTGTGCTCTAACACTTTGTGAGAATTAATCAAGCAGATGATATTGCAATTAATATACAAAATTAGGACAATGATAAATTAAGGAAAGAATTTGTTTGGGGAAGAAAGAATGGGCATCCGTAAGCTGAAGTGTGTGGAAGTGCAGAAACCACACTGGGTTTGGGGGAAGTTGTGGAGAATGTCTTCTCAAAGGCATTCTCTGATGGGAATGACAAATGAAGTACCACGAATGGAAGACCAGGATATCTGGCCACTAGCCTGATCCTTGCCACGTGTCTATGGACATGTCGTTTGTGTATTCATGTCGAACATCTAAAGCACCAGTGCAAGGGGAAAAAAAAGACACAGATGGCACCTTCCAGTCCTGGAGTTGCTTAGTGTTTCTCGGGGAGGATGCAAACTAAGAAAGCTCCATTCATTCAGCATGGTTCAGCAATAAGTGTGCACCATGGGAAGACATTATGGAGCTGTTGAGGCCCCAGTGGGAGGCAGAAGGAAAAAGAAGAGCTGAGCACAGGTATAAAGGGGAGATGCTATTGCAAGAGGGAGGAACCGCACATGATAATTTGTGGATGTGTGCTGCAGATCTCCACAGATCTTTAGGCAGCTGGAGCATAGGGTAGGGGTGCAGGGGGTTGGGGATGTGGCATATGGAGAAGTAGGGTTGACAGTTCTGCTTGAAAATTTATTCAACCAATAATTACCCAGCACCTAGTGTGTACTGGGCAACGTGTAAGGGACCAGGAAACGGCAATGACCAAGACAGAGAAAGTCCTCACCTTGGCAGGAATCGCACTGGTACAGAGGAAGGAGAAGACAGTGAAGAAGACAAATGAAGATGGAGTATGAGAACAAGAGGTATAGAGAAGAACTGGAGGTTGGAGATTGTGAGACACTGCCTAGGGAGGCTGGCTGGGGAGGAGGTGGGAGAGGACCCACCGCCCATCACACCCCCTTCTGATTTCTGCAGATAGAAGGGCTCTGGGCAGATGTTTGAGTTGACCACCTACTAAGTAAGCTCGGTGTTTGATCACATGTCTTATCACTGGGTGACTCAGGTGTGACCAGAACAAGAAGGACAAGCCCACACCCAGGGCTGCCAGTAGTTGCCACCTTGGCACATGAAGGGTTGCTCCTCATTCTTGTGGCTGGCATCTCTGTCCATGTGTCCCAGCAGCAATGGCCCTGCTCCACAGAGAAAGACAGGCCTCACACCACCAGCTGGCAATCTTTCTTATTTCAAAAGAGACACATTGTCCTAAAAGGCACCTTGCATCAAAAACTTCAGAATGGAAGAGAGTGCCATTGTGTCCTATAATTAGCCGAAGAGCCATGTTTTGTTTCCTAGTGCAAGTTGGTTGTACAGCCGTTTGTATTTGTTCTGCTCCATTAGGTTAATTTGTTTTCAGATATAAATTAAAGTTGCCTTCCCAAACCCACTGTGCTGTCTTTTCACAGAAATACCCCATTCTGTGTTTAATGAGTTAGCAAGTTTTGGAGATGCAGAGGGATACCTCTTTGATTTAATACTCAAACTAAAAAAGGAAAACTGCCCACTGGAGCACAGAAATAATTAAGCAGTACAATATAGAGTGGTATATGCAAAAGCCACATGCCTGGGGCAGGTCAAGTGTCTTGGTGTGGCATTTGCCATTACACTTTCTGCATCAAAAAACACATGGCCACTGGGAATGTCCAACAGGAATTCCACTGCCCCAGGCTGTATCTCGCAGTGCAAAAATATCAGGAATCATCCTGAGGTGCCTATAGCCATCTGGGTTGGTTAATGCAAGAGAACAAGCCCCCTCCATTGCTGTAATTGCCTAGGAAGGTAGAAAGTCCCCTTCCCCTGATACATCTTTCCACTTATCTGTCTGTGTGCCACGATCACCACCATCAGAGGCTTCATTAAGTCAAGACAATTGCTCTAGACTGGGATCAGCTGGACTGACTACATAATTTGTGGGACCTAGTGCAAAAGGAAAATGTGGAGCCCCTGGTTCAAAAAATAGGGGAAAAGTGCAATGTGAAACTAAAATAGAGTTTTTTCCTTCTGCTCCAGTCTCTACCTGAACTAGTTATGATATTTTTTATTTGCTATTTAATGCCATGCCAAGTAAAGAAAACAAAATTTTAAACTGTTAGTAGGCTGAGTGAAGTAAGTCAATAGGAGAAGGACAAACATTATTATGTTCTCATTCATTTGGGGAATATAAATAATAGTGAAAGGGAATATAAGGGAAGGGAGAAGAAATGTGTGGGAAATATCAGAAAGGGAGACAGAACATAAAGACTCCTAACTCTGGGAAACGAACTAGGGGTGGTGGAAGGGGAGGAGGGCGGGGGGTGGGGGTGAATGGGTGACAGGCACTGAGGGGGGCACTTGACGGGATGAGCACTGGGTGTTATTCTGTATGTTGGCAAATTGAACACCAATGAAAAATAAATTTATTATTAAAAAATTAAAAAAATAAAATCTGAATCTGAAAGTGTAAAAAAATAAATAAACTGTTAGTAGGAATTTTGCAATGCCAATTTTAAAGGCAAATAGACGTGCATTTAACTCATCCATGAAATCACCAAAATTATACAATTTGCATTTCATAGCTCATACATGCATATGTATTTTGTTCTTACCAGAACAGTTTAAATCCTGCGGGAAATAAACTCAACTTGCTGCTTCTTTTTTTTTTTTTTTTTTTAATTATTATTGGTTTAAGAAAAAGCCTCAAATCAATACAGCTTTTATTGCATCTTTAAAATATCACAAATAAGTCTGAAAAGTCATCTAGCATCTTGTTATTTCTGTAGCTGGACAGATTATATTTTCTTCATTAGCCTGCTGAACTATTCCTTTTTCAGAAACATAGATACCACCCCAAAATTTTCTGATATACTTGTTTTTAACTGTCCTGGCTTTCTGAATCAAAGCAACTGAGTTGGGATACAAGTTCAATGTCATTTCCTTCAAGAACTAACTCCTCTTTCTGGGCTTGAGATACTGAACAAGTAATACCTGGTCTCACCTGAACACTGAGGATGTATTTTTCACCCAAGAAATTTTGGATTTCAACAAGAGAATCGTTCTCCTGAAGAACAATGTTGATGGGGAAGTGAGCACATACCAACCTCATCTTGTAACGGAAGCCCAGGGTAACAGCCTTGATCATGTTCCCCACATGACTACAGATAGTGTGGACAAGAGCCAGTTCTTTTCCAGTTCCCACCATGTGTCAGCTAGTAGCCTCTTCTTTTTCTTTCCAAGGAGACTGAATTCTACATCGATGCGATTGAAGTCCCTCTGGGGCTCTTCAAATAACAGTGGGTCCCTTCGGAGTGATGACATTTTCTGGAATGTTGGCAGTCTGACTGCTGAGAATGGTCTTCATTCTTGTGATAGATGCCGCAAAGAGCTAAACTCCACTTGCTTCGTGATCACGCACCTTCTACCAACACTGTCTGCCTTCAGCTTACTGAGGAATAAGGAGAGAAAAAGAAACTACGGGCTGGCCTATCCTTCCTTTTCCTTCTACATCATCATGTCCAGGACAAGTGATTTCTAACACAGTTAATAGCAACTTGTCAGTGTTCATTTCTTCATTTTGACAAAAGGACCATGGTTTTGTAAGATCTACATGTGAGGTGGAAATGGATGGGAGAGGGCTCTTTCTGCATTATCTTTGCAACTTAGATGAGTATCTAAAATTATCCCCAAATAAAAAGTTTATTAAAAAGAGAAAAACTTTTTTTTTTTTGCATGCATCTTGCCAAGAATTACTAAGTTAAGGGGATCCCTGGGTGGCGCAGCGGTTTGGCGCCTGCCTTTGGCCCAGGGCGTGATCCTGGAGACCCGGGATCGAATCCCACATCAGGCTCCCGGTGCATGGAGCCTGCTTCTCCCTCTGCCTGTGTCTCTGCCTCCCTCTCTCTCTCTCTGTGACTATCCTAAATAAATAAACATTTAAAAAAATTGCTAAGTTAAGAAGAAATTAAGGCATACCAGCAGTATTTATAAAACTTGCCAGGTCAGATTGACCAAGGTGAATTCCCGTACCCTTGTGTAAAAGATTCTGGTTTATGAGGTCTGCAGCAGGATCAGACCCAGGCCCAGAGTTTTCATAATAAGCATTCACCCTGAGGAGTCTTATCAGACAAGTTTGGGAAATATTGCATTGGAGTACAATGGAATTAGGATAGCTTTAAGAATAAGGTAAATTCAAGGCCACATTCCAGCTATGTGACCTTTTATCTTTATTTTATTTAATTTATTTTTTTTGTACCGCATTTTTCACTTAACACCAGATTGGAATCCTACTTGCCAGTTGTGTGGCCTTTGAGGTACTCACTTAACTGCTTAGAAAATTCATAGTGACAGAGTCATACTATAGAACCACTGTGACATTTAAATGAGGTCCCTGTAAAAATCCCTGCACAGAGCTTGGCATGCCTAGGTTTATGTTATAGTTGACCCAAACACCTTATATTCTGATTTTTTTTTTTTCTCCAGAGGAGAACAGAAGAGGTTAGTACACTGTGACCGTAGTTCTTGAACTAGTTACACCCAGACCCATGACCTTTTTTGCAGAATATTATTAAACCCAGAGAATAGGAAATATGACTTCCTCTTTAAGTTTTCCTTCATCTAGAGATTGTGCTTGCTCATTCATTTTCTAACAGATAATGGAGAGATATTTGCCCTTCACTGTGCCAAATGAGGAGAGTCAGCCTGGACGTTTCCGCAGGCTTCTGCCTGAGGGAAGGTCGCCTGATTGCCTGCACAGAAGCCCCAGGCACAGCTGTGGCATGTGAGCAAAACCCTTCTGTGTGTCCTCCTCCCTTCCAACCCAGCCACCCCAGCTCAGGCCCCAGAACAGCTGGGATGTTGGATGAAATCCCTCCCTTGGCAGAGGACAGGAAGCAGTGTGGGTAAAATATGAACACCACTTAGCGTTGTATTTCATGGGAAATAAAGGGACAGTAAACTCCTTTGGCTGCTTTTTGTGTCTTGACATCCTGAAACTGCTGTCTCTTTGGGATGGAGAGAATCACCCTATCACAGGTCCTGAGATAGTATGCCACAAGCTGCTAGTTCCCTTGTCTCTGACAAAATAATACATTACAATGTTATAATCTGTGGGTATATTAGAAAAAAAAATTTCAAGGCACTGAGAAGATGGCCATGTAGCAGGCATTGGCCAAGAGGCTGATTAGATTAAAAGGGAATGGAGGGATGAGGCTTAAGAGGAAGCATGAGGAGAGGACACAGTTGGGAGTTGAGAGTTGGCCAGAGAGCAAATGGAAGGTCATCCTTTATAAAAGGAGTGGATGTCGCTGGTCTGCTTCTCTCAACATCTCTGATGGCAAAACTTACCCTACACCCCCCTCTGGCTTTCCACCTGTCAGTACACATGGCTGAAGATAGTGGCCCTGAACCCCAGAGCGCTACCTTCTCCCAGCTTCGGCACAACCAAACGACTGTCTGACATTCCAGCTCCCAGAGCAAGAATCTGTCTTGCTTTGTGTCCAGCGTGGATCAGGAGTGAGCCAGCCTCATGGGGTCATGTGAGGTAAGCATGACCTGCGTTTGCAGTCCTTCGTGGGGTGGGGGGAGGGAGGAGCAATTCTCCAAGAAAGGGGCTCGGTCTCACAGAGACCCCAAAGGATATTTAGCACAGGTGGAAAATGACTTGCTGCTAATTCAGAGAATTTTTTTTTCTTTCTTTCTTTTTTTTTTTTTAGCACCTTGGTTATCCTCTTCATAGCTGCTCGGTTCGGCAATTTGTTAGTTCTGCATTACACATTTGGATGTTGGAATCTGGAGGAGAAAGGAAACAAAGTTAAGGAAGTTAGTGATTCTGGCTTTAAAATTATCTGCAGAGGCGCACCTGGGTGGCTCAGTGGTTGAGCATCTGCCTTCGGCTCCAGTCATGATCCTGGGGTCCCGGGATCTAGTCCCAAATCGCCCCCCCTCCCCCCAAGGAGCCTGCTTCTCCCTCTGAGTCTCTCTGTGTGTCTCTCATAAATACATAAATACAATATTTTTTCAAAAAATTATCTGCAGAGTCTACAGACACACCCAGACTGCTGTCGGTGTTCTCCCTCCCTCCACGCACTTGACATTCAATTCACATCGGGGAAGAAACACACAAGCCCGATTTGGGGCCCGGAGGAGGGCAAGGGCGCCTGTTCCCCCCAAGCGTGGCCTTCCAGGGCACAACTCTCCGAGGGAAACCGCAAACAGGAGAGGCTATAAACTGTGCACAGAGGAAGAAAGGCAGGGTGGAAAGGTTAGAAATGAAAAAGGATCTGATAGCAGGAAAGCTGGTTCAAATTAATGAGACAATGCGAGCCTTGACATTCTTGATGGATGTCAGCGGTTAAGTGCTAGCTGGACCTTCTGAGATTACAGCCTCCATTCAAACCCCAGCCCCGGTGGCAACCTGAAACCCAAGGCCATGGGCGGCCGCGAGCATCTGTGGGCACAGCCCGGATTAGTGCGGTGGCCTTGGGGGACCCTTCCAGGCGGCTGCTTCCTCCCTGTGTACCAGTTACCCCGAAGCCAGGTGTGCTCCGGGGGCGACGACAATACCAAGTAATTAAGATAAAATGTTCTTGGCTGTGTCTGCGGCATATTCCTTTATGCCAAGAACAAAGAGTGAGTTGATGAACTAATTTTTTTTGGTGGGGAAAGCGGCAGCACCTATTATGAAACGAATGCTTGGGATTCTCGTTTGTTTGTTTTTCAATAGCCCCATTATAATTTCAGTTCAGATACTCCAAAGCTCATGCTCCCTAATTTATTATCGCTGCCGCCGTCCTCTGGGATGCAGTAATTGAATTTCACTGGCGTCATTACCATCTCCACAAACAAGCCAGTGCTCTGAGCTCCATCAGTCAAAGCCTGTTCGGGGCCCCACAGGAGCTGTGCCCAGCGTGGATGTCGCTCTGGGCCCACGAAGGCCGGCGGGTGTCCCTGGCCGGGGACACTGGCTGCTGCTCTGTGCAAAGCGGGCTTCCAGCCGCCAGCTCTGCGGGAGCCAGAGTGGGGGGCACTCGCAAGAGAAGAGAGGAAACTCTGGGACTCGGGGACTCCCAAGACATTGCGACCCACATCACCAGATGGAAACCCTACTGCAGCCAAAAATAGACGAGCTTCTGGGAGATGGGCTCTACATACTTGGTCGAGAACCAGGAAATTCCACAAGGAGATGTTAAAATTCCATCTTTAAAAAAACAAACAAACAACCTCCCCCCTCCCAGATGGACAGCCTACATCCTCTTCTTCGGACATCCCAAACAGGAAAGTAAGATCATAAGTTTAGATGCACGTTAGGGCCACATGGATGCCCGGAGACCATCTGAATCCGGTCTCCTTGTTTTATGCTAGAGGCTCAAAAGGGTAAAATGAATTAATGAATTTTTTTTTTTTTTTGGTAAAATGAATTCTTACCTCGATGTGAGAGTTCATATTTTTTTAGAAATTCACATTCTTCAAAGATTTACCCTCAAATACTTAGGGAAGCAGGGAGGCAGAGAGAAAGGGATACAGTGTGCATACAAATGGGCTCAGGCACGGCTTCCGTGGGGCCCTGGGCAAGTCACTGAACTCTGAGCCTTGATTGCTTTATCTGGAAAGTGGGAATGGTACTACAGGCTTCTGGGTGGACTGAGATAATATGAGCCAGTATCTAACAAAGCACTTGGCAGCTGCCCTTAGCTGAATTTCATCCTACTGTGGTGATTGTCAAGGAAGTAGATAAGGTATTTTTGACCTATTTCATAACAATGAGGAAGCTAAGAGGCTGAAAGAATGGGATGCTTCTGCAGGAGCTGCTCCTTCTCAAAAAGTTCCCACCATATTTGAGAACACAGGGAAGAAGAAAGGCCAGTAAGCACACCCATATTTCTGAAGGCATTAGGCCAAGGACTTGGGGTAATTTTTCTGGGCAGCTAAAATTCTCATACCACTGGGAGTTTGCATAAGCTTTGGGGACTTAGGTCTTCTCTGACCCAGAGACCATATTTCAACTCAGATACTGTCCGTGTCCTCAAACGGATGACTCCTGATAAACAATGAAGGAATCCTACCCCTTCACCCCACAAACTTTGCTTTCTCATGTCTTGATTCTTTGTTAGGAAAAAATTAACTGTTCCCACCGGTTCTTCTCTTGGTTTCATGTTCCTTTACTGTTTCTTTTAATTAATAAGCAGATACCTGGGGGTGGGAGGTGCCTGGATGGTGTCCAACTCTTAGTTTTGTCTCAGGGTCGTGATCTCAGGATCATGAGATTGAGTCCCGAGTCAGGCTCCGCAAGCAGCAGGGAGTCTGCATAAGATTCTCTTCTTCTCCCTCTGCCTCTCCCCTCTGTGCTCGCTCTCTCTCTAAAATAAATAAATAAACCTTAAAAAAAAAGACACTCCCAACTGAATCAATTGATTTCTGAATTCTGTTATGGGCTGAACTGTGCATCCTCCCACTCCATAAATTCAGATGTTGAAGCCCTAATGTCCAAGAACCTTAGAATACCACATTATTTGGAAATAGGGTCGTTGCAGAGATAATTATTGTTAAGGTGGGGTCATCCTGGAGTATACTCCAGTATAACTGGTGTCCTTATACAAGGGGGACATTTGGACACAGACAGGCACACAGGAGAACGTTGCAAGGAGATGAAGGCAGAGTGAACCGATGCGTCTATAAACTAAGGAATGCCAAAGATCTCCAGAAAATGACCAGAAGCTAGGAGAGATGCTTGGAGCTGACTCTCCCTCAGAGTCCTCAGAAGGAACTGTCCAGCCCACACCTTGACCTTGGACTTCTCACCTTCAGAACTGTGAGACACTGGATTGTTATTGGAGCTGATTCATGGTACTTTGTTGCAGCAGCCCCAGCAAACTATAGCCAACGGCAACTACTTCTTTCTGGAAATAAAGCCAGTCTCATCTTATTAGTCTTGTCCCAGGACTGCTGTGGACTGAGCACTTGGCCCCTCTCTCCTACACCCCCCTTCCCACAACAGCTTCCATGGGGCTCTGCTTCACTATCACTTAAGCAGACTTGGTGCTCTCTGTACACTGAGGTCCCAAAGTTTGCCTCTAAACTCCAGTCCAGAAAGCCGTTAGCACCATGCTGGGGTGGGGAATGAGGGGCAGGGGAGGGGCAGACAGCACCAGCACCATCCAAGGTCACATCCCTCACCTCTGGCCTCCCCTAATCAGATGGCAATCATAGCCTGAGAGATGATAACACAGATTGTCTTTGTTTTTCAGCCTTATTCAACTCCCTTATAAGGAAAAACTATGCCCCTTGAAGTCTTGCAGATCAGAGTGGCTATTACAAATGAATCTGAGCTTGCAGATGAGAAACTGATGTCATATTCCCTTGTCAGAAAAAAAATTAAAAGTGGAAAGTGTAAGAAATGAAATATTCTTGCTCTCTCTCTCTCACACACACACATACACACACATCACCTATAAATACAAATTCTTTTCCACTAGATTGTACCTCCTTTTATGGATGTGTATTCACAAGAATAGATATATTGGTTTCTGTCCCCTGGGGTAATGATGATAAATATGCCAAGGTCAGTAGCTTCATCAGCCATTGAGACTGCTCACTCTGGCCCCAGCAGATAATCATTTACCTGGTGGGACTAGTCGCCTGTATTTCAATTCATGCTTCATGGCGTGGCTGAAATGTTTCTTATCTCACAAAAACACTTGTCTTATTGTGTCTTTCTGGTACAGAAATAAATTAATAAATTATTGCCGTGCCTTGGATTTTTCAAAAAGTCTTGGTCATGATTCTGTCGGGGAAGAAGTTACTAAAGGATGGAGAGAAGGTGGAAAGTCACCAGCGTGTGTACAACAATATTCTGTTCCATATCCTAGAAAGTAGAAACTCAGGTTTTGGTAGATCCAAAACATCTGTGATGACAAATTCCTCCTATTGTGACTCCTTTTCTAGTAGGACCAAGACTTAATTAAAAAAAAAATTAGACTAACATTTTTTGAGAACCTACTATGTGAAAGCACTATGCTAGATGATAGGATTACCATCATAAGTAATACATAATGTGGAGGCCGAGAAAAATCAAGGCCATTCCACCTCAAGTTTAGCATTAGCACAAGTACAGCCATCTTAGGCCCCTGTGAATAAGAGCTGAACTTCATAGGAAAAACTGCAGAATGAATCCCATATCAGAAAGACAACAGAACTCAGAATTGCCCTAGGCAGAGAATCCCATATCAGAAAGACAACAGAGCCCATGCCTGTGGTAGAAAGTCCCATATTAGAATGAGAACAGAGCTCAATGCCCTTGAAAGCCCCATATCAGAATGTAAACAGAACTTGAGAAATTCCTCCACCCCTTCTTAAAATCCCCTAGACCAGCCTATAAAAAAACCAACTGTAACCCACTTCGGGGTCCAAGTCCCTGCTCTGCTGTGTTGGGTATACTTGGACCCAAGCTCGAGCTTGCTAATAAACCCTCGTGCGCTTGCATCGGTGTCGGCTCCTTGGTGGTTTCTCGGATTAGCAATCTTGGGCACAACAATAATTCCAGATTTAGTCTCAGCAACATGAAATCTATTACTAATAATAAAAAAAAGAAATCTATAAATAGTACGCAAGGGGAAAAATAAGTTAAAATTCCCAAATGTTCACTTTTTGAGAACTGTATTCCTATAATAAAGATAGAAAAAGTCATATAATACCCCCATCTTATATCAGTTCCCTACTGTTGCTATATAAATGTATATTTGGGTAGAATTATACTATTAAATGACTTGCCCCACTACACAAGTGTGTATCACTATTGTGAACAGTGTCTAGCATGTGTGTCTTGGTGGGAAAAGGTTGAGCAGCTGCCCAGCAGCATTCATCAATAAGTAGGTAGCCAGGGACTCAACTCTATGCTAGCCAGGCCCTGTGGAAACACAAAAAGAAGTATAAGATGCAGGGCGCCTGGGTGGCTCAGTGGTTGAGGGTCTGCCTTTGGCTCAGGGTGTGATCCTGGGGTCCTAGGATCGAGTCCGGCATCACGCTGCCCACAGGGAGCCTGCTTCTCCCTCTGCCTATGTCTCTGCCTCTCTCTGTCTCTCATGAATAAATAAACACAATAAAAAAAAAAGAAAGAAAGAAAGAAAGAAAGAAAGAAAGAAAGAAAGAAAGAAAGAAGGAAGGAAGGAAGGAAGGAAGGAAGGAAGGAAGGAAGGAAGGAAAGAAAGAAAGAAAGAAAGAAAGAAAGAAAGAAAGAAAGAAAGAAAGAAAGAAATACAAGATGGGATTCTTGTCCTTAGGGAACTTACAAACCAGTAGAAAGGACTGACCCCATAACACACAACAGTGACCCATCCATGTCAAGACAGAGTGAAGCATTTGTGTCTATGAGATGGGCTGTATGTCTCTCATTAAATATTTAAGGACAAATGGATTTTGCCCTTGATGTAATACACGGATTGAGAAAAATCAGCCAAAGATAAAGGACAAACTAGAGATGATTTTTTAAGTGTTGTATTGGGGGGACAAAGAAATACTCACAAGAACCATCCCTTGATGTTTTATCAGTTGTCATATGTACACACAAGGCAGCACAGGGTCAGGATGGACAGCGTTGGCTCTGGAGCCAGCCAGTCTGGCTTCAAACCAGACTCAGGATTCTTGGTCAAAGTCCATAACTTCTCTATGGCTCAGTTTCCCTATCTCTCATGGAGGGATAGTAACAGTACCTACCTCAGAGCATTATTATGAGGACTGAAGGAATGAGTGTGAGGAATGCCCTTAAAATAGAGCCTGACACAAAATACATGCTTGTAAGAATCTGTTAAATTATTTTTTTTCTTTATTTATTTATGATAGTCACACACAGAGAGAGAGAGAGGCAGAGACACAGGCAGAGGGAGAAGCAGGCTCCATGTACCGGGAGCCCGACGTGGGATTCGATCCTGGGTCTCCAGGATCGCGCCCTGGGCCAAAGGCAGGCGCCAAACCACTGCGCCACCCAGGGATCCCCGAATCTGTTAAATTAAATGCATTAAATACTTTGTATCCTCAAATAGTTAATACTTGAATCTTACATGCTCACTTTATGTAATAGTCCACTTTAAGTCTTCACATAAATGAAATAATACATACATAAAGCCAAGATTAAAGTCTCAAATACAGCATCTCCTTCCTGTCCATTGTTTCATGGTGTCAGTCAATAATACTTTTGATGTAGGCAATATGAAAATTAACTATTTTTATTTTCTGTGTGACAGTGTGCTATATTTTGTCTAGCTAAAATTTTGAGATCTCAGGAGCCTGGGTGGCTCAGTCGGTTAAGTGTCTGCCTTTGGTTCAGGTCATGATCCCGGAGTCCTGGGATCAAGCCCCACATCAGGCTCCCTGCTCAGCTGTGAGTCTGCTTCTCCCTCTCCCTCTGCCTGCCGCTCCCCCTGCTTGTGCTCATGCAGTCTCTGACAAATAAATAAATAAATAAAATCTTATAAAAAATAAAATGATAAATAAAATTTTGAGATCTGGTGATTATTATACAGTACTGGGTTTGCATAATCCTTGCCAGGAAAGAGGCATCATCACAAAACACAAATCCTAGTGTCAAGCATTGCTTGTGCTGCTCCTCTTCCAATTTGACTTCAGACTGAGCATTTGTTTACAGTTCAATGTGTACAATAGAAAGTCATTGCCTTTTATAAGATAAGGTTCCTTTGTAAACAAACGCAGTACAAAGATGTGTCTAATTGGGAATTCCTGATACCATGATTGGTGATGTTCTCAAGCCAATGTGAAGACCCCCAAACATAGAGCTTTGAAAAGTACTCCATTCTGTACTCTCCTCTCTTGAACTCTTTCAGACATCTAAATGTAACCCAATTCATGGAGCTATTCATTACAAAAGGAGTCTCACACTGATTTTATTCAGAAAAGGGTCCCTATTTTTTACACCATGTTGGAGAGGAAAAAGTTAAGTAAAAAGAAAATTTATCACTAGGTGTTAATTTGCATATATATTAGCATAAACTCTTACACAAATTTAACTTAAGAACATCTGTCTATGTGTGCAAAATCTCCAAAAACAGTTCGTTGAATCAAGAAAACTTCTTACTTACTATGCATAACAAATGCTTCTGAAAATAAATAATTCTAAAAATTAAGGTTAAACATACTATTTGACATATAGATGTATTTGTGACTTAACAAAACTTGCAAAGCAAATAAAGCACACAAAAGAAATCACCTATTGTTTAAAGATAAAGCAATCAATAAAACCAGACTCAGAGATGACCAAGATGTTGAAATTATTAGAAAGGGGCTCTAATTCAATTTAAATTAATATATTAAAAGATGTAATGGAAAGCTACAGAACATGGATGAACAGATGCAGAATTTCAACAGAAAGCTATACATGTTTTTAAAAAGAATCAAAAGAAATGCTAAAAAAAAAAACATATCAGAGATGAAGAATTCCTTAAAAGGCTAATTAGCAGATGGAACCAGTTGGAAAAAGACGAGTAATTATAAAGATAGGTCAATAGAAGCCATCCAAGCTGAATTACAAAGATTTTTAAAATGTCAAAGAAAAAGAACTATGGAATACCCAAGAGCTGTGTGGGAGATATCAAATGGTCTAACATACACATAATTAGCTTTTTATTATTAAAAACCCGTACTTAAAAAAAAGAAAAAGAAAATCAAAGGAAATGGAAAGAGAGCATAACAACATGACAACTAAGTGCAATGCATGATTCTACATTGAATCAGGGGGAGAATAGCTTTTGAAAGGGTATTATTGGGACAGTTGCTATATTTTAAATATGGATTATGGATTAGAGAATAGCATTTTATTGGTGTCAATTTTTTTCTCGATAACCATACTATGGTTATTTAAGAGAATGTCCTTGTTCTTAGGAAATACAACTGAAATATTTAAGGGTAAAGAAACACGATACATGCAGTTTACTCTCAAGTAGTTGAGAGAGAAAATAATAAAGCAAATGGAGCAAAATATTCACGATTAGTAGAGCTGGTTAAAGTGTATACAGAAATTTTCTGAAATAGTCTTGCAACCGTTTTTAAGTTGAAAATTGTTATTTTATTACCTATTTTTATTTATTTGACAGAGAGAGAGAGAGAGAGAGAGAGAGAGTGCATGCACAAGCAGGGAGAGGAGCAGAGGGAGAGGGAGAAGCAGGTTCCCCGCTGAGCAGGGAGCCTGACTTCAGCTGGATCCAGGATCAAGACCTGAGCTGAAGTCAGATGCTCAACTAGCTCAGCCACCCAGGTGCCCCTATGTTATTTTTTAAAAATATTTGTTATCTCGTTTTGGGTTTCTTTCCTTTTGTTCTATCATGACAATGTACTCTTTAATCTCCATCCCCTATTTCGCCCATCCCCCCCACTAGTAACCAGTTTGTTCTCTATAGTTAAGAGTCTGTCTCTTGGTTTGTCTCTCTCTCTTTTCTTTCCCTTGCTCATTTGTCTTGTTTCTTAAATTCCACATATGAGTAAAATCATACGATATTTGTCTCTTTCTCACTGACTTGTTTTGCTCAGCATAATACTCTCTAGCTCCCTCCATGTCACAAATGGCAAGATGTCATTCCTTTTTATGGCTTGATAATATTCCATTGTATCTATATACCACTTCTTTGTCCTTCACCTATTGATGGAAATTTGGGCTGCTTCCATAATTTAGCTATTATATATAATGCTGCAATAAACATAGGGGTGCATGTATCCCTTGGAATTAGGGGTTTTGTATTTTTTGGGTAAACACCCAGTGGTGTGATGACTGGATCATAGCGTAGTTTTATTTTTAGTTTTAGTTTTTGAGGAACCTCCATACTGTTTTCCACAGTGGCTATACCAGTTTGCATTTCCACCAACAGTGCAAGAAGGTTCCTTTTTCTCTACATCCTAGCCAACACATTGTTTCTTTGTTTTTAATTTTAGCCATTCTGGCCAGTGTGAGGTGATATATAGGTCATTGTGGTTTTGCTTTGCGTATGTCTGATGATGACTGATGTTGGGTATCTCCTCATGTGTCTGTTGGCCTTATATGACATTAGAAGTTTTGTTTAAAGAACCAAACAAGAAAGAGAGAAAATAATAATGAGTGATACCAGCAAGATATAAGGAAGAACAGCCTAAGTAGAATCAAGCACAAGGTAAAAACAAACAAAAAGCTGTGTGTGCATGGTTTCAGCAATCAAAATAAAAATAGGAAAAGTATATGACCCAACAAGGTGTGTAAAGGCAGCAAGAGTACATAAATAAGAACTTCCAAGAAGCAAACTGTCTTCTCAGAGGAAGCCATGTTTTCCTTTGGCACAAAGAAGAATGCCACAGAGTTGGAGAGTCTTTCACAGTTAAGGGGAAACAGAATGGGGGGGGCAGGGGGGTCAGGTTTATACTTAGCCCAGGATTATACTCAGTCTAGGGATAATACTTAGCCATTTCTTCTCTGTGGAGCCCTTCCTGAGAAACCAGGAGTAGTGACTGGGCAGAGGTAAGACACCTACATGGCTATCTTTTCAATGTGTAAGTATACCCAAAGAAGAAATAGAGATGGTGCACATATAGCAAGGGAACAAAAACCACTCTGAATAGCTAGAAAATATTCAACTAGAATTGTTGAAAAGAAAAAAATTTCCCACCACCTTCCCCTTTCACACAGGGCCAGAGCCCCCTTCGCCAACAATACAACTAGGTGTGGTTATTCATTGAAAAGACAAAAGACTGGCCAAGGCTTGAAGTGAATAATTAATTTATGGCTTTGATAAAACAGGTGGGGTCACAGGAGGAGGATCTGGGCAGATAAAAAGCACAGTTGATCATCATTTTTTGCAGATTATGTATTTGTGAACTCTCCTACTCACCAACATTTATGTGTAAGCCCAGAATCAATACCCTGCAGTACATTCCTGGCCGTTCCAGGACACATGCAGAGCCGTGGGGAGTTTGAGTTACCCATGCATGCTCCTAGCTGAGGCTGAAGGAGGCCATGTGTCACCTTCTTGTTTCAGCTCTCCTCTATAAACAAGTGTCCCTCTCATAGACTGTTTAGTGCCACATTTCTTACAGTTTCTTGCTTTTTTTGTTGGTGATTTGCTATTTTAAGGAGCCCCCAAACTCTAATGCCGAAGCGCCGTCTACAGTTCCTCAGTGAAGGATGGCAATGATGTGTTGTAGAAAGAAAGCTGGTGTGTAAGGTAAACTTCATTCAGGCATGAGTTATAGGTCTGTTGGCTATGAGTTCAGTGCTAATGAATCAACAGTATCTATTAAATAAGGTGTCTTTAAACAGAAACACTCATAAAATAAAGGTTATGTATTGATCAGTTGATGGAAATGTGACCAGATGCTTGCGGACACCCAAACCTGAATTTCTCCTCAGAGCAATGGTTCAGTATTTGTTCGTTCAGTGTTTTCTGTGATCTTCTACAGCATAAGTGTGAATAAGAATTGATTAATAGAAACACATTCAACTCTCAATGGTAGCTGGTGTTGAGGACAGAGTAGGGAGAAAGAGCTAACAGTCTGAAGCTTTGGTCAGTTTGAAAAAAAAGTTATGGGTGAGAGCCAAGAGATGCTGTTGCTTGAAATCCTGGTACATGACAATTTATTTATGTCTCGCATCTGATGCCATTTCAGAGTCCGATTATAAGCCACATTTCTGTGTCAATAAGGAATCACACACCACTTGTAGCTTAAAATCTCTCAAATGGTTGTAATGACATTTTTGGGTTTTCTGTCCCAAGATAAAGCAACCAGATAGCAGGAAGCTACATTTCCCCCTAATTATTTCAGTGATCAATGTAAATATAATCTCCAAATACCTTAGTCTCCCATATAAAATGAAAAGTATATTGTTTGCCACATGATTGAGAAGGATGAAGTGACCTGAAATACCTTAGGGGGGAAAAAATCATTTGTTCATACAAAGTATCCCTTTAAGAAAACTAGAAAACTAAGTCAAAGGACACTTGGGGATGCTATCACAAAGTGAAAGGGAAGCAACAGCATTTATACATCCTTAGTTCCAATCTAAAAGATGAATGAGCTTATGCCAAGAGTTTAATAAATGTAGAAAAATTTGCTCAAATACTAGTATATTCATTTTTTCTTTTTTAAAAATAATGGAAGAGGAAAACATAATAAAATAGTGGGAAGGTATTTCAAGAGCTATGCTTCCACATTACACAGGAGCCTCAACTAACCAGAACAAAGGGAGGGGGGTCACTGAATCTCATTATCTTGAATTTTCTGATTGGTTAGGGCGTAAGCAGAAATGCCTTGTCCGTGACATTTCTAAAAAGTCTCCTACCATTTGTTGCCCTGTGCACAAAATACTGCTACTAATAACACATCTAATATGTATTGAACATCTGCCTTGGAACTGGTGCTGTCAAATGCTTTTTCACTCATTTATTCCTCAAAATGGCCCTCCACAGTCAGGACTCGGGATTCCCATTTTAATGCGGAAACTGAGGCACAAAGAGGTCAGGTTAACAGAGCGAATGCAATCCCTGAGGACTGAAATACTTTCATCGCTTCCTTAAAATCATACTGAACTTTAGCAAATGCTATCATTCTCTGGGATGGCAAAGGTATAACACTGGGTAGAAATCTGTTTTAACCCTGGGTCATGGTCTTGATTTTTAATAAATTTTTGGCATGAGAATGCTTCACTGGCACTTATTTCCAAGTCTTAGAAGCAGATTGGGGAGTGGTTAAGCACAAACACCAGGTAATCCAGTGTCTATTTTGATGGTTTCTTAATATAGAGTAGCTGCCCACATTGCTATACCTCTGGTGAAAACTAGGTTTTTGCAAATTAGTGAAGGTGCTCTGATCACATGCCAGGTATTACCGGGCAGCATGGCGCAATGATCTGTCTTAGGAAATCAGTAACAATCCTACAGGTTGAGCTGAGGATCTGACCACATTCCAGACTGCTTCAATGGCGCTTTAACTGAACACTCCTACTTCATTCAAAGTTTATTCTTTCTTTCTTTAGGAATCTTATCTTTTCATAAACTTTGTAATGGCAAAAATGACCTCCAGTCCAAGATAGCTCTTTCTTATTATTGACCATGAGAGTCAGAAGTCCTGATTCTTTTAAACAGCTGATGTTGGCTGAGACCCAATCATCTCGCTGTCACTGGTATTTTAACAGCATTTTCTTATCATGGCTCACCATCTGCCTTTAGAGTCATCTCATTGTTTGTTTGGGCATAAACTCTCCTAACTATTTCTGAAAAATAAAGTCCATACTCTCCCATAGAGATGCAATTAAAAACCACTGCAAGAGGACAGACAGGTTTCAAGCTTATGTTTCATTGTCATCAATGAAAACTGTTGTAGAAAAGCACAGCATATCATTATGTGAGTGTATAAGACATTTGGAAACTCCAACAATAAAACATCTCTAGTAGTAAGTGGGTTTATTGACATAACTGAACATAACAATGTATAACATTTATTCATTTCCCACCAAAGGACTTTCCAGTCAAAGTGTTTTTACATAGATTTTGCTGGGTATTTTTTTTTTTTTCTTTCCGTGAAGTATTTTCAGTGATGTTCTGCGGTTGAAAAGGGTGGGTGGTGGGGAGAATCAGAGGTTTTTTTTTTCCCAGACTTTCGATGGGGCTCAATATTACACCGCTGTGCAAAAGGAACAGCTAAAAGATGCCATTGCTCTACACATGAACAAAACCAGGAGCACAAGAGGGGTAAGTAAATAACCTAAGGTTGCAAATAAGAATGAGCTGCGACCCCTGTCCCATGTACTAAGATGCTCGGGATCTGACACAAGCCCTGGCAGCAAACTTAGAATGACAGCCTATTTCCTGCGGTTTATTAAGTTTTGGCCCTACAGATAAGACTGCCAGAGAAGCAGCTGTACTGTAAGTGGTCTGGACATTTATTCATCTGAACATAAACACAGATCCGTTCGTTTAGAGCCCTGGGTCCCTGCTCAGCTGCTGGGGCAAAGGCAGGCTCGGCTCAACGGAGGCCAAACATAAAAGGAGTGCACTGGGGTTGAAGGACCCCCAGACTACGATAGATTCCCTGAGTCATCAGGACCCTCAGGGGCTTAAGGCCTGAAACAGAAGATTCACTGTTAGCCTTTGCACCATAGCAGTAGCCTCCATGGCACCCCACTGCCAATAAATCCATAACCACGGTGAAATATAACCGTGCAGATCTTCCCTGTGACTGCTTCTCTTAGACCACACACAAGATTATTAATGTAAACCAAAGCACTACACTTAGTGATAAACATGTACTTCATAAATATCAGGGGACCAAAGAGTCCCAAATAGTTGAAAACCACTGAGCAAATAAAGGAGCCTAATCCTAAATCTAAAACAAAAACATTTAAAGGAAATACTGCAATTATTAACTAAAAGATAAGATTTAGTAACATGGTAAAACACTGCATAGTGGGGGGATTAACTTGCAAAATATATAATTATTTCACAGTGAGGTTTAAGTATGCCTAACAATCTTCTGGTTTTAGTAGAAACAAACAACCGCTGATGTACACTTTTCACATTTTTTCCCCATAATTTCCTCCCTTGTTTCATATAGAGTAACAACACATTAATGTGATTGAACATTACACTGTCAATTGACTATCACCTTTTGCTTCCCTGCCTTTATCACTTAACTGTGCAACTCAAGAGAAGCAGGGCACAATCAACCGCATATCACTGATAAAAACATGAGAAGTACCGCATCGCATTTATTCCAACCTGGACACAGTGTCAGAGATGCGGTTAGGCCAACCGGGAGGCCGCTGTTCCCTACATGGTCATCTGTTGTGCACACCGTACATTCTTTTATCAAGTCTGGCACTGAAATTTCCTTTTCCACACATGGGCTTAGAAAAATAAAATTAAAAAGCCACAGGAGCAACCCTGACAGAGAAGTCTGGCACGCAGCCTTCTCCTGAGAAAGTAGGTAATCTCAGTTAACCCCAAGGTCGGCAAATGTTCTTGTGGTGTTAATGTTAAAAAAAAAAAAAAAAATACTAGTTGAACTGCTCAGCTCAACTAAAATAGTCCTTGAGTTTATGGTCAGTTTGTTAAACGTCAGAGCTCTTCACATTGTTGAAAACCAAACCAAACCAAACCAAAACAGCGTCTCTAATTATTTAAACATTAAATTATCCTGAATGTTCTATTAACCAACATGAAAGAGTTCCTTGGCGAGCGTGTTAAACTTTACCACCTGTTTACAGCCTCCACCTTCTTGGCAGAGACCACCAGACCAGTGCCTCCTTTGTAACACTAATAAGTTCCTTTTCCCTTAAATAGGACAAAACTCTTCTATTTCACACTGAACAAACAAACAAACAGAACAAAAAAAAAAAAACAATGCATGCACCCAAATCTCTTTCTGGCCATACCGGGGAGGGCAAAAGCACCCTTTTCTACCTGGCCATACGGGGCCAGGTTCTTGCACTGCAAAGCCACAAAAGCCATATCCAAGGTCTCCATGCAGAAGAAGGCTTCCCGCCTCTGGCCTGTACCATCCGTTTGTCCCCTACTCTTGGCCTTGACCGCCAAGTACCACCCATGCACTTCACGAGTGAGTACTGGAAATTGGGGGAGGGGGTGCCAAACCGGCTTCCCCTTGGGCCTCTCCGGCAAGTGCACAAGAGGAGAAGCTCTGATAAAATGAGATCTTCCCCTGAGGTCGGCTGAGGGGCTCCCCGGGCAATGAGAGGGTCTGCACACTGCACCCCCCTTCCCCCCGCCCCCCACCCCCTGCAGTCTCTGGAGCTAGTCCGCAAATCGCTGCAGAAGATGGTCCTCCCGCCTCAAGCTGCCCCCCGTGCCGCCGCCGCCGCTGTCCATGAAGCGGTCGCAGGGGAACTCGATGAGGTCGGCCTCGCTGAGCGCACACACGGTGGCGCGCGGCCGGTGCGACTGGAACCCGGAGAAGTCCGCAGACACGCCGGTGCCCATGGAGCGCAGCGGCCGTCGGGTGGAGTACATGTGCCTGACGTGCACCGGCGCGCCCGCCTTGCGCCTCGCCCGCAGCTTCCTGCGCAGCCAGCGCGACGCCCAGGCCGCCAGCGCCAGGAGCACCAGCAGCGCGTTGACCGCCAGCAAGACCAAGGTCAGCAGCTGGTAGTCCACGCTGCCCCGGGCCCCGGGCTCCGGCAGGGTGACCAGCCCGGCGCAGTGGTCGCGGGGCGCCACCGGGCAGACGCGGCCGCCGAGGACGCCCTCCACGCACACCAGGTAGGGGGTGTCCCCGCGCAGCTCGCGCAGCGTGGCCGAGTCGCTGCGCTCGGGCAGGTAGACGAAGCGGTGGAACTTGGGCTGCTGCCCAAAGCGGTCGAACAGCAGGCGGAAGCGCGCGCCGCCCAGCGGCGGGGGGCTGCGGTGCTGGCGCACGGCCCAGCGCACCGACGCGCTGTCGGCGCCCACCGCCTCCACCGTCAGGTTGCACAGGATGAACTTGTTGAAGTCGCACGGGTCGGACACCAGCGGCGGCGGCGGCGGCGGCCCGGCCCCGCCGTCGGACGGGGCGGCGCTCTCCCGGGGCTGCGCGGCCAGGCGCTGCTTCGCCGCGCGCTGCCAGGGGTCGCCCGCGGGCGGTGGCCCAGAGGCGGGCGCGGCCGTCGGGCTGGGCTCCGCGCGGGCGGCCTCGGCGGGAGTCGGCGGGCCCCGCTCGGGCTTCTGGAGCAGGTCCAGGGGCTGGGGCGCGGGGCCCGCGGCGGCGGCGGCGGCGGCGGAGGGGTCCGGCGGCTGGAGGCCCGGGCCCCGGCGGCTCAGCCTCAGAGCGCTGCGGTTGCCCGGGAGCTCCCCGGCGGCCCCGTCCCAGGCCCCCCCGGGCAGAAACCGCCCGCGCTGCTGCGGCTGCGGCTGCGGCTGCGGCTGCCGCGGCAGCACCTCCGAGAGGCCGCCTGCAGGGGGCGCCGCCGCCTCCCCGGTGGTGGTGGGCAAGGGCCTCCCCCGGCCTTCGGCGGTCGGGGAAACTGAGGGCGAGGGATCTGCGCAAGACCCGTTCTGCAGCTGCTGGTCATCCAGGTAATCCAGGTACTTGCCCCGCAGGGCCGGGGGGTGGCGACACTGCACGAAGACGGTGAGGAGGCGGCCTTGAGAATGCCAGTCGCCCATCCAGCGCTTCAGGCCGCGCAGACGGCAGTCGCAGGTCCAGCCATTGCCGTCTAGATCCAGCCGGTAGAGGGCCGGGCTGGCGGCGAAGATGTCCCCCGAGAGGGCGCTGAGCGCGTTGTCGCGCAGGCTGAGCTCGCGCAGCCGGCCCAGGTGGCCAAAGATAGCGGGGTGCAGGGCGGACAGCGCGTTCCCGCTAAGGTCCAGCGCCTCCAGGCTGTGCAGGGGCTCCAGCAGCGCCACGGGCAGCTGGCTCAGCCGATTCCCCTCCAGGCGCAGCTCGCGCAGGGCCTCCAAGCCCCAAAAGGCCTCCGGCGCCAGGTGTGTGAGCTGGTTGCCCCTGAGTGACAGTAGGCCCAGCCGCGGCAGGTGCTGGAAGACGCGCGGCCCCAGGTGCTGCAGGCTGTTGGCCGAGAGGATGAGCGTGGAGAGGGAGCGCAGCGGTGCGAAGGTGGCTGCGTGGCGTAAGGAGGGCTGCAGCTCGTTGGCGGAGAGGTTGAGGAAGCGCAGTTTGCCCAGCTGGGCGAAGGCGTTCTTGCCCAGAAAGCGGATCCGGTTGGACTCCAGGTGTAGGTAGAGCAAGTTGCCCAGGGGGGCAAAGGCCGCGTCCGGCAGCGCCCCCAGGGCGTTCCCGTCCAGCCGCAGCTTGACCAGACTCTCCAGGCCCTCGAAGGAGCCGCGGCTTAGGCGGCCGATCTCGTTCCCGTTGGCGTAGAGGATGCGCAGCTTGCGCAGCGGGGCCAGCGTGCCCGGGACGAGCGCCTGCAGGAGGTTGTTGCCCAGGTACAGCTCCTCCAGCCGGGAGAGCTTCTCAAAGGTCTTGGGGTGCAGGGAACGGATCTGGTTGTACTGCAGGTCCAGCCGTCTGAGCTGCCCCAGACGGTGGAAGTCGAAGGCCGTGATGTTGGTTATGAAGTTGCCGCCGAGGCTGTAGGTGAGCACGTCCTGGGGGCTCGGCAGCGAGCTGGTCTTGGGCACGGCGCGGAGCCCCCTGTTGGTGCACAGGAGGTGCTGGGGGTGCTGGCAGTCGCAGCGCTCGGGGCACACCGGCTGGGCCCGCGGCGGGAGCGCGAGGCAGCCGCACACCACGAGTAGGAAGCGCACCGCGCGGGCAGCCCCCATCGCCGCCCGCCCTGCGTGCTTCGGCCGAAGCGTCCTCTTGGCCCGCCTGCGCCGTGTCTCCTCTGCATTCCCCTTGGCCTGGCCAGAGCCGCCGAATGGCCTCTTTCGGACTCCGCAGCGCGGTCCAGCCCCTCCTCCGCCCTTTGTCCGGTGGCTGGCCCGGGTCTCCGCAGGCGGGCTTCGCCCGGCCAAGTCAGGCGGCTCGGGGCGCTCCGGGAGCTCCGGGTGCTACTTGTTGCATTTCTGCACAAAACTGTTCCTCCGGCTGTGCGTCGGGGGGGCGGAGGGGGCGAGCCAGACCTGAGCTTTTTGTTTGCAGCTTGAGTCCGGAGAGCTGGATTCCCTGGCACGGATTCTCCCCGCCGAGCGGATTCCCCAGCTGCAGGCGGGAGCCCTTCCAAGAGCTCCTCGGGGCGCGGCTTGGCTGCGGCGCCCCGGCGGCTCGGCCCCCGCAGCCCGCAGCCCGCGCCTCCCGGTCCCCGGACCCCGGACCCCGGTCCCGGTCCCGGTCCCGGAGCGCGGCCTCGGTGCAACAGCCGGAGGGAGGAGCCGGGGGTGCGCAGGCTGCGTCCGGAAGGGACCCAAGTCGGCGAGTGGCGGGCAAACCGGGCGGAAATTCGTTCTTCCCACACTCTGCCCCCCGGGGATGCAGGCGGAGAAAGAGGAGACGGCGGAGGGAGGACAGACCCCGACTGGGGGAGGAGGAAACGCTAAGTGGCTCCGCGTCTGGTCAGCCCGAGCCCGGGACGCCGAGTGAGAAAAGTACGGATTAGAAACAGCTGTACGGGTCGGCCCTCTCCGCCGGGCTGGGGGCGGGGGTGGATTACCGGGCTAGCAAACGGAATTTGCAGACAGAGACCTTTTTTTTTTTTTTTTTTTTTAATTTATTTTAGATCAGTACACCAGGCATTTCGGAGCACCAGGAGCGCCGCTCCTCTTTTTCGTTAGAAGTCACTGGCTCTTCCAGGTGTCACCTTGCGGGAAATCCAGGCAGCACGGAGCATGCAAACCTTTCTGCAAAAAAAGTTTAGGGCCGCGTTAGGTTGTCTGCAAGGAGCTGTCGGTGGACCCCTGTCGGAAGAGGCCAGGTCAGCCCCTTCTGAATGTCGGGTGTTTAGGTGTCTGACCAGGCTGCACAGGTAGCCAGGTAGGTGGCCCAGGAGAGGCATCGTCCCATTTAGGGATCTGGAACTGAGCACTCGCTTGGCCTCTGCTGTAGGTAAGCGCCTGGAGAATCTCAGAACTGGTTCTACCGCCGTGAAGGTGTCTCTGTCAGATTTTCGTGATTTAGTCCCATTACTCCTCCTCCAGGCTTACAGCCCTTGGGGTAGGCTCTGCACATGTGCACATATATAAAAGTCACCTTCACAGACCCTCAGGGAACTGCTGCCTTGGAGCCTCACCCTCCCCACTGCCTGGGCTTGTGGTGATCTTCAAAGTCTTTAGGCCCAGGAGTTCTCAGGCCTGGCTTAGTGGGGGAGTCTCACCACTTATCAATATAGAATGGAGCATTTGGCACTGACTCCTTTGAGGGCAGCCCCTGCTGAAAATGAAGATGGGCAAGGAGTCTCTGTTTTGTAGAATTTGTTTATGCGAGGGGTGTTGCTAAAAATAAAGGGCCCTTCTCTCCCCTCCCCACCAAGGGGTTCAGAAAATGTAATCTTAAGGACCCACACTGTGAAAAATTAAGGGAGATATATCCTCACCTCAAAAGGCTGACTGTCTAGTGCGGAGGGCAAGTCGTGGAAAGGTGAAGTCATAATCTAAGGTGGTAGTAGGAGACAGCTGCTGAGATACAAGGTGAGTTTTAGTAATTCTAGTGATGGACAGTGATTGATCGTCTCATTTAGCAATTTATGTAGGCGGGTGATAGAGACGCGTTCTGAATCGCAGGAAAGATGAGATTCTTGGCTGCATGGTTGAGAAAGACTTACGGGAAACCAAGTACCGGGCTCCAGGAAGATGGGTGGTGGAGAACTAATGGCCAGTCAGTAGCGAAATGCCTGTTTGGGGCACAGTGAACAGCCTCACGTTTGCTTGTGATGTGCTTTGAGTTTTCTAATAAAGGATGAATGTGGGAAATCAAGTATCTGTCTTCACAAGATAAAAGGTAGTTTGGTTTTTAGTTCTCATGGTGAGAAACTTCGAAAACCTTTTTAGTTCTTGACTGCAGTCCTCTTTACAAAGGAATGGCTGCTCTAGAGGGTGAAACCCAGCCAGTGTAGCATGAGCTGGCCTGACCCAGGTCCCAGGAGCTCTTAGGAGGATGCTCAGTCCTTGCTGGCAACAGAAGTTATCTCGTTTTTTGTTTTGTTTTGTTTTGTTTTTCAGAGGAGAGAAGACTAAGAAGCTACTGGCTTTCAGATTGAACCACTGGATGTACCTGGGATGGAGCTGTGAGCCTGTAGTGTGAGGACACACAAAAAGCCATCCGAGCAGAGAAGAGGTTGGGAGCTGAGAGACGTGTAACATGGAAGAGAGACGGCGGAGCCGAGATCAGACCCATCCCTTAGCATCAGCCTCCCCTCCTCCTGAGCCTGCAGAAAACTTGCAGAGCGGGGACAGCAGGCAGCGTTCCATAGGACCTCTATAGTTGGCCCTAATCATAAGATGCCGCTATGTAAGATTTACAAAGTCATCAGGCCCCTGCCGATGTTCGGTATTTTTCAGCGTTTTTTGACGTTTTGACTGTCTTTGGTAGTAGTATTGCCCCGAGTTGAACATTTCTACCAGTTGGTGCTGGATTGCAGGTAGAAATAACATCATATGCGGTTTATGTCAAAAGACAATTGCTTTCCCATAACATTCCATTTCCTTGAAGTAATCCATCTGCCTCCTATAGTTAACTTTGCTTAAAATAGATACAGTGTGCCATACTTCAAATGAGTATAAAAAGCTTCTCATGGGTTTTGCTAGGCACCCTCACCCAGTTTCAGCGAGATTAAGACTTTGAGATCTACAGATGACGCGATACCACCTATGTGTGTGTGCGTGCAGATGAATTCTTTCTGAAGTAGTGTGATTACTGTCTTTTTAACCAGGGCTTCCATTTGCAAAGGCATGTAACTTGAGGTCAACTTTACAAATCAGTGACATTTACATCCTTCAGAGTACATTAATGTGATATTCCTCTGTGCCCCCAGTGGTCTCCATTTCTGTAATGCTACACGTTCAGGTGTTCGATTTATTTTTCAGGCCATCTCTCTTCCAGGAGCTAAAACAGTATTTTGCTTGAATTCAGCAGCACCTTAGGTGCCCTGGTAGTGAAGAGCTATAATAGCAATGCCAAAACTGCATTTGCTCTGAATGCTGGTGGTCTGGCGGGTAGGTTTTAGTGAGAATCTAGCAAGTGACCAATCCCAGGATGAGCGATGGGAATGTGGTCTCTGATAGGATTCGATGCCAGACCCCAGGGCTTAATGGCTCAGTCGGGAGGCTGATGAGCAAGGACACACTGCATCACCAGCTGATTAAGTGCTGAGGGATGGAGCCGTGGAAGCCCTGAGGGGGACACGTGGCCTGGCCTGAGAGCGTGAGGAAGGTGTCCAGAGGAGGAAAGTGCTGGAAGCCTGCAGACATGTGCAAGAGAGTCTGCTAGGAAGCTCCAGATCTTCTGTCCTTGTAGATGAGAATTTTTTGACATCTGTAGTTTTCCACAGTATCACACAACCTTGCTCATACAATGATTTTCCAATAAATATTCCCTTATTCCCCTTTAAGGATTTCTGCAGGCAGTGGACAAAAATCATATTTGCACTGCAACGTCAAAAGGTATCTCTGCTAAATAAAGTAGGTGCTATACAAAGAACATGTTATCTGTCTAGTTCTTGCCTTCTAGAACCTTGCTGTGACTGTGGTTTGTGTGGAATATGTGTTGATAGAACATCCAGACCAACGTATTCATTTATGTACGATATACAGAAGCATCGTGTAGGTACTAGATCTATAGCACCACTCTTGGACCAGGGCTGCCTGGCCCCCTCTTCTGGGCCCCTGCACTTGAGAGAACTTTGTTCCAGTCCTCCTCTGGTGTGTCCATCTCAGAAGAGCAGGATTTCAGGCTTCCGAAGGTATGTGCCCACCCACAGCCCACAGCCCTACTCCTGCTTGGTTCCTAGGACCCTGGAATTTCTTACTCAACTGCCTCAGTCTGTGAAGACCTTTTATCCATCTGTCCTCTTGGCGGTTGATTATGCCTAGGGCCAAGGGAAGGCCAAAAGGCAGCTGTGCAAAAAAGAATCTGGAGGTGTGAGCTGCAATTTCCCATGGTATGCCCGGGAGGCCACTGCGAGACTCCTGGTAATTCAGGAGCCGGAGCTGAGAGGAGGAGCCAGGGACCAGGGATCTTCTCTCACTCTCTAATCCTGGGCTTCTCAAATATTAGCGACAGGCTTGTCCACGTGTGTAGCATTTTAGGAGGAAAAAGTACATATACTTTGATTTAGAAAGAAAAAGGAGGCAAATTATAGGAGTTTGAAGGAAAGCATTTTTTAAAAAGTAAATTCTACTTTGTTATAACATAGCCTATACCTAATTTTCTATAAGAAGCAATAATTTTTAGTAAGAGCAAGGATGCTGTTGTCTCCATTTAAGTGCCTGTCTCTTAACTATGTAATGTCTTTGTTTACGGATGGATCCAGGCTTGATCATATTCCGGGAGATTCATGTATTGATTATGCTTAAATGTATAATTTGGATAATCACACATGGAAATCCAGAAGCGAATGCTGTTCACCAGAGAAACAAGAGCTTTGCTGTTGCACTTTTGGTAAGCTTGCCCTTTAAATCTCAAGCGCATTGGGGGATAGTTGCAGAGGTCAGAAGCACAAGCAAGTCTGGGCTGGTTCCATGACACATATATATGGTGCAAGGGGTTCTTGGATGTTCTTGCCTGGGCCTGGAATCTTCTTGGGCTTGCCAAGGATGTACAATGCTTTCTTCCCAAGCAACCTGTGGTTCCCTTGAACTTGAACTGGAGAGGCAAGAAGGATTCCAGGCCGTGTCTTCAGTAGCTCCTGGACCTGGTGTGAGTTGGCTGCTCTGGGGCAGGAAAGGTTAGGGGGAGGAGAGCTCAAGCTCCCTGCCGCGGGGAGAGGTGGATCTGCCAAGTTCTGCTGGAGCAGCCTCCTGGAGCTCACTCAGGACAGCCTGCAGAGAAGGCAGCTGTTTCCTCACCCCTGTACGCCAGTCCAAGAGAGGCAGTGTGGCCCCTGACACAGATGAAGTAGGAAACCAAGAATCCCTGTTGGTTCATGTTACCAAACCCGACCCCCAAAACTCTCTTTCTCTGTCTGAATGAGCCTCATCTTACTCCCAGTCTGGGAGTCGGGTTTTTTGCCTCCAGGATTAGGAATGTGAATAAGAAGACCAGTGGGTTACAATATATTTGCTGATTCTCCATGTTCCCCCCGCCCCCACCCCTTATGCAATAGGAATGTGGATTCCTGGCTAGGTACCGGCCTTACTAAATCAGAATCTCTGGGGACAAAGTCCTAACATCTGCATTTATAAGCCATCAGATGATTTTTACGCACGCTTAAGTTTGAGAAAACTAATCGACAGTATTTTGCAAACACCTGCTTATGATTGGCTGGTTGTATTATGATAATATCAGTAATGATGACTGGCACTTACATCGTGCTAGCTGAGTGCCAGGCAGTGGTGTGAGCACTCTGCATAAAGTAACTCATTTATCTCTACAACTACCCTGTGAGGTGGTAGGAGCTATTGTCAACCCATTTTATAGAGAGGAAACTGAGGAGCTTACTAAAGATACCGGATCCTAGGCTCACCCTGATAGACTGATTCAGAACCTCCAGAATAGGGCCTAGGAATCTTTATATAACACATTCCCAGGGTTTGGTTTTTTTTTTAAGGTATTATTACTGAAGGAGAGATCTGAAGGGCTTATTCAGACCTTTCCATGTCTCCTCTGCTAGAAGCCCAGGAAAAGAAAGATCAGGGAAGGGTGCCTGGGTGGATCAGTTGGTTAAGCATCTGCCTTTGGCTCAGGTCACAATCCTGGGTTCCTGGGATGGAGCCCTACATCGGGCACCCTTGTCAGCCAGGGGGTCTGCTTCTCCTTCTTTCTCTGCACCCCCATTCATGTTCTCTCACACTATCTCTCTCTCAAATAAATAAACAAAACCTTAAAAAAAAAAAAAAGGAAAGGTGAGTGTGACCTCTTTCCATTCCTTCTGAGAGCTCAGCATCCTGAGCTGAGTTCAATGTTATATGGACAATAATCCAGGATGCTGGTGCCATCATAGATAAACACGACGAGCACCATTTGCTGTAATAGCAATTATGTTTTGAGAAGAAAGGAATAACTGAAACCTTTGTAGGAAGTATCAGCCCACATAATACTGTCTGTGTTGAAGGCCGTTGACAAGTGACTGCTTCCAATACACTGGATTTTAGGCTCAAGGAACATCCTTAACCATCCATTCAAAGATGCCTGAGTATTTGAAATGGACGTGTATAAGCAAATTGCCTCGCTACCAGAATGATAGTGAACTGCAGGCACTTTTGGCAAGTTAAAAGAAAAAGTTGCTGGCTGAGTGTAAGAACTTAAGAAATAAGGCAAATCCACATACTGTTTATAGTTGCAGCACAGAGTTTGTTTTTGTGTAAACTGAAATTTTATAGCAGTAATACAATGATGTCCCCTCTTAGAATTCAGTCAGTAGCCTAAGGAAATGCTTTAGGTATAAAAGTGTTTCTTATTCCTAAATACTAAAATATTTGCCATCTCAAGGAACCAGACCTATAATTGTATTTTATGGTACAACTTTCCAATATTCTTTTATTTGGGTTTCTTCGCACTACAGTAATAACATTTATTTAGCGATTTATATCCCCACCCAGCTGGAAAGACAACAAACACCCTTATTTTATTCCACTTTGGTGGTACTCAACAGCTGTCGTTGACTTGTCAAAGAATTTTCACAAAAAAAAATCTAGAAGAAAAAATTTTAAAATGTTAATAGTTGTCTTTACATGGTGAGAAAATGAATGATTGCTTGCATTCTGTTTTTTGGCTTTTCCTAAATGAGGTCCAATCATTATGTGTTACTTTGAAATTAATAAAAAATACTTTAAAAACAAAATTTTAAAGAACAAATTGAATATCTGGCTTTAACCTCAACATCGGTCTCATGAGGCAATGAGGTGAGCATTTTTCATATCCCAGTTTGGAGGAGAGGGTGCTAGAAACTAGAGAAGTTAGCTAACTTCTGGAATGATCCAGCACTATAATAATAGAGTGCAGACCACAACCTAAGCCATTGGCTTCTGACCTCGAATTTTTATGGTTGGACCTTGCTAGGCTCCCTGTTGATACACGCCTATAGGTACAACTCATGAAGCCAGTTGAGAGTGATATTCAAAATCTTCGCAGTTGGTACAGTAAGAGCACCAGCCAGCCGGGTTTGGCACTGCCCCAGTTCCGGACAGACGGATGCCGTGAACAACCAGCTCAGCATGCCAGTGCCCATCAGCTGAAAGTAGACCTGCCTGTACTTGATTAGAGTTTTTGAACAGTGCTTTAGACATCCATCTTTTTGTTTCTTTAATAACTGCATTATTAAAAGCCATCAGCTTAAGGCTTAGGCACAATATAATCAGTAACCACGAGAAACAACACACAGAGCCTTCCTGGGTTCAAGTTCTTTCAAATTACAAGTTTGTCTGGGCTCCAGTCTTAACAACAGAACATTGATGAGAGGGCAAAGTCTTCATTCAACATTTCACAAAACTTGGGTTTTGTTTTCCATTTATAATTCAGAAATTGTCTCCCCCTCTCCTCAGTGGACCCACAGATATATTTGAAGGGAATTTAATTCATAACTCATTTAATTCATAACTCATAAAAAGCTTCTCACAACTTGATCTGAATTGTTATTATTAATGGCTTAAAAATTTTTGTGGGGGGGGGGCACCTCTTGAAGAGTATCAACTTCAGGACTCCTGGGTGGTTCAGTGGTTGAGCATCTGCCTTTGGCTCAGGTTGTGATCCTGGGGGGTCCTGGGATGGAGTCCCTCACGGGATCCTGCTTCTCCCTTTGTCTGTGTCTCTGCCACTCTCTCTGTGTCTCTCATGAATAGATAAATAAAATCTTAAAAAAAAAAAAAAAAAAGAGTATTGACTTCAAGGATGAGTCACTCTTCCTGTCTGTTATCAGTGATTTTTTTTTTTTTTAATCAAAGCCTGGATGCACATGTGGCAAGCCCCAGCCCCCCATCTGCCCCAGAGCTGCAGTGTCTCCTTATTCTAATGTCACAATGTAAGGCCAAAATAAGGGAGGCAATTTCATACCCACGCCACTGAAAACTGTGGCGCTATCCTGGCAAGAAACAGTCTATCAATCTCAGCAATGGAAATAATCTCGAACAGTCCAATAATTGACTGTATACACGGTGTAAATACCCTCAAAGTGTTTGCAGATTTCATCAAAAGACCAAATGCTTTTTCCTTAAGACCAGGAATATGGCAGGGAAGGAAATTAAAGTAAAAGAATACCATCCCCTTTTCAGAGTCTCTGTAATTTTCTATAAAGATTTGCACTTTGATTATGCTTAGTAGCACCATATGCTGGAGTGGGACGCAAGATCAAAGGTTTCAGCCACCGCACTGGAGCCTTGCTGGAGGCAGGATCAAATATTTCTGCTGGTAGAAAGCTAATGGGTACGTAGGACACTCCTCCAGCTCCCTGTGCCTCCCTATTTAATTTCCGAAATATAATTGAGAACACAGCCAATGTGAATGTTTTGAGCATCTTCTTCATTGTCTGCTCTAACACACCTTAGGCTGAAAAAGAAAAGTGGTTTTTTTTTTTTCATCACTTAAAGATATTTAGAGGTAAAGAATTTTCAGAGGCTTAATATCAGTCGTCAAGTTTTATAGTATGTATGATCTTAAAAAAATTGGGGAATGAGAGGTTGCTGAACATGGCTTTTCTCTGGTTGGTAGGAGAACAGATATTTTTCTCATTCCACTTTATGATCAAAATTTTCTTCAATGAACATTTGTTTTTGCAGTTAAAAATCTTTGCTAAAAGTGTACATGATAACATATTCAGTCTTGCTTTCCCCATTGCCCTGACAATGTCCCTCTTCCTTCCTTTGTTACAAATGGTTTTTCTTATAAACCTTTTAAAAAACATTTAAAAGCATTTTAAATGCTTTTAAAAAACATCGATCTTGGTAATGGAAATAATCCTGGATAATCAAACAATGTATTGTATACTGTGTAAAAACCCCCAAAGCATTTGCAGATGTCATCAAAAAGCAAAACATTTGTCCTAAACTACCCGTGTGATGTGTATGAGGTGAGCAGAAGACAGAGTCCACTTGCTAGGTCTCTGACCTTGAACCATGTCAGTGTCTTTGGTCGGTGGTTCATTGTCTTATTTATAAAAAGGGACAAATCATACTTGCCCGATGTATGAGTTTTGGGAACTATATGGGAAAGTACTTAGTGACTACCAGCGTTATGAAATCAGGATTCTTGCTAACATTTCGACTTCATGCATGTCTTCTCTGTGAGAATCTGTGGCCCTCCAGGGCAGGACCGTGCCTTATGCACAGATTTTGACATCCTTTGTGACATCAACAGGGGCTTTTCTTAAATTGTGAGTCTCTAAAAAATATTAGGTTGAGCCAAAAAGTAGAGGAGGAGAGCACACTCCAAGTAACTGTTCTTTTTTTTTTTTTTAATTTTTATTTATTTATGATAGTCACAGAGAGAGAGAGAGAGAGGCAGAGACACAGGCAGAGGGAGAAGCAGGCTCCATGCACCGGGAGCCCGACGTGGGACTAGATCCCGGGTCTCCAGGATCGCGCCCTGGGCCAAAGGCAGGCGCCAAACCGCTGCGCCACCCAGGGATCCCAGTAACTGTTCTTCTACCTTTCCGTGTAGGTTCTGTTCCTAACTTTTCATGGTTTCCTCGCTCTATTCCAGGCTGCCTGAGCCCAGAGCACTCAGTCTTTGGCACCCAGGTTCTCCTCGGATAACTATATGGATGTGCCTAGGTTCTGGGCCAGCTCTGCCGTCCGTTAGAACATGGTGAATCTCTTGACCACTTTGGGCATCGTGCTTTATAAAGTGCGGTTGTAATACAAGCAGTGCTTGCTCAGATGGTTGTTCTTGTCAGTAGTAGCCCCTATGCAGGTGAAAGATTATCAGGGAGAGAAAAGGAGGAGTTCTTTGGTCAGCCTAGGCTCTATGCCACGTCTCAGTCTTGAAGAGTCCTGATGCATGATATATACTGAAGTTGTCTCCAGTCTCTCACAGCCCCAGAAAACTTGCTTGCTTTGCCCCCACATTGTCAAAGTAGCAAATTATTAGACTTTTCTCTCCATCACGATACAAATGTTAGAACCCCATAGTTATAAGCACCATTTGGCATATTGGCAATTCTGGGCATAAGAGCTGTTGATGCTTCAAAAATATTATTTAGCCACTGTGCTAATGCCACTGGGGTGTTTCCTGGGAACCTAGCCATTTGGCGAAAATTCCAGTAGTGAAACCCTCAGGCTAATTACTCTAGTATCCTTGAGTGTAAGAACCTCGTTGATAATCAGTGCATGACTCTTATGATTCCCCAAAGTGATGGAACATAAGTACCAGCTTAAGTAAAATTCCAGAAGTGGTTTTCCGTCTGAAACAGGTGGCCACAAACACCTGCCAGAACCATAACCATTACTGACTAGTGTCTATAGGGTCCTTGTCATGTGCCAGGCACAGTTCTAAGCCCTGTACAAGTAGTAAATCGCTCAATCCTCCAACAACCCCAAGAGAAAAGTCTCCTCTTTCGGATAATGCAGTGGAGGCAAAGAGAGATTAAATAACGGGCACAGGTCACACAGCTAGTTAGTGACAGAGCTGGGACTTGAACTCACATTTTATGAATATTGTTATTCATACTTTTCACATGTCTCTTTGACCATGGTGTCCTTGTCATCCCTAGAGTCATTTTTTTCTCTTGATACATAACATTTTCCAGAATGTAGCATCTGCCCTTTCATACACATTATTTGAACTATAGCATTTTTAAATATGATCCTGTCAGTGGAAATTTTCCAAGGCACCAACACCTATTAGGCCGTATGGTTTATGCATTCCTGCTGTAGGTGTTTATTCATGATCTTTGTAATATTACTGCTTACAGTATTGCTTCCTCCCTCAGCACTATACTTATTTTTAAATGAAGAATAGCCTTTTGTTATTACAGAAGCCATATATGAGCATTGTAGAAAGCCAGAAAATACAGATGAGCAACAACAAGAAAAGAAACACCATGTTTCCATTGTGGAAGGCTGCATAGTGGCCCCTCCAAAATATCTATGTCCTAATCCCAGAAATTGCAAATATGTTAAGGTACAAGGCAAAGGCGAATTTAGGTTGCAGATGGAATTAAGATTGCTAATCAGGTGACCTTGAGATGGGAGAGTGTCCTGGGTTATTCTGGTGGCCTGGTGTACATGGGTCCTAACAAATGGAAGAAGGATGCCGAAGAGAAGTTCAGCGTGATGTAGGGTGAGAAGGGCATGATCTGCTAATGAAGGAGGAAGTGGAGGAAGCAGCCATGAGCCAAGCAATGCAGGCAGCCTCTAGAAGCTGGGAAACACAAGGAAATAAATTCTCCCTCAGAACCTCTAGAAAGGAATGTGGCCCTGCTAGCACCTTGATCTTAGCTCTATGACACCCATGTTGGGCTTCTGAGTTAAAGAACTTTGAGATAATAATTTTTTATAGTTTTAATCCACCAAGTTTTTGGTAATTTGTGTGACCATAAATAATTGATATACTCACCACCCCAAGACTGTTAAGTGGTAATCTTTTATTACATGTATTTCCACATTTTTATACATATATGTCTTTTTTACTAAAACAAGATCATAATGTTGGAAATAGTTTTCTTTTCATAGTCTTTCTCTTTCCCCGCCAGTAAGTGTCCATAGCATCCTATCCCTTGATCATATTGAAATTATCCTAATTATCACATAACTATTTCCCCAAAGCTAGTTTGTTCAAATCAGGGTTTAGGTCCAGAGCCTGCATTTTATCCAGTTTGTATGTCCCTTAGGTGTCTTAAATCTAAAACAGTCCTTTTCTTCATCTGTTAATTTTCCTACTCAGTGTTTGATTATTTCCTCATGTTGTCACTTACCCTGCTCCTCTGTCCCCTGTATTTCCTCTAAACCAGAAGTTACATCTAAGAGTTTGATTGATTTATGTTAATAAATTTTATCTAGAATACATTTTGAGTGCCATTGTATGGTTTACATGGCATTTCTTCAGGAGGCACATGCCATCTGGTTTTAACATCACTGGAACCCAGACTGTCCTCTGGGTTGTGTGATGGTCCCCAGAGCTGGCTGCTAGACACTGCTATGATTTCCCTCGTGACCTGACAGTTTTTGGTATGGAGTTACGTCATCACCATACAGATGTGCCATTCCCCCTCAGCCATTCACTGCATGGCCCATTCCATTTGATAGCCCTTGACTAAATTAACATTCTTTAGAAATCACAAAATTATGATTTTTCTAATGTTAACATTTCTCCTACATTAATCAGCAGCCACTCATTAGTGAAGAAGAGTTTTCCCTAATGAAGTAGATCCATTTGGTTACCCTGAAAAGCATTTTAGGCAGGGGCAGCAGGACAAGTGCTTCTTCTTTTGTCAGTTCTCAAAGGGAGGACTTTGTTAATAACCACCTCGGTGATGACCGCTGATTTCTGCCTGTCTCTTTTTGAGAAGCATTAAAGTCTCCCAGATTTTCACTGAATCTGTTTCTTTCTACAATTTTTCTGTGTGCTCATGTTGTCAGTTTGATATATGTTTAGGTTTGCTTTCCAACTTTAGGGGTTTTTTAGTTGTAAATTTTTTAAGAATTTGATGAAATGGGGTAAATTTATTTCAACTGAATACCTTACTTGTAATTTTTAATGGCAATACATTTATGTAATTCAAAATCAAAAGTATATGGGAAAATATTTAGGAAAAGTCTTATTTCTACCCCTGCTCTCTCTGCTTAGTTTTTCTTTCCTTCTACACATGACCATATTTTATTAGTTCCTTATTTATATGTCCGTTTGTACGTTTTTTTGCACATATGATATATGTATGTGTGTAGATATATAGTCTTATTTTAACTCCTCTTTCTTTGTATACATACTTCTTGCTTTTGAAAATTTTTTCCACTTAATGGTATATTCTAGAGATGTCTCTATATCAGTACCTACAATCCTTTCTCATCCTTTCTTTAGAACTTCTTAGAACTCCATTGTGTCGGTGCACTGTAGTTTATTTCAACTAGTTCCTGATTACTGGATCCTTGCATTCCTAATGACCTTTTTTAATTGTAAACAATACTGCATGGAATAAAGTTGTACATTTTCTCTTGTACTTGAGTAGATATAAATGTAGGTAGATTCCTAGAAATGGACTTGCTTGTTCAAAAGGTTATTACATCAATAATTCTCTTTATATTTCTAGATTATTCTCCAAGGACTCAGTACTCTTAACTACTTTGCTACATTGCTTCTCAAAAGTCTCGGTCTTACCACACAGATGAGTGAACTTTAAAAAAGTAAAGATCTAAAATACTGGCAATGCTAAGGCGAGAATATGGAGTAACCAGAACTCTTGTACATCGCTGGTGGAAACATAAAATGATTCATTCATTTTGGAGAGCTGTTTGGCAATTTGTTTATAAAGTTAAACATATATTTATCCCATAGCTCAGAAATATCACCTCTATGTATTTACCCAAGAAAAATTAAAATGTTTTTTTTTTAAAAGAAGACATTAGGAAGACTATTCTATAGTAGTTTTATTTCTAATAACCCTAAACTGGAAACAACTGAAATGTCTAGCAACATTTATATAGATGGACAAATTGTCCTATCTATGCCATGGGATATCTTTCAGCCATAAGAAGATATTACATGTATGGGTACATGTAATAAAGTAGATAAATCCCAAAATAATTATGTTGACGAAAAGAAGCCAGATACAAAAATGTTCCATTTATGTGAAATTCTAAAACAAATCATGCTAACTTACAGTGATAGAAATCGAAATGGTGGTTGCCTCTATGAATGCTGGAAATTGGCTGGACAGTGTTCCAGGGAACTTTCTGGGGTGATGGCAGTGTTCTATATTTTGATTTAAGTAATGATTACATTGAGTATATATGGTGATCAAAGTCGTAACTGAATGCTTATTATCTGTGCAGTCTTTTATTGTATAATGTATATTGTATTGTACATATTTACAATATGTAAAATCTTTAAAAATTTGGTCCTCAGTAGAACTCTTTAGGAAGTGACGGCTTTCTTCCTTCATCATCCCCACCCTGGTTGCACTCTTGTTCTGGGGCTCTTAATACTCTACCTCTCTGGCCCAGGCTTACACTTGAGTACCTGTGACTTTTATAGGCTCCAGTCTTAGCTCCTCCATAAGTTATAAGCCTCTTACAACAGAGTTATGATTATGCCACTTTAATATTCTTTACAACAACAGTTGTCAATCTCTGCTGCATAATGTTAGATTCTCCCCGTGTCTTAGCTTGGGCCGCCTTAACAAAATGCCATAGAGTAGGTGGCTTAAACAACAGAGATTTATTTTCTCATAATTTTGGAGGCTGGAAGTCTGAGATCAGGGTGTTAGCATATTTGAGTTCCTCTTCCTGGCTTGTAGGTGGCCACCCTCTAACTGTGTCTCAACTGGATGAAAGAGAAAGAGTAAGCTCTCTGGTGTCTCTTCTTTTTCTTCTTTCGTAAAAATACTTTATTTATTTATTTGGAAGAGAGAGAGCACAAGTTGGGGGGGTACAGAGGGTCAGAGGGAGAGAGAGAAGCATATTTCTCCTCTGAGCAAGGAACGCAACATGGGGCTCAATCCCAGGACCCTGGGCTCATGACCTGAGCAGAGGGTAGACACTTAACCAACTGAGTTACCCAGGCACCCCTCTGGTGTCTCTTCTTATAAGGATACCCATCCTATCGTGAGGGTCCCAACTCATGACATCATTTAAATCTAATTGCCTGGGAGGCTCAGCGGTTGGGCACCTGCCTTCAGCTCAGGTCATGGTCCCGGGATCCAGGATCGAGTCCCACATTGTGCTCCCTGAATGGAGCCTGCTTCTCCCTCTGCCTGTGTCTCTGCCTCTCTCTCAGCCTGTGTCTCTCATGAAAAAATAAATAAATCTTTAAAAAATCTAATTACCTCCCAAAGGCTTTATCTCCAAATACCATCATGTTAGGAATGAGGGTTTCAACAAAGGAATTTGGGGAAACACATTCAGTGCATAAGCACTTGGGAAACATTAAAAAAATTAACAGGGCTTGAATTTCATCTCCAGAGGTTCTGATACAGAATTGGGACCTGGGCATCTGTATTTTTTCTGGGTTCCCCCATACTGTGCAATCAGGTTTGGTGACCATTGCTCTGTGCCTTCCTGTTCAAGATGAGGTCTAGGGACCAGCAGCAGCAGCATCACTTAGGACCTTCTTAAAAATGCAGAATCTCTGGTTCCATCCCAGATCCATGAATCTGCCTCTTCATGGTAACAATATCCCCCGTTGATTCTTATGCACTATAAAGTTTGAAAAATACTGGTCTACAGCACCTTGCATAGACTTGCATACAGGTAGGGGAATGCTCCATCAGTCAGTTCCTGTTTTAATTCAAGATGAACATTTTGTCAGTGAACCAAGTTTCACCTTTTTTCTTCTTGGGAGCCTGTAAAGGTGTGGATCTTGCCTGCAAAGAATTGCTTTGCAGTGTGAAGATTTTATGGATAGCCTATATATCATTGTCTATTAGCAAACCAAAAAAGCAGCAAGTAGACCCAATATTAAAAACAAAATCTTAATGTTTTTGAAAATATACAACCATCCTAGCAATTCCGTCACAATGAATGATTACTTCCTTAGCTTCAGGTGAGCTTTAAATTGATAATGAAATAGAATATGTACTTGTGTTCCAGCTGCAAAAGGAGAGAGAAGCGGCACTTAGCACAGAGCAAGAGTATTGTGTAACTAATAAATAATTCAGGAAACCGGGGAAAGAAAAAACACACAAGCTTAAATAAATAGCACAGAATCCCTAATGCTTAAGGTTGAGAAATGAGAGGATTATTATATATGATGCCATTATGTAGCATAGAGTGCTAGTTTTCAAAAGATTCGATTACGATAAGTATGCTTACTACTAAAAACGTAGAAAGGAATGCAGTCTTACTTGATATTTCAGAAGGCAGTTCAAGGTCTTGTCATCTGTCAAGAGCTTCGATGTGGTCTTCAATATGAATGTGGCTCATGAAAGTACTAAACAAGAGATTCCGCGCTGACAGACACTTAAAATGATGAATTTCCACTTTCCCCGGTTCAGAAGTACCTAATGGGTATCCTTCTTTATATTTAAGAACTATTAATTCAAGTACCTTTATGTTTAAAACACCTTCTTAAGTCAGTATAGGTGCATTTTAAGACTTCAATCTCAGGAATAATTTCTGCTTCTGGAGAGTGGTCTTCCCTTCATTTTCTTTTCCACCCCTACTTGATAACTTCTTCATTGTTAATAGGATTAAATAGTTTGCTAAATTGTATCAAGATGGCTTTCTGGGGACACCTGGGTCCTCAGCAATTGAGTGTCTGCCTTTGGTTCAGGGTGTGATCCCGGAGTCCCAGGATCGAGTCTCACATCGGGCTCCTTGCATGGAGCCTGCTTCTGTCTTTGCCTCTCAATCTCTCTCTCTCTCTCTCTCTCTCTCTCTCTCTATCTCTCTCTATCTCTCTCTATCTCTCTCTCTATCTCTCTCTTTTTCTCTTTCTCTCTCTCCCTCTCTCTCTTTCTCTCTCATGAATAAATAAAAAAAGTCTCAAAAAGTATAGCTTTCTGGTTTAATTCATACTGCATTCTATTCTATGTAGTAAACTGAAAATAAAGAGAACAGTTGCTAATTTACAGTAAGTACACATACACGCATACATACCTACAAACCTACAGAGAAGAGAACCTCAGTGCTTTGTATTTAAATTCCATTTCCCACATGCTTAGTGTTGACATTCATCTAATTAGTGATCTGATTCAACCCAACAAGTTTTTATTGGATGCCTATTGTGTACCCAACAGAAATGCACTTTGAAACTAAAGATCTTTTACCTTGGGTATTCATAATGAAAATTTATGTTCCAGTGTTGCAAATTATTGAATAAAGACATTGCAGGTTCAGTAAAAATCAATTTAGAAGACTACTTTCTGAAACAGCCTAGAAGAGAATGACTTTTCTCCCTTAAATGTTGTATAAGAAAATGTCCACTATGTTAATACAATAATGCACAGCCAGAATTGTTGAATTTTCTGGTTTTCTTTCTAGCAAAGATATTTTTCTTTTTGTATTAATCTTTAATGAAAAGTATAAATACACCTCCTAAAAATAGTGGAAAGTTCAGAAAAGGGATATCCAGTGGAAAGTAAATCCTTTCAGAAATGTTCTATGTACATACACACATTTTATATATAACTCTGTGTATCAACTTATTCCTTGCTTTTTTTTTTCACAGGTGGGAGCATACCATGTACTCTTCTGTCCTTTGATATCTTTCACTTATGCAATTTTGGAGACTTTCCGGAACAGAATGTCGACATCAACCTCATTTCCAGTGCTCCGTGGTATTTCAGGTATGGATTTAACCATCCACTACCCATATACATTCAATATTTTTTTTTTTTTAGGATTTTGGTATTATATATAGTGTTCTAATAAATAATAGGTAGATATGTCTTTGCACATAGATGGTGGCATATCTACAGAATCGAATCTTGGAAGTAAAAATGCTGTGTTCAAGAATGCATGCGTCTGTAATTTCAGTATATAATACCAAATTTCCCTCTGAAAACCTTGAATCAGTATGCAGTGTGAGAGTGCCCTTTCTGCCTGGATGGGTGCCCATATATCGCTTTAGCAATTTTTCCTTTCTCTCTTACATCATCAGTGTATCCTCTCTACTGGATCATTCCAACTGGAGTCTGAACTTGCCTTCATTTCTTGCATCCTAAAATAAAAAAGCTATTTATTGACTCCACTTCCCTTTCCCTCACTAACCCATTTGTCTGTCTCCCTTTGCAGTGAAACTACTAGAAAAATAATGTCTACAGTGACTGTCTCTTAATACTTGTCTTCCTTTTTGTCTTGAATCTTCTCCAGTTAGGACTTTCAGCCCTACCCTTTCCAGAACTGCCCTTGGCAAATCACCAATGACCACTGCTGCATCCAGTGGTGAATTCTTGGTCTTCATCTTGCTCTGCTACAGCTTTTGTCAGTAGCCTGTGGTAGAGCTGATCCAACCATTTTCTTGGGCCACTGTCTTCTCTTGGCTTCAGTGATACCATACTCTCTTCCAAGAGTATAAACCATTTTTTCTCACTCTCCTTGCAGTTTCTTTCCATCTCTATGACCTCTTGATGTTGGGGTGTCCCAGGTCCCAGTCTTTGGATCTCAACCCTGTCTGGGCCCCCTTCTTTGGTGATCTAATCTAACCACCCAGCCTTAGATACTGTGTCTATCTAAGAGACCCCAGATATTCCCTGGCTTGGATCTCTCTTCTGAACACAAGCCTTGTGTATTGAACTTTCTCTTGACATCTTTCCTTGAATATCAGAGATCTTCCAAATAAAACATATCTAAAATTTGGTCTTTTCCCTAAAACCCATTCCTCCCACACTGTATCTCATTTTAGGCAATAGTCACTCCATCCTTCCAGTTACTCAGACAAGAACCTTGGAATCATTCTTGACCTCACTCTTTTGTTCACACTTGACAACCCATTCATTAGGAAACCTTGCTGGCTCCACCCTCAGAATATACCCAGATTCTCACATTCTCACCCCTCCCACCTCCAGCACCCTAGTACAAGAAGCTATCATCTCTCACCTGGACTATTTCAGTAACTTCCTGCTTCCACTCATGCACCCCACAGCCTGTCCTCCATGGAACCACACAGCAGCCAGAATCATCCTGCTAACACCTATCAGATCATTTCACCCTCTGCTCAAAACCCTGCAGTTGCTCACTCAGAGTTTAAAGGCCAAATGTGAATCTCTTTCCACCCTTGAGAACATTCCTCTCTGAGCTCTCCCATTCTTCTTCTCTTTCTCCTCATGCTTTGCTGCAGTCCCACTGGCCTTCTTGCTATTCTGGTGCCAGTACAGGTATAGGCTGATGCATCTAAGGAAGAGAACAGAATCCAGAAATAGACTTATCTATATATTGGAATGCTTTATTTAAAACACTTTATCATTTACCAAAAAGAAAAGAAATGATATACTTTCCAGTAAATGGTTTGGGGACATTCAGGAATGAAACTCAAGCAGATCTAAAACCTGAGCCTCCTGTAGGATACTCCCGTGAAATTGCCATTCATTTCACTCAGTCTCCTGGTTAACACTCCCTGAATGTGTAGGCACATTAGCAGAGTTTCTGGGATAATCAAAGGTGAGGGAGGGCCAGAAGGGTATAAAAGCCCATGGATGTGCTTCTAGGCCATGATAGAATCCTCATTGCTCATGGTGGTGCCATCCATAGCAGCCTGTCTCTGTGGTCCTTTGGGGGATCTGGGAAGCCTTGGCTATGTCTGGGAGCATGCTGTTTTATCTCCTGCCTTCTCTATGAAGATATAACCATCTCTGTGTATTTCCACATTATTTGGCATTTTAGCCAGTACATTGAACAAGTAGGTCTTAGAGGGTCCAACTACGAAGCAACATTACTTATATATCCCAGTGTCTTTTATAAGCCACTCCATGGGTATTTCTTAAAAAAAAAAAAAAAAAAAGATTTATTTATTTGAGAGAAAGAGTGTGCGAGTGAGGAGAAGAGCAGAGGGAGAGGGATAAGCAGACTCTGCACTGAGTGTGGAGCCTGACATGGAGTTTGAGCCCACAACCTCGAGACCATGACATGAGATGAAATCAAGAGGTGGATGTTCAACTGACTGAGCCACCCAGGCGCCCCTCAATGAATATTTCTTTGCCATCGCTTGGATCAAAACTCAGGCAGATCCCTGAATTCTCTGGTCACTCTTAAAGTCATATAAATGAAACTCCAGTCACTTCAAGTCATACAACGTACTCTTATTTTAGTAATTAAATTCCATGTAAAGATGAAAACCTTGTTTTGCAGATAAGTCTCCTTATCCGTACCTTAGGCAAGAGAGAAGCCTTCAGTAGAGATGGGGCTGGGATCAGTTTCCTCTCTTTTTGCTCATGCAGTGCTTCTACCCCATACCCTACCATGCTAACCATGGTTTCTGGTTCCTCTAGGATGGAATCTGGGGAGACAGAATGGTAGCAATGGGAAAGGTCTTTCTTGATTGATATTATCATGGTCAAGCACGGTGGCAGATGTTTTGAACTTTCTTTCTTGTTCAAGGGTTCTTAAGAGACCCACCAATGGGAAAAGATGTTTTCATTAAAACAGACTGCTTGACTTCGGTGGATGACAGCCTTCTGCAGGGGCAGAGCCAAATGGCAGCCCTTAAGTCAAAGCAAGATAGGTGATACTATTGTAATGGGCATAGTGCCTGAAGCAGCAAGCAGAGTATTTTAGCACCCAGGAGTCTTTGATGTTGGCTAACTGTTCTTGGTGGCCCAAGAACCAGAATATCTGGGCAGTCTACTAAGAATTACTTTATTTTATGTTATTGGAAAATCTCTAGGTCTAGTGCACAGAAACCTGAGTTGTTTGATAGAGAGTCATAGCATTTCACCCTAGTCCCAGACCTGAATCTATTCAAAGACATAGAAATCCTCAGGTCACTGATTCTCAGACTGTGGCCAAGGAGTGGCAGCAGCAGCATCACCTGGGTATGTGTGATAAATGCAGGTTTTCAGGCCCTCCCCAGCCCTACTGACACACGTACTCTGCAGGTGTGTCCAGCAGTCTGTTTTGGCAAGTGCTTCAGCTGGCTTTGATGCAAGCTCGGTTTTGAGAAGTCTAACCATAGATGAAGAAGGGGCCTAGAAGCCTTAAGAAGGATCTGGATAATATTGCTATGAGCTTCTAGCATAAATATTTCTTTACGCCTTTCCCAAAAGACCTGTGGCCATTCATGGGGGTGACGGTAGACTGAGGGGAGGGGAATAGCCAGACCTTGAAGGAATTTCTGGACATTGGCTCTAAGGCAGTACTGACCTCCAGGGGCCCCAAAAGCCTCTGGACACTGGGGGCGGATGGCACTTGCAATAATCTGGGGATAAATGAAATTTTGGCCTGTGCTTGCATTGCGGAGTTCCAATTGGTCCATTGGCCCCCATATGGTTATTTTCCCACTCCTGAATATAGTTGTAATAGGTACCAGCAACTCAAAGAACCCCCGCTTTGATTCCCTAACCTGAGTAGTGAGCCTTGGGATAGCAGCCCTAGCCTCGCAGAAGCTTCTCCGAATTTGCTCTTTCTACATCGGAGTAAACTGAGAGCTATATATATCCCTGGGGGGATTGCAGAGGTCAGTATTCCCATCTAGCACTTGACCAGCATGGCATTTGACCATTCCCTCATGTAACTCATTTGTGTGACATGAGCAGAAGTGAGACAGTTGTTGGGGAATGACTGTGGGTTCTTGTAAAATTATTCGGGTACTGGACCGGATGTAGTCTCTTTATTGGGTGACACAACAGTGCTCCTGGCACTTTGTGCACAGCTGTTGCTCTGGCAGATGCTTTTTTCCCCTCATTACCAAATTAGCAAAGATCACCAGCTGGAGTTTGCTTTCAACTAGCAGGATCAGCAAAACACCCTCACTGTCCTACCTCAGGCCTACGTGACTCCTCTGCCCTCTGACAAGATCTGGTCTGCAGGCACCTTGATCATCCTGATATTCCCCAGAGCAGCATGCTGATATATTATGTTATTGACACCATGATGAGCAGGATGTAGCACAGATCCTAGATACCTTAGTAAGACATATGTATGCCAGAGGGTGGGAGATAAACCCCAAGGAAAATCAAAGGCTTGCTCCCCAGTGGAGTTTCTGGGGGTCCAGTAGTCTGGGAAATTTGACATTTCCTTTCCAAAGAGAAAGGCAAATCGCTATACTTGCACCACCTACCACCGAGAAAGAGCTACCATGTTTTGTGCCTCTTTTGATTTTTGAGATAACATATATACTTTTTGAGAGTACAGTTCAGGGCAATGGTTTGTGTAACATAGACGGCTGCCACTTCTGTGTTGGGACCAGGGCAAAAGAAGACTCACTAATGGGGTTTCTTAACCTCAGCACTCTTGACATTTTGGGAACAGATAATTTTTTTTTTTTTAAGATTTTGTCTATTCATTCATGTGAGACAGAGAGAGAGAGAGGCAGAGAGACAAGCAGGCTCCATGCAGGGAGCCCGATGTGGGACTCGATCCCGGGACTCCAGGATCACTCCCTGGGCCGAAGGCAGGTGCTAAACTGCTGAGCCACCCAGGAATCCCTGGGAACAGATAATTCTTAGATGTGGGAAGCTATCCCAAGGATTATAGAATGTTTAGCAGCATCTCTGGCCTTTACCCACTAGATTTTAGCAGCTCCACTATCCTCCTCCTCAGTTGTAGACCAAAAATGTCTAATATCCTTGGAGGAGCAAAATCACCCCCATTTGAGAACCACTGGTCTACAGCATGGCTAGTTAAGCTGGAGGTGACTCCCTCAATGGCTGGCAGCTTGACCTCAGCCTCATGAGAGATCCTGAGCCAGATCCTCCTGGTGTAGCCTGACTCCCAGAAACCACGTGAGATAACAAATGGGTGTTGCTAAGTTTTGGGAGTAATTTTTTACATGGCAGTAGATAATTAATATACTGATCTAGCAGGCCATAAGGCTGGGCGTGTACAGGAGCAATCCATCATCCACTGTAAATAGCATATACCAGATAGGGGTCGAGGGAGTCCTGAAGACACAAGTAAGTCTCATGAGCAGGTATCTCAGACTCCCAAGGTGTCTCCTTTTGCTGCATTTTGATTCTCGCACAGAGCACACCTATGTCCCTTTGCAATTGACAATTGACAGAGGAAGAGAACATTTGGGGCAAGTTCACAGATGGTCCCTTGCAATTTGAAGGCACCAGGTAGATGTGGACTGTTGAAACATTATAGCTCACATCAGGAATGTGGTAAGGGAAGTTCTCTCAAGGCCAACACAGCAGTTGTCCATTTTGTCTGGATGGAGACATGGCCAGAGGTTGAGATTTACATAATTCATGGGTGACTAATGGTTTGATTGGCATATGGGTGACAAGGGAGTTGAGGCAGAGGTTTGCAGATGGACCTCCCCATATGGCCACTGTCTTGTGTGAATGCTACCATGGGACATCTACTGAGAAGGCTCTCAGTAATCAACTGGATGGGATGGTCCATTGTGTGGATGTCAGTCGGCCCTTTTCCCGGCCACCTGAGGCTTGTCCAATAGGCTCATGTAGCACATGGCTGTTGCGGTAGGGATGGAAGCTACTCGTGGGCTCAACGGTATGGACTTTCCCTCTCCTAGGCAGATCTGGCTACTGTCACTGTGGAATGCCTGTCACTGCTGACAGCAGAGACCAGTAGGGAGCCCTGGTGTGGCATCATTCCCCAGGGGGACCAGTGAGCCACCTGGTAGCAAGTTTATTACATGGAACTCTTCCCATTATGGAGGGCATGGTTTTGTCCTTACTGGAGTGGACACTATGTCTAACTGTGCTGCCCATCCCTTGCCTGCAGTGCTTTTATCAGTCCCACCATCTGTGAACTTTCGGAATGTTTTATTCCATGACATCATGTCCTGCACAACATTGCTTATTACCAAAGAACTGATATTACGGCAAAAGAAGTATTGAATAGGGCTCACGCCCCTGGAACTTATTGGTTTACCATATACTCCATCACCCAAAGGTAGCTATCATTATAAAGGGAAGGAATAAATCTTTGAAGTTTCAAAAATGGCACCATTGGGAGATACCTCTCCGCAATTTGGGTGACGTTCTTGAAGAATGTGGATTAGGCTTTGAATCAGCAATGAAAAAGTGGTGTTGTGTCTCTTATGGTCCAGATACATGGATCTGGGAGTCAAAGGAATCTGCATGATGTCACATGCGGAACATCACTCAGATTATTCACCTGCCTTCTTTGAAGCATCGATCAGCTGGCTTATAGGTTTTGCTTCTAAGGAGACAGTGGTTTCTCAAGGGACATACAATTGTTTCACTGAACAGGAAGTTGATAGTGCCATCTGCCCGGTTCAAATTTCTCACGCCACTGAATTGACAGGCAAAGAAGAGGGTTACTGTTCTGGCTGGGGTGATTGGTCAGAATTACTCAGAGGAATTAGGTTGCTGTGACATAGTGGTGGCAGGAAAGACTGTGTCTGGAGCCCAGGAAATTCTCCTGGGTGCTTCTTAGCCCTTCAATGTGCTAAAAGTTGCTGGAATAATATTGCAACTCGCCAGTCTACTATAAACTCAGGCCTTTCAGAAATGAAGATTGAAGTCATCCTGCTAGGTAAAAAACCCAAAAGCTAAGGTTTAGGCTCAAGGCAAAGAGAACCTGGAATGGATATTGGAAGAAGCTCATTGTGAATTATTACTCAACTATTATCACCATCAACTAGTTTTGACAAGAACTGTGGTGGCTACACATATTTTCTTCTTTGCTTGTTATGTGTAGCATCGAGTGTTGGTGGTGGTTAACCTTACAGTGTGGCCTTTAGATTACAGAATATCCGGGATGCCGTGGTGATGAAACCGAGAAGAAGAGCTGACATCACACAGAGGTGAATACAGTGGCTGAGGCTGCCTCTTCACATGGTCCCGCTATGTGTCCCCCTCTTTTGGGGAGAGAGTGAGCCTGCACTCATCTGTATGAGGAATATAGTTGCATTCTGTTAGGTAGAAGCACGATGTCGTTGTTGAATGGGTACAGTGAAATGTGTGGATCTGAGTAGCAAATGTACCAGATTGTCTCTTGGCAGTTGGGTCCAAGTTCATCTTAGGGACCCACCATTCCCTTTCCCAGACTTGCTTATGTGACCAATTTCATGTTAGATTCTTCCAAATGGGAGGCACTGATGGTAGATTCCAGTGTGGGAGGAAGAAATTAGTCATTTCCCCCACTACAGGATCCAGCAACCTGGGGGGTGGTTTTAGCCACATCAGCAGTGAGTGTTCAGTCCTTCAATCCAGCCAAGGGACAGTTGGCAGCTTCCATCTTTGGACAAGAGCCCCCCTCTTTTATGCTCCATAGCCCTCCTGGCTGTTTTTTCACCAATGTCCTCCACTGCATCCTTTTCTGCTTGAAATATGGAGAATGGCTCCTACTCTCCTGTTTGGACACTGAATGATGTAGAGATTTTTCCATATCAGCACAAAGCAAGCTTCCTCATTCTCCAGTTTAAAACAAAAAACCAGAATGCATCATATTTATATAAGAAGACCCAGGTAATGGGTATTTGTGTTGCTCTCAATCTCCTCTTTTAATCAGTAGGAGCATTAAGGACATTTCCATTTTAGGCAAACGCTGTTAAGGCATGTATTTGGCAATGTTCATGCCTTTTCCCACTTGGAATTATGCCCACCGAAGCTCTTGTGCAGGCTTCTAAATGGCTGAAATGGGATTAAACTCGACTCTGGAATCCAGCAGCTGGCTACTTATTGCTTAATAAGTATTCTCAAATACCGTCCATGTGTGTCTTAGCCTTATCTTTTCCAAATGAATGGTGAGCACCTTGAGGCTTGATATGATGTCACCTTTTGAATATGCAAACATGGTGCGTGTTGGGCAGGGGTTGCTGGTTAGCAGGACCTCTCCCATTTATGATTAACAGCATCTGAACATGTCAGCTGACTGGCAGCCGGGGGAGATCCCTACATTCTCTCCTGCGAATGGGCTCAGGTTTTCTGTTGAGGAAGGAGCTGATGACACAGCCAATACTGCCACAGAGGTCAGTGGCTCACACCGAGGTCCTGTTAATTTTATTATTGGCCTTATTCCAGATCCCTTCCACAGAGGCAGTGCTCTTTAGAAACCATTTTTTCAAAAAAAAAAAAAAAAAAAAGAAAGAAAGAAAGAAAGAAAGAAAGAAAGAAAGAAAGAAACCATTTTTTCCTAATTATGAAATATTTCAAATGATTTTGATTTGTAGGAGGCGCTCTTCTTCAGCGGGTGCAGCCAGGCCCCTTGGTTGAGCATGGGCTGGAGGGCTGCCCAGACCCACACAATAGCCTCGGCCCCATGAGGCTGCCTTGGGCCGCATCTCGGCCACCTGATACTCCGCTTCCGCCAGCCTGGAGAACCAAGGCCTCTTCAGCCCTGCACTAACGCCATCCGCAACTCTGTTTCCTGATTTTATCTTCTTTAATTCATTAAACAGCACTTTTGCCATCTTCTCGTCTTTTAGGTGTTCAGAGGATTCTAACATTCTACTTCCAGCTCTTAGACTTGTTCAGATTTTCTAAAATGGGAAAGGTTGGGTCCCATTTACAGTTGTTCACGCCAACTCCCATTCAGCCTTTTCTAGGATTTTTCTTTAGCTGCTCTACACTTTCACAGCAACTTAGAGTGTGACAGGAATCCTCAAACATTCAAGCATCTCGGCCAGTAGGGACGCAGGCCTGTATTCCTAAAATGAATATCTAATCTTGTTCCAGGAGGGCTCCACTTTTATCATCTTCAGCATAATCCCTTTAAAGCATGACTCCCTGGCAAATCCAAGCTGCTATGGTATGAAAATTCTCATTAAGGGCAAAAACCAAAGCTGCTTTTGGTGGTAATGCTGTTAGACTGTCAGCCTCGTTGTCAGCCAAATTAACAAAATACATTTCTACTAAGCCAGCTAATGCTGGTAAGGAATCAGTAGCCAAATCCATTTAACTCTCAGAAGCTTAAATGCTGTTAAATCACATTTTTTTCCTTGTGGGGCTGAGTGCTAGAAGATATGCATGGATTATATATTTCCAAATAGTTGAAAAAATGAGAACACATGAAAAGGAGAATTTTTTACTTTTTATGTTTCAGTCATAGTCATGGCATGTACTGTCTATTACCTGTAATACTCTATCACAAATACACATGACAATTATTTCAGTCTCTTCTGGTACAGTTAACAAAATTGCGTTGAACAAAGCAGCAGTTATCCAGGGTAAGTGGTACATTGATGTGCTCATTTTCTAGAGAGCCACATTGCACAGGTGAGGTCCACCAGTGGATCAAACACAAATTTCATGGAAATTGGTTTTAAAAGTATCAAAACAGGAAGAACATGGAAATCCCACCCCACCCACCACCCCCGAATCTTCGACAGCACATAGGAGATCTGTTCATGCAGATGCTTTTCTCTTCCCTGGAATTCCACAGGCAGGCTGGGAGGTGGAAGGAGTTCTTAGAAGCCACACATCTGACATCATCACAAATTAGTTTTGCCTCTTGCTGGTTCATATTCCCTGTGCTCAGGTGCAAAGAAAACTCATTAAGTCTCCAACTGAATTTTAGTCAAAGGACGCAGTTCTACCTTTTTCGTCCCAGCCAGTTTCACTGCTGGGAGTACCACCAGCTTTCTCTTTAGCTGTCAACACATTTGGAATAGACTTTTCTCTGTGGGAAAAGATTGTATACAGCAGTCTGGATTTTGGTATATAATTTCATTGTAAATAAGACAGACTTCTAAAAACTCACTTAGGAACCACCACACAGCTTCATCTGGGATTTGGCCAACAGTTGTTGGAGTTTTATTAAATCAGCTGTTTCTCTAACTGTGAAAAGCAGAGGTTGAAATTTTATATTTTCTCAAATCCTCAACCTCTAGCTCAAATAGCTAGGGATGATTCGGAATAATATTATATGGGGTATTTTCAGAATTACACATTCACTTTGTTTACCTGAATGTGAAGAGAATTGATAAAATTTCGTCTTAGTGTATCAAATTTGAAGTATATCCCTTCTAGAGTCTAGAATCCCCTTTTTGTGTACACTATAGGGGAATAATCTGTTTGTTATTGCTGATGGGGCTTAGTTTGTAACTGACAAAGGAGCAGTGCTAGATACGAAATAGGATTTTTATTTGTTTTTTTTTAAAGATTTTTATTTATTCATGAGAGACACACACACACAGAGAAAGAGAGAGAGAGAGAGAGAGAGTCAGAAACACAAGCAGAGGGAGAAGCAGGCTCCATGCAGGGAGCCCAACGTGGGACTCGATCCTGGGTCTCCAGGATCACACCCTGGGCCGAAGGCGGCGCTAAACATCTGAGTCACCTGGGCTGCCGGGATTTTTGTTTGTAATGGAAGAAAGGGTTGACTTTCTAAATACCTAGGGATGGTTGCAAATTTAAACTAGATAGACATCTATTTTAAGAGTCTCATTGCTTCCTAAAAGTGAAAGTAGGTTGAATTTTAATTCTTAACTCCAAGACAGATAAACATTTCTGTTTCACACAAAACACCACAGAATTTAAAAAAAAAAAAAAAATGGGCAGACTTCCATTTCCTGTTAGAAAATAGCTCAGTTATTCAACAATAAATATTAATGAACACTTACGAAGTGCTAGGTACTCTACCAGGAGCTGAGAGTACAAGGTGGAGCACAACAGAGTAAACTCTCTTCACTGTCTTCGTAGAGCTCATGTAGCTCATAAGGGCTTCTGGCATGAATTGAAACGTTAACAAAGTGTTGATCTGAACAAACGAATGTTCTTCACTAAATGGGTGAAATGGCAAATGTGATAAAAACTATAAATAAAAAAATACTGCACAAAGGACTTCTGTGATGTTCTTTTCCTTTCATGGAGCATCAAGATTCTTGAATCTCTCCACTATTGTGTTGTTAATAATGAACAGAACTTTTCGATTCATTTGTTCTATGGAAAGGATTGTTTTCTGGAAACCATCTTGCCAAAGGGGGGAAAAAACATCTTTCCTGGGGAGATTCAGACAGGGAGCTGTAAAAAATTCTGGCAGGACAAGTGCTGAAGGGAGAGGATGTCAGCAATTGGAAATGGCTTGGTTGCCAGAGGCTGCATATGATGACATTAGGAGCCACAAGATGGAATTAGACTGAGGCCATGTGCAGGTCTGGTTAAGCTCAAAGCCTCTAACAACACGCCATGAACTGATTGCGGGACAGCCATAGAAGCAGCCGAATGCAGCTTTACTATCTCTGGATGGGAGTCTGGTTTTGAGATCCAAAGTCTGGGGAAAGTGTTGAGAAATCATGACTACACTCCTCGATGCTTCGCCCTGTTCCACCCACCCCAGTCCTCAGCTTTGATCCGCAGCCCCGTCACAGAGTGCCTTCTCCCTGGGAAGAGCTCCAACCTAGAACATCCCCATGGCTACAGGGAGAGAGGAAGGAAGAGAGGCAGGAAGGGGAGAAAGAAAAGAAGAGAGGAAATATGTCTCTGCTTTGCAAGTGACATGAAGGTTTGCACTGTGCTGGCTTATGTGCAATTGCTTCTGTCTTTAGAGGCGCCCCCCCCCCCGCCCACTCCTCTAATCGGGGCACCTGGGCTCCCTCCTCCATCTGGCACTAATCATCTCAACCAAATAGGGCTGTTTGTTGGTGGCGGTGGGTTGTGTTTTTTTTTTTTCTAAAATTTCCCATTAATTTTGTCTTGCCTTAGGTTTGTTTTCCTTTCAGTAATGCAAGATGAATAAATTCATTTGTTGCTCATGGGCAAAAGCAGCTTTAACAACCAGCCAAAAACATCATTAGGCTCTAACAATGGTGGCTCACTGGTAAAATCTGCATTATTCCAAAAACATTCAGTGGGCCTTCCCTCTTGGTCATGAACATGCCTGTCTACTTCTCTGAGCTCTAAGAGCACACACCTCAGCACAGGCCCTCAGCATACACCTCAGCACACACCTCAGCACAGGCCCCAGTGGCTCTTCCAGAAAGAACCTTCCCCAAAGCACATGTAAGGATAGGAGGCCGCATCGGAGAAGAGCTTAGGCTTGCTGCCTGATTTCTAGTAAGCCCTCTCGGATTTTGTTTTTACTGAGGCACATGTTTATTTTCATATTTGAAAAGCTTATAATCCTGGACATTGAAAATACATACATTTTATGTCTTCTGACTTATGGTCGTAGCTCGTAGGTGGTTTTACTACCTTGGTTTGAGCTATGTGTCATTGTGCGGCAAAATGGTCTGGCTCCTTTAAGAAGCCACATGTTGTAGACCCAGAATCAAGCTGAGTCATTCACCCAGAGAGAGAATTAGGAACAGCTGGGGGCAGCTACTGGAGGTAAAAGCAGAGACAGAAAAGGAACACACTGCCTCTCTAGGAAATGTTCCAATGCCTCAGGCCCAAATGTGGAGGGGAAAGTTGCACAGGCACTGTCTTGCTAATGATGACAAGCTCTGTGGACTGTGAGGCAAAGACGCCCCCTGTGTTAGGGAGCAGACTCAGGCATCCCGCAGCCAGGCGCCAGCAGGGGTCCTGTGGGCCAGCGTGCTGTCACTCCATCTGAGTCTGCAAGGTTTGGTGGTCTGTGCACCCCCCTCCTGGTAAGACTTAGTGGCTGCTGAACATCTCCTGTGGCCCTTGAGTCGGTTGCTACTGGTCAGAATGGCTAAAATTAACAACCCAGGAAACAAGAGATGATGTGGAGTGAGGATGTGGAGAAAGGGGAACCTCTTACACTGTTGGTGGGAATACAAGCTGGTGCCGCCACCCTGGAAGACAGATGGAGGTTCCTCAAAAAGTAAAAAAAAAAAAGAGCTACCCTACAACCCAGCAATTGTACTACTGGGTATTTACCCCAAAGATACAAGTGTAGTGATCCGAAGGGGCACAATCACCCCAAAGTTTGTACCACAATAGCCAAACTTTGGAAAGAGCTCAAATGTCCATTGACAGATGAAGGGATAAAGAAGATACACACATAAACAGACGCACAGAGACACACAGAGACACACGCAGACACGCAGGAATATTATGCAGCAATCAAGAAGAATGAAATCTTGCCATTTACAACAATGTGGATGGGACTACAGGGTATTATGCTAAGCAAACTAAGTCAGAGAAAGACAAATACCATATTATTTCACTCATATATGGAACTTGAGAAACAAAACAGATGAACATAGGGGAAGGGAAGGAAAAATAAAAAAAAGATAAAAACAGAGAAGGAGGCAAACCATAAGAGACTCAACTCTAGGAAACAAACTGAGGGCTGCTGGAGGGGAAGTGGGGGGGAATGGGGTAATTAAGGAGGGCATGTGATAAACACTGGGTGTTACATGCAACCGATGAATCACTAAATTCTACTCCTGAAACTAATAATACACTATATGTTAATTAAATTGAATTGAAATAAAAATTTTATTTTAGTATTATTTCTTAAGATTTTATTTATTCATAAGAGACACAGAGAGAGAGGCAGAGACACAGGCAGAGGGAGAAGCAGGCTCTTCGAGGGGAGCCTGATGCAGGACTCGATTGGGATCACATCCTGAGCCAAAGGCAGATGCTCAACTGCTGAGCCACCCAGGCGTCCCTAAATAAAAATAAAAATAAAAAAAAAAAAAAATAATAATAATAATAAAGAGTCAGTTGCCTTATGACCACTTTGCTCAAGTGACTGGGACCAGTTAGATGCACAGTGCATCTCCAGTGAGTTAAAGGATGATATTAAAAATTGCACACTGATTAAGTGACGAAAATATGACATAGCATTGTCTCAAATATGAAAAAAGATAGAATCTACAAATAATAAGTAAAAGACTAAGAGGACTAGCATTAAAGTTTAAAAGTGGTTCTATCTGGGCTAAGGGCTTATGGGTCATTCTTGTGTTCTATATATTTATTCATATCTTTTATGTTATCTTTTACTTCTCAGTGTGTCACAAATCACCATGCTCCGTCCACCCTTGATTCAATAATACTCCCTGAGCACATATTGTGTGGTTGGCACCCTGCAGGGGAAGCAAAACTGAGCAAGTGCCAAGTCCTTACCTGATCTACCACCTTCCATGGGTCTGACATGACCAGCCCCTCCTCCTGGCTCAGATGGCTGGCCGGGGCCCCTGCTGTCCCGCAGTGTTGGTAGCACACTCTCTCAAATACAAGTGAGACTCCTTCCCGCCCTTCCTTCAGACCCTGCTCGGATGTCAGCATGTCAGGAAGGCCTTTTCTGACCACCGGATGTAATCACACCCTCACCTGCTTTGATTTTCTTCATGACACTTGCCAATATGTATCTTTACAATATATATATAGTTGAACACTGACCTCTCACCGTGATGTGTTGTCCTTGAGGCAGGGTCTTCGGTCTTGTTCATCGGTATGCCTCGACATCTAGACCAGCACCTGGCTCACAGTGGGCACTCAATAAATACTATTGTCTTCCTCAACGGACAAAGTTGTGATATGTGTTTTATATATCAAGAATGAACACCAATACACAAGTTCAGGTGTTAAGAAATATGGTGTCTCTATTTTTTACAGTATTTTTAGAATATTGACTCCTACACTGCTGGGCCAGTAGACAATTGCATTTCAATTATTCCTCTGCCTCCCCCCTTACCCATTTTCAGAGGGGCAGGGGTGCCAAGTTTCCAAGAGTCTCAGGCAGTGACAAGGGCTTGGAAGAAGGGACTCTGCGAATCAACCTACCATGTTTTGTCTGCACGGTCCCTTCATGCCTGATGACCATCTACTGTTTCTGCACAGGGTTGAAAATATCAGTGCCTGCGGCCTCCACTCCCCAGATGCTTCACCCCAAAGCTCTCCCTCTCTGGGATCTTGCCCTAGCATGGCCCCTGCCAGGCAGCAGATCCCACAGAACTTGCTTTTCCCTCCACAACTGGAGGGATTTCCTTTTCATCTGTTGTTTCCCAGCCTGCTTTTCCAAGCCACTAAAGCTTTCCTCAAGCTTTTCACTCCCCCCCGCCCCTTTGGGCTTCTGACTTTTAGAAAACCAAAGCTGGAATCCTTCTGCTTCTCACCCTGCCACTTACCTCCCCGAAGCAAAGGACATACAGTCTGTTACCTGCTCAAGTCGGGAGTAAGAAGGAGAACTTCAAACAGCTTTGACACGAGGCAAAAATGTAGGTTACAGGGACAGTTGATGTGGAGAAGAAAGTGATTCCATTGAGGTGGGGGTGGGAAGAGAGAAACCAAGGCAAAAGGAAGAGTTAAGGCATCTTGCCCTTGCAAGTGAGCCTGGAAGGCTGGGTGGTATTTCATGTCATGGAGTGCGGTGGATAGAAAGAGAGGCCCAAGCAAGGAGATGTATTAGAGGTGGTGTATAGCTGAAGGCAAATGATCTCGTCTGACTTGTTATGTTTGAGCAGTGGAAAAAGAAGTGCCCAGAAAGGTAGGTTGGAGTCATCCTGCAACAGGCCCTCAAAGTCAGGGCATTTTGATGTCAGCTTGAAAGTCCTTGGAGGCCAATGGGTCATGGAGCGTGGAGATGAGAAATGTGCCTTAGAAAATGAAATAACGATTCTGTAGAGGATGGATGATGATCAGGGCTGGTGACTGGGGAGACCAGAAGTAGGGAGAATGTTTCACAGGGAGTGGCCCGGAATCAGCAGCAGGCAGAAGGAGTGGAGAGATGCAAAAGATACTGTAGATGTAGAACAAGCAGGGTTGACCACCGGGCGCATAGGAGAGAAAGGCCCGAGGAGGATGGTGATGGTGGGAATGGAGACCTTCTCAGCAGAGGAGGGAAAACCAAGAGCAGCTGCTGGTCTTTGGGAAGGGTGACAGGCTGCTCGTGTGGAATCCGAATGTCCATCAGGAAAGTTGGAGCTGTGGATGGGGCGCTCCGAAGAGCCGTCATGAGGTGGGACGCTGCAGCTGAGCTGGGGTGGGGGAGGGAAACCAAGGGATCCAGTGTCGGGATGGCTTTGATGGTCTCAGTGGAGCAGAAGGCAAGGCTGCTGAGGGGGGCGGGGGGTGAGGGGAGTCCCTGGGTCACACTGGAGCTTGAACGTGGATGCAGTGTGGAACAGCTGCACCGGGGAGCAGAGAAAGAATCAGTTCCTCAAACAAAAGCACAGGACCATGCAACCTCAAGGTTTCCCTCCATAAATACAGAATTTTTTTTAAGATTTCATTTATTTATTTGAGAGAGAGTATGAGCAGGGAGAGGGGCAAATGGAGAGGGAGAAGCAGATTTTCTGCTGAGCAGGGAGCCAGACACAGGGCTCCATCCCGGGACACTGGGATCATGGCCTGAGCCAAAGGCAGAAGCTTAACCAACTGAGCCACCCAGGCGCCTCAATACAGAGTCCTTTTATGGTGGTTTTATGAAATCTGTCCAGGCGGATGTGAGAAGAAATAGCCTTTACATCATATACATCATATATCTAGTTTAAGGCGTATTATATCATTCTCCGTGTTTTCTGCTAGTTCTCTCTTCCTTAGTGTTGTTATACCATTCATTAGAGGTCTCTCTTTTTAGGAATCTATTCAGATGCTAGAGTCCCTCTGCATAGCAAACCTGGAAAAGTAGCAACTATTCATGGCCAGCATTCCCAACCCCTGTGCTGTCTCTCTGGCATTGAACTTCTGTTCCCAGAGAAGTTCATCTTCACCTGCTCTAGGGCCAGGTGGTTTTCTTTACTGGGTGGCCTCGGACAGAATGGGGGAGACAGCTCATCACAAAGACCAGTGGCATTTCAGGCTTCAAGGCCACCGTTGCATCTACACCTGGAGCAGGTGAGAAAGGGGAGCCGAAAACCCACCTCACTCTGGGGTGAGTGCCACACACTGCCCTCCGATGGTGCAGGAACCCATCTCCCTTTATCACCTTTTGTTATTCCCAAGCTTCTCCATGCCTCCCTTTTCTCTCTAGACCCGGTGTTGTTTTTACTTGATGGTACATCTGTTGGGGATATAGGGCTTTATGTGAAGTGAGACGTAGGAAAGAACAACACAAACCCCTCTGCATCCTTAGCCTTACCGATACTGTCTTCACTAAAAGATGATCCCATGAGAATTGTTGGTACTGGGTTTGGTTTGGTTTTGTTTGGTACTGGTATTTTTAAACCACCTGATTTCAATATTCATACCTGGGTATATCCTAATCACGTGGGATTATTGAATTCCTTTTCTCATCTTTGTAATATTTCCAAGTTGAATACATGACTATCACCGCTGTCCTCTACTCTAGCCCAAGGGTTTAAAAGGTCCACTGAAGAGCTGGGAATCACAGAACATTTGGAATTGGGGATTCAGAATCCCATGCTCCCTAGGCTGGAGCATCTTTCTCTTCTCTCTGACCATCCAGCAAAGAAAGAAGATGATGTAGAAGCAATGCTACATGGAGCTTGGCTTACTTCTGAGGCCAAAAGAGAATTGCATTTCTCCTTATGTAAGAAACTAGAACTTAGAGACCTGTTCAGGTTGTGGCCTAACAAATGAGAAGATTTGTCGGGGGAAGAAGGAATATAGCTGAGGGAGCTGTGCCTTATTAGAAATCCCTTTTCCTCCATCCCTCGTAACCCGGGAAAGTACATGCTGGTGAAATTTCACACTGAACAAACTACCTCATTTGACTAAGTAGAAGCTCTCTCCATTATTCCCTCCAGCCTGTCCAAGATAAGCTCAATTTTCTAGTGCAGCATCACTCCTAGACTTATTTTAAATATACACAGAATCGGCATATTTTTTTCATTTTTGTTTATTTTTGCCCCAAAGCCTTTGGCATTTCCCTCCAGTGAGTCACACTATGGGACCATTTCAAAACGATCTTACAGTATGTTTCTCTTCCCAGGGGATATGGGAAATGGGTAAATGACAGCCTGTCCCAAGATGTTGCCATAGAGCATGCAGGGTTTTTGGTTTTGTTTTTTAAGATTGTATTTATTTATTCATGAGAGACACACAGAGAGAGACAGAGACATAGGCAGAGGGAGAAGCAGGCTCCCTGAGGGGAGCCTGACATGGGACTTGATCCCAAGACCCCGGGATCATGCCTTGTGCCAAAGGCAGATGCTCTACCACTGAGCCACCCAGGTGCCCCTTGTGCAGGGTTTTTAATAAAGAAATGCCATATCACTTGCCACCAAAGCCACTTGATGGATGGACTTACAGGGAGGCAGCCTTCTAGATCTTTCTCTGATCCCACAGAGACAAGATGAGAAAATGAAAGCATGGCTGTGAGGGGTTTATTTATATCAATTGATTACGGAAATTAGTCCTTTTACTTTCTCTCTTACAGAAGTTTAGGATAAGCATTTGAGAGTTCAGAGTTTGCAATAAAATAATTGAGCTGTCAGAGGTGAGAGGTTACAGCTAAGAGGAGAGAAGGCAGGAGCCTCACCATCCCCTGGCACTGAGGCTTATTCTTCAGGCCTTTGCCCCTGGAAAGCCTCCAGCCTTCCTCCCCACTCCTCAGTGTGGAAAACTTTCTCCCCAGTAGTTGTCACTCTCTCTTCTCTGCTCTCAAAGGACTTTGGACTTTCCTCTATTAGACTACTTGGCACTCTGGGACGATGGTCATTTATGCAATGGTAACCCCCCTTGCCCCCATTTTGAGGGGCAGGGAAGTGGGCCAAATTTGTCTCGGTATCTGCACCACCCAGAGCAGAAGGTTTAATACAGCACATCCTAATATAAGGTGGTGAGCATTTGGGCCAGGGATTCAGGAGCATTTCTGTTCATAATGCTGACATGGGTATTTGGGTTGTCCTAATCTCTTCAGACAATACCCCACCTCCCCTGGCCTTGGTGCTCTCAGACTCTTATTTAGTTTTCCCCCTTTGATTCACATAAGAAAATATAAAGTATTAGCAAAAATTACTAGATGTGCATGTAAGTAGTGATTACAAATATTCATTGGGATATTAGGAAAATCACCAGCATGTATTCCCACTGCATGTCAAAATGTAGAGGCTGGCTTGAATCTTTCTACTGAGCTTTGACTTTTGCATATGGCGGACATTTTCTGGCCCTTGGTTGTCCAGCATCCAGGCCTCTTTTCTTCCAGAAACAACACCCTGGGTTTTTTTTTTGGGGGGGGGGAGGATATAATTGGGTGCAGACTTGGTGGTACCAAGTTCAAGGAAGCCCACTCTCCCTTGGCCTGGGGTGAGTTATTAGTGGTCACCACTGTGTATAGTGTAGGACTGAGGAGAGGCTGCTTTTACTTAATTTTTGCAATGAACACTTTGCAAATTAAAGATTTAAGGAAAAGAATAACATCGCCCCAAAGACCTGGCTAGATGCAATGAATTTTCCTGTGAAATCCATTTGAACAGCAACCACAGGCCTGATCTCTCCTCCTTGAATGCGCAGGGCCCAGGGGAATGCAAACCGAGCCACGTCACACTCCCGAAGTTGCCAAAAATCCCTTTAAAATGATTGAACAGATGTCTTTTCTTGGGGTTGAGCGGATATACATCACAACAGCCTGCTTTCAATTCCAGGCTTGTTGTCTTAGGGGCAACTAAACCAATCCCTTTCAGGTTTGTTTGGGGAATGTTTTTTAAATCTTCAGAATTCTAATAGCACAAACCATTACAGTATGTGAGGAAACTAAACACATCTGTGCAGGTTGCTGAATTTCGTCCCGGGGTGTCCACTTCGCGTGTGACAGTGGCGAGCAACGGGCCTCCCCCCAGTCATCCTTGCAGCAGGGGCTCACGGGGAGAAGTGGTTTCTGAGCTTAGAGCCAAAAGTTTAAATGGCACAAAGACAGACACAGCCACAGCCTCTATACCATCAGCAGTAAGAGTGGGGGCTTGTCATTCACGAGTAGGAAGGGAGAGGACATCGGACTTTCCAAAAGAAATCGGGGCTCAAGTCAAACAGTTTGTCACAGGATCTGTCCTTGGTTTCTGGCGTTTATCTATCGTGTTTTTGGTGGCAAGACAAAAGACAATTGAAGAATGGCACATAAATAAATGATTAAGTGAAGGCTCTCAGTGCTTGTCAAAGAATCATAATTTAAGTTTACATTCGTTCCTCTTGGATGGAGCAGATACGGCATCTAAACATTTCCAAGGATTTGGTTTATACAACTTTCAAAAGAAAGCACATTTTTAATGAGGGTACACACTTCCTGACCCCCAATGGGCGTCACTGATGCCTACTTATTTGTCCACAGCATCAGTTGAGGAGGAAGTTGGGGATCAGAAGGCCATGTGTCTCCTCCGTGGAGAGAGGGTGAAGTAGAGGGAGAGACACCGGGGTTTGAATCTGGACTGGCCTGCCAATGGCTGTGGAAACTCAGCAAGTCTCTTTGTATCGATGAAGTGCATGACCTCATCTGGGGAATGAGAAAACCATTTCCCTGGTAATATCATGGTGAACATCTGGTACATTTTCGGAGCTTAGAAAGGATAGCTGTTATTATTACCTCTGATTTCACAGAATTAGGTATGTACAGCTCAAACAGACCCCTGTTTTGCCACGTGGGAACAAGTTCTCAGAGGTCAAGGCTGGGTGTTGCAGACCTACCCCATGGGGCTCCCAATACACAAGCCCATTGCAACAGAAGTGCTTTTCTGCCTCCTGACAGTTGCAACCCAAAGGTCAAATCAACTCACTCCCTGCTCGCCACCCAAGCACAGAGAGCAACAGCATTGAGTCAGCCTCCCTTGCCCGACAGCCCTGCCTTCTGCATGGGGGTGGGGGTGGGAGGCTGGGGAGCGGGGTGGGGGTTGTGGGGGGCTGACTTTGTTCCTAATGCAGGTTCTGCAGAATTCCAACTCTCTCTGGTCTCAGCCAACACATGGCCAGTCTCCCTCCTTTACCTCCTCTAACCCCTCCTTCTCACAGATTTCTGGCACTTTCATTACTCCACTGTCAGGCTGCCCAGGAAACCTGAACACTCCTTCTGGGATTTTGCTGAGTAGACTTAGTCCATTGGGAGCTGTCTCAGGCCTCTACCTCCACAGCAAAATGACCCAAAGGGCAGTTCTTTCTCTGAGATTCTGGAGCAGTTATATGTGTGTATATAACACACACATATATATGTGTATATAAATATACACACACACACACATATACACAAACATATATGTATATACATATACGCACATATATACTATATGTTTTATATATATTATATGAAGTGTATAATATATATAATGTGTGTGTATATATGTAACATAAACAGAAAATTGTATAAAAATCCTGTCTTCCTCACACCCACCACCAACACCCAGTTCTTCTTCCCCTACTTCTATTAGTTTCTCATTTATCTTTCTAGAGACACTTACCCTCTACAAAACTTGTTTCTTTCCCTCCCTTCCTCCTTCTCTTATTTGTTTAATTTCCTTCCTTCCTTCCTTTCTTATAAATGAAAGCATACTGTATTGTTACATGCCGAGCTTTTTAAAAAAAGATGGACTTATTTTTAGAGTGGGAGGGGCAGAAGGAGAGGGAGAGAGAGTCTTAAGCAGACTCCTTGCTGGGCCTGGAGCCTGCCATGGAGGCTCGATCGCACAACCCTGAGATCACGACCTCAGATGACAACCTGAGCCGAAACCAGGAGTTGGTCACTTAAACAACTGCACCAACCAGGCTCCCCCCATGCCTTGCTTCTTTAACTTAGCCAAATAGGTACATAGTTTAAGGCCATTATTAAATGTGGACTTTTTCTGTCCTCTGAAATAGTGTTGTCCAGATCTTTATGTATCATCCTATCATCTAAAAATTGCTGGAGGCATATCAAAGAATATAGTTATTCATTCTATATAATTACTCTATATATAGAGCATGATCACACCATTACTGTGTTAATAACATTTACATCATAAAATAGTAATCAAGGGCGCCTGGGTGGCTCAGTCGGTTAAGTGTCTGCCTTTGGCTCAGGTCATGATCTCGGGGTCTTGGGATCAAGCCCCATGTTGGGCTCCCTGCTCAGTTGGGGGCCTGCTTCTCCCTCCTTCTCTATGTCTGCCCCTTTCCCCGCTCATGCTCGCTTTCTCTCTCTGTTAAATAAACAAATAAAAAATCTTTAAAAAATAGTAATCAAAACAAACTTTAGAATTATGAAGATGAAGTTTTACATACTTAATTTTAAAAAACTATTTGATTTTTAGTAGTACAAAGTATTTTTGCTTTCTAAAATATTACTGTTAATATCTTTAATAGGATCAATGTGTTGTATATGCTTTCTCATATTTGAAAAATCTTGGGTCATCCTTTGTGATACAGCAATTCAAAGTCTGGTTATAGGGCAGCCCCAGTGGCGCAGCGGTTTGGCGCCGCCTGCAGCCTGGGGTGTGATCCTGGAGACCTGGGATCGAGTCCCACGTTGGGCTTCCTGTATGGAGCCTGCTTCTCCCTCTGCCTGTGTCTCTGCCCCCCACCCCCCTCTTTCTCTATGAATAAATAAAATCTAAAAAAAAAAACAACAAAAAAAAACAAAGTCTGGTTATATGTTCACTTTGACACTTGGTTTCAAAGTCTATCAGAGCTGAAGAAGACACTTACAAATGGAGATATATAAATCCAAGTGGAAAAAATGCCTCATCAGATGAGAAAGCTCATCTACCCCACAAACTCATTTTTCAAACCTATCTATCTTTTGTGCAAAGACATTTGTTGAAATTTCCCTTGATTTAAGTTTTTTTTCCTTGTAATGTGCAACAAAGTAAATGGAAAGATTTCCAAACATCTGTTTTCAAAATGTTCTTGCCATAGGTTGAATTTCTTTTGAAAAGAATTGACTTTCTCACTAATTGTTAAAGTTCCACTTCAACCTTGAAAGGACAGATTGTGGGTTTACTATTTATGTATGTATGTATATAAATATGTATGTATATATTTTTGTGTGTCTACTTTTAAAAAAATATCTGCTAGATGATATACTAACAATAGCTGCTTACCATGACAGAAAGTTGACAGCTCATCTGCAACACTTGTGTTTTTGTCAAAGAAAGAATGCATGACTCATTCCCAGGTTCTACAGCTACTTTTAATACACTCCCATGAGGTGACCAGGGTGGTATGAGAGGCCTACCTGGCCATTTCCCATTGACTGGCGAAGTGCCATAATAATCCTACTATTTGAAGGCTTTGTTTTCATGAAATTAATCCTATTGATAATATCCTATAAGCATGGAAGTTGCAATTGGCAATATACTGGACCCAGAGTCATGAGAAGGGCCCTCACCTCTCCTCTATGTAAATTGTTCATGGTAATGGCAGCCATGTGAGACATGAGTCTGTATCACATTTGGAGCAAGAGAGGGCATCTTAATGGATTGTCTTGAGTGTCCCACAGAGGGTGCATACCCCGCACAAAGATTCTCTACATAAGGCTCTCTCCAAGTGAATTCAGAAACTTGTTTTCCTTTAGTCTCTGAACTAGTCTTCCCTTCCCTTTAAAGTAAAATACGTGCCAGGTTTAGTTTCCACAGGACTGTACCCTAGGGTTGTTCTGGGAAGACCTGGCAGGTTGTCCCCTAGTACTCCCCACTGCGGGAAGATGATAAACCTGACAGCATCACAAATTCTGTTTGTTGAACTATTATTTTGTGTTGGTCCCTAAACTAAGTGTTCCATACATACAGTCAATTCTCTTTGTTCACTCCAGTTGTCTTCTATAACATCTCCCCAAATACTGAATTAGTGAATGCTGAACCATTGCTCCTAAGGAAAGTACAAGATGTGGTTCCTACTAGCCTCTGGTGACAATATTTTTGTCAACCAGTTAATACATAACCTTGTTTTATGTGTGTTTTTGTTTGAAGACGTTGAGAAAGAGAGAGAGAAAGAGAGCACAAGTGAGGAGAGGAGCAGAGGGGGTGGGAGAAGGAGAGGAAGAGAGAGAATCCCAAGCAGATCACTTTGAGTGTGGAGACTGATGCAGGGCTTGATCTCACGACCCTGAGATCATGACCTGAGCTGAAGGCAGACGCTTAACTGACTGAGCCACCCAGGCACCCCATGTGTATTTCTGCTTAAAGAAACCTTATAAAATATATATTATTGCTTTATTAATATTGAATTCATGACCAACAGCACTGTAACTTGTGCTTGAATGAAGACTACCTAACATGTGGACTTTCTCCAGAAAGCACACCACAGACCTCTTGCACTGAGGAACACTAGACAGTATTTCAACACTGTGCTTAGAAGCCCCCCGTCTTTTTTAAAAAGATTTTATTTGTTCATTCATGAGAGACACACAGAGAAGCAGAGGCATAGACAGAGGAAGAAGTAGGCTCCCTGCAGGGAGCCTGATGTGGGACTCAATCCCTGGACCGGGATCACGCCCTGAGCCAAAGGCAGACTCTCAACTGCCAAGCCACCCAGGCATCCCACTTAGAAGCCCCTTTAAACAGCAAAAGCACCAATGAAAAGCATAAAAATGCAGAAAAATGTGGCACTAAATAGACTACATAAAGAACACCTGTTGGATCGTAGCTGGGAATGCACACTTTTGGGCAAGTCAGATTTTTCATCATTCTGAGCATGTTCATGAATGACCACACAAGTGAAAAAGTATTGATTCTGGAGTTACAAGTAAATTCTAGTCAATAGGTGATACAAATATGGAATCTATGAATAATGAAGATTCACTATATCATCTCATGGTACCCTTGTGAAATGATACTAGTATAATGATATGTGAACTGAAAGGAACCTCAGGAATCTTTTCTGGCTGTCTTCTTTGAGACTTTGGGAAGCTAGGAGAGTGAAGTATCTTACCCCAAAATGCCCAGGACACGTGTGATACACATGGCACTGAATTCCTGCTCTCCTAGCCATAGTTAGTGCCTTTTCCACCGCATATTTTTGGGACCAAATGCAACAATTTAAATGGCAAGTGGGGCTATGTGCAAAACTCTTTGCACACTCCCTCTAGTTTATTCTCTGCGATAATTAAAATCTGTTTTCAACCAGAATGTTTGATTTGATGCCTTATAGTATATGGGCACAATTAAAAATATCTATAAAAAAATACGAAAGGAGGTCACAAAACTAAATGAAATCAGGCACAAAACGAGAAATTAAAAGAACCCAAAATATTTGCAGCAAGAACAGGTTTGACTTTTAAAATTTAGTTCTCCAGTGAGCCAATTCACAAATGGGTAATATGAGAGAGAAAGGATGTTGAAAAAGCCAAACGTGCTGTGGAATTTCAGAGATGAGAGCACATGTTGCATAAACAGGAGAGATGTGCCAAGATGTGATATTTTAGTTGGATAATTACTAATGTATGCATATTTATAAATGTATATATTTTGATGCCAGATTATCTCAAATTTTTTGGCTATCCCAACAATTATACAAAATTACTTTGCTCTTTATTTGGCTAAAAGAAGTACAAAACTTAAAACCCAAATTTAAAATGGCTCATAACTAATGCAGCCTGCAGGCTGTTTGATAAATGTGTACTCTTGAAATGAGCCAACACACTGAGGAACCAAAAAGCTGAAAACAAAAAAAAGAGAAGATAAAGATTCAGTGAGTTCTTCGAAGAAGAGCCTCTGGTACATTATAACTTTTATGGATAAGATTTCTATTTCAAAGAATCCCAAGCTACCTTTCTTGCTAAGACTCTCCACATTCCAAACTCTTGCCCACCACTGTTAGGACTGCACCCTTTCCTCGGGAGTGCTAATTAGATGCTCCTATCCAATACTACTCACCAAGTACTTTCCTGTACATAATATGACAAACTCTTCTGCTAGTCACAAAACAGGCTGTTGCTACAACTTTATTCACTTACTGCACTTTGCACACACTCTTAGAAGGGATTAAAGACTCCCATTCAAGGCCTCAATGTTCCATTTATCCATTTCTATCCGAAACGGTGTCTCAGAAACCATTCTTCCCATCCGTTAAGTTAAAAGATGTCATTCGTCCTCAGGAATAGCATTTTCTTAAAGTTAATTTTGTAAGGAGCCATCTCTCCCCACAAACAGAGCCTTACTTGTTTCAAAGATAATTTTTATTGGTGAGAAACATTTTAAAGATATAAAAGATAATTTTCTTATTTATATGACAGTTTCCATTTTGAAAGTTTTCTTCTCAAAGTCTTCTTTCTTTCAAGAACGTAGCTTATCCATCAATAAGGATCCCATCCTCTCTCGAAAATGAATCGATTAATCATGTCAAAAGATCTCAGAGGCTGGTCATAGGGTAAAATGTGTCCTCCTCCTCGAACAATTACCTTGGAGAAGAAAAAAATAAAAGTTAAAATTTAGAGAAATGGATGTTCTACATGGATGGAAAGTTTCGGTTTGGATTAAAGTATTTTTAAAGCTTACATGAAATACAGAACCTATTCTATCAATCCATGCCTTTGGATATGCTGATTGCCTAGGTTTTGATAACTTTGCTGATAGGTACACTTTAAGGTAGTAAAGCTTTACAATTGTTGGGTTATTTAACTTAACACAAAGTAGTGTTCATCTTTCACAAGTATGGAACTCGAAAATTGTCTTTCTCCTCTTGGGAGTGAGCTGTCTGCTGCTCTATGCTTTACCCTTACCTGGTGAGGCCCCTGAGGTGTGAGGATCTACCCTATGGTCAGTTCTGTTCCCAAGTGGGTGGAGGAGCCTACCCAATGCCCTCCTTCAATCCACTGAGCCACGTGGCCCTCACACTGAGCTCTACCTGACATCTTAGTCTTGGCCGCTAGTACAGGGGAATTTTGATTCTCCAAAAAATTACGACAAAAACGAGAAATCCTTGACACCTGAAATCTTAAAAGGCCATTTTTTTTTTGGGTAGCACAGAATTAGAACATTCTTTTTTCCCCCAACATTATGAAAACTGTCCAAATATAGAGCGAATCTGAAAGAATTTCATAGACTTACAACTTAGGTTCTCTCATTAACACCCACTTTACTCATTTTCTCACACTATCCATCTATTAATCCATCTTATCTTCTTGACATATTTCAAAGTAAAATATGGATATCAGTACACTCCCCCCCAGATTTTATGTAAAATTAACACACAGTGAAATGCACTTATGTTAAGTGCAGATGCACTGCGTTTGGATAGCAGTGAATACATGTGTCACCTGATGAGATATATAAAGCATTCTGAAACATCTACAGTTAGGGTGAGTTCAGACCCCTGTGCTAGGTGCCATACAGATTTAAAACAAAAAAGAAAAAAAAAGGAAGGGGTGGTGGAGGAAGGGATCAGTCTCTATTTGCAGCAAATGTCAAGGGGAGGCCTTCATGATTCAACACCAAAAGAGAAAGAACCGACACTGAGTATTGGCAGGTCGCCTGCAGGAGGACAGAGCAGTGTGGCTTGACATGTCCTATGGCACATGTGGAAAATAGCCAGGAGTTAGTAGTGGATGAAGTGAATGAACACTTGCAAGTAAAGAGGTCACACTCAGTAAGTTCTACCTGCTAAATCACAATCAGCAAGTTAAGACAACTTCGGTAAGGCCCTTAATAGCTTGTTTAACCTGCCTCAATCAGAAGGGAACTGAGGCAGAAAAAAAAAAGGAGAAATACATTTACACAGTGCATTTATTATATTAAAAAGCCACCCAACACTCAGCATCTTACAACCTTGCTGTGCGGTAAGTGGGACCAACATTATTAGATGAATTTTGCTTTACAGCTCACAGCTACACAAGTTGTGTACTGCACAACTAGCAGCAGAGAGCACCATTCATGCCAGCCTCGGTGACTGAGTGATAACAGAGCTACTAGGAGGCTTGTCCAAGTCACATAATTGTAACTGAGAGAAGGAGCTGGAACCTGGCTTTTGATGCACACACCAGTGTTTTTATTCAAATCATAGTATTTGTACAATAATTCTTTATATTTGAACCAAACTTTACAGTTTAGTCATAGAACATTTCACCTGGCTCTCAACAGCCCTCTGAGGCGAGTAAGGGAAGTAGACCACTATTACAGATGTGAGATTGGACTCAACCCTCATACACAATTGGAAACACGTGCTGTATGCTACACTCCGTCAACGGCCATTTGTGCCTTGCTGCAATGACAGTGGAGCCCATCTACCATGTGTGTTCAAGCCTCCATCTGGAAACCCAACATTTTGTCACAGACTGAAAGTAAACATGTGTGACATGAGCCCCTCATGTGACTCTAGAGGAAAACTTTTGCTGCCCCCACAATCCCAGGCTCGAACTCTTCCTGTAGGTTCCCATCCAAATCTCCGGCTTTGGCAGGATTTTGATGAGTGATTCTCTGCAACTTCAGCTCAGCTGAGGACACTTAAGGAAGCCATGTTTGTGACAAAACCCAGCTGCTGCTTCAACTGGAAGCAGAAAGCTGAATCCAAGAGTTGAATCCAAGAGCTAATGGTCATTCTGCCTCTAGGACCAGAGCTGGAGCTACTAGGGGTAACATAGTGCTTTATGGCCCAGGCTTGGAGTCAGAGTGCAGGAGCATGACTCAAGACACAGCAAGCTGTGTGACCCTGGACGAATAACTTACCTGCTCTGAGCCTCAGTTTCCTTAACTGTACAACAGAGAAAAAAAGCATTACATCTTGGGACAGTTGGGAATTACGTGAGCAATTAATGGAATAATGTCCATGGATTACTTAGCATAGTGCCTGGACTAGGATGGTACTCAGTGAATATTAGCCATTGTCATTATTCTTCCAATAGTTATCCCTATTCAAAATCTAGGATCAAAATGCTTGTGTCAAACTACTCTAAAACACTAAGTTCCTACATTAGCATTAAGAAATCTTGGTTTCAGGGAGTTAAAACAGAGCTTCTCAAACCTGAATATGCATCAAAATACCTGAGCTTGTTAGAACAGACTGCTGGGCCTCACCCCTGGACTTTCCAGTGCTGAAGGTCCAGGGCAGGGCCTGATAATTTGCATTTCTAACAATTCCAAGGTAATGTTGACACTGTTGGTTCAAAGATTATTTTTTGAGAACCACTGTTTAGAAGAACCTTTTCCATTCTGTGACAAACTAGGCAATTCTCTATATTAAGAGAGAATACGAACAGATTTTGTTTAACACCTAACTCATGGCTCACCACAGTATATTTCCTCCCAATCATCCACGTTCCCAGTATTTACACACATGCACACAAGCACACACACACACACACACACACACACACACACACACAGCTTCTCTGACCATGATAATCAAGTGGTGAAGAAGAGATGATACGTTTGGTGTTACAATTCTTATTCTTATAACCTGCATGACTCCTGGTCCAGTTCTTAGCTGCCATATGCAGTGACCAAATGTCATCATAAATGGTGCCATTAAGATTGGAAAGAAAAGCTCATTTGGGAACAAAGTCTTTTTCACACAGCAGAAAATTCTCAAAGTATATTCCTTAGCATATTCACAAAGAACATTTTACAAATGTTAACCTCAAAAATAAACTTATGAGTTCCAGAAAAAAAAGACCATTGTTTATAACCATGCTGTTTACCACTCGCAAATCAAGGATACAAACAACTCCATGGTTTTTAGAAGTATATAACAAAATGTGACGGGGCTGTGATTCCATATTTGACTGTGATGAGATTGATCCCAAGTCTCCCTGGTTAGAAATGGTCTCATCATCAGAAACTGTCTATGTTGGGTGTTTCCACGCTAGAGCTGAAACCTCTAAATTCATGTGTTCCAGATGTTCCAGGGGGTCACAAATGTGTCATGAATTTTAAAAGGGTTATGCAAACACTTTAAAGCTTCATTCCACTCTATTTTTTCGACATAGATACAATTCTCCCTGGAACTAGAAACATGGACGTGGCGGTCAAGGTTTCCCAGTTGTGCCTTTATAGGTGACAAGATATAGAGGGAAATTCACACTGGGATTGTTGATATAGGTTTGTCAGGGGAAACTTCACGGGGGTCTTGGAGGAGCAGATGTCTGGACAGACTGTGCTGGGTGGGGTGGGGGAGGGATGCACCCAGAGGAAACTGCCCTCGCAAAAGCAGCGGAACATGAAACTGCATGGCACGTGCAACAAGCAACAACCCATGAGGGGTTCCAGGTATGCAGGGGAAAGAGAAGGGTGGAACAGACAAATACTAGTGAGACCATGTGATGCTCCATATGATGTGCTGCTGGGTTTGTGTGTTTAAACGAACGGTAGCATTTAGTACATTCATGATGTTGTTCAAGCAACACCATTATCTAGCTGCAGAATGTTTTCATCACCCCAAAGGGAACCCTATATCCATTAGCAATCTCTCCCCACTCTCCTCTCTTTGCCAGCCCCTGGCAATCCCTAGGCTGTTTTATGTGGACCTGCCTATTCTGGATATATCTAAGGGGGTTTCAAGCAGGGCAGTAATATACTCAGATTTGCATTAGAGAAGGATGACTTAATGTGTAATGAGTGGGCTGATTTGGAAGGAAATGATACTGAGGCAGGGAGGCAGATTAGGAGACCAGCTGTTCAGGTGAGAGAGGATGTGAGTGCATGGGAGAAATGGGGAGAAGGGGAAGGAGAAGAGAGATGTCAAGGTGGAACCATAAAATCAGTGACTATTCAGATGTAAAGGTAAAGTGAAAGCATGCCCCAACACTCATACATATCCTCCCCATTTCAGGCTTCTGACACAGGCAGCTTTGTAAGTGGTGGTGCTATTAACCAAGAAAGAAGAAAAAGAGGCAGGTTTGGGTAGCTGGCAATATAGTATAGACTTATAGTTCTTCTTTTTTACTACAGGATGATGCAGACATGGGAAAAAATCTTGCTTGTTATGGTGTCTGATTTACACTAAATTTATTTTATTATTTTTATCTTATTTCATATTCACAAAACCTTACCCTTTAGCTTTCAGACAATAACCTTGTATTGAAATGGAATAAATATGCACTCAAATAAAAAATATACTGAAAATGAAAGATACCTGGGAATGAGCCAAAGCTTGTTAGTAGCCACGTCCTAACAAGGAATTGGGCAACTCACTTAAAAATAAATAAATAAACGACAACAACTCCCCTTGCCCCTCAAAAAAAAAAAAAAAAAAAAAAAAAAAAAAAAAAAAAAGCAGAGATCGAGGTTGCAAGCTGCTCCCAAAACCAGTGAAAACTTGAGATTTACCAGTGTACACTTCTAGTGTACCAAAGTAATATTGAACAGGAGGGGGAAAGGTGCTTTAGCTGACCAAAATGTAGCCATCACAATGGGACACATCCCTCAAGTAGTCAATACATAGCTTTGGTGGTACGTGACAGTTCCTTAAGGGCTTCCCATCTTACATAATCAGTTGCAACAATATTATAATTTAAGATTTCCACCTATGATGTAATAGCTAGTGTCAACCCCACCCACAAGAACACTCAAAGCTGAATTAAAAAGAAAAGAATCCTCTTTAAAAGTATCAGAAAGCAGCCAGTACTTGAGAATGAGACCATGGAGAAAAGAGAATCACAGAGAAGTGAACTGAACATTTTGTTCTGCTTTTCTCTTTGAGAAATTTCACCATTTTCTAAGCTTCTTTTTCCAAGAAACTGAGCAAAGAATGAAGATAAAAGGATAAAAAGCTAAGTAGAGCGTAGGGTACTTGGGAGACCAAAAATTAAAACAAAGAAAACCCAAAAAGAAACAAAAGATAAAATTTAGAATTACAGGCTTGTCAAGGAAGCATGGCTCTAGTAATACTATAGGCTTTCTGTTAGACCCACAAAAGACAAGGTCTTAGAAGTAATGGAAACCAGAAGGAGGTTAGCCCTCCCAATATCTGAAATCCAGCACCAAATCACCATGTTTGCCCCTGACTGAAGCCAGTTGATCTGCCCCTTCACTAACTGCCTTTCAGGAAAAAAAAATCAAAGCCTTTTTGGAGGAAGATAACATTATTTTTCATATATTTTGTTCAGCATTCAATAAAATGTAGTAGACATGCCAAAAGATGAGATCAAATGACTGAAAACCAAGGGAAAAAGCAGACAACAAAAAGAGATCACAGGGATCCAGGTATTGGAGTTATCAGGTATAGATTTTAAAATAACTGTAGATTTTAAAATCTAAATCAGGCACAGGTTTTAAAAAGACAAGAAGTTATGGAAAACACAGAAAAGAGAAAAAAAGACATGGTATGACAAAATATTTAACTATGTTTAACTGGAATCCTATAATAAGAAGAAAAGGAAGGAATTGTGCAAAAGACATAGTAAAATATAGAGATCATGAGTAAAACACTCCCCCAAATCAACAGAAGTCATCAAGCCACAGTGTTGAGAAGCTCTATGGACCTAAACTAGAAAAACCCAGAGAAAACCACATCTGGGCACATAACAGTGTGCTGCTAATACTAAAGACATAAAATCTTAAAAGTTGTCAGAAAAAGAAACCGCATTTTCAATAACTTCAAAGAAGCAAGAAAATTGACTAGTTAACAGAAACAATGGAAGCTATAAGCCAGTGGAATTGGATCTTTTGAGGTTTTGTTTTTAAAGATTTTACTTATTCATTTATTAAAGGGAGAGAGAAAGCAGAGGGTGGGGCAGAGGGAAAGAGAATCTCAAGCAGACTCCATGCTGAGTGTGGAGTCCAACGTGGGGTTTAATCTCATGACCCAGAGATCACAACCTGGGCTGAAACCAAGAGTTGGACGCTCAACTGACTGAGTCACCCTGATGCCCCCATATTTTTCAAGTTCTAAAAGAAAGTAGCTGCTGCCAAGGACTCCCATGTGAATGACTCCTTAAAGATATTTTCAAGGGAATAAAAAACTGGGAAAAGGTATTGTCAACAGATGTGTAAAGAAACATTTGAAGATTATTCTTCTGACAGACAATCATCGCTAATGGAGACACGGAGGAGAATGAAAAGCAAACGAGAGTTTACATGGGTAGATAAACAGAAATGAATGTCAATAATAGTAATGTCTTGTGGAGTATGAATGATGCAGAAGTTTTAAAAAAAGACAACAGTTGCACAAAAGGTGGCATAAATTGAGTTAAGGTATTGTCACGTACTTGCACATCTGGAAAATAATAAGTGCACTAACTCAAAGTCAACATTCTAAGTCAGCATGTGTGTTGTAATCTCTAAAAGGATAAATACCCTGATGTTTATAGCAGCATTATTTACACTAGATAAACTATGGAAGCAGTTTGTGTCCATGATAGATGAATGGATAAAGAAGATGTGGGATATATATACAATGAAATATTACTCAGCCATCACAAGAATGGAGTCTTGCCATTTGCAACAGCATGGATGGATCTAGAGAGTAAAATATTAAGTGACAGGGATCCCTGGGTGGTGCAGCGGTTTGGCGCCTGCCTTTGGCCCAGGGCGCGATCCTGGAGACCCGGGATCGAATCCCACGTCGGGCTCCCGGTGCAGGGAGCCTGCTTCTGCCTCTGCCTATGTCTCTGCCTCTCTCTCTCTCTCTCTCTCTGTGACTATCATAAATAAATAAAACTTAGAAAAAAAAATAAAAAAAATTAAGTGATAAAGGCCAGTCAGAGAAAGACAAATACTATATGATATCATTCATGTGTGAAATTTAGGAAACAAAGGAGGAAAAAGAGAGAAAGACAAACCAACAAACATACTCTTAACTATAAAGAACAAACTGGTAGTTACTTGAGGGAAGGTGGGTGGAAGCATGGGTGAAATAGGTGATGGGGATTAAGAGTACATTTAACATGATGAGCACTGAGTAATGTATAGAATTGTTGAATCATTATATTGTACACCTGAGACTAATTTAACAGTGTATGTTAACTATACTAGAATTAAAATTAATAAAAAAATAAAATTAAAAAATAGATAATAAAACAATGTATCTTCAACAAGCTAATAGTTTTTTAAAAAGGAAATGTCTCCAAAGGAAAATATGGGATAGAAGGATGAGAATAAGTGGCACAGACGCTTCTGTGTAATGTGAAAAACAGACATCTGACAATCAGGGAACTTTTAAATTAGAAGATATCTGGTGATCAAGTAATATAGCCTGTTTTTTTTCAGAAAGGTACAAAATGAATGCCTGGGAAGTGAAGACCCTTCAGTCAAATCTCAGCCTCATCTCATCAAATCAATTAGATGCTTCAATGTGCTATGAATGTCTCTGTTTTTAAAAAAGAAAAAAGTCATGGAAATTTTCTCTAAATGAATTCCAAGAATCTCTATGTTAACTTCAGCAAGGTTGGTGGTATGAATGACTAAGGTTAGAGCCTTCTCTTCCTTTGATCATTATTATCAGTGGAAACCTAAAGGCACAGTACAGTGTAGTAAGAAGTGATTCAGCATGGTGATCAAAAACATGAACTTGGGATTCAGTAGATCTGATTTTGAGTCCAGCTCTGTGACTTTGGCACCAGGACTTACCTGCTTCTATTTTCTCATCTGTAAGATGAAGGTAAGCATTAGGGTGACCAGTTGTCCCACTTTGCCCTGGCCTGAGGGATTCCTGGAAATATAGGATTTTCAGTGCTAATGCTAAAAAAGTGTCAGGCAATCTACGATGGTTTGTCACTCTAAGAATATTTAACTTTTTGTATGGATTCGAAGAGATAATGCACATCAACCACTGTATGGCACTCAGCTCACAAATACACACCATGTGCCATGTAGACATATACTAAGAACTCAAGCGATAGTCATCATACTATTATCTCATTTTTTATTGTCAAAGGAATATTTTTTCCCTTTGACAGTAGAGAAAGATCAGAAGTTACAATACTAATAAATATAAAAGATAGTACTATACTTTTTCAGTAGGAAAAAAATATATTGTTCAGGAGGGAGAATATTTCTTTCCAGGCTTTTTTTTTTTAATTTCCATGCCATGAATTCTTCCTACCCACAGGAAAGGTCTTAATTAAAGAAAGAAAGGAGATTGAATATGAGCTCAAACTTCTGTCAGTTTGCTTGACTTAACTGTCTAGAGTGAATTTTATCCCTTTAACCTGCCAACACCACGATCCATCCCATTCTTTCCCTCCACCCCCTTTTACCACTTGCAATGCTAAACACCCTCATCTCCCCACACAGAAATGTCAAGCAAGCAAGACCTTACTTGTCTTAGCAGAATGGCAAAAAGCTGTTCTGTCTTTTTTACCCATGTAAGAACCCACTTTACAACACGGGATTTGATGCAGTTAAAAAGTCATCAAAACTTTACTTCCTTCATGTCCTCTTTTCTATTTGAAATCCACCAGAGGATAAAAAGCAAAATCCAGTTCATTAATTACTCTTACTCCCTAGCTTTATGCTCTACGTCTGTAGTTTGCTCTGCGAGGAGAGAATGAGAGCTGGGGAGGAGTGGACAGGGGTTACTGCAGCCAATGCTCTCTGCTGGCAGTGTTGTGAGGATGGAGAGCCCGACTCATTGTCTTCTGGGGAACAGGGAGAGGAGACCCAGCAAACCTACTAAAGTTTTACCTCCCGCACGACAGTGTGGGATGGCTCTGGCATTGTGCACTGGCCCAGGACAGCTGATTGTGCACATTGCTGCCCACCCAACTCTACATTCAGGGGTGTCATGCTGGTAGCTTGAAATCAGCCACGGTGGGAAAATTTACAGCACAGAAATCGGCAAACACTATAGATCAGTGTCTCCTCTCCCTCCCAAGCCAGTCTACCTTCCCACCCCTAGTTCTCTGACATTTAAGCTCTCCTGGGGACAGATGAAACATTAGAGCATTCTTTCTCTCTCCCAAGATAAATCAAAGAAACATCTATTCAGATTAGCAAATTATAAGGCCAAAACTTCTCTGAAATCTTGGCTCAGGAAATCAGATGGGCCAGGTTTCAGATATTCGCTGAAAGATGAGAAGGTCCTGCTCCCTGCTTCCTTTCCTGCCTACCCCCTGCCAGTTATACTGAATTCTAGTATAACTGGCAATGATAGGTTCAAGAGCACACACTGCATTCACTGATGCTTCTGTTGGTATCAGAGCCCCTGTGACACTCCAAAGCTGGTCTGTTTGGGACAACTGGTCACCAGAGAGGGTATCTAGATCCAACCGTGTTCCTGACCCACAGGCTAAGGGGATCCCAGGCCTGAAAGTGTCCCCAGGTTCCAAAAATTGAGGATACAGGACACACCAACTGGCACAAGATTTTAATGATGCCATTGGTTGAAATAAAACAAGGTGAACAGTTTTCACTACCAAGCCAAAGACTGTCCAAGGCAAAAACAGTCCCCTTGGGCCAGTAGACAATGTGGCAGTATCTTAACACAACTTTATTTTGTTCTTCACACTGCTCCTTTCTCTGCCCCTCTACCCTCCACCTTGTGTATTTTGGGGCTGTGCTTAATGTTTCTACCAGCACTTTTGTGAATCTGGTTACACTTCAAATCAAAACAACACAATGTTACTATTTAAAAAGCAAACCCCCATTCCCTCTTTGTTCCTCAAATATCATTAATTTTTAAAAACTATTCTCCATATGTGGATAATACTTTAAATGTTAGTCTTCTTAGTATTTATTCACTTCCCATAATGAAATGGTTCTCTGTTAAATTTCAATAGATTATTAAAACCCACTCAACGGCTAAGAGAAAATTATGCATCATTGCCTAGCTGTTATACCTCAGTAAATAGATTTGCTATCCAATTTATATTTTAAATAATACAATAAATTAGCTCCCTGAGTATTAACTAAGTGCATATTTGGGTAGCTTAATTTAGAAGCATTCTTTTTATGCTAATCAGCCCTCTCTAATGAAATAGAACCACATGAACTAAGAGGACTCTTGGCAAATAATCAGAGTAAAATTGGGAGTTGCTATTGTTTATGGTTTCCTTTGTTTTCAGGCAGCAAGCTGTGTGGGTTTTATTTATTTTTTTAAGAAAAAAAAAACCCCAAATGCCAAAAATTTAATTTTTTTAAAAGGAGAGGACATTCTAGTCAGCCCCCAAGATAATGAAACTTCTACAACTCCTCCCATAAATTTATTTCCCAGAATATTTCTCCTTTCTTCTCCTGTATAACACAGAAAAGAAATCGTCTTCAGCTGACATGAACAATGCATCCTTTCGTTTGAAGGGAATTGCTTTGAACTGTTCATTATCTTAGCATGCCTAGACTGTTTCCTAGAAGACACTTAAGCATGTACAATTGGTGAGCAACCATAGCACTCCTTGAAAACTGCAGTTTGTTTTGTTTTGAGATTTTACTTATTTACTTGAGAGAGGCAGAGGGGCGGGGGGCAAGTAGACTCACCGCTGAGCACGGAGCCTGATGTGGGGCTTGATCCACAACCCTAAGATTGTGCAACCTGAGCCAAAGCCAAGAGTCTGCAGGTTTAAAACACACACACCTACACACACACATGCACGAGATGAGTACGGATAGGAGAGGTAGGGGCCAATGTGATTTTCATTCACTGGATATTCAGTGGGGGCTGGGAATTGTGGTAAGGGGTTTGCTAAAGAGATAAATGATACATTATTCCTGTTCTCAAGGAACTCAGTGTCAAGAAGGGGAGGAAAGCAATTAAAGAGTTACATGAAAGAAAAACCCCAGTGTGGTACATGCACTAAGGTGTACATAGAGATGCAAAGGGGGTATTCTGAGAGAAGAAGGCTTCCTTCCTTCCTTCCTTCCTTCCTTCCTTCCTTCCTTCCTTCCTCCCTTCACTCATTCATTTATAAGTAATCTCTACACCCAACATGGGGCTTGAACTCAGGACCCCAAGATCAACAGTGGCATGCTCTACTGATCTAGCCAGCCAGGCACCCCCTTAGAGGTAATTTTAATCCCTGAAAGGTAAATGGGGGGTTCTCCAGGCAGCCAGAGGTGCAGAAAGGACCTTATAAAGAAAAGAAGGAATCCCATGGGAATTGCTGGCTGACTCAAGAGCAAGGAGGGCTTGAGGAATCATAAGGTGTTCTGTTTTTTTAGGATTCTAATGGAGAAGGAGGCAGGGTGAGAACTCAGATTGGAGAAGAAAGCAGAGGCCAGACCTAACCTCTTTACTGCTCTGGAAAGAGAGTTCAGACTTTATTCTGCAGGTAGCAAGGTGTCCATGAGAGAGTTTGAACAAGGGAAAACATGATCAGACTTGTGTTTTGGAAAAAGCACTGAAAGAAGAGCAGATCGGAGAGTAGGGGGACTTGTTAAGACCAGCTATTGTCAACGGAAAAAGTTTAAACCACAACTTAAAACACAGAGTGTTCTTGAATAGCATCCTCTAAAACCTGTGCTTTTATTTTTTTTTTTTTTGAAACACCACAGAGCAAAAAAGTTTCAGTTTAGAATGTATAAAGTAGGGGAGTCTCTCTTTTAAAATGTCCCCAAAATGCTGTATTTTTTTTTTATTGCTGAATATAAAATCAGTGTTTTTCCCTTTAAGCAGTTCTTTGTGGTTTCTGTGTCAAGCACTAGGAAATGAATAAAATCAGGCCACTGAAAAGGATTTATAAAGCAGATGTGAGGGATGCTAGCTAAGGAACTGGGTGAGTAATATTTACCAATTACTATTCTTCTCAATTTTCTGGTAAGACACAAAGCAAAGCACCTGGCTAAATAACTTCACTTCCTTATTGTTTCCATGGGAAAGGGATAGAAGTGAGGGTATTTGTGCTGTGTTGGGGAAAGATGGCCTAGGGCTTGCCTGCAAATCCAAGGCATCTATTGAAATCTGTCTATTTTAACAATTGTTTCTTTATACTGAGCCACTGTTGGGGAGTTGAAATGAAAAGGTTCTAAAGAACTAAATTTCTTATGTTTTAAAGATGGATTTTTTTTTTAAAGATTTACTTATTTATTTATTATGAGAGAGAGAGAGCGAGTGCCAGGGGCACGGGTAAGGGCAGAGGCAAAGGGAGAAGCAGACTCCCACTGAGCAGAGATCCTGATACGGGGCTCGATCCCAGGACCCTGGGACCATGACCTGAGCTGAAGGCAGATATTTAACCGACTGAACCACTCAGGCACCCCTAGGCTGGATATTTTGGTAGCCAACCTCGGCACAGGAAAGAAAAATGCATCTGCCTAACCAAAGCAGTGTTAGGACTTAGACATGACAAGTCTACTCTACTTTTCACTCTGTGTGGAGACTGCAGCCTTTCCATTTGGTGCTAGCCAGAGAAGAGGGGAAAGACAGCAAGAGAGAAAGAAGACAATCATGAATGGCAGATATGGGAAAGGACATTAAGCTTCCCTTTAACTTAACAAACCCACGGGAAAGATGACTAGTGACAAGTCCAAGAGTTGGCAAAAGTGTGAAATAATCAGATTTCTTATACATTACTGGCAAGATTATAATCAATTTAGAAAACAGTTTGGCATTATCTCATGAAGTTGAAGATGCTCAAACCCTGTGAACGCATCAGTTCCACTTCTAGGCTTTATTCTTAGAGAAACTCCTGCACACAGGCACGAGGAGGGCAAGAATGTTCATGAAAGCAATACTCGTAGTAGCGAAACACTGGGAACCACTAACATATCCAACAGCAATGGAATATATGGATGATAGAATTATACAGTGGAATATTATGTGGCGATGAAGAAGAAACAAAACATAATTGAACTTATCAACGTGGATGAAATCTTAACATTGCTGAATAGCAAAAGCACATTATTGCAAAATACACACAAAATAATTCCTTTTTGGGACACCTGGGTGGCTCGAGGTTTAGTGCCTGCCTCCAGCCCAGGATGTGATCCTGGAGTCCCGGGATCGAGTCCCACATCGGGCTCCCTGCATGGAGCCTGCTTCTCCCTCTACCTGTGTCTCTGCCATTTCTCTCTGTGTGTGTCTCTCATGAATAAATAAAATCTTTTTAAAAATTCCTTTTTATATAAAATTAAACATGAAAAGTTGGGACACCTGGATGGCTCAATGGTTGAGTATCTGCCTTCAGCTCAGGTTGTGATCGAGTCTCACATCAAGCTCCCCATCCGGAGCCTGCTTCTCCCTCTGCCTGTGTCTCTGCCTCTCTCTCTCTCTCTCTCTCTCTCTGTGTGTGTGTGTCTCTCATGAATAAATAAATAAAATCTTTAAAAAAATTAAACATGAAAAGTAAAATGTTATTTATGGGGATGTATATCTGTAGTCAAACTATTAATTTTTTTAAAAAGGAAAAGGATGATAAAAACAAAATCCAGTTCAGTGGTTTACCTCCAGGGGAAATGAGGGAAAGAGGTGGGATTGGGGAGGGCAAGCTCTTGGTAATGTTGCATTTCTTTAACTGACTGGTAAGTACAAAGGTTTACTTATGATTATTTGTTTTATCTTCACAAGTATTATACATACTCCTCGGTTATTATTCCATTTTTAGTTTAAAAAAAAAGAAAAAACCCACCTACTGATGCTGCCAGACACACAAAAATGAATCTTTAAAAATTTAACATGTTGTCTGTCATGTTCTTTTCTTTTGTGTAAAACAGAGCTGATGAGATGGGCCATGTGTCTAAAAAACAGTAAGAGGGGGGGATATAGGGAAGCAACTGAACGGCAACAAAAGCAAAAATGGGAAGTCCCCCTCTGGCAAGCAGCTCTACGAAGACAGAGCTGGTGCCAGAATCTAAACCTTGGGATTCTGGTTGCTGCATACGAAAATAAATATTAGGAACAAAAATAAACACTCACATCTCCATGCCGGACAGCAGAAGAGCAGAGAGTTTGCTAAATAACTGGGGTTTTTGTTTTGCTAGATGGTTTTTTACTCTCTAAATATGAACCCCTATATTCCTCTTCTTCCCTGTTTCCATATGTTAGAAACTCAGTACAAAGAGGTGGGGGGAGGCAAAAACAGAAAGGCTGGATGCTTTCATTTATTGTCAACAGGGATGTTCCAGATTACTGGTGACCTAGAAAGGGACTCAATGCTGCAGAAACATCTCATTACTCAATGTAGCCATTTATATTTACTATCATTAGACTGCATGTAGCAAAAGCTGGAACACCTCCCCTGCCCCTCAGTTCCTTTTACCTCTCACCAAGACAGTTTCTTTGTTATCGTGAAGTTACAACTGGTGTAACTTCAACTGTCATAGTTCTAGGCTTTTCTGATAAAGAACATTTAGTTGAGCCCTTAAAACACAGTATCTATTAAGGATTCTATTAGGGACACCTGGGTGGCTCAGCGGTGAGCCTCTGCCTTCCACTCAGGGCATGATCCTGGGGTTCAGGATCCTGTCCCGCATTGGGCTGCTTCTCCCTCTGCCTGTGTCTCTACCTTTCTCTCTGTTTTTCTCATGAATAAATAAATAAAATCTTTAACAAAAGGGATCCTATTAGATAGGAGGAGATCTGAATGCAGGAGAAAAACAGATGAATACTAGGAGAGGCAGTAGGAATTTTTATTTCATGCTTACTGGGTGCCAGGTAGAGTGTCAAGTAATACATGTAGGCCCATAATGAATCCTAGTAACTAATCCCTTCCTGAGAGAGAGAAGTATTGATGTGATGCCCACTTCACTGATGAAGAGCCTCTTGGAGAGGTTAAGTAACTTCCCCAAGGTCACACAGCTAGTAAGTGGTGGAGCAGGGTCTGGCACAGGATCCAGTTTTTTTTTTTTTTTTAGGATCCAGTCTTTTAACCTCTACCCTGTTGCTTGACTATGGTGATAGTAGTCATTAGAATTACCGAGGTATTAGACTAGAAAGAAAATTCAAGCCTACTTGATAGCTAAACTCATAGCTGTCAGTCTGGGGTTCCCAAAGGTGGTCTGTAGTTTGGGTTGGGGAGGATCTAGAAATTATTTTCAATAATTCAAATAGTCTAATGCATGAGTTCTTGGTCTTTTTTGTGCCATGGACTCACAGTGTCTACTGTGGCCTACGGATATTTTCCAGAAAAATGGTTTAAAATACTATATATATATATATATATATATATATATATATATATATGTATGTATACTTACATATATATCATAGATTACAAGCGAACTCATTACATTGAAATTAACAAAGTAGTAAGAAATAAATTTGTGATGTAACAGTATATATACTTCTATATGAATGCATTGAATAAGAGCAATCAGGGGTCTGGTAACTACTGCAATTTTAAAGTAGCAGTGACGGTGATAAATGTTGTTTCAGGGATCCCTGGGTGGCGCAGCGGTTTGGCGCCTGCCTTTGGCCCAGGGCGCGATCCTGGAGACCCGGGATCGAATCCCACATCGGGCTCCCGGTGCATGGAGCCTGCTTCTCCCTCTGCCTGTGTCTCTGCCTCTCTCTCTCTCTGTAACTATCATAAATAAATAAAAAAAAATTTAAAAAAAAAAATAAAAAGAAAAATGTTGTTTCAAGGTATTTGCAACAGCATTTGTATTTGGTATGAAAGTATTTCTGCTTTCTGTTGGTGACAGAGTCAAAGGTATTGCTAAGGCCACTGCGGTTTGTTGCCTACATTCATAATGGGAGGAAATGCTAAATTTCATAATTCATAATGGAAGGAAAAGCTATTTGAGGTCAGTGAAAATAAAATGCATTTTTTCCCTTCTAAGTTCCCTGACCCCTTGAATACTAGTCATAGACACTTGCCCTGGGTTAAGAACCCGAAATCATTGCATTTTTATTTTTGCTTTGATAGGACATTAATTTTATCAATCCATCATAGTGTTTTATCAACTGATTAATATCCAGAAACAAATTCAGGGTGCCTGGTAGATACCATCTTTGCTAAGAAAGGATCCAGATGATGTTTACAGCAGACCCTACTTGATCTAGTTGTGTCATTTCTGAAGAGTAGCATAAGACACACCACTATCTAAGGACTGCACAGGACGACCACATCACTTCAGTACAGCACGGAAGTCTGCTGGGAAAAGGAAGCTAATCTTTTGAATAAATAACGGAGTTTTTCTATGAGTCTAAATTACCAGTGGTCTATCAGTGTTTTGAGAAAACAAAGACCATTTGTAAACCTACAATGCACTGCAGGGACTGAGGTTTAAAATTTAGCTTAAGGTTTTGGCTGAGGATTCCAGAGAATCAGAGCCCCGCCAGTAGATACTATTGACGAGAGGACACTTTTCTAAAAGTGATATTTCAGATCAATGGCTGGTTTGTTAAGAGTGAAACTACATTCTCAAGTTTCTGGTTGGCCTGTAAGGAAGTAAAATAGGTCAGGATTTAGAGCTGCCTTTAGGGATCAGAATGGAAGTTTATCCAAACAATAAACCACGTGGGGTTCCTACAAGATGAAGCCATTTTGGCATCAGTAGAGGGTTAAAAGACATCACAATTTAGGTTTCCCCCGAACAAGATGCACACTAGAATTCCCAAAAGACATATATACTAATGTTCAGGTCCTACCCCTGACAAATGAAGTCAGACTATTTGGAGATAAGGCCTGGGAATCTATACTTGCAAGGGTTAGCATACTATGTTAGGAGAGTGCAGTAGATTAATGATGGTCCCAAATTCTTCATCATTCTTCCCAACAAGAGGAATCTGGCCTTCTTCTGTGATTTGTTTTGGCCAAGAAAACACAATGAAAATAATATTCTGGGACTTTTGCACCCTGGGCTTAGAAGGCATCTTTTGCTGACATCTGACATCTTTTGCTTCCCAGTTTGGGAGACTGGCTGCCAGGCTGTGAGGCCCAGGCCAAGACATTGCATGGTGAGAGGCCCTATGAAGAGGGCCCTGGAGAAGAGAAGGCCACCTTGCACGTTCCAGCTTTTGCCAAACTCCCAGCTGAAGGCAGCTGCATGGATGACCTCAGTGTATCTCACGTGAGTCAAAAGAACCACCCAGCTGAGCCCATCCCACTCACATAATGATGAGAAATAACAAACTTGTTGTGTTAAGCCACTGAGTTTTAGTGTAATCTATTATTCTATTAATAAACAATTAAAAAATAAATATTACCTAAAAAATATTTTTTTTTCCTAAAAATTCTGCTGTTCCTATCTTGGAATCTTGATATGAATTAAAAGCAAGGCTGGAGCCATCTTTTTAATGCAGACAGAAGACACAATTACACTAAGAGCTTAGGATAAAACTTACATTATGCCAACAAAGAACAATATCTCATGTGGTGTTGGGCAAACCACCAGCCCCTGATGCAACCCCCTTCTCCATGCCAACCCTGAGAGTTCGCAACTACATTATCTGGGTGGCCTTCATGGTAGACAGAGATGCACTATCAGATCCCTCCGTCAAGGATGGGCAAGCAGCCCAGCCTCCAGCTCTCAGCAGCTCTAGGGGCTGCCTCAGCTGCAGAGAGTAGCCTTTCTCAAGATGATGCCCTTTCTGGGGCAGCCCACATTGGTGAATGAGTGAGGTGGGGGTTTAAAGGCCATGTCATTTTGGCCCAATGTGGCACACTGATGAAAGAAGACTCTCTCCAGAGCTCCCTGCCAGGTTGGCCAAGCTTTCTCAGGCATAGACCACAGTTTGATTCCCTCTTCCAACAATTCTGCTTCCTCCCCCACTCCCTTCACTGGTGTTGATCCCTAATAAACATCTTGAACCCCAAACTTGGTCTGAATGCCTGCTTCTGGAGAACTCAGCCTGCAACTACCATGGAGCTCTCTGATGATAGCAAGTCATGATGATGATGATGATGATGATGATGATGATGATGATGATTTGACCACTATGTTCTGGCTTTCTGCTCATAGTCTGATTCCCATGCATGAACAGAGAACCTTCCCCAGATCTAGGTAACAGAGACAAAGAAGCTACGAATTGGAAATCATTCTTTGTAGGAAGTAACAGAGCTGGGAGAGAGGTGAAGGCTCTGCGTAATAATCTCTGTAACAAAGCCAAAACATTTTCCCAGGGAATTAGCTGCATTTGGTAATCATCATCTCAAATCTGTTTAACAGTTACTTTCTTGCATTAAATATTGTTTTAGCTTCATCTCACCCCTTCTCAACTAGTCGAATGCAAAAATCACATTTGTTGCTCTTTGCTTACTCTGATTTTGTCAATGGAACCAAGGACTTGAGGAAGACCTTTCTGGAACCATTAGTTCCTTCAGAAATAGTGCAGAATGCACCACACTGTTTAATTAAAAAAAAAAAAAGTCAGAAGTCCAAGAGAGGCAGGTGGCAAGCTCTCTGTCATTCCCTCTGTGGATTATCCGTGGAAATGTTCAAATCCCAGCCTGATCTTCCTTTGTACTCGAAAGACTGAGGTTATTCTTTTCTCTATTTTATAGTTGTGCATAGTCAGAGAAACTAAACAAAGTGAACATTAGTTTTAGAAAAGCACAGTTAGGTAGCTGGGGTTGTTCCTGCTTTCTATCTGCATACCATACCTTCCCTGTCCTCCTCCCTCTTGTAAGCACTCTGCTTTCCTTTAGGAGACAAACTTTTCTGTGTGGACTGGATGTGCTGCCGAATATACTGGCCGCCACCACCACTCCACCCCTCCCCCTCTGTCACCACCACCGCATACATCCCCCATGGGCAGACATGTAGTCCACTCTGGCCAACTAGAGTGTTCCATTCCTTTCCACCCCACTGCCCTCACAGGTACTTAGAAGCATGGTGGTGTGGAGGAAAGATCAAGATTTGGGTTGTTGAGTCTTGGATACAACTACTATTTGAAACCCGAAGCAAGTATCTCAGGTAAACCCTCTGTTTCCTCATTTACAAATTAGTAAATATAATCACATAATTTATAGTGGAGCTATTAGTATTCCATAACATTGTGGATAAATAGTGCGTGGTAGGCCTGAGGGCTGACATATGCTGAAGAATGGGTGTAGCTGTCATCAGCATGGGCCTTCCGGACACCCTTCTTGCTCAGAGTTTATAGAACCATGAACAGCCCACAGCCAGTGAGTGGCAAAACTGAAATTCACACCACGTGTGTCTAGCCCCAGAATCTAGACTCCTCTCCTGATATCAGACTGTCTTCCATTCGTCACAACTCTTCAAAGGCTCCTCTCCTGATACCAGACTGTCTTCCATTCGTCACAACTCTTCAAAGTAGTCAATCTTTGAGGGTGGTGGGCTCCTTGCCTCTGGTTTCTCTGTACATAACCTTTAGCAGAAGGTCTCATTCCTGTTGGGTACTCAGGGAGAAACCCTTGAGGAGATTGTAGCAGACCACCAGCCTGAGGGGCCCCACAAGCCAAAGCCCAATCAGGTGGAGAACCTCCTTCCAATAAAGCTCCCAACAGGACTCCTTATTTCTCAGGATCCCCTTTCCTGACCTCTCTTCACCCTGAATTCATCCTATTGCTGGATCCCCTTTCCTGACCTCTCTTCACCCTGAATTCATCCTATTGCTGCCACTTTAAACTTCTCAAAGACCAGTTTTGAAAATGTGCATAAACACCTTCCATGGTGACAAGCACTGTATGCTTCCATTTATACAAGATACGTAGAGCAGTCAAGTTCATAGAGAAAGTAGAATGAGCAGAATGGCGGTTGCTAGGGACTGGAGTGGGGGAGTGGGAAGCAAGTGTTCAATGGCTATAGGTTCAGTTTAGGAGATGAAAAGAGCTATGAAGATGAACGGTGGTGATAGCACCCCAATATTATGAATGTATTTAATACCACTGGATGACACACTTCAAAATGGTTAAGATTAGGGGTGCCTGGCTGGCTTAGTCAGTAGAACATTCCACTCTTGATCTTGAGTTTTAGCTCTATGTTGGACATGGAGCTTACTTTTAAAAATAATTATTTAATTAAATTTAACAAATGGTTAAGATGATAAATTTTATCTTTTATGTATTTTACAATTTAAAAAAAAAAGGAAAAAATAAACCTTTGAATGGCCTGCCTCCCACTGCTTCAACAATGGAGCACTCACTTCTTGACTACCATCAAGGGCCCGTGACCCTTCATAGTCTCTCCCCTGGCTCTTATTCTCTGGGCTCCAGTTTGGAAACTCACAGGCTGTGCACACTGCTGGTGCTCTGCTCTTCAGGCTTCCACTATGAGGCTCTGCTTATCATGTTGCCTCTGTTCATTTTAACTACCTTCAGCATCTGTTCTTTTATTAATATCAGAAGTTCGAGATAAAACCATAACTTCTTAATTTAGGATGAACCTTGCCTTACCATCCACTAAGCACTAATATACCTTTTAAAAACCCTGATACTCTGTCTATAGGAAGCGGGTGCACATATGTGACTTCACAGCTAAAGCTAGATGTGAAATACAAGATTTCTCAGGCCTGCCTGAATTATGGCAGACATGTATGCAGGCTCCAGTCTTCACCATACTAGCATGCAGCTGCCAATGCATCATTCTGGAGGTGTGCACCCTTGTGAAGCAGAAAACCACTGGGCCGGAAGCCAGGAGTCCTGGAATTCACTCTCAGCTCAGTCATGAAATGAGTAAGAGACTTCGGGACAGTCACTTAACCTCTGGGTTTCACTTTTACCACCTGAAAAATGAGATCTAAAATTTGTTCCAGCTGTAAAATACTACCTAGCTGAGATAATCCATCCTGTAATTATTAAATAACCCGAATTGATATTGATAATGAAAACATAAAATAAAAATAACAATGACTCAAACTGCAATCAGGAAAAATAGACTTGTTGGAAATTCTGCAAAACTTATGTTAGCAGAAACTACGCCCAGTAACATTTGATAAGAATGAAAACTGACCAGCGACTCAAACTTTTCTTTCAATGTGGAAAATAATTAGTCTCAATAAAATATTTCCAGTGAAATAAAGATGGAAAAATTGGAAATGGTTTCCATGCCTTCTTCAGAAAATTTAGCTTCGTGAAGTTTATTTTAGAAAGATGTTCTTAAAGGAATTCATCAGTGTTATTCTGACTAAAATTTTTTATTTCTTTTTTTTTTTTTTTTAATTTTTTATTTCTAAATGTAGAGTCAAAACTTCCTTGGGGTTGAAATAGCAATTCAATGGTGTAAAAACAAAATATCCTGTTTCAAAAGTAGTGGCAACATCAAAACTGATCATGAACAGTAACTGTGACTTTTGGATAAGGGAAGAGAAAGACTGTAAAAGGAACAGCAGGGTAGCCCTGACAGTGTTGGTCTGGGTTTTCACCAGCCAGGGAGGAAGAGGATTAGATCTTTGATCTACCACTATTAAGTCAATGCACACACACACACACACACACACACACACACGGGCCACTATTCTATTCTATATTGCTTGCTAACTGAGCCCTTCTGAGCATTAATGAAATATAGATATTTCAGATCTTTCTTAGATATCTTACAGATAACTCAGTCCAAACCTTGCACTTTAGAGATGAACAAGCTGAGAAGAGGCCACTGCCCCAGATGCTGTAATAAGGCAGTGTCTGAATCTTAGAAAGGCAGAGATGCCAAGGGCACATTGTCTTCTAGGCCAGAACCAGCAAGAGGCCGCACGCAGCCCTCCTTCTTCACCTGCCCTCCATGGGCTGGCTGGGGCTGTCTCCAGGTTTCCCAAGGCATCGCCTGATGGGACCATGTGGGGAAGTGGCTCCCTGTCTCTTACCCTGCTGCTCCCCAGGGACAGCTGTCATTCTTTCAAGTGGACACTTTAGGTAACCATCCGGGGACAAGTCTACTTTGGTTTTGATTTTTAAATTAAGAGCTGTGGAGTTTGGCAAAGAGTGAGGTTTCTCTTTTGGCAGACACATTCACATGCTTCTGTTTTGTGTGTCTAAGGCTGAAAAGTAAGTCCATGGCTAAGGCCCGTTTTTTTCATTATCAGACGCTTGATGTTTGGACAGGATTCTCAATCCAAGGCTCACAGAGAATGCCTTTGTTAACACCGGGGCTCTTTTCTCTCCTTAATTCCCCCTCATCTCCACACGCCACCCTCAACCCTACGCGGAGGCATTAAGCGGGCAGGAGCTCTGCCAACATTTAAAAATCACCTCCATAAAATTCAGATCCCTTGCCATGCGGTAAAACACTCCCTATCACAAACACATGTGGGCCTTGCTTCTTTTGTTACCGTTTTTTTGGCAGCCAGAGGAGGGCCATTTCATCTCTCAATGTGTTTTGCATTCACAAGAGTCAGTGGGCTTAGTGTGATATTTGTCACAATTTCTGAGTGGCGGCCAATCCCTTTGCCCACCTCTGTAGCACATGCCGCCCTGCAGCCACAGCCTGGCCTCTGAACTAGATATTTTATGCACTGAGCCAAGCAGGACACATGTGCAGTGCCAGGCGCTGGAGCGTCTCACAAGGCTGCTCTGGGGGATATAGGTAACAGGTAGCAGAAACAGCCATCAGGAATCTGGAGGATATGCTGAGAGTGCCTTGGTGGGACTGTCATCACAAAGCAGTGTAGCAGACAGGGGGCAAGTGACATGTCCATTGCTCCCTAGCAGCTCAACATTCATGTTGCCCTTAATAGCTTAAATATTAATATTTATTTATTTAAAAAATATTTTATTTATTTATTCATGAGAGACACAGAGAGAGGCAGAGACATAGGCAGAGGGAGAAGCAGGCTCCCTTTGGGAAGCTGAATGCAGAACTCAATCCCAGGACCCCAGGATCATACCCTGAACTGAAGGCAGACAGACCCTCAACCACTGAACCCAGGTGTCCCTAAATATTAATATTTAAACTTTCCCTAAGGGTTGATTTTCAAACATTTTCCCTGATCTTGACTTTTGCTATTTATAATTTTTACTATTTATAATTTTACTATTTATGATTTTCCTTTAATTACTATTTATTATTTATAATTTTCCTTTTATTATGTATACTTTTATATGTTATTTGGGATCATTTACTATACATGATTAGAGATAACGTTTACTATGATGAGATATTGCTCTATGCTAATTGACTTGTTGAATTCCCTCAATAATCCTATAAGGATACCATACACTGTTGTTCCTAAACAACAGACATTTATTTCTTACATTTCTGGAGCTGAGACAAAGTGCTGGCCGGTTTGGTTTCTGGTGTGAGCTCTATTCTGGTTTGTAGACAGCTGACTTCTTGTTGTGTCTTTCCATGGCAGAGACAGGGAGAGCAAGTGAGCTCTCTGGTGTCTCTTATAAGGACACTAACCCCTGCCCTTATGACCTATTTAACTTAAACTACTTCCTTATACGTCATCTTTGCAAATATAGTCACATCATAGGTGATGTCTTCATCACATAAATTAGGAGAGACATAGTTTAGTCCCTAGCAGATAGGTATTATTATCATCCCTATGTTTTAGAGCACTGTGCTCTAATATATTACTGAAGGTAACTCAGAATTTCATGAGTATTTATAAGTATCTCTTTTATATTGCACCAAAGAAAGCTTAACAAGTATCTTTCAAACACATGAAAAAATTACCTAAAGGAGTTTTACCCTGAGTGTTTCCCTTCTATTTAGCTAACAGTCCCTATATTACTGGCAATTAAGTATCAGAGGTAATATGAGAGGCATTGATAAAACTGCTATGGAAGCAGAATGAATAAGGTTCGAATCCCCATCCTATCATTGGATGATACAGGACTGTTTACCTTCTTCAGTCTTTCCTCATATGTAAAATAGAAATGATATTGTATGATTTGCAAGGATGTTCTGATGATAGCCATGAAATACCAATCATGTCTGGCACGTTTGCTCAAGAAGCAAAGCTATTTTATCATTACTGAACATAAATATTGATAGATGAGCCCACCCTTATAACTCCTGTCTTTTATTGGCATACTTTCTCTTCCATCCTCTCTTTTGTTATTTTGCACACAAAATGTATAGTGGTTTTTGACAGGTCTCTTTAAAAAGTTGACATAGATCAGAACTATTGAAACACCTATTTGTTAGAAATTAATAATAATATATCAGCTACAACCACAAGAGAAAACAACCTTAAATGGTCAACAGGAAGATAATTTTTAAGAAAATTAATTACATATATTAATGGAATCCATAGAATATTACTTAAAGATAAATGAAGAATGTATACTGTAACTTTGAAAATATGTATGGTATCATCCTAAAAGAACAGAGCAACAAGTGCCACTTCCTGTCTTGGCAAAGAAACTTGTTGCTCTCAATCTCCCTGCTAAAAAACAAACAAACAAACAATCAAACAAACAAACAAAAAAATGAAAAATAAAACCAGGAAAGCTGGACAAAAATACAGAACATGCCCATTTGAAAGTCAGGGTGACCTATGAAGACAGCCAGGACATGAAGAATGGATTAGTTTCCTATTGTCGCTATAACAAATCACCACATATTCAGTGCCTTTATAACAATATACATTTCTTATCCTATAATTTTGGAGGTTAGAAGTCTGAAGTGGTCTTACTGGACTAAAATCAAGATGTTGGTAGAGTTTCTTCTGAAGGTTTTAGAGGATAATCTGTTGCCTTGCCTTTTTTAGCTTCTAGAGGCTACCTGCATTCCTTGGCTCATGGCTGCTTTTACTATTTTCAAGGCCAGCAGTGTAGCATCTTCAAATGTCTGACTCATCAGCCTCCCACATCCACTCATCCTTTTAAGTAAGCTCTATCCCTGATGTGGGGCTCAAGCTCATGACCCCAAGATAAAGAGTTGCATGCTCTACCGACTAAGCCAGCCAGGTGCCTCCCCCCTCATTCACTTATAAGGACCTTTGTAATGACACTGAATAATGCAGAAAAATTTCCCCATCTCTGGGTCAGAGGATCAGCACCCTTATTTCCATGTGCAGTTTTAATTCTTTCTTCTGTAAAACATAACATGTTCACAGGTTCCAGAGATTAGGAGAAGGGCTTCTTTGGGGAACCACTATTCTTCTTAGCACAAGGAGCTATGGTTACAAAGCGAAGGAGAGGGCAACAAGATGACTCTGATATTCTGTGGTTCTTTTCCCATCAAAGCAATAGTTGATTCAGGGACCAAGAGGCTACAAAATCTTTATTAACGTGATAGTGAAAAAGCTGGAAACCTGAACAGAGCTGCGGGGAGACAAAAATTGGTGTTCATGGCCTGCCTAAGAGTAGAGGCCCTAGTTAACACTACAAATGTCAATTTAGGACCATGGAAATAGACCAGCTAAAATACAGATTTAAATATAATCAATTCCAGACTTGATCCAAGTGCTTGACCCCTATTTAACTGCTTGACAAAGCAAAGTAAAATCTCTTTAAAAGAAAGTATCATCAGCCAAAAGCTCAAATTATCTCTACAGTTTTACCAGCATAATGTCTGACATTCCATTGAAAACTTGAGGCATACCAGAGAAAAGGATCAAGTTACCATAAAAATAAAAAAAAATAATAAAAAAAACACACACAATAGAATCAGGCTAAAGGGTAATACAAATCTAAGAGTTATCAGCAATGGATATCAAAGTAAATGTGATTAATATGTTTGAGAAACAGCATGATGAGGAGTAGATAATTATCTAAAAGTTGAGATCTATAAAATCGATAAAAAAGAAAAAAGACTGAAATTCCAGAATGACAAAAAATAATTACTGCAGTTAAAAAATAAATGGGCTAAACAACATATTTGGAATAGTAGTAGGGAAGAAGAGAAAACTAAAAGAGAAAAAAGAAAATATCAGACTGAAGAATGGAAAGAAGAAAGAACAGAAATAAAGCTATATGGGATGAAATGAAAAAGTCTAACATTTGCATAATTAGGTCCTAGATTGAGAGGAAAGAGAGAACAGAGCACAAGCAGTTTTTGAAGGGATAATGATTGAGAATTTTCCAAATATGACAAAAGACATCAAGTCTTAGTTTCAAAAAGCTTAAGAGAGCACCTGGTGGCTCAATGGTTGAGTGTCTGCCTTTGGCTCAGGTCGTGATCTTGGGGTCCTGGGACTCAGTCCCACATCGGGTTCCTCGCAAGGAACCTGCTTCTCCCTCTGCCTGTGTCTCTGCCTCTCTCTGTGTGTCTCTCATGAATAAATAAATAAAATACTTAAAAGAAAAAGCTTAAGAAACCCAAGAATAGTGTACATATGTATTTAAAATCACTGCTATATACACATAGTCAAATCTTCTGAAAACCAAAAATTGAGAAAATCTTAACAGTAGTCAGGTGGGGAAAAAATCACCTTCAAAGGAACAGCAGTAAAAAGGACAGCTCACCTCTGAAGTGATGCAAGTTAGTGAACAACAGAATAGTATCTTTTATGTGCTGAAAGACCATAACTGCCTAGCTAAACTTCAATTCCATGAAAAATGAAGTTCTCAACTAAAGGCAACACAAAGACATTTCAGACAAACAAAAACAGAAACTGTTGCCAGCACAACTTTACTAAAGTAAAAAATAAAAGGATTTTTTTTTTAAGCGAAGAAAAATAATTCCAGTCATAAGCACGGAAATGGGAAAGAGGCTTAAGGGGGACTGAATGGATCAATTTATGGGTAAGTCACAGTGACACTGGCTGTGTAACATGATGCAAGTAATGTTTTGTGGTGTTCAAACTGTATGTGGAATTTTTTGTTTTTAATGATAACACAAAAACCAGGAGACTTGATAAGGAAGATCTAAGGTTCTTGCATTTATCTGGAAAGTGGTAATAATCTAAATTATGTAATTCTAATTAAATAAGTCCAGATATATATTTTATATTACCCTTATATTTTACCCTTGAGTATAATCATTAAACATTAAAAAGTGTTGGCTCATGGCTGCTTTTGCTATTTTCAAGGCCAGCAGTGTAGCATCCAGTGTAGCCTGGGGCACCTGGGTGGCTCAGTGGTTGAGTGAACCCAGTCCCCATGAACCCAGGGTCCGGGGATTGAGTCCCACATCAGGCTCCCTGCAGGGAGCCTGCTTCTCCCTCTGCTATGTCTCTGTGTCTCTCTTTGTCTCTTTCATGAGTAAATAAATAAAATCTTAAAAAAATCAAATAAAAATCAAATTAAAAATATCTGAATTCTTATATTACTTGTGTTACTTAAAAACAGACAAATAAATACCAAAAATGAAATCCAGAATATCTTCTGCAAATGGAGAGCCTCCACGTGTCCAAGAATTCCAATGTTTTGGAATCAATCTTCAGAGTTAACCAATTATTGTGATTCCCAAGTCAATACCCAACCCAAGACTGCTTGGGCTCCAGTTTACAGAAGCACACAGGGCAGACAAGCACGCTCATCGCCTTCTCTCCAGATCTCTCTGCAGGTCAACAGACACTCCTCTCTCCGTCCTTCGTCAGCCTCACTTACAGACCTCACACGCATCTTGCCAGAACTGTTTCTGCTCTGACTCATTTAGTTTGCTGTGGCACCAGTTTTTAATTCTTTGGTATAGTTTATCTCCATTTAGAAACTATAATGTTATAAGTTTTCCAACATAGAGTTTCCCTTTACTTGATCCCAGAAATACATCTCTCAACTGTTTCCTTTGTCCAAGGTAATTAACGTTGCACGATATTTAAATTTCGTACATGTTGTTAAATGGTGAGAATGATGGGTGGGGAGGGGGAACAGAAGGGGAGCTTTATACGTTAGACTTACCCATACTTCTGCTCGATCTATCATGCCTTCTAACAGAAATGAGTAATGCATTTCATAACTCAGTGACCCTTATGAATATTTTTGTGAGCTCTCATTTACTTTCCCAAAGCAAAGTACTTTTAAGGTTGTATGCTTCTGAAATTAATTTTTATTTGGAGCATGGATTTGCCTAATGAAAAGCTCAAGCGTTTGGAAAGCTGTAATTCCAAATACCTAATACAGAATGGAGGTTTCAATGTTGCCTCAAATAAAAAATTGCAGGAAAAAAATCAGGTCCAGAAGATTTAAATTTCTCCTCTTGACTAAGCAAAAGTATTCTTAATCTCTCCAAAAACTTTCTGGAGGTAAACGGTGGAATCCTCATGTAGTCACCAATGAAGCCCTGACGACCCTTGTGGAGCTGAAGCCTGTAAACTGGAGGCACAGTGGACAGGCTTGGCCAGAGCAAGGTCTGACTCCTAAAGTGAAGGTCACACTAGGGGCATCAGATGGACAGATTCGGTCCTGGGGCTTCGTGTGTGGGACCCAAATAAGAGCACAGATTTGCCAGAAGAGATTACATTGAAGCTAACTTACATCACGTGTTCAAGCTCCCTTCTGTACAAATTCTCTCATTAATGATTTGCCTTTTTGGGCTGAGTATTATCTTTTTGATTGTCGTCTTGTCTCTTGAACAATATCTCACCTTTCATCTTGTTTTGCGTTACGCACCATGTACGTTAAGGAACTCAGACACTGCTCTGTGGAAAGGAGGGCTACGGAAGACACGCTTGGGCTGCTGTGTGACTCTGCGTGGGGCGAGCCAGGCCTTACTGGGATGCAGGCTTTAGTTTCGATCCCACCATCCCCTTCCCCACAACCTACAGGTCCCAAAGTATCTCCGTACCTGACAGAACTGACCCACTTGCCGCACATAACCAGCCACTTCGGAATCCGATTTAAAGATCTTCCAAACTTTTCTTTCCGCCTGGTTGTATTTCTGGGACCCCTTCCACTTCATGGCCCTCAGAGAGCGCTCTGTCAGGGAAGCTGCCACAATGATGTCTAGTTGGCCATTGTAGATCAGAACCTGAAATGAAATCGAGTTGTGGGCAAACGCGGGACTCAACAGGTAAAGCCAGCATACCTATCTAGGTATAGATAGTATGTGCACGAGAGGCAAGGTCATGTGAGGTTTTCTGATAGTGTGCTCAGAGGCCAGCCCAGTAGGAGGGTGGGGTCATTGTCTTCCAGTTGGCCACACACACCAACAACCTGAAATAAATGCCAGCCTTGGCTCAGCCATTGCAATTCTTTTTTTTTTTTTTTTTTTAAGATTTTATTTATGTATTCATGAGAGACGGGGAGAGAGAGAAAGAGAGAGAGAGAGAGAGAGAGGCAGAGACACAGGCAGAGGGAGAAGCAAGCTCCACACAGGGAGCCCGACGTGGGCCTCGATCCCAGGTCTCCAGGATCAGGCCCTGGGCTGAAGGCGGCGCTAAGCCGCTGAGCCACCTGGGCTGCCCCAGCCATTGCTATTCTTCCAAAAGTTCGAACCTTGTTCGAACAGGAATCTGCACAAAGGCTTCTCTCAGTTACAAAAGCATTTGTGCTGTGTTATCCAGTGATATCACTTAGATGTACAGCTGTGTACAAGAAGAGGACTGTGGTTACATTTCCGTGGAACCGAGGAACACTACACCATTGGATTTGCACGAAGACAGCATTTCATTAACTTGGCTTTCAGGCTGGTGAGCTGGGCATTCTCTCAGGAGCTGCTAATCCACGCTCTCTCCCTCTGACACTGATTTTACAGTGGCGACCATAATTTTTTGAGGCAGATGGATAGAAGCGGGTACCTCAGATTTGTGACTTGTTGGAGGCAACTATGTTTGCCATGCCACTTCTATGGCCTCCTTTTCTTAGACATGATAGCCACTTGTCAACAATGAGGAATGCCTTTTCTTCCTAGAATATTATATATATATATATACATATTTTTTTTGCTAAGTTGGTAGATCTTATAGCAGAAACAACTCTGAAACAATTCCTGTCTTTTCTCCAAAAACAATATTCAACTGGCTTGAAAAGAATTCAGATAATACCTAGTGTTGATGAAGTGTAAAATGGCACTACTCTTCAGGAAAACAGTGATCCATTTTCAACAAAAGGATTTGAAAATGCCGAGACTCTCTGTCCCAGTAACCCCAGTTTGTGGAAAAAATCTATGAAAATAAGCCAAAGAAATAAAAAATATATATACATATATATAAAGCCATATTTATAACCATATTCATACATACATATATATTCATATTCACACATATATATATATTCATTGAGTATTATAATGAAAAACTGGAACACAGTCTAAAAGTTCCATAATTAGTGACTGGGTTAAATAAACTAGGATACAGAAATTCTATGGAATAGTGCAAAAGCATTTAAAATATTTCATTGAACCATGCTGTAATGTGGAAAATACTTATCACATACTGTTAAGTATGAAAGCTGAAAGTCAAATAGACGTCACAACTATGAATATATAAAATAGGCGTACATATTTACAGATATGGAATGCAACTTTTAAAAAATGAATACAGTGGTTAATTGAGGTGGTACAAAATCTGAGTAATTTTCTCCTTTGTTTTCCACTCTTCTTAGGTTATTTTTATGCAACTAAACTGACACGATATTAATTCTCAGAAGATATTGTCTCTCAATCCCTGGCAAAGAATTTTTCCTCAACTCCAATGCTACCTTTGATCTACTTGGAAGTTCTGGTTTTGGTCAAGTGAAGACCTTTGGTTGAATCCTCAAATTGGATATAAAATGTTTTACTGCATATGTTTCCATCTCTGTCTTCCTGGTGTAGGCTTCTTAAAAGGCTTGCCCATAATTAAATAGCCCCGGACTTTTACACACTCCAAATCCTCGAGCAGCAGTGGGCCAGGATTCAGCCTAAGATGAAAGAGTCCTGGGCCTCTGCGGCCGGAGCACCGGGTCTTTTATGTTACCGGGTCACCATCACCACCTCCGCTCTCCTTAAGCAAAAACTCAAAGGAAAAGCTCTTCATAGATTTAAAGCCTCTTTAAAAAACTTAACTCAACTATAGCAATGAAAATTTGCATTGTTTATACAAAGAAATTGCCTCAAAGACCTTGGGTACGTATGGCCCATGCAAAACTCCTACAGCTGTTTTGCCAACAGTATGGAAACAATTACACATGATCTGTACCAGTGAACACGGCTTAAATACTCCACCATTCTAGGAAGGCCTGATTAACGAAGATAATCATCTACAAAGTGATTCCTCTGCTAGAATTCCATGAAAAGATGTTGATTAACTACCAAATACACAAGTGCATCAGGCTGTTTTCCACTCCGTGGCCACTAAATGAAGCTTGCATCTTTCTGTGTGTCTCTTGGAGCTATCTTCCTATCATCAGTATATTTTGAAATTAATTTGAATTTTTTTTTATCTTTAAGAGATGCAAATCCACAGGTTACAGCCAAAACAGGCTTATTTGTACAGCATTAGAATACACGTTTGTTGGACTGAATTGAAATGAAATCCATCCCTGAGCTGTGCCCCTTGTTATTCAAGACTCATCACAAACAAGAGCACTAACTCTCTGGAACAAGACAGTGGAGGGCCGAACTGCATAATTTTGTGCATGTGATGTGGAGAAGGCCTACTTTTGGGGGCGAATGGAAATCTTCTTAAAGCAAGGAAAACATTTTTAACTTCTAAAGGGCATATAAGTCAAATGCAAAAAAAAAAAAAAAAAAGGAAAAGAAAAGATCAGATTAATGATCAAGTGAAGTGATTTCAAAGCTGGCATTTAAGGCTGCCAGCATTAAATATAAGAATTCCAGAGCTTTTATTTTTATCTAAATGTCACATTTACTCTCATCAGCCCTGACAGGAATATCTCAGTAGCCTTTAGAGCTGGGTGAGTGGGAGAGAGATCTCAGGATCCAGTGACAGTGAGCCAAGAAGCCAGGTGGAGGGAGCTAGGAGTGGGTGGTCCTGATGCCTAAGGGCACATGCTACTCAGCTACCTCTGTCCTGGTAGTCAGAGGAGTTCCGGGACAAAGCCTAAGCCCTGATGAGCTGGCCAATTATGAAGGATCTGGATACATTTGCTCCATTTCTTCCTGGTAGGGTGACCAGCTGCCCTGGTCAGCTTTGGCCTGAGGAGTTTCCCAGGAGGCAGGGCTCTCAGGCTAACCCTGTGACAGTCTGGGGCAAACCTCTCCCTGAGGCTTGCTAGTATTTTAGGCAACAAGATCTAAAGACAGAGAGATGGAGACCGACATGAATGCAGCTTTTAGCTACCCTTCTCTTCTGAGCAGAGACTAAAACACACAAGGCACAAGGGACAGACTGGCCAGATGGAGTTGGTTTGCGGTGACAACACCAGGCCACTCCCCGAAACACCCAGTGTCCTCACTTTCTTTCCTGGACAGCTGTGAAGCCTTAATTAAAGAGTAAAGGAGAATTTTCTTTTCTTTTACTACTTAGAGATCTGATCAGTTAGCTTGGTGAAATGGAAGGTTTTGCAAAACATGGAAAAATAACTTCTTATTAAAAAGCAGTGAAGACCAAGATTCCACTGCTTGTACTCTATATTTACAACATTTTCTTTCTTTTTTTTTTTAAAGATTTTATTTATTTATTCATGAGAAACAGAGAGAGAGAGAGAGAGAGAGAGAGAGAGAGGCAGAGACATAGGCAGAGGGAGAAGCAGGCTCTATGCAGGGAGCCCGACGTGGGAGTCAATCCCAGGTCCCCAGGATCACGCCCTGGGTTGAAGGCAGCACTAAACCGCTGAGCCACCCGGGCTGCCCTAGTTACAACATTTTCAATAAAGGTGCTTCCAACTTGGGAAAAGAATACATCAAAACACTAACAGTTAAGATAACTAAAATATGGGTGATTTGTTTTGAGTTGACTATTTGCTAGGGTTGTTTGTGTGTGTTAGGGGGGTAAATATAATTAGGATGTTTTTATAATGAAACGATAATAAGATAGTAAGACAATAACACTAAGAGGTTGGGAATCTTGGCTGGCAAAAGGTGGTCTTTACTGAGGAATAAACTCAAATATTACCAGTGCTCAATTTTCATGACAAGATAAATAGCCTAACTAGTTTGTTTGTTGATGACCTTAAAAATCCATCCCAGAATTCAAGCATTTATAAGAAAGATTGGATTACAAGCATCTTTTGTTTGTTTGTTTGTTTGTTTGGTCCAAAGGCAGAGATGAGAAAAGCATTTTTTGCTATTTGCCTTCCGAAGTGCTTTCTTGTACATATGGCTTTATTCTCATACGCTTCATGAGGTCGACACGGCAGGAATTACAACGTCTGCCTCTACTTAACTGTTAAGGAAACTGTGACACAAGAGGTGCCAGGATATGTCCGAGATCCCAGACTTCCAAACTCCTACCTAGAACTCCTTAAGAAAAGAGAGAAATTCCTTCAAACCAACAAGCATTTACTGACTCCCCACAGCTAAATGTTTAGTGCTACTGGAAGCCTCTGGGAATGGAGAGCTGGTTGAGTGTGAGACACAGTTCACACCTCCAGTTCAGAAACAACCTTGGTCTGTTAGTCCAACTCTGATGACAGCTCTCAGTCATTTCTCACTTTGGCTCTAAGCACAAGGATGTGTACAAGGCCGTTATTCAGCTGGTAACAGATGCCTCACTTCTCTTGTAGGGAGCGCCACTGATTAAGCAGTTGAGGCAGAGCATCAGCTTCCTGAGAACAGGGCTCTCCTAGCACTTTCCTGCCTGCAGCCCTGCACAGGACCTGGCATCCCAGGAAAAGTATTGACACTTACTGGGTAGTCTATCGTACTCTCTAAAAGCTTTCTGTAAGGCTGTATGCTGATCATCTGTTGCTTTGGGCTGCCTACATCCACTCTCCCTTCCTTTGATAACAGGACTTGTGCACCTGCAATGGATCCAGCCCTAGTGGAGGCTGTCAATCACAGCATCCTGCCTCCTCTGTACAAGGAATGAGCGCGTGACCTAAGCTACGGCACTCAAATGCTCTTTTCATAAATTTGAATTGTGGGCACAGTGACATAGGTTCCCTGGTGAGTCTGCCCATTAATTTGCCTATCTGGATCCCCAGAATTTTCTGCGGTCCCAATCTTACCTCACTCCACTTTTTCAATTTTTCTGTGAATTCCATGACTTATCATGTCTTTTGATCAATTCTTTTTATGTAAGCACAGTTGTTTCTGTTGCTGGAAGCAGAAAATCCAAACTCATACAACAATGAACCTGTGTCACCCTTGCCCCAGTGTTCAGTAACTGGGAACCCCTGGACTTGTGGCTTAACCTCCCTGGGCTGCATTCCCTTTTTTGGGCATGAAGATGGGAAGACCTACCCACCTCATTGTAATGAGAGTAAATGAGATGCTGCGCACAGAGTTGCTAGCATACTGCCTGACACAAATTAGGAGTTCAGTGCGTGTTACGTTCTCCTCCTTTTCAAGTAGGTTGATAACGAGAATGACTTAGAAGACTCAAAAAGCCCTTCTTCTAAAATAAGCCTTCAGAATATGCGGATGGTACTTTAGTGTCAAATACTTGATTGCCAATCTCACTCTTCCAGAAAAGGCCTACAGTAGGAGGAAATCCAGCCAGTATAAACCAGAACTCCATCTATTCAAATGCCTGAAATAACATGCCTTTCACTCCTAATTTTACACACATTGGGCATGGTATCTCAGCAATCTTTTCTTGGTAGTCAGAGCCATAATTTTATAAATTACTCTTTTAAAGGAACTTTTAGTTTTGAAGCATGGGATTCAAATTGCAAGGAATTTCCCCATATCTGACTGCTAGAAAAGTATGGTAAGGATATAGCCTTTGCAGGGAGCCTGCTTCTCCCTCTCCCTCTGCCACTCCCCTTGCATGTGCTCTCTCTCTCTCTCTCTCTGTCAAATAATAATAATAAAAAAGAGTATAGTTTTTAAAAGGACATTTTTGAATAACAGCAGAATGTTCTTATTCTTCTTCTTTTTTTTAAAGATTTATTTATTTATTTATGATAGAGAGACAGAGACAGAGACACAGGAGGAGGGAGGAGCAGGCTCCATGCCGGGATCCCATGCAGGACTCGATCCTAGGACTCCAGGATTGCGCCCTGGGCCAAAGGCAGGCGCCAAACCACTGAGCCACCCAGGGATCCCCAATATTCTCATTCTTCTTATGCTGGAGGAACTATACATGATTTCACAACACCTTCCCCAAAAATCCCATTTTAGGGGCAAGGAGACAAAGGTAGAGGGAGATGAGGTAACTGGTAGTAGAGTCAAGCTCAGACCTGCTTGAGTCCAAAGTGCATGCATCTAACCCTTCCTCTGTCCTTCCTCACTGACTAAATCATTGCTCCCCAAAGGAACACATTGAACAAGTGGTTTGTTCCTTCTTTGTAATTCCACAGGCAGGAAGCAAACCTAAAGGTAAGCGTGGAATGAAGGATGCAGATTTATAGTTGACAGCACAGGCTCTGTGGTTTGAATCCTAACTGTCACTTCCTAGCAAGATTATCTTAAATTCCTCAATCTGTCTAGAGGTCCATTTCCTCATCTGTAAAATGGGTGGAAGGGAACTGTATATGACAGAGAGTCTCTGGGAAAATGACATAACATAATGCATGTAAAGCTCTCTGCATTCTGGGCATAAAGTAAATGTTCAATGAGTGCTAACAGCTATTATTATTATCAACACATCTGAAAAGCTCAACGCAGCTATTTAAATAGCTCTACAATATCCAAGTAAGAATTACAATCGTGATTTAGGGTGTAATAAGAGTTATAATTCTAATGCAACTGCACTAGGTCATCAATTTGACAAAACAAACAGTGGGCTCATAAAAGTAGTATGAGGCATGCAGACAGAAGGCTTGAGCTCCAGCCCCAGCTCAGCCTCCCAAGGCCTGGATTTACTAAGTGACCTTCGGTATGTCATCGACTCACTCTGAGCCTTAATTCTCTCCTCTGTGAAGTGGAATATTTATATTCTGGGACTGTTGGAAGGGCCAGATGTGATGTGAGATGCAAAAGTATCCTGTAACCTGAAGAGCAAGGTTTTAACAACGTTGTTGTTACTTTTGATCAAGAATAACCTGGAAAGTGAGTTCCTATAGTGGGATGAAGAGATTTTAAGTTGGCTGCTGTAGGTCTGCGTTGTGCTTACAGATATATACTCATGTAGTCTACATGGTATTGTTGCTGCTCTTGGAATTAGAGGCCAGCACTTAACTACTGGGAGATCTGACCAAGCTGTGGCTGTATTTCCACTCACCCACAGTGAGCTAACCCTGTGCAGTGGCTGAGACCAGCCCCACCCCTTCCTCAGTGTCTCCTCTGACAGAGGTGCAAGGGCACCTGTCATCTATTTACTGCTTATGCTATTGTTTTTCTTAGAAGAGGAAAATATTTCCCTGTATCTATGTCTTTGTCATCGGTAAAAAAGAAAGATCAATAGGTCTCAATCCAACTCTGTTCATTTATTTCCTTTCCTTCCTGGATCCACAGGCAGCTGAATTTTACTTCCACTGAAAATGGAAAGGAAGTGGCCTTTTGTTCGAGTTGGAGGAAAGAGTGCATGCTCACTTATATGTGGAGTGTGTTTTGTTTGTTTGCTTGTTTAATCTGCTGCTAGGAAATCTCTACTTATTCAATAGTAAATATTCATGGAGAGCCTGAGGACTAGACACCCAGGGTACAGATATGAAAAGATGTGACCCCCTAGCCTCCTAATGCTCCAGATTTTTTTTTTAACTTTCCAAAGCAGAGAATAATTAGATGAGGAGAGGCACGTTTACTCTTTCATCTCATAATTTTCCTAAAAGAGGGGTCAACCAGTCAGTTCCACTTAATTCTTTAAAAAATCTAGTAATTTTAACATTTTAAACCATAAACTTTGCAGCTTCTGGATGTATATAAATCAGGTTTTTTTTTTTTCCATGGATTTAACTCTCTCAGCAAGAAAACCTCTCCCTAGTAAAGACCAGATGAACAGAATCAGATGACAATTAACCTTATTTTACACAGCGCACACCCCTGAAGGGTAAATATTTTCCAGGAAGATAAAAAGCAACCAACCATTAGCCAAAGATAGCCGCAGACCAGTTGACCTGCAGACTCCCCTGAAAACACCCCCAGTCCTCTAAAGTCAGATTCTGACTTCAAGTAAGTTAGGGAGTCGCCCATGATACTCAAAGGGGGAAAAAAAAGACATCAGTGCTTTCCATGGTGGCTGTACAACAAAATACTTGAAAGAAGGGATTTGGGGCAGAAAGGCATATGAATGTGATTTTGATATATTTTCATTGTCACCAGTAGAAAAGTGTAAGATTGAGAATAAAATGCATGAGGGCCACTTACTGATCTAAGCCTTAGCATTTTTTTTTTAAACCCAAACTGAAACACACGTGTTACTGACAGAGAACACAAAGCTTTTCTCTCTGCTTTCCCTACTACTCCTCTACTTATTAGGAAAATTACTGAAATCCCGCCAAAGGGGGCTCTGGTCTCTCAGTACGACAGGAAAGCCAACTGCGCCTTTGTGAGAAGGCTGGATTTCTGTTGCATTTTTAGACGAAAGATTTATGCTTATATTTTGGCCCATTTACAATCCATCATAATACTTTGCAGACAAAGTTATGCTCTTTTCCCAATGATCTAGTGACCTTAATCTCTAACATTTTGTGGTTTCCTGTCTGGGGAAATGGTCGAACGGCAGCCTATGCTATTCCAGGCTGCACAGCGGTCCCCACTTGGCCACTATCTGTCTTAGTTTTGAATGTTCTCCTGTGCACTCATCAAAAATAAAGGTTTTTTTTTTTCTTTTTTTTTTTTTAAAGAAGCTTTCCCTACAGATGCTAAATCAATGAAACTCCTACAAAGCAGCCCTCCACACTTCCTCTTCTGGCTGCCTTACTTATCATTCTTCTATTACAAACCCCAGTGTAGCTGGGAGTTCTTTCTGCTGGAGGCAATTAGCATGACCCACCAGTGCCTTTCTCCTGAACAGAAGAGAATTAACTTCACCAATATCCACTTCAACGTAGGGTAATTCCCCAGGGTTTCCCAAAAGCTCAACTGCAAAAGAAAATCTGAATTTCAGCTGTGGAGTAGAATGTTCAAGAAATGTTTGCGACTGGAGACAGTTGTCAAGCTTGCGCGGACAGTGCCTCAGCCCTTGAGGCCCGTTGCTTGCACTTTTGGCTCTACTTCTTCCTGGTGGTTCTGTGGGGATATAGGGCTGCAGTGCAGGAAGCCGGATCCCCCAGGGCCTGCCTAGAGAAGACTGGTGGAAAAATTATGCCACCATTGAATGAAACGGTAGTCACTTCTGCAACCAAGCTGTTCTTCAAAAGGGACATATTCTGCTTCCAAGTTTAAGGAAAAATGAAGACAAAGAAAGAGAGTGAATGAACTCAGAATAAACACCCCCATGTGCCTGCCATTCCCCTACCAGCTGGTTATGCCAAGACGAGTAAAGAAAAACGAAAGTGGAGAAACAAGTTTGAGTGAGCGTCCAGCGATTATACAAATAATGTCTTTTGGCCAAAGAAAATTATTCCTGCCTTCTTACAACTTAACTCTAAATAATTCAGTTGCTTTGAGAGGGGAACAGGAAGCAACGCCAACTTGAAAAGGATCCAGCAAGCCATCACTGCAACCTAGAGCTATTTGAAAGAAAATTTAACTACCTAAAATTTAACTACATGCTTAAAATTACTTCTAATAATGACCCAGAATAATATATTTCCTCTAGTTTGAATAGAAAAGTCATGGGGGCCCACTTGAGGGGATTCTTTGCTTGGCTTCTTGTTTCAGAGTCTGTTCTCAGAGCCCTTTACTGATTCCCTAACCTCTTAAGAGTCGCCTTTGACCCTCATCACAATGAGTAGATTTAATGAACTGAAACTGCCCCAGTAGCGGACCTGTCCATCCCCCTAGACAAGTCTCTCTAGAGAGGAATCGTCTTCCCAGGTTGTCAGAATGCCAGCTTCAGGATCTCACCAAGGGTCATCTCCAAAAACTGTCTCATGCCTGCCGTTGTTATTACTCTACTGAAGCCTGGGCAAATAAGCCAATTCTTTCCTTTTCCACATTACTAAATGGTCTTCACTAATAAGTATACATTTGCACTCAGCCCAAGCAACAAGAAACTGCTCCATGGAACAAATGAAAAATACTGTGATTGATAATAATAAAGTCTACAGGTATTGGCCCACACTAATCAAGCCAGCAGCCACATGTGGCTAGTGAGTACTTGGAATGTGACTAGTCCAAATTGAGAAGGGCTGGGATGCCTGGGTGGCTCAGTGGTGGAGTGCCTGCCTTTGGCTTAGGGTGTGATCCTGGAGTCCCAGGATCGAGTCCCACACTGGGCTCCCTGCATGGAGCCTGCTTCTCCCTCTGCCCGTGTCTCTGCCTCTCTCTCTCTCTCATGAATAAGGAAAATCTTTAAGAAAAAAAAATGAGAAGTGCTGTAAGTCTGAGATATACACTGGATTTTGATGACTTCATACAAAGAAAATAATGTAAACTATCTGAATAATTTCTTAATATTGATGCTATGTAGATATAATATTTGGAGTATATTGGGTTAAAGAAAATGTTATTAAAATTAATTTCACCTGTTTCTTTATGTACTTTGAATGTTCCTTCTGGAAAATTTAAAATTACATATGTGGCTTGCATTATATTTCTATTGGACAGCGGCCATGTATACCTTGGGTTTGGTATATCCTGCAAAGAAAATCTGTCCCTTTGTCAACAGTTTCCAAATGACAGATAGAACTTCCAAGGACAGCCATTCTCAGGGGAACAATCTGTAGTCCATCAAGCTGGACTAAGGAAACTGGAAAATAGTCCATGTGCAGGACCAGAGGTATTCCTACAGCCTCAATTATTATGGGAATAGATAGGAGCTGTAGAAAAACCTTGCTGTCCAGTTCCCTTTCAGCTCCCTGCTCCTCGATATCACTGTCACTCAAGTTCAAAAATAAATAACACTGCTATAAAATTGAGTGGGTCCATCAAGGATATTGAGAAGAAAAAAAGAAAGGGAAGTGGAGCCCTTGCCACTATGCACTAATATTTTTGTCTGCTCTCCCTTCTGCTGGGGAAGGACAGAGAGATGACCTCCCTGCTGAAGCTTTCCCAAGGACCAACCTAGAGCAGGGTGGTCTGTCACAGGAGAAAGGTGAACAACCTCAACAGGCATCAATTTAGCAGTTCTCAGAAGGGGCACCTGGTGGCTCAGTCAGTTAAGTGTCTGCCTTCGGCTCAGGTCATGATCTCAGGGTCCTGCGATTGAGTCCCATGTCCAGCTCCTTGCTCAGCAGGGAGCCTGCTTCTCCCTCTGCCTGCTGCTCTGCCTGCTTGTGTTCTCTCTCTCTCTCTCTATCAAATAAATAAAATCTTAAAAAAAAAAGTGCTCAGAAGGTCCCAAAGGAACATATGAACACTGGGAAGGGAGGTACTCCACTACTACGTGAGTAGAGCATTCAGCAAGGTGCAGTCCACTTTGGATTCCAGCTGGCCTCTGATACATGTCAACTGACAGCATTCTCGTCTCCCATAACAAATTTCCCTTCCAGCCTCAGAAGGTTCTAGTTCTCTGCAAATGAAGATTACCTTGCCTTTATATTAGAAGAAATCTAAGAGTAAATAGGGACTCATTCAAGGAGCCAGAAAAGCCACTTCTGGAAGTCTAATTCCTGCCTGCCTACATTAGTCCCCAGATGAGTGGCAAAATTAGTGAAAAGTTTCTGACCAGGCTGATCTCCCCAGGAGAGAAGACAAGTTGCACAGCTCACTTTTCCCTACCAAATTAAAAACAAAACAAAACAAAAAAACAAATCTAATTGACTCTGGGTTGTTTCCATTTTCACCTACACAGAAAAACCTGGTATTAGATGCAAGATTCTCTGCCCCATACGCTCAATAGTGATATTCCATCAAAGCCACCCCAGGAGGTTGCAATTCATTTGGGGGGTGTTTTGGTGGTTTTTTCTCCCAAAACATAGCTCCCCCTTGTTCCTTGTTTGGTAAGTAAAGCGCCTTTTCCCTATTTTTTTTCCAGAGAATAAGCTCAAAAGGACTGTGCAAATCAGGGTAACAAATAGGAGGACTGTGAGGATGATGAAGGAACAAACATGAATGAATATTCAGCATGAACGGAGCCTGGGGAGACACAGGAAAGTCAAGGCACAGGAGGTCGGGGGCTCCCGCCCTGCTCTTCTTATAAAGCTTGGTTGAAGTTTCTAGCTTTCTTTCAGTTACAGGTCACTCAGCACAGGAACCTTGTGCTGTGGTGTAGACTGTTACCCAGTGACAAGACTTGTGGGTTGCTCATAATGATCAAGTTGACAGCACCCCTGCGGCAGGGGTGTGACTGGGCAACTTCTACAGTGCAGGGCAGGCAAATCCAGTGATGACATGGCTCTGGAAGAGCCTCAGAGGTCATGACTCTGGTTTCCTCAGGCAGCAGAAAGCGTGTGAATATTGCCTCCCCTTGTGGACCAATAGACCAGGTCAACTGCCACTGAATTAAGTCATGCTCAGATGGAAGAAGAGAAAACTCTAGTGGAAAAAAACACTAAGCCTGGAGTCAGATCCTGTGTCAAATGGACTCAAATGATGATGGGGAAGGTTAGAAAAACCAAAACAGGGGCTTTGCATTCCAGCTCCCTCACAACTAAATATGTGACTCTCTAACAGACCAAATAAGCTCCTGGTGCCAATCCATCTATTAAACATTAGCAGAGCTTATTTTTGTTTTTAATTTCCTTTTCTTAAAAAAAAATTAAAAATGAAGGCTTTACTATTTTCTTCCCACTCCCCAGAGGATGGTGGTGGGCACACACTGGTTTCCCATGGTCCAGTGTTTTATAACATTAGTGTCAGTGTTTGGCACCCTCTCCTGTTATATGATGGCACGAGACTAGAGATGGAGAAGCTACTGCAGCATGGTGACGGTTATTGCAGAAAAGACACTCCTTACTCTCTGGAAAGGACTACCCCCAGTCTCACCCCCCCACTCTTTCCCTGTTTATCTTTTCGAAGTAAAGTCAGTTGATATAATTGCCTGTATTCATAAAGTTAGTTTTCATACAACTGGATTCAAATATGCATCTCTTAGCTTATTGGTTTTGAGACTCATGGAGCCTACCTAGCAAATGTTATCACCATTTATTATCATTCTCCTCATACCGCCCTCAACCTGCCATATTTGGGTGACTCCAGATTAAATTCTACTTTTCCCGCTGCCATAAATCACAAATGTACTTTCTAATGTTTTGAGTATCATGCAACAACAAAATAAAGCCCTTGCAAAATGATGATGGTGCTCACCAGGCAAAGCAACTGAAAACAAACCAATTCACACAGAATATATTTTCAAGCAGCTTAAACAAGTAAGAGAAAATAAAAATACATGTTGGTTCTCATTTGAACATTTCATCCCAGCATAAGTTTAAAGGACAAACAAGAAAAGGTGTCAAAAGCATGGCAAGTTTGGATAAAATCAGTCTGTTTCATAATTTATGGGTATTCTCTTTACCCCTTCTTCTTCAAAATGCTTAAAAATTAAAGAAACCCAGTAAAAGTTGGCTCATAAAAAAATAATGTTCCTCTTGCACTTGAATTAAAACTGAAACAGGTAAAATGAATTCATAAAGAGCTCTGCAGTAAAAATTGGTTTTCAAATACATACTATTTTTATTTGCCTGGAAACTGGCAGTTGCTTGTCTACAGGCTATGATTACATAAAACAAATGTCCCAGGATTAGCTTCCCTCTCTTTAGCTAGGCTTCACTGGGAGCAACTTCCTCCTCCCAGTTTTTCATAGAATGGCACTGGCATCCCTTCATTGTCTTCAAAGGGTTTAGAAGAAAAGTGATCATGTCAGCTTAAAGTCAACAGAGCCAGACTTTTCCCATCAGGCTTTGATGGAAGCTTAGAGTCCACCTAAAAAGTTGAAGAATCAGACCTATTTAAGGGTTCAACTTTTCCTGTATGCTAGACATTTGTCAAATCTACTTTCCTGGCCACTGCTGCCATTTTACCACCAGAAGATGTCATTAAGGAAAATGCCACAAGCAATTAGAATGACTACTAAAATGAGTGAGATTTACTAGAAATATTTACCTTTCAAATTTCTAAGTCATATTCATTAATCAGGATCTGCCTATTTCTAAACGAAGATCTTTTGATAGCCTAGGATAACTAAATAGAACTCTAACGACCTGAGTGTTAAGATTTTGCTCTGGTGGTAAAGCTGAGAAACATTAAGATCTTGAATTCTGAAGATGCAATTAGTTGAAATTTAATGAGCTGCAGAATGATAAACGACAGGGAAAGGTAACTTTATATTTACAATTTCCTGACAAAATGAACTTTTAAACACAGAAAACTAAGCCCTACCTCAGGGCAATTCAACCTTTTAAAAGCACACGCATATGGAGGTAGGAATTGGCATTTGGAGATGGTACCTCCTGAAACTGCAGTGGCCTTCCGAACAACTTAGAGACAGGAGCAACTTCAAATCCAAGGACAAGCCTTTGCTTTTGATCCAAATGGCCTTTAGGTTTAGAGCTGTAACTCCTGTTGGTTGAAATAATGGTTTCACACAGGAAATACACCACACACACATACACACGCACACACTCACATTCTCTCTCTCTCATGTACACTTAGACTTTGAAAATATAGCTCATATATTTTTGGGAAGGCAAGAACTAAATATAACCAAACAGAGAGAGGGAGGTTAAAAACATACTTAGATTTTTTTTTCCTACAAGAATCATTACCAGAACAGAGTAACTTCCAGAAAGGACTAAGGACCAGAGCATGGAGTTCTATATAGAGAAGGGTATTCAAAGCCAATAGCTCTTATGGAGTATGGGCTGCATTTCCCAGATTTGAGAGATACGTTTTCCACCCCTGGCCACAATTTATTATTTTAAAAAACAAGAAACATCTTATAATCAACCTATGAGGGTGTGTTTGCTTTTTTTTTTTTTAATGCTGCTTAAGGAGATAGGAACATAATAGATGTAATCAATGGTAATCAGACTGGAGAATTATCTGCAGTTATTAAAATCAAAGATGAGTTTATTGTAAAGACAGCTTATGGTATAATGAACAAACCACCTGTCTTTATTCTGTCATTCTGTCTTTTGTTCCCTCCTTCCCTTCCAAATTTATTCACACTACTATGTGCTAGTTGATATACTAGGCAACTAAATAAGAACCTTTGGTGGAATGGGCCATGATTAAGTTTTTATTTTTGAGTTTCCCCAGGTGCTTCTAAAGCAAAAGCAGCAATGCAAACCACAGCCAAAGTGGAAGTGCAGTTTCAGAAGGGTAGAAGAAGGGCAAATTAAAGGAGTAAGATGTATTAGGTAACATCGACTCTCTGTCAAGCATTTCGACATTATTTCCTTTTTCCCATGACAATTATTTCATCATGAAAGTTTACTAAATGTCTACTACATGTCAGACACTGTGCTGGGTGCCTCGTGTAGAGTGGCGAACAAGAAGGCAACGTGGCTGCCCATATTATGCTTATTGTCAATGAGATAAATAGGATTTTACAGATTAGGGAGTGAAAGGAAAATTTTAAACTCTAGGCAGCTTGACACCTGACACTGAACACACCTTACCATCAATATCAGGGAGCTGGAATAGAATATGATTTGCAAGGTAAATTTATTGCCTGCTTATGAGCATATAGGGCGAGGTAGAAAAAGATTATTCTAATCACCTACTATTTTGGATTATGTAATCCATGTCTTCCTGTGAGGAAAACGGCTGGAATTCTCCATGAGAGTAGATCCGTGTCTTTGTCTCCACCTAATGCCTTGCAAGTCTCTGTCATATGCTGAGGGAGTTTAAAAGTACGGCCATACTAAGCAGTCCACAAGCTCAAAACATGTCAGTTAAATCTCTGCAAAGTACTAATCACAGTCTGCCTCCTTCAAAATTTTATCACGTACCCTATATATATGTCAAAGAATATATGTACTCTATCTGTAGATTAGGAAGCATAATATAAGCAGACATTCATTCACAAATGCACCAGCTACCCTAAGAACAGTGTGTTACCAATATCAGAGAATCTACCCAGAGTACTTCTCCCCTGTCCCAACCATCTGTCTACCCCACAGAGAGAACCACTATGCTGAGGTTTAGGTTTAGAATCATCTTACTTTTGAAAAATGGTTTTACTACCTATGAATGTATCTCAAAATGATATATTATTGATCTTTGCTTGTTTTCATGTTTTATTCTGTATGTATTCTTCTGCAGCATGCTTTTTTTTAACCCAACATTATATTTCTAAGAGTCCTTATATTATTGCATCCATCTATGGCTTATTAATTTCCACTAATGACAAATAATAGCTAAAACTCAAAAGAAAGCATAGGAATAAATATTTATTACTTTGAGTTAGGCAATAGTTTCTTAGATATAATACCAAAAGCATAAGTAACAAAAGAAAACACAGATACATTGGACTTTGTCAGAATTTAAAATTTTGGGGCTTCGATGGACACCATCAAGAAAATGAAAAGAAAGCCCACAGAATGGGAGAAAATATTTCTGAAATCCTATATCTGATAAAGGACTAATATTCAGAATACATAGAGAACTCTCAGAACTCAATGGTAAAAAGGCAAATAATGCAATTAATAAATGGGTAAAGGACCTGGATAAACATTTCCCCAAAGAATTTACAAAAATGAACAATGAAAAGCACATGGAAATTTGCTCAACTCATTAGAGAAATTCCAGTCAAAACCACAAAGGGATAGTTCATATTCATTAGGATGGCTAGAATCGAAGTGTCAGACAATAGCAAGTGTTGACAAAGATGGGGAGAAATTAAAACTCTCATCCATTGCTAGAATTGTAAAATGCTGCAGCCACTTTGGAAAGTTTGGCAGTTCTTCAAAATGTCAAATATGAAGTTACCGTATATCCTGAAATTCCACTCCTAGGGATATAATGAAGAGAACTGAAAACATGTCCATACAAAAGCTTGCACATGAATGATCACAGCAGCATTATTAGTAATAGTCAAAAAATGGGAAGAACTGGTGAATGGATGAATAAAATGGGAGCATAGCCATGCAATGGAATACTATTTGGCAATAAAAAGGAATGAAGTACTGATCCATTCTACATGCACGAACCTGATAACATTATGCTAAGTGAAAGAAGCCAGTTACAAAAGGCCACGTATTGCTTCCACTTATGTACAATGTCCAAAGTAGGCAAATCCACAGAAGCAGGAGAGTAGTAGTTGTCAGGGGCTGGAGACAGGGAAAATGTGGGAGTTATTACCAAAGGATAAGGGATTTTTGGGGATGTGGCAAAAACATTCTTAAATTAAATAGTGGTAATGGCTGCAAACATTGTGAATATCCTAAAAAGCCACAGACTTGAATATTTTAATTTTTTTTTTTATTTTATGATAGTCACACAGAGAGAGAGAGAGAGGGGCAGAGACACAGGCAGAGAGAGAAGCAGGCTCCATGCATCAGGAGCCCGATGTGGGATTCGATCCCAGGTCTCCGGGATCGCGCCCTGGGCCAAAGGCAGGCGCCAAACCGCTGTGCCACCCAGGGATCCCAGACTTGAATATTTTAAATTGGTAAATTCTGCAGTATGTGAACTGTATCCTCAATAAAGCTGTTAAATAGTATGAGAGTTCCTGTGTACCCTTTAGGTAGCCTTCAAATTATTAACATTTAACATAACCACCATGAAATCATTAAATCAGAAAATTAACACTGATATTAAAAATTTTCCATCACCTAATAACTTTTTTCTGGTCCTAGGTCACATAGTATATACATTTAGGTTTCAAGTCTCCTTTGTCCCCCAAGTTGTTTTTTTGTTTTGTTTTTCTTTTCTTTTTTCTTCCTCCTCTTTCTTTCTCTCTCTTTCTCCTTCTTTCCTTTCTTCCTTCTTCTCCACCTTTTCTTTCCTCTTCTTTGGTCTTTTCATGACATTTTGACAAGTACTAGCAATTATTTTGTGAAATGTTCCCTAATTTGAGTTTGTCTGATGTTTCCTCATTATCAAAGTCCTGTTAGATATTTTTTGGAAGAATATCACATTAATGTTATTGTGTCTTCTCAGCATAATACATCAGAGACATATAACGTTGATTTGTCCCATTAATGGGACAAATATAATATTAACTTAGATCATTTGATTTCTATATGCCAGGTTTCCCTACTATAAATTACTAATTTTTCTTTCATCATAAATATTTTGAAGGTGAATACTTTGAGACTATTTTGATGCTATTTCTCATCATAGTTTCATTCACTATATTTAGCCTCCATCGGTGATTCTTGTCTGAAACAACTATTACCATACTATTTGTCAAATAATGATTCCATTACTCCTTATACATTTAGTAACTGGAGTTTCCCCCATTCATTTTTAAATTTGTTTATATCACAAAACCCTGATCTTAGAGCAACATGTATGTTATGAAACAGAATTATGCTTATTGTAAGCTTTTGGTAATTTTTATCAAGTCAAGAAAGTCTCATATTGTGCTAGGCTGAATAATACTCAATCCCCAAAAATACCCATTCAGTCCTAATCCCTGGAACCTGTGAATGTTACTTTGTATAGAAAATTTAAAATGAATGAATGAACAAAGATAGATACAAAGGAAGGAGGAAGACAGATGCAGATGTGATTAAGTCAAGCATCTGAGATGTGGAGATTATCCTGGATTATCCAGTATGTCCCTAAATGTAGTCTCATGTATCCTTATAAGAGGGAGGCAGAGGATATCTGACAATAAAGCAAAAGAAGTCAATGTGACCACAGAGGCAGAGATTAGAATGATGTGGCCACAAGCTAAGGAATGTCATCAGCCACCAAAAGCGAAAAGTGGCAAGAAATGAATTATTTCATAGAGCCTCCAGAGGGAGTAGAGCCCTACTAAAACCTTGATCTGAGCCCTGTGAAAGGGACTTTAGATTTCCATCCTCCAGAACTGTAAGAAAATAAATTTCTGTAGTTTATGCCATCAAGTCTGTGGTAACGGTATTACAACAGCCATAAGAAAATACTAGGGATACTATTCCTAGTTTGCTAAAAAATGTTATTGTAAATGTTTTTTAATTTTATTAAATTCACCTTTTTGGATCTATTTAGACAAAAACAATTTTTTCTCTTTTAACATTACTATATATGTAGCTTTCATCTTTTTTTGAACATAACTTTTTTGATACACAATTTATATGGATTTACATTTTTATTTGTATTTTTTGGATATTTTTATATATAGTTATTATTGATTTTTAAATTCATGGTATGTGGTCAGAGAATATGGGCTATATAATGCAAATTCTTTAAAATAATTAAGACTTGCTAATTGCTATGTTTACAGATTTATATACATTCATTAAATCAAGCTGGATAATTATATTGTTCAAATCTTCTTTGTCTCACTATGTTCCATTTTGGTTACTTTCTTCTAAACCACAAATTTTATTGGCAGCAATATCTACTCTATTCTTTATTCCAAGCACTGGGTTTTAGATAGATAGATAGATAGATAGATAGATAGATAGATAGATAGATAGATATTTTAAGATTTTATTTATTTATTTGAGAGAGTGAGTGAGCACAAGCAGGGGGAGGGGCAGAAGGTGAGGGAGAAGTAGATTCCTGCGGAGGGAGCCCAATGTGGGGCTTGATCCCACAACCCCAGGACTGTGGCCCGAGAAAAAGGCAGATGCCCAACTGACTGAGCCACCTAAGCACCCTCCAAGTGCTGGATTTTAAATATAACAACTGTATTTTTCATTTTTAACAATTATTATTAGTTCTCCTTCAAATTGGCCTAGCCATATTTTATGGTTCTTTGTTAATTGCTTATTTTTAAGCTCATTATCTATGCATTTAAATATTTCACACATAGTTATTTATATTCTATACCTCATATTTCCTTTATCTGCAGCCCCTTGGATATCTATATCTTTTGTAGTTCTTTCTGCTTATCCTCAGCAATGGTAGCCAGTTTGCATAGTGGGTGATTTTTGATTATGAGCTTACATTTGCATTGAACTTAGCTAATAAAAATCTGAAAACCCAAAATAGCTCTAGGTGTTGTGTATTTGCTTCTGTTTTATTATTAGATAATAAAAATCTGAAAATCCAAAACACCTCTAGGTGTTGTGAACTTGCTTTAGTTGGTTGCCAACCTGGGACCAATTAGCCCCTCCATGTATCCCAGGCTTGGTGCCAGGCTCTCAGGTTAGCAGCTTCACCTTACTTGGGCCTATGGTTCAGTCACTAACTACAATGCTGAGGACACTGACCTTCAGGGCCACTCTGTGTTACTTCTCCTGCTCTACAGAATTCAATTTCCTATCTTTTGTCTTTCTTTCTTTCTTTCTGGTTTCTTTTTGTCACTTTGAGATCTTTTGTTAAAAGCATGGCAACTGGATTTGTTGCATCTAATGTGAATTTAGTTGTGTTTCAATGAAGAGGTCTTTCAGTGTCTACTTTATCATTGTGCTGGAAGTAGAAATGGAGTCTTTTATCAATATACTGGTATCTATACCTCTTTCAATAAGCAGATGATCAAGTCTTTTTTGTTTTTTAATTCAAGAGGCACACAGCAAAGTTGAGCAAAAAGCAATACAGTTCTATTATATCTCCTGTCCCCATAGATGCACAAGCTCTCCCACTATCACCTTCCCCCGACACAGTGGTACATTTGTTACAATATAGGAGCCTACACTAATATACCTCTATCACTCAAAGTCTCTAGTTTACATGAGAGTTGACTCGTGCTAGTGTACATTCCATAGATTTTGACAAATGTACAATGACATGTATCCACCACTGTAATATACAGAACAGTTTCACTGCTCTAAAGATCTTCTCTGCCCTGCCTATTCACCTCACCCTCCTCCCTAACCCCTGGCACCAAGTGAATCTTTTACTGTCTCCATAGTTTTGCTTTTTCCAGAATCTCATATAGTGGGAAACATACAGTGTGTTGCTCTTTCATATTGACTTCTTTTAAGTTTCCCATATCTTTTCACAGCTGGGTAACTCATTTTTAAATTTATTTTTATTTTTTCTAAAACTCAGTAAAAAGTAATTTTTAATTTAAAATTAAATTTGTTTCACGGGACACCTGGGTGGCTCAGTGGTTGAGCATCTGCCTTTGGCCCAGGGCATGATTCTAGAGTCCCAGGACTGAGTCCCTGCATAGAACCTGCTTCTCTCTCTGCCTATGTCCTTGCCTCTCACTCTCTATGTCTCTCATGAATAAATAAACAAAATCTTTAAAAAAATTTTTTTCACATATAACATATAGTTTAATTTTATTTTTAAAATTTTATTTAAATTCAATTAACATATAATGTATTATTGGTTTCAGAGGTAGAGGTCAGTGATTCATAAGTCCTAAATAATACCCAGTACTCATTACAGAATGTGCCCTCCTTAATGTTCATCACCCCGTTACTCTGTCCCCCCCACACCTCCCCTCCAGAAGCCCTCAGTTTGTTTCCTAGGATTGAGAGTCTCTATGGTTTATCTCCCTCTCTGAGTTCATCTTGTCTTATTTTTTCCCCTCTTCCCCTATGATCCACTGTTTTGTTTCTTAAATTCCACATATGAGTGAGATCATATGATAATTGTCTTTCTCTGACTGACTTATTTCACTTAGCATAATATCCTCTAGTTCCATGCACATTGTTGCAAATGGCAAGATTTCATTTTTTGATGGCTCAGTAGTATTCCATTGTATACATATATCATATCTTCTTTATCATTCATCTGTCGATGGACATCTGGGCTTTTTCCAGTTTGGCTATTGTTGACATTGCTGCTATAAACATTGGAGTGCAGGTGCCCCTTCAGATCACTATATCTGTATCTTTGGGTAAATACTCAGGGTGCAATTGCTGGGTCATAGTGTAGCTCTATTCTTAGTTTCTTCAGTAATCTCCATACTGTTTTCCAAAATGGCTGTATCAGCTTGCATTCCCATCAACAGTGTAAGAGGGTTCCCCTTTCTCTGCATCCTTGCTAATACCTGTTGTTGCCTGACTTGTTCATTTTAGCCTTTCTGACTGGTGTGAAGTGGTAGCTCATTGTGGTTTTGGTTTGTATTTCCCTGATGCTGAGTGATGTTGAACATCTTTTCGTGCATCTGTTGGCCATTTGTATGTCTTCTTTGAAGAAATGTCTGTTCATGTCTTCTGCCCATTTCTTGATTGGATTGTTTGTTCTCTGGGTGTTGAGTTTGATAAGTTCTTTATAGATTTTGGGTATTCTCCCTCTATCTGATATGTCATTTGCAAATATATTCTCCCATTCTGTCAGATGTCTTTGGGTTTTGTTGACTATTTCCTTTGCTGTGCAAAAGCTTTTTATACAATGAAATCCCAATAGGCCAGTTTTGCTTTTGTTTCCCTTGCCTTTGGAGACATGTCTAGCAAGAAGTTGCTGCCTGTGTTCTCTAGGATTTTGATGGATTTCTGTCTCATATTTAGGTCTTTCATTCATTTTGAGTCTATTTTTGTGTATGGTGTGAGAAAATGGTCTAGTTTCATTCTTCTGCATGTGGCTGTCCAATGTTCCCAAGACCATTTATTGAAGAAACTGTCTTTTTTCCACTGGATATTCTTTCCTGCTTTATTGAGGATTAGTTGACCGTAGAGTTGAGAGTCCATTTCTGGGTTCTCTATTTTATTTTATTGATCTGTGTATCCGTTTTTGTGCAAGTACCATACTGTCTTGATGATCAACCAAAACCATAAGATACCTAGAAATAAACGTAACCAAAGAGGCAAAAGATCTGTACTCAGCCCAATTCCAGATTTCAAGCCCTATAAGAGAGCTCATTCTTTCTAGCACTGAATATATTGTCCATTGTCTATACCACAGTTTATTCACTCATCTACTAAAGAACATCTTGTTGCTTCCAAGTTTTGGCAATTATGAATAAAGCTGCTATAAACACCTGTGTGAAGAATTTTGTGTAGACATGAATTTTCAATTCATTTGGGTAAATACCAAGGAGTATGATTACTAGGTTATATGGTAAAATTTGTTTAGTTTTATATGTAAAAAAACAAACAAGCAAACAACAAACTTCCAAACTGTCTTCCAAAGTAGCTATACTATTTTGTATTCCTAACAGCAATGAATGAGAGTTCTTGTTCCTCTATATCCTTCCTAGCACTTGTTGTCAGTGTTTTGGATTTTGGCCATTCTAATAGGTGAGTAGTGGCATCTCATTGTTTAAATTTGCAATTCTCTGATGACAGATGATGTTGAACATCTCTGCATATGCTTACATGCCATCTGTATATCTTGAGTGAGGTTAAGATCTTAAGACTTGGGTGTGTTAAGTTCTTTGACCATTTTTTAATTGGTTTGTTCATTTTCTTTTTTTTTTTTTTTTTTTTTGGTTTGTTCATTTTCTTATTGTAAAAACTTACAGTTTGTGTTTTGTTACCCTGGCATTGGTTCCTATGGAAGTCTCTGCTCAGATAAGTTGTGGTTCTCTGTATTTGCCTCTTTCCAATTTATAGAGAAGTAGTTTGGCCTCTGACCTCACTCTTCTCACAGATCTAGGAAGAGTTGTTGACTTTTCAGTTTGTTTAACTTTTTATTTGTTCTTCAGATCGAGAGGTAACTTCTAAGCTCCTTACATGATGAACTGGAAACCAAAAGTCTGTTCAGTCTTTATTTTTTCTGTTTTTCAGGGTTTCTTATATAACTTTGTATATAGCATGTGCTTAAGACTCTTGCTAAAGTTTGTTGAACACCATTGGTAATAGCTTATATTTTCAAGCACTTTCTAATCACCAGTCACTGTTCTAAGTGTTTTTACATATGTAATCTATTTAAATCTCATAAGAACTCACCTGTAAGTACTATTATTATTTCTGTTTTACAGATAAGAAAGCTGAAGAACAGAGACTTTAAGTATCTTCCTCTAAAGGAACACAGCCACTGAACAATGAACCAGAATTCAAGCTCAAAATATTTGAGAACTCATGCCCATAACCGCCATGCTCTATGACCCAGCTAACTCTAAAAATCCTGCTAGTATTGTGATCTGATTTAGCCATGAGAATTTCAATAGTCCAACAGATTATTTCTTCTACTTATTTTGGAAACTGCTAATATATTTAAATTTACCACCCAGACATCTGAAATTAATGAAAGGGAATGATGTATCCTTACGAGGAGACGATTATATTTTTACGTAGCCCACACAAAAAGTGAAGTACCACAGGAGTTCTTTGAGTTCCCAGAAACTCATGAAGTTCTTCTTCAGCCCATCAGAGATACTCCACATAGTACTAAAATGAACTTAGTACTAGAAAAAGACTCCCATGGTCCTATGAATAGAAACATGTACACCATTTTCTATGACAAATTAGCACTGAGACTTGCATAAATATAATTTTGAGGGCACTAATGTTTTAAGACAACCTAGGTCATTCTGATTCTATTGGATATACTTTGAGGTTCACCACCATTAACAGACAAGCCAAAGATAATCATTGCCCTGGAGGCAATGGCAGCTGTAGCAATGAATCCATAGTCTGTTGTAGCAGCAACCACGTTTTACTCTGTGCTTGGACTGACTGCACATTTCGTTCTCTTTCTATATGGAAACATGGTTTATCTATACCACTGATCTATTCTCTTTCTTTCTGACAACTGATTCAGAGCTTAAAGTTTAAAGAATATTCTGATTTCATTGGAATTCATTTTGGTAGGTTTAAGATACATTGGAAACTGGGACAGAGATGTTTACATATCAAAATCCTGGGTCATTTTTAATCAATATGATCTTTATCAACCAAGGGGATATTCTATGGCGATTAGCCAGTATCAGGATAGTTTATATAATCAGGTGAGCTACATGTTCCTTCCTATCCTCACTTGGCTGAAAAAAGAATCATATTGTAGTTAAATTTAGACAGTGAGAAAATGTTCTTCTAGGGGCACACAAGATATACATAGAAATTCCTTATCTGCTCTCCACTCAAAAAAAAAAAAAAAGACTTTGCATTCTTTAATGTTATATTATAGCCCATTATTATGTTTTGAGAACACAAGTGCTCAGCTCTTCTTCTTTTTTTTTGGGGGGGGGGTAGATGACACCTAATAAGTTATGGACAAATATATTAGATATATTTTTGATGTAACACTAATTTATATAGAATGGATTTTTCATTCATTCATTCATTTGTTATTGACATCTGCACCAGGCTGGTGCTGGAATGGACAGACTGCAATGACAGTCCAAGGTTCTAAGTGTGGCCACAGTGATAGAGACAACAGGGTCTGAGAACTCGGAGAAGAGGACAACCAGTGAAGTGCTTTAAAAAGGTGTGCAGAGAAGGCTCCAAGTAGGCAAGCACTAAGGACCCCAACAGAACCAAACACAAGGATGGTTGAAATTCTGACCTCATCTAGCTAGATCCTTTCTTTCTTCAAAAATATTTCATCAAGTTCTGCAAATTTATAATGGGTCTGTAGATGGCATGCCGCTGACCGTAGATTTTTTTTCAATAGGATTGAATGTCAAGGGACTCAAACTATTTACTAGAGGCAACACCAAAACATGGGCCTTCTAGGTCCGGCATATTTCAGAACACAATCTAGTAAGGGTACATTTGGCAACAGACTTCCCGTACAGTACTGAAGGCTGCACACTGAAAAATCCTAAGGAAAAAGATTTCTAACACAGACCTTGTAGGCATGTATATTCCTCTTGGCAGAAAAATGGTAGTGAAGAGTTTCATTTGAATTAAAGCAATATGTTAGTAGAGTTTTTTGACTGATGGAACTGAAGTATCCTGAACGGAGGCTAGCCTTTTTTCTAATTCCTACCAAGGTATGTTGGTTACTGGTAGCCCTGTTTTTTGTTCATCTCAAACATTACTCTTGCCTCTGCCAGGAAATAGAGAGGAAATGGATCACCTCAGGAGGTAGTCCCCTCTATCATCAGCACACTGACCCTGCAGACCAGGCCTAGGACAGATGATGAGAATTTAGGAAGATCAAAGGAGGAGGTGAGAATAGCAGTAGCAGGAAAGAAAATCACAGGATGCTTTTTTCCTATCTCACTTGTTCTTGGTGTCCTCCTCTCATGGTGCGAAATCTAGGAGTCCATGACCCCTTTGCCTGCATTTTCAGGGCATCACGGTTTCACTTTCCTTTGGTACCTCCAGCAGAAAATCAGACAGAAGAACATCTCAGGTAACAAAGTGCTTGAATTTATACTCCTCAAAACAGGGACCCTCTCTTATTCATTGTTTCATTGTTTCAAGGGGATAGCTTAACACCATTTGGGGCTTAAAGCAGATACTGAAAAAAAAAAAACTGTGATTGAGCAATGGGAATGAATATAATTATGAGGTAAAATGCACTTTTTGGAACAACCAGTTGATTTCATTTAACCCTGACTTCATTGGGATTAATATTATAAAGCAAGCAATAAGGCAAAATTGGCTTCCACAAGGCCAGTCATCTTGGCTCTGCTGTACCTCTTTTCTCAAGAAATGATGAGAAGTGGCATGTGCCAAAGAGAATTTCATTTGAAGAAACTATCAAGGGATAGTTATTTAATTAGAAGGAAAAAAGAAAACTTAATCCAAAGAAATCAAACAGTACAGGGGGGTGTTATTTGTATTTGTAAAATATCCTAAAAGTAAAAACAAAATGGCAGAAGTTGAATCACAAATAAAAGAAAGTCACCTCTTCTCTGGGTTATCTGCAAAGTTCCTGAAATAGACAGTAACTGAAGTAACTCTCTTACCTTGTAATTGTTCATGATTTCAGCTAACCAGGGCTTAACGGTCTTGACTGTATCTTCTCGCATGTATTTTTCAACTTCAGATCCATCACTAAAGGTCTGGTTTCCCACATGGATGGCTTGCCTCACTTGTGGGAGGGACAAAAAAGTCCCATAGTAATTTTGGTCCTCAGCTTCCTGGCAGAAGGGGACATCAAAAAAATATCAGGGAACATGACCAGGTGGCAGGAACAGCATGCTGAGAAAGCTTCAAATTTCTCGACGGCACTGGGGGTTATTCTGTATGTTAGTAAATTGAACAATAAAAAAATAAATTAAAAAAAAATTTCTCGTAACATAAACAATGATGAACAAGATGAGACCTGACTCTTAACTGGTCTCCATCCAGAAATTTTGGATTTGAGGGTTCTGAGGGAATTGAAATTCTACTAACAGCAAAACTGGATGACACCCCATTTGCAAATGCTCCATTTTCCTTTCTTGCAAACTAACCTTTTACAATCTGTGACTCCAATCAATAACCCCATCTGAGGCAAAGACAGGAAAAATGCAAGAGGTGAGATTATCAAAAGCAATTTGCTCCTTGTCAGAGGCTCTATGGAACGAAGGTCAAATGGACCAGAGGAGCCAGGAGCCAGGGTGGTGGCATGGTGGATTAAAAGCTGAGGCTTTCTTTCCCATGTTCTGCTGTTTATTAAAACCACACATACAAAATAACCAGCTAACCATAATTGAAGAGGGGAAATACACCAAGTGTAAAAACAGATGACTTTATGAAGGACATTAGACAAAAAAAAGTTGTCCATAAGTCTTATTTTTTTAAAAAAATACTGCATAAAAATCTGTGATATTGATAAGCCTGTGATATTCATCATACTAAAAGAAGAAAGGGTGTAAATGCTGTTTTTAAGAAATTACAAAAGGATAAAAGAGAGTTTGAGATCAACAATCTTGTGCATCCTCAATTTTTGCTAATTTTTTGAATATATTACTTTGTCAAGGAAGAAGAACTGTGATTACAAATTCTGTTTCTCTTTTGCCTACCATATGGTTTTTTCTTAGGGGAATCTAAATCCAAAACCACAGGGTTGGCAAATTCTATTGAAATTAGCTTTATATTTTATCTATAAAATAGTTCATAAATAAGGCAATTTTAAAAACAAGATGCATTGGGGTGCCTGGGTGGCTCAGAAGGTTAAGCATCTGCCTTTGGTTCATGTCATGGTCCCAGGGTCCTGGGATCGAGCCCCACATAGGGCTTCCTGCTTAGTGGGGGCAGCAGAGGGGGAGCTTGGTGGTGTCTGCTACTCCCTCTGTGTGTGCTCTCTCTCTCTCTCAAAGAAATAAACAAACAAATAAATCTTAAAAAAAAACAAAATGTATTGTCATATGCACTAGATAAAGATTATACAAATTCAAATACCCACTTTGGGTATTTGTTTTATTTGATTGTGTTTTATTTGATTATTTCTGCACAAAGGACATCAACTTTGGTCTTTTTTTAATGGAAGAAAACTACTTGAATACTTTGAGAAATATTCCAAAGGGCTTGAAGTGAGGGCCATACTAAGTGCACAAACCATCTTAAGTTAAAAGTAAGGCAAAGCAAATATTTTCATAAAGGCTTTGGCAATTTTGCTTATCCAAGCTGTCTTAAGTACAGAACAAATAATGTGGACATTTTCAAGAAACTCACTACAGACTTGGCATTCTGGAACCTAATTCCCAGATCTGTAATCCTGGCCTCTATCCTTGACAAAAGAACTTTTGTATAACAAGCTCTACTGGGGGGAAATTGTGTTAATCAGAGGTTGTTTTGAGTTATCTGGAATATCATACATTCTTGATGGTCAGGTTATAGCATATACAACATTGGTGGGGGGAAAATCCTATAGATTAGTAGACCAAATAAAGCCATACAGTTAGGACATGTTTATCTAGTATAAAGTCAACTATAGTGTTTCTCAAATTGGAAGAAATTTGATTTTGCCAAAACTGTTAAGCAAACACTATCATAGTTTTAAAAATGTTGTCATTACCATGCACTGTAATATGTTATAGTAACTAGGACATCCTGTGACATTCTGGAAGTAAGAAGGGTTGTTTGTGAAGTCACCGTCTAGTAGTCTATCCAGTATCTAGGTCAGGAGAGAGAGAAGAAAGAAAGAAGGAAAACATTAGGGTAGGTAAAAACACACAGGCACTTGTCATTGCATTAATTCAATAATTTTCTCATTCTTCCATTATTTCATTCAGTGACCATTTATTGCATATCTTCTGTGTGCTGGACACTGTCCCAGGCACTGGGGACACAGCAGTGTGAACAAGGCAGCTCAAGTCCTCCCTTGTGAAGTTTATATCCTGGAGGGGACCAATAAGCAAGCATTCGTAGGAAAAACATTCAGTATGATAAGAATGATAGGCATTAAGGGGAAAACTAAAGAGGAGGTAGGAGGTGTCATGGGGCATGTGGGAATGTGTGTGTGTGTGTGTGTGTGTGTGTGCATGAGTGCAAGGGACACTGCAGAGACAAGGAAACACAGGTCTCACTGAGAAGGTGGCATTTGAGTCAACCTGCTGGAAGGAAGAAAGTGAACCATGCAGACATCTAGGGAAAGATCTAGGCAGAGGAAACAGGGAGCCCAAAGACCCTGACTGTGAGAGTGAGCCTTGTAGGGAAGGATTGCCATGACGTGGATCATTGACCGTTCACCATAGTACAAGGAGAGAGGGCAGAGGCTGCAGACATATATGCAGGTGCTTGGAGCTGGTGGAAGTTCTCTTGGGACTTCTGACTTCAAAAACTTGTCATCAGTGGTGGTGAGAGCAGTGAGCATGGTTGTATGCTCACTGTCATGTGAAGCAGGAGAGGCAGACATGGGGTGGTAGACAGGTGCTTTTAGCCAGGATGGTGGTTTTGCCAAAGGAGCTGGGATGACCCTGAGTTTCAGTTGGATAATAAGAAACTAAGACCCGAAGGGGCTAAGTAAGGATCATGACATGGTAGTAGGATTGGTGGACTGGAAGACAATGGGGTTGCAGGGCTGTTATTAGAATTGGTATATTCAGAGAAGTGACCTGGCACAATGAGGATCTGAGGTCGTGGAGTGACTGTCAGATTTTTATTTTATTTTATATTTTATTTTATTTTATTTTATTTTATTTTATTTTATTTTATTTTATTTTATTTTATTATTTGTAGTGGGACTGAGCAGCTAAGGTAAAGAGGAGAACAAGATTATCGAAAGAGAGGAAACTAAGGAACTGAGGGGCCAGGTATTAAAAGGATCATTCATGCAGACACTGTAATCACTAGACATGATGACAAGAGTGATGTCCTTGAGAGAGAATGACAGTAAGGCATTCTCAGAGGATGAGATGGAGAAAGCTAGAGAGTGTTAGGCAACTACAACAAGAAGTGGTGGGTAGGATCACTTGAGGATGTGAGAGTCAAAGCTCAGTGCTTCTGGAGGGACAGGACATAATCTGAGGGCAGCAATGAGGAGCAAGGAAGACACCCACTCTACCCATGAACCAAGTGGTAAAAAGTAGGTAAGACAACATAGCTCCTGTTTGAGAGGGGGAGTGACAGAAGCAGGGGAGAAGCAGCCGTGGGGCAGAGCAAGAAGATGAAGGGAATACTTACAAAAGAGATCGAGAACATTGGGACATTTTTGGACGAGGATATTGAGTTTGTAAAGGGCTCTTATAAAAACATGAATTCAGTACATTTTCAAACACCAACTTACAGGAATTCAGGACAGTAGTATCCTAGTTTTACAGGTGAGGAAACTAAGGCACACAGAGGTTAAGTCACTTACCAAGGACGCCTCCCTAATCATGTCAGAGGAGAGATTCAAGCCGAGGCCATGCCTCTGCAGCCTACATGCTCCACCCTGCACACACGCTGGCTCCCCAAGGGGCAGACTACCATCTCTCCTACTCTTCAAATGCTTTCTGGCCATGCTTTTTGGTTTAATACAAAATTCCATTATTTTATTAGATTAGTTTTCTTTACTGAACATGAAGCAACTTAATTTATCCAAATTACTATTGCCACAGGGCTAGGGACCAAGCATGAAAAGGATGGTCATTGTGGAAAGGGGAGGGAGTGATAAGTATGCTCCAGCAGCGTTACGGACACTCAGGACCACTGCCTCTGGCTGTGCAGATTGTGCACTATATGGGGATGCCTGGCTGAGGGGTGAGGTGGGGCAGAGAACAGCCAAAGGTCTGCTTGCCAAACTGCATAAAAGACTTGGGCTGCACATGGAGAAACAGCCAGCTTTTATTCTCATACAATGGTGGTATCTACTTGCCAAACCCTGAAGCCACAGGACCATGTCAGCCCAGAGGAGGTATCTCTTTCTTTTCTAACTTGTCCACCCAGAGGGGACTCTGTAGGTGGGCAGTAGTCCTGAATGTACGCAGCATTGGGGAATTTATCTTTAGAAATTATCTTCAGAACCAATGGAAATATAGATTCCACCCTTAAGGAAAGATCTGGTTTCAGAAAGAGTCAAAAATCATGTGTTATCAAACAAGTTAAGGTGGGTGGTCAAGACCTGTGAAATCCAGTTTCTGGTCAAAACTTGTTTTACAGAAAGAACTCTGTGATCCAGAACCTTGTCATGGTAAGGGGGACATTACAGGGCCAGAGATGGGCCACTGTGCATCTTGCAGAATGTCTAAATGTCCCAGGATTTTTATAGACTGCCTGAAAGTTACCGCAGGGGAAACACTAGGGTGGGAATCTGGGGAGAATGATTCTAGTCCTAGGCCTGCCACAGTCTATTAAGTGGCTTCTGGCAACTGAATTCAGCAACCCCAGGCTTCCGCCTCCTCATCAGTGGAGTGTGGATGTGTGTGTGTGTGTGTGTGTGTGTGTGTGTGTGTGTGTGTGTAGGAGCGGAAGATGGTCTATAAAATTCCCTCTAGCTCAGAGCTACTGCTTTTTGATTAAATCATTTCAAGGGATCAGAGCATCAAACAGCCTTTATTAATTAGGCTTGTGATTTGGACATTTGTATTCTCTTGGGCTTCTGGATTTCTTGGAGTCTTCTAGTGCATACGCTGAAACACATCTGACCACTACTTGCTTCCTTTCCTAAGTATCATTTTATCTATTTCTCTTAAAAGAATACAAAGGTTTTTATGTTAACTCATCACTCAAGATATTGGACCAGTGGTCTTAGAGACATTGTGTACTGTCATAGGTTTGTTGTTTTTGTCTTCTGTTTTTGTTTTGTTTTGTTTTTTGGGCCCTTTTGCTTTGTTTTCTGATGAATCTAGTTTGGGAGAGCTCTAACTTAATGGGCCATCTTCTCATTACCTCTGAATACACAAAATAACCTGAATTTTTCAACAGTTTGGTTAACCCTGTGGGTGCTCAGCCTGTTGCATCATGCACCACGGACATCTTTCTGCTTTCCTTATCCCTTACGGCCTATCACATGTTCTTTCTCTTGACATCACTTAATCCCTGTATGCTTCCTCAAAAACACATCAAATATCTCACTTGCCTATTGGTCTCACACGATATAACATTTTGATATTAATTTTAAATTCTAGAGGTTAGGGGCCCTGGGTGGCTCAGTGGTTGAGCATCTGCCTTCAGCTCAGGTCATGATCCTGGGGTCCTGGGATCGAAACCCATATCAGGCTCCCTGCAGAAAGCCTGCTTCTCCTTCTGCTTGTGTCTCTGCCTCTCTCTGTGTGTCTCTCATGAATAAATAAATAAAATCTTAAAAAAAAATTCCAGAGGTTCAATCTTTTATCCTTTCTCCCTATTACAACAGATAGCCTAAAACCAGACTTGCAAACCGTGTCATTGCATGTTGAAGAGTAATCCTACATGTCCCCATAAGATCCCTCTTCCTTTGCATTTACATTTACACAGAAACTCTGAATCTGCACTCTGCAGCCACACCAGGTGTCCTGACACAGAGAAAGAGGAGGCCAATGGCATCTTGAGGTATGGGTGGGGGCTTCCTGGACGGCTTCAGCTGCACATCTTGCTGCTGTAAGATTTCATGGTAAAGACACTCACTGCTTTGGGGATTTCAGGTAGTACCATGCACCCCGCTTGTAAAATGGAGCATAACCTTGTTGCCCCCTTCTCCGTAAGTTTGTATATCTCCTGTCTTGATCTAAACTGGCTGACCTGCAGTGCTTAGAAGACTATTAATATCAGGCCTCAACCTTAATAACAGTAATGCCATTAGGTAAACTGGTACAAGATATGCTCCCAAGAACAAAAAGACCAAAGTCCTCAAAATGTAATCCTTGCCTCATTTACTAATATGTGAAACACGATGGCTCTATAGTAAAGGTGGCCAAAAAACTCCTAAAAAGGATCGTTGATACATGATCATTGTCTGCATTGGCAAAACAAAACAAAACAAAACAAAAAACTTGCACTCCTGTATGTTCATATTTAGTATAGTCTCAGATTTTAAATAACTTCTACCCCCACGAAAAGGGTGGGGAACAGAACCATATTATTCGATTCTCAAATTCAATTTTAGGGAAGCATTGTGATGATATTTACAAATACCAATGGCTCTTTGTAAAAGTTTCAAATTACTATACTTCATAATCTTTGTTCCTGACACACAGAACATGTGACATTCGTTACACACTGTGGCCACTTCTCCAACTGCAACGTCCTGTGTGGATATCACCCTTCTGAAGGGTTTAAAGCATATGCTGAAGCATATGCATCCACTTTCTGGGTCGCCTTTCTTCTGATTTCCTTGAGATAGGGTATGCCTTTAGGGCCAACACAGCATTTAAAGAAATCAAAACAGTTAATGAAAGACACAGTTAGATAAACACTCCAAGGTGATCACAGGTTTAAAATAGAGCCAAACTAAATTCAAAGAGACCCAGACAGTTCTTTTCTTCACTTTGACCCCACTCATCTGCCCCCTGCTCTCGGACAGCATACCAGATATTCCTTCTCTAACAACAACAAAATGCCCGAGTACCACGGTCCTTCTAGGACCAAGCTCAGATGGTTCTCATTGCTCCAGGGCAATGCAGGCCCCAGAACTCACTTCAAAGGCTTTAAGCCACTTCTCCTCCTTGATGTATTTCACACAGTTATCACACTGCTTCTGGAAGTACTTTCTCTGCTTCTCATCCAACAAGCCAATTTGGTACAGGAATGTTGCATAGCCCTCTATGATCTGAGGAGAAAAGAGAAACATAAAAAACACAGGGAAAGAAAGAGAGAAGCTAGGGAAGCCCACTTTCTTGGTCAAACAACCCTTTGTCATTTGTCAATCTTGTGTTGCAATTAGCCAAGCAAGACAATTATACACCCAGGCACATCCCCCAGAACACACAAACACATTCACAACACGTCTAAACATACACAACACACACTGCACACACAATGCACACACATACCACAAACATACACACACAACACACATATGCAAAAATACAAACATCACACACACACATACACACACATACATGTGCTCCACGTTCATGCTCATATCCAACCTAGGCTGACCTAATGAGTTGACACCTTAAAACACTTGATGAAAATTAGAAGATTTAAGTCATCAGAAAGTCAACTGGGCAACACCATTTCCCTCTATCGAGTTAAGTGTCTCAAGTCAGAGGAGCCTCCATTGGATTCAAGGGGATTTAATCTCCTTGAAAACAGAACGGAAAGGAAAAAGGAGACACCTACCGATTCAGGATCTGAATACGCATCTCCAAGAGCAATTCCTTTCAGGTTGATCTTCATGCTCATCATGGGGTTGGGGTTAAGAATGTGGATGTAATGTGCAAGGGCTGGCACATATTTCCCTGCGTAAGACTGAGAGGGGTGTTAAAATGAACCATCGCAATTTGGTGTTATAAGCATGATGTGCTTAAGCTAATTAAAATGACAGTAAAATAGCCATATCTCCACATGAGACCCAGGTTACCCTACACTGTAAATTCCACAATGGCACAGAGCTGTGCCTCTCACTTCTGCTGGCCTCCCAGATCGTGTCAGTGACAGGCAAGTCACCGGGGAGGTGCACGAGAAAATGACAAGTGGCCATGGAATAGGTGGACAGTCTGATTTCCTTCCAAAAATAAAATAATGTGGACCAGTGAATAAAGTTCTGCCACCCACAGGGCTCTTCTTACCTGAAGCTCCATTTAAAACTGTTAAAAAAAAAAAGATCTCAAGGCCAAAATTAAGACTTCAAATCTGTATGATGATGCAGTTTGAAACTTACATGTATTAGAACAAGAGGGAAAGGACAGTCATATGTATTGGCTACTAAAATTGTCACTGGTCTATTATCTTTGTTTCCAACCTTTTCAAGAACAAGGTTCTTTTTTCAATTTCAAAATATTGTGTGGACACAAGCATTATAATTCTGCCTCTAGATTACGCAGAAAAGAAAGCTACTCTTCAGGAATATTTTAAAAATAATTTTGTATTTTTTACATGAAAAAGCTGCCTTTTGACATCTCCACTTGCACGTCTAATATTAAACTTCATATGTTCAAAATGAAGCTTGAGGGACGCCTGGGTGGCTCAGCGGTTGAGCGCCTGCCTTGGGCTCAGGGTGTGATCCTGGGGTCCCGGGATCGAGTCCCCACATCGGGCTCCCTGCATGGAGCCTGCTTCTCCCTCTGCCTGTGTCTCTGCCTCTCTCTTTCTGTGCCTCTCATGAATAAATAAATAAAATATTTTTTTAAATGAAGCTTGAATCCTCAAGCCTTCCCTACAACCTCTCTATTAATGTTAACTCTGTTCTAACTGCTTATGCCAAAATCATGGCACCATTTCTTTTCCTTTTCTTTTTCCTTTTTTAAGTAGGCTCCATGCCCAGCGGAGAGTGCATCACAGGGCTTGTACTCACGACCCTGAGATCAAGACCTGGGCTGAGATCAAGAGTCGGACGCTTAACCAAATGAGCTACCCAGGTGCCTCAGTGCCGTTTCTTATCTCTCTTTCTCTCACGCTCCACAAAAGTCCATCAGTGAACCTTGTCAACTCAACCTATTCTGTCAAAATAAGCCCAGGCTCCAGTGTCTTCATAGACCCCCACTTCATCACCTTGCTCCGGGTTGTTCCATCAACTCTTCTTGCTTGGATTATTGTAGTAGCCTAACCAGCACCTCCCTGCTTTTATCCTTCCCCTCATCCAGTCTGTTTTCAAGAGAGGGGTCTACTAAAACATAAATCTGATCTTGCCACTCCTATGCTCAAACTCTCTAATGACCCCCCCCCCCCCACCTCCCTCAGAGTAAAAGCAAAGTGCTTTTTTGGAGGCATAAGGATTGGCATGATCTGGTCACTTCATTAACACTATCCCTTGCAACCCTCTTACTCATTCCTCTCCAGCCCCTCTTAGACCACAGTCATGATGGTGATCTGTACTGGTCCTTCCACCAGGGCCTTTGCATTAGCTTTTCCCAGGGGGAATGCTCTTCCCCCTGATGTCCATATAGTTAACTCCCTTACACCTTCAATGAGGCCTTCTAGGGATGCTTTCCCTGGCCATCTCATCTAAAATTTTAACACTCTCTCTTTCTCTCTCTCTTTTTTTTTACATTTTCTTTTTCTTTTCTCTCTTTTTCCATAAAATCCTTATCACTTTTCTATAAACTCTTACTATTTATCTTGTGTATTGTTATTCTCCCACCCACACTAGAATAGAAGATCCACGAACACGAGGGTATGTTTGTTTTGGAGGTTAGTATATCCCCTGTGCCTGATGCTGTTTGATGCTGTTTATTTGTTAGTGCTCAATAAACAGTTGCTGAATGAATGAGTCTTGAATTAATCTACATGCATATGAAAAAATACTAATGCATATATGTTCAAAATAGACTAAAAGCATTGAGTGGGTATATATGAGTCTGCAAACCCTCTGTAATATTTCCAAGGTTCTGTCTGCAAGGGGTCTGTAGTTCAAGGGCTGGGAGCCTCCAAGAGCTTTCATTTATTCCACACCCTAATCATATGCTGGAGACGTCACTATGCTCATATTTCTATGAAGGCCTGGAGGTTCAGAGAAGTTAAGGGTAGAGTCAGAATCAAATCTACTCTGACCTACTACCAAACTTAGTCTTCTTCCAAGGTATGATAAAATAATGTAATTTGCATAATTTATACAAAATCTCACTGATGCAGCTCTCTTGTGCAACAGCAATTATTTAGGCAAAGTATTGACTGAAAACAATGTATCCATTCATAACCGTGAGCACATTTTAGCTTCCTTGTGATAATATAAAGATGTGTTTACATGCTTGAAATTTGATTTGTTGCATAACAGTGCTATATTCTCTTATTAGGAATAATAAGTGAACATTTATCAAATATAATTTCTGTAAGATGAACAAAAAACAAATTTCCTTGAATAATCATTTTACTGGTAAAGATGTATTATATAGTCTTCATTCAGTGATGGTTCTTTAGACAACTCTTCTGTCAAAGGCATTGTGATAGATATTTGAGAAGACACAAAAACACAGAACTTGTGCTTGTAAAATTAATCATGTCTTTTGAAAAAAATATTATGAAAACTTGACCTCTATGTGGTAGGCCAAAGTTTTATGCATTATTATTCTCACACTGTGTACCTTGCCCAGCACATAGTAGGAACTAAAAACATATTTGATAAATGAATGACTCATCTGACATCACTGCTAAACATTTTCCTCTATTGGATGTTATCACTGAAGTTGTCTTGTTATAATAAGATCAGACAATAAAACATCTCTTTGACTCTTTCTGAGACAGAGGGACATGGACTTTAAATTGCTCTATTGATGGTGATGACAAATTCAGGCTAACACAGCCACATTTTTATGGCATCCTCCCCCTTGCAGCCATCATGCATATCTGGGATATATCCAGGCAGGAAATTAAAAAGGAACACCCACTCAATTTCTGATCATCGACTATGAACAGGCTACCTCTCTCACTTTAATTTGAACCCATTTAAAGTTAACCTTATCTTTCCATTCTTGAAATGATGAAAACAAGGGTCTCTGCATTCCAATCATGTCCCTGGCTAGAATTCCACTGAGGGTTGGCTGCCTCCACATCTTCCATTTCTCATATTAAATCAGACTTTAATTAAAGGTCCTGGAGACTATGTCTGTGGTCTTTCAACTGGGGCTCCGCCTTGGGTTCATCCACTACATGCTTGCCAAGCTGACCATTTAAAGAAAAGAAGGTGGTGAAATGGGTAGTTCTATAACTATGTCCAAAACAGATTCCTCAATGTTCAGTCCACATCTGCTAACCTAACGATGATGCTTATCTCATTTTTGCTTTCTAATGACTATCACACACTTCCTTGCCCTGTGTCAGTGTGACAAATCCTTCACTGCTGTTTTCATTAATCATTCCATTGGTTGAGTGGCTCAGGCTGTCACACAGTAGACAATTATAGGATTATTTTATGGAAAACAGACACTGAAACATTATAATGAAATTTCAATTATTTTCGCTATCCTTGTTGAGACTTTTTTTTTTTGCAAGATCAGACCAGTTTATCTTCCTGAATCATTTATTTCTCAATTTAATGATTCTCTGACCACCACAAGCAGTTTAAAAGACAACCAGACAATAAATCAAATGTCTTACTTGCCCAGCTTTCTCTTCTCTGGATATATTTTAAATAGAACAGAAACTTCTATTTGCCAGGGGTGGGGGGTGCAGTTTGAGATGTGGTAGTATGATGGATCAGAAATGAACTATATGGCCCCTTAGGACTTATGATTGTAATCCTGTAATTTTATGAACTCTTGCTTCTTTTGTTCTGAGTTCCGTCTGTAACGAGAGCAACAACCACCGCAATTATCAGCCCTGTGGTCTCTCTGATGTCTTGCTGGTGTTCACCAATGTGGGCAGCAGCTGGCCAATGCAGCCCCTGAAGTCTGTGAATTAACACTAACCTTCTACCATCGGATCAGACCCTAATCTCCAAAAAGCTCGGAACAGCATCAAAGCGATTATAAAAGAGGAAAAGCGCGGCCAGAAACTATTTGAACACGTAGTATTTTCAAATTCAGCAGTGACCCTCCAATGAGGAACTCAACCAGACAAACGTACTCATCTAATACAGTAGTCCAAATTAGGTTAGCAATCGACACATCAAGATTTTCGTCTGCCCTTATCATTCCTTTCTAGTACTTAGAGCAGCTTCCAGCTCCAATTTCCAGCACTGTTGTATGGCTCGTTCTCCTCACAGTGACCACACTTTGAGCTCACCTCTGACAAGAAGGACCAGAGATATTAGGGTGTGTTTGTGTATGCTTGTATTTGCTGGGGCTTGAAGAAGCAATAAACCTCCAGTTTTTCTCTTACATCACACGGATCTCAGGATTCAGCTTGCAATCTTTTATTTCTCCCACGAGAGGAAGAGGTCTCCCCATCACAGCTGAACAGTGGGTTCTGAATCTCTGTCTGCGATCTCTCTAAGTTCTTAAATGATGTTTGGAACAGTCTAATGGAAATCACGTTAGGAGCAGATTGCACTTGTAAAAATAGTCTAGAGAGAATGTAATGCTTGGTTAATTATCCAGATGTGTAAAACCACAATGAACTCGGACTTAAAGAAACTTGTAATTGTGTATTCTGTCTGAAGCCCTCCCCTCTTACATGTTTCTGCAACACTCACAGCAGACTTACTGTACCCCTGCCACCCGGTTACTTTTAAAGGAGGAAAAGCCTTTTCATATCTAAAATCAAGTTTCAATCAGCTCCCCTAGAAGAAAAAAAATCGTGTCAGAGAATAATACTCTAATGGAAACAACGTTTTCTTGCAGAAATGTCACATATGTTAGCTGTTACTATTGTTTAAACTACATTTCTTGTCTACATTTCCCACTAAAGTTTAGTTTTAAAAAAGGGATGCAGCTATATTCATTCTCTCCCTCGCTTCTAGGTATACATTTATTGGTAAAACATGCAGAATCTCTATTGATAATAATGAGCAATAGCCTCTGAAATAAGACACACCTGAACCCAGACACAGAGTGTCACTGTCCACAGGCCCTCGTTCCCAAGTTTTGCCTGGAAATGGAAGAGATGACGTGACAGCCTTAGGAAGGGTATGGTGAGGACTTCGTCCTTTGCTCTGCTCTACCCCCCGACCCCCAGCCACTCCAGCTGGAAGGAATGTCTCTTTGAAGAATTCACTTAGGGGCTGGTAGGAACTCCTTCATGTTCCCAGAAGGAAACGAAGTGAGCCGCCCTTCTGGAAAGAGTCATATCAGTGTGGTGTCCTCTTGCGCTCCCCAACCACAGAATGTTGGTGGAGCCACCCCCATTTATGGGGGCGATAAGAGAATAAGGGGATATGCTTTGAAAAAAGTTTCATGCACACACTGAAAAAACAAAATGGTGAAAAGCCTAAGTGCAATGGAATAATAGGTGACACTGCAGTCAGGAGAACAGGACTGAGTTAGAGCGACCTTGACTTCATCTAGCCTCAGGATAGACTCTTACTTCACTCAGCACCATTATTTTCTCCGAGAGAAGAGGCATTGTCTTTAAAATGGCCAGTTCCAAAAATTAATGAATGGAGAAAGCTGGAACTTCAGTATTGTGGTAATCTCTACAACTTCCTAGACATTTTTAGACCGTGTGTCATCTAATTTCTAGTCCACACTCCTGCAATTAAAAAAAAAAAAAAAGCTTCTAACAAGAGTATGACTTTATCTAAACATCTATTTTTCTTGAAAAAGAGCTTAAAAGAAATGCAGAATCTCTAGGAATAGACATGTAAGAAAAACATTTTGATCTATATCTATTAGTCACATATTTATCCAAAGGTACATGCTGCCTTCCAAATATATATTTTTTTAATTTTTTTTAAAATTTTTTTTAAACTTTTATTTATTTATGATAGTCACACACACAGAGAGAGAGGCAGAGACATAGGCAGAGGGAGAAGCAGGCTCCATGCACCGGGAGCCCGACGTGGGATTCGATCCTGGGTCTCCAGGATCGCGCCCTGGGCCAAAGGCAGGCGCCAAACCACTGCGCCACCAAGGGATCCCCCAAATATATTATATTATATTATATTACGTTGTATTGAGAAGATGCTTCTTTAAAAAAAAAAATCCAGTACAGCCAGTATGGAAAACAGTATGGAGGAGCCTCAAAAAATTAAAAATAGAACCAACACTTATTCCAGCAATTTTACTTCTGGAAATATATCCAAAAGAAATGAAAACACTAACTTGAAAGGATAGCTGCTCCCCAGTCCCCATTTTTATGGCAGTATTATTTACAACAGCCAAGACATGGAAATAACCTTGTGTTCATCGATGGATGAATACATTAAAGACGTTGTGATATACGTGCGATGGAATATCATCCAGTCATAAAAACTGGGGAAATCCTACCATTTGTGACATGGGTGGACCTCAGAGGCACTATGCTAAGTGAAATAAGTCAGACAGAGAAGGACAAACAGTGTTATGATCTTACTTACATGTGGAATCTAAAAAAACCCACACACACAGAAACAAACAAAAAGAGGTCAGACTTGTGGTTACCAGAAGCAGAGGGTTAGGAGGAAGGCGAATTGGGGGAAGGCGGTCAAAAGGGACAAGCTTCCAGTTCTAAGTCACAAATTCATTTTCAATTCTAAAAGGAAATACTGGCAGGTCAGATGAACGTAACTGAAAGTAGACATTTGTCATGAGCTCAAGAGCTAAAGCAGCTTGAATGTCATCTAATAAAATTCAGCAAGTTCCAAGCTATGAAACATAACTGCATTCTGTGGACTTCAAGCTTTTTTATCACTTGAAACTTCCATTTACTCCATAAAACTTTATATGATCAAAGCTTAGTCTTTATGATTAAAACTCAGTCTTTGCCCAAAAGACAGAAATATCCAAAAAGACAGGGAACTTCTTTCCTGTTTGAATAAGGTTGATAAAGCTTAAGAGATTCTCCAGAAAATATGGAAGAGGTGTTGACGCCCTTCTATAGACAGGGCACCTGCTCTCTGGGAGACTGCAGATCTTGGAGATGGAAGTTTTGCGGACAGAGCACCCAGGCTGCAGATAGCACCTACATAAGCAGGGTTCCAATCCTTAGCTTCTTGTCTGTAGTCGTTAGGCCCTGGAATCTGGCTGCTTTAGTCCAAATCCTGGCTGAGTGACCTTGGTAAGGCCGACCTAACCTCTTTAAGCCTCAGTCATCTCAGCTGTAGAATGGGGATGATAATAACAGTGCAAACTTCAGAAGGCAGCGACGACATACATGAAACAGGGCTTAGCACCATGCCTGCCATACAGTCCACTTCCAATATTCTCAAAGACGAGCTACAAATAGAACAGGTGAATGATAAGATTCTTGAAGGTCCTTTCTGGCTACCAAATTCAAGCCAGGGCTAAAAGGATAATGGTATAGGCCTGCAAGACAGTTCTCCTCTCTCACTGCTGCTTGTACATCAGTGCTGGAAATGCCTCCATTACAGCTATCTTTCTATAAATCAGGCTCTGTCCTCTATTCATACACAAGCATGTTGGGAGTACGTTTAATGTATCAGATCTTTTCTAATGGACAGTGTGCTGGTAAGTCAGAAAGGGGAAGAGAAACAGAACAATCATGATGGAGATGGAGCATGGAGAAACAGGACCTGAGCACAATACAGCGAAGGAAAGAATGGAAGGCTGAGGGTGGGGGGCAGGGTACCTGGCAGCCCTGGAAAATAAGCGAGTAGAAAAGATGGTCCCCAGGGTCTGGGACACAGCGGCAGGGAGAGAAGAGCTATGGGAGGGAGATGAAAAGATACCGGAGAGAAATATCATCAGTATTTTTATCTTATCTAGCAACAACCTGGCACAGTGCTGCTCTGTAACATTCAATGAATGCTGTTCTCAGGACCGTATGAAACAAATCACACAAACACGGCTCTCACCTACCGGGAACCTGCAACCTGAACCCAGTGGACCACGATGATTACAACAAAGGTTGTCGAACTCCATGATCCCAGCAGGACTTCACTCATGCAGATGAAGATAAAATATCCTATTAAGCTCACTGATTTTTAAATAGCATCAAAGTTTTGCCTCTATTTGGCCCTCAAATTAACCATGGTTGCCAAACTGCTTCTGAGGAGAGTAGGCCCCTTCCTGCTGATCAAGAAGAGATGCCCAGTTTTAGCCACATGTTCTGGCATTTTGGATGGGCTCCGCGTTTGTTGCCTCAACCACCCATAGGTGCAGAATGTTTCCTAGGAGTGGGCACAGAGCCACATGCTCAGAGAACAATGGGCAGTCCCCCTTCCTGCCGCCACCTCCCTCTCTGCCTTCCAGTGAGGGCTGTTTTGCTTTAACTTCTAGCTGGGCCCATGGACACTTGAGAGGATTCTAAAGTGTGTCTGTACCTCAAGAACAAGAGCAATCTCACTAATAGTTACTGGCTCAGAAAGGATAACACTTATAAAGAAAGTTAATTATGTGAATTAAATGCAGCTTGTTTCTCTTTTTGAAGTACATTTTTTTCATGCCTTGAGGAGGGTGATTTACAGACACATTTGTCTCTCTTTAGAGAAAATTAATTCCAGTTGGTGTTCTGGGCAGAAATGGGGAGAAGGGAAGGAGACAGGCAGCTCTTCCCTCTGCATCGCACTGCCTGCGAATTTCAAGTTTTTTTCAAATAAGTCTCAATTTTAATAAGATCCTCTACATACACATTTGCTACTAAAAATTGAACTTGCACATCAAAAAAATTACAATCAATTTCTGAAAACCAGAAAAATCTACCTTATGCACAGCCTCCCCTAATTATACTCTAACCAAACCACCCCCCAAGTTTTCTGTGTATTCCTTCTGCACAAATTACCTGGCTTCCAGTTTTTTGATGTTAGGTTTTATCTTAATGACTTCAGGTTTTTCAAACGCCTAGGCAACACTCAAAACCTAGTAGTGCTTTCTTAGGTCAAACTGAAAAGTGGACATATACTGACGTCATTCAAATGTCGTGGGCTTGCCAGGGGCAAGGAGCCTGGGTCCAGCTGGAGACATTTTGCTACTATCCAGAACTTCAAATATCAATTTCTAAACTCCGTCACAATGTTTTAGACAAAGCAAACAATTTCTTTTTTTTTTTTTTTTTTTTAAAGCAAACAATTTCTTTTGAAGATTTCAGGGGGGGCCTGGGTGGCTCAGTTGGTTAAGCATCTGTCTTAGGCTCAGGTCATAGTCCCGGCGTCCTAGGATCAAGCCCCAGAATTGGGCTCCCAGATTAGCGGGGAGTCTGCTTCTCCCTTTGCCTCTGACCCTTCCCCCTTATGTGCTCTCTCTCTTCCTCTCAAATAAATAAATAAAATCTTAAAAAAAAAGATGATTTCAAAATAATAGGAGAGACAATGCTACATCCCCAAAATAAGTGAGAACTTTTTAAATATCTCAGCCCCTGTCTACATGCATTAGGCCATATGCTTTGGAACCATAATATATTAATCCAGCTTTTCACCATGAATGGTAATAATAGTCATCATGTGTTGGGTACTCACCACAGCCATCACTCCGTTAAATATTTGAGGAGGATTATCTAATTAAATGCTCAAAACAATCGTATGTAGTAGGTATTGTTATTATTTCCAGACTCCCTTGCACCAGAATCAGGGTGCTGAACAGCTGCTCCAAACCCTTCGAGCATCAGGCTAACCCTCATTCATAGTATACAAATGGGAAGGATATTCAGGTCCAGTACATTTGCACTGAAAATCAGAAAACCATTTCTGAGTTTACCATTTATTTTTCAAGGACTGTTCTATTGTATTAGCGGCATTATTTGTTTAGCCTCCTAAACAACCCTCCTTAAGGGTATGTGGAAATGGAGTTCTGAAGAGAAAGGATTTCCCTTTTTCCCTTTTGGGAAAAGTCTATCATAACTTTTTTTTTTTTTTTTTTTTTGAGAGAGAGAAAGAGGGTGAGTACTACATTAAAATTGAAATCATATACAGATACTTTATGAATACATCTAGGCAACTATAGTTGAACACCTAGCAAAGCAAAATATCCCTGGAAGTGATCTAATCTAAAAACCACACCCTCTGACTATAAGATGAAAAGCAGAGGCCAAGAGAGGTTAAGGAACTTGCTTGGAACCATCCAGAGAGGCAAAGCCAGCAATGAATCTCAGGTCTCCAATTATTAATCCAGAGCTCCTTCCACTTTTCCATTCTGCCTCCTAGCCTTAAAACAAGAGACCAGATGGAACAAACTGGACTGGAGGAACATAGCATTCTAATAAAATGAACCATCACATTATTATTATTTAGTGCTCTTCCTTCTAGAAAGAAATGGGACCCTAGATTTAGTGTATCCCGAGTAGTTCATATGAAAATGATGCTGCCTGGCAACTGCATCTCTATCCCAGGTCTTGCCCGCCTTCATTCACATCTTCCTTCATCACTTGGAAGGCATAGGTTTCCTTAAAAGTATTCATCCTGACAGCAAAGGACTTAAAAAGAAAATTGTCCTTTCCTACACACATTCAAAAATTACATGCGTGAAACCACTGGCAGACATGAAATAGACAAATTTTTCATCCAGAATTTGGCAGCTTTGCTGAAAGTCCAACATCACGGTTAACAACATCGCCACATTATTTGCAAGGCAGGAATTACACAGTAAGCGGATCACTCTTATGTTAGAGGTAGACACTGGGTATTTTCCAGGGTTCTTTCCAAAATGACAGGAATGCCACTTCCTGTCGTTTTGTGCAGCCTGCCTCTGAAATGAGTTAGAAGAGAAGGAACAGCAAGGAATTATTGATAGAGGTCCTAAACAATCTTGACCAAATAACTGGCTTTAAAAACACGTAAGGGTAATATGCCAAACAGAATAGTCTGCCAAATAGAAAGAGAAGAAAGCAGGTGGAAGAGAAAGAAAGTCCTAGTTCCATTTACTTGTCATTTCCTTGGAAAAACTGAGACTATTTTTTCACCTTGACTCTCTTACAGTAGACATTTGTGGTTTGGGCTTGCTCAGCATCCTTCCAGCCCTTCCTCTGATATCATCACTGGGATCTTCCCTCATCTTCACTCATCTCCCACTCTCAGGCCTTGTGATTCAAAAGGTGAGGGTTCCCCTATGATCCTACCCCTCCCAGAGCACTGCGGTGGTTCTCCGGTGCTATTATGGCCAGCCTATATGTCCATCCCATTGACCCTAGTTGCTAGTTCTAGAATAGGCATGGGATCCAAATGGATCACATGAGATTCAGCAAAATGGGTAGAATTATTGGGAAAGAAAAGTTGAGCTGATAGGCTATACCTAGAGCTCTGGAGTGGAGTAGAGGGACAAGGGCACCACTGAAAAAAACACAGCTTGGAATGAAACCAGTAAAATGCAAAGCCTAGTGAATAGATCAAGAAAGAATAAGAGACAAATTCCTGATGAAAATGTTTGGGCCATGACCCAACATGAATCAACTCCTCTCCTGTTTTACTTAAGCCATTTGAACAGAGTTTCTGTTACTTATAAATTTAAGAGCCTTGACTAAACATATTCCTCCTCATCTTTCAAAATCCAGTTTAATTGTCACCTCTCCTGCTTGGCATTTCCTGAAGCTCCCATAGCTATTTGCACTGTCCTCGTGTTATTTGTCTTTATAACTATTTCTCTAATTGTATTTTTCATTCAGTATTATACTTATTGCCAGATGTTCAGATTCAGGGTAGAGTCAGTCTTATCAACTGTTGAATTTCCAATACTTGTCCAATGCCTCAGACATAGCAGTCACTCAAAATGCGTGTGTTGAATTGAATTTTATTCTAATTTAATTTTGTTTCAGTGAATACTGCATCCTTCAACGATTTCCCATTATTTTGAACTTTATTCTATATTAGATATAGATCATCTACATGATCTGCCTGCCTCTCTCATTTCAGATCTTTCTACAGTGGCTCCATGCTTTCCCTTGAGCACACCAAGTCTGTCTCCAACTCAGAGTCTTTGCATTTGCTATTCCTCCTTCCAGGAAAGCTCTTCTCCAAGATAACTGTAGCTATAGCTCCACTAACTCACTCACTAAACTACATGTACTACACTCAGTGTTCTTTCTGATTGCCCCCTTATCAAAGAGCCTTTCTCTGACAGTCTTATGCAGAATAGCACCCCCACCACTCTGCAACCCTCATCTGCTTTATCTGTTTTCATGCTTGATGTATAGTGCATTTTTATTTCTTCATTTATCATTGCCTTTACCTGTACAATGTAGGAATGTAAGAAATTGCCCTGTTTTGTTCATGGTTGTATAACTAGCACCTAGGGATTCTTGTGTTCTCAAAATATTGGCTGCTATACATTTTTAAAATAACCTTAAATTTAAATGGATGAAAAAAGCAAACACTAAAATTGAAGTCAACCTATGCAAGTGAACCTAACTGCATAATAAATTATAACATAGTCGCCCTAGGAAAAAAAATAGAATTCTTAAAACTTTTAAAGATGGTACTTTTAAACCTGTAATGAAATATAGTCTAAGGATATAAGTAATTACAGTAAAAAAATATTGAAAGTAAGTTGGAGGTTTCCTTGCTGGTAATGGTACTGATGTAGTAATTTAAAATCATTTTGCATATATTGTAGGATTCAGCCAAGAGGTAAATACACTGATGCTGTTGGGAAACACAGTCCATAATGTGGGAGAAGGGGTATACAAACACAGAATGGGGAAAGGAATAAAGAAACTTGTGATGTTGAATTAGATTTATGGGTAGCAGTTTGGAGTCATTCTGTTCCCCAGTTCTGCCTACAGAGAAAGTCTAAAAGAAATGGCATCCCAATAGCAATGAGCATACTTAGTGCTCAGATCTTGGTTTTAAATACCATCTCCCATTAAAAGGAGCCAGGGTTCCTTGAAGAAATGACTGATTCCAGGGTTAGGGCAGGGAGACCAAAGGACAATCCTAGAGCATAGATTTGTGCCAAAAAGCAATGAAATGCTCAAAGACTAATTGAGCCTTGTCAAAAAGACACAAAGCCCAGTTTGAAAAGGCTCCCCCACCTAGTATGGAAAATATGAATATTAAAAATAATAATGGCAAAAAAATTTAACATATCAAACAGAAATGACAAACTATGAGTCCACAGTGATATTTTTAAAAGTAAATAATAGAGAAGAGGAGGGAAAGATTTTTCTCTATAGAAGAATACCAGGTGATTTCTATAGGAAGACAGATTCCCCCCAAAATCACCATTTTTAAAGACTCCAGCAGAATAACTGATTCAGACAGGAATCATCAATGAGTGCTAAAACTATTGGGTGACAGATTTGGGGGGAACAGATTTTCACTTGGTCTCACATTATTTATTAATTTCAAAAGGAAAGGAGTACCTTTCCAATGGTGAGACCTGGCAGCACCTGGACCAAGTGACCAAGTTTAGCATCGCCAATAATGAGGCCAACAGATATTATGTGCCTCTTGATGGGATACAAATGTTTTCACTGAATCTAAGCATTGAGGAAAGAATCAGACAAATTCAGAAAATGGGATATTCTACAGACCGAATGAATGAATCACCATGTCATGACGTTTTTCAGTCCTGAAGATGTTGGAAGCTCACGAGAATACATAACTTCAACTTACCTCCCCAGTGGCATAAAAGTCATTGTCTTTATATTCAGGAAACAGCAGGAAAAATTGAACTAATGCACTGCAAAAAGAACAACAATAAAAAAATCAAATGGCATCAGAAGAGCTTAATGCTCCCACTCTGCTACCAAATCTATAGGTTTGACATATAGGTTTGACATTTGAAGTAAGATGCTATTAGGCTGTGAGCTCCTACAGGCATTATATTCAAAGTGTTATGTATGTAACATTCCACACTGGGGATGGTCAGAAAATAATTGTGGGCATACTTTATGAGATTAATAAGTTGAGTCAACACCCTGGGCAGATTTCCAAATCTCTGGGTTTCCAACATGGACCATCTAGCTGTTGAGGAGACCCTTGAGCAAAGTGATACAACCTTTCACCTACTCTTATAGTAATTCTTGGAGGAAGTTCCCCAAACCTTATGACCCCATTAGCCTGGGTTTGTGGTGAAGTAATGAGAACCTTACTGGCTTACCAACCTCTTCCTGTGGGGAAGCCTGAACATTTCCAATGGGGTTCCCTAAATTTCAGCATTTTAATAACCAAAGAACAAAAAAGCTGTAAAGTGGCCATAGTCTACAAGAAAACCATCGAATGACCAGATATGGAAGTAACTGTACAGTGGCATCTAGGCTCAAAAACAAATCACAGTAAAGAATGCCAATAGACACTTGAATGAGTTCTGCTGAAATAGATTTCAGCGGACTCAAGGAAGTATTTCATAATAAGCAAGAAAAGGGTAGATCATGGAATGATTCTCTATTTGACCAAAATCTTTCAAAAAGGAAACAAAACTTGTGAAACTCAGACGCTCTATGAGCGTGCTGGCCCAGATTGCATTGTCTGAGAAACGAAGCAGCGCTTTTGTTCCAGCTTCCTGCCGAGGGACTAAAAGCCATGAACTATCCAGCGAAGATGAAAGGCAAGGAGGCCCTGCAAAACCAGGAGGAGGAGAAAGTTCAAGGGTTACAGGGAGCAAAACTGGGACATTACAACCACTGCAATTCTGGCTGTACTTAATTTTCAAAGGCTCCATAAAAATCCACCATTAAGGACCACTGTAGAGTTCTGGTTATTTCTGTATTTATTATTTATAGTAACTAAAGTCTTTGTAGCAACTAAATCTGGGAGGCCGCACTATATAGCTTCCATGTTTGTGCTAGCAATAAGCTGGCTTTAGCATAGAGATAAAAATAGGAGTTTATTTTCCACTCTTCCCTCTCCAGCCTTCAGGCTAAAAACTACTACTCTGTCTCTCTTCCTGCTAGTTGGACTAGCAATAGACAATTTAATATAGTAAATCTCAATTAAGCCTTCTGCTTTAGCTTAAAGCTTATTTCCTTAGAGAATCTGGTAAAGTTGTCAGGGTTGCCAGATTTAGCAAGTAAAAAAATACAAGACGTCCAATTAAACTCAAACTTCAGATAAACATCAAATAATGGTTTAGTGTAACTATGACCCAAATACTACATGGGACATACTTAGAGTAAAAAATGTATTCCTTATTTATCTGAAATTAATATTTAACTGTATTCTGTATTTCATCTGGCAATCTTAGTCCAAGGAGCTAACCTCTCAGGTGGCTTCTAGCTTGAAAATGTCAGGATTTTCTCGCTGAAGTTTCCAAGTCAAGGCCCCACTGGAGGAAGTTATAGTTTTAATTTCACAAGAACATCAGAACAAACATTCAGCTAATCATAGCAAGCTCTTGGTAGGTCTTTTTTTTTTTTTTTTATGATAGTCACACAGAGAGAGAGAGAGAGAGGCAGAGACATAGGCAGAGGGAGAAGCAGGCTCCATGCACCGGGAGCCCGACGTGGGACTCGATCCGGGTCTCCAGGATCGCGCCCTGGGCCAAAGGCAGGCGCCAAACTGCTGCGCCACCCAGGGATCCCTTGGTAGGTCTTTCTTAAATGAGAGTGAAGAATGAAAAAAATAAATTTAGTAAAAGTTAGATACACATAGGCCACCCATGCTTTAGTCCACTGTGTATGATTCTTATTCCATGGCAAGAGTTTGCTTAAAAATATAATCTAGAATCATACCTACATAAAGTTTCAAATTTTAGAAGCAGAGCTGCAAACATATGTAATACATAATACACACACACTTACACACACACACACACACACACGTCCTTGTGAATGCACTCCATACATTTTTTTGAAAAAGATTTTATTTATTAATGAGAGAGAAAAGAGAGAGAGAGAGAGAGAGAGGCAGAGACTCAGGCAGAGGGAGAAGCAGGCTCCATGCAGGGAGCCTGATTCAGGACTTGATCCCAGGTCTCCAGGATCAGGCCCTGGGCTGAAGGTGGTGCTAAACCGCTGAGCCACCCGGGCTGCCCAACACTCCACGCATTTATCCAAGCACAAGAGCTAGATGTCCCAGGAAGCATGCTTCTGCCAGATGATTCCATTTGGCAACCTTGCTAGCATTGTGCCAAGGGCCTTATCTAATAACTAGAATTTTAGTTAAAGGCCACCTGGTGGCAGAAAGTTGCATTAAAGGACATCAGGAAGAATCGGAGCTTGCGAAGGACAATGACAAGGAAGAAATTATTGCTCAGATAAATTTTGCAAAAAGGAAAGTTGGTGAGTTCAGGGCACAGAGGGTAGATGGAAATGATAATGCACCAGAGAATCTGGTGAGTTCGAATGGGGTCACAGGAATGATAAATACAAGATGTTCAAAAGAATCCAGGCTAAAATAAGGCCTATGGGCAGCCATCCTCCCCATTCATTCCACACCCAGGAAGGCCAGGCCAGGATCTGCTCTGTCCATGCCAATCACACAGTGTTCTCATTTAATATATGAAACCTATTTCATGGTCATTGTTATGAAGTTTTGTTTAGCAATTGATATTATTTCCTATACCAACTAACAGGTGGAATAGAATAATACTATCATTTCCGTCTGCTGCTAACAAACTAACTTGAGGCATGCTACCAGACTGGCTACTAGACGGTAAGCACCAGAGCAAGGACTTCAGGGCTCCTTGACTGATCTATCACCTGCACCAGAAACAGTGTCTGGCATATAGCAGGCAATTGATAAATAGTGGCAGAAGGAGAATGGCACTAGATAGCATATTCTAAATCAGTTAATAAATGTATTATTTTTTAGTACATTTATTTATTTTTATTACTTAAACCAGAGGGGCATTAAGGCTCAATAGCATGTTCCAAATACCCCCAAAATTGAATATTTAAATATGTTGTTAGTAAAAACAACAAAAAAAGGGCAGCCCCAATGGCTTAGCGGTTTAGCACTGCCTTCAGACCAGGGCGTGATCCTGGAGACCCGGGATTGAGTCCCACGTCAGGCTCCCTGCATGGAGCCTGCTTCTCCCTCTGCCTGTGTCTCTGCCTCTCTCTCTCTCTCTGTTTCTAATAAATAAATAAAAATGTTGAAAAAAAAGAAAAAAAGTTTTACTTCCAAACACAAAGAAAAGCAGCCTACGTTGTGAATGTCAAATGCCTCGTTAAGAGTCTACTCCTTACAGCCATGGACTTTTACTAGTCAAAAGGAATAGGATTTTCAGGGGGGTGGGGGGAAGAAAAGAAAATGGAAAGAAAATAAAAAAGAAGAAAAAAGCTAGGGAGAGAAAAAGAAGGTCCACTCTTTAAACCTGTAGTAACCCATTTATAGGTTTCAAAGTGACCTTCTTATTCCAAACACCCATCTGGAGAGCTGGAGAGAAGAATGTAGTCACAAAGGGAAACAAATAGTGTAAACTATAAAGGAAACAGCTGAAATCAGTTTTCTGCACTACCCTTGATTAGCTATTTTCCAGTTCTAAGAGCCTGAAGCAAAAAGAACTAAAACAGCTATAAACAATGGATGCTTTGAAATAGGTTCTCTTTACATGTCATGCAAGAGGAGATGTACCACATGTCAGCAGTAAATATCCACATGGAAGGTCAATGGGAAGTTGGGACCATCTTTGGGGGAGGGGAATGAGTGACAGAAAAGGAATGGCAGGGTTGCATGCTCTGGCTTAGAGGGCACTGATGCATTTCTCCACGACAGAACCTCCGCCCTCTGGGTGTTTGCTAGTTAAACAACTGAGCTTGTTTAGATTTAAACCAAAAGACGGTCAGAGGGGGTAGAGAGGCATAGGGGGAGAGGTAGGTTTTCTATCTGTAAAATGAGAACACACAGTCACCGCTCACGGTGCTTGAGTAAACTTGTAAGGACAGCCATCACAATTATATCTCTATAGGGGAAGAAGAGGTGCCTGAGCTTGGGCTGGAGAAGGGGGATTCCTGTGGAAATCTGGCTAATATGCTCCCCAGGACTCACTGAACCTGGAAGCACAAGTATGGGGTCTTAGCTATCCCCCTGGTAAACTGAATGGAAGTGTTAAAATAATGGGACACAGAACAAATAAAGTGCAGAAAACAGCAGCCATATTGTTTTCTGGGTCAGCAAAGAAGAGAGAGAGAAATATCTCTGGAAGAAAGGCCGGAAGCTCCTCTTTCCTCTGTTCCCCCAGCCATCTGCCTTAGGGAGAAAGAAAAATAAAACGGAAAACTTCTGTCAGAGATCAAAACACTCTGACTTCTATTAGATTTACTTTCACTTTAGGGATGGGTTGGGTTTGCTCACCATGCAGAAGGAGTGTTTGCTGCAACCCGGCAATAGGGAAACTGGTTAACTCTTTCAAGCCACTAGGATTCTTTGAGAAAATTATTATGATGCATAATGTGGGGCCCGAATGACCTCAAAGAATTCAGGGCTTGATCTCTAGTAATAATTTACAGACTGGAAAAAATGTGACCAAATAAGAACGGTCACTTACTTAAAAAAAAAAAAAAAAAAAAAAAAGTACTAAAAATAGCTATAACAAATATGAGTAAGGAAAAAAAATTATATGTACACTGTTTGACCAGGCTTACAACTTTACATTTTCCTTCCATTTTTTTCTTCTTTTTAGTAAAAGATTAACTTTGTGAGACGAAATAAAAAATAAGAGACTAGTAACAATCTGAGCATGGGAATCATGAATGGAAAGAAAGGGGAGAAAGAAAAGAAACAAGCAAGCATCTAAGAAGATGTTTCCAAGCAAATGCAAAGTTAAAATGCAATGCTGGAAAGAAAGCAAAATCCTTTCAGGCATCTGGCTGAAAAGTTTGAAAATCATCTTTGGTGGAATTATTCTGCTCTGTTTCTATTGTTTCTTAAAGGCTATTTTTATTTTTTTTTTATTTTATTTTTTTTTATTTTTTTATTTTTTTTTTAAAGGCTATTTTTATAAGATTACAATCATGCCTTAGGATTCCGGCCTTCCTTGTCATTTTCCCTGCTGTCATTTTCACAATTTTCAGTGATAAGAAAACAAAGGGGAAAATAAACCAAATGTGCACACGCATGTGTGTGGATGTGAACTCCTCATGTAGAAGTATTCTTTTTTTAAAAATTTTTATTAATTTATTCATGAGAGACCCAGAGAGAAAGAGAGAGAGGCAGAGACACAGGCAGAGAGAGAAGCAGGGAGGGAGCCCGATGTGGGACTCGATTCTGGGACTCCAGGATCACACCCTGGGCCAAAGACGGTGCTAAACCACTGAGCCACTGGGGCTGCCTTAGAAGTGTTCTTAAAATGCTTAAAAAAAAAGAAGAAGAAGAAGAAGAGGAAGAAGTGTTCTTAAAATGTCTTTTAAGAATGAGATCACGAGGGCCAATCAGTAATAGTTATACTATTGGATGAATCTCCCTATTGAAACAGAAAAACATTTGGTCTGAAGAAAGCCAAGAGGAAGCCTGGTCCTTTTACCTGTATAAATTCCGTGCCACATCATCCTCGTTGACTGCATATCCCTGGGGGCTGGTGGTAAAACTGAAGCCTGTGCCCACCTGAAGGTGAAATAAATAAGCAGGTGTAAACACAGAGAAGCACATGCCCTGGATCCGGCAGGGAGCTACCACACCAGAAGGAAATCAACCTTATTCCAAAGGCCAAGCCTCTGACCTCAGATTTCTCCTCTACCCCACGTACATTTAGCCATCCTCACAAAAGGATACTGCATTTCACCTTTTTCCTCTCCTCTCCTCCAAACCCAAATACAATATCAGCATAGGGGTGCCTGGGTGCTCATTGGCTGAGCATCCAACTCTTGGTTTCAGCTCCGGCTGTGATCTCAGGGTCGTGAGATGGAGACCAGTATCAGGTTCCTCGCTCAGGAACCTGATAATAAGGTCAAGTCTGCTTGGGATGCTCTCTCTCTACCTCTCCCTCTGCTTCTCATCACCCCTCTTGTGCTCTTTCTCTCTCTCTCTCTTAAAAAAAAAAAAAAAAAATCAGCACAAAGCTCTGCCCTGAGGTCAGGGAGTGAGCTTTCTTGATTCCAGAGTGGGGACCCTGTCAGATGTTGATTTAAGGGGGAGGAATTCACCTTTCCTGGCCCCCATAGCAGTATCAGAAGACCCAAAGTTATCTCCTCTCTGAAACCTGGAGAGTGTATTGCTCTGTTCTGACAAGAAGGAACTCTCTAGGCTGGAGAGAAAAAGTGTGTGTGTGTGTGTGTGTGTGTGTGTGTGTGTGTGTTTTGCTTTTTCATTTGTGAGGAATATGGCCACTAAGCCCCTTCACCTTCAGTTAGGTAGGTTTGAAAATAAAGATTAGTTTTAAACTAATATTTCCTTATGCCTAGAGATTCATAGACAATTAAGCTATAAAATTAAGAAGCTAGCAATTTAGTTTGTGTCAATAATTTCTGAAAGGGATGCACCTCAACCAGGCCTAAGTATTTTTGCTTTTGTTTTTGTTTTCCCCAAACACACAAGGGAACAAGGACATTTCATTCAGGTCATGCAACATAAATATGTAATTATAAACTAGGAAAGAGGATGGTTGACAAAACTTGGTGGGAAAGGCAGGAATGAGTATGTTCAACTCCTTTTATCCCTATTTATGTTTCCTCTTTGAACCATCCGGAAAGTGAGAGAAATCAAAGAAATTAGTTAGGGATTAAAGATACTCCTGATCAACAGAAGCTTATCCTAAAGTTACTCTTTTATTTTGTTGTTTACTGGACTCCATTTCAGAAGAACATCCCAAAAAGAATTCCACTTTTTGTTCCTAGATGAGGCTCACCGTGATAAATGAAGGAGACCGGTTTTGACTTTTTAAACCTAGAACTCTGTTAAAAAGATTAGGAATTCTAATACTACATAATAACACAGGATATTATATCATCAGTGGAAAGAAACTAATCCCTTACCCTAGATGCTGTAAATCACTGAACAGGACATTTCATAAGATTAAAAATGAGAGAAGGAGACAAAGTAGCAAGCAAAATTCCCAAACTTGGATTTAATGATACATGTTAGAAAAGCTAAATCTCAAGTGTGTTTTTGAACAGATTGAATTTTATTTTTATTTATTTATGTTTTGAATTCTATTTTAAAAAGCAAAAAGACTCTAAGTCTCTATTGCCCTTCCTCCCCTATTTCTTAAAAGTACTTTATAAAAAGAAAAAAGACAAGAAAGGCCCACAGTGACATTTGATAGATACTCACTGGATTATCAATGTAAAGCATGGAGAGTGTGGTGGTCCAAGGAAAGTCTCTGGCACGCACTAGTAAAACAGAGAAGAGGTTTGAGACTGGGTCTTTAACGAAATATCGCACCTAGGACATAGGTCTGCTCAGGAGCCCAACAAGCCCACCTGTCCCCATCACATGAATGAACTCCTGGTATCCCTCTAACGTTGCTTCATACTTTCACAGTGGAGAACAGACACCAGTACCTTTTTCTTCTCCTCTCCTCTCCTTTACTTTTCCTGGACCCAGAGGGTTTCTACATCTAGAATGAAGTTTGAAAACAAGACCCCGTGCACCTGGTTCAATGAAAATATTCATCAATCACCTATAGGATAAACCCATCTGTCTGATCCAATCAACCATTCTTAACTATCTGGTCCTTCTGAATCCTTTTACCCCTAGCCAATGCTAAAGAGATCAACTCCAACAGAATTGGCATACATGCTTTTATTTTTTTATGTTTTAATTCAGAGAGAGAGAGAGGCAGAGACACAGGCAGAGGGAGAAGCAGGCTCCATGCAGGGAGCCCGATGTGGGACTCGATCCCGGGTCTCCGGGATCATACCCCGGGCTGCAGGCCGTGCTAAACTGCTGCGCCACCGGGGCTGCCCGGCATACGTGTTTTTATACCTGAGTCACAGAATAGTTCACCCTCCAAGTTCTGACCCAGGGAAAGTAAACAATCTCCCTTATCCCCTGAAAATGAGATGGAGGGAAACCAGGTTACAGCCAGGTATGGTTCCTCCTCTCCTTCCTCTGACCCAACCCCCCAACCCATAGCATCTCGCTTCCAAGATATCTGATCCTGCATGCAACTGAACCATAAAGTGTTCAGTTTGTGTGAATAATTAGGGATATGATTCCACCCATTAGTCTCATGCAAAAGGACTCGCCCAAATAGTAATAGATACCAACTGTTTTCCTAAGCCCAGATTGCTTGAGTCAGCAGCTGACTGCAAGAAAACAGCTTAGAACCTTTCACCCAAATTTCAAGGGGAGGAAGCAGCACAGCCAAGATGCTCACTATGGTGGCTCCTCCTTCTTGGATCGACATTGCCAGACAGCTATGTTTTTCTAATTGAAAACTATTAAGCTATTCCTTGTGGTTTCATGTACACTTTCAATTTTTTCCGGAGCAGATACAAGGTTCAGGTGAAAACTTCTCCATAGGAAGATAGAGTCCAAGCAGTACTTACAGGTCATGTTACTTGTGACAAAAAAAGGTCCATGTTCCACAAAGAGTCCAAACATGGATGAACCTCCTGGCCCTCCTTGCAGCCAGAGAACTACAGGAGCAATTGCTGGGTCTACCTAAAGGGACAGAGAAGCTAGTGACCACACAGAGTACTAAGCAAAAGAACACACTCAAGCTAACTTATCCTGATCCTGTGTCTTTTACTGCCTTGATGACATCTCATAAAGCCTTCCCAGACCTCAGTGACCGCTCCCCATGACAAGCGAAGTGCTGGTTGTCTCTTATCTTAAATTAGTATTTGCCTCACAATGCTAGTATCTATCTTGCTCAGTTCAGTCTTTCCCTGCCAATAGCCAAAAAACCCACTAAATATAGAAGCTTCGCCTCTGTATGCCCCCTACAAACCCAGCACACTATGCCTAGGGCACGGTCATATTTTTTTTAGCTGTTTAAACTTGCGTTTGACCAACAGATTCCCAAAGACACATAGCAAAGAATTCACCCTCCTCGGTGACAGCTTGCCCAAACTGCCTTTCTGATTTAATTCACTAAGAGGGTGTTCACAAGGACAACAGCAACTTTATCCACCACAAGGAAACTGAGAAGAAGCACACAGGCCCAGAGTGGTTTAGCCAATGCAAACAATAGCAACAAAACCCTAAACAAGGATGAATTGATTGGGGAGATAAGGAAGAGGTAAATGAGAAAAGGTCATTGGCAGGGGTGGGATGACAAAAAATGAGCTTCTGGCTGTAGAATCAATACCATCAACCTCAACGACAGAGGGGTCTTTACTTCTTTCATATCTCTTTACATATTTATTGAGCACCTCATATGTGTCAGGCACCATGCCGGAAGTAGCTACAAAGCAGGGCAGTGAGTGAAACAGCAACAACATCAACAAACCACTCTTCCAATTTACATTTTCATGGAAATGCAGACTGTAAGTAAGTAAAGGAATAAACCCAATGATTACAGAGTGTGTAAAGGAAATAAAAGTGATGTTAAGAGAGTGGGTGAGGGGGTGCCTGGGTGGCTCAGTAGCTTAAGTGTCTCCCTTCAGCTCAGGTCATGATCCTGGGGTCCTGGGATGGAGTCCAGCATTGGGCTCCCTGCTCAGTGGGGAGTCTGCTTCTCCCTCTGCCTCTGCTCTTCCCCCTGCTTGTGCTGTCTCTCTCTCAAATAAAGAAATAAAATCTTAAAACAAAAAGAGAAAGTGGGTGAGCGCAGAAAAGTATAGTGCTTCCTTTAAACCCAAGTGATCATAGGAAGGACTCTGAGATTCTGAGCTGAATAAGACCTAAGTTCTAGAACGATCCAGCCACGAGAGGAGCCAGGGAATGATGCCACAGACAGAAGAAAATGGTGGAGGAAAATATTTATGACAGAGAAGAGCTGGATGTAAGAGCTGTGAATGACAGGACATCTGGCCCTAAGTGAATCCTCCAGAGCTATCTGGAAAGAGCTCAAAGTGGCTCTGGGGAGGCTCACAGTTGGATGTGACAGTGAGTGTTCACTGGGGGTTGTGGCTCATTTGAGGTCGGTCAACTGGGCTCAGCAAGCAAGGATCTCATTACTTCAGCTCAGAATGAAATCCTGCAACCCCTTGCTTAGCCCAGTCACACAGAGACCAATGAGGATTTCGTTTAAAGGTCTGATTGGCCTGGCTATGTCTGTGTGGATGATGTGAGAAGGCTATGGGCAGAGGCAAGACTAACCCAAGGGGAGGTGATCTGAGGCACCACCACCAGGAACCCGAAGAGCTGACCAGAGGGTTCTAACCGTGAGGACAGATGGGGGAGAGGGATTTCTCTTCTCCAGTCATCAGAAGTCTGACATAGTCCTTTAGCAGCTTCAGAAAGGGGACAAGGGGACCTTGCAGAAAGGAAGGCACTGGTAAGAACAGCTGTCAGCTGGTCATGAGCCTCTCTAGGAACAGGAGCCTCTCTAGGGACAGGAGCCTCTCTGTGGGTTTCCTTGGGGTCCACTCTCCAGCATCAAGGAATTAAATAAAACTTGTAAAGCCCTTGGAACAACACCTAATGTCTGATAGAGGCACAGTAAGTGTAAAGAATTATTATAATTAAAGAAACAGAAAAGGTAGGGGCCCAGAGTCAGGCTGAGAACTCAGATGAGCAGGGCTGTAACTCTTAAGAGTCAGTCAGCCCAGTATAACAGGTAAGTATGTGAGCTCCTGCCCCACATTGGATTCAAATCTGGGCTTTACTATCCACTAGCTGTGTGACTTTAAGCAAGCGGCCTAAGCTCCCGGAACCCCAGTTTCCCCATCTGTAAAACAGGAATCAATAATAGTACTTACATAAAAAAATAATAGTACCTATGCCATATAGTTGATAGAAGGACTAAAATTAATCTTCAAAAAGTCTAGTGAGTGGCATAGAGTACGTGTTCTGCTCATGTCAGCTATTGCTATATTAAAGAGACCCTAGGAGTTTATAGATGGTTTTAATGAAAATGATCCCTATATGAGAGAATAGGAAAAGTGGGTTGCTGGGTGTTTCTCCTTGCTCCTTTGGCTGATATCTTCCCTGGTTGGTTTCTCACTAACCTCTTGCCAGAAGTCCAAATGTCCATAAAGGAGTCAAGAGAACTAGGGTCTTGTCTTACAAGTTGAAGCAGGAACTATTAAAATCAAAGATGGCTTTCTAAGACTGCTGTGGGGACATAGGGTGAGCCGTGACATTGGTAGCCACAGATTCTGGTTCTACTTGGCCACAATACAGCTGTGTGATCTTGGCCTTCAGATCCTTCCAGCGCAGGTTCCTCATGAAATGGTAATAATGCCCACCTCCCAGGCATGAGAAAATGTATCATGAAATGATATTGCAAACTCTGCTGGACCGAATAAATAGAACCAGCTCTGCTCTAACCCTCTTGGCCCCAACTGAGGGTGCTTTGTATGAATAAGGGATATTTAGCTTTCCTCAGGCCCTCTAATTTGCTCTTTAATACCACTCAGCAAGACCACCTTCCATTTGTATTCACGCAGCAGGGGAGCATATCAGAGGTCGAGAAGCAATGGATCTCAGCCTCCCTGGGGATGTGACATACTGTGAGTCCACCCATTCCAGTGGATACCCAGCCCCCACTTCCTTCCTAATGTGCAGAGGCGCTTCTAGAAGCCACAGTGTGCTACAGCCAGCAGTTCTCAACCATGGCCACCCATTATGATAGCTTTATTAATAAAAAAAAAAAAAATGCTGTCTAGGCCCAAATCCCAGTGATTCCAACCCAATTGGTCTGGGGTGAGGCAGGCATGGACATTTTTAAAAGTCCCCAGGTGGTTCTGATGTGAAGGCAGGGCTGAGAATCTGTGCAGGCAAAGGAAGTTTGTCCACTCTGGTGCCCAGGCCCTCTGGTCTCTGCCCTACCCTCCTCTAGCTTTTCATGTCCCTTCCTGTGATCTGGCACAATGATGGGACCTCTGGGCTCTCAGAAAAATAGCCTGACCCTGAGAGGCCACACTACAAAGTGAAGTCAAACACATTGGTGCCAAACATATTTATTATGCAACTTTGAAGTACAGGACACTGCATTCTTGGAATGCTTCAATAATAAGAGATCAGCATACACACCTCCAACCTCAGCTGACCTTGCTCCTCAAATGTACTTTCCTGAAGGAGGTGAATGAGCTCAACAACCCTCGAGGAAGCCCATGTTTAAAGAAAACTCCATGCACACATCTTTCTACCTTGATATGCCAACCAACCTATGAATTAATACTGCCCTTATCTGGGATGAAATGCAAAAGTCAGATGCTGGAAAATAAAAGTTTACATATTCAATGCTAAAATCCTAAGAGTAGGGAGACCTGGGTGGCTCAGTGGTTGAGCATCTGCCTTTGGCTCAGGGTGTGACCCTGAGGTCCTGAGATGAGTCCCATATCAGGTTCCCCACAGGGAGCCTGCTTCTCCCTCTGCCAGTGTCTCTGCCTCTCTCTGTGTGTCTGTCATGAATAAATAAATAAAATATTTATAAATAAATAAATAAATCCCAAGAGTTAGTTATATCACAGCGTGAAGACTTTTGTAATGTGATAGGACATCCTGATGTCACACATATAATAATTAATGGTATAAAGCTATTGTGTGATAATTCATAGGGTGATCTATTTAGCTCTCAACTGTGAGAATGTAGCCCTCTCTCACTCTCCACACCAACTTAGGAAAGAAGAAAAGTAAATGAAGACATCCTGATCAGAACCACATTGCAAAACTTAAGAACAAATGAAGTAAGAAACAATTGCTTTAGGGGAGGTGGGCGGGGGGTGGGGTGACTGGGTGACGGGCATTGAGGGGGGGCACTTGATGGGATGAGCACTGGGTGTTATTCTATATGTTGGCAAATTGAACACCAATAAAAAACACATTTATTTAAAAAAAAAGGAAACAATTGCTTTAATTCATTTACAGATTTACAAAGGTCAGAACTTTTAAAGTATCTATTATTTTGAAACTATAATTTAAGACTGTACAGAACAAGAGGAAAAGGACATTTATTTTCGTCAAAAGTTTTAAAAATTTTCCTTAGAACTTGTTATGTTATTAAGAAAGCACTTACTCTTAACTAATATTTTAAAAAAATATTTAATATATGTATATATTTAATATATATTTAATATTTAAATATTTATGCATTTAAGTATTTTTTAATCCCCCTTACCCTACCAATCATGGTCCCTAGAGATGATTATGAAGATGTTTAATCTTCCAGATTTTTCTCTATGCCCCTCCAGCACACACATATATAAATATTTTGTAGACGTCACATATCCTTTGTGTGTAAATAATTTTTGTTTCTGAAAAGAGGATCAGAATGCATAGTATTCTATATTTGCTGTACTCACTTAACATGTTATGAAAATCTTTTCATAACAGTACATATGATCATTTAACCAAACAGTATGGCATTTTTTAATTCAACACAATGTATTAATGCATTTAACATACAGCATTGACAGACATTGTTCCAAGGCTGAGGATGCAGACCAGATCATGGACAGACAGGTAGGATACATAATGGTTAAGAGCATGGATTTTGGCACCAGACTGCCAAGGTTTGAATTCCAACTACTTTTTTTTTGAAGATTTTATTTATTTATTCATGAAAGACCCAGAGAGAGAGAGAGGCAGAGACACAGGCAGAGGGAGAAGCAGGCTCCATGCAGGGAGCCCGACGTGGGGCTTGATCCCAGGACTCCAGGATCATGCCCTGGGCCGAAGGCAGGTGCTAAATCACTGAGCCACCCAGGGATCCCTCCAACTACTTTATTTTACAGCTGTGTGCCCTTGGGCAAGTTGCTTAACTACTCTGTGTCTCAGTGTCCTCTGCTTGAAAATAATAATAATAATGTTGATCTTATATGGTTGTGGTACAGATTCAAAGAGTTAATGTATGCACAGTACTTACAGCTGTGCCTGGCACATCTGTTTAAATGATAGCTCTGATTATTTCTCTGGTGAGGTGGGAAGACAGGTAATAAATAAGTAATGAAATAACTGGGTGATCTGAGAGAGCAATGGAAAGCCATTATATTGAGCTCTTAAAGAAAGTGTCTGCTGAGAGGCTAACATTTGAGCTAAGATCTGAAAGATGAGTAATCTCCTACTAATAAGCATTTATATATTTAATTTAAAAAGAAAATAAAATCTCTATTAATGACCTATAGGTATGAGTCGTGTGGTGTGAACTGATGATGATGAAGAAGGGACAAAGAAATTCTAAATATAAAGGAAAGGACAAAGGAGTTGTAAATATTTAAGTGAGAAGTTTCTCCACCAAAAGACGAGTGTGGGCACACAGGTCCCACAAACCTGCACCTTTTGTTGGTGAGCAAGAAACTAGGGTTTTGCCTCAAAAGCCCTTTAAATTCTTCTGGTGACCCCTGGTGGCTGATTCATGAACTTGGACACTCCTTCCTCAAGGGTTTGTTCCAGAATGAAAAGCCCAGAAGGAAACAGGTATCTATTTAGTTTTTTAGAATCTCTACAGATGGACGTTTTACAGTGTCTCACGTTAGCACATTCCAATATTTATTCATAACAATGGTGAAAAAAATCTACCTTCTGTCTAAATAGGTTATATTTGTTTGGTTTGACATTCTGTACATAAAGGATTCTTAGAAACACCAGTTTCTTCCTTTCTCCTTGTTTCGAAGTGAGCACACAAAAATACATGTGAACAGTAATGAAACCAAACTCTCCTGCCCTACTGCTCCCCACATGGACATGCCCTCCATGGATGGTGTCCTCTTATGCTATGAGTCTTCCTTTTCACCCCACTCCCCATCAAACCATACTCACCTTCCGTCTGTCCTCCTAGGCCCCCACTGTATTTCCTGGTAGAGATAACCTCCTACTCAGGCTTTACATGTATCAACAAAGCAGTGAGTTCATATACTGGGGGGTGGGAGTGGTAATAAAAATTTGCCAATCTTGGTACTCTGAAGTAGCTTGATTGCATTTTATACACAGGACATATGGGAGTGACCCTAGGGAATCCTAGGTATCTCAGCAAGTATTAGAGCAGCATTGTCTGCCAATGCCCAGGGTACGTTCTAGCCACCCCATTCCTCCCACCCACCCCATAAGGAATACCATACTTTGTAAGTGAGAGCAGGAACCAAGCCACTAACAGACCCAAATCAATGGTACCGGTTAAGATGAGAAATGCAATTAGTAAATTAATTAAAGCTCACTTCACACTTCTACATGCAGAAGCTGATCATTTGCTTGGTTTAAGTAATGTATTCCATCTTAATTGAAGTCATTAGTACCCCAAGTAAATGTCTTGAAATTCCCCCACGTAGGTTTGAATGGACTCCCATCTTGCCACACAGACCCAAGTTCAGCTGATACTTCAGCTGCTAGACTAATGGTTTAATCAAGGCAGGGTGTTGTTTTTTTTTTTATTTATTTAAAGCAACTAGTTTTGTGACTAGAATTGTTAGTTAGCTAACTAGTAACATTTTTGTTTTACCCACACACTCTCAATATATATGAACTGCTCGCTTAAAACATTCTGTGCTGTTTGGAGGAATTTTACTTACAGTGGTTGGTGTTGACCTCTTACTAAATCTCCCTTTACTGTGATTGTTGCCTCTGCACCATCAATGGAAAACTAACTTCCTCAAACATATTTTTCTGTTTTGAGGCTTTCTTACGTCACTACCAAGCTTATGCTGACTCTCCTTGAGCTTTGAGTCATCTCATTAATCTGTGCCAACTTACACTCCGCAGAATCTTCTCTACCTTTCTCCTTCCGAGTACAAAGGCTCTCATTCCTTCATGAGAGCATTATGGCTTCTCTGTTGGTGTCTCCTGCCAGAAAGGTGGAATTTAGAATGAATGGGAGTATAGGGGTGGGTATCAGAGAAAAGCCTGACTTTCCCATTCTTGATGCAAACAAAGAAATGGCTGAAAAAGTTAGTCACTTTCTTCCTCCATTTTAATCAGGCACACAAAGGTTTCTGCAGTTCTAATATTTCTATGGATGGAATGATCTATAATGTATCATTTTCAGCTATTTTCTTCTTGTTTTGTCTCACCTACCTTCTATTCTTACAGACCTCTGATGCTTTAAATACAATAATAGCAAAGAGAAGATAAACAGTATAAGTCTGAAGACAATGTCTATGACATCCAAATCTTTGCTGTATGACTAATGGATTTGCAGCCTTCTGTGGCAGACATATTTTAAGAGATCTGTTTAGTCCACAACCCCTTCTCTAAGAACTGACCCTCCATTTATCAACAGAAAAGGCCCACTAGCCATGTTTATATCACATGAAACTACACTCTCAGCATTAGCTGACTGGATAAAGAAAGAACACCTGATCCAAAGTGGGCCGGTCACACCTGCCCCTAGCAGAAATGCTATTTGATCTCTGTTGATGGCATGATTCAAGGACAGGAAAAGGTGGAAACTGTAGGGTAGCCATTTTCTGCCAGATACGTGGAGAAACAAAGCATGTTAATCTGCCAAGAGAGAAGAATGAAGCACAGATGAGTGGTCCTATGGTCTTGGACAGAATAGGGCCGGGATAGAAAGATTGGCTGCCCTGGCTCCCAATGCCTTTCCAGTTGATCCCACTTTCTGCTCTTGATGTCTCTGGGTAGGAAAGAAGGATTTAGAATGGGTTGGCTAAGGGTGCCCAGGGGACTGAGTCAGTTAAACATCTGACTATTGATTTCAGCTCAGGTCATGATCTTAAGGTCATGAGATTGTGCCCCACATTGGGCTCTGCACTGGGTGTTGAGCCTGCTTGAGATTCTCTTTCCGTCTCCTACACCCACCCTCTGCCACACATTCTATCTAAAAAACTAAATACAAAAATAAATAAAGAATAGGTTGGCTATATTAGTTAAGGTCCAATCAGAAGACAGAAGCCATATAGTAATTTAAATTTTAAAATTTCCTATTTTTAAATTACTATTATTTTTTACATGAAAACATTGACCCTTAATTCTGTTACAAGTTCCAGTGTTGGCTCTGGTCCCCAACCACCATGGGTATCATATCCACCCACTGCTGGGCAAAAGTGGAACTGCAATGCCAGAGGGGTCTGCTTCCGCATGGGCCACATCCTCAGTGTTGGCCAAATACCAGCATGCTGGATTTGCTTCCTGTGTCCACCAAGGAAGAGGGAAATTTTAAAGAGATATTCATTATAACAGGGGATAACCATAAATATGTAAGGAGAACCATAAAGAATACCCTGAGCTGAGTGCCCATGGATGGACAAACTCATATGGTGAGGATGGGGCTCTTCCCAAGGCTTATGTCCCAAGGTGTAATGCTTACATCCCAAGGCTGTGGTCTAGACCTCACTAGAGAAAGGGTGATTGTACCCACTGGGTGGCTGAGAAGTTCACTGGGTTGCCTGGCTCATTACTGGCCAACAATCCATGGGCAAGCAGGAAGGGCCTCCAGGGAAAAGTGGTCTGTGGCTGGTGGGAGAGTCTACTGGTTTGAGGGTGACACACCACCTGAGGTGCACAATATCCACACTGGGAGGGCTGTGAGAAACTAGCCATGGGTATAGGTAGTCAAGGCTGGTGGGGGGGCTACAGAGAGGTGGCTTAGGAAACTTAGGGGAACCTGCTCATTGAAAAGGCCTGGGATGTATGGTGTCCATGTTGAGGGAGCTGAGCCAGGTGGTCACTGAGCCAGAGCCAGGACTGTGAGCTTGCCGAGGGTCTTTGTGGTCTGGGAGCCCAGCTAGGGCAGGGCATTACTACTGGATGTCCTCACACATGCACTGCTGACAGACTGGACAAACAGGGCCAAGAGAAAGCAAAATGCAGGACAAGGAAATGGGAAGAAAAGCCAATGTCCTCTTGCAATGTCCCTCCAGCACCCTCTACTGACAAAGCTTAATATCATGTTTGCTACATAGGAAAAATGTTTATAGCTGTTACGGAGCAAGAAAAAGGATAGAATTGAAGCTAGTTCTAGTTGTCATAAGATACCATAGTCACAGCCCAAAAGTACATGACAAGAGGCTATAGTAGTTATCTAATGCTGTATAACATGTATCCAAAACTCAGTGGTTTGAGACAACATTTATTCTCCCATATGCTTTCTGTGGGCCAGGAATTTGGGGATATCTGGCTGGACAGTTCTGGCTCGGGGTCTCTCATGAAATTATAGTTCAGATATGAGCTGGGACTGTAGTCATCTGATTTGGCTGGATGAACATCATCCAATGTTGGTGCTGACTGGTGAGTGAAGGACTCACTTCCTCTCCATACAGGTTTACCCACACGTGGTCACTTTAATGTCCTCCCAATGGTAACTGGCTTCCCTCAGGGTGAGTGATCCAAGAGACCAAGGTGGAAGCAGCACCGCCCTTGAAAATAGCCTTCGACGTCACCCCCATCGCGTCTTCTATAGTGTATAAAGACCAGCCTTGATTCAATATGGCTGAGGACTGCAAAAAGCATGGCTATCAAGAAACAAAGGTCACTCTTGGAGTCTGACTACTTCACCCTCTCTCAGTCTTGGTGATTCCTCAATATGATAGTGAACTTCCTCAGTCACCAGATACTCAGATTCCAGGAATCCCAGCCACTCCCCTTGGCCAGGGGAGCAACATGGGGCCCTTAGTAAAGGGGTGTAGGCCTAACTCTAAATCTCTCTGGTTTGGACTCCATAATATTTGAGGCAAAAATCCAATAAATCATCTATCTTTGATATCTATAAGACAAATATAGGGTATCTTTCTCTAGTGGGAAGAATTCTAATTGTAAAAGTAATCACCTCACGCCTTATCTTCTCAAACAAGGAAAGCCTCATTCTTGCCTTATAATCTCTACCCAGTAGCAATAAATCCACACTCTTCGCTGATGTTCAGCGACTTCCGATTTAGAATTGCCCCGTTCCTGATCTCTTCTAACCTCCCACATTGCAACTGGTTTAGTTCTGCACAGTATTTGTGTTAATAAACAGGAAAACTAATAATGATAATGATGATGATAATGAAATAATAGCAATAGAAACTCTACTTACTACGTATCAGGCATCAGTCTAAGGCTTTCCCACATTCTTTCATTTGTTCCAAAACCGGTGTCAGGTAGGTATCATGATCCTCACATGTGGTGTATACAAACCAAGGTTTTGTACAAGCCTGACTAACTCAAGAACTGTCATGTTAATGCCTAGTCTAGCACCTTCCATGGCCAGTTTTCTCAGGATCAACATACGATGATCAAAAGAAAAGATTTCACCATCAGAGGCCTAGTTTTAAATTCAAAGTTCTGCAAATTTCTAGTTGGGCAACTTGGAGCTAATGATTTAATCTCTGTAATCCTCTTCATCTATTAAACAAGGATAATAATTGCTTTTTCGTGTGGTTATTGTAGGGATGTAATAAGAAAATGCACAGTGCTTAGCACATAGTCAATGTTCAATTAACAATAGTCATTATAATTATGACATTTTTATTGGCCTCATTACACTTTTTCTACCATGCCAAATGCCTATTATTCCTCTTGCATATTGCATCCCCACTGCACATCAATTTCCAGCTCTTGAATCCATTATGCACTGATTTGTATACAATAACAGAGAAGTCTCACAGAACTAACAGGAAGACAAAACTAATTTGAGAAACACCATCCTCCCCAAAATACTCAGAGGATATTACAAGTGTGGCATCCTTCCTGGATCTCTTATTTTCTCTACCTTCAATTTTTGTAGAGGGTCATTTCTCTCCTGAAGATAATATCAGCTGCTTCCCTGTGACAGGCAAGGAACTAATATTTCTGCCAAATGAAAGGTACTCTTCCCCTGTCTGGGTGATCACTGCTTCTCCTTCTCACATGCTTTATCTTCTTCACCCCAACTGGCCTGTTTCATAATTTACAGCCTGACTGGCTTGGCAAGAATGGTTACTTTGGGGCCTCGGATGCCAGCTGTGTGTGTGGGCTCCCCAGGTAAGGGGGGCTCAGAACAATCTATCCTGGCTGCCACTTGGTGACACTTGTCAGTGGTACCATCTTTCCATCCTGCTTGTTTCTCTCCTGAAGCTGAGCCTATCACTGCCAATAGAACACGCTGCACTCAAGCATCTTCTTTCCTGTTGTGGCGGCCTTGAGTTTATATCTCCTGAGATCATCTTAGAATAGGTTTAAGGCTATAGTCCTGGGCTCAAAAGAACATAATCTGGCCAGGGGACACAGAGGTAGATCTTCATTTAATTAAGGGGGGACACTAACAGCTCAGTCCCTGTTTAATGCAGTGGGGGTTCAGATGTCAGTCTGGCAATCAGGACAAGGTACAGAATCTAAGCCCATTTACCCAACTGGCTTTCCAGTCCCAGTGTACGACCTATGCTCTAGATGAAGCTGTACACCTGCTCAGAGGCAACCGAAGAAAGAAATGACTGAGTCTTTGTTTTGTTTTCATTTGACCACTTCGCTCACCATTAATTCCTGTTTTCATAAATCTGGATTATTACTATCAAAGATGCAAAATACAGAAGTCAATGGGGGAACTTCCTGGTATCAGAAACAGCCACTAAAGCAGAAGACGAAGTCAGAAGTGGGGTTTCTTGGGGTTAAGGGAGACAGAGACCTCAGGGGAAATGGAGGAACACCAAGCAGGATTAGAGGAACACGAAGCCATTTTAGGAAAGTTGACCCCACAGGCTACACTCCTCTCTTCAGGCTTGCATTCCAGCCCTCACCCAGGTGGGTGCATGGGACAACCCATCACCCCCACTTGTACCACTTTAGCTGGGAGAGGGGTTTCTTTCTGGTAAAAGGGATGTAGATCACTGTGGGGCCAGAAGCACCAGAAGCAGGACAGTGGCCTGTAGGCATGAACCATGGTTTCTCAAGCATGGTCCATCTGGTAATTCTACAACTTGTTGGCCTCTTCCAATTTATAAGTCAGAGTCTCTGGGGAGATTTGGAAATAATTCTTAAATACAATAAAATGTGGGAATTACTGAGAGAGAACATACTAAGAATCATAAATCTAGGCAAAATTTTCAAGTACCCATTTTGCACAGAATAATGGCCTTAAAAGTGTCCATGTCCAAATACCCAGATCCCATGAATAGGTTAAGTCACACAGTAATTGGGAATTAAGGTAACTGATGGGATTAAGGTTGCTAGTCAACTGACCTGAAAATAGGGAGATTATCCTGGGTTATCCAGTGGGCCCAATGTAATCAAAAGGGTCCTTAAACATAAAAGAGGACAGCAGAAGACAAGAGCCAGAGAAGGTCATGTGACCACATGGAGTTGACCAGAGTGTCGCAATGGGAGAAGGATTCAGCCTCCTTGCCAATGCAGGCTATGAAGACAGAGGAAGGAGCAATGAAGCAAGGATTCTGAGCAGCCTCTAGAAAACACAAAAGGCAAGGAAACAGATGCCTGCTAAGAGTCTCCATTAGGACCACAGATCTGCCGACACCTTAATTTTAGCCCAGGAAGGCCTATGTCAGACTTCTGATCTACAGAACTGTGAAATAATAAGTTTGCATTGTTTAAACCACTAAGTCTGTGGTAATTTGTACAGCAGAAATAGAGAACTAATATAAAAGCTTTATGATAAATGCCTTTATTCAATGATATTAAAAGGTGTGATATTAAAAATGCACATATATAGCATGGTTTCTGAAAGGCATAAAGTTTAAGAGATTTCCAAGAACACACACCCAAAATTTCCACATGTTAGAACGCATGAGGCTTAATTTATACCAGTTCAGTCGTATTGGATATTTGGATGTCTCCCTCCATGCTTCTAAAGATCCATTCTCTACTCTGCTCTGTGCCCTGGTACACAGGCTGCTGAGGACTGGTCTCCCTCACCTCTGTTTCCCAGATGGGTTCCACCAATGGGAGGTAGCAGCAGGAGTCTGGAGGGCACTTGGGTGCCAACATTGCACCCAATGAGTTCTCTCCTTTGATTTTGTGCTCTAAGCACCTCACTTGCATACTCAACAGTAACACCAAGGAAAAAATAAAAAACTCTAGGGTCCAGCACAGTCTTCCCAGAGTAGGTGAGAGCCGGAAGACTACCATGAGCCCAGCCAAAGAGCGTCTGGAATGCCTCACCAATTCTTACATGTTTCCTCCCATCAAACAACTATGTGGTCAACTATGTCACAGGCCATGGCTGGGAAGACAAATGAGAAGTTAAGAAAATACAACCCAATAGTACCAACAAAAGCAATTTAATTTGAAAAAAAGCTACCCTAGAGTAAACAAATTTCATATATGCAACGTTGCTATATGCAAATCACATGCAAATATAAATACAACCCTCCCTAGGGATAGCTTTTTCTTTGTTTTCTCTAGTTTCTAAACCAAATCCAATTTGGAAAGTAAAAATAGAGAATTATCCTGTGGTGGGATAAAATTTATTTATAAATAAAATTTATTTATTTATCTCAACAACTCTACCAATACCGCCCCCACCCCCGACCCACAGTACCCATTAGCCTAAAGTGATTTGTTCATGCTGAAGAATTGTGTGACACTGCCATGCACTAAGTAAGATGGGTAAAGTACAAGAACATACCTGGCCGTGTGTGTGTGTGTGTGTGTGTGTGTGTGTGTGTGTGTGTGTCTGGGCCTGAGAAAGTGAGGGATCCATCTTTTAGGAAGCCATCCTAGATCTGCAGTCCTCCCTACCTGTCCTGCAAAGACTCCCAAAATAAATTGTTCTCTCTCTTCTGTGGCCCCACAGAGTCCTACTCAGTGGCTCCTGGATGCATGAAGGGGTGAGTACAAAAATAATAATGAGCACTGCAAAGTCCGTGGATGGAGCAGCCATGGAAGTCCACAATGTATTAACTCTCGACGTGCATTACCTGTGTATTTGGGGAATCTTCCACTCCTTATCATCCATTGGCTCCCTACTGCCCATCCTTGCCCAAGATATTTTTAGAACAGAACAATGACAGAATGATTTATAAGAAGACTGTGGCAGGAAGAAGGTGATAATGTGAATATTCTGAATAAGGCTGCAAGGAATTTAAAAGTTGGACCTTCCCTGCAAACATTCGTTTCCTTCACATAAACAGGAACACCAGAGTCACTGGCACTTATTTTTAGAAAAAAAATCTAAAAGGTGCAAAAAAAATAAATAAATAAAATAACAGTCCCTTGTTTGTAGGCTAACATTTCTGCCCTGGGGCAGCATTCTCAGCTGGAGAGGGGTAGCGTCCTATTAGGGCACTCTTAGCAGGCCTACCTGAGCCGGGAAGAACCAGAAGAAGAGGTTGCTGTTGTAGGTTTTATTCACGGTGATGTAGCCAGCGTAACTCTTCACATTCAATCCTGAGAAAGCAGTGACCAAACTCTTTGTTTTTGCTGGCGGAAGAAAAAGTTTACCCAGGGATTAGAAAAAATAATACAGTGTGAGCCATCTCCCTCTTGGCCTGTCTTCTCCTTCCCAGGGGCCAGGTCTGGGATGGATGATCCAAAAGGCTACAGAGGATTGGCACAAAGGTACTTACTGTAGCAAATTCCAGCCTCTCCTGGTCAATGCCACATACTCAACATTTACAACTTAGCCAAGGACAAGTGACAGTTTTGACATTTTTTTGCGTGTGTGAACTATAAGATTTTTTTTTTTTTTTTTTTTTAAGAAAAAGAGAATAGCACCTATCCTCAGCTCCAGTCTGAAAAGGAAGCCGTGGTATTCGCATTTGGGTCCCTGGGAAGGCCAAAGCAGAAGTCACCCAGTTCCAAAAGGTGAGGCAGTTGCAAGAAAAACAACATAGCTAAGTAGCTCTTGGCCTCCGGAAGGCTTGTATCTCCACACTCTCATTATTATGAAAGCAAAAGGCCTGCCAGTTGCATTAAGGGAAATGGGCTGACGCATGTGGGCAGGGTGGGAGGCTGGGGAGGGTAGGGAGGGGCAGCCAGCGAGGCTAAGGGTGACCTAGTGGCTGCTCAGAGGAAGCCAAATAGGACAACAGGATAGTTGTAGAGAGCAGAGGTCATGGCTTTTTATGGCACCAAAGGGCAGGAACATGGAGGGGGAAGAGGGGCTGCTCAGATGGCTTGAGAACGTCCAGGAGTAAATAGTACTATGAGGTGCAAATACTTTCTTTCTTCTTTCTTTCTTTCTTTCTTTCTTTCTTTCTTTCTTTCTTTCTTTCTTTCTTTCTTTCTATTTTTAAGATTGTATTTATTTGTTGGAGAGAGAGAACATGTGAGTGGAAGAGCAAAGGGAGAAGGATAAGCAGACTCCATGCTGAGCACAGAGTCCCACAGATGGGGGGCTTGATCTTATGACCCCGGGATCAGGACCTGTGCCAAAACTGAACCCAAGAGTGGGATGCCCAACTGACTGAGCCACCCAGGCACCCCTCGAGGAGTTAACACTTTCAAGACCACAGTCCTGAGGGCTTTACATTGGGCGGTAGGTATAATTATTAGCCCCACTTTACAGATGAAGTTCAGAGAGGGTAAGTAACTTGCCTGAGGTCACATGGCTAGTAAAGGGGAGCTGGGATTCAAAACTAACAGTCAGGCTGCAAGGCTGCAGGGTCTGTTCCTTCTCTCATCCTGCTACACTGCTCGGGACCGGAGAGTTATTCAGAAAGCATGGGTGGCAGGGAGTGAGAGGAGGAGCAGTGATTAGGAAAAGAATGGAGAAGAAACAGGAAACAGATGGCAGGGTGTATGGGGAACTAAAAGAGGAGTCTGGGTGAAGACAGGCTCCTTGGTGGTGACAAAGCAAGCATCCCCCAAAAAACTAATGATTCAAGAAAAGCTATTTATGTCTGACATGTATTAAGTTAGAAACTGGTTAATAGAGAGGAACAGGTCCGGAAGCCTGGTCCTTCACACATGCCACCAACTAAAGATGCCCTTAGCGGGGTGCTGGAGCCCAGAGGCTCTGGAGTGCTGTCAGTGCCTCTTCCCAACCTGGCACTCAGCAACATCCCTGCTAGCATGCAATGAACTGTGCTAAGGATGTTTATACTCAGGGATGGGCGCTACAAATCAGGGCCCCGCCCCTCAGAGCCGCTTGTGAAACTTAGCAGCACACCATGACCCAGGGGCTGCAAGTTTCACTTTTAAAAAATAGTGTCCCTCCCCTCGCAGGGAGACTCTCCTCTAGAACAGCACCGTTTCCTTTCCTTTGCCCTTTGCTGATCCTCACGCTGCTACTGGCCGGCCCTGTGGTCCTTCGGGCAGTCATTTAACCTGTCCGTGCTTCAGTTTCGCATCTGCGAAGGTGGATGACCTCATGGGTCAATGAGAGTAAGAGGCCGTACATGTATAACCTTTAGACAAGAAGCTGGGTCTTCGGGAGCTCAGCTATTGTTACCTGGGGAATGCACCTGCTGATTAGAACAAGGAGCAGAGGCGATGGGGAGACAAAGGCAGGGTTTCCACGGCAGTTTCCAGAGGGTCCTGCTAAGCCAGTAGAACAAGGACACAGGTTTCTGAATCGGGCAGACCCAGGTTTGCGATTCCAACTAGGCTCCCTGACAAGTTGCTTTATCTCTCAGAGTCTCTCTTTCCTCTTATGCAAAAATGTGAGTACTGATTTCCCCACCCTGGGCTTTCTGCGAGGATCAAATGAAGAAAGCTGCACATAAAATGAGACTCCCCCAAGGGAAGAGAAGATTGTCACTAGCTCGCATGAGCCTCCCCACCTGCAGTCTAGAAGACTTTGCTTTTTTCTGGCTTAGTCCAGTTCCCCCAGGGAAGATCGCTTAACTCAATTCAGCTTCTCTAGCTCTTTCCGTGCTCTTTCCAAAGAGATCTATCCTTCCCTACCAGAAAAAAGGCAAAGAAACAAGAAAGGGAGAGGGGCATTTTAAGAAAAGGAAAAGGGAGATGTTTAGGGAAAGTGGTATGTGCCAGCCCACACCCTTCCCCCACCCAGCAGCCTTGCTTCCCTCCACCCTCTTTTGCTTCCGCTCTCAATTAGCCCAAAGAAGGATCACCCTCCAGGGCTGGGCAGCTTTTCAAAACCTTTTTTTTTTTTTCTTTTGGCCATTTAAAAATGTAGATCTAATGCACATATAACGTTATATTAGTCTCGGATGTGCAACCTAACCATTCAATATTGCAAAGTGGTCACCACAATGTCTAGTAGATACCCATCACCACACATAGTTACAAGTTTTTTTTCTTATAACAAGGACTTTCAAGATCTATTCCCTTAGCAACTTTCAAACATGCAATACAGTATTGTGAACTATAGTCACTCTGCCATACATTATTCTATCCTCAGGACTCATTTCTTTTATAATTGGAATTTTGTACCTGAAACGCTTCTGACATATTTTCCCCCAAACTATTAATCTTCTCAAAATCAGAGAACCACGCCCCCCCCCCCCCCCAAAAAAAAAGGAGGATAGAGAACCGAAGATGGAGGGGTTGGGAATAAGTGAGATGTGAATCACAGAGAGGTAAGTGAGCAGGAGAGGATTCAAAAAAGAAGACTGAGAAAAATGAGAAAGGTCAAAGTAGAATGAGAAAAAAAGGAAATATATAATAGAAAGGAGCTGGCGGGAATGGAATATGGGAGAGAGATGATTGAATCAATCTATCTCTCTGAGGCCAGCACAGCACAAGGTCCGCTGGCCTGCTCTGAAAATGACTCAGATGCTCTCCCAGCCCCTCCTTTTCTGAGGATTCCAAAGTTGCTTGCCTGCTATCTTTTACTCAGGTACATTTGCTGCCTTCCCTTCTAGACCAGAGGCTACTGGAAAGCAGGGAAATTGTCTTGTTTATTTTTGTACCCACAGAGATGCTGATTTAAGAACTTAAAGACATTCGATGCTCACTTTTTAATGAATGTTAGTGAATGGATGCATGAATTAATAAACTAAAACCTGTCGCACTGACAATGCACTAAAATCAGCATATTTCTACAAAATCTTCCTAAGGAAGGCAGGCCTTATGAAGATCTTAAGAATTTAGAAGAACTTTTCCCTGCCTCACAAAAAGTGTTTCACTCCATTTCAACTTTTAAATTTCCCTTAACAAAATCATGGTAAAATAATTAAAAGTTCTTTCAACTAAAATGATATTTCATACTTTCAAATGTTGGGTTCATCCTTCCAGAGCCTATTAATGGAATGTGGAAAACAAATTCCCAAGATGTAGGAGTTTCTTACTTCCTGGAACTATGACTCACAATACAAATGTTCAAAACAGTTAAAAAAAGGAAAGGTTTTCTTTGAAGTGATTTCACTTCCTCCTTATTATTTACTGCGGTTACCAATGTTTGTGATATTAACACTTTGAAAAAGTTTGGAATGTGACCAAAGAAGGACTTGAACCCCCTAGTCAGGGTGCACATCATATTCACAAAGACTCCAGGACGGAGAAGATGCTGCCAGACCATAAGTCATAATAAATTTACACCTTATAACAAAATATTCTTTAAAGTTTGTGAAAAGGCTGTGTCTGTTAGAATTTTAAAATTTGCCTCCTTTATTCATTTTGTTTCAAGGGTTTATTCTAGCTGCAGAGAAAGCAAACATGCAATTACAATTACGCAAAACTAAATCAGCTAATTGGGAGATTAAAAAGTTAAAAATCCCTTTGTCTTTTTGTGAATTACTATTTATCTCAAGAATGTTCCATTGCGATCCTAAGACTCACGTTCCTAAGGTTTTGACAGACTCAATAAACAAAAGGGATTTAGGGGAATGTGCTGACCATCTGTCCAGGGTTTCCTGAACTTTCAGTAAAGCGGATGAATAAAATTATCCTTAATTATGTTATCAGGACTGCATTTGAATACCCAGATGTACCAGATTTCAGATCAGCCACTTAAAATTCCATTCAAAGATTCTGACAGTGTAACAGAACTGTAGAAAGTGACATTACATCAGATTTACTATTTTAAATGTTGTCCCTCATCAGATGGTGATCCATCAGAGTTGGCACAGAAGGACAGAGGATGAAAACTACCTCCCTCAAGAGTTTCTTCACTGCTGCTGATGACCACAATGGTGAATCGCTTGTAGGCAACAAATACAAGAATGGGAGGGATGCGGAAGGTCTCTCGGATGGGCTTCTCTATATTCTTTTCACTTGCTTCTTCCAGCTATATGATGTGACACACCATCACAGTTGTCTTCACCAAATGCCTCTATTAAAACTATACACATCCCTTCTCCATCTGCCCAAATCTTACCTAGTGCCTTTCAGCTCTGGATCTAGTCACACATCGCAGTGGCTCATAGGTGGGGTTCTGGAGTCAGCAAAGATAGGTTTTAATTCCACCTTTGCCATTTACTATCGTTAAATGGCCCTGAGCAAGATACATAATTTCTCTGGGCCTCAGTTTTCTCATCTGTAAAATGGGAACAATAATTACGCCTTCTTCATTAGGGTTGCCCTGAGTATTAAATAAGCTAAGATGTGGGTTACACCCATCTCTGGCACGTAATAGGGTCTAAAACTTAAATTCCGCAAATATTTATGTAGTGCCTATTACATACAGAAATTGTGCTAAGTCCTGGGAATATAATTATTAAATATTAGCCATTTGCTATTTTGACTACTACACCAGTACTATTTTCTGGACTCTACCAACCAATAGGATAGCTTCCTTCTCAAAATTTCCAGCATGCCTACTTCAAATGTAATACTTTAGTGTTTTAGCTCACTGCCTTATTCCTTGTTTCATGTGTGTGCATCTGGTCACTTCAGAATAGCACAAGAGTCTTGGGGTGCATGGGTGTCTCAGTCAGTTAAGTTTCTGCCTTTGGTTCAGGTCATGATCTCAGGGTCCTGGGATCAAGCTCCTCGAAGGGCTCCTTCTGCAGCAGGGAGTCTGCTTCTCCTTCCCCTTCTGCCCCTCCCCGACCTCGTTCTTTCTCTCTCTCTCTCAAACAGATAAAATCTTAAGAAAAAAAAAAAGAACACAAGAGTCTTAAACAAAAGGAAGTAAATTACAGCAGGCATATTACAGAAAAGAAGTCAAAAAACCTATGTCCTAAACGCATCTCTGGTATTCTTATCTACACCTCCTTGGGCAAGTCATGTAAGGTATTGGAGTCTTGAATTCCTCTCACCTATGGATTGGTAGGACTGTTTATGAGTATTCAACTCCTTTTCGGCCCTAAACTGAAAACATGCTTTGATTTATTGTTAATGAACATAATCTAAGTTGTCAGTGCCCATTTTTTTAAAGAAACCAAAAAAATGGTGATCCATTTTGGTGGATTTGGATATTTTGCTTCTTCATATATGTCTAGCAATGTGAGCCTGTGCCACTGGGATACCATCTTTTCATGACTTTTCCACATCAAATAAAAATGAATCTTTTTTTTTTAAAGGACTGACTACATCATCAACTGTACCCTGATGTACACTGACTACACTACTAAAGTTTTTCGCCTTCTCTTAGAAAAGAGATAGGAGATGTGGAATCATGTGTATGCCAGAAGACATATGACCAGGACTCAAAAGCACTTTTAAGATACAAGAGTGTGTTGGTTTTAAAGCAAACGAAACAAAAATAAAAAATAAAAAAATTGATGATATCCTATTGGCTATGATTATATTTCAAGTAAAGAAAAGTTGCTTTATTTTAGAACTTTTCTATAGAGGACTTATTTTTGACTTTATTTTTGATCTTTTTTGATAGACTTATTTTTGATCTTTAAAATAAATATTTCCCTAAAATTTCCAGTATCACTTCCACATTCTCATGCTATCTACCAACCTAGCAGCCTCCCAGTCATTAACTAGGTTTTCCCACCTGTGATTAGAGATAAACTTCAGTTCTTCAAAGCAAACGCCGCCATCTATGTGCCAGCACCATGTCTCTCATCTACTCTCATCTACTAAGAAAGTACTCCTGGGGCACCGGGTGGCTCAGTCAGTTAAGTGTCTGACTTTTTTTTTTTTTTTGACTCTTGATTTCAGCTCAGGCATGCATGATCTCAGGGTTGTGGGGTCGAGCCCCATGTCGGGCTCTGCAATCAGCACAGAGTCTGCTTGTTCCTCTCCCTCTGCTTCTCCCTCTACATCCTCCACTGGCTCACATGAGGTCTCTCTCAAATAAATAAATAAAATCTTTTAAAAAAAGAAAAAGGCAAGTACTCCTGAAATCGTTACCCCCACCTTGATCAACTTCCCCCTCTGTTGGATCATTCCTATCAGCAAATACATGTCTCTTACCTTCTTAAAAACCCTTCCTGCCCCCATAGCCCCCTCTAGCCACCACTCCATTTCTCTGATTCCTTTTATAGACAGCATCTCAGAGTAACTGCCTCTGTGCTATTTTACAGTTCAGGAGCCTACTAAAGTCCAGAAAGACAAAGTAATTTATCTATGCAGTGATTTTCCTAAATATAAAAAAAAAATTAAGAGCAGGGGCATATCATAAATTTTAATCTCTGATGATAGCAAATGACACCCTTTTCCCTATTAGTAATATTATAGAAAACCCCACAATTTCTAAATAAAAAGGCATTCACAAACACTAGTATTTATGGAGCAATGTACAGGTTACAAAGAGTCTTTATGTGCCTTTTCTCATCTGATTCTTAACATTCCTGCAACTTGACTAAGAGGTTATATCCCATCTTGTTAATGAGGGAACTGAGGCCTAGGAGGTTTGGGTAACTTGCTGGGCCGCGCGGCCCAACGCTGTGCCTGTGGTCAGAGGCTGAGGAATGAGATAGGGTGTAAATCCTGCAGCTACCAGTTGGTGTCCATGTGACTCTGGCAAGTAACTTAATCTGTCTGCTTTAGTGTTCTTGTCTGTCAGTCAAATGGATACAACGCCTTGGGTTGGGAACCAGTAGCTGACGTGTATGGAGTTCTAAGGAGAGTATTAACTTTATTAAGTCCCAATTGTGGCCAGGCACTATGCTAGTTTTATAAATAGAAGTGTAAAAATACCAGAATATATTTTGAAACCTGTAAGATAATTGCTTTAAAAAAAAAAAACTGTTGGGCAGCCTGGGTGGCTCAGCAGTTTAGTGCAGCCTTTGGCCCAGGGTGTGATGATCCTGGAGACCAGGGATCAAGTCCCATGTCGGGCTCCCTGCATGGAGCCTGCTTCTCCCTCTGCCTGTGTCTCTGCCTCTCTCTCTCTCTCTCTCTCTTTTTCTCTCTCTCTGTATCTTTCATGAATAAATAAATAAAATCTTTTTTAAAAATGTTGAAAATATGCCAATGGTTTTCTGATTTTCTTAAACTTACCTTCTTTGAGTTTCCCAGCTTCAATGTAGGGAGTAAGAAATAATGGCTTTCCTACGTCTCCCTTATGTGGTACGGAAACCTGAGCTCTTTTGTATAATGAGTGAAAGAGCCCATCACCACCAGGGCAGAACATGAACAGGGCCACCAAAACAATCGCCTTCCACGTGGCACCAACCATTCTCCTAGTCCTAGGATGAAAACAACAAATGAATCCAAAGAGTAAATATTTACCAGCCTTTTGACATACAAGATATTCATTTATTTTCATTCAAAAAATATGTATATTGTAAAAAAAAAAAAAAAAACCAACCCAAAGTATATTGTGTGTCAAAGCCCCTTGCAAAGCATCTTGGATACCATCTGAATAAAACAGACCCAACCCCTGGTTACCCTGAAGTGAATAGTCTAAGGGGCTGTTCATGGATTTATCATTATCACTAGAAACAACTTACATTTCTAAAACTGTGGTCTAAAAAGTAAATTCAGTACAGGATTAGATAAAGCCTCAGGACAACAAGGACTCTAACTCATCACCGAATGAGTTGGCGGAGACAGTTATCCACCACAGGAAGGGAGAGGACTGAGAACACACCTCAGACTAGGAGAACCCAGGAAGACCTTACCAATCGGATGTGAGTAAAAGGTGGGTGGAACCCAGATGGGCAGGAGAAATAGGGAAGGCATCACTGATGGGTCAAACAGCTTGAGCAAAAGTGAGACTTCAGTTGTCCATGGGTACTTTGTAGAGAAATTTAAAATAAAATGGATTTTCCGCGTACCCCTTCTCTTACAAACCATAAACTTTGATTCCGAGAACAAAAAAGAAAGAAGGAAGAAAGGGAAGGTCCTAAAACTATCCCCTATAGCTAGCTATTAAGCTCAAGACCTACACCTCAAACTTTATGAACACAGCTCCTCAAGGGTCTTCAAATCTGGAGTTTGCCTATTTATCTCAGCTGATAATAATAATGGTTTAAAATTGTATGATGAGTTCCTTAAACTTCTACATAAACATGTAACTTGTATTTACAATGGACTTTCCCATGTGTCTTCAGTTTATTTGAATATCTTAATAGCTTGACCGAGAAATCAAACATTACCATCACCAATTTTAGATAAGGAAAACTTGATTCAAAGGACTATCTTATCCAAGGACATGCTGAATCCCATCAAGGCAAAGACCAGATTAAGGTAAATCAGGGGTAGAGGCAGGGCTGGATCTCATTTTTTTCTGAAATTTTGATGTTTTGTTCATCATGGATTTTTTTTGTATTAATTTTGATGTTTTCCAAATATTGCATTAAAATACTATGTATCATGATTATTGAGTTTTTCGGTACTCTCTTGAATTTTACCTTGGGCAGGGGCCTCAGTTGATTTACCTTAATCCTTAATGCTAAGTGTTATGATCCTATATCAGTGCTATTATTATTCTGCACTACTAATTAAGCATGATCCAAATTCTTAGCTCTAAAGTCTAAGTAAAGTACATGAAATGAATAAATACTTTACTCATTCAGGTTTCTGGATATAGAAAGAAATATATAATTATGCCAATATAATGTCTGCTTTGGACTGCTTAAAATAGTGCTTTAAAAATGCCATGCCATTAAAACATCTAAAAACATGAAATGTGTAAAAATCTATTACTACATGCTTATCACAACCCAAGTTGGCACAACATGAAAATACTGGTTGTAACAAATTTTAGACACAATTCTCCAATAAGATAAACATTTATAATTATAATTTGATCAAATATATAATGCTTGTCAAATCTTTCATGGTTAGCTTAATAGAATTCCCCATACTTCATGTAAACAAGCCCAACCAAATATAATATGAAGCTAAAAAATGGTTTTGCCTATTATTGACTATAATAAGGAACAAAATGAATTTAAAAACTGAAATTAGTCCCAAGAAGCCCAAGGGTAATGACCACTATTGCACTGATAAAACTTTTTGTTTTTTATTATGTGCACTTATTACACTGATGTTTTAATAACATAATTACTTTCAAGGAATACTTAAAATCAACAATCTTACTAGCTGGTTCAGGGAAAAAAATCTGTGGAATTAAAAAAATACTGGAAGAAGCTCTTCCAGTAAGAGGTGTTTTGTTTTTTGTTGTGTGTGTGTGTGTGTGTGTGTGTGTTTTTCCTGGCGGCAGAAATAAGAACCTAATCACACCATCTAATTTCTCAATCTTCCTGTTGCAAACCTCCAGCTCCCTTTAATGGAAGTCATTAATATTTAAATAACCAGGGTAGTAACAACACTTCCCCTTGTAAGCAGATGTTGACTCAAAGATGTTAAAGAAGGAAAGAGGTAAAACTCATCTTGTTTTAATTGACATAAATCTAATACGTAAAAGTAAGAGTTGGGTCAATTTAGCAGATCTCATTAACATTTAATCAAATAACTATTAGACTCATGGTTTCTCGTGTTGGTGAATTAAAGCAACAACATACTTCATTTCATAATTCCCATTTAACCATCAGAAATCCTGAATTGTGCTTGGCTGTCACCTCTCCTCACAAAAATGAAAGCTATAATCACAAATGGAGAAGTTTTTTTTTTTTCTTAAATCCTTCTCAAATGTTTTTGCTTATCCTAAATTAGCCTGAATCTTATCATGTATTGAACATTTATTGAGTACTTTCTAAACAAAAAACCCGGTACTAGAAGCTATTGCCCACAGAAAGTGAAAAAAAAATAACCATACAATTTATCATGTCTATTTGAAATAATATGAAAACATTGATGCTATTTCCAGTTCAAATACATCATATTGAAGGATTCAGGCACACTGTTCCTCCTAATGTTTAGAAACATAAAAACCTAAGTAAATACAAAGCAACATTGGCAGAATTAAATAACCTAAAGGTCAAAAGTATATGATTTGCTAAAATTGTCTTACTAAACTTTAAATATTATGGTTGGCAACCATATGTCCAAAGTACAATGTTTTTCTATAAACACAGCTATTTATCATAGTGTTCCTTAGAATAATAAAAACTGTCAACACTGCAAACAATTTAGAATAAGTAAGTTGTTGTACACCCAAAAGATGGAATTATACACAGCAATTCAAATGATGAGAATATTTTGGAAAATATATTAAAACATTAGGAAAGAAGACCAATTATACTGGATATATGGTAGTTTCTCCTTAGTTAATACTTCTTTGAAATTTCTAAATTTTCTATAAGAATTACTCTTATAATTAGAAAAAAATTAGTTTTTGGTTTTGCTTTTGTTAAGATAAAGTGAAGCAACTGAGAGACATGGCAAAAAATGCTTGTTCCTTATTCCTTGTTATACCTGGTTATGACCTCTTGCGTTTCCTAGGAATAAGGGTTCTGTTTGTTCTTTATTAACATTCTTCTTTCTTTAACATTCTATGAAGATGTGTCTTGATCTCCTAGAGCCATGGAACCTCAAGACTCAAAGTAAACTTTCTCTTTGGTAAATTATAGGGCTCTGCATAAATGTGAGCTGCTTTATAATAATAATTACTATTATTATATTGTATTTAATTCTGCCTGGAATAGAGTCCGTAACAAATGTGTACATAATTGGTATTGGCATATATTTGTTGAATTGATGTGTCTAAATAGTGAATCATATTTTTGACAGATATGAGATATTAGATATTCATGTGGTCCAATTCTTTCATCTTGGAGACTAGAAAACTGGAGTCAGAGAAGTACGTAAGTGACTTAAGATTACACCATTGGCAAGTAGTAGGGCCAAGACTCAAAGCAAGAATTTATTTATGGCTGTAAATCGAATCTGCTTTCCACACTTCCATCTTTGGTCACAATTATATTCAGATAATTCTGTTATTGTCTCAATAGATAATTAACAGCCTGTAACACTCCTAAACCCCTTTCTCAGATCATTAGAGCATGCAATAAAAAATAACAAATGGATAAACAGAAATATTAATAAGTAAATCTTCCTAGAGAAATTTGTTTTTTAGAAACAGTTGACCTTAATCCAGGTTTTGTCAACTAATACACTGACACTTCAGCAAGACAGTGGACTTCTTTGAATCCCAGTCGATGCTTTTAAAACCAATGGTTACTTTCCAGGATCTTTGAGAGCTAGTTGTTCAACAAAGCCATTTTTAGAAATTAAACTATAAAAGCTTACCATGTAATAAGTTTTCTTCAAAAACATAACTAATAAATGCCTAAAACTCATCACTTCATAACCATTTACTACATTTTACCAAAACTCCAGGGTTACGGTGTTTGTAGGAGTGGGCAGATGACATAATGGTTTGCTACAGTGCATTTCTTTCCAACTCTGTGAAGTCTTGTTGGTATCCTAAAATCTGCCATGGTGGGAGTAGTTACACCTCAGAAATCAGCAAACACCCCCACTCCCAGAGAGCTGGTTTTTAAACATTTACCTACACATGGTGATGTCATGCTCCTAATTTGAAAAATGAGCTGGAAACTACTTTCCATCAACTCACACTCCAATTCCAATTGAAGTGATCACCATTAGAGACAAGAGAGGACAATCCTGCCAAGTTGTCCTCTGTGTTTGAAAACAAGCGTGAACATGATCAGATACAAGGCTTCTAGAAAAGAAACCTGAAAAAGCCACTGGAAACTGTGGTTTAACAAGTGAAAAAAGAATCAGGAACTAAAACTCCAGAATGAGGACAAAGAAACAAAACAGCAAATTATTAAGCCACCCCTGTTCTCTCCCTCCTGCTTCCTTCTTTTATATTATAGATTATTCCAATGAAAGGATAGGAATTGTTCATGTAATAATTGCTGTATGTGCAGTAAAATAGCTATTTGGATTCCGGCTCCATTTTAACCGTCTTTAGTAGCTCCCAACATAGTAAAAACATTCCCCCCAAAAAAACAAAACAGGCCAGCTAGTAAAAGACATTTCCATGAAATTTGTAATAAAAGAAAGGTACAAAAAAGTGGTTCCTCTACTTTAAAAAGATTTAAGCACATCTCAAGATTATTCAAGCATATCCAAAGCACCCGAATCCTATAATGAAGAGCTATTGTGCAACCCTCACCTAAATACCAAATCTAGCTCTTTTGCTAAAAGATTTAGATGCAAACAAGTGGTCTATTTATTTATACAAACAAACCTTTATCTAAGAAAACAAACTTCTGTATAAACAGACTTTTATTTTGAGGGATCCACTACTCATTTTCCTCAAGACATCATTTGAATTTCTCAAATTGATATTTGAAGTGCTCTTTTCCCAGGAAGGACATAGTACTAGACACACAAGGTGAGAGGTGATAGGCAATCTTCTGCTGAGAGGGCAGTGAGACCATGCTTATCTCCTTTTCACAGGCCACCCCTCTGGCATCAGACAGGGGTGTCTAATCTTGCTAATGACTTAGTTGTTCCCATTCCCGCCATCTTATTTTTGGACTCAAGGGAAAGGGAGGTAAACTTGAGTTATGCAGCAGGTAGAGGATGAAAAGAATTAGGAAGAGGAGGAATAATATTATCTGACACAGCAGGAGGAAGCTTTACCTTGAAGTCTCACTCCAACCAGAAGGAAAATTTGAATGGGGGGTGGTGGGGAGAGTAAAAAGTAGACATGTCTCAAAATGTTAATAACAGTTTTAAAACAGAAAGACATCCTCATGATCCTCATGAGGCCTCGTCATAGTAATACCAGTAACAGCTACCAATCATTGAATATTCTCTATATACAAGGAAATGTGCTAATTGCTTTATATTTTTATTTCTAGCCTTTGTAGGACAGGTACTATTTTCCTCCCACTTTAGAGATGAGAAACTAATCCTCAGAGAATTTAAGTTATTGGCCTAAGTTCACACCACTAATAAGTGGTAGAGCAAGGAGTTAAGGCCAATCATAATCAGTCTACAAAGAATATTCTACAGTCGCAATACTGGCATCTCCCAAAATATGCTATGTGGGCCAGGGTCCCTCCTCCTTATTCAGGTAAATCTGGAAGTATTATATATTATATCCCTGCAGAATTAAACGATTATGTTGCTAAGAAGTTCTGTTGTAAATAAATCTGTTAAAACTTTAGCCCAGTATTTCCCAAACCAATAATTTTTGATCAGGAAAGAGTTCTTATTTTTTTGTAATAACTAAACATTTTATGTAATGCACTCTGTGACCTTTACTTATTCAACAAAACATGGTGGTGAAACATTTATACCCTTGGCCCTTCCTGCTGGGCTAACACTTCAATTATGGTCTGAAAACGTCTCTGAGTAGAGCTAGCTTTAAGGATACAATGCAAAAGCTCTGAGGTACGACTAAGTTTTGTTTGTTGTTGGTTGATGAGAGTACAGGCACATGATGAGTTCAGAGGGTCCTCAGGGCCAAAATACATAGAGTTTTAGCTGTATTCATATTCATTAGCATTAGGGAATATTAGGTCTAATCAGAATTGTGATATGTGAAATGATGGCTCTGGCTGGCATCTAGCAAGTAGACTACAGGAGAATAAGGCCAGGGTATCAATTAGGAGACTGATATAATATTCCAGGATAGATGGCAGAGGCTCAAGCTAGGAAGTAGCGGTGGGAGTGATGAGAAGTGTGAGCTACATTTTGTAGGCAAACCTACTGGTATTTACTAATAGACTAGATGCAATGGCTGAGGGGAAGAAAAGAAGTAAGGATGACTCCTAACTTTTTTTTGCCCAGAGCAACTTCATGGATTGTTATGGGTGGCATTGTGTCCCCAAAAAGATATGCTGAAGTGCTAACCCCAGGACCTCAGAATGTGACCTTATTTGGAATTAGTGTCTTTGCAGATGTAATCAGTTATATTAGAATGAGATCATACCAAATTAGGATGGGACTTTAATGCTATGTAACTGGTATTTAGCAAAGAAACACACAGAGGAGAGTGCCATGTAAAGCCAGAGAAGACAGCCAAGTGACAGTGAGTGCAGAGACTGGAGTGGTGCATCTAATGAGCCAAGAATTACAAAGGATTGCTGGCAAACATCAGAAACAAGAAGAGTCAAGGAAGGGTCCTCCCTCCACCTCCTTCTAGAGATTGCAGAGGGAATATGGCCTTGCCAACATCTTGATTTTGGACTTCTATATGAAACAATAAATTCTGATGTTTTTAAGCCTATCGGTTTCTGGTACTTTTTATAGTAGCCCAAGAAAACTAATACATGGATAGTGGGACTAATAAACAACTGGAGGCTAAGAAAAATGTGGAAGGAGGCAGGATGGAGGAGGTAAAATTTGAGTCATCAACAATAAAATGGAAAAGAGAAGCTAAATTGATTTCTTATTAAGATATGTCTGGTATTATTATAAGTCAGGATTTCCCACGGGATCCTTCATGAAATATTAGCTCAGTAAGATATTAATAGATTTTAAAAGGGCAAAAGTTTGAGAAAATTTGGGTTAAACAAGCTTAAATAGGCTTCCTGGTTTCAGAACATCTCAGAGCCTTTAATTTGTTACTGGGCAAATGTGTTTATTTGACTGTGATACTATTCTTAGAGAGGTCCTGACTCCAGAGGTTTATACAAGACCTATTCAGATGAGGACACTAATTCCAAGGTAGAACAATTTTAAATCCTGGGCTAATTTTCTTAAGCTCCTACTTAGCTATTATTAGACAATAAAGCTGGAATTCGAAGCCAGATCTAGGTGATTCCAAAGTCCATGTATTTTACATGTATCACTGTAAAAATGATATAATATAAGAAAATCTGCCTCCACATAACTTTTGACATTATATGAAAGCAGAATTCTGGGTAAACTTGATTATCTCAGCATTTGCAAAACTTATAGGTGCTAAAATTGCAAGTGACTTAAGGGCATGTTTATCTGCAAAGCAGTGAAAATCACATGCCCAGAGAATGCTTTTTCTAGTGTACGTCTTTCAGTTTTGAAAACAATTTTTTAGGGGTAGCTGAAGCCCTCGGTCCTTTAGGACTTGGGGCAAAAGCACTATCTTTCAATGAGAAATACTTTTTCTGATGTAATTAGCCCTATCCTTCTTAGGATTAGCCTCCTTTTTGCTATCTACTGTAACTAAATTTCTCAAATAAAAACTTAAGATACATGGTGTGGCAAATACAAGTAGAAGACCAGGCACAATGGATGAGAATATTTTAAATGAGGATGGTCTTGGGAAATTCTGCAATGTCTTCACCTTAACCACCGCTCCCTGAGATGACAAGAAACTGTTCCCTGATTCCAAAACAGACATATTATTGCAGAGAGTAACTGCTACATAATACTCCCTTAGTTGAGTCTAATATTTCCTCATCTCCTTTTCCACACATTGCTTCATCTGGTCTTCAAAGTAGTTAGTGGCTCTCTAACAGAGACCCATGTTGATGGAGTAGAGCTGAGGTGGACTCCAAGTTCACTGGACCATCCACTCAATAAACACATATAGTTGACCCTTTATCAACATGAAGGTCAGGAGTATGACCTCCTGGACAGCTGAAAATCCATGTATAACTTTTGACTCCCCCTCAAATTTAACTACTAATAGCCTACTGTTGACTGGGAGTCTTACCGATAACATCAACAGTCAGGTAACACATGTTTTGTATGTTATATTATATACTATATTCTTACATTAAAGGAAGCTAGAGAAAATAAAATATTATTAAGGGGCACCTCGGTGGCTCAGTGGGTTAAGCGTCTGCTTTCACTTCAAGTCATGATCCCAGGATCCTGGGATCAAGCCCCATGTCAGGTTCTCCCGCTTGGCAGGGAGCTTGTTTCTCTCTCTGGCTTCACTCCTGTGCTCTCTCACTCTCTCATTCAAATAAATAAATAAAATCTTATTTTAAAAAATCAAACCATCCCAAATACCTACACACAGGTAATCAAAGAACAACAAAGTCATGGACTACTTAGCAAGAACAAAGAAATACAGAACTGAACTCCTTCATTAATTATTTTAAAATCAAGTATGCATAGTATCCAAAGTGGAGACCATAGAGAAAACCCACAGACTTGTTGATCTGGTTCTCCTGCCATAGAACCACCCTCTACAATTATCTCTATAGCTTCTGAAAAGTAAAACAAAACAAAACAAAACAAAGAAAACAAACCAAAAAATACTATTTTCACTCTCTTCCTTACTGCATTCTCACTTCTGTTGTACCATCTTTCCCCAATCATTAATGATTCCCAGATTCCCAAATTCAGAGATCTTCATCTTAATTGCCTTCTCTGACACATTGACATTACTGTTTTAGTAAATTTGCCAAATCTGTGCAATGTGTGCTTTCATGGGTCTTCTAGAATGTTTTCTTTCATGGTTCCCTCTTCCTCTGCCTTCCCCTTAAATATTGGGTTTCCTAGGATTCTATCCTTGGTCCACAGCTGATCTCCCTCCACACATTCTCTCCAGGGTGGTCCCATTACTCTAGGTAGAACTTCTACTGACAGTATTCAAATAACTGCTCTTCTCTGAAGCGGCAGGCTCATCTACCCAGCCGCCTGCTGACATTTTCACTCGATGCCCAATGGGTATATTAAACTCAACTGGTCAAAATGGAACCTGATCATTCTACTAAAACACAGTGAATTGAACACATTTATTTCTGTTTCCTCATGAATCCACTCTATTGTGAAATCAGAGACATTTTTTTAAAGGTATAAATCTCATGGCCAAAGAAAACAGCAAACATGGCAGATCAAAATTTTGTTGTTACTGTTAGATGGAAAGTGAACAAAGTTTGCAGAGAATGAAAGCAGAGTACCAATGGGAAACAAGCTAATTCACGTCACAAAACCACAGAAAAGCAAATGGTAAGTACCAGACACTGCAGAAGGCAAGGGGCAGCATGGCACCAAAAACAGAGGGACAGGTTGAAGTCTGCCACAGAGGGTAAAGCCTCAGGCCCCACCTGACCCTGGCAGAGGAAGAAACTCCTTCTACAGAAAACTTACTCTCTGAAACATCAAGTCAGAAACTCTAGACTTGAGAATATGAAATACAGGAAAAGTTAGAGGCATCCAATTTAAAACTAAGAAAGTCTACATACTAATTGCCTCTGGCCTCTCCAACATTCAGCTCTAAGAAAGCTGGCAGCCAGGACTATATGCCTCTATCTGTCACCCTATGCAAGAGAATGAAGGATTCTTCTCTCAAATATCTAAATCTACTGGGAGAAAAGTCCTATACACACTTACTTGTACTCCAACAAAATATCTTGGACCCCACCAATCAACTTATCAGGGAGCCAGTGAACTGCTGGCAAATCCCTTCAACACAATGGAGCTTCTAATCAGCAACTTTCTCACACTTAATATAAAACTAGAATCAAAGAAATGCTGGACATTGGAAGAAAGCCTTTAATTTGAAGGAAAAAGCAAAAGAAATTATTTGAAGGGAATAAGATCAGAAGAAAAAAAACATGAGTGGAATAACTCTTCAAAAACAAAAAAATATATATCTTCAAGGAGATGAGAAGGTATTGGATTCATTAAACAATAGAATACTGCCTTATAAAGGAATGAAGGACAAGAACATGCTCCTGAAACATAAGATGGTAGCAATTTTAAGGTTTTGATAAAAGAGTGGGATAGTAAATACACATAAATCTCCTAGAAAATATAACTCGAAAAGGGCTTTAAAAAATAGGAAGAGAAAAGATAAGATAATTCGGGGATTGGTTCTGGAAGATCAGCATCCAACTAATGAGAGTTCTAGAAGAAGAAGGCAGATACAATTCAGGGGAGGAAATTATCAAAGAGATAATACACAGACACATAGCAGAGGTATGACTCTCAGGTTTAAAGGGACCACAAAGTTCCTAGATTAAGGAAGGAAATGACACAGAACAGATTCTAGAAATAAAGAGACTGTCACTAACTTTCTAGAGAGAGATAAAGAGAGAGACATAGAGATATCACAAAAGAGAATCAAGGACCAAGATGTTATTAAGCTTTTCAGTAGCAGCAACAACTAGCAGCTGGGAAGATATGCCTCCAAAATACTAAGAGGAAAATAATTTTCAAGTTAGAATTACATGCTCAGTCAAACTATCAAACAAGTGTGAGGATAAATTACAGAAATCTTCAGGTAGATATAAAGTTTCAAGAAATCATTTCTTACACTACTCAGCAAGCTACTAGTAGATGTGTTCCACCAAAACAAGGAAGAAAACCAAGAAATAGGAAGTTGGAAATTTCACTAATAGGGGAACTAATGCAGAAGAGAAAACCCAAGATGACAGCTGAGCTACCAGTGCAGGTCAGAGCAGCAAGACAGAGCAATCCACCAGCAAGATCCCCAAGGGGAGAAAAAAAAGAAAAAAAATATGACTATCACATGAGTTTTTGTAAAAAATCATATCTTTTTGTTTTGTTTCTGTTTAAGTACGATTTGCCAACATATAGTATAACACCCAGTGCTCATTCCATCAAGTGCCCTCCTCAGTGCCTGTCACCCAGCTACCCCAACCCCCCACCCACCTCCCCATCCACAACCCTTTGTTTGTTTCCCAGAGTTAGGAGTCTTTCATGGTTTGTCACCTTCTCTAATTTTTCCCACTCAGTTCCCCTCCTTTCCCTTATAATCCCTTCCACTACTTATTATATCCCACATATGAGTGAAACCATATGATGACTGTCTTCCTCCATTTGACTTACTTCACTCAGCATAATACCCTCCAGTTCCATCCACGTTGAAGCAAATGGTGGGTATTCATCCTTTCTGATGGCTGAGTAATATTCCATTGTATGTATAGACCACATCTTCTTTATCAAGGGATAAAAATCATATCCATAAGGATACTACCATTCTGTCAGCAGCTTTGGACAGAAGTCCTGCTAGTGTCACAGAAAACTAAGCAATCCAAAAAGAGGCAGTTATTCACTTGATGAAGAGTATATAAAACTGCAAGAGAAAGGCAATGTAATTAGAGCATATTATCTGGTTCAGCAAGAAGTAACACTTGAATCATAAAGTAAACATCAGATATGGATTTAGCAACAATGAGACAGTCTATAGCCAATGAACAGGGTGGGGGGCAGGGAAGTTGAGATATAAGCTAAGAGTGCTAAATTCCCACTTTGATTAATAAGTTTATGAAAATATCTCAAATTGAGAAAAAAAATGTAACTCTTAAACCAATAAGTCAAGAAATAGACTGAGTAGATTAGTTAGAAATTTGGAGTTAAATACTAGAAGAAACAGACAAAAGAGTCAGAGGACCTGAGTGGTTCAGTTGGTTAAATGTCTGCTTTTGCTCCAATCATGATCCCCGGATCCTGGGATGGGGCCCCATGTTGGACTGCTGCTCAGCGGGGAGTCTGCTTCTCCCTATCCCTCTGCTGCTCCCCTTGCTCATGCTTTCTCTATCAAATAAATAAAAAAAAATCTTAAATAAAAAAATAGTTGGAGGAAATCTTACAGATAATGGAAGGGTGGGGAGTGATAGGGAAAAGGACTAAATTTTTTTTTGATAAGAAGTGTAATAGGACTTCAATTTTTCACCTACATTTGTGTATTATGTTGATAAAAATCAAAAGCAATTAATAAGAACTCAAACACCAAACTTAGTATCTTCTTCCCTAAACATGTACCTACTTCTCTGTTTTCTGTCTTCCTTAGAAATACCGTCCAAGTGCTAATACCTTATGTTTTAACTATATCTCTCAGTTAAGCTGACAGTATGATCCAAAGGTGGGAAGTTAAAAACAAACAAACAAAAAAAAAAAACACAACAAAACCACAAGCACAAAATGACATCACTTAGGCCAAGTCCCCAAACGAGGGCTTAACCCATAATCTAATTACAGTTTCAACTTTCCCCATAAATGTAGTCCTAACTAGTCAATCAGGGTTTTTCTGATGGGTACTAGTGAGTCTTCCCCCATGGGAAGATGAGGTCGTCTGCATGATAAGACCCCTCCTCTCTCCCCCTAAGAGACAGATGAACAATTCTTTTCTTTTGCTAATAACTTTCTTTCCCCACTCTCCTATAAAAACCTTCCATTTTTTACAGCTCCTCAGAGATCCTCTCTACTTGCTAGCCCAAATGCTGAAATTCAGAAATCACTTAATAAACCCAATTAGATCCTAAAAAAAAAAAAAAAAAAAAAAGGAAAGGACAGAAAAGAAAAGAAAAAATGAAATACTCTCAAAGCACTGAAGCTAGAAAAGCTAGAAACTCCAGATTCTTGATTTATCTCTCTCCTTGCTGCCTTCCCATAGCCAATCAATCATCAACTGAATTTCAGCTGTCTTTCAAATTTGCCCTCTCCTCCTCCTTAGCCCTCCTCCTGTGTCCTAATCCAGGTCCTTATCATGATTTGCCTGCACCACTGCAAATCTCACAGCTGCTGATTCATGACCCTGACCTTAACTCCCAGTTAGATGAATTTCCCCACACTCTTCATTTGCTGTTGTCTTTCCTATTTTCTTGGGCCAGGGGTTTTACACCTCTTCAAACTCTGTTACTTGGCAATGGATAACCAATACTTAAACAAGGTATCAGCATAATAGGGCAGGGGAAGTCAATAGAGGGCAGATCGCAGACAGCCTGGAAGCTCTTCAGAAACTTTATCCTCTAGTGACTGGAAACTACTGAGTGCTCTGTATTTTGAATAGAATATTACGATGGCAGTAATAGGGATGGATTTATTGAAAAGAGAGAAGGCATAGATACCAGTTAATAGGCTTTACAGTAATGCAGAATTAAGAAGATGGATCCTAAACCAGGTAAAGGCAATAGTAAAGGGTGTGGATTTAAAAATACTTAGAAGGTAAAACTAGCAGAACCTTGTGAGTGATGAGATATTATATGTCGGAATAAAACAGAATGTATGCTGATTCCCAGATCTGACTTAGATGGCTGGGCAGATGGTGGTATAGTTAACTAAGATCTCCCACTACTAGATTTTGCCATGAATTATACTAGCATTAGTGCACTAACAGGTGTGCATGTATATAAAGGGAGGACTGAAGAATCTGAGAAAGCGAAAATCAGCCCTTCTGATTCTCGCAGTGTTCCCAACAGAACAGTGACAATGTTTCTACATGGCCAAGGCCACACTGCAGGTGCAAAATGACTGACAATCCTTTCTGGGGAGTTGCTGCTTTCTTTCTTTCTTTTTTTTTTTTTTAACAATAAATATTTTTTTTGTTGGTGTTCAATTTGCCAACATACAGAATAACACCCAGTGCTCCTCCCATCAAGTGTCCCCCTCAGTGCTCGTCACCCACTCACCCTCACCCTCCGCCCTCCTCCCCTTCCACCACCCCTAGTTCGTTTCCCAGAGTTAGGAGTCTTTATGTTCTGTCTCCCTTTCTGATATTTCCTACCCATTTCCTCTCCCTTCCTTTCTATTCCCTTTCACTATTATTTATATTCCCCAAATGAATGAGAACATATAATGTTTGTCCTTCTCCGATTGACTCATTTCACTCAGCATAATACCCTCCAGTTCCATCCACGTTGAAGCAAATGGTGGGTATTCTTTCTTAGCAACGTGTCCCCAGCCCCACTTTGTTCCTCCCACCTCCTGAACCAAGACTGCTGTGATAGTCAGTTGCTGAACTGCTTTGAAAGCGACCACCACCCCCACTTCCCTGAGCCCTCCTTTGTCTCACTTAGCACAAGGACAAACCTTTCACAGGCCTCGTCCTATGTACCCAGTCCCTTGGGTATATGCCCTCCTTTGCTGCAGGTAAGCAAATAAAACTAATTTTGCATCATTATAAGTGAAGACAAGTCAGAAAGACCATACAATCAAGGGGGAAAAGACAATAAATGTAGAACCTAGAGGGCTGCTGATGGCTCTATATATTATTCTGTGACAAGAAAGCAAGTCTTTGCCACCATTCTGGAATGTACAACATTTGATTATAAAAATTTTCAAGTTCTCAGAAAAGATGAAACAATTGTACAATGTATACCCCTACCTAAACTCTATTATCATTCCACTGGTATTGATTTAGTGCCTACTATTTGCCTGGAGCTAGGCTTACCTGTAAAGACATAAAAAGCAGAGTGAAATTAGGAAACAAGAAAGAGTTTGATTTGGGTGGATCACAGAGTTTGTAAAGGGGTCATGTGACCTTGGTCTGTGCAGTCATGTTGGAGTTGCATGGAGGACATTGAATTTCAGGGTAGGCAGTTTATACTTCATCCTAGTTGCAGTCAGGAGCCACTGAAGACATTTAAGGAGGGGAGTGTGTTGTGCTTTCGAAAGCTCATTCCAGCATTGGTGTTAGGCTGGAATGGAGAGAACCTGACATCTGAGAGCTAAATTAGGAGATTTTTGCAAAAGTCCTGGGACAAGTAAAGATTGAACAGCTAACAGAATAGATTGGAGAGAGAGGAAAATGAGAATCGATCTTTTGGGAGCTGGGTTTACCGACTCCCCCAGAGAGCCAAATAAGATATGTCCAGTGGTCCTTTTGAAAGATAAATAATGGAATATATGGAGTCTCAAAAGAGAAGGGAGGAAAGGCTAACCCAGGATGCCTACATAAATATTTTGACCTGTAAATAATGCTAACAATTTAAAAACAGCCTCCAATTAGAATCAGAATATGGAGAAAAAGTTAAGAGATAAGTCCCAAGGATATTGGGAAGATAAGATGCTAAGAATTTGCTCTTTTAGGCCAATAGATCAAAGGACTTAAAGAATTATCCCCTCCCGTTCTCACCTCACTTCCCAAGTTCTGGTTTAAAGCAATAAAAGAAAAGAATATGGTTTCAAGTACAAGGCTATTCCTACAATATCTCCAAGGGAGACAAATCTCAATGGTCTGGTTTCAGTTCAGTTATGCTTAGTAGGTAGACTTTATGGTGAAAGCACCTGATCACTGTGAACTGAGTCCATTATTGCTTAAATCTTTGGACTTGCAAATATATAGCATAAAAGTTTAAACTTCGTTCCTAGTTTTGGCCAAGGTACAGTTCTTAGCACTCTGTCCAGCTTACTCCCTCCCAAATCTATGTAGATGTTAAGGAGTCATTCTTCCAAAGGTACCTTTCAACCTATGAGAAACTTACCTACTTTCATTCTTTTAAACATTCTTAGTTCAGCCCATGAAAAACCCATATTATTAAACCCCTGGGAATGCTAAACTGAAATAGTCACATTTGCTCTTTAAAATGAACTACACTTCTTATTAAGAATGGGTCATTACCTGTTTACCTTGGGAATTTCAGTGTTAATAAATGGGTATCTGATGTTATCTGGGGCAGTAATTAAGCTCTTCTCTATCTTCCTTCAGTACATACCAGGATTGTATTCAACACGCAATCTTTCTTCTGACAAATCATATGCTTTCCAAAACAAAAGCAAAGTCATTAACAAAACACTGTCAAGCTCTTTGCTTCTTGTTTTTATTTTCTCAAGGGGAGTGAACCGGTAAGCCCTGTGAACTTCCTAAATGCTCTTCTAAGTTATTTGAACTACCTGTCAGTCAAAACCCACTTATTCCTCAGGCTATAAAGTCAGTCTAGGAGAACCCCACCATAAACTGGTTTATAAGTTAGACTCATATATTTTGTGAGACCAGTCATGCCCTTCCCAAAACCCCAACTCCTACTAAAAAAGAGAGAGAGAAAGAGAGAGGGAGAATGTAACAGCTTCTCGCTAAGAACACTAGCATTACATTATAAAGAGTTTCCACTGGACTTAAAAGTGGCCTGGAGTACAGATCTAGAAAGCCCAAACAGCCAAAGGGTCTTGACAACTGTACAGACTTCCACATGCCAACAAAACCAATGTGACCTACCGTTGCCAAAAGTGTAAAGGTTTCTGAACTTTCAACTTTCTTACAACTTTCTTGAAAGTTGCTTTTCAAGTTAGCAAACTACATTTTAGCTGGATGGGTTTCTTTTTTTCTTCCTTACATCTCCGTTTTTTCTCATCTCACACCAAAAATGGTAAAAAAGCTAATGGTACATATAAGGGGAGGAAAAAAGACAAGTGCCTTTAAAACGGGGAGACCGCAGCTTAGCAAACTTAAAACATTTGCTCAAAGTCACCAACTAACAAAATGTATGGCTGAGATTTGAATCCATAAATATACCAAAGCCTATTTATTTATTTATTTATTTATTTATTTATTTATTTATGCCATGAGGCCAAAGCTGACCTAAAAGGTACTGGATGCTTCTATTTGGCTTCTATTTGTCTTTACGGGGTCCCACTGGCTCCTAGGAACTCCCCAGCAAGGGCTGAACCCACTTGGCTGGGAGCTGTCCTGTGCACCTCAACAACCGCCCCCCCCCCTTGAGTTTTCTCCTAATCCTGTATTCCAGGTCTCTCTCCTGTGCTTTGCTTCCATCAGCCCAAATCCCCTTTTGTGGGGCGCTCACATCAAAGGCATCTCCCGCTTCCATTCTCCCTGCAGCACCCACGGAATCAAAGCATCCCAGAGAGATGCGCTGAGGCTGACTGAGGCAGAGGAGGGTCCCCGCTTTGCACCGAGAGTCACGGGGGACCCCAGAACTTCGCGCACCCCGGGCCGACTCCTGAACAGGGAGGTTTCCCGGCCTGGACCTGGACTAATCACCCCCCACCCACCCCACCCCCCGCGCGCGCCAGGGCCTCAGACTGTGCAGGAGCCTTCGGGAATGTTCCCCGGCCCGGTGCACCCAGAGCCTATGCCAAGCATCCCGCAGTTCCCCAACCTGGAAAACCCGGAGCCGACCGCGACCTCCCGGTGCACGCGGCCCCCCGACCCCCGCGACCCCCGCCCCGCGCTCCCCGCCGCCCGGGCCGCCGCCGACCCGCGCGCCCTCGGCTCACCCCAGGCCTCCTCGCCCCGCCGGTCACCTCTACCCTGCGGGGCGCGGCCCTGCACTCCTCCCGCGCGCACGTGACCCAGACCTGCGGCGCCAAAGGCCGGTCCCCACCTCCCCTCCCGTGACCCGGCCGCGCCCCCCGGAGAAGCAGCAGCGGGCACCCCAGAGGGGGATCCTGAAAGGTAACGGTGCAGCTCTGCTTGGTGGGCTCCTTCCTATGTTTGGATTTTCCCCTCCCACTTTTTTAAAGCTGCTATCAGAATCTCCTTTTAAGATTTTATTTATTTATTCCTGAGAAACACAGAGGCAGAGACACAGGCAGAGGAAGAAGCAGGCTCCCCTCCCCGACCCCCCCCAGCCTGATGTGGGACTCGATCCCGGGACCTTGGAATGGACGGAGCCAAAGGCAGATGCTCAACCACTGAGCCACCCAGGTGCCCCAGCTGCTCTGACTTTGAACATTGTATTTATTTATTTATTTTTAAAGATTTTTATTTATTTATTCATGAGAGACACAGAGAGAGAGAGGCAGAGACACAAGCAGAGGGAGAAGCAGGCTCTATGCAGGGAGCCCGATGCGGGACTAGATCCCAGGTCTCCAGGATCAGGCCCTGGGCTGAAGCCCGGCGCTTAAACAGCTGAGCTACCCGGGCTGTCCATGAACATTGTATTTAAAAGTTATTCCTCACACTGGTGCTTGCTAGTCCTGGTGCTTGCAAGCCCGGTACTTGCATCTGGAAACCCGAGTGGTGTTTTACTGCCACTGTTGAGAAAGGCCCCTTGCAGTCACCCAAAGTCCACACTTCCAGTCGCGCTGATCCCCAGAGCTCACAGGGTGCCGACATTGTGTCAGGTGCTTTTCCCACAGTATCGGGTGGGAATCTTATATCCTAAGATATATTCTGTACTAAGATGATCTCCGTTTTGCAGGCAGGAAACTGAGACTTGGGTTAAGTGTCCCATTCAAGGTCACATCTCTTGTAAGTGACCTCAGGGGGTATTTTTAACCTCCTTCAGGTACTGGGGCACTGAGGCAGACCTTGAAGGAAGACAAAATCTAAAAAGGTAAGGAGATTCCAAGAGCAAGTTAAGACAAAATGCAAGAATGTCATCATTTGCTGCAAAACCAGCAGCCGAATGGCCCAGCCGACCCACTGAGCAGGGAAAAAAAACAAAACCAGTTCATTGTTATTTTACACCATTTACATTTTGGATGGTTTCTTATGAAACTAAGGCTAACTACAGCACTAATTTTGTAACCTGGGACAAATTATTTAATGTCACTGAGTGTCAGTTTTTTGGAGAAGCAATCTGGGGATCATGGACACTCCGAAACAAGGTTTGGGGAAATATGGATTTGTGGCAGGTGGCTCACAATGGACTCAGTCCCATGGATGCCTCACTCTATGTAGAGGAGTACAGCCAGTGGAGGACCAGAGGGGGGGGCCTTCTAAATTGTGGGCCTTAGCTCAAAGAAAGCTACTGGTCAAGGAATACTGGTCATGGAGCCAGTTAAATGAAAACCAAACTGAATTTTACAGTAAATAGAAAATGCATCATACTTACGCACATGTATTCAAAAACAGGTGTCATCATTTTACTGCAATCTTAATAACTTCAGAGGCATAAATGCTGCAACTTACAAAAACATTACTTGAAAATTTAATTAAACATATTTTATACTTATTCAGTTTTGTGAATTTTGAGTAACACATTTTCAGTTTTAATTTTTGTTTCATTTCCCAAGTGAAAAATGGCATACATTTATTAAAAGGAAAAAATTACATCTATTAAAATAATGAAAACTTAGAGCCAAAAGAAGTAAACTTTCAAATGACAGTTTTGTAAGTGTGTGGCATGTATACTTCTGAAGTTATTAAAGCCTAAAATTGCAGTAACGTACTTGAGGCGCTCTGTACTTGAGTTTGCGGTATGTGGGGTTTTGTACTAGAGATTAGCTTAGATTTTTAAAAAAACAGTGCACCTGGGTGGCTCAGTTAGTTAAACATCTGAGTTCTGCTCAGGTCTTGATCCTGAGGTCCTGAGGTGGAGCTATTGGCTCCAGCAGAGAGTCGGCTTCACCCTCTCCCTCTCCATCTGCCCCTCCTCCTGCTTGTTCTCTCTCTCTCTCTCAAATAAACAAAATCTTTAAAAAAGAAAAAAGAAAGAAAAGAAAGAAAGAAGCAGTCTTCTTTAAGAAACCTGAAGTTCAGTTGGAGAGATGAACCACTTAAATTGATCCCATAATACAATATGATAAGAGCTTTAAGGGAGGCCTATAAAAAGTACTGCTGGTACAGAGAACAGGTACCAAGTGACTGGCTAAGGAGCCAGGTGACATGAGATGACATGAAGCTGGGCATTAAAAATGAATAGACATTATGGGGAAAGGGTATAACACAGGCAAAGAACATAACCACTTGTGAATTGCTGTTGCATTCTGGGAGTGATTGACTATTCGGGGCTACCGGATGCACTCAGGATGGGTTAGCAGTTGGCTAAAACAGATATACAGAAATCAGAATGGGAAAAGCTTGAATGTCCAGCTACAAACACTGATGTCATTCAGTTAGTAGACTGGGAATTCAAGTTTTTTTTCTTTTAAGTTCAATGTGCCAATACATAGTATAACTCCAGCGCTCATCATATCATGTGCCCTCCTTATGCCTGTCACCGAGTTACCCCACTCCTTCCCACCTTCCTCCCCTTCTGCAACTTTTTTTTTTCCAGAATCACGAGTCTCTAATCGTTTATCTTCCTCTCTAATTTTTCCCCACTCAGTTTTTCTTCCTTCCCTTATGGTCCCTTTCACTATTTCTTATATTCCACATATGAGTGAAACCATATGATAATTGTCTTTCTTCGATTGACTTATTTCACTCAGCATAATACCCTCCAGTTCCATCCACATTGATGGAAATGTTAAGTATTCATCCTTTCTGATGGCTGATATATTATTTTATATATATATATATATCACATCTTCTTTATTCATCTGTTGAAGGACACCGTGGCTCCTTCCACAGTTTGGCTATTGTGGACATTGCTGCTATGAACATTGGGGTGCAGGTGCCCCTTCAGATTACTACATTTGCATCTTTGGGGTAAATACCCAGTAGTGCAATTGCTAAGTCGTAGGGCAGGTCTATTTTTAACCTCTTCAGGAACCTCCACACTGTTTTCCAGAGTGGCTACACTAGCTTGCCTTCCCACTAACAGTGTAAGAGTGTTCCACTTTCTCTACATCCTTGCCAACATTTGTTGTTTTCTGTCTTGTTAATTTTAGCCATTCTCACCAGTGTGAAGTGGTATCTCATTGTGGTTTTAATTTGTATTTCCCTGATGCTGAGTGATGTTGAACGTTTTTTTCGTGTATCTGTTGGCCACGTGTAGCTTTTCTTCAGAGAAATGTCTGTTCGTGTCTTCTGCCCATTTCTTGACTGGATTGTTTGTGTTTTAGGTGTTGAGTTTGATAAGTTCTTTATAAATCTTGAATACTAGCCCTTTATCTGATATGTCATTTACAAATATCTTCTCCCATTCTGTAGGTTGTCTTTTGTTTTTGTTGACTGTTTCCTTTGCTGTGCAGAAGCTTTTTATCTTGATGAAATCCCAAAAGTTCATTATTGCTTTTGTTTCCCTTGCCTTTGTAGATGTATCTTGCAAGAAGTTGCTGGGGCTGAGTTAAAAAAGGTTGCTATCTTTGTTCTCTTCTAGGATTTTGATGGATTTCTGACTCACATTTAGGTCTTTCATCCATTTTGAGTCTATTTTTGTGTATTGTGTGAGAGAATGGTCCAGTTTTGTTCTGCACGTGGCTGCCCAATGTTCCTAACACCATTTATTGAAGAGACTGTCTTTCTTCCATCGGATATTCTTTCCTACTTTGTGAAAGAGAAGTTGACTACAGAGTTGAGGGCCCATTTCTGGGTTCTCTATTCTGTTCCATTGATCTATGTGTCTGTTTTTGTGCCAGTACCATGCTGCCTTCATGATCACACCTTTATAATATAGTTTGAAGTCAGGCATTGTGATGCCCCTAGGTTTGGTTTTCTTTTTCAACATTCCTCTGGCTGTTCGGGCTATTTTCTGGTTCCATACAAATCTGAGGTTTATTTGTTCCAACTTTGTGAGGAAAGTCCATGGCATTTTGATAGAGATTGCATTGAATGTGTAAAGTGCTCTGGGTAGCATAGACATTTTCACAGTATTTATTCTTCTGATCCATGAGCATGAGCATAAGCATGTTTTCCCATCTCTTTGTGTCTTCCTCAATTTCTTTCATAAGTGTTTTTTAGTTTTTAGAGTACAGATCCTTTACCTCTTTGGTTAGGTTTATTCCTAGGTATCTTGTGGGTATTGGTACAATTGCAAATGGGATCAATTCCTTAATTTCTCTTTCTTCAGTCTCATTGTTAGTGTATAGAAATGCAACTGAGGAAATCAACTTTCTTAATGAAGTAAGATAAAATAGAATAGAGGAGGTATATTAATTTCCTAGGACTGCTATAACAAAATACTAATAACTGGGTGGTAATAAACAATAGAAATGTATTGTTTAACAGTTCTGGAGGCTGGAAGTCTGAATTAAGGTGTCTGCAGAGCCATGCTCCCTCAGAAACCTGTAAGAGAAGGATTGTTCTCCCCTCTTCTAGCTTCTAGAAGCCCCAGGCGCTCTGTGGTTTATGGCAGCATAATTCCCATCTCTGCCTCTGCGTTCAAGGATGTCCTCATGTCTCTTCACATTATCTCCCTTCTATATGTGTCTGTCTCTCTGTCCCAATTTCCCCTTTTGATGAGGACACCAGTCATATTGTACTAGGACCCACCCTAATGACCTCATTTTAACTTCATTACCTCTATGAAGACCTCTTTCCAAAGAAGGCCACATTCTGAGTTACCAGAAGTAAGAGTGAGGACTTCAATGCATCCTTTTTAAAGGACACAATTAATCCATGCAAAAAGAGAAAATATCAGAGTAAATCATGCTTTGTGACACTTTGTTTCAGTGTGTGTGTGTGTGTGTGTGTGTGTCCTAGGTCATTGTATTAGCTTACTATTGGTAGCATACCAAAATTACCACAGAATTAGTGTCTGAAAGGAACACATTTATTCTCTGGGGTTCTGGAATCAGAAGTCTCAAATTAATGTGTCAGGAGGACTGCATTCCTTCTTGAGGCTTTAGGGAAGAATCTGATTCCTTGTCATTTTCATCTTCTAGAAGGTGCCCACATTCTTTGTCTCCTGGATGCTTCTGTCTATCACTCCAACCTCTTGTTTCTGTCCTCATATCTCCTATAAGCTAATCCTCCTTGCTCTCTCTTAGAAGGATCATCGTAACCACATTTGTCCCACCAGTTAATCCAGGATACTCTTGTCATCTCAAAGTTCTTAACTTAGTCACATCTGTGAAGTCCCTTTTGCCATGCAAGGTAATATATTCATAGGTTCTAAGGGTTAGGACATGGACATCTTTGGAGGGAGGCATTATATATCACAGTCATAATGCAAACTGTATTTGTTACTATGAGATATGGTCAAAATAGCTTGAAAGCCACAGCACTGGAAGCCTGAATTTTTTTTATTAAGATGTATTGCTTATTTTCTTCTTATGAGCATAATACATGATCATTAGAGAAATATGAAGATATGCAAAAAGGTTAGATAAAATTTTTGTTGTGACTTCTCAGAGATAACCAAATGATGTATTTTTATTTAATCTTTTATCTATACAAATATATGTTATAAACAAAAATGGAATCATATCATATGGAGTTTTTTATCCTGCTTTTAGCAGTTAGCATTATATCCCAATTATTTCACACGTTGTTAATTCAAAAACATAATATTAGTGACTGTATAATGTTGAATCATATGAGTCTATTATAATTTATTCAACCATTTCCAACATTTGGTCATTTGAATTGCTTCCAATTTTTTCATATTATTAATTCACTAAGAAATATTCTCATATAAATAATTATATGCATCTGATTATTTCCTTAGGAGAAAAATCTGGAAAGCAGAATTACTGAGTCGGAGGGTCTTTGGAAGGTTATCCAAGTTCAAAGAAGAGAACTCTGTTGGCAAAATAAAGTACATGGAGCAAAGGTGTGGATGAAGGTGACAGCCACGGGAAGAGCCGAGTTGGAAGAGTCTAGTACAAAGTACAGATAATCCCTGCAAAAGAGAATGAGCTCTTGGGCCAAACTGTGTGTGGTAGTCTCTGTATGAGTTTCCTAGAACTGCTGTAGCAAATTATCACAAACTGGGTGGCTTAAGACAACACACATTTATTCTCTCACAGTTGTGGAGAAGTCTGAAATCAAGTTGTTGGCAGGGCTGCTCTCCTTCCAGGGACTCTGGGGGAGGATTTTTTGCCTCTTCCAGGCCCTGGGAATCCTCAATGTTCCTTGTGTTGTAGCTGCATGTCTCCCATGTCTGTCTCCTTTTTTACATAGCTTGTTTCTCTGTGTTTCTTCACGTCCTCTCCTTTTCTTTTCTTGTTTTTTTTTTTTTTTTAATATATATTTACTTATTTGGGGAAAAAGAGATAGTAGGAGGAGGGGAAGAGGGAAAGAGAGTCTTAGGCTTGATCTTAAAACCCTGAGATGATGACTTGAGCTGAAACCAAGGGCCCAATGCTTAACCTCATCTTGAGTAGTTAGCTCTGCAAAGACTCTCTTTTTCAAATAAGGTCACAGTCTGAGGTTCTGGGTGGGCATGAGTATTGAAGGTGATACCATTCAACCCACCAGAATCTCTGTGGAAAGGAAGGTACAACTGTGGGAGGTATTTAGATACACTGAGAGGATATGGGAATGGCTAAGCATGGGGTAGGCAAAAATGATGAGTCTGTATATTTTCTTAGTTAACACTTAGCCTGTCTTTCTTAACATCCATTCTTCAGTGGACTCAAGCATCTAAAGGCGCGCATCTGGTGAACCCATGAACGATTCTGTTCTGAAGCCACCCTGCAACAGAGATCATGTGTGCTTACAGCCAGACTGTGCAGATACAATTGTCAGTAGCATGAGAGAGATATTTTAATATGTGTCTTTTCATAGAGAAAAATGTCTCCCTTCTCTTCACTGCTCACTAGCATATCTTAGTATAGTTGGCTGAACATTTCTAATGCATAATTTTACATTTCTCCCCAAATTACCATAATTGTAATCAACTTAACCATTGAAGAATCAAAATATGGAACTTGTAGAGAAGACTCAAACTACTGAAAATAATATTTTTAGCTTCTTTCTTGTACTGAGTACTCAATAGTGGACAAAAGAATGGCCTTGCAAAGAAATTGGTTAAACCTTCTTCTTTGATTGGCTTTTCTGAAAACAAAGTTTTAAAGTTGTCAGGTTGGGCAGATGAATGGATAAAGCTGGATATATATATATATATACACATATATATAATGAGCTATTACTCAGCCATCAAAAAATGAAATTTTACCATTTGTAACAACATGGATGGAACTAGAGGGTATTATGCTAAGTGAAATAAGTCAATCAGAGAAAGACAATTAATTATATGATTTTACTCATATGTAGAATTTAAGAAGCAAAACAGATGAACATAGAGGAATGGAGGAAAGACATAAAACAAGACAAAATTAGAGAGGGAGACAAACCATAAGAGACTCTTAATCATAAGAAACAAACTGAGGGTTGCCAGAGGGGAAAGGGTTAGGGGGATGGAGTGACTAGGTGATGGGCATTAAAAAGGGCACAGGATGTGATGAGCACTGGGTGTTGAATAAGACTGATGAATCACTGATCTCTACCTCTGAAACTATATATTAATTAATTGAATTTATTAATATCCATAATAATTAATTATTATTGAATAATAAAATGAATGATTAATATTCATAATAATAATAAATTCAAATTAATTGAATTTAAATTAATATATTTAAAATATATATTAAAAAACCACAAAAACCCAAACAAACAAACAAAGAAGCAAAGAGTTGTCAGATTGGAGTGCCTGGCTGGCTCAGGTGGTAGAGCATGTGACTCTTGATCTTGGAGTTGTGAAAGCAAGCCCCACGTTGGGTGTAAAAATTACTTAAAAATAAAATCTTTAAAAAAATAATAAAGTGTCTTCACTTGAACTTAAAATAATTTTTTTAAAAAAAGAAAAGATTGGGTTCATCAATCCAGGTGACTTCAGGGTTCCCCCAAGCCCTTGTATTCTCTGCACTCACATATTCTGGGGAGACTCTGGTTTGTTAAGCCCTAATGGTTTAGAACATGAGTTGGACCCAGGTTCAACTAGAACCTGCCATCTGGTGACCTCAAGTAAGTGACTTCATCTCAGTTTTCTCATCCATACGTGGCAAAAAAATAGTATTAACTCCCTTGCAGTGTTATTAAGAGGGTGAAATGAGATAGGGTACATAAATACTTGTCATACAGAATGGGCTCAATAAATGGTAGCTATAACAATAATAATGATGATCACACAGGCTTATGACTGTCATTCTTTCCAGCTGTCTCACCCAAGATCCTGAATTGCATCCTCTCTCTCACTGTATTTCAGTGTATCTGGACACCACAGAAAAGCGTGCCCCTCCCTGACCTATGGCCAGAGCTTTGCAGTGTGCCTTATATTCCAATTAAGAAGACACAGAGAGGAGCCCATTTACACGCCTCCGTCAGGTAAATACAATTCCAGTTGTCTAGCTTCGGAGCTTTGATTTCACATTTGTAGCTGCTGCCACCCAAGATAAATGTGGACCTGTAATGAAAACAAGGGGAATTGATTAATCTTGTAGACAACCATGCCCCTCTTACAAGTGTCTGTGTCTCTCCCTGCACTTGTCAAGGCTTCTGCCATTGTTCCTTTTCAGTGTTGTTACATATCTTGGACGGGCAACCCACGGCTTTGAAAACAGCTCACAGGAAAGAGGAATGTCACAGCCTGCACATGGTATTAACTTATTCAATAAACCATCAACTACACTGCTTCCGAAAAGAAGCTAGATATGTCACATTCACAAAGTTGCAAAAACATCATCATGCTGTTGAAAAGGAGGGGAGCAGAGATGCAGCTGATATAACCCCATGGTGTTTCTGCACCTCAGCCATAGCCTTGAGAGGTAGACCCAGATGGCCCTGACCCCACTGTAAGACGCAGCTGCGTGCCCTGGAACCTTAGGGAAGTGCTTCAGTCTCCTTACACTTTGGTAAGGAAGGGCCACCTCCTAAGACTAGCCGCAGGCTACAGACCCAGGGAAGTTGTGGCTAATTACATGGTAATTACGTATAATAAGTGCTTCTGCTCTCAGCATGATTATTCTTCCCTGGGTTGCTTGCCTCCTTGTGTCTGGTTTAGGTGGGGGAACAATGCCCAAATTAATCTAAGTCTTTTGTGAATGAATCAGTTTATGTTCTGATGATCCAGCACCCTTTGGCAGCAGGTGTTAAGCCTTTCTAACAAAAGACATATTTTTGGTTTCCCTTTGGCTGTGCTGAAAGCCGGGCAAACAAGACTTTGGAGGATTAAGGATGAATTATGGGATTAATATAGACTTGGCCACCAAGGACCGTAGTGCTAACCCTGTGTAAAGCTGTGAGAAATCATCACAGTGAACCTTTGCAGGGCTTCATGGTTTACCTAGCACTCTTCCTATATATCATATCTTTAATTTGCACAGCAGTCCTGCAAAGTATATATTGATATTATGATGAACCTGCCCATGTGCGCAGTATAATATCTGATTAAGGGCACAGCGAGGCTTTAGGAGTAGACTGGTAGGGATTTGAATTCTAGCTCAACCACTCATTAGCTGTGTGACCTTCACCATGTTAATTAACCCCTCTAAGCCTTAGCCTTCTCATATATGGAAAGAGGACAGCCCTACAGGGCTGATCTGAAGATTTAATGAAATTATGTATAGAGCTGTTAGCACAATGCCTGGCCCATAGCAAGCAGGCCATTCATTGGTTGAAGGCAAAAAAATTTGCAAATGATCAACAAGAGATCAAAGAAACTAAGTAGGGAAAATGGCATGTGACATCTCTGCTTTTATCTTTCATTCAAATTTTATTTTATTTTCCTCTAATGCAAAGAGTGGTTTGCTTACTAATAAAATACTAGTATGCTCTACTTACTAATAAAATATTAAGCCTATGATTAATTGGATGATTCAAAGCAGAGTTGACCTAGAAAAGTGACTTTGCTGGTTCTGTTGTCTCTTGAGTCTGTCAAGAACCTCAAGGACTAAGTAGTATCACCAGATAAAGGAATGCAGATAAAATAGGTGAAGGATAGTCCTTGCTAGGAATACCTAAGCAATTACCTAAAACCTTATGTTGTATTTTATGTATGGTGGTTCAGGCTAAACTGCTCAGACCCTCCTGCTTGGCTAACTTCTATGGATTTAAAGGACCATTCCCTGACTTTGAAATGGCTATGCCATAGTAGCATACAGCAGCTGGGTGGAGAGGAAGACCAGTTCCCAGCTCTCTTCCTTTTCTAGTCTTTGTCCCTAGCTACAGTCTTTCTCTCAACCTTGGCTTCCTTATCTGAAAATGGAGGCTATAACACATCTCCTATTCCATCCACCAACCAGCCCCTTGGCCCCAGAGGCTGATTGAAGCATAGGCGAGATGAGGGCTATTAGGGCACTAAGTGGACCGCACGGTGTGTGTCGTGTGTGGCACAGTGGTCACCAATGTGATGGAAATTGCCTGTGCTTAATTTGTATCCCCTCCAGCCTACCCAGAGATCTATCAGGAAAAAGAGTAGAAAAGGAATGATGCCTTCCCTTTCTTAAACAGACTCAACACCTAGGTCTTAAATTCTAGACTTCTTTGCACCAAGATGGTTGGAAGAATTATTTTTTTTTTTTAATTTTTATTTATTTATGATAGTCACAGAGAGAGAGAGAGGCAGAGACACAGGCAGAGGGAGAAGCAGGCTCCATGCACCGGGAGCCTGACGTGGGATTCGATCCCGGGTCTCCAGGATCGCGCCCTGGGCCAAAGGCAGGCGCCAAACCGCTGCGCCACCCAGGGATCCCGGTTGGAAGAATTATTAACCTCGCCTTTCCTCTTTCTGTGCACCCAGTTGTTTATTTCTCTCAGGAAATTAAAAAAAAATTTATTTGTTCATTTGAGACATACATATATATATGTATATATATACATACATATTTACATTTATATATACATCAAAAAAGTTTATTTGTTCATTTGAGACATATATATATATATATATCCCCCAGATATGGGGCTCAATCCCAGGACCCTGGGATCATGTCTTGAGCCAAAAGCAGATGCTTAACTATCTGATCCACCCAGGCACCCCTCTCTCAGGAAATTTTTGACAAAAGTGAGCAAACTAAACAAAAATACAGTCTATCCTCATTGTTTGTGGATTCTGGATTGACAAATTTGCTTCCATGTTTTAGATAACAGGGCCCTCAGAATTCCTCACCCACCTGTCTACAAGAACCTGCTTCCAGAGCCTGCGGAGATTCATTCTTCACCTGGTTGGGGAGGCTCCTGCTATGGGGGTTGGATATTCAGGCTGGGCTGTGCGGGAGCAGGACAGGCTAAAAGACTGTCCAGCTCTATATCACCGTGTTCCAGCATAGAACCTCAAGGAGTCTCAAAATTCTAAATTCAAATCTGGTTCCCCAGGTTGTTATAATGGCATGTTTTTCAAGATAAGAGGGTCGAACATATTTCATTTAATAGTTTGTTACCTTAGTTTTTAACTTCTAAATATTTGGACACTTGGCATGTGGACCTCCATTTATACTCTTATCCCAGGTCTCCCAAGAAAAAAGCAGACTTGGAAAAAAATAAAATTGTTGTTGATTTAAACTGCTAATATTTGGGGCCTGTTTGTTACCACATCATAACCTAGCTTATTCTGATGTTTGTAACTGAAGAGGTGGTGGCAGGTTTTTCAGTTAGAGAAGTTTTAAAGCCATATGTTCTGGAATGTTGACATGGATGCGAGGAGGGACTCAATCCAGCGAGCAGTCCTGGGAGACTCTGAGAGCATTCCTGTGGTCTGTGGTACAGACTGAGGGAGGCGTGTCTGTGTAATTTGCCTGGGGCGGGATGCCAACGGATGAATGAGCATCAGTCAGCTGCACTGAGTAAGTGAAGGAAAATATGGGCAAGGGAAATTGTGAATCTTGGGGATCAGGGCCCTTCTCATTTATATGAGGGTATAAGCCAGCATGGGTGTCAGATCTAAATGAGAAAGCGATATTCTCTCTCTCTCCTCCCTACCCTCTGAACTGATCGATTTTGGACTTCTTGCCAAACTCCACAACTGTGAACTCAAATTGGATTCTTTTTCAAAAATATAAAAAGATATGACATTTCTTATACTCCAAATATCACAAAATAGTACACACTTGACCAATCTATAAAGTGCTATTGTTATTACCTTAACTTGGTTTACACCATTTCAGAAAAAACAAATACATTTTCATGACCTAAGAGAAAAAACAATTTTCAAAAAAAGTAAATCTCTTTCCAAAGCTAGAAGGAAAGACCAGGGCAAGAGAAGAGAAAGGAGGGCAGCCCCGGTGGCGCAGCAGTTTAGCGCCTCCTGCAGCCCAGGGCATGATCCTGGAGTCCCAGGATCGAGTCCCACGTCAGGCTCTCTGCATGGAGCCTGCTTCTCCCTCTGCCTGTGCCTGTGCCTCTCTCTCTCTCTCTCTGCATCTCTATGAATAAATAAATAAAGTCTTAAAAAATATATTTAAAGAAAAAGAGAAGAGAAAGGAATAAGAAAGATATTGAGCTTTTACTATTGGCCAGAAGCCATGCTAGGTATATCATACGTGTGATCGCACTTAGACCTCACCGTATCTCTACATAGTTGTCATTACATTCTTCATTTGAGAACAGAAGTAACTAAAACACAAAGATGTTCAAAGTTTGTCCACGGTCAGAGAGCTACTAAATGTTAGAATCTAGATTCAAACACATTTGATCCCAAAGCCCTCATTCTTTTCAAAAGTTTCAAATAAAATTTGGGCTGTTGACATCACCACTCTGCTTCTGTTTCCAAGCCCTGTCCCTTTAGCAAGGTCAGCAATGGGCAGTTCTCCCTCATTTGGGACCAGGAAGTTGGGCTGGCTGGAGGGGAGCAGTTGACAAATGTCGTCTCTGTGGTGGCTTTCTTATAGGTGCAGGGCAACTGAAGAAGACAGTCCCTAAATATCCTCTATGTCCAGACAGTATTAGGGTTTCCTGTCAAGGTCTGGGCGCTGGGTGATGAGTCCTGAACTAAAGGGTCCAGAGGAGGCTACATGGCTCCTACAGAGCACACCAAGCATTTACCCTATGGCTGTTGGTTAGAAAAGTTATTTTTACATTCAACCATGTTTTTCTCTCCTTAAATCTGAAGAGGCCCGAGGGATGGAACAGCAAAACATGATGAGATGGAGAAAAGCTTAGATAATGTGTATAAGGTTATTCCTAGACCTCAGAGGGAGGCAATTTGAAAATAGTATGTTTAACTTGAGTTTTTCTGACTTCAAGATCTTTTCTATCTTCCCTTCCTCCCACCCTGGACTAGTCTGTTTTTCTCCGTTTGTAAATCCTCATGTGGCATGTCACCTTCCTTGCAGATCTGTGACAAAGTAATCACATCTCAGTGTTAGGTTCCATGTTCTAAAAATGTCAAAACAAATCTCAATGATTAAATGCCATGAATTAAGCTTGTTACTTACTTCTCTAAAATTGATATGAAGGATACATTTTAATTAGAAAATTATAAATCTAGGCTGCAGTACCACCAAGCCAACTGCAAAATCGGTATGAAGTTCTAACCCTGAAAAAAAACAAAAAACAAAAACAAAAAGAAACCAAACAGTTAAATCCTGTCTAAAGACAACAATCTTGTTAAATAACCAGCTGCATCTCATCTTATTTCATTTGGGTTGAAATTTTTCCCTGAGCTATGTGAGGGTAAGATATCTCTTATAAAGGTCATCTATGAGTAAACCTTTGAATGTTTTCTCTTTAGATGTCTATAAACTCTAATTAAATCGGCATTTGTCACTGTGATTTTTGACCAGGGAGCTTTTCATTAGTATGGAAGTGACTGTTACTCTCCAACATAGCTTACACAGAGCATTACACTAAATTTTCAGACCTTTTATTCTGTGTAGCTAAAGACAAAGTCCAAGAAGTCATAATTCTTTATCAAAACTGAGAAGCGTTTTATGCATCTGGGGATTTGTCCAGAGAACCCTGCTCTACGTTTTCAACATTAAAATCCTGCCACTAGCTGCCACTAGCCCCATACGTTTAATTTTAACACAAGAAGGACGTCTAGCAAACATCAAAACAAAACCTGCCCTCAAGCTTAATTTTCTTTTTCACGCATTTGGCCACCACACCCCTTTGGTATCAGCAGGAAGTAATCTCACCTATGGAAAGGAAGCCAGCACCCTAACTGTGCTGACAAATTGTAGGGAAGTGAAAGGCTTAATGACTGCTGAATGTTATCCCTTTTTATTTCCAAAAGAAGACTAACAAGACGTGGATGGAACTGGAGGGTATTATGCTGAGTGAAATAAGTCAATCGGAGAAGGACAAACATTATATGGGCTCATTCATTTGGGGAATATAAATAATAGTGAAAGGGAATAAAGGGGAAAGGAGAAAAAACAAGTGGGAAATATCAGAAAGGGAGACAGAACATGAAGACTCCTAACTCTGGGAAACGAACTAGGGGTGGTGGAAGGGGAGGAGGGCGGGGGGTGGTGGAGGTGACTGGGTGATGGGCACTGAGGTGGGCACTTGACAGGATGAGCACTGGGTGTTATTCTGTATGTTGGCAAATTGAACACCAATAAAAAATAAATTTATTATTAAAAAAAAGAAGAAGACTAACAAAGAGCTTTCTTTGCTCTCACTTAACATCCTAATCGCCCAGGTCTTCAGTTTACACTACTACTACCCACGCTTCTGCAGAGGAAGGAAAAAAAAAAAAAGAATGAGATGCAGCCCCTCCCCTCCCTTGCCACACCCATTGAAACCTGTCGTGCATCCTTAATCAATCCCCCAAATTGCTGTGGGACTGTACAGTCCTCCCCCGTCCAATGCCCAGCCCCTGCTGGTGTAGGGAGCTACACAGCTTGTGGTAAACTGCTATCCATTATTCCTCTATATTTAGAACTTCTCTAGAGAAATGGCATTATCTCAGTCACGAAGCTGAAAGCTACTTAAAGTTAGTTTTCCACAATTATTTATCCACAGTCGGCTTCCTGCACCCTTCATTCACCTTGCTTACAAAAATATTCACATCGATGCCCAACTACAGAAGCCCAAACTATTGAAATATCACCTCGTAGAAAATTGACAATGATTTGCATTTTGCTAATGTTGGAGCAGGTCAGAATGTTCTTTCTCTTCTCTTCTCAATAATGTTTCATGGAAGGTAAATACTACCCCTTCCACCAGTGAAAGGCTGCTCAATGACCTGAATAAGATCTGGTGATAGAAAAAATATTTTCAGTGATACTGAAGTCATTTTTCTGCCAGAACAAATTAGTCAGTAGGTATTGAGTATGTCACAGAGATTTTCAAGAGGCACTTAGGAGGATGCTAAAAAAAAAAATATTCCTCTATGTAGATTATTAGAAATGTCATGGTGCTAATGTAAAAACGTGGTGGTAATCTTTCCGTTTCGCTCTTCCCTGTGAAAATACCGTTTCTCGCTTGTAATTCTGCTCCTGAAAGAGAAAATGTCGTTTGAAAATGATTGCAAAGAGAACGAGAAAGGAAATTTTATAATTTAAGCTGGAAAAGCACAAGATGGAGGGGTAATCAGATAATGGAGGTAAAGACACAATTGCGCTATTTCTCTAGAGTTCCCATCTCTACCTAGAACTGAATAAGGAAGGGGGCCTTAGGCTGGATTTCTAGGGAGCTTTCCTGGGGAAGAAGTGTGTTAAAAACAGGATGAGTTCCTGAATGAATGGATTTATAAATGAATGGATGACTGGAAGGCTATGATGGAGGATTGTCTTCCTTCAGATACTCTGGCATTTGAAGGAAAGGCAGTTTACAGCACACACATAACATCTGGGACCTCAGATCCTACCATTATATAGTAGAGCGTATAACTGCTCCTTTCTGGGCATTGAAACAACTAAATAAGATAATGTGAAGAAAGCATCTAAAGTGATGTCTCATGCATAATCATAGAAAACTAGAGTAATGTGTCAGGCTGTGATGCATGTGTGGGGTGGGGGTAGTAGTTAAATCCTGAAAATTCAGGCAGAGGGGCTGACTCTCTTTTATTGGGTAGCCCGGTCTTTATGTGAGAGCATTACAATCAGAGTTTGCCAACCCTAGAATAAAGGGACTCCTTGGCATCCTCTACATGATCCATTTTCTCATTTGTAGAGTTGACTGTGTGCTTGTATGGACAACTTAGGCATTTCTCCCAACTCTGCTATAATTTGATATTAGATATGACCATAGGGTTAACAATTTAACATCATAGTGTTGTCTGGGATTTTGCTGGTTCCTTCTGGTTTCTACTCAAACTTAAAAAAGAGTATTAGTAGTAGTATTTGTGATTCACCATTTTAAATATTTACAGATGCTTAACTCTTGGTGAGATTCTTTGACACTCTAACAGATTTAAACTCTACATATAAAACATTCCTTTGGGGACTTTTATTTTACTCTGATAGTAAAAACTTCCAAAGAATGTGACTTTAATCTGATTTCCAAATGAAATCTCATCTAGCAATTGAAATATCCTATGTGATTATTACCCTGCTGGAAAGTACACTTTACCCTAGGGTATGTGCTATAAGTGAAAATTAAAACCTAGCTGTCTATATTAAAGCCCCCTAAGTCATTTGGTGGCTCTTCAGTATTTGTGAGCTGCGTTCTCCTGCTGGGCTGCAGCCTTCCCAGAGCTGGTTGAGAAGGAGCTCCTGCAGCCTCCCGCAAGCAGATCTCTTTATCCAAGAATCACAGTGTTGAAATCTGCAGTGGACCTTGGGCATCATTCTCTTCAGTTTCCTCAATCCGCAGAAGAAGAAACTGAGCAGAAAGGAGCTTACATGGTTTTTCTAAGATCCATAGTTGGTTAAAGAAAGAGTCAGAGTTACCCCCCCAGAATCCCTGCAGCATTTTGAAACTGCAGAGCCCACCTGGTCTTGAAGATGAGAGGAATTATTCTAGGCCAATGTGCTGTGGTTGATGGAATTAGAAAACTATCCCTGTTGATGGTTGTTTCAGATGGAATAAAAACCTATTTTTTAAAGTAAAATATTTAAAATATGCTTTACTTTGTAACATATAATGTACTGCCATTGAACCTGGGTCCCACAGTGTTGTGATGTGCATTTAATCTGTGTTTTATATTTAAAAACTTCCAGTGATCACCCCCTTAAGACTAACAGTTTGGAAAGCAAGGTAATTCAAAATTATTAATTCGATTCTTTTGAAAATGCACTCTAGCTCACAATAAATGTCTCCTTCAAAGAAGCAGAAAGTGGAATCTGTGTTAGCTTGAAACTCTTTGGAGTCAAAGGATCTTAGAGCTAATCTATCAATCTCTCAATCAATAGAGCCAATTTATCAGCCAATGCAGCCTTTTGTTTTACAGAAAAGAAAACTCAGCCCCATTGAGTTTACCAAAGTCACACAATCCAGTAAGTGGCATAATTGGGATGTGTAGACTGTGCTCCTTTCCTGTTTAACTGAAAAGCCTCACTTAGAGCAGGGTAGAATCATTACTTCATAAATATTTTCTAAATTTGTATAAAATTTATAACTTAAATCTTAAAAACAGTGTGTTGATTCAGCTTACTTGTCAGGGACTGATCATTCCCGTGGCATTGTCCTGATTGCAGTTCTCACAAATAAACATTAACTAGAAAAGATATATTAATGTGAAAATAACCATTAACAATAAAATTAAGGAGATTCATCCTTAATTACTTAAATGCTAGTGCTATATTTTGGTGTCAAGTGTGAGATGACAATGAAATGTAAAGTTGATATCAAAGGGAACATTGGAAATAGGCATATGGAGGCCCCCAACTTTGTTTCAAAGAGAAGCAATGGCTCACTTCCCTTCAATATAGAGATTATCTCAAGCAAAGGTTGGGAGACCCATGTTTCTAGAAGTCTGGAGGCAGGGAAGGTCCCTCTGTAGAATGGAAAAATGGGGTGTCTAATATTAGGTAAACTCTTCCCACAAGTGTTCTCAAGGCTCTCCTTCACTCCCTTCAGGATTTTGCCCAATTGCTACCTTCTCAGTGAGATAGCCCTGACAACCCTATTTAACCTATCCCCCTATTTAACCAATCCCAAACTAGGACTATTGATCCCTTTTACCCTGCTCTATTTATTTTCCCTAGTACTTATCTCCTGCTCATTTACATGTAACTCACTCATTATTATGCTAGAACATAAGTTCATGACCACAGGAAATTGTTGTTTTTGTTCACTAATGTACTAGAAGTGTCTAGAACAGTGCCTGACATATAATAGGTTCTCAAAAAAATATTTGTAGAAGGAGTTAATGAATTGTCCCCAAATGGCCTTCTTTGGATTTTGAAGACTTTTTCTTCTGATTGGTGGTTTGCTTCTTCCTGGATATGCACTGTCTGTCAGCATAGTAAGGGTAGACAAGCAGGCTTTATTATTATCTACTTTAGTGAAAGATAAACATTGTTTCTCTCTGGCTTCCTTAATATCAGTGTGATATTTCAGCCCTCGTAAATATTTCTACATGTTTAAATCCTACTCGGTTTGCTACCTTCTATATTCAGCTATTCTAAAATGTGTACTAAGCACTCACAACGTGCAGAGTTGGTGCCAGACATTCAGTAGTGACAAGGAGACATGAGGAGAACATTGTGAGACTTAGACTGGTGTTGCCTAAAGCTTCCCTAATTTCCTGATATTCCCCTTGTCTATGCTTTTGTATTCTCCGTGGCAGACAAGATTATTACTTGCTTATCTATCATTCATTCTTCCTGTTTTCTATCTCAATTTAGTTTGGGCAACAATGTGCCCAGAGCTGAGTCATGCTGGCCTCAGCTAGTCATGGCATCCACTTCCTTTTTGCCAGAGATTGTTCTGCAAGTCGGTATATAACCCAGTCCTGGTCAGTGAAATGTAATGAGAATTCCAATGGAGGGCTTAGGAAAGATTTTTCTCTCTCTTTTTTCTTTTTCTTTTTTAAAATGTTATTATTTTTTAAAGGTTTTATTTATCTATTCATGAGAGACACATAGAGAGAGGCAGAGACACAAGCAGAGGGAGAAGCAGGCTTTATGCAGGGAGCCTGATGCAGGACTGGATCCCTGGACCCTGGGATCACAACCAGAGCCCAAGGCAGATACTCAACCACTGAGCCACCCAGGCGCCCCCCTCTTTTCTTTTTCAAGGATTGTATTTATTTATTTGGGAGTGAGAGAGAGCTCAGAGAGAAGAGCAGAGGGAGAGGGACAAGCAGACTCCTGCTGAGCGCAGAGCCTAATGTGGGGTTTGATCTCATGACCCTGAGATCATGACTTGGGCCAAAATCAAGACTCAGATGCTTAACCAACTGAGCCACTCAGGTGACCCAAGATTTTTCTCTTTATAGACTAACTGTCAATAAAATGTTCATTAGAAGAAAGTCAGTGAGAAACTGTGATACACATCCAGTGACATGGTCTTCATGATGTACACTGGAAAAAAGAATACATTTTTATAGGCAACATGACTCAGGTATCCCTGGTGAAGTGATACTTGAACCTTTTGGTTGTAAGACAGACTTAACACCAAAAATTTTAAAACATAACATTTTGCAGATGTGTTTGAGTGGTTGTTGGGCCTTTGTAGAGTTGTAACCCTAGAGCAGGGCGGAACACAAGTAGATGTTCAAGATTCTCTAGGCAAGTCAAATCAGGGTGAGTGATCGAGAATTTCTAGTAGTCTTTGGAATTTCCTGCTGTCAAGGAAAACCCCAGAGCTGCTTGAGCTAGAGGTGTGAGTGCATTTTGGTTGCACTATAACTATTTAAGCAAACTAAACACTACAGCTAGAAGAAGCTTCAGGGGGACAACTGATCCTCTTCATGGTATATGGAATATCTCGTTGTTTTATTTTGACTTTTCCTGCTTACCTAATGAGACTAACCATTTTTTAATAAATTTTGTTCCACTCTATTTAGTCTTTCATAAATTGCCCATTATAGCCTTTATCCATTTTTCAATTGGTTTCTTTGTCTTTCATTAATCAATTTGTAGGAGTTCTTTTAAGCACTTTGGATTCTCATCTTTTGTCAGTTTCATTTCAATTTTTTCCCCCAATTTATGGTTTTTCTTGTAATCCTATGGCTCTTAAAAAACCTTTCTATTTTAGAAAATTTCAAACATATACAAAAATAGAGAGAGTAGTATAATGAACCCTCATGCAGCCATAATAACCCAGTTCCCACAATTATTGACTCATAGCCAGTCTTGTTTCACCTGTAATCCTCATTCATTCCCCTTCCCTGTAGACGACTTTGAAAAAAAATGCCAGACAGCATGTAATTTCATCTATAGGTCTCTGAAGATAAGAACTCTTTGTTATTTGGAGACTCAGCTTTGTATTCTAATCCATTCGATAAAAATCAAAGTTTTGGTGATTGTTAGAACATCATGAGGAAAATTAACTCAAATTATGGCTTGATTTTCATCAGTAAGTAAAGAAATTTATCTCACAGGGAATAAAATGTGGGCTTTTCTCTGTTTTACTCATTTCAGTTTTCTTACTTACATACCTATTCTAGGTAATCTATGCGTTGTATGTTCAGCACTGTTGTTTTTTAAAGGTACTTAACTCAAAATATATGGTTTTGTGCTATGGATAAAGGCATTACATTGTTACAATTATAGAAGAATCTGGAAAGAGCATTCCATCATTCAGTCCCTTCAAATGCATCATCAAATTACATCTTGTAAATTATTCATGGACAATGTACTCTGTCTCTCAGAGTTTAACAATCTCATTTGCATACCTCTCTAAAATGGTGTTTTTAATTGTTATTTTTAAGCAACACTTCATTAGTGATGTCTGTTTTTATAAAAATGTCTAAATACAATGATTTTCTGTTAAAAAATAAATGCAACTGTTTTATTGTTATATTATCTTCCACTTAAAAGGAAGGAAAAGAAGATTAAATAGCTGGCTGTATATTGAAGAGCAACTGAAGAGAGCAACACAGGATCACTGGCTTTTTCTGCCTTTTCTCCTCTGGTTTCATATCCTTGGAAGGCTGGGATTGTTTGCAGCTCTGTCTCTTTTCCTGAGGGCCTGCTTGACACATTTGATCCCACAAAGGTCCTCCCTTCCCTCGGATGCTGCTTGCTACAGTTGCTGTGCCTGTAGCTCTCCTTGCCCTCATTCCGTGGTTGTCTGACAGGGATAAATATGATGTCCTTTCGATCCTTGTATTTGACCTTCTTGATTAATCTGGCACTCCCAGACTTCCAGCTGACGCCCATTCTCTGGAGTTGTACATACTCCGTAAGAATCTTATGGAGTAGAAAGAGTTCTCAGAGCTCTTGCACCTTGGCCACTAGGTGCTCTCTTGGTCACCTTTTGTTTAGCAATCGACCACTGCTGACCTAATTAAACTCTTCTTTTGTTTTAATATCTGACATATTTCTCTCCAATCTGCATTACCAGAGCAATTCTCAGGAAGAGGGAATCTTCAGACAGGATTTTATATGCCTCTGTTTAAGTCAGGGCTCCTCAGAGAAACAAAACCAATAGGGTATGTATATAGATTTGTTATGAGGAATTGGCTTAAACAATTTGAAGCCTGAGAAGTCCCATGATCTGCTGTCTGCACGTTGGAGATCCAGGAAAGCCAGTGGTGTAATCAGTATGAGTCCCAAGGCCTGTAAACCAGGGGAACTGATGGTGTAAATCCTGGTCCAAGGACAGAAGAAGATAAGATGGGATTCACCAGTTCAGCAGTAAGGCAGGTAAAAAGGGATAGATTTCTTCTTCTGCCCTCTTTCATTCTGTCCAGGCTCTCCGTGGTTTGTATGATGCCCAACCATGCCGGGGAGAGCAGTCTTCTTTACAGAATGGGCACCAGTTCAAGCGCTAATCTGATCCAGAAGCACCCTCACAGTAACACTCAGGAACAGTGTTCAATCTGGGCACGCCGGAGCCCACTCACATTGACACAGGGAATTAATCAGCACACTTCTCTTCATACCAATGTTCCTTTTATCTATATCCTTGATAAAACATTTGTTCTCTTTGATCCAAGAGATTTGCCTTTCCTTTAATTAATTTTGGGTATTGTAAATATTAGGCACCACCTCCACCATGCATTATTCATATTTTCTCCAATTATTCATCCAATGGCTCATTTAAGCAACTTGTACCTATCCCCACTTTATAGTGGCTTTTGCATATTTAATGAATATTTTGAAGAAAGACCATCATTCATGACAAATATGTGTCTTCTAGCACCTTTGTTCATGAGCTCTGTGGAATGCTTCTGAGTGACTTTCTGTAATATCTAACCTCAGGCAAGAGCAACTTACACTGCTCTGTGACTCAGCTGGTCCATTTCTCTAATGGATACAAACCCACATTTCTCTTTTTGAAAATGACTGTTTATGAGGTTTGTCAATCAAGATGAAGGGTGCTGAACATAATGAACTGTCGGTTTGGCTCCCAATTCTGACTCCTGATTGCATAGTCCTGCTACTACTTATATATGCACTGCTTCTTCACATGAAATAACGGATGACACCACCTTACAAGCTCCCCGCTACATTCTTTCTGCCACACTCCTAGAAACTAAAAAGCCCTTAGGAGTACCCAGGGGATCTCACAGATCTGTAAGAAGAACAACCTGTTAATTGAGCTTGGTTATTCTATGGGGAGATCATCCAACATAATACATGCATAATGGAATAACATACAGCATTAGCCAGCTCTGAGCCCTCAGGCTGAGCTTGCCAGAAGAAAGAGCACCATGTCATGAATAAGCAAAGAGGGTGGGGAATCCCAGAGGGAATGGAATTTGCCCAGAATCCTCCTCAATTTAGCCCTGAGGTTTTTATCAAGGGTCTTCTGTGTACAGAACGTAAGGTTAGAGACTTTTAATATTTCTTTCACTTGTGGGCAGGGGAGACAAGCTCTAAGACCTTATGGGATGCCATTTAATAAAATTCCACAAACTAAATATTTGCCAAGAGACAATTCAGAACATAGAATTTGTTGCAGCCAAATCCACGCGTGAGTTATAATTAAGAAAATGGCCAGTGTGTCTCCAAATAACACTATTTCATTTTTCCATATAAACACACACCAAAAAGGACTAGGCCAATAGCAGGTTCAAATGCCAACATTGCTATTTTAAAGATAGCCATTCTTTGATTTGGAAAATGTAAATATGGCCCCATCTCTCACATGGCTATTGTCTCCAGTGTATGTAGTATGACAAATAGTGTGACAGGAAAACAAATAGTATCTACCAACAGTGCAGGATAACAAACTGGTGTTCCTCCTTTTCCAGTCAGAGTTATAAGATTTGGGGATTTTTTAAAGTACAAATATATGAGCAGCACCCTATCTTTTGAATGAATGGAATGATAATTATCTTAAATAAAATTTAAGGGATACTTATAAATGGACAGTCCAAAATGTTTTCTCCATATTTGTATCACCGTACCTGAAATTCACTACATACTCTTAGGAACTAGCATATCTCTCAAGTTTCAATCCCTAATAGTTTTAATGAAAAAGATAATTCATGAGCACATTAATCAACATTATCATCCTACTGTGTAAGATTTTCCACGGAGACATGTTTCCTTTTTGGGTTCTCAGAGTTTGAGATCGGAGAGAGGAGAGAAGATGATTCACCTAGAGCATGAAGTTTTCCTTGGGAAGGACCACAAGATAAATAAAACTGGTATTTGAGGTCTATTATGTTCCAGGTATTGAGCCTGAGGCCATCATGATCAGCACATGTCCCTTATTATCCTGGACACTGATATTTTCTCAGCCAAGCCTCTTGTAGTGGCAGAGAATGAAACGGAACTTAAAGGGTTGTCTTTGTTTTAGTTTTTTAAGTTAGATAATTAAAAAGTCTAGAAGTTACTTGTTTCATATACATCTGGTTCTGGGTGCTTGAGCTATGGCTTTAGAATCTCTACTTTTTTCCTTTTTCTTCTGAGATTTTGTTATTCTCAAGCAGGTTTTCTCCTACACAGAGGATCTCCAGGTTTTCATGTCCTGTCTTTTGGTTTATCTTCTCAAGTGGAGAAACATACTCTTTTTCTTAACTTCTATTAATCCCAAATAGAACTTATAAGGGACTTGAATGGGCCCTGCTTAGATTTGTGTTCACCTCTGTGGTAGGGCTTTCTAGACCAGCACAAGAACCCATGTTCCACCAGGAGATCTGGGTGGAGTCAGTACTGGACAATTAGAGTGGGCAGAGACATGAAAACAGAAAGCTATGTTCGTTTGTACCACTGTAACAACATACCATAAATCTGATGTCTTCAAGCAACACAAATCTATTAGTTCATAATTCTACAAATAAGTCTGATCTGGGTCTTACCAGCCTGAAATCAATGTTGTCTACAGGGATGCATTCTTTCTCAAGGATCCAGGGAAGACTCTGTTTCCTTCCTCATGAAGATGTTGGCAAGATTCAGTTCCACGTGGTGATAGATCAAAGTCCTCATTTCCCTGTTGGCTATTGGTCATGGTCACTCTCAGCCTCTGCATTTGCTTTCTCATGGCCTCTTTCATCTTCAGAGTCTGCAACAGTGGGTCAAATCCCTTTCCTGTTTTGAATCTCTCCTGCTTCTTCTTCCACTGGATTTCTCTCACTACAGCTGGGGAAGGTTCTTTGTTTTTAAGTATTCTTTTGATTAGGTTGGACACACTCAGATATTCTAGGATAATCTTCCCATCTCAAGATCTATAACTTTAATCACAACCACAAAGTCTCTTATGCCATGTAGACTAACATATTCACGCGTTTTAGGAGTTAGGATGAGGACATTTTTGGGAGGCCATTATTTAGCCTGTCAGAGAGGGTAGGAAAATGCCAAAAATAAATGATCAAATCCTTATTTTTAAGGAAGGAAGTATTGTAACTGAAGCTTTTCAAGTATGCCCTCGAATATAGTTCCTACAATCGGAACTTAGCTGATTTAGTGGGAAGCCCCCAATTCCTGTATCCTTGACTGTAAAGAACAATCAGTTCTATTTGAAAGGTTGTCTTCCTCAACTGAGTACTTGGTGTGCACGAGAGAAAACCCATGGATGATGAATGAGGAAGGAGACAACCATCTAGTCAACCAGTCAGCCAAATCATGTTAACATACTTGGATAACATTGCCGCCTAAATGGAACTCAGAAGTACATAGGACTTTTTTTGGGGGGGTGGGGGGTGGGAAGGGAGGATTTCCTGCAATGATTCTGTCCTTTAATGAAACATCTTAGTTTAAACCATTAAAACTTAGCATCAGCTTTTCTCCAGGATGCAGTCTCACTGCAGTCTTAGTAGCATAAGTAGGTAGGCACTTGGCTGATTTCTGTTATTTGATTGGTTGCCTCTAATTGACCAACTTTCTGGCCTAGCAATGCTCTGACCTCTAAACTCAGACTCAGCTTTGGTTATGATAAGATCAGTGTCTAAAGTTTGCATTAGTATACTATAACAACCATCTATTTATTAATCTGTATATCTATCATCATGTAACCATCCATTCATCATTTGTCAAAAGAATTTTGTTAGAAATAACTAAGCTTTTGGATTCAGCAAAACTCTCAAAATCAATTTTATTTCTCTTGCAGTCGGAAAATGAATTTTAAATTATTCATGTTAACACCCTCCAGATAAATTGAACTTCTAGAGTATTTAAGAGTATTTAAGAAAAGGTTAGTAAAGTCCGTCTTTTACATTAATGGATTCCATTTCTAAAATATTAATTTCACATTAACCATTGCTTTTTTACTTCTCCAGCCGTCTCATCAGCAATTTCAAGAATCATTAATGTTAGTAAGTAAAAAAATAAATTATTAAAATTTTAGCATTAGAAAACTTTTTTTTTCCGACTTTTGTTTCTGGCTAATGACTCACTAGCTGTCTGGAAGAGCCGTTCTGTTACAAATCACCTAAAAAATGCTGGATAACATAGCTTCTTTTTTCTTTTTCTTTTTTTAATCATAGCTTCTTTAACAAAAAACAAAACAAAACAACAACAACAACAACAAAAAAAAAACACCTTTTTAAATGCATCTTTGAGCTTATAGGAAAATAAGGGAAATCCTCCCAGGCCAGCAAAATAAGACAACAGGAACCCAGAGAGGCACTGAGCCCTGCAGCTGGCATTCCCCTGAAGGCATCTGCCAGGTGCTTGTGACTTTGAGCTCTGGCCTTATCTTCGGTGGCCATGTAACTTATCCCACAAACCAGAGTGTCTGCAAAGTGAGAGGTGGTGCTGCTCATAATAACGTTCTTGCTTAGGATACAGAAAGCTGCAGGAGAATGGCACTCCCATCTTCATAAGAAAATATAGAACAGTGTACAAAATCCTAACTTTCCTGAACTCATCAGAAGGCTGAGGCCATAAGGCAGTAAGGAAACTGAATTTCAATGGATAAAAAAACAAAAACAAAAACAAAAACCAACCCTACCGCCACTTAGAGGAGAGTCAGGGTGCATGAATTGTTTTGCTTTTGACAGTGCATGGGAGGGAGAGACAGCTACCATGGAGTAGGGAGGAGATATTTTTTAAAAAATGAATTGCTAAAGGCTGAGTATCAGTTTAGAATAATCCGGGGCCCAGACACAAGGGGAGTTGTACCCACTCCCAAGTTCCAAGTTCTTGAGAAAGATTGGGATTGGCCCGGACACTGGAGAAGACCCCCTCTGGGTGGCACAGAATGCAGGAAGAAGTTGCTACTGATGCACCTTCCTGTTCCTCTCCTAGGAGGTGGAAGTGCTAAGCTATTGGGGAAGCAACAGCAAACCTCTGGTCTTCAGTGTTGCTGAGGAGGAAACAAGCAAAACCACATGCCTCTGGAAGGACACACCCTTTTCCCCATATCAGCATTCAAAGACTTACTATCCTGAGGAAAGGTCAGAAGCAGAAGCCATCTGCCCTCTTGGAGCCGCAATGAAATTCTTTTGGGTTTGACTGCTGCACAGTAGCAAGCAGAGATCTGCCAGGCCTTGGGGGAGAAGCAGGAACCTCTCTGGACAAGGGACTCCATCTGTGTAGTCCAGCTCTCAAGCTCTCAGGGCACAGAGCAGGGTGGATTATGGGGAAGGGGGGATTTAGAAGGGGCAGAAAGATGATTAAGATGATTAAAAGAATGTGGGAGAGAATCAAAAGTTAAAGGACCAAGACACTATGAAAAACAGCCCAAGAAACTTGAAAAATCATGAGATGAAATCCTAAAAAATGAAATATTAAAGAATTGAAATTATATATTCAACTCAGTTGATAAACAGCAGATTAGATAAATTGATATTTACTTGATGGATAACCAGCAGAAGAGAAAATTAATGAAAGGGAAGATAAATCACCTACAATAGAGCACAGGGAAACAAATAAATGAAAAATATGAAAGGCAGGTTAAAAAGCATTGAATGGGAAGGTTTAACATATGTCTAAATCACTGAAGGTTTTGAATAGGTAATATTCAAAAAGTTAACAGCTATTTTCCAGAAATGAAAAAAGACATGGCTCCTCAGATTCATGAGGTCAGTGAATCCTTAATGGAATAATGTCACACCTAGACATACTGTAGGAAAACATCACAACCACCAAACAGAGAGGGGGAAAAAACTTTTAAAAGCAACAAAAAAGAGAATATAGACAAAAATAAATAATAATTAGATTAATAGTAGACTTCTTTTTTGGCCAGAAAACATTGTGTTTGTCAGAACACAATGAACAGCACTATTTTCAAAGTGCTGAAAGAAATTAACCTTCAGCTTGTATTCTATACAAACCTACATTTTTATTTGAAAGAAAAGACCAAATGAAGACATTTACAGACAAAAATTGAAAGGAATTACAACTAAGAAATTCTTTTTTTTAAGATTTATTTATTTATTTATTTATTTATTTATTTATTTATGATGGACACAGAGAGAGAGAGAGAGAGAGGCAGAGACACAGGAGGAGAGAGAAGCAGGCTCCATGCCAGGAGCCCGACGTGGGACTCGATCCCAGGATTGGACCCTGGGCCAAAGGCAGGCGCTAAACCGCTGAGCCACCCAAAGCATATGGTTTAGGAAGAAGGAATACAGAAAGAAAGTCCAAAGGACAACAAAGAATTGTGAGCAAAGAAAATCAGAAACTTCTGTTTAAATCTAAACAGCGTCAATGCAAAACAGCAATAACAATGTCTAACTTCCTGTGTTGAAAAAACAAGATTGAGCTAAAATACTAGAAGAGCAAAACCTAGGGAGCCAGGTAACTAGAGTTAAAGCAGATTCGTGCCCTACTATTGATGGTCTGTATGGTATGGATGTAGATTAATATTAGGCTTTGTTAACTCAAATGTGTATCTAAAAATGTCTATGGCGATTTTTAAACAGATAGCAATAGTTAATAACTTCCAAATGAATAGAAAGAAAAATGGAATGAGAAAAATTCAATTAGTGCAGAAGAAACCACCAAGAAATAAAAATTCATGGAAAGAAGAGATAAATATAAAAAATAATCTCCTCGAGGTAAATTTTTTTTAGCTAGCAAACATTGTCTTCAAGCACAGAGACAGTAAGAAATGCACTCACTAGGAAACTTATTCCTTTCTAATCTTCAGGTTGTTTAAAGTTATTCATACCATTGGGGTGCCTGGGTGGCTCTATTGGTTAAGCGGCTTTTTAAAAAAATATTTTATTTATTTACTTGAGAGAGAAAGCACACAAGCCAGAGGAGGGGCAGAGGGAGGGGGGGAAGCAGGCTCCTCATTGAGTTTATATTATTTTTTATATTATTTTTTTCTACTTTATCAGATCTTTGAGTTAGTGCACATGAAGATTTATTTACTATTTCCAGTCAATTAATTTAAGAATTACAAAAATTACAAACTTTATCTAATCACCATCTTATTTTGAAAATATTAAAATATTTTTACATTGTTAAACATTTGAACAATCTTCTGTTATTTGTCTTACATTTTCAGTTTATTGTTTTTCCCTGAAGACAGTGGAAACACCATTGAGGATTAAAATGTCCCTTCATTAAGTAGTTTAATTTCCACATAATCACATATCATGGTTACATATGTTTCATTCTTAATATTCCAAAGTCAGTCTTTACTCCAATAGTTTTTTTTATTAGAAAGGAAAATATCATTTCACACCAAGCATTTTAGTAATACCATGATTCAAATTTTAAACATTTAAAAAATATGACAGAAATCTAATATACAAAGAAGTCAGTAAGTTAATATGGAGACTTAAATCTATAGTACATCACATTAAGGCAAATAATGAGCCAAGAAAAATACCTTTGCCACAAATTTGACCAAAGTTCATTATAATTACTATACAAAGAGTTATGACAAACCAGTCATAGAGAACACTGACATACTAATGAAGGAGCACTATAATCCAGTGATAAAGAACTCAGGCTCTAGAGGTAGTTCAAATCCAAGTCCTATCAATTGCTGTGAGATCTTGGGCAAGATCCACAACTGCCATTCACCTCTTAGAGTTCTAATTTATATTACAGAGGTACTAAAAGTGACTTCTGCAGTATAATTGGGGAGAATAAATAAGATCACACACCTACAACTCTTGGTGTTGTCATTGGGACTCAGTACTTATGATTATTCTGGCAAAAGATGTGAATAGGCAACTTGCAAAAGAAGAAATATAAATGATTAATAGACATAAGCAAAACTTTAAATATCACTATTAATCAAATAGATACAAATGAAAACAGCAATATGATACCATTTTTTCCTCACAAATTTGAATTTAAAAATATTTCTAATTCTCAATTTTGATATGGATGGGGTGAGTCCTGGGAATGAGTATAAAGTGGGACAATTTTTTCAGAAGGCAATTTGGCAATTTTTTATCAAGGCCTTTAAACATTTTCACAGTCTTTGACCAAATCCAGTCATTACTCTACTGCAGCGGATACCACTCACATTGTGTTTTGAATTTGCACCATTTATATAGGATACACTGTGTCTGGTGCTCTCTAGCTGTGTTCAGCTGGTGGCCCTACCATTGACATGTTCAAGTTATAGCAATCAAGCCTAAGAAAATAAGCATAAAGTCACCCACGGATTTATGTGCAAGAATTTTTATCCCAGTATGAATCACAAAAAGCAAAATCTGTGCAACAGTTTAAATTTCAATCAATAGAGGAATAATAAATTAAATTATATACAATGGGATTTCAGATAGCCATTCAACATCACATTAAGAATATGTAATGATGGGCAGCCTGGGTGGCTCAGCGGTTTAGCACTGCCTTTAGCCCAGGGTGTGATTCTGGAGACCCGGGATCAAGTCCCACATTGGGCTCCCTGAATGGAGCCTGCTTCTCCCTCTGCCTGTGTCTCTGCCTCTTTCTCTCTGTGTGTCTCTCATGAATAAATAAATAAAATCTTAAAATATATATATATATATATATATATATATATATATATATATATATAAAACGACATGGAGAAATTTTAATGACTTCATTCCAAAATGAAGGTAGATTTCTTATGGTCTCCAATTATAAAAGTAAAATATAATCACTTAAAAATTTACACAATATAGAAAAACTAAAGTAGTTGTAATTTTTTCAACACACAAAGATAGGCACTTTTGATATAGGTTCTAACAAGCTTTTTTTCTACAGTATGTTCATATTCCTACATAACATAAAATGCAGAAAACAAACTAAAAAACTGCTAATCGCCCCAGGGAGAAAAATATGACAACAGCATTAATGTATTTATGCATGCTGGTGGGAATATGGACGTTTTTATTTTTACTTATCTCTCTTTTACCTCTAACATGCCCACAGTTAGCATGAGTATGTATTTTATAAGAAAAACATTTTAAATAACATATATGCAGTAAGTGATCTGATATTAAGCTACCTTAGGACTATTTTTTTCAGTACTCTGAATATAAAATATAGACATTCCTTCTGTGAAATGAGAAATAGCACTCATTAATCATTTTGCCGTCTTCCTCTTAATGAAGACATGCAAATGCATATGCAAACAAGCTGAACTTCTATTATGAGACTATGACAGGGAGCTCTGAAAAAGAGAAGGTAATGATACAGTTTGAAAAGTAGGAGGGCAGAAGAAGGTTAGCAGCGGAAAAAGATTTCTACTCTGAATGCCTTAAAAGAACTGTATAAACCTGATAGTGTTCTAACAATAATAAAATTAGATCGCAAACAGCATTAAGAGACAAAAGCTAGTCATTAGGGTATCACACATATAGTTGTAACGGAATGGGGACATGAAGACTCAAATCAGAATGAAAATGTAGAAAGTTGTAATATTGCTCAGTCTTTTCCCAAAGTCTTGCCAGATCATCATATTCAACTACTTGTCAAGTTCCGTCAATATTACCCATGTATAACTCTAGGATATTTTTATCCAATATCACACATTTGGATCAAAACTGAAAAAATCATTTTAACATTGAAACATTTTGTCTACACAACTGCATGTTCTCACATGTCAGGAAACACAAATTGAGTAAACTCGGTTTCCCCCAAGATCATTAACTTCCAATAGGAAAGGCCTTAATGTCACAGGAGGGTAGGAAGCATTACACTTCTCGATATAACTGTCCCAAAGAGAATTGGAGCTAGGCTTATAGAAAATTAAGTTCCTTGGACAGGGCAGAAGACAGTATCAGAAAGCATCCTATCGTGTTAACTCTGCTTCTGCCCTTTTGTGCAGAAAATCAGGACAGCCTGCCACCATCAGATGGCTTGGGAAACCAGAACAAAGATAAACACTCAATTGAATTCTACAAACTTTTCTGAAATTTGTTTACAGGAAAGATTGTTGGGTTAGGGAAGGGAAATGTAAAAATGGCAAAACACTCTTGATGCCCTCCAGAATCTTCTCATCTCATGAGAAAGCCAGGTGGAAAGACAACTGCAAAATGCAGCAGAATTTCTTAAAGGGCTGAATCGGAGGTATAAACACAGGAAGAGATGAAAAGACAGTCCCATAGAAAGGGGCCGTAATCTCTCTTACAATGCTCATGGACCTTACCACTCAAAGGATTCTCAGAGTAGCATCACCCAGGAGCTTGAGAGAGAGGTAGACACTTAGCTCCCACCCTCGGACCTCATGAATCAGAATCTCTGAGGGTGGCACCCAGGCTTAACAGATCTCCAGGTAATGTTTATAGGTTCTGAAGTTTGAAAAGCAACATTGATCGGAAGTAGAGACACTTGTGATGTAGGAAGACATGAGCTTTCCTGTTGCTTGTTTAATAATGTATAATTTAAAAAAATCAATGATTATATATGCTCACTGTAGAAAAATTGGAAAATCTGGAGGGATGCAAAAGGTGAAAAACATTACCCTTATGAATTATTAGGATTCTTCAGAGAAATAGAACCAATAGGGTAGATAGATAGATAGATGGATAGATAGATAGATGATATAGATACATGCATACATGTCTATATATACATGAATGCTCATGGAAATATATATTGGCTCATGCCAATTCCTCTGTATATGAAGGCGCATGCATATAGAGTCTGGTAAGTCCCAGATCTGCCGTGTGAGTCAGCAAGATAGAGACCTAGAGAGCTGATGGTTTATTTACAGTCCAAAGCCCAATAGATTTGAGTCCCAAGAAAGCCAGTGTTTCAGTTCAAGTTCAAAATCAACAGAAGAGCGGATGTGTAGTCTGAAGGCTGTTAAAAAAAATTCTTTCTTACTCAAGGTAAGGTCAGCCTTTTAGTTCTAGTCATCTTCAACTGATTGGATGGGGCCCACCCACATTAGGGAAGGCAATCTGCTTTACTCAGTCTACTGATTTAAATGTTAACCTCATCCAAAAACTCCCTCACAGAAACACCCAGAATAATTTTTGATCAAATACCTGGGCACCCTAAAACCCAATCAAGTTGACGCATAAAAATTAATCATTATACCTGAATTAACTGCTCTAAACATTTTGGTTTATTTAAATTGCCACCTTTTTAGTTTCAACCCTGAGGAATGGTAGTATATGTGGATGGGGATACATTTTTTGGCTATAAAGAGTCAGCTAAAATACTTTGTCTCTCTGCAGCAAACACCACTGGAAGTGGAAGGCAGGTGAATTCACCTTTGATACCACCGCCTCCTGTCCAAGCTGAGAGCTTCATTTTCATATATTCATAACACATAAGAAGTTGAGGGTCTTTTTTTTCCCCTAAAGCAATTTTTTTTAGCGGTGGTGTGAAGTATTTCTCTGGCATAAATATCACCCTTCAACCCCATCTGAGCTGAAAATCCCATTTCTAATCTTCTTTCTGATTGAGAAATGATAGAGTGGATTTGCTGGCAAACATCTGCCTCACTGACAGCTAGCTGCTCCTAGTGGGAGTGGCTCTGAAGTAAGTGAATGCTTATTCATTGAGAAATATATTTTAAAAATCATAATGTGGACAAAATTTGAAGATGAATTGTCCCATGTTGATTAAGAAATTCTTTTTTAAAGACTTTATTTATTTACTCATGAGACACACAGAGAGAGAAAGGGAGAGAGGCACAGACACAGGCAGAGGGAGAAGCAGGCCCCATGCAGGGAACCTGATGTGGGACTCGATCCCGGGACTCCAGGATCACGCCCTGGGCTGAAGGCAGGCGCTAAACCGCTGAGCCACCCAGGGATCCTGGACCCTGATTAAGAAATTTTTGTGTGAGGGACGCCTAGGTGGCCCAACGGTTGAGCATCTGCCTTAGGCTCAGGGCATGATCCTGGGTCTGGGATCAAGTCCCACACCGGGCTCCTTGCAGGGAGCCTGCTTCTCTTCTGCCCATGTCTCTGCCTCTCTCTGTGTGTCTCTCATGAGTAAATAAATAAAATCATTTAAAAAAAAATCTTGACAAGAACTTGATTCTTGATCTCTCCTTTTATGAGCAGAGACAGTCCTGGCAAAATCACAGAGCAATGTTAGCTCCTGCCATTCCCTGTTGACCTCTTTGATATTATAATCTTTTCTCTACATTCCATCTTTCCTGTCAGTGGTTCCAAACTATAGCAGTATGTTAGAATCACTTGGAGGTTTGTTTGTTTGTTTAAATACTGATGCTTGGTTCCCACCCACTGGGATTTTGATTTGTTTGTTTTGGGGTGCAATCTGGGCATTGGGATTTCTAAAGGCCTTCTGGGTGGTTCTAATGTGCAGCCAGAGTTGTGAACCATTGTTCTAGGATCTTCGTTACTCAAAGTGTGCTGATGAACCATTTGGCATCACCTGGGAACTTGTTAGAAATTCAGATTTCAGGTCTGCCCCACATCTGCTGAATCTGAATCTTTATTTTAACAAGAGCCCCCCGGGCAAGCTATAAAAGTATTAAAGCTTGCATACCCCTGTCCTATGTGTTGGTTTTCCCCTTAGTATTAAAATCAGCTTTTGGAAAAAAAAAAAAAAAAAAGAAAAATCAAAGAAAAATAAAAAAAAAATAAAATCAGCTTTTGGGATAAGGAAACTTACTCAGGTGAAAATAGTTATTTGGTTTAATGTCTTAGTTCCCCCAAAATGATTGATTATAGCATTTGTTCACAGTGCTGTTAAGTCAAAGCAGTGAAAGTTCTAATTTTGGAACTTCCAATATCTGGAAGCTGAATATGATGGAGTTTTTGATCAGAGAGCATTCTTGGTTCCCTGAAATCCCCTCACTTGGGCAAACACCTTCTTATTCTCCCTAACACTATGCTGTTATGTTATATGTTAGGACTTATGTGTCAGAACATAAGTCCTGCAAAGTCTCCAGAGTCTGGCCTGCCCAACTATTTGTGCTTTAGGCAAGGAATAACAGTATCCTTCCATGAAAAACATGAGTGTTTAAAGCAAGGAAGATGTATTTTAAAGATTTCATTTCTCTCCTAAGTAAAGGCTCACACAGGAAAACACTCACCAAAAAAGCAAAAAGAAACTTCTACTAAAGGTAATGTTTTTTTGAGCATGCTCTGAAAAAAATCAGCCAAAGCTGGGTTTGAATTAATGCCTCTAACCTTGATCAATTATTTACCCTCTCTCATTTTGGTAAAGTGGGGATGATAGTACCTACTACCAAGGTTGTTGTGCATGCTGATTAAGATGTAAAGGATGGCTTTTGGCCTCAGTTTCCCCAAAAGGAACATGAAGATCATGATTTTCCCTTCAGGCTGGTTGTGAATATATGAGAAGGTATACAGAGTGCTGAGCGTGGTCCTGGCACACTGCAAATGGTTATTATGTGGCAGGTGACTTTTCTGTATCACCAGGTAGCAGTACTTAGAGGGGTAATAATACTAATGGCAAGGGACGCCTGGATGCCTCAGTAGGTTAAGCGTTTGACTTCAGCTCAGGTCATGACCTTGAGGTCCTGAGATTGAGCCCCACGTCAGGCTCTGAGCTCAGCTAGGAGTCTGCTTTTCCCTCTCCCTCTGCACCTTTCCCCACTTATGCTTGCTCGCTCTCTCTCAAATGAATAAATAAAATCTTTTTTTAAAAAAGTAATGGTGGTAATAGCAAGTCATCAGATGTTGGTTTTCTTCCCTTTAGCTTATAGATGCCAGATTTGGCAGAGAGATTAAGTAACCTGTCTACCCACTGTCACTGCATACTTTAACATTCTACGAGGATTCTTATCCAGGGAAGTTGGTGAGGAAACGTCCCCATGTGAGGCATTATCATCTTGTGTGGGGTGTGTGTATGTGGTGTGCATGTGTGTGTGTGTGTGCGTGTGTGTGTGAGAGAGAGAGAGAGAGAGAGAACCTGAGTGTACTTTCTTTTCTTATATTCCACATACTACTCCCTGGAGATTCTGAAACACTCTGCCCTAGCAACACGCACTCATTCCTCAGGAACAGTTATAAAGTACTTGTATATTAATATTATTTAGAACACTCATACATTGTCTTTTATATAAAGATGAGGCATTTTTATCAACATTTGAACAGATAAGTACACTAAGAAAGAGCAAAAACGAAGTTCCTTATCCAAGGTTACTGGGTGGTATGCAGCAGACTCAGGATTTGAACTGGATTTATCTCCAAAGCCCAGGTCTCTCTCCTATGTCATAATGTCCTCTCATACAAGTGATCTAACAGGCAGGGGTAGGTGGAGATGAAAATGACTTTTGCATCAGACCATTATTCTCCCAGCCCGCTCTGGGAAAGGCAGTGTAAACACACCATGCTTTGCTCTTAGGCCCAGACACCCAGAACTTCTAACCAGGCTTCTATGTGGCAGACACGATACTACATCTATTTTTTCACAAATTCTGTGAACTAGGTGTTATTACCTCATTTTAATGATCAGAAAACGAAGATAAAGTAACTTGCTCAAGGACACAGAGCTAATAAATAAGGAACTGGAATGGAATGGATGGAATGGATGGAATTGGGATCCATCTGACTCCATAGATACACTTTAAACTTTTCTGAAATCATTTCTTCATGCATAGTTTTACAGACCAATCCGGAATATTTGCAAAATGCTAAAATATGTTTCCTATGCCAAAAGACTGACCCAGATATTTTGTCTCTTAGCTTTCCTCCAATGCCCACTTACCTTCCCTCCTTAAAAAAAAATTAAAAAGATTTTTCTGTTTTGTTATTAAATCTATAACTGCCACGGGGAAAGAAATGAAAATATTGATTCAGAACTTTTTCTGGAGAGTGAAGGCACAGAACGTTCAGAGTATCTGCTTGGTTTCCTGAGCTGACAAGCTAAAATCGTGAAAAAAATGCCAGTTAGGGGATCCCTGGGTGGCGCAGCGGTTTGGCGCCTGCCTTTAGCCCAGGGCCCGATCCTGGAGACCCGGGATCTAATCCCACATCAGGCTCCTGGTGCATGGACCCTGCTTCTCCCTCTGCCTGTGTCTCTGCCTCTCTCTCTCTCTCTCTGTGACTATCATAAATAAATAAAAATTTAAAAAAAAAATTCCAGTTATCTAGAAATAGACTTTGAGGCTTGGAGGTTTTATTTTTTAAAATATGCTGAAAAGAAAGCTGATACCAGAATGGATAATACCTGTATGTCCCAATTAGAGTTCATTTCCATAACTTGAAACCTTGTCCCAGCAAAAATGTAAATGTCCAGAGGTGGAGGGGATCGTACTATAGAATACCCCGGCACAAGGATGTAACACTCCTGTATCTCTCTTCCTAGGACCCACTATACTCTCTGACACATAGTGAGTGCTCAATAAACATTACTGAATGAATTATTGAATGCATAAATTCAAGAATAGTTAGCAGAGAATAAATGCATCGAATACTTTTATGAAAGCAGTTGTTGATAGGACAAGAGCATCAATCCATAGGTATCCCCTAGATGATAATGAGAAACAAACTCACTGCACGCTTCTGCCCACAGGAGACTTAGAGCACTCTTCACTTTAGTTTATCCTAGATTTCTCTTAGGACATTGAAGGCAGAAAATCTTTTTGTGATCTAAAATGTCAGAGAACGAGCCAGAAGATGCAGCATGCAGAAGAAAACATACTTCATGAGTTTCTGCATTCTCTTGTGAGTTTCTAAACTGATTTTTTTCCTTGGGAGAGAAAGAAAAGCTCTCACTTCTTTCTCTTTCTCCATCTTTCAAGTCCAAGAGGCTGTAGCTGATGGTGTGACACAAACGTAAGTCTGTGTGTTTACACGTGTGTCATGTGTTTGCGTCTGATCCTCCCTCCTCCCCAAGTTAAGTGGTTAAATAGGAATCTCGGGGTGATACCCCGGAGCCCCTCTGCACTTCAGTGAGGAGAGTCAGGACACCTGTGCCTGTGGCATATCTGTCGCCACTAGGGGTCCCCAAGCAGCAAGCGATGTGAATTGGGAATTGGGTAGCTGAGACAGTCTCCCTTTGTCTGCACCCCAGGTGTGGACTCCTTTTGTTCAGAGGCTAGGCTGCTACCTGCAGCGCCGGAGCTGGCTGCTGGGGAAGCCCCCCCCTGGGCTGCCTGCACAAATCTTCTGAGGAAATGAAGGCCTTCTCAGCTTCTGCCTCTAGTTATGCCTCATGTTACTCCCGAAGAGCCAATGTTTTCTCTTTAACAGAACTAGGAATCTTTGTATTAGAAACACAGCTTAAACTACAAAGGGGAATGTTTCTCACTACAACAAGGAGTCTATCGATATTGAGATGTTGAGAAATTGATGGCAAAAAGACCAATTTCTAGGGTACAGTAGAGTGTTTGCCATAAAATATTTAAAGCTAGTTGACAAATAGCCACACTATTCTTCCTTGAATGCCGGCCACTGGATTAATCTTGAGAGTAAGGAATATTTCATCCTGTGCTTAGCACAGAGGGAAGGAATGACCTTCACAAAGAAACACCCCAGAGTGCCTGAAACATGGGAGCCCAGCTCCAACCACAACAGTCACTTCACCCTGTGGTGTTTTCTTGTCTGCTTTCAAACTTCAAAGGAACAGTAGAGCAAAAATAAACAAATTACAGCAACATAAGAGCTACTCTGTAAACAAGAAATTATATCAGTTGTAACAGCCGGTGGTTGGGGGTGGGGATTACAAACACTTGCTCCATCAAAATTGTATGCCTATATTTTCACCATTTCAGTTTTTCTTGTTCATAGCAAAATAGTGTCATTACGCTCCCCTTAACTTCTTCTTGCGCTCCAGATATGTTACTCATCTTGTTGCTTGGTGGTCAGAGCTACTGATGTGAAAAGTCCCTGGAGAACATGAGACCCATTTATGGATTTATTAGTTCCTTGGTTTACTCACTCCACAAATATCTCCTGACTACCTACTGTGGGTAGAGCCTGGTAGAGAATACAAAGGCGGGCCAGACAGGGATCCTGCTCCTGGGAAGCTTCTAATAGAGAAGGGAGATAAAATACATGTTCCAAAATTACCATCAAAACAAACCAGAGCGTCTGCCAATTGAGAGGTATCGGGGAAAGACTAGAGGGATTCATTAAAAGGAAAGCTGGTTTCTGGCTTGGGGATCAGGGCAGATTCTCCAGGAAGGTGCATTCTACTTACCTCCTCACAGCATAAGATGCTCAGCAGGGAGGACATGGGAAAAGGCCAGTGTTGACAGCCCTTGGTTGTACTGGGCACCGTGAGAAGGGGTCGCAGGCGTGAAGGGGAGAACAGGAAATACATATGGAGAGGGAAGGTGGGAAGGCTTTAGATGCTAAATTAGCTTTCATGCTAACAAAATGGTAATTGCTAATAATCCTCAACAGACCAAAGTATTAACAAAAATTCTTTCCCCGCCATAAGCCTTTTAATATTTGAAGAAAGAGTAGACATATCTTTTAAAAATCCTACTTTTCAAACAGGCCTAAGATTTTTGCAGCACCAGTATTCCCTTTTCCACTGACAAATAGGCATAAGCTAGAATTAATACCCATGAGTGAATGTATGAATGAATAAAATACATGAATTGATATCCTTATTGTCTCATTTGGAGAAATGCTTTGGAAGGCCTACAAACAGGTGTGTGAGCCTACTGAAGAGGGGTTAGCATCTTATTTCAGCAACCTTTTCCTAATTTACTGATATTATAAACATTTTTGCAAGGAACAGCCAGCCAGCCTTTAGGTCTCCGAAGCTAAGAAAAATGATAGTGAGGGATCATGCCTGCTGAGTTTTCTCCATTTGTTGGGGCTTTAACAATCTAAATTATTGATCAACTTTCAGATTTTAGTTCTGAACCTGGAGCTTTCCATTTGTTCTTCAAAATTATAGGCCTCCGATTTATGGTTCATCTCGGCCCAACAAGCTGAACTTCCCCAGTCGTCCTGTCTTTATTCAGTGAGCATATTTGTTGGCCTTGTATCCTTCTTCTGGTCTCTGAACCCAGTGGAAAAAAAGCGAGTCTCTGTTTCATTCTACTTTTGTACAGCACAGGATGGCCGTGGGGTAGTACCTTCACAACAAGTGCTCCTTTGTCCCTTTCCTTCATATTATCTCCAGTCAGTTTGAGGTAATAAAAGCAATCTACTTCACAAGGCCATGCTTTACTTTCCCTAACTAAAGACTGCAAAGCTCTGTGAAGGTAAATAGTATCATCAGACTACAGAAATAGAGCTTGACATCCTTTCGTGAGACCTCAGGGATGAATAATGAAACCTGTTGGGTATTGCCCAATTTGGAACAAGAAAGATATAAACCTCGGGCCAAAGATTAGACATTTCCTGTGGTAGAAGAAGTCACTGCTGATTCGTTATCTCCAATGCAATGGAGAAAGCAGAAGTTATTTGAAGCAAAGATTTGGCCTTTCCGGTACACAATTTATAACCAAGTATGGAACACAAACTGTCTGCCAGGTACACCGTGGCTTTATACGCTTCATTAAGTCTTTATAACACCCTACATTATCAGGATTTGGGTTGCAGGTGGAGAAACTGAGACTCAGTGAGTGTAGGTAATTTGTTTAAGGTCACATACCTAATAAATGGTGGAACCAGAGTATGAATTCCTGTGTTGTTTTTCTTCTTCTTCAAAGCCCGATAGGTGTCAACGCTATTGGGTGACATAGCCAAGCCAGTCTACCTTCTAAAGATCTGGAGGGATACATGGATTGCTAGTCAAATAGTAGATGTGTTTTTGATCAGAAGAACTTTGGGAAAGCAGGAAGTCATTTGTGATGGAGAGGTTAGTGTGATGGGCCATATATCCCTGAAGGATTCCAGATTAGCCTACTTTGGGGGTGCATTGTGCAACAAGAGAAAAAAAAAAAGGATGAGTGTGGGTGCCTGGGTCTCCTTATACCAGGCAGGGATGTTCCAAGTTCCATGTAGATGAGGGTCAGGAAGATTCAATGTGGCTAAGGTGGACTCATGACCCCTCAACTGTTGAGAAACCTGCATTTAAAAAAAGAGAGAGAGAAAGAGAAAGAGAGAGCGCTTTATTGGGAAGGTGCGCTGGGATGGCATCCTGAAGGGAATTTTTTTTTAAAAAGTTTAAATCAACTAGAAAATGTGACATGAGTGCATATTATGATTATTCAACATTTATCATTCACTGTACGTTGGATGCGTGGTTGATGTGAGCCCCCTAGGACTGTCTGCTGTTCCTGTGTCACTCCTGATAATTTTTAAATTGACTCTGTCCTTTTAACCACGTTTTAAAAAATTGAACTACCCCAATGTGAACACTTTCCACTTTGCTACATAATGAGAGTACTTTCATTCCTTTAATGTTTGCGTTTTCCTTTGATCTAACAATTTCTGTTCAGATTTCACAGTTTTCTGTTGCTTCAGGATTGAAAGCACCGATTACCCTGCTGGGAGCGTGAAATAGATTTAAAAAAAAAAATCCGTATGATATTTCCTCCCAGTGAAATTAATTTACGTTTAAATACAGGGGAAAGGTACACACCTTGCGCTCAAGTCTCTTTCTCTCTCGCACAACCTCAGCAAGTCCTTATCCTGAAAGGAAGGGCTCGGTGGACCTGCTGCCAAGTCTTTTGTGAGGATCCTTTACCAGACGAGTCAGAGAACCTCTTTCTTTGGACACCCGGGCTTTGTGTGGGCCTGATGACATATTTGGAACATCTCTATTTCTTTGAAGGGCAACCTCAAAAGCCCAGTGGAGTGTCCAGTGGCTGGGGCGGGGGGCGGGAGGAGGAGGAGGGGGGCCCCCCGGAGAGGTGTACTTAAGCGCCTCTGGATCGGGCTCGCTAGGGTGTTTGCAGGGTGTTTTAGGAAACACACCTCGCAGGGCAGGGACCGACAGCTGCAGAGTAACAAAGGACAATTTGGAGGGGGGTGCAAGAAGCGCTCCAGGGCCGCTCGGGCGCCCCAGGGCCCCCTTTGCCCGGCACCGTGTCCCCGGTGACCTCGCCCTCGCCCTCCGGTCCCCCACCCCGGCTGTCTTGGCCCGGCCGCGGGCGGCGAGCCCCTCCGCCGTCTCCCCACTGCCGGGTGCCCCCAAACCGCGGAGCAGCGCCGCGCGCGCCCCGCGCCCCCCGGCGGCCTCCCGGGCACCCCGGGGTCCCGCCCCCCTCCCCCGCCCCGCAGCCCCCGGCCTCCGCCCGCGGCCCCGGGTCTCCGGAGCTGTCAAGCCCGCGCGGCGCAGAAGCAGCCCCCGAGCTCCCGCGCCTCGGCTCCTTCCTTTGTGTGCGCGCGAGCGGAGCCGGGGCGGAGGGAGCGGGGGGAGGTCGCTCGGAGCGCCTGGCTCCCGCCGCCGGGCCCGGGCCGCTCGGGGCGCCGCCGGGAGGTGCGGGAGCTGGCGGGGCGCGCGCGGGGGAGCGCGGGGCACCGGCGGGGGCTCGGCTGGAGGCGCACGGCTCGCCCGCCCCGGCCGCCCCCAGCCCCGGCCTCCGGGCGCTCGCACCTACCCCGGGCCCCGGAGGGGAGCGTGCACGGGCGCGGAGAGGGACGGAAACCACAAATAAATAGCGGCGGCGGGAGCGCGTCATCTGGCGGAGCAGGAAGTGCAAGCGGAGTCCGGAGGCTGGGGCTCCGCGCGCGTCCCCAGGACTTTGCCATGGGCTGGGGGCCGCGGGGGCAGCGGCGGCGGCGTCCGCACCCGCACCGGGGCTGAGCAGCAGCGACGCGCGGGGCGCGAGATGGCAGCGTCCAGCAACTCCAGCCTGTCCGGCTCCTCCGTGTCCTCCGGTGAGTTTCAGCCCGTGGGACGCGGCTGCCGCGGGGCTCTGCCGCCCCCTGCGCGCCCCGCGCCCCCTGCCCGCCCCGCGCCCCGGGATGCGGAGAGCCTACCTGTGGCCGCCCCCCGGCCCCCGCATCCCGGGCCACCCGGTCTCTCCCGGGCGGGCGCCCGCTGGGACACTTGTCCCGTCTGCCCGCGGCAGCACCTCGGCGCCCGGCCTCCGGCAGGCGGGGGTGGGCGAGCGGCGGCGCCCGGGGGTCCTGGGGGCGCGGCGGCCGCGACAGGCGGAGGGAGCCGGAGCCGCAGGAGCCCGACCCGAGGGGCGCGCACGGCTCGGGGGGCGCGGGGGGCGCGGGGGGCGCGGGGCGCACGGACCCGCTCGCGGCGCGGCGCCCGCCAGGCCGGGGGGGCCCAAACCCGAGGCTCCTCGCACACTTGATTTTCTTTGTTTGTTTCAGAAATTAGCTCCGCGGAGACACGAGCGCGGGGGCACGGTTTGAGACCCGGGGAAGGAAGGGATACGTACAGTCGCTCTGGTCCTGATTGAATTCGGGCGACTTAGAGGAAGGAAGGTCGAGCCCAACCTCCGACAATTTGCCGCTTTACAAGCGTGTGTGTGCGTGTGTGTGTGCGCGTGATTTTCCTATGTGGCCTCTTGGACATTTTCTTATGATACTCTCTGTAATTTCACTTTCCAGGCATACGCTGGGTTGTCAAGTGGGGCTGAGCAGAGGGAGGGCTTCTTTCAGCTTTTACAGGGTTGGTCAGCAGGTCTCCTTGAAGGGGAAAAAACTGCTAATGAGTCTGAAGGACTAGGAATCAATAGGAACGGACCCTCTGGTTTCTGAGTATGACAGGTTTCTAATCAGAATGATGCATTAGGTAGGATTCTTCTACCACTCTGGTCGCTGCAAACTTTAATGACAGACCCTAAAGGCACAGCTGAGAAGACATTGGAGTGTGGCGAACAGCGTACAGGGGTCTAGATGGTCTTGAAATCCTAAGGAAAATCCTGAGTATGTTAATATGGCATTAAATCCTAGTGTGTGTGTGTGTGTGTGTATGTGCGTGTGTGAGCGCGCTTGTTGTTGTTGTTGTTGTTGTTGTTACAGTTACTCAGTCATTAAACTCAGGCGAAGAATCACCTGGTTGGGACCATGGGATGGGGCAAGCCTGTCGCAGCCCAATCTATAGATGTGTAACTAACGTAACCATAAACACGAGGGGAGTTTGACTAAGGTGCGATTGTGATGGGACGCAAGGTGATCCCTTGAAAGCCATCTGTTATCTTTTTTGGCAGGTTCAGTTCCAGGGAAATAGCACTTCCTTTCTTGATCACTGCCAACTAATCAAAAGCACAGTGTTGTTAGGCATATGATATAGTTCAAGTTTCTGGTAGTAGCAGCCAATGGGGCAGAACAGTCATATCTTATTAAGAGCAGCAACAAGTTGACTGCCTGTGGTTTTAATTCTGAGAACTCAGCAAATGCTACAGCGTATTTTTAGTGCCCCCAAACCACTGCTGCTGCTTTTCGATTCATTTTGGTTGACTAACGTTGAATTTAAAGTACAGTGATGTTGGCTTACGATTAGCATATGGTTATTCCTCTCAGAAGACTGCCCACTAGAAAAGGGACTGGTAGGGGAGAGGTGGCAACGGGAAAGAAGAACGAAGAAGAGACAAGAAGTCAGTGTTATCACATGATTTACTGATGGCAGAAATTACAGATGCTGTAGCATCTGAGTGTTCAGATCTTGGTGTAGCTTAAGAGACCTGATTGAAAAATTGAATTCAGGCTTCAGAAAAATACGTGGGTTTGAAGTCACACAGAACTCGCTTTAGATGATGGCAGTTGCTTTGCAGATAGGATACGGGAGCTTAGATGGCTCTCCTTCCTGCGGGAGTTACCACGATTTTAAATCCTAGTGGCAACTGGGAAATGACATGGGCACCGAAATTCAAAAAGTGGGCAGGGATATATGGTTTTGGCGTGCATCAGACTGGCCCGTGAGCTTATATTTTTCAATATACCAATTAATGAGACCCTTGGTCTTGAAAAATACAAGAAGCTGTAGTTCTCTTTTTAAGCACATTTGCCCGTGGTGTGGATCATGAATAATTCAGATGACACAAGCAATTCACACCTGTGAGAGGTGTTGGGCACTAAAGAATAGAGCCTGTTTGTGGTGACAGCTGCGTTCTCCCAGGCAAAGGCCAGAGTCTGAGAAAATAGGACACTCCATCCATCAATTCATCACCGTTTTCACATAGGGCCTACTATATGCCAGGAAGTAAGTTATAACCCTCAGCTTCAAGGAGGCTGAGTGAGGAAGGTAATTTTAGGATTCCTTCTAGTTTTGAAGTTCTAGGATTATTGTTCTTGCATTTTGGCTGCATCATTCACCAACAGGGTCAATTGGAGAGAGTCACTCCACTTTTCCCAGCTTCAATTTCCTCATCTGTAGATAAGGCTCATGTTAATAATGGGACCTACTCATAGGAATGCCGTGTGGATTCAATGAGATAATGTGTGTGGAGCATTTAGCATAGGGTATGGCACTCAGGAAGTGTTTGGTGTGAATACATTTTGCTCCTTTGAGGAATGAAATAGAAGGCACTTCATGGCTCAGACTTCAGGTGCAGAAAGAAATCCAACACACATAAAATTTGCCTCTTACATTGCATGTTAAATTTGATCTTGAGGTTTGAAGTCTATTAAATAAGCAGTTATTAAGCGTATTTTAGGTTTCGGGCATTGTCCCAAGTGTTTGGAATAGAAAGACGAGTTAAGATCCTTTGCCTCATCACCCAGCAGCAGAGATGGACAACAAAATAGTAATGTAGGGGCAGCCCAGGTGGCTCATTGGTTTAGTGCTGCCTTCAGCCCAGGGCCTGATCCTGGAGACCCAGGATCTAGTCCCAGGTAAGCCTCCCTGCAGGGAGCCTGCTTCTCCCTCTGCCTGTGTCTCTGCCTCTCTCTCTCTCTCTCATGAATAAATAAACTATTAAAAATAGTAATGTATATTCCTGTTGGATAAAATGAATTATGTGGAGGAGAGTACAAGGAAGAGTGATTCCCTCAGTATGCAGGGGTCAGTGGAGGTGACCTGTGAGTTGGGACTGAAAGGATGAGTGGGTTATTTTTTCCAGAGAACAGAGGGGGGAAAGATATTTCAGGAAGAGGGAAGAGCTTAGGCAAAGGCCTGGAGATGGGAAGTCCAGAGCCTCATTTTCAACTTCCTTTCTTAGGGCTATCGATCCATTTTGTAGGGGGTATCTCTTCTCTGAACAGTTAAGCTTATAGATTCATTAGCATCATGCAGAGAGGTGACAGATCCCTTAGTGTTACTGCTGACGTAGGTAGGGGGTTTTCTTTCCATTCAGGTAGCTGTGAGTTTGATGGAACAGCTCTGGAAGCTTTAGGACATACTGGGGCAACTGAGCAGTATAAAAGGAACAGTGGATTCTGTAGCGAATAAGCATATGGAGAGGTGAACTCGAATAATATGGGTTAAACCTCTCTTGGAGGAATAGATCTGGAAGATTTAGGTTTGGTTGTGTTTGCACAGAGAGTCAAGATCTAATAATTCACTCAATATTAAGCTCAAAGTTATCTGATTTTCCTGAGAATATGTTCTCACTTGCTGTTGTTGAACAACAACACCCAAGTGTGTCATTTATTCTACTTTGCAACTGAGACATAACAAATGAAATAATCAGGTTAAAATTAATTTTTAAATACATTTTCTAAGAACTGTTCAGAAATTTTCTTTTGGAATATTCAATTATGTGTAGAAGAAATTGCTTTGCCTTTGTTTTAATGATAACTACTAGTAATTAAATTTCACAATCACCTAGATTGGCAGGAAGGTTTGATTACCTTTATTATTTTAAGTGGGAAAGAAATCACTATCCTTAAGATTTTACTCTAGCCTGTGGTACTTGATTATACTCTGAAATAAACAATGGTTGATTTGCAAAATAGTTTTCTTAATAATCATGGGTTGTATTGGCTTTTGTAATTGAAATAAGAACTTTTTGCATTTTAGTGAAGTGATTGCCAAATGGGTAATTTCACAGAAATAAAAAAGAAAGAAAGAAAGAAAAGAAATAAACTCAGGTAAAGTAATAAATAAAAAAGCTATGAGACGTTTTCCAGTAACTGAACAAGGTAAAAATTAAATATTAAAGGGACCTCCAGGATAAGAAGTTGTTAAGATTTTAAGAACACAAATACACCGTATTATAAAAATTAAATCAACATAGACTTTTTAAGTTAACATGCAGATGAAAAAAGATAAAAATCAGTATTTTTGTGTAGAGTCATTGAAACCTTAATTGGGAAAAGAACATTCCTAAATGAATTGAGGCATTTATTTCTCCAGATTCTATACAGTAGTAATGTGGACCAAATAAATAATGCTATTTTCTGCTGTCACACTGGCTTGATCCTAGAAATGATAAACAGGAATTCTCATTACTCATTATTGGAGGGTCAGAACCAGTGACGTATACAAATCTTTCATATCCCTAGATACAGAAGGTAAAACTATAATAATGCTGCCAAGACATATATATATATAAAATTAGAAACTCCATGGATCCAATACTACAAAACAATATCTTTGTTAAAACAGACACTCACACTTAGAAGTCTTCTCTTGGACCCCTGAATTATTCAGAAATACTCAATACCCAATTTTGTGGGAAAGAAATGTCTTTACCTTTGTTTCAGTGATAACGGCTGGTAATTTAATTTCATAATTACCTAGAGGGTCAGGATGATGATTTTTGTTGTTTTAACTCACCCCCAAAAATTACGATTTCAAAAAAATTGCAAATTAAAAAAATCACACACACAAAAAAATCACAAAGCCAAAACTAATGCTCTGAAAGAAATCATTCACTCGGATGGAGGGAGTATTGTTCTTTGCTATTTTTCTGGTGACCTTCCCACACCTCCTTTTAACCTATTAGATTTTTCACTGGCCCTTTGAAGTAAACCAGATGAACCCAGCGATAGAGAATCTGAGAGCAAAGACTTTTCTTAAGCATGACTGCATATTTGCTGTGTTTGACAAGGGCCCACTGATATGTGTACATTTGCCAAAATGCCATATTCCCCCCCCCCATTCCCACAAACCCAATGAAGTGTTTTAAAAGATCCTGCCATTTGTTCAGCTTTCGGGGGACACAAACACCAGGTATTTTCTGAGGCCGCTCCATGTGGGATTTAACTGGACAGTGTGTTCTTTGAGCTGCAACCTGGGGCTTGGCCCGGGTGTTAGCACTGCTGAGTGCCGGCTGCTGCTCTGCAGGATCTCCTGTTTCTGCACAATGGTGAAAATAACCGGACATGGGGTTTGGAACACCTAGACATAAGCAGTGTCACATATGTTTTGAAAAGGAGTTTTTCTGCCAGAAGATCAAGATTCTTGCCAAGATGGTTAGAATCAAAGAAAGAGAAAGGGACCTAGTGATAGACCCATTATGATTAACAGCATCCATCTATCACCCACCCATCATTTATCTTTTATGAATGTATTCACATTTCATGACTCCTGAAGTGTGTCATTTAATTTTCAAAATGAATGGCTTTCTTTCTTCCTTTCCTTTTCCTTCCTTCCTTCCTTCCTTCCTCCCTCTCTTCTTTTTGTTTTCCCACCCGTTATTATGTTGGTCAGACTTCTATTTAGAATTTTCTTTTTCATCAACCCTGCGCTTGGTCTTACTTGACTATGAGTTTCCAAATCCTCTAAGCACCATCCTGCTTCTCTTTCCATTTGCTCATTGGAAATGGAAGCTGGTATTCTGTTTCTCACATGGATTCTGGTCAGGGGATCAGATGGATGCCTCTATCTCTGATGCAGGCTGGTTGGTGTGACCGAACACACTCATGTGTCTCAAAGTTACTAACAAAAGCAAAGGTGTTTTTAAAGCCTCCATGGCCAGAGGAAAATCCAGTTAGGAAAGTGCTGGTCCCCCAGGCAGTCCGCTCTGCAATGGGACCCATGTATCTGTTCCCTGGGATCTGAAACTGAGGACCCGGCATGTGTGCATTGCCACGGGGCGATAAAACTTTGCAGCTCTGTACCCACCAAGAGTTGTGCAAATAGCCCGCTTTTCCCCTCATTTATTATTAATCGAACACCTTTGTGGGGGCCAATCTTTGAATAATCTTTACAGCGTGGCCTAATTACAGCCTTGCCTTGCTTCAGTAGCTTGGCCTGTCCAAGTCACCCAACCTCAGCCATATAAGGAGTTGTTTTAAATCATCCAATGCCTAAGTTCCCATAGACATTCTCTAATAAAGGTGTTCAGTGAATAGCCTTATTTAAAATGTAATCATCTCAGGTCAGAGGTTATACTGATAAGATTCTTGGAGTTGAGACATCCTCTACACGTTATGTAAGCTGCCAATCACCCCTTGCCTTGGTGAGCCTGCTGGGGAGGACACTTTGCAACAAGAAAGGCTGGATGCCACTTTCCTGCTGGAATCCACTAGATTTGGAGAATCAGTCAGCTTCCTTAGGCTGGCAAGAAATCTCCCTTTCTGACATGTGTCTTCATTAGATATTGCAGGCGGAGCTCTAAACTCAGAGTCAGAAGATCTGGATGCTGAAACCTTTAACTAGCGCATTGACCAGGGCACTTAAACCCTTAACTAAGGCTCTTCGAGAGGCTTCAAGCCCTGACTGTGACCCTTAAACCATTAACCAGGACTCTTGAACCCTTAAGGAAAGTTCCCAAACCCTTAACCATAGGCCCTTAAACCACATACTTAACCAAGCTGTACAACTAGCTAAGGATGTGTGACCTTTGGTAAAAATAGCCTCTGAGCTTTAAGTACCTCACTGCAAACTGCAGATATGACAGCCTGTTTCCCAGAACTGATGTGAGCATTAACGGGGTGATAGAAGTATTGTCTCCCATAGACCTGGCTATCCTATCTGCTCTGCAGATGCAGATTCTTCCCCCTTCCTTCCCTCCTGCCCTGAACATCAGTGAGCCTCAGTCCTCTTGTCTTTAAACCAGAAATAGAGGTATCTGATGAATTTACCCCACAGGGTTGTCATTTCTGAAGCACTGCTTGGGAAACTGCTTAGTAAACTGAAAAGGCAACTAGCAATACTGAATGATTACTATGTCTCACTCTGTTTACATGTAGTCCTTGGAGTATTTCTTTAAGGCAGACCAGGTATCCCCTTTTGCAAACAAACACATAGGTTCAGAGAGGACATGGGGCTTGGATTCGAGGTGGTAGGGTTGGAGGAACGACTCCTTAATTTCAAAGATCAGGTTCTTTCCTCTTGAAACATAAAGGGTTGGTTTGTGTTTCTATCTATGTTTTGAAAGTGTCTGACATTAAAGTTTAAGGCTGAAATGCATGCTCCTTGTTAACAGAGAAAATACAGTAATACATCTGTGCTTTATTTTGATGCCCTTGGTAGTTATCCAGACCCACACTGAACCTGACCAAAGCTTAATCTCACTACCGTTGGGACCTGGGAGATATTACCGAGTGAATACTCTGTAGAGAGATCGCCTGGGAAATTGGATTTATGGATATCTGCTCTTAAGAATAATCTCACAAGGTGAAGGGTCTATAGGTGTTCATGTACTATTCTTGCAACTTTTCTAAGGTTTGAAAATTTTCCAAATGAAAGAAGACTGAGGAGTAGAAAAGAATAGTACAGTTTGCCTCCAATTGATTGTCTTCACTGAAGTCTTAAAAGCATTCCATCTCATGCGAGCTTATCTAGTCTTGTGATCACCTCATGAAACTCCCAGATTCTGAATCCTCAAGGGAAGAATATATATTTCTTAACTTATATCTTAAGCGAAAAGTAAAGGAACTGAAATTATGGAAGGCATTCAGGTAGACCTATGCAACACTTCTACCTGAGAAAATGTCTTTTCCCTCCCAAGCTCGTTTGACTTTACATATCATTATAGGTTTCAAGTGAGGAGGGGGGCTTGCAGGTTGTTTTAGCAGATTCCAGAATTAGATACATAAGAGAATCAGGGCCATTCAGCTAGTTGGTGGTGGAGCGAGAGCTGGAACTGACAACTAGGACCCGTGTTCCCAGAACATTCATTCTCCATCCCCTTTCCTGGCGCATCCTAAGGAGTAGCATTATCCTTAGAGAATTTCTTACAGCTGTTTTTTTCTGTCTGGCTTCATAAAGGCTGTTCTGTTTAATTATTTAATATTTTCAAAAAAAGAAGTCATAAAGTGCTTTGTATTTTAAATGAGCCTTAGATCTCAAGGCTGTTGTTGTGCCAATAGAGGCACAAGGACTTAAGTGAGCTAGCGTCTGCCCTATTTATATATAGCTGTGCTGTCTAATATGGTAACCACGAGCCACATGTAGCTGTGGTTTAAATTTAAATTTAAATTTAAATAAATTCAGTTCCTCAGTTGCATTAGGCACATTTCAAGTGCTCAGTGACACATGTGGTCCATGGCTACCATATTAGACCATGAAGAAATAGAACATTTCCATCATCCTGTGAAGATTCTGTTGGGCAGCTCTGGTAAACAGGGAAGGTGGTTCTAGGACAGGGACCTTACTAACGTAAAATAATAAGCTACAGATAGGAACCTTGATAGAATGTTCTCTCATTCCTGTATTTGCTCATAGTGCTGCTTTGGTTATATTTCACTAATTTTGCAAATTGGTTTTTTTAAAAAAGTAATTTTTTCATAACTTTGAGGGGAATTGTGGAATGACAGCTAGAGGATGATGTTAGGGAGTAATTAAAATGTTTATAAACTCTTCTAGTCTTGAAATTGGATTCAAGCCTTTTAAAAAATTGTCTCTAATTTCCCTAATGACAAATCCATCTCTTTTTAAAAAAATCCCACAGTGAGCTATAATTTTGCCCTCAAAGAGGAAAAAAAAATTGCCCATGTCCAGAAGTAGTTTGAATCTTATAATTGTATCTCTTCCAAAACATCATAAAGAAAATAAGAAAATTGTGAACGTGTGGACTGAGGTTGCTAGTGGCATATCCAAGCCATGCTATTTAAAGGAGGTTTTCTACCAACTTGGCCATCAGCAAACCATTCGCCTAGAAGTATTTTACTACTGCAAAAGTCCCACATATGGGGCAAAGCAAATGCACTGGTTTTTAGAAAATAAAGTTAGCTTTGAGAATTAGCACATTTAATTGGAAGAAAATGAATGCAGATAAGATGCAGGAACATGACCGTTCCTAAGAAAAGGAAGCTGCCCTCCTTGAACTTCTGTTACCATCTTCAAGTGCAACCAAAAAATGGAAAGGTAGATGGTATCTTTAAAGGGTCAAACAACCATCAAGAAAGAGGTCAATGTTGAGGCCATTGGATTCAGACATAATAGCCAGAGGCCCGTGGCCTGTATGGCTTAGTCCTTATTGACATAACTCAGATCATAAATTTAGGGTAGTGTGAATCACAGTATCACTTGGGTGGGTGATGACCATTTGCAATTCTTTTCTCTGATCAGAGGCCCAGTACCTGGATTTCATCTTGCCTTGTACAGAGAGTCCTTCTGTACTCTCAGGACTGGCTGAGCACTGTGTTCTTCAAGGAAATAAAACCTAGCGTTCCTTATTTATTTCACGTAATTGCACACTAACAATATAAAGTGCTTTTTCTTTTTTCTTTTTTTTAATGATGTGTTTATTTATTGGAGAGAGTACACCTCAAGTACATTCCTCACTGAACTTGGAGTCCATCCTGGGGCTTGATTTCACCACCCTGAGATCATGACCCGAGCCGAAATCAAGAGCCAGCCACTCAACCAATGGAGCCACCCGGCTGCCCCTAAAGTGCTTTTTCTTGAATAGTTTTGCTTCTGAGGAATACACCCAAGAGATCAATGTTTGGGACAAGAAAACAGAAAATAGGGACTATGGGTTGAAGGGTGAATCTTCTGCAACAAATACTAGAATGTGTGGCTGCAACACGGGCCTATAATAGTCTGACCTATAAGTATCTCAAGACTGAGGCTTGCACTGCCCACATGAGCTGTTTAGCTCTTGAAATGTGGCTAGTGTGACTGGACATGCACTGCAAGTGTAAAATACTTACCAAGAGTTTGAAGACTTAGTACAAAACAAAAAAAAATATAAAATATCTCACGAATAACCTTGTTATGTGGGTTATACGTTTAGATGATTATATTTTTTGGATATTAGGTTAAAAAAAGATATTGTAAAAACCAATTTCACCTGGTTAATTAAAAAAAAATGTGGTGAGGCACCTGGGGGGCTCAGTTGGTTAAGCATCTGACTCTTGGTTTTGGCTCGGGTCATGATTTCAGGGTCTTGAGATCAAGTTGGGCTCTGCACTGAGCATGGAGTTTACTAAAGATTCTCTCTCTCTGTCTGCCCTTTCTCCTGCTCATACTTGGGTGCTCTCTCTCTCTCTCTCTCTCATAAATAAATAAATAAATAAATAAATAAATAAATAAATAAATTCTTTAGAAAATTTAATGTGGCTGCCAGATTTTTTAAGATTAGATACATAGCTCACATCATATTTGTATTGGACAGCCACTGGTCTGGACAACTTGAGTGAGAATGTTCTAGCCTTTATCAGAGAATGTACCACATGAAACCTGCCGATTCACTGCTCCATGGCTCCCATAGTTGCTGCCCTGCACACTCTCCAAGCTAGAGAAAGATACCCTCTCTTCTGTGTGGCCCAGTTCAGCCCCCATTCTCAGGTACCTGTTTTGTTTTAGTGCCAGACATCGAGAGATGTCCTTCATTTTTCTGGGCCTGTACAGAGATTTTGAAATGAGGTAATAGAGAGAGAGATGGAATTGAGCTCCATCAGATTCTTGTTGATACAGGTTTTGTGCTTTGTTTTAGGCTTTACTACTATAATTCTAGACTTTACATATTTACTTGTTAGATTTATGTGTACTCCTCCTCCGAAGAAAGCCTGTAATGCTAAGAAGTTGGGTGAACAAGACACATTTTTCTCCTGACCTGTGTAGGAAATTCTTCTCTGATAATGTTTGTACCGAGGCTTCTTGCCATGAATATGTATATGTGTATAAAACATGTATATGTGTGATCTATGTCTGTATACATGTATATATGTCTATATGTGCATGTTTGTGTGTATACGTAACATCCAGAAAGCAGAAGGAGATGAGGTTTCAAGCAAAAGTTATTTCCAAACCAAATATATAATATATAAAAGTTAATATCAAGGGAAAGGCAAAGTCAAGCCTAGCATTACTTTTAGTAATGAAAAAAATACACTTGGGATTATGCTAATGATGTGTAGATATTAATACACATAATTCGGCTGCCTAATATTGATTTAAGTTGCTCATTCAAATTCACTTTATTATAGAAAAATTAGCCATTTTGTTTTATAGTGTTTGTCCCTGCAGACAGTGGAACTGTTAAGTCATGTTTATTGGGTAAATAACACTATTTTGCTGACTTTCATATGCAAAGAGAGCATTATCATGTCTCCCACAGGAAGTGCCCTGTGAGTTACTGTTTTCTGGCTGGGGACCTGCTTAGTTCAAGCCAGGTGTCCTCTCTGTTATCTCCCTTAGGATCAATGTTCAAGGTTGAATGTACTGTCAGTGGTCAGGGCACAGAAGTTTTTTCTCCTACGTGACGTGAACATCCCGAGGCCTGAACTTTATCCACATGAGAGCCCCATGCTTGCTTTAAGCAGCCAAACTAACCCACATGCCTTTTTCCTTTTTTTCTAAATATGAATTCTTCCTCAGAGAAAAAAAGCAATTGACAGGGGCTTTCAACTCTCTTGAAATAATATTGGATTAAGATTAGGAACATAACCACAGCAAATCCTAGGCAATTACCAGCGGAAGACATGATTTGGAATTAGACAATGTAATTTGTCATAAGAATATAATAATTGCCATAGTACTTATTTGGTTCAGCATTCTAACCCCAGTAAAAGCACTAAGAGGTATTTTATAAAAATGCTCAGCAGACTTTCAAGGAAGAGATGCCCTGCAGACATCTAACTTTTCGTAAATAGCTGAGTGTAAATCTGTCATTCAGGAATTCATGTAGACACGTTTCTGAGAGCATATGTAGTTTCAGCTTGTGATCCTCCTTATAGTAATGAGTTCCATCCATTTTCCACCCCTAGAGTGGACTGATATTTCTTTTCATTGCTTTAAATTTTAGTCTCTGAAACTTATTTCTAACATCCACTCTTGGGTTTTGTAAATAAGTGTGGGTTCATTTGAACCCCAGACTTCAAGAGTGGTATTGTGTGGCAAGTATTGGGAAGCTGAGTTGCTGGTCCAAATACCAGCACCAACTGGCTATCTTAATTTGGGTCCATCTGCAATTTCTTGTCCATAAAATGGGCTAATAATTCTTATGGAAATCAAATGGAATAGTGTCTGTGAAAGAAATTTGAACTTGGAAAACTTGTGAACAAAACATAAAAATCTCTGATCTCATGAAGTTTCAGTCATATATAGACGCTCTATTGATTCCCCTCTTGGGTGATAAACAATCGCTCAGAGTTCATGATTCTCTAATATAACTTGAAAAATCTCATGTAAATATATTACCTTGCTCTTCACCAACTTTTCAAAACCTTGAAGTGTTAAGCCCATTGGGTTAGAATTTCTCCATTCAGTGTATGATTCCATTGTGCATCCTACTTTCCCATAAACATTTTAAATTAGCTCAGACAAATCTCTCATTTATACTTTCTGATCCAGTGGAGTGGCTCTTTTTAAAATTAAGTTTGATGTAATATCCAATCTATGCAAGTAAATCTCTGCAACAGACATGGAAGTTATGAAGCACAACAACAGAACTCTCATTCGGAGTCACTCAGTCTAGGAACATCACCTACTTTCTCCCTTCCGTCCCTTCTTCTTTCACTCTCTTCCTGTAAAGGTAACCACTATGAATTTCTTGTTTACTATTACCTTCATTTTCCTTCTTTCTTTAAGTAATTGAAAGAAATAATCCAGAATCTATGCTTCAGAAAGGCAGATGTTTTTGTCTGTTTTGCTCACTGCCAATCTCTAGTACCTAGAACAGTGTGTCGCATGCAAGAGGCACTCAATAATTGTCGAGGAATGCCACTTTAGCCCCTCTTTTATCTCTTATATGTAAATCAGTTCTGTAAGGTTCCTGTCTCTGGTTCACATTAGCTGCATGCCTTTAATGATTTTTAGAAAATTAGGGGTCTTTTAAAACTCATAATATGGATTTTTTGCACTTAAATGCAATAGGAGACTCCCAACAAAATCACATGGACTTCTCCGAACCAGGACTGCTTCTTAGAGTTGATTTGTAGTTTGTAAGTACTTTTCAGGAGTGAATAGTGAACCACTCAAGGAATATAAGTAGTAAAGCTAGAGCTGAACAGGGAGAGCCACAGAAAAGATTTTAGAAAGTGATACAGTGCACGTGCTACAGCAGGTGTGAACCTTGAAAATGTTATGTGAAGGAAGCCAGTGGTAAGAGACCACATATTGTATGAGTCTACCTATATGAAATATCCAGAATAGACAAATCATAGAGACAGAAAGTGGATAAGTGATTCCTAAAGCAGGGAAGGCTGGAGGGAAACTGGAACAACTAACTGCCAATGAGTATGGGGTTTCTTTTGGGGGGTGATGAAGCTGTCTGAAATTGATTGTGGTAATGGTTGCCCATCTCTGTAATATACTAAAAGTCATTGAACTGTACACTTTTAAACAGGTGAATTGTAGAGTCTGTGAATTCGATTTCAATAGAGCTGTTGTTAAGAGAGGAAAAAAAAAATTGATAGAGCAGGGCTGAGAATGGGAAAAGGTTTAAAGTGAGCAGACAGGGAAAAACCCCATAGATCAAGTCCTTCCTTGATGGATACTCATAAACAGATAGGAAACCTTTTTTCCATATTCACTGATAGCAACACATGGGGGTAGCCCTCCTCTTCCCATTTTTATTCCTATAGTTGTCTGTTTCTACTGACAGCTCCCCACCTCCTCAGAAGGTTCCATTGAGATGCGTTCTCTGTGCTTGGTTCCCGGGGTCAGCTCAATGATGCCTCTTTCCCCAGTGCCCTCAAAGGCTGCGATATCCTCTCTCTGGCTGAGGAATGAGGGCCAACAGCAGGTGATTTGTAGATGATTTTTAGATTTTTAGCAGGTGATTCTGCTGATGCTGGGCAAAGCAATCAGTGCATTTCTCATGACTGGTTAATCAGATTTCTGTGCAGATTTTCAAGCCCTGGGCACAAACTCTTGACGCCCTCAAAGCGGAATGTGAGTCATCTGGGAACCCAGTTTCCTACTGTGTAACCTGGGTACTGCTGAGTTTACTAGTACAATGATGCTTCTGTTGCTGCCTCCAGGTACCCTCACTAGATGGATGCATGTGCAGGCGTTTCCGGGGTATGATCTGCTGGCTCTTTTGTTGTTTCTAATCAAAGAGTGGGCACACTTTGATCATGTCAGATCACAGCATTGTACTGTAAATACTTCGTCAGAAATATTACACAGGTACAGTTGTCTTGGATGTTCCAATAATGTTTACTGTAACTCTGAACAAGTAAAGAAACATGCATTTGCTCAGACATGTTATAAAATATGAATATTTCAAATATGAAGTCTTCCAGAATCACATATAGTTCATGATAATGAATCCAACCAATCAGTATTTGAAAAATACCTGCTGCTTTAGAGTGCAAAGTTCCCCTCCCTGAGAGTTTAGTGACTGCTAGAATAAGATCGACTTTCTGCCTCTTAGAGGAAAATCTGGCTCTGGTGGGGAGCTTGTGGAGATAAAGATTGGCATCTTGGGGGGACAGAGTCCCTGCATGGCCACTTTCATGGGCAGGCTTCAATCTTCAGTGGCCTATAGGAGTTCATAGCAAGGTTGACTCCCCTTCAAACTATTCATGGCTTGTCCTTCTTACTCGTCGTGGCACAACAAAGGTGGGCACCCTGCACCCCCAATACAAACAGATACCTATTGATGGGAGTGTAGAGGCAAAGCAAGTACTGAAACATCCTCTTCCTTAGGTTCTCATTCGGAGTATTTTCCTGGCACCCGGGGGAGGAAGTGAGTATGCAAGACGGTGAATTTGTTCTTTGGTGTCCTCTCCCCGGGGGAAATCTGGCTGCCTTGGGTTCCCTACCCAACAGCACATGGAGGCCAGGGGCATTGTGCCTGGTATTGGCCTCTGTACCTGCTCTGACATTTCACTCCAGGGGTGGATTTTATTCCCCGGTCCTCCTATAGTGGTCCGCCTTGATCCGTGGTTTTGCTTTTCATGTTTTCACATTTTCATCATCAACCATGTTGGGGAAGCAAACTGTCCTGTTTCTGATGAATCAGCGGAAGGTCAGTAGTAGCCTAACTCTACCTCGCAGTGCTTATGTCATCTGCCTCATCTCTGCCTCATCTACAGGTCATCATCTCACATCATCCCAGGAAGAAGGAGGGTGAGTACAGTGCAATAATATTGAGAGACAGAGATTGCATTTCTGTAACTTTTACTACAGTATATTGTAAGTTTCTATTTCATTCTCAGTTACTGTTTTTAATCCCTTGCTGCGCCTAATTTATAAATTGAACTTTACCCTAGGTTTGTATATATAGGAAAAAACAATAAATATGAGGTTCTCTCTGTGGACTTAGGAACCCACTGAGGGCCTTGGAAGGTGTCTCCCCTCCCCCATTGGGTAACGGGGGTACCGCTGTACTTTCTAACATCACAGGCCAAGCTTTCCCTAACAAAAGGTGCTCTTCATGCAACTTTCTCTTGCTAACACCAACATGCATGACACATTCATGCCTCCTCGCTTCCTCCGTAGAACATTTAAAGGTGCAGTTATTATATGGGTTAGGAGGTTTCTGCTGCAAATACAGAAAACACTGAAAAGAAGTGGAAGATAGGGTAACCAAACACTGTGGCATCTGACTCTGTTGGCTTCTCTACAGTTCTCTTGGCTCTGTCCTCTTGGTGGAGGAGCTTTGCCCTGAGCTTCTCTTTTCTTTTGGTGTCAAGATGACAACAGCACTACCTGGCATCACCATAGAAAGGGTAAAGAAGTACAGGTTTCCCCCACTGTCTGAAAGTAGATTTCCTATGAAATCTTTTTTAAGCCAAAATGATACAAAGTGAAGAGGCATTTTTTATTAATTTATATGGAAAAATCTGTGAGCGTTCCCAGGACCAAAAAATAACCTCTCTTTGACTTTTCTGATACCTTAGGATGCAAGATTGCTAATAGATGTACAAAATAAATCAAGACAAAACACAGATGCTCATAGATACCATTCAAAGCTACGTGGCTAGATGCTAAGATGCTGAGTCTAATTTTGGGAATGGAACATTGTGGGACCACTCGCACTGCTGGGGGTCTCCACTGCCTTCATAACTGCTCACTGCAAAACTAATGCTGAATACTATCTTTGCTTTTCACCCCCTTTTTTTTGCAAAAGCAAAGATCTTTTGGGGGTTTCATTTGGTTAGTGAAAAGTAGGTTAGTGTAGGTCTTTTGTAAAAGAGAAGTTGTGTAATGCAAACTTTTTTTTTTAGTGCAAACTTTTGAACAACAGGGGATACCTGTAGTCTCTTTCTCATTGCTGTGTGAAAAGTGAGAAAGCCTTTCTCAGAAGCTCCTCTTCTCCCAGCAGACTTTCCCTTGCCTCATTGCTCACAGTTTTGTCACATGCTCATATGCAAGGCAATCACTGGCAAGGAGATAGGATTTCCATGATGCTTTCTCTCTAGACAATGACCTCCTTCCTGGAATGGGGATGGGGCTAGCCTCTCCCAAAGGGGTGAGGACATCTGAACAGTACAGGGTTCTGTGAAGGAGGACAGAGGAACCAAGAGTGTCCGGCACAGTAATGTCATGAAGATCCTCAGTCTTTGAAATCTCTAAGGCCACCACAGAAATACTGAGAGTTCTAAGAAACCTGGCCCCTCCCACTCAAGGGACTTATTATAGTCTAGTTGAGAAGCAGAAAATTGGTGAATGTATTTAGCCTCTAGTAATACTCACTCTGCGACCAGAATATTTCTGCTTCCCTTCCAAATTAAAGTGACTCACAGCTTTTACTGATGCCTTGCTTTCATATGTTAGTGCTTTGTGAATTGAAGCACTTTGTTTTATGGTTATGGAAAAATATTAAGTGTGATTCTGGATAGATTCCTTAGCTCTGATGAAAAGTTAGACAGGAAGGACTGAAGGTTTTGATTTTTGACTTACTTTTTTAAAAAATATATTTTTTTTATTTATTCATGAGAGACAGAGAGGGGTGGGGGAGGCAGAGACAGAGGGAGAAGCAGGCTCCCTGTGGAGCAGAGAGCCCAATATGGGACTCGATTCCAGGACCCCAGGATCATGACCTGAGCAGAATGCAGATGCTTAACCTACTGAGCCACCCAGATGCCCCATTCTTGACTGACTTTAACATCCCTGGGCCTGGTGTAAGTTGGAATTGTTTTATTAGAAATTCAGAGAATAGTAGATAATTCAACCACTCCTGGTTGCTATGGCAAGGAATTTTTTAAAGCTTTGATTTATGAGAAATAGTGATCATTAGGAGCTCTTTGTTTTTAAAATAGAGAGCCCTGCAAATTGTCAAGCCTTGAGTGCAACAAATAGATGATTGACACCTAATTGGAGAAAGAATCTCAGGTTATTTCCAAAGGAAGAAGAACAGGCAGGCTTTTGGAGCACAGATTCCCGTTTTTCATTTTTATGGCAGGCCAGAGTGTGTAAAGATCATTGGACAAGGAATCATGTGGCCAGGTCTGTGCCAGCTCTAGCCCAGTGTTTGCTTTTCATATGGCCTGGGGCAGATTACATTATCATTTTGTAACTTTTTGATGCTCGTCTGTAGAATTATTAGGTTGGACCAGATCATCTTGAAAGTCTTGAAAATTTTATGATTTTCTGACTCTTGCCTATTTCTTCTTGCCAATTTATGGTACATTGGTGGTATCGCCAAGGGAACAAGCCTCCCACCTCACACGCATACTTCACATAGCGGTTACCATTGGCACCATTTGTTTCAGGCACTCAGGGTATAAAGCATCACTACTCTTGGGTATCTGTGCTGCACTCACATTTCAGGCCTCACTCTGAGTAAAGCCCAGAGATATTCCAAGTGTGCTCCAGGGCAATATTGTACAAGCCTTTCGGAATGCGACCCACACTAAGAAATACATTTCATATCACAAGCCAGCATATATACACACACATACCATCCACACACACATAATTCAGCATATATTTATTTATTAAGTATTACCATGTTCTAAGTGTTAGAGATATTACTGCAGTGAAGGAAAAAAAGACAAAAAAATGCTGCTCTTTGTGAAGTTTCTAAATACAGAGAGATGATAAACAAAAGAAAATATATGTAACCTATCAAGTATGTGCATCATAATTTTATATAATTATGATACAGATAATTCATAGTTCATATAGAATGCTAGAAGGTGATAAGTTCTATGGAGAAAAATAAAGAAGGAAGGGAAATGGGAAATACTGGAGTGGGGGTGGGTCTGAATGTTACATTGTGTGATCAGGGAAGCTCTTACTGAAAAGCTGACATTTGATGGTGAGGCAGCCAGCATGCAGATATCTGGAGGAAGAGCATTCCAGACAGAGGGTAATTACAGATGTCCGGCTGCAGGAGTGTGCCTGGTGTGTTCCAGGAACAGAAATAAGGTCAATGGAGCAGGGGTGAATAGGAGGTAAATAGAACTGGGCAGGAATGGGGGGCAGATCATGGTGGGCCTTGTAGGCCTTTGTTAGGATTTGGTACCGAGTGAGGTTGGCTGTCCCTGTAGGGTTCCAGAAGAGTGACATGATCTGACTTGGGTTTTAACAGAACCACTCTGGCTACCATAGTGAGAATAGATTAAATGCAAACACTGAGTATGCATAGGCACTCACACACATACAGAGACACCAGCTCTGCAAACAGGGCTTCCCCCTGTCCGTGTGAGGTGCTCTGATATTATTTTTTTCTATGATATTTGAATTCGTTCATCTAAAAACTGGTCAGGGCCCACAAGTTGATTTCAGAATCCACTATAGGATGGCAACTGGCAATTTGAAAAGCAGATTATAAATTGACTTAGAATCCCAAAGATGTAGTAGATCGAGCTTTCTTGGTCAAGGCATAGTTATAGTGTACATGACACCCAATCGAGGCCTCATCTTCATATTTAATAATGGTTTTCAAGGAGCTTTTGTTCATTTTTTAGCTTACACTGAATAACACTATTTTATTGAATGATCATTTAAAAGTTTCATGTTTTTTTTTTTAATTATTTATTTATTTATTTATGATAGTCAGAGAGAGAGAGAGAGAGAGAGAGAGAGAGAGAGGCAGAGACATAGGCAGAGGGAGAAGCAGGCTCCATGCACCGGGAGCCCGACGTGGGATTCGATCCCGGGTCTCCAGGATTGCGCCCTGGGCCAAAGGCAGACGCCAAACCGCTGCGCCACCCAGGGATCCCAAAAGTTTCATGTTTTCCTACAATTCATATCTTAAATTACTTTTTATATAGAACATTTCAAATGTATTTAAAGAGAAAAGTATAATGAACACCCCTTTAACCGACTTTAACAATGATCAGTTTGTATCAGCTCTGGTGTCCTCTAAACTTCACCTGCATCATTTGGATTATTTTGAAGCAAATCTCAGGTCTAGTATCACTTCATCTGTAAATATTTCAGTTGCTATCTTGAAAGATAGGGACTCCTTTTTAAAAAAAATGTACCACATTACTATTATCTTGCATGCGCACTCACACACATACACACACAAGTCATAACTCTCCCTCTTAGTTTGATCAGCAGTGCCTGTGTTCACTATTCTGAGGAGGGAAATACAAGTGACTTTAATGAAAGGAAGCTGTGGTCATACTTTCTCAGTCCCAATTCTGTAGATGGTGTTTCTAGACACTGCCAACACCTCTGTTTAAGAAATACTTTCTTGCTTTCAAAAATGAGTCTGTTTGATCCTGTTTCCCGTTTGTAGTTTCATTTCTACTTAAATATGGCCTCCTTTCCTGTGGCTCCTGCCTAATCAATGGTAAGCTGCTTGAGAGAAGGTCCTGGGTCTTACCGTCTTTGTACTGCCTAGTGGCTTAACATGGTTCCTGGCACACAGCACCCCTCACACTTGTGTTAATGTTTTACTTCCTTTCTAAATGTGGGGCTGGAGTAACCTCTCCTTCGCCCTCTGGCCCATGACTCCTTTGGCCATAGGTTGCAAAACCTGACTTTTCAAACCCGACTTTTCTAGGAAGCCTCACCTCTACCAGGATGGAAAGTTTTCTGGATCAGTATTGACTTGTTGACAGGAGCCTTCAGGTTAATATCAATTCTTACAGAGCAGTTTTTGTCCTTTCTATTCCTTGAGTTTATTATCCTCACTCAGCAGGGTGTGGTGTTTGTCTTCCTGTGATATCTGCCCTAATCTCCACCAATTTATTGACCAGAGACCAATTTGATATGAGCTCCATTACTAAAAACATTGTCATTTCTGAATATACATAATAGTCATAACTTCAAATGGAGGTAAGTAAATATTTTTTATGTTTAAGTATATGGTATATACAAATCCTGTGTTGAGTCTCCCTTATTTACCTAATTAATTACCCAAGTATTTTATCTATAAAATTGGTAAGGTAGGTGGCAGTATTCTGAGATCTTCTTATCCTTGCTTTCTCCTTCCTTTTTCCATTCTCTCCGCTGTAAAAATTAAGTGCATATTTGGTGTCAGCCACCATGTGTGGCTCTGGTGACATAAAGGGATAGGAAGCAGCCTCCTTGTAACTTCTTGTTCAGAGTGTGTCCCCAGCGCATTGTCACTCCATAAAGGCAGGGACCCTCAGATCACTAGCAGAGGGCCTGCCACTTCGCAGCTTCATCAAAACATTTTTTTGGATGAAAAATTGTATGAATGGAGACATAGACCTCATCCAAAGGTATCTACAAAGTCCAAGGTGTGGTAGTGAATTTGGAACTTTGTAGAACTGGTGAAGTCATTCTCAGTTACGAATATTTATAGCTCAGAACACTTCCCTTAAGTTGCTGCTGCTCTTGGCCGTTGTCTTCTGAGTGTTTTGTACCCTCTTCAAGATGCCAGAAGTTCTGCATGGGTATCCTTACAAACAGGGCCACAAGTCTGGTCTCTAGACTGAAAACAAGACAAGTGGGAGGCTGTCCATTGCACTCACTGTCTCCCTCTCCTGCATATGCAGTTCTGCTAGATGAAGCCCTTCCAGCTTCTTTCTCTCTGGTTCTGTAAGTGTCACAGTCTTAGGAGGCCTCTCGGATGTCCTGATTAAGGGTCTTGTTTAGCTCAGAGGCAGGCCTGTAGTTGTGACTTCTTACCACAAGGAAAGCATTTTTAAAACCATCACACAAGTCTAAGTCGGTTTCCCCAGGCTTTTTCTTCTGTAATTCAATTTTATGTTTATGCTGTGCCAGGAGACATTTACTACTGGTTAAGCAGGAATTAAAAATACTTGTTGCTATGTCATTCCAAGGATTTGCTGTGGTTGAAAGTAATGTCTTCAGTGTGTGTGTGTATGTGTGTGTCTGTGTGTCTGTGTGTCTGTGTGTGTGTATGTGTGTGAATATCTGTGTTTATGCACGTGCCAGGGTGTGTTGGTGAGTTGTTCTGTGCGTGCACATGTGTGTGTCTGTGTCTGTCTAGGTTTGTGTGTGTGTCAGTGTATGTATGCCTCTTTGTGGGATGTGGGACGTATGTGTGTGTTTGTGTCATAAGGCAGATTCAATTTCCAGGGGAACAAACACATTCCGAGGACCACAACCCTATGGGACAAGCTTTTAACTACTATATTTTCTTTTGGCTTTAAGTTATTTACTCTTCTTCCATAAGCAACTGATTTTGAATATGCGAGTTCTTTTAGAGATTGGAAATTATATCATTTATCATTTTAATGGTTATATATAATTAATCTTATTATGTAAACCAATTATTCTTAATCCCCAGGTGAAGTTTGTAACTAAGCCTACATGTAATTCTCCAGATATGATGAATGACAAGTCATAGAATCAAAATTTCAGAGAAGCAGCTATTTTGGGGGGCTGGAACATCTTTTTATTTTAAATAGGCGTTTTAGTTGCTTGAAAGAGTCCTTGTAGATTTCCTGCAAAATTAAAAAAGCAAGAGGAAGAGGAAATTACAATTAATAGTCTTAAAATTCCAATTAATCTCTCAAATAGTGATTAATTTCCAGAGACATGGAAACTCTGCAGTATATCTGAGAGAAAGGAAAAGACAATTAGGATTTGGGAAATTGATAGAGGACACGCGGGTAGGTGGAAGTCCCATCAGGGTTGAAGATTGCACTAGCATTGAGATAATTGACAAGGTTGGAAGCCTGCCAAAACTGTATCTTGTGTTGGCTCTTAATGGGACAAATGTGCCCATTTTGAAACCCATTGACCATATTTCCTAAAACTGTCTATTGTCTTTTTGGAAGTACTCAAATAAGATCTGGTACCAAATTAGAGTACTTTCTTTGTCACCTTTTAGCTTATCATTTGGCTGAGGTTTTGTTCTCCACCCTTGTTCTTGCTCAAGGGCATACTTGGGGCTCTGCTCTTCCTTACAATCAGCATCTCACAAGCTGGTTCAAGTCTGTGTTGGTTTAAGATAGTGGGTGTTTTAAATTTCTGAGACCACCGACATAGCTTGGAAATCACAAGGACCAGTTGATGCACCAACTTTTTCCTCTATAAATGGAAAATTGCAATTTTTTGTGCAAATTATTGAGGACAGGATAGATTGGAACAAAGGGATAATTAGCATGTTCTCAGAAAACTGGCTCTACTTATAAAAACTACTGATTTTTAACATGCAAATGCTAAGTTCAAATTATTGAGTGAATTCAGTTTTGAATCCTTTGGAACCTATTTGTATGTACCTGAAGGTTTAATTACATGTAATAAAGATGATGTTAAGTTTTTACAGTAGCATGGCTTTTGATCTGCTCTTTCTCTCCAGTCTACTAACAGTCCTCATTAGGGGAAAAAACCCTTCAGAGAATGAGACATATATATCACAGTCCCTTGAACTTCTAAACATATGCAGCACTTTACAGAAATAATGGGAGTAAACTAACCATTTGTGGTCAGCTGGAAAACTCAACTTTCAGAGGGATTTGACCAGCTATACTGACCTAGAAAACTAAATAAGCAGTTTGGAAAATCTGGTTTGTACGTATAATTATTTTTATATTATATCAGGCTGTGCCTTGCAAAGAGCAAACCACAGTAGTTATCTGACCTATTGCTCTACCCTTGCCTTTTCTCCAACACAGTAATTATGTAAGACTCAGCATGTTTTTCACTAAGTATATGTATACGGGACATTCCTTAACTCCAGCAGCCCTCTATCTGGAGGTTACTCAAGTGCCCTGTATCAATCTGTCAGTCTGAATGGAAAAGAAACCTTAAATCAGGACCAATGGTAACATTTATAGACAAGGAGGACCACTGGGAAAATAAAAGTATTTGGCACTATTAGCTGAAATGTCTCAAAAGTTGTGATGAATGAGGTATTTTTAATTAAAATAGAAAATTAATCTTCAACATGAAAGAGTCCTAACAATGCTTTTCATTTGAATATAAATATTTGGGTGGGATATAGGTAACAGGATGTCTGTAGGGCCCTATAGTCCTTTGGGTTTACTGTTTTTAATTCTGGTTCTTCTTCTAGTAGCTTGGAGCAAATAACAATGATTTCCTTTAGGTTGTATGCATGTTTCTAAGGATATCTGAATAAAAGACACATTTCTGGTAATTTACCATCTCAGCTTCAACTCTTGAGCAGCAGGCTGAAATGCAATAACTTATCCTGAATGTGAATTAATGCACATGTGCAAAGAAGGTATGTGTCTCTTCCTGGATTTGAAGGAACTGACAGTAAAGCAGTTTCATCAGTATACCCTGGATGGCTTATCATTCCTGATTAGCTAGCATTGCAATTAGAAGACATTTACCTTTTGCTTAAAACATGACAGTGACTAGTGGAGTTCAAATATTCATAAAACAAAGCTGAGCCTATAGCTTTAGCCCTCTTAATCTTACATTTGAAAAAAAGTTCAAGTGAAACAATGAATTGGAAGTAATTGCAAAGCTATAAAAGGGCCCTGAGTCATTTTAGTCATATTTGGGATTGTGACATCTTCCACCCACCCCGCCAACCTTTATCCCCACCACGCAGCAGTACCTCTGTTCTCAGCTTCTGGGTTGGCTCCTTTTTCTTCTTTAGGCTTGTGCTACAATCATAAATGCTAGGTAGTGTAAATTATGCTTAGTGAAGGTGGGCATGAGGATTGGTGGAATCACATAATGTCTGGGTTAAAAGGTGATGTTCTAAAAACCTTTAAAGGATCAAAGACTGATCCAGTGGTTCTTAATCCTGATTCACCAGAGATAGTTTTTGGAAAAACAGTGACCTAGACCATATTCAAGACCTAAAACATTAGAGTTTCCTAAGGTAAGGCTGAGAGATAATAAATCAGTCAAGATAATAAAACTATTCACTATTTCCCTAGCATAATGAATGGTGAGTCAAGCAGAGTCATGTAGATCCTGGGACAATCAAAGGATGGTCCCTGATGCCTGTACTGCCTAGAAGTTTGTTAGAATTGCAGAATCTCAGGCCCACCCCGTACCTACTGAATCCGAGTCTGAGTTTTAACAAGATCTCCAAATATTGTTTATGTACTTTAAGAAGCATTTACTAAAAGCCATTAAATAAATGAGAGGGAAATAAGGAGTGATTAGGACCATGATTAAGTGAGGAAAAATATATCCATACAATGAAATTTTGCTAACTTCAATGAAGTTTGGGAAGCGTTTTTGATGACTTAGGAAATGCTTATACTAGAAACTTAACTGAAAAATAGAGAATTGTATCAATAGTATTATATGATCTATACACAAACATTTAAAGAATTTCCACTTTGGAAGTCCTGGAAACAATGGTGTAACTGGCATTGGACTTATCCTTCTGTTATAAAAAAAACTGTAAAAGATGAATATAAACAACTCTTTCAAGCATTGGATGACAACCAATACAGAAATACAATTAATTGAGTGCGAGGTAGGAGAGTTCCCTAGGAGATCCCACATGCACACTGGCTTTCCTTTGAGAGCATTTTTCAAACCAAGGTCCAGGAAAATAGAACCCAAATAGAACTCCTATCTCTAGGCAGAGGAAACAAAGGTCAGGCATTAAGGATTTGAGGGTCAAAGTCCCAGAGAGGAAGGAGCTATAGAAGAGAAGCCCTAAATCTATATGAACATCTCTTTAGGCTCTTTGGCCACCCCATAAACTGCATGTTGCAGAGTGAAATCGGGAAAGTTTGACAGAGAGAAGGCTGGTGAAAAGGCTAAAGATTTCAAAGGCTGTTGGTATTAGAGAGATGTAGGAGTTTGGGCTCAGGGAGAGTGGCCAGACCTGGATGAGTACTCTCAGCATTCATCTGAGGCTCTAGAAGGCTGGTGTGTGTGTGTGTGTGTGTGTGTGTGTGTGTGTGTGTGTGTGTGTGTGTTGGGGTGGGGAGTCCTTGGGAATAAGGATTTTACTCATGCCTTGATAGGATCACGGTGACCCACAGATTATTTGACATCTGAACATACAAAACTCAGCCTTCCATAGAGAAAAATGACATAATGCAGTTTACATAGTATTACATCTATGTTGTACATCATAAGGTTATTTCAACTGTGAAGAAACATAAAGGTGACCAATAATAAAGCAGGCATAAAAATAGACCTGGAGATGAACCAGATGTTGAAGTTACTAGAAATGGGTCTCAAAATACTTATGATTGTTATAATAAAGATAAATGAAAATGAAAGAAAAGAAAGAAAGAAAATGTCTTCAGGTAAAAGGAAATTGTCTCAAATAGGAAAACATAATTGCAGGAAGGAAAAAGACCTCCAGAAATGGCAAATAGATGGATGAGTATGAATAAATATGGTTTATAGCAACAATAACAATAAACATTTTTGTGTTTTTTTTTTTTTACAATTTTTGTGGTATTTATAACATCTGTAAAAGTAAAATAATAACACAAAAGATGGCAAGGGTAAATTGAAGTTAAACTGCTATAAAGTTCTTGCACTGCTTAGGAAAAGGTAAAATTACAAATTTAAATAAGACCAAAATAAACCAAGGATGCAATTTGTAATGTTTACAGTAACAATTAAAATGATAATTTAAAAACGGTAGAACTAAAATGCTTATAAGGAAGAGAAAAAAATTTGAAACCATTTGATTAATTTGAAAGGAACTGAAAAAGAATGCAAGAGCAAAGAATAGATGGAAAACAAATTGCAAGATAGTAGATTCAAAAGCAACCATATTAATAATTACATTAAATATAAATGTTTTCAACATTCCAGTGAAAAGATAAAGAATGTCAGAAGGGATAAAGAAAACCAACTGTAGTAGGTTTAAATTTTAAGGCATTTTGTAGGGACACAGAAGGGTTGAAAAAAAAAGGTTAGAGATACATATGCTAGCCAAAAACTAACCAAAAGAAAGCTTATATCAACATGTTAATATCAAAGTAAATTTGATTTATTTTTTTTTTGTAGCTTTTTTTTTTTAGTAATCTCTACACCCAACATGGGGCTCAAACTCATGACTCTGAGATCAAAAGTCACTTGCTCTTCTGACTGAGCCAGCCAGGCACTCCTCTAAGTAGATTATAAGGCAAGAATTATTATGAGAGACAGGAGGGACATTTTTTAAATGACAAAGGGAAATTATAACAATCCTAAATCTATAGGCACATACTGATATATTTTAAAACTATATAAAGCAAACATTGGCAGAACTCAAAGGAGAAATAGACAAATCCAAGGCCCACAGCATTCTCATTATCCAGATAGATATAGACAATCTACTTAGGCTTCCAAAGAAACACTGAGTTGTCATTACTGCTAGTCCCCAAATTAACTGCTATTCTTTCTTGTCATAGATGAATTTGCATCTATTTTTGAATTTTATATGCATAGCATCATACAGTAATCACTTATACACTCTTTTGTATTGAGATTCTTTCACTCAACATTATATCTTGAGATTCATCTATATACTGTACCTACCCATGGTTCATTCTTTTTCACTATTCTGGAATATTGCAATCTCTATATACTTACATTTTCTTTTCTTTTTTAAAAAAAAGGTTTTATTTATTTCAGACAGAGAGAGAGAGCATGAATGGGGGGAGAGGGACAGAGGGAGAAGCAGACTCCCCACTGAGCAGGGAGCCCAACTCAGGGCTGGATACCAGGACCCTGAGATCATGACCTGAGCTGAAGACAGACACTTAACCTGCTGAGCCACCCAAGTGCTCCTATTACTTACATTTTCTGCTAATGATAGACTTGGGTCATTCCCAATTTGGGCTTACTATGAAAAAACAATGCTATGAATATTTTGGTATGCATATACATACATTATCTATTATGTATATGCCTGTAAGTGGAGTTAGTGGGTCATGGGAGTACATATATATTGAGCTCTACAAGATACTGCCAAACAGTATTCAAGAGTAGTTTTACCAGTTAATACTTCTACCCAACAGTATATGAAAATTTTAGTTGTGATATGTCTACACCACTCCCATGTCCCATTTCTTGTTGACTTGGTTCTCTAAAACTCTACAAGCAGTAATATCCAGTGCTTTTCTATTTCAAGAACAGGAAGCTTTTCATCAAGTGAAAAGTAATTACATTTGACCAATGTTAAAACCATGGCAGTAGCAGAAGTAGCAAACAAACATGACAGGAGAGACAGTCCCAAAGGATATTCTGAAGTTAGATCATCCTAAGGCCACTTTCTGAAAGAGGAACAATTAGGTGGAACTGCTCTCCCAATTAAGAAGGCCTTCCTTCTTAATCATTAACTTAATTTTCCCCCCCAGAAATGTTCCAATTATGAAAAATTATGGAACAATTTCTGATAAAGTGATATTACATGTGAACACAGTAAATGTAACTGCAAAGGGATAGATTTTTAGGCCATCATCAGATACTACTAAATTTTAACTAAGTTACTTACACAACTGATAAACATAACTAAGTTAGGATGAGAACAGACCTCACAATGCAAACACTTTTTCTATGTTTGTTGAATGTACAAATGGTTTGTTTTTAAAAACCCTGTGTTGCTTAAGGAGAGATCCCAGGAGACAAAGTCAGAAACCATTTCTGTTGTTAAGGTGTGACCCTAATCACTTAATATCTCTGTACCAGTTTTTAAGTATCTGAGAAACAATGGAATATTATATCCTCTCTGTTTACCAAAAAGATTATTGTGAGGAGCAATTGGCATGTCTGTAAGAGCTAATCCATGTGGAGATTTAAAGTCAACAAAGCATTTTCCACATATTTTCATTTTTATGTTTAACATAATCGTATGGTTGGTAAAATGCTATTCAAATGTAAGGTATGTTTTTTATATGATAAGTCATATTTTTCATATGATAATCATATTGTTATACGTCTTCTGTCATAAGCAGAACCCAATGCAGTTTAGTTTATAAGTACATTTTGTTCATTCTCCTTTGCCTCAGTAGAAAGGGATGGAGAGTATGATTCATAATGAGTAAAACACATATCATCTCCTGGAGATAGAAAATAAGGATAAAGGCAGATTTCCATTCAGGAGAATTTATTTGGGCTTTGGAAGTAATTTAAAATGGCTATTCCCTCTGTTGGCAATTTGTAGCCTGCCTGAGTTGACACCTCCATTTTCAATCACAGCAAGATTGCTTTTAGTTGCAGGGAATTGCTAAAGCCAGAGCTCTGAAACTCAGAAACTGGACCCTTTCAAACTCCTTATAGATTTCAAACAGAAGGAATAAGAACTCGATCTTCTTTCCTGATTGCCATCAAATGCTTCATGAATTATTTAAATTAATCCAAGATTTGTCTAAATCAAGAGGGCGAAAACACAGCCTAATTATAATATTGTCCTGTTATATCTGGGCATAGTGGGTTAGCTGGAAAGATATGTTAGCTATCAAATATGGAAACTTTATTGTAAAGTAGTTGCTGGACTTTTTATGTACATATGAGATCTAAAAAAGACAATATTGTATATTATGATTAAGTTGCAGGTAAGTCAATAAAACCAATATATGAGAAATTTTGTGTGTGTGTGTGTGTGTACCTTCTGATTGTCCATCTGTATGGAGCTATGTACACATATGTTTAGAGCAATACTTCCAAAGATTCTCTTTGTAAAACTGAATTAGAGTCTATAGGATTAGCATTCCTTTTGGTTTCTATCTTGATTTTCCATGATGTAGAAAATCTAGAAGTACAGCAAAGCTGGTAATCTCACTACTTCTCTAAGGTAGAAGGAGACTGAAGCTCATCATCTGTTATGAGCTCTTTGAGACCCATTTTGAGGCATCACCACTAATCACACAGGAAAAGGCAACTTACCTCACATGGGGGACAGTTATAATTATTGAGTGGGTGTTACAGTCACTGAGCTTTACTGTAGTTAAAACATTATTCTGAGACATGTCCTACAAGCCATGGGATTAGGCCTTTATTAATAAAACTCCCCAAATGGTATTTGCAATGTGTCATTCCACTTGAGAAGATAAATAGGGCGGAATTAAACTAACACAGAAAGATTACTTATCTTATAATTAAGAACATTGTACAAGAATGAATTTTGAATTTATAGCAGTTTCTGGGTTGGCTGAAGAGACATATTAAATAACCTTCCTTTTTAAAAAAATATCTTTTGAGACATAAATTCTCTGTGGGGAAAAAACATAGAACAATGAGCTGTCTTTTTTCGGTTGATTGCCTGTAGTGTTACAAATGCTTTGAAAAATGAAGGGAAATTTAACATTTCAAAATGATCTTTCAGAAATCTATTATTATGAGTAGGGAAAAATGAATTAAAGTCTTAAAGTATTTAGACTTTCTGGAAACTTCCATGATGTAAGCTAGGTAAGTCTAGGATAGACCAGCCCACAGAGTGTGGTGACATGAAAACACAGACATGAGTCACTGATTTTTATAGTCAGCTAGAAAAGAAGCACTTTTCATGTAATTAAAAAAAAAAAAAGAAAAATAGACACTATTTCCTGACATGAACACAGTTACTATCTTAGTTTCTCCTTGGAAACTTTACAGAGCTTTATCCTGTTTATTTACCGTGCACAGTGACGCAGAGCATCAGCTTGGGTCTGTGATTTTGAAGATCTTGGCTAAAATGTTTTATATGTTCTTAAGCAAAGCAAAGTAGTGAGTTAAACAATAGCCCAGTTTATACCATTAAAGTAAAAATATCAACATATGCAAGTCAGAATCAAATTCATACCGGTTTACCTATGGTATGAATTTTCAGGTTTTTTCTGGAATTATCCTGGGGATCTTAATATTACTTTTAACTTTTTTATTACTTCTAACTTTCTCAAGATATGTCCAGATAATTAACATGAAGAAGATAGTTTTATTGTAAGGTTAGAAAATGGATTTGGATGATCTACTTTTTCTCTTTGTTCCCCCTAAAATGAATTTAAGTTGGTCTTTATTTTTCCCATCTGCAAAATGGAGGAGTAAGCCTGTCCAAAGCTGTGAAATACATAGAGGGCATTCGTGTTTTCAGAAGCAAGTTGTAATGTGTACATATGGGCATTTTCTATCATTTTGTGCTTTTGAAAGGAATGATAGGAGTTCCCCTATCTCAGGTCATTAGATCTATGGTAAGATGTGACACGATGATGTCATTTTGTTAGAATATTCTGGAACTATGCCACCTCAGCTTTACCACAGACTACAGCTGTTTTGGCAGAGTTAGTGGGTCTTGTTTCCCTACTAGCTCCCTCTATAACAGCATCCCACTGGCAGCAGGAAGCTTCTTGAAGAAATGTCTCCATGCCCTACTGAGCACTGTAGCCCACATAAAACCATAAACTTTTCCATTTTCATTCTTTTGGACTTGCAGTCACTTTCCCAACTCAGTGATCTTCTTTCTGTCATTAGCCACCCGAACTCCATTAAGTTGTTCTTTGTTTCAAGGAATAGAAGCATTGAGCTTTTTGGTAAGGGTTATCTCCTGTCCAGCATTACACCTCCTCATGGCAAAAGCCCCCCAGCTTTCTTATGGGTGCCCACTTTTTCCTAACCACTTCAGTCCATATAAGTCCAGAGCTTCTGAGGGTTACCTGAGTCCAGCTTTACTGAGAAGAGCTTCCAGGCCTGGGCTAGAAGGGGCACAGGACCCAACCGGAACTAGTAGTTATTTACTCTGGCTTTCACTTGCTGGATTGAAACTGTGGTCATTTAGCTGTCATCCACCTGGGACCTGGGATGGACTGCACCTCTGTTGGGGCAGAGCTGAGAAATGGGACCCTGTGTCCCGATTCATGGTTTCTGAACTTGAATCCAGTAGCAGCTGAAGCCTGACCCCTGACCTTTGAGCTACTACAGCTTTTTTCCCTTTAGTTTAAGTCCACTGGAACTGGGGTTTCTGTCATCTGTCATTTGCAAAAGAAATAATGCTAAGTGATACAAGCCTAGAATCTATAGTCCAAGTTCAAAAGAACTTCAGAGTTCAAAAGTTTTTCAAAAAAACTTCTTTGTTTTATACTGTGTATTCCCACTAATACATCAAGGCTGCAAAACCTTTCTTTGCCTGTGGATGCTGGCGCTTACCAAACTGACTGTTGGGTTTGAGGCCTTGGGTTGAACAACAGATTAAATTCTCAGCCCTGAATATATTCTAAGTGCCAAACATAGTATCAGGTTCTTTAAGATCAGAGTACCTACCAGTCCTTGTTTCTTTTTTCCTTTTTTTAAAAAAGATATTTATTTATGTATTTATGTATTTATGTATTTATTATTTATTTATTTGAGAGAGAGAGAGAGAGATAGCATGCACACATGGGGATGTGGGAGTAGAGAGGGACAAACAGATTCTGCCCCAAGTGTGAGCCCAATGCGGGGCTTGATCTCACAACCCTGAGATCATGACCTGAGCCAAAATCAAGAGTTGGACACTTAAATGACTGAGCCACCTATGTGCCCCTACAAATCATTGTTTCTAATTCACAGAGAAGCTGCCTTAAGAAACATATATATACACACAAAACTACATATATAGATGTACATATGTATATGTGTGTGTTATACCTTTAGAAACACAAGGCCAACAATATTTGATTCATTTCACCTGTTAGATTAAAAAACCCAATCTTCCCATTGGGCAATACTAGGAAATAAATACATCAAGCTAGAGGATTTGATGTGATCAAAGTCCAAGATGAGTTGGCTGCAGTCACAGTAGGAAAGGGGTTTGTTTGTCTCCTGTGACCCCAGGTTTCTAGGAGGCCAGTCCACCCACACATGCCAGGGCAAGGTGCCAGGTGATTGAGCCTCTGGCACTGGAGCCCCATTCTCCTTCCTGCACTCTCATTTCACGCCCTCTCTTCCGTTTGCTCCCACTCTGTTCCAGTTTGGCCTGATTTGCAAGCAGAGTGACGTGCTTTGCTTTCTGGCCCATGAACTCAAGGATGGAATTAATATCTGGCTTTAACCCTTAGAGCTCCTAGGCTCCCTAGCCTGTTGAATCAACTCCTGTCCACTCTTGACCTCTTCCCTGGGCTGAGAGTGCTATTTCTGTCTTCTTTGCAAGCATCCGGTGCAATGAGGAAGAAGATTGAGATGAAAGAGTAACACATAGAGAAAGGACAAAGGTAGTATCTTCCCACACATGTCTTTACCTTATCTAAAAATACTTCCAATAGGGCAGGCAAGATGAAGAAGCCAAGCATGTGGCATATGCTTCCTAGTGTACCAGACTGAAATATTATACACTTGGATGACAAAGTCTGGATATTACAGCCATAAACATATGTAAATATTTTATGTTTTGCTAAGAAGGAAAAAAATCACTGATGATATATTATCTTAGCTGATGATGAAGATCAATTAATCATATTCCCAAGATCTAGATAGGAAAAATGACAGCCACTTTAGCACATAGCTACAAGAGTAAGTATGATGGTATTTTTTTAATTTGGCTTGATTGTCACCATTCGCTACAGCTGTGTTTTATAGATTATAGACTCCTAATACTGGAAGGAACCTTTAGCTGAGGGATTGGAAAATGAAAGCCTCCTGGCCCAATCCAGCCTGCCACCTGTTGTTGTAAATACAGTTTTACTGGAACCCAGCCACATCCATGAGCTTAAGTATTGTCTAAGGCTGCTTTCACATATACCAGCAGGGCTGAGTATTTGTGACAGTGACGATAAGGCCAACAAAGCCTAAAATATTTATTCTCTGGTCCTTTACAGAGAAAATGTGCTGCCTTTGCTTTAGAAGGTGATCTGAATTCATTTATTTTCTGGGATAATTTTTTGTTGCCTCAGAATAGTATTTTTTGAGTAGGTAAAGATTTCTGGGGATGAAGATTATATTGCCTCCTTGTATTCTGACTCTTAGCAACAAAAATTTTTTGTAAAGGCAACTTGCTTAAATCTTTCATGATACAATGTAAACCTGGTTCCTCTTTAAAAAAATCTAAAAAAAAAAAAAAAAAAAAAACCTTTAGTTGGGTTGTTTTGTTTCAGCCACTCAATGAAAGCTGTTTGTGTATTTAAAGATTATCAAATAGCCCAGTTTTTGTCTCTCCTCCCTCACTCCCCACCAGGATGAAATCCATACCTTTTTACATTCCCAAACCTTGGAATTTCCTTGTGTGTGTGTGTGTGTGTGTGAGTGTGTGTGTGTGACTTATCTATGAAAGCTTTTTAGTTCCTTGTAATGATATTTCTTTTACCTAGAACTGGACATTGTACTCTGATAATATTTACCCGTTACAAAGTACATTAAGGTGTATAATCAGCTTGCGTCTTGGAACGCCTTGTGAGGCCAGCTAGTGATTTTACTATGCCCATTGTGCAGATGAGGGGCAGTGAGGCTCAGCAGGTTAGATATCTGGCCTGGGATCACACAGCCAGGAATTGATAAACCATTTGCTTTGCAGTGAGCCTGGCAGGAGGACCTGTAACTGATCCAAGCTATATTGCATGTGTCTGACACAATACTGCTTGCTTTGGGGGGCGTTATTTTGTCCTTCAGTGTGGATCTACTGGCTCAGTTTCAGCTCACTGTTGTTTGTACATGGAGCCCGTGTGAAGTGAGCCCTTGGTCTGCTATTTAAGTATCGTTACCATGTTCTGAGGCTACGGCAAACAAGCTATGTGTTAGTGGAAGAACTGGAGGAGAGTAGGGTTAAATTGGCAAAAATGCATCACCAGTAGGAGAAAAGGTGTGTGCTTTGCAGGGAGGAGGGTGTTCAGTGGTGCAATCTTTCTCTGAAAAGGGCAATATTATTTAGGTATCTTTTCAGCATTCCTCAGAGCCAGCCCATCCCCATGCTCTAGCTGTGCCATTTGTTTTCCTCCTCTGATGTACTGAATTTAGTCAGTCTGCCAAAATTACTTTGATTTTGGAGTCTAGCTTTGAAGATATTCTCTGCAGTTCTCTTTTCTCATTACCATTTGGTGTTAACATGAAATTCTCTCAGAGTCATTAATGAGGATGTTAAGCAACAAAAACAAAGAGATATCTCCTTAGTAAAAATATATTGTTCTCAGCCAAGTACAAAGACAGCATAGGGACACTGCTATGGAAATATGGGGAAAAAAAACCCAAAAACAATCGTTGCTGCACTTTTGGGGGTGGATGTTTTCTGACTTATTTACTTTAGCCTTTTCGATGTTTCTTTGGGGACCAAATTATAGCCCTGATACTATCATTAGCACTTTAGATTATTGGTTACAGGGTATAAGGGAGATGTAAGCTGGTTCTTGAACATTATGCATTTTTAGTTAAATTTAACAGCATTTCCTTTTTTGGTTGTATGTTGCTTATTGTTCACCTTTTATCATGGTGTGTGATCATGATTCCTATATGCAGAGATCATCTTAGTAATTGAATTCCTCATTGTATGTCTTCAGGTTATTATAGTTTAAGTATTTATTTTTATTACTAATAATATTAGTCAATCATTTGAAGCATAAACCATTTTTCCTTACACAAACAGTGGCAAAATTCCACACACACCCCCCCCCCCCCCCCCCCCGCCAATGTCTTTGTTGCTGAATCATATAATACTGGTGATTGCTTGGAGCAGAAAAGGCACACTTGGACTACTGAGCCCCCTCCCCCCCCAACTGCAGCTGAGAGAGGCCAGTGAGGAGGTTTATCTTTGGGTTTTTAAAGCAGATTTGTAAACCTAGGACATTTTATGAGGATGTCATTGGGAGAGAATAGATTCAGGACCTTGTCATTTTTATAGAATTAGAGTGAGATGGGACTTTAAAATAGGAATTTCTCTTTTCTTACCTTTCTTCCAGTCTTTCTTTAAAAGCTACTTTTAAAAAGAACATCATTCCTTTGTATTTCCTTAACCTTCTCTCTAGTCGAGTGGCCAGCTCTTATTCTCATCTGGTCAGATTTCTTCTCATCCTTTTATGTGTACGGCCAGGAAGCCTTCCTAAATCATTCTCCCAGACTCACAGCTGCCTTCTCCCTTTGAGAAACAATATACCCTAGCTCTTCTTCTTCTTCTTCTTTTTTTCCCTGTAGTGTTACATTCAACAGATACAATTTCCATGTCTAAGAAGCAGTCATCCTTAAATTTTGCAGGCTTAATTTCATTCTGGTAGTTTCAAACCTACAAACGACATAAGTGACCTGATATTTATTTCCATCTGAGAACAGAGCACATCTTTTTCAAAGTGTTGGGGTTTGACTGAGGCCATTCCTTTCTGTCGGAGCTGACTGCGTGTCCCCTTGGTGTGCACTCACATATTTTAGACTTGTCGAATGTCCGTTGAATGCGGATGCCATTAAATTTTGCAGGCTTCTTTCTAAACTGTTATTTATGCACCCTATGAAAACTTCAGGTATTTTTATGACAGACATTATTTTAAAGGAACAGGGATGACAATGACTATTCATTGATTATTTTCAATGAATTGTCTTTATGTCAGTAATACAGTCTTGAGTTTCATTGTCCTTTTTTGCTTGAAGGTTTTCATTATTTCTACAATTTATATTGTTTTTATTTACCCCCAGTTAATGCCCTTTTTTCTTTAATTTTTCTCAATATTACATTTAAGAAGAACAAATGAATCACGGAGATTCAGAGCTTAAGTTCCAGACCCTCCTCCTGTCACCACACTTGTTGTATGACTTGGGCAAGAAACATCATCTCTTTGTGCCTTAATTTCCTTTTCTCTAAAACGATGGGAATAAATTACCAAACTCTGTCAGCGGTTACAGGATTAAGTAAGCCATATAATGTGTTCAGAAAGGAGCCTGGCATATAATAAATGCTTAACAAATGGCAGTGATTATCATCATACTTATTGCCTCCCAAAGAGTAAGCATCAAGTCAAACACATAGTATCTTCAAAATCCCTTACAAAATCTCTTTTTTTAAAAAAAAGATTATTTATTTGAGAGAGAGCACACACAAGAGAGAGAGCATAAGCAGTGCAGAGGGCAGAGGGAGAAGCAGACTCTCCACTGAGCAGGGAGCCCGACACAGGGCTCCATCTCAGTGCCCCTGAGAACATGACTCAAGCTGAAGGTGGATAACTGATTGAGTCACCTAGGTGCTCCCCTTATAAAACCTCTTAATAGAAGTATGTGCTCAAGGAATGTGGTAAGTAACTGTGGTAGGCACAATACTGGCAAGATGCCCATATCTTAACCTCTGGAGCCTGTGAATATGTTACATTACATGGCAAGGAAGACTTACAACGGCAGGTGGAATTAAGGCTGCTGTCCGCTGACTTTGGGGTGGAGAAATCATCGTGGATCTTCTGGGTGGGCCCAGTGTATCCATAAGGATCCTTTAAATGTGCAAGAGGGAAGCAAAGGAGTCAGTGTCAGATGGATTTGAAGCGAGACAGTCTCAAAGGGCTATTGCAGGCCTTGAAGATGGAAGGGGGTCACCAGCCAAGGACTGTTGGCAGCCTCTAGAAGCTGGAAGAGGCAAGGAAATGGATTATCTTTTCCCTAAGGCCTCCAGAATTAACACTTCTCTTCCAGCACTTTGATATTAGCTCACTGAAACCGATTTCAGTCTTCTGAGTACCAAAACTGTTATATAATAAATTTGTATTATTTTAAGCAATCAAGTGTATGGTAATTTGTTAGAGCAGCAATAGGAAACTAATACAGTAACCACTTGGCTGGGTAAAAAGATGAATTATTTAAGACAATGACACCAAAGAAAGACACCAGTGAAAAAACTTGTACATTAACAAGATATAATGGCTGGAGCCATTTCTTAAAGCAGTGGCTTCTAGACCTTCATTGATCACACTCACTCCTTTAAAATATTAGTTCACACACAAAAAAATATTAGTTCACACACAAAAAAATATTAATTCACATATACATAAACATAAAATTTTGTTTAAAATTTTATGAGGCCCACAAACCACACTGAAGCCCTCCATTGACCCCAGATTATGAACCTGAGTTTGCACGGTATTTGTTAAGACTTAGCGAATGACAAGGCTTTAGTGATGAGCCCTTCTGTACTCATATTCTCCCTTTCTTAGGATAGACTTATCATCACTAGAGTAATTAAACTGATGTTTTAAAATGTAATTTGAAAACGAAGATAACACGAGAGTGATGGTTACCTTCAGTATGCCTTATTTCGAAGGTCTTGTTTGTTTTAGAGCAGTCATGGAAACAAGTTTCGTCTCCATATCCTAGCAAGTGCTAACGTTTAAATAGAAGATAGCACAGGTATTGTGTCCACTAGCATAATTTCGTTCATTCATTCAGTAAGGTTTGATCCAAGACTGATTAAATACTTGGTATGGTATGAGGAAGGAAGGATGCCAATGATAAAGAAGCTGGATGTAGACCTTGTTCTGGAGCTTACAATCCTCTTCTGCTCTTTGTTAAAAAGTAAATACCCTCTTGGAAGTATGGCTTAAAGGTCACAGTTATTGTACACTTTATAGTGAATGAGTCTATCAGATCTCATCTTGAAAGAAAGCTTTCACTGGAGTAGGATAGGAAGTTAGATATACACCACAAGCCTGAGGAAGAAGAGTGGGATTTCTGTTAGAAGATAAGAAAGGATGATAAGAGCATCAAGGGCCAGTAAATAATACCTTCTCTCATCTTGGATTGCTCTTCCAATAGTTCCTATTCTTTAAAAGTCTCTGTAAAGAATGTATAAGTGACAGAGAGGCTAAGGGATGTTCACAGGCCATCAGGATGAGCCCAGACCTGGTTTGAAGCCCATCTTGGTGATTCAGTGAATACATGGGCCACACTAGTGTGTCCGGCATTTCTCACAAGCCTGTGCTGGAACTAGCCTTGGCTGTTCTTGAGGTGGTTCTTCTACAGGTGAATAAGCCAGCCACAAAGTGAGCTATGATTTCAGAAACAATGTCAACATCTTTGACCTTAGCTTGGTTCCATGAACACCTAGGACATTCTCAACCAGGATTTGCCAAAGGACAAATGTGGGAGTAAAAGCAAAACCTTATACTCCTTTCCGATTGCTGCTCTAACAAATTGCTCCAAACCTCATGGTTTACAACACAAGTGTACTCTCTTACAGTTTGAAGGGTCATAATTCTAAAATGGGTTGAAAGAGCTGCATTCCTTCTGGAAGCTCTAGGGGAGAATCTATTTTCCTACTTTTTCCACCTTCTAGAGGTTGCTCACATTCCTTGACTCATAGCCCTACATCACTCTGCCTCTGCCTTTGCTTTTCTTACATCTTCTCTCTCACCCTCCTGCCTTCCTCTTATAAGGGCTTGTGGGATTATATTGGGCCTACCTACCCTGGTCATCTTGGATAATCTTCCCATCTCAGAATCCTTAATGTAATCACATCTGCAAAGTCCCTTTTGCCATCTAAGGTAACATATTCACAGTTTTTAGGGACTAGGATGTGGATGTCTTTGGGGCCATTATTCTGCGTACCACAAAGATGACAGCATCAAAATAGCCAGAGTGCTTTGCTAAAGACCTTCAAACTAATGCTTCAGCCCCATCCAGTTTTGGAGCCAGAAAACCTTTATAACCCCAAGATGGCCCATTTTCCATTATAATCTATGTGATATAAAATGTTTTAATGTGATTAGAATTAGCTATGTCTTATCTCACATTTGGCTCAGTGGGAAAAATGGGAAAACAGCAGATTTCTAGGCTCTGTGCCTTGCCTTTGCAGGTCTGTAAATTCCTCATTAGATTCCTGACTGTTTCAGTAACTCCTCATCCCATTGCCTTTTAGAGTATGCTTCACACTGCATTTTTGGACAGATATGACATACCTTTTCAATATATGTTTTTCTAAAGCTGTTATGAAGATTTCAACTTAATGTTCTCATAGTTAGGTGTCATCATGAAGCTTTGTATTTATTTTTCCAGATATCTTCAAAAGTCTGGTGGAAAAGAGAAAGGGGGAGGGTAGCATTTCAGTGGAGCAAAGACTTGCCAGAAACTTTCATGGGTTCCTTTCTGTCTTAACATCTACCCTCCAGGCTTAAGCAGAGAGTAAAGCAAGTCTCAAGGCCAAGCCTGGAGGTAGGAGATCAGCTGTGAGCCAGGAGATTAGGCAATGGAGCTGGAAGCCTCAGGACCAGACAAATGGATGTTTCAAAACCAGAGAAGAAAAGAAGAAAAATGAGACAAAGGAAGGCCTGAATAAAGTGTACTGTAGAATGGACACATCTTGTGCATGAAAAATTCTGGCCACAGTCTTTTATATGCGATTCCAAAGGGCCATGGCAAGGTCTAAAAGGAGCAGGCTTGGTCTTTGCACAACACAGTGTTGTATATATGGTGTTGTAAGTTGCTGTCGCTCAATCATTTGAATCTGTGTTACTCACACTTTGACACCCACCCTTTTTAAGGTGAAAACTTAAGGCCTAATATGTACATTATCCCCAAATTTAATGTTGTCAGGCAGACTACTAAATTTTTGTTCACTGGGAATGATATGTAAGCATGCTCTTAAAAAGATATATATAGGGGATCCCTGGGTGGCTCAGTGGTTTAGCACCTGCCTTCAGCCCAGGGCGTGATCCTAGAGTCCCAGGATTGAGTCCCACATCGGGCTGCCTGCATGGAGCCTGCTTCTCTCTCTGCCTGTGTCTCTGCCTCTTTCTTTCTCTCTGTCTCTCATAAATAAATAAATAAGTAAATAAATCTTAAAAATAGAAAAATAAAAAAGATATATATTATATTTATATATTTTTATATTAAAAGATATATATATATTCATTTATCCAACAAATATTTACTGGTTATCCAATATTTCTTATACTATGTGTTAGCGATTCCTCTAGGCACTGAAGACACAATATTTAGCAACACACATTGAAGTCCTGTTTTTGAGGAGTTTCTATTCTAATTTGGAGTAATAGACAACAAATAAAACAAAGAAAATTTAGAGAAGGAAAAATAGAGCAAGGATGGGGATGTCGGGTATTGAGGAGGGTTGAGTTTGAGATGGATGATCAGAGAGAGAGGCTTTCTGAGTTGGAGACCTTTTAGTAAAGCCCAAAGGAAATGAGGCTGGTTGTGGATACCTAGTGTGGAAGAACCTCCTAGACAGAAGAATGGCAAGTACAAACACCCTGATGGAGCATCATGCCTAGAATGTTTGAAGGACAGGTCAGTGTGGCTCAAGTGGAGTGAGTGAGAGGGAGGGAAAGTAAGGGATGAAGGTGGCCTGTGTGAATGGAGTGAGATTCACAGGTCATGGGAGGTCTTAGAGATTACAGCAGGGGCTGTGTCACTCCAAGTGAAGGGAAAATCATTGGAAGGTGCTGGGTAGAGCAATGGTGTGACTTGACTTTCATATTCATAGGATTGTTTTGGCATCTGTGTTGAGAATGGATTGTGGGGTGCATAAACAGAATTAGGGATAGCATTTGGGGGACTATTCCGATAATCTAGGAGAGAGATGATGGCTTGAACCAGAGTGATGTCAGTGGGGCTGGTGATGTGGAGTTGAATTCTGGGGATATTTTGAAAGAAGAGCTAGAGGAGGATTTGCTGATGGACTAGACATGAGGATGAAAGAATGTGAAGTTGGGAGTGACATCAAAGTTGTTAGCCTGAGAAACTAGAAGAAGAAAAGGAGGTGGTACATTTATTGCAATGGACAAGATGGTAGGAAGAGCAGATTTCTCTCATAGGTAGGAACCATCAGTGGTTCAATTTGGATATATTCAGTTTGGTGTACTCATTAGACATAACAAGTCAGCATGCCAATATATGTATGGGTCTGAAATTCAAAAGAGAGATCCTGTCCGGAGATACCATAGAGCCACCGGTTCTTGTCTTCACTATTGCACTTCCTAAAAACCATTAATTCTGGCTTTCACTTTCACTGCTTTTCACAGCACCTTTACATTTGGCCTAAGTAACAAAGGTCTTAACTCTGTTGTCCCCTTAGTTCCAGGCTTCTGTCCATATTCTGGTCTGGTTTTTCTAACTTCCATCTGCTTCCACCAATGCTTGGATTTTCTTGTTGAGCCTAGACACAGGAGGCTGTGTAGTGTCCAGAGAGTTAAAGTTCTTGAGTGAAGTGGAAGGCATGGTAGATTGTAGAACATGTGCCCCATTTACAGAGGGCAACACTGTTCTGCTCCCACTGGGTGTTCCAGTCAGGGAGAAGAACCCATTGTTGCCAATTCTTCTAAAAGTTAAGCCAGAAATCTAGTTTTTTTTTTTTTCAATGTGCAGTCTCCTAATATTTAAACATTGGCAGTTAACTCACACATTTTTCAAGACTGTGGGCCAAATAAAATATATTAGGGGACCAAAGCCAATCCACAGGGCAGTCAGCCTTTCACCACTGAGGAGCCTCTTAGGCCAATTGGCTGGGTTTGGGGTTTGGCCCCAGACAAAACCTCTTGGATTGTCTACCTTGGTTTCCCCCAGTGCAGGCAGAGGGCATGAACTACCCACCTTAGGGAGTTTCCAAGGGACACTCTTCCTTGGGCCTGGCTCCTAAGGGTCCGCTTTTTTGGGAAAGATGACAAGACACCTTCCCCAGGACCTATCTAAAGAACATTCTGTGGCCTGTTCTCCTTCATCCCTTTCCCTTGTAATATTGTACCTCACTTCAAAAACAGAATGAGTATTGATCCCATCTTGTAGGTGAGACAGGTAGAGACTATTGAATCAGCACCTCTGTCTTAAATCGTTGATGGTAGAAAAGATTGCAAAATAGTAGATGAATGACAATCTGAGGGAGAAAGTTAGTCTCAGGACAGGTATAAGAAACTATATATTTTTTCAACAATTATATATTGAAAACCCACTAGATGCCAGTTCTTTTACTATGTGCTGTGTGTACAGAAAAAGGATAGAACGCAATCTGCTCTTAGGAGAGTTACAGCCTAGTAGAGGAGACAAATATGACAAGAAACACATCGTAGCAGTATGAAAAGAGCAGCAGGACAGAGATGCCACAGAGCAAGGACCAGGAGTAGAGGGAGGATTTTTTTTAAAGGTTTTTTTGGAGGCAGTGATAGCTGGGGCAAATTTTGAAAAACGAAGTCTGTCATGTTGACCACTGGGGGGAAGCATCCTAGAAAAATGAATAGTATGCGTAAGGCTTGAGAGGGATGGAACAACATGGAGTTTAGGAACTCTAGTCACCTCAAGAGCTTAAAATGTGAAGAAATAGGTAAAGCCAGGTGTGATAGGACAGGGTAAGAAAGAATACCAGGTCCTGGGTCCTGAGGGCTGTGTCAGAGAGGGAACACTCTTTCCCCTTCTTCACTAGAGGCTTCTGTGGTGAGCATAATGTTGGTTGAGAGGCAAACAAACAAAAATCCCATATAGTTTTCCAAAATTTATGCCAAGAGGAGAGCCACTATCCATCCGAAGCCATCTAATAAAAATTTTGATGTAACTTTAATTCCCTTGAGACCTCATGCCATTCATATATGACATGGAGCATAATAATATCAAGTGCTTATGTGGCGTTTACTCTGCAAGACATCGTCCCTAGGGCTCTATATACTGATGCATTTATGTAATTCAGTGAATTCTCAAACCACCCTGTGATGTAGTGGGTCTCAATGTAGTTAAGTGACTTGTCCAAGATGGTACAGTTGTGACAGAGCAGGCATGGAACCTATGCAGCTGCCTCTAAAGTTCTTGCTCTTAGCTATTTTTCTATAATGCTTGTGTCCGCCATGATGGTCTTTCTCACCAGAGGCTTTGGAAGGTGAACAGTAAATGTCCAGCAACCAGAGATAGGGCTGATGGGTTTATGTAAAACCACATCTTTGGCACTGTTGAGAGTAACAGTTATAAATGCAAATGATCAGAGATCCTGCCTTAATTCAAAGGCAGCTGTGGCTGCCCTCTGTCTACTGCTGGCTTCGGTGTCACGTCCATGTTTATATAAAACAGTGCAGCCCACAGCCACATATTCTAAGGCAGTCAGTGATCTGTCTTGGTGGAAACTGAATCCCTCCATACTTCAGATAATTTTCTTCAAAAACTTTGGAGGGCTGGGTTCATGTGGGTAGACTCTTTAAATTGAATCCCTTATGTTCAGAAAGCATTGCAATTTCTCTTTTGATTCTTATTGTGCATTAGTTAAAAGCCATCTTGGATAAAGAAAGGCACAAGCTTACATGCTGAAATCCCAAAGTAAGATTCTTTGACCGTTGTCTGAAAAAGCCTGCAGCACTGACTCTTCTCCTTAAAAAAAAAAAGGAAAAGGAAAGAAAAGTGAAAGAGTCAGATGGTATTTCTATGAGGAAAGCAGTAAATGCGGTTCTCAGAGTGAATGCTTGTCTTTTTCTAGCATGACAACTTTTTTTTTTTTGAAACCAACTTCAAACCTTCCACACACCACATTAAAGATATTCCGATGTGCAGGGAAACAAATTCATTTTCATTAATGCCTTTACTGCTTATGTAATCAATAAACAAACATGGAAATAAATATCACTGTGGGAGCTATTTGTAAAAATTGAAAAATAGACATATTTTGTGTTTTCTGTGGGGTAGCTTAGTTACTTTGGAATTCCATTGGAAGATAATCAGTTGTTGGTATATTTTAGAAATATGGTAAGGGGAGGAAATTACTTTTCAGAAAACAGAACTACCTTTTATTTTTATGCTGTGGAGAAATGCAAAGAACAAAAAAAGTGACCTTTTATTACTTCGTCTTCTGTCCTTATGTCTCATTTTCCATTGAACACATCTAATTTTTGACATTTTTCACCAACTTGAGATCACTATAGCCCACCTAATGTAGGTGCACTTCCCTTTGGGTCACAGGCATAATCCTGAAAAGTTACACACAAATCAGTTTCCTAAGTTGAATCATTTAAAATGCACTCACACAAAAAGAATTTGAAAGGTATTCTATGGAGCATCTTTTGGAAAAGGTGTAAAAAACATTTAAATGAAAATATCTCAATTTCCCTATTTTTAAAATCCAGATTTCAATATTTCAGTTTGTCATAAAGCAGGCATGTTTGTATTTATAAGGGACATAATTTTACTCTGGGTATGCTATACAGATTCTGAATTAGAAGAATCTTAAAATACTCCAGAAACTTGCTTGCAAAATATGTGCAGGTAGGTGTTATCACTTGTAGTTGTTATCACTTGTGAACAAATCACAACGGTGAGACAAGAAGAATTGCAGCAAGCCTCAAGGCTATGGAGGGAAGAGAATCCAAAATTCCCACGTTTTTTGTTAGTGTGCTTGCCAGTATATCCTTTCAATCTAAAATTATATAACTTAAGTAAGTCTGAAGTTAACTGTGGTTCTTTGCTCTCATAAATCTATTTTTAAACACCAGAAGTGCACCCAAGTCAAGCTACCAAGCAGGGTCCTGCAGGAGCTGAACATTTAGTGCCTCCTTTTTGAAAAAGAAGTTGCCCTGAGTAACAGCACACTGGATTGTTCTATTGTTAACATTAAGGAGGGGACTTCCTGATTTTTTTCCCCTCATTTTTATTTGGTGGATTCTGAACCAAAAAGGAAACATTGAATGGTGCTTAATTTCAAGTCTATGGGTTAATATATTATTTTCTTCCCCCACACCCACTTTCCCTTTGCCCTGCATATCATAAGTGGTGAGTTTACTTATTTATGCTCTTGCGCTCTCATTTCCGAGTCTGGGATTTCCCCTTCTCCTTCTTGGTTATAATTTTCATGTAGAAGAGAGACTGCTGGGAGAGAGAAGGTGGCATAGAGAGCAGAGGTGACCATGGTTAACCACTCTCCTTGGCTGGAGAACAAAACATCTGCAACTGTGAAGACACAGTTCACCTCCCACGCAGAGGGATGCATTAACCAAGTGACTCTTGTAAGTAAGTCACTGAAGCCTCCCCTGACATTTCCATTATTCTCTGTAAGAGTTTTTAAGTAAGTGTTCATGTATTAAGACAGGCTGACTCCAGCGTGATGGCTGTGGGTCTTGTCTTCGGGAGCAATGTAACCTAGTGGCAACACATGGAGGGGTGTGTTGAGGATGGGGAGGCTCTGGTCTGGACTCAGTAGGAAAGAGTGCCCTGATTGATTAGAAATGTCTGCCTTGGGTGAGGGATAAGGAAGTGGTGGTGTGTACACTAAATACTGTAGTCTCCCTGCTGTGGGCGTTCCAGTTCCTGACTGGTAATTGGGAAACCAGTGATTTTATCTCAGTTCTGCCCCTAAGTTAGCCATGCAGCTTTGAGCAAATTCACTTCCCTTGGCCTTCCTCTCCTGGTTTCTCAGCGGGGAGTAGACTCTATGAGCCTTCCAGTTATCAAATTCTGTGATCCTGGGCCAGGCTGCTCATGACTGTCCATTGTTCATGAAATAAGTTCTCAGTCTTCGTCTTGCCCTTTTAGGTTTCCCTCAGTCTGACCCTACCCTACAGGCCATGTTTTCAATTTCCTATCCATACTGGCCAAGCCAGATACCCATGATTTCTCAAACATGCTTCATACTTTTCTCTTATGATCTCTTTTCTTCACTAATCTATCTCAATATAATGTCTGTGCCTTCCCTCTTCTCTTGATTGACAAAATTCTGTTCATTTTTAAAAAATATTTTATTTATTTATTCATGAGAGACACAGCAAGAGAGAGAGAGGAGAGGCAGAGACACAGGCAGAGAGAAGCAGGCTCCATGCAGGGAGCCCCATGTGGGACTCGATCCCCAGACCCTGGGATCACGCCCTGAGCCAAAGTCAGATGCTCAACCGCTGAACCACCCAGGCATCCCCCTACTCACTTTTTTAAGGCTCAGTCTCATAGAAATTTTTCCCTTGTGGAACCTTTAATGCTTGACAACCTATTCCAACTGGCTATGTGTCTGCTAGGTTGCATATGGATCTTGTCCCAAGTTCATGGTGGGCAGAATTTGTGTCTCATGCACTCGCTGTCTGTGGCTCTCTTCAGTCTCTAATTAGGCTAACAAAAAGTAGTAAACATTTCTTTAAAGAGCAGAACAAAAGCCAAAGCACAGCGATAGAAATAAAATGGCAAGGAGAATCACTTAAGTCAATACACTAGCACCTGCTGAATTTGGCAACACAGGATGGCAGGTACTTCAATGGGAGCAAGGAAGAGTTAGAGTCTCTGCCTTCAGCGAGCTTGTGGCTTATCAACCTCAACATTGTCATCACCATCATTCATCATTCCACTTATTAATATCTTCCATTTATTCAGTACATATTCTTTACCAGATCTCTTGCATACATCCTAAATTCTTAGAACAGCCATACCGGGCATCATCACCTCTATTTTAGTGATGAGAAAGTTTACCCAGAGAGTTTAAGGGACTTTCCCAAGGCCGCACAGCTGGTATGAGGATGCCTGGCTTCATAATTTGTGCTGATTCTAGTATATGCCATTGTCACCCTAGAAGGGGGCATACGACCAGGACGGGCAGCTTGTTAAGCATGCTTTCTACTTTCTCATCTTCAAGCCTTTGCTCATGCTCCCGGGCCACTTGGAATGCCCTCTCCTTCCACACTTCTCAGCTTGTGCAAATGCTTCCCACACTTCAAGTACATCAGTCTCAGATATCTCCTTCTTGGAACCTTTCCTGTCTTACTCTTCTAGCTGGGCCCCTGATAATGTGGGACTGTCTACATTTAAGTAAAAGGAATGGATTAATGCCAACTTCGTCTCTTTTTTCATTACAAAGGTTCTAAGGCTGAGGTAAGAACATCTAATGAAAAGTGACCAGAGAAGGCTGTTCCATTCAACGAACATCTGTTGAACACTTGGCAAAAACCTTGGTAGCATACAGAGGAAGACTCTCCCAGTATTAGAACAACTGTTCTCTGCTTTATAGAAGAGGCTGTGTTGACACCCATGATGATATCATCGTCTGGGATTTATGTTGTATGGAGAGAATTACTTCTTGCCTTGGGCAGAAGCAGAGAGGTTCCCAGAGTTCTCTTGTCCTCTTCCTGGTCCTGATCCACACAGCCCAGAGCAGTGAGAGATAGGCAGTGGGGTGCAGTGGACAGAATCTTAGAAGGATTTACTTGCTGGAAGTTGCAAAACCAGAGTAAGTTTCTGGAAGAGTGTTAGAGCTTCTTCTCTCCTTCAGGAGTGAAGGGTCAAAGTGAGGCCACTATTGGCAGAGGTTATATTTATTGATCTTCCTATGAGTAAATAGTGAGATTGGTGTATGGTTTCTACATCTTCCACAGGGACCATTGACCCACTGCTTCTAAGTGCTGTGGATTCAAAGGTAAATAAAGCACAACTGTGGCCAAACAGCAGCTCATGTAGCTTAAATACAGTATCACACACATCACTTGGGTCATGATGGGGGTGTGCCCTAATACTCTTGGAGGCAAGAGGAAGAGGCAATCTGTTGTGCCTAGGAGATTTGGAGAAGATTCCACAGAAGTGGTGACACCTTTGCCTGGACTTGAATGGAATTTTCACCAGGCTAAGAACGGGTGGGGTACAAATGGTGGAGGGCATTCTGGGAAGAGGGAACACAAGCACAGAGAGTAGAGTAAACAGGATGGCATATCTGGAGCTAGGAGACTGCAGGTGTGTGGTCGGTCCCGTGAGAACCACAAATTGTGGATTTTCTGTTTCAAATATTGCTGATGTTTATGCAAATAACAGAGTCACCCAAAGAAGATGCCAGAATAGGCATCTCCTCCCTGCTATATCAGGCACACAGGCATGCTGTCAGTACCTCCCTCCTCCCCCCTTCACCATTTATGAAAGTCATTGCCCAACACCCTCCAGAGAACAAGTGCCCATTTGTCTTGTGCCCACATGCTTCTCCAGCCTTCTGCCCCTGGCCAGCCTGCCCCGCTTCCTGCTCTTAGCCTGCCAGAAGGATGCAGGCTGCTGCGCCGTGCAGCTGCAGGGGCATCACGCACACAGACCACCCTGGCACCCCAGCATTGTGGTGTGCCTGTACCGTGGCCTAGAAGCGGCCAGAACTTGTTTCCCTTCCTTACAACGACTGCCAGCCCCTGAGTAACAGAAAACAAAACAGAACAAACAAAAGCCTTACTGGCCCTGATGGTACATCACAAGTCCTGACCTTTTATTAGCCAGTTTTGACCTACATCGTATCACAGCCTGATCCATTGAGACAAGAGCGTTGACACTGTTCTATTGTTTCCTCTGCCAGCTTTCCCTTCTGTGGCTTTGCTTTCTAATTAAAGACAAGACAAGGCAAAACAAGAATCAAACCCCAAATCTTTCCCAACTTTTAATTCTCAGGTGGTCAGTGTTACACATTTTATTTTTGTTTTGTTCTTGCTGTCATTTTTAGTGAAGACATTATTTTGAAGAAAGAGCATTATTGCATGTGGAGCTGCGTGCTTGCTCTACCTTGTTCAGGCACTGATGCTTGAGGTGAACTAGCACACCATGCCTGGGGAGAGGAAAGCTCAGAGAGCAGCCAGCTACCAGGGGGTTTCACAGGGGGCTGGGGGGTGCCTGGAGCTTGGAAAGAAGACCCTGTCCATTGCAGGGAAGTGCACTCATTGGATCTGACTTTCCTGCAGATGATGGGAAGAAGTCTGGCTGGGCATCTGGAGGGTGAGGTCCGGAGGGCCTGGAGGCAGTACTAGAGCAGGCAGTGATGTCAGCAGGAAGCAACATCTGATATCTACCCAGAGACTGAGCTCCAGACTGACCACCTGGACACTAGGCCCTCAATCAGACTTGCCTTCAGACTGCTCACCTGCCAATTAGTATCTCTATTCTGCCTCCAGCTCATTACCCAGAGCTTCCCCAATTCTCTCTAGTGTCCTTTTCTTCCTCTCCACTCTGCTGCTGTGACCTTAGTACAGGACCTACATTCCCCCCCACCCCAAGTTATCATTATTGGCCTAGAGAGATAAATTCCCTGACTGGAGACTTTGCCCATCACATCTGCCTTTGGACCCCCACCAGATGTCTTTACCCGAAACACAGCTCTGGTCACATCATTCTCCCACCCATCGATCTGGTGTGGTTCTTAAGCTGGGCATTTCAAGGCCGTGGTGGTCTGTGTTGCTTCTTACTTCACTCCCTGTCTCATCCTCTGCTTGGAATATGACTGCCTCTTGTGCTCTGAATATTTCCTATAGGTTCCTACTCTCCTCTTTTTTGTCCCAGGAATCTACTGAGGAGCTTGTTAAACATACAAGTTCTCCACCTTGAGGGACACACACCGGTAAACTGGGACTGGAATCTGGGTACTTCATGTTTGAAACTCTGGCCCCATGACTGAATGAGCCAGGTTCAGCAACCAGAGCCTTTATCATATCTTCCTGTGTCCTGGAGTCCTGGGGTGCTTCTTCCGTCGCTGGGACTTTATCAGTTCTTCAGTGTTCAGATCAGATGTGACTTTCTCCTTGAAGAGCTTCATGATCTGAGCAGCCAAATATGAATTCTTCTTCCACCCTGTAGGTTGGTCCTGTGACCTTTCTGCTCTGAGCCTTTTGTCTTTTTTCTGGTTGATTATAAGTTCCTCAAGTGTAGGGAGTATATTTTATTCATCCATGTGTATCTTGAAGCTTTTAGCAAAGCAACTTATATTTAATAGCTGCTCTAATGTAAAAGGTGTCATGCAATTGCACAATCAAGTAAAACCATACTAATACTACATTCACGTATGTAGTATTTTATATCTACAAGAAAAGAAAAAGGAGGATATCTCAGGAATGGTAGTGGCATGAGTATCTTGAATCAACTCTGTTTTTTCCTAAATTTAGAAATGTGAATTTAAACAAGTAGCACTTGTAGTTGTTAAACCATGTATAAGAATTCTTTTCTTCCGCCGTTTTTCCTACTCAAGAGAGAGTATAAAGCTTCTCAATATATCTCTATTGTCAAGACCTTACTGATGTAACCTTATATAACATGGGTTTATGATCTTACTGTTCGTCTGCAATCATTTTTTCTGTTATATCTGCATTTGTTCACCGGCAGAAACACCAATTAGCTCAGGTTTCTGTTAACAGGCATGTTTTATGGCATTCTCTGAGATGAAGGGAAGATATCAGGAGTCAGCTGTTTATAGCTTTTATAGCAACATCTTTATTGATACATTCCCATTTTTAATATCCTTTTATCTGCATTTCAAAAATGAAATTATATATCCATTACTAAAATTAGATAGGAGATTTATTGGATTAGAGGTGCTTTTTTCCTAATCCTTAAATGAGCAAAAGGTACTTCTTTGATAATTCTATAAGAGAGTTAAAATTCCTTTTTATTTTAAAATGTTACAGATAGGAGATTAACCTAGTTAGCTTCCCTGATAGAAGGAGTGCATGTCTCCAGGAACCAGGCAAAGCCAACAGAGGTTTCCGCTTCAGGAATGTACAGAAGATATGGGACTTGCATGAATTATAGTATGACTCATTAAAGAGTATAAAAGTACTTTACAAATAATTAAATATTTTAGATCAGGGACTGAATTCCCGTTAAACCTTGACATTTCCTACTATGAAGGTTCTTCCCTTTTTTGCATGCCTGAAACTTCTTTACAGTTTAGTAATATTTCCATTGTATATTAATTATGGGCACGGATGGTAAAATTGAATGACAATAAAAATAACAAAAAAAAAAAAACCCACTTCTGATTTATGTACTTACTGTGCAGGGTATGTTGCAAGGGATTGTGATTTAAAATATTTGCCTTTGATAAGACCACTTTTTAGGGTTGTTATAGAAATAAGATGTAGTAAAATACCTAGCATGTTGAATGCTAAATAAATGCTAGGTTGTATTTTTTTAAATTTAAATCCAATTAATCAACATTTAGCATATTAGTTTCAGAGGTAGAGTTTAGTGATTCATCAGTTGCGTTAACACCCAGTGTTCGTTCCATCAAGTGCCCTCCTATGCCCATCCCCCAGTTACCCCAGCCCCCAGCCCTCTCCCCTCCAGCAACCCTCAGTTTGTTCCCTGTAGTTAGTGTCTCTTATGATTTGTTTCCCTCTCTGATTTCGTCTTATTTTATTTCCCTTCCCTCCCACTCGGTAGTATTTTTAAGATAACTTTGTGCAACATAAGTGCAGAATATAAGAGAGTAAGTTAAGACAATCCACACATATTAGTAATGTTTGAATAAACAGACATTTCACTTTTTCTTCATATACTGTTTTAAGATTCAAACATAAGGAAATATATCAGTATGTGTAAACTGTGAAAGTTTATTTTCAACTATGAAAGTGAAACCAAATCTAGAACTAGTAAGGTTTGTGTCATAGAAGTAGAACTTAGGGGGCCTGGGTGGCTTGGTTGGTTGTCTGCCTTCAGCACAGGTTGTGATCCCGGGTTCCTGGGATCAAGTCCCACATTTGGGCTCCCTGCTCTGGAGCCTGTTTCTATCTCTGCTTCTCTCTCTTTCATGAATAAATAAATAAAATCTTTTTAAAAAAGAAGTAGAACTCAAGACAATATAAGACTTGGTACATGACACTTATCTTAAAGAGCTAAGAAATTAAATCAGGTGACAGTGGTTTGTTGTGTTAGCTTTTTGAAGGTGTTTTGAATTTTATATCTCAAGAATCCTACATGTGGTATGTACAGGTTTATACATAAACTCATTGTCTTTAACCTCCAAACAGCTGAAGAAAAGCCCTGAGTAAAGGCTCTGCCACTGTAGGGGATTAAGAGCAACCCCCCCCCCCCAAGTTCATGTCCACTTGGAATCTCAGACTGTGACCTTATTTAGAAATAGGGTCTTTATAGATGTAATTAGCAAGGTGGGGGTCATACTGGATTAGTGTGATTCCTAAATTCAGTGTTACTGATGTTCTTATAAGAGGGTAGAAGACACAGACACATAATCAAGAAGGTTGTGTGAAGACAGAGGCAGAGATTGGAGCAGCACTGCCACAAGCCAAGGAGCACCAAGAATTGTCTTCAACCACCTGAAGCTGGAAGAGGCAAGGCAAGATTTCTCCCTAGAGTCATCAGAGGGAACATGTACCTCCTGACCCCTTAATTTCAGACTTTTAGCCTTCAGAACTGTGAAAGAATGAAGTTCTGTTGTGCTAAGCCAGCCAATTTGTATGGCTTTCTTATGCCAGTCCAAGGAGACTAATATAGCCACTTATCAGGGGTGCACTGAAATGCACACTATTTTCTATCCTAAAATGGGCACAATAAAACCAACCACACAGGATTACAGGAAGATTACATGAGACCGTCTGTGTACAAGTATTCAATATGTGGCTCTTTGTTTTAAATTCTGTTTCTATGCACTGAAGTGCTATCTCTTGTATGGGATGGAATTTAACTTTAGGGGGAGAAAACCCTATTTTCCACAGGGCCATCCAAAAATGTAAGTGACATCTTTGTGCAATCAGCTTCCCATCATAGAAAAGATTTAAGCAGAGTCATAGGCATCCAGGGTGTTGAGGACAGTGTATTAGTTAGAGAATGCATTTTAGTCCAAGTAACAGAAACCCAACCACAGTGGCTTACAAAGTAGGGATTAACTAACAAAATTCTCACATAATAAAATATCCTGAGTTAACATCCTTAGTTAGGATCAAAGCACCAGGGTGCCACCAAGGACCTAGGTTCCTCCTCTCTTTCTGCCCCTGCCATCCTTACATGTCCTTCATCCTTGCTGCTTGAAGTTGGCTGCCCTACCTTTAGCCCCACATGCTCTCATCCCAACAGGATGAAGAAGATTGTGTCCATAGCCCACATTAAGAAAGCAAAAATTTTCCAGAAATCCTCAGTACCTTTAAATTAATTCTCACTGGCCAGAATTGAGTCATGTGACATCCAAATGTGAAGGTACCCAGGAAATTCAATTTTTAGCTGGGTTCAGTGCTACTTTGAACAAAATAGGTCTTCTATTTGTAAGGAAGGTATCATGGATTTAGGGTAGCTCCTTAGCAGAGTTAGCCATAAAAGAGATTCTGGAATAGGTAGAAGATTGGAGGAGATGAGCTCTTCTAACTATAAGGATTCAAAGATGCAGTTAGTAAAACATTCCCTACCCTATTCCCTATTCCCTACTAGGTCCTTGAACCTAGTGTATATTGGAGACAGGTTCTACAGTCCACTGTATGGGTTTGAATCACTGCCCTAACCCTTACCAGATATGTAATTCTGTCCTCTCAAAGCCCTAGTTCCTTCATCTGTAAAATAGGAATAATAATATCCACTTCACTCTTTTTTTTTTTTTTGCAGATTATAGGAGTTTAATATTTAGAGTGTTGATTATAGTGTCTGGCCCTAGTAGATGCTAAATAAATGTAGCTACTCTTTTCCCCACTAGATGGTAAGTTCCGTGAAGGCAGGAATTGTGTCTGACGTGTTCACCATGATAGCTCAGTGCTTAACACAAGTCATCCTTTAACCGATCTTTGTTAAGTGAGCGAATGGTTAAGGCCACCAGTGCTAATGTGAATATGACGCACACTCAAGATAAACGAGATTTGTCATTTCTCAGGTGAGGTTTTGGTGCACGTATCTGAAGCATCTTCTGTAAGGATGGGGTGGGGACAATCTACATTAAAGGAAAAGAATGAAAGAATGAGGATAAGAAGTTGTTTTGATCAATGTTACTAGCTATAGATAACAGAAGCTACACTACCACATTTAAGCAGAGAATGGTTTATTACGAGATATTACGAACCTAAAAGAACCACGACTACTCTGGCAGTTACTCCCTTGCTAATACTGCTTATACTCGGCTTTGGTGTCACTATGTAGTTGGACATGAGAATCCACCATAGCTGCCCCAGACAATCACACACACACACACACACACACACACACACACACACACCCCAGGTCTGTAAGAAGAGCCAGTCTCCCTGTACAGCCACTGCTCTACATCTACTCCTTCCAAATCTCATGTAAATGTGTCTGCTTGTCAGAGTCTAGAGTCCATGTCACATGCAGACCTGTAGCTGCAAGAGACACTGGGAAATGTAGTTTTTAGCCTCCCATCCTCTGGAGTCGAGGCAGGTTTGCTAAAAGGGGATTGGGCAGGGTACCTAGCTAGCCAATGCACAATATCAGGCCCAGAACTTGTTCTAAGCAGCTGTGCATGGTTGTCCCAACAACACAGCCTGTAGGTCATAGGAGGGTGAGGCCATGTGCAGGAGGCATTGGAAGATCAGAGGAACACAGGGAAACATTCAGGCCCACTTATCCCATGAGCTTGCAGAATAGACACCCATGACTGGACAATCGGTCGCTATTAGGGGACACAGAGAGTCAGGGGGTGAGGAGAGATGGAAGTAGTTGTCCCTGGGCATGCATGGGTAGATTGTGTGCAGAGGGAGATGTGCTTCTGCATTCCCCTCTGCCTGGGAACTGACCCAGCTGCCCACTAGCACACAGAGCATTGGGTCCAGGCAGGGTCAGCAAGCTCATCTTGCTGCCCAACCAACCTCATCCATCCCAACAAAGCAGGGATGGCAAGGGAGTGGCTCATGTGGCAGCTGTACAGTGTGGCTCCCTCAGCCCTGGCCTGTTTGACCTTCCACCTAGTCCTAAAACGTGGGCTGTGGGAAGGAATGATCAGGAGGCAAGGAGGAGAACTTTTTGTTAGTAACTGTAGGTCATGAGGCTGGAAGGAATAAGCTCAATGATTTTTCACACAAAAAAACAAATACCCTAGAAACTTGATGGAGATGTGCTTTTCCTTCTTTTACTCCTTTTGTCTTTTTTTTTTTTCAATTTCAGTTGTGTTTTGTAGACTTGTATGATATAGGCAGTGGGACAGCTGAGCAATTAGTTGAAATTGATCTTGTAGACAGCCAATGTGACAAGCTGGATGATTCTGGTTCAGAAAGGATCTTTTAGAGAAAAAAAAAAAAAAAAACCCAAACCAAAACAAAAAATCCAGTCATGATTTATACCCCCTGCAGCCCCACTCCTTTTTACATACTCTTTTTTTATAGGGCTTGTGGAGGATTTGACTGATTTCTTGATATCATTTCTTTCTTGGCAAGTCGTGTACATCTTGGTCCTTCACTTGTATACCTTCTGTAAGGATGGGATCTATTAATGCAACTTTGCGGTATGCAAACATCATTTTCTAGAAGCAGATTCCGTGTAATGCCATTAAATGCAATCAGAAGTTACCAAGCATCTTACTGGAACTCTCTTCCAAATGTACCTAATCTAATTTACCTTTCCTTTGGTATTTAAGTCCCTGACAGTTGAAGCGGACATTTCTCAGAGCAGTTTGGCTTGTAACAGGTGCCCTGTTTTATATTTCTTTCCTCTTCTTTGTTCATTTCCTATTAATATCTCAGTGTGCTGTTACAAGGGAGCATTAACCATTGGGTCACAGTAAGTTCTAGACACATGCTGTCATATCAGAAACGTTCACTTGACTGCAGTGTCATGGGTGTGTCAGATGTTTGCTGGGTGAGTGAATGAGACACAGTCCTGTCCTCAAGCCCTAAATGACTTCTCATCTTTTTTAGAATCACAGAATCTTGTGATCATGTGAGAACACTTTAATAAACCTGGAGTTTCATGACTCATCTGCACATGATTTTAGTGTTTTTCAGTTGAAAATGTTCTTTTTTAAGAAAGAAATGTTTGCACACAAACATTTGCAAAGAGGGAAAAAGCCATTTCCCATACTTTCTGCTTAAACACAATTACAATATTTTAACTCTCACCTCGTGGTTTAAATTTATGTAGAGCAACATGCCCCTAGGTGATTTAATTATCTGCTTCTGATCTCATCACGAAGACGTAGTGGAAGCCTGGGGGAAAATCTTTTCATTCCCCAATATCTTCTGCTAGGAAGCTGGTGCTCGAGGATGATTTGTTCAAGGAATTATTTTACAGCCCATTTACTGTTCAGCATAAATTATAACTGCATCAGGCTGGTCTAGTAAGGATGCTCTTTGATGATCTTTTGAGACCTAGATACATGAACTCTAGGGCAAGGGAACTCGAACAGTCTAGGAGCCAATCCTAGAGTGTATGAAGAGAAGCTGACAGGCCCTGGACCCAAATCTACCTGTAGGACTCTCCATTAACCAAAGACCTTTTAATGGTAAGGAGTTCTGGCTGCACATCCTTTTTGTCAGTGGGGAAACAAACATAAAGGAGTAGACATGGTACTTGCTAAGACTCAAAGCCATGCAGGCATAGGCATGGGTTTACCTTAAATACATTCTGAATAGAAGCAGATTTCCTTCAGAATTTTTGGCAATGGCTAGGACTGTCAGTCAAGTGGCCTTGCCATTAAAAACCTATGCTGGGGGCACCTAGGTGGCTGGGTTGATTAAGCATCCGACTCTTGGTTTTGGCTCAGATCATGATCTCATGGGTTGTGAGATAGAGCCCCATGTCGGGCTCTGCACTCAGCTGAGAGTCTGCTTAGTGATGTTCTCCCTCTGATCCTTTCACTCCAAAAAATGAATAAATAAATCCAAAAAAAAGAAAGAAAGAAAAGAAAACCTATACTGCTTTCCCAAACTGTCTCTCCTGAAGCTCAGGCTCCCAGTCTTCACTTATTCACCTGCGGTCTTTGCATCAGACCTGAGCACTGTGAGTGAATGACCATCTAACCTCACTAAGGCCATTTGCCACAAATCTCTTGTGTGGTCCAGCCCAGGCCTTGTTTCCATTTGGCTTGGTTACATCATGGTGTCTTTTTACAAGTATCTTTTTTTTTTTTTTTTTTTTTTTAAGATTCTGTTTACTTATTTATGAGAAACACAAAGAGAGAGAGAGAGAGAGGCAGAGACATGGCAGAGAGAGAAGCAGGCTCCCTCCTGGGAGTCCCATGTGGGATTTGATCCCAGCATCCCAGGATCACACCCCGAGCCAAAGGCAGTTACTCAACTATTACCGAGCAACCCAGGCGTCTCTACAGGTATCTTTAAATCACCACTTCTGTGGCCTGCTGTCATCTCAAAAACAGTGTGTATAAAACTGACTTCACAGGATGTATCACAATTCAGCTCAATAGTCTACACACCTTTCCTACACCAGCAGCAGCAACAGCAGCTCTGCTCTCCTTGTCACTCATGCTCATCTGTTCTGACGGTTCCCTGTCTGTCACCATCCCTTCATCTTGTTTTCCTTTCCCTTCATCCACGTGTCCCTGCACCTAGATTGTAACAATAATCTCCTCCACCCTGAAGTGCTAGAACTGGAAGGGCCCTTTTGCAGCTAATCCAATATCTTCAGTTTTCAAATGAGGAAATGGCAGCTCCAGAGAGGTTACATGAGTAGTTTTGTTTCGAACTCATCAGGTCTACTGTCTTTCCCCTGGGTCTTGTGTTCCTTCCACTCTGCCAGCTGATGTCCTGGTCACCTGCCTCCAGTCTCCCCTCCTTCTGTCGTTCTGTGTACCCGGTGCTCACATTTGCTTGGCTGAAATGTTTCTTTCATCATCTCTCTCTCATCTGCAGATTTTTGGAGGTCTCTACTGCCAGGACAACTCAGGATATGCTTTATCATCCAAACCAGGATACTTGAGAGTAATAGAGATGCTAGGACAACAGATACCTACCAGAACGGTCCTGGGCAAACCAGGACTCGCAGTCACACTTCATATAGCCTAGATCAGAGATTCTAAATCAGAAAGACCAAACTTTGCCCTTTGGAATTGAAGGTTTTCCACATTTGGGTCCCAGTTACACACCTAAGCTCTGTCCTCAGTAATCTACACAGTGTCTTGCTGCAGCTGGCTTGCTCATCCTTCTCCGCACACTTTATGTGTATTTCTGCTTGGGAATCTGAGGGTTTTCCTCTGCTGTCTTCAAGGGCCTCCTCAAGGCCCTTTTCTTCCATAAAATCTTCTTCTCAGTCAGTTGCGTCTCCCGAGAATGTCTAGCTCCTCCACAGTCTCGCACTTGCTGTCTCTACTACTAATTTGATCCTTACAAGTGGTGAAACGAGGTGTTTTGATTTTTTGCCTTCGTGGTGAGGATAGTCTCTCATCAGATCCTCTATAAATTTAATGTCTACTTCCAAAGAAAGAGACCCACAAAATAACACAAAAGGAAAACATGAAAATGAATAAAACATTCAAAATGGAAATCAGAATTTTATTTTACTCATGAGTGTAGGAGACTGCTCAACCTTTGCCGAGGGGACTCCAGCATTATCTAGCAGAAGTACCAGTGCAACCGCACTTCCATCTACCTGCTGTTGAGACAAAATAGGCGTAGGCTCATTGTCCGGGCATTACTGTAACTCCAGAAGCTTGGAAACAACCAAGTGTCCAGCGATGGGGAACTAGTTGAATAGACTGTGATACAGCACACAGTGGAGCATCGTGTGGATATAAAAGAGAGTGAGAAGGAAGATGCCAATGTAGGAGTATGGAGAGATTTTTTAAAAATATTTTATTTATTTATTTGAGAGAGAGAGAGAAAAAGCATGAGTGGGGGGAGGGGCAGAGGGACAAGGAGACTCCCCACTGAGGAAGGAGCTCTTTGCAGGGCTCCATGCAAGGCTCGATCTCAGGACCCTGAGATCATGACCTGAGCTAAAGTCAGATGCTTAACTGACTGAGCCGCCCAGGCGCCCCCTGAAAATGGAGAAATCTGTAAGACATAACAAGTGGGGAAGAACAAGGAATTGTGTGCTACCACCTAAATACCTTTAATTTAATAAATACCGTGTTTTGTGAATTTATTTCTTTTATAAAGTGTAAAGTGTGATTAATTTTGCTTTCCTTCACTAGCACTATTTTCATGCTTGAATTTGAGGAACTAGGAGCCATCCAGGAAGGGATATCAGAGCTATGTTTTAGAAAATTCTTTCTGCCATGAGTGAGCACGCTTTGGAGTGAGGAGGGGGAAGTCTGGGGAAGGCAGGGCCACAGGGTGGGATCAGTGCCCAGGCTCCCATCCTGCAGCCCTGGATTTTGCTCTGTTGACCACATTTCCTTATAAGAAGCTTATCCATTTGTTGGCTCCATATCTCAGTGCTCCCCTCTTATTGCCCCTGGCCTTCAAGAGTTTAGACTTTTGTTTTCAGATGAACATTTCATTCAGCAGTGTGATTTTCCAACCGGGTAATTCTGGACACCAGACTTGTTTTATTTGATGACTGATATGGTGGTTTCCCCCAATAGTGGAAGCAGGGAAGAAACAGATCCTTTGTTCCTCTCATTGCGTTTCATTCCATGAAATGTAATTTACAGATTTTTAAGAATGTCATTTGGAAATAATCCCCAATTAATAAGCCACTTTGCGATTTATTCTATTTTTTCCTAACAACTTTGACACTTGTGGGGAAAAAAAGGTTAGGACATGATTTTTTTTTAAAGGCAGATATCTAGAATGACCTGTTGCAAGAGGACATGATGATGATGATGATGATGATGATGATGATGATGGTGTAGGAAATAATGATTCCTCACCCCCAACCCTCAGGTCCAATCAGTTATCAACCATAATAATAGATGTTCTTGATGAAGTGCCTTCAGGAACACTCTAGTCAGCTGGCTTTTTACTCTTCTTATGTTTCATCATATGATCTTATATTATTCTTCCAACAACTCTTTTATGAAGGAAACTGAAGCTCAGAGACGCTTAGTAACTTGGCCAAGGACACCTAGCCTATTTAATGACAGGCCTGGGTTTGAACTCAGGTCTTCACACTATAGAGCTGGTGTTTGCACTGTATACACTGCCTCCCTAACTGCGCCAAACTCTATCACTCCTACCTGTCTGCTAGTACCTTTCACATCATTTTTCAACCCTGCTGAGAACAGTTATGAGCATCATCATTATCGCTCCCCTGAAGTAATGTGATTTCCTCTCAGTAAGGCTCCTTCAGATTTTTTTCTCTTATAACCTGAAGATCCTCCTTACCACCCTGAGTTCCATCTCCCTAAAGGACCACAAGAATCATTCCTCCACTTCATATATATTTCCAGAGAATCTACCCAATATATGGTGGACCTTTTTCCTCAAAACACTATTCCTCAGAACATAGGACTTTGTTTTAAATTTGAGTTCTTGCAAACTCTTGTTTTAACTAGAATTAGAGCTCACTTATTTAGAATCACAAACATTGTTAGGGCAGGACACAATAGCTTGAAATTACTTAAAATAAGTACCAGCATTGGATGCCCATAGGGGTCACCTAATGGAATGACTTTTAAAGGAAGCAAATTTACATAGCTTTAGTGTAAATTCATGGACTCTGCCCTCAAAGAACTGCACATTAGATAGGATTGTACACAAGCCTTTTCGGATCATTTTGGAAAGCAGTAAAGTGGTGATCACTTATTTTGTAGTGCTCACGAATACATATCAATGGGCGATAAAATAAAAACTAGCCTTATGTTATATAAATGCACAATTGAAGCAGTATAAAATTTCCAGTGACAGCATCATACACAGATTCCAAAGTGCTTTATCTCAAATCAGGTGAATGGATGTGGAGATGGAGGGCTCCAAAAGTTCGTTAGATGATCAAAAGGTAACTCTTAACAATGACCAAGAATTGACAAAAATGTGTATCAAGAGTTTAATAAAATTGTGTCATAAAATGTGGGAAAGAAAAAGAGCCATATTTCTAAATATGTTATCTTCTACAATGTGTGGTTGTGAATATGCACATGTAAATTAAATATTATAAATGGAAAATTAACTATTTCATCTTTAGCCTTGAAAGTTTATATGTTCAAGCTAACCAGAAAGCTGTTTTCCTTATTTTCTCATTGAGAAAGCAGGGAGTTGCTTTATTTTCAGGGTCACCTCATTTTCACAGATCAGCACTGTACTCGTAGAAAACCAGATACAGATCTTGCTCTCAGGACACTAACAATCCAGGAGAGAAGTATAGCAGTTACTATTGCCATAAACCTCCTCAAATTTAGTGACATAAAACAATAACCATTTTATTAGGTTCATGGACTCTGTGGATCAGGAATTCCAGAAAGGCACAGAAAGGACAAATCTGTGTTACTCCATGATGTTTGGGGCCTCAGCTGGGAAGACTTGAAGGCTTAGCTGCCATCATTCAAGAGTGTCTTTACTCACTGGCACTGGGCTTCCTCACAGCATGGCAGTCTTGAAGTACTCAGACTTCTTACAAGATGGCTCAGGGCTGCAAGCACAAAAGTTCCATCAAACAAGGTAGAAGCTCCATTGCCTTTTTCTGCCCTGGTCTTTCTCTCTCTCTCTTTCTTTTTTTTTTAAGATTTTATTTATCTGAGAGAAAGAGAATATGAGTGCACAGGAGAGTACAAGCAGGGGGAGGCAGAGCGGCAGAGGGAAAGGTAGAAACAGACACCCCACTGAGCAGGGAGCCTGATGTGGGGCTCAATCTCAAGACCCTGGGATCATGACCTGAACTGCAGGTAAACACTTAAATGACTGAGCCACCAGGCGCCCCTGACCTGGTCTTTTTCTGATAATGCCTATTCATTGTTATTCCTGCCAGTCTTTTGATTACGTTCAAGTCAAAGGTCTGTCCAGATTCGGGGGAGGAGGCCTAGACCCCACCTTCTATGGGAGGAGGGAAGCATCAGTACCACATTGTAGGAGATCACGTGGGATGGAAAATACTGTTGCAGGCCATTTTTGGAAAATACAATCTGACCCAAAGAACTTTGGCAGGCCCATATATAACAAAGAAGATAGAAAACATAGCAGAAGTGGTGTGGCATTAAAGCAGAGTTGTATGGATGAGGCTTGGGCAGGGAGAAAAAGGGGGATGTGGACACCTGGGAAAGTAGTGACAACAGTCAGATGTAGAATTAAGAGAACCAGGCAACCGGATGAAGATGTAGGGTTAGGGAATAGATGGCTAGATATTTTGGAGTCTGGGGGTCAGGGAGAAGGATGTACCTCAGGCAAGATGGGGAGACAGAGGCAGACAAGTAGATGTGGGAAGGAGGAGGTCCGGCAGCTGTTCACACTAGCACTTACCATGTTGAAACTCCATCTATCTCCTCATTTCCACCCTCATCATTCTGCACCCATCATTCCTGAGACCCCTCCCACATACATACCTCTTTGTAGTTTCCTCCTAACGGCTGCTTCCATTGTCCTTTCTGCTCTCCTCACCTCTGTATGTCTACAGTATCCCTCTGCAGCCTGTCTTCCAGCAGAGCATGCTTGACTGTTTCACAGGTCCTGCTGTCTGCTCTTAACCATATCCAATGCCATTGTTTGGTGCATGCATAGCATCTGACTCTGTACTACCGTTTTCTTTTAAAATCCTCCCATTTCTTGGCTTCGTTTGGCTCTCCTTCCAACTGTCTACCTGCACCAACTCAGTCTCCTGGGTTGGCTCCTTTGTTTCAGATGGCTCATTATTTTTTGGTGTTCCTCAGGGTGTTTTCTTTGGCTATTGTCCCTGCTTATTCTGCGCTCAGCATGTGAAGGTCAGCTTCTGGTGGACCATGGGCCCCTGAAATAGGATAAGAATTTTGCAAGCATATGGGAGTAGACATATATCTCTAGGGTATGATCCATAGCTTCATCACATTCTCCAAGTCATTTCTGAATTAAGAAAAACCAGAAGGCTGAGACCCACTGCTTTCTGCATATTTACTCCATGGCCTCAAATTGATATTCAGCTCATGTCACTCCCTTAAACTTTAGGATTCCTCCTTGGTTACATTCCAGGCTCTTCGGGGAAGCTTAAAGAAATGCGGGTAATCAATTGAATCAGAATCCTGGGTATGAGGTCCAGTGGGGTAATACATTTCAAAGAGAATGTTAATCCTGTTTTGTGTCAGTCAGAAAGATAACCCTCATGGTTAATACTTTAAACTATTTTCTCTTTACTAGGCTAAAATAAGTTACACCACCTTAAAGAGAATTGCATTATATCAAGATTAGGCTGTCAGTTTAGGTGACAAAGATCTGGACTTTTTAAAAAAATCAGTACTATAGAGATTAGATAGAATATAATTGTTTTCTTTGGGTTGACTTCATTCTGCAAACTAACTCCTTTCTTCTTTGCCTAATTTTTTCTTTTATTTTTTTCTATGAAAATGAAACTTCCTTACTAAAAAGAAAGTAGATTTTATTGGGTACAGTTTTTAGTTTTGCAAAATGAAAAGAGTTTTGGAGATGAATGGTGTCGATGTTTGCACAAAAGTGTGAATGTGCTTAATGCCAATGAACTGTACACTTAAAATGGTTAAAATGGTATGACTCATCCTGTATAAACCACAATTTAAAAAATAATTTAAAAATTTTGAAAATGGATGAAAGAGTTGACTGTTAATTGCAAAAAAAAAAAAAAAGCAACTAGATTTAAATAGAATAAGTCATTGGCCTTTTAAAAGAAAGTTTGTTATTTCTCAGGAAAAATCCAATCCATTGAGAAAAGATATCAAATCTATTTCTATTAGTCACAGTGAAATCATGCGGGTGGAAAGTACCTAGAGAATTCCACAAACAGGCAAAAAGAAAAAAACCCTGTCTCTACCTAATTCAGTTCATGGTAACCAGACCATAATTGCCCCCACCACCATGTGTATTTCCTAGACAAAAAGAAAATGAAAACTCACTGTAATTTAAGAACCAGCATAATTCCTAAATATACTTTCAGTTGGGATGGGTATATTTTAAAAAGTGATCGAGAAGTTACCCAGAGGACTGTAGTCCTTATGGTTTATGTGGTATAGTGGTTGAGCTCACAGAATCTGCAGCCAGAATGCCTGGGTTTTATTCCAGACTACACTATCAATCATCAGCTTGATCCTCAGCAAGTTGGTTTACCTGCTTATGCCTCCATTTTCTTACCTGCCATATTGGTACCAACCTCACAGAATGAAATGAGCTAGTACCTGTGAAGCACTTAGGACAGAACCCAGAGTTTTTACTATGTCCTCATCACATTGAGTTTTAGGGGGTTCTGGTTCAGCAAACATCTCCTGACTGTTGACTATACATTGCTAAAGAATCACAGAACATACCATGAAATAGACTCTCCTTTGAGAACCTGAACATCCTCCCCACCCCCACCCATGAGGTGTCATGGCTATTTTACCAGCACAGTCCATGATGCAACCCTCATTCCTTCCACTTGCCTAGACACCACTGAACATTCACCCATTTATCAAGCTTCAAGTTTCCTGAAGGCTCTGAGTTGCCTCCTGACTGGATATTCCTCCTCCTTCCTCTGGGCACTCTTCCTCCTCCCTTGGGAAGCTGCAGTCTTTGGGCCCTCGATTTCCTTTCCGCCAAACATCATAGAACGTGTTAGTGTTCATCTTCTTCAATGAGTTTTTGAGTCTTAGGGTTTCTGACTGAAGTCGGTTGTTCCTCTTTTCATCCACTGATGTTTTCAGACAAAGTTTATAAAAGATGTCCTCTTCATCAAAATAACATGAAAGGACTTGCAGAATAATATTGCTCTGACAAAAATGTGTCTTAGAACCTAATTGAGATTCCATCTTGACAAGAGAGAGCAAAAATAAAAGAAGCCGCAAGTACTGGGACACAAGATAAGAGTGAACACAGTGCTTAAGAAATCACCCATTTTCATCTGGGGAAGAGGAGGCAGCAAGCACATTTATAATCTGATGCCAAAGAAGACAGCACAAGTTTCGTTTGCTCTTCTAGATGAACCTGACCAAAGTCCCTGACCAAACGCATAAAACCTCTTGAAACCTTGGTCTGTTCTGAGTATTACTTTTGCCTCCTTAAGGATCCTGACTGTGGAGCTAGGCAGGCTGCTAATTAACTAACAGAGCTTTGTAAACTGCTTAAGAGATGTGAGTGGGCAATAGGGACTCCTGGAGCAAAGACAAGATGATTAAATAAAAATCTTCTCTGATTAGGATAGATCTACCTGCTTGTCACTCCCGGAATCCAAAGGATTTTACTGGAAATGGAAGGAGTCTTCTCAAGAGAAATGGAATGAAAGGAGTTTTTCTGGGTCCAGGAGCTCAGCGCCTCTCTCTAGCATGTAGGGAGGAGAGTCCTGTAGCCTGGGCAGTGAGCAAGAGCTGAGGAATACAGAATGTTGATGCCAACTAGACTAAGTACAAAGGACACCCCTTTCCATGGTGGACAAGTATAACAAGAAGGAAAAGCCTTACATTTTGAGTCAACTCATAAAGTCTGATTTAAATGATAAAAACTTGACTGCCACTTGAGTGAAAATTCACCTCAAAATTACCTAATTCAGATATTCTGTATGCCATTGGCTGGGTGACATATTGCCCAAATGACTGCCAGATGTGTGTGTCTTCTACAAAGCAAACTGCTGATACACTTACAGCATGAGGTCTCTAAGCAGAGTTTCCTAGGAAACTGGGCCATCAGCAGAGCTTTCTCACTGAGCATTCACCAGAGGGGGAGACTCAATAAATAGTTCCTTTTTTTCCTTAAGTTTTCCATTCCCACCTCCTCTCTCTCTATTTTACCATCCCTCATGTCAAAAAAAGAATGGATGATCTAATAAGATACTAAATAAGTAGTATTATTACCTATGAATGGAAAGAATGTATTTCCTAAATTTCAATTTGGCCATATTGCCTATCAGATGGACCAACAAGATAAGAGTTGTGGAATTATGCATTTTCCAGAAAAATCTATCACTGGTGGTCCCAGCAGGTGGCAAGATGATGTGAGAAGAGTCAAGTGAGATCTAGCATATATTGACTATTTGTATGCAAGATATTGTGTTCCGAGGTGTAGACCCCTAACTTAATGAGCTCCCTGCCATGACAGGCATTGCCCTATTTCACAGTCCGGGGAAGTGAGGTTGGGAACTGAGGGTCACCTAGCCAGAAAGAGTGAAGCAGGATTTTGAGCCCAGGTTCATTCCCCAAGAGGTCCCACTGTGGCCCAACCTCCATGTGAGTGACAGGCTTGTTCTGAGTGCTGCCCTCCTGTCCCCTTCCTCCCATCCCTTCCCACCCTAACTACTGACCACACAGCCAACGACAAGAACCAGAGCCCCCTCCAGAAGCCTCTACCAATTCAAGCAGTGATATCCCTCACATCCAGCCCTGGCCTCGATGATCATCTTTTGCAAAATAACAAATTGACTATATTGGCTTTTCTCTCTGTTTAAGGTGGGAAGCTAATGTCATTTTTTGAAGTTCTTCCTATCTCTTAAGGGAAGGACCCAGTATGGGTCAACTCTCTCCATCCCCTTGATGCTTTCCTCCCTGGCTCAAGTCCAGCTACCCCTTGGCTCCAGGAGCACTTAGAACTTTGTACTCATTTGACATTCTCACAAGTGCCTCTGACCTCTCCTGTACTTCTCCATGGCAGGCATGTTGTTGGGATCCACTTCTCTGTACCTCTGTGGGACAACCCAGGACCTTCTGCCCATGAGGCACTAAATAGGCATTTCTCAACAGTTTATTAAAGGAGGCAAAAAGCGAACTACTTCTCTCCAGGGAGGAACTGAAGGGATGTGAGTCCTAGCACCCAGAACCAGGCACTGGTACTCTTAAAATTTCTCTCGTTTATTCCATGACTTGGGAGGCCAATGTGTCCCTGTTCTGGGAATCTTGTATTTGTTGCCTGTGTGAACAGTCTATGTTGAGTCAGGCCACAGAATCTTCTCCATACCATAGAATAAGGAGAGGCTCCAGAGCATTCCATCTACATGTGCCAGGATCACCCAGCCCATGTTTTGGCGGCTCTGTAATTTGGATGACTCTCCTTGAAGCAGGACGGCCAAATCAGCTTCCTGCTGATAACAGTAATCAGATTTCATAGCAAAGTCCCCAGTTAGGCAGGGCAAACAGAGAGGCAGCCTGAGCTATCGATTTGTGTTGGGGAAGGTTTTTTTCCATTGAGATGGCTGAATATTTTGTGCTAAATCCTTTTTCTTCCCCATACCCTGCATATTTTTCCTATGCATGATATGGGACAGAAGTCATTTTAATTATCTTCTTTATTTTATTTGCTTAGTTAAAACCCCGGAATTAAGGTTTGGGAAACAAACTGTCCGTATTTAATATATGTGATTGGCTCAAAAGTGTCATTTATTTTAGATAACATGGGAGGAAGTATAAATTATTTGATAGCATAGCAGCATTTTCAATGGTGCTTTTTATGTCTTTTGTATTTCATGCCATTAAAAAATAGTGTCTTCCTGGGTACCAGCATTGGCTACAGAGTATGTTTTTCTTTTTTTTTTTTTTCAGGAAAAATTACTAACTATGCCATGCATTTTAACTTCTCTTAATCTTTGCATTTGGAAGAGAATATTCTCTAGGTAGTTTTGAAGATAATAATAGCACTGAGAATGCACGGATGCCTCTGTACCGAGTCCCAAGGAAGGCTTCTCCAGATGTGGAATGCCATGGGGAGTCAATCTGGTTTGCATAATTGACAGCTGCCAGCCTGTAATCCTCTGTGCTAAATTGGAGCTGCGGCCACAGAAGGCAACACGGCAGCTGGGCTGCTGGGAATCAAGTCCCTGCACTCGCATGACTTTCCTCCTATCACCGTGGGCAGGGTCCCGGCCCCTAACACAGGGTGCACTGCTCAGGAAAGGAGGGGACCCTGTAACTATTGCCTGGTAAGCTGAGGGGTGGGGGGCGCTTTGATTCACTCACCTAGGCCATAGTTGGCTAATCGAGTTACCTTTTATTGGATTGACTTTGGCATTTTAATCTTAAATTCTTCAGAGACCAGTTCTTAAGATGAGGCAGGGCCATGGATTAGAAAGACTGAGGGTATCAGCCAAATGGAGAATACTGTTCCCTTTCAGGGAGCCATGTGGCTCCTGTTCTGGTCCCCTCCACTTAATGACTGTTAAACCTTACACCAAAACCATCTTAAGAGCTTTCTGGCCCTCTGTCCCATCCTGGTTTGTCAAGTAGGATGATACCATCTGTCCTACCTACTTCACAGGCTTGTTCTGGGATCAGAAAAGTTAATATAAGTGCTTTGTCCACTGTGAAGCCAATTTAAACAATGCACAGATGGATCAACAAACAATCTCTGGTATATGTGGTCTCTGTCTTTCTAATTCTCTTCCTCTTTTGAATTTTATGGCCTCTGTCATCAATACTTCCTGATAATAATGATAGCTATCATTTGCCGAGCGCTATTCATGTGCGAGGCATTGAGGTACACGCTTTACAGGCATTATTTTTATTTAATCCTCACAATCGCTTTGCTGGTTGGCACTCATTGCTTCAGTTCACATAAGCACTGCGTTCCGAATCCATCACGGCCTTCTATAGAAGCCCATCGCACTTGCCTTTAAGCTGCTTGTGAAATGAAGGAGCTACATTCTTCATTTCCAATTTTGACAGTTTTCAAATGGCTTAACATGTTATCAATTGCTGAATCATTTTTTAATGTTTGAGTGCACCATAGGCCAATAAGCATGGAGTGTATTTGTGGCGACAGAGCAGAGAGAGAGAAAGAGAGAGAGAGAGAGAATGACAAAGGGAGAGTGAGAGAGGGAGAGACTCTGGAAAGAGAAAAAGAGAGAGTAGGGGAGAAAGGAAGGGAGAGAGAGACTGTGTGACTGACAGAAAAAAGATGTCATTTTGGGGCACCTGGGTAGCTCAGTGGTTGAGCGTCTGCCTTTGGCTCAGGTCATGATCCCGGGGTCCTGGGATTGAGTCCCGCATCAGGCTTCCCAGGGTGGGGAGGGGGGGCAAGCCTGCTTCTCCCTCTGCCTATGTCTCTGCCTCTTTCTCTCTGTGTCTCTCATGAATAAAAAAATAAAATCTTAAAAAAAAGAAAAAGATATAATTTTGTGTGTGATAGGTATGGTACTTTTCTAATATGCAGATAATCCTTAAAAGCATAGAATTAATTAGTTAACGGGCTTTTGATGTTCATAGTGCAGAAGATTTGGAATTACATGATCTTGATAATCTTCATAAAAGATTAGAAGATGCTTCAGAAAGACAGTTCCCAGCATCTCAAAACCTTGCTGAACAGAAATAATGTCAGTCGAGATGGGGTGGAGGAGGTGAGAGGCAGGGGAGCGAGAAGGGAGGGAGATGGGTAAAATGGTTTCAGAGATGCTTCACCAGCAACGCTCCTTGTATCTCCTTCCTCGTCCCCACGTATTGCCTGCCTTAAATTCAGCTGAGGCAGGTCCCCGCCTGCCTCTGACAGCAAGGACACAAGTTCCAGGCACCGGGTGTGTGCTTCCAGCCTGTTACATGGACAGGTAGTCTTTAGGCAGCCCATTTTAACACGGAACCTGACGATTCCAGAGGCTACTTCAAAGATGAAGCATTCTGCCATTGGTAAGTGTTAGAATTTAGGAACTCTTTCCCTTTCCATCTCGCAGATGCCCTCTGGGCTGGGTGTCCCACTGGCTGGATGCCTCTGAAGGGCCTCTTAGGTGAAGCCTGCTTGGGAACCTGAGCATAACCAGGCCAGATGTGGGAGTTTTGAGTCGGGTAGGAAACCAGGTTCTTTCTGTCCAGGCCAACAATTGAATTTGAGGTTAAGAAATAGCATTTGTAAAGAAAAAAAAAAACAAAGAGTGGCTTCTCTTGCAGAATCATTTCTTGTGTTTCAAACGTTGATTATCCAGTCTTGTGCATTATTTAGGGCTTCTGTTTCTGCGCTTTCTTTGGCTGCTTTGCCTTCTCACATTGCATTCTTCCATTCTCTCTAGAAAACAGGCCAGGTAAGAGACATGAGCTAAGACTCAAATCTGATCATTTTGCTGCTAATAAGCAGATCCATTAACGATTTTTTTCTTGCTCCTGGAGTGCAGGGAAGGGGCATTTCTGATTAATCTTTGCACTTCTTCCCACCAGCATTTTACCCAGGTGTCTAGGAGGAGCTCAGTGATTGTTTACAGGTGTGTTAGATTGAAGTGAATATTTTATTCTGATCTGCAGGACAGAGATGGAGACAGTGCTCCAGCCTCATTTTTTTTTTTTTGGTATATTTTTTTATTGGAGTTCTATTTGCCAACATATAGTATAACATCCAGTGCTCACCCTGTCCAGTGCCCCCCTCAGTGCCCATCACCCACTCCCCCCATCCCCCTGCCCACCTCCCTTCCACTACACCTTGGTCGTTTCCCAGAGTTAGGAGTCTCTCATGTTCTATCACCCTCACTGATATTTCCCACTCATTTTCTCTCCTTTCCCCTATAATCTCATTTACTATTTTTCATATTCCCCAAATTAATGAAACCATTTAAAGTTTGTCCTTCTCCAGTTGACTTCACTCAGCATAATACCCTCCAGTTCCATCCACCTTGAAGCAAATGATGGGTATTCATCGTTTCTAATGGCTGAGTAATATCCCACTGTATACATAGACCACATCTTCTTTATCCATTCATCTGTCGATGGACACCAAGGCTCCGTCCACAGTTTGGCTATTGTGGACATTGGGGTGCAGTCATCCTGCCATTTCACTGAATCTGTATCTTTGGGGTAAATCCCCAGCAGTGCAATTGCTGGGTCATAGGGTAGCTCTATTCTTAACTCTTTGAGGAACCTCCACACAGTTCTCCAGAGTGGCTGTACCAGTTCACATTCCCACCAACAGTGGAAGAGGGTTCCCCTTTCTCCACATCCTCTCCAACATGTGTTGTTTCCTCTCTTGTTAATTTTCCCCATTCTCACTGGTGTGAGGTGGTATCTCATTGTGGTTTTGATTTGTATTTCCCTGAGGGCAAGTGATGCGGAGCATTTTCTCATGGGCTTGTTGGCCATGTCTGTGTCTTCTTTGGTGAAATTTCTGTTCATGTGTTTTGCCCATTTCATGATTGGATTGTTTGTTTCTTGGGTGTTGAGTTTAAGAAGTTCTTTATAGATCTTGGATACTAGCCCTTTATCTGATAGGTTATTTGCAAATATCTTCTCCCATTCTGTAGGTTGTCTTTAGTTTTGTTGACTGTTTCTTTTGCGGTGCAGAAGCTTTTTATCTTGATTAAGCCCCAATAGTTCTTTTTGGCTTTTGTTTCCCTTGCCTTCATAGATTTATCTTGCAAGAAATTGCTGTGGCCAAGTTCAGAAAGGGTGTTGCCTGTGTTCTCCTCTAGGATTTTGATGGATTCTTGTCTCACATTTAGATCTTTCATCCATTTTGAGTTTATCTTTGTGTATGGTGTAGGAGAATGATCTAGTTTCAAATTGGCAAAGAAGTCAAACTCTCTCTTTGCAGATGACATGATACTGTACATAGAAAACCCAAAAGACTCCACCCCAAGATTGCTACAACTCATACAGCAATTCAGCAGTGTGGCAGGATTCAGAATCAATGCCCAGAAGTCAGTGGCATTTCTATACACTAACAATGAGACTGAAGAAAGAGAAATTAAGGAGTCAATCCCATTTACAATTGCACCCAAAAGCATAAGATACCTAGGAATAAACCTAACCAAAGAGGTAAAGGATCTATACCCTAAAAACTACAGAACACTTCTGAAAGAAATTGAGGAAGACACAAAGAGATGGAAAAATATTCCATGCTCGTGGATTGGAAGAGTTAATATTGTGAAAATGTCCATGCTACCCAGGGCAATTTACACATTCAATGCAATCCCATCAAAATACCATGGACTTTTTTCAGAGAGCTGGAACAAATCATTTTAAGATTTATGTGGAATCAGAAAAGACCCCGAATAGCCAGAGGAATATTGAAAAAGAAAACCAGAGCCGGGGGCATCACAATGCTGGATTTCAGGTTGTACTACAAGCTGTGATCATCAAGACAGCATGGTACTGGCACAAAAACAGACACATAGATCAATGGAACAGAATGGAGAACCCAGAAATGGGCCCTCAACTGTATGGTCAACTAATATTTGACAAAGCAGGAAAGACTATCCACTGGAAAAAGGACAGTCTCTTCAATAAATGGTGCTGGGAAAATTGGACAGCCACGTCCAGCCTCATTTGTAAGGGGAGTTCTGAGGTCCTGGAACCTACAGAGAAAGTGGCTACAGTCTTTTCACACTTGGAAGGGGACACCTGATCTGTGTGGTTCTGTCTGCCTACATAGTGACAGGCTGGCATTTTGTGTCCACCATCACAGACACGGGGCTCCCTCTGTGTGGCCTAGGCGCCGGCTCATCTCTGAGCCCCTGGGTCTGTGTGCACCTTTCTCCCATTGTCAACCTATTGATGTGCATCTGTCACAATCCTTTTGAATCATTATTTTCTCTCCAGCCCCTGTCATAGCATTTGTTGATTGATGGTCCAGGCAAAAGTGGCAGCTCTCACACGCATCTGGGCACTGCCTGATGGAGAGTAGAGTGGTTGAGGAAAGCTCCTCTCTCTGCCTTGCCAGGGAGAATGAACAACTGTGAATTTCCCGGATCCATGTCATAGGCAGAACAAAGGCAATTCAATAGTACGGATTTGGGGGTAAGGCAGGTAATAAGACTACAGAGGAGAGGACCTGCACCCAAACTAAGAAGGTGGTGAGTCTGAAGCAGATGGATGCTTGGCTGGAAAGCTAGGGAAGGAAGGCATGCTTCCGCCAAGAGAAAAACATCAGATTCTTCTGAATCCATGGTTCTCGCACTTTTTAGGTTCAGGACCTTGCCATTCTTTTACAAATGATGGATGGCCCCCAAATACTTTCTATGGGTTACATCAATTAATACTTACCATATTAGAAATTAAAACTTTGAAATTGAAAAAATAAATTTCAGATCTTTTTGAACAACATGCCAATTGTATGTTAACATAAATTATTGTTATTAAAAAGTTATGTTTTCAAAAAGTACTTAGTGAGAATAGCGTCATTGTTATACTTTGCTGAAAAATCTCTTTAGCATCTGGCTTAGTGAGGGACAGTTGGATTCTCTTGTCTGTTGCTATATCCTGTGTCATGTATCTTCTGGGAAAGTCTACTGTACACTCGAGAAAGAATGAGATTGAACAAGCCAGATAATGTCATAGTGTTTTTAGGAAAATAGTTTTGACCTCTCAGACCCCAAGGTGGTCTTAGGGATTTCCAGGGTTCCCCAGACCATCCTTTGAGGACTGCTTCTCTAGGTGTAAACTCCCAGAAATTTACCTCTCTCCATGCTTAACATGTGGCCATCTTTTATAATGACATTTCTACTTTAGCAGAAAGTGGGTAATGGTGAGCCAAGCGGATAATTCTTTTTAAATCTTTTACCCTTTGAACAGTGCATGTGAACATTCCACAAAGCATCACAGAGGCCAACTAGAATAAGATTGACATTGAATGTCCTGTTGGGCAGTCTGGACAAGTTCTTGCTCATTAACTGGCAAACAAGATAATCCGGAGCATGAGACAGTCTCTTCTCTGTGCTTTTCAGAATGTGAATCTCAAATTGTGTGAGCTCCACTTGGCCTGGCCAGCACATATGTTTTCTCTCTCTACGATCATGGAAAGCTTTATAAGAGAGGAACAGCTGCTCCATGGCCTCTCTGAGCTGTGTGTTTCCAGGACCCCAGAGCAGCTTAAATCTGCTTTCCAAGGGACCAATAACTGGGCAGTTTACCGATTCATCTGGTACTTCCTGAGCAGCACAGATTCATCTCACTTCATCTTAACGCCCTTTTTCATGCGCTAATCAAGATACTGACAGCGCTGTGACACCAGCAAGATGAGCATGAATGTAAAGTGATGATTTATAGGGATCGTGATCTAGCTTTGCTCAGGCCAAGACTCTCCTGCTAGGGAAGGACAGTGGGTCCAGCCAGTCTGCAGCCAATGTGCAGATCAAAGAAAGGCTGCTAAAAGACAAAACAAACCATGTTTTTATGTTGTTCTAAAGTTGGAAGATGTTTTAAATGTGTCTAGGAAAAGATTCAGGGTCACTCTCTGTCCTTTGAGAAGACCGACCACACTGGTACTCCCTTTATCCATGGTTTTGCTTTCGGAGGTTTCGATGACCTATGGTCAACCACGGGTCAGAAGCAGATGCTCCTCCTCTGATATATCATCAGAAGGTCAGCCGTAGCCTAACTCTATGTCACAGCCTGTGTCATTCCCTTCACTTCATTTCATCACATAGGCATTTTAGCATCTCATATCATCACAAGAAGGTTGAATATAGCACAATATGATACTCTGAGAGAGAGACCATATTCACATAACTTTTATTATAGTACATTGTTATAGTTGCTCACTTTTATTATTAGTTACTGTTTTCATAAATCAAACATTGTCATAGTTATGTATGGAAAAAACATAGCATATGGTTCTGTACCTTCTGTGATTTCAGACATCATAGGAGGGAGGGTCTTGGGACTCACCTGGTGTGTAAGGAGGGACCACTGTACATATTTCAGTGCTCAGCCCTCTCCAAAACTGGCAGAGGGATGGTTTCTGTAGATTCAGCTACAATCACAGAATTTTTTAGTGAGAAGGAGAGTTAGGGATTCTCCTGTGTGAAGAAAAGGTTGTGTGTGTGTGTGTGTGTGTGTGTGTGTGTACGCATGCGCAAGGGGGACAATGTAAGAACAGTGCCACCACAGCAAAGGCCTATGGATATTGTCTTTCTTTGCTGACCACCAAATCTAGTTGTGCAACTCAGGCACCACACTAAGGAAGTGTCATTATCCATTTCCCATTTTCTCTGTGAGCCTGCTTCTTAGGTGATTTCTTAACCTGGGTCTCTGTTTCCCTATCTATAGAACGGATGTAACAACAACATCTATCTCATAGGGTTGTTTAGAAAATCAAAAGTCAGGGATCCCTGGGTGGTGCAGCAGTTTAGTGCCTGCCTTTGGCCCAGGGCGCGATCCTGGAGACCTGGGATCGAATCCCACGTCGGGCTCCCGGTGCATGGAGCCTACTTCTCCCTCTGCCTATGTCTCTCTCTCTCTCTCTCTCTGTGTGACTATCATAAATAAATAAAAATTTAAAAAAATCGAAAGTCAGTAAATATAAAAATTCCTTAAAGCACTGTGTAATATACAGGAAGCACAAAATAAATGTTACCATTTATTTATTATTATTATTATTACTTGACATCTCTGAAACTGCAGTTTTCCATCTGCAAAGTAGATTTTCCAGGTTAGTGTAGGGATAAGTTAGAGAATATATGGCCAAGTCTTAGAAAAAATGTCAAGTGCCATTAAAAGTAATACACTGTATTTTGGGGGAAGTTGACAGAAGAAGTCAATTTTTGTACCTGAGTGTTTTCCCATGTGTAAGATTCCAGTCCTTGAGCGGTAACACATGATTTTCTGCACTGTTTTGAAAATAGTACAGTTAATTTTGATCAAGTGAATATATAATACCAACTGGAGTAGAAGCAGCAATATAATCTCAACTAGTAATAACGGTTAATATTTGCAGAGTGTTTATCCTATGCCAGCACTGAGCTAAGTATTTTACATGTAATAGACTGTCTTACTTCTCACCGTAGCTTCTTGGAAGAGGTGCTGTTATTATTCCCAGTTTGCAAACAAGTAAAGTGAAGTTGATGTTTCACCAGCTGGGCCAGGATTGAACCCAGGCAGGCTGGTTCCCCAGTCAGGGTAGTTCTCCTTAACCAGTCTAGTAGCAGAGCCGGGAGGTTCAGAAGGAGGTGAACGGGGATTGCATCCTAGTTTGGTCTCAGCTGGCCACAACGTTGTGCTCTGCAAGTGAAAGAATTAGATCATTCATCCTCTTTAGATAAGGTGAAAGATAGGACGTTTTATCTATCATCAGTATTTATGAAGAGAAGGTGTCTGCTGCTTAGCGGAGTAAATTGTTACTGAGACATAACCCAGGGATTGAGCCAAGGATAGATTCGTGAGATGGGGGAGATCAGATGCAAGACTCTAAGAGCTCTGAGGAGACCCTGAGATCCTATAAAATAAGAGACACAGAGTCTAATTCAGGGCCGAGCCCCTGGCATGAGGTAGAACTTTCACAGGCAAAGAGGTGCAGTTTTTCTCGAGTTTACTAGGGACTCTCCTAGGGGGCATGGATATCATTTCCCTGTCTCAGTCCAACATTGTTTGGTGGAACAAGATTATGCCACAGCAGAGGCATGGCTAGCTCCTTCTGGGGAGGCTGTACAACTTAGGAAAATAGAATGGGAGCTTTAGAGTTAGAGAGGCCTGAATTTAAATCTCAGTTCCGCCATTTAAAAGCTAGGTGGCAGGACTCCTGGGTGGTACAATGGTTGAGTGTGTGTCTTCAGCTTAGGGCATGATCTTGGGGTCCTGGGATCGAGTCCCGCATCGAGCTCCCCGCAGGGAGCCTGCTTCTCCCTCTGCCTATGTCTCTGACTCTCTCTCTCTGTGTCTCTCATGAATAAATATATAAAATCTTTTTTAAAAATAAGATAAATAAAACCTATGTGCTGTGCAACTATTTCATTCTCCAAGTCTTCATAGAATGGCTATAAAGATTAAATAAAAATTGCGTGTGAGTAAATCTCTTTGCACTTTATACGCACCCAGTAAATGAAAGCCATTAGCATCAGTGTTACCAATAGGATGAGAACTTCCTACTGGCTTGTTCCTGGATTTTCCAGTAGTATCAAGAGACTGTCCCTTAACCATGGCTCAACCCCCACCTGTTTTAGGTCATCATACGTGATGCCAATTTTAGGTTCAGGGCTTCGTGGGTAGGGGACTGGTATGGTTCTAAGCCTCCTTTCCTTACACATACATGTATTAAGTTCAGGATGGTATTGACCAGGCTTTTCTGGAACTGGCCACTCAGCTTGATCCTGTTCTAGCTCAAGCCTGAAACCAATATGCAGGAAAAGATGTCCTACTGCAAACAGAGTCATGCTGTGGCTGGGCTCAGGGATAAAGTCATGGTTTACCATTTCCTGATTTGGAGAGTCACCAAATCCTGCCAGGGTTCCCAAGAACTCTAGTTATATATTTGAGGGCCCACCCATCTTTACAGCAATTGGGAGAGGTTACTAACCCTACAAGACCTAGGCCTTTTTGTGAAATGAAGGGACCACCCTGTCTGCCCAATGCAGGTCATTAGCTGAGCAAGTAGCCCTGAGAATTCTGTAGCATGCATGCCTTTCACATGTTAGTTGAATGGTCGAGGCACAGATATTGTTGGAGCACCTCTAGGGGCCAGGCTGTGTGCCCAAAGAAGTCCTCTGTGTGGAGGAGACCATAGCCCTCCTTGTATCACGTGGGTAAGAGTTTGGCAAACTGATATCAAACCCAAACTGGCATGGAGGTCATGCAAAGGTGGGCAGAAGGCAGATATCTGCAGGGCAGGTACCTACAAATGTGCCCAGCCCCAGCATGTAGTCCAAGCAGCAGGACTTGGGGTTTGGTCTCTCACAGGCATTCACCAGACCCTACCAGAGCCTTGCAAGAAGACAAACTGCTTCTGTCCATAATGTGAGCCAGGGCTCCAAGACAAGGAGCCCCAGAAGCAGGAGCAGATGTGCACAGAATTTAGCCATGGGATGTGTCTCGAGCTCCCCTGGACTGCACACCTGCTCATGCAGGCTGGCAGTTTAGTCCTTGCACCTGCACCGTGGCTTTTCCCAGCAATGTCTTAAAGATGCTGCTTAGCTTCTGACGAACATGTCTCCTTGGGCACCACATGTGGCAACCCTGCGAGTTCCTCCGGCTGCTGTAAACCAGGATGGAGTTAGCGTCTCGGCCCAGGTCTCCCCCATCCCCCGTTCTGGCTACCTTTTATCAAGTGCAGTCATATGCCACACCACTGACAGCCCTACCAGCACTCATCCCTCTGACCCTCCCAGCAATCTATGAGGTAGGTTTTGTTACTGTGCCCATTTTATAGATGGAGAAACTGAGCTGTTGGGAGTTGATTTATGTAGGTCAGATAGCTGGTGAGTGGCAGAGTGAGGATGCAGCTGAGGGATTTCTTTCCCCAAAGTTTAAGCACTGAACCACCCTTCCCTCTGACTTATTCATCTGAGATGGAATCTGATTCTGTGACTTCTTCAGATGCCTCTCAGAGTTGCGGCAACAGGCCGGACTAGGGGTTTGCAACCTTGGCTCCACATTGAGATAATCTGGGAAGCTTTAAAAAGTACTCATGCGTCAACCTTGCTACCAGAGATTCTGATTTCTGTTGGTCTGAGAGGCAGCCTGGGCATTTTCTGGACCAAAGGTTGGCAAACTTTTTCTATCAGGGGCCAGATAGTACATATTTTAGGCCTTGCAGGGCCATATGGTCTCTGTCACAACTACTCATCTCTGCCTTCATAGCGTAATAGCAGCCATGAGCATGGCTGTGTTCCAGTAAAACTTTATTTACAAAAACAGGTGGCTGGCCAAAATGGGCCTGTGAGCCCCAGTTTGCCAATGACTGATCAAATCAGGCAGCTTGTTAGTAGACCCTACCCATCACCAGTAAGATTAGAATTCGTCTTACTTCGAAGGATCTGGTGTCTGTGGTGTCTCGGGAGAGCGCCCCAAACACCCCCATACCCTCTCATCCACTGCCTTCCTTCAGGCTCGGTGGTGTTGGCTCACTGTCTCCCACTGAGCTTCTACAGTGGCCTCTTTTTTTGTGGAGGACCTTAACTCCCCTCTGCACCACTCCTCCCCCCAGGGTCTGAAATCTTGCCATGAACCATCACCTGTTTGGCGGGGGTCTTTTCTGGCTTGCTACACTTTTCCCCATGAGGAGTCAAATTGCCCCCCTTGATCTTGGCTGGAGGCCAGATTCTCCGTAATTAGGAAGATTAGCCGGATCTGTGAGGCTGCCACCTGTTTGATAGGAGGACTGCCCCTGTATGAGCATACTTCCCCTTGCTGGCTGTCCCCCTGGCTTGTCTCCATCCAGAGCAGTCCCCAGGGAGGTCTAGCCCCCTCCTCTCCTCATCCAGAGCCCCCTTCTTTCCCTTTCCAACTGACCTTCCTTGTCTGCCTTGTGCTTGTAGCTTGAGTAATAGCATCATTTTCGCCTGAAGAATTCAGTCTATCAATTAAGTTTTTTTAATGGAGTATTAATGTAGTATTTCTGAAATTGTGGGTTGTAATTATTTACAAAGTCAAAAGGACAGCGGGAAAATAAAGCTGGTGAATTGCTTGTGGTGATTGAAATTATGCCCCAGCCTCATAAAAATATAAAAACCAAAGCATGCCTGCTTTTATCTTCCCTCATATGTCAGCTGTCCTTGGTAATGGGGTGCACAGATACCACAAACATGCCAGACTGAAAGAAAACAATTAGTAGAGGTAGAACCTAAAATATTACCAGTTCATGTACACGAAGTATCCATAAGTTAATTGTTTAGACATCGAAATGCATTTGTTCGACAAACCTTCACTGAAACCCTAATTTGTTCTGTGTGTCAGGGATACAGGGTAAGGCTCAGGTGCTAACTAGAGATAGACCATCAGAGAGAGGAAAAACTACAAACTACAGCAGAAATCCTGTAATAGGAGCATGACATAGCTCTGTGGGCATGAGAGGATGGAAGTTTGAGGTTTCAGGGAAAGCTTCTCCCTGGGTGTGAGAGGTGGGTTGGTTAGAAGAGGTTCCCACCTGGAAAACAGGAGGAAAGGCATTGTGGGCAGAGGGACCTACAGGTCTCAGGCAGGAATAGGGTGTGGTTGTGTGATGGGAGTGTGTGGTTCTTAGAATAGTGTAGGAGTTGAGTCTGGAAAGCAGCAAAGGAATGTGTAAGCCAGTCTGAGAGTTCAAGCTTTACTGGGTGACAAGAGCCAAAAAGGCTGTGAGTGTGTGTGTGTGTGTGTGTGTGACCTACTTCAGTTGTTTTCCACTAATTTAATTTAATTCCATCTAATTTAACTAACAATATAAAGCCCAGCATGATGTAAAACTATAGTAACAGTCTTCAAAATGTTTGTTGAGTGAATTAGTGAAATCATTCCCCAAATTCCTCATTTCACCCATTATTTCTATGTCTTTTGTGTATTTTTCTTGCTCTCTCACTCACATTGCAGGGTTCTCATCACATCTCATCATCGATGATTCTGGACTGTCCAAGGATTTCTGATCTAAGCACTAGGAATCTTGTATGCATGGGTAGTGCTGCCTTTATAAGTTTTTTTTTCTTTTTTTTTTTTTTTTCTGGAATTCCAGGGTGAGCCATCCATTTCATTGAGTGGCTCCCTTGTCCATATTTGAAGAACTTTTCTCTGGGGTTGTTTAATGTCGGTAGAAAAGAACCCCTCACTGTCTGGGGGGATCATTAAGACTGCTAGTATTTTAATAGAAGGCTTTTAAGTAGGGGATTAATGCAATCCAGTTTCTCTTTTAGAAGAATCTTCTGGTAGCAGTGGGATCCCGAATCAGAGTGCAGGGCAGAGAGGGAAGCAGAGGCCCTTTTAGGAGGCTATTGTAAAAATAAAGAGGTCTTCAGCTAAGAACATGGAGGCTAGGATGGAAAGGATCCGGAAGTATGATTCCTCTTGAGAGATTGAATTAATTGGATAATGCAGGTGAGTGAGGATGAGTTTTTTTGTGATTAGAAATACAGAAGAAGAAGTAGTGCTTTCAAGGGGTGGGGAAGGTCATAAGCTAGGGCTGGGGCCTGTTGAGATTGAGGAACATACAGTCGGGGTTTCCCATTGCCTTTGGGTGATGAGGGTTGGAGGTGAAAATGAAACACAGGTGGTAACTACATCTACGGAAGTGAATGAATTAACCCAAAGACAGTGTGAGAGAGAAGGAAAGGGAAGAGAACAGGTCTAAAGCAGAAACCCAGAGAACACCAGGATTTAAGGAACTACACGGAGGAAGAGCCGAGAGAGCAGACAGGCTTTCTGGGTCAATCAGTTATGAATGGGGCAGTGTCGATTAGGGTACAGGGACCTGTTTACACCTGGAACTGAAGTAAGATGTACCACTCGATGAGCTACAGTGTATTTTGAATACCCTGGGCACCTTGCCATGACTCCTACATTTAGGATGTAAGACTCCATTCATTTGTTCTTTCGTTAGTTAATTGAGCAAATATTCTGCTGATTATAGAACACTCGGCCGGGCATTGGGTGTAGACCTGGTTTCTATGCTTTGTTTCTTATAGTTTAGCAAAGAAGACAGACATTCAGCAACAAATTTGGAAGCAGATATTTTCATGGAAAGCAGTAATAGTTATCCCTACAGATCAATCCCTTGGAGCCCTATCCACCCATAGCCTCTAAGAGATGGGCTGTTTTTACATGGGTGGGGGGGATGCCTCTGTGTCCTAACCTCCCCTGAGTTTTGCAGATGGCCCTGGGGCCAGTGCCTCTTCCTGGTGTCAGCTTCCTGGCATACGACCTGCACTCTGCCTGGGTTTGCTGACAATCCAAGAAGCGCCACCAGTTTCTGCTGCCTGGGGCCTGAGGATGCCTGGAGCAGTGGGGACACTCTGGACTCCCTCCCCGCCTCCTACCTAAGCAGCGTAGAGACAGTCATGTTGACTCTCAGTGGCATGATAGAACCAGTCAGAATGGGAGCTATGACCTCACCTGATTTTCGCCGAGCACGGAAGATCTAGCTGATACTGCATGTCAGCTCATTTGTCCATACAAGCTGCCTGCGTCGAACCGTATTCATTACTACTGGTTCTTCTGTTTGTTTTGTAAACTCTTTTCATGTTGGAGTTCAGAATCTGGTAGAAGAAAAAACTAATTAAATGGATTCATGGTTATCACTTATTGAGACATCTCCTCCATTCAACTCAGAAAAGTTCTGCTGAGTACCTACTGTGTGCAGGGCGCAGGGCTGAAATTATATTTTGCAAGACTGCAGACATCCACAGCACTGTTGGCTGTTTACGTTGACTTCTGTAGAGTGAAATTGCTTTGCCTTTTCCCTTCGCTGGCCTCTCATAGTTTTCATCAGCAAACTAGATTGCAAACCAGGAGCGATTCACTTTGCGCAATAGAAGGTTCCTGAAAATTGTTTTTGAAAATGAATTGTTACCAAATGAATAATGTTTTAACTGTACTAGGGGATTTTTCTATGAGAAGGAAGTTCAGATGCTGAATTGTTTTCAAAGGTAAAACATTATTTTCTGATTTATCTGCTTGGTAAAGGAGAAATTTTAACCTACAGGGAAAATAAGTCAAAATTTAATAACTTCAGGAATCTGAAACAATATCAAACCAAACCAAACCAAAACAAAACAAAAAACAATTTTTAGGGCTGAGGCAGGGATCCCTGGGTGGCGCAGCGGTTTAGCGCCTGCCTTTGGCCCAGGGCGCGATCCTGGAGACCCAGGATCGAATCCTACATTGGGCTCCTGGTGCATGGAGCCTGCTTCTCCCTCTGCCTATGTCTCTGCCTCTCTCTCTCTCTCTCTGTGACTATCATAAATAAATAAAAATTAAAAAAAAATTTAGGGCTGAGGCATAGTGAATGCCAACAAAAGGAACCAATGTCATGTAGACCACATCTTAGAATGTCAGCTGATCTGAAGGCATGGTCTTATTTGTGGGGCTAATGGCAGCAAACGTTGCCAGCGTAATAAAGATAGGAATTATGAGAGAAGCAATGGAGAAAACTGACAGGGGGAAAAAGCACAGAGAAAAGAAGAATAACAGTAGGTGGTAGAGACACCCAAAGGGGCAGAGGAGATTATAGCCAAATGGTGAGAGTGGCAGCAAAGAGAAAGGCTAGCTGATAGGACAGAGCGCAGAAGCCGGCTCTCTATGAAACAGCCCCTGCCTGCAAGCACGTTGACCACAGGACGTCTGATGACCCATGGGTTGTCATTCCCAAGGACCCCATTGTGGATGAACTCCTTTAAGCCTCCTAGCAACCTCTTGAGGAATTGATGGTCGAAGTAACTAAGACACAGAGAGGCCGAGCAGCTATCCTGAGATCTGAATCTGTGAGTGGAAAAGCAATGTGTGATTGGGAGACTTCTAGGGTGTCCCCCTGCCCAAATTTCTCCTCTTAATGTGGACAGGTCTGGTAAAGATGGCAGGCTTTCACTCTCTTGATGGTATGGCAAGGAGAAAGTGATTTTGAAGATGTAAGTGTGGGCCTTCATTCGTTGATTCTGAATTAAATCAAGAGAGTGAGTCCCAGGGTGGGCCTGACCTAATCAGGTGAGCTCATGATAAGAGGGTCCAGGCATTCCGTGGAGGGAGAGAATCAAAGCAAGTGATTCTTCTGCTGATCTTGAAGAAAACAACAGCCATGTTCTGAAAGTCTACGGAGGGGATCACGTGGCAAGAATCAATCCGAATGCCCTTAGGAGCTGAGAGTGGTTCCTGGTCAATAGCTCCCAAGGAAATGAGGAGCATGGTCATCAGCCTCAGGGAAATGAATCTTGCCAGTTTGGAGGAGGACCCTGAGCTTGAGAAAGAAGTACACTCCAGCTGACATCTTGATGTCAGCCATGTGAGACTCTGAGTAGAAGACCCAGTTAGGCCCTGCCTGCGCTTCTGTCCTATAGAAACTGTGAGTTAGTAGGTACCTGTTGTTTTAAACCACTAAGTCTGTGTTGCTGTGTTTTGCACAGCAATAGAAAACTATTGCACTAGGATTTGAACTCAGGATTCCGGAGGCAGAGTGCACCTAGGTCCCCTGTACTCCAGCGTGCCTTTTAGAAGTCATGTGTCAGAATCATTACTACCTAGAACTTCAGGGTTGAACAGGAATCTTTGAGATCAGCCAGTCCAGCTGCCACAGGTCCTCTCGGGCACCTGTCACTGCCACTGACGGCCCAGGTCCAGCCATAAGCGATACAGAGATCAAATGGAATGCTTCTTTCCCAAGACAGCTTATCACATCCTTAAAGACAGTTCTCATGTTTCACATAAACATTTCTCTTTTCCAAGCAAAACATCCTCATGCTCTCCCAGGAGTTTCTTAGTCCCTTCACCGTAACAGTCACTCCTTTCCTACTGAATTTCAGGTTGCCCCTGTTTTTCTCTTGGAATACGGTCAAGGACTAAAGCACAAAACTGGTGTGGTCTGCTTCACATAAAATACAGCATACCCGACACAAGCCACAGTCCAGTTGTTCCGTTGCCTTCAGGACAGCTTAAGACCACATTAGATTTTTTTGGTAACCACAGTGCAGTGTTGACTCATACCATGAGTAGAGTCAACCAAAACTCTTTTTTTCACACACAAACCTGCTGAGCTGTGTCTCCACAATCATGAACTTGTACATGTTTATTTTAACCTGAATACAAGCTTAACATTCATCACTAATCTGTCTCATCAGGAATCTGGTACATATCTTGCTTGGTCCTGACTATGTCATCCAACACTATTGCTCTTCTTCCCAGCATCCCCTCAACTCTTAATTATTTGACCAGTGTGCCATAAATATCCTCATGGAGATATTGACAGAATTCTGGAACTGGACAGCGCTGAGGTCAGAGTCCTCTGGCACCATTTTGATGGCCCACTTCCAGTGCTTGGGTCCTTCAAATAGTCACAAATCCAACTAATTGTATCATCTGCTGGCAGTCATCCAACTCATAAGGGTACCCTCAGAAATGTAATGAAATATTTCCTGGAGTCCAGGTACAGGGTATTGAGTCTTGTTCCCCGATATCCCAGCCAGGAGGTCCTGATAGTTCCTAGAGAATGCTCACTTTGCAGCATCAGTTCCAGGTTGGGCATCACTTGCACCGATGGTGGCCTGGTCCTCCTTGGATAAACATTTCCTCCTACAGCCCCAATCTCTGTCACCTTTCTTTGTTTCCATTCAGACTCCCAAGGGAAAAGATAAAGATGATTTAGAGGAGGACAGTCAACCTTGGGGTGCCTAAACAACTGAGGCTTCAGAGAAGGACCAGATCCTAAGTGTTTTATGATGAGAAGTAGACGAGGGGTTCTGGTGTGACAATCAGGACACACGGAGAGGTGCACAGTTATAGGCAAGATTGGCACCTGGGGTGGTGAGGGAAATGAGACAGGGCTGAGTATGGTCTTGCATTTTCCATGGGGCAGAGAAAAAGGCAGATGTCTTTTGTAGTATCACCTTCCTTTCTCCTGTCCTTTTGCCCTTTCTCCACCAGCCCTGCCTTATATGAAAGGTGAGAAACAGACCTACCTTATAAAATAGAGGCTATGGCCCTTGGCAGCCCTGGGGACAGCCTGTACTCTGTGTGAGATCTTGGAGTGGATGAGCTCCCAATATCCTCCCTAAAGAGAAGATTCTGATTCCATGGGTTCATTGAGGAATCCTAAAACTGATGTGAATGGGCCTGGTAAAGGTAGTCCATGGTCATAAATATACCATGATTGTCCTATCTTGGTTGATTTTTTTTCATATACCTTTCTTCTTTGTACAAATGAAAGTTGCCATGCGTCTTATGGAGTACTTCAGAAATGATTCCTGAAGACCAAGAGCTCCTATTGGGTAATTGAAAAAGAAGTGTTTTAATTCTTGTGGTGAAATTTTACATTGTAGTGTTCACCAGTTGTGTCTACCAGCCAGTATCCATTAACAATCTGTTAACTATACCAGTTTCTCTCGGGGTGTTTGGGGGAAATGTCCACTTTCTGTCCATGTGTTTTTGGTGGGGTTGCCTCCACCTTTCCTGCTCCATGGGGGTAGGGGACCCAGGTTTGGCCAGTCAGAATGTTAGCATTCTCTTATATTTGACTCAAGCCACTGAGATGCAGGGAGACTTTTGCTGGGACTTAGGAAAAAGAAACTCTTAATCTTTTTGGCTGGACCTTGGAACTGTCAGGTTTTGAGGCTCAAGTTGTTTTCAGCTATCTTGCTTCCAGAAGGGGAGAATCTCAAAGAGAATTGAACCACACAGGCAGCAGAGATGAATGATAGAGGAAAACTGGACTCTGGCAATATGAAAAGGCCATGATGAAAATCTAGACTTTGGTGATAGGAGGCAGTGATGAAAATCTAGACTCTGGAACAAGGCTACTTGAGTTTGAATTGCTCTACCATCTATTAATGGGGTCACTCAGGACAAGTTAGTCTCCGTGCCTCAGTTTCTTCATCTGTAAAGTGGGAATCATTAATAGCTACTCAGACAGTTGTGAAATTAGGCCAGTCGTGTAAAACTCCTAGAGTAGTCCCCAGCATGGATCACATAAGTGTTAGTCACCATCTGAATTCTGTGTCAAGCCATGCCTGAAATGAGACCTACCTCTGGATCTTTCAGTTCTTAGAACATCATATTCTTTGTTTTGCATTTGCCAACTTAGGCTGTCTTTTCTGTCACTTAACCCAAAGGGTTCTAACTAGTAGATCCAGTGAAATTAAATTCTTACTAACTTTTGTGTTCTGTCTTCCTTAATAAAACTAAGAAAAATAATCCAAAGTCAGATATTCCTTTTCTGACTGTTACCTAATGGTGAGTATGATCTTGGAACAAGTCAATTCCTTCTTCCCATTTTCTCAGTTGTGTTTGTTTGAAATTTCCTTTCCAGAAGTGTGTGTGTTTTTTTTTTTTTTAAGATTTTATTTATTTGACAGAGAGAGAGAGAGAGAGCGCATAAGTAAGCAGAGTGGCAGGCAGAAGGAGAGGGAGAAGCAGGCTTCCCTGCTGAGCAGAGAGCCCGAAGTGGGCCTCGATCCCAGGACTCTGCTGGGCTGAAGGCAAATGCTTAACTGACTGAGCCATTCAGGAGCCCCTACTTTTCAGAAGTTCTTTAAAAAATACTTCAGGTGGGTTTTCTAGGAAAACTCCAAACATTATCATTAGATTTCCCTAGCAAGCATATGCTTTATCTACTTTCCCCTGCATCTCATGCAATGTTCTAAAACCTTGATATAATAGAAAACACTGAATTGGGGAACAGGGTAGTTGGCTGGGGATATGAATAGGAAGGGGAGAAGACCAGAAAACATGGGACTCTAACTAGGCCTCAGCCAGTTCCTCTCTGTGTGGTCTTGGACCAGCCCTTCTCCCTGGTTTCCTGGCCTGTAAAGCAGGCAAGATGATGCCTCAGGTATCTCCCTGCCTTACTGATTTTGCAATGTATGAAAACTTTCTCAAGCACCTTCAATAATATATTTCATTCTCTGTGGTTAAAATGATGGAAAGTAGATTAGAAAAATAATAAATCTTAATAAGGCTCACCTGTATTTTGTGATTACTTTAGAATTTCTAGGGTATGTCACAAGGTACGTCTTCTCTATTTTCCTTCTGTGTCTGAAAGGTTTTTTTTTTTTTCTTTTTCCTACTTTCTTCTCTCTAAAACTCCCTGAGTCCTCAGCATCCTTAATAATCAATGAAGATCTTGGCTAAGTAAGCTGAGAATTGCAGCAGAGGCCCTGGGCCTCTAGTCCACTTTAATTAGCAGTCAGTTTGCAGAGAGAAACAATAAGGAACCAGAATAGAAAACAAAGAGTAAACGAGAGAAAATGGAGACAAAGCAAAGGACTAGAATTAGCTTGGGGAGCCCGGAAGAGGAAAGCCATAATGCTATTCTTCCTTTTTCTTAGAATGTGAAGCCAGGCCTGCCGTGTAGTGGGCATCAGTGGGTGTTTGCGAAGCGAGGGAGCGAGGGAGCGAGGAGGTGAGTGATGAATAGATGTGAGTGAGCATTTGGCTGTGCGTGGACACACTGGATCCTGCCAACCCAACTAGCCTGGGGACGGCAGAGGAAGGAAATGACAAAAGAAAACTCAGGATACTCATGTACCAACGCAAGACAAATTGCCCACCGCAGACATGAAGATATCCAATGGGCTGAATGAGGAACAATGTGACATTTGAGAAAGCAAAGACGTTGTGGGCTAACCCGAACCAGTGCATCATTGCTCTTTGAAATGCGGTGCTTGTTTGCAAGTAAGTCTTCATTTCATGCCTCACTATTTGGCTTTTAGGTTGGACTTAATTAAAAAAGCTGTAGCATCTTGGAGTCCAATTTCCTCTTTTCACATAGCATCTGTCCCTGACAGCTTGTGTGAGGCTCGGCCACTTGTTGAGGCCGAGGCTGGAGGAGGAAATGACAGAGGAGAGGCGAGGTGGACAGACGCCTCTTGTTGGAGGTGGCACTCTCTGATTCCGCAAGGCCCAGTCACGTGCTTAGGAAGCGCCTTGCTTTAAGCAAGGCAACAGATGTCTCCGAGAGGGGGTTGCTGGCAGCCTCACAAAGGCCAGCATGACAGAGGGTAGGCATGAGTGCACTAACAGGAGAGCAAAGGCACACATGCTTCTGCCCTCTGCTCAGAGCTGGAAAAGAGGCCAAAATTGGATGCAAGCAAACTGTAGAACTGAACAGAGAGCAAAGACTTATTTCAAATAAACATTATCCTCTGGCAGGGGCGAGGTGGGGATTAGGACCTATTTCCAAACACAAATGATTTCTATATTCAAATAGATGGCATAAAAGATAAAAGTCTATACTGGGGTTGACTGCCTAGAGATACACACCGCTGTGTTTTTTGTTTTGTTTTGTTTTGTTTTTTTGCAAAGGGTTGTTTTGTTTTGCAAAGCATTGCTACCTGTTTATGCATTTACCTGGAGCTGTGGTTTTGAGTGTGACCAAGAAAGAGAATTGAAGCTTTCTTTTCTCAGATCTGTCATTCTCATTTATCAAGAGAAGCCTATCAGTAAATCCAAACAAACTGGGATCTCATTTTGGAACAAGTAATTGAGTTTGTGGTAAGCAAGCTCTTACAGATGGAGCATGCACTTAATCTACTTTCTGTTTGATGTTTTTAGTGTTGCTTTTAAAGCAGTTTGTTTGAAGTTCAAGGTATTAGAATTTAGTTCTTTGGGGACTTCATTCTTAATTTAAAAGAATCTTTGGAAATTGCTTAGGCCTTTATACTGGGTCTTAATCTTGAAATTACCTGGAATTTCCCTAACTGTGCTGTTCTGTTTTATAGCACAAAGCCCACTCCACCAAATATGCACTGAATTCATGTTCACTTTCTGGGTTTTTTCTCATTTCTCCAATGTGCCCCACCCTTTAACCCCCATAGATGTGCTGGCTGCATTTTGTTGCCAGATAATTCCTATTGCTTTCATGGAAAGCAAGCCAACATTGACATATCCTACTTGAAGCTTGTAGTTAAAGCCTCATTCTTTGTGGTTCTGTGGGTATTCGAATCTGCTGCTGTGCTCCATTTCCTTGCCTTTGATGCCTGAAGAATATAGTCGACCTGACTGTGAGCGGATTGTCAGAGATCTAGGGAAGAAGGTGATCTCTGGGCCACATTAGGGCTTTGACACTAACATAACCACATGTCTAGAAAGCAAGCAAGGTTAGGAGCCATAGGGGTGCATTTGGCCAAGCCTATGAGATTTGAGTGCCACCATGAATAACGTTTAGTAACTTTTAATCATACATTTCCAACTATGTGGTTAATAAAAGGTTGCTTATGGAAAAAATAGAACAAAGTACTGATGAGCCAAAAAGACAGCCTCCTTGAAAATCCTGTGTTTATTAAAAAAAAAAAAAAAAAAAAAAAGGCGCCTGGGTGGCTCAGTGATTGAGTGTCTGCCTTTGGCTCAGGTCGTGATCCCGGGGTCCTGGGATGGAGTCCCACATCAGGCTTCCTATAGGGAGCCTGCTTCTCCCTCTGCCTATGTCTCTGCCTCTCTCTGTGTCACTCATGAAGAAATAAATAAAATCTTTAAAAAAATTTTAAAAAAGAAAATCCTGTGTTTGGAAACAGTCACATAAATCTTGTGATGTTTATGCTTCTAATTTCCTTCTATATATATGTAAATATGTATTTTATTCTTACAAAAATGTGGTCAGACCATTTATATTAGTTTTATTTCAAAACCCACTGTGAATGTATTCTAGAACTTAAGTATTTGACATAATTTTTAATGGTCATGCATAGTTCATTTGCATGGATAGAACTTTTTTTTTAAAACAGCCACCTGTTGTTACATATGTAGGTTGATTTCAATTTTTCTTTCTAAGAAATCATTCTGTGATGATTTCATTCTTTTTTATGGCTGAATAACAATCCATTAGATGGATAGATTGATAGATTGATAGGTATTCCATCCATCTATTATCCATCTATTGATGGATGCTTGGGCTGCTTATAAATATTGCTGCAATAAACATAGGGGTGTGTGTATCCCTTTGAATTATTGTTTTCATGTTTTTTGGATAAATACCCAGGAGTGCCATTCCTGGATTGTAGGGTGGTTCTAATTTTAATTTTTTGAGGAACTGCCATACTGTTTTGCATTATGTGGCTGTACCAGTTTGCATTCCCACCAACAGTATGAGGAGGGTTCCTTGTCCCCCACATTCTCACCAGCATTTGTTGTCTCTTGTGCTTTTGATTTTAGCCATCTGACAGGTGTGAGGTGATGTCTCATTGTAGTTTTTTATTTCCATTTCCCTGATGATAAGTGATGTTGACCATCTTTTCATGTGTCTGTTGGCCATCTATATGTCTTCTTTGAAGACATGTCTGTTCATGACTTCTGCCTATTTTTAATTGGATTATTGTTTTGGGGTATTGAGTTGTATAAGTTATTTGTATATTTCATCATTTGCAAATACCTTCTTTTCCATAGGTTGCCTTTTGGTCGATTGTTTCCTCCACTGCTGAAACTTTTTATTTTGATGTACTCCCAATAATTTATTTTTGCTTTTATTTCCTTGAGGCAAGGGACTGTTGGTATGGCCAATGTCAGAGAGATTACTACCTGTGCTCTTTTCTGGATGTTATGGTTTCAGGCCTCATATTCAGGTCTTTACTCCATTTTGAGATTATTTTTGTGTATAGTGGAAGAAAGTGGCTCAGTTTCATTCTTTTGCATGTGACTATCCAGTTTTCCCAACACCATTTGTTGAAAAGACTGTCTTTTTTTCCCATTGTATAGTCATTCTTCCTTTGTGGAAGATTAATTGACTATGTAATTGTGGGTTTATTTCTGGGTTTTCAGCTCTATTCCATTGATCTGTGTGTCTATTTTTATGCCAGTACCATACTGTTTTAATTACTACTGCTTCATAATACAACTTGAAATCTGGAATTGGGATATCTCCAGTTTTGTTTTTCTTTTTCAAGATTGCTTTGACTATTCAAGGTCTTCTGTAGTTCCTTACAAATTTCAGGATTTCACAACTACATCTTGATGCATCTTTGATTTTTTAATATTAAATTCTATAAGTTTATTATTTGGTCAAAAATTGCCACAATTCTTATAGAAATCTGTCATATATGCCCTTTAGGATGCAGAGAACATCTGGGTGACAAAAATTGATGATTAATGCTTCTCAAGCTAAACCTGACATATGGAAAGAAGAGAGAGGAGGGATCTGTGGCCTCTACTCTCTAGGAAGTTTGCTATAAATTTGAAAAGAAGGACTGGGACCTCATTTATTTTGGTTGTTCCAACCCTAAATATTAGTTCAAATGTGTTTAAAGTATGAATGACCAGGCTTGAACACTTTTTGTAATGACATTTTTACTGTGCATGTCTCTACTTTATCTCTAAGAGTATCTGTAATTGTAGTTACCAGTGGCAGAAGAGGGAGAGAAAGGGAAATCCCCTTAGTTCTTCTCTCTGTTGTGTAGAGATGCACATTTTTGGTATGCTGAAGACAGTTACTGTAAAATGCAGACTAATAGTGTTTCACTGGAGAGTAGAAAATACTTAGTGACGATGGAGTGCTTTGAGCAACCTTTCAATCCATTTATCAAAAGAGCTTATAATGGAACTCTCATTTCAGGGGAGGTCAAACACTAATAAATATTGAGAAAAGAAAGTTAAAAGGACATCAAGTTAATATTTCACTATCCATTCTTTGATCTTGGAAAGCTTGAAATATTTTCCACACTAATTTTGTGATTTATTGACTCATTCCTGACAATGGGCTTATTGGAACAGATACAGATGCCTTGCTTTTAACTACAGCTTCAATTTCTACAATGCTTTATAGTACCAACAGATTTTTATGTGTTCATTGGCCTCACTTATTGACATTGCCACAGTTCTGGAATAGTCTTCGCTAGTTAAAAACCGGATTATTGTCAGTAAAAGCAGTTGAAATGTTACTGCTTTTTGGCTTAAATGCAACAACATTTCTTGATTTTGTTGTATTCCTTTGGGTGGAAAACAATAAAATACCCTGTACTTCACTGACTCTTCCATACTTAGCTGCATTCAAAATATATTCAGAATCTGATCATTTTTCCAGTTCAGCTGCTACCACTGCAGTCTGTGAAAAAAGCCCATTGACTTCTCATCTTCATCCTGGATTATTGCCATGACCTCCTAACTGGCTGCTGCTCTGCTTTCACCTTTGCCTCCCTTCAGAGCCCACATGCCAGAGGGAGCTTCCAAAATGCAGGTCAGATCATGTCGCATCTCCTCACTCAGCACCCCAGACCCTGCTTGACCCACCCTTGTCTTACTCTTCTACCATGTGCCCCCTGTGCTGTCCCATATTTAAGAGGACAGAACTGTTGGAAGAGGATCTCCATGAGCTCCAGGCACTCATCTACATCCCAACCTTGGTGCTTGGATGCTTTGCTCCCCCTTTTTTTTTTCCCCCAGGCCATGAACTGTCCCTGTTGCTGCCTAAGATAATCCCATTCACTTGTCCACTAGATCCTGACTCTTCCAACTCTTCCCCTGGTCTCTCCAGCATCATCAATTTTCCAGTCTACTGGATCCATTCCTATCAGCCCACTAACAGGGTATTACTTCTCTCACCTAAAAAACAGGACAAAACAGAAAGGATCAATCAAACAAAACCAGCTTTTCTTTCTTTCTTTTTTTTTTATCCTTCCCACCCAGCTTTATCTAGATATGTTGACAGATAACATTGTGTGTAAGTTTAAGGTATACAACATGATGATTGGAGATTATATATATATATGTAATATATATAATGTATGATATATATGTAATATATATAATGTATGATATATATAAATATATATAATATATATAAATATATATATATTTACCACAATTAGATTAATTAACATGCCCATCACCCAACATAGTTACTTTTGTGGGGTATTTTGCCATGAGAACATTTAAGGTCTATTCTCTTAACAAATTTCAAGTATATAATACAGTATTATAACTATAGTTGCCATGCTGTATATGTTTCTATGAGTTCAACTTTTTTAGATCTCATATGTAAATAAGATCAAGAAATGCTTTTATTTTTCTAACTTATCTTAATTAGCATAATGCCTTCAAGATTCATCCATGTTACTGAAAATAGCAGAGTTTTCTTCTTTATGGCTGAATACCACAACTTCTTTATCCATTCATCCATTGAGGGACACTTCAGTTATTTCCATATCTTGGCTACTTTAAATAATGCTGTAATGAATGTGAGGTACAGACATCTCTTTGAGATAGTGATTTCATTTCTTTTGGATAGATACCCAGAAGTGGGATTGCTGGATCATACAGTAGTTCTATTTTTAATTTTTTTAGTAACCTCCATCCTGTTTTCCATAGTGGCTGCACCAATTTGCATCCCTACCAACTGTACACAAGGGCTCCGTTTTTTCCACATTTTTGCCAACACTTGTTCTCTTGTCTTTTTGATAATTTTCATTCTGACAGGTGTACGGTGGTATCTCACTGTAGTTTTGATTTGCATTTCCCTGATGATGAGTGATGTGGAGCACCTTTTCATCTACTTATTGGCCATTTGCATATCTTCTTTGGAAAAATGTCTGTTCAGGTCCTTTGCTTATTCTTAAATCATATTATTTGCCTTTTTGCTATTGGGTTGTATGTGTTCCTTATATTAAAACAACCTTTCTTGGCAGCATTTCCTCATGACCACTCATTTCTCTGCTCCCTTTTTAGCAAAATGCTTTGTGGTCCATTCTTTCCCTCCCTTTATCCATTCAATTCTCCACAGTCAGGCTTCTGCTCTCATCCCTCCAGCTGATACCTTCTAGTCAGGGTCACCAAACACCTTCACGGCGTTGACTTCAAGAGTACATTCTCAGCCCTCACCTTACTTAACCCCTCAGCCATATTTGTTAATACTCCTCCATCATGAAATACTATCTTCTAGTTGCTTCCATAGTCTGCATTGTACTAATTATCCTCCTGCTCCAGCCTCCTGATTGCTGCTGAGTCTCTGTCCTTACATCTCACTACTGTCTCCTTCTCTCATTCAGCTTTAGGCATTCTGGGATCCTCACCTGCCTCAGATGCATTTCAGGGCTTCTGCATTGCTGTTCCTCCTGCCACCATTGCTCTTCTCTTAGATATCTGCACAAATCTCTACTTTTCTCTTCCTTCAAGTATTGGCTCACATGTCACCAGCACTACCTAAGTTCTTTTCCTTCCTCTTATCTTCATAGCACATCTCATCATCTGGCTTACTCTTTTACTTACTTGTTTCATTTATTGTCAGTCTCTGCCCACTAGCCTGTGAGCTCCACAGCGGGTCAGGGTGGGAGGCTATCTACTATCTAAGCATTGGGGATAGGATATCTATGCCTAGAACAGGTGCCTGGTCCATGATAGGTGTTCAGTAAATAGTTGTTGAATGAAGGAAAGAATGAATGAATGGTGAATGTTCTCTTTATTGTTAGCAATGCACTTGGAGAAATACTACAGTAGAACCACTTGAATTCTATACCTTATAGGAACTTAAAAGATTCCTAGTTTTCTTATAGTTATATGAGTTAGGAAAAATGAGTGTTTTGGGACGTGGAGTGCCTTTCTTGTTTTGCCAACCTTCCTGTGTACACAGAAACACTTCCTCAGAACTCTAAATTCCAAGTATAATCCTTAGAGTCTGTCTTGAAAGTGCCATTTTTGTGCCAAACTGAATGACTAGGGCAGAATCAGAGAGACAGCTGAGAGTTTGCCTTAATGTGGTTCATTTTGATTCAGAGGCATTGCAAGTGCAGGTTGAGACTGCTGGAAATGTAAAAGATCCCTCCTGCCTGTCTTTGGTGCCTCCTAGCCAGGTAAAGATCTTATAGGTTGCCAGTTACATTACCTATATACATCAGTATACATGGGACATGCCTTGCGCTATCTCCACTCCCTGATTTTTCTCAGGTATTTTTTTTTCTTTCTTCCAAAATCCCTTCTCTTCTATTTCTGCTTCCTGAAGTTCTATTCCTGTCAAAGCCTAACACAAACACAGATTTGCCCGTAAAACTTTTCTAGATCCTTGCCAGTCAGCTACTCCCCGTGTAGACCCTGCTCCTTAGAATAGAAAGCTCCAGTGTACCTTAGTTTAGCTGTGACCATAGACACATGGGCATAGACACACACATATACACACATATAGTCACAACACACAGACACACCCAAAACATATACACCAAATGTAAGCACACTGAGGTCAGGAATTGTATTTTATTTTTCTAGTCTTTTTAACACCTAAAAAGTGCCTTGGACAATGAAGACACTCAACATAATTAGAACTGTAATAAAATGGACATAAGTTCCCCTCCTGCTGGTTATTTTCCTTTTCCTCTTGTTTTGTGTCTATTTAGACATTACAAAGAGAAAGCACTTGTGCGCCACAACAAAGCCTCCTACTTAATCCAGGACATAACTGTACTTCTTGCCCAGCGCTGTTCACTTCTCCAGGTACCCTCAGATGTATCTACAGACAGAGGCCAATGGGAGCATCTCATTCTTATTTGGCAAAGGAAGAAACAGGTTAAGTAACTTACATAAGATTGTTTTACAACACGGAGCTGGATTTCAACTTCTGCTTTTCTGAAATGCTAGTCTGGGGGTCTAAGAATAATATTGCATTTTTACCATGGCAGTTCTTTTTCAGAAACCACACAACTGTAAATCTCAGGAGTCTAAAAAGGTCTGTAAAACCACAAGACCATCCATTCATGGTTATTGAGGCTTTTCTACCAATATTTTCATCTGGTAGCATAGATGAAGGTCAGTGATACTTGGCTGTTGAGCCTAAATTTACACATCTCTTCATATTTGTTACTAAGATCAGGAAAAGTGAACACCTGAGAAGCAGATTATTGACTAATGCAGATCTGGCCTCAGTGGCATTACTGCCTTTGCCAGCAGAAAGGATTAGGCAAATTAACAAAGGGCCTTGAGCCAACAGGGTCTTGTGGGAGGCCTCACTGATGTCTGAGATGTTGGGCGTTGGGTCCCAGAGGAGGGAAAAGTGGCATGATCTTGGCTGAGCTGTCCATGGGCACCACATGCTATAAATTGTCTGTGTTGAAGAAATAAGCGCAAGGGCTGAGAAGCTCAGGGCCAGTATTACTTCAAAAAAGAAAGATGATGTTTAATCATCTTTAAAAAATCTAGATATATCAAATGTATTTTATTAAATATATGCTAAAATGTTCTATATGTAAGGATCCCCAGTGTGTTGGGTAAATAGCTTGTATGTTGCTGAGTGCTATGGGGTAGAGCAACAGAGAGCTTTTGGACACTCCAAAAGGAATAAAAGAGAGAGGCAAATCCTCCAAGAGAGGATTTGCCTAACAGACTGTGCTATGCTGGCTTTGGCCAGGGTATTTGCATGCTACAGGGCTGGGTTCCTTCCCATTGTATACTTTTTAAAAATGCTCCTTTCTAATGGCTTTGTGTACTCCCATTGAAAAAGTGATGGACAAAAGAAGTAAAGTGCTCTAAATCTATTTAGCAGTACTAAGAGGCATAATGGAAGCCATATATTGAATGAACTTCCTATGAATTGCCTTGCAGGGATGAAGAGTGACTTATAACAGGTAAACACTCTTTGGGATACTTTGCCACTAGCCTGGTACTGTGTACAAAGTTGCCTCAATGACAGGAGCTTGGCTGGAGGTGAGGTTTGTCACCTTGGGAGAAAGGCAAATCCAGGCAGATACCTGTTAATGGCTCCTCTGGATTAAAAAGGAGAGTCTGTCCTGAAGAACGTTATTAGTAGTGATCCTCAGCAATTTCTGTTGTCATGGGAGAACATATTCACTCATGTTTCATCTGAAGTTTTGTTAATCTTGACCCTCATAAATCAAGACATTCCTGAGTTCATAGGTAGTGCTGTCTGGAGACTAGCGAAGGGTGCACAGTCAGGCTGAGCTTCATTTTTGTGAATCTTTTATGTTTTTCTAACACTTTCAGAAATTCCTGTTTATCTGATACAGCAACACTGATTTTTCCCAGCTCTTCGCTTCATATTACTCATATGTCAAATGAGGATTGGAGACGTCACCTTTTTCAGAAGTCTTGCGATAATAGGTAATAGATTTGGAAAGCACAGCATGTCCTCTGTGTATTATTTTATTATTATTGCACATAACTCAAAACTCTGACTTTTCATAAGAGTAATACAATTATAAAACAAGGTTACTGATACCACTTGGTATCCTATGATTGTTCCTGAACTTTTATTAGGTAGGAGGCATGAGGGACTGAGATACAAACACAGATAACTGACACATGGAGTAGAAAGTGACAAGCATTTTAAGAGACAAATCAATAACTCTCTCTATGAGAGTGTAGATGAGAGCCTGAGTTTCCAAGAAGGAGAAACAGGGAAGGCATAGAAAATAGCATGGAGTGAAGATTTGGAGGCAGGAGCCCAGAGGGAATAGATTTTATGACAGTTCAGGGTGCATAAGAAAGAAGAGTGCAAGTTAGATTAGGAAAAAAGATTAGGGGGTTAGATTATGGAAGGTGTTCCATGTCAAGCTGAAGAGTGTGGACTTCAGAGCAGAGGCAATGCAAATGATGATGAGACTGGAGACAACACACTAAACAAAAGTCGGTGATGTCTTGAACTAGGGCATTTCAGAGAGAAGACAATGAGACCAGAAATACCCTGAAAAGAGAAGAGACAGGAATTAGCCGTTAATGAAATAGGAGAAACAAAGGCGAGTTGGTAAGAGGAGGTCAGGAGAAGATGAGACAGTTCATTAAAGCATGAGGTCTCTCCCTGGGCCTTTGACAACTGGCTTTTGTATGGACAATCTTGGAAAGAAAATATTGCCCTTTTACATTCTTTCTCAATTTTGAGTGATGCTCTTTTCCACTTTTGTATGTGCTCAAACCAGCCAAAGATACAGCATAATACTTTGAGCCAACAAAATAATATGATGAGTCCAGTTGGTAAAGTTTTACAAAAAAGAACGTGATGATTCATTTTTCATACTCTAAGAGTTTCTCTTTTTCAAAAAATGCCAGAACATGAAAATCTGAAGTAGATAAATTAACAGGTGATCATTTAAATAACAAAAAGTATATTTTCCAAAAGCTTTTCTTTAAGGATTCTTAAATAGTAAGTGCCTTGTCTTCATCAATTTAAATTTGATTTATTTGTAGGCATTTGATAAGACACAAGAATAAGCTTATCATATGAAACATGATATTCCTTACAGCTACATGTTACCACACACAGTATTTTTAAAATGATTACTTATATATGTATAAAGTTAGATATAACCAAAATATTCTAGGAAATTGAATGAATATATTTTCATGTTCTGTTATCCAATTTTGATAATTAAAACTATAATCTTAACATTAAATATATAAATGACAGATGTAAAATTTGGTAATAATCAAAATAATTAATCTTTCATTTGTATAGTCCTCTAATAGAATCTAGAAAGTTCTTGGTCATTTTTCTTAAAAAGTTTGCAATAAGAAAAGTTTTATAACATCAGCTCTGAAAACCTTAATGATGGCTTCCTTTTTTAAATCCTTAAGAAGGTAAATTTAATTAGTTTAGGTTTTTCTAGCAGTTGCTAGTTTTCTTCTACAGAATACTTTTTAAAATTACTCTCTGCCACCCAAAAGAATTGAAAGGAAGGACTTGAACAGATTTCACATACCTGCCTTCATAGCAGCATTATTCACAGTAGCCCAAAGGTGGAAATAACCCATTATCTATGGATGAATGGATAAGCAAACTATTACACACACACACACACACACACACACACACACACACATAGGAATATTATGCAGCCTTTCAAAGGAATGAAATTCTGATTTGTGCACAATCATGGATGAACCTTAAAGACATTAGGTAGGCTAAGTGATAGAAGCCAAACACAGAAAGACAAATACTGTATGATTCCACTTATATAATTACATAGAGTGGCCAAATTCATAGAGACAGAAAGTATAAGAGTGGTTGCCAGAGGCTGGAGGGAGTGGGGAGTTCTTGTTTAATGGGTTTAATGAGCTTCAGTTTTGGGTGATGCAAATGTTCTAGAGATGGATAGTGGTGAACCTTCTACTGGTGCTGCACTTGATATCAGCTAAATCCAAAAATGGATTTGAGAGCAGAGCTCCATATCAAACTCAGAACTGACGAGGCCTTCACTCAGACCAAAGTTCTGGGTTTCCAGGAGTCCTTGGCTTCCTCCTATCTGGATCAGACTCTTTGGGGCCCATCTCTCCAATCTGTCGCAGTGCTGCTGCTCAGTGTGATGTCCCCAAAGGCAGCGTGCTTAGGAGTCATGCTAGTTCCCTAGGGCCGCTGTAACAAACCATAACAGGGCAGCTTAAAACAACAAAGTATATTCCCTCACAGTTCTGGAGGCTAGAAGCCAGAAGGTATTGGTGGGGCTATGCTCCCTGCTCCCTCCAAGGGCCATTGAGAAGAAAACACACTGCCTCTCTTCTGGTTTCTAACAATGCCCAGCAAGCAATCCATGGTGTTCCCTGGCTTAGCTTGCTTCACTCCAATCTCTGCCTCCATATTCAGAGGGCATGCTTCCCTGTGTCTCTGTATCTCTGATTCCTCTTCTTACAAGGACATCAGCCATTGGATCCAGTATGACTTCATCTTAATTAATTATATCTGAAGACACTTGTTTCTAGGTAATGTCACATTCTGAGGTTCCATGTGGACATGAATTTGGGTGGGAGGCACTATTCCCCCCACTACAGTGGCCAAATACAGGCTATGGGGGCAGTGTGCTTAGATCTCTGTCCTGTTCCTCTTCCAGGTCTGTCCAGGTTCTGAGGGCCTCACTCAGTACCCCTCATCGGGGCAGTGGGCTGACTTCCCATTGCTGTCATGTGTTGATGCTGGCATCTGTTTCCTGGTCCCCAGTCATCTATTCCTGAGAGTCATTGCTATGTTGACCCACATTCTCCACAGCAAGACACCTTAAGGTCTATCTCTCTTCTGAACTACTTTCGTGATACACTGAGTTCATAGAAATTGTTCTTTTCCAGAGATGAAACTCTGCAGGCTGTATAAGGCTTATCTCCACTCATGTGCTACCTTTAGGAATCATTTACCTGTTCTTATTATGTGTTCTGGCATTAAGGTCCATCTGGGGCTGCCTCAGTCACTTGCCCAGGCACACCACACACATCTCCACCCTGGCATCTTCTCTTCCTTCAAACAAGGACAGGTGGGTACAATGCTCCTGGACTCATTTTCCCTAGTTCTACCAGAGGATTTCCTTTATCCACTCCTCTCAGGGCTCTTCCTGGAGATAAGTGGGTTTGTGGCTTCTTCTCAAGAACCCCAACCTCTGGCACCTTTCTACCACCCCGCGCTGGTCTACTAACTTCCTTCCTCTGGCCTGTGCAACTTGAACAGAGTTTTTCTTATTTAATACTCATCCTTCCAAATCTTCGTCCCATGCCAGGCCCAAGATTTTGAAATCGAAAAGAATCTATTTCTTTATTTTCTGCCATTATGCTGTGTCATCCCTTCTCTCTAAAGTAATAAAAGCAGTAGTCCTAGCTGACTGATGGGCAAGGGTCACTTGGGACAAAATACAGAACAAACACACAAAAAGTCACTGAAGTTAGTTCCTAAAAATACTCTCCTAATTCAAATATTTCAATTTTACAGTTTAATAGAAGTTCATGGAGAAAGTAGAGAACATAAATAGTGAACCAAAGCAAATTTGCTGATGACTAAACCGGATCCTGTGATATCCCTGGGAGGTTTATATGATACGAGCCATAGCTGAGTTAAGAAACCAAAAATGGCAGAGGGAGCAAGTAAAAAACATATCCAGAGAGACTTAGCCAAGCTGCGATTTGTAGAGAGAGAGGATACCTCCTTACCAATAGGTAAGAAGAATGGTAAAATATGATCAAGTGAATGATCATTGTCTTGATTAACCTGCTTTGGAAATCTAGATCTTCAGGTTTTAGTATAAAATGGACTGCTTTTATATACTACTATATGAAAAAGGAACTATTTTAATCTCAGTGTTGGCTGAGCACCCAATATAGTAAATGTGCCATTTCAAAATTTGGAAAGACCACCAGACAGACACAGAAAAGACATGAACACAAGGTGGCTTTATGACTCTTGACCCCTCACCCACATTTGGGGGGGGGGGGTGTAACAAGGCGAAGAGTTAGAATTTTGAAGCAAACTATGCACCATGCTCTAAATCTGACCCTTTCCAGAGAAGATGTGGAGGGTGTCTGCCGTTTTTTCTCAAGGGCAGGGAGACTAGCTTCACTTGGCCTTTCAGAGGGTTTAATAAGTGTCCTCTGCACTTTGGGGGACGCAGTGGGCCGGGGTCTGACTCACCCCTAGCCAATCTAAAAGTCAGGTTGCTCTCAGATTGTCGCCTCGAGGGCCCACTGGGTGTCAGGGCAAAGGAGTAACTGTTTCCCATGAAGCAGATGTAAGGCAGGCCCAGGGAGAGCTGTCCAGGAGAGTCACATAGAAGGTAAAGTGACACCAAAAGAAGGTGGGCGTCCAGATTTCCAGTGGCCGAAGGAGCCCTAAGCAACCAGCATTTATTACAGGTGACAGATCCCCAGTGATTTCAAGGGTACATGTGAAATTACCCCAGGAGAAGAGTACATTTTACATAGTTGCTGGGAGAGCACCTAAGCCTCTTTTAGGTACGAATCAAACAAGACTTTTCCCACTCCTTTTCTCTCCCCTCCATCCCTGTCTGACAGGGCACCTGGTGAGATGGAGGGAAGGGCAGGTGAGAGAATAGATTTCTTCCACCTAGGGCAAGTAGCCAGAAATGAACTGAGTCCAGACATGGGGAAGCTCTGACTCTGAATCAAGTTCAAAATATTTCACTGGACTGAACATGTTAAGTACTCTACTTTGTTTTTATTGAGTTGAGTTGCTGACAAACTTATTATTTAAAACTAATCCAAAGACATGAGATTTGCCCTAAATATCTTTCAAGGCAGGGAAAGAGTTCACCTAATAGAATTACATTTAAGGTACAGAGTGAGACAAAAATAAAATTGTTGATAGCCATGAATGGCTTGTTCAAAAGGTGGCTACATATATCAAGGTTTCAAAAAAGATATAAAACAACTTGATCCAACACATATTTTTGAACCTTTACTATATCAGGCAATCCTGTTTCAGGTGCTAGGGGTAGAAATGGCTTTGAAAGAGCATCCCTTCATCTGCTGTTCATATTTTCCTTGCTTAAGATCATAAAACAACTATTCTGTATCCAGCATATCAATATGGACAGTCTGCTCTATGACAAAGATGAATTTTGTTTTAATCTAAAAACAAAATAGGTTCACAATAGTTCTGGCACTTATCCTGATTTATCACAAAGCTTGTGATTTGTTAAAAAAATTGCATTTGTTAAATCTTGGAGGCATGATAAAATGGAAAGTTGAGTCAATTGCTGGATAATTTTTAGAGACCAAGTAATCAAAGCAATTGTACAGTTGGCTGTCTGGTTTGTCTTGCAGAGAATGAAAAGTCTGATAAAGTTTACTTGTATAGAAAGCCATATGGACTGCCAGAAAGTAACCCTTCAGGCCCAAATTTTATTCTTCTGAATAAGAAAGCACATCTATGTAATGGTGATCTCCCTTGACTTGCCTTCATTTCCCCTTCCTTCTTTCTTTTCCCCCGATTCTTATGCCCTCCTCTCCCTCATCTCTCTGTCTCCTTTCTCTCTTCCACTGCTCCCCTACCCTCCACTAAACCTTTTAAAATACATGCTTACTTGAATCTTATTTGTGTTTCAGATTTCTGTGTTTCATATCTAGAGTGCTCACGTTTAGTGGGCAAAATGCAGAATTAGTGTTGAGCAAATATCTCAGGATGTTCTGAGTACTATGATCGGACTTTGGTCCCAGTGTGAGTTAGCCCTCCTTGGGACGTAGTACGGAAGTTAGTGTGTGAGTATTCACTGCCGTAGCTGGTAGCACACAACATGAGCCAGCAAATCTTTAGTCCCTAAACTGGCTGTGTCTTAAGAAGCAGATTTGAAAGCATCATATTGTTTTATTGGTTTCCTGGGAGGGTGTTTCAAGCTTAAAAACTATAGTCAATATAAACATTTCCTGAGAAGTTAATTATAGTATCTACTGAAAATGGAAGTCCTGGCATCATGTAAAAGAAAGAATGTTCTGATTAAGTCACTTGTTTAGTAAACAATAAAGAGGATCCACAAAGCAAAAAATATAGAAAGAGGATAGTGATGGGAAGACAAAAATCCATCTATGATGTATCACTACAGACTGTGCTGATTGCCAGGAAGGTGGGTGTGACCTCAGGGACCTTGTAGGGAAAGGAGATCCTGGGTGCTGAAAGAAAGAAGGAAGGAGTAGAGCAGGTGCTACATAGACTGCTGTATCCTCGTCCTGTGATAAATTCACCCTCCAAAAGCAAAGGTCCAGGGAATCTGCTGATATCCAAGGTGATTTTTCAAGTGTTTTGTTTATTATTTAAATGTGGTGGGAAATCACTTAATCCAGTATAATCAATATGTAAGAACTGTTACAAAGTCCCTCCTGTCCCAGCAGCTTTGTTAGCATCCTTGAGGGACGACATGGGAATGTAATCAGGAGAGCTACATGGAATTGCTCTGGGTGATTTGCATTCTGCAGAGTTGCCAGATTCCTGTCCTCTAACACAATAATAAGCCTGTCCCCCCAGAGGTGTGAAGTGTGTATAATAATTAATCCTCTGTGATTTAGATGTGATTGGTTATGTCCAAGCCTCTTTAGTATTAAGAATATAATTTTATTGTGATGACATTTTTAAGGGAGCAGCCCCCAAACCCTATTTTAGGGAAAACAAAAGGGGAATGTACCCAGATACATTTTATCACTGTTCATTGTTTCCTCTTCTGTTAAATCCTTTGCCCAGACCTAGGAAATTGAGATTTGAGAAGCCCAATTTTCTGTAAGTCTAATGGCCCCCGATTCAGGATCACTTCAAATATTTTTTAGAGGCCTGCAACCTCTTTTTTTGAAAGACAGAAAGAGAAAGAGCACACACAAGCTGGGGTGGGGGGCTACCAAGGGGGAGAGAATCCTAAAGAGGCTCCACTCCCAGCGCTGAGCCACACGTGGAGCTCCATCTCAGGCCCTGAGATCATGACCTGAGCTGAAATCAAGAGTCGGACGCTTAACTGACTAAGCCACCCAGGTGCCCCTGCAACCTCTTTTTATACATTTTGAAAAAATCTAAATGAAAATAAATCATTATGCATAAATAATTACATAATAACTTCACTTTGTTTTGGAAATCAAATTTGGTAAAAATCTTCAGTTTGGGGGGAAATAATAGAAGGAGTCTATGAGTTACACAGTTGGTGACTATGGTTTAGTTGACTTCAGCTGACAACTATCATGGCATTTCTAGTGTGGTGGACAGAATAGCCCCCCAAAGATGTCCCCATCCTCATCCCTGCAACCTGGGACTACATTGTTTCATGGCAAAAGAGAAGTAAACAGATGGAATTAAACTGGCTAATCCACTAACTGAGATGAGGAGATTATCCTGGATTATCTGGGTGGACTCGGTGTAATCACGAGAGTCCTTTTCAGTGAAAGAGGGAAGCAGGAGAGACAGGGTCACAAAGAGATTTGAGGATGCTATGCAGTTGGCTTTCGAATATAGAGGAAGGGACTGGGAGCCAAGGAATGCAGAGGGCTTCTAGAAGCTGGAAAAGGCAAGAAAACAGATTCCTCCCTAGAGCTCCAGAAACAACCCAGCCCGGCTGACACCTTGATTTTAGCCCAGCGAGACCCATTTTGAACTTCTGGCCTCCAGAACTAAACAGGAATAAATCTGGGTTGTTTCAAGCCCATTAAGTTTGTGGTAATTTGTTACAGCAGCAAGAGGAAACTAATACACTTAGTGTTGTATCTTTCTGGATTTTGGTAATTTTAAACAATCAGTGCATAGTGTCTACTGGGTACCCTGGCATACAAATAACTGGATTGGTGGAGTTGTAAAATACGGGGAAAGTAGAATGAAGCCAAACTTCTGACCACTGTCTGCAAGTCTGTAGCACCTGCCCCTCCTGTCACTGCAGTCTTACCTTATCTTGCTTTTTCACTCACCTGCCTCCAGCTCTTCCATCTTTCTGTCAGTTCCATGGGCTTCCTGCCTTGACCCTTGGTTCATGCTGCTTCTTCTGCCTTGAATGTCATGTTCCAGGTCTCCCAGCAGTTGACTTCTACACATCCTTCAGGTCTTAGCCTAACCTTGCCTCCTCTGTTACTTAGAATGATCAATCCTTTACAACTCCAAATCTTAGTGATTTAAAAAATAAAATTTATTTGCCTTTAGGTCATCACCCAATGTGGTTGGTGTGTGTGTGTGAATCAGAAATAAGAATGGGGACTTCCCTGTGTGCCACATGGCCACTTAGTCATTCCAGCACGTGACCCTGCCAACCCCTTGGCCTTCGGGGAATCCTCTGCAGGACCACCTACATTCACCTGGTGAGAAATAGGAACACGTGGAGGATTGTTTAGGCCAGACCTAGAAGAGGGAAGCATTACTTGCACCCACATTCCACATTCCCCATCGGCCTGGAAGCAAGAGGCTGGGCATGTCGTCTTACTGTGTGCCCAAAAGGAAAACTCACCAATTGGGTGACTGATAGTCTTATTGTGCCTCTTCTCAGAGATGCCTTCTGGAGATACCTAAGCAGGTCTGCCTCGTTAGTCTCATGATGGTACTTTATTTATTTCCTCCATAGCACTTTATTCTTAATAATTTATTTGCCTGTTTATTAATTGTGTTCTCTCCACAAGCCCGGAGCTGCATGAGCACAGGGATCTGTTCTGCCTATGACCATCCGCACAATACCTGGCAATGCCATGTCCTGCACAGAGTGGTTTACCAATCAGTAACAGTTAACCAATGTGTGATGAATGGACAAGCCAGGGGCAGCCCGGGTGGCTCAGCGGTTTAGCTTCACCTTCAGTCTAGGGCATGATCCTGGGGACCCGGGATTGAGTCCCACGTCGGGCTCCCTGCATGGAGCCTCCTTCTCCCTCTGCCTGTGTCTCTGCCTCTCTCTCTCTCTCATGAATAAAGAAATAAAATCTTAAAAAAAAAAAAAAAAAGAATGGACAAGCCAATGATCGCACAAATGAAGGATTAAAAAATATAAAAAATAGTGAAAGGGAATAAAGGGGAAAGGAGAAGAAATAAGTGGGAAATATCAGAAAGGGAGACAGAACATGAAAGACTCCTAACTCTTGGAAATGAACTAGGGGAGGTGGGTAGGGGGTGACGGGCACTGAGGTGGGCACTTGACGGGATGAGCACTGGGTGTTATTCTATATGTTGGCAAACTGAACACCAATAAAAAATAAATTTATAAAAAAATAATAAAAGAGAACTTAAAAAAAAGAGAGGGAGAGACCTTACCTGGAGGGTAGCCACTATTATAGCAATACAGAATTAATAGGCCATAGACTTTTTACAATAATACATTTTAAAAAGCAAACCAAATCTCTCTTTGAGTTAAAAATAATAGACTTTGTACCGGGATTCAAAAGAGTTTGGAATGGCACTGCTCTTTTGGTTTTAGCCCAATTTAGCTTAGTTCAGTTCTCCAGATGAGCACTGGAGAGAAGCAGTGCTCTTTTTCTTTTCTTTTTTTTTTTTTTCTGTTGGCTTATTCTACTATTATATTTCTAAGTGGGGTGCAAACCCCTCAGACACCCTCCTAATTTGTCTGGCCCTTCTCCACTCACAGAAGCCAAACCACGTGCTCATTTCTCCCCGCCCCTCCTCTATCGATATATTTAGAGCGGCCCAGGGGATGGGATCATGCCATCTCAGATGAATGAGTTTTCTTATCTTGCTCCTCCTTTTCCTTCCCACTGCCACTGTCCTTTCTTGGCATAGCATGTGCTAGGATATGCAGCAGAGATGCAGAATGCCCAATCCAAGGCTACCCCTCCTGCACTCTGTACAGGGCTCTAAGGAAGGATGCTATGTCATGCTTAGCTCCTTTGCTGTGAAGGCTAGGCTGTTGCCTATCTCCCGGAGGGGGACAAAGGGGAAGCCCATCTTGCCTGGCTCAGCAACACTGCCCCAGTATGGTTCCCAACTGGCCAGGCTCTGTCAACATAGCAGAGTGGGGGGCTTGAGTGCTGGTTCCTGGAATCAGTGGTCAAGCAAGATGCTCCCTACTTCAAATGAATTTCTCCCACCCCATTCCAGCCCCTCTAGGGCAGGCACATGGCCTTTCCAGGGCAGAGGGGCTTGTGGTTGGAGTAATTCCTGTGAAGATTACAATCAACTACTTTATGTATTTACTTCACTTTCCTTCCCTCATCCTGACTTACTGTGCAGATGAAATACATGATGAACACTAAAATCAAGGATGTGTGCAAAGATGCATCCACAAGAATGCTCAGTAATAGAAAAAAAATGGAAGCAACTTAAATGTTCACATAGGAGAGTAGATAAAAATAAATTATGATACATCTATATAATGAAATACTTGAAAATCGTTAAAATTGATCGTGTAGAAGAATATTAAACGACATGTAATCATGTTCACATTTAATTTTGAAAAATCAGGCTGTAAAGCAGTGGACACCATACGATTTCATTTTTGCAATTAAAAAACTTTTTAAATGTATAATATATAAATGATAAGAAGGATAAAGATCAAAACGGAATAGTCATTGTAGTCAATGGGATAAGAGGTGAAGTTTTCTTTTACTCTTAGTGCCCAATGGTATTTTTAAAAATCTCCTGTAATGAACACGTATTTCTTTTGAAAAAGGTTATAAAAATCTATAATGTTGTTCACAATTTAAGTGACTAACTCCTCCAATAAACACTTTTATATAAAAGTGACTACTGACGGAAGACTAAAGAACAAAACAAGTCATTGAGGAGCAATAAAAAGCAGCCCAATAGCCCCATTTCTGTTTTTATTCCCCAACCTCATCCTTCACCCTTTCTCCCCCTTTCCCTCCTGCCCACATGGAACAAGGGACTGTAGCTCCCCGGGGACTGGCATTGCTTAAGCTCCTCGGCATCTTTGGTCTCCACTGTCTGCATCACTTTCCCACCACCATTGCTTTAGTTGTGTCCCGGGTCATCTTCTGATGGGACTTACCACCAGGCAGGCCTGGGCTCCCATTGTTCTGGATTATGCCAGCCTGTCCTCTGACAGCCTGGCAAATGGGGAGCCACATTAGGAGACCCCCCCCCAAGAGGGCAGGTGTTCTCTGGGAGTCTTTCCTGACAGTGGCCACCTCTGGTCCCAGAATCGATCCTTCTTTACGCCCCATTCTTTGTTCTGACGTTTTAAATGCCTATTGCACATCTTTCTTTTTTACAAACCAGTTTACTGAGGTGTGATGAACATGCAAAAAGTTGTACATGTTCAATGTATACAACTTGAAGAGTCAGTATAAAACCATCACCACCCTCAAGGCCACAGTCATATTCCAAAAATTCCTCCCGCCCCTTTATCATTGTTACTGTGTTTTCAGTTGCACTTCTTGGCATTTATTTTCTATCAGGTACTTCACACATCCTCCATAGTAATTTCTGCAATCCCCATGAGAGTGATAACCCCACTTTACAAATGAGAACACTGAGCCACAGAGAGATTAAGAAACTTGACCAAGGCATAACAGGTAGAAACTGGCAAGAATGGGGTGAAGCCCAGGAAATGCAGCTTCAGCAGCATCTCCATGCTTAACATATTTATGTGCTGCTGCTTCTCTTACTTATGTCTTTCACATGTCTCTCTGCCCTTACCACATTGTGGAAGTGGGAACCAGGTTTTATTAGGCTTATCTTATTTTATTTTTTTTTAACTTTTTTTAAAGTAAACCCTATGTCCTACATGAGGCTTGAACTCACAGCCGCGAGATCAAGAGCCACATGATCTACCAGCTGAGCTAGCCAGGCACCCCAATATTAATTTTATTTTTTAAAATTACTCAGTGTTCATCAAGATCAGGGTACTCTTAATCCCCCTTATCTATTTCACCCACCTCCCGACTGACCTCCCTCTGGTAGCCAACAGTTTGTTCTCTATATTTAAGAAGCTATTTTTTGGTCTCTTTTTTTGGTTGTTCTTTCTTGTCTATTCATTTGTTTTGTTTCTTAATTACATATACAAGTGAAATCATATGATATTTGTCTTTCTCTGAACGACTTAATTTACTTAATGTAATTCCCTCTAGGTCCATCCATGTTGTTGAAAATGGCAAGATCTCATTTTTATGGCTGAGTAATCTTACATTGTGTGTGTGTGTGTGTGTATGTGTGTGTGTGTACCACATCTTCTTTACCCATTCAGTGGATACTTGAGTTGCTTCCATATCTTGACCATTGTAAATAATGCTGCAATAAACACAGGGTGCATGTATCTTTTGAAATTAGTGTTTTCATTTTCTTTGGGTAAATATCTAGTACTGCAATTGCTGGGTCATAGGGTAGTTCTATTTTTTAACTTTCTGAGGAAACTCCAAACTGTTCTCCATAGTGGTTGCACCAGTTTGCATTCCCACCAATGGTACATGAGAATTCCTTTTTTCCCACACCCTCACAAACACATTATTTCTTGAGGTTTTTGTTTTAGCCATTCTGACATGTGTAAGGTGGTATCTCATTGTGGTTTTTGATTTCCATTTCCCTGATAAGTGATGCTGAGCATCTTTTCATGTGTCTGTTGGCCATCTGCATATCTGCTTTGGAAAAATGTCTATTCAGTTCCTCTGCCCATTTTAAATCAGATTATTTGTGGTGTTTTGGTGTTGAGTTGTTTAAATTTTTAAATGTTTTTGTATATTAACCCCTTATTGGGCATATCATTTGCAAATATCTTCTCCCACTTAATAGGTTACCTTTCTATTTTGCCCATGGTTTCCTTCCCTGTGTGAAAGCTTTTTATCATGTTTTAAATATATCTTTATTTCTTTGGTGCTAAACTCAGAGCTGGCCTATCATGATCTCATAATAAATATTGATTGAATGACCGTTTATGCAACAAGTATGTTATGAGCTTCTACCACATGTCAAACATTGCATCAAGCATCTAAAATAAATAGATAACAAAATGGATCAAGATTCCTGCCCTTAGGGGGGGATGGAGGGTGACTTAGTCCATAGTGAAAATGTCAAGGTCAAGTTGGGTGTTTCAGGAATTATTTACATGACATTTTTAATTCTTATGTGACTATATTTCACTAGATTACGTTTTAAATTGGGGGGTATGATTTGTGACAACTACAGTACTCGACATTAATACAAGCCCTTCCTTTGTCATATCAGAGCTCTGCACCCAAATGTAATTGATCCATCAGTGGTCAAATCCTGACAACCTGATGTTTTGAAATATATTTTTTGAAACTTTAATGCGTATCTGAAAATATCACCTTTCTTTCACTTCCTTATGTTCTTTCTCATAATTTTTACTTTTTCTACTTTCTCCCCTTATTCTCTTGTGAAACTGTCTCATTGCCTCTTGCCATTCCTCCCTTCCTCCCTGCCATCCCTTCTTACCTTCCTTTTCCCTCAACCATGCCAGATTTGTATTCTTGAACAGTGGATCAAATCTCATACAGAACATGTGATTTTCTTTTTCAACTTGAAGGGTAAATATGGCGAGGAATTAATATGACCAAAATTTGTGTCACCAAGGGCTGTAGATTTCATTTTCAGGGCAGAAGGAAGAAGAGAGGCTAGCTTTAGCAGTCCGAGGAACCTCACAGTCGAGAGATTATTTCCATTTTATTAATAACAAAGCAGAGCTTCAAAGGGATTAATTGTCTATAAAGAACATGTAGAAGAGCATGTTCTACAACGTGATGCTTACCACCTTATGTAGAGAAAATTCTGAAAAAAAAATTTCTTCTCCTGCTTGAAGAATGCGTTTTTCTGGGGTTCCATTTATTAAAATGTAATTGGGGTATTAAGGAACTCGACTATTCCCAAATAATGGCATTATTTTAAAACAAATGGAGTCTTACAGGAATAGAAATAACCTATTATACTTGCAAAACACTAGCTTAAAAATGTACCATCAGAATATGCTATTTCTTCATTTTTTCTTCCCCAGGCTCCAATCTCTACAAATGGAAATTACTCATTCCTTAGATCCTGCATTAAATTCTAATGGCCATAGTGCGGCCACAGAAAGCTTTTGCATTTATCAGTAGATTCCCTGTATCTTGAATGATTGGACTTCAGATATCCAGAACCTTATCATTTGCAGTATTCTTTTTATCAAACTCCATTCCAAAAACATGATCAGCATTTTAACCATTTGCAACTAGACTTGAGCCTCACAAAATCAGCTCACAAGTCACTGATAACCTGCTCACTACCAAGCCTTTTGTGCTCCTCAGCCTTCTTGACATATATTCAGTTGCTGGGTTAATGCTTACATTCAGGTTTTGCCCCAAGAACAAACAGTCCCATCTTAAGAAGAGTTGGAGGAGAAACACCCACGGTCCTAGGATTCCCATGAAACAGAGGGACCATGAAATAGTGACAAAATGTTCACAAAGCAGGTGGGGCAAATGGTTTGCTGGCTGAGCTCCCAAAGGTGTCTGTTCACTCTCAGAAACATGCCCCACCTGAGGCCTTACTGTCCCCTGTAGCCCCACCATCCTCTGTCAAGCACTCTGCAGACTGCTAAGCAGGGATGGCCCATTATTGAGGCGAGGCTATAGTCTGGGAAAGCATGCATGTAGAAAAGTGTGGTCTTTTGGACCATGGTACTTAGCCAAGCCAGAAGCAAAGATTAAGCCTACTGAACACAAAGTCATTCATTACTATGATGCTCCACTTGGGAACATTTCTCCCAGAAAGTTTTGTTAATACCTGCTTCTTGATCTCTCCCTCCTGTCCCCTCTGGCTCTTCATATCTCTACCTTATTTCCACTAGGGTATAATAGGGTCTTAAGGTAGTTTATGGGACATAACTCACTATGCATGTTTTCATTTTTGGAAATTGTACCCAATGCAAGAGCCCCTCAGAGTCACAGGGTCTCAACATTCTGTCCAAGGGGTGCCTTCCCTATTTGATTATAGTCATCCTGCCTAGTGTCTTCTGGGAATCCTTCTTTTTCATCTCTTATCCCTAGTACTCATTAATATATAAACCAATATATAAATATGAACTATATATAAACTAACATGTAAACTAATGTTAATATTATAAACTAAATAATATATAAATAATGTTAATAATATCCATGGGCAATATGATCCAGGAGTTGCATTTCTGGGTATATATCCAAAAGAATCAAAAGCAGGATCTCAAAGAGAGATTTGTACAAGCCATGTTCATAGCAACGTTATTCACAGTAGCCAAAAGGTGGAAGCAACCCAGGGTCCACGGACAGAAGAACTGATAAACAAAGGTGTTATATAAATGTGATAATATCGTGCAACCTTTAAAAGAAAGGACATTCTAATACATGCTACAACATGGATGAATTCAAAGACATTAAGCTAAATGACATAGGCCAGTCACCAAAAGACAAACACTGTATTATTCCACCTATATGAGGTACCTAGGTAGTCACATTCACAGATACATAAAGTAGAATGGTGGTTGCTAGGGGCTGGATAATGGGGAAATGGGGAATTGTTGTTTAATAAGTATATAGTTTTAGTTTTTCAAGATGAAAAGAATTCCAGAAATTAGTTGCACAATAACGTGAACTGTATACTTAAAAATGGTTAAGATGGTAAAATTCAGGGATGTCTTGGTGGCTCAGCAGTTGATCGTCTGCCTTCTGCTCAGGGCATGATCCCAGGGTCCTGGGATCGAGTTCCTCATTGGGCTCCCTGTGAGGAGTCTGCTTCTCCCTCTGTCTATGTCTCTGCCTCTCTATGTCTCTAATGAATAAATAAATAAAATCTTTTTAAAAAAAAAAAGATGATAAAATTCATGCTATGTGGGCTTTAACACAATTAAAAAGAAAATACAAAAAAATAAAAAATAAAAAAATCAAATAAAATACAACTTAAAAAATATTAACCTGGGAAGAGTAATTGGAAAGTTACATCACCAACAACAAAATTCTAATCATTCACTTTCAACAAATATTTCTCAGTGATTAACTATATACAATATGCCTGGGCTGAGAGCCAAGCAGGATGATGAAGATGAATACAGTGTGGCTCTTGTCCCCACGGAGATGTTGATATGGTCTGGGGAATGAGATATGCACAGAATATTAATTGACTGAAAATTCTAAGAAGTGGAAATTCTTGTTAGGTGAGAGTTGGAGCATTTGAGATGACCATTTTAGGTGAACCAAGAGAGGTAGGTAGGAATCTAAAGACAGAAACAATTTTTAAAAATATTTTCCCTCGCATTGAAGGATGAATAATTAAGATTTACTGCCCTTTATTTTTCTGCATTCTTATAAACTATTCTGAGATGGTATAATTCCAGGCATCCTCACCGTAAAGTGTCACTTGATTAAATCAACATTGTGGGATTACGTGGGCATGATAGTTCTAAGTGCCACCAAATCCCTCAAAGTGAATTTAAGTTTTTTTTTTTTTTTAAGATTTTATTTATTTATTTGAGAAAGAGAGAGAGAGAAGGAGTGTGTGTGACAGAGAGAGAGAGGGAGAGAGAGAGTACAAGCATGGGGAGAGGCAGAGGGAGAGGGAGAAGCAGATTCCCCACTAAGCAGAGAGCCTAGCCCTGGGCTTGATCAATCCCGGGACTTGGGGATCATGACCTGAGCGGAAGGCAGACGCTTAACCAACTGAGCCACCCAGGCGCCCCCGAATTCCAGTTTTAAATATCAGCATTCTCAATATAGAATAAATTTTACAGTAACTTAGCATTCAATTGTGAAAATTTCCTAAATTCTTATGGAATTATGACTTTATCATATTCCTAGAAGATGATATGTTAATTTCTACTTTCCTGATTACCTCACAAGCAAGTATAGTAGATGAGATACCTGGTATCAAGTATGCTTCTAATTCAAGGATTCTCTCAAAGTTCTGATGCTTTACTTTGTAACGGGTATGTCTGAGAGAGAATATGTCAAAACTGCCTGGCAAAGCATGCTTATTTTGATCTGCTCCGTCTTTCTCAGCTTTGGCAGGCCAGCCCCCAAATTGCAGTTTCCCTCTCATATGAAACAGATTGCTGAATCATAAGAGTCCTAACTCCTGGCTGAAGGTGAAAATGATTCCTTCTGGGAGCAATGTATATGTACAGTCTACAGAATTAAGCTGATAAGCAATGACATTGCATTAGGAGGTTACAATAATAGAATCACTTTAAATTAAGATCCCTGAATGAATAAAATAAACCTATTACTCTGAGGTTCACTTCAGCCTTGTAAAGTGCCTAGCACATCAGAGGTTCTGGGAAAATGTCACATAGATGACAAAAAAAAAATGGATAATGCAGTGATAGGTTTGAGGATTATCATACATGATTCATTTTTTTCATTCAACTAGTATTTATTGACCTCTGGATGCTACTCTAGGTGATATAGCAGTGAATAAAAGAAATAAGTCTTCGTCCTTAGGAATCTTACCTTCTAATGGTGGAGACAGATGATTCAAAAAATTTGTCAGAATGCCAGAAATAAAGAGATAAAGCAGGAAGGGATTTCTGGAACATCAAGATGGATGTTGAAATTTTAGATAGGGCAGTCCACATATGAATTACAAAATTTCTACAAATTTGAGCATATAAAAGATTATGATGCATAGCACCATTCAATCAGACTGCAAAGGCCATTCATGGGGGTAAAACTGGACAACTGGGTTGTCTTGTTACCCATTCACTGGGCAAGTGAATTCTGGATTCAGGACATAGTTGTCACATGTGCAGATTGGACCATGTGAGCCCCCAGTCTCTTTGAGCTCTGGAATTCCCTAAGTCTTAATGTTTCTCTGATGACTAAGAATATCCTTCAGGATCTTTCAGCTCCCCAGAATTATCAACATGAAAACCAATTATTACCGAACACATTTTATTTGCACTTTCTGGTCATTCAGATTTTGGAAAATAGGAATTTTTGCCATATATCTAATGCATGATGAAATCGAGTCACTATGGTCTGAATGTCTGTGTCTCCCCCCAAAATTCACACATTGGAATCTTAACACCAATGTGATGGTGTTAGAAGGTGGGGCCTTTGGGAGATGATTAGGTCATGAGGGTGGAAACTTCATGAATGGGATTAAATCCTTGACAAAGAGATTCCAAAGAGCTCCCTAGTTCCCTTTCACTCTGTGAGGACATAGCAAGAAATCTGGGACCCTCACTCAGCCCATTCCCTAATCCAGTACTTCAAGTCTCCAGAACTACAAAAAAATTAATTTCTGTTGTTTATAAGCTACCCAATCTGTAGCATTTTGTTAAAGCTGCCTGAACAGACTAAGACAGAGGTACTATACATTGTTTAACAGTTATAAAACTGCCATTCTTTTGTGATCATTTTCTTCTATAATTTCAGGTATGGCAATTTGATTCTCTTCATTGGAAATAAATATACAGAGAGTGCAATTTATGCAGTATGACTTGATTATAGTGCATTTTACTACAATTTAGTAGTGAGAGTGAAGAAGTCTAGTTAGAACCACATACTCACTATGACACCTATTTTCTGACACAATTCAATATCCTTAGACATTGTCAGAGGAGATATAATTATCCAAAATTCTGAGATTACTTGGTTAGACTAGCCCACATGCTATGGACCCATGGCATCTTTATACTAAAAGCCAGTTTCCAGGCAAAGTTGAATGTAGCCAGGGTTGCTGTCCCAGTGTGATATCTAACTTAACTGAATTCATACAGAGAAATATGATTTTTGCCACAATGTCAGGATCATACTTTTGACTTGCCAAAGCAAATAGCTCAGCTTTCACAGAATATGGATCCTTCCCCATCACCTTCGTATATTTTACTTCTTCTTTTTCCTATTTGGTGGGGAGGGACCTTAGGGGAAATTGGGGGGAGGGCAATCATGTGGTCCCTGGGGCTTTGTAAACAATTATTTGCTCTGCTGATAAAAAAGTGTTTTGTTGCTATAAAAAGGAGTGTAGGTAGCCTGAAGAGAGGTTTCAATTTGGTCATTGTACTAGAGTTCTGGGAAAACAGACTGTTCTTTTGAATTTCTAAACAATAATAATTTGTTTTAGACATTTGCACAATCACGATAAGTAACACATCTTGATAAGAAAGACTTGCATTGGCAGAGCAGCTGTAGAAGGACCACACTACACAGATAATGAGCACAGTTATGCTTAAATTAAGTGGGCACTGAGGGATAGGAATAAGTAGGGAAGGAGGAAGTAATTGAAGCAGCAAATAGTCTGATGCATAGAAATGGAAAGGTGGATAAACTGCAAATTTTAAAGTCATTTGGTGTCATAAGCCTTTTTATTAATTTCTCTAGAGTTTTGCATAGGTACAAGTAATGATTTAATGAAATGACCGTGGAAATGAATCAACAAATGCATCAAAATTGAGGAAGAAATCTCTTTGTACATGCCTCATTAGGATCAAAGGGTGTTTCCCAGATTCTTGCTACTCAAAACGTGGTCTGGGGACCAGCAGTATTCAGCATCCTGGGAGTGTGATAGAAATATAGACCCCCTAGACCTCATTTGGGACCTACTGAATCAGCATCTGCAGAACAAAGTCTCTAGGTGATAATATGGATATCAGAGTTGAAGAAACATTGCTCTAGAGTTGTTACAACAGTCCATTCATTCAGTGAGTGTTCTTGGCAGCCTTTTCCACATGCGCGGCATTAAACAATAGAAGGGAGAGATAGGAACAAACATGAGTAAGACATGGTCCCTGCACTCAAGGAACATATAATTGGAAAGGAAATATGAGACATAGTGAAAGTTAGAGTTCATAGAATTTGTGCTTGACTGGGAGATGCCAGGGTGGGGAATGTGGATGATGTCCTAGTGTTAGCACATGAGTGTCAATGGTGTGTTTACAGCTGACTAGGGGTAAAAGAGAATGTGTCTAACCTTTAAATGTTGAGTTTTGAGGTAGCTATGGGAATTTGCAGATGGAAATATCTAATAGGCATTTGGAACTGAGAGCAGGGCTTAACAAGCTATGGCTGCACAGACCAAAGCCTGCCCTCTCTTTGTTTTTGCAAATAAAGTTTTATTGGAATACTGCCATGCTTATCGGTTTACATATTGTCTATGGCTGCTTCCATATTATAACGACAGAGTTGAGTAGATGCATCAGAGGCCAGAGACCATGTGGCCCACAAAACCTAAAATATCTTCTCTTCAGCCTTTTACAGGAAATGTTTGCTGACTTCTGTCCTAGGGCACGGTCCAGAGATCTGGGTTAGAGACAGCCATGTAGCCATAGCAGTCAAGGGGAGTAGATGAGACCATCCTGGGAGGACATTCAGTGAGAAAAGGGCAAAGTCAGAACCCCTAAAAAGACATTCTTTCACCTGCCTTTCGTGCTTGGGGTAGCTCCCCTGACTATTCAAATTCTATTTTTCCTTTTGGCACTTGCAAATTTATTAAGCCCAGAAACTTGCAATGGTTCAGTGAAGCATCCTGTATGTAATTTATAATCCTAATAATTTAGCAGATTCTCTATGGTAATAAATAACTATTACCTTTCCATGAAAGCTGCAAGTAACATAATAGTTTGGGCCTAATAACAGAAGAATGTCATCATCTCATGAAATAGAAAGGAAAAATTTCGTCTCTCATCAATTTGTTTGGTCTGACTCTTGTGAGTGGCAAGGCTTTCAGAGGTGCCTACCGCTGCTGCAAAGCCTGCCCCCTTAATACGGTGCCAGAGCTGAGCTGACCACAAACTAACATGTTCTCAGGGCTTTAGTCAGTCGTGAGGCTGCCGTTCCCCTTAGATACACAGAAGAGAGTTAGACAGAGGGGAGCTGAGAGGGGAAGCAGATGCCCCGGGGGCAGGAAATTGTTTAGGGCAGAAACAGGGAACTGTGTGTGTAAAATCTGCAAATTTAAAATTCATTCAATATCATAATCTCTTAGATATTCCTTAGGAGTTCTGCATAAAACATTTTTAATGGAATCACCACAAGAAGAAAGGGATTCAGGTCTCAATTCTTAGCCTACCTTCCTTGGCTAAATAGCATAGACAGTGTTAAATACTGGGCTCCAAGGTGAGGTTGAGTGGTCTCTACATGTTGAGGTGAGGAGGAGAGAGAGTGTGGAGGTGGAAATCGGCTCAGCACCTTAACTATCCATGCAGAAATCCAATTTTGCCCTAATTTTCATACTAGCATGAAGGAGTTCTCCATATTCTCTGGTGCTAGGCATGGTGGATGGTGCCTTCACAGACACTCTGTGGTTTAACGTCCTTGCTGACATGATTCAGACATAACAGAGCTGCCAAAATTGCTGATTTTAATTTGATGTGAGATATTTCTGATCAATTCCAGGGGTTCTTTCGATAAACCTAGGAGACAGCAGTAGGTTGGCATGGGATTGCAGCGCTAGGTAGAGATGCTGAGTTTGTCTGCATTTCCACACAACTACTCATTTTCAGCATTTCTCTCCAGTTCCCATGAGTGCCTAAAGCTGTCTGTTCACAATATTGCAGTGTTGGGAGTTTTGTACAGGGCGATGGCTCATCTGAGCATTTGTTTACTCTGGAACCGAGTGGCACCAAACCCTCTGTCACATCTCGCTTTTTCAGGGTGAATGAGCCAGTGTTGCAATGCCCAGCTCCTTTGTGCAACTTCCTCTCCCCTGCCCTCACCAGCCCCTATCTTTTGGTTATTTCTCCATTTTTGTGACTCTCCATGAGAAGGTAAAGAGGAGGATTGATGGGTAGAATGATGATCATCAATATTTAGTGAGGAACTGGGCTCAGCCTTTTACACCACTGAGCCCTCCCAGTCCCTCTGGGGTAGGTCCTATAGATTTCTCTATTAAAGAGGAAGTAATGGAAGTGTAGAGAACTTAAACAATTTGCCTGAAGTGATACAGCCAGGAAGTGATAGAGTAGCATTAGAACACATCTCATCTGTCAGACCAAAAGTGTGGCTCTTTATCACCATGCCGATGGACAACATGACTTTACAGGCTGGGTACTGGAGTCCCAGAGCCACCAAACTAGCTTCTGAGTTTTGCACTTTCTGCTTGCAGGGAAGATATCCATTTGTCACTCTCCTCCGCTGGGGTTTAGATACACTGCTAACCAGGGGTGATAGACCCTGCAGTTCTGAACAAGGGTAACATGGAAGTTTGCCAAGGTGGCTTTTGGCTGGCATCATCAGATTTGTGACTGAATATTTTCTGCAATTTTATGATAAAATATTCTTTTATTGTACGAGCAGAAGCCAAGTAAATATTAAAGAAATGTCAAAACCAACAGAGCAACTTTTAGCAACTGTCCTCACTAACATCTAACAACAGTTGGACAACAGACCTTAATCGGAGTAGTAGGATTTGTTATCAAAACTGTCTTGCCACACACCTAAATGCACATTTCCCTGGGGTCTGTCTTTCTCTGTGTCTCTCTGTCTCTTTCTTCCAATGCTCTGTGAATTGCTTCTTGCAGGCCGAGGAAGACAGAGTTCTCTCAGATGGTCATCATGTGGTCTTCTCCCTCCGGCCTTCCAATGTATACCTTCTTCCTTTTGCCTCACATCCTGTTTTCAAGGGCGCGTCTCTTGCAACCATGGAGACCACATTGGTCCCATCTTTAGTTGTTTTCAAACTTCAGAATCTAAATCACTTAAAATTAGACCCAATGCTGGGAGCAATTAGGTAAATTTCTCCCTTGTGGCAGAAAGTGGCTTTAAAAAAAAAAAATTATTTATTTGTAGAGAGAGAGAGAAATAGAGTGCAAGCCACGGGCAGAGGGAGAGGGAGAAGGAGACTCCTTGCTGAGGGTAAGCCCAATGTGGGGCTTGATCTCACCACCCTGAGATCATGACTTGGGCCAAAACCAGTAGCCAGACACTTAACCACCTGAGCCACCTAGGCACCTCAAAAGTGGCTTTTTCTAAAACTTGCTGTAGAATGACCTTTCTTGGGCACCTGAGTGGCTCAGTCGGTTAAGCATCTGCCTTTGGCTCAGGTCAAGATCCCAGGACCCTGGGATCGAATCCAGTTTTGGGCTCCCTGCTCTGTGGGAAGCCTGCTTCTCCCTCTCCCTCTGCCTCCTTTCTCTCTCCGTCTCTCATGAATAAATACATAAAATCTTTCAAAGAAATGACATTTCCTCAAACACCATTATCTCTTCTACAAAACAGCCTAGAGTAGATCCTTACAGATTACTAGCAATCCTGGTGCAAATCTTCACTGGTGGAAAATAGTGGGGACTTTTTGGCAGAAATTAGACTTCTGGGTTACCAGTGCACTACATTTATGAATGCCTTCCTAATATTGCTCTCTGGTGCAGACAGCCCAGGATCTTATGGCAGGCAATTGGAGAGTATATTGGTTTTGACCACCAAGATGAGGCCTTGCTGTGCTCTGTCGTATACGGACAGCGCAGTGATAACGGAGGCCAACAGGTGAAGCACACACCCAGGGCCAGGCACTCATAGATGAGCTCATCTATTCTCCACAGCTCTCCTGTGAGGGAGGGCGTCCTCTGATGAGCCCCATTTTGTAGATGGGGAAACCGGGCACAGAACAGATGACCGACTTGCACAAAGTCACACAGCTCCTAGGTAATAGAGACGGAATTTGAATCTGGGCAGTCTAGTTTCAGAGACTCTGCCCCTACCCCCTCTTCTGTACCTCCTGAAGCAAGGACAAGGAAGATTTAACACTTCCTTTACAGATTTTAGGGATTAGTCAGAGAAGCATTTGCCAATCTAATTTAAGGCATACTGTGCTAAATACCATGGTAGAAGCATAACATAGGGTGGTCTTAGCCCTGGATATTTTCATGTGATGTTAAAAGCCATTTTTGGAACTGCCCTCTGTCCCAGAGAATTATCAACCCCTCAGATAATTGAAGAAAATGAGGTAAAATAAGGAGAAGGGTCCTATCCAAGCCTGTTTTTCTTGTAATTCACCACTAATAACGGTCAAATGGCTTTCCTCACGCTGTTTCTAACAGCTCTGCTTGTCTCTGCCAGTGGGTCCCTGCTTTCCTGGAACCAAAAGTTCTAAGCCAGTCCCTGTTCACTGCTGCTTTCAAATGTCCTGCAGAAAGGTAGAATGTAGCCTTTACTCATTAAAATAAGAGATTGGGAAAGAACAAGATTACAAATTCCAAATTTCAGATTCCCATCACGACAGAACAGCCCTTGCCAAATCTCCTCAAGCTTTCCTGGCTACAAAATGAGCAAAATAAAACTTGCTTCCTCCTCCTCCTCACCTGGTGGGAGTATTGTGAAGATAAAAGGCAATAATTGGTGTGAAAATGCCCTGAGCTCCATAGATGAAAGCTCTATATAATCCCAACATATCATTAAACGGGCTTTATTGGGATTTTGATACAGTTCTGTGGCTCAGAGAAGTAGGTCTTTCAGCTGGTAGTATGAAGTCTCGAGGCTTTATTCCAGAAAGAGAGTATTTACTGCAAATACTGTCGGTAACTCTAACCGAGTCAGAGCCAGCCTGGTTAGAGGATGGGTGTCCCCCTTTTGGGAAGCACTGTCCACCATGCCTGAAAATCTCCTGTGGTGGGGAACACACTCCCTCATCACACAGCCACTGGAGACCGTTAGAAAGTGCTGCCTTGGATTTGCATTAATTCCATGTCTCTGCAGTTCTGAACTGCACAGAACATGTCCGTATCTGGCCCTTAAGCTATTTGAAAACATACCCCATGCTTACTCAGAGACAGGGCTAACTCAGCTCCCTCTAACTGTGTCTTACATTGTGAGGGGTTGATTCCTTTCATTCTCCTCATTGTCCTCCAGACATATTCCAGTTCTTCCCCAATATCGCACAGTGCAGGCCCCAGAACCACATGCAACGCTCCACGTCGTCTGACCAAAGCAGATGGCCACCTTCACATTAGCACAGTCTAAGATCAGAGTTTTCTGGTAGCTTTGTGATACTATAATGGCTACTGAAGTCGCTCCAGTTATAACCTCTGCATCTGTATCGTATGTGCTAGGACAAGTCTCCCCAACATTGGCAATGACTTTTTTTTAAAATTCTTGGCAAAAAGTTACATTTATCCTCTTAAATTAAATTTTATTGAATTTGGTGCTGGATTATTCACATCTTTTTAAACCCATATTTTGCCATAATTCAAATTTCTGGATCTTTATTCCAGAAGGGAGAAAGGGCATACTTCTTACAAATATAGTGACATTTAATTAGTTCTCCTGTACACAGGCAATTATGATAAGCTCTCGCTTTTACTTAAGCCATTAATAAAAAATATTGCCTGGGATAAGTCCAAGAAATATTTTTTCATCAACCGTTTTGTGCCCTTTGTAAATGGTCAATAATCAAGTTATTAATCTGCCTAATTGCACTGATCTCTAGCCTGTGTTTTGTAACCTTGTCCAAAATGCTTTGCAAAAGCCCCTCTTAGCTACTTCATTTTATTTCATATCCCAAACTTGTGACTTTATTCTGGAAAGAAATTCCTGGCATTACTGTGACTTGGGTTGTTCTTAGTGAAACTGGATTGCCTTCTATGGCATCTCCATGATCAATTCCTTTTACAATCCATCCCATTTATAATTTCTGGGCTCAATTTCCAAGTCAACCTCCAAATCTTGGAAAATGTTCCTTTTATCTCTTAAAAAAATCGAGACATTTGCTTAATTCCTTGCTTCTGGCCCCACACTCCTGGATCATGTCTTTCTCAAAGGTCTCTGCCAACAAGTTGCCCATCCCATTTGCAGATTTCCCCGGAGCCAACAGGGCAGGTATGAGATTTAAATTCAAGTAAGAGATTTGAATTCATTAGGAGCAGTTAGTTGTTCTCTTTAGTATGTCACACTGGGGTTCTGTTTCCTTTTTGCAATATTTCTATTCTTTGCAGTGCAAAGACTATTCTCCTAGGTAGGGAAGACAATGGCAACTGGCAAAGGAATTGTGTCTTTTTGACATCCATCAGCATCACACCAGGGTTGTCAGGCAGATGACCCAGGTCTTCTTTGATGTTCTTCTGATTCTAAGCCTCACCAATTTCTTTTATTTATTTATTTATTTATTTATTTATTTATTTATTTATTTTAATTTATTTTTTATTGGTGTTCAATTTACTAACATACAGAATAACCCCCAGTGCCCGTCACCCATTCACTCCCACCCCCCGCCCTCCTCCCCTTCTACCACCCCTAGTTCGTTTCCCAGAGTTAGCAGTCTTTACGTTCTGTCTCCCTTTCTGATATTTCCCACACATTTCTTCCCCCTTCCCTTATATTCCCTTTCACTATTATTTATATTCCCCAAATGAATGAGAACATATAAATGTTTGTATTTATTTATTTTTAAATTTTTATAAATTTATTTTTTATTGGTGTTCAATTTGCCAACATATAGAATAGCACCCAGTGCTCATCCCATCAAGTGCCCCCCTCAGTGCCCGTCACCGAGTCACCCCCACCCCCATCCCCTTCCACCACCCCAGTTCGTTTCCCAGAGTTAGGAGTCTCTCATGTTCTGTCATGAGACACCAATTTCTTTTAAATGCTACTTTGAGTCTTTAAGTGACCCTCATTAAAATGCAAATATCTTTGAGAAGGGTCACCAAGCTAACTCAGCCCCTGCAGTACCACCACCACCACCAACCCCCCCCCCCCCCCCCCCCCCGCCCCAGGCAGTTTCTAGAGTGAGGGTAGGTTTCAAGGGAAGCCACCCTTAACTGCTCCTTCATGGCTGGGCTGAAACATTCACCCTTTCTGAGACTCCTAACCTGGTTCCACTGAATGGAGAAGAACCCGATCCTGCTTCATTTGGGGGAGATGTTCCATTCCTAGACTATTATTTGCAGGAACTAAAGGAAGAAGAAGTTTTGCAGAGAGATATGTAGATTAAGAGTTAGGAGACTTGGGCCATAGTCCCATGACTTGCTCTGAAATAGGCTCAGAGAACTCTGTATCCTCATCTATAAAATGAGAAAGTTGGATCAGCTGAAATCCATCTGTAGGTTCATTCTGAGCATGATTCTATGATAATCCAATCCTATCCTTTCCACTATAGTTGACTCGGTTTCCTCTATGCAAGTTGTGTCTTCTCTCTGGGTCAGTTTTAAGAAGAGAGGAATAGGGCAGACTGGGTGACTCAGCAGTTTAAGCTCCTGCCTTCTGCCCAGGGTGTGATCCTGGAGTCCCAGGATCGTGTCCCACGTCGGACTCCCTGCATGGAATCTGCTCCTCCCTCTGCCTGTGTCTCTGCCTCTCTCTCTCTCTCTCTCTCTCTCTCTCTGTGTCTATCATGAATAAATAAATAAAATCTTAAAAAAAAAAAAAAGAAGAGAGGAATGGCTAGTTCTGTGGTTTTCTGAATGAGCAAGACTCACAGAAGCCTCAGAAGAAGTGGGATAGAGATGGGGAAGAGGGACTTTCTGCCCACACCTTCCCTGTTCAAGCAGAACAACTCTATGTTTGCCTAGTGGTCTTCTGCATAGGCTTTCATCAGAGCATTGTTGCTGCTTTGTTTTGTTTGTCTGCTCTTCTTGCCTACTAATGGGCCATATCCATACGGTATAACATAGATGACCCTGGAGCCTCCATCTACCTCAAAAATTAGATATTACACTCCTTGAGACAGGGATTGAGGACTTGTTGTCATTGCATCACCATTACCCTTGGTAGAGCCTATAGTAGATGTTCAACAAATGATTGTCGGATAAATATATGATGATAATAATGATCATTCTCAATAAGTTCTCATTCCATGCCAGGCATTCAGTGCTTTAGTGGATAATTAACCCTTAGATTAAACGTATGGGGCACATATAATTTTTGTCTCCATTTTATGGATGCAGCAAAGGAAGTACTAAGACTTGGGCTGAATAGAGGCAGTACTAGAACCGAGACTCTTCATCACCTTGTTACATGACCTTGTTTATGTCTATGGGACATACTGAGTAAGCCTAGGGATAGGGAGGCTGAAAAGTAAAGCCAAAGGTAGCAGGGAGCGGTCAATCTGAACATAATACCTGGGAAGGGGGATGAGACAGGTGTATGGGAAAGTGCTTAGACCCAAGGGGTATGGTCAGTTCTCTGGAAGAGAGTTCCCCAGATGGCCAGCATCAGCAGCACTCAAGAACCTTTCAGAAATGCAAATCCTCAGGCCCTAGCCCTGAATCCAAAAAGCCGGAGGTGGGCCTCAGAACTTCGTGTGTTAATAAGCCCTCTGGGGACTCTGATGCATGCTAACATTTGAGAACATTTGAGAACCACTGCTTTGGACCAACTTGTGTTGACTTTGGTTTTGACTCTGAAGAGTGGTAAAACTTCTGGTTTTTTCGCGGTTGTAGTAAAAGTTCTAAATTTACACCAATAGTTGCCTCTTTGGTATTTTTAGAGGAGACTGTACAAGACATTTGCTTGGACTGAGGGATTCTAAGTCGAAGATTCCTTTTCTACCTTCTGTTCTTACAGATTGTAAGCCGAAGCCCCTCCCTTAACTTCTGATTCTCTGCCTGTAAAATGTGCTTAATGATGCCTCACTCTCTTATTGGGATAGCCAGCGGATTGTGTAATTAGTGGTTGTGAGGCACCTGGAGTGCCATATAAATACTGGAAGATAATAACCAGTTTATGGCCTAAGTGCCGCCTACAACTTGACACATTTAACATTTCTTTCCTGAATTATAAAGTTTAAAGTGAATTTAACAGTTTGATATTTGGGCTTATTTTTTATTCATTCCTTAGGCTGAAATTTTGTGTTTGTGTTTGTGCGTGTGCTTCCTTCAACCATCCAGAAAAAGTGGATTTTTAAAAAAAGGTTTAAAAAATCAGGACCTTCTGAGAAAATAACCACTCCAAAGCATGGTGTTTGATTGATTATCAAACATCGATTCTACAAAGCTGAAAGCGATTCCTTAGGCACAGAGGTAGCTGGTACCTATGGTAGCTCTGGTTCTTTGAGATTCCATGCTGCAGCTATATAAAGACAGTTCTTGTGCAATGGTTTCATTTCTGCTCATCTTCTTAGCAGTGACCCTCTTTTCCCTATTTAGAATCCAAGAAGTCTGAATTTTATTTTCTACATGGTCATTCTTTATTCAACTTAGGCAAATACTTCCTTTTTTAGGCAAGACTGCTTGTCCTATGTATACACTCATTTTAGATTAGATTTACAAGAGTGCAGGCTAGTCTCTTTCACTCTAGTGTAAAGTCTTTTTTTACTTTAATCTTAAGCAGATAACTGGCCAAAAAAGACCCAGATGGAGACACAGCAAAAGCATGTTTTTTGAGAGTTTGATTAGGGCTGAATTCATATGGAGGATACAAATGTGGATAGATAAGCAGAGATACGTGGATAAAAGAGGTTTTTCTACCAACAGTGTGGTACGAAGAAAAAGTTTAAAAATTTAACTAACCATAGTTTTAATTTTGTGTATTATAACTTTAATATTGGAACATAATTACTGGGCAAGGGAAAACCTCCACCCTTCTATTACCATTTCCTGACATTTTTAAATTGTACAGTATTATTGAGTTAAAAAAAAAAAAAAAAGAGCAACAGAATAGAGATCATCCGGACCCTGAATCAATTCACTAATTTATAAACCAAGTCTTAAGTAAACAGGCTTGTTTCTCCTCATGCCTTATGCTGGAGGTCAAATGCTTACAATAGCCTAAAATAACAAGTTGAGACATGTTTTCATAATTGGAAATAAGAAATTCAGCCATCTGCTAATGGAAAGAAAAGTTTTGCAATAAAGCTAACAGCTGCTGTCATTTCTCAAGAAACATCTCTAGATTCTTCAGAAGACAGTAATGGTGCTTACGACAGCTCAAAATCATTCAGGGTGCCATTAACTAATTATGAATTACCTGGGAAATCATGCTTGCACTTAGAAGGGCCACATGGAATCCTTTTAGAAGTCAGTCTAACTTCACAACTGCCTGGGGTCATTCGCTGTAGACCAAAGTGTCTCCTTTTCAAGTTCAAATAAGTCACAGTGAACTGGACAACTGATTTCCCTATAAGGGACAAAGAAACTGTGCTTTTCTTGAAAAGCACCGGCTAAACCCAAGAATGGCTTCTGCTTCAACCAAGTTTAATGGAAATTTGCTAAGCACTACAGTGAAATAGTAGCAGGGCTGGCAGATTTTGAGGGTTGACAGCAAACAGAAAGGAAGAGTTTAACTCCTCCTCATCTTCCATGCTGGCATTACGCCTTCAGATAAGGCAAGAAAAATGGTCAGCCATAGGAAAGGTCTGCCCCTCATAATAGAAGATGAGCCGGCCAGCAATATTTTCTCATTTCTCTGATCACCTATCTTCTCAGGGCTTGTCTTTTCTTATCAGGTGTAAATTATTTGTTTGCTACATTTCTGAAATGGCTCTAAGAAGATCAATAGAAATGTGGTGAGGGAAGAGAATATAATTTTACTTTCCTCACTTCACTAAAGGCTGCCTATTCTCACATTGTGTAGATTTCCTGCCACCTCGGTAATAAGTAATGCAGCGTGTGTATGTAGTCTATAGAAACTTATCAAGAAATCAGTGTATTTAATCACTGTTTGGATGATCCTAAAGCATTTTGATATTACGGTGTTGAGTCACCAAACCTCTGCAATAAAGAAAACATATTGTTTGATGGAATTGGGTTATTTAAAAGTTCCTCTTGTAATTTTTTAAAACAGGAACTGTTGCTTTTCAGGAAATGAATGTTTTTTTCTCAAGGAATCGGTTGGCAGTTTTCTGTGGTTCCTCTCTTTTTGAATTCCCAGAGCCCTCTCTGTCCAGACTTTTCACTTCTTCCCCTTCAGTGCCTATTTCCAAGGGTGGGGGGTTCTCTTTTTGTGTCCTAACCTGACCAGATTATAAACTTCTTGAAGGTAAGCATCGTGTTTCATATTTCTTTATTTTTCCAAGTGTCTACATCGGTAGCTTATCAGGCTAGAACCAGATTTTATGTATTTAATCACATTTAATGATCTGATCCACTTCTTATTAAAATAGTTAGCGCCACCTCATTCTATTTGAGTATCATAAAGTCATCTTGAAATGTAGTATGTTTGCCAATCTCTTTTCTAAAATGACTCTGGCCTTGTTCAGCATTGTGGTCTATAGTAAAATTCTTCAGTCATGGGCTCTGGAGATATAATGTAGTCTGAGTATTATACCTAAAAAGCCTGATTTGAACCAGTGTTACATAATTGAATGAGCTTTATCCCAGTGCACAGGGTCAGACTAGGTAATTTCTGTGTGAAAATAATTGGAAATTATTGTTCCTACTCTGAGAATCTGCCATGAGTGGAGAACATAGGAAAGAGAGAATGCCCCTCTTAGGTGGATGTTCATTTATTTATTATAATTAATAAAGGATTAACGAAGTTGGCCTTTCTGAAACTTGTTTCTAGAATTTAATTTTGGCTCCTAGTTGACCTTCAGGAGACAAACTCATGTTCTTGGGTGTTGTGTATGTGTCTGTGAAAAACAAAGGAGTCAATTTAATATCAAGGACATATCATTTAAGTTCTTAGAAATCCCATAATTGTAAGTTGTGGCATGCATATTATATAAAGAAAAATAGCCACCTAAACTTTGAGGGCTTGCTTATGCTCAGAATATATCACAAAAGAGTAAAGGGGGGGAGTTGGTGATGTTGTTACATTTTATTTTTAGAAAACCCAAGAGCTCAGATGAGAGCTTCCTTACATTGAGTTACTTTAGAAGTGGTATATGGTATAGCATGGGAAGTTCATTACAGATGTGAAATTATGCAGTTCATATCAAGGATAAATGTTTATTCATTTTCTAAATTTAACCCACCAACATTTAAATGCTGCAATTGGAGGTGAATTTACTGTTTTGGCTTATGAATTTGAAATTCTCCCTGCATTGCCATGTGGAACAGAGGCATGGACACTGGAAGGATATCAAAGCTCCCTTCCCACCTTTGGACATTTTTAATTCTATAAAAAGTGAGTCAAAAGGTCCTACAAAAAAATAAAGACATTAATCCTGCTCAGGTCTTGTTTCAGAGTATTTTAACTCTTCCTAAAGTCTAGGGGATGCTAAAAGGTATGTCAGGATCCTGGCAAGGGACAGAAAGCATTCTCAGCTCTGCATGTTGAAGAGATGCTAATGAAGGGACTTGTTCCAGAGGAGTAGGCAGGCCAAGAGAACCAAGAGATTCTGAGGCCCCCAGGGATTGCCAGCAGTGGGAAGCTGTGAACACTCCTGGGCCTGAAAGGTTAACTGGAGAAAAATGTGTTACTGGAGCCTGAGAAGGGGAGCAAGGAGCAGAACAGTGGTCTCTGGTCATTGGGGAGGGCCATATCTGCTGGCTACAGTGCAGTACCAGAACAGGGAGAGAAATGGAATAGCATCTCTCTTTTTCCTTTCCCCCCACTTTCTATCCAGAACTCCCATTAGCTAAACCCATTTAGAAGTCAGAAGCAAGAGAGTCTAAGTAATGCATTTCTTAGAACTTAACCTCTCCCCACACGTACACTGAGAAGACCCCTGGGAGACACAAGAGCCACTCCTGTCAGGGAATCAGTTCTTCTCTTCGAAATCGGAGTTGCCAACACAGTGTTTTTGTTTTTGTTTTTTTACTGAATTGGCTGAGGAATAGGGATTGATTGCAAGGGATGACAGAAAGACAATAAGCAAAATGTCTCTTTAAGAAACCAGGATTACGGTGATTTGAAAAAAAATATGAATGGTACAATATGATTTATATCCATAAAAAGGAGAAAACGAACCAAGAGCTGCATAGAGTAATAGTCAGGAATGCTTGCAAGGGACTGAAACTCTCTAGGTGTGACCCCCAGCTTGGCCTCTTGCCAGCTGGGCTATCTGGGGCAAATTTTTATCTGAGGGTCTAGTTGCATATTTTTAAGGTAGTTTTAATGATCATGCCTACCCCATATTGTTCTTGGAAGGCTGAGTGAAAAGGTAATTGTAAAGTTCTTGGCCTGGACATAGTCAGCACTCAGGAAATACAGCCTGCTAGCTGCTAATCCAAATTACAGAGAGGAAAGCTCAATCTTGGCTTGTAATTCTGGCCCGGAAGGTGTCCTTTCTTCTGCACCAGGAGTCAGAATGTGGGTGAGGAAGAGCATGAGGTATTTGTGTTTATTAAAAGGAAGCATGGGCTGCCATCAGCTGAGAAACATCCACTTGCTCCTCCATCCTTAGCACTGAGCGAGGGGCTTGCTTATCTCTCCAATGGTGGTAGGGAGGTAGGGAGCAGAGAGAGTAACTATGGAGGGATGTGTGCTAAGGTTCCTACCTGGTCAGGGCTGGACCCGGGGTGTGCAGAGCAGCACCAGAACTGGGCAAGTCCACCCCGACTGTGTGGGGTGGGCACCCACTTTCTTCACTGCCTTCTCCCACTGGGTCCTGACCCACTCTTTCTGAGCTCATGGCCTCCATAGCCTCATGTTGGGGCTGCTGTTGAAAGGAGTTCCAGGACCCAGCTCAGAATCTTATTTTGAGAAAACAACCACTCTTGGGAGAAGAGATGACAGGGTGTCAGTGGGAGAGATACAAGCAGCTAACAGCAGGTCAAGAAGAAATTGGAGCCTCTTGAGAAAAAAGAATGTAATAGAAAAATCTAAAGATGGAATTGGGTCCTCTAAGTTAGCTGGCTTTCCATTATATTTGCAGTTTTTAAAATAAAAACTGGAAGCAACTTGGATGAACATAACGGCACTAGCAGATTTGGGAATTAGGAGCAGAATTTTGCTCTAAATTTATGAAACCATGGCACAGTTTCATACTGAACATGTTCTATTCCCACCACTAGCATTTCCCTGGCTGATTTCTTCTCCAGCCCTAGACTTCTTTCTGGTTTTACAATTTATGCCTCCTCCCTCACCCTCCCCAACCTACCTGCAAGCCAGCAGCAACAGAGGCAGCGCCTTTGTAGCAGAAATCTTTGAATTTTCAGCAGTAATGGATGAGAGTCGAGAATGAGATGAGCGCGTGTGAACTAGTGAGAAAGGACCCAATGATGATGTGCTCTGGGGCTGGCAATCCTTGACATTTTGAAGATTACCTGGCCTTTGACAATCAGTAGATTTGAGCACCCCACTCTAAGATTCAAACATGTCTTAAAAAGCCGTATGGTAAATACACTCAATCTCGTAATGACTATTTCACCATACAAGATGAGTGTAGAAAATTCTGACCAAGTTGTGTCAGTTTGACATCACAAAGCTACAATGGGTGAGGAATTAGGAACATTCTTCTTGTAACTCTATTGGGAAAGAAATGGCTTTAGAAAATGTCCATCGGATTTCATGCTTGTCACATATCTGTCTCCTACGGGTAAAGATTAAGGTCAAAGGACTAGAGCAGAGTGAGAGAGTCAGATGCAGAAATATGCCTCTGTGTGGATCCAGGAAGCCCATGCATGGGGTGGAGGGGAGCTGTATACATACTGTTTGTATTTTGTTTAAAAGGCAGTATTGACACCTTGCGTCATTTACCAAGTATGAGAGATAAGTTATCTTCATCAGTGGATACCTTTTAAGCATACTGTGAGTGCAATAGCTTTGAAAATATTGGTGATATTAAATGCATTTAGAAAGGTATTTAAAATTCCATAGTAAAAAGCTCAGTGGTGGTCAAGATCACAGGATACCTTCTTTCCGCAATTATTTATTCAGGGCAGTGGTGCTCACAGGAGTGGAACAATGGAGTCCTCTGTCACTATGGTGGCACATAAGGAAAGCCTATTACAAGGGAACAGATGAATCCTGAAAATAGAACCAATTCCTAAGAAGCCAAAGGTTGCATATGAAAAACCCACAAACAGCTCCTGCTGAAGGCTGAGCCTCTTGACCCAGCAAATTAGGACTAGCTTGGCACAAGCGGTCTGTCGGCACACAGAGGAACACCCACTTCCTGCCGGAGGATACACATCTCTGGACATGGGGAGCTCCCACCAACTGCTTGGACCCAGACGCTGGAGATAAAGGATCTTTCACTGTGTTAATTAGGGGCTCCAGATCTAGTCATTTCTGGCTGATTTCTTTGCTTCTTCCTTTTCCAGTTTTTGAGTTCTGACAGCCAAATCCTAGCTGCACTAGTTAGTGGTCTTTATTAGAGGCAGGTAAGGCACTCTACAAATCCTAGCTAGGAAGGAGACTTCCAACATGCTCAATTGTTGTTTTCCTTTCGAGTCCCGTCAGCCAGCCTGTGACAGGTCACATGGGCACTGTGAACAGTGGAGATGATTTGCCTCGCTTGAACCTTGCCCTGCAAATGCAGTACTGATGGCTGGAATGGCCACACGGTCAGTCAAACAAGCATGAACCGAGCACCTGGTGTGTACAAAGCTCCACTTTGGGAGGCGCTAAAGAGAGTAAAGCTGCAGGGGAGCATAGGGTTTGGGGGACACCAGAGTGACTTTCCCCTGGGGCTCATGCCTCGCCTCGATCTTACTCCACTGAAAGCCAGAAGACACTCACTTGGAGTGACGATGGTGGAGGTTCTGCTGCGAGCCACAAGAGTGAAATGGGGAGACGGGTTGTCTTTAAAGAATTTTCCTGTGACCCTTTCCTCGCCCCTTAAGAGATTGCAAGTAGCCTTTCCATTCAAGTCTGCTGGTCCCTCTTGTATTTGCCCATGCATTACAGGCAGGGAGAGATGGCTTTTGTTAAGGCACAAACTCCACGTGGAAATGGTTAACTAGCTTTTGTGAGAAAACATTCCTTTGTCAGAAACGCTCACCATACAAGCCAAGAAGTCTCCTTCCTTCTCAGGATGTCTGAAGCAAAACCAATGTCCCAATTGTTCCCTTTTACCCCTATCTTCCTCGCCTTCCCCGTAACACAGTCTAGCAAACTCCTACTCATCCTTCACTGCCCAGCTCCGATGTGAAGTCCTCCTCATTACCTTCGTTCCCCACTGCCAAGGGCCTGGCTCCTTCCTTTAGGCGCCCTTGGCACTTGTACACATCCATCCCACAGACACCAGTCAATTCTATTCCCTCTACAAATGGGAGCTGCTTGAGGAAAGAAGTTTGTCTTACTCATCTGTGTGCACCCAGCACCTACCCTGGGCTCAGGAACAGAGTGACGGGGTAAATGTTTGTTGTGGGTACACGTTAGGGAATTGACAAATGATCTTTGATAAAGGCACAGGTGTGTAAATATACTATTCCTCCTACGACAATGCTGCTGAAAATAGATAAGCAGAGTTTGCAAGTGCGGACAGCCTCAGGCAGGAGGATAATATTAAGGAAAGATTTGTTTTAATATTTGGGTTCTGGTTCTGGTAGTAGAAGCAGGAACTTTCACATACTGTGATTAGGAAGACAAACGTGCCACTGTGCAAACAGCAAGAGGATATGACCCTCCCGCCAGCACGTGGTACAGCTGTCCCAAGGGCTGTGAAGACAAGCACCACTGAGATAACAGCGGGGGACGGAAAGGGGGGATCTATTCTTCTTGCCCTGTTACGTAATGTAAACACTTTCTCCTTCAGAAATCATTGGGACCACTTTTTGTTTGTCTAATTCTTAACCCTTTCATTGTAGACCTGCTGGTGCTGTCACCCACCGTGCCTCAGCAGTGACAGGAAGGCCCTCCTCCCTGCACGTATCTGTTCACGCACTCCATACAAGTGATAAATGCAAGCTCATGCAGAGTTTCATGTTGGGCTTTAAATTGGCACCTTGCAGGTTGGGAGGGATTGGTTGGACTCTCAAGGGTTCGCTCTCGTCTCTCTTTCCTGTACACTGCAGTTGCACTTCCTGCGCTGTTTTTGTCGCTGTGTGGTATGGCTGATGAGATGTCTGAGGTGTTGCGTGTGTATGTGTGTGTTTGTGATCTTTAGAAATATTTTCTCTGTAAGATGTTACTTTTAAAGCCAGTGATAAGAAACCACAGAGCGCTGAAACCCAGGAGAAAAGCAAAACTTGAGGTTCTTGTTCTCAGGAGGACTCAAGTATCAGCCCCACTAGACAACCTGACTGGGCCTCATCCATGTTTACTTGGCTGACAGGAAAAGGTTGAGTTTAGGTTAGTTATACATGAAGACAGAATTAATATAACCTTAGACCTACAGTAAACAGGTTTAATATTGTGAAGCAAATGTATTTAATTCTTGTGGTAGAACATGATGGGTCTGCCTTCCGAACATGACCATTGGGTATAAATACATAGTATTGTTTTTATGAGGTACAAATAAGTTGGCCAGTTTTGGGCAAAGTACAGCCCTGGTGGTCCTCAGATTCCATATCTGTAAAATGGAATAATAACACCCACCTTTCAGTGGGAAATCCTGTGTTATAATATTTCTGAAAGGCCCAGAATGTAGCAGGGATCAGTAGGAGAAACAGGATTCTATCATGGAAAAAGCATGGTTTTCTGAGTTGAGCAGACCTAGGTGGGAAAACTCAGCTCTACTATTTATTAACCCTGTGACCCTGGGCATCCTCACTGCTCCTCGGTTTACTCACCAAAGCAACAGGACTAATAATCCATGTTTTATAAGCTTGTGAATATTAAATAAGACCACACGTGAAACACCTAAGAACATCGTGTAAAGAAAGCCTTGTCAGTAGCGGTTAGGATATCTCTCCGTTTCTGATATAGCCCCAAAATTCTCTCTCAAAAAAGAGGGTGTCATTTGAAATTTTATTTTGTACCAATCTCTCTTATTATAGGGTTTCTCTCTCAACTCCTTTATTTTGAACACCCGACTACTTTCTGAAAAAGAGACCCTAGACCTGAAATCACCATAATCAATGATAGTTTTACCCACTTGTAAAGGTCCCTTAATGCAATCCTTTTTTTAAAAAAGAGGCTGAGAAATTTTGTCCTTGAGAGAGTCCCAATTACAAATGTTAAATGTAATTGTACATAAACTTTTTAAAATATTTTTTCTTTTTCTTTGAATCCCAATGATATAAAAGGGTTCACAGTGAGAACCAGATCTCCCTGCCTCTTCTGACCCTTAGTTCCCCACTTTCTTCCTGGGACACACCAATCTCAACCTGTTTCTTCCAGAGCCGTCTTCTGCTGTGCACCTTCTACACTGGCTGTACCTTGCTTTCAAATGTAACATCTTAGAGAGCCTTCCATATCCGCCATCTCATTCCTTTTAGCACCTTCATACTTTTCCATACACAGACTTATTTTTTTGTTGTTGTTTTTTAAAAAGATTTTATTTATTTGAGAGAGAGAGAATGAGCAGGAGGAGGGGCAGAGGGAGAAGCAGAGGGAGAAGCAGGCTCTCCGTTGAGCAGGGAGCCGACCTCGGGACCTGAGCCCAGGACCCTGGGATCATGACCTGAGCCCAAGGTAGATACTTAACCACCTGAGTCACCCAGGTGCCCCTACAGAGACTTTTTATTTTTTATTTTTTTAAGATTTATTTATTCATGAGAGACACAGACTGAGAGAGAGAGAGAGGCAGAGACAGAGGCAGAGGGAGAAGCAGGCTCCTCTCAGGGAGCCTGATGTGGGATTCGATCCTGGATCCTGGGGTCACGACCCGAGCCGAAGGCCGGCACCCAACTGCTGGGCCTCCTGAGTTTGGTGTCCCAAACTTTTTAAAGATAACTTTAAGAAGCAGTATGGCCAGTGGGAGTGTTGCAGAGACCACCTGCAGGATGAATAAAAAGCCAGGTAGCTACTCGCATGTCATGTGAACACTTGGATGGGCTGAGAAGACGTCCAGTGGCATCATCGTATATGGACTTTTGCAGTTTTTACTCTGAAAAGGCTAATGTAAAAAATAGTATGATGTACTTTGGGAAAAAATATCTTAGGTGACTCAAAAAGTGCCAGAGATACATATGAAATATTTATTTATTTATTTATTTATTTTTTTTTTTGAAATATTTATTTTTTTAAAAGATTTTATTTATTTATTCATGAGAGACGCAGAGACAGACAGAGACCCAGGCAGAGGGAGAAGCAGGCTCCATGCAGGGAGCCCGATGTGGGACTCGATCCTGGGACTCTAGGATTACACCCTGAGCCACCCAGGTGTCCCCACATGGAAAATTTAAATTGTTGCTCCATAAAATGCAAATTGATGAAAGCAGTATCTCTAAATCCGTGGATTATGTTATACCTGATTTTAAATATGCATGTATAATTAAATGAATGAATGAAATATTACAGGTAGATACCTGACATATCATTGATATCTTTATAAGTTTAAATATTCAGAAAGTTTGCGGGGCAGAGTGGGGGGGAATCTTCTCCTTAGGAAAATGGAGGCTGCCTTCTGCTACAGGTTGCTTGAGGCCCAATATTTAGCAGTCCTATTCTAAATAAGCAGAAATAAAAATAGACACAGGCTAAAACGTCACCTTTATTACCAGGGACTGACAGGAGGGTTGTTAGCTAACCACTGAACCCCAGCAGCAAGCAGGCTTCCCTGTCCCCAGGTACTACAGAGCCAGACCACCAGTAAGGCAGCCCTCCTCCTCTAGGGTAGTGCTCCCAAGGGCTGGCACAAAGCCAAGAGGCAGATCACTTCCATCTCCCCAGGACACAATACAGGCCCAGAGAGAGCCCAAGAATTCACTTACTGAGGGGCTAGGCCAGGAGTAGAGAGGGGGCCTCCCCCACTGACATGGTATACTGGGGCATCTATTCCTTTAGACTAATCCTCACCACTTCTACAGGGCACGTAGGTTGTTCTATGGCGTGTGAAGGGTCCTCTCATTCCCTCAGGGCAGGAAGCATGTCTTCACCAGAATTGTTGGCATCAGCATCCTGCTTTTGACCTCCAGGTCAAATGAACAGCTCTGATCAGAGAATCCGGGGCAGCGAGATTGCAGCTGCTTCATGACTGAGAATTTAAGAGATCTTGCAGTGGCTGCACATCACCCAGGAGACTGAGAGTTTGGGGATTTTTCTCAATTATAACACTTTCCAGAGTTTATTTTAATTACTTGTTTAATGTTTGCCTTCATTGCTGGACTGAAGGTACCTTGAAAGCAGAGACTGGGCTCGCCTTGCTCGCGGTGTCATCTTTATCATGCAACACAGTGCCTGGGACATAAGTATTTGCTGAAAGGATGGATGGATGGATGGATGGATGGATGGATGGATGGACGGGTGGGTGGGTGGGTGGTTCCATGGGGAATGTGCGGAGAGATGATTCAGGAAAATTGTAAAGATTAGAGATAACACTATAAGGGACCCACCTCAGAATCTGGAATGTACCAGGCACTTAAAGATCCCTTTTCAGGTTTGGTAGAAAACCTCTCTTCCTCCTCTATCTCTGCACTAGGACTTTCTCTATTTGACTCTCAATATAATACAGCCAAGAGATCTTTCTTTCCCAGCCAGTAGTAACATTGCCAGGACCATGATTTATGAGCTGCTTTCATGAGAATTTAGTCTATCACTGCTCCAACCACTATTTTTCCGAAGAGACACAAATGCCCTGTTGTAATAACAGAAGAAAGTGGCTCTTCTAAATGATAGGAGTGAATCTGGCTGGAGGTATAGCTAACTTGTCTTCTCTAAGGAAGAAGACATGCTTTCCTCAGGAAGGAGATGAATATAAGAATAATTGTCGAGAAATAACCGAGTGCAATAATCCCTTTTCCCTGTCCATTTCAACAGCACTTTTTGATCTAACTTTGCTATGTAATGTGCCACTTTTCTACCTTGTGCCCCAGTTACACGCACCTGTGGCCAGGAGCCGGATGCCCAGTAGGCAGGCAGTTCACATTTGTTGAATGAATGAATGCGTTGATGTCTTTATTTCATCTCCCTAACTGATTCCTTGTGGTTAGATTCTGCATCTTGCCTTCATATCTACACCAGTATCTAGTGCAGTATTTTGTGCCAAGTAGGCTGTAAGCTCTAGGTAAATATTTGTTGGATGAATAAATGAATGCCCAAAAGGGCTTCTGGAGGAAAGCCAAGAAGACATTCCTCTGATGAAAAGAATTTGTAAAGAGGCAGGCAGATGCTGGAAGGGAGAATGTGGGGGTGGGGGCTGGAGGAGGAACGACAGGCCTCTAGGCTGAAGGGAGGTAGTGGGTGTGGGGTGGTCTCTAAAGAAATGGCAGAAAGGGAATGATAAAGGAGGAAATTATCCAGTAGGAAACAGCTCCATCATGCCAGGAGGAAGCTGCATTTTGTAGAAACTTAGGGCAAGGAAGTAGGGAGAGGGCCCTAAGGGAGAGGGCGACCCGGGACATGCAAGTGGTTTGGCAAGAGGTAAAGGCTAATGATATCCAATGATATCCAAATTACAGCTCCTACATCTTTTTCTTTCCCCCGGCCCTTGGCTTGGCCCCTTACTGGAGAGAGCTATTCGCCTCCATATCCCTGCCATACCTGCCTGAAGAGCTACTCATACTCACAGATTCTATTCAACAACTTTCATTCACTTACCCCACCCACACTGCTTTGCAGGGTCATCAAAAACCTCCTTGTTGCTGAAGCAGTGGGTCCTCGTCCTTATCTCACTCAAACAGCTTCTGACACTATTGGTCTCTAAATGTCTCTGGCCTCGCCTTTCATGTTAGTCCATCTCGTGGTTTCTCCCCTATCTCTCTGGTCCCTGGTCATTCCCCTCTTCCTCTCATTCTTTAACTATTTGTGCTCCTTGGAGGTTCTGTCCAAGGCCTTCTGTCCTCACTCTGAATGCTCATCTCAGGTCATGTCTCCTACTTTCAGGCTACAGCAGCCATCTGCATGTTGGGGCTTCCGTTTCTAGATCCCCAGCCCAGTTCTCTCTTCTGAACTCCACACCTCCCAGATATGTTCACTTGGCTGTCCCATGGGCATCTCTTTCCAACAGGGAAAAAGCCAAATGCATCACCATCTGCCAGGCCTACTTCTTCTCTGGTCTGCCTTGTTTCTGTGAATGGCATCACTCTCCATCCAGTTGTTTATGCCAAAAACATTTGTCTTCTTCTGTCCAAGCTCAGTGTGATTTTCTCTCCTTTCCTCCTCTGTTCACATCCAGTTCATCACCACGTCTTGTGGATTCTATCTTCTCAGTGCCTTTTGAATCCACCCCCATTTTCTCCATCTCCATTGTCACCATTGAGTTGAGACCACTCGTGTCACCCATCTGGGTTGCTGCCTAGCTCCCTCATCACCCACCCACCCCCTCTTTTCTTCCCTCTTCTCATCTTCTTTCCTTCTAGTCCTATTTCACACTGCACCTGGAATGGCCTTCTTAAAGTACAATCTAGATCCTGTGTCCTCACTGTTTATATTTCCCTTTCCCTTTAGAACAAAGGTAAGCCCTTAGCATGGTTTTAAAAGCCCTTAATTATCTGACCCCTACTTATCTCTCTAATTCTTAGGTACTCTGAAACCTACACACACACACCCCATAGTCTATGTTTCAGCCAGCAGGCTAAACCACTTCTAGCTGTGAATGCCATGTTCTGTTTAGCCTCTGGTCCTTCCAGGCCATACCTTGGTCTGTGAGTCATACTCCATGAGCCCGTTTGTCCACAAAGGCACTTTTTGCCATTGGCTACTGTAGTAGATGTCCGGGTGATAGAGCAACTCTCTGACTAGGCTTAATGTGCTATGGTACCAGCAGTTAGTTATGTTTCTCTCAGTCTTTGGATCCTATAAGCCTTCACATTAAACTCTACTCCCCTTGGACTATTCTTTAAGGAGATCTGGACAGAGCTGCTGAAGGCCAGATGTAACTGACCAAGGCATGGGAAGGGCCTAATTGCCCTAGCCCCACTCAACCTTCCAAAAATTGGCAAGTTTTGCCACAGACACCCTCCTATACATCCTCTTGCTGTATGATTGTCTCTTTATTTATCCCTTAGCAGAATTCAAGTTTTGAGTCAGGGAACAATATCTGTCTTTCACTTATCCTCTCATTATTGAGCATCTAAATGTTGTATCCTGGGATACAACATTTAGGGTCATTCCTGTTGTGCTGTCTGTGCCCAGCCAAGGGATGAGTTAGGGCTAAACCCAGCCTGGACTCTCCTTACCAGGCCATGTGCTCTGTCTCAGGGCTCTGCCTCCCAGAGGAAGCATCTTTCTCACACAAAGGTGCTGTCCAATTGCCAAGGCATTGCCAAACCTGCTTGAAAAGGATGCCTTTGTCTAATCACAAAAGGTACTTTATAGGCTAATGGTGACCCAGGCATCAGAGAACAAGATAAAGCACAAGCTCTTGCTCTCATAGTGCTGTCTGAACAAAGAAATAAACACATAGTAAAATTAATTCACATGGTAAAATGACTCTGCAAAGAATTAGAGGCTATCTGAAAGACACCTTTAGATAAGATGGTCCAGGAAGACATCTCCGAGGAGCCAGAACATTTAAGCTGAGATCCAGATATTAATGAGGCCAGCCATGTGGAAATCAGAGGAAAGAAATTGTATGAGAGCTGTAAGACTGCATTGATCTTGATGGATTCAAGAATGGAATGAAAGGCCAGAGTGGCTGAGGTATAGTGAGCAAACAAAGAGAGAAATGAGATGACCAGGGAGAGGGCCAGGGGCCACATGACGCAGAGCTCCATAAGCCTACTTGCCTTATTCACTGAGGTGTCCCCAGGGTCTGGGTCTTCATCGTGCTCAGTCAATACCTGTTGAATGGGAATCTCCTCTTGCTCTGTATATCAAACTAGTGGCCCAGAACTGAAGCTCTGTGTGGCCCCAGTGCCCTCTAGTGACCACAAACTCCAGCCCACGGCCCTCAGTAGCTTCATCGTCTTCAGAAAATTCTCAGCTTAGCGTTGTCCTTGGGGCCCAGCCAAGTTTCTGGAATTTGTCTTATTAACTTACTACTTTCTGTTAGTTTCTGGAATTTGTCTTATTAATTATTCTCTGTAAGTAGGACTAAATCAGTTACAAAATCTCTGACATACAATCCACAGTAAGATTGACACCAGACCTTCATTCTTTACCCAAGCAGCAGTTTTCAGAGAGAACACATGGTTGTCTAATTTCTCAGGGGAATGCAGGGAACGTGTACAGGTGGCAAGCATTAGAACACATTTCTGTATTCCCTAGCCAGTGTGACAACCAGAAAGCTCTGTAGCAGCCTCCATATCTCAATGTGTTGTGGCAGTTAGGATGATCTCCAGGGCATCATGCGGCTCAGGTGTGGCAGTGATTGGCTAGAATGGCCTGACAAGACCACAGCCACAGGCTACACACTAGCTTTCACATGACTTCTGAAGACCCAAGCTTGGGCATAGCGTGCATGTTGAGGGCATACTGCAGCGTGTGCACAAATGTGACATACTACTCATCCTGTCGTCGTTCAATTTCATTTGGATCCCAACCCACTCTGGGCCCATTAAGCTAATCACCCAACAAATTTTGAACTGTGGTCTCATTGCAAGGCTGTCCCATGTATGATTGAAAAACCTGTTTTCCACCCAACTTCCCTGGAAGGAGCTCACTGACTGCAGCCTATTTGCAAATGTGTGCATCAATTAATCAAAAGTGACAGCAGAGACCTGGCTCTTCTGAGAGAGGGGATGGCAGAAGGAGGGGGCCAATCTTTTCACCCTCTGTTTCCAAATAATCCCCCCACTGCCCCATGCAGTAACTGATGCAGATTTATTTGAAGTATCCTTAAGGATGGGTCATTTCCAGCTTTCCTGGTAGATCATTTTCTCTCTAAATTGGTGAATCTTTCACTGCTCACATTTTCCAGAGGCGCCACATGTGTTTTTCTGTTGGTGTAGTCATACACCACTGAGCCAACCAAAGGAATCTGGCTCTCCTTGATGTTTACAGGTGTTTCCTCCTTAGTTGTCACTTACTCAAGTGTAGCACATGGCGTTCTCTAAATTTTCTTCATTAATCAGTCCCCAAATTCCTTTACACTTGCTCCTCCGGTGATTCCACCAAGTCAACATATTTCTGGAGCTGAAAATGCCTGGAAGATTAGAGCCTTCCAGCTGCAGCTACCAAAATGAATGGGATTAATGTGTTTCCACCTCACTCCATGGCCGTATGTTTCCACAGGTTCACTCCCAGGAGCATTCTCTGCTTCCATTTGCTTCCCTGCAAATGCACACTTAAGCTTATCTGTGTATTTTCTAATTGAGTCTTAAGTGCATAAAAATTGAAATGTATACTGATGATAGCCAGTGTTATTGAAGGTGTGGGAATACAGGCATTTGTTCACACGTTGTTGAGAGTTCCAACTGATACAACTTCAGAAGGCCTTTATTTATTTATTTATTTATTTATTTATTTATTTATTTGAGAGAGAGAGAGAGGGAGAGAGAGAAAGGGCAGTGGCAGAAGGAGAGAGAGAATCTCAAATAGACTCTGAGCTAAGCACAGAGCCCGACTCAGGGCTCCATCTCAGGACCCTGAGATCATGACCCAAACGGAAACCAAGAATCTGTCACTTAACCAACTGAGCCATCCACGGAAGGTTATTTTAACAGCTTTTGAAACAAAAAATACAGAGACCCTTCACTCAGCATTTAACATATCATTGCAGCTTTGTTTTTAGTAATGGATACTTCAAAGTAGCCTAAATGTTCATCAGCTGGAAACAAGCATAAATGAATTAAATACATTTGAGTATACTCATAGAGTGGAAGACCAAGTCACAGGGTAAAAAAAAAAAAAAAATGCCAATACAGATCTCTGTGTACTGACATGGAAAAGATGCCTAGGGAATATCATCAAGTTTAAAAGCAAATTGCAAAACAGTGTATGTGATAGGAGACCATTTTTATAAATTTTTATTCCAGCCATTTATAGGACAAAATCTAGGCAGAGTCACATAAATTGATTAATGGTACTTTTTGTGAGGTTGATGGCTTTCTAAGATATACATTTTTCAGTTGTTGGAATTTTTCTGTTTTTCACCAATGTGTATTCCTTTTAAGTTCAGTAAAAACAGTGGAGATCTTAAATTATTTTTATGATACTTTCAATCTAGAAAGATGACTTTTTATGACAAGTGCTCTGTATGGCCCCTGTTGCCCTGTCCTTGGGTCTCAGCTGTGGAGGAGCTTTCCATGCCCTGACACCAAAATTCTTTGTCCTTCCCCCAAAGCTCAAAATGGCAGTGCTTCTCCTCAGAGTTTAGTTATTTATGTTACTTACTTAACAGGATTTAGTTACTTTAGTTAATTAGCTCAGCACATAAGGTTTTCTTGATTACTTCCAAGTTTTAAGGTGCACCTCCAGGTCTCTTTAACCAGCTCTGCTTTGCTTTTTGTTTAGTATGTTTGGATTATTTATTGATTATTTCATGTGAGTGGTCTTATGACCTGTTTTTGTAAGATTTTGGTACTTTTCTAAAGATCTATCTTTTTTCTCTCCTTCCACTCCCTTTCATGAGAGGAAGTATCTGTTTAGAATTGCTCATTAACAACCTGTTTAGAATTGCTCATTAACATTTATTTCACAAATTCTTTAAAAGAGGGCCAAAGGGATTTGGCATGGCCTTTTGCGACAGAAGCCCTTGTCTTGTTTCTTTTGCTTTCACTCTTAGCTCTTCCTGAACTAAAACTGTACATGCTGCCTGTGTTATTGTAAGAATTATTTTTGTTGGGTCTTTTTTACTTCTCCTTTATTTTCAGAGTGCTCATTGATTGATTGATCCGAGAGAGAGAGTGTGCATACTTGTACACGTGTGTGGGGAGGGACAGAGGGCAAGAATCTCAAGCAGATTCCTGGCCCAGGGAGGAGCCCGACACGGGGCTTGATATCATGACCCATGAGATCATGATGTGAGCCAAAACCAAGAGTGTCACACTTAACCAGCTGAGCCACCCAGGTGCCCCTAAAAATAAAATCTTAAAAAAAAAGAGAAAAATCACCTGGCACTCCAGTGAATTTATTTCTTATTTATTTACATTTTTATACAAGCAATATAATCAGAAAATTAGAAAATGCAGCTGAAAAAAATGAAGAGAAAAATAGAAATCACCTATATTTTCACTATCAGTTATAGGAACTGTTAATAATTGAGTTTAGCCTTATAGATAATTTATATATATACCTATCTTTTCTTTAAAAAATGGGATTATGCTTACTAAATTATTTTATAACCTGACCCTCTTTTTTAATATTTTTCTTTATTTTGTCTTTCAAGCTTCACAAGAATCAATGTAACAAACCTGCTATACAATGTGTATTTTTCTTGATTCAATACATATAAATGAGGGTGGGATGCCTGGCAAAGTTGTCTGATGGGTCAGAAGCCTGGAAGACAGAAAGCTTCAGGCTTTTATCCCTCTTTGGCCTCTTCCTTGTTTATGACCTTGAGAAGGCCCACTTGATCATTCTGTGTTTCATTTTCCTCATTTGCCAAATGAGGAAGGTGAACTAAATGACCTAGAAAACCTATTCCCGGTTTGAAAAAAGAAAAAAAAAAAGTGTCAGGCTATCCCAGTGTAAAGTAGAGCTTTGAAAAGTATTCCATGAACTCAGGGCAAATGTGCATGCTGGTAGGGAAGTGTTGGAGGCAGTTTAAGATGTATTTCAACATATTAAAAATATTTTGCGCCTTGTCTCTTGACCCAGGTCTCGTAACAGTGTGCTTTAGTGGTTTGCGAAACATGTCTCTAAGACCAAGGTAATTATAGATGTTCCACCGAAGCATGACAAATGGCCTCTCACTTTGAATTCTTTAATGGGAAAGAAAAACCTTCCATGACAACAGCACTGGAACTTAATTACAGGCTCCAGATCCAGGGGTACGAATAGAGATAGTCATGGCTATGGCTTAGGGACAGAAGACAACTGGGAAGAAGCAGGAGAGGGGGGTGATGTAACACTGACAACACAATGATGACATCAGTGGGGCTACATGAAGAACTTGCTATTTGCTGGGTGCTGTCCCAAGAACTTGAAATCCCGTATCTCATTTAATTCCCACAGTGACTCTAAGAGATAGGTTAGGAGGTAGGCACTTTTATTTCTTCTGTTTTACAAAGATGCGTATTGGGAGGCTCTTAAAGAAGTTAAGTAACCTGCTTCAAGTTATTCAGCCAGTCATTGCAGAGGTAAAATTTCAACCTTGAGAGTTTTCTTACTTAACACATGCTATTTGAATGTCTGTTACATGCCAGGCACCTGTCTTGGGGCTGCAGATGCCAAGAGTGAATGAGGCAAAATTCCTGTTTACATGGAGTTTGGCTAATAGTGGGATGAGCCCAGTAATAACAGGCCAACAAATCAATAAATAATTTCAGACAGCAATAAATGCTATGAAGGAGAGTGACCAGAGGTGGGGGAAGGCTACTTTACACAAGATTGCTGGGGAAGGCCCCTGGGAAGTGACATGTGAGCTGAGCCCTACATAATGGAATAAGTCAGCCATGCAAAGATGTATTAGAGAGCATTTTATGTGGAAGGTCCACAAGAGCAATGGCTGGGGACTTGGAAGAGCTTGACTTGCTCTAGAAATAGAGAAAGTTAGCATTTCTGGGTAAGTGTAAAAGGGCAAAATGTCTGCAAAAGAGGCAAAGAGCCAGCCAGGGACCAGATGGCCGAGGATCTTGTAGACCACAGTAAGGTTTGTATATCTTATGCCAAATGCGGAAGGAGGACATTGCAGAGTTTTAAGCAGGGAAGCCCCATGATCTCTAGTCTCTATAGGTGGCCTTCTTCACCTCTATGTAATATTGCTAACAAGGAGCAATTAGAAAGGAATAAATTGTTCTGTAGCATTCAGGGCAGCCTAAATGAAAGTTATAAAGTTCAGAGCCAGTGTTTCAGATGAAACAAAATGCTAGGTTTTTCACAAAACAGCAAGACTCTAATGAACAGGGAGAGATCCTTTAATCTAAACTTCTGACTTTGGTTAAGAAGACCTTTGGGGCACGTCGGTGGCTCAGTCAGTTAAGCATCCAACTCTTGATTTCCACTCAGGTCATGATGTCAGGCTCTGCGTCATCAGGCTCCATGCTCAGTGGGGAGTCTGCTTAAGGTTCTCTCTCCCTCTCCCACTGCCCCTCCCTCCCTCTCTCTCTCTCTCAAGTAAATAAATAAAGCTTTTTAAAAAGATAAGACCTTAGAAGATCTATGTGGAGCATGTGAGCTATATTTAAAACCTACATTAGGAAGACTCCTGCTTCTCTTTGGGGACCTTCCCTCAACATGCAGAGAATTGCACTCTAGGTACTAAACATTCTTGACCACATCTTGGTCTGGGGATTATGCTTCCTCACAGAACAAATCTCATCCCAAATCATAAGACATTATAGCTTTGTGTAGATGGCATCTCAGGGATTTACATTTCTATACAATCTGGGGTGTGTGTGTGTGTGTGTGTGTTTGTGTGTATTGATCTTTATCTTTGAAAATGTTGGAGGGGAAGTGTGGGGGGGATGGGATAACTGGGTGATGGACATTAGGAGGGCACTTCAAGTAATGAGCAACTGATGAATCACTGAATTATACCTCTGAAACCAATAGTACAGTATTTGTTAATTAAAATGAATTTAAATAAACAAAAATAAACTCACCTAAAAAAAGAAAGAAAACTATTTTTGAAAGTGCCATCAACATTTTAACATACACAAAACAAACAAACAAAAAACATTTTAACATACAAGACCTGACTTTTCTGGTGAGGTGACCTTGTGTAGATGTTTTTATTTTTTTGTAAACTTGGCAACTTGATTTATTTCACTTGAATGGTTTTTTTAAACAAATACTCAGGTTACTTCATTAAAGTTGGTTTCTGTCATATATAGGGTGAAATTAGTGGCCGGTTTGGGGTAAAAACTCACTATTACAAGATATTGTTCTACTTTGATGAAACTATTAAGCATTTCACTTTTATGGGCAAACTAAGTTTGAATAACAGCGTAAACCATTATTAATGCACTGTATTTGAGTGTGCACTTATGTGGCTGATTATCCATAGGTAAGTTCTATACAGACCTAACAATATGGATTTATTTGAATGAAACTGCATTTGGAGGCATTTAGTTGCCTCTGTGATTGGGTGAGCCCCAGAGAGCAAGACATTAATTGTGAAAGAATTTAATTTAAGCTACACAACTGTAATTAAGTAGGATTTGGGGAAGTTCACCACTCTTGCATTAGTTTTTCTATAAATAGCATATTTGTTTCTCAGGAGGGGAAAAATTCTCAAACTATCTTGGTGCATGAAGTCAGAGAAGATCTAGTCCTTGGCATGAAAGTAGTATGTGACAGTAGCATAGGGACAAAGGTGGTAGGAGGATGGCTGTCTGATGCCTTGGGGGTACAGAGTGACAAAAAACAGTTCCCTCATATAAAGGTGCTGAATTAGAGAACTCTTAAGGCTCCCCTCAGCTCAGTGTTCATGATTTGAGGGAAAGGATTCTCCCCTCTGGCTGTTTAGGCTAAGTATGTTTTACCAAGGCCTTAGCTACATGTTCAGGACGGCTCTAATAATTCCGTCAGAATTATAAATTCAGCTGTCAGCACGGGGATTGTTGAATTGACTGAACAAGCAGATTTTCTCCCATTGTCTGTTTTCTAGATTGATGAATAACAATTTTATCCTCTCCGTTTTGTTGTAACTCTTTCACTCTGACACTTCTGATTGCTGAGAGGTGTTCTAGAAATTTCCTAAGTCACACATTGGAGTAAATTCAAGGAGATAATGCAATTCCAATTGAATCATCAGTGTCTCTGCTGTCAGACCCAGTCATTTTAGGAGTTCAGTTGGTGGAGGAGTTGCACAACTTCCCAGATTTAATATTACATACTTGCCACTTTACGTCTTGCCCTCAAGTCTTAATAAATGGGCTAAAGGTCTGATGGGAAACTGTGAGATAAATTATATGTTTATTATGCCAAGTTAAGTAAATACTGTTTGAAAGGATTACTGGAGGGTACAATCAAGTTAATTGCTTTAAAAATCTTTTCTGATTTACTGAGCTCTATGAAAATGGTTAAGCAATTGATTTCTGTCGTGGTAAGTGATCTGAAGAGAGTGGTGTTGAGTCCACCAGGGTTGCCATGCGCATTTCCTTCCTCATGGCTGGAATTGTCCCATAAATGAGCAGAGAGGGCCCCCTGGGACCAGAATGCAAGTACTGCTGACAGACTGTTGTTCCTCCAAAGAAGACACATGTTGACAGTTTGACGTTCAGGATGACAGATTGATTTTTTTTTTCTTTTTTTATTCTAGATGCTGAAGAATACCAGCCTCCAATATGGAAATCATACTGTGAGTATTTGAAATGAGAATCTCCCCAGAAGTCTTCAGTAGGTCTGCCTTTTGAACAATTCTTGCTGTTGATTTAATGCACACAAGGAATCCCACATCACAGCACTGAAAACCCAAATCTTTCTTTTTCCACTAAGGAGAGATTTTAGTCAGAGTGAGCTGTACAGCACTCTCCCCTGGCCAGGACCCCAAAGGGCAGGCTGCCTGTGACCCCCTTCAGGAATACTTAGGAAAAAGAAATATTCATTCTAACTCCCTGCCTTTTGATTTAGGTCTTTCCTTTTTTTTTTTTTTTTCCCAGAGTTGGTCAACAAGGGCAAATGTGCTGACTTCCATGAATTACATTCTTAGCTGATCATCCTATAGCTGTAATATCATATGACATTTACCACAGAAAATAGCAACAGATAGTAAAGAATAATATTTGGTCACTCAGGGTGACACCTTAGAAACAGATTATATCTGGTCATCAGTCAGCAATTCAACTCCCTTCAGGAAGGCAGGCAGTTGTCATCACATCAAGCTCATTTTCTCTTTCCTTTGTATAATCTGCCTAAGTCATTCTCCAACAAGAGAGAGAAGGAGTGTGGTAGATGGGAAACCCACTGTGCTGACAGCCAGGAGACCCATGTTCTTGTTCAGGCTCTGATTCTGGACAGCAATAATAAGAATAATTATTACCATCATTATTGATGTTACCATTGTTTCTACCACCCGTGAGACCTGCCCTGTGCCAGCCGCTGTGCCAGCTGTGTGCCTGAACTCTCAAATTCTCACCACAGCCCTAAGCGACTGCTGCCATGATTACCCCTGTTTCGCATACAAGGAAACCACAGCTCAGGGAGGTTCAGTAACTTGGCATATGGTCTGCATCTCTGAGTGCATGGGACTGGCATGCAGAGTGAACCCAGAAGCAAGCCTGACCCACAGCCTACAAGTTTTCAGGACTTTTTTTTTTCCTTCCACTTTACTTTTTAGAAAAGATTTATTTATTTAAGAAAGAGAGACAGGGCGCCAATGTGAGGAGGGCAAGGGGCAGAAAGAGAGAATTCCCAAGCCAGCTCCTCACTGAGTTTAGAGCCCTCCATGGGGCTTGATCCCATGACCCTGAGATCACAACCTGAGCCAGAACCAAGAATCATACCTATAACCCACTGAGCCACCCAGGTGCCCCTCCACTTAAAATTTTACACATCAATATATGCATACACACAAACAGAGACACATATATACATATGTTCATGTATAAATCTGTTACAAAAGCAAAACAAAAAAGCAAAATAGACAAAACATTACAAAATGCATAAAACTGAGAGTGAAATGTGTCATAATTGACAAACCAGCCTCTACCCCATATTCCATGTCTCCTTCCTACTTCCCCGTCAATTTTGGAAGGCATATCCTTCCAAGTGTTCAAAATATATATGCCTAATATTAAGGCATTTTGCTGTTGTTCCCTTTTGAAAAAAAAGTGGGTTATGCTGTACTTGGTGTCCTTCAACTTGCTTGTTTCACTTCACAAATACCTTGCTTTTATCTTTCCATGTCAGCATATATAGAGGCACCTCATTCTTATTACATGAGTCTGTTCTTCCATCTGTGAAATAAAGGGGTTGTGCTGGGTCTCTAAGGGCTCTTCCAATCTAATGTTCTGCATTCTGATCTTCTATTTTAAAAGGCAGTGCTAATGACTTAGTAATTGGATGTTTTTGTTTGTTTGTTTCCTAATGGAGTGTGAAGAGCTCTGACAGTAAATCAACAAAATATCTGTAGTGAGAGGCACTGGGTGTTCCATGACTTACTGTGCTTTGCACACTGCTTTGCACACAGCCTTGCATACATTAACTAGCCAATAAATATTTGTTGAGTGAATGCCACCGCAGAGAGCTCTGCTGAAGCGAAAAGATGGCATTGGCTCAAATTCATTTTGCCTTTTGCTAAGAAGCTTTGGCCACCCAATACATCTCTTAAAAGTGCTACTGTGTCCTAAGGAAGGTAGAAAACACATTGCTAATTACATGTTTACAATATCAATTTCACCCTAGTGTATTGGTTTTAAGTTTGATCTAGGGGTCTAACCGAGTTGTGCTTTTTAAAAAAAATTATTTGCTCTGAAATCACAAAACTTTAGACAGAAGGGATAGTTGAGACCATTTAATACAAACTTAATGGCATATATGAAACTGCTTTTTATTACATCCAACTAATAGTCATCCTGGCTCTAGTTAAGGGCCTCTAGTGATGCAGAACTCCAAAACTGAAAGGAGTATGTGGCCAGATGTACCATTCATGGCATCAAAACCACTTTGCCTAAAGGTATATACAGAGCATCACTGAGAAAGAACTCTCTTTTGGCTGTCCTGGATCCATAAATTGAGTTTGAGAGCTGGGCCACTTATAAATTCACGTGACCATATTATTCCCAAGCTCATGCTACTCTATTATTCCCAAGACTATCATCCATTCATTTGGTCTTTCAGCAAACAACAGGAGTACCTCTTGCATGTTAGAGCATAAATATTAGGAATCAAAAATGACTAACTTGTGATCCATACTTTTCTCCAGTTTACAGTCTTGTAGGGGAGGCAAATATAAACCAATTAACTTATAATGCAAATGGCTCTAGTAACAATATACTACTCCTCCACTTCCTGGAATTAGAGAAGGCTATAAAACAGGTTAAATTTGCATGTGGGTCTTTTTTTTTTTTTAATTGCAAATAGGCTCCACACCTAACATGGGGCTTAAACTCATGACCCTGAGATCAAGAGTCATATACCCTATCTACTGAGCCACAGACGCCCCTGTATATGGGTCTTGAAGAATGAACAGAAGGAGGAATCTTAGGGCCTTGCAGAGCTTCATGAGATACTTTTCAAATTCAAATATACTAAAACTGTAGCATTTTCCTGATCTGAAAATCCAAAAAATTTCAGAGTGTGAAATTTGCTTTATTTTAAATAACCTGCTGTTAAACCCATTTTGAACTTCAGGAATCACCAAGCCTTTCTCTTTGAAATGTTCACAAACCATCCTTTGAAAGTTAATTTTAGATATTGATGTCAAACTCATTAGCGTATCATTTATGGAATACACGTTTTTCCATCACACACACTTTTTTTAACTCTAGTGATTATTTGGTTCTATGAAATCTCTCATATATTTACTAGAGGCAGTACATTTTTACCATATTATAGGACTTCGTTCTAAAAATTATGATTTTTAATTGTTATAGAAGTGTTTAGGTATGTCTTAGATTTTATTGCCTATTATTAGACATAACTTTCACTTATGTGATATCAGATTTTTAACATGAGGTGCTAGTCCCAATTATGACATTATTCCTAAAGAAAATTAGTCTACTTGATGACAATCCACTTTAAAAAGTGGTTTCTAAGTTTTAATGCTAATTGCAATGCTCTTGGTTGCAAGTATCTACAGTTTACTTTCCTGATACTTTAAGCGAAGTCTTAGAATTGAGTCTCAGTCTCGATTGACTTGCGTTACCCATTCCTAACTCCAACGCTGTGGTCAAAGAATTGGAATATGCTGCTGCCCTGAACTAATCAGGGATGAGCCATATGTAATCCACATAACTGGAAAATTATGAGTACTGTTGGAATGGGAAAGATGGAAATGGATGTTGGGAAGGCAACCACAAATGTCTGGCTTAGAAATTTGAGGAATAGGAACCTTAAAAATCAGCTCTCTCACTATTTTATTTAAAGTAGATTGTTCATTCATCACTCATTCAGCAAATACATATTAAGTCTTTGCCTTAAGCCAAACACTGTGCTTAGAGTTGTGAGACCAAAGGGATGGATAAACCCCGGTCCTGACTCAGAGAACCACGATGTCATAAGATGGAGTCCTTTAACTTCCTGAATTCTCTGCTCCCTTCCCTTTCTTAAAACCTAATGCTATCACTTACTGGGCTGTCTCCATAAGAACAATTTTGTCCTAAAGTATCATATATCTGCAGCTAGTCCTTAATATTCAAGACCAAATCTCAAAACATTGATGAAGGCCCTAAGAATGTTTTGGTTTCAGTTTTTTAAAAGAAAAGCTATCTTCAAGTTCACTTTAAAAAAATAAACAAGCACATGAGAAAATGCTCTGCTTCACTGGCCATCAGGGAAATACAAATCAAAACCACAATGAGATACCACCTCACACCAGTGAGAATGGGGAAAATTAACAAGGCAGGAAACCACAAATGTTGGAGAGGATGCGGAGAAAAGGGAACCCTCTTGCACTGTTGGTGGGAATGTGAACTGGTGCAGCCACTCTGGAGAACTGTGTGGAGGTTCCTCAAAGAGTTAAAAATAGTTCTGCCCTACGACCAGCAATTGCACTGCTGGAGATTTACCCCAAGATACAGATGCAGTGAAATGGCAGGACACCTGCACCCCAATGTTTACAGCAGCAATGTCCACAATAGCCGAACTGTGGAAGGAGCCTTGGTGTCCATCAAAAGATGAGTGGATTATATAAACTAAAGAAGCTGTGGTCTATGTATACAATGGAATATTCCTCAGCCATTAGAAACGACGAATACCCACCATTTGCTTTGACGTGGATGGACCTGGAGGGTATTATGCTGAGCAAAATAAGTCAATCGGAAAAGGACAAACATTATATGGTCCCATTCATTTGGGGAATATAAAAATTAGTGAAAGGGAATAAAGGGAAATGAGAGAAAATGAGTGAAAATATCAGTGAGGGTAACAAAAAATGAGAGACTCCTAACTCTGGGAAATGAGCAAGGGGTAGTGGAAGGGGAGGTGGGCGGAGGGTTGGGGTGACTGGGTGATGGGCACTGAGGGGGGCACTTGGCGGGATGAGCACTGGGTGTTATGCGATATGTTGGCAAATTGAACTCTAATTAAAAAAGTAAAAAAATAAAAATTAAAAAATTAAAAATAAATAAATAAATAAATAAGTAAATAAAGCCACATTCTAAACTTCAAGCCAGAAATGCATGAACTGTACATCCTAAGCAGAAACGTTCACAAGTCAACCACCCTGGGTATACTCTGAAAAATTTTATTTTCTAGGAGGCTGAGTGCCAATTAGACAGCAGATGCTGGTGCCAACAGCTTTCCCAGGAGACCCTCCTGGCCAGTAGGTCAAGCAGTCACAGCTTGTGCCTATTTTCCTAAAGAGGAGTTTAGAACCTCAAAACTCTGCTCCACTGAGCCTCTGAATCAGAATCTCGGGATCCCTGGGTGGCGCAGCAGTTTAGCGCCTGCCTTTGGCCCAGGGCGCGATCCTGGAGACCCGGGATCGAATCCCACATCGGGCTCCCTGCATGGAGCCTGCTTCTCCCTCTGCCTGTGTCTCTGCCTCTCTCTCTCTCTCTCTCTCTCTGACTATCATAAATAAATAAATAAATAAATAAATAAATAAATAAATAAATAAATAAATAAATTGAATCAGAATCTCCTGGGGGGAATATTTATAATAACAAATCATCGGCCCTACACCCCCCAATTTCTGAATCAGAAGAGTGGGGGGGGGGAGTCTGCAGTTTATCACACCCCATAGGTTTTTCTGCTGCACACTTACACCTGAGACCCCGCATTATGAGGCTACATAGCCTCATCCTCAGGTTTTTCACAGTGCCATTAGATGAGAGGACTTGGTCCCATTAAGACTGGGCATTCTGTTAGCAAGGAGATTGGAGGTGGGGTTAAGACAAGACAAACACCTACTATTTCTCACTCACACCCATGGGTTTTTCCCATGAAGACTGGGTAGACATGGGCAATGATCAGGGTGGAACTGGCTCAGTGTCACAACCAAAAGGCTAGGTTGGACTCCTGGATCTGCATGCCTTCTTTAGAAAGAAGTGGCTATTAGAGGCCATTCTTGAAGGGTCTTTAATGGGCTGATAGGTGTGACCTGGACTTTAGCCTCACCCAGGCCACAGGCTTTCACTTGGCATCCACAGGAAGTGGGGTAGTTATTGTTAGAAGAGAGTGAGTTGTTTTCTTATTGAAGAAAAAGTAAAACATTCTTTCAGTGAGCTCTGGGTTTCTCAATGTGCTTCCGGTTGCTGGGGGAGCAAGGACTCCTCTTCCCCACCTCCATGTTCTCCAGTGACCACGCCCCCCCCGCCAAACAGCTTATTTCAGCGCTAAGAATTAATCATGTGCAGTAGAGTGCCCAGGGCTGAGGAGTTGCCTGGAACATGTTTGGAACATTGCTACAGCAGCAGATTCCGTCATATCACCTCTTAGCCCACACAACCACCCAAGAAGTGACATATGTCATTGCATTTTGCTTGTGATATGTGTTTGTTGAACGACAACAACAACAAAAATTCAAGAAGGGACACTTTCAGATTATGTGACATGTTCCAGTTTGTATTCAATGTGCCTCAGAGGTTTTTTTTTTCACGGATGGTGGTTTTGTTATAGCTAACCTTGAAATTGAGGGACAGAGACCCTCACTCAAAGCTAGGATAGGATATAGGGCCCATTTTTTATATGGCTACCATTGCAGTCAGTTGCCATCTCATTATCTTTATAGAGACACATAATCCAGATGGTTAACAGGCTTCTGTGCCTATTTGCCAACTTCTGTTGCTTGGAGCGGCACCGAACAGATCGGTTCCTGAGACCTGCTCCCTGAGAAATGGTAATCAATTGATGATGTGTGCTGCCCAGGGACCAGGAAGGAAACCTGATGTCTCTGCTTTGAGAGGTTTGCAGGGACCCCCTCAAAGTTGCCCCTGCCTCAGACTGTTCCTGGTTTTGAGACTGGCAAACTACAACATTTCTTTTTATTAAATCTCAGAGGATGCAGCGATGGACTTTAGCCTGTCCAGAACCTGTATCCTCTGTGACTGTTAATGGCATCACAGGCTCTCATTGTTTCAAGGTCCTTCCCTCCAGTCAATCTGTCATTCAGCCCTGTCCATTCTCCTCTGCATTCAACTCACCTTCTTATCTGCCTTTACACCAGTGTTGTCTTAACACACATTTTCATGATCTCCTTGATGTACAACTAAAATACTGTTAAAATACTGTTGTCTCTTGATTCCCTGCCTCCAAGGCTCCTCCTCTGATCCTTCCTTCAGTGAAGCAAAGAGCAGTGACCCCACTCCTGGCTGAGCATCAGAATCTCCAACAAGCTTTTAAAAAAAAAAGAAAACAAATTTGGGGGCTTTTTGCCAGACTGTCAGAGTGAGTGTTGCTAGTGAGCAGCCCCAGTCCCACATAGGACCCCTCTACCACCTGCAATGGGGAACCACTGGCAAGGCTGAAAATTACAGACCTTGGAATCTGGAAATCAGGCTTTAAATCTCAATTTCATCATATTATCTGTGTGAGCGTGAGCTTCTTCAAAGCTTAGCATCTCCACTACTTTAGTAAGGGCAGAATAATAGTTACCTTGCAAGTTTGTTGGAAAGATTAAATGAGAAGATATAGATAAGGTATCTGGCACATAGTAGGTGTCCACAAAATGGCAGTTTCTATTATTCTGAATAGTCTTTTTATTATTATTATTATTATTATTATTATTATTCTGAAACAGGCCAGATCATGTCATCTCCCTCAAAAAATGTCACTGCCTTTCCGCTGCAGACAGAAGAACATCCATGCTCCTTGGCATGACCTTTAAGAGTTAGCTTTATGTGACCTCCTCCTCCATCTTTCCATCGTGGTGGAATAGCCACACTGGACTCTTACTGATCAATAAACATGCTATTTATTTCCTGCTGGGGCTCTTTCTTCACCTATAACTGCTTTTCTCTTCTCTATGTTCAGAACTCCTCTAATCTTTCAAGAAAAGCTCCGTGCTTCCCCCCTTGGGAAGCCACCCTGGCCACCTGAGTAAAAAGAACTACTTCCTCCTCACCCCCTCATTAAAGCTTTTGGCCTACTTAGATTTTGTTTCTCTATACAAGTTTCTTTCATTGGATCAGAGTCTCTTGGAGACATGGATTGTGACCCATGAGTCATTGGTTACGGTCCATTTGTTCACCAGATATGGCATCAAGCATCTACCATGTGCCAAGCACTGCTCTAGGTGCTGGGGGTACCAGTGGACAGACCAAATCCCTATCCTCAAAGAGCTTATACTTTGCTCAAGGGAGATGGTACACAAAATAAACGAACAAAATGTGTTAACAGTAATGAGTGTTGTGAAGAAACATAAAACAGTGTAAGGGAGCAGGATAAAGGGAGGTAATTTTATACCAAGTCAGCCAAATCAGGGAAGACCTGAATGAAGGGAGAGAAGGAGCCACAGAGATATCTTGGGAGAGAGCAATCCAGGTGGAGGGGAAAGCAAGTGCAAAGGCCCAGGAGGCATGGAAAAATAAAGAGGGCTCTAGACTCGAAAGGATAGCTGGATGCCCCAGGACAAATGTTTAACTTTCTTGCACTTGTTTGCTCATCTAAAAAATAAAAATGATAATAATACAACATTCTTTTTTCTGAGTTCTCCTGAAGATTCAATAAAATATTGTTCCTGGCATATAACAGTCACTCGATATGCTGGTTCCCTTCTCTTCTCCCCTTCTCTCCATTCATCATAAAAGCCTCCACGTAATGCTGACTGTGGTATCTGGCCTATAGCAGATGTTCAAATATTTGCTGATATGAACTACAAAGGCACACTTAGCAAAAAATGCTTCTATCTTACAACACATATACTTCCTTTGTCACCACCTCCAAGGAAGGCATTAAAATGGTGTCCAGCTATCCCCACATTTATCTGTTGGCTTCAAGAGGCATTAGCAATGGGAAGAGAAGAAGGGGCAGGATTCTCTGGATGTGGGTTCTACAGTTGCCCTTGGCTGGAAACTCTGATTTTAGGAGTTGGCCTATTTGGGTCCCATTACAATCATTAATAGGAACACAATGTAAAATCAATGAGTAGGTGTCTGGGGCTGATTTGAGAGGTAGAAAGGATTCCATGCAGCCTCTCTCATGATTTAAGGAGAGCATGGGCACTACTGGGATAGTTAGTGGAATGTCGACAAGTATTTCTCTATCTTTGGCCAATTCTTCATGTTTCTTCTTTGACAAGAGGCCTGCTCTGTCTCTACCTGCCATATGTGGGTACAGTTGTCCTTACATGACACAGGCATTATCATTAGTGTGGGCAACTCATTAGAATGTGGCCACATTAAAACATGTACAAGAGGGTTAGGTAGTTTCTTCTCTGTGCAAAAGCTGGGCAGTCTACCCTTAATTAGGTAAGAAAATAACCATGTTGAGCTAAAGGCATTGAGAAGCCATAATTACAAAATACATCCCATCCTTTCCAGCACTGTTTCCACATGACCATCTGCATTTCAGTTAAAATTTCTTCTTTATTTTTAGACCTAAGAATAAATCAGAAAATGTTGCTTATCTTACTTATTGCATTTTCTAGAAATACTTTATATGATTGAATTTTAACTTTTCATAGATTTATTCCATCTAAAATGAATTCTTCCTTCTTTTGAATATTGAGGATAACATGATCGTGGTTTTCAAATAGGTGGAGCCCACAGGTACTTGCATAGGGTGGCTTCCTTCTAAGAAAAATAACCAGACTAGCTGAGCAGCAGAAAATCATACGTTATAGTCCAAAAAATCACAGATAAGAGGCTGAAAATTTTTATTTTTATATAAATTACCTCCATTTCCAGGCCTGAAAGTCTGTCTTTAAAGCAGGATAAAAATAAATAAACAAAATAAAAATAAAGCAGGATGTAAGAGAGTTATTATTTCTTAAGATATTAAGGGGCCCAAGAAAGAGGAATGCCAATGGGTGGAGACTAGTCACGTAGATAAGAATGCATGGTGATAGGCCAAAAATGGAACTCATGAAAAGAGAGAGGAGGGCAGCCCGCATGGCTCAGCGGTTTAGTGCCGCCTTCGGCCCAGGATGTGATCCTGGAGGCCCCGGGATCGAGTCCCGCATTGGGCTCCCTGCATGGAGCCTGCTTCTCCCTCTGCCTGTGTCTCTGCCAGCCTCTCTCTCTCTTTCTCTCTCATGAATAAATAAATAAAATCTTAATAAGAAAAGAGAGGGAGAAAGGACTCAGAGTTTCACTCACAAAATCAGTGGTGTCTTGGTACAGAACTGTAACATTTCAGAGAATAACATTCTTCTGCTAATGCCAGTCTTTTGCTGATATGTCAGGAGACATCAACATTTAAATTCAGAAATCCTATTATATGATCTTACTGCTTAGGTACTCACAGGTAGAATTCTGTTCTTAAAATAGGAGAATTTTACTCCTACCTTCCAAGAAAGCCATAAAATGAACAATGCCAGTAACAATTATGAAACTAAATTGGCCTTGTAAGAGAATAAAAAAATCAATTTTGCCAGTTTACATCCATGGTAACTAATTTCCATATAAATGAGCTGACTTTATTCAGTCTAAAAATGTGCCTGTATCCTCTTTGTTTTTTCGTTTGAAATATTTGCAGTTCTTCAGATGCACTTAGGTGGGACTATTTGAAGACATTTTGGTGTGTGTTGTACTTTCCTAATTATAATTATCTTTTTCTTTTTTTTCCTTTGGCAGTGTATCAATTACAGCAAGAGGCCCCTCGTCCCAAGAGGATCATTTGTCCTGGGGAGGTCAGTACTCCGCTATTTCCAACACACCTTGTTAAATGTGATGAATTGTCAGTGCTATGTTGATATTGGAGGGCTTTCAGGTTTCCTGGAAGTTGACTTGTGTTAACGTTTGTTAGAGTGTCCCCAAATCTAACACCTGAATAATCCATATTCTGAAATCAAGTGTTATTTTGAAAATATTCACAAACTAACTTGAAATCAGAGGTCTCGTGTTTTTAACGATTGCAGAGGCATATTAAGCCTCCCTGTGTAAACCCTCTAAACTGCACATTTTGGTTGTTTTCCTTGTTTCTACTGTTTTGATTCTTTTATCATTTTTTTGGTATGGAATGCATCTAACAGAATAAACACAGAGAATAATAAATATCTGGGTACTCTCAACACTCATATTTAACAAACCTTTATGCTCTGTCACATTTACTTGACATTAAAAACAAAATCTTGGGGATCCCTGGGTGGCTCAGCGGTTTAGTGCCTGCCTTTGGCCCAAGGCGTGATCCTGGCATCCCGGGATCAAGTCCCACATCGGGCTCCCTGCATGGAGCCTGCTTCTCCCTCCTCCTGTGTCTCTGCCTCCCTCTCTCTCTCTCTCTCTCTCTCTCTCTCATGTCTACCATAAATAAATAAATAAATCTTTAAAAAAATAAAAATAAATTTAAAAAATTTACAAGGAGGGTGGCTATGTTTTTATTCTTGGAGATAAGCTTAAAAATATATCGACTCATAAAAATGCTTAGCAGCCCAGAGAACTTCCCCCAGTCATCCCTCACTAATCAGTCCTTTTCTCATCTGGGATGCCAGCGAGACTGAAAGGCAGTACTACGGCTCTATTTTCTACTTTTATACTGATCAGTTTCTGTAATAGTCAAATTAATATCATTCACACAAAGATCCATGGGTCCTTCCTTATTTTTGATTTTATGACTTATATTAAATATAGAGTAGCAGATGCCTTTTAAAGTGTCACATCTACCTTATCTGGAGGAAGAAGGCTCCAACTCCAACACTCTTGAGATTCATCCTTGAACATCAGTACTTTCTGGCTACCAGACTTGACTGGATCTGGTTTTGAACCTGTCTCAAAAACTTAGGTACATACCTACCCACACTCAGAGGTGACTTATCACTGGGTAATAAATATTTCTACAGAAAATTTTACTTCTTTTGAAGGACACTGAAAATTCATCAAATAATCTCAATATTGACACAGAGTAAGCATTCCCATCCCAGGAATATGGCTTGAGAAAAGAAACTATCTGATCCTTAAGGAAAAATCCAGTATGAGGTCCACTCTTTTTTTTTATTAAAGATTTTATTTATTTACTCATGATAGACACAGAGAGAGAGGCAGAGACATAGGCAGAGGGAGAAGCAGGCTCCATGCAGGGAGCCCGATGTGGGACTCCATCCCAGGACCCCAGGATCACGCCCTGAGCCAAGGGCAAATACTCAACCACTGAGCCACCCAGGCGTCCCTGAGGTCCACTCTTTATCTGATACGCTGATCTTGTCCTGCCACCAATCCTGATGACTTTTGTCCTTTTTTATTCAACAATATCTAAAAAAAGAAAATAGGATAAATAGAAAATATTTAACGAGGTGCTTGGACTAGAGTATTTGAGGGGATGAGTAAGAAACAAATTCCGTTCATCCTGGGGTGCCTGGGTGGCTCAGTCAGTTAAGCATCTGACTCTGGGTTTCAGTTCAGGTCATGATCTCAGAGTCATGAGATCAAGCCTTGTATCATGCAGTCTGCTTGAGATTCTTTTCCTTCTGCTCCTCCCCTACCTGTGTATGCTTGCTCTCTCTCTCTCTCTCTCTCTTAAATAAATCTTTTTAAAAAAATTCCTTTGATCCTATTTTACATTTAGTATTCCTCCAGGAGAAAAAAATAGAGCTTGTGCAGGGAGTTAGAAGAATTCAAATGTCTCCATGAAAAGAATGTTTTATAAAATTAGAACACCTCTAGGGGCTTTTCCTAGGGTTATTAATAAAAAGTCTCCAGGCAAAGTTGGGTACCAGAACTGAAACCCAAGAGGACAGTAAATAGTCATTTGCTCATTTATTCAACAAATGTATATAAAGAGGCTACTGTGTTCTGACTTTCATCTAGGTGTTAGGAATATAGCAAAGAACTGGGCTATTAATACTTTGAGTGTCATATCAAAAGAAAACAAAATCATGATGTATTGATGTATGTAAATAAAGATAGATCTAATATTTTATCTCTGCATGTGTGTACACATGTGCATATGCGTCTGTATGTGTGTGAGAGTGTGTACGCACTTTTCTCTTTCTCAAAATCTTTGGAACCATATCAGTTGTCCTCTAAGCCAGGTGGAATGTTAGCAGTGGAGATGGGTAGATTCAGATTAGCTTTACAGAAGCTCTTCCTAGGGGTTAGCTGAGACTCTTCAGAGATCTAATGGGATCTGAAGGGACCACAGATCTCTTTACTGTTGCACTTGCATTGGAGGGCAATGCCACAGACATCTTAGCAAAGTAGAGCTGTGTACCACAAGCCATCACCATCTGCTATAACTAAAAAACATAGTGCACATATAGCTTTTCTTCCCCCCTCTTGTCTGTCTCTAACCAGCTTTTCACCTTTTTAAAAAAATTTTTGAAGGATTTTATTTTTTTATCTGAGAGAGAGAGAAAGAATGAGCAGGAGGAGGAAGAGAGAGAAGCAGACTCCTCCATGAGCAAGGAGCCTAATGTAGGGATCCCAGGACTCTGGGATCAAGACTTGAGCTGAAGGCAGCCACTGAACCATCCAGGTGCTCCAACTTTTCACTTTTTGACCTTTAGTAGTTTGATTCATTAATAAGTTATCTGGCTGATGCTAGACTCATAGGTTGCTTGCCTCTAGAAATTCCACATCCCATTTCTACTATGAAACCTTACGTGCAATGGATATTCATCAGCTCCATTTCCTCAGCAGGCAGCGTGGGGCCCATCCAGCCAGGCAGGTGTCAGGCAATAAAGGGTCACATGTGCTGGGGGAACAGGTGCTGCTTAGATGAGTGCCAGCAGGAGCAGCTTCAGCTGCCTTCGTCTCCAGTGCAACATTAACTGCAAATCACTCCTGCCCAAGTTGCTTGACCTCCCAGGACTTGCCCTCCCTCAAGTGAAGGCATGGCCTACTCTTGGACACTGAAACCACTGCTTCTGCTACAGGCAGTATTTGAGCAAATGTCTCTTTGCCTTGTGCTGCGCGTACGTACTCAGGGGGCATGCCTAATGAAGTCAGAAAGCCTTCGGTTTGAGTATGTGGCCAGAGATTGAAGCTTTCTTAACACATTTACATAACGCCATAAGCTATTTCTTTTGAACAATGAGATAATGACCTTTTTGTCTTTGCTATCTCACCCCTACAGTCCACGTTTTCTTTCTATACACAGTCCTGCTGCCCTCCTTCGTAGTCTTTAGCCTCTCTGTTGTCAGCCACCATGTCCCTGGCAAGCCTGCACAGCAGTGTATTCCAACATACTCCATCTCTTTTGCTTCTCTGATGGCAAATAATGTCCCAGGCTAGGGGCGCCTCTTGGGTTAGGATCCTCCCATGGAATATGATGAGGACTCGCAAGAGGGCACCAAGTGAGTCTGTAGTCACAGAGATATAGAACACTGCTGCTCAAAGGTAAAGACATAGGCCAACATGACTTAAAGAAAGGCTTGCTAGTTATCAACAGATACCAACCACCTAACAGACTTTGCTGGGGAGCTGGGTGAGTGGAGGAGACAGCCTGATTCAGTAGGCAAAAACCAATGGGCTTTGTGAACCCAGGCAGGGGAGCCCAGCTAGAGTCAGTTGGACTTGTTTTGAATTCATGCTCTACCACTTTCTAACTACACTTAGAGCCAAGCACTTATTTCTCAGGGAGATGAAGGTCTCCTCTACTCCAAGGGCCAATATCTACTTGATGGAGGTACTATAAATGGGATATATGTGTCAAGTGTGTAGAATAGCGCTACATAATAGGTAACTCAAGGTCCATGATTCAAGACCGATTCAGAAACCTACAAAGATGCTCATTAGGGACAGAGTCAGAGCAATGACAGTGTTCTCTGAATGTGTGAGCCAAAAAGACAATGATCAAGAACAGCAAGATACATGGATCAGGAATTAAACTACCAGGAAAAAAGATGTTGAGGATGAGGAACAGAGGGTACAAGCATCTGAACAACAGCTCTGGCGCCAATTAAGCCAGGTATGGTCAGTTAGTGAAATAATAGTTCATTGCTTTCTTGAGATTCATTACTGTAAATTAATATTTATCGAGCAGCCTCAGCACCTGGCACTCTACTAGCATTTCCTGAGCACTCCTTGCCAAGAGATTCAAAACATCTTCCAGTATGCAAAATTCTCTCTTGCCCTTTCCAGCAGTTATCAGTCAGTCATTTCTTAAGCAATTTGTTAATTACGGAATGTGTACCTGGGGGATCTCGCAGGAACTATGGTTGTTGACTCTCAAATGTATACCTCTAGCTATGCCTTATCCCCTGGGCCCCAAATACCTCGCTCCATCCATCTCCTTGACCTCCTCAAGTAGATGTCCCTCCCCACCTGTAGCCTAACATTCAAAATAGAACCAAACCCCCTACTCCACTAAATGGCATCTAACTTCGGAGAACCAGATTCCTCTCTTCCCACCTTCACCCTTTTCTCTAGCGGTTGTCAAATTTACCTCCAACTGTATCTTGCACTTTTCTACTTTCTCCTTCTCCATGAATGCCACGTGGTTTGGGTCACAGTCATTTCTTGCCTGGATTATCACTGTCAGCAGCCTGCTGTCTGATCTCACCGCTTCCACTGTTGGCACTCTCTCTGCAGCTCACCCCCTTCCCCCCCCAACACACACACCATTCACCAAACAGGAGCCCAAATCATCATTATTGAATATAAATCTAATGGCTTTAACAGCTTCCCATTGCTCTTAAAAATAGAACTTCTTGCTATGCCTTTGAGCCATTATGGGGCTCCTGCACTGGTCACTTCCCTGCCTGTACCATTCTTCTTCTTCTTTATTTTTTTTTAAGATTTTATTTATTTATTCATGAGAAACAAAGAGAAAGGGAGAGATATAGGCAGAGGGAGAAGCAGGCTCCCCGCAGGGAGCCCAATATGGGACTCCTTCCGAGGACCCCGGGATCACGCCGAGCCAAAAGCATATGCTCAACCACTGAGCCACCCAGGCATCCCTCTACCATTCTTCTCAGAGTGCACTGCCCTGTAACCCGACCAGCCTCTGCTCCCATTCAACAAATCACAGCTACTATCTTCAGATCTGCCCTTTACTTGGAATTCTCCAATATTCTCTGCATGTCCAGGCCTCAGATCAAAGTTCACCTAATAACAGAAGCCTTCCCTGAACCCCATAAAAATTAGCACCTCATGGCACAGTGCTGTCTTCTGAACACAAAGCTGACACTAGGTGTTGCTTCTGCAACTACCCATTGCTATTGATGGTCGTTGTTCTCCTTTGGGGAAAGTAAGAGGGAGGAGGACCCAGTCTGAGTGGTAAAAAAAAAAAAAGCACCTCCCAACCGTCAGATCTTCTTTGTCACATCATCCCATTTATTTTGTTTGTAATACGTAATATACTATCTAATATAATTTCTATTGTATTTGTTTGCCTGTCACTTATACATCTCCCTCCAGGAGAATTCAAGCTCCAGAAACTTCATCGATCATAATTGCATGGACTCCTCTAGAATTGAACCCAGTGCCAAGCAGCAGTGGGCAATCAGTAAATATATGGTAAAATGATGAAAAAAAAATAGAGAATGCTAACATAAGGAATTTAGAATTCTCAAACGATTACTAATAGCATATCAGATTTACCAAATGCTGTTATTAGGGTAGTGACTTGGACTTTTGGCAGTTAGGGTTCTTACTTAAACACAGGCTAATATTTTTTTCCTGGAAATATTCTAAATTTCTTTTGGCCTTACTAAAAGGCCAAAATGTCAAGATTTACTTGCATTACTAATTTAAAGTCAAGTTCCACTGGAACTACCTAAAGAGTATACAATAAGTAGAAATTCTTTTGTGACTAAATGATTTGCTGTCATTTGTCTTTTTCGAAATTGCTGGAGTGAATTTCAACTCAAAAAAGTAATTTCAAAAAAAGGGAAATAAAACTACATGCCATTATTTCAAATCGTTCTCCCTTTAAGAGCCTTCATTTCCTCTCCATCTTCGCTATAGAGTACTGTATTTTGGAAGATTTTTTTTTTTTTAATGCAAAAGTGATTTGTAGAACTGATGTTTCCAGCTTTCACCTAGGACAGTGGCCTATCTTAAATTGCAGTAACACCTTATTTTACTTTATAGTGAATTGTATTCACTTTTTAAATATCACTTTAAATGTCCCATTTTCTCTAGTTGTTGGTGTCCTTAAGTATCTTCCCATTCCACTTTCTTTTACCTTTATTTGTAAAAACTGTTCTTTTAAGCCTACAAAAGCATTTCACTTTATCATTATGCTTTTAAATTTTTGATTCGCCATACCTGGGTATCCTGCAGTCTTATAGTCTTGTAGCTTGAGGCATTTATCTTGTCTTAGGCATATCTGGAAGATCTTAACAAGCCACATTGATTGACTATGTCATTCTCAACTAACTCAGTACATTTCAAATTAGATTTAAAGTAAATTTTACTATTCTACAATCCTCCCCCTTTTCTTATTTTATTCATTGAAAATAAATGTTTTTAAACATATATACATTGGGGGAACATGATAATTCTGATTCAAGACATTTGGACAAGGTATGTCTCTAAAGTAATGAGATTGATTTTGCAAGCCACAAACAAAAATCAATCCCATTACCTTTTAATTGGCTTTATGTGTAGTAATCAGAAGGCTATTTCTTCTCTGGTAAGAAATATTTCTGTTCTTTTTATCCTAGACTTTCCCCACCGATCTCCTTCTTTTCCCCCTTCATATTGACACAAACTAGAATAAAGGGCTTTTTCCATCATATTTCTCCTCAGCTTTCAGCTCATTCTGTAATGTACTCAGGTTTTCACTTAATGTGATTTCATCCTGAGCTTGACTTGCTTTGGTTGTAGACCTACCATTACCATAGTCAAGGGGGAAAACCTTCCAATAAAACAAATGTCAGAAAAAAAAATTTTAGACAGATGAATTTTATTTTTTTCCAAATACAGAACCGAAAATTTTGCGATTGTTTAAACAAAAACTCTCTTATTGACAAGTACTACCAAAATATATGGCCCTCCAAAAAAGAAGTCACTCTCTTTAGAATACTTTGAACTTCTTCTAATGTAATGCAGACCTGGCATGTTTGCAGCTATAAATATTTAGTCATTTCCAAGTGGTATCATAAGCAGAGGATAAGGGGCTCTTGAGGACAAGCTGTTACAGAATTCAGAGACTCAGGAGCTCTGAGCCAAGGGGACAGGTGGGCTGAACTGGAGAGAGCTACCAAAGAATAGTATATATGCTGAAGCATAAATTGAGGCAAAAGTGGAAGGTTTCTTCTTAAAAGAGTAAGGACAATGAAGGGGGAGATTAAACAGTGATTGATAATAAGTAAAATTTCTTGGGAATCTTCTTTGATCTCTTTAGGTGATTTTTATCTCTGAAAATCAAACTTGAAAATGTATATTCCTTTATATAATTACTTGAGGTGAAATACTACATCGTGTAGTTAGTTGTTTTAGGAAAAAAAGAACAATAGCATCTGGCATTACAGCACATGCTCTCTTACCCTTAGTTAACCCATGACAGCTATAACCCAAAATACATCACTCCCTGATAAGCGGCAGGAGTGGGATGGTCCAGGCTGCAGCACAGTAGACATGAGGAGGTGCTGACTTTCATAGGGCCAACCTTATATATCCAAACAGGAAGCACATATCTCACCTCCACAGCAGTTGCTATCTAGCGCAGCGCACAGTATGTCTGCTCTGTGACTCAGAGGTCAAGTCCAGCAAAATCTCAGGTGTGGCCAGGTTTATCCAGGAAGGAGAGCCAGGTACAAAGCACTGGGTGCATTAATGGGGTTTTAAAGATAGGCTTCTTGGTTGCTCACCTGGTTAAACATTAACTGAGAAATAATGCTGATAAAGGTTAAGCCACACTTTGCCTTGGGCAAGGCTTGTCTCTAGAGTAGTATGGCCTGGCTAACCAAGCAGTGAGAGGTTAAACAGATTTGTAATACTGACTCTACTTTCCATCAGAAAAATGTGGTTAGTATAATCTCAGAGCATCCCAGTCCAACGGGACTACCCTAAATGATATTGCCGAATTATTTACCCATCAGTCTTTTCATAGTAATGAGAATTAACACACTTGGAGTGTTTGCTGTGCCCTGAGTGCTGGGTTAGTTTTACACAGGTCATTCCTCATGGGAATTCCAAGAGGAGATAGGACAAGCAGCGCAGGAGCAGCAGAGTCTGAGTTAAACCCAGACCAAATTCTAGCCAGTGGTTCTCAGCTGTGGTCCCAGGACCAGCAGCAACAGCATCCATCTGGGAACTTGTCGGAAATGCAGATTCCCTGGCCCACCCCAGACCTTCTGAATCACAAACCTGAAGATGGGGCCCAGAAATCTGGGTTTTAACCAGATTTAACAGTTTTAACAGTCCTGCAGGTCATCCTGATGCTCACTCAAGCGTGAGAATCATTGTTCTCATTCTGTCTGTTTTTTATGTCCTGCTGCTTTCCCTGTGCTCTAGGATAGAAGAATCAAGATGCTCTGTCCCTAATGATGCTTCCTGTTTGCCTAGCACTGTGCGAGACTCTTCATGGACTTCAAAGTAGATGCCAAGTCACCCCATAGCCTTCTTTTGTTGTCTACACATACTTCCTCCTGGATGTTATTTTCCATCCTTTAAAAATATTTTGCTTTTGCCTTTCTTTGCTATGTCTAGCTTTCCCATACCCAAGAATCTTGCAGAAGCCAAATAACGGATCCTTTTACGAGTGCTTAAGTCAGTACTTAATTGAGCCTAGTTTCCTATACCCACCGCACCCCCTGGTTTGTTACACTTTTTAGTGTTATGTTTACAATGAAAATATTTAAATTCCATTCTAATATGATTTATACTCATGTTTGTTTGTATTCAGTATATACTAGTTTGAACTCCAGCTGTTTTTAGTTGTTTTTCTCTTTTTGTGACTAAAGACAAACTCTTGATTATTCACCCTTGCTTTTAATGGACATTTGCATTAATGAAAATCACCAAATCCATTATCATTATGTCAGGAATACTTTGAATTATATTTCTATATCCCAAGGTGGTAGTCCCTTTACTCAGAGGTCATCTGTGTGCTTCATGAGCATTTCCCAATTCAGGATTGTAGGTGGCTAATTTACTAATAAAAGTCAGTCCGCACTGGTATTCTCCTGGCCTCACCTCCTTGCCTCAACCTACCACTCCCCTTCTCATCTCCAGGTCAACATTGAGCCATTGGTAATCAATCACCTTTGGCTGTGTCCTTTAACAAATCACAGTGTCACTTGACATTAGCTCTAAGTACACTGCATCTCCATCTTGTCGGGCAGAACAGCTAGCTTTACTTCAGCGATGGTATCTCTCTCTTTCTTCCTCCTTATTTACATAGCCAGTGTCATCTCCTCATTCACTGTGGAAGGAAATTGAATAGCCTTGGCACAATTGGACAAAGGCATATTGGTTGCCATCCAGCACCTGGTGTTCTTCTAGGTAATTACGCATCAATTGTTTGAGGAATTGTTCTCGAATTTCCCCAGCTATTTCTACCAAGTCTGTAACTACACTTTTCTAGTTTGTCTTTTTGCTGTTGTTGTGGTCCTCAGGGTTCCATGATTTCTCAAAGATCATGCTTAATGATATTTCCACAATCTCTTTCAATTCAGGGATGCAGGTCAGGTCCCTTAGTGCTTTGGGCTTCTCAGTCTGTTTAACGGTATTCTTCAACCATGTTCTGCCTTAGTTCAGCTTGATTTTCAAGTTGGCACCAGTATCTCATGGATTAAAAATTAATGATTCTCTCTTCCCACTACGGTAAGGGATGGAAGGGCATGAATACAAAGAAATGATTTGACCCGCCATTAAACAAAAAGGCCTTGGAGGCATTGGCAGGCTCTGAGTGTTGAGCTAACAATAAGATGTCCTGACACGGATTATAAAGAATGGACTCCAATATTTGTTAGTCTAGCAGAGGCATTGGCAAACTATAGCCTGTCAGCTCTTTTGGTAAATCAAGTTTTGATGGAATACAGCAATGCTCATTACTTGACAAACTGTCTATGGCCACTTTCATGCTCCCATGGCAAGTGGAGTGCTTGAAACAGAGACTGTTTCAACGACAATGGTCCTCAAAGGCTAAAGTATTTACCATCTAGACCTTGCCAGAAATAGTCTGGCAGCCCTTAGTTTTGCACTACAAGTAACTATGAAGAGTGAGTTAATATATGTAAAGTTTCTGACAGTGCCTGGCATTTACATATGGGAATTATTGGTCTTTAATTTCTACCATCTCCCAAGCACTATAACAATGTTAGCAAAAGAGAGGGAATTTTAGACCTGTTATTTGGTGAATGAATGGATGAATTTGATCCCAAGCCATTTTCAGAAACATTTTGGCTTTCATGTTTAACACATGTAAATTGATGGACACGGCCAAGGCAGTGACAATAAGCAGGTACTCTTTCACCAGCTTTCTCATGGCCACTTTTTTCTCATCAAGAAATGGTAGCCTGTTAGAAATGGTGGCACACTCCACAAGCAGGAAATTAAAAAGGTATGTAGAATCTGTTGACTCGAGAATGACACCTGAACATGTAAACAAATTTGCTTTCTTTGATTTCAAGAACAAAGCTGGTATTACTCTCCTATGAAAAGTCTGTATGTTATTGAATTCTGACTAATGATTTGCACGCTGAAGCATTTGAGGGAAAGAGTGCTATGTCTGCAACTTACTATGAAATACATCCCCTAAAAAAAGTTGAATTAATGGATGGATAGAGGAATGGATAAATAGGTATATCATAAAGCAATTATAGTGAATATTATAGAATCTAAGTGATGTATATGAGTGCTTGCTGTAAGTCTTTCACTTTTTGTGTATGTATGAACATTTTCATAGTAAAAAGTCAAGAAGAAAAAACAAGGGTTGTTTGTGCAAGAGGAGTAATGGCAGGATGCTCTTGCCCAGGGAACAAAGACAATCTCTTGGGTGTACAGCCCTGAACAGCAGGAGAGTGTCTCATGTCAAGGCTGCTGGAAGCATCATAAAGCTAGCTCAAGAATTTTTAACATGGACTATTCATCAGAAAAAGAATTCAAAAGCAAGGACACTTATTAATAAGGCACTTTCACTCTTATTTATTACCGTATTGGGAATTATTTTAGGGGGAGTGCCTCTTTCAGAAATGCTAAATTAGGTAATTTTTAAAAATAATGGAGAACAAGCTTCCATATTTTATGGCATCGTCACCATATAGAGGAATGAGTACTGGACCAGAAATCAGGGACTGTGTTTCCTAAATCTGCTGTTAGCCCTGGGTAGGACTGTGTGCAAGCTAATTTACCACTCTGAACTGCAGCTTTCTTGTCTATTAGAAGGAGGCAAAGATACATATTCCACATTCCTGTAGGGAGAACAAATGTTAAAAGCATTCTGAAGGCCACAATGATTTCACCAGACAATGAGTTCTCAATTGGGGTGATATTCATGCTAAGGGCCAGGGGGGCACATCAGTTCTTAAGGGGGCACACTCTTCTAATGTGTAAAGCAGAGATACACATATAGAACATAAAGATAGATATATATTCTATCTGTAGTATTACAATTCCATTTGGGGGAGATGATTAGGAAGAAAAAAAAATGTGTGAAATGGCTCCAAAGAAAGATTATAATGCAAAAAATATTGAGGACATTTCATTAGAAAGTCTTTCATTTCTATCACCCCCCAGGTTGTTTCCACCTTTCTCTTTCTTGAGGTAGATTAATTTTATTCATCAGTTGGAACACATACATTTGAATACTTACACTGAATACTTACATTTAAATATTCCTATTCTAGAAGGAGGAGGGAGGAAAAAAACTGAGGAAAAGAAAGAGAATGATGGGCTTTCTTTGCCTTTTCCAAAGTACTTACAGGACCACTTAACCCAAACACTATTAAGCTCTGAAGGAAGGAATTTACTAACAAGAATGAGGAAGTAAATGAATATACTCACCCAATCTTTTTCCCCCTAGAAATTTAATAGAAGCATTAAGTTTTCCTTGATTTGATTCAATTTTGTTGGGTACTTCAAGCTTTTTGAACCTAAGAGGTATTTGGAGAATTTAAAAAGAGTTCCAAGGAGAATAATGAAGATGAATTAAGGATTGGAAATAAGATCTATTTAGAAAAAGTTAAAAGAACAAGAATTATTTAGTGGGAGGAAGAACAAGCAATTAAGTAGCACAGAGATGGCTTTTAATAGTAGAAACTTTATCCTATAGAGAATAGTCTCATCTGCACCAAAGATCAAAGGAAGGGGGAAAATGTATTTTGAAGCAAGAAGAATATGAGATTAGATGTTAACCTAAAATTTCTATTTATGATTAAGTCTTGCATCTTTATTCTCCTTTATGAGATTTTTAAAAATATGGTGTCGATCTGTAGAAAAAACCAGGAGGATGGACAGATGGACCCATCATGTTTGATTCTCCTGCCCTGGTGGGAGGCCCATCAGCCAGTCTGGCCAGTATCACTGACCTCCATGGGATTTGGCTTGATGGGAGTAAAGAGCCATTTTATGTGGAGCTGTGGCTTCAGGATGCCAGAGGATGAATACAAAGCTCTAGCCAACAGTGCCAGGGCAGAGTGCAGTACACCTAATTGGGTTGTCCACACAAGGAGAGCTCAAGGTAGATGGTGGGGGCCAACACAGGAAGCCAAGAAATGAGTACCAGGGAAGATGTAGCAAGGAAAACTGGGTCAAAATGAGCTGCTAGAAAGATGCTCTGGGCCAGCCAGAGGGATGAGTATGACCCATGGCGAGGCTTTTGAGTATTCTTGGAAGCCTACAGTGGGAGTAGGATCAAAATCCACATAGAATGGGTCAAAATCCACATAGACTGGGTCAAAATCAATATAAAAGTGTTAAGGGGGTGCCTGGATGGCTCAGTTAAGCGTTTGCCTTCGGCTCAGGTCATGATCCCAGGGTCCTGGGATCAAGCCCTATGTCTGGCTCCCTGCTCAGTGAGGAGTCTACTTCTCTCTCTCCTCTCCAGCTCGGCTCATGTTCTCTGTTGCTATCTGTCTCTCTCTCAAATAAATTGATAAAACCTTTAAAAAATAGACTTTATATGTATATACATTTATAGACTTTATATGTACATACATATAAACCCTTTCCCTCAAATGCCTCAGCATGCAAATATATATAATATTATATATATATATATATATATATATATATATATATATATACATACACACACACACACACACACACACAAAGTCTTAGGAAGAGATTCTAAGCTTCCAGGAAGGTATTCATTCCCTCTGTGTTTTGGAACTGCTGCCCAAATTTGTGCTTCCCAGTACTGATATGTGTGTCAGAATCTCCTGTGGAGCTTGATAAACTTTTTAGCCACTCTGCCTCCAGCCTTGGAGATTGGGATTTAATGGGAATATCATTTAGGATTCTGTTGTGAGCAATAGAAATCAATTCTGGCTAAATTCAGAGAGTGAAAAAAAAGATGGAGGATGGAGGGTAGTTGGAAGGATATGAATAAATTACCTTTATAGAAAGAAAAGCTGAACAAAGAGCTTTGGGAAGGATATGTGAAGCAGGACATCTCCAGGGATCCAGGAAGCAGGAATGATGCACTTCTAGACAATAGTGTGATGGCTAGGGGCCCGAGCTCCAGAATGATAAGGCTTACTTTTCTACTCCGCTTCTCTGTGCCTCAATTCATCCTTTGGAAATGGGTGTAATAGATCTTACCTACTGGATACTCATGAGGATTGAATGGAATAATACATGTAAAGAGAGTGCTTATGACAATGCTTGGCACATTAAAAGTTCTTAATAACTATTAGCAATTATTACTGTTGTTGTATTGTTGCCATGCATGCAGATCAACTTCAACAGAGCTGTCTTTCAGACAATCAGTTACTTCCACTGAAGCAGAGCTCTGTGCAACAAACTCTGTTGGGTACCAGGACGAGAGAAAGACAGGAGCTTTTTTCTCAGGGAGCTCATTTCTAGAGGTCACAAAGGCCAACAATCCTAATCCCACTAAGATTATGGCCTTAACTCAGGCCTTTAGTTCAGAGGGAGGATAAGAAATAATACCTAAACTGGTTCAAGGCAGCCAGGAAAGATTTTCCCAAGATGGCAGCATTTTACCTCATATTTATTTTTTTACATTTATTTATTTATTTGTTTGTTTGTTTTAAATGTTTTATTTATTTATTCATGAAAGACACAGAAAGAGCAAGGCAGAGACATAGGCAGAGGGAGAAACAGGCTCCAGGCAGGGGAGCCTGATGTGGGATTCAATCCCAAGACCGCGGACCACGCCCTGAGCCAGGGGCAGGTGCTCAACTGCTGAGCCACCCAGGCATCCCTCATTTATTTATTTTTACTGAATTATAGTTAACATACTCTTACATTAGTTTCAGACACATAACATAGTGGATTCAACCCATTTTTCATTATGCTATGCTCACCACAAGTGTAACTACCATCTCTCACCATATAGTATTAACTATATTTCCCCTGTGCTGTACCTTTCATCCCCGTGACTTATTTATTTAACAACTAGAAGCCTCACCCATTTTGTCCATTCCCCCACTCCCCTCCTTTCTGGCACCATCAGTTTGTCCTCTGTATTTATGGATCAGTTTCTACTTTTTGTTTGTTTATTCATTTGTTTTGTTTTTTAGATTCCACATGTAAGTGAAATCATATAGTATTTGTCTTTCTCTACCTGACTTATTTCACCTACCAAAATACCTCTAGGTTTGTCCATATTGTCACAAATGGCAAGATCCCATTCTTTTTTTGTGATTGAGTAATATTCCATGTGTATATATAATATATACATAACATATGTAACAAATGAAATAACAAGCATTGGCAAGGATGTGTAGGAAAAAAAACCCTCATCCACTATTGGTGGGAATGCAAGCTGGTGCAGCCACTGTAAAAAACAGAGTAGAGGTTCCTCAAAAAATTAAAATTAGAATTACCATATCATGCAGAAATTCCATTACTGGGTATTTACCCAAAGAATACAAGAATACTGATTTGAAAGATACATGCACCCCTATGTTTATTGCAGCATTATTTATAATAGCCAAGATGGAAGCAGCCCAAGTGCCCATCAATAGATGATAGATAAAGAAGACGTGGTATACATGCACAATGGAATATTACTCAGCCATAAAAAGAATGAAATTTTGCCATTTGCAACAACCTGGATGGATCTAGAGGGTATAATGCTAAGTGAAATAAGTCAGTCAGATAAAGACAGATACCATGATCTCACTCATATGTGGAATTTAAGAAACAAAACAAACAAAAAACAGACTTTTAAATATAGAGAACTGGTGGCTGTCAGAGGGGAGGTGGGTGAGGACACGGGTGAAATGGGTGAAGAGGATCAAGAGCACACTTATTGTGATGAGCACTGAGTAATGTGCAGATTTGTTGAATCATTATATTGTACACCTGAAATTAATATAGTACTGCATGTTAATTATACTTGAAAAATAAATAAATAAATAAATAAATAAATAAATAAATAAATAAATAAACAAACAGACAATTTACCTCTTATTTTTAAGATCAGTGAGATTTTGTCAGGTTCGAGGCATAAATGGGTTGGAGAGCAAGTATTAGAATTCCAGGCAGAGGAAATATCCTGTCCAAAGAATGATCGGAATGTAAGACTAAACAGGATGTGTTTCAGAAACTACAAAGATCTCTGTGGCAGGAATGTAAAGAATTGGGGAACAAGGATGTGGAGGGCAAGAGTGTGTGTGCTGGTAGGGACATATTCTGGATACACAAGCAAGACCATGCTAGGAAAATCCTGCATGCCATTCTTTTATTCACTCCCCAAATATTTATTGAGTACCTACCATGTGCCAGTTCTGTTCCAAACTCTAAGGATAATGGCAATAAACAAAACATAAACGTTTCTATCATTGTGTAGTTTCCATTTGAAGGAAAAAGATTGGCAATAAACATACAAGTAAAATACATAGTATCTCAGATGATGACAAGTGTGACGGGAAAAAATAAGCCAAGAAAAGAGAGATGGGGTATGCCAAGGCGAAGAGGTACCACTTTTAAGTGGGGTGGTCTGGGATTCACTGAGTTGTATAGGTTTGACTACTTGGCAGTGGAAGCCAGTGAAGAATTATGAGCAGAGAACTTGATGAGATCCACATTTTCTGACTTCAGTATGAAAGACCGATTGGAGGGCGATAAAAGTATAGACAGGAGAACCTGTAAAATGTCTATCTCAATGGTTTGGGTGAATAAATAGCCCAGTGGACATGGAAATAAAGAGATCATTTCAAGAGTAAGGAATTACATGGACAGGATTTAGTAGCAGAGTACAGGTAGGATTGGGAGAGAGGAAGAATCTGGGATGTCAGTTTCTAGCTTGGACACTGGGTAGATGACGCTCTGGTGGCACCATTCAGAGGAATGAAGAGTAATGGAGGTTGGCCATCACATGTGATAGAAGATCTGCTGGTAACAGTCAGCTCATGCAGATCTCCAGAATGGGCAGTTTTAGGAGTTTAACAATTTTGGGGTCAACCCATCTATTTATTATAGCAGCATCAGTGTTTTTCATGAGTACGTCTCCTCTGATGTCTCCTGGACAATTTCCCTTCCTTTTAGTGTAAAAACAAGACTACGGACTCTGGCATCCATAAGATGTTGGTTTGGATCTCATCTCCATGCCACTGTATGACCTTCAAGTAATCTAACCATATGGCGTTTTCTCTCCTCATCTGCTAAAAGGGAACATCAATTGCAGTGTGACTTGCCTCTTGGGAGGACTATAGCACACACACTGAAGGTGCCTGTTAAGTGCTGGATCCTTCTCTGCTCCTTCCAAGCTCTGCCCTTACCTTGGTTCTGTGTCAGTGTCAGTATGTCTGAACCTGGAGAAAATCAGAGTGGGGAACAAAGGACTAATGTGCAAAGTGGGGTATTTGAATGTGTGTATCTGGGTGTAGTTGCCCTGCCATTATTTTTCAAATCCAAATACAACTAATTTGGGCAATTCACCTTCCTCTTTTATGATGAGTATTTTGTATGGTTGCCCATAAAATGAAACCTAGGAAATCGGGACATCACTGAGGTACTGCACAGCCAGCCGTTTCAGACAATGCTTCAGCTCCCCGGGGCAGAGAGGTTCCTCTGTGACTGGGGGGGAGCCATGTGTGGTGGAAGTTTTGTTTCCAACCCAGTGATCAGGGCAGAGTTTCAAAGGAACATGCTGTGAGGGATGAAATCCCATAGCAGTAAGGGATTTAAACATTAGTTCACATGTATGCATAGCATGGATGGTTACTCCCAAGTAATAGCTTAAATTTTTTCTTTAGTGTTTTCTATATTCTGGGTTCTTTACAAGCTTTTCAAGGGGAAAAAGGAGGGTTTCTTTATTAATGTTATTGAGATGTCGGTCTGTTAAGTTTGGTATTTACGTGAGCTATTTCCCTGAGTAGTTGGAAGTGTCTGTCTTTTCTTAAAAGCTACTTTTATAAATTATCAGTGTTCTCATAAATACATATTTCCTCTTACCTTCCTTTTACTCTATGTTGCTTTATGTATTTAAAGCACTTATTGCTTATTTATATTTTAGTCCAAAAAGCTTTTTTGAATAACATTTCTTGGGAACTCTCAAGAGTCTAGAGTTCTTTTTCATCTAAAACAAGGTTTCTCAGGCTCAGAGCCATAGATATTTTGGGTGGAATATTTCTTTGTCGTAGGAAGGCTGTCTTCTGCATTGCAGGATTTTACCAGCATCCCTGGACTCTATCCACTACATGCTAGTAGCACCCTTCCCTTGTGACAATCAAAACTATCTCCAGACGTTGCCAAATATCCGCTGGAGAACAAAAACATCACCCACCCTGCCAGTTGAGAACCACTGGTCTAAGAAAATTCTTTTACTTCTTATTTGTTCAAATATTATCACTGATTTTTAAATCACAATTCCTGGAAAAATCTGAAGAAAAAAAAAGGAGACAGAAAACAAACCAAATGAATGGGAACTGCTTTGGTCCCGAGCACCCCTAATCTGATATATTGTGTATGTCTATAAATTAGCAGAATTTATTCATGCTAGGTTACTAAATAAACTTGTATCTACTTAACAGAACTTTGAAAAGCCATTGGTGACCTTTTAAGGAGGTTTATTATGGAAAGACTGGCCAGTAGATATTTTTATAATACGTTGCAATCAAGACAGGAAGGAATTTACCTCATCAGTGCCCCATCAGAATTCTAGAAGCCTTAAAGTAATGCCATAAGGAAAAAGAAGGCCTTTGGTTCTAGATGAAAAGAAATAGGAGATTTTAAAGTTTGCTCAGTTTTCATTCTATCTATGCACTTTGACTACAAGAATATAATTTCAGTACTTGAATTTTCTTTCTGTCCTTTTCAATAGAGAACTTTGATTTTTAATTAGAAAGGAATTATCCATATTTATTTTCTTCTGGTTAGCATTGCCCAATATCACCAATATAAATCCCGCCATCAAAGCCTTTTCTTCTGACCTTGATCTGTATCTCAGACAATTCAGCAGTCTAACTGCCCTGTGTAGGAGGTTGCTAAATTAGGTTTTAAAATTATTTCTATTAAGTAAGAACTTAACATATACCAGCTGCTAAGGGATTATAAAAGCTTTGTTTTTTCAATAATTGGAAACCTTGTTTACAGAGGACTCACAATATTCTTTAAATGTCTTTGTGTTGAATATAAAAGAACTTGTGTTTATCTAGGCAATGATAATCTGACTATAAAGCAAACTCATTTAAGGATTATACTTCCTGTCTCTCACTATGCAGCTGTCACCCTACTGTTTTCTCAAGCTTTGCAAAATGCTGAGAATTATTCCTTAAAATTAGAAGAATAAATTGGAAAATAAACCAGGTAGCTGAGAACACAGAAAATTTTAAATTACAAGGAAGTAGTCGAGAGACCCACCATATCACTACCTGTAAGCAAATTTATGACAAATTCCTCCACTTGTTATCTCATTGACAGAAATCAGCTCATTCCAAAGAGATTTTAGAGGGTTCAATCCTGGCAAAGAAAAGTTGAGAGCAATTCAGATAATCTAAGATTTAACCAAAGTGGAGACTTGTGTGCTTGCAAACAAAGGCACCAGCATTGGCTGGTATCTGCTAGGAAGAAGCTGGGAATCACAGTGGTTCAAGGTGTCTGTGTTGGATCTGAAGCTCCTTACTAGCCCCATGACCTCGGGCAAGTTACTTAGCGGCCGTCTGCAAAATAATAGCATTCACTTACCTCATAGGCTTGTTTGGGGACTTAAATGAGATAAACATGTGAAACTCTAAAGACAGTTCCTGGCAGAGAGTAGGCACTGGATAAATGTTAACCTATTACGGCAATGTTCCCAGCCCCACAGTTTTTCACATGCATTATCTCATCTGAGCTTTATTAAAACAGTACATTTTTATAACTCCAGTTTTATTGAAAATTGAGGAAAATGAGATGCAAAGAAGTTTAATAACCTACTCAGGGTCACACAGCAATTGAATTGACATCAGGCCTCTGCCTTCTTAATCTTTGCCTCATTCTGCAAACATGTAATGAGCACAGGCATCCTTTGCTCTCCAAACACTCACTATCAGAATATATGCTATACCAACTAAACAAAAGATTTTCATCAAAATCATTCTCCCAGCTACAACCCTGCTGTAACAAGTTCTCACCTGCTACGATAAGTTCTCACGTTCATCGCAGCTTCTCAAACCGTAATGTGTACATGACTTCCCTTCGAAATGCAAATGCACTATTTCTAACAAGCTCCAAGGTGTGGCCAGTGCTGCAGGTCCCAGGATCACACTTTGAATAGCAGGGAGCTAGGAGATGGAAGGGGGCTTCTTGCATATCTTACCGTTTTCCTGATCAACCCGGTTTTGTGTTTAAGCACACTGCACGTGATATCCATTAGTCCCTTGGTATTTGGTTAGGGCAGATACCAGGGGGCATTACCAATGCAGGTCTAATCCAGATGGTGTTTTTTTATGGTACCTGCTTAGTATAGAAAAATGAGGTTCCTATCCTCTTCAGCAGTGGACTGCACACAACTCTATCTGCTAATTATTTGATTAAGTGTTAAACGGTTATGTAATTGGGCTTTAAATGTTTTATACTAGGAGCAACCTTTATCAGATTATTATATAGTTATTTAAAGGCATGTTAGTAATATTTGAGAAATCTATTTTTTGAATACATTATTTTTTTCTATTTAAAATAAGGGAATATAGGCTCTTGCTGTTTGACACTTTGGTGCCTGACACATTTTTAGGAGTAGGTTAGATTCAGAGAATGCAGGCTTACACTCATTCTGTGCCAGACCAGAGGCAAAATCCTGGGAATGTAATGCTGATGACCAAAATTACTGCTTCAAAAACTCATAAAGTAGTTACAGAAGAAATGGGCAGGTATATATTTAAAATATAAAAAGAGTTATGAGAGCACAGAGAAGAATGGGCCTAATATAACATTATATGTTAATTATACTTGAATTAAAAAATTAAAAATAAAGAATTTTTAAAAAAAAGAATGGCCTAACTTTTCTTCCTGTGCAGGGAGGCCCTTTCTGGATACCACTAATAGCTTAGCCCTTTATCTGATATGCCATTTTAGCTAATAACCATTGGATTGCTCTTTGTCCCAACCACTGCTACAAGTATGCTGCACGTATTTACTCATTTAATTATTACAACAATTCAGTGAGGCAGATGTACTTTTATTATCATGTCCACTTCAAAGATGGGGAAACAGAGAAACAGAGAGATTAGTAATTTGCTTACGGATTTAGCATCAAAGCCAGACAGTCTGAGTCTATAGCCTGCCCTCTCAACCATCATGTGATCTGCCCCTATTTTATTAAAAGAAAATTCAAGACTTTAAGAACACGTGACAAACATGGACTTATTGGAGAGAGCAAATTATAAAACTGCAAGTAACTCTGTTTCATTGGAGCATAGGATGAATGTGGCGTGAGGAGACCATTTGGTGGGAAGCCATAACATTTGCACTGGGTGTAGATAAGTAAGAACATGGTGTGTGGAGGGTATAAACAGGACTAGACAGGATTAAAGCCACCAAGCCACCAACAGTAGTCACAGTACTGGCAATTATTATATTTGAGGTGTGATAAATAAATAAAAATTAAAAAAATAATAATAATAAAAAAAATGGGATCCCTGGGTGGCGCAGCGGTTTAGCGCCTGCCTTTGGCCCAGGGCGCGATCCTGGAGACCCGGGATCGAATCCCACGTCGGGCTCCTGGTGCATGGAGCCTGCTTCTCCCTCTGCCTGTGTCTCTGCCTCTCTCTCTCTCTGTGTGTGACTATCATAAATAAATAAAAATTAAAAAAAAAATAATATTTGAGGTGTGACTATAAAGTCATAAAATAGATTTTGTGTTAACACGTGTATTATGTGAGTGTGGTCCCTTTCCAACCCATCATCTTGGGAAGCCGTGTTTTATTTTCTGCTGAGTTCCCATTGCTCAGAGCATGTTGGGAATGTCTCTTCTAAAATATCTTCAGAACAAGACACAGTGCAGATTTTACTATCTTAGGGTCATGCCTCGTTTTTGTCTCAAATCTATTTCCTAGTTGAATCACTTCCCTTTTTTACTGAGTTTGGCTTTGAATAACTTCTACTTGTCTGCTGAAATAATATCCACTCCCAATTCAAGAAACAAATATTTAGTTTCCATATAGTGGTGACTCTGACTTTAGTGTACACTTAAACATTATCTATGGGCTTAATCAAATAATATATTGTGGCGCCCCCTTCAGGATTCTAGTTCAGTTGGTCTGAAGTAGGGGCCATAGTAGATTCCTAATCTATAATAAGCATTCTGAAGTTTCTGTTTTCAATGACCAGACCACACTTTGAGAAAGCCAGCTGTAAGGATATTCAAAAGAAAGCGTGATAGGTCTTTAAAAAGTTCCAAAAGAGAAATTCCAAAATATTATGATCAACACTGACATTGATGGCAAGTATTGCCCACCTTGGAAAACTATTCTCCCATAGATGATGCTTACCTAGGATAAACTCTTCAATTATGTTTTAAAAAATAATCTGCATGGGTACACCACATATAACGAATTCACCTGTGCTTCTGGAAGAGCCATTTCATGTGTTTGTTTGTTCACTGATGGTCTGCTCTGTGTTCTTCCTTAGAGAGAAACGTTCCTTTCTGAACCAGGTGGATCACCTAAGGATCCAGTATTTTAGGGTTAAGCACTATATCTACAAATTATTCAATTTTTTTTTTTGTTTTCTTAAAATGGTGGGCTCCTTTCACTTCTTGGAGTTGGAGCACTAAATCCCAAGAGCAGGCATTGCAGATCCAGTTTCTGTTAGTTATATCCACGGTGACCAGATTCACCAAGGTTATGGGCTGTTCAACTCCAGCTGTTACCCTGAGATAAGCAGTAACAGGAATGCTCCAGAACCAACCTTCTTTCATGTTGGGATATGTCACATTTTTGTCCCTTGCTGAATCCATGTGACTACCTAAATTAGCCCTATATTTTTTTTATCAAGTTCTTGATTTTAACAAATATAATCTTCAATGAGAATGTGAAGAGTTTCTGAGCTGCCTTACTTTTTATTTATCTACTGTCTTCTGTCTTGATCACTGAGGAGAATCTCGTACAATTGTCAACTGAAATTTCATGCCACATCTTCCTTAATCAATCCGCATTTCACAGGTTGGTCCAGCTTCTACCCATGGCTTCTACCCAGGGCCTCACCTGGGGACTGAGTCAGGCTTCCTCTGGGCATTACTTGGTCAAAGTGTTGAGGTTGCTAGACTGTCTAGTCAGGTCCTTTGTTCCCACAAGCCCTGACACTCAGCTGACTGAGTTTTGTCTGGATATGAGGATTCAATATTATCCACTGAAAATATGTGGATGTTCTATGATTTTTCTAAGGCCATTTAACTTAATTGAAACTCTTGACAAGTTAAAAGCTTAGTGAAGTATGGAGAGAAAGGCTATGTTTAGACCTCTGTGAGCAAAAAGTTTAGGAAAAGAATAGGTTTTTGTTTGTTGTTGTTTTTTTAAATCCCAGCCACTATCTCTCTACCTTTAACAAGGACAGCTATATTATCTTTAAGAAAGGCAGAGACAACTAAGGGATCCAAGATGGAATCAGATTGCTATCAAAACAGCCCCAATCAAGGGAAGCAGTGACCCGATGAATGACCACATCCTCTCTCTTCATTGACTCTGACTTCCACCTTTCCTCTCTTCCTAGGTAGAGTTGCCAGATTTAGGAAAAAATAAAAACTGGATGCCTAATTCAATTTTAATTTCAGACAAAAAGTAATATTTCAGTATACATTCATGCAATATTTGGGACCTATTCCATGGCTCTATTTCATGGGTAGTCCATTCCACAAAATTCAGTGCTTTTGTATGTTCTTGTGGTTTTCATAAGCAGATTTGTCCCTCAATTAGATCAAACTGTCCTCTAGGCATGAGTATTTGGTATCCTTCAAGGCACCATAAATAGTGACTTTTCTATTTGGGGCCTATGTTAGATTTCCCAAGTTAGTTTCCTCCTGCTGCAAGTGCAGAACACCCCTGAGCTCCTCTTACCTTTCTTCCCCTACATCTGTGAAGTTATTTCATGAACTGTGACAGGGCTGAGCCCAGAGCCCTGAACACAGTTAAGAGTGCCGTATATTTTTATGATTGATTAATGAACTCAAAGCAATTTGTTTTCTTCTTAGGTGTCAAATTCAACATTCATGAATTACTTCCCTGCATGCCAGGAGTTAGTAGTAGGCTCAATCTTCTATGCTGTTCATCTGGGAAGTTGGGTGAAATTACTCTTTCCTTTTGGGGAGATAAGAGGAAACAAGTGGGGAATGCACTAGGGAGCTACACCCAGATTTGCAAACGTGTCATGGTTCAGCCAAAAAGATGGAAATAGAGTTGTCCTTACATATAGGGAATCATTTCAAAGGAGTGTAATATTGACTCAAAGATTGGAGAGCTATCTTACCCATTGCATATTATTTACTTCCACTGACTTCTCTAGTTTAAATTTCTTCTATGGCATGTTGGTGTTGCAGACACATATCATAAAAGTAAGAAAGAACTTTGAAAGCTAACAGAATGATATAAATGGCAAAATATTCAACTCATTAAAAAGCCTACCAGCATGTAGAGTAATGATACACATCAGATAACAAGGTGTCTTTTACACACTTTGTGCTTCTATTAATGAAATTATTTAGATCTTCCTTTGTAAATGACACCGAGCAGATTTCAAACCTTGAAGATTAAGAGCTATGAATACCCCTTCTTGGTTCAGTGCTTTTCAAGTGTAAAATGCACAGAAGAATGAACATATATTCAGACGTGTCTAGATGATGAGTTTTATGCCAGCGACGCTTGTCCAAGGCTAACTTGTGAATATGGTCCTTGACTCTCCCTTTTTGAACCTATTCCTTTGCTCCGTGGCTCCTGACTGTGCTCTCAGATCCCCTGCATCCTTTGGAGGGTAGAGGGAAGCCAGGAAACTAACTGCCCAGTACCTTGAAATCCCACCACTGTGCCTATGAGCCCTGCTGAGAAAACTGCCCATTTGATTGTGGACAGAAATGACTACAAATGAAATGGCTGCCAGACTCCCATTCTGCTCTAGTAAATAAACATAAACTTGCTGTCATAACCCTCAATGAGAATCCTTAATTTAATATGGCTCTACTGTATTTTCAGTGTCCCTAGAGTCAAGTTAGAAGAACAAAAGCTGAGCATGAGAATTCATGTTAATTCCCTACCAACTCTAACACCATGAACACAAAAAAAGTGTTTCTATCAAATTAGATTATCATATATATGTGATAAAAATCCAATGTAATAATCTCCAAGCTCAAACTGTGATTGAAAAATATTTTCTGGGATGCTTATGATTTTTAGTCAAGTCATAAACCTTGTCCCCTGTATCTTGTACTTCTGATGTCAAGTGAATTTTGGACCATTAGCCATTTGTTTAAAAATAAGAGTATCGATTTTATCTGGAAACAGACCAAATGAAACTTTAAATCCAGATACACTTCTTATTTTTATTGTAAATACATAATGAAACAGTTGGATGAACATTGAAATAAATGCTTACATTTTACTCATTTTTTAGGATGTTGTCTTTAATGTCTTTATAAATTTCTTAATATTTTCCCTTATTTCCTTTGAAAATCCTTTTATTGATTGATTGGGTTTAGGTGGGGAATGATCCTGATGATTAGAGAAATATGATGACTCCACATCATTCTATCCAAGATAGAGGAATGCATTGGCTAACTCTGTGATTTCATGGATCTGTGACTTGGGGAATAAAAACCATAATAAAATTACTACCAGGATTAGCTATGTTCATTTGAATAGCATTTTTATCTATCCGATTTGAATTCAAATGCATTATTAATATTTTTCTTTCTCTTAATATAGGTGGAGAACAGACCAAAATATTATGGAAGAGAGTATGTATCATGCTGTTCTTTGTTTAATAATGTAATAAGTAGTCATTTTGTATGTCGTTTAAATATTAAATCTCTTCTAATATATAGTCTTCATCAAATGTCCATTGTGCAAGTGTTTAATAATAAGGACAAATGCAATCAGACCCTTTTGTATTGAATTTCATTTATAAGCCTTAGGTGCTTGGCTTCCATGAATGTGGGAGGGAAAGTATCTTCAATAGGAGCCTTGTCACTGAGCGCCTGGCAAGTATTTGAAACTTAAGGCAGTATTGTCCATGACTGAGGCTCTGTTAGTATTTGATTTCACTTTCTACCTTGATACTATATAAAGATTTAGAGTGTCAGGCTGTGAATTGCCTGGCTAAATTCCTTACTTTCACATACCTCAGTAAATACAATATGGGGAAATCACTCCATTTCCCTGCTGTCTCATAAAACCAAAATGATGATTTCTCTGGACTTGGATATATTAGCCAAATTGCCTCAATACCATAATGATTATTTCCTCCCATTTTCCTCTTAATTTCAACTCTTGGTTTGTCTTACATTCCCCAGAAGCCTACCATAAAGCAAATATGCATCCCATAGAAAGAGTCCTCAGTCTCTGTGGTGCGGGGAGCAGCTTACAAAACAAAAGCAGAACAACCTGCACTGGAGTCAGGTGCACAAATCCCTTTTTTCAACCTGGAGGACTTAGGAGCCACAGTCTCTTTGAAGTCCAGGTCTCCAGCTCTCCTGGTCAATCCAAACCGTCTTCCTCTATTCCCTCCCCATCAGAGCCTCACCTTCATTATGAATGACCCTCTGATGTGTCCCAATCCGGCAGTGACTTCCTAGTGGCCACGACTGCATTTCTGAACCTTCCTTTCCAGCCTTGGGAATTCAGCCAGCAACCCCTGGAATACCTGCTGAGGAATGTTGGCCTTTGCTTTCAGCCATCCCCACAGCCCTAGCATCTCAGTTAGTCATGGGATGCTCTTTTTTTCTTTAGTATACTGACTTGGATTTTTGCTCACAGAGAGCACAATTAATGAGAAAGAAAAGAAAAGAAGAAAGGAAAGGAAAGGAAAGGAAAGGAAAGGAAAGGAAAGGAAAGGAAAGGAAAGGAAAGGAAAGGAAAGGAAAGGAAAGGAAAGCCTACCAAATGGGACGCTTTTGTACGTGAATTCCCAAAGGAGCTCTATTGTGCATTTTCTTTGTTGCATAAAAGTTTTGTTGAGTAACCTTTAAGTTCTCATTTTTCAACTCCCAGTCCACACAAACTACATAGTGAGAAGACAGTAAAGAAACACTTTCTTAACCACAAAAAGGGACTGTTTTGTATTAGAGGGAAATTAGCTTAGAAATTTCAGATTCTGTGTTTCCTTTTTTAAAAAATAAAAGGTTTTTGGTTCCATTTGAAAAGTAATAACATGTTTCTCTTCAGGAAACGTACTTTTTTTCCCTACTAGGAATCACAAGAAATGTTGACAATGGATACCTTGAGGGGAAGAGTTTTTCTAGCCTGTACTTTTTACATTTTTACCTCTTCTGTGCCTTTTAGCTTTTGAATTTTCCCACTGTGCAAAGATTACTTTTACTCTTAAAAGATGAATAAATTAATATTGCTGATTTGAGAAAATTAGAAAATATATAGATACAGAAGGTGGAGAATATCCTCAGCTCACCATAAAAAAAAATCGTTGCTAACTTTTCCCCCTTCATCTCATCCCTTCCGATGTTTTTCTGTGCATGCTTTCTTTCTACAAAGAGGGGATCATAAGATAGATGATAGATAGATAGATAGATAGATAGATAGATAGATAGATAGATAATGGATGTTTTTAAACTCACACATAAAGGAGGTGTTGAGCCACAGGCTAGATTCACAGAACCAAAGTTTTCTTCTTTTGAACAATCGAGTTCAACTTGGTTCTTGACATGTTATGTCTGCTGCTGATTATCAGCTAAACTGTATCAAGGGAGTTAAAGCTGAGCTGCTTTCAGGTTAACTGCCTGTTTGGGATATCCTTCATCGAGAGTGGCCTGTGCTGTTCTGCTGAATGTGCCTCGTCCTGCTGTGGTCACCACCGCCCCACCCCCCGCCCTGGCCCACAGTCAGGTCGTGTCCTGGATATCCTAGCCACAAACTTCTCATGGCATCAGCTTTTGTCCTTTCTGACTCCAGTGTGGGAAACTTTTTGACACTCAATGCCCCTCCAACCCTCTACCATGTCCCTGTCATCACATGTACACACATGAGCACTCCCTCTCTCTCTCTCATGCACATTCTCAAACACACACTTGCTCTCTTTCTCTTATAAACACACTCACATACATGCTCTCCACACACACTTCCCCTGGCCCAGTGTCTGCAAGGCTCTCTCCGGTCTCTCTGCCCAGGCTGTTGTCCAACCCAACTCCTACTGCATAGGAGATGTTCCCAAGGGGTTCACAGAAATCAGTGGCCACATGCTCAGTCAAAGCCCCAAACACCTCTGCTCCAGCTCTGGGATCCTATAAATCCATCTAGGATCCCATAAATCCACCTGGGATCCATCAGTTCCAATCCTGAGTCTGAGCTCTATCTAAATTCCTCTAGGTCTCCCTCCTGCAAGAACTGGAGACACTGGTCTGTTTTGGGGCAGACAGGTTGCTTGTATGCCACATCCATCCTCACTTCAGAAAAGTGCTTGTTCCATGATCTCCACATGTTCGCTCTTGAGATTTAAAACTAAAATTTGGAAAGCAGAAAACCTCCTCCCACCCTATCACCTCATTAGACTTCTGAGAGTTGATTTTGGGACTTGAAGCCACAAGCTTTTTCTGGCCTCTCTCCCCTAAGACATAAGCTTCAGTTTATAAGGTCTACTTGTTAAGAAGGACAGAAGGGAATTAGGAAATAAATATGGCAATAGTCATCCCCCCACAAACTATTTTCATGCTACATTTATCCTCACTTAAATCTTCACATTCCTGGGGGGAAAAGGCTAAAACTTGTCTAAGCCAACTTCCTCTGCCCTCTTTTCTGGTTCTAGGAAGGTGAAATGGGGAATCTCTGTCCAGAAAAATTTCTGCTCTAGTTTATACCCCCAAAGATCTTCAAGTTTGGGTAATCCTGGGAATCGAGTATTATTCCCTGTCCCAGGAGCTTGGGGTCCCTCAGCACTGGCCTCAGCCCTCAACCCAGCTCCCCCACCTTCTTATGAAACATGTGTTAATCAAATATCCGGTAAGTGGTGGTGACTGGGAGGAAGCTGTCTTTGCTTCAAGGCAACAGAGAAAGTTTCCGAGAGTCACTGTCCACTCTGTAGGGCTCAGGCGTGTGTCTCTAGAGCAAAGCAGTCATTGGCCAAGCCTGCATTCTTCCCAGATATGTTGTGTTTTCTAGATGCATGTGTATTATTTTTTAAATTGCAGAAAAAAAATAATAAACTTTATCTTTAAAAAAGAACAATAGTTACATTAAAAAAAAAGAAAAACATATCCCTTAGCAATTGCTCTCAACATTATAAGGAATGGGAGAATGTTGATGATAGCTGGCTATTGTTTCCAGAGAATGAGCCCCTAAAATTAACAACACTCTGCACCTGAGGTAAGCACGATGCTAATCAATAGTGTTCATTAGCAATCCGGACAATGCAGTTTCTGTGTTTGAGCTGAGAGCTAAATTGGTAACCGTTCTTTTGTTACTCCTCATCCTGGCTTTTTGTTTTGACTTTAGCTTTCAGCTTGAGAGCAAAGACAGGGGCAGAAAGCCAGGTGGACTGGGCGCTCTTCATTTGGTTTGGCCTACCTACCTGAATACTTCTTACATGTTTGGGTGCATGCAGAGAAGGGTTCTAGCTGCATCTTTATGATATATGGTGTTTCCCTCCCCTCTTCATCCAAGTGGGGGACAGTCAGTTCTGGGTGGCCCCCTTTTTTAGCCTCTTTGGGGTACATACTTTGTATTGGTCTGCTGAGAACAAAGATGGCCGGTCTCTCCTCAGGTTTCACGGGATCATCTCCCGGGAACAGGCAGACGAGCTTCTCGGAGGCGTGGAGGGCGCCTACATTCTTAGAGAAAGCCAGCGCCAGCCAGGATGCTACACATTAGCTCTCAGGTGAGCTTGATCTCATCCACTGTTGCGGCTGCTTTATAGGGGACCTTACTTATTTCTCCACCCCCCCTTTTTTATTGCTGTTAAATACACGTAACATAAAATTTGCCATCTTAACCATTTTTAAGTGTGCAATTCAGTGGCATTAAGTACGTTCTCAGTGTTGTGCAACCGTCTCCATTATGCGTAGGCAGGACTTCTTCATTATCCCAACCAGAAACTCTGTACCCATTAACGAGTCACTGCCCATTCCACCCCTACTTATTTTTTTTTGCTTACAGAGTACCGGTAGCCTATTAGAGGCTTATACACTTCCCAGGCCACAGATGTTATCAGTAGGTTGGACACAAGGCTCTGTTTAGGCACATATGGTAAACTGGAGAATTATCTGGAAAGTTAGTGCTCCTGTACCCCCTTCTGCCTAAAACTGAGCCAGCTGTGGGAGCAATCCCTCTGCCTCAGTTAGTTCCCAGGAGCCCTGGTCAAAAGTCTTCACCTCACAGTGTGTATGTGTGCCTGGACTGACGTGAAGTTTTTCCATGGGTTCTCTCTCGGGGTTTAACATTGACCCAAGGGTCACATTGACTCCCAATGGTGGTCATGACGCTCCATGCCAGCAAGCCATCAGAGCAGAGTTCTCATGAGCCTTTTATCACAAAATCACAAGAACTGGAAATCACAGTGCCAGAAAAGCACTGCATTTTGTGCACTTTCCTAAACTGGATCAAATATTTGATGCCATTTGATCCTTATGGCAATCCCATAAGGCTAGAGGAAAGTATCCAAATCCAGAATCAAATTGTCTTCTAAAGTTCATTTATGAATTCTTTGGAATTGGGAAGGCTTTTCTCCATAGAAGGAATGATATCAATGGAAACACCTCCCAGGCCTGCCCACAATGACCTACATCTCAATTCTGTATCTGTAAAAGGATACTTCCCAAGTTGCACCTAGGGATGGCTTGGACACATCTTAGATGATGTCATTATAAGGAAGCACTTCAAACGTTAGTAAGCGCTCTAGGTATGCAAAGTATTTTCCTGTCCCCCAGCCCTCCAGCAGCAGTCACAGGCAGTCCCAGTGGGAAACCAAGCAGGGGCTGTGAGATATAGGACCAAGGTCAAGAGGAGGCAGCCAGTGCTAAAGCAGGAGGACCTTAGAGGTTAGATCCCTGGGATGCTGGCAATAGCAGCACCAGCAGGGAGCTTCCATCAGCTTCCTTCATCTCCCTGCTGTGGCATTAGCTAGGGTGGGAGGCATGAGTGGTCAAAGATGTAATATTAAGGGGACTCAGGGCCAGTGGTGGTGGTTCCCCTTGCAGAGGCGATTGCCAAATATAAGGGACAGGTAGAGAGCTGTGGCTGGTTTTCTTTTTTCTTTTTTTTTTAACATTTTATTTATTTATTAATAAGAGACACAGAGAGAGACAGAGACACAGACAGAGGGAGAAGCAGGCTCCATGAAGGTGCCCGATGTGGGACTCGATCCTGGGACTCCAGGATCATGCCCTGAGCCAAAGGCAGATGCTCAACTGCTGAGCCACCCAGATGTCCCAAGTGGCTGTTTTTCATCAAGGATATTTAAAAGTAAAATATGTGGAAACAAGACTCTATCCACTCACATTTACAAATGAAAGTGATAAGGATTCAACAGCATTAGTGATTTCTAGGATCCAAAGACATCCTATGACTACCTGGTGTTAAATCCCACCCCTGCCTCTTTCCAGGGGTGTAACTTCAAGCACATACCCAATCTCTTCAAATCTCAGTTTCCTTAGCCATAAAATGGGGATAATAATTCTACCTGTCTCAAAGCCTCTGTATGATAATTAAATGGGAGGGGGGAGGAATTCATGCCAAGTGCCTAGTTCAGTGTCTGACATACAGTACGCACTCAAAAAAATGTTAGCCGCTACTGTTCTTCCATGTTCTTACTTCTAACACTGTTGTGATTTCTCCTTCTCTTGGGGACCAGATTTGGAAACCAGACTTTAAACTACAGGCTCTTCTATGATGGAAAACACTTTGTGGGCGAGAAGAGGTTTGAATCGATTCACGATCTGGTCACAGATGGCTTGATAACATTGTACATAGAAACAAAGGCTTCTGAATACATTTCCAAAATGACAACAAACCCCATTTATGAACACATTGGATATGCCACTCTACTCCGAGAAAAAGTATCCAGGAGGCTGAGCAGGTCTAAAAATGAATCAAGAAAAACAAGCGTTACAAATGAAGAACACACAACAGTTGAAAAGGTAAGCTACGTGTGTGACAGAAACAGTCTCTGTTTTTAATTTATGCTGAATAACTGCTTGATTAGTATGTGTGTGATTGGCCAGAATGTTGGTAGAGACCCACCCTCACCCAGAGAAATCTAGAATTTTCTGCTAGGGGGGACCTTAGAAATCTTCTGGTTCAACTAGGCCCGGAAATGTGCATTGATTTGCCCAAACGCATACAGTCAGAGCCAGGGCTTCACAAATAATTATTTGTGGGTTTATTTGGAGTTTGAAAAACAAAAGTAAAGTTTATTAATGTTTTATGATACAAATAGTCCTTGGTTTTCATTCCATTTGAGGCTCTACTGGCTGTCTCCAGGTCCACCTAGCTATGCAAAATATGCAAATATGTGGTACTTGTGTCTGCTTCTCTTAGGACCGAGTCACCATGTGTGATGCACAGGTCAGCCCTCTCCTGAATGTGGTCGTACCTGGATAACAGCTTAACAGCTTTTACTGACAGAGATGGGAGCATTATCGGTGATGATGGCTATCTCTGGGAGGCTTAAAAGATGGGCTGTCCTTTGCCCCAAAGGAAGAGTTATCATGCCTCACCGAAGATTAGAAACTCCCAAGTGGGCAATGTTCAAGCTGCATGGGTGGTGGCAGGATGTGGGGAGGGAGATCTGATTTTCCTCTCCAGTAAGCTGCTGTTTATTTGAAAGACACCACCGCAGTTTGCTAGCAGATTTTTTGGATGTGCCCCTTTAGGAACCATCTGCTTTGCCTGGTCCTATTTTCCACTGAAAGAAAGTGACAGCCAGTCACACCGGTCAACCCCCCTGAGTCTGTACTGAGTCTAGTGTCGAAGGCAAGCTTGGACTGGGACAGATATAAGTAAGGGGAGCAGAATGGTGGGTAATGCTCCTTCTGATGATTGCTAATCCTTAATTAAACCGGAGCAGCACCCCCACACTCCCCTGTTATCCAGTGTGAGCATAAAGCAAAGGAACCTCAGGTTGATTGGCTGCCTTGGCTTTGGGACAAGGACACACCAGAAATCACTGGAATAGGGAGGAGGGCAGAGGCAGGCAGCATGGCAGCATGGTCCTGTTGGCAGAGACGGGCATGATCTTAATTGATTTGCTGATTGAATTTTAGAGCCTAGGAGAACCTTCCCCAAAATCACATCAGCTGGGCAGCTGGCCTATGAAAAAATTATTTGCCATTTTCTCTTTTATAACTCTGGTGTCTCCAAGGCACCTGTTATTCTTTTACAAATAATTGATTTGGGAAATGGTGGGTTTTCTGATTGTTTGCATTTTACCAAGAGGGAGGGAGGGGACATGAGCCCCAACTTTCAGAATCTGTTCCAGTCCAGGCAAAAGCCATTCCTTAGTCTATTTGTAAAATCTGTTCAAAAGTAATTTAGAACAGAAAATCTGGAAGCTGACCTTCCCAGCCATGACAAATCAGAAGATGAATTGTAAAATAAATCCCTGAAGCAGTGTTTATATTTCCGAGTCAGAGAGTAATGCCACCAAAAAGGCAACACACTGCAGGCTACACACTAGAACATTCCAGGAAAAGAAGTGAGGACAGAGTGTCTCTTGCATGTTTGTGATGAAAGTTTACATTTTGGGTACTGAACTGATACTTCTAGAGCCTTGTCCTTCGCCAAGAGGGAAGTTTGGTCATGAAAAATTGATATTTCTAGGTGATATTCCCACAAGGAAACCTGTGGGACAAAATATGTCCTTTGTTGTAGATCATTTTTATGTATTTATTAAAATTAAATTTGGGGGGAAATTAATAATCAGATTAATAATAACTTTAAATGAGCTTCCCAGTACACTCTTCTTAGGTAAATAAAGAAAATATTGAAAGAAGTCATCCAAACTCAGGGAAGGGTTTGATGGACAGGTGTTGGTCGCGTGGATTTTCTTGGACACTAATAATGCAACGTTTGAATTTCCTGGGGCAAACATTCGGAACTCTGGCTCTGGTCATTTGCTAGAGGTTGCTCATTTTGTTAGTAAGTTTGTTAAGTAACTGAGTACAAATCCATCTCTTTCTCTCTGACCTGTATTGACAAGTGGAATTATTAAAAGTCTCATTCTTGCCAGAAATTCTATTTCCCCTAAGGGCAGGTCAGTGGACGGTTGCTATGGAGGCAGTGACTAGAAAAGAGGTAGCAGAAACTTGAATGGATTTGCTGAGAAGTGCCCGGGGCACCTGTCTGCTTCGATAATGGCGCATCTTGAAGGTTTTAATGAGTGAAATGGGTAGGGTTTCCTAATAATTCTCAAATCCAGACAGCCTGGCATTTCATTTTCCAAAGTACTTAAACTCTGTTCACCCATTTATTTTATTGACCATCTCCAAATGAACCCAGAGGGACTGTGTCACCTGAAAATCCGAGAATATTATCAATGTTAATTGGCCTAGAGATATTACCTACCCCATCAGATCCGAAGGGTTTCCAGATTTATCTCATGTCAAGGTGGTTAGCAGTGAACTTGATTTTAATAACTATAGATGAGACAAGGAGGTGGCAGGGTGCAAGAGAGAAAACAAAGTTGTGGTGGTTAGCCAATAGCAGTCTCTTTCCTTACTGATTCATTTAATTGATTTTTAAAACATTATGATATATAAGGGCCACCATTTGGTACATTTAATTAAAATGGTCATGCCCGGTGTAATTTCTTTTATGAAATTTATTTCAGAATTGATTCCATAGATGGATTATCTACTGACCTCCAAAACCAGCACTGTAAGCAATAGAATGACAACAGGATTTACATTGGTTCAGACATTTATAGTTTACAGATTTCACACATGTGAAGTAATTTCCCATTTTATCCTCAGAGCTACTTTGCCAGGTACACAGAGCAGGAATCATTGTCCCTACTTTACTGAAAAAGTCCCAATGGCAGAGTAAGGAATCAAACCCAGATTTCTGAGCCCCAAGTTCAGAGCTTCTTATACCTACAGAGCAACGAGGCCCCATTCTGTTCTTATTGCCCTTATTGCTTTAAGCAAACACCCTTGGTTCTCCCCACACCCAGTCAAGTGATGCTAAGAATCACTCAATATTTACGTCATCTGTTTTGAAAAACCCACTACTATCACTAGCTGTAATAACTAAGCTTTCTTATGAAGGATACTTTGCTGAGTCAAATGTATGTGACAACAATGTTTTCCATGGCACATGTTTATTCAATAAATGTGACTTGCCTGTATTAAACTGCATTTACATTTTACTGGAGAAAAACCATCTGTATCCTTGATATCGTAAAAGCATAGTTTAGAATATATTATATCTTACCAGTTTATTCATTTCACTATTTTTTCTAATAGCAAAAGTTAGAAAATAGCCTGTCTGTCCATCAGTTGGGGGCTGTTTAGATGAATTAAGGCACACCCATATAAAGGAATACCATGCAGCCACAGAAAAGACTAAGAATACTCGTACGTGCTGACAGGGAAAGATTATCCAGGATTATTAAATGCCAACAACAACTTGCAATGTAGCATGCATAATCCAATTTCATTTGTGTGAACCAGAAGAAAAATGGTTTTACGTATGTTTTTTTCCTACAAAATCATAAGCTATCCCTTGAAGGATACAAGAGCTGGTATCACTGGTCGCCTGTGGGAAGGGGAAGTGGGTATCCGGGAGGTAAGGGTGGGAAGGAGATTATTCCCTGCTACTATTTCATACTCTTTCAATTTTGAACCATGATAAATGCAGCATTCTATTCCAAAAACTAAAGAATAAGAAAAAAAGAACGCATTAGATTTTAAATTCACATATGTTAGAGCAAACCCTGAGTGAAACGTCTTCTGCACTGAAGGTGTCACACACACATACGGAGAGAGGGGAGCCTCTGGATCCAGGCTGTTTTTCCCACCCCTTGGCACGGGTTCCCTTCTCCATCCTGACAGCTCCCTTTCCCCTTCATCTCTCCCTTGGATGCTTAACAGAGTCAGTGTGTAGCAGCCTATAGGGTTGAGGCCCGAAGAGGGTAAAGGACCAAAATCACCACATAAAGACTTCGATGTGACTGTCCCTGGAAATGGGTTAGCTCTTGCTTGCTTCCTCACTAGCATTGCTGCCCTGGGATCCTGCCCAGCACTCCCCAATTTTCCGTGCCCCCACCCCCACCCCACCTCTGCTTTCTGAAGCTGTGAAGACCAGCTCCCACATTCCACTCACTTTCCAATAGCAGCAAGAAAGCCCTCTTTGGTTTCTGCTTGTCTTCCTGTGAAACCAGGGGCATGAACTTTTCTCTCCATTGAAGGACTCTGGGTCTGGTTAGGACGTCCTTCTCTACAGATGAGCTGTTTCAGACAGGAATGAACTCTCTCCAACCCCAATCCACCATTTTTGTTCTTTCTGAAATAATTCTCTTCTTCACATCCAGGGGGATCCTCTCATTGTTTATTTTGCTATTTCCACCGTAAGAACCAGCTAGCCTGCCAGAGATCTTTCCCCAGCAATGATATTACATTTCCCTCCACTGCCTGGGAGCAGGAGGGGGTAGCCACACCAGGAAATGGATCTCCAGGCCCCACTGACCAACAGAAGCCCCACAAGTCAGTTAGGCTGAGACTGAATGGTTCTCTGCCCCAGTCCCACAGTGGTACCTAAGTGTTAGTGACCTTTGGTGACTTGTTCATCAGAGTGTTGCTCTTGCTTTTGCTGTTTTCATCTTGGAAACATGATTTGCTTTGTCTGCAGGACAAAGTCCAAATTCCTCAGCAGAACATTTGCCGTTCATCTGAGCCTGAGCTCCCCTAGAAGCAGAGCCTGAGACAAGGGTTTGGTACATTGGCAATTTGGGAAGGCATCCTAATGAGCAGGAAGGAGAGGCCAGGGAAATGAAACTGATAAGAAAAGAAGCTAATAGGAATGGATGTTATTGAGTTGGGGATCTTCTGAGAACCCATGTAGAATTGCTTCTTAGAGAAATTGGGGAGGGGTGTTGTTTATCTACCACCTCCTGTTCTCTATTGGCTGATGAGTGCCTGTGAGCTGTTAAGTACCTCGCATACCAGGCTATGCATGTGGAGAGCCAAGTGGGTGCCCATGGGCATCCCAGACAGTCATGTCAGGGATCTCCCAGACAGAAAGCAATAGGTACACAGTGAGGACTGGGTCTAACAGGCTACCAGAAGGCAAGTGCCACAGCAATCCCTGGTGGTGAGGGACACTCAAAATGAATGGAAGTGCCCACTACACTCAAAATGAATGGAAGTGCCCACTACCGCACAGCTCCACCTCTCCCCGCCTGTCTCCCACTGCTGGCCTCCCTCACTGGCCAGTGATCCACAGATATTCCTGTCCTCGCACTTCCCCTCCCCCACACCTGTGTCCAAAAGCCTTTCCCTTCCTGTGATAGGTCGGTTCCTGGGTTCCTGTCCATCCAGCACAGCCTCTCTGGTAAAACCTGTTGGGGCTCACCCTCCTTCACAGACTCTCAAGGAATTGCTTCCACCACAAAACAATCCCAGAGCTTTATATACTCTTCATGATAATTTAATGTGTTGCATCCTAAGTGGTTGATTAGACCAGTGGTTCTCAAAGTATGACCTTCAGGAACCAGCAGCATCAGCAACACCCAGGAGATGGATTAGAAGCACCTCTGCTCAGGGGCCCCCGCCCCCACACTGCTAGATTTGGAACCCTGGGGGTGGCACTTCTGTGTGAGCCAGCCCCCGGATGGCTCCAGTGCACACCCTGTGCCACGCACCCTCTATTTGGATGCCTCTCCTCCCCAACCAGTTGACTTGCCTGAGGCCCAGGTCACCCCAAGTCTTAACTCCCTAGCTCTAAAGCCCGGCCCATGAAGGGCTCAGCAGAGGACACACTGCCCAATGAACAGCAGATAGCTAACTTTAAAATGGAACACACTATATCTTATTCACTCTAAGGAACATGTATCTCAAATGCACCAACACATGTGGGTATCTCACACCCTGTGCCCTTCCCTCTGGTGGGCTCCTTCCTCCCTGGGCTAATTCGACTCACTGGGTGTTAGGAGAAGCCAGAGCCTGGAAGAGAAGGGTCTTGGAGACCATTTTGTGCAGCTCCTTTGTTTTACACAACAGGAAACTGAAGAACCCAACTCATTTGTCTTGGAGTATTTCAAAGACATCCAGAGGTCACGAAGGCTTGGATTAAAAAAAAAAAAAAGGCTTTAAAATAACCTGCAACTTAGGAGTTCTCTTAAAATTAAGATCTTTAAGGAACACAAGTTACACCTCCAAGACTTCTATGTGAATGACTGAAAAGTGAAAAATGAATTCAGATTATAGTTAGTCTAGAAGGTACCCCAGTAATCAGAACCCAGCAGGGAATGGAAGACCTTATCACTGGGATTTTGAAAAGAATTTGATTAACAGGGGATTTTTTTTCCAGGGACTGGTAATAGTGGGAAGCAGTTACGTCCCCAATGCTGCAGGGACCTGAGAAAGGCACTGGGGTCACTAGTGTCTGATGAGAGCTGGAGTGGGGTTTTCTGTAGGAGGGGGGCTTGCATGAGGAAGGGGCTCCAACAGAAGGCAGGGCTTACATAATAGGAGAGTTCCCACAGGATAGGAAGTTCCCCCAGGAGGAGGACTTGCATACAGTAGGGAGATTCATACCATCAATCAAGGGTATAGCTATGCAGCCCCTGAACTGCCATATTACCCAAAAGGGAGGGGGTGGGGAAGAAATAACCCAACTTCTCTCTCTTCTACCCTTTGATCTCCTGCCTATACCCCCCATTGGACAAACTCAACCAGAAGCCAGAGAGCAAAAGCCTGGGGATACAGTCTGCACAAGTCAGTCTCATGAATGAATTCACGAGGAGGGGAGTAGAATATGGCAGAGAATAATCAATGCAAGGAGTGAACACGGACCAGTTCCACTGCTCACTGTGTTAGCACTGTTCTCATTACTGTATCAAGTTCAGGTCCAGACACCATTATTGGCATTAATGCAAGATAATGAGGTAGCCCTTTTCCTGGAGAAGCTCCTGGACCATTATAGAAAGGATCTTGGTTCTGGAGGGCAGACAGACTTTGTGACATTATTAAGGACAGTTGATTCAAACATAGTAGTGCTCAAAGCCCTTCACCAAGCAGAGCTGCTGCTTTCATTTGCCAAAGACCCTGAATTGTTCATGTAGAAAGCGTCAAGGAACTGATAACGACCCGCTCATATTTACAGGGTCTGGAAAACCTGTAGATCTGCCCCCACAGGAGGTCCCTTGGAAATAATACGTGACTGATATAACCAGTCTTTTCTCAGGAGTCAAGGATAAATGGAGATGAGCATGACTTAGCTAGTAAAAGTGACAGGTACAGTAATGACTCTTCCTACCTCGCACACACAGGGTCATAAAATGGAATGGGATGTGATGCTGTAAGAATGGATTTGAACTTAGATTACATTTGCTCATGAAACCAGGTTTTACAGAGTCTTATTTTACATGAGTCCCCTAATGCTGTAGGATTTATCATGCAGTCTGAAAAACAGTTGATTTGGCTAGGTCAGTGGTCCTCAAGCTGGCTGCATCTTAGATTCACCCTGGGAGCTTTAAAAAAATACCCATGTTTGGCCTCTCCTGACTTCTTGAATCAGAGGCCTCCCACCAGTAAAGTTCAGGTATCTCTATTTTTAAGGCCCCAACGGTGATCCTAAAGTCCGCATCCCTTGGTTAGATGAAAGGTGAGATAGGAAGTAAGGGTTATCAGATATTTGCGGGAGCGCTTTCTCTTAGTGATATCTGTGCTATCTGTTCTAATGCCTCTTCTATGTCCTAATTTAGGCGATGGGATTCATCTTCTACCTTCACCTACATGTAAAAAGTCCTCTGTGAAAACATGTTTTAAGGTAGTAAAAACTCTGGTGGTTCAGAGGTTTGCTTTGCTCCTTTTTTCCTGGCTCCTTTTCCCAAATCATTGGCTAAGATTTAAATGAAAATCAACTGGAAAAAGATTAAAAGAATTTAACGAAGGGACAAGGAAAAATCAACACTTCTTCCCTGTAGGCCAGCTGGTAGTTTCTTAATGATACAGTTTATAGGATTATGATTCTCAACCTTGGCTGCCCACTGGAATTTACTGGAGAGTTTTCAAAAATACCAATTCCTGAGTCACACCCCCAGAAAGTCAGATTTAACTACTGGCATTTGGCCTGGCACCTGGAATTTAGATGCTCTAGGTGATTCTGATATGCAGCCAAAGCTGAGAGCCCTTGCTTTAGAAGAATAAGTCCGCTGGATTTATCTTTTATCAGAAAGATTCCCTTTTTGCCAGTCCCTCATTATCAATGACCTCAAGGTTAGAAATTTACAGAAACAAAAAGGAAAGTTATCCTAGTACATTCAGGATTTGTCAGAATAAGATGCGCCAAACCCTCTTTATTCATCCTCGTCCAAAATCTAGAAAACAGCTAATTCAGAGGCAGGCCTGGCTCAAGCAATTTTGTGTAAGCAGTGCCATCTAGTGACATAGAGGAGAGTTACATGCTGGTGACAATCTCGAAGGACTACACTTACCAGATGTGGGAGTAATGAGCAAGAACAAATTTTCAGCAATGAATGCAATGAATCATTCCCATTTCCTCAGATTTTATAGCACAAATCAGGTTATGCAATAGCTAGAGGGTGTCCTTTTTCTGGTTCGTGCTCATTCTCTGTGCAAGCAGGTTGGCAGGTCTACCAGCTTGGGACACTTAGATGTAGAAATGGTCCCAGTGATCTGACTCACTGGGATTCTGGTCCAGAGGTGTCCAAACTTTTTGGCTTTTTTATATACTCTTTAAAATTTCTAAGACCCCCAAAAAGCCTTTCTTTATATGACTTGTGTCTCTTTATATTTACTCTATTTAAAAGTAAAACTCAGAAAAATGTTAAATATTCTTTTAAACATAACAGTAATAGGTTCATTGTGTATTTATGTAAATAGCATATTTTTTTTTGTGAAAAATAACCCTATTTCCCAAAACAAAAACTGGTAGGAATATTGGCATTGTTACATTTTTGTAAATCTCTTTAGTGACTGGGTTTAACAGACAACCTATGGATGCTCACATTTGCTTTTGTATTCAACCTGTGATGAAATATTATTTTATTTGAAGTATAGGGAAAAACTCTGGCCTCACACAGAGCTGTGTCATTCAAAAATGGAAGAATGTGGAGGGTTTTTGGTAGCCTTTTCAAGTAAATGTGATTTAAAAAAAAAAAAAACAGACCAAAACTTAACAAATGATAGTTTCTTTTTTCCTTTTTTTTTTTTTTTAATGATAGTTTCTTAAAGGATTGTTGCGATGTCTATCAGTGAACAAGACAATTCATAAAAATAGCTTTGACCACACGGATTCTGACAGTTTCTTGAAGTCCCTCACATTTTGAGAAGTGCTGTCAGCAGAACTCTGATGGATAAAAAGCATACCTTTTAGAGAAGCTTATATTTGTATGTCTGCAGGCAGGTGTTTGAGGGGAATCAGTATGCCATTTTCATCACCTTTGACTGTGGGTGCTAAATGGTGCTGTCATCTAGGACTGCTGTCCACCTGCAGACTGGGTACTGTGATGCTTGCCCTGACTATGACCTCTGAGCTCTTCCTGTTGGCTTTCACTGAGGGTGGGCAGCAGAAATGACCCTGGGCCAGTTTGAAACCACTTTCCAGGTAATCCTGATATATTGTCCCAAAAAAGAACCCTGGATCCAGTCTTACATTCTTCCCTACAGATGTGAGAAATAGGCCCAAAGCTCGATGTGACGTGGTGATGATGAACACTGGTGGGAAGAGACACAACTTTAGGGAATCCCACTATTTTCTTTCTCTGTCCCCCCCTTTCTTACTCCTCTAGTGCTTCCCCTTCCATCATCTTTGCATCTCTCTAATCAAGATAAGCAGTCTCCCCCCGCCTCTCCTTGATGAGTAGCTCTCATCTTTGCCATCTAGAACATATGCACCCTCTTTGGGAAACTGCACCCAGAGCTGTCTCCTCTCCTACTTTCAATTTATGTGCTTCTGGTAGAGTCAACCCCAGTCCCACTCAAGACTGAGCCAAGGGGTCACATTTCTCTGGCCACTATGGTTGGTTTACGGGTGGGTATGTGGTCAAGTCAGAGCTACTGGAATCAGTAGACTATCACTGTGAATTTCAGAATGAAGGCCTATTGCCCTTTTTTTCTGCCAAGTTGGTTTCAGCAGGTGGTAGAGTCTGTGTGGCCAAAGCCTTCCCTCTGAACCCAAGAAAGTGGAGCTGGAAAGGGAGAGAAACTGAATCCTCAGAACTTGATTGGTGGCTGCCGCTAGAGCCTGCCACCCTCTGCTGGATATTTCCAGTCTGTCAGTTATGTGAGCCAATTAAATCCTGTATAGTATTTTAGCTATGGGAGTGGGAATGTTTGGGTGTCTGCTATTTTTATAGCCAGAAGAACTCAAACTCATACCACCCTGTTAGTGCCCCCCCCCCACCCTCTTTTATCCTGCACTTACTGCCCATCTTACTTGTCACCATTATTGAGAAAGCAAAAGCTCAAGTCTTCAAATTCAGGCTTATTTTAATTTTGATCAAATGATCCACACTATTCTTCTTTAACATGATGATGTTAAATCGGAAAGGGGGACATCTAGTGTTTACTGAAATGGGTAGGAATATAGTACCTGGGTTACCAGATGGACACAGGAAATAACCCAAAAACCATTTCTGGAGTGCATTTCTCCAATCTTCTTGCTCCCTGGCTCTGCCATAAGCATATCTGTAGACTTCTTAATAATTATATGCACTTAAATAAGATTAAGGCAAAATGTTAGAGTCCTAGTGAACTCTGATAAACCAGATTTTTATCTATTCATGATTTTTCCAGGATTTTTTTTTTTTTAACAAAATGGAAAGAAACAACTAACAACTCTAGCTGGAGTGTTGGATCTGGTCAAAGAGAGCCTCTGTTGAACATGAGATACCCTTGCGCCCCACTCCCGCCCCCGCCCAGGTTATCAGCAAAACAAATGGTATAAACTGGAAACCTGCAGCAAAAAGTTATCAGTAGTATTTATGAATTAAAAGCTTCATCTATAACAATCTGTGGGTTTTTTCCCCAGCTGTGGGTAAGAAGAAGGATTTTTGTTTCCTGAATAATTTCCATTGACATTAATGGAAATGAAATGGTCAAGGCTACATCTTGGGTTATTTGTTTTCATTGTCTCTGGAGCAGGTTGCAGGACTGGCATTACTCATTTCTCAATAATGAAATGTCTGGCTGGGTTTTATGATGATAATTTATAAATGTCCCAATTGGTTTTGTCTGTCCTTATACATAATCACTTTGAATTTTCCAGAAAGTTAATATTTCACTTTGTACCTAGTCTCTATTTATGAAGCTAATGAAGCCCAACCATCAGAAGAGTAAGTTAAAGTTTACGAATGCAGCTTTTACAGTTCTCATGTGACTTGGTGGCTTTAAAAAAAAAAAAAAAAAAAGATTAAGAAGCCACTTCACTGTCACTTGCAACAAATCCTTTGTTAACACTCAAATTGAGAGTCAGAAATATGACACATAATTATGAGCTATGCGTGTCCCAATGTGCCTTTAACAGAGTCAGGGTAGTTACATTGTATTGCAGTGTATATAAATGACATGTAACACAAATCAGGAGATAAGTGATTTCTATTATTTTTAACCCTGAATGATTTTAGGAAAGTTGGAAAAACAACATTAGAGAAACAGCATTAGAACATTAGAAAAACAACCACAACAACAATGCCAGCTCTACATTTATCAAGCATGGCTTAGTTTTTAATCCATTATAAACCAATATTGTTTCACTCAGCTTCTTAACAATCTTTTAGTCTTGGGCTCCTACTCTTTTCAGCAAGAATCAAGAAAACTGAGGGTTGGAGAGAGCCAGCGATTGGGCCAGGGTCAGAAAAGTAGTAACTTGCAAGTCATATAACTAGTAACTAGTCACTACAACATGGCTTGTTTGGCTGCAAAACTTCTGTCCTTTCTCCTCTACCACACTGAAAAGGAAACTGATATGCTTTATGCCTAATTTTAAAGCTTCTAAACAGAATTATACTAGGAATTATTTCCCTCCTCAAATATAAGTTCTCCATTCTCTCTGTGGATGATTCTTTTTTTTTTTTTTTTTTTTTTTTTTTTTTAAGATTTTATGTATTGGGATCCCTGGGTGGCGCAGCGGTTTAGCGCCTGCCTTTGGCCCAGGGCGCGATCCTGGAGAGCCGGGATCGAATCCCACGTCGGGATCCCGGTGCATGGAGCCTGCTTCTCCCTCTGCCTGTGTCTCTGCCTCTCTCTCTCTCTCTGTGACTATCATAAATAAATAAAAATTAAAAAAAAGATTTTATGTATTTATTCATGAGAGAGGTAGAGACATAGGCAGAAGAAGAAGGAGGCTCCCTGCAGGGAGCCCAATGTGGGACTCGATCCCAGGACCCCAGGATCACACCCTGAGCCAAAGGCAGACGCTCAACCTCTGAGTCACCCAGTTGCCCCTCTGTGGATGATCCTAATCGTCTTCTGCTCTTGACTAACTTGTTCATATGAAGAAATATGTGTGGCTGAGGGAGTTCCTTAAGAAGACAAGTGCTCATTACAGAGAAGCATGCCTATCTGTGTGATTTCTGAAAGAAATTCCCTGTGTGCATCTTTAGCCTAGAGCTTATGTGAGTTTAAAAGGATTTGGCAATATTGAAAAGCTCTATATACCTTCACTAAATCCCAAAGTGACAACTATGATATGTATGTTTTCAGCTACAAGCATCTCACTTCTAATTGTGATGGGAGAAATCAAGGTGAGAAAACTGAAATCACGGTTATCCTCATGATTGTCAAGAAGTAATGTGAGACCCAGGTTCTACTCATGGTAGCTTTGAAACACCAGCCGAACCCTGGGGTTGTAGGAGGATATACATAGAGTTTGTAATGAACTGGGTTTGTCTTCCCCCGGTGAGTTAAATGTAGAAATCAACTGGGTCACAAGGAGAGGAAGAAACCGGAGAATTCACTGAGTGTCTGCTAAGCACCAGGGCTATAGGGGTGCTTTCCGTTGGTTCTGTTTAGTCCTCACAACAGCTCTGAGAGGGAAGAATTGGGGTGGCTGGAGTAACTTATTCGTGACCACTCAGTTGGTGAGCCAGGACCCAAACCCTGGGGGGTCCTCTCTTGAAAGCCTCTTCGAGAGCTCCTGGCTATCTGAGAGTGAATTTCTCGGGGTGGCCTTTTATGACCATGTCCCCTCACCCTAGCACCCTGCATGCACGTGTACACATCTTGCCCTCATCTACTTCCTCCCCCAAGCTGTGTCCAAGAGCCCAGCACTGCTGACCTATGATCACTTTCTGAGCAAATGAGCTGCTTTCACACCCTTCAGCCTTCACCCAACACCCTCCCCCCCTTCTCCTGTGTGCATCCTCTCCTCTCACCCAGCTCCCTGCCTTGACTTAGGGAATGCTACCTATCTTTCCAGACCAAACTCAGGCATTTCCGGACCTGCAAAGTCTTCCTCAACTCCACCCAAGCCTTCCTGGACATGCCTTCCTTTGGCTGCCTCTCTGTGGCTTAGATAGGACTCTGATTGCACTGCACTAGAGGGGTCGTTCAGTCAGTCACTTATTATTAAACTATTAATAAATACTAATGACAACTAAGTATTCATTGGGCATTTAATCTGTCCAAGCACTGTTCTTCTCATAGCTGGCCAGTCATACTTACAAGGACTAGCTCAGGATGGACCCATGTCACAGGCACAGAAAGTGAGGCCCTGGGTCTCTGCTAGCACAATTAGGAAAGAGGCGTGTTCTCCTGAAGAGGGTCATTTGAGCAGTTCAAGCCTGGGTCTATGAGCCAATATTTCCCTTCCTTTTTGTTTTAGTGCTAGTTTGGGTAGAGTTCCTGTTTCCTGCAGCCAAAATAGCTCTAATGGAGTCCCAAAAGAAGGCAGGCCCGTGTCTGGGAGAGAAGGACCTTCTAGAACAGGGAGGAGTATGGTTTGGCAGACAAGAGGGTCAGGTAGGGGAGAGGAGGCTGATGAGTTGGATGAGCTTAAGAAGGGACACGAAGGCAGGCTGAGAAGTGGGGACTTTATGCCTAAAAGCTTGAGGAGCTGCCAGAGATTAAGTTGTGAAAAAATGACTTGATGTTGGTCAACATGGCAGATGGTTTGGAGGGGAGAGAGATCAGGGCAGCATAGGAGGCAGATGTGGGAACACTGGCACATCTACAGCTTCAGGTTCAACAGCCAACGGCTTTTGGCAGTAGCTGTCAGCAAGTTTTTAAAAGCCAACCTTTTCTATTTTTAAATGGCGGCACTTTGACCAAAGCTCATGATCATCCTACTCTTCTGATTTCAGAAAGCCCAGGTGTGGTAAATGGTTTCTCACAAGTTTCTCTAGGTTTGGGATGCTAGGAGAGAACTAGAAACCCATTACCACACTTTTGCACGTAGATTGGGCCCCACAAAGCTGCATTGGCCCAAAGAGCTTATCTGTTGAAGATGTGACCCTCTATTCTCAAAGCCCTCTGCCCATGGCTCTTCAACATACACTCCAAATAAGTGTTTGTTAAACGAATGAATGTGTTTGTATTCATCCCTCATCCCACTGTCCAGTAGCAAAGAAAGAAATAAAACGTGTGCCTTTCTTTAAATACTGTGGACTTTAAAAATAACCAATATTGAATTTGATAATAAAATAAAAATACTCATTAACCTGGACTTCACAAATCCTGACCTTTAATACCTACAGAAAATTTACCAACTAATTAAATAGTTTACAGGATATTAAAATGGAAATGGTTATTACTTAAGAGAGCAAAGGTTTTCTTCCGACTCCATGAGACTGTACAGCTAGAAATGAGGATAAAAAGAGGTCAGCAGTGTTCAGGCTGCTAATCACATTTTCTCTAATCCAGTGCTTCTCGGATTTTAGTCTACATGAGAATCCCCTGGAAAGTTTGTTAATACACAGATTTCCAGGCCCCATCTCCATTTGTACAGATTCCAGGCGCCACCTCCATTCGTACAGATACAATAAGTCTGAGCTGGGGCCAAGCTTCCCAGGAGATGAGGGACGACACCTTGAAGCCACTAGTCTAAACAGTACAAGAGGACTGTTATTAACTAGATAAATAACTAGATTAATCAATGATAGTTGATTAATAACACATATAATTATTATACATTTATAATTATTATATATAATTAATTATCATGTTGCCCTAGTCCCAGAGTGCATTATATATTGTATAATGTATTATTATATATCAATATATTTATATTATATATAATATATACTTGTTGAATATTATCTGTATAATATAGTGTGTGTGTGTGTGTGTGTGTGTGTTCCCAGCATTCTTTATTCCTCCCCTTCTAGAACATAAGCAGGTATTCTCCATTGCTTTCGTGTGACTTATTTTCTTCTGTTACGAGACTTTCTTTGGTGGCCTCTGAAGGGCATTTCCCGGTAGAGGAGGTGCAGCACAATGGTCAGAGCATGGGCTCCAGACCCGTGACTGGCCGTACAGCCCTTGGCAAGTCACTTCAACTCCCTGTGTCCTCAGGGGAGAAGGATTACAGCACTAGCCTCGTGTTTCTCCCTTCATGGTGACCTTTGAACACCCCATGCACGTTCCAGCCACTGCGGCACTGCCTACCATGAGCCCCTCCGCCAGCAGCACTCTCCCCATCCTGAACCCCACCTGCAGCTCCTGCCATCCCTGGGATCTGCATCCCAGTCTTCCTTCTCGCCTCTGACACTGCGTGGTGCTGGCCCAGAACAAGCCCTTAACCAACAGAGGGCCTGCCCCACCCTCCTTGGCATTCTCCCCAGGCCCCTCTCCTTCCTTGCACGCCCATCAGCATCCTACCCATATCCTCTAAGGAGCCCCAGCTATATTCTGCTGTGAGTTGTTTTGGGCAGGTCTCCCCTGATCTGTCAGGAGAGTTAAAAGGGCCACACCATAATCATTTCTGCCACCTCATAAGACCTACTGCAGCCAACAGACTTTTGTACTTGCTGGACACTTAGTGTTGAGGTGAAGGAAGAGAAGGAAGGAAGGAGGAAGGCTGGAGGAGAGAATTTTCCCACACTGATCACTGTTCGTGTAATGTTTTTACTGTAACTTTTGAAACTAGAGGAAAATCTATTAGGTAGTAAGCCTAGAAAGGATTTAGGTTGAACCATATGAAACTGTTGATGTTTGATCTTTTTTTTTTTCCTACAAATAAGGCAGTTTCATGGGGCTCGAACCAATACCTATTTTTTTAAAAAAGATTTTATTTATTTGAGAACAAGAGAGAACGAGAAGGGGATTGGAGCAGAGGGCGAGGGGCAAGCAGGCTGTGCTGAGCCTGGAGCCCGATGTGGGGCTCGATCCTATGACCCTGAGATGACCTGAGGTGAAATCAAGAGTCAGATGCTCAACCAACTGAGGCACTCAGGTGCCCCCAAACTGATATCTATTTAATAGAAGTACTTTGATCGTAGTAAGTATAAAAAGTTATACTTGCTCAGCATATACTCAACACACAGAATATTCATCAATAAGTCTACAACAAGAACAGTGATGAACTGAAATCCTGGGTTCTGAAGGGCCAGACGGGATGATTTATTAGAGTAATAGAAATCAGTTGGCACTAGGTGGCACATCTTTTAAAATTTTTTAGGAACTGGTAACTGTTACACCATTCTCTGTGTGTGTCTGTGTGTGTATGTGCAGGTGTAAAACATCTGTAGAAAACCCAAAACCCCCTCTCAGGGTCAGACATCTTAAAGGTTTGTTTGTTCATTGGTTGGGTAGATAGTCGGAAAACACTCACCCGCCTTCTAGACCCATCAAGGTGTTCTTTTTTTAAATTTTTTTAAGATTTTATTTATTTATTCATGAGAAAGGTGGCGGGGGGGTGGTCAGAGAGAGAAGCAGGCTCCATGCAGGGAGTCCAACATGGGACTCGACCCCGGGTCCCCAGGATCACGCCCTAGGCCGAAGGCAGCGCCAAACCGCTGAGCCACCCAGGCTGCCCCCATCAAGGTGTTCTGAGTCTACGACCATATTAAAACTCAATCTGCAGAAGCAGACAGGTCCAACACCTTCCCTGTGCTTTCTGTGCAGATCAGCTTGGGTTCATTTCTCTCACACAGTAATTGTTGTCCTGCCATAATCGCTGAAGGCTGACCCGCAGCCTGAGACCTGCCCCCCTGCACAGTCAGCACGGCTGGGCTGTTCAGGAGCTTTTCAATCTATTCAAGGTGGACTCCCCAGGTTATAAATTACCCCTGTCTTCCTGCCTTTGGGCTGTTTTACTGCTTCTTAGACATGTCACCAGAGAAAAGGCTCCGGAAAGAAGTGAAATTCAAGGCAGAGCTTGTAAAAGATTTTGTGCAAAGAGGAAGCTGAGGCCACTGGTTGAAAATCAGTGGGTTTCAAGGAGCAGTGCTCCTGTCACCCTAACCACATGTCAGACAAGTGAGCATTGGGGCGAGCAAAGTTCAGGAGTAATTAGGCCTCCTCCAGCTTTATTTCCTCAGCTCCAAAGGGGCTTGTTTTGACGAGAACATTCTAACTTCAGGAAGGTGACCTAAAAATTAAAACTAGCAGTTTGGGGTGAGCAGAGGGGAGGCGAAGGGAAAAGTACTGAGAAATGTGTACGAATAGGATGCATGCAACCATCTACAAAGGCGATTGCCTGTGCATCTGACCCACCTGGGCAGGTGCTGGGAAAAGTCATCCCAGTGGGAGCACCAGGTCCAGGTCCACCGTCTGTCTGAGGGCACCCCTGTCCTTGCCACAAGCACATAAGGAGAAAACAGCTATTTGAAAACCACCCAGTATTCTGATCTGCGCTTTCGGGGGAGAAGACCTGAAAGACCTCAGGAAAGTAGACAGACAGCTTTTCCAGCTAAAATGCTGTCAGGCAAGCAGAACGCAGAGCTTTCGGTCAAATGTTTGGTGACTGTTAACGTGGAGAATGCTCAGTAGAGACATATGTTTACGCCCCATATGGACATGAAATTCCCTGCTTTTGCCGAAAAGTGTGTAGCGTTCTCCTCCGAAATACCTATGGTCAGTTTTGTTTAACTCAACAAGTATTAAAGGTTGGGGTTCACATACTATTTGTATTCATTCCCCAAGTGAGGATTTTTTTAAGTGGCTTTCCCTTCGGAGCTGTGTTTGCTGGCTTTATTTTAATCATGATTTTATCCCTTCCTTGTGGTTACTGATCCGTTTTTAAAAGGATGGTGTGACGTGAAGTCAGGGAAACAGAGCGGTGCAGCCAAGAGCCTGGGCCGAGGAGCCACACTGCCCCAGTCAGATCTATCCCTTCTGGCTGTGTGGCCACAGGGTGTGCCACTGAACCCCCCACCCCCTCCACCTGAACATCCCATATGGTGACATCACGTAGGGAAACACATTCAGATGCCCCAGCTGCCACCTAACCAGGTGTGCTATGAACTCCAGCCGCTCTACCGCTAGTGTAGAAGGCAGTTCCAGAACCTTAGTAAAAAAAAAAAGAAAAAAAGAAAAAAAGGCTCTGGGTGATATTTCCTATATGGTTAAGCTGAAATTTTAAAGCCGTTTTCACATCTATCTCCCGCTGTGGCTAAATGTAACTGACTCTTCCTAGTTAGAGAAATAGCCTCAGCCAAAGCTGTCCTCCTAAAAAAGACACTAAGGGAGACAGGATACTTCACATGGTTACTGATATTTTCAAAAACGAACATTTACTTAGGGAAAAAACAACACGTTCGTAAACTGCTTGCTTTACACGTATTGATGCTCTGGAGTCATGCAAGCGTTTCCATGAGATGTGAAAGCTATTAGCTGTGGTCACGTGTTTCTAGTTTACAAAGATGAGTAGGCTGCTTTTGAGCGGGACTGCTCCATAGGGTTGCGTAGGTCAGGAATCCCCAGGAGGGATCAGAGTATGAGTGGTTCCCGCATTTATCTGCCCACAGAACCCTTTCAATGCCAAGCATCTCTCGAGACTGATGTCCTGAGAACATGCTTTTGGAAAAGTGGAACCAAAGGAAATGAATGGACGCAATGTTCCCATGATCAAGGACGTGCTCTGTAACTCACAGTTATGGTTCCTTTCTACACATTTCCCTTGTGAATTCCACTTCCTTCTTCAGACTGCTGCAGCCGATGGTCCCCACATGGGCCTGTCCATACAAGGCTCCAGCTATCAAAGTATTCAACAAAATGCTATGGACAAGACCTTGCTCTTGAAATGGGGGCACCGAGGGAACGCCTCCGTTCCCAGCATCATAGAACTTTGGCCATGCAGAGGGGAGAGAAGAAAGCAATGAGTCTGGCATTTATTTTGCTGATTACGTACCAACCCAGGGATGGCCACACTGTGCAAAGTGATCTCACTTAATAACCAGTGGGCGCTGTAATGTATCACCCATGGGCCCCATCAAGCCCAAAGGGCTCATTCCTCAGTTGTGAGTATGTTCCTGCCAGAAGCCTTCTGCTGAAGAAAGGGGCTTTGCCCAAGCCCTTTGGGACAGCCCATACCCCGTGACCTTGACCTGGCAACATGAAAGGACAGACCTCAGTTTCATTGCTCCAATCCAGGACACCACTGAAGGACCAGGCCCACCTTAGAACTCCCTGGATCAGCAGAGTCCTTCTTGAGCTTGTGTCCTAGCACCTACGGGCTCATCTGTCCAGTCCTGCTTCTTTCCCTTCTCCAAAGGAATGGATTGTGAGACTGCCCCCCAAAACCATTCTGTACCTTATGCTCACCCCAGAGTCTGCTTCCCCGGGAACCTGACCCACAACAACCTTACAGCCTCGGATCTCAGGCTACACCCTGGAGCCTGGAGGTGGAAAGGAATCACTTGGTCTCCTTTTAAATTGAATTTAATTTCCACCTCAAGCTTCCATTCTTCCTAATAGTGATGCCTTAGTCTTTGTCAATTCAGGGGTCCCTTCTCTCCTCTTCTTTGTAAGTTTACATCTTCTTTTCATGGACCTCAAAACTTGTCATTTCTCTGTGCCGGCATCCACTGAGACTCCCATCTGCTCACTAGTTTGTGGTCCACACCACGTTTGCAGCTACCTGCTTCTTGGCTCAGCTGTCAGTTAGTTCTCTCCCAGCTGACCCCTCCTGGTGCCACATCCATGCCACTTGCAGCTGCACAGGAGGGGACAATCTGTTGCCTCCCACCAAGCTGGACTACTTGAGGACAGTGTGCGGTGGCTGAATTTGCTGCTATAGAAATCATTCTTGAAGGGGAAAAATGTGCCATGTGGTTATAGTTCTACTGTTTAGCATAGAAGATTCCATTCAAAGTTAGCAATTTAGATTTGTGCAGAATGTTCTAAAAAAAAACAACAATAATTTTTTGTTGTCTCTGGACAAAAAGGGGCATCACATGTGTTCTCCTTCTGCAGAAATAGGTTTTAAATGAGTTCCATGCAACCTCCCACATTCCTTTAACATAATTTATTGAACACCTTCCATTTGCTGGACCTCCTTCAAGATTCTGGAGACACAGTGGTAAACAGATACAGGCAAGTCTCCTGGTGGAGTTTAGAATTTCCTCCACCTTGAGTGTTTCAGGTGGGCATTTGGAACCTGTAGAACCAAGACATCCTCAGCAATGCTTTCAGCATTGAGGTCACCAATGAGGCTGCATTTGTCCTTCACTTGCCCTGTCGTGGTTGTGTGAAATGTCACTTTCGGTGGCCCTCTCCCCAGGGGACATCAGCACTTCCTTCTGCTCAGTTGACTGTCACAACCGATGGCTCTGTGAGTAGTCAGCAACATCGAATTTCTCCATGAAATTGGCAATCCACAGGCCACATCTGGCTGACAGACATGTTTTGACTGGTTTTCACATTGTTTTTAAAAGTATATTAATTTTGGAAATTTTACAGACGAACCCGGATTTCCAGCTTCTCTTCTTGAAAAAGAGAAAAATCGAAATATCTAGTAGTCCAAGGTTAATAGTCTCCTATTGCAATAAAATTATTGAAAGTTAGAATCCCCCTTCCCCTTCAGAGGGGGCAGACATTTTCACGGTTTGATATAGTTTGGTCAACAAGCCATCTTCCCTCATCTACTTTACCTCCCTGGCCACTGGAGAGCTGTTTCTAGAGGATTTTTACCTTCACATTTACCATGACTGACCAAGCTGCATCCTGGGCCATACGAGATTGGCCTCACCTAGTGTGCTGTGTACCTATCTTTTGCATGATACTTCCCACCTTTATAGAAAGAGTGTGTAAGAAATGGTCATAGGACACTCACTCACTATTAACTGGGATATGCTACACTGTGTCACATACTTTATAAGGACCCCTGTGGTAGTCGTTAGTACCCATGTGAGATATTGCCTGTTCACGCCCCTTTCAGGCAACAATAGGATGTTCAACTTGGCCCCTTTTTGGTTAGGTAGGGCCACATGGCTCTTCTGGCCAGTGACATATAACAGGAAATGATGGATATCATTTCCAGAGCATAGCATTATCAGGTGTTTTTAGACCCTCCAGAGTGCTCTCTCCTCCTGTTATAGTAACCAGAAACATCTGAGATGGCGGCTGCTGCCAACTTCAGTCCCCCAAAAAAATGAGACGTGGAGCAGAGCCCCCAGCTAAACTATAACAGAAGACATGCAGCATGAATGAGAAATAGATCTTTGTTGATACAAGTGACTGAGGTTTGGGGATTTTTCTTAATGCTGTAGCAGACCCTAACCTATATTGAGTGATACAGCCCATAAAAGAGATTTCTCTTGGAGAACTAGGAAAATTCTTCATCTTCTCAGAAACTGATTTTCTTTCATCTTATGGATGCTGAGAAACTTTTTTAGCTTTTGAGAGTCTCAGATCCATCTCCTGTGGAAGTCTAGGAACTTGTGACCTTATGACCTTGTGACCTTGTGACCTTGGTGTATAATCTAACTTTTCCCCTAAACTTAATCTTATTTTTTCTACTTCTTATCTTATGGTAGGGAAGACCATAAAAATCATCTTTTTTTTAAAGAAAGAGCAAGACATAAAAATAAACAAATAATTGTTTCCAAATGGTTTACTTCCTTTTTTTTAAAAGATTTTATTCATTTATGAGAGAGAAAGAACAGAGCAGTGGGGAGGGGCAGAGGGAGAGGGAGAAGCAGACTCCCCACTGAACAGGGAGCCCAATGTGGGTCTCCATCCCAGGACCCCAGGATCATGACCTGAGCCAAAGGTAGACACTTAACTGACTGAGTCACCCAGTTGCCCCCAGATAGTTTACTTTCAAATGCATCTATATGTCTTCCTTGAAAAAAAAAATTAGTATGTACTGAGATAAAAAATAAAAGCTCTGAGAATCTGCTGCACACATTTTACAGGGTCTGTGCATGAATGTGGTGTTTAATTCTGGGATTTTCCAAGACTTCTTTATAAAAGTAGACCATAAGAGGGGTGTCTGGGTAGCTCAGTCAGTTAAGCATCTGACTTCAGCTCAGGTCATGATCCTAGGGACCTGGGATTGAGCCCCAGGTTGGGCTCTCTACTCACTGGGGAGTCTGCTTCTCCCTCTGCCTCTGCTGCTTCCTCCGCTTATACTTTATCTTCCTCTCTCTCATTCTTTCCACCAAATAAATCAATAAAATATTTTCTAAAAAAAGGAGTGGACTATGAGAGAGGTGAATGGATTATAGGACTTTGAATTTTTACATCAGAAATGTTGCCTTTAAAAATGTCTTTGCTTCTCTGGGTTTATAATAATAAACTACTATGGATTACTAGTTTTAAAGTTGCCAGTGGTAGATTGAAAATATTTATAAGAAAATATGTGGTTTGGGTTTTTTTTTAATTCATTTTTATTTTTGTAGGAAAACCTGCTGGTACTTAGGATTGTTTGTCACTAGTCCTTAGGAACAGAGACAAAAGCAAAGGCATTCTTGCTTAAGCACATACCTTGAGACAGATACAATCTCTCTTGAATTGCTCTCCCTATTAGTTTTGTATTGCTTTGTAACAACTTACCAAAAATTAGCAGCTTAAAACATTCATCTATTAACTCAAAATCTGTTGATCAGAAGCCCAAGCAGACTTATCCCGGTTCCCTACTCAGAGTTTTGCAAGGCCCACGTGAGGTGCGGATAACTGGGCTCTTCACCGACAGCCCTGGGGAAGAATTTACTCTTTACCTCATTCAAGTTGTTGGCTGAATTCACTTCCTTGCATTTGTAGGTCTGAGATTCTTATTTCCTTTGCTTGCTGTCCAGTGGGGTGTGGTCTTTGCTTCTCGGGATCACCTTTAGTCCTTCTCACATAGCTTCTCCATCTTCAGACCCATCAGTGAAGCATCGTCTCTGTCAAACTTCGTATCTTTCTGACTTCTCCTTCTGCTGCCAGAGAAGACATTCTGCTTTTAAAGGACTCACGATTATCCATCGAGATAAGTTCTCTATCTTAAGGTGAATTAATGAGTGTCCTTAATTACATCTGCAAAATCCCTTTTGCCTTACAACGTAATCATGCAACTCAACATCATGGAATATCATTGGGAAAGTGACAGCAGGTGGCAAGGTCATGAGGTCATCTAGACTTCTGTCTACCATACCCCCTGATCACTGTACTACCTCTCTGCTGTAGTATTCAGGAACTCCTTTTCACTTATTTCCTACCATCTCTCATCTCTTCTGCACAATCCCAAACTAGCTGCTATCCATATTCTATGGCAAGCAAGCAAGTCATTAGTGCAAAGTACATGTCCATTTTTCATGTCTCTGTTGCTTGGCTTAATATGGTGGAAGATGGTGCTGGGAAACACTTAGGGGAGGGTGGTAGGCAGAGTGGTGAACTCTGGAGCCAGACTTGTTTACTAAGTGCAAGACTTTGTATAATTCACTTTGTATAATTCAAGTAATTTTGTACTTGTTGGTGTCTCAGTATCTTCACCTCCAAAATGGAGACTGTAAAAGCAACCCCTTCATAGGACTGTTAGAGGATTGAGTAAATTCAACAAAGCCTTGCACAGAGTTGCCACCACATGAGTTAATGTTTTCATTAGAATAATTGCAAGCTGCTGTAACACATAAATCCCAAATCTTAGTGGCTTAATGTAATCAGAGCTCACTGTTCACTTGCATTATGGTTCAGTGGGGGGTGTTTCTGGTTGTGCAGCCTTTCATATGGTCAGTAAGGAGCTGAGACTCCTTATGTCCCAGAGCTCTTTCTTTCTCTAAATCACTGGGTCTCAAAGCTACAATCCAAGGACCCTACAGTTCCTGAGGCCATTTCAGACTATTTTCCCAAGGTCCCCCCTTTTCCAGCTCTTTATCTGTGAAGGTCTGGATTTTTTGTGTGTGTTCTCCAACCAAAACAATGTAACAGATGGAATATAGAAGCACATATGAGAATCCAGCTGTCTTCTATTAAGTTAGACAGTAAAGAGGGTTGCAAAAATGCCACTTTTTCATGAGATTTTTTTTGGAAGGGGCCAATATTGTTAATTTTCATAAAAACATTATTCAAGCCAATATTTAAGGTGTATAGTATTTATGTTGTTTATGTTTTTTAATGAATTAAGATTTGAAGAGTTTCTTGGTAAGTCTTAATAGATGTACCTCATATAAATGAAAGATTTGGGGGTCCTAAATAAATGTTAATAGTGTAAAGGGGTTCTGAGACCAAATATCAGGATGTAGATCATAAGAGAATCCTCTGTTCGAGTGGCAGAAGGAGCTCAGAGGATCATACTGGGAGGTGTCTACAGGCCAGTCCTGGAAGTAGCACATTATCTCCCCTCATATTTCATTAGCTGGAACTCAGGCGCATGGCCACACCAAACTAAAGGGAGGCTGGGGAATGTAGCTGACTTGCTCAGGAGAAGGTGGAAATGGGTTTGTTCACCACCTCAACAGTTTTTACCATATTTGATTGTTACCAAGGGCTTATTGAATCTTACCCTCCATAATGTATCATAAGCATCTTGTTTAGGCATTTTCCAAGAGCAATAATATTTGGCTAAACATGCTGAGACAACTTCAAAAAAATTTACAATTGTAACATGAGCTTATTTTTTGCCTCAGCAGTGTAGAAGTTGGCAGAGATTTATCTGAAATAGCAATGCATGCACTTAGCCAAAGAAGTAAAAAGAAGGGATATCAGTCTTTTCAGAACCAAACCCAATCAGGTGATTAAACAATAACAGTGAAATGTTCTATAAACACTCCTGATCTCTTTGGAAACGAACAGCAAGGGATAGCTGGAGCTAGACTGCGAGGTTCCTTTGGCTTGGTTTTGTTTTGTTTGTTTTTAGTTGGGTTTGGTTTTTGCTTTGATATCTTACACCACTCACACAAAATCTACTTTATAAGTTGAGAAATTGATGACCTTTGACAAGCTACATGATGGATCAGCCACCTCACATCTTTTGGAGCAAAACAGGAGTTACGCACATGCACACGCCTCTCTCAGAGTTCAGTTGCCTGGAGTGTGTGGTTGGGTTCCATAGCACTACATCATTAAGAGCATGACTTGGGTTGATACTAATACAGGCTTAGATAAAATTATAAGGTGGAAATTTGATTTTTAAATTTGTTGTGACTAGATGAAATTTAGATGTTTATATTTCATATAAATTTAGAAATCCACATGTAATATTAGATACGTTTTTGTGATGTATGTGAACTTCATCATATATTAGAGGTCCTTATGTAATCTGCATATCGCATAATGATTTGTAGCTGCACCTTTGCTTTCATATGTTGTCTGTGCTGTAATTTATTGGTGGTATAAGATGTTGATGAGGTCTTGGTAAGCATGCCGTTCCTAGTAGAAAGTAAATCCACTTTAGGATTTTCCCCTTTTGTGAAATCACTTCCATTGTGTTTGGAAAGAAGCAAGCATTGCATAGGACATATATTTTAATATTTTCTTAGGGTTTGAAGATAGCAATTCTTTGTAACTAACAGAGTGCAGCCAATGGATTTAAACCTTTAAGACATTTATTGTTTCCTCAGCAGAAAGGCCAGCATAGGTGGTTTTAGGATGAGTTGGGGCCGATGGTTTCATCTTGGACCCAGGATCTTTTAATTCCTCTTCTGTCAATCTCAGCACATGCTTCCCTTCTCAATTTGGTCAAGGAGCGCATAACAAGATCACTGTTGTGTCACAGGCATCACATGATCATGTCCAAAGCACAGGGCAGGGGAGGTGACAGCAAAAAGAGACTTCTCCTTTCTTCCTTTCACTGGAGAAAACCTCTCCCCAGCACTTCTTTCCATCCTGTCTCATTGACCAGTTCCAGTCCCAGGCCCTCCCATAGACCAGTCATTGACGAAAGGAAACAAGATGCCAAAACTGGCTTGGACCAGCCTTGATCGGTTCTTTGGGTCTGGACACATTGCTCTCCAGACCAAGTCAGGGTTACGTTGGCAAGTAAGAAGTGGGGAAAGCTGCCATCAGGCAGAAAATCAAGGTGATCTGCCCCAGAAAGAAGCCAGCGTAAGTGTGCATGTGTGCGGAACAAACTCAGCTCACAGAGATGATTGAAGTGCAGCTGCCCACTTAACATCTTTATAGTTGGGGACATTTTTCTGCCACTCCTGGGATTAGTGCTGCCACTCCCCCTGAGGCCACTTGCTACTGATAAAAAGCCCTACCATCACTCTCAATCCCAAAACACAGTCTTGTTTTAGTAACTAGAATTCCAAATCCTGAATAATAGTTGAAAATCCTAATTTGACATAAAGGTAAGTCTCTCTCCCCACCAAGCCGTGGCTGACAGAGAGGATGCCCACCGCCAGGCAAAGGATTGTGATCAGCTTCCCTTCTTTTGCACTCTTGTTCCCAGATCACTACCAATAGGGTAAGGATGCAGAGAAGTGGGAGAGTTCTTACTTGACTGGTACTATCGTAAGAAGGCTTCACACTCAGAATGTGGTAGGCACATTTATGGGTCACTAGACCCCCCAACTACAGCCATTACCACAGGGGTAATGTGCGGGTGACCATGTAACTCATCTTCCAAACCAGACAGGAAAAGTTAATGTAAACAGGGTGGGGACAGAGGTGCAGTCATAACTTTACCAGGCCAACAGTCAAGAACTAGGACCATTAACTCTGGGGCAATAAGATGAAATGGTCCAAGGTCCACCTTTGTCATGCACTAGTGTCTTCAGTGGCCACTCCCCTTCAGCCTCTGCTTTTCCAGCTGTCCCCTTCACTGACAACTCTCTCTTTAAGTTCCCTTAAACTTCCAGATGACAAACTTCCTGAATTTGAAAAACTCCTAGATAACCCTCTGCTGTGTGACCCACCTCTGGTTGCCCTGAGTTAGATGGAAATGCTATTTCTTCCCAGAAGCCTTCCTCTGATCTCGCCCTGTTGAGCCTACAGTCACAGGGTCTCACTTTGAGATGATTCAGGTAGCACTGATACTGGTCAAGTACCCTCCATGCCTGTGGGATTCAGGGGTGGGACTCACACCTGCCTTAGCCAAAGTGTCCCCTCATGTATTCCTTCCTACTGTTCAACAATCATCTATCTTCTTAGCTGGCTGGTGTGCGTGTGGGGTGGAAGAGTTGTGAGCTGGTTTTCCCCGGTTCCTTTCACTCTCTGCCTTCAGGTAGTGTGCCCTACTTGGAAATTCCATATCTATCCCTAAGGAGAAATGTCCAGTGATAGCATCTTCACCCAGAAGCATTAATTATATGTTTTTGCTACAATACTCTGATATCCCAAAGGCTATTGGAGTTCTGTAGGGCTGCAAGTTCCCTTAACAAACAGCCCCAGGCTAGTGTTTGCTGTTCAGCCCCTATTGTCAGCTGTGAGGTAACCACCACTGCCCTCTTCCCATAAATTCATTGCCTACTCTACTGGCTAGAGCAACCCAGAAAGAAATGAAGCCTTTCAGGTTAGCCAACTAAAAGATTGTGACTCAGAAATCTCTATTTTACTCATCGTCTCAGTCAGAAGTACAGTGTGTCTCATTTCTCAGAGCTGTCATCTCCTGGTTTTCTTTTGTGTTCTGAGTACCTGAAATTGTTTGAACTCTCATCACCACAGAACTAAGGCATAATTACAACATGATACCTTACCCAATATGCAAATAAGTCACCACGAATTTTGCTAAGATCCTTGCATATGCAAGTGTGATTGATAAATTCATTCTTCTCTTTAATTGGGAAGTCTACAGAAGAAATGGGGGGGCTGTTTGTGTGAATGTGGGTGTGAGAGTGTGGGTATGTGTATGTACTGGAAGGAACCAACACTATTAGTAAATAAATATGGAAATGTGATAGATTTAGCTGTACCTGTCAGTTAACCGGACCAATGTTTAACTAATATTTTAAAATTGGAGAACGGAAGACAAAAAATATAAAATCATTTTATAATAGTCTTGGGAATATTTTGGATTAGCTTTGCATCATGGGTAATCCTCATTTATCTCTTGTTGTTGTTCTGTTCATAGTTAGGGTATTTTCAGCTGCTATCCCTGGCCTTTTGGATATAATTATGTTTTTCTCGTGAGCTATAATTTGGCTGCTGCAACCAGAAGAAAAAGGCTTGTGTGGAATCAGAGCTGACAAGTGGGAGGCTGTAGCTCCTACATTCCTCTGTTGGCTGACAGCTCTGTAACTCCTAGTATATAAAAAGACATTCCAGAAAACAGTTACCAAAAAGAATTGCAGCCCTTGCACCGATATAGTTTTTCCATCAGAGAAACAACTCTTACTGGCAGACATGTTTTATTTAGTACCATTTCTCCTATTTAGTGTTTAAGTCAGCACATATTTATCATGCACCTCTAGTGCTGAATGCATGGCGCTGCATCCTGTAGTAGTGGATTTTTTTTTTTTTAAGTATACTTTGGCAAAAAGTGATGTATACACAAAGAAGTGAAACAGTCTACAGTTGACTTATGCTCTGCGGTTCATAATAAAGTCCAGAAATCCAAGAAGGACCTTTGGAGTATCAAGAAAAGCCTTGCAAGTGAAATGAGATTAGGAAGATGGATAGAATTAGGAAAGATGGGGCTGAGGGCATTGGCAGGAACCAAAGTCATGGATGGGGGGAAGCACGAGGTTGTTTTCCTTGTGTTGACCATAAATGATCATTTATACTAGTGTGACTATGTAAGGTATACCCAGACTTTTTGGAGTGGAAATGAGACATAATTTACAGAAGTAAACTGGAAGTGTCCTGGACAAACTTTAGTGTCTCTTGATTTGGAACGAACCTCACAGTTCCTGTTAACCCCAGCAACTAAAAGACACAAACTGGGTAACCTGTCCTATGTGTGCAGCAGGCATTGATTCAGCACAGAGACTGTTTCCTCCTACCTGTCTTTTCTCTTTTTTAAATCTGACACTTTATTTTTCTGGTAAAATGAGAAATGTATTAAGGTAGATTAAGTGGTTAGAATTTTGTACCACACCAGAAAAGTCTATGTAGTTTTAACCTTACTTTTTAAATGTCTACATCCTTGGAGCATCTGCGTGGCCCAGTCAAACAGGTGTCTGACTATTGATTTTGATGTAGATCATGATCTTGGGGTCATGAGATGGAGCCGCATGTCTGTGGCTCCATGCTTGGTGGGGAGTCTGCTCCGCTCCCTCTCCCTCTGCCCCTTCCCCCCAGTGCTCACTCACATTCTCTCTCTCTCTCTCTAATAAATATTTTTAAAAATAAATAATAAATGTCTACATCCTTTGCCCTCCAACACCACACCAGTCAGCTCTGTGGTTCCAGTTACTCCAGGACTTGTCTACATCTCAAAGAGTTACTGACCATGTGGAACTCATATTCTTTGCCTGGAAAATGCAAGGGTCAGTATCAGCTTCCTGGGGCTGCCATAACAAAGATCCATGAACTGAGTGGCTTAGAACAACAGAAATTTATTTTCTCAATTCTGGAGGTTAGAAGTCCAAGCCAAGGTGTTTGCAGGGTTATGATCTCTCTGAAGGACCTAGGGGAGGATCTTTCCTTGCCTCTTGCCAGCTTCTGGTGGTTTCCAGCAATCCTTAACCTTCCGTGGCTTGAGGACACATTACTTCAATCTGTGCCTCCATCCTCACATGCCTTTCTCCTGGTGCATTGCCCAGTTCAAATTTCCCTCTTCTGGTAAGGATACCATTCATTGCATTAGGACCCACCTAATCTAGCATGCCGTCATCTTAACCCAGTGACATCTGCAAAGACCCCATTTCCAAATAAAGTCACAATCACAAATAGAGGGGTGACCATATCTTCTGCAGGGGACACTATTCAACTACAACAGGCCTGAAGACATAGTCCATGCCCTCAGGAAATTTGCCATTTGCAGTCCTTGGAAAAGATTTAAGCAAACTATAATGAGAGAATGAACAGTAGAAACCAGTAAGCATATCTATCAGTTGGTCCATCTATCCAATCAATTTTTTTTTAAGGCCACATGAGAGAAACCAAAAGTTAAATGGTCTAAGAGAAGAGGGAAGTTTCCAATCTGTGGTCCAGGGACCAACAACATCAGCATTGACTATGAACCTGTTAGAAATGCAGCTTCTCTGCCCATCCCTCCCACCCTACAACCTGCTAAATCAGCACTCGGGGAGTGGGGCCCAGCAATCAGTATCTTCAGTCCTCCAGGTGACTCTACTGCAGGCAAAGGTTAGGAACCACTGGTCTAGAACTTCAGAGAATTCACCCCTCTCAAAGCTGGATGGATAAGACTTCATGTAACACCTACAGAAGCCATTCACTGAGAGAATTCATGCACGCTTCTCTAAATCCTACTGAAAGAGTCTACCATATATTTTCATGTTTTGAATTATAGTGAGGGCTAGCCATTGGATTGTTTAATTCTAGGATAGAGTTCATTAGACCAACATATTAACTAAGATGTGGAATGAAGTGGTCCTCTATCCCTAGGTTCTACTTGTCCTAAAAATGTGGCATCCATACTGGAAGAGGAGCATGTGTGCCAAGCCACGGAGTGAGGCTTGAGTTGGAAACCACAGAATAACTAGAGTGGTGTACCTCAAGCTTTCCTATTCCTACCAGTCCTGGGAATCTCCTGAAAGACAGATTCTGATCTGGTGGGTCTGCTCTGAGTGCAAGATTCTGTATTTCTAACCAGCTCCCAATAATGCTGAAGCTACTGGGCCCAGGGATGCCCCTGGGATGCCCTACTGGGTCTTTGGACATTAAGTCTAAGCAGCATGTGAAGGACCCCACTATTTATTCACACTTCTTAAAATGGGTAAATTAGCTTTTATATGTTCTAGACTTGTATTTGAATATTATGTTTAAATGTTGAATTTTATATAATATATTTGAACGTTGATGAAACAAAGCTATCAATTTTTAAAGACTCAATAAATATTTGTGAAGGTAGAGTTTGACCTCATTGCACTCAATGCCCATCCTCACTTGGCCCTGAGAAGGGCAGCCTGACCTTAGGATAAATAGAGGCAACCCTGACTTCTGCCTCTGGATGGCACTTGGCCTTATGTGCCCAGAAGGGTCATATGTGATACACACCATGTAAGATACAACCAGAGGACACATTAGAGTTTTCTAGAGAGAAACTGCAGTTAGTAGCATTTATCCAGGGAGCTGTTAACCAATTGTATCTATACAAGCCAACAAGGTTCTAAAGCTTATGATTCTCTCTTCAGTGGATAGAGAGAAGGTATTTGAAGAAGCTACTTTATTTCAAGTGGATATGCACTGCAAATGGTTTTTATGTATTGGACTCTTTTTTAAGATTTTATTTATTTATTCATGAGAAACAGAGAGAGAGAGAGGGAGAGGCAGAGACACAGGCAGAGGGAGAAGCAGGCTCCATGCAGGGAGCCTAATGCAGGACTCGATCCCGGGACTCCAGGATCACACCCTGAGCTGAAGGCAGATGCTCAGCTGCTGAGCCACCCAGGTGTCCCCATATTGGACTCTTAATACATGCTCAGAGTAAATTGCCAGGGTTTCAGATGCTTATGTCCCAATCCTAACTTTTATTTTTAATGTGAAAAGTACTACTAATCTAAATTTTGATTTCAGATAGTTGTTTTTTTTGTTAAAATTAATAATAATAAGGCTTACTCTTTGATCCTGTTGTTATGTAATACTCACTGAGTAATAAGTAGGAAATACAGAGAAGCAAAAAAGATGGTAATAGACATTTTTGTAATCCACCACATAGGGATACTATTTATTTCCAATGTTTATGTAATAAAAATACTGTACTTGCCTTTTCCTTTAAAAATTAATTTAAATTTAAAAATAAAATTTTTCTTGCAAAATAATTTAAATATTACATTTTCACTGCATACAAACTGGAAAACATAAATTTTAAAAAACATTTGTGAGCATCCATAACCTGGCCTTACACAGACACCTACTATTTTCATCCACCCAGCACTTATAACATTTAAAACGGTAATAGACCACAGTGGCTTCTTCCTGCTAAGGAGCTTAGCATAATTTCTGTCCTGGGTAGATAAACCTTTCTTTAGGAAAATACCTTTATAGGTCATTTATGAAAGGGAAAGCTCTGAGGGAATGGTCAAAAAAGAAAAAAGGCAAAGTAGAAAGCTATCTTAAAGCCTTTTTGAATATATCATTGTTTTGGGTCATAGAGAAAAAGACCCAGAGTGCCTAGATTGTTGGAGGTGGGGGCGGAGCAAGAGGAAGAGCATCGTGGGGTTGTCAAGACCAATGAGAATGAATCAGGACCTTCAAATAACACAGATGTCTATATACAGTTCTGAGGGGTATACTAGGTGGCTTTAGAAATCCTGCCCCCCTCCATCTCCTATCCCCCCTAATCTTTGGTAAAAATCTGCTATGCATAGTTTTAGACTAGAATATGTGGGTAATAAAGGAATTGTAGCAGTACTATAGCATCACCTGGGAGCTTCTAAGAACCCTGATGCCAGGCCATACCTCAACCAATTACATCCAAATCTATGGGTAAGGAACAGAAACAAGCATCATTTTTTAAGCTGTCAAGGTGATTTCAGTGTATACCCAAGAGTTAAGACTCACTATTCTAGACTAACTCTTCAGGCCAAGATATGGGTAATAGGAATTAGATTTGCCTTCTAAAATAGTCATAGATAGATAGATAGATAGATAGATAGATAGATAGATAGATAGATATCAGTGGTTTATAAGACACTAGACATCAGGCAACAAAGGATAGTGTCTAAAAACAAACAAGATGAACCCTACAGTTGCTGCTGCTTACTACCTTAAGAGAGTTCCAGGGAGAACCCAGAGGATTCACTGAGATGGGAAGATGGAGCCTAGAGTCCAGGGAGAGCAAGGAGCTGAGTTCACGGGACCGAGTAAGGGAGATGAGAGAGCTGCATGAAGAGGAAGCTGGAGATCTGGTAGGTTCCCTGGATTTCAGCGCAGCCCATTGAAAGGTATCAGGGCATGCATGTGAGGAAACTAGCCGAGGCTAAGGAAAGAACCAGGTGAGAGGATCAAAAGAAACAGTGTGGATGCTCACACTGGGCCAGGAAAGTGCCTCTTTCCACCAGCCAGAATGGAAAGTCCCATAATTCATGGACCTTTGAGTTGAAAACTCAAGTTTTCCTGCCTCAGGAGTGGGGCATAATTAGCCCTAGACTGAGCCCTGCACCAGATGGGCCGAGAAAATTATGAAAACAAGACATAAAAGGACTAAACTCTTTCCAAGCAACTTAACTGCATCCAAGAACAAAGCTGAAGAATATTTATAGGAATACTAAAATAACCAGCACTCAGAAAGTAAAATTCAGAATGTGTGTCATCTAGTAAAGGAAGACAAATATGGGAAGAGGCAGGAAAACATAACCCATAATGAAGAAACTTATCAATCCAGAACTATCAGAGGTATTAAGGTGACCAGATAAGGACAGTAAAATGGGCATAACAACTGTATTCAAACTGTATTCCATATATTCAAAAAGTTATGTAGAGGAAGAGGACATATTAAAAAATCCAACTTTTAGAGATGAACTTTTCAAACTTTTAGAGATGAACAGTACAATGCTTGAGAGGGAAAATACACTACATGGTATTAACAGAAGACTAGAAATTACAGAAGAAAAAATAAGAGAAATTAAAGACAGAAATATAAATTGTCCGAAAAGAAATTTTTTTTTTAGAAAATGAATAAAGGCTTTATGTGTGGGACAACTTTACATAGTCTGTTAGAGGTGTAATTGGAGTTCTTGAAGAGATAAAAGAGAAAGAGAAGACAGAAAAGAATCTTTAAGGAAATAATGGCCAGAAATTTTCCAAATTTGATGAAAACTGTAAACCAAGGGATCCAAGAGTCTCAACAAAGGCCAAGCACCAAAATCTACACCAAGATACATCATAATCAAATTGCTCAAAACTGGGGCTCCTGGCTGGCTCAGTCAGTGGCATGTGCAACTCTTGATCTTGGGATTGTGGGTTCGAGCCCCACATTGGGTGTAGAGATTACTTAATAAAGATCCTTTAAAAAATGCTCAAAACCAGTGGTAAGAGGGAGGGATTATCAGAGAATGCATGGAAACTTTGGGGTGATAGATAATGTTCATTTTCTTAAAAGTAATGGTAGTTTCCTGGATGTGTATATTTCTTGATTGGTGATATGAGTGATAAATGAAAAATTTTTTAATTATACACTTTAAATATGTACCGTTCATTATATGTCAGTTACTCCTAATTAAAGCTGATATATTTTAAAAAGCAAATAAACAAACAATAACTCAACCCTGGCTACACAGTAAAATCACCTGGGAACTTTGTAAAAGTGTAAGACTCTATCCTAAGAGGTTCTGGTTCAGTTAGTGTGGAATGAGGCCCAAGATCTGTATTCTCAAAGCTTGGCAGTCAATTCTTATTGGCAAGCTTTTTTGAGAAGCACTGCAAGCAGAGAATTTTAGAAACTTCCCCGTTAACCTGATCCAGTGACTAATGACCTTTATTCTGAATAAGTAGCTTTATATTTCAGGGATATGGCCATTTGATACACAATGTTAATTTCTGAGCTCTAGGTTTCCTGTATCTAGACTTTTTCTTATAGGAATCCGATTCCCTTATTTTATTAAAGGATAGGATTCTGATAGCTTTTTCCTTGTTTTCTAAACTAGGAATTTTTTTTTCCTCCTTGGAACATCAACAGCTTCTGATACTCCCAGAAATTCACACTGTCATGCTCCCATTGGTCCCTTTGACTTTAGTGCTAAGAAGGGATTCCTTAGAAGCATATTGCTGGTGTTACAGGTCATAAATGTTTCGAGCGAGGACTTTAAAACTCTCTTAAAGAAGCACACAACAGCTTTACCTTAATTATTTTATTAGTTTGTACCTTCACGTTTATATATCCTATCATGCCACTATCCTGCTTCAAGCGTTCCTTCACCAGCACCCACCCAACTCCAAACTTCTAGATGCAATCCCGTCTTTCTTGGTATCAGGTAAGATTGTACATGACCTGATGCATGCCTGTCTCACTCCTTGACCTTTTCATTTCCAGTCATTCTCATGTGATGGATCACCCTCTAATCTACCTCCAACTCTTCGCAAGACCTGTTCCCTCTCCCTAGAACATGCCCTGGGCTCACTCTCACTGCCTGACTCTCTCCTTCCCACCCTTCAGGTTTTGGGTGATCTATCATTTGTTTGGGGAAGTCACGGAGGTTTCTGGGCTCCCAGAGCACACTACACCTCCCCCACCTGAGCCATTTCTATGATTGCATAAATTATATACAATTATATATCTTATATATATATATAATATGCTATATAATTCAAAATTATATCTTATAAATTGTTTATATATAATATATTATAGATAAGTATAGATTATATAAATATAATTATATTATAATTGCCTATTAACTTCTGTTTTTACCAACCTGACTATAAACTTCTTGAGGACAGGAATCGATCCTAACTTCCGGCACAGGAGCTGGACTGATGATTCGTAAATCAGAAATGCTAGGTTGGATAAAGTACTGGGTTGTACCATTTTTTACAGTACTTTCCTGATTCACAAATCCATCGGGGCCCTGGAAGTTAACACTAAAATCCAGCTATGGGAGCTTCGTACTACAAGAGGCACTTTATAACTTTGGGAAAATGTGGGATTTTTTTGTGGTAACAAGCCTAACAGAATAAACCCAGATGGGAAAAATGAAATTATACCCCCTTATTTTACGCAGGGAGTTTAGAAGACAACTTGAGAACTATAGGAAAAACGGGGTCTCTAAAAAATTAAAGTTTATAAAAATTCATAAACTCAGTGAGTATCTGAAAAATAATCTAAGTGTCAGGAAACCTGGTTTGGAGAGGTAATAATGGAAAGCAAATTTGAAGTTGTCCTTAAATCAATAGAAATGGTTAAACTTCTTATGGTGAGAATAAGAATCCGTTCTTTGGGCCTAGGGCAGGAGTAAATAAACTTTGTCTTGTAAATAAAGTTTTTCTGGAACACAGCCACACCCTGTTGTAGAGACTATGATTTCAGTATAGACAATGGCTGTGTTCATCCACAATGGCAGAGCTGAATATGCTGGACGGGACAGAGACCTTATGGTTTGCCGTCGTAGCACACTTACCACGGGCACTTTGCAGTGGCTGGCCCTTGGCCTCAGAATGAATGATTCAGAATCATTCATTCTGAATCTCTTATGGAGCCCTGCAATGTATTGAACACAATACCTGACATGCAGTCAACCCAAAAAAACACTGGCTGCCATTGATAGTATGGTTGGGTGGACACTGATGCACCAACGCTGGGTGCAGGTAAAGCTCCAGCTGTGCTACAGGAGGCAGGAACACAGATGTTCCCAACATGTGCAATAGTGTGGGCAAAGGCCAAGCAACCAGAAAAGGACTACAGGTGGGTGGTAACCTAGTGTTTATCCCGCTCTAAAGAAAACCACTCTTGGGACATGTTTATATCACTCCCTTTTCTCTTCCTCCAGAGAAAATGATCGAGGGCCAAGCTCAGTTTGTGGTTAGTCAGTATTCCACTCTGACTTTCATGAAGTGGCTTCCAGGATCTTCCCCACTGGGTATAGGAGAAGTTTATGAAATTTAGGGCATAGGGGCACCTGGATGGCACTGTTGGTTGAGTGTCCAACTCTTGATTTCAGTTCAGGACATGATCTCATGGGTCCTGGAATCCAGCCCTGCACTGGGCTATGTGCTCAGCAGAGAGTCTGCTTGAGATTCTCTCCCTTTCCCTTTTCCTCTGCTCCTCCCCTGCTCATGTGCACTCTCTCTCTCACTCTCTCTGTCTCAGATAAGTAAATAAATAAATCTTTTTTTAAAAAAAAAAGAAAAATTCAGAGTGTATATTTTACTTTGACAAATGTCTTTAAGGCAGATAGGAAGGTTTGTTTCATCTTTTTGCAGAGCACCCGTCTGCTTGTGAGTGCCGATCATGCCTCCCCACCATGAAAGCTTGCAGGAAGGTGCAGACTGTGAGTGAGTGAGTGGTTAAGGACGTTGTGGCAGGTGGAATAAGGGGGCTCCAAAGACAGCAGGTCTTTGTCCCTGCAACCTGTAGATGTTATCTTAATTTGGCAAAGCATCTTTGTAGGCGGAATGAAACTAAGGATCTTAAAATGAGATTATTCTGGATTATCCAGAGGGATCCTAAGCACCAGCATGAATGTCTTTCTGAGAGAGAGGCAGGAGGGAATGCACAGATGGGCACAGAGGGGCCATCAGTGTGAAGATGGAGCACGGGGAGATTTGAAGAAGCTGAAAGGACGCAACCACAAGCTGAGGGATGTCAGCTGCCCCAGAGGCTGGAAAAGGCAAGGAACAGATTGTCTCCTAAAAGCTCCAAAGGGAGCACAGCCCCTGATATCAGCCCAGAGAAACTAATTTCAGACTCTAGCCCCCAGAGCTCTGAGAGAAAAAACTGGCATTGCTTTAAGCCACCAATCTTTTTTTTTTTTTTTTTTTTTTTTTTATTCGTGAGAGACCCACAGAGAGAGGCAGAGGGAGAAGCAGGCTCCATGCAAGGAGCCAGACGTGGAACTCGATACAGGGTCTCCAGTATCATGCCCTGGGCTGAAGGCGGCGCTAAACCGCTGAGCCACCGGGGCTGCCCCTAAGCCACCAATCTTATAGTCATTTGTTACTACAGCAGCCACAGAAAACTGATATAGATGAATTAACCCAATGAACAGTGTGTGCATGATTTCATTACGTCGTGCATCACAGTAAACCAGAGAGAGAGAGAGGCAATAGGCCCCCCACTTTTTCTTTATCCACGCAAACACAAGTAGAGGCAGATGATCAATCCTACAAGTTACTGAACTGGGGATGGGGGTGGCCGCTGGGGAAGAGCCTGAAGCAGAGAGAATCAACAAAACGATGGTGGAGGCCTGGGAAGAGAAGAATCCACCGAGGCTTTAGATATCTGGGCAGAGATTCATGGCTCAGCCATAACCCCTCTGCTTTATGTTATACAGTTCCATTTATTTTATAGATCTATATTTATTATTTCATATATTTATATATGTATACTTTTATACTTATGTGTATTCTATAAATACATATAATATATAAATATATACATAAGGCAATGTAATATATTTAATATATAATATAAATATATATTTAATATAAATGTATATCTATAATATATAAATGTATATTCTTTATTATGAATATATACTTATTTATACATATTTACATATATTCACTTGTTTAATGTCTGTCTCTCCCTACATGACAGCATAATTTCCATAAGGACAGAGATTTTTGTCTATTATGTTCACTGTGTCCCCAATTGTGGGAACAGTGCCTGAACGTGATAGGTGTTCAGTAAATAGTTACTTAATACATAAATGAAATCAAGTCAGATAAGGTTTCGAATTAATTGTGAGCTTGTAATTGTATCGAGACCCCAGAGTAATATCCTGATTAAAGTGTGGCAGGCCTGGGGCACCTGGGTGGCTCAGTCAGTTAAGCATCTGCCTTTGGCTCAGGTCAGGATCCCAGGGTCCTAGGATTGAGCCCTGCATTGGGCTCCTTGTTCCCTTGCTCCCTCTCCCTCTGCCTACCCACCCCTCGCTTGTGCATATTCTCTCTCTCAAATAAATAAAATCACTTAAAAAAATTCTGTGGTAGGCAGACAGATCTCTATCTGAGAAACATTTGTTATCAATCCATGGTAAAGTAGTACAAAAATCTTCAGAATTTTATCTTAGTGCTTTTTAAAAAAATCCACTGATTGACTCTCTCTGTCAAATAAATAAATAAATAAAACTTAAAAAAAAAGAAAAGCAGCCGTGGTATGAAGCCCCAGGTACGGCTCTGAACTCAGTGTGGAGTCTGCTTCAGATTCTCTGTCCTTCTCCTTCCCAGTCCCTCTCTCTCTCTCAAATAAATAAATAAAACCTTTTTAAAAAATCCACTGACTAAAAAAAAAAAAAAAAAAAAAAAAAAAAAAAAAAATCCACTGACTGAAAGAAATAGCACAGTTGATACAGAGCTACTGTTAATTCAGTATCTTTTTAAAGATTTTATTTATTTATTCATGAGAGACACACAGAGAGAGGCAGAGACACAGGCAAAGGGAGAAGCAGGCTCCATGCAGGGAGCTGGACGTGGGACTCGATCCCGAACCCCGGGATCATGCCCTGAGCTGCAGGCAGATGCTCAACCGCTGAGCCACCCAGGCATCCTTAATTCAATATTTTTAAATGAATTTGTATTTATTCATATTTACCTCATTTTAAAATGGTCGTTTATATGAGGAAGAGACAATACTTTGAGGGAGGCTGTACTTATTCTAGATATAGGTAATTCTCCAAGCACATAGGTAATCATGAACCCTGAGGAGTCCGTAGCCTGAAGGTTCAAAGTTAGGAGCCAACCCAAAGGGGGAAACCTACGTGTAAAGGCAATTCTGTGATCGGCCCAAGGTATTATAACCTGCTTAGTGTCTTGGAGACAGGACCACACCCAGGCCTTCTATATCCCATCCGGGTACTATTTCAGCAGCCACTGATGAGATATCTCCATAGTTTCTTAGAGGTCACCTCCTAGGCAACTGGGTGTGTGCTCATAGCTGAATGTGGCTAAGGGAGGATACCTGACCAGGGGGGCCACACCTACAGTGGAGGACAGCCAGGTAGCTAGGGCAGGCAGGTAGGAGGACATGCAGGCACCGGGCTGGTTTCATGGGTGTGAGGCCCATGCGGCCTCCGAGAGCCCGGCTCTTGGAAGGCCCTCACTTAGTTTAATGTTCTTCTGTCACCTTCTTGAAATTCTTAATCATTTTTGAAAAGGGGGTACATATTTTCATTTTGCACTGGGCCCTACAAATCCTGTGGCTGGTCCTGTTGGACAAGACAGTTTTATTTCTAGTTTCCTTCTGATCTCATTCTGAAGATACAGCTTTCAGTTTTGCCCCTCAGGATCTGATGGACCATTAGCACTGGGATGGGGAGACTTGGTATACTGAGGCTGGGACTTGGGTGAGGCAAAGGAGGGGGCTTGGGCACAAAACGGAAGAGGTACCCACTCATGGTGTTTTTACAGATGCAGCACTTGGGAGTGAGTGCCCCTCACTTGCCTCACCTGGCCCCACCGTGCGCTACACCTGCGGCACACTATACTCTCCTGCTTCCTTTGTCTTTGACAATGACTGTGCACATCTGTGGCCACTGAATTTTCATCAGCTAGGTCAGATGGCACATGGAAGCCTACCTGGTGGACTTTTTAGATTTTTCTGAAAGTGTTCTCTATGCGTTCAGACTTTATTTCCTCTTTCTCTGCAAGACCGGCTGTGGTTGGCTGGTGCACGCTCTCCTGTGTAAATGTAATTTGATATAAAGCTGAAGTCAATACCATGACACATTTTACAGGAAGGGTGTAAGAGTGGATAGCACTTGTGTCACCAGAGAGCAAGAGCAGCGAGGTGTGAAGTCAGAAAAACTTGCTTCTCAAACTGAGTCCGCTGCATATGCTGTATGACCTAGGGCAAGGCTTCAAGCCCTCTCAGCCTCAGGTCTTCGACTATAAGATAGGGAGAATAAAGCTTTCTCTAGATCCCACGATAAGCGTGAGGGGATAATGAATTGATACACCTGAACATGGTTTGCAAATTACAAAATGCTTAGCTGTTTGTTGGCCCTATTATTCCATTTTTGGAGGGGTATCGTTTTGCAAGCTGGGTCCATTCTGAGTTGCCAGCTGTCATCCACCAGGGTTAGGGGTGAATTCCACAACATCACACGATAGAAGTTAGGCATTGGAATAGGCTTTACAGGAAAAGAAGGAACTGTGAAAGCCAGGGTCAGCCAGATAAGAGAGGATGGAAAGGCCCACTGAGACTATGCCCTCCGCTGGCTGGATTTGTGTTCCAGGAGAGGAACATACCCCCACCTCTGTTTATCTCCCTTTTCGTAGGGCAAGTGTGAGAGGAATTTTGTCAGTGGGGAGATAATGAAACTACGTTGGCACCAGGCAGTCTGGATTTGGGTGCCAGCAGTTTACAAGAATTATCTGGCAACACAAGGTCTCAGCACCTGGGGGCCTTGGGTTGCTACCTGGAGGGAGGACACTTCTTCCCTATCCCATGGGAAGAAGTGCTTGGGTACAGCCTCTCCAGCTGTGAAACAGATTTAGGATCCCACTCCCACACTCTTCAACCAGATAAACTAGGGTGAGCACCTAGAGGCACTTTCAAACATCCTGCTTCTATGACATCAGGGAAACAGAGACCATCATGCTAACCCTTAAAACCTAACTAGGTCATGTCAAGGTTTAGAGGTGGTCAGTTTAGATTTAGTAGAGAGATCAGGGTCTACCCAGGCTAAATCCAGATCCACCTGTTAATGAACTATTTTAAGTGGATGCTGTACAATTTTAAAAGACTCACTTGGGCCTTTGGTCTAAAATGCAATCACGGCTTATTCCTTTAAGTTAAACTTACGTTCTTTGCCCACCCAGAATGTTGTCCTCACTCTCTGTCTCCTTCCTGGCCTGAAATCCCACCCTATATAAGCCCTGCAGTAGGTGCATAGTCCAGTTGTGGTGACAGATTTAGGGGGGCCACAGAAATAGACAAATAATAACAGGACAATATACATTTTGCACTAAATCTCTGGGAGCTTTGCAGAGGAGCAATATTAGAGAAAGGGTTAGGGACACTTCAAAAAGGAGATGACATTCCAGCTGTATCATAGAGGATAAGTAGGATGTTTTTGGATGAAGAAAGGGAAGATGGGCACACTAAATAGGGGAAACAGGGAGCAAAGATATCATACTTCAGATGAGATAACTGCAAAGTATTGAGAACAGTATGTGACACATAGTAGATGCTCCGTAAATGGTAGTGGCAATAGTAATATGTTCAGGGAGTTTCAGATACTCCGGATGGTTGGAATATTGGAAGGAAAGATCTGGAAATGAAACCAAAGGAGGTGGTTTAAGATATTTTTTTCCATGAAGGACTCTGCACAGTATGCTAAGATAGTAAGATTTTTTTTTTTTTTTTTTTTTTTGCAGAATTTTTAAGTCAACTTATTTACCTGCTTTGTCATTCACACAGTCATCACTGTCCCAATGGGAATGCTCTAGGTTAGGATGTGCTAACAGCCCCCAAATATCAGTAGCTTAAAGGATCAAACATTTATTTCCTACTCATGTTCCATACCCATTACAGTCTATACCTAGTACTATCCTTTTTCTATGATTGCTGCTTCCAGCTTCTATCTGAAAACGATGCTCATTACCAGTTCCATTTCGTTGGCCAGAGGAAGTCACATGGCCATGACAATTTCAAATAGGACAAAGCAGTGCAGTCCTCCTATATGGTCACAGGTACATGACTGTGCACATATGTCAAAACTCACAGAACTGTATACTTAAAATGAGCGAATTTTACTGCATGTAAGTTATATGTTAACAATTCTGACTTTAAATAAAAAAAAAACCTTCCGTGTATTTTTTAAAAAGCCAGCTATAAAAAGTATTAAAATCATGATCCAAACAATCACTTCAAATACTATTTTATTTCTAAAAAGTAATTTTATGGATCCTTTTAGAAATACCATAACCTAAAAAAAATAAAAAATAAAAAAATTAAAAATTAAAAAAAAAATAAAAATAAAAAAAAGAAATACCATAACCTGTGCTATGCTCCTAAATGTTTAACAACCTGGAATGTTTTCCCTGTGGGAAAATAGAAGGAATCCTGATGTTTGCGTATTTGCATTGTGTTCATGCTCTTACCATGGCTGATTTTCAGCTTCCAACATGATGTCACTGAATCAAGCTAGGAGGAGATGCACACATTTGGAGCCAATTCAAGCACACTACTAAAAATAATAAAATATACTATAATTTGGGGTGCCTGAGTGGCTCAGTTGGTTAAGCATCTGCCTTCGGCTTGGGTCATGATCTCAAGGTCCTGGGATCTAGCCGTGCATCGGGCTCCTAGCTCAGTGGAGAGTCTGCTTCTCTCTCTGTGTCTGCTCCTCCTCTCCCTGCTCCTGCTGTCTCTCTAAAATAAATAAAATATTTTTAAAAAACTAAATTTAAAAATATACTATAATTTAATTATAGCATTATAAGATATTATTATAATAAGCAGCAACATAATGACTGTCTTCATGATGTTCCAGGACTGCCTTGTACAAATTCTCAGTTGGCTAGTAATGCAGAATTAGTAGTAACAATAATAATAATAATGCCAATTAGATACTGAAGTTTTGAAAAATAATCTGGTAGACGCATAAATTTAAAGCTACTAGTCACTTCACATTTGAGGACATGCAGAAAGGTAAAAGACATGCCCAAAGTCACCCAGCTGGCCGGTGGCAAAACCAGAATGAAAATGCAGGTTCCTGACTTCCTTTTTAATATCTGTGTATGGTTTTCCCCCTTCACTGCAGGAACTGTAGGATTTCAGTTTTTGAATGGGTACCATTGTTCCTAGTCCACTTTCTGATATCCATCTTACAAGTATTATTTTTAAAAGCTCAAACATGCAGCTAAACCATGCCTGTGGTGAACAAGTGACAGAGACCAGGGGGTAGGGAGGGGTATCAAGTGTTATTCAATAGCTGTTGGATCCAAACAATGCATTTCACCCCAGAGAGAATAGAGGATAACCTGACACCTTGTCTCAGGACTGTGGTTCACCCCAACCCACATGGGAGCCAAGTTTCATGGGTTTCCCTGGCAACATGCCATCCTAGCCTTTCTCTGCCTACCCCCCATTTCACCCCGAGTTCAGAAGAGGGCAGCCATACGCTCAAAGCTAGACCACTAAACATTTTCCCATCTCAATTAAACTTTGAGAAGAATCTTCAGAAGAATGAATCCATTCTGTAGGTCTCAAGGTAGAATTAAAACCCATAATAATGAAACTCTTATCAGAATAATGACTATTTGGGGGCCATATGCCAAACTTGTGATATATTTCAAGCTTGTGTGCTTCTGGTTGTACACTTTTTAAATGCCTTTTTCTTCTTTCTTAATCTAATAAATTCTTGCTCTTCCTTCGAGATCCATCTCAATGTCACTTCCTCTTTGAAGACTTCTGATCTTGAACCTGAAGTACCTCCCAACCCCGCTTTAAGTTTATTATTTTTTCCACCCTACTCCTGGGACACTTTGCACCTACCTTTACTACAGCTTAACTCATAGAGTTTTATGATTACTTGTTCAGATGTCTATCTCCTCAACTAAACCAGATATTTGCCCCTTGAAGCAAGGCCCATGTCTTATTCATCTTTCATTTCCTACAGCCTCATAGTGCCTGGCCTAGATCGTAGTAGACATGAAAGAAAGAGGGTGGGGGAGTGAAGGATAGAGGGACAGAAGAAGGAGCCTTCCGGAACTGAGAGCAAACTCTCTGGGAAAAGTGAAGTTTCCCCTTGCCCATGCATGCTCTGAGCTAGCAGATGACCATATACACTCCAGGAAGCCAAGTCTCAACCTTACTGTGCATGAACATCATGAGGCATGTATAAAAAGTGCATTCCTGCCTTCCCTCCCCTACCTCTCCTTTGGTTTATAGATGTGAGAAGCAGGCCAGAAATATGATAGGTTCTTCAGGTGATCTGCAGGACACTTTTGTGAAACCCTGGTCAGATGATTTCAAGAATGCTGACAAGATAAGGGCCGGGGAAAGCTGCAGACTCCAGTGTAGTGTACATACAGTCCTTGGGGCAGTGCTCCACAACCTTCCCTGTTTCTCCAGAATCACAGGGAACTGTAAGACCCTCGGGGAGTCATCTGTAACCCAATCTGACTCACTCATGCCACAGTCCTACAGAAGCAACATGGCATACCTCTTGGTCCAGAATATTTGGCAGACTTTAGGCTCATTAAGGGCACATCTGAAGATTTTCTTTTTTTTAAGATTTTATTTATTTACTCATGAGACACACACAAAGGGAGAGAGTGCAGCAGAGACACAGGCAGAGGGAGAAGTAGGCTCCATGCAGGGAGCCCGACATGGGACTCGATCCAGGACTCCAGAATCATGCCCTGGGCCGAAGGCAAATGCTCCACCCCTGAGCCACCCAGGTGTCCCTGAAGATTTGCAATTCTAGTATGTTATTTGATTATTCTGGCCTGTGGAATAGCTACCTGGGGTCCTAGTGCTAGTGATGGTCTGGCTCAGGAGCATGAGATGTGGCCCTGGTGTCAAGGACCTCCCTCGAAACAGTGACTGTGGCCAGTGCCACTGTTGGAGCTCTTCCTGGCCTGATTGTGGGCCTCCTTCAGGCTGGCCATCGCGCCCTGGCCTCAGCAATAATAGCGCAGTGCCCTCCTGTCAATCATGCATAAAACTCTTGAAGCTGCCACATGCACAGCACCAGCAGCCACCTCTGTCTTTGAAGCTGAGTAATAATGAGCCTGTCACTTCCTTGGAGAGGGCCATTCCCAGCATTCTCAGCACCTGAGAGCTTCTCTAAGTCCTTCACACTCCTGGACACCCACCTGAGCAGATCTCAGAACTGAACTCGAGAAAGATCTGACAAGTGCTGAGCAGTGCATGTCACACTCATTCACATCACAAAGTATATTTGTTTCCCAGAAGACGATCGTTTTACATTCCTGCTCATTAAGTTACTATAATTATACCCACATGGGGTATAATTGATTTTAATTTTCACTCTGAGGTAGCTCCGGGTTACAGCCATGAGTCTCTCACCTTGGAGAACTCGCTCCCTTTAGTTAGCATTTAAATGAGTATCAGGAGGGAAACACAAGAAGTAATTATGAGGAGAAACCAAGTGTTGAAAGGGGCAGTTTTTGAAGTGCTTGGACATCCTGACATGGCAGTGCATGGTTCCAGTTCAGTACGTGGGAAGTCAGCGGGGTGGCCCAGGGAGCAAGACACCCCGACATTGATGAATTGTGCAGCTGTACTCGGGGGCCCAGCCTCCCTCTCCGTGCTAGAGTTACTCCAATGTGATGCCTGCCCATGGCTCGGTAGCCTCTGCTCACAAATTAGCACGTATTTTAAAAATCACACGTTTTACTCTACCTATAGTCTACAAACAAATGATAGTAATGCTACAATTTCAATTGCCCACTCTTTTTTTTTTTAATTAACAATTATAGTGTGTTATATTCATAGATCCACTGTTAACCTTTCAGAGTCTGGCCTCCTGTATGTCCCAAAAGACAATGTATATTTTTTTCATTTCTGTTTAACTTCAAACTTTCCCCATGATGCACAGATACAATGGTTGTTACCACAGGCTATGATTAGGGGTCTTTGTTGGATAAAATGGAAGCATAAGTCCCCATTTATTTTTTAGATGGTGAAGATTCTAGAAGTAATGGGATGTATTGGTTCTATTTGAGTCTCTAAACTATGAGGCAAATTATACAACTAAATAATTAGTTTACTAAGGGAATACCACTAGAGCTGATGGTGTAGCACATACACATACACACACACGCGCGCACACACACACGCATCACATAGGATTCTGATGTTGGCTGTCCCATCTCTGTTCTCTCATGGCTTCAGTATTATATCATTATCTGGTTACTTGTCGCATCCCCATCCCTCACTTTAACATTTCAAGAGCATCTGTGAAACTAATGTTAAAGTTAATGTTTTTTGAACATTTGAAGATGGAAAATGGTTTCAGCTAATTCCTCATTTGAAAGTAAAGAAACTGAGGCCTTAATACATCAGGTTTCTTGGCCGAGATCTTAGCGGTCAGGATGAAAACAAAACAAAACAAAACAAAAAAAAACAAGTGCCATGTGTCATAAGCAGGAGACTTCTCAATGGAATCAAAATATTTATCAAATGTCCCCTCTCAGAAGTCTTAGTTGCCCTCAATCACTTGGATATGAAAGGATGTGCTTTAGTCTGGCAAGTACACCCAAGAAGATAAGTCCTATTGCTTTGGCCTTTCCCTTCGTCAATCTCATCTGCAAAGCTCTTGGTGTAATGATCCGGGGGTGTGAAAAAAATATCAGAATTCAGGAACAGACAGATGTAATGCCCAGAGGACACACTGGTGAAATTCAACCAGCTAAGAACTCTGTTGCCTTGAACTGGACAGTGATTCTTTCACAAAAACGTCTCCCCTGCATTTGAATTAAGTTACACAAAACTGGGAGAGACCAGTTCCCTGTTTCCTTTTATGTGGTTTCAGGTTTGCCCAGGAATCTCGCATCTCTCCTGTTGCGATGCTCCTTGCCAGGAACATGGTGGATCAGGAATCAGGTTCTCCCCCACCTCAGAGGGCCCTGAAAATCTCAGGTCCACACACTGTAATTTTTAAAACATTTTTTTTCTCACATTTCTTTTCAAAGACTTGTAGGCTTTTTGGAAGAATTGTCATATTTCTTCTTTCGTGTGCTTTTTATCCTCACTTCTTTTTCACATGGTACTAATTCCTTTTCTCTTACTGTGCTTCCCCATCATCTGGTTTCACATGTAATTTGGAGCTTTCATTTTTTTTTTGCCATTGAATGGGGAAATATCACACTAGTGAAATCAGCCCAAGGTGATCCTAGCTGGCCCTTCTCCCTGTACAGATCAAACTTTTCCAATTCACCCCAACTCCAGTCCTTTCTTAGGTAAGATTGGGTAAAACCACCGTGGATCAGCCAGGAAGGCCCCCATTGCCTCAGGATACAAACCGTCTGGTTAATTATGCATTGGGAGAGGGAACAAAGAATTCTTTTCTGAGGTCAACCTCCTCTCTCTGTCTCTAAGGCAAATCAGGTACAGTTGCCCCCTTTCCAAACCAGCAGCTCCCAATCTCACTGCAGCCCTCAGTGTTTTTTGAAGCAAATTTCCCTTGGCACGTGCACACTGGAACTACCTGAGCATCTTTTAAAAATGTCGATGCCTAGCTTCTGCCCCCAGACATCCTGATTTAGTTGATCCAGAATGGTAAGTAGACCTCTGAGTTTTTAAAGCTCCCCAAGCATAGTTTGGGAACCACGTCATTCCTAATGCCTGAGCCTCACATACCCTCAGAGCAGATCTTGGGGACAGGCCCCACTTCCTCCAGGGCACCCTTACCCTATTGTAACAATAGAAATATGGGGGCAAATTCAAATCCAGCCGATATTTACTGAGCATCTATTATATGTCATGCCCTGCGCTGGGAATTTCTTATGCTTTGTCTTATATCTTGCAGGGGGATTAGGGGCAAGTGCCCATTTTAAAGGCAAAAAGCTGTCTTGTGAAATAAGGGTAACTCTCGGATCTTCATGATCTATAGCTTCCTGCTTCCAGTATGCTCCTCAGATAGAGTGGTTTACTCTGTGCTCACTTCAAACGTGAGGAAGGATGGTTTTACAAGGCCAGAAATGGGGAAGAGAGTGGGAAGGAGTGAAGACCCCAGGAGTTTGTCCCATCTGCATTCAACTGAACCATGTTTACCAAGTTTGAGCAGCTAATTTTTCTATGAAAAGTACAAAAAATTGTGTAAAGGTTAGAGATGTGGGACACAAGCCAGACCAATTTTGGTCTCGAAAGCCAGCTCTGTTCCCTATTAGCTGTGGGGCAAGGCAAATTATTTATCCCCTAAGCCTCTAAGATTCTACTTCTCGGTGTCTACCTCCTGGGTAATGAAGTAAAGGCGTGTCGCGTAGAGAGCATGATGTCTCTAGAAGCATAATCTTTGATTACCAGTATCATCACCCTCAATATCATAACATAGCTTCAGGGAAGTAAATGTTGAAAATGGTCATCAACTTCTTAGCCTTATGAACAGATAGATATATGCCTTTTCTTTCTTTCTTTCTTTCTTTCTTTCTTTCTTTCTTTCTTTCTTTCTTCCTTCCTTCCTTCCTTCCTTCCTTCCTTCCTTCCTTCCTTCCTTCCTTTCTTTCTTTCTTCCTTTCTTTCTTTCTTTCTTTTTTTTTTTTTAGGTTTATTTATTTCAGACAGAGAATGCAAGCGAGGGGGTAGGGTTGAGGGAGAGAGAGAGAGAAAGAGAGAATGCTCCAGCAGACTTCCTGCTGAGTGCAGAGCCAGATGCAGGGCTCAATTCTGGAGATCATTACCTGAGCCCAAATCGTGAGTTAGATGCTTAACTGACCGAGCCACCAGGTGCCCCAGCATATGTGCCTTTTTCTACCAATCTTATGTGCTTACTCTTGCACACCTTAGAAGTGTTTACTAATTAATAGCTGTGATTCTCTTCATTGTGACCTTTCTTTACAATATGAAGAGAAATGACTCAGCTCAGTCTTTGGCCCAGCTCAGGTACATTGATGGTTTGTACCTGAGCTGTGTGCCTCCTGGAGGAGCACCAGAAATGTTGACTTGGACCAGAATCTCTCAAAAATGTTAAGATGCTCTTATTATTCTCCTTTTCATATTTTTAAGCCTAAAGCTAATAACCCGAAGCTCTGGAGAGATATTCTTGTTTAAGACATGTAGCTCCAGATGTCACAATTTGATTTTTTTTTTAAGGTCAAGAATGATTTATTTTAAATCATCTTGGCTTCAGAACTTCTTGTTAGAGCATTAATAAATCTTAGATTCCAAAACCTTTCCCGGTATAGCTTCTTTGGATAGGATCATGCTCTGACAATGGGAGCAAGCAATGGTTGCTAATGTCAGGGAGATGAAGTAGAAAGAACAGTGGATTGGGATTCCAGAAACCTCGTTCCGTGGTGCTATTTTGCTACCAACTTGCTTGGGAACCTAGAACAGACTCCCCCATTGCTCTGAGCCTCCATTTCCTCATCTGTAAGATGAGGAAGTTGCTCTAATAACTGCTTACCAGAAACAGTAATTGATCTCGTCTCACTGTATTGTTTCATCTTATGATAATGATTTACTCTACCTTGTAGAATAAATTGTTGTCATTCCATTCTGTTCTCATTCAGAGTAACTAAAACCGTACTACTTCCTCTAGATTCTTGACCAAAGTAATAAATTGCAGGGGAAACTCTGTGTTCTAAGCAGCCTGTCAAGTATATATTTCCCAAGAAACTGCTCTCAGTTTACTTGCTCATCTGTTTATTCATTCAGAAGTATTTATTGAACACTCTACAGACAGACAATGTGCTAAAGGCAGGAATACAGCAATGAGCAAGACAGACATGGCCATATAGGATTTAGGACCAAACAGTGCCAGAAGAAAAACAAGTACATAAATAATCGTCTGTGCTAAGACAGACACAGAGAAAAGCTTTCTGGGGAAAGTGATGAATGGCCCGGGGGAAGTTGGAAGGATGAATAGGAGTTAGCAAGGTGAACGAAGAAGGACAATGTCAGATGGGATGGAATATATCCTGAGGAGGTCCAAGTTTACAACTGTGGTCTCAGCTTACTGGGATTTTATGCATATACTTATATAAGCGCTCATTTTAAGTTATGTACTTAGCAGAAGAATTTATTTTCAGGCAGTAAAGGTTCGTATTCTTAGAACAATGCCAACTATGGAGATTACTCAAGACGAAGAAATAGGCCTAGAGGGAGAGGAATTTTCAGATGTGAAATACAGCGGTGATGAACGGCACAGCTCTCTCTGCATATGTAAAAATTCCTGGGCTATATGCCCTTTTCTTAGTCTTTGAACTGCCTTGAGTGAGAACAAGGACTGGATCTTATTTTGACTTTGGGTGCCCAGAGCACCTAGGACAGAGCCTAACACTTAGGGGGTATTCACTTAATATTGGTCAGTTGTTTGATTGATTTGTTGGTTAATTGGTTTGTTGTTTCTTGGGTGGATGGATAGATGACAAATGGATGGGAAGATGGAAGGAGAAAGGGATCAAAGGATGAATCTGGATAGATAGGTAAATAGGTAGGTGGGTGGCTGTGTGGATGGTTGGAGAGGAGACATAAGATACGAAATGTCCAAAATGGTGCCATACATACATAATAAACTGTTAATTACATATTTCTGTTATCCTATAGCATAGAAATAGTGTTTTTCATATTCATTAAAACATTTGTGCATCTATAAATTCCCACTCGTTTAACCTACTTTTATACTGTTTGTGGAAGACTTTTTTTCTCATCACGGAAAAAAGTATACCAGTTGTTTCACATTTATTTTATTTGTACAGAAAAACTAAAATACAAATGCATTATGCATAAAGCTTAACACCATATGTAACAGTGCCTGCAACAGGCAAGCAAGCCCAAAGCAGTGATACTCCCCCAAGCTTCTACTCACCCCACATATGTACTACTTCTCCTTAGGGTCCTGGTGGTTGGTTTTTGGGCTTTTGCCAGAATGTAACAGGTTTTGGAAGGATACAGAAAAACAGGCAGGAGGGCAGTTTCCTCTAGATTCCTATTGTTTAAGACATGTCATGTGGGGCTAAGAGACTGTTCTTCTCCATCAGAGGGCTTTTGAAAACAAGATGAGTGGATGCCAGGACCTTGTGTCATGGCCCAGAGATCCTGGGAATTTCAGACTAACTGGCACCAGGGAGCTGAGAGGTCACAATGTGGAATGCTAGGATTCAGATGACACCCTGGGTTCCATCCATTGGGACACCACAGCAATTCTTAGGGGCCCATGGGAACCAGCATGTTGTGTCCAAGTTCTGCTGGTATACAGACCCAAGAATAAGTGCCCAAAAGTGGTGGTGCTTCCTGCCCTGCCTGCCTGGATCCAACGTCCCAAAGTGCTCTCTAGGCCATTAGCCATCAGCTGTGGCCAAACATCCTGTGCTTACTCTTCTTCATGTTTTCTCATCCACTGGCCCTGAATGACTCATCCTGTGGAAGAGAAAGGACATGTAATGCCCCTCTGCACTCCCTACAATGTCACCCAGGTTTCTTAGGTGTGCATCATTCAAGGATATAGCAGGACCACTAGCTAAGTTTATTTAAAGAGTACCTGTTATTAGTAATAGTCATAGCTAATCATAGGTTACTAATAGTAATCATTATTAATAATAGTAATCATCATCATCATCATATTCAACCTTTACTGAGCCTTTGTTGTGTTTGGGGCACTGCAAATTATGTGCACTGTTGGTTTGAATCCTCAGAACGGTTCTAAGATTAAGTGTCAAGTATTAGTTTCCCAAACACTAGTATTATTAGATACTCATTAGCCTTACATGGTTACAACTAAGTGGAAAATGCTGATACTTCTAAACAATAATATAAATAGTAATTTTCTAAGAAAAGGACATATGTAGAATTTTTTCATTCTTTAAATATAGAACAACTGGAAGTAACTAATATTATAAGGAATACCAGTCTGAAACCTGAGTGGATGGTATAGAAGGGGAGTCAGCACAAACTATGCTTCATGTCCTATGAGTAGTCTGAGAACAATTAGGAAGTAGGTATAAGTCTAAACCATCTGGATTTGATGTGACTGTCTTTGAAAATGGTTACTCATAATACATACCAAGTGTGGCCCAGTGATTCCCGAGAGTCACTGAGGGTGTGTTTTTAGAAATGTGCCCTCTGCTCCATGGTACTCAGAAAAGTGCTTTGTCACAGGAGCAAGGAACTCCATCTGCTGCCAACACCCAGTCATATGGGCAAGGTAAGGAAGTTGAAAGTGAAGATTTTGAGCCCATTCACATTTTCGCAGGCTGCCCTGCTGCTGTTCATCACATTCCCCAAGAGTCCAGAAGGCTCTTTCCTGAGTAGCATGCTGGAAGCCCAGGACCAAACTACCAGTCATATTTCCATCCAGGACCAATATAAGCTCTAATTTCTTCCTCCATGCTGTTTGCTTTCTATAAACTCTCCTCCTACAGGGATCCCTGGGTGGCTCACTGGTTTGCTGCCTGCCTTTGGCCCAGGGCGTGATCCTGGGGTCCCGGGATTGAGTCCCATGTCAGGCTCCCAGCATGGAGCCTGCTTCTCCCTCCTCCTGTGTCTCTGCCTCTCTCTCTCTCTCTCTATGTCTATCATAAATAAATAAATCTTAAAAAAAAAAAACTCTCCTCCTACAATATACCCTTTGTACCATTTTTCCTTCTGATATCAGAATATTTTGAGATACAAGCCTGTTTTTGCAGCATTTACACATCTTCAACGCAACCTCATACTCCTCAACCCCATACTCCTCATACTCCATACTTCTTGGTACCGTATGCCAAGAAGAACTGCCCTTTATGATCAAAATACTTCCAGCTTAAACTCAACTCTCTGGTGATTTGGTCAAATTAAAATAACCCTATGTTTTTTAATCATGGCTGATCAGAAAATGATTTTTTTGCCATATACATAAAGGTAGTCTTAGTTATACTCACATGTCAACACCTTCCTAAGATTAGGCCTTACTTTGAAAGCATCACCTGCATAATCATTAAAGTTAATTTATTCATTAAATTATATATGCATGCATACATATAAAACGATGCCAGGCCTAGATCTGAGCAATTTACAGCTTACAACTTAAATTGCACACTTAATCATCTGTGAGTACCTACTATTATTATCTACATTTTACATTTGAGGAAATGAAAGTACAGAGAAGTTTAGTGACTTGGCATAAGGTCACCAGGCTGAGAAGGGTTGGAGCAGGAATCTGAATCCAGACAACTTAGCCCCAGAGTCTACTCATAACAAGGAACTCTTAGCAAAACAAACTTTTCACCATTTTTAGAGTTTATTTGCCATTTCTCTGACCATGGGGTTTGATAACCACACAGCAACACAGCATTTTCAGCTGAAATAGCACATTGCCAATGACAGTGTTAGCTTCTTAAACATTCATCAGGAGATGGTGGGAAACCTTTAGTCATTGATAAAAATAAAAAATGGAGCTGTGTTTCATTTTTATTATGGTAAGACTGAAGTAAAAAAAAAGGTTAAACTAGAAAAAATTTCACTTATCTCACATAGAAGCTCCACTACCCCAAATCATTACTGATATATTACAAAATCTAAATTCTTATAGCTATACTATACATGTTAAGATGTCATTTTCTGAGTCTAAAATGTATTTAGAGAAAATCTAGGTTATACAACCATAGTTAGTCTTTATTCCTTTGGTACCTGACTGCTGTTACAAACAGTATCTATGACAGAAACAGTATTTCTATTTTAAAACTTGTATTGCTCTTGGCTCAAGGTCAAAATCTCTTCAGAGATTTAACCTAAATCGTGTGTTTTTATAGAATAATGTTCTCATGTATTTGGGGAAAATTTTAATTCATATCAGTAAATGCCATTAAATGGCACGGTTTGGCTCCATAGAGAGTGAATCCTTCCTTAATACCTGTTAGATGAAGAGTTTTCATTTCCAATAATGTTACTTAGCCACTTATGCACATCTGAGACTTTCTTTAAATACAGCTATGAGATCCACAGAAGACTCTAAAACTTTATATTCATCCAGTTTCTAGTTATGTTTAAAACCAACCTAATTTTTTCTCCTAAGGTAAATACCTCCTGGTACAAAATGAAACTGATGTAAACTGGAAAAAAAATTTTTTGTCTCTCTGTAGCAAAAGTTTGCTTTTTATCTCATCCCAGTCATAAAGGTAATATAATTAAAGGAATTTTGAAAGATAAAGAAAATACATCGGTCTATTTCCTTGCAGCAACTTCCATTTGGATTTATTTTTAAGATTTTATTTATTTATTCATAGAGACACGGGGGGGGGGGGGCAGAGGCACAGGCAGAGGGAGAAGCAGGCTCCATACAGGGAGCCCGATGTGGGACTCCATCCAGGGTCCCCAGGATCAAACCCCGGGCTGCAGGCGGCGCTAAACCACTGCGCCACTGGGGCTGCCCCATTTGGATTTTTAAATATATTTGCAAGCATAGTACATTTATAATTTTATATCCCACCATTTGCATAGCATATTATAGCCAAATTACTATATACTCTTCATAGACATTCTTGATTGTTGCTTGAGTCTAATACTTGTTTAGCTGTTTCCTAAAGTTAGGTTATGCACAATATATTCCATTTTTAATATTAAAAATAATGCTGCTCTGAATGCCGTTCTGTATTTAGGGTCATCTCCTTAGGATAGATTCTTAGAAATTGAATTATATAAACTTAAAGAAATTAATATATTTTTTAAAGATTTTATTTATTTATTCATGAGAGGCATAGAGAGAGAGAGAGGCAGAGACACAGGCAGAAGGAGAAGCAGGCTCCATGCAGGGACCCCGATGTGGGACTCGATCCCAGGACTCCAGGATCACACCCTGGGCCGAAGGCAGGTGCTCAACCTCTGAGCCACCCAGGGATCCCAGAAATTAGTATTTTGAAACTCTTGATGCGCATGTCCAAATTACTAAGATGAGTTTAACGATGTACATTGGCTGACAGTTTCCTGCCTGTGTTTGATGGGCTCTTGTGGGGTGCGTGTGTGTGTGTGGCCTAGCTTGTACAGCCTGGGAGAGCATGGGCAGCGACCAGATCTGCTGTAGCATAGTGGAAAGAGCTTGAACCTGCCATCCAGAGACCTGGCTTTTTGTCCTGGTTCTACAACTAACGGGCTCCGTGAATCTGTGCAGCTGACTTGCCATCCTGCCGTTTGTGAAATGGGAAGATTGCCCCAGACACATTCACTTATTTAGAAACCGCGGTTGAGTGCTCTTGCTAGTCCTTTTTGCCAAAGAGATTAGAAAATATGGATGCAGTAAATCCTTCCTCAGGACATGACGCCCTACTGGAGGACAAAATGTGGAGAGGGCGAATCACATGACCTTTAGGAGGAAGAACTACTGAGCAGCTGCTCGGTTGTTCAAACCTGACTTCTTAGTTGCACGAGCCTAGAGTAGTGAAAACCCTCTTAGCTTCGGTTTCCTCGTTTACGAAATGGGGATGATACTATCTATGGCATGAGCCAGACGAAAGGAGGCAGTGGTTAACGGGCCTGGCACAGTATGTGCTCAACGGTTGTTAGGACTCATTTTTTCTGTTTTGTTGCTGATGTCATTCGAATATATTTGGTAAGTTTTGAGTGGTGGGGAGCATATTGCAAGGGCATGGCTTCACAGAAGCATATCATGTGTTCAGAGAATGGGTCCCAGGTTCTAAGCATTGACACAATGTGGGAAGCAGGAAGAGGCCCAGCCTGCGAGGGAGGCCACTGGCCACATCTAAGGTGCTTTCTGGTTCTAATAGGCTATGGAGGCCACTTCACAGAGGGGGCATGGACGCCCCACCCAAAAGTCGGTTTGGTGTTGAAACTGATGATGCCACATGCCCATCAAGAGGATATGAGAAGTACAATTACTCACATAATGAGATTCCCTGGGGCCAGCAGGATAGACTCTCCAGAAGCTTTAAAAATGACTGGAGAGAGCTTAAAGGGACAACTGGCTTAGGGTTTTAGGGTGCCTAGGGGGAGATTTGCATGGTTTTGACTTCTCACTGGCCTCAAGGGACGGGGTGTGGGGGCCTTCTGAAAGCCGTCAGCAAACACCAAAAATGGAGTCAGGTTCTTTAGTACATGGGCTGTGGTGCGTTTATGATGGATGAAGGAAATCTCAATAGCTTTCTTCCCTTCTTAAAAGGAAAAACAGTCTCTCTGGATCCCACTTCTCCCCACCTCTTTCTGCTGCTCCCCTGGCTCTCCGTGCTCTCCAGTACTGATTCTACAATATTCTACTCCAGTGTGCTCTTCCCATTCTCTCCCAAAGCTTCTACAATCAGGTTTCCCCCTATCACTCCTTAGAGACTGCTCCTGTTAAGGTGATCACTTGGTCTCTCATGGTGCTAAAACCTTTGGTTCTTTCTTAGTCTCCATCATACCTGGCCTATAAACAGCATTAAATACAATTGATCATCTCTTCAATCAGCTTCCAGAATATCAAATTTGCCTTTCTCTTTTTCTTTGGTCAGTTTCTTCTGAATTTCCTAACTTCATAATAGTTGGAGTGCCCTGGGGCTCAGTGCTGGGGCCTCTGCTGTTCGGTGTCCACTGACTCCCTTGCTATAAATCCATCTCCCCAGGGTAACTCCCAAGGGTGTATCTCCAGCATCTATCCCCTCCCCCCCCAGAACTCCAGGTTCTTTTTTAAGATTTTAATTATTTATTTTTAAAGGGGAGCAGAGAGGCAGAGGAGAGGGGAGAAGGATAACCAGACTCGGCTCTGAGAGTAGAACCCAATGCAGGGCTTGATTTCATGATCCTGAGATCATGACTTGAGCTTAACCAACTGAGTTTGAACTCAGGTTTCTAGGCCTACTTCATATTAAACACACCAAATAGAGTTCCTGACCATCTCCCTCACTCTTGCCCCTTTTGTGATCTTCTTCCTCTCATTTATTTTTAAAGATTTATTTATTTATTTATTTATTTATTTATTTATTTATTTATTTATTTAAGAGAGAGTGTGCATGTGAGTCGGGGGAGGAGCAGAGGGAGAGAATCCCCAAGAGGACTTCCCACTCAGTGCACTGACCCCATGACCCATTAGATCATGACCCTAGCCACAACCAACAGTCAGATGCCCAACCGACTAAGCCACTCAAGAGCCCCCTTCTTCCTCTCATTTAATGGAAACTTTATCTATTTAGTTGCTCAGGCCCCAAACTGTACTGTTATCCCAGGGTCCTCTTTCTCTCTTATACCTCACATCCAACCTGTCAGCTAGTCTTATGAACTCTGCCTTGAGAAAATACGGAGAATCTGACCACCACACACCACCTCCACCACCCCTACCCTGGTCCAATCCACTGCCTTCTCTTCGCCTTTGAGTTGCCTCCCAGCTGACCTCTCTGCTTCCACCTTCATGCTCCTGTGGTCCTCAACACAGCAGGCAGAGCAGTGCTTTTTAAGAATAATTCAGATCAGGGGGATCCCTGGGTGGCGCAGTGGTTTGGCTCCTGCCTTTGGCCCAGGGCGGAATCCTGGAGACCTGGGATCGAATCCCATGTCGGGCTCCCGGTGCATGGAGCCTGCTTCTCCCTCTGCCTGTGCCTCTCTCTCTCTCTCTCTCTCTATCGTAAATAAATAAAAAAAAATTGAAATATTTACTATTAAATATGCTTTTAAAAAAAGAGTAATTCAGATCATACCGCAAATCCATGCAAGGCCCTACAGTTGGTGGTCATGCCACTCAGAGTAAAAAATGGGAGTTCTTACCCTCTTCCGCAGGGCTCTGGGGGGCTTGCCTCATCTAGTACATGCTATGCTAGCCACTCTTCATTTTTGCTATTTAATTTTTTAAAAATATTTTATTTCTTTATTCCTGAGAGGCACAGAGAGGCAGAGATACAGACAGAGGGAGAAGCAGGCTCCCTGTGGGGAGCCCGATGTGGGACTCGATCCCAGGACCCCGGGATCATGACCTGAGCTAAAGGCAGATGCTCAACCACTGAGCCACCCAGGTGCCCCTATCTTTGCTATTTCCTGAACATGCCAACCTCACTCCTCTCTCAGGGATTTTGCATTTGCCATACCCTCTGCCTGGAAGGCTTTTCCTGCAGACATCAGCATGGCTCACCCCGTTACCTCCTGCCAGTCTTTTCTCAACTGTGACCTTTTCATTGAGGCCTCTCCTGATGATTCTGCTTTAAATTGCACCCTCCACAAATTGTACCCTCCACCCCTAGCCTATATTCTCAGTTTATTTTTCTTCATGGCACTTACCTCTTCTTAGAATAATCTATAATATACTTATAAGTTTTGTTTATGTCTGCAGTCCAAGAGAGTGGAGATTTTTGTCAGTTGTTCACTACTCTATCCCATTGATGTTAAACAGGGTCTGATATACAATCAGTGTCTAATAAATTTTTGTGGAAGGAAGGAAAGGAAGGAAGGAAGGAAGGAAGGAAGGAAGGAAGGAAGGAAGGAAGGAAGGAAGGAAGGAAAAAACTATGTTTGAAACATGTCCAAGAATAATTCTGTTGCATTAAAACGGAGTTGAGGTCAAAGTGGATGTGGTCGTTTCATACTGAGCTATCCCTCTGCAGCATGGGTGCTTACACGTGAGCATGACAGTCTGTCTTCCCAGAGCCGGCACCTACTGGTGGAAGTGTCTGCATCACCCCACATACTCTGACATTGCATCTGGGAAGGAGCTACAGGGTCATGTTCTTGGCATAAGGCTGGCCAACACACAGATATGAGGACCAACTGTAGAGTTTGAAAATCCCAGTCACACAGAAGAACAGAAATAAGCTTCAATTCACATTTGGAATTTGCAGGCATCCATATTTCAAACTGCTGGGTTCATAAATAGCCCCAGGAGCTATATCGGGCAATATCAGCTGCACAGCTGTGAATGGCGTCAGAGACTATTTTGTTTGGGTGATTGCTCACTGTAAAAGCCCAGTAGAGGATTTGAGATATTTTTTTTTTGTGAAAATTTGAAAAGCCATTTAATCGGAGTCTTTGTCCTTTGCAACATAGGAGAGTTTGCATGCAGAAAACAGCTGGTCAATTCGATTTTTTTTTTTCTTCTAGTAAAGGTGCGCCTTACCCCAGTTGTTTACCAAAGTACCTGGTGAAAAGTAGGTTGGGACTCTTTGGCACATTTTGCTCTGCAAATTGCCAGGCTGCAGTATGACAAGAGAATGTAATTCAGCAAACCTATAGCCTCTGGCAGAGATTTCTCAGGCTCAGCTGGGTGAGCTACAGTGGCAAGGAAAGTGTAAGAGGAAGTACAGTTGGGTTCTACTATACAGTTGGGTGCCATAAGCCAGAAATGGAGCATCTTTGACTTTTGTAATAAAACACATAGGTCGATCATTCGGGGCAACTGCTTCTTTGGCCTGATGAAGGGAAGGTACATGACAGCAAGGGAATACAAAGAAAAGGAAATGAATGTGGACTATGAGAAGAGGAGGAAGACAGCAGCTGGGAACTTTGTAATAGCAGCTTCTCCCTTAAAATATGCATTGTTTCTCTGGGTCTTAGTTTTACAAAAGGTTACCTAAAATATTCTAAAGCAATTTTAAGGCACTTGATTCAACAAGTGCTCCATTCTCTCAAAAATAACCCGGCCAGACCTTCTTAAACTTGGCACATAGGAAATCTGAGAGTCTTAAAGTTCTCATTTAAGTAAATGGATGACTACAGTGATGCATCCATCTATTCTTCCCTCTTTTAAAAACTGGGCGCAAAAACAGCAACAACTACGGGTTCAAATGTGTGAGATGCTTAACACAACCTAGAGAGTCTGTCTCTAACACAGAGGATTTTTTGTGTCCACCTCTGAGGCGTCTGTGAGAGACATCAGCAATTAGCCAAAATCGTTGACCTCCACCCCAATAAAACAGCTGGAGAAGTGATGCAGGGAGAACAGCAATGATAACATTACACACTCGGTCAACCCAGGAAGTATCAGATTATTTAGCTGCTTCCAAACAAGGTGCTTTGGTCCGTTTTAGAGACCACACAGGCCCTTCAGTTTGGGGTGAACACTGACTGCTGTGGATGAGGGGAAATGAGTCGTAAAAGACCGGTCCTTCAGCCCTTTTGTGCCTCTCGTATTGAGAGTGGCCATCTGTCCCTGGAGAACAATTGGAGTGGCAGCTGGGCATGTTGTGCCATCAGAGATAAAGGCTCCTTCTCCTCGGACCAGAGCACAGCAGTTTTGGAGGTCACCGGCAGTTTTAGGAGTCAGCCAGGGCAGCCCTCAGTCCCTGGTGTTTTGATGGACTCTGATGACACCAGGATTCTGCAGCTCTGACCAGCACGTGGGCAGGAGAGATGGCAGGGTCCCACCTGCTGTCTCGCATTTTTTTAGCAGTCATGGGGATAAGCTTGCAGCTCAGCCACATCCTTGTATTATCTTCCTCCTATTTCAGGGCTTAAAACCAAAAGCAGAGAATATAGCAAACACTGCTGGGGCAGTTCTTAGGAGGAGCAAGGAATATTTATCTGGCATCGGTAGTGTTCAGAGTACATGGGATCAACTAGGCTGGGCTTAGTGGCATTAATAAAAGGAAACCATCCCTTTGATTATCATTCAGGAATCTGAGCTTATTTCACTTAAAATTTCTGATTTTTTTCACTTGCTATCAGGAATAGAGAGGCACATCTAGGATGCCACCGCAAAAATTGTAATTCCTGCCCCATATCCACCAGTCCTATATGTGTATGTGTGTGTATGTATACATATAATGTATATATGTATGCGTGTATATATTTTTATATTTTTTGTTTTGAGCTGACTAGATGCCTGCAGCATTTTACTGAGTGTCTCTGGGCAAGGTTTAATGTTTTGTGGCTTTGGGGAAATAACACGCAGCCCAGACTCATCACCCAGACATATGTGTGGGAAGTGAACGAAGGGTCTAAGAAAACTATAAGAACATGCTGACTCTTTGTAAAATTGTAAGTCATTTTGATAGAAGGCAAGGAAAGTAGAAATACTGCGAAAAAGGTGGGTACTTATTTTTATGCAACGGAGCTTCTGTGAGTGCCAAGCTAGTGTTGGTCTCATGTTAATCGCTGGAGATATGTTCATAGAAGAACTTTGGGGAGTGCCCCATGTTAAAAGTTTCTAAAGAGCCTCTGGGAACAGAGAGAAGAGATGAGTCCTTGTGTCAGTGAGCTGTTAGCCACCACTGCTGATCTGCCACAACCGAAGTGTCAGGCATTCCCATGGAAAGAGAATCAAGACACTGGATTCTATTCCCCTGGACATGCCTGTTAGCACCTTGGTTTCCTTAACTGTAAAGTGAGGATAATGATACCCACTCTACCTTCTTGATACAGGAAAGATACACTATAACGTACCCCACAAATACACGATGCTACTTTTAATATTACTCTACTGACAAACCTGGTTGTTGTATCCTTCAGGGCCTGGCCTGCAGGATCTCCCCATTTCCAGGGCCTCATCCTGTGACACAAGGGATCCGACCGCTTCATCAAAAGAAAACCCTAAGTGCATGGCCAGTGGCTTTTATATCAGAGGCTCACAAGAGTACGACTAGATAAGCAGTGATGATAATGAGCCTCTATGGTGGTCCTTTGACCTCAAGATACTTTATGGCCATGGACATTCATTGATTCATTCATTCAGCATAACTTAGTAAGAGCCTATTTTGTGCCCAGTGCAAGGTATGGCCTTGGGGTCTTATTCGTGATGAGAGCACACACAGCACCTGATGTCATAAAGCTAACTGTCTAAAAAGGGTCATGAACAATAATTTTAAAAGCGTATCAATAGTTTATTGTTATAAATTCTCAAGATGACAGGAAGAAAGGGAAGGGAAGCAGGGCTGGAAAGGCGGCAGGGGCCTACACAGACCCCTGTAGGCCATGGTTTGGATTTTTGCTTTTAGCTTAAGAATCCATGGAGGTTTTAAGTAGCACAATGGCAGGTGGAGGTGGGGTGGCATAGAAACATGTTCACATGTTTGAAAAGATATCGATTCCTTGTGGGAGGGGAGGATGCTCAACAGCATTTAGCACTTGGACACCTCCATCTTCTCTAACAATTTCCCTGGATTGAAGCCCTTGAGATTCGTACAGCAGCTTTCAATGCCAAGAGTGTATATTTGAATCTCCTAGAGGATTTCTTTTTTTTAAGTTAGGAGTCCATCCCCAGAAATTTGGATTTAAGTGGCCCTAGACGGAGCTTGAACATGGCTTTTGTTTTGTTCCCACGTAAATATCATCAAAGTTGAGACCCATAAATTCAATGGAAAGCACAAAATGGGTCTTCAAAGTGTGGATCAACATGAGCAACACCTGGAAACCTGTTAGAACTACAGATTGTTAGGCATGCTCTCCCACTGACTGAGTGAGAAATGCTGGGGCTGCCCAACAGTCTGTGTTTTCACAAGCCTTCTGGGGGTTCTGAGGCTAGCCCCAGTGTGAGAAGCACCAGCTGTTGACATCTCACAAGCAAGAGAACCAGAGCCTGGATCTGGTTCTAGATCTAGTTGTAGAATAGCCCTGTGACACGTGGGAATGGAGCGGGTGCAAATCATGAACTTCTCAGACCCTCGGTTCTCACCTGTAAAAACGGCAGGCAGGATTGGATGAGCTCAAAGGTCATCTATGATGTTATGGATTTATTATCAAGGCACACTAAACCCAACAAACTTTTTATAATGTACTTTTACAAAATCCACATCTTTATATAATGGAAATAGAATGTGATCAATGTAGGAAACTCCAAAATTAATGAAAAAGAAGAAAGTAAATGTCAATTAAAATTACTTCACCCAGAGATGACTGCCACTTATCTCCAACAGTTTGGTGTGTTAGAGAAGTTTTTTCTGATATTTCCAGTGTCATCAAATTGACAAAAGTGGGAATCATAGTATAGATGGTTCAGGAGCCTACTTCTTACCAAACTTCATTATATCAGGAGCATATCCCTTCATCATTAAAAGTTATTTTAATCATCTTTGTTAATATGTATATAATATTCCGGGCAGCCCGGGTGGCTCAGCGGTTTCGCACTGCCTTCAGTCCAGCGCATGATCCTGGGGACCTAGGATCAAGTCCCACATCGGGCTTCCAGCATGGAGCCTGCTTCTCCCTCTGGCTGTGTCTCTGCCTCTCTTTCTCTCTCTCTCTCTCTCTGTCTCTGTCTCTCATGAGTAAGTAAATAAAATCTTTAAAAAATATATGTATATAATATTCCATGACATGTTTACACCATAATTCAACCTCTCCCCTCTCTTGGACATGTAAGGCTTTTCTCATTTCTCATTAGTAGTGTTAGGATAAATATCTCTTTATGTATCTTTTCTAACTAATTCATCTGAAGATCTTTGGTTGGTTGGTTGGTTGGTGTTTTGTTTTGTTTTGTTTTGTTTTGTTTTTGTGGGGGAGAGGCCAGGGGAGGGGCAGAGAGTTAAGGAGACAGAAAATCTTAAGCAGACTCCGTACCCAGCACACAGCCTGACACAGGGCTTGATCTCATAACCCTGAGATCATGACCTGAGCCAAAATCAAGAGTCAGACGCTTACCTGACTGAGCCACCCAGGCGCCCCATGTCTGAAAACCATAAGAGAATCCTAGAAATAGAATCATTTGATCAATGCACATGAGACATTTGATCCATGGCCAGCTTTCTCCCCAGACACGAGCTACCTCATCCAAACACCAGCAGTACATCAAAGAGCTCTCCTCAGGACACCCTCACAGCATTAGTGGTATCGATTTCCATTTCCAATACTTGCCATGAGGCAACAGCTGCCTGTAGCTGCAGGGTAGAGCTTGCAGCCGGGGTGGAGCTCAGGCTGTCACCCCCTAAGGGGGACTCAGACTCAAGGGACAGAGAAGCCCAGGAACACAAGAGCTGGGGCTGGAATAGTGGAGAGAGACTCTCCAGGGACGGATGATGACATTTTCAATGAACCTTCTTTAAAATGCAGAATGGGATTTACTTGAAGTCTGAGGAAGAATGGGAGGTTGATGATAGATCACCCTTTCTAGAAATTAGTACTAAAAAGGCAGAATGTCATGGTCCCCTAGAGATGGGGCTGCCCGAGTCAGGTGGAGAGAGGGGGCCTCTGGTGGACAAACTTCTGAGGTCCCTCTGGGCTTATGATGCTAGATGACTAAAGTCAGCACAGAGGGAAGGGTATTCCTCTTTCTCCCACCGCCCCTCTCTCCTGGGCACTCTGCATGCACATGAGCACCTCAGTGGGCTTCCTTTTTCCACATCTTCCCGCCCCCCCTGCCCCACCCTTGCCTCCTTGTCTTCACCCGACACCCTTCCACTGCCTTCTTGCTACCTGATTCTTGGCTTCAGGATCCTCCTCATAGAAAGAAGGGCAGTGAGAGGCCGCAAAAAATAGAATCCAAACCTTTAATTTATAAAAAGGAAAAAGGAAGTGGTGAGCTTATTTCACTATTTATTTATAGCCCCACCTACTTCCAAAAGCATCTTAAGTAGCACCTGCTCTGGAAGAGGCTTCAGGGAAAACAAAAGTCTCCTCTTTAAAAAACAGACCAGGAAACACCAGCCCTGGGAGCTGCTAATGGTTAACAGTGGGGAAGAGAATAATTTGGGCCTTTAACCCCTGGATATTTTTAAATGTGGACCTTATTTCAATGAGGCCATTTCCAGGGTAGATTAAAGCAAAGATTTATTGTACATCCAAAAGAAGTGAAACTAAGTGTTCAAACAAAAACTTGTTAGCACTATTCACAATAGTCAAAAGGTAAAAACAGTGCAAATGCACATCAACAAAATGTAGTGTGTCCATACAATGGATTATTATTCAGGAATAAAAATCAATGAAATATTGGTACGTGCTACAGCACAGATGAACCGTGAAAATATTTTCCTGAGTGAAAGAAGTCAGTCCCCAAAGGCCATATATGGTATGATCCCGTTTATATGAAATATTCAGAACTGGGAAATCCATAGAGATAGAAAGCAGACTTGTGGCTGCCAGGGACCAGAAGGAGAAGGGGATGGTGAGTGACTGCTTAATGAGTGTGGGGTCTCATTTTGGGTGATGGGAATGTTCTGGAGAGTTGTAATGATTCCAGAGCATTAGTGAATGTGCTTAATGCCACTGAATTGCTGAAATGGTTCAAATGGTAAATTTTATGTTACGTGTATTTAAACACAATCAAAAACAAACTTGGAATTATGTTGAGTGAAATGAGTCAATCGGAGAAGGACAAACATTATATGGTCTCATTCATTTGGGGAATATAAATAATAGCGAAAGGGAATAGAAGGGAAGGGAGAAGAAATGTGTGGGAAATATCAGAAAGGGAGACAGAACATAAAGACTCCTAACTCTGGGAAACGAACTAGGGGTGGTGGAAAGGGAGGAGGGCAGGGGATGGGGGTGAATGGGTGACGGGCACTGAGGGGGGCAATTGACGGGATGAGCACTGGGTGTTATTCTTTATGTTGGCAAATTGAACACCAATACAAAATAAATTTATTATTAAAAAATAAAAAAAACTTGTTCATAGCAAAAAAGGAAGAAAAAAGCATAGACCTAGTTAGTTGTGCCTGGGTTCTAATCTCAGCCCTACCACTTACCTGCTGTGTAACCTTGGGCACATCACTTAAACTCTCAGTTCCCATTTCTTCATCTGTAAAGTGGGGATCATTATAATAATCCCTACCTTATAAATCTCAAATGAGTCAATGTATGTAAAGTACTTAGTACCACACCTGGCACATAGGAAGCATGCTGATAAATATTTGTGTTATTAACCTAACCCAGGTATTCCCCGCTGTAGGTAGTTTTGCCCCAGAGGAGAAAATTGGCAATGTCTAGAGAGATTTTTGATTACTACAGTTGGGGGGTTCCGTTGGCATCAGCAGGTAGAGGCGAGGGATACCACTAAACACCCTACTGTGCACAGAGCAGCCTCCCACAACAAAGAATTATCTGGTCCCAAATGTCAGTGGTTCCACGGTTGAGAATCCCTGATTTACATGGAGCATGTAGGGAAATGTGCTTCCTCTAATGAATGTGTAGACAAAACTAGGTCAGACAGAAATTTTTTGCTAGAAAGGACTGTCAGCAAAACTATTAAATGTCCACCGTGTATAGAGAGCATGGCTCAGTCATTATGGGGGCTATAAAATAAACCAAGGCGCTATCCTTGAGATGCTTGGGCGAAGACGAGCTCTGTGTGACGGAGTTAAGAGGGGAATTTTACCAAGAGATGTTTGTAATCGCTTTTCCTGTAGTAAGAGGGTGATCTGGGGTCATCCACACTACTCACAATAATGCTCACTCAAATGCCAGCACTTCTGGTTCCTTGTAAAGATGCATCTTAAGTAGCCACTGTGTGGTTCCTTCACGTGTCTGAATGCATCTTGTGTTTGGGTAAATTCTATGGAACAAATATCCGAAAAAGAAACCAGTGTCACAAATAGAAGTAAAAATTACTTGTTATAAGTAAAGGCACAGACACAAGATAAAATATTAAATCTCCTTGTGTTCAACCACCCATGTACCAAAAGGCAAAGGAGATCCTTTTTGCCCACTTTCCATTTAAGGAGTTGTTTTATTAGATTCTAAAACCATACATCCATATAATTAGCCTAGCTTAGTTCAGAGAATCCATTTTACACAGAATGGCTCACCACCAAAAGGCCTCTGTGGACTAGCTAGCAGTGAAGGTTTGGGAAGGGACGCTATTCCTTCTCTCTCCCTTTCTGTCTTTAGGCTAAAGATTACAAGCCTTTCAAAGATATACCATGTTTCCACTCAATCCCATTGAGTGACAGATGTCCTTTATGATTAGGTGATGAGCAGTCTGGTGGGGCCCATCAGCAAGGCAGATCACTGGAGGTTTAGGTCCTTGGAAGCTAACGCATGGTGATGGGGGATCATAAGATAGACAGGAGACCCTACCCCATACAGTCACTTTTGCACAGCTTCCTCCACAATGCTGGCTTCCCATAGGTACAGGTAGTTCCTGGCAACTTATATTAATTAATTCAGTGCCTACCATGGCAAGGAATTTTATTAGGTACCTGTGAAGAAGAAACAGGTGAATTAGACAATAGAGCGTGTCATGATGATTTCTCAATAGGGCAGGGGCAAGCATAAATCGCTGTCATATAAGTTAGAACGCGACAAGTGAAATCAGAAAAATGTGGAAAAAGCTATTTGGGATTTCAGAGGAGGTAGTTGGCCTCCAGTGGGGAGTTTGGAGAAGACTTTTCGGAGAGGGTGGCATTTGAGTTAGAATGTGAATGTTGTTGAGCCTATCAACATGTAGAATGATACTGGAAGATGCTACAAGACAGAGGCAGCTACTGAGGTGAGGGGTGTGTCAGAGAAGAGAGGTTTTGTAGGATTTATGGAGGGGAGTGCCGGCGAAGAGATGAGCCGGGTAGATTGAGACAAGGTCATGAAAAACCCACAATGCCCCAACACGGTTAGGCCATGGAGAATCACTGACCTTTTCTGGGCTGGTGCATCCAGACTACGAATACTGTGCCGCCACGTGCAGTGGGCTGCGGAGATACTGTGGGGCAAGAATGGGAAGAGGGGCAGACTTGGCCAGTATTTCAGATCAAGCAGGACACAAATGGCAGGACATGGCACCATATCAGCTTATCTGGGCCAGGACCTGGTGTTCAGGAACACAGGCGCTGGACACAGATACTTTGGGTTCGAGTCCTGAGCTGTGCCACTTAAGCCCATGGCCTGTGCTTTACCTCTTGGTGCCTCAATCTCTTCATCCAAAAAAAAATGGGAGTCAAAGTCTTGTTTCTCATACACGTGAGCTGAAAAGTAAACACGTAAGTGCCTTTAACACATTGCAGATATCACCCTGCACAACGTAAGTTATCGTGCTCAGTAGTTCAATATAAACATTGACTCTTAAGGGCGCATGGGTGACTCCGTTGGTTAAGCGTCTGACTCTTGGCTTCACCTCAGGTCGTGATCTCAGGGTCATGAGATCGAGCTCTGCATCGGGCTCTGGGGGGGGAGGGTGTGGAGTCTGCTTAAGATTCTCCGTCTCCTTCCACCCCTCCCTTCCCATCCCTTCAAAAACAGAAAAAAAAATTGGCTCTTGTTACCCCTGAGGGTACAAGGGTGACCTGAGAGAATGCACTTCTGAACTACGGTAGGACAATGGTAATTGTCAGGAATAAAGAATTCCACAGGAAAACAGCAACCTTGCTTTATTCTCCACAAGGCTGCTTGCAGGGGCTGAAACGTGGGGCCCTGTCTCGGTAGAAGCCAGGATGGCACCCCTGGCCTGGCATCTACCCCCACGGCCTGGCTACCCGCATTCTCCTCACTTTCTAGTTCCCACAGCATTGATTTTACTTGAGGGCATTAGCCACATCAAACCTTGTCAGCAGACCAGGAGTTCTCCCCAGACATAATGATTTCCTCACTGTTACAGTGACGGGACTTGGGTCCAAAACTTCTGGTCCCAGGGGAGCCCATCAAACAGATGATGCTTTCAAGAAGCATCAGGCTTGGGGAGCATCAGGCTTGGGCGCTAACAGAATGAACATGCGAGATGTCATATTTAAGATAAAGGCAACTTTGACGTTTGGGTTTTAGTTAAGGAACACCTGTGTCTCCAGTATGTGTGTGTGTGTGTGTGTGTGTGTGTGTGTGTGTGTGTGTGCACGCACACTGGTGGGGAGGAGAGAGACTGGGAGCAAGACATCCCACGTCTTCTGTTGAAACCCTGGCTGTAGAGCTCAGAGCTAAAATGCCATGCTCTTTTTCCATGCCCAGTCACTGTTCAGACTGCTCTGATTTAATGCATGCATAAGAATAAAAATTAAGCTTCAAGTGCTAGGGCAGTTTTTTTTTTTTTTTTTTTAAGCGAGGCAGGCTTTATCCCCATAAGATTAAACAATCATCAGGGTTTAAAGGTTTAATCTGCCAGAGTCCAGCCCCGGATGGGGTTCAGAGCCCCAAAATAATTGGATACAGCCCCAGGCTTTGAACGTCAGAGCGAGTAGGGGTGTGTGTGTGTGTGTGTGTATGAAATGTGCACAGGCACGAGGGGTCTGTCCTGTGGCGGGAGCCCTGAAGCCGCCTGCCCCTGCCGCCTCCCCCGGGGCCCGGCGGCGCCCGAATACAGCTTCTGGGGCTTGCTGTGCACATGAATGTGCGCTATTGTTCAGGCACACGTCGGCCCTAAGAACTAGCACCGAACAGCCCCGTCCTTATTCAGACGCAGAGCCCCCTCCATCACTCAAAGCAGCCCGTCCAGGTCACATGCCCGGGGCCGCTGCAGACAGGACGCAGCTGCCTCGAATCTGCTGCCTGACATTAGCCGCGGTTCGGAAGACCTGCCAGCGCTGAGCCTTCACGGGGGAATCTAGAAGGATGTGGGGTGCAGGCACTATGTTCTCCGAGGAACTGTGGCCGGAAAATGAGAAAAAATGTGCGGTGCTTCGGAAGCCTAAGCAAGGCAGGAAACGCCAGGAGCTGCTGGCCGTGGCCTTGGGGGTGAAGGTGGGAGTCAAAGGCACCTTTCTCTGGCCCCCTCTCAAACTCTTTGCCTGTCCGCAGATCTCGTCCCTGGTCCGAAGGGCCGCCCTCACGCACAACGACAACCACTTCAACTACGAGAAGACCCACAACTTCAAGGTAAGCAAGCCGCTGCGCTCCTCCTTCTGGGGGCAGGGGGCAGGCGGAGGGGTGCCCCTGGCCGTTCCCGGCTCGTCTTGGCTTGTGAAGCACCGAGAGGGCACGTTGCTCAGCTTTCCGCGTCTGGCCCCATGCATGACCTCGCACCGTTGCTTGGTATCAAACTGGAGCCCCCACCCAGCAAGCAGTGTGCTCTGTGCTGACACCTAGAAACACCTTCATGGGGGTGACATGAGTTGCAGGCAGCTGGGCCCGTTGCCGCTGCAAACCGCTGTCCGGCCGAGGAGCAGCGGCGCGGGCCAGGCCGCGGGCATCCGGAGGTCTTCTGGAACATCGGGCGGTACTTTTCCACTCAGGGTAGCTCTAAAGACTATTGCTGTCTCTGAGCAACAGAAAACAGTTGCCCATTTCACAGTCTGTGTTCCGTCTTTGTTTTCAGGGATGCTAACTCCTTTGGTTTATGTGTCGACAGCTGTGAAAGCAAACGATGACAGGAGATACCATCCAGTAGCTTTTGTTTGCGCTCCAGGTCCAGGGGGGGCACCCCCACACACCCCGGGCTCCCTCCCGGGGCAGCCTTGATCCTGCTCAGCAGACCAAACAAAAAGATAACGGAAAGCTGGTGGGGGCTTTAGGGGATCTTCCCCTGTGTGTTTATAAACTGGAAACACTGCCGTCTTCATTTCGGACTAGCGCTTGTAGCAAAGGGCCTAACGTCAGAAATCATGGCCTATTTCCTTTGCCCTAATGTGTTTTCCAAGCAGGGCTGCTGGGGGGGGGATTCTGATGCCACATTGCCTGGCCGGGGATGCCGTGGAGTGGAGGAGGGATGGGATGGAGTTTGAGGTTTGACCCCAATTATCAGCAAATGGGCTGACAACTTGGAAGTTGGAAAGTGTGGAGATGGAGAATCCAGGAAGAAAAGAAGAGGCGGGGGCAAGCAAATTATGAACTGCTTTTTTTTTTTTTTTTTTGTAAACTTACTTCCTTTAGGACCAATAGCCTGAGTAACTGTTGGAACCAGAGAGCCCTTTGTCAGAGGTGACCAGGGAAACCTCTTTTATTCTTTCACTCTGTCGCTTTCCAGTTCTTCATAAGGACAAATATGTGTCTATTAAATATACATTCATGTCAGTTCAGTCTGTTTGCCCTGCTGCTGTTTTTAGAAAGTGAGCGGCTCGGGCATTTGCATGCTATAATTGAGCTGAGGAATGGAATTATCCAGCTCTCCATATTTAGCATGAGGATGAAGAATTGCATTATATAGATCCTCATTGATGCCAAGGCTCTTGATATTTCGCCCATTGCTGAGTAGTGATGGGCCTGATTGGGGACACAGGAAGCGGTTTATGTTTTTTCTCTCTTTTCTCATTTCTGTATTTATCCATATTAATTTTTTTTTTTTGCCTGAAGAAAGTATTTTTTTGACTTTGGGCAGAAATCCTGATTCTTTGCATCCTGTGGATGCACCACTATGGACTGGGAAGAGGGATCTTCTTGGACTTGCAAATTCTTGTCCTTCCTCTTGAAAATTCCAACTCTTCTGGCTTTAAGAAGCAATTGGACCTATGCGTTTACTGCGATATGTGTTTGCGTGGGAATAGCTTCTCCCTCTGTATATCACGTCTGAGCTTGTGTGCAAAACACACAAGCATATTTAGTTGATTGACAATTCCAAAACCGGTTTCAGTTTCTTTCATCTCGGATCTCTGAAGGGGAAACGAAGATATCTGAAACAAAAAGAAAGTTGAAACTCATTTTCTTAAATAGTGCTGTTTCTGACGCGGTCTGTATTACTTATTTACCACTGGAATCCATCAACGGTGTTTTCAATGTTTGCTTGAAAAGTCCATATCTATTTGATGTGATCTCTTCGAACATAGCTACCGAGGAAGAAAAGGCAGAGAACAGACAAGTTGTTAGAAGAAAATACATAGGCCAGACAAAGCGTTTCTCTTCCGTGTTTTAAATAGACATCTTTGAGGCATAGCAGGTCCTCGAGTCTCTGTGTCACTTGATTGTGGCTTTCAATGGTACTGCTCGTGCCACTATCCTTAAGAATGAGTGGCAGGGCCAGGAGGGGGTGGTTCCCGCTGTCACTCCTCGCCCCCGCCACCATCATTCAGCCTTCTCCTCACCCCCAACTAATTTTAAGTGGGAATTTTGCATGGTCTTTAGAAGAATACTCTAAAAGCTGGTCAGTGCTATAAATAGAGCAGTGGGGTTTTAGTAACACGACTAAATCAACAGAACAAAGAAAACTCTTATCAAAGGCTCCCTGCCATCTGCTTGGAATTAGTGTAAAATTAAGACCTAAAACACAAATTTGTTCTCTATGCTAACATCTAATAGGCTTTATTCAGGAACTCTCTTGATTTGTAATTTGGGTTATTTGAGAGTACTATGTAAGGCATGAAGTAAGTATTCAATAAAAAGAACAAATAATCACATTTTCATGATTATCAGCAAATAACCCTTGCTAGGCCCTATCTGCACTCTTGCCCAGGAGCTCCTATGAGAGATTTCAATCTGCCAGCAGATCTAAATGCCTCACCCCACAACAAGATTTTTTGCCCTGTTAAGGACTACTTCCCCAGGTAAAAAGCCATCTCCTGGCTCTCCCCCTCCCCAGGAACTTCATCAAGAGGAATGAATAGAAACTCCCACTCTGGGGGCACCTCGGTGGCTCAGTTGGTTAAGCGTCTGCCTTCAGCTCAGGTCATGATCCCGGGGTCCTGGGATGGAGCCCCACACCGAGCCCCAGAGCCCCACATTGGGCTCCCTGCTCAGCGGGGAGTCTGCTTCTCTCTCTCTCCCTCCTCCCCTGATCGTTTCTCTCTCTCAAATAAGTAAATAAAATCTTTAAAAGAAAGAAAGAAACTCCCAGCTCTCCCCAGTGCTGCTCCTTAATACCTACATACTCTCCATGTCTAGAAAAAGACAAGTTAGTTCTGGGAATAAGAACTTTTGGAAGCAAAGTAAAGTTATGCTTCATCTCATGCAATAATAATGTACTTTCAACACTACATGCAAATGCAGTTGTTGCTCATTTAAATCCTAAATTCTCTGGGGTTACTTGCACGTACCGGAATCGGGAGGTGTTTGTTGAGAAAATTATGAAAATGACAGGATCCTCTCTGAAAGGAACACTCTTTGATAGACAGAAAATATGCTCCTTTATTTAACTTATTTTACATCTGCATCTCTTTATCTAGTTGACTGAAAGAGACACTGTCCTGTAAGTAGAATAGCTCTCTTTGAGATGCTCCACCTTAATGACACCTTGTGGCTAAGCTCCAACATCTTCAGGCTAATGAACTCCAGAGCCCCAACAATCTGGAACACTGTCCTTCCTTCCTTCCCCACTTAGCACAGCAATGATGTTGGGGTGGCCAGCTTGGTTCTCCTGGCCACAACTTGACTTTGGGTGAGGAGCTTAGTTCCTGCAGCCTCAGTTTCCCTATCCGTAGAATAGGAGTGTTGTAAGATTTAAGGAATACATGTGAATCACTTACGGTCTATGGCATCCGATTGGGTTAGCCTTGGTTATTATTTTGCTATTCATCTTTTTGTCTCACTCCTCTCTTGTACTTTTGTGTTTAGCTTTCTCTGTATCTGTATTTATTTTCTACCCTTAACTTCTTCATGCCCTTCCTTCTTTTTACCAGCATCTGTTTCTTCTGTCTCATTAATGACACGGGATAGAAAGATGCAAGAGTGTTCTGGGCAATGCAAATGACATGAGTGAAAACTTGTGTTCAGAAATGAGCCAGAAGTGAACAGGGTGCAGAGAAGAGACCAATGGGGGGGAAAGGTGCTCACCTCACATGTGGGGTAGGCCAAATCGAAGCAAACTGAGGATCCTAGGCATTTTCTCTGCTCAGCCTGCTTGGATACTCAGCCCAGTATACATGTGCATGTACATCACTCCCTCCTACTGAATTCTCTCCTCCACCTAGGCCTGGCAGGACACTCCTCTTTCCTTATATGGAATATGGATGGAGAGCAGAGGCCCAGAAAGTTCTAAAAGTTGAAAAGCAAACCACTGGACCCCCACCTTATCCCATGTTCCCCATCTCCTGTCCATCTCCCTGCCCCTTCCACATCCATCCTCTTCGTATCCCCCACCCAGCCCTTCCCCACCCTCCTACCAGCTTTACTTTACTCCATAGCACCCACCACTAGCACGCTACACATTTACTTGTGTGCTTGCTTTCCCTTTACCAGCTGGAAACACTCACTCCTGGGACATAGGATTCACACCCCTATGTCCAGAGCAGGGCCTGGCCCAGAGAAGGCCATCAGTAAATACTGCTGGAAAGCATGTGTAGCAGACATCGCTTGGCCCTGCCTGAGTGAGACTGTCTCCCCACTCGCCACCCCACCGCACAGTTTGACCTCGGTCATGGCTTGTCCCACTTTCGTTTGCTGTGCTCAAGTACTTCCAGGTGCAGGCCCTCATCAGGGTCACTAGATTGGGCCAGGGAGGGGGACCATATCAAGGTACACCAGGCCAGTCCTCATTCCCTGTTTGGCCAGTGGGTCAGGCTGAGCAGTGTTACTGGGTAGCAGTACTCAGCAGTACCCAGTGCTACCCAGTGCTACCCAGTGTCTTACACACGGGGGAAGCGGAGGAGACACGTGCCATGGCCTACTCTTCTTGTCTCAGCTTCTTGTGCGGTGACTCTCAAATGTGGCCCAGTCTTGGACATGAGTGAAATGGTTTCCCAACACACCCTTTGATGCCTCCCACTCTCCATGGACCAAGGCTGCACAGTACACCCTATTCCCAGGTACGCCACGTGTACAAACATGCTCCTGCAGCAGGTTCCTTCGGTGCATGCCTACCCACCCCATAAGATCCTGGGTTCCAAGGCCAGAAGTTCGGGAGGCTGAGTGTGTCCTGGACCTACAGCCAGGACACCTGTCCAGGGTGTGGCAGCACCACCACCAGCCCATGTGAGTGATGTGGCCCATTTCCAAATTCTCTGATTATCATTGCCCTTTTTTTTTTTAGTTTTTTTTTCTTTGAAGATTTTATTCATTGACTCATGAGAGACAAAGAGAAAGAGAGAGAGAGGCAGAGACACAGGCAGAGGGAAAAGCAGGCTCCCCACAAGAAGCCCAATGCAGGACCCAATCCCGACCCCAGGATCACACCCCAAGCCGAAGACAGACACTCAACGGCTGAGCCACCCAGGTGCCCCATGCTTTTTGCATTCTTATCAACCCAGTGGTCATTTGCTTTGGAACAAGACATTTTTGCTTTCCATATGCAAACCCCTCTCATTGTCTCATCCTCCTTGGCCTCATAAACATGTGTTAGCCCTTCTTTGTCTCCACTATTTTGCCTGTCTTTCCAACAGCAGAGTCTGGTGGAAGGCGGATAGATTTTTGACAGCAAACCCAAGAGGGACTCCTTGCTTAGGCCACACACCAGGGAAATGGCGTGGTGACGCTGGTCCTCAAATATCAATCATGTACTGATGAGTCTGATCAAGTGCATAGCTGTTATTAATTTTATCTTTTGTTTCATGCCAAAGGACATATAATTCAAAGGGGCTATTCTAAATGACTAAATGGCTGATTCTAGCATTTTAAGTCCAGAGAAATACTCCTTTTGTGTTTTGTGGGAAGAAAAATAAAAGCTCCAAAGATTACTATAAATATTAGTTGGGTATTTTTCAAAGTTCTAAGAAGAGGAAACTATTTAGACAAGCATTTATTTTTTTATTCAGCAAATATGGACTGAGGGCCAGTTATGTGCCAGGCACTACTAGGTACCAAACAGACAGTTGGTGACATAAGAATATGAGCTCTTCTTCTAATGGGCAGTTTTTAACCAGAATGGTTTTGCTCCTCTTTGGGCATCGGGCAGCATCTAGAGACATTTCTGATCCTTACAACTGGGCTGTACTAATGGGGTATCATGTAGAGGCCAGAAATCCTGCTAAATATCCTACAGTGCCCAGCACAGGACCCATCACAAAGAGTTGTGCCCAGCCCGAGCATCAGTAACGCTGGGGTTGAGGAGACATGCACTAGACAATGGAGGAGCGCTAGAAGTTTTTAGGAGGGTGGGCAGGGAAGTGTCAGAGGAATGTTGGCACTGATACCCTCATAAACCTGAAAGGAAGTTAGTTAGTGCAAGAATGTATCACTTTAGGCAGTAGGGAGGATTCCCAAAAAGTTCTGTGGCAGTTTTTTAGACATTAGATCCTATTTTAAAGATAGGAGAACAGCTGCTGAATAGACAAATCTGGGAGTGAGTGGGGCCTTGGTGGAGAAACCCAGCTCTCTGGCAACATCTGCTGAGCAGGCCTCTCAGGGCAACCCAGTCTCCTGTCACAGACAGAGCAATTCCCCTCGGCTGTTTCCCTTACATCTGAGAAGTTTCACTTTAAGGTCAGTATTTCATCTGATCCTGCAAGAGGGAAAAGTCCAAAGTTTAACCTAATTTCTCATGAGTTCAATGTCACATGATTATGGGAAAAGCAGTAAAGGACAGGAAAGACCCTTGGCTGAGCTCGGGAGGCCAACTGGAGCTGACCCTCCCGCTGACCACAGACAAGCTGCCGGCCCTCCAGCCCTCCGGGTAACTAGGGCAATGACACCCAAAACCCAATGACTTGTAGTTGGAAGTGACTTTAGCCACCTCTGGTTTCCTCTTTTGTGCATTATAAAGGAGCTAAGACAAAACTGCCTTGGACCCAGAGTCCTGATTTTTACATCAAAGTAAGAGAATAAAGTTAAAAATGACCAACTGAGGTGATAGGGTTTTAGTTTATAAACCCTGTCTGTCTATCAGGGTTACTTTTGCCCTCCCCCCACCCCCAGGGTATTGGCAAAGTCTAGAGGCATTTATGGTTGTTCTAGCTGAGGGGTGCTCCTGGCATCTAGTGGGTAGAGGCCAGGGGTGCTGCTAAACATCGTCCAACGACAAAGATTTATCCAGCCCAAAATGTTCATAGTGTCAAGGTTCAGAAATCTCGATGCTCACTGACAAAGAAAAGCAAAATTTCTCAACTGTAGCACATCACAAATAGCACTTTCTTTTACTTACAGTCTAGAACCTGGTCTGAGCTGATTACACACTTGGATGGTGTCTACATTGACCCATCAAAACATGCTTGTTATGAAACCATCAGGGAATACCGCCTTCCAGATTCAGCAGATGTGAGACAAATAACATCCTGCTCATTTAGAGTCAAGTCAGAGGATACTCGCTAAACGCCTGAGATTTTTCTTCACAACTCTGGCTCTTGTTTTCACTAAGTGGCCATTCCTGGGCTATTTGTCAAACATACCTTATCTCCTGTAATATCATCTTTTTCTGTTTGGTGTGGTTTTGGAATTCCAGGCAGACCATGCCCAGTATAATGGTCTTGGACAGACATTCTTCCTGTCTGGGGTATTTTCTTCCTGTCTAGGGTATTTTAGTTACTGCCGTAAAGTTTGCAAAATGTTCTTTTTTTTTTTTTTTTCTGAAAAGATATTCTTGAAAATCAGTAAACTTCACAGAATGGAAAAAGCTGATCAGTGATTTTTCAAGATATGGGGTATTTCATCGGGAGAGTCGCCATCATAACTCAACCCCAAATAAAATGCGTTCAGAGAGTGACCTCAGCTTTACATGGAGCCTACTGTTTAGAGATTGTCCTTGTGGACTCTAAAGAAAATTGAACAATATATCAGCCATGAAAATAAACAGTGGCCCATCACAAAGAGGAAGTTAGGCAGTGGGCCTAAAATAATGTTTAACTAACTTTACGTTCCCCTCGGTCCCCATTTTTTTTTTATTTCTGTGGGAATGTGGATTTGTGGGGGGACAGAAGTTATTGGCTATTCAAAAAATATCTGTCTGCGTTTGGCTGGAGAAATGAGATAGAAGGCAGTAGGGCTATCTCGATGAGAAATGATGTTGGGAAATATGGGCAGGGCTAATAAGCATTAAATGCAATTTTGATATGCATAATTATTTTAAAAACTATTGACAAAAAGTGAAATTTTAGAAAATGGCTGGAATTTCCTGGATTTTTCCTGAAGCATTCAAGAACCTAATTTCTATTTTGTCTACGTCAAGTAAACATTATAGCTAGTCTCCAAATTTCTAAATATTGTTATTTTCATTTTTACCCCAAAGTATGGAGATATTTCCCATGCAATTTCTTATCCACTGGTGATGTTCCAGAAAAAAATTCGTCACTCCTTTTTTGCATGACCAGCAAGGAAAGAATGCCTTTCAAAAACCAAACCCACCCTCACTGGCCTCTGGCCATGCCATTTTCTCTTCTTGTAATGTCCTCCTTAAGTCATCTGCCACCCCAGTCAACACTACTTCCCCACCAAACTCCATCTTTCCCAATCTGGTGAACTCCTATCCATCCTCCAAAACCCAGTTCAATGATCATTTTCCCCAGACTTCTCAGAAAGAATGTATTATAATCTCCATTAGACTGCCATAGGATAATTATTTAGGTTGCCTGTTGATTCTTATTGATGAGATCCTTGAGTGCAGGGAGGTCTGTGCTCTCCTGATTTAACTTTGTATATCCAAAGACTAGTGCAGTGCCAGGTTCAAAGTAGGCAATCAGCAGGTAAGGTATGGAATAAATGAGTGAATAGTGAGTGGGTGGATAGGTGGATGAAATAAGAAATAATTCATCTTGCCGACATCCTTTTCCCACTGATTTGTAATGCCGCTTTGGAGATAAACCAATTCTCCACATATGTGTGACTTAGTCCCTGGCTTTTCTGCTCTTTACCACTGGTCTGTCCATCCTGTAGTGTTTTACTTTTTTGTAACTATAGAAGTCTCGATATATGGTCAGATGTGTTTTCCCTATATTCTCCTCCTTATTCAAAATTATCATGGCTAGTCTTTTGGCTTTATTCTTCCATGTGAAGAATAGGGCCATCTTGTCAGGTGTTGTGAAAAGCACCATAGAGATTTTGACTGAGATTGTATTGGATTTATAGATTTATTTGGAGTATAATTGACATATTTATGATATTAAGCATTGCTATACATGAATATAGAATATTTCTCTTCTTATATTGTCCTTACTGTGTTTATTTTCTAATTATTTTAGATTTTGTTTAAATGGAGTCTAATTTTATTGTCAGTAAAATGAGTTATTGCTCATGAATAGTAATACTGATTTCTTCATATTGCTCTTATATGTAATAAGCAAATTTGATGCCCTCTTTCTTCTTTCAATTATATATTTCTTTGTCTTGTTTTATTATGCTGGCTAAACTCTGCAGGGTAATGCTCAAGAGAAGCATTCATAGACAGCCTTATCTTTTTGCTGACTTTAAAGGAAATTATTCTAATGATTCCTCTTTAAATGTGATGACTATTATGTGTGTATCAGAGATACCTCTAATCAATTATTTTTAGAAGAGTTCCCTCTATGCCTAGTATGCTAAGTACTATTGTTATGAATAGATGTTGAATTTTATTGACTGTGGTATTCTAATTTTTGAAATGATTAGGTGGTTTCTCTCTCTCTTGTTATTGTGGTGAAGTCTAGTGAGATGTCATCTACCTTAAATTCCTGAAATAAGCCCCCCTTGGTCATGAGATTTTAAAATAATACTGCTGCATTCAGTAGGATCTCTCTCCCTCTCTCTCTCTCTTTTAGGATTTTTACATTTATAGTCATAATTGAAATTGACCTATAATCTTACTTTCATGCTCTTGTATAGTTTTTGAGTCAAGATTGTATTCATAAAGTGAATTCCGGACCTTTTTTTTTTTTTTCTCTCCAGTCTGGAATAATCTATATTGGTTAGAGATGATTCGTTTGTTAAGGATTGATCACATTAAAATCATTTGGGACCTTTAAATATTTGACGGTAGAAATTTTACTATAGATGTAATTACTTAATGGATGTAATTGAATTTAGGTTTTCTATATTATCTGGGGTCATTTTTTATAACTGATACTCTTTTTTTAAAAAAAAGATTTTATTTATTTATTCATGAGAGACACAGAGAGAGAAAGAGGCAAAGACATAAGCAGAGGGAGAAGCAGGCTCCCTGCAGGGAGCCCAGTGTGGCCCTGGATCCCAGTATCACGGGACTCCAGTATCACGCCCTGAGCCAAAGGCAGATGCCCAACCACTGAGCCACCCAGGCTATAACTGATATACTTTAAGAAAATTATCCATGTCATAAAACTTATAATTTTGTTAGTATTAAACTAGTATTCTCAAGATTTATATTTCATATCTTCACTGTGTTTGCATTAAGTTCTCTTTATCACTTGTGTTTTTCTTCTTGATCATTCTTGCCTAAGGTTTGCCTATTTTAGAAATCTGATATACTTTAAGAAAATTATCCATGTCATAAAACTTATAATTTTGTTAGTATTAAACTAGTATTCTCAAGATTTATATTTCATATCTTCACTGTGTTTGCATTAAGTTCTCTTTATCACTTGTGTTTTTCTTCTTGATCATTCTTGCCTAAGGTTTGCCTATTTTAGAAATCTGATATACTTTAAGAAAATTATCCATGTCATAAAACTTATAATTTTGTTAGTATTAAACTAGTATTCTCAAGATTTATATTTCATATCTTCACTGTGTTTGCATTAAGTTCTCTTTATCACTTGTGTTTTTCTTCTTGATCATTCTTGCCTAAGGTTTGCCTATTTTAGAAATCTTTTAAAATCACCTTACTTTTAAAATTCTTTTTATCTTTTCTTCCCATCTCATTATATTTGGCAGTAATCTTTATTATTTTTTGTCTCACTTTGTTATTTTTCTAGCTTCCTAAATAGTATACTTAGTTTGCTAATGTTCAACCTTTAAAAAAAAATTCAACCTTATTTTTTAACATATGCACTTAAAGTTTCTGTACCCCATAAGGAGTGTTTTGTTTGTCTTTCAATTTCAAATATTTTGTCATTTCTATTAAGATATTCTTTGCTGAATTTTAGAATTATTTTAAGTTTCCAAATACACTTGGGTTTGGCTGGGCTACTATTGGTCTTTAATTTTATTGAATTGTAGTCAGAACAGTCCATCTCTATCATATTGATTCCTTCTATATGTTGAGGCTTGGTTAGTGGTCAGTTTGCATAAACATTTCATGCATTGTTTTAAAAGAGTACATATTCTATGAATTGTTGGGTATGAGGCCCCTTTTACAGCCAGTATATTAACTTTATCTATTTGATCTATTAATTTCTGTGAACAGATGTTAAAAAATCATTATGATTATGGATTTGTCAATCTCTCCTTGTAATTCTTTCCACTTTTGCTTTATATTTTTTGAGACCATGTGCATAACAGGTTAGGATTATTATACTTTTACAGTAAAATTAAATCTCTAATTATTATATAAATACCATCTTTATCACTAATAAAGGAAGTATATTTTTATCAGGATATTTATTTGGAGTTTCTGTGGGCTAGCATTTGCTACACATGTTTTTTTCTATTCCTTCACTTTCAACATTTCTATTATATTATGCATTGTGTTTCTTGCAAAGATTTTTGAATATCTGAAAATTTCTGTCTTTTATTTGATATTAGAGCCATTGATATGTATTATGATTAGAAATGTATAAGGAGGGGCGCCTGTGTGACTTAGTTAAATGTCTGCCTTCTGCTCAGGTTATGATCTCGGAGTCCTGGGATCAACTCCCATGTCAGGCTTCCTGCTCTGCAGGGATCCTGCTTCTCCCTTTGCCTTTCTCTCTGTCTCTCATGAATAAATAAATAAAATATTTTAAAAAGAGAGAGATATGTATAAGGACTTTTCTTCTTTTTTCCCCCTGTACTTACTGTGCTTTTTTATGGCTTTGTGTTCTTCCTTCTTGCTCTTTATTGGCACCATAAAATCTTTATTTCTTTTCCCTTATGCATTTTATACATTCCATCCCACTCTTTCTGCATATACTCAAAATTGTAATACATGTGTAATTAACTTGAAATCTTCCTCAATTAGCAGCTTTACTTACATACTCCAAATTATGAGAACCATAGAATGCTTTAACATTTTTAAACCTCTCCAGTCTTTCATGCCATTTTTTCAGTTTGTTTTTAAGTCCCCTGAAATTAGTCATCTTGTTATTATTTCATGCAGACAGAGCTTGATTAGATTGACCCTTATTGCCAATTTCTTGCTCACCATGGCTTCTTGAATCCTGTTCTTTTCCACAGGTTCAGTATGCTTCCCTCAGACATACATGTTTTATTCTGTTTCTCAGAATGACGATCTATGAGTGAATACTCATGACATTTGTCTGGAAAATATCTTTACTTCATCCTTCATCCTCACTCTTGAATGGTAATTAGCTGGGTATAAAAGTTAGGTTTGTAGTAATTTTCTCTGAGCACTTTGCAGAAATTTTTCCATAACCTACTAGCTTCTTTTTGCTGAAGAGAACTGTTTTCATCATAATTGCTGTCCTTTTGCAAAAATAACCTGTTAGGGTTTTGTTTTGTTTTGATTTTGGTTTGGGGTTTTGTTTTTTGTTTGTTTGTTTTTTTCGGACTTTGCTTGCCCTTTAGTATTCTACAGTTTCTATATAATCTGTATAGGTTAGGTTATTTTTAAATTTATTATGTTTGAGTCTCATTTAGCTTTACTGAATCTGAAGATGTGCTTTTACTAATTCTAAAAAGATCTCAACTGTTTCTCTTTTTGAATATTGCTTCCATATATGACCTAAACCCTGCATCTCTCAGCTTTTCAAGATCACCCCTTCACTTCCCTCTCTTCTTCATTTCCAGTCTCTCATATATATTGCATCAATTCCATCCACAAGTGAACATGCCCTAATGTCTCCCATCTTTTATTAAAAAAAAAAAAATCCTCCCTTGACCCCATATCTCCCTGAGGCCATTTCATTGCTCTGCTGGACATCATAGGCAAACTTCTTAAAAAATTTGCCTCCACATTTCTCCACTTCCATATGTCCCATTTATTCTTCATGTCACTAAAGTATGAATTTTGCCCTCACCAATCCAGAGAAACTGCTCTTGCAAAGGTTAGTAACAACTTCATGTGTCTGAATCACTGTTCAGTCCTCATTTAACTTGGCCCTCTTCCCAGAATTGAACATGGTTGACTACTGCTTCCCTAAAATACTCTTCACCTTTTTCCTTCTGAAGCATTTGACTCTCTTGCTTCCTAGTGTTGGAGCACAGAGGACTTGGTTTGAGCTCTATTTTCTTCATTTTCTACTCTCTATCCCTAAGAATTTTTATCCATTTACACAATTTTAAGTACCATATTTGTCAGGGGTGGCCAGATATATGCCTCCAGCCCTCACTCTTCCTCTAGCTATTAATTATGTGTGAATTCCTGCTCTCAACACATTTAAGTTTAAACTCTCCAGAGCTGAAGCCTTGAATTTACCCCCAAAAGAGTGTCTTCCTTATCTTAGCAAATGATATCCCCATCCACCTGATTTCTAAAGCTAGAATCTAGAAGTCATTCTTCATTCCTTTTTCTCTCAAAGAATCATATTTACTCTATTATAAAGTCTAATGAAGTCTTCTTAAAAATATGCCTCAAATCCATCCACTTCCCATCTCCATCTCCAGCAGCCTGATCTTGGCCTCTATCATTTCTCAACCAGAAACTACTATCCAGTTCCTGAATCCCTGTCACTATGAATACTCTCCCATCCATTTTCAACATGGTGGTCAGAACATCTTTAAAAAAAAAATTATCTTCCTACTTAAAGTCCTTCAAGAGCTTCTTTTTTTTTAATTTTTTTTCAAGAGCTTCTTATTAGACTTAGATTAAAAGAAAATCTATACTCCTTAATAAAACCTTTCCTTCTTTCAACCTCAGCCAGATTCTCTCCTCTCCCTCTAGCATTCTGGCCACTCTGGCTTTCCCATTCCTTAGTCACACCAAGCTCTTGGTCCTACAGGGCCCCCATAGATTCCTTCTGCCTGGAATGTTCTCTAACTCTGCCCCTACCAGACTGGCTCTTCCCCTGCTTCAAGAAGCATGAGTTCACCTTCCAAGAGAAGCTTTTCTGACGACTGTGGATAACATAGGGCCTCTATTGTGTCTCTAGTTACAACTTTTTGTTAGCCCTTTCCACACATTGTTTCCTTCTCTTTCAGAGTTGTATGATCTTATTTTATTTTATTGGTCTTGCAATTTCAACAGTATCTTAATAGTCAGTTTTGTTGCCATAATTAACCAGCCCCATCCTTTTGGAGGCTTCCTAGTAAAACAATATTAAGAAACCTTTGAGGGGATCCCTGGGTGGCTCAGTGGTTTAGCGCCTGCCTTTGGCCCAGGGCATGATCCTGGAGTCCTAGGATCAAGTCCCACGTCGGGCTCCCTGCATGGAGCCTGCTTCTCCTTCTGTCTGTGTCTCTGCCTCTCTCTCTCTCTCTCTCTCTCTCTCTCTGTGTGTCTGTCATGAATAAATAAATAAAATCTTTAAAAGAAAAAAAGAAACCTTTGATTGCTAAATTTAGAAAATGTTCAACTGCCAATAGAACCCCTTACTGAGGGATTCTTCTAGGACCACGTTTAATCTGAGGGGGCCTCTAAATGAACCATGGTATCTTGGCTCTCTGCAAGTGCAAGCACTCCCTGGGATAGATTCTCTGCATTCCTACAAGAAGGCTTTGTCATATCTTAGTGCCATTTCCTTACAGCACAATTAGCCAATTTTAGTAAAAACAATTCTGAGAGGGTTTTTTTTTTTTTTTCCATTGTTTTTTCAAAGCAGAAATAGTATACTGGACAGTTTGCATGTGACAAACTAAAATACCAAAACTTAGTTTTGCTGCAGAGAAACCATGGTTATAAGTTGGTTCTTTTGATTTTTTTAACTTGCTTACTCTCTCTGCTTTTATAAATCTTTAAGTTCCAGAAGGAGGGAACCAGGTCTGTTTTGTTTGCACTTTATGTATATAATTAGTGGCATACATAGATAAAGATCTCAAATTGATGCTTTTTTTTAAGTAAAGCTCTGATGAGCATCTTCCCAAATTGCATCCGTAGTTGTTATACTCCTATTTTTTTTGTGTTAAGTAAAAGTAGCATACTGAATTACTGAACTCTACCTCTGAAACAAATAATAATACACTGTATGTTAATTGAATTTAAATTTTAAAAAAATAAAAATATTTTAAAAGTAGCATACTGGCCTCCCAGTCTGTGAAAAAGATAATTATCGTCTGTATTTCTTTTATTTGTTAATGGAGGCTTAAAACTTTCAAAGTCCTTAGTAATGGCTCATAATGTTTCAATTTTGTAAAAATTCAGAACATTTACACATGGGTTTGTATGTTTCCAAGTAGACTGCCTTGGTGGTTTTTGGCTTACCATGGCCACACTTGCTTTCAAGGAATCTCCTAGTCTGTGTCTTGAAGCTCGCTGGTGCTAGAGATATGTATTTTTGTTTAGTTTTGCTTTTATTTTAATTCGTGACTTAATACATGGTCTTGTCACAAGAGGACCTGTATCTGAATAATTAGAGATAAAACCAGCCTTACTTCATAATACTCAAAATATTTAGCTGGCTAGGACACCAACCAATGAGACTTGCACCTGGGCCAATCAGAAGGGACTTGTTGGTTACACACCTATTGGCCACACCTACAGGCCACACCTGGTGTGCTGAATCCAGACCCTGTCTCTGGGGAAGGAAATTCAGTAGACCTTATTGGTGGCTTTCATTTTAGCTAACTCCCTCATTTTTTTAAAGCCTGGTTTTTGGTTTTAGGTTTGGTTTCATTTGTTCTTTTTTGGAAGTGATTCAAAGCCTTGGAACCTTCTAATTTTCCCATAATCATATCTTATTTATACCTGTCTGATCTTCTACACAGGGAGCAACTTTGGTCAAAAGGATACAGTAATTGAGTTCTGCCTTCCAGAACTTGCTGAGTTAAACGCAGGTTATGGTGACCGGCCTGGGCTATCTTGGGTTTATCCACACAGTGCTTTGTTTGGGGTGGTGAGAGTCTCATTCCTTAGCTGATGGCATGGCCCTATAATCTTACTGTTGCTCCACATTCCTTTCTGATTCTGGCCTGAGGCATGGTGGATCGGTGGAGGATTTTCAGAGATCAAAGGATATCTCTGTTTTCTCAGGTCTGTTTGTAACTCCACCTCACTGGAAAAAAAAAAAAGGCCCAGTGAGGGATCTCACTCCCACTGAAGTCCTTGTTTCTTGATGTCATCTATGTGTTTCATGTCCAAGGCCACCTGCCTTCAAATAAGTGAATTTTCTGACATTTTTCTTCTTTTTGAATCACAGGTCCATACATTCCGAGGCCCGCACTGGTGTGAATACTGTGCCAACTTCATGTGGGGGCTCATTGCCCAAGGGGTTCGGTGCTCAGGTAGACACAGAACTTTCTTCATCCTTTTCTAATTATATCAAGTGACATAATGTTGAGCTGGAGATCATTTCTCCAGAGGTGGGAAACAGATCCAGATTATTCAAAAGTCTGGCTTTCTGGAAGGTTCAAGTCATCTCTGTGCTTAATGGAGAACTGTTCTAGGTGTCTGCTGAAACAAAAAGGGAATATCATGTTTATGCAATAAAAGAAAAACATCCAAGCAAGTACATTGCCTTATGAACCTACCTGCCACCCAAAATAGGCAGCAGTCCTTAAAAGAAAAATAAATCAATTCCAATGGAATGGCAAAGATAGAAAAACCACATTTCTTTCCCATCCCTACTTTATTACAAAAGGCAAGACATGAAAACAGAAATACTGGCGAACCGTTGCCACACACCAGGCATTGAGTTGAGCACTTTCTATTTATCATGCCATTTAGCCTCACCAACAGACCTTAAAGAGGTACAATTATTCTCCCCACTGAACAGATGAAGAAACTGAGGCTTAAAGGTAGTTGTTAATTGCTCTTGGCCACATAGTAAGTGGTGGAAAATTTATTCAGCTCCAGAACCCATGCTCAGAATTTCTCTGCTATCAGATTAGCTGTGCAACTAAAGACCTTGATTGGATATCACATATTTTCAAAGCATTTTGAAACCCTGGGTGTTTTTCCACCTAGAACTGGGCACACACACCCAGTGTTAATGGCACATAACACATCTTATTAAAATACAGCTAACAAAAGAGCAAAGAATTGCCAAACTAGTGTGTAACAAGTGTGGCTTCCTAATTCATCTCACCACACTTTTTCTGGCAAGCAGTCCTGGCCAGGAGCAAGAATAGCCTCCTGTGCTATACTGATTGGGTTTCCACCAACACCATGATTGATTTCTTCCTTGCTAGGGAATGATTTTTTTAAAAAATTCTTACAGAGCATTTAAAATAAAATAAGCTAATGATACTACGTTAAGATAATCTATTTTACCATACTGCCCATTTTGGCTCAAAGGACTGTGAGATCTTAAATACTTTCTCTGCTCAGAAGAAGCCACCTTAGCTTCTACTGTGTAGATACAACCGGTAGTGGTACCTGGAGGTTCAAGTATTGGTTGTGTATGTGATTTACCGCTACCTGCCCCCATCACAGATGAGACAAGCAGCAAACAGGCTCAGAGACAGCCTCTCTAGGAATGTTCCAGATACCCCAATGAATACAAAAGACTTACTCACCTGGGAGTTACAAAGCATCTCACAGCTCAACCACTGATTAAAATGGTAGACCATCTGAATCACCCAGTGGTAATTAATTCAGGCTGTCCAGATTATACCTACCAGAAATATTCTCATTGCGGATATTAACCAAATTGAGCAGCAAATTGGTCCAAAGACAATATTATGAGAACAAAACTCTAGAATTTGGATTAGCTGTGAATAGCAACCTTCTCTGGGATAAAAAGGGTTTGTTTTTTCTGTTTTTTTTTTTTTTAATTAAACATATTCTGAGGTTATAATGTTAATATTCTCTAGTGGCCACTGTTTGGCCTCACAATTTCCTCTGAGCAGCAGGAAAATCAAAACCTGATCATTGTTTTCCATATTTTAAGTATTTTTTAAAATGAACTAGACTTTATTTATAGCATATGGAGTTATAGTAGTTTGCAAATACTGAATATTTTTATATATTGTAAAACACATTAATTTTAACAAAATGTCATTACAACTCTAACAAAAAATGCTGCTGCTTCAGATCTTAAAATGGAGTTTATATGGAAATTAAAAATAGAATCATCACATAATCCAGCAATTCCACTTCTGAGTCTCTATCCAAAAAAACTGAAAGCAGGCACTCAAACAGGTATTTGTCCACCTGTGTTTATAACAGCACTATTCACAGTAGCCAAAAGGTAGAAGCAACCCAAGTATCCATCAATAGATAAAACAAAATGTGCTATGTCAATACCATGGGGTATCATCCAGCCTTAAAAAGGAAGGAAATCCTGTCATATCTTGTAATACTAACGAACCTTAAGGACATCCTGCTAAGCAAAATAAGCCAGTCACAAAAGGACAAATGCTAATGATTCCACTTATATGATTTTCACTTTCCAGTAATCAAATTCATAGAAATGGAAAGTAGAATGTGGTTGCCAGGGGAAGGAGGGTCTGGGGAGTTACTGTTTAACGAGTAGAGTTTCAGTTTTGGAAGCTGATGGTTCTGGAGATGGATGGTGGTGACAGTTGCACACAACGTGAAGGTACTTAATGCCTCTTGAACTGTACACCCAGAAATGGTTAAAATGGTGAAATTCATGTTAGGTATCTTTTATCACAACTTTAAAAATTTGTCTTCAATGACACTTAATAAAACTTACTAAGGAAATAACAAGAAGAGCTGGTCAGGTATCCTTATATTTTCTCACAAATTTGCTTTTTTTTTTTTATTTAACTCTTAGCAGGTAATGTTCACTGCACTTCAGAGTTTACACAGATTAATTCAGTTGATCCTTATAATAATCCTAGCAGTAGATGCTAATATCATCCCTATTTTATAAAAGAGAATCCAAACAAGAAACCAAACCAGTTCTATTTGGTTCACTTTGCCCAAATTTACATATACAAATAGATCTATCAAAATACCGTTGAAGTTTACTTGAGCTGTGTTGAATTTCTCATGTTGATAAAACCAAGATGATTTAGAACTGGTTTTTCCTTTGAAAGGAGGGTGGACAGAACTCAGCCTAAAAATTACATGAAAACCATGTAATGATTTTGCAAAAAATTTTTTGATGATTTTATGAAAGTTTAGATTTTCTCGAATCCTTGGTATGGATGGTTAAGTGCTTTTTTGTTAAATAGCTGGTGACAATATTCATTATTATATGTATGTAATATGTATATATGTTTTGAATTGACAGCACATCAACTTTGAACAACTTCAGCATTAAATTTTTATTTTCCAGACTGTAGACTGTGTCTTGTCATTATTAGAGAAATTCTGTCAGTGGATACCAACTGCTAACAAGGTTTTTAATGTGTTCATTGAACTAAAGTACCTTTTTAGCTTTGGATCTTGATATGAGCTTTATAAATAATTACTCTAATCATCACGTTATGTGGCATTGTTCTGAATTGTAAACTCTCAGGTACTCCCACTGGTGTCTAGTTAGACATTATTTCCACTCACAGGTGTCAAAATAAGGCAAGTAGAAAGAAAAATGGCCAAACCAAACTGCCCAACAAAGGGAAGGTACTAGAAATTATGGGCAACTCTTCAGGAAATGGGAAGGAGATGCCAATGGTCATGGGTCCCTCAGACCAAAGATTAAAGATTCCTACAGAGAGAGTTATCATGTCTTCCACAAAAGGAAAATCTAAGACTTCAGGAAAACAACCTAGCAGAAGTCCTAAGTACCCAAATATGTGGACCCAAAGTTTCCAGTCTGAAAAGAGGGGAAAAAAACATACAGATAACCTAGCTGATTACCAAAACGATCTCAGTGAAATGTTCTATTATTTTTTCTATTATTATGGTCCAGCAACAGAAAAAACTGAGAAAAATGGAATTATTTAAGTTTTCTGAGTAAAGATGGATCTCATGGAGAGTATCACCTCTACATGGGATAGGTGTTCCAGAAAGATACAGCAAACCCTTGGGTGTTTTCAGTTTTATTTTTGGTAACCTATCATTTGTGTTGGGCTTTGACCAAAGGTCCGGGCAAGGCTAATGTGGCTTCTTTGTTTACAGACTGTGGATTGAATGTACACAAACAGTGTTCCAAGCACGTTCCCAACGACTGTCAACCTGATCTCAAGAGGATTAAGAAGGTGTACTGTTGTGACCTCACAACACTTGTGAAGGCTCACAATACTCAGAGACCCATGGTGGTAGACATATGCATACGGGAAATTGAAGCAAGAGGTTTGGAAAAGACTCTATACTTATAGTGATTTTGTTTTCACTGTTTGTTTTTACTGTTGTCAAGGAGACTTTTTTATAATTGTTAAATCGACTCTCTCTCCACTATCGATGTTGGGGAGACATTCTGACCCAGCATACACACACACACACACATGCATACACACAGAAATAAGCTGAATCTAGCCATTACATCAGTTTCTGTTTTGTACCTAAACCTTGCATGTCGGTATTCAACCCATGTTTGCTAAGCATTTATTATGTGCTACATATTGAGAATATAAAAGTCACAGTTCTCACCTTCCAGAAATTCATATTGTAATATGCAGAATCAGAGGGGTCAATAAATAAATGTTATGGGTGTGTGTATCCAAAACACCATGGAGTCATAGAGGAAGACATTTCAGTGTTATTTGAGGACAATTCAGGAATGGTTTATGGCAGAAGTAAGATTTGAATTGAGTCTTAAAAAGTCATCCCACTAAATAAGGAGATAAACTGTTGATCAACAGATACATTTTATACCATAGAGAAATTCACTGCCAGTATTGGTTCTGTTTATTTCAAAGAAGAGAGTTAAAAGAGTAAAAAGATCTATGCAATGAAAAATAAAGAAGCCACTGAGGAAGGGCACCTGGGTGTCTCAGTCAGTTAGACATCTGACTTGATTTCAGCTCGGGAGGTGATCTCGTGGTCTGGGGATCAAGCCCCACCCACAGCAGGTTCCACTCAGCAGGGAGTCTTCTTAAGCTTCTCTCTCTCACTCTCCCTCTGTCCCTCCCCTCCACGTGCTCTCTCTTTTTTTAAAAGATCTATTTATTCGTTTGAGAGAGGGAGAGAGAGCAAACAAGCAGGTGGAGGGGCAGAGGGAGAGAAAGAATCCTGAGGCAGACCCCATGCTGACCACGGAGCCTGATGCAGGGCTTGACCCTAGGATCCCAAGTCCTTGACCTGAGCCGAAATCAAGAGTTGGCAGCTCAACCAACTGAGCCACCCAGGTGCCCCAATAAATAAATATTTTAAAAAAGAAGAAGGCACAGAAAATAGAAACATTTCAATGAAAAGGTTCTCTATAGTATGCTTGAGTCACCCTTCCTTTATCTATGTTTTGTTTGGCTACTCCTCGGTATCAAAATGTTCAGTGATATGGTGGGTTGAGCCTGGTTGGGGAGAACTTGGATTGCTGGATATAACTTGGATAATTGGACCATGTATAAAGCCCAGAGGCTTTAACATTTTTGCCATGTAGGTACTCTGCTATAGTTGGTATCCATTATTGTGTCCAAACTGGTGTAATGTATTCTACAGATATTTATGCATTGGCTAACTACTACATTCTTTCCAAAAGAAGACAAAAGAGGACATTATAAGCTTGTTATCCCAAGCCTTTTAGAGACAGGAAAAATCCCTTTCCCATGCAGGATGAAAACCAGAGCTATTCTGTCCCCTTCAGATTTGCTCATTTAATCTCAGATTGTAAGAAGTGCCTGCTGCCTTTTGACTGCTGTGCCTGTCAGAGCTTAGTGGGTGCTTTGGGATCTGGTGAAGGTATTGCTGCAGGGGCTGGGCTGAGTAAGAGTTGAGACGGGGTGCCCTGACCCTGGGTGAGATGCTGGGGGAGTATCCCTGGCTCCTATCGTTGAGAGGGCTCTGCAATTGGGGGTCAGGTGATCAGCCTCCCTGGAGCCTCAACTCAGGACCCCAGCTTCTCTGGAGAAGCTGGGATCATCTCATAATGATCCTCATCAGAGGCGACTGATAGATAACTCAGGCAGAGTTACCACCGTGTCTGACATCTTATGTGTCCGTGGGGAGCACGGCATGAAGCATGCCTGGAACAAGAGCTAGAATGGCACAGATCAGGAATTTATGCCAGGGGACTGAAAGCAAGGGGATTGGAGCTGCAGGCATTAGCATCCTGCGCATGTGAGCAGAATCAGAGAATGGGCTGGAAGAAATTCACATGACTCCCATCCTCAGCCTCATTGCCACCCCTGCCAAAGTCTTACCTCACTTCCATCCATGGCAAATTCCTTATTGTTCTGCAAATGCTCTTTCATGGCCATTTGTTTCTGCATGATGTGGCAGGACGAAAAGATCACGGACGTGGAGTTAGATTCCCAGCCCTGTCTCACACTCACTGTGGCATGACCTTGGCCAAGTTACCTGCCCCATTTGAATATGTTTTCTCACCCATAAAGTGAATGGAATCAGTCATAAGCTGACTGTGAGAGTTGAAATGAGTTGAGCCATATAAATGACCTAGCACAGGGCCCAGCATAGAGGACTCAAACTATGTTCTTCCTTTTGCCTTTTCTTGGAATGGCCACCTATCCTAACTCCACCTCCAAATGTGTCTGTCTACCACCTTACTTCACCCATGTGTCTCAGTGCTATCACAAAGACCCCAAACCTTAGTGTCTGTAACAAGATAGAAATTTGTTTCTCTCTCCAGTAACAATCCAGACACTGGGAGCAGTCTAGGGCTAGGTGAGCAGCACCCCAGGGGCAGGATCCCAGGCCCGGCAACTTGTTGCCTGCCATCCTCGTGAGCTGCTTTCATATGCATGGTCCCAAGTGGTTACCACCTTCTCCTCTGCATTCCAACCAAGGGCAGAAAGGCAAGCTCTTTCTCTCCAAGTCCACAATCATGGCGCTATATACATCACTTCTGCTCTCTTTCCATTAGCCAGAATTTACTGGCCATCGCCATGGATGTTGTTCTACTAATCGAAGGTTCCATTGCAGCTGAGGAAGAGGAGAGTTGATATTACAAGGAGAGCTGGAAGCCTCTGCTACTCTGGCAAACTCTAGTCCATCTTTCATGACTTCCTTGAAAGATTGGCTCTTCTGTAAGACCTTCCCCACAGAATCTTCCACCCACAAACAGTCAAGGATTAGTGTTCACAGTACTGTGCTCCCATGTGCCATGGCATCCTCACCCATGTTGCATACACGCATTACATGTACTGAGGCACACTTACATGTACTGCCAACTAGAAGAGGATGACTCCAGGTCTCTTGTGGGCCAGCCAGCCAATTGATCAGTATTGGCAGCCTGGGCAACTGTTCTGAGAGTGAGTGGGGCTCAGTGGGAGATTGAGCCAAGGTCAGGGAAGGTCTCTTACAGTCCCAGGAGGAAGAGCAGCAGGGTTGATGCTGTGCAGTTGTTCTCTGATGTAGACCCTTATAGATGGCAGATAGCATACCCCTGATCCATGCTGCCCTAATGAAGAACAGAAAAGTATGTTGTTAAGAGCTTGACAAGTGTATACCGCACCAGCTCTATCAACTATTTGTTTGCTTGTTCTTGCTGTATCTGGAGTTTGATAGTACCTGGCTTCTGACCTGCTAGGTCTGAAATCTGGCCCTCTATCCCTTCTGATGCTTTTGGGACCTGGCTAGGCCTTAGGACATATCTTAATAAATCAATAAGATCTAGGAGCAGAAACAACATTTCTGTCTCAGCCTAAGTATACAGTGGTCAGGTTTCCGGAATCATCACTAAAATTTTATTTTTCTCTATCTGTATGATCATTTATTTGAAGGTATAATAATTAAATCAATCGTATTGAGTTAAACATTGAACATATTATCATAATTATAATTAAACATAAACACAAAAGGCTATAAAATTTAGATTGTTTCAATAAAATCAAGATAGTATGCAAGCATCCACGTATGTATGTGTTCCTAGCACAGCCCTGCATGCACATGGGATAAGATGATGCTGGGGAGGAAGCAGGTTGATGCCTGGAGCAGTGAAATCTAATCCAGCAGCCTGATGAATGAGGAAGCAGGAGACCATGGTTGATGAGAATCTTAAACAGGCATCTAGTTTGCGAAGCCAGGCAGGAAGAAGACCAGAGCCCTGAGGTCTCTACTGCACCACAAGCATATCCAGACAGACTTGCCTGGAAACTGAGATGGACAAGTCCACTTCTGACATGATTGTGTATAATATACAAGAGCCCTGACTCTCATTTGCTCATTTCCCGATACTGTACAATGTAAATATGGAATTAGAGTCATTTGTAGATGTTTCAGGGAACTAAAGTCTCTTTTTATCAACAGGATTGAAGTCAGAAGGCCTTTACAGAGTCTCTGGGTTCACTGAACACATCGAAGATGTCAAGATGGCATTTGACAGAGGTGGGCTTGTGCTTTTCTGAATGCTGGGTAACCTATCCTTAGCACCCTTTCTCTTGGAACCAGACTTTATTCATAGTGCAGATGGGTTTCAGAGCTACTGAGAGCTACTCCTCAGGAAGCCAAGGAATAAGTGTCTCCTTAAAAGTTTTAGACCAGGGACCAGATGGAAATGTGAGTTTAAAATATGGGATCCCTGGGTGGTTCAGCAGTTAAGTGCCTGCCTTTGGCCCAGGGAGTGATCCCGCGGTCCCAGGATTGAGTCCTCCATTGGGCTCCCTGCATGGAGCCTGCTTCTCCCCTCTGCTTGTGTCTCTGCCTCTCTCTCTCTCTCTCTCTGTCTCTCTGTGTGTGTGTGTGTCTTTCATGTATAAATAAATTTTTAAAAATCTTTTAAAAATTGTATTAAAATACTTCTTGGATGGGCAGCCAGCATTTGGTGCCCTTATGATTCTTGATTTGGTGGCCAAACATTTATGGTCAGTCCACGTGGCACCAGATTGTCCTTACACCCCCAACCATGGATCTCTGTGACTCTTTTCCTTCTCTCAAAACTCCAAATAAAACAGCATAGGATGGCAGTATGCCCAGCACTGAAATAAGGGAAGCCAGTGGAAGTTTAGAAGGTAACACCTTTTGTTATTTATTTATTTTTAAAGATGCTCTCTAGGCCATACTATCTCTTAGGTCAAAGAACTTGGGAGCTCGTTAAAAAATACAGATTGCCAGGGGACTCATTCCGAAAGCTGAGCTCAAGAATCTGTATTTCCTTATTAGTTAATTTTTATTCAATTTATTTTTTTAAAAAATCAGTTCACCCATTTCTCCCACCCCTCACAGCTTGTCTCCTGCAACCACCAATCTGTTCTTTGTATGTATGAGCTTGATTTTGTTTTGTTTTGTTTTAGATTCCTATAAGAGAGCTCATACAGTATTTGTCTTTTCTCTGTCTGACTTCTTTCATTTAGCATAATCCCCTCAAAGTCCATCCATGTTGCCACAAAAGGCAAGATTTCTCTTTTTCTTATGGCTGAATAGTATTTCATCATTTATACACCGCATCTTTTCTATATTCATCCATCAGTGAACAATTAGATTGCTTCCATATCTTGGCTTTTGTGAATAATGCTGCAGTGAACATGGGGGTGCATATATCTTTCCAAATTAGTGTTTCTATTCTATATTTCTACTGAGTAGTCCAAATAATTGTAGTAAAGCCAATCAAGGGATATAACCCCTAGCCTACTAATTAGAACTTTCACTCTGTGAACAAGTCAATCGGAGAAGGACAGTGTATGTTCTCATTCATTTGGAGAATATAAATAATAGTGAAAGGGAATATAAGGGAAGGGAGAAGAAATGTGTGGGAAATATCAGAAAGGGAGACAGAACATAAAGACTCCTAACTCTGGGAAACGAACTAGGGGTGGTGGAAGGGGAGGAGGGCGGGGGGTGGGGGTGAATGGGTGACGGGCACTGAGGGGGGCACTTGACGGGATGAGCACTGGGTGTTATTCTGTATGTTGGTAAATTGAACACCAATAAAAAATAAATTTATTAAAATAAAAAGAAAAAAATTTTAAGAGAAAAATAAGAACTTTCACTCTGTAGAACAGTAGACAGGTCTCTGATGATCTGGCCACCCTATCTTTTCAGGCTCATGGCCAGTTTCTCTGCCCTTGTATACTTTATGCCCCAGCTATACTGAAATACACCTTACCTGTTTTCATGAACAACTACTTTGGCTCACATTGGACTGTCCATCTAGAAAGTGTTCACATCCCTGGCAAACACTTACCTATGGATCAGGTGTCCACTCAAGTCTTTCCTCTTTTCTGAATCCTCCCTGAGCACCTCAAGCTGACCTAAGAGTCCCATTGCCCTTTCCTCTGTCCACTTCCAGCCCCTATGTTTTCACATATCTCCAGCCTAGCAAGCATCCCATTTCCTTGTAACCGTGGAGTTGCATGCCTGACTCCTAGACAGACTAGAGCCATTTGAAGGGAATATATCTTTTCTTCTCTGATTCCTCAGAGCTTAACAGTGCCTGGCACACGGTCCAGTCTCAATAGATATTTGTTAAATATGTAAATAATGGGATCGGATAACCCATCTACCGCACTCAATGTTTTCTGTACACCAGCTTTTTTTTTTTATCCTTAGAACCAAATTTGCTAAGACATTTGTACTTTATTTCAATTCTCTATGTCAAAGAAAATGCTAACCATCTCAATATGATTGAAACTATCGTATCCAAAAAATTGAGTCTGTGACAGTTAGTTGGACTGATTTTTACTAATGGTAAAACAAAAAGTCAAAGAATGTCTTCAGAATGACTGCAAACATGGTTAGAATACAACGTTACCCATACCTGAGGGAAGGTCAGAGTTTCCCAGATTAAAGCCTTAGGGATAGAAGAGAAAGAACCAGGATAAAAGTAAAACGTCAGCGAGCCTGCAAGAGACAAGAGAAACTGAAGACATTGGCAGTTATGTTGTGTATGTGATCTTCAAATCCAAATCCAAAAAATACTGGTGCAGCTATATAAAAGCTTGATTTTTTTATTATTATTTCACATTAGATTGTTATTCTCTTATGAACGTTTCTGTCTCAAACATAAAATTTACTATGCTAAGTTTCTGCCCAGCAAATTACCAGAGGCTGAGCCCCCAAAGAACTATAAGAAGTCGATTTCACACCCTTTTTGGCTTCGCTTACCCTCGGACCCAAAATCACTCTCCCCAAACTTCTTTTTGTTACTTCCCACACGCCGGTGTTATTAGAAGCGAGAGGAGTCAGTTGGGACTTGTCCGGGCACATAGCATCCACTGTAGGATCTTTTTTTCTTTCTTCCTGGGCATGCTTTCACTTGGCGAAATAGGTCCTAATTAGGAATTGGATCATTGATTGTTTTTCAGATGGTGAAAAGGCAGATATATCTGCCAACATCTACCCAGACATAAACATCATCACTGGAGCCCTTAAACTATACTTCAGAGACTTACCCATTCCTGTTATCACCTATGACACCTATCCCAAATTTATTGAGGCAGCAAGTAAGTACTGAGAACTAATTTTTTATTTGTACCAAACTGTTAAGTATAATGCTTTTAACTTCAAGAAAATTAAACTCAGAACTGTTTCATTCATTCCATGGGCACTGGCTTTGCCAAGCAAGGGCACAATGGTACAGCTAAGTGAAAATCAGTCAGAGTCCACCGGCTGAGTTGAGCCAGTACCAAGCCGACTCCACTCGGCCAAAGCTGGGCACTGGGCAGTTCTCTCTCCCCTTTGTCCCTTCCATGCTGGGAACTGGCACGGTCGGGGATACTCAGTTATATGTCAAAGCAAAAATGTTTCTATAGGAAAAAAAAATCAGATATTCTTCAATGAGGACCAAATAGATTGGCTACTTTCATCCATTAAGCACACTCATTGGTAATCGATTAAACTATACCCCAAGATTTGCCCACCGATGTTCAAAACTGGTATTACTGTGTCAAGTACTATCCAGGACCTCTCAATTATATCCTCTAGATTAAGCTTCTCATCTACCTAGGGGGCAAATATTGTAATCCCATTTCACAGGGCAGGAAAGCTAGTCTCGGAGAGCTGAGCTCATAGGGCCGGGGACAGAACATCATCATTGCTGGTCTTCTTTCAGACCATGGTCGCTCATTCAGTATTTGGCACTTGGGTTGACTGCTGTCAGGAGAAAGGACCATATTGGGATGGGAGGTAAGGGGTCAGAGGGTGGGAAGTGGTGTTGCACTTTGCCCAGGAACATGGGAAGGAAAGGGAGAGTCAGATGCTAGAATGCATGACACAGAAATCAAACACACTTTGAGGAATTTTTTATGAAAAATATCATTGAAGGTAAATATAATAAGATGCCTGATGAGGATAAATGTGGGCCAGATGGGATTAGTGCAAGATGCACTCTCCTGATGAGGTATGGCCCCACTTCCTGGTAAGAGCATTCTTTCCTGGGTCCTGGTGGTCCTAGGTGAAGAAGGTTCTGGCAGCTGGGTCTCCTGTGCCCCAGGAGGAACAGCAGGAGAACTTTCTTTGAATGGCTGCCAATACCTATCAGAGACCTAAAAAGCAGAAGCATGCATGTTTCCTCCCTTTGAATATGCTTAGTATCTACTTCCTAACCTGGACTGTTAGCGGGGTTCAGCACTTTGGTGAGAAGTGCCATTAACGCAAGCTGAGTTGGTAGGCTCATGGGCCAGAGCCCTTGTGTTGTAGAGTGTGTTCAGTTACGGAGCCTTCCAGTCACACAACTTCCAGAGAATGCTACCAAGTGTGATTTAGTTTAAAGCTCGTGATAGCGAGATCTCTAGCAAGTCCAGCATTCAGAAGATGGGCAAAGCAGTTTGTGCCACTGGTAAACATCTACAGGGCTGCAGAGTCCTGGTGGGGGGGAGGGCGGGGGGGGTGACAAGGACTATGCCCACCCTCCCATCATCCACCCAGCGGACGTTCAATACATGTGTGGTTTCCAACCCCAATCATTTCTGGAATAAGGCAAGACACAAATGGATGGACTAGTTTAAACGAAATGTTACCCAAAATTGCATGAACTTATTAAGACTTCCCCTCCATCTGTAACCAGAACAAACCAAATTTCTTGTTACTTCACTGAAAACTTGAATGTGGCAGCCCTGTGTCAACTCCTTATGTGTATTCCTACAGAAATCTCCAACGCAGATGAGAGGCTGGAAGCCGTCCATGACGTGCTGATGCTGCTGCCCCCTGCCCACTATGAGACCCTCCGATACCTGATGATCCACCTCAAGAAGTAAGCTCACACCTCCTTGACACATCTTCTGTCAACCGCGTCTGCCTGGGACTGACTGCATTAGGGAAGAGTTCACAACCCTCCCCCCCCCCCCCACCCACTGAGAGGACAGACTCTCCTTTAGAGTGAACTATGCTGCCTTTGCATGGCCTGCCCCATTCATAACTGCTAGAACACTCGCTCTGTGCCAGCAGGTGCACCACACAACTCTATGTGTTGTGTCTGTGAGGTGGGTATTGTTAGGGGCCTCATGTGACGGATGAGATTGCTGACGTTTAAGGAAGTAAAATAACTGATGGGAAAAGAGGTAAAGTGAAGCCAGGATTGAAGTCCAGGCAGTCCAGTCGAGAGCCCATGCTCTGCCTTAACCATTCATCTACGCTGCCTCCGTATCTGCATCTGCCTCCCACACAAGCCCCATATTCTGTGTTCGATCTTCCTCTTTCAGCTCATTCTAGTTCCAGACTCCTGAACCTGCCTTCTTCCGGGCAAGCACATTCCCATTCTAATCCCTTGGTTTTCCCGCTGTATTGGTGACCTACCACCAAGTAAGAAATTGTCCCAAAAGTTGGAGGCTTAAAACAATAAATATTTGTTATCTCATAGTCTCTGTGATCAGGAACCCAGGTGTGGCTTAACTGGCTGCCTCTGGCTCAAGGCCTATAATGAGGCTAGGGCTGAACGGACAGCCAGGCTGCAATCTCATGTAAAGGCTCTACTAGGGGGCACCTGGGTGGCTCAGATGGTTAAGTGTCTGCCTTTGGCTCAGGTCATGACCTCAGGGTCTTGGGTCAGCCTAGAGTCTGCTTCTCCTTCTCCCTCAACTAGTGGACAATGCTCTTCCAAGTTCACTCATGAGGTGGCTGGCTGGATTCAGTTCCTCAGAAGCTGTGTGACTGGAGGCCTCATTTTCTTGCTGACTCTTTGCTAGAGGCCGCCCTCAGTTCACTGCCATGTGGGTCTCCCCATGGGCAGTTCAGAAAATGGCAGCTGGCTTTCCTCAGAGCCAATAAGCAAGAACACCCAAGACAAAAGATACAGTCTTTCTGTAACCCAATCTCAGAAGTGATATCCAGCTGCTTTTGCTATATTCTGCTAGTTAGAAGTAAGTCACTACTGTCTGGCCCATGTGCTCGGGGAAGGGTTTATATAAGAGTATGAATTGCAGGAAGCAGGAATTACTGTGAGCCATCTCAGAAAGTATCTACCATGGAGAGCTAGCTATCCACTATCTTATCAGGTGGAGATGTTTGGGTATTTACAGGACACTAGAGCCTCTGGTTCCAAACTCTTTTACCCCAACTGTGGATCTCTTTCCTTCACTGCTCATATATAATGAGGTCAGTGAGTTGGTCTTTGAGATATTGGAGAGCTCAGGGCATTTCTGTGTGCTTTCCTCTATGTTTTTAGAAGACACATAGCAGTGGCCCATTCTTAGAAAAATGAACCAAAAATTGTCTGCACTGACTAATTTACAGATCCATTCAATAAGTGAAAGGAAGCAAGTTGATAATACTGTATAAACACTAGGTGTTAAAGTTTTTGGTTTTTTTTTTCCTTTATAAAACATATATTGTTGCTTTTATTCATGGTGATCAGAGTCACAATAACATTTAGCTCAGAGAGTTTCCATTTTGATTAATTTATTGAATTTAAGAGTTTGAGTAATTTTTGGATAAGTAACAGACTATGAATGCTAGCCTGGCTTTTAATTAGCTATAAATTATTTCTTTAGAAAGAAATTAGTTCTAATTATTATTGTTTGGAAGGCAAAGTATCATTATTAGGGAAAATGCTGATATGTCCCAGTTGATACTTTAATGCCAATAATTTAGTATTTTTATCATGGAGGGTTTGCTATCCATCTTGTTTGGCCAGGCATGGTGCCTAACTTAACGGGAAGATGTGAACTCTTTGTGAAGAATGTTCCTTTTTCCTACCTCCTTAGCTTTGCAACATGAAAATAATGCAAGCTGAATTCCTAAAAGAATACTAAGTAGCCGATCTTAATTAGCTCCAAGAAAATAGAAACAAAGCGATGGCCTTCTTTATAGAATCTAAACATGTTTTAATTATATTTTTCCCTGCTACAGAGAACCTATAGTCCTTTAGATCTATTACAAATATCCAAAAAACCTCAATTCCTTAAGAATCTAGGAGACTGTAATTTTATCCCACTAGGAAGGTATTAAGCCAACTCTGGAGTTTGACTTTTATTCTTAAAGGCTTTGCTGTTCTCATCTGGATGTTGAAATGATGATTTTCAATTCCAACAATAATTACTGCTCCAGACCTCATCCTGTGGGAACTAGAAATAATGTCCAACTGCTTTCCTGTTTGGCCACATTCCAGCCATTCCCCTGTCCCGTGATAATGGTCTGGCTATTCCTACACTCATGGCAGCCCCATCCTACAGTAACCTTGCTCCTTGGACGCTGAGCTGCCAGCAGACCAGGAGTCTGCAATCAGCTTCCCTGCTTGTGAGCATGCAGACCAGTAGGAAGAAGCTATGGGAAAGAGAAGACTTCCACACAAGCTTAGACTAAAATCCCTCTGCACTATGGGTCAGCTAAGAATCTGCTGCCCCTTCCAACCAATATTCCCCTAATCACAGTTCCACATTTCTGTAGTAAGAAGGACTGATTTTCTCTTTTTACATATATTTTAAAAATGTTATTTATTTGAAAGAGAGAGAGATAGAGAGGGAGAGCACAAGTAGGGAGAAGGTACAGAGGAGAGGGGAGCTCAATACAGGGCTCAATCCCAGGACCCCGGGATCATGACCTAAGCCCCAGGCAGACACTTAACCAACTGAGCCACCCAAGTTGTCCCTGAGTTTCTAATTTTAAATATGTGTCTACACCAGATTCACTAAGTAATTCATTTCCACTGCCTAAATGCAATGTCAATAATCTAAGAAAAATAAAGTCACCTTTTAAAAAAAAACATTATTTATTTTAGAAAGAAGAGAGCATGTGAGAATGTGAGCAGGGGGAGGGACAGAGGGAGAGGGACAAGCAGACTCACTGAGCCTAAAGTGGGGCTCCATCCCACGATCATGGAGGAGGTCATGGCCTAAGCCAAGATCAAGAGCCATGCATTTAACTGACTGAGCCACCCAGGTGCCCCCAGAAAATTATCTTTTTAAAAGTACTTAAAAAAATTTTTTTTAAATTTATTTGACAGAGAGAGAGAGAGCACAAGCAGGGGGAGCGGGAGAGGGAGAGGCAGGCTCCTCGCTGAGTGGGGAGCATGGGGCTCCATCCCAGGATCCCAAGACCGTGACCTGAGCCAAAGGCAGACAATTAACCATCTAAGCTAACCGGCCCTCCCCCACCCTCACTGCCCCCGGAGTGCTTTTCTATAGTTCTGATTCTTAGTCTTCTTTTACAACTTACTAAACCAGAGAAATTGGTGGGAGCATACGTGCATAATCAGTATATCAATTTGTCTGCAAGTCCGTGTAATGTGTCTGTGTATATGTCTGTTTTGCAGGGTGACTATGAATGAGAAGGACAATTTCATGAATGCTGAAAATCTGGGGATCGTGTTTGGGCCCACACTGATGAGGTCCCCTGAGGACAGCACCCTCACCACCCTCCATGATATGCGGTACCAAAAGCTGATCGTGCAGATTTTAATAGAAAATGAAGATGTTTTGTTTTAATCCTCCAGGGAAATGAGCCTCATGGCCCCAGCCCCATCTAAGTTGATAAGGCTAGAGGAGTAAAAACATTTCTTACACTTGATTCATTTTCCAAACAAATGAGAGAATTTCCAGGACCACAGTGGATTTGTCAAGTCGGCTACTGTGTCTCATAGACACTCGCCTCCTCCACGTAAGAACAGCAGGGGTGAGAGTGACCAAAGGCCTCCTCTTGGGTCTCTGCTGTGCCTCCTACATATGCCTGTTTTGCTGGAAGAGTGATTAATAAATCTTTCTTTAACTTATTAAAAAAAAAAAAACAACCTAGATCTTTAAGCTTCCGTCTTATCAGTAATTAAAGGGAATTTAATTCATAGAGGTACTTGATACAGTTATACATTTTCCACTTACAGAAAGAAGACAATTCTATGTTAAATGTTAAATGAAACTTATATTGTAAAATGTATTTTTATTTTAGCTGCAAGAATGTTACTTTATTTCAGCAAATAGAACTCAATGCAGTGCATTGATTATGACCCTGTGTACCTTGTCCTGCTTCTTGCTGTGATCCCTGAAAAAGTTTACCATGAATGCAGTATTATCTTGACATACCTCTGTCCTTATCAGTGCTTTGCAATGAAAGTTCACCGGCCACCTGTGTCCCTGCTTTTGATAGGTTTTGCTGTTGAGCACTGGCATTTTGCAGTCGTACGGTATATGTTTATAGCAATTGTAGGATGGTCTGAAACATCCACAGATTTTCTTTCCTTAGACATTTTGTGAAATCCCAAAGTATGTTTTGCCATTGGTCAGAGTCTCTCCGTATCATGTGTGTATATCCCAGAACATGCAGAATGTGGTCATTTTACATAAAATGATGCGGGATGGTTAAATCTGGGCCATGTAAAAAGTTAACACTTTCCCTAGGTTCTTTTCGGTCCAGCACTCTGAATTCACCTATTAATGACAAGTTGTATTTTTGTCACATTTCTGTATTTAGGAAAAGTGAATCTGCAGAAAAATTACTGATTTTTTTCCATTTTTGCTTTATAAACAAGCCTATTTTTAAAAGTAAGAATGAGTAAGTTTGGTTTTTACAAATATTTGTTCCTCCTTGACAAAAGTAGCTCTGTATGGATCATAATTTAATATGATTTTATCATGATAGTTCCATCTTCTTGGTTATATTTATCTTAGCATGAGCTTTTCACAGCAAGATTTCTATATTTTGTAACATAGGTAAAATTTTAAAGCATCAAAAACTGTAAATCTAAATTTTTTTTTCTGAAATCCAACCACAATGTCTTTTCCTCTGATTGTCTAAGATGATCCATGTACTTACTCACTAGTCTTGTTTTTGAGTGACCAGAAGAGAATTACTGTGTGATAAATGAGCTGGAATGAGGAGGGCAGTGCAATTGTTGTCCTGGACAGTCCCAAGGGCTACGCGGATGGACTTCGTTGGCACACCGGGGGGGTTAAAATGGTTCTGCTGGGTCCCTGCTATTATTGTTCCTCCCAACTGTACAGATTTGTTTGTTGTAGCTTATGTACTTCTTGATACTGTCAAAAAATTATCTGAAAATGGTTTTATTTTGTGAAGTGAATAATACTTTGTAATTTATGATAGTGTAAATGGAAGGAAAAGCATTAAATGTATTAAATTCTTCTGTCTATCATCCTGGAGTGTGCAAAGAAAATTGGTGTTGGGGAGTGGTGGGGTGGGGGAACAATATTTAAAATATTGCTCCCAGATGGGTTTTGGCAGGAGAGTTTCTAGCATCACCAAAACATGAGGAGGAAACAGAAACATCCCACTGAGTCCCCACCTTGCTGTCCAGCCCTCCTCCAGCATCCCTCTGGAGAGCCTGCTTGAGATTAGGATTCTAATGCTCCACCTTCATTGTCTGTAAGACCTGCTGCATTTATGTTTTTTTCATTAAGAGATAATAGCATTTAAAGGAAATCCCTCTAGGTCTTCTGCCAGAGAGCAGAACAAGAGTTTTACAGCCAGAAAGACTGGAGTTCAAATCCCAGATCTCCCTGTTAGCAGCAGCAGATGACCTTGGGAATGAGTTTGTTCATCTGAAAAACTGGAAAATATTCTGGCTGTGACATCTTAGATGAAGTGATGACCTAGAGTAATAGTAATAGTATAGTTATTGCTTCTTATTATTATCATTATTAAGAATGATAACTTAGCAAAGGGAAAAGATATTACCTGGTGTAGAAGGCAGGAGCATGAGATGAAAGGGGCTTGTCCCAGGTTAAATCCAAGTTCAAGTAATAATAAGGGGTATTATAACAAGGTTCTATAATGTGTAATGAGGGTCACCTGACTCCTTTTCTCGAATGTGATTACAACACCTGATCCCATCTCCCTTGCTTTAGTCTGAAGCCTGCTCACCCACCCTTATCTCCCCCACCATCTGGTAGCCTGACATGGCTCCTCTTACCTGGCTTGAAATTCCTACCATTGGAATAACTCTAGTAGTTAAGACCTGAAAGGAGGCAGCATTGTTTCCAGAAACGTACTGCTATTTGTCTACAAGTGGGTTGTGGGAAGTGAGACAGGGGCAGAGTGGGTGGGAGAAGAGAGTTCTGAGGATGGGAGGAGACGCCTTTTCTTTCTCCTATTAACATAAATGGGCACCTGACCTCCACAGCTGGGAGGGGGCTGGTGCTGAATTGCAAGGATAGCAGGCTGGACGGGCAGAGGGAGGGAGGCAAGGAGAGCACAGGACAGTCACATTCCCAAACAGCTCACGTATTGCCTGGGCCGGACTGATTCCTACCAAAAACCCACCTCAGTTAGCTTACACATTCTCAAGATCTACCAATCCCCAAATTTATAGTTAATCTTTTGATTTTAAAAATATAATGTTCATTAATTTTCAACAAATGTTTATCAAGCATTTATTAATGGGCCAGACACTGTGAGTACTTGGAGATAAGGAGGAGGCTTGTCTCGCTGGAGGAATTATTTAATTTTTAAATAAATTTAGTCTTGCTAGAGAAAGAAAGCTGCTCACGCTGAGGATTTTGGACTCTAACATCAGGGAAATGAGTGCCACTAATTTTTTTTTAAAGATTTATTTATTTATTTGAGAGAGAGAGCATATGCAGACAGGAGAGAATTTTAAGCAGACTCCCCAGTGAGTGCAGAGCCCAGTGAGGGGCTCAATCCCACCACCCTGAGATCATGATCTGAGCCCAAAATCGAGTTGGACACTTAACCAACTGAGCCACCCAGGCACCCCTAATTTTTTTTAAATAAACTTAATTTTGGAATAGTTTTATATTTACAGAAAAGGTACAAAGATACTACAGAGTTCCTGTGTCCTCCTCAGTTTCCCCTAGTGTTAACATCTTATGTAACCACAGTACAGTTCTTATCAAAACTAAGAAATCAATGCTGCCATACTGCTATTAATAAACTCAGAAGTTATTCAGATTTTCATGGGTTTTCTACCAATATCCTTTTCTGTCCTGGGGTATAATCCCAGGCACCACGTTGCACTAGCATTAATGGATTATAAGGGACAGATGACACAATCTAGTTTGCATTTTTAAAAGATCACTTACCTGACTGTGGATCCATCGGAGAACATGTGGCAGCCGCAGGCAGTGAGGGCGGTTGCAGTTAGGTGTCCTCCTTGTCATTAAAGGACCACGGTTGAGGTAGCCTGCATCCGGGGTGGGTAACAAGGCAGAGACAGTTAGAACTGGGTCCTACTGAAGAGCAGAGTTGAAAAGGTTTGGTTATAGCCTGGATTAAAGAATCAAGGATGAAAAAAAAAAAAATCAAGGATGATTCCCAGGTGGCTTGACTTGACAGTTGGATAGTATCTACCCAAAAGAAGAAAGAGGAGCCTGTGTCTCTGCCTCTCTGTCTCTCTCTCTCTCTCTCTCTCTGTCTGTCTCTCATGAATAAATAAATAAAATCTAAAAAAAAAAAAAAAAAGAATGAAGATAAGCCCTACAGTCAGAAAAAGAGATGAAGCTCTCTTTCTGTAGGTAGGCTTGTGCACCTCATATATGTGGTAAATCATCTATGGGAGCACAGTTTTCATTGCTGCCCAAAAAAATTATTGCCTTAACGTACTTTCCTGAAGAATTATATACTTCAAAATCTTCATAAAGAGTTGACTGAGTATTACCGGAACAGATTTTTGGTCACTCCAATTAACCAAGCATGATACCTGGTTTTTTCTACGTCCTTATCTGTAAAATGTGTATAATCCTGGTTTTGTTCTAGTTCCCTAGTCTGAAATGGGCATAATAACAGAATATCTGCTCTTCTCTCTCTATCAGAGGGATTCTAAAGATCCACTGTGACCTTGAATGGGAACACGGAAGGCTCAGTATAAACTGTATAGCAATGTACAGATGTTAATTATCGCACATACACAGGACCACCCTTCCAAAACCAAACCTCTGTGGGGCAAGTCCACATTAGTCCACTAATTGGCAGGGTTGAAGGACATGGAGGGGTGAGATGGAGTGGCACATTCCCATGAGGGGCACCATGGGGCTGCAAGAATCAGAGGTCCAGGCCAGCTAGCCCAACAAGAAAAGACTTTAAGACCCCATAATCCATGCAGAGAAGACCTGTGGCAAAACAAAAATAGACCTCATCAAACCCAGAATTCAGGGCCAGGGACCAAGTCAGGAAAAAGCAGGTATGCACATGCCTCTGTGGGGAGGGGGCAGTGTTTGAGAGAAACGGGTTTGGGGCGCCTTTCAAAAGGTCACTGCTAAAACCCATGAGGTCTTTATGGGCCAGCAAGTTCATGACTCTGGGATCTGCCAAACTGATTGCCCCCCACGTCAGGAACAGTCCCAACCTGGCAAGATCAATATAGTACCAATAACCCATACGGACTGCTTCTTGAGCATGGATTCCTTATTTCTGATAATGAGATAATCACTAACCTATAAGAAGTACTAAATTCAACAGTCAGGAAAGTGACGGCTGCACATCACATAAAACTCAGATACAAAGGGCTTGACAGTAAGAACAGTAATTCTCTCCACAAGAATCCAACTGTAAGGCATTTCCAAGGCTGGTGCTGTCTTTCTACTCAAGCAGGAAAATGTCATTCTTTCCATGTGTGTCTTGTGTGTCCCGTTTTACAGCCAGAAAATCTTTTTCCCCCAACAAACATCCCTTTGCACCTGACTGGCCAGAAGTGCAGTACATGCTTATGGCTAAGCCAGTAACTAGGAAAGGAAAAGAGATCATTTCGGTTAGCGTAGACCAGTGTTTCACAAAGCAGAGTCCCGTGGCCAGCAACATCGTGACCTGGGTCTTGTTAGAAATGTCACGCCTCAGGCCTGACTCATTGAACCTGGGGCTGGGGTCTGGCAATCTGTTTTCAACAGGTCTGCTGAGTGATTCCAGTGGAGGATAAATTTGAGAAGACCTGGTTTAAAACAACCACGGTTTCACCTGAACTGGAGATAAAGGCACCCTCTCCAAGGTGTTTGACTACATGTAGCAAATCAAGATTTGTTAACAAAAAGGGGGCAATGGTTTTGCAGTATTGGGAAGGTTGTTTGAACTCTCATAGGTTGCAGAGGACCTTCCATACCCATAGACCAAGGTCTCCATGGGCCTCACCCCCATAACCATAGAACGGACTCTAATAAAATATTGTCTCAACTTGAAGCTTCTGGTCCGCTCTGCTCACCACTCTACCCCAGCCCCTAACTGGCACTGTGCCTAGTGTACAGGAGGCATGCAAACCTTTTTTAAAAAGATTTTTATTTGTTTATTCATGAGAGAGAGAGAGAGAGAGAGAGAGAGAGAGGCAGAGACACAGGCAGAGGGAGAAGCAGGCTCCATGCAGGGAGCCTGACATGGGACTCGATCCCGGACTCCAGGATCACGCCCTGAGCCAAAGGCAGACACTCAACCACTGAGCCACCCAGGTATCCCATCACCTAATCTTTACCATATTCTTTCTTCTTCTATCCAGTAGGAACAATTGTGAAAATAATTCAGTTAGGAGACTCTGAAAATCTAAGTCTTTAGTTTAATTGTGGGTTATACAGCAAATGGTAGCTCTCTTTGGCTGGGATCCAGGGCAATGTAGACTAGAGGCGGTCGGGGCTGCGTCCCTGTGACCCCCTGTGGTTACTCCGAGCTCTACCACTTTCTGAGTGTAACTTAGGGAAAGTTCTTTTACTTATTAAGCTTGTTTCTTTGTCATCATAATGAACTACTATTGGCACCTACTCCACGAAGTTTGTGAGACTTAAGGTCATCTACATATAATACTCACTATAATATCTAGGGCATGGAACAAACGTTTGTACGTACAAACGTTTGTCTAAAAACTCAACCACTTGGGGAAACTCTTAGGAGAATGCTGAGACCATTAGTATCCTTTCTTGTACACTCTCAAGCACTATCCCTTATTGCTGCCTAGCAAATTAGAGTCAAGGAATTTTAGCCAGTTACTGCCCGTGAGTTTGTAAAGTCAAGCCACACCTGGCCGGTGGTGGGATGTGGTGGAAAGACAGCATGGTAGCCCTGTAAGAGCACTGGATTTAGAGCCACAAGGCCTGGCTCGGTCACAGATTAAGGCTTTTAACATTTCTGAGCTTCAGGTTTCTCCCCTTTGAAATGTGAAAACTAATGCCTGCCTGCCTGCCTGCCTGCTTGACCCACCAACCTCACAGGGTTATCGGCGAGGCCAGATGGCGTGGGAGCAGTTGCAGAGGTGCCGTCACACACCTTCACACCACCCTCCGGTGCTGCTGCCCCCACCCCCAAGCGCTCTCCCTGGAACCCCAACGACCACCCTAAATCTTCAGGTTTCCACTTACTGGGCTTCTCAGTGGCTGGCACAGTGGACCACTCCCTTCTTCTCAAACCCCTTCCTTTCTTGGCTGCTGTGATACCATCCTCACCCCCATCCTCTGCTTGGCTCCTCTGCCCATTCTCCCTCTTAACTGTCCAAATCCCTTGGCATGCCCGCCAGCGCTGCTTCTTGCCCTATTTTATCCACAGTCCATCACAACCACTCTGGCTCTGAATGCCATCTGTCAACAAATAAACTAATCCCGAAGATTCAATAACTACCTAGTGGCCTGTAACAGATCCCTTCTGCTAAAGCCGGCTAGCATGTGATCTACTGCCCATAGCCAAGGCTCCTGATGAACACTCCCAGAACTCCATCACTCAGCTCTTTAAAATCTTCACTTCCACCATATTGGCCCTGCATCAAAAGAATTTAGAAATTCAGAATAAAAAATCAGTACAATATAGTGATCCAACAAGTCTCTATATTACTCAGGGCTCATCATGGTAAGTGTGCTCTTATACCCCATCACCTATTTCACCCATGCCCCTACCCACATCCTCTCTGATAATAGTTTGTTTTTTATAGTTAAGACTCTTGGTTTTTCATTTGTCTCTCTTTTTTCTTTGCTTGTTTTGTTTCTTAAATTCCACATATGAGTGAAATCATATGGTACTTTTTGTCTTTCTCTGACTTATTTCACTTAACATTATGCCCTCTAGATTCATCTATGTTGCAAATGGCAAGATTTCGTTCTTTTTTTTATGGCTGAGCAATATTCCATTGTGTATGAATAACACATCTTCTTTATCCACTCATTTGTCAGTGGCACTTGGGCTGCTTCCATAATTTGCCTATTGTAAATAATGCTGCAATAAACATAGGGATGCACATATCTTTTTGACCTACTGTTTTTGTATTCTTTAGGTAGATCATAATGGAATTACTGGATCATATGGTAATTCTATTTTTAATTTTTCAAGGACCCTCCATACTGTTTTCCACAGAAACTACCTATATAATTTTAGGAAAACTTTTATCTAGTCATATGTATTAATATGGTGCTTTAAAGAACTGTACATTAGCTCACTCTTTTCTATTTTAGAATTTTACATCAAGCCTTACATGCGAAATTGAAATTGCTCTATAACTGTCATTGCTTGACCAGTCCTTATTCAATTTCCTGTCTCATAAGTAAAGTGACATAACATTATTTTTTTTCTCTGAAAGCATTTGAATAGGATTCATAAGGTAGCTAGTTTTAGTTTCAGCTGCAAGTATCAGAGAACCCAAAGTACAATGGATTACATGAGATGGAAATGTATTTCTCTGTCATTTAAAATTCCAGGTGGAAGCTATGGGTCTAAAATGGTAGCTGCATACTCACTGAGGTCCCGGGTTCCTTCTATCTGGCTCTTTTAGCAGAAATCTCCCATTGGCTCCCTCACACAGCACTGCCTCCTCCTACAGGATTCATTAAAGTGCACAGTGCTAGTTTCCCAAGGACCCCCTGCCTTCCCAACATCTGTCTCTGTTTGGATCACCAAGCCTGGATTGGGTCCCTTGCACGTCTAAGCCTTCCTGGAGTCCCATTTAGCCTGCAGAAATGCATGTGCCTCTTTCACATCGTTGGTAGAGAGCAGATCATTCCCCTCACCATAGCCCTCTCCTTTTACCTTTAGCATCAATCAGGTCATTTAAAGTCCCCAAACTCTAGGAGACACACATTAAGCTCTCAGAGGGGTTCTGTGAAACTTCCCCAAGTTTAGTCTTTCCTTCATCAAAGAACATTCCCATAGCACTCAAAAGTTCTCCCTCTAAATAAAATCCTATTAAACCTTTTGCTCATCTGGGAAATACAAATCCAAACACAATGAGATACCACCTCACACCAGTTAAAATAGCTAAAATTAACAAGTCAGAAAACCACAAATGTTGGCGAGGATGCAGATAAAGGGGAACCCTCTTACACTGTTGGCAGGAATGCAAGCTGGTGCAGTTACTCTGGAGAACAGTGTGGAGGTTTCTCAAAAAGTTAAAAACAGAGCTTCCCTATGACCCAGCAATTGCACTGCTGGGGATTTACCCCAAAGATACAAATGCAGTGATCTGAAGAGGCACCTGCACTCCAATGTTTATAGCAGCAATGTCCACGATAGCCAAACCATGGAAAGAGCCCAGATGCCCATTGACAGGTGAATGGATAAAGAAGATGTAGGATACATACACAATGGAATATTACTCAGCCATCAAAAAAATGAAATCTTGCCATTTGCAACCATACAGATGGAACTAGAGGGTATTATGCTAAGCAAAATAAGTCAATCAGAGAAAGACAATTATCATATGATCTCACTCATATACAGAATTTAAGAAACAAAATAGAGGAGCATAGGGGAAGGGAGGGAAAAATAAAACAAGATGAAATCAGAGAGGGAGACAAATCATAAGAGACTCTTAATCATAGGAAACAAACTGAGGGATGCTGGAGGGGAGGGGGTTGGGGGCTGGGGTGACTGGGTGATGGGCATTAAGAAGGGCATGTGATGTAATGAGCACTGGGTATTATATAAAACTGATGAGTCACTGACCTCTACCTCTGACACTAATAATATACTATATGTTAATTGAATTTCAATTTAAAAAGCTTCTTGCTCACTCCTCTGTATCCCCCTATATATACCCACCAAGATGGGTGCTAAACTAAGGGTCACAAAAATTTTTCTTATTCTTAGCATTCTCTGCACCTTTAGGCTATCATCTATTGTTCTCAGTCTTTGGGGCCTTGGTTGAAACTTGGTGACAACAAGAAAAGTCTCATTCAAAATCCTGTAACATATATATTTTTAAACAAAGATATATTACTCTGACAAACAGAAAAAAAGGCAGATTTTGAAAATAAATATTTAGCAGTTTAAAATAGATTATCTAGTTGTAAGAAATAAACAAAAGTGCAGATTCGCCTGACAGATTATTATCTATTGTCAAAGGCTATGAGATCACTCATTTTTTCCAGAATTCACCATTTCAGGAAAACTGAAAAATAATATAATGCCTATCAACAATGGATTTGTTAAGTCACCCATGGCATTGCTACCTAATGGATACTACTTGATCATTAAAAAGAATATGTTCCTAAGTTTATTAACTTGGAAATGGTTCACAGTAGCTGACTTGGAAATAGTTCTCAGTATTGAGTAATGAAAGAAAATACAGACTATGACTCTATAACTATTTCTAAAAACCCTCCCAGTGCTTCTAGCTCATGCAACGTGAAAGGAGTACACTGACACTGTCATCCCTGACTCCATTCTTCTCACCTACCACCAACAGAATAGCAGGGAAGCCTATTGGCTTCACATACCCATAACCACCTCCTAAGTCAGCTTTTTCTACGCTTGCCTCCGGCTTGCAGGAGCCTATTCTGGTCCAACAATCAGAGGGATCCTGTGAAAATGTGAGTTCTGGTCCCCACATTGCCTAGAATCCTCTGGTGGTTTCCCACATCACTTATAATAAAAGCCAGTCTTCACAGTGGCACACGAGGCTCACAGAAATGACTTATCTGGATTCCTATCAGTGCTCTGATCGCCCCTCCTGCTACTAATGCATACACTCACTGCATTTCAGACCCAGACATGCTAGGCACACTCCTGCCTTGGAGAGTCTTGGCAGTGGCTCTTCTTTCTGCCTCATTTGTCCACCTGGCTCCCTGCCTTTCCACCTTCAGGTCTGTAGATCAAAGAGCATGGGCACACACGAATATGCAGCACTTAGAATGGGCTGGAACTCATGGCAAGAAGGATTAGCAGGAACAGAGTCCCCTTCTCCAAGTACTCAGTAGAGAGACATCTTGAGTAGAGGCCCAGATGAACACAACACTGTGTGTTGAGCTGCAGGGCACCCTTTTATAGGGAAAAGGTAAGAATGGCCTTGCGTGAGAGGAAAGAAAATTTTAGATTCAGGCTGCAGCTTGCCTAGCACGTGGACTTCCTGGAGGCTCCTGGTCCTGTGAGAAATTGAGTCCTGGCACAGTCTTTCCCACTGTGGGAAAGAGAAAGAGCCCTAGAGCCATCACCAGACAGTCCTGCTTTTCACTCCACTAGGTGCTGAGTGTTTTAAACTTTTTATTTTTGAAGTAATTGAAAGTTAAGAAACAAGTAAAGAGTCTGAAGTACCATCCACTCTGCTTCCCCAGTGGTGACATCTTCTATAACTATAGTACATTACCAAAACCAAGAAATAGACCAGTTGACAAGACTACAGACCCTATTCAGCTTCCACAACTGTCTAAGCCCACATTTGTATTCACATACACATGTGTGTGAGTGTAGCTGGATGCAGTGTTATCCAATGTACAGATTTGGATAACCACCACCAAAATCACGATACAATCTAACTTCTTCCTGCTGTCTCTTTGTACCCATGCCCACCCCCAGCCCAATCCCCAACCCTGTCCCCTACAAATACCTGTTCTCCAGATCTATAATTTTGTCATTCTGAGAACATTAAATCAGTGGAATCAAACAGTATGTAACATTTTTGGCATTGGCTCCTTTCACTCTGCATAATTTTCTGGAGATGCATCAAAGTGGTTGTGTATATCAAGAGTTTGTCCCATTTTTATTGCTGAGATGTATTCCATGGTATGGAGTTACCACAGTTTTACCCTTCACCCAAAGGAAGGACATCTAGATTGTTTCTAGTTTGGGGCTATTACAAATGAAGCCATATGAACATTCACGTACATACAGGTTTATGTGTGTGTGAATGCATGTTTTCACTTCTCTGAGATAAATGCCCAGGAGTGCTACTGCTGGGTCACATTGGCATCTTTATTTTTTAAGGCAACACCCAACTGTTTTCCCGGGCAGCCACACCATTTGACATTCTATCACCCCCCAAAGTTTTCTTGTGATCTTTTAAAATCTCTCTCTCTCATTTCTCTCCCTATCCAACTCTGTCCCATATATTAGGTTGCATTTCCTAGAATTTTATACAAGTGAAATCATAGAGCATGTACACTATTCTGGTCTGGCTTCTTTCACTCAACATCATTATTCTGAGATTCGTCCAAGTTGTAGCATGTATTAAGAGTTCATTTCGATCTCTTGCTAACAGCGTTCTGAAGTATGGACAGACCATAGGTTGTTTATACATTTCCCTATTGATGGACATTTGGGTTGTTTCCAGGTTTTTGGCTACTGCTAGAAACATGTAAAAAAAAAAAAAAGTGATTCCGTTTCTCCACATTCTCACCAGCATTTGGTGTTGCCATTATTTTATATTTTAGCCATTCTGATAAGTGCCTACTGGTATCTCATTGTGGTTCTAATTTGCATTTTGCTAATGGGTAATGACGCTGCACATCTTTTCATGTGTTCATCTGTCACCTGTGTCTCCAGTTTAGTAAAACATCCGTTCGTATCTCTTGCCCATTTTATTTATTTTTATTTATTTTTTAAGAGGGAGAGAGCATGTGGGGTGGGGGTGGTGGCAAAAGGGTCAGAGGGAGAGGGAGAGAGAGAATCTTAGGCTCCACGCGTAGCACAGAGCCCCACAGGGAGCTGAATCTCACAACTCTGAGACCATAATCTGAGCCAAAATCAAGAGGTAGATGCCTAACTGACTGAGCGACCCAGGTGTCCTATTGCCTATTTTATAACTGGATTTTTTTTTTTTTTTACTATTGAATTTGGAGAGTCCTTTATATATTATAGGGATAAGGCCCTTGTCAGATATGTGGTTTGCAACTATTTTCCCCTAGTCTGCAGTTTGTCTTCAGTTCCTCTTAACAGAGTCTTTTTTAGAACAAAAAGGGTTTTAGTTTTGATGAAGTCCAATTTAGTAATTTTTTATTTTATGGATCATGCTTTAGCTGTGTCTAAGAATCCTTCACCTTGCCCTACATTGCAAAGAGGTTCTATATTTTATTCTAAAAGTTGTATAGTTTTACATTTAAAAACCATGATCCCCCCCAAAAAAAAAAACCATGATCCCAGATGAATGGATAAAGAAGATGAGGGGGATATATATATATATATATATATAATTATATATATATATAATTATATATATATATAATTTTTGCAAACACACCTTCCAGAAAGAAACTATATATATACACATATATCCCCCACATCTTATATATCTCCACAATGGAATATTACTCAGGCATCAGAAAAGATGAATACCCACCATTTACATCAATATGGATGGAACTGGAGGGTATTATGCTGAGTGAAATAAGTCAATTGGAGAAAGACAATCATCATATGGCTCCATTCATATGCAGACTATAAGAAATAGTGAGAGGGATTATAAGGGAAAGGAGGGAAACTGAGTGGGGAAAAATTAGAGAGGAAGACAAACTATGAGAGACTCCTGACTCTGGGAAACAAAGGGTTGCAGAAGGAGAGGAGGGTGGGGGGGTGGGGTGACTGGGTGACGAGCACTGAGGAGGGCACTCGATGGACGAGCACTGGGTGTCATACTATATGTTGGCAAATTGAATTTGAGCAAAATTTTTTTAAAATGACAAACTAAAAAATTAATATAAAAAAATAAAATCCATGATCCATTTTGAATTAATTACAGTGAAATGGGTGAGGCAAGGTTCACTGAGTGCCTTTGCACAAAGGAACTCTCCCAAATAAGGGTGGAGGGAGGTCCCAGGAGGATAGCTGTGTGCAAGGCACAGAAGATACAGTCCAGGTGGAAACACATGAAAGAGACAGCCATACTGAGGACTGCCATCACCATGCCTTCTGCAGCAGCACCATCTGACCATCACCAAAGCCAGGGAGTCCAGCAGGAAAGAAGGCACTCAAAGTCCAGGAAATAGCAAATCCAACTCAAGGCATTCCCAGGAAGAGGCAGTGAAGCAGGCCAGAGAGATAGATCGTTTCCTATGGAAGGAGATGGAAGTGTCCAGGAGTGATACCTTGGGGAAAACTAAAATGGAGCACACATATATTGATTTGATTGGACTTGTAGAAAAGTGTACCAAAAAACCACTGAGAGGCATAAGAAAGAATTAGAAAGAGGACCCACTGAAAGGGAGGAAGAGGGCCATTATTAACTTCAGGAAAGGACATAAATAAGAAAGCAAATACAGTGATCTGTACACTATAATGCTCAGTCTGAACAATATTTATACGGGCACAATAATATAAACATGGAACAGTTCACTGAACAAAGCCTGTAATATGACTCTAGTGGGAAACTGGGAGAGGGAAACAGAAGGCACAGTATAAGAGAACCAAGTCCTCAAATACTATAATAAGAAACTAATAGAGGATGTCAAATATTGATAAATCAAAAGAGAGCATAATATACATATTATTTAGAAATATAGAGATGTGTTAATGCCAGGAATGAAAAGCCAAAATTGTTGAAAGTGGTTGGGGAAGGGACCAAGGGAAGGAATGAGACAAGAAACTCCCATAATTGGCTATAAGCCCTTTAATAACATTTGGCTTTTACCCTAAAAGTGCATGTGTCACTTTAATAAAATAAAAGCTAATTTTTGCGAACAAGAAGTAGTGCCATGTTGTCTAACACAGCAGAGGACACGATGCTCTTGTTCTTTCCCTCCTTCGGGCACGATTCGCTGATGCAGGTTATATATCAAGATTCCAGGAACTAATGGGGCAGCACATGTGAAACCTATTCCTTGGCTTGTGCCCTAGCCACCGCCTGCTAGTGACCTTACTTCTAAGGATTTTGTCTTATGATTTGCTAATCCTTTTCTGGTAACATTGCTTCCAAGCTTAACTGAACACACTTCCTTCTTTAACTACAGGTAATGCAATTTCAGTTGCAGACAGGATAAAGAGCATTCTTGAATCACACACAGAAAACTTCTGCTAGATTTGATTTCATCATTAAGTGTGTTCCTGAAAAAAGTCAGATTCCGAGCAAATTATTGTGTATTAAATACTCTCCAGTAAATTTTAACATTATGTTCTTAGGAGGGGGAGAAAAATCTGACCCCAACCAACAAGGATGACAGTGCTTTCTCAAGACTCTCTATAATTATTTTCAAAAAGCCCTTAGAAGTGATTGACTTATACAGTTTGTTCACATAATTTTCCCACACAGCCAATGAAAGAAATTAGTCAAGGAGAAACTAACATTTGCTGAGTGCCTATTATATGTCAGGCACTGTGCAAGAGACTTTAATAAATGTATTGTCTACTTTTATCTTGGCAACCACCCAGAGAAGTAGATAGAATTATCCCCACTTTACATTTAAGGAAACCAGAGCCTAAAGATATTAAGACTAAAGATTTTCCCAAAGCCACACAGCTAGTAATTCAAACCAACCATCAAGTCTTTTCACAAGAAATGTATGTAATTACAATTCCCAGCGTTAATTTGAGCTTTGAGTGCTCTGTGATTCCATAGGGCTTTAATATTTAAACAGCCACATATGATTTAGCATTGTTCCAAGTGGGAAACTCAGAAGACACTGACCTCATCAGAATTTTTAAAGTATGACAATCTCTTTTGATGTAATAGTCTTGAAGCCAACAAATGTCTATTGATCTAATGATCAATTAAAAGGCAATATGAGATTCAAATAGCAATATGAGAAGAACACTGTTTTAGGGAAAGAGTAACTAAAACCAAATCAAAATAAAAAGTCTTGTGACCTTGAGCAAATCGCTTCAGCTTTCAGGATAAAACTGTCAGACTTACCGGAGCTATCCTCAAGGTTCTTCTGCCATTAAAAAAACAAAAAGTGAAAAGAATACTATCCACTTTTGGATAAGCCCACAATAAAGTGAAAAGCCCACAGCAGGAATTTCAAACTTGCCACTGTTATAAAAAGGTTCAGAGCTGCAGTTTCAGCAAATTTCTCCCACTATGTAAATGAAATGACATCAAATGGATAAACCTAAACACTCACTAAGAATGTGCAGTGTGAGATTTCCCTCTGTGAGCACCGAGCAGAGCTGAGTCCCAAAACTTTCCTCCTCTGACAGCCTGACACTGATAAAGGCAGCTGTTTCTTAGCCGTTTCTTTCTAACTATGTAAGTTTGACATTGGCCTCGATGCAGATGGGGAAACCAAAAGACTTACCTCCTGCGTCACGTTACCCTTCCATCGCATATTCACCTTCTACCTGTATGTGTGACGTAATGAGCTGACCCACAGACAAACCACAAAAGAGAAAATGTAACCTGGCAAATGGAGCATAACCAAACCAACCCCTTGAAAAGAGAAATTAACAACAGCCGATAGCAGGTCGCCTTTTAGGGGAGCTGGTTTACCCCAGCCCTGACCTGGAAACAGGTGACCAGCCAGAGAACATTATCTTGGATGGTAACACATGATTTTTATTTACATCAATGATTTTCTAACAAACAATAAAGTTGAATTACCTTTTTTATTTCCTGAGTCAGGATGTGCTGTGGAGTCTTCCTTGTTTCAAGATGTCGTGTCCTCTAGATCATTCATTTATTCCTTAAATACAATATTTAATAAAATCTCAGCAACCATCCTCCGGTGTTACATCACTCTACCCCATTCATGTCCTACCACCTAATGCATCTCCTTCAAAGGGTTGCAACATGAGAGTGGTCTTCCAATTTTGTAACAAGAACAACAAAAACATATCAGATAATTGGGTCCACTCACACTACTCACATCTCAGAATTAAAATCAGGTTATTATTGGGCAGCCCCGGTGGCGCAGCGGTTTGGTGCCACCTGTAGCCCGGGGTGTGATCCTGGAGACCCGGGGTCGAGTCCCACGTCAGGCTCCCTGCATGGAGCCTGCTTGTCCCTCTGCCTGTCTCTGTCTCTCTCTCTGTCTCTCATGAATAAATAAAATCTTAAAAAAAAATCAGGTTATTATTACATGTAATAGCCGATTGACGTTTTATTACATTGCCATTTTCATAGCATTTCTTTTTATAAGTCAGTCATATTACGACCAACAAAGCATTTATATTTATGCACTTGATGGTCACTCCTTCAACAATATCAAGAACTTTTATTGCCCAGCAACATGCCACGTCTTGAAGTTTCATTAGTGACATGTCTTGGCGCTCATGCAGAGACACATGGCACAGGGACTAGTTCGGTTCCTGGACTCTCAAGCCAAGTTCCCCAGGGTCAAGTGCTGGCTCTGATGCTTACCAGCTGGGTGACTTGGGGCAAGCCACATAAATGCTTAGTGTCTCAATTACCTCGTCTATAATCATAACGGGGCCTACTTCACAGGGCTTTGGGGATTAAGTGAGTTAATAAACAGAACTGTACCTCACACATAGGAATTGTTATGATCACTATATAAATGATCATTCAATAAAATGGAATTCCTTTTCTAGCGAGGGAGTCAGACACAATAAACAAATAAGAAAATTATACCTAATGGTGGGAACGAACACCAAGGAAACAACTTACAATATAATTAAAACATACCCATTCCTGTCAGAAGCAGCTGTTATTTGGATGAACTCCCCTGCTAAAAACAAACTGGGCACCAAAACGAATTCAGTTTTTGATAGCCTCATGCAACAAAAGGGACAGAATTATAGGCATAGGGCTCACCCAAAAGCAGAACAATCCTTCTGTTGTTCCCTAAAGGGCCATAACCAACCTCAGGGCTTGGGCCACTTAGAAGTAAGATGTCCCCATTTTTCCCACCCTCCACAGGTCTGCACGGACAATCAAGCTGCTTTAGAACAGGAGAGATCTGCTAGGGGGATCTGTTTAGATCATGAATGCATTTGTTCCCAGAAGGTGTGACTACGAGTTCATAGGGCTCACATAGATCCCTGGCTTTCATCACCCCAAACTCCTCAAGCCATGAACTTAGTGCAAAGGAACCCTGTCTGGTAATGCCCTAACTAAAATCCTGTAAACTCTTTCTATAAGCCGCCTTTGCTTTAGGCCTTAAATCTTCATAGCAAGAGTTTCCAAATGAAAATGAGGAGTATACAATAATATCCAAGAATACAAAGAAACAAGATTGACAAGTAGGAGTAGGAAGTTAGGAAGAGTCAGCTGGTGTTGCTTGAATTTCAGAGAGAGGTGCCACCGTACTCATCGGCCTTGCTTAGGTCAAGCGTAAAACCAAAGGGACTAGTAATATTTTGTGACTTGCAATTTGCCTACTTCTATAATATGCATTCGTGTTAACCTAGCAGGGTACAGGACGAGACGCTACAAAAAGCGGACCCCAACTTCAGGCACAGGTGTTAAGGCCCACTCTCTGAAGTTTATAAACTAAGTCCAGCAACACTGATGTGAAAACATGGAAAGGAGAAAAGGAATATCAAACTACCAGGACACTGGTGATTAGAAAGGAAAAGGCCATGGGAGATGAGCATCTAATTTTCAAAAAGTGGAAGCATCCGTAAAAGAAAGGAATGAAGGGGGGCATGTGGCTGGCTCAGCCGGTTACACATCCAATTCTTGATTTCGCCTCAGGTCATGATTTCAAGGTGGTGAGATGCAGCCCCCAAGACCCAGAGGGGCTCTTCACTCAGCAGGGAGTCTGCTTGAGATCCTCTGTCTCTCTTTGCCCATCCCCCTTTCCCCTCCCCTTATGTGCACGCCCACACAAGCTCTCTCTCACTTTAAAATAAATAAATAAATCTTAAAAAAAATATAAAGGAATGAAGGGAGGGAGATGAAAAGAGTAAATGTAAAAATAGGGGCAAAAATAAAGAAGGACTAAGCTTACCCCAACGTTAACTGTTAGTCCTGGAGGAGAAGAATATAAATGATCTTTATTGTCTTCATTTTGATTAGCTGTATTTCTTAAATTTTCTCATTATGTGTTTTCCACTACCCAGTTTCCACTATAAATGCTTTAAAGGAAAATAATCAATTTTCCAGCCTCCAAAGGAATGCCAGGTTTGCTAGGATTGCAAAGGCCAGGTTTAACCTTGAAAGTTATTTTAATTTCTAGTATGCAAATCTTCCCCTCTAGGAATTCATTCTCTTTTGCGTTTGAGTATTATCATTTATTGCACTTAAAAGTGCACCTGAGAAAGAAGCAATTTAATAAGAGAGAAAGAGAAGGGGCAGGGCGAGTGGGGGGGGAGGGGGTTGCATAGAGAGAAGGAAGAAAATGTCCTTACTCAAACCATCAACACATTTTTGAAAAATAAAAAAATGACAAAATAAATATTATTAAGAAAAGTAAGCATACTTCTAAGCATACTTAAATTCTGTATTCAGAATTTAACAGTATATTTGGTTAAATTCTATAACATTAAAAGTCACCTACTATTCACTGGATAGATAAATTAACTTTTCAATCAAAGTGGCTTATTTTACAGATGCATTCCCTGACTCTATAAGCTTTCCCATCACTTAAACATTTCACTGAATCCTCATTCCATGAAAAACTTTCCAGATTGGTCCGGGAAAAAAAAAAAAAAGTGACAATACTAGGGCACCTGGGTGGGTCAGTGGTTGAGCGTCTGCCTTGAGCTCAGGTTGGATCCTGGGGTCCAGGGAGCCTGCTTCTCCCTCTGCCTATGTCTCAGCCTCTCTCTCCATGTCTCTCATGAATAAATAAATAAAATCTTTTTTTTTAATGTGACAATTCTACCTTTTTTCCCCCTTTGAACAATATCATTTTCTTCTATACCTCTAATAGACTGTATCAGGGAGGAATACTTTTCGGCTGCTAGTAACAGGAAACTGTATTTAAATCTGTGCTTAAATCATAGGAATATATATTATCTCACTCAACTAACAGTCTGGAGTTAGATGGTTCCAGGGTTCTTTCAGGGGCTTATTGATATCATCAAGACCCAGACACTTCTCACATTCCCCTGCCATCATCCTTAGCATGTTGCTTTTTATGCCCATGCCTGTTGCCTCACTGTTGCATGACAGCTGCTGCAACACCAGACATGACATCCTCACGCTGTGCTTAAATGTAAGAATCAAGGGTATAGCACAAAATATTCCTCTCTCAGAAGGCTCTCCCTTTATCCAGGGAAGAAACATTTCCAGAAGTCTTCTTTTGGCCCCCAGAGTCAGAATTGGATCATCTGAGTACTCCCAGTTACAAGGGAGGCTGTGAAAGTATCCTCTTTTTAAGCCTTCCTCCTCGACCCAGTGTCTTCATCTGTAATGGGGTGGCACTGTGATGACTTACCCTGTCCTCCCCTCCCAGGGGGGTGGCCTGTTTCAGTCCTGATGCCCTGACTGAACGTTTTATTCTCTAAAACTAATTGCAATAAACAAGCGAAATTGCAACTCTTTCAAATATACACTGTTGTGCATATCATTTAAAAATCCAGGAATGTTGGGCAGCCCAAGTGGCTCCGCGGTTTAGCGCCGCCTTCAGCCCAGGGCCTGATCCTGGAGACCCAGGATGGAGTCCCACGTTGGGCTCCCTGCATGGAGCCTGCTTCTCCCTCTACCTGTGTCTCTGCGTGTGTGTGTGTGTGTGTGTGTGTGTGTGTGTGTGTCTCATGAATAAATAAATAAAATCTTTTAAAAAATAAATAAAAATCCAGGAATGCTCAATTAAGAAGTTAATGATATAAAGTATCCATACTTTTATATTTCAGGCATTGAAATACTCTACAAAAATTTCTTTCCACTAATTCCACATTGTCATTATTTCTTTCCACTAATTTCCACTAATTCCAAAGGCATTGTCATTGCCTTTCATTATTTCTGTGCTTCACAAAGTCCTCAGAACAAAGATGCCCAGATGTCGGTTGCTCTATACCCACCCCTTCGAAGGGAGGAATTTCCCAGGACCTCGAGGAACATTAAACTAGTGCTTTGAAAAAGAAGAGCACCCCGGAAGCTGGTGCTGGTTGTACCTCCGCCTTCAGGAGTGAGAACGACCTACAGCAATCAATATTTCTGCCCAATCAATAAGCAGCAGCCCCGGGTCCCCAGGAGCCAGAAGCCTCCGGAAGCCCTGCAGAAGCGCCCCGGTTCGCTTCCCCCAGCGGCTCAGGGCTGCTGCGCCCCCCCAGGTGGAGTGCCGTCCCCCGCACTTCCAGACCTGAGCGAAGCAAATGCACACCCTCACTTAGTCGTTTTGAGAGCCAGAGACCGCCAGGCTTGGGTCCAAGGGGCTAGTGAAGCCCGCGGGAGCTGGAGTCAGAGCTCCTGGGTTCAAATCCTGCTCTGCCACTCACGAGGCACGCAACTTGGAGCTACCAGTTAGCTTTCAGCGCTGGGGTCTCCTCGCCTGTCCAGTGCGGATGACGGCAGCCCCTGTGTCCCTAGGGCTCCTGCGAGGAGTGCAGGAGTTCAACCCCCCACCCCGCCCCCCAGAAAGCGCTGGAAACAGAGCCCGGCTGGCACGCAGCGAACTCGTGCCTTTTAACTAAGTGCCTGCGGCTCCGCAACATTTTGCCCGGGTCTGAAGCGGCTCCTGTGCGTTACGAAACTGGAATCCTGGGGGCTGCGTGGCCGAGGCTGGGGCCCCGGAGAGCAAGGGAGGAAAGAAATCAGGGCAGGAGCCGGGGGAGCCCACCTACAGCTTCCGTCTCCCCGCCTGCGGTCTCCAGCGTTTCTTCTTCTTGGAGGAGTCGGACGGGCGAGCGGCGCCGCGCAGCGTCCCTCCAATCAGACACCCCAAGGCCGGCGCCACGTCCGCGACCTGATCCAATCTCGTCCCCTGGAGGGCGGGAACGCCAAGTTCCTACCTGCACCTGTGGCCGCTGTGGCCGCCTCCTCCGTTGTTGTTGTTGTGTTTTTTTTTTCTCCTCCTCCTCCTCCCCCCCCACCCCCCACCCCGGGGTTCTGGTTTCTCGAATCACTTGGCGAATAACCAGCAGGTGGGCAGATAGATGCCTTTTCCCCGTGCAAGGGACCGACCGGAGCGAGCCTCCGAGGGGCCCCCTCCCCGCGCCTGCCGGGCGGCGCCAAGCAGGGAAGAGGGGCGCGCGCGAGGATGAAAGGCTTAGAGACCCGGGCGGCCTGCCGGGGCTTTCACCTGCGCCGGTGAGCCCCGCACCTGCTCGCGCGGCGCCCTCCGCCCCAGCCCAGCGCGCCGCGGGCCCAGAACGGCCGCCACCGAGGCGGCGCGCACAAGTTGGAGGAGCCAGCGGAGGCCAGCAGCGGCGATCGGCTTAGCTGGACTGCAGAGATTTCGGCCCACACACCTTCCAGAAAGAAGCCCGACCTCCCCGAGACCGCGCGGAGGGACGCTGCGCCTGGCTTCCAGGCTGTCCCCAGCGCACCCCCTCCGGAGTCGTGGGATCCTGGGAAGCCGGAACAGGTGAGCGATTTGGGGTGATCCCGCGTCGGCCAACACAGACCCCACTCCGGGGTGTCAACCTGGGGTGCTCCCCACACACACACCCCTCCTCCCCCACCCCGGCTCCGGGCGGGGGGGTGGAGAAGTTGAGAGCCGCAGGCGCTCTGCGTACATTTGCGTAATTTGCAGTCTTTTCCTTGCGCAACTAGTGCAAAGCCTGTCCGCGCACAGTTGGTTGTGGAACAGAGAATGCAGGGTGGAAGACAGAAGGCAGCCATCAGGACACCCCCCCCAAAAAAAACCACCAATAATGGATAACTTGGGGGTACTTCTCCGAGGCGCAAGATAGAGGGAGCGGGATGTTTGCAAACCCAACTGCCCACGGTGCCAGGGGGAGTGGGCGCCTCCTGACGGGAAGAACTTTCCGCGGGTTTAGCTTCTATTGTTTTCAAGTCGCAGCCCGAGCGTGCCCTGGGGCGTCCTGGGAGGAGCCCCGGCCCGGGTCTGGGCTGCGGAGGCCGCCGCGCCGCCTCGCGTGGGCGCTCCAACTTTCCCCGCGGTTCCGGGAGCAGAACCTCCAACCACCAACACCTCCGAAGTTGAGCGGCCCGGCGCGCCCGCAAATCCCCAGAGCGCCAGGCGCGTGGGATGGGAAGGAGCCCGGAGGAAACCTGGCAGCGCGCCGCGGCGCCCCGTTCGTCGGGCGGGCGCCCAAGACCCAGCCCAGGGAGCGCGCGCGGAGGCCGCTTCCCACCCCCGCACGCTCAGCGCCGCCCGCCGCCCCTGCGCCCCTGCGCCCCTGCGCCCCTGCGCCCCTGCGCCCCTGCGCCCCGCGCCGCGCGGTGTTTAAAGCTGGGATGAAGCGCAAAGGTTCGGAGTTCCAGGTTACGCGCAGCGGGTTCCTCTCGGGGGGAAGGAATCGCGCCAAGAAAGAACGAACGAACCAGGGATCTTTCATGCGTGACCCAAAACCTCGGGAGTTGAATTGCGTGGTACACACAAGACCCACCCCGTGCGCCTTTTATTTATTTTTTATTTTTTAAAGGTTTTATTTATTTATTCATGAGAGACACAGGGAGAGAGAGAGAGAGAGGCAGAGACACAGGCAGAGGGAGAAGCAGGCTCCATGCAGGGAGCCCGACGTGGGACTCGATCCCGGGTCCCCAGGGTCACGCCCTGGGCCGAAGGCGGCGCTAAACCGCTGAGCCACCAGGGCTGCCCCCGGGGCGCGTTTTAATACAGAACTCAGAGGAGGGGACATTTGCCGCCTGGCCTCGTCTCGGCCATCGGTGGGGGCGGGGGGCGCTTCAGAGGGACGTTGAGATTGGTCTCTGGGGAATAAAAGGAAGCGTGGGACGGCGGTTTTCAAGGGAAGCTAAGTCTCCGCAGGCTTCTCTGAAAGCGACAGGTAGACGTTGTCAAAAGCAGAATTTAAAAGAAACAAAACACCATGAGCTTGCCCCCTCGCGCTTAGGAGCACGTAAGTCCCCCCCACCCTGCGAAGAATCACATCGAGAAGGATCCTGTAGCAGAAACCTATGGGGGGGAAAAAAAGCCTCTGGGGGAAATTTCTGGAACTGTTGATGGGGGCGGAAGGAGGGAGTCTAACATTCCGGGCTCACCTCCGGCGGGGACGTGCTCGCTTCGGCGCGCCCTCCTCCCAGGTGCGCATCCGAGAGGAGGCCCCCCTGGGCGGCCCCCAGTCAAGGCCACAGGGCAGGCCAGCTTCCCTCTGGAGCAGGTGCAATCCAGACGCCCGGGAGCCTCCCCGGGGTGCCCCGCGCGCGGACCCCCTGCACCGGCCCCGGGCTTGAGGGACGGGAGTGCCAAGCTGCCTGGAGACCAGACGGTGGCGCCCTGGAGGCCGCTGGTCCCCGCGCCCTCGGGGGCGCAGCGCAGCGCCGCGGATCGGGGCGGGCGGGGCGAGGGGAGGACGCGCGGCTCCGGGGCGCGTGGCCTGGGCCGACCCGTAACCGAGTTGTGCTTGCTTCCCCCGCACAGGCCGCGGAGCCCCCCCCGCCCCCGCCCCGGCCCGCGGGCCATGGCCGACAGCGGCGGCTCGGGCGGCTCGGGGCCCTGGTGGAAATCGCTGGGCAACAGCAGGAAGAAGAGCAAGGAGGCGGCGGGGGCGCAGCCGCCCGCGCAACCTGCGCCCGGGGAGCCCGCGCCGGCCGCGCCGCCCAGCCCGGACTGGACAGGCGGCTCCCGGGAGAACCAGCACCCCAACCTCCTGGGCGGCGCCGGCGAGCCCCACAAGCCGGACAAGCTGTGCGGGGAGAGGGCGGGCAGCAGCAGCCGCCGCAACCTGAAGATCTCGCGCTCCGGGCGCTTTAAGGAGAAGAGGAAGGTGCGCGCCACTCTGCTGCCCGAGGGCGGCGGGGCCGCGGAGGAGGCGGCCTTCCCCGGGGACCCCCGCGACGACGCGCAGTAGCGGGGCGCGCCCGGCCTGCCCTCGCCCCCCAGCTCTGCACCCGCCAACTTCAGAGCCGTGCACACGAGGCCTCCACGCTTTGGTGTTCCTGGAAATTGAAGTGTCCGCTGAGTTTTCAGTGTTTCAGGACTCAAGGAGGCATCGCGTGTTTATCTGTGCTGGGAGAAGGGGCCTGCCGCAGAGCAAGGTGGCATCATCATCACTATCTTTTTTCTCCCCCCAAAGTTCTCCCGTGGCCTCCATCCCTTGTGCCATCCGGGGAGTGAGAAGGGTCCTTCTCCGAGTTGGTGGCCCAGCTGGGACTGCGCAGCCGGGACGCCCAGCTCTGATTCAGGACTCGCCCTCCGAAAGCGAATCACAGTGGCTGCTTTCAACGCCAGGGAAATGCACTTTAGACGTACTTGGGTAGCATCCTACTTTAAGTGAAGGGACGACGACGAGAGAGGGCAGGAAACCTTCTTAGGTAGAAGCATTTTAAGTAAGGCAAGAGATTGCTTGTAAACGTTGAACCACAAAACTGTACTGCCTGTTTTAGTGTGGACTATTAAAATTGTTGCACCGTGAGACTTAAGGTGACTTTGGTGTTTTTTCCATTGCAAGACTGAAGTCCATCCTACTTAAAAGCTGGCATACAGAGGCCAGAGTGACAGAGTTAATCATTTGCCACACAACATAACAGCTACTCTGGGATCTTGCTAGAAGGAGGAGAACATTTCTGAAAACTAACATCACCCAGGCTGGAACCAGTTGGCGGGACATCTCTATGTACTAACTAAATTTAAGGAAGGGAGGGAGAAGCCCTATAATTACTCCCAAATTCTCTTTGTTACCTCAGTACATCTTCACACAGTAGAGGAGCTCACACTGCCAGTACTAATTCTCTTTAAAAGTATCCATCGTTACCGTTGCTAACCATTGTCTGAAAATACTTGCTGGAATAGATGGACTGAACTCTTGGCTTGTGCAAAGCCGGCCTCTTTTCCCACCCCTTTGCTTCAAAAGCTTATTTCTTTAGTCTGACTTATGCATTTATCTGGTTTCAAAGCCTTGAGATGTACTGATCTGAAGATTCTGAACAAAAATCTACCTGTTTGCTTTTGTTACAAACTTCAGGAAAAGGAGTAAATAAATCCCACTTGCTTTCAGCAAATTACAAGGGAGTTATTGTAGTTGTTAAGGGCCACTGGGATCATTCCCACCACAATTCCATTCATTTATGATCATCCAGAAACACATAGCAAGGAAATTGTAGTGGTCAAAGTGTACATGTATATATAGTTTAGATAATTACAAGCAAGAACTTAATTGGAGCTTCTGAATGTGTTATATAGAAAGAGGCAAGTTTTTGTTTCTCTCAGGGTAGCAATTTATAAAACAGAGAAACATTCATTGGCTAAAGAGATTGAACAAAACCAAACTTGCTGAAAATAGATAAAAGGGACTTAAATTAGTCAATCAAGTTTGGGTACCAGCACAATAATAGAATTTACCATTTGATACATGAATTTCCACATACCAAAGGCTTATTCCAAACGAAATTGTTTGTATGAGGATTACAAACACTTTACGTTAAAAGAGAAAGATCTATGAGTTTTTTTCATCATGAAAAAAACTTTTTTGTTGTGTATTTCGAACTGGGAATATGTGACCAAAGTCTCATCAGTGTGAGCCTCCTGGCCGAGGAAGACTTCATACCGGTTTTAAGTGGGCCTCCCATCTCGAGGCTCTGATGAAGATGAGGGAGAGGAGAATGTGCTGGGGAAGTTCACGGTAAGGAGGGAAGAGCAGGCTGGGAGCAAAGCAAGCAAAAGCTGCCAAATAAAGCTTTGAAACACAATAAAGCATTCCACTTTGTAGAAAATAATCAAAATTAGGGTCAATAACTATCCAAAATACTTTTCCCCTTCCAGGAGGACCGATAAATTAGGACCGTGCTCATTTATAAAGTTAAACCTGCAATTGCATACTTTTAAATTTTTACAGTAACTCTTTCATTCATGGTTTTATTGTTTTAAAAAAAAACTTTTTTTTTCTTAAAAATTCCTTTTGATTCATGAAACATTGGCATTTTCTCAGGTTCTGTATCTTGTTTGGGATCCCATCCAAATCTATAATTGCTGCAGATAACCCATAGCAGATATATAACAGTGGAACTTATTCACATGACATCTTTACCTCACTGTTCTGGAAGAATTGAAAATCATGCTAATGGCAGTTATGACGGTGAGTGCAACACACAATCCGCAGTTGAGGTTTGTAATTACAGAGTTTTAAAGCAGTCCTAATTATGCAGTGGGAGGGATGCACTGATTTAATCCCAACTCAGTGAAATCAGAAACCGAGCAAAATTGGTGGGATGAAAAGATCATAGGTAAGATGAGATAATTTGACAAAGTGTCTTGCTGGGATTTATATGCTTTACAGATGATTAATTACATTCTTGTAACATGTATACAGATTTAAATTTTTTTAAACCTCAAGGTAATTTATAGTAAATTGAGGGAAAGTGTTAAATTAAACTTGGAGTTAATTAGATTAGAGGCTTTTGCTTTCTTTACACCATCTTACAAATGAAATTTCACCCACACGTTTGGAAACCATTAGAGAAATTTTAATACCATGGTTCCAAATGATATGGGGGGAGGAAAGAGATAAAAATCTAGTTGTGTGTTTGCTAAATGCTTTCATAACCATGATAATTATACCCACAGGGTAGTTTTCGCTTCTGGACTCTCCTTGCCGAGCAGTGATTCCTATCACAGGGTCATTTGAACATCCCTTTGTGTTCATACTTCCATCATTCATCCCATTCTGACTTGCATTTCAAGAGTTTTGTGGATGTAGTTAGGACATTCTGCTTTAGTATAACACTGGGAAGTATAATGTGCCTTGAAGCATAATGTGAATTCAGCAAGCCTGATTTTGCCGCATATTTTGAAAGGAACTAATAAACCTCGTGAACAGTAGCACTGGCTAAAGCTTTGTCAGAAATAGTTCTCTCAAGATGTTCAGAAGAAAATGTTGGTGCCTTCAAATAAATAAATAATAAAAAGTGAGCAGAAAAAAAATTCAAATAAAAAGTGAATCAGAAAGGAGGAAATAGGGGCACCTGGGTGATTCAATGATTGAGTGTCTGCCTTCGGCTCAGGTCTTGACTCTGGAGTCCTGGGATCAAGTCCCACATCAGGGTCCCTGTGAGGAGCCTGATTTTCCCTCTGCCTATGTCTCTGCCTCTCTTTCTGTGTCTCTCATGAATAAAAATATAAATTTTTTTTTAAAAAAGAAAAGAATAAGAAGAAGAGCGGGATAGTAGAAATAGTATCCAGTGTTCACAGGATCCTTTTATGAGGAAAACGGAGAATATTACTTTTTTCCTAGCTGAGTCATGCCAACCAGACTAGAAACTAACACACAGAAAGCTGGCCTGATAAATACAGTAAAGGGAAACTGATCTTTTAAAAATCTATTTGGTTTATGGAGCCTTTCATTATAATTTACAGAAATGTAGGAGATTCTTTCTTGGGATAAGCTCAAGTTTATCTCCATGGCGAGTAGAAAGTGGGACGAGAGATATTTTATACCGTTTCAGTGTCAACATACAAGCACCTTAGACTGAAACAAGCATGCAGCCCCGGGCAAACTTTGTCATTGAGAAGCAGGCTGTCCATTAGGCATTGTTCCTCTCATCTTTTCTCTGTAGTCGCCCACCCCATACCCACTTTGCCTTGGAGCCATTGCACATCCATTTTCACTCAGCTGAGTCATAGAAGAAGGGGTGCCAGGAGGCACAGGGGTCTTCCCTGGTCTCCTGCAGTCACAGCATGTTGACAACCACTTTGTCCAAAGATGGCCCTACAGATTTGGATTATGGGAAGAAGAGCGTTCATGATGAGAGAAGATTATCACGGAGATAGGATGTAAGGAAACAACACAGGCCTTCCCTAGCAGAGGACAGCTGACCATTTGTATAGAAATGGAAACAGCTATAATCCACGATAAGTAAGAGGACATAAGCGATCCTTCCACATGTTCAAACCAAGAAATTCAGCCATACTTCCAGACTGAATTGCACTACGAGTGACACATCATGGACTGGTAATTATCCTATCAGAGTTGTTGAAAAACCTCATGCAATAAAAAAGATCCATGAGGAAGTGTCTTGATCTGAGATGTGTAACAAGATTGTTACCTGTGAGACAGAAATGTCTGGCCCTAAAACTAGAGAGCATCATGTTAAAGAAGCTAAAGGTCCCTATCCATGAGAGGAGCCACCAATTGACCTGTCTGTTGAGTGGGGACTATGGGGCCCATCTTGGACCTCCTCATACCTTTTATGAAGGGATTTTCCTTGAGTTACAATACCCTGGGCTATTAATTTCTTTCTAGTTCCAGTCAACAACTGCTGATTCATACCCTACAAGGATGGCAGCAAAAAGTTCCCGCAGTTTTCCAAGATGTTTTTTTCTTTTTTAAGATTTTACTTATATATTTGAGAGAGAGAGAGAGCACACAGAGAGAGAGAGAGACAGAGGAGCAGAAGCACACTCCCTGTTGAGCAAGGAGCCTGATGTGGGACTCGATCCCAGGACCCTGAGATCATGACCTGAGCCGAAAGCAGATGCTTAACTGATTGAGCCACCCAGGTGCCCCTCCAAGACAGTTGAACATAGTTGGCTCTCTGACTTGTTCTTGAGTCTTTGACAATCTGATGTCAGTTTATTATACTGTAAAATGATGGGATGGAGTCTATATTCCAGCTTTAAAACTCTCTTGAGTATTCTATTTTGAGCAACTGTTGTAAAAGTAGTTCACATACTCACTGTTTACTATAAAACACAAAGGCACCACCTGTTCAGTACTGATGGTCAGGTGGGAGCCAGGGAGGAGAATTATAAACCATGAAAAGGCTACCTACCACCTTATGGTGTGGTGCTACCAAAACCATGACATTATCTGCCCCAACAGTTGGGGTGATTCTGTTCTACAGGAACATTGAGGCTCATTACTCATGTTAGAGTCAAATATTTAAGTTTGTCCTGTTACCTCTGCTTGGCATATCCTTTGCTCACCACCTGCCTGGCAAAGCCTCAATATACCTTCAAGCTTCAAGAGTCTCCTTCCCCCAAAACACAGCTATTGGGAACATCTATGAGTGATACCGCCAAGCCCATGTTGCTCAGCACCACTGACCATATTATGTGGATGTGATCATGTGTCTCCCTGTCTCTTTAGTCAGGGAGCTCAGGGAAGCTTGAGGGGCCATACTTATTCTTCATTGCCCTGCATGAAGCCTGGATAACCTACTAGGACATGGACCTTGCAGGTAGCCTGTGCAGCTAGCATGTAGCTCTTGACAGGACCATAATCTTTTCTCCTCTAAAGAAGTTATCTTATGTCTTCCTGGTAGAGAAATAATCTGAGTGTTATTAATCAGTCAGAGTCTGATCAGGAGAGAGAAAACACAGAGTAATTTGAACAGGAAGCATTTAATATAAAGAATTATTACCCATAACAGGGATGGCTAATAAGAAATAACGAGAGATTGGCCAGTAGGAAGTAAAAAGAAAAAAAAAAAGAAGTAAAAAGAATCCCCCCAAAACACAGGAATAAATAAAGATAAGGGGCAGCCACCACCCTGGAACTGAGATAGATTGCTCTTCCTTCCAAATCCCCTTTCTCCCCCTCACCCAACCTTAATGGAAAAAGTAAGGCTATGAACCACTGATTGGCAGAGAAGTCGCTGTGGTGCACACCAGCAGAACTTGCTGGAAATATACCTTCTAGAACTGCTACTAGGTGCCAGTGAGCACTAAAGCACAAATCACTAAATTATTTGAACTCCATGGATAAAAATACAGGAAATATCACTGCGTTAATACAGTGTGGGAAGAAATTTAGGTTTCTGTAGGTTGGCTACGTTAGTTTCAAGAGGGCAGGTGCTTGCCATAAAGTGCTTTTGCAAAGTGAGAAAAAGTTACTCCTTCCTCTGGGTGGACTTCGGCCCTGACACATTCCCATAGCAGGTACTCTTGTGCACTAAACAACCTACACAGCTTTACATGGCAGCTTGTGGGTCCATGAATAGATGGAACTATGCCCAAAAGGTGATAGGATCCAGTAAAGGATAGATTGGCCTGCTTGACAGGAAACCCAGGTTCTAAGACCCAGTTCTCTAACCAGTAGTTGTGTGATCTCAGGCAAATCACTTGCCTCTTCTGGGCTTTCATTTTTTTTTACTTATAAAAATGAGAAGTTCAGATACTGCAAGTTCCAAAATTCTATTATCGTAATGTGTATATAAAAGATGTGGTGTCTACCTTTATATTTAAAATACAGATTAGACCAGGGCACCTGGGTAGCTCAGTCCGGTAAGTGTCTGCCTTCGGCTCAGGTCATGATCCGGGGTCCTGGGATTGAACCCTGTGTCAGGCTTCCTGCTCGATGGAGAGTCTGCTTTTCCCTCTACCCCTCCCTCCTGCTTGTGATCTCTCTCTCACGCTCTTTCTCTCTCAAATAAATAAATAAATAAATACAATCTTTTAAAAAAAAATCAGATCTCTAATACCTGCAACAAATTCCAAAGAAGCATTGCAATCAACATGGTGCCCCTCACCATTGACTTACTTGCTGAGCGGGGCGGGGAGCGGGGGAGTGGGGGGGGGGCGGTGCTGTGATCAGATCTACCTGTATCAGCTCTTCTAGCTACTTGAACTCTCCTCCTTTTATACAAAACAAATCATAATATAGCTCCTACTCTTCCTTTCAGTTTTAACTATGATATTGGATGCTCCAGTAAGAGCCCCCGGATAGAATTAGGTCCCCCCACCCTGTCTGAGTTCCTTCAGTGGGCCACACAGAATCCTATCCCACAGACAGTACTGTCCCTTCCTCCATCACCAGATGGTAAGCTATTTCAGGGAAGAACTCTGAATCCTGCTGGCTCTTCTGTGTCCAGCACCATGCCCAGCTCATAGGACTCACTGTTGAGCTAATGAGAATTTAAATCCAATATCTTGTAGAAGCACATCGGTATAGTCGTTAGGACAGTAGGCTCTGAAGTCAGATGGGTTAGACTTAGATTCTGGGAATCTATCTGGGAAACTATGAATTACACAATCTATCTATGCTTCACTTTTTGTTTTTTATTTTGTTTTATTGGGGGGAGTTGGGGTTTTGCTTTTGTTTTTGTTTTCCCCCACTTTTATTGAGACCTAATTGACACATAACAATGTATTAGTTTAAGGAGTACACAATTTGATATATTTATATGTTGTGAAATGATGACCACAGTACCTTTATTTTTTTTTATTTTTTATTTTTTTTAATTTTTATTTACTTATGATAGTCACAGAGAGAGAGAGACAGGCGCAGAGACACAGGCAGAGAGAGAAGCAGGCTCCATGCACCGGAAGCCTGACGTGGGATTCAATCCCGGGTCTCCAGGATCGCGCCCTGGGCCAAAGGCAGGCGCCAAACCGCAGCGCCACCCAGGGATCCCCACAGTACCTTTAGATAACATTCACCACCTCACATTGTTACAGATCTACTCTCTTAGCAACTTTCAAATATCACAAGATAGTGCTGTCAACGATAGTCACCCTGCTGTACATTATATCCTCAGAGCCAATTAGTCTTTTTTTTTTTTTAATTTATTTATGATAGTCACACAGAATGAGAGAGAGAGGCAGAGACACAGGCAGAGGGAGAAGCAGGTTCCATGCACCGGGAGCCCGACGTGGGATTCGATCCCGGGTCTCCAGGATTGCGCCCTGGGCCAAAGGCAGGCGCTAAACCGCTGCGCCACCCAGGGATCCCTACCAATTAATCTTATACATAGAAGTTTGTACTTTTTGACCACCTTCACCCATTTCCCCCACCTCTAGAAACCACCAATCTGTTTTCCATTTCTATGAATTTGATTTCTTTTTAGATTCCAGTATAAGTGAGGTCATCCAGTATTTGTCTTAATCTGTTGGACAGTTTATCAAAGCTTTAATTTTTCATCTTTAAAAATAATTGTATCCAGGGACACCTGGGTGGCTCAGTGGTTGAGTGTCTGCCTTCAGCTCAGGGTGTGATCCCGGGTCCTGGGATCAAGTCCTGCATCATATTCCCTTTGGGGAGCCTGCTTCTCCCTCTGCCTCCTTCTGCCTGTGTCTCTGCCTCTCTCTTTCTGTCTCTCATGAATAAATAAATACAATCTTTTAAAAAAATAACAATAATTATATCCAATTCACTGGTTCCTTGCAAAAGCATGGAAAGTAGACAAAACTGTACTCCACATGTGGTAAACTCTTAGTAAATATTAACCATTATTATTATAATCAAAATTCAATTCTATTTGTGCAGAGGGGGGAAGTGGAAAGGTAAAATGTGCTCATCCCAAGCCCCATGTAACTTTGAAGAAGATCTTGAAGCAGCTTAGAAGTTCAAAGCCTTTCCTATAATTTTATAAATCTGGGATGGTTCACGTGAGCTCACTCTGACATCTGATCATCTGAAACAGCATCATCTTTAGAACCATTTCCATGTTAGGAAGGAGAAGTCACAGCTATAATGGCCTTGCTGATCTAAAAGGAAAATCGGTTCTCAGGATACAACCAGAGTCTTTTTGTTGCAGTCTTCAAAGTGATTATTTTCATTTTGCTGATTTTTTTTCTTACCATGCTATTAATACCTATTAATACATATCATCACCAATCCTTTAGAAAACGCTAAGTAAAAACTTCTCATTACCCCACTACCCAGCCTAAGCCCTTCTGAGTGTATTTTCTTCTACTCATTTTTTAAAGCATCTATTATATGTAGAAGTTTGTAAATGTATGTAGAACCCTGAGATAAAGCTTTATTTTTTTTTATTTTTTTTATTTATTTATGATAGTCACACACACACACAGAGAGAGAGAGAGAGAGAGAGAGGCAGAGACACAGGCAGAGGGAGAAGCAGGCTCCATGCACCGGAAGCCCGACGTGGAATTCGATCCCGGGTCTCCAGGATCGCGCCCTGGGCCAAAGGCAGGCGCCAAACTGCTGCGCCACCCAGGGATCCCAATAAAGCTTTATTTTTAATTTTTTCCCCCAGCAGTGTGAGGGCTGATGAGGAAGGAGAGGTGAACACCAGCCTACAATGACTATTGTGTGATCATTATGTTGTCCTTTTGGAGACCAAACCATAAAAAGCCTCTGTGCAGCACTGAACCCTGTTGACACATTTCTCCTGCCTGCGAGTCTCCTGTGAGCACCTGTCACCCAGCCTATCCAGAATTTCCTCCTTCCAGTCACTCAAGCCAGAAAACTGGAAGTCATTCTTTGTTCACCAAATTCATCAGTCTGTTCTGTGTTTCTAATAAACTTTCTCCAATCTGAACATCTCTCTCCATCTCTCCTACCACAGAGTGAAGGCAAACACCCATTTCTCGTGCGGGGCCCAGCCCAGCAGCCTACTCACCGGCCATCTGTCTCCACTCCTGCCCCACTGTGCTCTGTTCCCCAACTCACCCTGGAATGGAACTTTTTAAAAAGTGGAAGGCTTTTTAAAAAGATTCAAAGTGTTCCCAAATGGAAAGCTAAACCAACGCTTCCTCTGTTTAATGCTCTCTGATGAGACAATAGCCTCAGAATAAAATCTGAAACCATTAAAAGTGCCTTAAAGCGCCTGCCCTGCAGGATGGAGCCCCCCACCCTCCCTTGGCCAGTGCTCTCTGTCCGTCCAACCCTCTGAAGCAGGTCTGAGGGCACTTATTCTGAGGGCACTTAGCTGTCTTATTTTGGTCCCCTTCTTTGAGCAACAATCTCTCTTCTATCATCAGGTCCTGGATCATGGTCTCCCAGCTGCTGGGAACCCTTCTGGGGGTCAGGTTGTTCAAGGACCCACAAGCTTGATGAACCCCCTTAGATCAGCTTTTTCTTTGCAGACTTCCAGTGCTTCAGAGGCCACTTCTGCTGCTTGAGCAGCCACACCAAACAGAACTCCAGTGGGGTTATCGTCCCTCTCTGGCTGCTTTCCTTGTGAGTATGTGGAAGTGACAATGCCACTTTGTGGTGTTTTTGCATGAACTAAGTCCACATAAAGTACATCTCTGACAGATAAGCTGCACAGCTCAGAGGAAAGCCTCAGTCGTATGGACTGATGTATTCTTACTGCTGAGTGGTGGGTTGAGATGGCCTGGAGGCATTATTGCAGTGGTCTTCCTTAGAAACTGTCTGGAATGTGGAGACTCTCCACATTCCCAAGGGATGTGGAATTCCATAAGGGAATCCCAAGAAGTCTGTGTTCTAGAAAATTGTGCTTATGTCCTTATTCCAAAAATTCAAGGACAGATGGGCATGGGGGAGGGGCTGGGAGATGGGGAATAAGAGAGAACCCCTAGAAAACCTTTAGGCCCTGAGATGAGGATTCTGTGTCACAATCTTTATATACAAAGATGTACTCTAAACCTGGGATTATTTAGTGAAAGCATTTACAGTATTGCCAGACCCCCAAGGAGAAAGGAAAAATCAGAAAATGAAGAGGCAATTAGTTTGGTGAGATGCAATGGTGAGTTTCAGGAATGCAGAGGCATGACTAGGGTGCCTGTGGGGACACCACTTTGTGAACAAAAAAATCCCTAAAGCCTGGGGAGTGACCATTCTCCCTGCACTTCTGATCTAGGAGCCTAGTGAAAAGATAAGGAAGCAGCTTCATCCTCATGAGCCACAGGGTTTACTCAAGCTATCCCCTTTGTGTAAATACGGTGGGGGGTGGGAAGAGAACACCTGGGACAATTTTTGCACAGATGACTATGCTGGGAATTTGGAGCAGGCCTCAGGTAGCTCACTGGTGGTTCCCTGGAGGTTTTCAACACCCCTGAGCCTCGGCTGACCATCCCTGGCAGTAAATCTCTGTCTGAGTTTGCAGAAAGGTGTGTTTTGATTAAAGGCAGCTATTCGTACCTGCACCCTTGAATGTATTCTAAGTTTCTTTTACATTGAGGCCAGTTCTCAGCAATTAGATGGAGAGACTGAGATGGAGTCGGGGGAAGGAGGCAGAAACAGCCACAGAACAGGAGAAAGAGCCTCATGAAGGTCCCAACAGGCATAAGGGTCTTGAAAGGAACTACCTGACGTCCCCCAGTTGATCATGATAAGAATATGGGTGTGGTCACCTCTGATCCTGGTGTAGCTGAAACCACAGGCACCAGGGAGGGAGGAAGACAGTTCTTTCCAGTCTACAAGGGCCCAGAGCTATGGCTTTTCAGGAAGGGAAGGTTGGATTTTACCCAATGCACCTTCTAATTCTGAGGGCACTTAGCTGTCTTATTTTTGCAATGTAATATTTAATTGAGGGGATCTCAAACTTCTGCACCAATCAATAACTATTTATTGTCTACATCCTACATGCAAACTCCTGTATAGGCCTTGAGACAAAAAAAAAAAAAAAAAAAAAAAACGAAAAAGACACAGATGTTTTTAGTGCTTCACATACTTCATAAATGTAAGCCCTGGTTGTGCCCTTTCTTTTTTTCTTTTTCTTTTTTTATTTTTTTGAAAAATTTATTTATTTATTCATCAGAAGCACACAGAGAGAGAGAGGGGTAGAGACACAGGCTGAGGTAGAAGCAGGCTCCATGCAGGGAGCCCAATGTGGTACTCGATCCCGGGACTCCAGGATCAGGCCCTGGGCTGAAGACAGCGCTAAACCACTGAGCCACCCAGGCTGCCCTGGTTGTGCCCTTTCAATAATTAATTACCTCCATAAATATTTATTGAGATCATTCATTCTTTTATTTATTCAATATGCCTCTTAGGTACCAAACAATAAACTAAACTGCAGATGCAGAAAGAAATAGGATCTTAATGTATACGTATTTATAGCCTCAGTGCAATACAGTGTAATACAAACAATGATAGTTCAGAGACTGGTGTTGGATCATTGAGGAGTCATCCAGGATATTTTGTTTTTTGCTTTTTGTTTTTTTTCATCCAGGATATTTTGATGAATTAATTACATGTCAGGAATTGTGAGTAAACTGAAGGCGTTAAATATGCTCACAGTCCTGATTGACTGACACCCCCCCCCCCTCCCTTTGCTTCTAGACTAACATCACTGCATATCTGAGCCAATATATAGGAGATGCCACCAGCAGATGTGACATTCTGCCTTTTAAGTCCTCAAGTGTGCAGAGCTCCAGAGAGGTCAGAGTCTGAAGCAGCCCTTGTTGGGGCTGGAGGGGTCTTCTGTGAGATCTCAACCCCTTTGACTTCTCAAGATACACAGATTCACTTCCTGGGAGCCAGTATGCCTCCACCCCACAACAGAGCACCATGTCTACTGTCACCGACACACAAATCCTGAGATGTGCTGTCTTGTATGGTTTAACCTTTTCTCAGTTCGAGCAGAAACACCAATCAGCCAGACCATCGACCTCGACAGAATTAGCGTTATCACAACTGTCAGTTGGATTGCTGCTTGTAGTTCTGTGCAAGGACAAGGGATGACTAGGGAGTTGATGATGTGCTCTTCCTTTGGCAGTCAATCTATCATGAAGGAGGGCTCATGAATGCAGATGCAGTCTCAGGAGCAACTGAGTGGATTGCAGTGGGAAGAGAGTCTGATGCTACAGCACAGACCTGCCCGCCCCAGCACGTACCTCTCTGACTCAACAGCCACCTTTTCCTCTTGGGCTCTCGGGGAGATAATGAGCCTGGCTAAATTCACTGAGGCCAACCTGATTTGCATCCTTCCTTTCTACTATACATCCAGCCATCAAACTTCCTGTTCCTGAACTCATTGATTGGGATACTCATTCAAATATTTGTTTCCAGGCTGTTCAAGCTATGAAAATGCTGTCTTGCTTTCCCAAACCATGGCTACTTCTCTGGTTAGTTTTAAGAATTATAGGACTCCTTCATTAGGCAATGACTTTTACTAACTCCCCAGGAAAAAGTACTACTCAGACATATCTACCTAACCACGTCACCTTGTACTTAAGAAACAGTCACAACTACTGCCAAGCAGGACAAGATGCTGAGGATAGTTAGCATTTATACAGGGCTTCATGACTGAGGAAGCACTTTCATATCCATAATTTCATGTGATCCATACAAGAATGGTGTGTGGCAGATGGTTGAGATTATTATACCTATATCCTTGCCCCTCTGATATGTGACTTTGCAGCTCCTCCCATCAGGATATGGAGTCCACTTCCTAGCCTTTTGTCTTTGGGCTCATTCCTAGTGTCGCGCTTTGGCCAATAGAGTATGGTAGGAGTGACATGCCACCAACTCTAAGCGTGTTAGTCTGCTCAGACTGTCATAACAAAATACATTGGACTGGGTGGTTCAAACAACAGAAATTTGTTTTCTTACACTTCTGAATAACTGATCACAAAAAAATAAAACAAAAATAACTGAAGTCCAGGATCAAGTGCCATCAGAGTTGGCTTCTGGGAAGATTTTACTTCCTGGCTGCCTCCACACTGTATCCCCATATGGCCTTTCCTCTGTGGTCCTATGAAGATAGGGAGATCTTTGGTGTCTTCGCTTCTTCCTAGAAGGACGGCAGTCCTATCAGATTAAGGCCCTTCCTTCATGACCTCATTTAACCTTCATTGCTTCTTTATAGTTCCTATCTCCAAATATAGCTGCACTGGGGATTTAGGACTTCAACATATGAATTTAGGGGAACACGGTTCAGTCCATAGCACCAAGACAAGGCCTCCAGGGTCCTTGTGAGGATAACTCTCTTTTGGGACCTGCTGCCTACTTGAAATAAGTCTGGGATAGCCAGTTGGAGGAAATACATGACATGAAGCAGAGATAAACTGTCTCCCTAAGGCTACCTGAGACCAGATCACAACCAGGAACCTGGGTACTGACTGCAAATGCAGGAGGGAGCTAGATGAGCCCAGAACCACCCAGCTGAGCCCAGTCCAAAGCAGTGACCTGCAAAACTGGGCACAAATTAGTTGTCAGTGTTGTAAGCTACTAAATTCAGCCTTGGTTTGTTAGGCAGCAAAAGCTTACTGATATGGGAGGTATTTCTTCTGTCCCCCAATTTGTTGAAGAGAAATGGAATTGCAAAGAAAGCAAGTGATTGCTCAAGGCTTAATGAGTAGTATGTAAGAGAGTAGAGATTAGAGTCTTCTGAATTTGAATCCTTTGTTTTTTTCTACTCAGGAAGGAGGTATTGAGTCTGGAAACACAGATACATTGCTATGGGCTTTTCCTAATAAATTGATGTTTAATGGGCTGCACTTTAGAATAAGGGTGTATGTGAATGTATGTGTATTGTGTATGTGTGTGTGCATATATATACGCCTGTATTTCCTCTGAAGGGTACAAGCTGAGTGTTAATCAGGTTTTTGTTGTTTTGTTTTGTTTGTTTTGTTTTGTTTCATCCCAAGGGAATAGCTTTATTTGGCTGTGATGAATCCAGGCCCTGCATATCCAGGCTGCTGCATGAGATGCTGGAGACTACTATAGAAACCGAGGTCAGGAAGAAAGCAGGGCTGCAGAGAAACACTCACTGGGCTGGAATATGTTTGCTATTTGAGAAAAATGATGGACAAGTGCCTCAAAGGGGGGACTTGACTCCTAGGACCCCCCATGAGGACTTCCTCAGGACTGAGCTCTATCCCTACAGTGACAGTCATATTCTCCAGCTTCCTAATAGCAAAATTTGTGGTTTATTTCCAATATTTTCCTCTTTATGACAATGTGCTAGAGGATAATTTGAACACAGATCATTTCACACCTATATAGATTTTTCTGTAAAATAAAATCCTGGAAGTAGGCATGCTAAATCAAAGAATATGCATTGTACAATTTTTTATTTTTTATTTTTATTTTTTTAAAAGATTTTATTTATTTATTCATGAGAGACACAGGGAGAGAGAGAGAGAAAGAGGCAGAGACACAGGCAGAGGGAGAAGCAGGCTCCATGCAGGGAGCCTGACATGGGACTCGATCCCGGGTCTCCAGGATCAGGCCCTCGACCAAAGGCGGCGCTAAACCACTGAGCCACCCGGGCTGCCCTGCACAATTTTTTAATATAAAAGTTTTATAGATGTCCAATTGCCACTGTAAAGGTTGTACCAATTTACACTCAACAGCAATGTATGAACTGATCATTTCTCTGTAGCCTCACCAAGAGGCTGTTGTCTAACTTTTGGGTTTTACCTACAAATTACATAAGAAATGATATTAATAACAAATAATTTCAGTTTGCATTTCTCTTCTTATGAGTAAGTTTAGTATCTTTTGGGATATTTAATTAATATATTTTTATGTGAACTCTCTGTTCATATCCTGTGTCCATTTTTCTATCATAATATTGTTTTAATTGTTCTTTCACCATGAGATATGCTAGTCCTGTATCTCTAACCAGATTGCTTTTAATTATATTTTTATGTGACATTACTGAACTACTGCATTCTTTAACTGTCTTGAATTATGTTGGATTTTTTGTGAGATTGGTTTTTCTTTTTTCTTTTCTTTTCTTTTTTTTTTAAGGATTTATTGTGAATCTCCAATCAGTCCATCAATTCCCTAAATATAGGACCCATGAACTGCATTTATTTCTCATTTATTCTGTTCTAGTGTAAGGCTAAGTAATAGTTCACCACCAGTAAGTGTTGGCGTTACTGAATGAGTAAGAATGGAAGAACTGAATGTTGTCTGGAGGCTGGGACCTCAACCATCATGGGTTGAATGTGGCGCCTACAAAGGGTATGTCCTAACTCTTAGGATCTATGAATAAGACCTTATTTGGAAAATGGGTCTTTGCAGACTCGGAAGTTAAGAATCTTAAGATGAGATGGTCCTAGAGAATCCAGGTGGGCCCTGAATCCAATAGTGTCATTGAGACACACAGAGGAGGAGGACACCAGAAAAGGAGGAGAGGGCCACAGGAAGAGGGAAGCAGAGACTGGATGCAGCTGCAACCCAAGGAACACCAGAAGCCACCAAAAGAAGAGGCAGGAAAGGGATTTCCCCTAGAACCCTCAGAGGTAGTGCACCCTGCCAACAATTTGATTTCAGCCTTTTGGTCTCCCCAACTATAAGAGAATAAATCTGTGTTGTTTTAAGCCATCAAGTTGTGGAAGCCACAAGGAAATGCACCCATCAACCTTCACTCCTTTGGTGTGCTCTCTTACCACATTCAGGAAGCAGGGGTCACTCAGCCCCTACTGTGAGACAGGAAGAGAGAGGGCTGCAGGAGACACAGAAGTTCCGGAGAGGAGAGGAGGGGACACACAGGGCGGGCAGTGCTGCCTGGAGAAATGAGGAGAGAGAGAAAAAAAAAAAAAAAAAAACAAAGAAGAGAAGAGGACAAATTGAAGCAAAAGAAAAAAACAAGGTGAGAATGAGTTGGCCTCTGCTCAGACACTCGCCTGTGTCCCCATCCTTTCTCTAGTCTCTCTCCTTCCCTCCCTCAGCATCTCTCCGGCCCTCAGGCATTCTGCTGCACTAAGCTAGTGCATGTTTGTGCTGCTTAGAGTTTCTGTCCTGTCCCACATTTCTGGTTACAATCTGCAGGCACCAGTGAGAGGGTTAGAAGCTCGAGGAGAGGCACATGCTCCCCCAGGGAGCACCTGCTCCACCAGCCCACGCTGACCCTAACCCAGCATGCTGGCATTCAGGGTCTCCTGCGCCCAGACAGCACCCTCCAAACTTAACTGTGTTTCTGGTGTCTGCCTGGAATGCTCTGTGGTCATGCCTTTCTGCCCACCCTACCTTCCCCCTAGCAGGAGTGCATGAAACAAAGGAAGGAACCCAGAATTGCAAATTGTGCAGTTCCAAAATTTCCAAAGGCTGGATGGAGATTGTGGTTATTTCTGCTGTTCACATTCTGGGTTTGCCTGAGGGACTCTAGTCGTCTCTGTGCTGCCTCTAGTAGTCACTGGTAGTAGTGTTCCCCTACAGGGTGTCCTGGTCCACAAATTTCTCACCCTGTTTTTAAAATTTTCCATGTGTGTTTTTTTATTAAGATTGTATTTATTTATCCATGAGAGACACACAGAGAGAGGCAGAGAGACAGGCAGAGGGAGAAGCAAGCTCCCAATGGGGAGCCCGACATGGGACCCAATCCCAGGACCCTGGGATCAGTCCCTGAGCCAAAGGCAGATGCTCAACCGCTGAGCCACCCAAGCGTTCCTCTCTGCATTTTTATGTAGGAATTTTATTTAGGATTATTTTTACATAGAGAAGTTTTAAAAGCATTTTTAAAATTAATTCCTTTTTTTCCCTTTTTGCATATTTTTAAAAATCATTTTAAAATTTACATGAGGTTCAATTCCCCTCTTTCAGTGTACAGATCTGTGAATTTTGACAAATTATAGTATGCTAGGGGATCCCTGGGTGGTGCAGTGGTTTGGCCCCTGCCTTCGGCCCGGGGTGTGATCCTGGAGACCCGGGATCGAGTCCCACGTCGGGCTCCCGGTGCATGGAGCCTGCTTCCCCCTCTGCCTGTGTCTCTGCCTCTCTCTCTCTCTCTGTGACTATCACAAATAAATAAAAATTAAAAAAAATTATAGTATGCTATAACAACCATCACAGTCAGGATACAATTCCTTCACTCTGAAAATCTCCCTCATGCCTCAACTTTGTAATCAACATTTCCCCTTCACTCTTAAATCATAGTAAACAACCTTAGATCTTATTTCTATCCCTACAGTGTTGTTCCTTTCAGAATCTCATATAAATGGAATCATACAGCCCTTTTTGAACCGTGCTTCCTTCACTCAGCCTAATACATTTGATTGGCATAATGCATCCATGTTGCTGAGTATCAACAGTTCATCCCTTTTTATTCCTGAGGAGTGTTTCATTTAATGGATGTACAACTGTTTATTTATTCAATTACCCAAAGTAGGATATTTAGGTTGCTTCGGGTCTTGGCAATTACGAACAAAACTACCACAATTATTTGAATTCAGGTTTTGGTGTGAGCATGAGTTTTCAGTTCCTTAAGATAAATACTTAGGAATAGGATTGCTACTATTATATGGCAAGTGTATGTTTAATTTTACGAGGAATTAACAAGTTGCTTCCCAGAGTAGCTCTCTGTTTTCATTCCCATCAGTAATATATGAGAGTTCCAGATGCTCTACATCCTCACCAGGACTCGGTATTGTTAGTTTTTGGTCTTGTATTTCACATTTTAAAAGGTGTGTAAAGGTATTTCATTGTGATTTTTCATTTGGATTTCACTAATGACTAGCAATGTTGAGCATCTTTAATGTGCTCATTTACTATCTATATGTCTTCTTTGGTGAAGTGTCTGTTCAAATCTTTGCCAATCTTTTAGGGTTTGTTTTCTTATTGTTGAATTTTGAAAGCTATTTCTATATTGTGGCTATAATTCTTTTGTCAGATATGTGATTTGCAGATATTTTCGCCCAATCCGTAGCTTGTCTTGACACTATCACAGAGTAAAGTCTATAATTTTGTGAATTACAGGGGGCACCTGGGTGGCTTAGTTGGTTAACTGTGCCTCTGTCACCATCCTGGAGCTCTGGGATCAAGTCCCAGTCGGGCTCCCTGCTCAACGAAGAGTCTGTTTCTCCCTTTCCCTCTGCCCCCACCACCCCTACTCGTGCTCTTGCTAGCTTGTTTACTTTCTCTCTCAAATAAAATCCTTGATATCTTCTCTAAGAACTCTACCAATCCAAGGTTATAGAGATTTTCTCTTATGTTTTCTTCCAAAACTTTTGTAATTGTATGTTCTACCTTCAAATCTATGAACGATTTAAAGTTAATTTTTATGCAAAGTATGCATTAGCATTCATTTTCTTGGCATATTTGTATTCAATATATATATTCCAGTACTGTTTGTTTAAAAACTATACTTCTTCCAGTAAATTGTCTTTTCACCTTTGTCAAAAAATATATTGGACATATTGGTATGAATCTATCTACCGACCTAGACCTATATTCTGCTCATTCATCCATGTGTCTGTCCTTTTGCAAATGCCACACTGTCTTGATTACTGTCATTTCATAGTAAGTTTTTATTTTTTATTTTATATTTTTAAAAATGTATGTATTTATTTGAGAGAGAGAGAGAGAGTACACTATGGGGCAGAGGGAGTGGAGGGAGAATCTCAAGCAAACTCCCTGCTGAGCGTGGAGCCCAACACAGGGCTCGATCTCATGACTTGAGATCATGACCTGAGCCGAAATCAAGAATGGTCACTTAACCGATGGAGCCACCCACGTGCTCCCATAGTAAGTCTTCAAATCAGGCAGCATGAGCCTTCCAATCTTGTTTTTTTCTTTTATAAAATCATTTTATTTATTCTAGTTTCTTTTACTTTGCATATAAAGCTTTATATGTAAAACTCTTTATATAAAGAATTATATTTTCAATAACTAAAAAGAGTCCTGTTGGGATTTTTACTGTGATTATAATAAACCTATTCATCAATTTGGGGAGATCTTCATATTTAGTCTCCTAGTACACAAACACAAAATATCTCTTATTTATTCCTCTCTGATTTCTTTTATCCATATTCTGTAGAATTTAGCATGCAGAGTATGTAACTATTATATTATATAAGTATTTCATTTTTTGGAGCCATTGTAAATGATGTTTTTAAAAATTTCAACTTCTAATTGTTTGTTGCCAGTATATAGAAATATGACTAATTTTTAAAATATTAACTTTGTAGCCTATGACTTTTTTCAACTTACTTATTATTATTTACTAGTTCTAGGAGTTGTTTTTTTTTTTTTTTTAAATTTTTTTATTTATTTATTTTATGATAGTCACAGAGAGAGAGAGAGAGAGAGGCAGAGACACAGGCAGAGGGAGAAGCAGGCTCCATGCACCGGGAGCCCGACGTGGGATTCGATCCCGGGTCTCCAGGATCGCGCCCTGGGCCAAAGGCAGGCGCCAAACCGCTGCGCCACCCAGGGATCCCCTGTTTTTTGTTTTTTGTTTTTTTTTTTAACATATATCCCTTGAATTTTCTACATAGAAAACTATGTTGTCTGCAAGTAGTAGTAGTGTTCTTACTTCTTTTATATATGTAGGTTTTATTTCTTTTCCTTGCCTTATTGCACTGACTAGGACTTCTAGTATGCTGTTAAATAGGAATGGTGAGAATCTTGTGTCAATCTTGAACTTGTTCTAATCTTAAGACAAAAGTATTCAGTCTTCATTATGCGTAATTTATAATGTATAATTTGTAATGTATCATGATGTATAATTTAGATTTAAATATTTAGCAGATGCCTTTTATCAACCATAAATAATTCCTTAAAGAACTTAAGAATTGACTTAAAATACATTATTTTATATTTATATATTATTATAATATATGGTATTATTTTTTTATAGGCCAACGTTTTCATCTGGTAACATTCCCTTCAGCCTTGCTCTAACAAAAAGTGTAACTGGAGTCCCAGAAGGAGGAAAAAAAGAGAAAGGACAGCTTTTATTTATTTGAAAATATCCTCATTTCACCATTAAAGGGGAGCAGAATAAGCCACCCCAAGATGTGCCACTTTGGCAAGTAGATTGTTCTGAGCTGAAGGCAATTAAGACCTATCAGATTCAAGAAAAACTTCACCTCCCCTAAACTACCTAAAAAATTTAGCTATGGGGCCTGGCCCAGAAAGTGAGCTGAGGGTAACTTTTTATCTGAATGACCTATCTGTATGGCCAGGCAAACATCTGATTACCAGACACCTGCTCTTCTCTTCCTCCTATGAATTACCCTCCTGCCCTTTGGAGCCTCAGGCCCTTAACCCATTCCTTGGCTCAACATAGCATACAAGGCTCAATTGTTTGGTTTGTTCTTGAGTCTTGTGTCTTTGAGCTCCCATATAGATGTAATTAAACTTGTCCTTCTCCTGTTAATCTGTCTCATGTCAATTTATTAGACCAGCCAAAAAAACTAGAAGGAAAGAAGGAAAAAATTTTTCTCCCCTAACTAACATTTTAGAAAAATATTTTCACTGGATATAGAACTCTAAAGTCTAGTATGGGTTGCTGGGTTGGATTTTTTTTTTTTTCTTTTAGAGTATTTTTTTCCTTTTGGCATTTTAAAGATGCCATATTGTTATACTTTGCCTTAAGGTTTTAAAAAATATTTTTTAAATTATGGCAAATATGCATGACATTAAATTGACCATTTGAAACATTTTTATGTGTACAGTTTAGTGGCATTAAGTATATTCACATTGTTGTGAAAGCATCACCACCAGCCTTCCTGATAAAGCTCTCTGCATAGCACTTATCACCATCTGATATTTTTGTTTATCCTTAGTTTATTACTTGTCTCTCCCCACTGAAATGTGAGTTTACTAGGGACAGGACTTTGTTCTATTCACATCTATATCCCAAGTGTCTAGAGCATGATCTAGTCCATCCATAGTAAGTATTCAGCAGGTACACATTGAGTAAAAGAAAACATAGCAAGAAAACAAGCAAAAACACTATTCTCCTGTATAATTTTTCTTAAGATTTTATTTATTCATGAGAGACACAGAGAGAGAGAGAGAGATGAGAGAGAGAGGGAGGGAGACACAGAGGCAGAGGGAGAAAAGCAGGCTCCCTGTGGGGAGCTGAGTGCAGGACTCAATCCCAGGACCCCAGGATTACGACCTGAGCAGACGCTCAACCTCTGAGCCACCTGGGCACCCCCTCTTGTATAATTTAAGGAAGGTGATTTACAATGACAGAACTTTGAAGTGTCTTTGGCCATATGAAGGAATGTGATATTATCTGGGTTATTAATGTTTTTTTCTCTGAGCATACCTGAAGGACACAACCCAAGACAAGACGGTGAGCCTCAACTAGAAGGGATGCCCCCGCTGGGGAGAATATCAGAATATGGAGGGAGGAGCAGGACTCAGGTGAGAGTTTATGGTTTGAGAAATCCTTTCAGGTGATAAAGCTTTTCCAGGGAAGCATGTTCATGGCCCTCTTTCCCTGAGCTCCTTCCGCTCCTACTCACAAACCCCATTTAAAGAATTCCGACCTGATCTCACTACTTACTTTTAGACAGTGACCCTGAAAGGTTAAAGATTTGCCCAAGGTCAAGCAATTAATGACAGAGCTGAATTAGAATGCAGGATTCTGATACCGTTTTATAGATTCAAATAAGGAGCAAAGAGAAGAAAGAACGTTAAGGTCCATGTCCCTGGGGAAGAATTCTATAGTGATTAAGAGCAGAGAATCTGGAGCCAGATCATCCTGGGCTCAAATCCTGTCTGTGTAACCTTGAACAATTTAGTAATCTCTTAAATTTCATTTCCTCGTGTGTAAATTCTGGATTCATTTGAATATCCAATGGCCATCTAAAACTCAGCACAGGGAAAGAGCACTAAATGCTCTATTTTCCCTCACCCCAAAACCAGCTCCTCCTCCTCTGTTCCCAGTTAAATGCCAGCCTTACCTCCCCAGAAGCCTATGGCTGATAATTGACAATACCTCTCTTCCTCAAGCTCCCTCACTAACACCGAGGCCTACCAAATCTGCATCCTAAATGCCTTGCCAATCAAATCACATTTCATCCTTTCCCATGGTTTCTCCCCTAGCATTGGGCTATCATCATCTTTTTTTCCCAAATGACTTTGAGTTGACTAACTTCCTTTGTGACCAATGATCTTGCCCCCTCCCATCATTTACCTGCACAGTAACAGCATAATCCATCTAACATCCCCATCAGATCATGACATTATCCTCTCTGATCCCAAATCTCCACTCCTCAAGCATGGCTTTGATGAGCAGCTCAAACTTCCCTTCAGAGCTTGCTTTTCATTATCTCCATGTTTGCATTCTCTGCTTCTCCATATTGAAAATTTTTCAGTCCTCTGAAAATGTTATGCATATTCTATCCTTTGGATATATCTTCAGGCTTCAAGATTTCTTCTGAGAATAGTCTTGACCTTCTTTGTGTGGCCAACTCATACCATTTTGATATCACTTCATCCAGAGAGTCTCATGTGACCCACAGCTTTTCCTAGTAAAATCTGAATCTGGCATCACTCCAGTGTGCTTCCATGACAGCCTGTACTTCCCCATCACATTCCCTCCACCCCATATGTTGATCTATCTACACCTCATCACTAACTCTAAACTGTAAATCCAGGGACTGTGCCTCATATATGTACTATTGTACCTCAGGGGCCCAGCAGTGCTAAGTACATAATGGCTGCTTAACAAATGTTAGCTATTCTCATAATCATCACCATAATGATTGAATAAACTCATAGTTTCAAAAAAATGTTAAATATGATGTACAGTTGCTAGTTCTAAATAATACTTTTGACTAATATTTTTCCTCATTTTTCGACCAAAATTTAACCTTTCTGAGCTCATCTATTATAATAGAACTCAAGGCAAAACACAATTACATCCCTTTGGCATCTTATCATAAAATAACAAGTAATAAAAATATAAAATATAGAACATCTACATGTATATATATATAGATGTTCCAGTGATATGTTCTCCTTAGATTCACTGATGTTCTTGAAGAGGAGCCAAAAACTTACTGGGAGTTCTCTTATACTTGTTGACTCAATCTAGTAAAGGTCAAAGATTACTTTATGTGTTTAAAAAATTCTTTCTGTGAACAAATCATTTAAACTTCAACCACACCTAACTATCCCAAGAACAGAAACATTCTTATTTGATGAACAGCTGGTAACAGGCATCCTGATCTTTCCTAATTCTCTTCTTTGAGCATAGCATTGAATGGCAAAGGTCTTGTTATGAAGATTGCTCCTCCTTCTATAAAGTTGGGAGAGGCCAGTTAATTATGATTGAGTTTTAAGATAATATAAGATCACACACACTAAGGGACTCCATTTAAAATGCTGACTTTCTGAAGCAGAAAAAAAAATCAGCAAAATTATTCAGCACAATCTTATTTTCTTTATACTAATTCTAGAAATATGCTTAAGACAATTTTATTTCTATGGGAGATAAAAACTTGAAAAGACTACTAATTTTCCTTCTGGATAAATTTTAGAAGGAACTGTTGATTTTGGATTCACAGTGAATGTCATAGAGGGTTTTTTTTTCCTAATTAGCAAAATTAAATGAGAACAATGCATCATAAAAAGGCATTTCTATACAAAACTCATTTACTTTATTTCACAAAAAATAACATGTTGAATATTAATATTATATTTTTTGTTAATTTGATTCCATGAAGTAAGGTTATACAGATATATGGTCATGTTCTCTCTCTCATACCTGGCATCCTAAGCAATTAAAATATTTCTGTGGTAAAATCTTAACTTCTGTATTTCAATACTCCCAGGAAACATTACTTATCAAAGCTATATATCTGTAGATATATCCCAGTGTGATAAACTCTAAGTTAAGAAAAATCTGAATGTTCAAAGCAGATGAGTTATGGGTAGAAATTATTTTTTATTACCAAAATACTCTACTAAAAGATTTGTTAACAGTATTCTTGAACTCAGAAATAAGTGTTTGTATCAATGTTTGTAAGAGCAGAGAAAATGAAAGGGAAGACTGAAGATCTGAAATAAAGTGGAAGGTAAATTTATGAGCAAATAAAAATGGTTTGACTTTACAATGTAAATTGATGGAAAAATATGATTTGCTTTGTCAAGCACTGATTTATATAAGAGATAGTATAAAATCTAATAAAAGAAAATGCAATCCTTTACTTAGCAGATTATATATTTGGAAGATTTTGCCTCTCAAAAAAAGATATTTTACCTAACTTCAGTTAGAGTAAAATATAAACAGACTAGACAACATGAGCTAAATTGATGCATAGAAATGCCACCAATGTTACCTAAGCTAATCATTTATTTCTACCTTATCTCATTTCACAAAGAGTGTTGAAAAGCTTATAAAAATAACAAAAACAGTAAAGTAAATATTTAGGCACCTGGAGCAAAAGAAATCATAGCTTTATAGTAAGCTACCTAAGAAATATTTTATATATTTTTTAAGGATTTTACTTATTTATTCATGAGAGACCGAGAGAGAGGCAGAGACACAGGCAGAGGGAGAAGCAGGCTCCATGCAGGGAGCCCAATGTGGGACTCGATCCCTGGACTCCAGGATCATGCCCTGCGCTAAAGGCAGACGCTCAATCACTGAGCCACCTAGGCATCCCACCTAATAAATATTTTAATAAGTGCTTAATCTTAAAATCTTAAACTTAATAAACATTTTCTGATTGATTTGATAATTGATTACCAAAAAGAAAAAGAAAAGCTCTTAATCTCTAGGACAGAAGTATGAGGGTGAGCCAGGGGTAGCTGCTTGGGGGGAGGGAGGAGTCGTTTTTATGGTCCCTTAAAAAAATTTCTAAAATAGCTAAAAAACATGATCCCAATTAACTCAGCTTGCCACACACAATTTCTTGTATGTAAAATATAGATAATTCCATAGTATTGAAATAAATAGAAAAACATTTCTCTCATTGCTTAAAATGTTGAGCATATTTTAAAAGAATATAATTTGATAAGGTATTGAATTATTAACCTTAAAGCACAGAATTATCAAACTCTTATCTTGGTTTGACTTAAATATGGGGACCATATCTTGTTTTTTATGTGCCTACAACACTGTAGGGCCTCAATAATATTTGTTGAGTGCATGATCTAACAAATTAACAATACTTGTGATCTCTGAGGATCACATGGAGGAAAACTAACGTCTTCAGCCAACGGAGACCGAATGGGCCAGTTGTCAGGTTGAATATGAAGTGTTATGTTTGTTTATGCATTTTGCAGGATCTAAAGCACATAGAAATCTTCCTAAAGTCAAGATGATCTAGAAAATCCCAATATTATCCTGAATAGTCCAGCTCAAAGCATAGAGTCTAGGTATTGTTCATCTAAAAGGGACTCTAAAGACTGTTCTTACGATCCCTACTTTTACAGATCAGGAAATCTCTGCCTAATCGAGTCATTTGCCCAATCAACATAGGTAATTAACAGTCCCAATGGAAATTCCACAACATTGGCTGCTTTTATAATTTAATTAGAGTGATGATCAAATAAAAAAAAACAGCAACTTTGTCTTAGTCTGTACTGTTTCTTTTTACTAAATTTCTTCCCTAAATTCAAGATGCCTTGAAGCTGGATCTGAGCAAATGTGGAAAACAGGGAGATTCTGGGAAGCTCCTGGAAGCAACTGGGGCAGCAAGATAAATGAAACTGTCAAACACCTTTCTTCTCTCCCACATGGTAGCAGTAGGGGAGTGGACTTAGGAGGATTCAGGTTTGCCTTTGACAGGGTCTGACTCAGTTCGTTAAGGATACTGTGTATGTTGACATAGAGAGATCTGGACAGACTATTATGTCCAAAAGTCCATTTATCAACTAGATAACAAACTCTTGGAGAGATTTCTGAAGTAAAAAATGTTGCTTGGAATGTAGCCGTATTCCAAGTAAGTGCTCTTGCAGTAACATTCGCAAACCATTATAACCCACGTGTCCTCGCTCTTCCAAGCAGTAGCTGAGCAACATTATCATGCTGGTGCAATCAAATTATTGCTGATCGAAATTAGTGCAGCAAAACAAAAGACCAATTATAGGACCGTTAAGCCCTAATTAAGAAAAATGTACTTTATTGTATGGTAACAGTTTTCTCCAAGTATCATTTCCCACTAAATTAAACAAAGTTTTCAGGGCCTCAGTGAATTCAGATAAGGTACTGTACAAGTACACACACGTGCGCACACACATATGCACACACATACTATGTATATAAGCACACAGCTAGTTCTTGTTAGTCACAGTAGTGATGGTCTATGGGGTCACCATGAACACTGGATTAGCATATATTGACCCATTGCTCCTTAGGAAAATTCAGGGGTAGGTTCCTATGGGCCTCTGGGCACACCACTTTCTTGAATTGATCAATACATGACCTTGTTTTCTGTTGATTCCGTTTAAAGACATTTTATTTAACATATACTGTTGCTTTATTAATATTGAACTCATGACGAACAGTACTAAAACTCGTACCTGAATGAATCTTACCTAACACATGTATTTTCTTTAGAGGGCACATCACAGCCCCACGTATACCCAGGAGGTCATTATAAACAGCAAAATTATCAACAAAAAGCGCATAACAAGCTACTAAATAGACCATGAAAGGGACACTTGTTTATCGTAAGAGAGCTGAAACAAGGAGCCAGCCCATCATCCTGTTCAGCCTCAGCTGGGAAGAAGGTGTGTATCAGTTGACTTGAATTGGTCACTGCTCTCTGCCTACCTGTAAATAGCTGCCAAAGTGCCCTCAGTATGGATTTGGGGGTTACGGATAAATTTTAGCAAATAAGTGGATTCATGAATACTGATTCTGTGAAATAATGAGGACCAACTGGACACAAACTACGTGCATCCATGGTGTACATGTATGTATTGGTGTGGGCATTTCTCTGATGATCAAGTAAGTTTAGTCCAATGTTGTTGGCAGTTGTGACTATTAGCAATCACAGTGTCATTTCTAAAATGTAACAAGACCATGATATTCCTACATCACAGGTTAAATATGTAGGAAACCCTGTGTTCTGGGGGCAGGGGGAGAGGGGAGTTTAGGCGGCTCTAAATTTTCCATCCTTCTTAGTCTACGGAGTTAGAACTGTAGCTTTTCTTGAGCCTTTCAAAAACCGCTTTATTTCTCTTTGTTATGCTTGAATGAGACAATATTGTGGTTCTTATTTTGTTGAAAATAGAAGGAAATTGGAAACTTGGAAGCCTCCCCTATCTTTCTGGAGGAGAGAAGAGTGTGAGCCTCCAGCTCTGCCCTGGTCAACAGCAACTTGGCACAAATCCATGTAGAGAGGAAGGGGTATATAGACTTTAGATCTGTTTATTGCCTGGCTCTCTTATTTTCTGTGTGATCTGCATCTGTAAGATGAAAATTATAGTGTCCACGTCATGGTAGTGTTATGAAATCAGTAGAAATCATTTCTGTTAAGGACTTTGTGTTTTGTTCTCATTATCATTAACAGTAACAATCATCATTGTCATGTGAAACATGGAGAGTATAGCAAATTCAACCCCAAAAGAGATACAAAGGCAATTTGACAAAATCAACATCTCCCCAGTCATCCTAGATTTGAAAGTAAGTCTGCCGATTTGAAAGTAAGCACAGCTGGTCTGTGTCCCTAGAGAACCTTGTCATGATAAGCTTGACCCTCTGGCGGGACTACTTTCTCCAAAACGCTTGTGTGCCAATCATTCCGGGTTGTCCCAGCCATCAGCTGTCCCAAGAGCATTAATCGTCACCCCACCCTCCGCAGAGCTCTGGTGTTCAAGGTCCACGTAAATGATTCCATAAGAGAGAGCTGATCTTAGCTTAAGGCCAATGGAAGGAGTGTTAAGTGCTAATGAGGCTTCTGTACCCCTTCTGTCTGTCCTTGATTTTGCTGTGATTCTCATCTGCTACTGCTAGACCATAAAGAATAGAAAATTTTGAGGCTAAGGAGCTGTGATAGGGAAAGAATATTGCTTGAAAAAAAGATAGAAATCAGAACAGAAATGTATATAATAGGCATATGTTAATAATGCATGTATTATATATGAAATACTATATATGTAATATAGAGAGAGATCCAGGCATTTGTTATAAACAGTTATCAGAAAACAAAAGAGCAAAACTACTAAAAGTCACATTTTCCTGCACAGAAAATGTAGAGATCCACAAAATCATGAGCAGCTTTAGATGATAGTGAGTTACCTAACACTTGAGATGACCAGAGAAGACTAGGTGCGCAAGTTGTCGATCATACAGCAATGAGTGTTGGCTCATTCTCTCATTGAACTGGTCATCAGTCACAGAGCTTCTGTGGGGTGGCAGTCACTGCAGGAAGCAGTGCAGTCTTTGCTTCTGAGGAGCTCATGTCCAGGGGCATCATTCAGAAGAGTTTTTTAGAGACTGCGCCTATCTCTCAACTCAGGGATTCTATAATTCTATATCTTTATGTTCAGGGCTGCCACATAGCAGGTATGCTCTAGGCTATTAAGATATGGAAACCCTATTGGCTACTAAAATACTAAAATTTTTCCATTCTGCTTGGTAAACAGCCACTGTGGCAGCAAATTTAACAGAGGACCGAATGAGAGGACTCCGTGGGCTCTCGAGGAGGAGTGGGAGAGCCTTACTGTTTTAAAGACTCTTTGCTGTTTATCCTCCTTACTTTGCGGGAGTAACTGCAGAATTTTTCCTTGGAAGTGATTTTTCTTTTTGAATGGGAAAACGCTTTAATAGACTTTACACTTACACCTAATCTGGGCGGGAATGGTTTGGACAGAACAAGACCAAAATTTCTCTATGTAAAAATGCTACCTTCCTTGGACAGTGATGCACATCTGTTGTGCTGTGGGCTCTTGGGTAAGAGGCAGCACGGGAGACCAAGGAGCAGGGACTCAGGGAGAGGCAAAGATGGGAGAAGAGGCTCTGGCTTGCAGGAAGTAGATGCCAGTGATTTGCAGGAAGGCGCACATGGGCCGAGAGTGGAAGTATCTGTAATGGTCATAAGCTAAGACCCTGCTGCCTTCCACTATTCTCCTTTTCTGCACTGCTAAACCCCCATGCAAACCTCCCATCTTTAGTCAAGACTGTTATGCCAGCTGCCTCGCTTAGTGATCCCTGAGGGATTAGGAAGGGACTGGGGAGAGAAGTCTTCAGCTTGCAGGTGATGACAAGGACACCAGGGGTAACCAACAGGAAATCTGGAGCCACTGAGCCAAACGAGACAGGGTAGGTGGCAAGCAGAAGCTCCTGGGAAGAACTTCTGCGATGAGGGCCAAGGCAGTGTGTTTGGATATGAGAGGCTGGAAAATGTGGCAACTTGAAACACTCCCATTTTCTTGGCAAATATCAAATTGTAATATCTTTAATAACTTTTTAAGGAGGTTAGCTGTTGTACATAACTAAATTCTTAACATAAAAGTGAAATCTTTGGGGGTATGTATCGCTCACCCATAAATACCAAAACCGTGACCAAAATAAAAAGACTTGCTTTTGTTTGTATCAGCCAGTGGGGTCTCTTGGCCTCTACCCCTTGCCCTGCCCCAGTGCAGTGTGGACCCTCTGGTCTATATGCGGGCTGTCAGCTGCCTGTTTTCTCCCCCCACCCACACCCCCACCATGGTCTTACAGACAGTTGCATCCTGACTTAAGGAGCCACTGTGTTAACATTTCTCAGGTGCTCACCACCAGTGCCCTCGAGGCACAGAACAGTTACAACTCTTAGAGATCAGTCATAATCACAAAACTATAGTTTTTTTTGTTCATTCTGACTACATAAGGAATTGTGCTTTATAGTAATTCTGGAAAATACTAAAATTACCAAGAAAATTTTAACGTTACCTATAATTTCACCCCCTCAAGTCACCTTAATATATGTGTGCATTTCCACCTCCCAGACTTTTTTCTATGCATTAAAAAAAAAAAGACCAGGATGATACATTATATACAATTTTATATTCTGTTTTATTTCTACTTACTGTATAATGAATATTTCCATCATTAAAAATCCTTTGAAAATAGAATCTATAATGACTACACAGTATTTTTGTATGAAATTTACTAAACATATTAGAAAAAAATTTTAGTGTTATAAACACATCCGAAAGAAAAATGGGCAAATGATATGAACCAGGAGCTGGTAGGATTTAAAGTCTAAATGTCCCACAAATACAAAAAAGACATATCAATGTGTTAATATTAAAGAACTGCAAATTAAGCACAATAAGAGAATTTTTTCCTTATAAATTGCAAAACATTTAAAACACTTGATAACCCCTCGTGTGGGTGAGGACACAGAGAAATAAATATTCTCAAAAAATAGCATCTTCTAGGGTATTATGACAATTGCAGTATTGTTTGTAACATAGAAAATTGGAAACAACTCAGATATCCACTAACAGAGGATTAATTCGACAAATTATAGTAAGTTAATACAAAGAAATGTTATGGAGTCTTTGGAAAGAATGAGATACATTATGCACATGCCATCATTAAAGATGTCCAGTATGTATTGATGTTTTATAAAGTTAAAAGTTCAAATAATGCTGCAAAATACTTTGGACTCTATACACATATTCTGTTTAGTGTGGGGAGACTGATTAGTTTCTGGAAATGGGAGCTTCCTTTGAGTCAGATGGTTATGCAAGTCATTACAGCCCTGTACTTTGGGAGCTGAATTCTTACATTCAACATTGGCGATGGCTTCTCCTTGCTCCTTAAATTCCTTGAAATAGTTGCAAGATACCAGCTACAGTTTACGTAATTGGAGGCCCATTCTTCCAGGCTAAGGTGTTATTTATGATGACTTTCATAATGTCAAAGTGTTCCCAGAGTCACCAATTGCCTGTTAATCTTTATCCTCTGCTTCCTAGACCACTGTCATTAAATGTACCATGAAGGTTCAACACTTTAATTTTAACTACTAGCATGATTCTCTTCTTTTGTTTCTTTGGGCCAGGTGCAGCACCATGGATACCAACAAATGTTTAAGCATTTACTGTAAGTATTAAGCACCAGTAAACCTTTTGATAGTCAAGAGTAGCTTAAAGTTTCTTCCAGAATTCAAAACAAATAGTAGAAAGAGAAGCCCAGGAGCACAAATAACATGTATTGCATAACAACCTGTGGGAGACCTATGGAACTCTCATTGGTTAAGGGCAGTTGCAATCTGGAGCAGAAACCCTCACTGGCCAAAAATGTGTAATCGAATCAGCTCTGCTGGCTCTCACTAGGGTGAGAACAGTACACAGTATAGAGGAAATATGTGGCAGTAAACTGTAATCATATACTAAATGAATATGTATTTTGGATAATATTCAAGGGACAAAGATGGTATTTCAAATCATCATCATTTAGGTGAGTTAAATGAGATGCTGCCATAAGCCCATTTTTTTAAAAAAGAGAGAAATATTGCATGAGTAATAATGCTGATATATGCAAAGAAAACTATTTGGAGGAAATTATAGCAAACAATCAACAGCCTTTATGTCCAGAATATGGGAATATGAGATACCTGTAGTTTTTTCATTATCCATTGATGTACGTGCATGCATGTCAGGACAATATCATTTCTGTATCCATGAAGAGAAAAAGTTATTACAGGGGAATGAATCAGATTCATTAGTTTTACTTCTGCTGCACTAAATATCAATAAACAATAGAATTCCTAGACTTTTGAGGTCGTGAATTTAAAAAAATGTATATACCTAGTCAAGTTGTCATTGCAAGAATTCCATAAACGTCTCAACTGAAACAATTCCTTGAAAATGACACTCTGAGAGATCACAAATTGAGAACTCAAGCATAGAAACTCTTAATACCAAGAGGTTAGTGGTGACCTTTGAAACCCATGAAATCCTAAAGAGTCATTGTACAAATTGGTTACAAACAAACACAAAATCCTAAATCAATTCTTCATAAAGAAGATACATAATTAAAAGATATTTTAAGGGATCCCTGGGTGGTGCAGCGGTTTGGTGCCTGCCTTTGGCCCAGGGCGCGATCCTGGAGACCCGGGATCGAATCCCACATCAGGCTCCCGGTGCATGGAGCCTGCTTCTCCCTCTGCCTATGTCTCTGCCTCTCTCTCTCTCTCTCTCTCTCTCTCTCTGTGACTATCATAAATAAATACAAATTTAAAAAAAAAAAGATATTTTAATAATGACACCCTAGGTTTGATATATATATATATATATATATATATATATATATATAGCCTTCATATAAAAGAACAAATAAAACATGGGGGAAAAGACGACAAGATAAAATAAAATGATAAAAAATGGTGTGTCTTGATAGAGCCAGTGTCAAAAAGCATCATTTTGGTAATGAAATTATTATTTCAAGAGATATAAATTAAGTAATATTGCTACAACTATTAGAAATTTGTAGCTGCTAGAGTAGATTAAAAACAAACAAGATATAGTTTGTACAGTAAAATGACCATAAAGAACAAAGAAGTATTAAAGAAAAACAAAACAGTATGATAGCAATAAAAGTAACCCGAATGATTGCAACAATTTATATAAACAATAAATATAAATATAATAGATTTCAAGAAATCTAATTACATAGCAAAAACTGTTAGTTTGGGTTGTTTTGTGTTGTTTTTAAGAGAGATAGTACATGCAGCAGAGAGAGAGAAACTTAAGCAGGCTCCATGCCCAGTGCAGAGCCCCACTCGGGGCTCCATCTCACAACCCTGAGATCATGACCTGAGCCGAACTCGAGAGTCAGACCCTTAATCAACTGAGCCACCCAGGCGCCCCAACAAAAACTCCTAGTTTGAGTTTTAAAATGCAGTCACAATTACTGCTTCTAAGAAACTCAAAATGACACAGAAGAAAGAAAATTCTCTAAAGCAAAGTTAACAATATAGAGGAGGCAATATTGTGGATGCTGGTTGATGTTCATAGGCCCTGACAAATTTCTCACATGTTCTTTTTTTTTTTTTTTAGGATTTTATTTATTTGTTTGTGTGTTTGTTTGTTTATTCATGAGAGACAGAGAGAGGGAGAGAGAGGCAGAGACACAGGCAGAGGGAGAAGCAGGCTCCATGTAGGGAGCGGGACATAGGACTCGATCCCAGGTCTCCAGGATCACGCCCTGGGCTGAAAGCAGACACTAAACCTCTGAACCACCCGGGCCACCCCATCTCACATGTTCTATATATTTTTCTTGCACAGCTCTACTGCTTCTCTGGCTACCTGTCCTTATCTTGACCGTCATGTAATAATTGTACAATAGAGAGATGGCTGCCTGAGTTTCTCCTTGGTAAAGACAGTTTTTCTGAGTTTGAGGGCAAAGAGATGGGACCTAGTGCAAAGAAACTCCTTGCTTCATTTTAGGCTTGCTGGTTTACTCTCCCAGATACCAGAGCTCCAAGAAGCTTGTAGTTAGTGTATATTTCAGTCATTCTGCCAATACTGAGGCTAGTAGTATGCTTGGTTTGGGGTCGTTTTCTAAATTTGTTCTTTCTTTCTTTCTTTCTTTCTTTCTTTCTTTCTTTCTTTCTTTCCTTCCTTCCTTCCTTCCTTCCTTCCTTTCTTCTTTCTCTCTTTCCTTCTTTCTCTCTTTCCTTCTTTCTTTTCCATCTGGATGCCAAATTTCTTTATGATGGGACTAATGAAAGAACTTAAGTAGATGTTTCGAGATGGTCATTTCCTAAGTTTCAAGGAGGGATGGAGCAAGGTAGTATCAAGATTTCTAGGCATCTCAAATCAACAGTTCTCTTCCTTTGTCTTGGAAGTGAACGGGTCATCCTCTTATCTGACTTTGGTGTATCTGTCCTGGACCCCACCTTCCCCTTCCCCCCGGGGAAGCCTCGGAGAACATTGGCATCTATGGATTTAGCTGTCACAGATTAAATACTGGTGGTTTTGGCCTTTCTTCAGCCATCCCAATGGTACACGACACATGGAAAGCTGTCACTTGACTGGGGAACAAATTCGAATTGTCTGCTACCAGGCTGGTATGTGGCAGCACTAATACAGCTACTGAATGAACTGGGTGACCGCCCAGCACTCACATCCCCATGACTTTGTTGTCTGCTACTCACTAATGAACACCCAGCATTTCTGCTGAAATGACTTTCTTTCATTGCTTTACTTCTTGGAAAAAGAAACTGCCAGTAAGTGAAAGAGAAACGTTTTAATGATAGTTGAAATGGCCTGAGATGTGAAGTATGCAAGCAGAATATGTGAAGGGAACATGCTGCGTGAGAAAAATAGGAGCCTGCAGAAACATCTTTGTAGGTGCAAAGTTAGGTATTACAGGAAACATTAGGCCCAGAGAGATGCTGAGGGCCCACTACACCATGTAGCATAGATCCAGTTAAGTTCCTATTAGTTATTCCGAGTGAAAGTTATGGAAGCTGTAAATGTTTCGATCCAGTTCCATGGTTGAGGAAGGCAGCAGCGAATAACGTGTGAAAGGAGCAGGTTTTACAACTATTCTCATCACTACCAGTTATGGAACCCTTGCTAAGTCCACAGCATGTGTTAAACTCAATTGACTTAATTCTCAAAATATATCCATCAGGTTTGTATTAGGATCTGCAGTTACACATAAAGAAACAAAGGCTCGAGCAAGTTAAGTGTCTTTCCAGGGCCACCCAGCCGGACAGGAGCACAGTGGAAATTTGAACTCTTCAGGACACCTGGATGGCTCAGTGGTTGAGCATCTGCCTTCAGCTCAGGTCGTGATCCCGGGGTCCTGGGATCAAGTCCCGAATCGGGCTCCCTGCAGGGAGCCTGCTTCTCCCTCTGCCTGTGTCTCTGCTTCTCTGCGTCTCTCATAAATAAATAATAAAATCTCTAAAAAAAGAAAAGAAATTTGAGCTGTTCTAACCATGACATCTCATGGCCTCCCTCCGGGATACTAACAATAGCCTTTAAACTATACTCCTACTCACTTAAGGGAAGAATCTGTAATGGGGGCTCCATTTTAGCTATAAGGCCAGTAAGAGTAGAGAAAAATGTAGTGCTTCCTAAGAGTAGGGTAATTCGTCTTATCCAGGCTACTTTGCAACAGACCATCAGAAGGAACGAGGTAACAGGGCCTGGAATGGTACTTGCCCTGGTCCCGGATTACACACAAAGTCTTTTACTTTCCCTTTTCCTATGACACAACTGCACCCCACTGTTGGCTCTCAACACAGATGTTGAGAATTATAGAGCTGGGAGCAAATTTAGAGCTCCTCCAGGGAAAACCATGTCATGTTATGGGTGAGACAATCAAGGGCAGAAAGATGAAGGAGCGGGTCCAAGGCCATAAGGTGGTTAGTGAAACAACTAAGACTAGAACTCAGGCCCCACGGTGCCGTGTGAACAGTTGTGAAAAGCAGCCCTTCGCTCTGTTCTACCATTGACGTTTTCATAAAACCCGTGCGTCAAGTGAACAGCAAATTGGTTCATTCTTCTTCGCTTTCAGCGAGCAACATTCTCCCAGGACCATTTTCCAATCTCACAAGAAGTAAACGGAAGCCATAGAAATCGAATGGACAATTTAAAATGAAACATGTGTTAGAAGAAAAAGAAAAGGCTCATAAAGCTCTGTAAAGGAACACACGCCTAGAGCACACAGGGTGACTCAGAGGGCGTGGTGAGGGAGCAGAAAGAGAAAACTGATAATCACCGGGCAGGCCAAACAAAGCGAATGCCATGGAACCTCTATTCTTCTTGCTCAGGGACAAAGGCTAATAGGCATCTGGTGCTCCGAGGCTGGTATTACATCCCCTGCAAGGAAGAGGTCATGGACAGAAGAGCTGAGTGTATGAAGCTGAGCACTGCGCTCACACCCTCCGCTGCCCTCCTCTCCACCCCTCGGCCCTGCTCTGGTGTAGGCCTGGGCTCTCTCAGTTGGAAATGGCCTCCATGCCACGTCACTGACTGCAGGGATGTGTCAGGTTCATGCCAATTTGTCAGCTCAAGCCAGGTGGTTAATACCTCACTGTATCTTACAGGACAAAATCCAAGCTCTAACTTTTTAAGACTGGCATTCATCCAGACCTCGGCCAGGTTGGCTGATCTCCTGTGTTCCGCTCCGTGAGTCCCCATCCTATTGGTTGGCCTTCGCAGTGTGCCCCAAATATGCATTATACATTTCCCACCTTTACTCCCGCGACCTGAAATTCTCATTCCTTTCTCTCCCTCTTTCCCATGTTCTTCTGCCAATCCCAAACTACCAAACCCTTCCTGGAGCTTTCCTTGAGCATCCTATACACCACGTTAGTGACTCTTGGGGCTGTCGCTGTGGTTACAAACAGGTAAGACACATTGCATGTCCCTATGGCAGGCACGCCCATAGTGCTTCCTGCTGGATTATCCCATTAATCTACACAACAATGCCATGTGGTGAGCATTGCTTTCTTGGTGGTGAGTGGTAGGAACTCCAACTCAAACTGGATTAACACATAAAAAAGTTATTGTCTCACTTAAATGGAAAGTCTAGGGACAGAGGACAACTCCAGCGATGCCACCAGGAACCAGGCTTTCTTCAGGTCTTGCCTCAGCTTCTACAGCGTGGCTTCTTTGTAAGGCTCCGAGAGGGAATGTGGAGCTTCAGGCCCTCACCTCTCAACACCCGGTCCAGTGGAAGGCAGTGGGAATCTTTGCCAGAATGTCTCACAAAGGTCTCCTATTGCCTCCATGCTAAGAAGAGGTGATTTGGCCATCTCTGAGCCAATTGTTATAGCCAGAGGAATAGGATTTGAGCCTGGCTTTGCCCAGTCTCAGAGGTCCCCTGCCACCCCCACTAAGCACACAGGCCAAAACTGGTGAAGAAATGGGAGTGTGGGGGATCCCTGGGTGGCTTAGTGGTTTAGCGCCTGCCTTTGGCCCAGGGCGCGATCCTGGAGTCCCGGGATCGAGTCCCGCGTTGGGCTCCCAGCATGGAGCCTGCTTCTCCCTAGTCCTGTCTCTCTCTCTCTCTCTCTCTCTATCATAAATAAATAAATAAATCTTAAAAAAAAGAAAAAAAGAAAAGAAAAGAAATGCTAGTGTTAAAGGAAACAGAGTTACCAGGAAGCCAAAAACCACACATGTCACATGGGAGTTCATGAGACATTTTGACAGTGAAAAAATTTCTGCACATTAAAAATAAAACGGGTTCTGTCTATCTAGACAACATGGGAAATATCTTTATTAGTGAGTCTGAGTGACAGAAAACCATTTGGAAGTTGGCCATCAGCAACTATTTTCTGAAGTTGTCTTTGGTTAGACCAGAAGATGAAAACCATGAACTCACTTTTCAAGTCACCTCATAAAACATTGTTTGAAATCTGCTACCATAAGATTGCATTCTATTGTTGGAACTAATGCAAAAATGAACTTAAAATGTGTTCATTTTTCTCAAAGAATTATTAGACTGGCAATCTGAGTGAGTTTGCTGTTATTAGTTCCAACCAACTCAGATATCGTGGTAGCCAAGTGCTTGCTGAACGTGTATCTTCATGGCCACTTAGCATACGGTGGTTGCAAGGCAAATTTACGTGCCTGGGTTTTGCTGCTTACTCTTGCCATGAGACAGCAGCTCTTTCTTCTCTTCTTGTGTGCACTTTATCTTCTAGCTAACTCAGCACTACAGCACTTCTTGAGTCCGTTTGTATCTCACTGTACAATTGCTTATCTCTGCCTTGCAAATTGCCTTTCAAAATCAATAGTAGGGCAGCCCCGCTGGCTCAGTGGTTTAGCGCCGCCTTCGGCCCAGGACATGATCCTGGAGACCCGGGATCGAGTCCCGCATCAGGCTCCCTGCGTGGAGCCTGCTTCTCCCTCTGCCTGTGTCTCTGCATCTCTCTCTCTCTCTCTCTCTGTGTGTGCCTCTCATGAATAAATAAAATAAAATCTTAAAAAAAAATCAATAGTAAATTGACCTCTATAAGAATTCATAGAAATTAATTCCCATGTTCATGGCCTGGTATCCTCCCTAAACCTCCTTTTGAAATATCACAGAAATGCAAAAGAAGTTTCTTACATTATAATAATGTAACACTAATAGGTCTGTGCCAGGCACTGGACAAAGTCTTTTATATTATCTCATCTACTCCTTACAGGTGCTCTGTGAAGCATGAACATAACTTGGCTCCATCTAACAGATAAAGGAACTGAGGTTTGGTGAGATTATCAAAGTCAGTTACCCAAGGCCACTGAGTCAAGATTCAAACCCAGACGGTTTGCCTGCAAGCTCCTTAACAAACATTCTAGAAAATGCGTTATTGACAACCATGCAGTTTTTTGCTATAGTGAACATGCACTAAAATAATAATAACAGTGAGGATAACGCTGAAGGAAAGAAGCACTTTGATTATTCATGCAGGGAGGCATGTTTTCCCTCCAACCTCAGGAGACCAGGTACTCCATGCTCTTAGACTGAGTCAATTGCAAATATTTAGTTAGATTCACATTCTCAAAGTGGCAAGTTCCCAGTTGGGCTCCCTTTTAGCTTCCCCACCCCGCTCTGTGGACCACGCAGTAAATCCCAAGCCCTCCTCCCCTCACCCACCCCAACACAGAGGAGGTGAAGTCTGCAAATATTGGCGTCAGAGGCAGGAATGTATACATCTTGCCTTGATTGGTTGCTGCCTCATTCCCCATACCCTTCTGCAGCCCCAGATTCAGACAAAATGGGCGAGATGTGGGCAAGGCCTGCCACAGCTAGTCTTGTTTTCCATGTTTTTGAGAAACAAGGTGGCATCAGGAAGGAGTCTAAGGGTCATCTGGGAGACCCTCCTGCTCAGTGGGTCAGGATACCCACCCAGCACACCCACCCTGCCCAGTGGAGATACCCACCCATCCCCAGCATCTGAACAGGTCAGTATTTAACGTGTGCCTGACTCCTCCCAGTGACAGGCAGCTCACTGTCTTAAAGAATCAACCTGGAGCCTCAAAAGGGCTCATGCCCCATGAATAGCCCCTTCCTTTGAATATCAGAGTGAAAAACCACAATGATGGGTACATTTCCTCGTCCTCCAAACCTCCCAATAGCCTTGATTTCTGTTCCCCCTTATCCTACTTCTGCAAGAGAAGATACCTTTGACAGGTAGAAGGTAAGTGGGTGTGGTGCCCATCTCTGCCTAGGTTTTATGTACCTCCGGCATGCAGAGGCTGGCAGCCAGGAGCATTCACCAGCTCCGTGGACTCAGCCCTCAGAGCCTCTTGGTTTGCAGAGGAAAGGACAGATCTCTTGGCTTCAATATAAGAAATGAAAATAAAGCTTTCTCTCTTTTAGTCAAATATTAACTCACTTCCCCTTTCCTTCTCCCAGCCTCAGGTAAACATTGAGGAAATGAGATGGTGGCAAATTCCCAGGCGCTTTTAAGTGGTTGCTGCAGGATTCTCTGAATTAGCCCCATCTGGCGGTTTGCTGGAGTATGATCCGCAGCCCTAGTTTCTCCCCAGGGTCAAGGGCAGAAAGGGGAGAAGCTGAAGGTAATGCTCACGCTGCGGCAGCCTGCACTGTGCTGGGCATGGTTATGTCCCTTATTGTCTTGTTTAATCCCCACAACCTGTGTTGGAGGTGTTACACTCTCTCTGAATGAGGCACCAGGGGATTAAGCACCAGCTGGGCCTGGGACCCTAATCCTCACCTGCCTGACACCAGAGCCAATACCCTTTCCATAACACACCCCAGAGAAACCATCAAGCAGCATAGATGTGGTTTATAGGATTCGGAGACCAGAATTTAGTAGGGGTAATATTGACTTTCTCATGATTTTGAGTAGACTTTTTAGTTTGGGATGGGGTGGAGAAGGGAGTTGTTTTGTTTTTCTCAGTTTAGACTTTAGGTTAGATTTTTAGATTTAGTAGATCTTTAGTTTGGAAGAGGAAAATTTCATAAATTAAAAAGTCGAACAGCAATACACATTTTAGATATGTGGCTTTCTATTTCCATAGTTGAAACCGATAGAATTTATAAGATCCACTTCTGTTTCCATTAAGACTATTCTTCCCCTAATTCTTTCATTTTCAAATGGGAAGAGTGTTTACATTTCAGGTCCCAGAATTGTGTCAAGTTCATTTTTTTTATCAACAGTAAAAAGAATATACCACCTCCGTTGTCGCGTTTTTCAAGACTGCTAAGTTCAATTAAATGTCAACATTTACCACAGAATAACCAACCAAAAACAAATTTTGGGTTGTCTTGATGTAATGTCATTAAAGTTTATTAAATGTAAACATCAGAATCCCCTCATGGAAATCCACAGAAATAGAACTGGAGTCACCTCAGAAGACTGCCATCCAGATGTGCTGATGGAGTGTCCAAGGTCACAGTGGTCATTGAAATAAACCTGATATTCATTGGTCCAGGGGACTGGTCTCAGTTGAAAAGGGACACTACATACATTCTAGTTGCCATCATGTTTACCTAAGGGCCTTTGCCTTAAGTGCCCATCTCTCTATGACTGCATGGAGAAGCACCATTCTGTGTGGCTGCCAACAACTTGATTCCTTTGGCCCCATCCTGGGAGACAGCAGGAATGGCTCTTCCTCTCAACCAGCATCATGCAAGCCCTGCTAAGTTACCAGTACATATTTATGACCACCTCTTCTCCCACTATGGGGGAAAGGGAAGTCTTCCTCATTGTGTTTTTGTCAAGAAAGCAGAACACTGGAGCCTACCACCATGGTTTTTCTTGGAATGGAGATTCACTGTCAGTCATGTGGAAAGTCCTTATAGATGAACTTCTCTGGGGCTCTAAGTTTTCTGAGACTCCCTACCTGAGTGATGAGAAGGGTCTCAGAGAAGACTTTGGTATATAATGAAATGAAGGTGAGCGGGTCACTCCATTTTTCTAAATTCCTGTGAAATTTAGTTCTGGTTTATTAATGATCCTACAATGTCTCCTTTCAGATTGACCACGATACTTGAAACAAAGCTCTCCAATTTCTCTCTCAGGTATCAGAAAGAGAGAATCCAAAGACAGTAATCCAACTGACTCATGATATCCAAAAACAGTCTTGGCAGGAATGGGCATAAAGAAAATGCCTCGCACCTCTCCCAGTCCTCTAGGGCAACAGCTGCTCCATGTTTATGTTGAGGATTCATAGAGACAGGTACATCTACCTGGGCACCTGGTGTATCAGCAGCTAGTTGGAAAGTCCTTGAGCAACTTTTGGGTAAAGCCTCCACATGCAGAAGTGGGAGAGAGAGAGAGAGAGAGAGAGAGAGAGCAGAGGAGGAACAGAGACAGGTGGAAGACCTGGAGGAATGGGGAGGAGGAAGAAAGGGAGGGGGTAGGAAGGAGGGAAAAAGGAGAGGATAGTATGAGAGAGAAAAGGAGGATGGGAAGGAAGAGGGAGATAGAGCCAAGAAAGAAGACAAAGGGGAAAGGAGAAGCAAGGAGTGAGCCAAGGCCCATGGCATCCATCCTTCCAGGCTCACTTGATGAAGAGACAGTCTTCTGAGCTGCATGTCATGAAGCCAGGGGGATGAGAGGCTCTGTGTGCCCGGCTGGGCTGTCTCTGGTTTCACAGTCTGGCTGGCCAAGCCTCTGGGAGCAGGCATGTCACCTGGCACCTGCTGTCATGGCTTCCCTTATTCTGTTTGCGTGCCAACCGGCCCTCCCAGGCCGCCGGATGGACAGTCCATGGGAAAGCAGTGGGAAAGCCCCCGGGGAGTGGGACGTGGCTTCCCACTGCACTGTCAATGCCGTGAGAACCTCAGGTGCAGGTGTCAGGTGTCCAGCCCTTGGGAGGACGGCAAAGAGGGGGAAACACAATGGTGAGGCTGGCCAAAGGGAGGCTTCTGTGCTTTGCCAGTTCTGTTTTCTTCCAGGCCATGAGAACTCCTCTGTCCCTTTCAATTTGCTTTGTCCCAATCGGGGACAGATGTTGCTCCACGCTGGGACATGTGGAAACAAGAACTTTTCTTTTTCTTTTTTCTTCCCATGCCCACCACCCCCCCCCCAACCCTGGCTCGACAATTTACAAGAAAGGTTGACTCTAAGCCTTTTCAAAGTTTCTAGAAACACCAAGTGGACTGTGAATCAGAGAAAACAAAAGACATTAAAAAGAAGAGAGGTTAATTAGAAAGAGAAAGAGATTTTCGAAAGGGTCAGAAGACACAGGTCATTTACATTTCTGGTATGAGCTTTAGCCCCCTAGAAAACAAAGCAAGAATAGAGGGGGCACATTTTCCTCCATCTGTGTCTCCTGTGCGCACAAATCTCCAGCTACTGTCCCATCAGAATCTAAAATTCTCAAACTGAAAGTGACCTCATAGACCATTTATTCTAATCTTTTCATTTTCAGGATATAACAAATGAAGCCGGTGAATCAAATCCCCTGTCCCAGGCTGACCAGCCTCTCCGCGCGATGCTGGCGGTGGCATGGGATGCTCCTTTGTTGCACCAGCCCAGGCGACTGAATGGGTCACTGTGCCGGGGACAATGGGGTTGAATTTCTACAGAGAGTGCTCGCTTGGGCAGCACATATACTGAATTTCTACAGAGAGCACTTCCCGCATTTGATACAGGCAAAGGGAAGAGGGAAAGGCTGGCCTATTCACCGGGGCTTTTTTATTTAACAGCAGAACATCATGAGAATCTGCCTACACTTTTGTAGTTGGACTGTTATTATTTTACCCAACACCGTATCTGGTGCTAATGGAGGTACAGAAAGAAAAGAGGAGGCATCTCGTGCTTTGTAAGATCCCTTGGTGGCAAAGAAAATACTAGCGCCACTTTCCGCAGCATCTGACCTTGGGAAAGGAGCCTAACATTTCTGGCTTCAGTTTCCTCATCTGTAAGATGAGGCCGCTGGAATTCCCGCGTGGGCAGGACTTCTTTAAATTGATGTTAATCCAGGACATGGCCCTGTAACTGTTGTAAATACTACACATTTCCGTCTCGGTGCTGTTACGTGTATCGGTGTTGTGAGGCCTGTTTTTATCTTCTGGGACCAATAAATGCTTGTGGAATGGAGGAATGAATGAATTTTAAACTTCCTAAGGTTAAGTCTTTCCAAATCATACTCTCTTGCTTGTTGAGACCTTGAATATAACGAGTGTGCTTCTATCTGGGTGTCCTCACAGGACAAGTTGGCATAGGACAAAGATTATAAGAAGATAGAGATCAATGCAGCCTCCATGGAGTACTCCTTTCTCGCTGGAATAAAAGCCGAAGTCATGAAATGACTTACAAGGCCCCACATGATCTGCAGGGCCTCCACCTTGACCTCCCAGCCTGCTCTTTCTTCTGCTGCTATTCAAGTTACTCTGTCTCCTTGGGCACATCAACCAGGCTTCCACCTCAGGGCCTTTGCACATGCTCTTCCCTCTGCCAGAAATTCTGTTTCCCCATTCACTCTTCTCCCTCACCTTCAAAAGTCACATCAGTGATGCCTCTCAGGAACGTAAGATTTCAAATGGTCCCACCCTACCCCTGCCCGTGGCACTTAATGTTCAGTTGTGAGTCTCCTCCATCTGATATACTATATATTTTACCTATTTATTTTGTCATTGGCCCTTCTGCCCTCTTCTCACTAGAGAGCAAAGAATTTTGTCTATTTTCTCACTGCCATTTCCCCAGCACCCAGATCAATGTTTATAGCACACAGTGGGTACTCAGTACACATTTGTAGAATTAATGAATCTTGTAATCTTTTAAAAATATTTTATTTATTTATTCATGAGAGGAGAGAGAGAGAGAGAGGCAGAGACACAGGCAGAGAGAGAAGCCAGTTCCACGTAGGGAGCTCGATGCGGGACTCCATCCCAGGTCTCCAGGATCACTCCCCGGGCCGGAGGCAGGCGCTCAACCACTGAGCCTTAGGGGATCAGGTAAATAAATAAATAAATAAATAAATAAATAAATAAATAAATAAGGCTCTCACTTACTAAGCACTTTCTAGGTGCTTCTAAGTACTTTCCATATGTTCATTTAACCCTTAAGACCTTTGAATGAAGAGCCCTACTAATTAAGGTCTGTTATTTCCATCTGCTTGGCTGGTCCCTCTAATCACTCGTGGGCCTTAGGATCAGTCTCTGAGCCTCTCCTATTCTGTGACTGTACTCACTTGCTAGGCGCTCCCATCCCTTCTTGTGACCTCAAATATCCTCTACATCCTGACTCTTAATAAATGTACACCTCCCACCCAAGACCTCTCCCCCAAACTCCACGTCTGTTTATCCAACTGCCTACTCAGTTCTCCTCCTTCTTTGGATGTCTAGTAAGTATCTCAAACTTAACATGTCTAAATTCAAACCCTTGGACTGTAGCTCTTCTCTCACTCTGAGAAAGGCAATTCTATTATTTTGGTTTTTCAGGCAAACATTACAGGATGGTAGAAATAGTCTTTATCGTGATAGTGGTGATGGGTTTATAACTATATGAAGTTGTCAAAACTCATAGAGCTATACAGCAAAAGAGTGGATTTAACTGTATGTAAATTAGACCTCTGTGAGGTCTAACTTTTTTTTTGAAGATTTTATTTATTTATTCTTAAGAGACAGAGAGAGGCAGAGACACAGGCAGAGGGAGAAACAGGCTCCTCAGGGAGCCTGATGTGGGACTCGATCTCAGGATCCTGGGATCATGACCTAAGCCAAAGGCAGATGCTCAGCCCCTGAGCCATCCAGGTGCCCTGAGCTTAACCTTTAAAAGAGGGCTGTAGAGAAGCTATGACTGAAAGACCTTATTTTGAAAATTGTCCTCCTGTCTTACATTGATGGTGGTTTCTGTTGTCCTGAGAGCATATGCCAGTGTGTCTCCTCACATTTGCAGTAGGAGGGGAGCTGCTATCAGGGCGGTGTTATGACTCTCGTGGGCCCCCTCCTCCATTAGAAAGTTACTAAAGATGACTTTTTTTTTTTTAGATTTTATTTATTTATTCATGATAGTCACACACACAGAGAGAGAGAGAGAGAGGCAGAGACACAGGCAGAGGGAGAAGCAGGGAGCCTGACACGGGATTCGATCACGGGTCTCCAGGATTGCGCCCTGGGCCAAAGGCAGGCGCCAAACCGCTGCGCCACCCAGGGATCCCTAAAGATGACATTTTATGACTGCGTTGATACAACTTTTTTCTTCAGATTTTAAAAGAAATTTACCTTTTATTTAATTTAAATAAAATGACTGGATTTAATTTAAACTTAAATTTTAAAATTTTATTTTATAGATTTTCTTCAGATTTTAAAAGAGATTAAAACTTTTCTGTGGGCCCCTAAAAGTGTCATGAGCTGTGGGCATTGGGCCTAATGGAAAAGTTGGCTGTGGGTGTGACCCAAATCTGCCGGAAAGGAAAATCAGGCTAATCATTTCCTACAAGTGACTGACCAGGAGTAGAAATTATGTATTTAATTCCCAGTGCTGTCACTGGTTTTCCAATAGTTTCAAACAAACGAGTTACTCTCTCTGGGTCTCAGTTCTCCAATGTGCAAAAAAAGAATATCAAACCTAGTAGTCACTTAAAACCTGCTCCTAAGGTCCTAAATATTAAAAGTTCATCCAACAACAGTTGGTTCTGTATCAGTTTCTGCGTGGTAGATGAGGAAATCTGAGATAAATCCCATACAGCCCCTAACCTCGGCGTGCTGCTGAATTCCCATGAAAGAGCACTCATTAAACATGAACAAAACAGAAGATTCTTGAAAAGGCACTTGCATTTCCTTCATCTTTTTTTATATTCTTCTTCCAAATATCGATTATTCTGCATATCTAACCAGTGAATGGCTTGCAACCACAAGGGTTTAGTTACAAATATAAATTCTGAAGAAATCATGCATTTCTACTGGGAGATCTCTATCAACACTTCTCAAGTGACATTTCCTGTGATCTTATGTGTCTCCAAACTGTTCATAAATGTCTCCCTAAGTCAGTACATGCCACTTTGAACTTTTCTTTGACTCCACTTTGAATACTAAGTTGATGACGGTGATGGTGGGCATATGTAACATGGCATGATTAAAGGAAAGACCTCTGACCAAGAAACATCTCCCCTGCTAATCTTTACCCATGCTTGATGGCCAACTGCAGACTGTTCCTTCGTTCTGGTTATTTCCTTTCCCCTATAAGATCTCTTTAAATTTTCAATTACCCCCTTTGTTTATGAAGTCAAATGGCTTTCCACTGGAGCAATGCAAACTCTAGGGATTAGGTAGAGAGAGCAAGACCAAAAGAGGAGAAAGTGCATGGGAGGAATCCTCGAGACAATCTCCCACCTCACTCAACTCCCATTATAATTTCACCCTAGTCTAGAGAAATTCCCTGCCAGTCAGTCAATAAATATTTATCTAGTAGCTCCTGTGCTGAAGTCCTGGGCTGTGAGGGGAAGTGTCCGTGTCAATCTCGATTAAAACTCTGCTGTCAATGTTGCAAATACCCAGCCACCTCAAGTGTCATCCATAATATGTTGCTCTGTTTTTAGAAATGTACTATGTATGCACTTCTTTCCCCCATTTCATTTGTGATTTTTGTTCTGGCAACTGTGGACTCAGAAGTACTTTGAGTAACACTACACAATTTTCCAAATAGGCAAGACTTTGAATAGTACTCATAGTGGACTCTTTCGTTTTCCTGGTTTTCTATTAAATTATTTTTCCCTTGGTAACTGATCCCTTTTAAACGAATAACTTAGATACATCAATCACTCACTTTAAAATTATTCTTTTCCCTGCCCACTATGTTCCTCCTTTCTTGACTGCTAGAGGTAAAATCGGATGTTACTGATGCCACTTCTAAGGGTTTTGTTACACATTCATTTCATGGGACTAGATATTGAAACTTTCACCAAGAAAAAAAATCAAAATAATGTTTTTCATCAAAAGAGTTTTATAACCGTAACAACTACAGGAATACACGTTTGGCTCTTTCTCCTTAATATAATGACTCTTAATATTTCTCTGTGCTCTTCCCAATTTTCAGGCATGTGCATAGTTTTTACTTCTGTAACACAAGCTTCCCAGGTCATACAAGACTGGCCAGAAAATTCAGAGGGTGTGACTTACTCTTAATAGAGTCCTTTGCAATCATATCCCTGATTTTGAGCTTCTTCTCATTCCTTTCCCTCCCCAGAAGAATCACTAGATACTCCAACCCTTCTCCCTAAATCCATTTGGTGTCTGAGAAGGGTCCAGGGGTGAGGCTGACCTGTTCATGGGCTGCCAGTGGAGGTCTCCCTTCTAGGGCTGGTGACCAATATTTGTTCTCTCAGTCTGACAGCTATGAAGACAAGCAGATAATGAGACTGTCAGCTGCTATTGAGGGGCTCATTAATTGTTGAATAAGACCATTATCTAAAGAGGTAAGTATAGTCAATGATGCAAGGCCTAGACCACATATTGGAACAAAGCAATGATGTGAGCTTGGGGAAGGAAGGAGATTATGGCTTGGGGATGCTGGAAGGCTGAATAGAGGCACTAGGTGATTGAGTAGACCCTAGTCAGAAGGATAAACTGGGAAAAACCACTGTAGACCAGTAGTTCCCAACCCTCATTAGGAAACATTAGGGATGCCTGTGTGGTTCAGTGGTTGGGTACCTGCCTTCGGCTCAGGTCATGATCCCGGGATCCAGGATCAAGTCCTGTATTGGGCTACCTGGGAGGATACTGCTTCTCCCTCTGCCTGTGTCTCTATCTCTCTCTCAGTCTGTGTCTCTCATGAATAAATAAATAAATCTTTAAAAAAAAAAGAACATTAAAATTACCTGGGGAGATTTCTTTTTTATTTTTTTAATATCAGTGGAGGCAGGACTCCCTGGAGCTTTCTATTTAATTAACTTGTGTTGGGGCCCAGACAAGGACATTTAAAAATGTTCCCTAGGGAAGGCTAAAATGAAGCCTGTGATGCTGGATTAGAGTTGAAGGTATTAGTATGAATTTGTGTTTGTTTTCATATATTTGCAGACAGAAACATATAGAAATAAAAGTATATATGTATTCCTGGGTTATTATGCATCCATTTCCTAGTTCTATCCACTGAGAGGGCCTAGAAGCAATGACACCCCACTAATAATGAACACACCTAACATAGGACCTTAGATTCTAAATAAAAGGAAACAGGGCTCTGGACACCTCGGTGGCTCAGCGGTTGAGCCTCTGCTCAGGATATGGTCCCGGGATCTGGGATGGAGTCCCACATCAGGCTTCTTGCAAGGAGCCTGCTTCTCCCTCTGCCTGTGTCTCTATCTCTCTCTGTGTGTCTCTCGTGAATAAATAAATAGAATCTTTAAAAAAAAAAAAAAAAAGGAAACAGGGATCCTCAGAGAAATGATGAACTCTAAGGCCTGAAGCAGGGAAAATACAAGATAAACCTGGAGCCTATTTGTAGCATTGGAATAAGAAAGTGTTGTTTAAAAAAAAAAAAAATGGGGGTGGAGGGTGAGGGGAGCTTGCCTTAAGTACAAAGGGGCCAGCCTGAAGGAGCCCCCGGTGGCCAAAGCTGGAATAATTTACAAAATAAAGGTAGGATTAGATTATAACCCAGGCATAAATAAATACCCTCAAATTCATTTGCAATTGAATAATTAAATAGATGGGGTGAAGGGGAAAATCTTCCTTACATAGAAGTCCAATTAATAAACACAGAAGAAATGAGGGATATAGAAAATCACCTGGAGAATACCAGAGTAACAATTGCTGGAGGCATGACACATAGATGGACGTGAAAGTCAAGTGGGCAAACCTTTACAAAAAAATAGGATATTTGCATAGCTTTAAAGTAATCCCTCAAAATATTAGTTATTGTGGTGGTTTTAGTGGTTTTATGGTTTTATGGCCATATTTTTGATGTACTTTTCCCTCCAAAAACTGAGGGTTAATTCCCTTACCCTGAGTGTAGGCTGAACTCATGACTAATATGTACAGAAAGAGAAAAACAGTCACAGTACAGTGGAGAAATCTGGTAGACACCACTTTGACCAAGTTCAACATCATCATGTTGCTATTATGTGTCCCCTGATATGAAGCAACAAAAAGAGCATACAACCTCTGTGATAGTCTTCGCCCAAACCCAGAACCCCAGTTTAATGATAAGAAAATATCAAACAAACTGGAAGAATTTTCTGCAAAATACCTGACTCGTGCTCTTTACAAGCGTCAAGTTCCAAAAAAGCAAAAAGAAGAAGCAAGAAGAAGAAAAAGCAAAAAAGCAAAAAGAAAAAGCAAGAAGAAGAAGAAGAAGAAGAAGAAGAAGAAGAAGAAGAAGAAGAAGAAGAAGAAGAAGGAAGAAGAAGAAAGAAGAAGAAGAAGAAGAAGAAGAAGAAGAAGAAGAAGAAGAAGAAGAAGAAGAAGAAGAAGAAGAAGAAGAAGAAGAAAGAAGAAGTTTTCACAGATTGGAGGAGACAAAGGAGACATGTCGTGTAAATACTATGTGGTTCCCTAATTTGGATCTTTAATCAGACGAAGGATGTAAGCGGAAAACAGGTGAAATCCAAATGAAATCTGTATTGAGTTATGAATGAACCAACGTTGATTTTTTAGTTTTGATAAATGTAGTGTGGTAATATATGATGTTAACACTAGGTGGAGCTAGTGATGGGCATATAGGAACTTTTATCTTTATAAATCTTCTATAAATCTAAAATCACTTAAAATTTTAAAATTTGAAATATAAGCAAGTGAAAAGGTGTTGTCAGTGTTCTCCAGGTGATGTTAATGGGTGCCCAGGGTTGAGAAGCCCCTACTCTAGCCAAAGGTAGAAACTTCCGCTGAGCCACAAAGTGATAAAATATGAGCCAAATGATGATATGGTAACATTTTTTGATAGTGTACATAATAAGGGATGGTGGGGAATGAGGGGAGAGAGGTAGTTGGGTCAGATTATAAAGTCTTTTTACCATGCAGGATAAGAGATCGATCCTTTACATGGTAGACCTTGGGAAGTCATACTGTCTTAAGCAGAGTGAAATTGGAAGTCATATCTGGGATTAGTTTTAGATAACTCTGGTGTCACTTAAATGTTTTATAAGAATAGTAATTACATAAAAATATCTTGCAAATCTTATTTTATTTTATTTTATTTTATTTTATTTTATTTATGAAAGACAGAGAGAGAGGCAGAGACACAGGCAGAGGAAGAAGCAGGCTCCATGCAGGGACTTGATCCTGGGACTCCAGGAGCACACCCTGAGTGGAAGGCAGATGCTCAACCGCTGAGCCACCCAGGCATCCCAATATCTTGCAAATCTATTAATTGAAGGATGTGGAATTGTGTGTGATGCCATACGAAGTTTTGGGTTTTTGTTTTGTTTTGTTTTGTTTTTTAATGTCCACGTGTTTTCCTTTGCGCATTTCTGCATTATGCCACACACTCCCTAGCTAGGCATTCTAGTCGGAAGCGGGAAGAGCTAGGATCCAATAGCAGAAACGCAATGGGAAAAGTAAGAGTTAGAGGTAAGATTCCAATGTGCAAAGTGGAATTTTGCAGAAAGTAATTTGCAAACCAATCTGAGTCAGGCCTGATGGGACAGACCATGGAATTCCTTGCAACTGTAACTCCAGACCTAAAAGAAAGAAAAAAAGGCAAGTTCAGCCCTCCAGCCCCAGAAGTGACCTTTCGGTAATTTTAATTTTTTCCAGAACTAGATCTTAATTAGAAGTGATTCTTAATCAGAATCTTCAGGACAATGTCCCTGTGGGGAGGGACAGGATTGTCTGGTCCGTGACCCTATGAACTCAGATTGCCCAGAGTGGGCTCACTGGGGCCAGGCAAATTCAGCTTCGAAGGAACAAGGATTCCTCTGGCAGCTGGAAACCTGTTTCTTCAAGGGTTGCTGAAACCTTCAGTTGGTGATGTCAAACAACCCATTGCCCAGTTTGGGGGGTCACCCAGAGTGCTTTGTGGCTATGTTCCCAAAGCTTATTAACTGTATGGGAGGCATTCTTTGTGCTGTAAGAAAATAGACAACCAAGGGGACAGAGGATCTCCCCTAAAAACAAACTCACAGCTGCATTCGCCCTTGCCCTGTCTAGTTGATAAAAATATCCATCAAAAGGGGTGCCTGGATGGCTCAGTTGGTTGAGTGTCTGACTCTTGATTTCGGCTTAGGTCATGATCTCAAGTTCCTGAGACCAAGCCCTGTGTGGGGCTCCTCGCTCAGCAGAGAGTCTGCTTGAGAGTCCCTCCTTCGCCCTCTGGGCCTCCCCCTTCATGTGTGTGCTTGCTCGCTCTCTCTAAAGTAGAAAAATAAATCTTTAAAAAAATATATCCATCAATGAAAGAACAGTTAACTAAATTTTGGAACAAATATGTGATAGGATAGTATGCAATCATTACAGATGATGACTGAGTTTATAATTTTGACTTGGAAACCTGTCTATAATATCTCAAATGATAAGAAATAAATTCAACTTGAGCATGCTCAAATTCTCCATGAAAATAATATTGTGTAAGTCTATGCATGAGAGCGTGTGCCTACATGTATGCACAGAGGATATTGAATATGGAAGGATATTCATTAACTTAACATCTCTTTTATCTCTGACAGCTGGTGGGTTTTTTATTCCCTTTTGCTTCTTCCTTTGGGTTTTCTGCGTTGCTTCAGTTTCTTATTTTAATTTTATATTTTTTTTTCAGGATGATTGGAAAGTTATCTAGGTAATTTGGTGGGGACAGGTGACTTGGGGACCCTACTCTTCCGCCATCTTGCCCTGCCTCCTCCATAATTTCATATTTTTTTTAATCAGAAAAATAAACTACTTTCATTTTGAAGTAGAATAAAGTATTTGTTACACCTCAAAAAGCTCATTATTCTCTGAATATTCCTCATGTTGCTAATTACAACTTCAACTAACTACCAACATTTTGGAAAACTAAATTAATAATTAGATTAAAAATAAATAGCTAAAAGAGAATATTTTCTGGCTACACTATAATTTACATAAGATTAGTCTAAGTTTGGAGCATTGGGGTCATTTCAAACTTTCGATAAATTAATGAATAAATATCTTGATATATAAATCCTTATACTTCTGACTAGTTCATTAGTAAATGAAAGAAAATTTACTGAAGCAAAGTAAAATTTGACAAATATCCCAAAGTGCTCTATCTGATGACTAGAGCATCTTTGCCGACTTACATTTGTGTCTTGTCTTTTTAACAACTCTTTGCCATTTAATAATTTAAAAGAAACGATCTTGTTTTCATTTTGATCTGGTTAGTTCCTAGGGAGGCTGGTCACTTTAATATATTATTTGCTATTTTCATAAAATGTTAAATTTATAAATTGCCTTTTCATATCTTTTGTTCATTTTAATTTCATTTAGGGGGAGAGGTTCTTCTTAACAAGTACAATTAGTTCACCTCTATAATAATTTTGTAAATATTCAATTTTATATTTTTATTTTGTTTGCCTTAGTCGTCAAATATGCATACAGAGTAATATGTATTCTATGTGGTCGAATTATTACAATCTTGACTTTTTAGATATTTTTCCATTGACTTTTGTAGCTAAGAAGTCCTTTCCCATCCCAAACTCAGATAATCCGTTACTTAATTCTTAATTTTATAGCTTAATCACTTACATCTAATTCTTTAGTTCATCTGGAATTTCTTTTGATGTATGAGGATCTGAATTATTCTTTTTCCCAAATGGCTAACTAACTATTGCCATACAAAATGAAGACATCCACTAAGATCTGCTACTTAAGTGTTGAACCAGGTAGAAGGGTCATTCTTCCATAATTATTTGAGGCAGTTTGTGGTTCATTGCTTGCTAAAAGTAGTATATAGAAATGCAAACCTCTGGCGGCTACCATTCCACTCACCTTTCCTGGTTTTGCACCTCTATTCCCTTCCCTCACCTGGCTGCTGGTGAATCACGGCTCACGCTTGTCCTCCTCCAGGTGCATTACTGAAACCAAACCGCAGGCCTGTACAAGCAGAGAGAGAAGTGTTGGTCTGGGGTGAAAGAAGTAACCACCAGCTGCTCACCTGTAAGACCCCATATCTCTGGAGCCTTGGGATACACGGAAACTTTCTTATAGCATCCTGAACATAGCATCTTATAGGAGGAGCCTTTTGAACACTTAGTTAATAAAATTTCTCCTGGAGTGATTCCGAGAGTTTGACCAATGTATTTAATCCCCAAGGTGTTCATAATTTACAACTGATTTTGCGAATTGTTTCAAACAGTGTGTATTTTTGGGAGAGGGGGTGATAAATCAGGTATCTTACTGCCTAGCAGCCTTCTTAACCCGAGTCTAGTAATTATTTCCATACTTAAATTCTTTCTTTCATTGGAATCAACCCTTAAAAGGAGGACTTCAGACTTACCAACCCACTGATTATATAATAAATTTGTAATGTATATAATATATGTAAAGCATCTTATAGTACTTTGCCTCGCTATCTGTGAGCTTGAATTTTTTTTAACCTGGTATTTTTACTTCAAAGATAAGTACATTTTAATTCCTGCAGCCATTGTCATGTATGGCTAATTACAACAGAGAAAAAAGATAAGAGTTTCAACTCAAAGGGATAATATATTTTATTTCCCACAGCCTCCTTTCATCCAAAAACTCTTCACCATAAACTTTCCCTAAACTTTATATTTTGTGAAAAAAAAAATATGTGCTCTGTTTTAATGCAGGTCTAATTCTTTATGTGTCTTCAATAATTGTACCTCATTCCAAAATATGTTGCCAAAAATAACCCATTAGCAGCAGTGGCAGCTTTGTCTCAGCAGGATCTCCCATATTTTATGGCTACTTTTATTCTGGGAATAGCACACTCTTTCCTTAGTGAATTAATCTTTTAATGGAATTTCTTCTGCATTATTTAGTGAGACTACCCCACTCTGGGCTAACCCCACCCTCTATAAGTAATTAGAGATAAGTGTGTTTAATGCATTTCTGAATACTTTAATACTCTCCTTCAGTCACAAATAAGCAGCTGAATCAACCTGCCTTCGGGGCTCTTGAGTCCAGATTTAAAACTACACATATAATTGTGTGGCACCTAGTCCACCCGACTGTGCGGTGACTCAGATTTGCCTTCTGAAGGGGCAGGCAACAAAATAGCCAGCAGGCTGTCCTGACATTTTGGATCATCTCTGTTTCCTTCTTCCTTCTACCAAATGTTAAACTTACCTGAGCTAGAAAAGTTGCTTCAACTACTCCCTCGGGCAATGTTCTATCCTTCCCTAACTCCTAATTAGGGTTCAACTACATTTTTTTTTTTTCCTGTCCTGGGTCCAGTTGCATCTCCATGACTCCATCCACCCCTATTTAGCCTTTGTTCCAGAGTTGGGCTGGTCACCCACCCATGATAGTCTGGCTCTGCCAAAGTCAATCCTAACCCTGGTAAAGAGGCCAGAAATGATGCTTATGGCCTTGCTGCCGGGACCACAAAACATGCTGAAGCTAGATTAGGATTCATTTTAAAAAATAGATATTTTCAGGGGCGCCTGAGTGGCTCGGCCGGTTAAGCGTCTGCCTCCAGCTCAGGTCATGATCCCAGGGACTTAAGATAGAGCCCTGTTGAGCAGGGAGCCTGCTTCTCTCTCTCCCTCTGCCTACTGCCCCACCTGCTTTTGCTTCATTCTCTCTCTCTCTCTCTCTCTCTCTGTCAAATAGTAAATAAAATCTTTTCCTAAAAAATAGATATGTTTATTTCCCACTATTTAGAAAAGAAAGAAAATTCAAAGTATGCCCCAGGGTTGGCATTAAAAGAACCCATAAAAAAAAGCTGTAGGACTAGATTTGCATCATTTTCATTTTCTCAACCCAGGGGGAGCTTTGCATAGATCCTGCTGTTCTGGTCAGGGATAACCAGGGTGCCTCATTGTTTTTCAAATTACATTTGGGATCATGGACCTATTCCTGTGAACGGCTTGGAGCAGTCCTGCTCAAACTATGGTCCACAAACTTATAATTGTCCAAGATGAGAAAAGTACAGAAATTGAGACATGATATACTCTGTTTTCAGGGATGTGGAACTCTCTCTCCTACATTGCTGGTGGGAATGCAAAATCACAGAGCCACTTTGCAAAAACAGTGTGACAATTTCTTGTAAGGTTAAGAAACTTTGTACACTTGCCACACACCCCAGCATTCGTGTATTGGCAGCATTATTTACAGTAGCCAGAAACTGAAAACAACCCAAATCTCCATCTGCTAGTAAGTGAGTAAATAAACTACGGTATAAACCTATCATAGAATATTATACATCAAGAGAAAGGAATGGAATAATACATACAACCACATGGATGAATATCACAAGTACTATTTTAGATGAAAGAAGGCAAACACGAAAGACAACACACTGAATGATTCCATTTATGTGAAATTCTACTAAAGGTAAAACCGTGGGGAGAGAAAGCAGGCTCATGGTGGTCTGGAGCCGGGAATCAGGGTAGAGGGAACTTTGCAAAGGGACAGGAGGGAGCTTTTCAGAATGATGGAATTGTTCCACCTGATTTGAGTGGAATTTGAATGACTGTGCACAGTCATCAAACTTTATCAAACAGTATGCGTAAAGTAATTTTTTTTAAGTGAGTAAATTTTATTGTATGATAAACCTCAATAAAATGAGAGAAAAGGGAAGGAAAGAAAGGAGAGAAAAAGAAAAGAAATAAAGAAAGCAAGCCAACAACAACAAAAAAATCTTCTTTCTGAAAGTAAATGAAATGATTTGAAGGGAAGAGAAAAAATTTTATTGGCAACCCCCTCCAAAATACAAGTTTGAGCCACAACCACTGAGTCTGAAGTGGAGGAATTTTTATTTTATATCATTCACAATGATATAAATGATATAATGAGTTTTTTTAAAAGATTTTATTTGTGGGATCCCTGGGTGGCGCAGCGGTTTGGCGCCTGCCTTTGGCCCAGGGCGCGATCCGGGAGACCCTGGATCGAATCCCACGTCGGACTCCGGGTGCATGGAGCCTGCTTCTCCCTCTGCCTGTGTCTCTGCCTCTCTCTCTCTCTCTCTCTGACTATCATAAATAAAAAAGTTAAAAAAAAAAGATTTTATTTGTTCATGAGAGAGAGGCAGAGACACAGGCAGAGGGAGAAGCAGGCTCAGGCTCCATGCAGGAGGCCCGATGCAGGACTCGATCCCAGGTCTCTGGGATCAAGCCCTGAGCCAAGGGCAGACGCTCAATCAATGAACCACTGAGCCGTCCCTATTCACAATGAGTTCTGAGATTCCTCTGACTGGGATGCAGGGGGACAGGACCAGCACCTGCCCATCAGTCTTGCTCCATCATGTGAGCTGCTGAACCAGGAAGCGCCGTTAGCCCTGGGGTGCACCTGAATCTTTGCAATAACGTGCTATACACACCCTGGGATCAAGCCTTCAGAGTGTGGTCCACTTCCTCTAAAGGCAAAATGTCATTTTTGTTATAACATTTATTTTGTTTTCCTTTTTACCAGCACCTCAGGGAAGAGCATCAACAGCTTCATGTTTACTTCAATGAATCAAGGCTGTTTCCATAGCAACGCCTCTAATGCTCTGGGACTGCCATTTTATGTCAATTTACTATTAATGGAAGATGAAACAAAAGAAAGCACACAGAAAGAGAAGGCTTAGTGCCTAAGACTGACAAGCAGAACGAGGGGGAAGAGGGGGGAATGTGTCATTTGCAAGACTTCTAATACTTTGTCAGCTGTGAGGTTATTCGACAGATAACAGATAACCATTTCGTTCCTTAGGTTTATATAATGATTTCATAGAACAGTAGAGTCATTGGGCTAAAATGGCCTTAAAAGCTGCCTGCAGACCTTATTTTAGAGTCCAGGATGCTTGGTCCCAAAAGCTGTAAGAGATTTAATGAAGGTTGTTTAGCTGGTAAGGGGCAGAGCCTAGAGCAGAACACAGGACATAGAAGAGTCTGGGGCTCTTTTTAGGCACATGACCTGTTAGTCTACTAGCTTAAGCTCAGCTCAGTACTTTTTGTGGAATCCATTGTACTAAATCCGAAGAATTTCACTACCTGGCCTACCAACAAGGAAAGTGAGACTGTCGATTATGGCTACTGGAGGACTGCACTGTGGGCTAGATCTCCAAGAATGATGCCCAGAACAATGTGGAACTGACGCACCAGGGAAGCTTTCGTGTGTGTCCCAACCAGGAAGGTGGAAAATCAAGATTACCACTGGAACTATTGGGTCCAAGAAAATGTCAGTGTGGATAAGATCCAGAATTAAGTAGCGGGGATCCAGAAGTCACTGGTACTCTCACTGTCCACAAATCTGGAGATCGGACACTGGACCACTTCCGGAAGGAAGAAAACACTGCATTCTATTACCACATGTGACATCACCAACAGCCCCCAAAAGCAACAGGCAGGCCCCTCAACCTCATTTCCACCTTTAAATTTCCGATGAATGCATCTCATTGGCAGGACCTAATTTGCACCCAGCACTTAATCCAAAGGGAAGTGTAAAAATGCAGGGGTTTTTTTGTTAAAAATTTATTCATTTATTTGAGAGAGAGAGAGGGAGCAGGGAGAGAGGAGAGAGAGAATGCTCAAGCAGTCTCCCCACTGACGAAGGGTTTGATCTCATGACCTCAAGATCATGACCTGAGCCGAAATCAAGAGTCAGATGCCTTAACCAACTGAGCCACCCGGGCACTCCAAACTGTAGTTTGCTTGAAATTTCTGCTGTGCTGGAAGATGTGCTAAGATGAGGAAGGATGGAAGGCTGAGTGTCGGTTGACCGTAGACAGGTGAAGGAACTCATTAAGCCAGGTGGGTGATGGGTATTAGTACGAATCCACAACAACCAGGTGCATTATTACACTGGGAGGCAGAAGAATACTTTGGTGAAAGTGGGTAAACGAGTGCCCTAAAACATTGCCAGTGGGGCGGAAGGAGAGGTGGAGCAGCCACATTACATAGGATTTGACAGGACCATTTCAACATTTTCAAGCATGTAGCTTATGACCCAATAATCCCACCCACCCTTTTTTAGCCCAGAGGAACACCTGTACAAGTGCACAAGGAGGTATGTATGAATATTTGATTTCCAATCATGTGCAGCAGCACAATACTTAGAAGTACAATAATATCCATCACCAGGATAATGACTGGATAAACTGTGGAAAGCCTTCCTAGGGACCTAAATATAGCAGTTAAGGAAAATAAATAGGATGATCTGTACTGTCATTGAAGGACCTTGAGGACATACTGTAGAACATTTTCCGGGCGCATAATTGGAATGATTGAGAGACCATTCCATATGGACAAGAAATGGTCTGCACCAATTCCCAGGCTTTTCACCACCTCGGACAGATGAAGGGTATAAAAAGAGGCCAGAGTGATGAGAAAGGGGATTCCTGAGATGCCTTCAGGAAAGATTTCCAGGAGAGGGAGGATTCCTGTTACCTTCTATTCAGGTCTAATGAGAAGAGCTCAAGGGAAATCCTGGTAAAGTTGAGAATGGGACAGAATGGTGCCCTGGAACAAATAAAGCCATTTCCTCCTGCCACTGCAAGGAGTTGTTCTTGACCAGGTCATCATGGCCCCTGACCTATGGATCTGTGCACCCAAAGGGAGATTGCCTTTATTTAGTTAAGAGTTTGGAAGAAGTGCTACTTTAAAAAAAAAAAAAAAAAAAAAAAAAAGGTTTTATTTATCCACTCATGAGAGACACAGAGAGAGAGAGAGAGATGCGGAGACATACACAGAGGGAGAAGCAGGCTCCTTGCAGGGAGCCTGATGCAGAACTTGATCCCAGGACCCTGAGCCGAAGCCAGACGCTCAACGAGTGAGCCACCCCAGTGTCCCTGGAAGAAATGCTCCTGATTGCATATTGCCTCACTATATCATGTCTCCATTCCTCAATTTTATTTACATTACAGTTAATGACTGAAAAAATAAAGTCAAATTTAAAGATGTAGCAACATGGCTTTCTACAACACAGAAAAAGAAATATTAAAGTTACTTGAAGAGGCAAATGTGTTATCACTTTTCAACTATATAAGCTATAGTTTTATTTTGTTTGTATTTATTTTTTAAATTTTGTTTATTTTTTGTTATAGACAGCAGCCAGATAGTCTAAGAGCCTTTTTAAAGTGTTTTTCTTGGTATAGACAGACAGAAAATCTATTTTGTGCAAGTGGCAGCAGAGGGCACTCTTCCTACAGATTTGTTTCTATCAGGACTTTTCTTCCTAAAGGAAAACTGTTAAAATATCTGTTAATAAGTTTATGGCTCCTTCTAAATACGCACATATAATTTTATTTATAAGTGTATGTGTGATTTTTATGTATTTATAAATTATATAAATATTTATTTATAAATATATTTAACATGCAAATAAATATATTTATATATTTAAATTACATATATATATGTTTAGAAAGAGCTATACACTTAACATATACAAATACAGATAGGTCGGTAGATTATGGTTTCTCCCTATCCATTAATACTAAAACCACACGTAATTATGTTCCCTTAACTAATTACCACTTTTTTCTCCTTAAGCATGCTAACTTCCTATTTCACACTGGGAACTCAATTCTTTTTTAAGGATTTTATTTATTTATTTGACAGAGAGAAGGAGAACACAAGCAGGGGAGCAGCAGAGGGAGAGGGAGAGACAGGCTCCTCACTGAGCAGGGAGCCCGATGCAGGGCTCCATCCCAGGACCTTGGGATCATGACCTGGGCCAAAGGCAGGTGCTCAACCAACTGAGCCACCCGGGTGCCAACTCAATCTCGAGCACAGAAAATTGGGATTTTGGGGACTTTCTCTTGTGATGGCTTTGGGTATGCTCTGCTGTGAGTGGGCTGCAAACTGCTCCAACACTCCTTCCTTCCTTTCTCTTTTCTTTGTCTCCCCTCCTGTCCCATATCCCTGCTCCGCCAAGCCCTTCTTCCTGATTACATGCTTCTATCATTCTCTGCCACCTCAAAGCCATAAGCATCATGGATGCCCACTCATGGTAGCCAGCCTCCAGGGTGGTCCCAGTGGTCCCTGCCTGCTTTGTATCTACATCCTTAGTATCCTCTGGCACCCAGCAGGGCTGATCTGCGTGCCCACTAGGATATTGTGGGAATGATGGGTGTGTGACTTGCACAGTTAAGGTCACAAAAGACATGTGGCTTCCACCTTGCTGTGTCTTGGATCACTGAGCCAGCTGCCATGCTGTGAGAGGCTCGAGTAGTCCCAGAGAGGGTCCTGGTTTCAAGGAACTGAGCTCTCCTGCCAACAGCCGGTAGTGGTTTAGCCATGGGAGTGAGCCACCTTGGAAAGCAAATCCTCTAGCCCTAATAAAACCTTCAGATGATGCAACCCTGGTGGCCATTTGACTACAGCCTCATCAGGAACCCTGGGCCCAAATCACCTAAGTCACTTCCAAATTCTTGACCCACAGGAACTAGGGGGTAATGAATGTTTATGGTTAAGATGCTAACTGTAGGGTAATTTTTTATGCAGCCATAGAAGCTAATACTCCTCTCCTCGTGCCTGATGACATGGTTAGCACTGCTGTGTTGTGGTTTCACCTACTGGTGGTGTATGCTCGCCAAAGTCTCATCATCAATTTCAGGATAAAATCCAAATCCCTGACATGGCCTGAGATTAAAAGAGGACTTCAACTACTTCCATTTTGACCTCAGTCTGTGCTTTCTAAGTGATTAAGTTCTTCTTTCTAGTTTATCTCTGAACTTGGGCAAAAGACCCTCTAGGCAAAGCATCTCTTAAGGGGAATGGAAAGTACCCTCTCAAGCAGTAAGGACAGCCCTGAGCCAGCAAGCCTCAGCCTGATTGACTCCAATACAATGATTGACCAGACCTTTATGCCCGCCTGCATGTATCCAAGAACTTTGTCCCACAGTTTCCTTATACAAAACTGGAAATATTTTCAGCACATTGGAGACCATCTAATATGCTAGTGCGCTGTCTGTCCAAGTTGGCCTCACTGAAATTAATTCCTTTCTTGTTTCACCACCATTCATTTCTCCGTCTTGGATTTTGTCAGCAGAGAGCGGCTGAACCTGGTCTGTCTGTCTGTCTGGGACCCCAGGGCCCGGTGCTCCTGCCCTCCTGTGCCCTGGCTACAAGATCTTTCACGATCCGGTTCGTACCTGCCTCCCAGCCTTACCCACCCTTCCTTCCCTCCGCCAGCACCAGCTACACGGAAACACCTTCACCTCCTTACATGTGGATGGATATAGCTAACAGTTGAAATACAGATTGCCCAGCTAAATTTGAATTTTAGATGAGCAACGCATGATTTTTCTTATTATACCATATTTGAGACATACTTATGCTAAAAATATTTCATGGCACATACTTATTCTAAAGGGTTCTTCATTGTTTATCTGAAATTCAAATTAAATGGGGCATTCTGTATTTTTAGTGCTAAATCTGGCAATCCTACAGAGGTGAAATGCTTTCTCTCAGTTCCTGCTCTTCCCCCTGCCTGGATCGCTGCGCCTCCCTCTAACTTTCCATCCTGCAAGCCTCTCATCCCCGATATCCATGCCTCTAGAAAGCCTATGCTGACCGCCTCCACCACACACACACCTAGAATGGGCTAGATGTGCCCGCTGCAGGCTCCCGCCACACCCTGTCATCCCTCTCTGCAAACCACACACATTACAGTTATTAATTTTCCTCCAGGGCTAGACTGAACTTCTGGAGGTCAGGCACTGTCTTATTCACCATGTAGCTTCTGTGGTAAAAATATAAAACGATCACAGCTTAAAATCATCAAACACTTACAGTAAGCAGGTCACTATTCTGAGCTATTTGCATGTATTCACTTATTAAATCCTCACATCAACCTGAAGGGGGTACTATTAACATTTCTTCGGTTTTTATTGGTGAGGCAACTGAGGCATGAAGAGGTTGTGCAACTTCCCCAAAGCCGCTCAGCAAAGGCAGCAAGGTGGGAGTTCAAACCCAGGAATCCGATTCCCCATTAGAATCCAGCACACCCAATGCTGAGCTAGCAGCAGTGCTTCTCCGAAGTGTTTGATGAGTGGGGCTTTTGGGGATGCGTACAAGAACTAATTATCTAGCTAAGTGTTTTCAAATGAGATAATTTTCTCCAAACGGGGACCATGTTAAACTTGGTCCTCTCTATCTCTGTGCTTCCTTGCTCTCTCTCCAGCCACCATCACCTAGCCCAAGGCATGGTGCTTTCATTTAAATAGCAAAGAATCCTTCAGGTCTGTTTTTCCTTGTTCACATCCTGACCACAAATCCAGCATGCCAGTGGGTGCTGCATTCCCTAAGGGAGAATGGACGCAGCACATGCCTTAGGGCTAGAAGCTGACAGGGCACCGTGGTTAACAGCCTGAGTTCTAGAATAAAGCTTCCTGAGTTCCCATCCCAGCTCTCCTGCTTATTCGCTGTGTGGATTTGGATGAGGTCCTGAGACTTCGATTCTTCATATTTGAAATGGAAACAATGATAGTTTTCAATTCATAGGGTGTCACGGAGGATTGAATGAGATTAAAGGGGGGGAAATGTGCAATGCCTGGAATATAGCATGTGCTCGATAAATGTCAGCTATTACAACTGCAATGATTATTCCACTCATCCCAGTGATAAGCAGGTGTAGGCCTGGCACTCCATGAATTTTTGTGACTTCCTCATCACCTTTCCCCTGCTCAAAATTTCAGACGGAGATTAGAGAAGCAGGTTTGCACTGATAGTCTACAGGGTTTCAAGGCCTGGCCTTAGATATCTAAATTAAGAACACAAAATAGGAGGAGAAAAGCTGGCTCCACAGCCCAGGGGGAGCTAGACTGAAGCAAGAATATCCTCGCTGGCCTGTACTTCCTGTCCCACTATGTGGAACTGGGTGGCTGGTCTCCTGACTCAGGTCAAGAAGCAGTTTTGCTTCTGGACAACTACCCCAGGAGAAGTGAGTTCCAGGAAATGATGCACGCTCGTTCTCAGGGTCTGCAGCCACATAACCCTGCACATCTCCAAGGCACCTGTCTGAAGGAACACTCTACTTTCCCAAGTGGCCAGAAATACGCAAGAAGCTCGATGTCTTTTCAGGGAGTGGTCTAAGCTCAATCATAGGGGTGACCATGACGAAATTGATGGCTAACATTTTTGAGCACTAACTACATATAGGTCACTGTTCTCACAGCTTTACATATGTTACCTCACTTATTTGCCACAATACCATCAGATTTGCTACCAACATGATACTTATTTTACAGATAAGAAAATGAATTAATTTGCCCAAGTCATACAGCAAGTAAGAGAAGAACTAGATTTTTAATTCTATGTATGGAAATAGACTCTTCAGCTGCTCTCATCCCTATGGCTCTGTCATGGGACTGGGTCAGTATTTCCAGTAGATCCTTAAGCTATAATACACTCAGAGCAGTAGTTCCAACTGCACATTAGAATCACCTGAAAAGCTGATTCACTGGACCCTCCCCAAACCAAATGAATTAAATTTTCTGGATGGTAGAACCAAATCATTGGAGGTTTCATAAGATTGGATGATTCCAATGGGCAGCCAGAGTTAAGAACCAATCTCCTGAGGGATAGTTTCAATGGATATACTCAGCTTTAAAAAGAAATTCCTAAGACTCTCAAATCAGAAATCTCTCTGGAATAGTGTTTGCTCCTCCCTCTCCAAAGAACAGTCTCTGAACAAACTAGAGGTGAGGACAAATCATGGAAGGTTTCAAAAGTTTTTGTTGTTCATCTATGGTGCCTGCGTTATGAGATTGGTTCACTTAATGCAGAAGTAAATGCTACCCTCAGGCCTTAAGGGGAAAACTTTGCCCAGGTGTCTGCCCTGCACTTGCATGAATCTGAGAGTGAGCATCTCCTGAAACTTAGCCCTCTGGGCAAAAGTCCTCGACTCACCCAAGTCTTGACTCTGGAAGAAGCTCTTATCATATCCTGTAATGTGTAAGACAAGGAAAAAAAATGAAGTGGCTCACACCAATGTATAATCATCATCATCACTTCTATTTGTATGGCACTTGTTCTAGTTGTTTATTTACAAGCAATAGAAACCAACTGTGATTAAGAAAATAAATATTTAGGGCAGCCTGGGTGGCTCGGCGGTTTAGCACCACCTTCAGCCCAGGGTGTGATCCTGGAGACCTGGGATCGAGTCCCACATCAGGCTCCCTGCATGGAGCCTGCTTCTCCCTCTGCCTGTGTCTCTGCCTCTCTCTCTCTCTCTCTCTCTCTCTCTGTCTCTCATGAATAAAAAAATAAAATCTAAAAAAAAAAAGTAACATTAAAAAAAAAAGAAAAGAAATATTTGAAAACACATGGAGTGGGTCACAGAATCCAAGGAAAAGCAGTGGCTTCAGAAGAGACAGAAACCAGGGTGCCCATAAGGATTGAGGAGACAGAAATTCTTCAGGAAACCACCTTAGATGTGTTAGCTTCCACCATCTTGAGATCAGATGATCCTTCTCTCAAGATTCAAATCCGTTGTAAGAGGTTCTATTCAGTTCATATGACTGCAACTTAGCACCATCCAAGAACACTATTTCCAGTAGGATAGTTTCTCAAAGCAACACTAGCACCCTGTTACAGAAGGTACCAGTAGGTGTGCAGAAACACAGCAAGGAGGGGATGGAGCCAGACAGGACCCTCGAGTTTAGCTCCTGCTTATGCCACCCTCTTATCAACATCCTGTCCAGCTTCCAGGACAGGCCATTTCTTACACTGATAGACAGTATAGCTAGTAGTTAAGAGCATAACTCTGGAGCCCGTAGCCGAGATTTAAATCCAGACCCTGCTACCTGGTGTGATTTAGGGAAGATGCTTGCCTCTAAGCTCAGTGCCCTCATCTGTGAATTAGGCTTAAGAATAAAATAGCACCCACCACATGGGAGTGCCATAAATATTAAGAGTTATTAAATGCTTTGTTCAGGGGCACCTGGGTGGCTCAGTCAGTTAAGCGGCTGCCCTCGCCTCTGGTCATGATCCCAGAGTCCTGGGATCCAGCCTCACATCAGGCTCCCCACTTGGTGGGGAACCTGTTTCTCCCTCTCCCCAGCTTGTGCGCACTCTCTCTCTCTCTCTCTCTCTCTCTCTCAAATAAATAAATAAAATCTTTTTAAAAATGTACTTTGTTCAGAATCTGGCCCATGTAAATACTAACAAGCATTTACTACTATAGTTCACCATGGTTTCAGAGGTATTGTTCATGGAAAGAGCTTCTGGAAGATAACAACTGGCCTATTCCCATGTATAACATTTGGATCTGCTTCAGAGCTAGCCCTTTGCCTGGGTCATGTAATGGAAGTTCTCTGGGAGTGGAGAATGGAGTCATGATTGCTCTTTCCTTTGTTCTTTGTTCACTCTTCAGCCCATCCCATCTCCCCTTCTTAGGTGGCAAACACGAAAATCCCCAGTTGATCCGAAATGACAGTTCACAGCACAATCTGCTTATCTGGGGAGACCAGCTGGGAGTCTGCTAACATAATCAACTTCTGCTTTGGTGCTTTCATAACTCAGAAGTACATGTACCCTGAGGAACCCTGAGAACTGTGTCCTCCCCTCCATCACTTCTTGGCCCATGCTCTTGCCCGATTTCTTCATCTTCCAACAGGTGCTGTATTCATTAAAAGGAAATACAGGATACCCAGTTAAATTTTAATTTCAGGGACACCTGGGTGGCTCAGTGGTAAGCAGGGAGCTTGCTTCTCCCTCTGCTTATGTCTCTGCCTCTCTCTCTGTGCCTCTTATGAATAAATAAATAATATCTTTTTTTAAAAAATCTGAATTTCAGATAAACAATGATTAATTTTTATTTGCTATTTATTTGAAATTCAAATTTAACTGGGTGTCCTGTATTTTATCTGGCACCCCAACTGCCGCCCACTGTGAACACACTTGCTGCGAAGCTTCCTAACAGCAGCCTTGTCTAGCCCCACGCCAGGACCCAAGATGTGAACAAGATTGCTTCTGTTGAGCCAGCTATGCCAAGGCAAACACAAAGTACATTTCCTGGCAACATAAACCCACAAGATGCTTGCAAATTACAGATCCGTGCTTAAATACGTTGGGGAAATTCTACATTCCCTTCAACTCTAATCACTTCCATCCCAGTTTAGAGAGGATTTCTGTCTAAATATTTTGGCTCTTTTTATTATCTATATAATAATATTATTATGTATAATATATTACATGTAATATTATATATAGCACAACATAGGTAATACTATCTATATAATAAGGGCATATTTCAAATATTAATTTTATACATGAAAGTTGATTTAGATTTATCACTTTTTTATTCATGAGAGACAAGGAGAGAGGCAGAGACACAGGCAGAGGGAGACGCAGGCTCTCTACAGGGAGCCCCACGTGGGACTTGATCCTGGGACCCCAGGGTCACACCCTGAGCCGAAGGCAGACATTCAACCACTGAGCCACCCAGGGGCCTCTAGACTTATCACCTTTTTAAATCAATTTTCTTGTTCACTATTCCTTTTTATATCTGAGATCTTTCCTTTGGGATCAGTTTTCTCTTCCTAAAGGACATCCTTTTTGTGAAAAAGAACCAAAGGTTCCCTTTTAGTGAAATCTGTCAATGGCAAACTCCCAGTGTTTGTGTGTCTAAAACTGTCTTTGTTTTACCTCTTCCTTGGAAGACAGTTTGATTGAGGATGCAATCCTCCCTCCTGGACAGTTACTTTCTCCCAGCATTCCATTCAACATTCCACTGCTTTCCAGCTGTGGTGTTGCGACTAAGAAGTCTGCTGTCATGCCATCGGTAACGGACATTTCTCTGTATGTAATTTGTCTTTTATCTCTGACAAGATAAATGATCTTTTCTTTGTTTTCATAGATTCATTACAATAGGTTTGGATATCAGTTTATTTTTACTAATTATGCTTAGGATTCACTGTTATTCCTAAACCTATAGATTTGTTACATAAATTCTATACTATTTCCTGCCATTATCTATGCATGTATTATCTCCTCTCTCTCTGTTCTTTCCCCTGGAACTCCTATTGGACATAGTTACTTCTGTACATTTTCTGTTTCTTTTAAACTCTCCACATTTGTCTCACTGTGCTGCCATCTGAATAATTTCTTCAGATTTATCTTCTAGTTTACAAATTCCGTCTTTAGCAGTATCTTATTTGCTGCTTAATCTGAACATTTAATTTTAATTTCAATAATGATGTTCTTATTTCTACAAGTTGTTTCTTTTTCAAATCTATCTGTTCTTCTGTAAAAGCATCTTATTCTTCATGTTTTTATTCCCTCTTTCCTTTATTTAAATAATTTAAATACTTTTATTTTATATTTCATATCCAATAATTCCTATCTGAAATCCTTGTAGGTAAAATTCTGATGTTTATTGTTTCTGCAAGCTCATAATAGTCTATTTCTTCATGTGTTTTGTAATTTTGAATTTTGAACTCATGTTCTGTGGACTTCAGCTATGGAAATACTGAAAGGCCTGGGTGGAGGATGAGTGCCTTGAGAAAGGAATTTTGTTTTGCTGTTCAAGGAACACTAGAGCATTATAATCTGAAATTTTTGTAAGTTAATTTTTTTACCTTGTGATTTCTCAGATGATAAAGGGAGTCTATTATTATGAAATATAATGTAAGACTTTTTTTTCAGTTTTATATCTTTATTTGACAATCAGTGATTAGTTCTCATCCACATTAACAGTCTATAGATTTTTGAAAGTGGTGACAGGTACGTAGGTAACCAGCGTGTACAGCTTGTTTGGTGAATCTTCATCCTCGTTATGTTTTCTGGACAACCACACACATTCTTTATTCCTTTGGCCCAGACAGCTTTGTTGAGCCTGGTGTCAATGCGCACATCTGGAGTTCCCATCTCTTTCAAGGCAAAGTTCCAGATCTCTTGGAGTGCCTGAGGGGCAGGCTTCTTGAAATCCACTCCATGGATATGTTTGTGAATGTTGATGGTGTATTCTCTGGTCACTACCTCGTTGATGGCAGAATGGCCCTTCTTCTTCTCGCCACCCTTCTTTGCGGGAGCCATTCTGCTGGGCCCAAGTTGGAAAGGACAAGACTTTTCCCAAATAAATAACACAGCCCAAGATAGAAGTATTCCTTATCACCTCTCTTTTCTTGAGTGGGTTTTTTCCTAGTTTTTCCTTTCATCTAACAGAGTATACATTTGAGGATCTAAGCTTAATGGAGGTTTGGCAATTCTAACTTCTGTCTCTCATGCAGCTGTTAAAACTCAGAGTGCTATGTTTGCAGGATTGGAAAATGCTCCCCATTCAGGGGTGGCTTTAGCCTTTCCTCGCTGGCCTGGTTTCTCCTTTGAATTTTTGCCCCTGGGGATTTCTCTAACTTTGCATCTCTGTGCATTTTACTTATATATTTCATCCAGAACTTCTAGGTGTTTTGTAAAGAGAAGATTTTTTAGGATGTCTGGTTCACTGCATTACTAGAAAATGGAGTCCACAACTGAATTCTCCAACTCACTCTTGGAGATTCACATTGCATGTCAATCAGCCTATTCGGAGTACTTAAGTAAATAAACCAATGAAGACTTGTTTAAATCAGTGTTTCTGGATTTTTTTTTTTTTTTACCCTAAAACCCATTGTTCAAAAAGTACTTATCATTCAGAGCTAGGAATTCCTGGAAAACCCTTCTGGAAACAGTGGTCTAATAATTTGAATAGTGATAGTGAGTGAGAGTTGGTCTGCTGGTGAACAAAAGCCCTTCTTGATAAACTTGGGGAGTGGCCAAGGAAAACTTTACCAACTAATCATCCTTGCATTCCTGAAAGATTTTTTTGCTTTTTGTTTTGGGTCCTATAGGGAAACCAGAAACACTGTATGTTTGCTCCCTCTGCCAGCACACAGAGCTAATGTTGTCTCTCTTTGCACAAGGAAAGAAAGGAAGTACTTTCCATTCTAGCTCTTGTCTTCATGCCCAGAAGTTTCCAGGTTATTATCCTGGATGTTGAAATTTTCCAAACCCAGTGACATGCAGGTGGAATAGTCATATAAAATCTGTTCTGCCATTTCTGAATAAGGAAACTTATTATATTTATTTTTAAACCATAAAGTGTCTGTTTTTCTGACAGCTCAGGAACAACCAACATTGGAATAGAACTTTGCATAGAGCTAGCTAATCCTGATGGAGAAACAGAAGTTAAACTCATTCTCCAAAAGTTGAAAAAAGTTTAAATGAGCTGCCTAAGTGGAACATAATCCTATGTTCGGTTGAGTCGCAGTGAATTAAATGGACATGTCACAAAATTCCTTCACATCGGATTATAGACAGTCTGTGTGCTACTTCTGGAATAAGATTTTTCTAAGTTATGGAGTTGCATAGTTAGGAAAATTCAATCTGTGAGTATTTTTAGAGACTAGAAGAGTAGAGCATGGTTATGGAAATCATAATAATGTAGCATTAAAATCAAACTTTATATAGGAAGTAAATAGGAGAAATAAGATTTCTCTAGGAAATATTTTCATTGTTTGTCTGATTATAGTAAAAAATTTATTAGAAGACTGGGGGAAAAGAATTGAGTCTTTTCCAGCCCTAAGGTCTGTCTTTAAATTTCCTTTACCACTTTAGAACTACAGATTTACTAGACAGGCTTCTAAAACAAATAATCCAAAACAAATAATGGCTATATTATTGGCAATACCTTTCTAGGGTGACTGGAAGATGTTGTACCATATAATTGGGAAGAAAATCTGGGTAAAGGGGTTGTAACTATGTTCTTATCCTCCCCAGAGAATTCTTGACATTGGTAGCAGAGGCTGAGGATGTTAATGTTGCCATTGGAGTTTGGGGCTCTGCAAAGTGTCATATCTAATTCCCATGGAACGAGCAGTATTAGGTTCAAGGAAAAAGCAGAAATGGGCTTGCTCACCTCACAGAGAAAGAGAAACCAGTCTAGAAATCATACAGTGCCAACCTGAGTCTGGTTCAAGGTGGACCGTCTGTATCAATTTGACATTGACATCATCTACCCTGGGGATAGGAACAGGATTGTCTAAAGCCAGGGCAAGCAGTTGTACCATTGCTAGATGGAATCGACTCCTGTACCATTGTTTGAGGGAGCAGAATATTGGTAAAATCCTTTGTGTCCAGTTCAAGTTAGGGATGATATAGAGATAGGCTTATACAATAAGCCATTGCCTGAGACATCCACAAAGGCTGTTCTCCATGCCTTAGCCATATCTTGGATGGAACAGAAGAAGAATTCACCCTCTAGTGCCATCATCTTTCTGGGTCAGACATATTCACTTCCAATCCTACTCTCACTTTATCCACACCATCTGAACTTTTCCCTCAGCAAAAGCTCCATGGGAACAGGGAGGCATTTTTTTGCTATCGGGCTATCTTCACAGACCCACAGCAAAGAGGTGATCTGCTCCATGGTGCTTATGTCATAGCCATGGCCACATTACAGAGGAATAACATGATGGAAGCACAGAAAACTCAACACAAACAAACTGTCAGGGTTGGCTGCCTTGAGCAATAACCTTGAGATGACTTCACAGGGACAGAAAGCACTCAATTCACATCCATGAAGCTGTTCCCAAACCAGGCAACCCCAACTGCCAGGCCACACAAAAGGGTCAAAGGAAGTATGAAAAAAGGAGGAGAGGGATTAGGTATAGAGACTCACTGGTTCTGACATGCTCAATGGGTTCCTCATACCTAGATTGGTCCCTGCACCCAGCTTTGTGAAGTTCAGCCAGTTGCGAGCTGGTCTGATATACATGACACTATGCCACATTCCTCTCAAGCTCCCTTGTAAGAGCTCATGGTGGGTCCTGATGGCCTTGAACATATTCTCATGTATTGAAGTCCTATGAGCACCCAAGCATGGGGGAAAAAAGGTAAAAATAAGTAATGGGAAGAAAGTTAACTTAAAAAAAAAAAAAGGTTGACTTTAATTTGTTTACAATTAATTCATGAAGCTAACGGTATGATGTTTACTAAATTTTATTGTGAATGTTGATGGTGTATTCTCAGCTTTCTCAGAGAAGAAAAGCTCTGTAACTGCCAAGTTTGATAGCCAAGCAACAGAAAGACATTTTCAGAAGCACTTCAAATTCAACATTGGTAAATGGAATTCATCATTTCCCCCTCAAAAATCCCACCCTTCTCTGTGTTTCTCTTTCATGAATGGCATTACCGTATATCTATTTTTCTAAACCAAAGATCAGAAAAGCTTTTTGCTTCCTTCCCCTTCCTCATGCCCCATATTCAAATACCAACTTGTGTTACTTTTACATTCTAATGAACCCATCCCTCTTCCTTTATCCCCAATTCCTCCTCCCTAGTTCAGGTGACCATCAACTCCCACCTGGAGATTAGCATGACCTGTAGACTGTCTCTCTGATTCTACTGTTGCCTTTCCTCCAACCATCTGTCAATACAACCTACTCTTTTCTCACCAAAAACCTTTCAGGAACTCCCTAATATTCTTTAAGGAGTATCTAAACACTTTTTCTTGGCCTATCAGCCCTGCAGGATCTATCATCTACCTTCCTCCCTAGATACTTTTCTTGCCCCTTTCCCATTCACTCTGTATTCTGGTCATGCTGTCTTTGAGAGTCCTAACACACTGTGCTCTTTCCCATCTTTGCACAAGATTTCTGGCTGGTTTCTCCTCAACTTCTGGTCTCTGCTTAAATATTCCTTCTTTGAGGAAGCTTGCTTGAGCCTCTAAGTCAGGTTAGATAGTACTCTATGTAATTCTATAAGACTCTGTATGTCTATCAGAACACAAGGTTTTTATTGCAGGTTACTGGCCTCTTTTTCCCCAGAAAGCAAGTGCTATATAGTGCCGATGCCTATATGGTGACCTAAACAAATTATTTTGAATGAATAAATAAGTAAATGAATGAAGGAATGAATTAATAGATTTTCAACTACTTATAAGACCTACCTCTTCTACACTCTTTTGGGAAATAATTATTTAAAGATATACCTGGGCTAAATCAGAGTTAATAAAGATTAGCATAGTAACAATGGGAAAGTTGTAATTCAAAAGGATAAAAAGAGCTCTCCTTATTCAGTGTTCATGCCAACCTTAGGAATTCAGTTGAATTATGTATTTCTAAGTGGATTCAGCAGTCTCAAGATAAAGTTTGACCTGTGTTCTTTTAGTCAACTAGTTATCAGATTCCTCTCTTCCTTCCCCAGTGTAATGCTTCTTGAGCCATAAGCTCCATCCAACCAATCAGATGAGATCTCTTGACTTGTTTGATGACTATTTAAAACAATAACTGTTATTGTTCTCCAGGACTTGCTAACAATGGCTAAGTTTTTAACTTGGTGGGAACACTATGCCAGAAGAAATACTTAACAAAAAGTACCCCCCCAACTCACCCTCCCACTTTATAAAAGCAGACTTACATAGAAAAACATACTAGACATTTTTATGGCTGAGCAATTTGAATAATAACATTTTGGATCCTTTAATCTTATTTTGAATGATTCTGAGTTTTTTTAATTGGGAAAATCTATTAAACTGCCCAGGGATAGATACTATTCTCCAGATCTCTCTTCAGAGCATCAAGATTTGCCAATATTCCTGGGTCAACTGGACTTTAAATTCATATAATACGATCTTGACAACATGCTCTTGATTATGTAAAGTTATATAGAAAAAAGATTATAAAGAAATATATCAAAATATACGAAGAGATTATTTCTATATACTGGGAATCTGGGAAATCTGAATTTTCTTTTTTTCTACTTTTCTATATTTTTGTGTGAGCATTTTTTTGTAATCACTTAAAGTGGACATTAGTTTTACAAAAATCAGAACAATTTACCTATGTCCACAATAGTAACTAAGTGAAAAAGAAATGCATAAAGAGAAAAATGTCTGGGAGAATGAATAACAGAATTTAACAGTTTCTATATGACTTCTGTTTTCTGACTTTTTACGTTTCCCAAATTTATTATATTTAACAGAGCACATACAAGTGCAAAAAAAAAAAAAAAAAAGGACATACACATGCAAAAAAAAACTTAAGTAAAAAGTAAGTGATTAATATAAGGCAGTAAATTCTATCCAAAAAAGAAGGTTCCAATAGTAAGCAAGATTATTGGAGGGGAGTTCTCTGTGAGCCATATGCTAGGAATGGCCTCATGGGAGACAGAGCTTTTGCTAAGCCTTAAAGTATGGGCAAGTATGACTGGGCAAAGAGGAAGTGGGGAGGCACTTTAGGCCTGGAAAGGAGCCTGCTTACAGAGTGGAGCCAGAACATTCTTACTCAAAGGAAGAGCTCATATAGAGCAGTGGTGGGTGATGAGCATGAAGTTGAGTACTACTCAACTAGGGAAGGCTGTGGGTATCCAGTGAAGAACCTTGAGGTTAGTCTGCAAGCAAAACATCAGCACTTTATACCATAAATGCCCAAAGCAGCCCAGGAGTTGATTTGCAATTACAGTTGAGCAAAACAAATTTGAACTGCATGGGTCCACTTATACATAGATCTTTAAAAATAAATACAGTAGAGTATTGTAAATGTATTTTCTCTTCCTAAGGATTTTCTTAATCACATTTCCTTTCCTGTAGCTGTCTTTATTGTAAAAATCTAGAATATAATACATATAGCATGCAAAATATGTGTTAATCAACTCTTTACGTTATAGGTTAGGCTTCTGGGCAACGGTAGGCTATTAGTAAAGTTTTTAGGGAGTCAGAAGTTATTCATAAATTTTCAACTACACAAGGGTGAGGTCAGTGCACCTAACCCCTGTGTTGTTCAGGATCAAGTGTACATTCAGATAGGTGGTTGTTTCTACCAACCATTGGCCCACTTATAAAGTCATCAAGACTTTCATTGGTGTCATCCTCTTTCATTTTCTGACCCATATTCCACCTCCTGCTGCCTTCTTTTTAATATTCTTCCTCTCCCCAAAAGCTCTTGATTTCCTGGGAACTTTCCCAAACTCCCCTATGTAGAGAGTTCCCTATTGTACAAAACCATCCCACATTCTTCCTCCCATCCACCCTATCCAAGAACATTGCTCTTCTGGCATTACTGATAGTGGATGAGAACTTATCTAGTTATAGTTATTCATAATAAAGGAGAAATTACCTGTACATTTTAACATTTACTTTCAAGGTGTATTCACATTTTAAAAGAGGTCCTTGTTAACCCATTGTAATTAGAACAATGGAGGAAGGGAGGTAAACTTTTTGAGATACTTGCCTCATTCTCAAACCAACAAAGCCAATGCAACTTGCCAGAGCCAACAACTTTGGGAAAGTTGTCCATCTTTTTACATGCTTGTAAATGCAAGACTGGGAGCTGTAGGAAGTAGAATCCAGGTGATCATCTGAGTTCAGGCCAATGTCAAGAAGTGCTGGTACCAACAACAGATGACATTCTCCTCTTACTACACAGATGGTCAATGTAGGTGAGTGATGCAAGTGAGTGGTGGTTTGACAAAGACATGCCTGCAGTCTAAAGACAGAAACAGGAATTTCTTTGACCCCCTAGAGTTGGATCACATGTTTTCCTGTTAATTCTACTGCCCTCCTATTCAGGGCACAATCAACCTGAGCCTGTGCCCACATCCAGGAGGGAGGAGAAGAGGAGATATGCATGGATAGCACTCTGTGAGCTGGAAAGGGGGAGGTAGGGGGATGATGTGTGGAACAGATGCAAGGGCTGGTTATTATTAGTGCCCTTGGTAAACAGGAGAGCAGCTTACCCAAGGATGAAATCAGCTGTTTTTGTACTGGGGCAAGTTCCAGAGATGACTGCCTCTGCTCTCTTCCCAGCTTGATCTGACTCTCTGAAATTTGAAACTGCTTTTCCTGCTTTTAATTTCTTCACTCTCAGTGTACTTGTTGAAGCCAGGTACATAATAAAATAATGATAATGACGATGATGATAAAACAATTATTGTAACTAACCATCCAGGAACAGTTCTAAGACTTCATACATGTAAATTGAATCTTTCTTATAACCACCCTCTGACAGAGGTGCTATTGTTGTCACCATTTTAAAGATAAAGATCCTGAAGCTCAAAGTTGTTCAAAAACAAAATTCAACTAAGTTTAAATATCTAATCAGCTCTATTGAATCAATTCATGAATCCAGCAGCAAACCATTTAAATAGAAGGGAGATCTGAAGAGCTGTACAAAAGGGAAGGTTTTAAAGGCAGAAATGAGCTAGGATAAGGAAGTCAGAAACAGAAGAAAGAATTCTTTCAGGCAAGGTCACCTTCTTTTGTGGGGAGGGCCGAGACCTATTGCGTAGATTACCTCACTAGTGCTGATCAGTAATTCTTGGTTGACTGGTTAAAGGTCACATACCAGGGAGGGGCTGAAACTACAATTAGGTTAAGTGTTTTTAAGTCTTGAGTTGCTGACATGGGTCTCAGCACAAGTAGCTCCATTTGCTGCCTGTAGTTTCTTTGTTGACAGAGTTTAAGTCATTGTTCAAGGTCACCCAGCTGGTAAGGTGCAGGGCTGGGGTTTGAACTGCTCCTAACCATTCTGCTGCACTGCCTTATTTACCGGTCATCTAATCATTTTGCTTACTGGCTTCTCCCAGCAATGACTTTTGAGTTCTCACTGTAACCCACATTATCAGTCCCCCTGCCACCTGCCTGAGTGCCCCCTGGTCAGTGTTTCTAAAACTTAAATGTACTTATGGATCACTTTGGGGATCTTGTTAACATAAAGATTCGGATTCAGTAGTTCTGGGTGGAGCCTGTGATTCTGCATTCCTAACAAGCTTCCAGGTGATGCCAATGCTGCTAGCCCGTGGAGCAAACTTGGATAAGCAATCTCAACATAACACCTGACTGAGTATACCAGATACCAGCTCCATTTTCCTCTGCCAGCACTACACACGTATGGGACTGCTCCAAGGCAGGTCTGTCCCCTCCCTGGAGCTACCTGATGCACCTGTGAAAAGTCTCGCATTTGCAAAAAAAAAATCCACAATCCCAGTGGCTGCTCCCTCCTTCTCCAGCTGCTCATTTCCCCCTCTCTTCCTCTCCCTCCCTCCCTCTCTCTCTACTTGTCTCTTCTCCCTTTTCCCCTTTGTATCTCTTCTCTCTCTGACCCATAACAGCTTCAACTGAGTAAACGTCCCTGCGGTTCTTGTTATTGGAGACTTCTCACTAAACAAACACAGCATGTGCTTCTTGCCACCCAGAGATTCTGCAATTATAATCTTTAACCAGCCTGAAGGCTGCTCACTGCCGTGGGATGTGTGTGCAACACAAAGAGGAGAAACGTGGGAAGAGAATTAGGAGAAAAGCTTGGAGGAACATTCTGTACCGTATATGTTATTTACAAGGGGCCTTGATTATTTATTATGAACATTATGCTTCTTCCCCATAATCACAAGAGAAAAGAAGACCTATTGTTTAACTTGAGGGGTATTACAGAGCACTGGGAAGCCTCTAGGAGTTCACAAACAACACAAGCAGGACGGCTGTCACATTCACAAAGCCTGGGGAGGTAGGGAGGGCACCACATGCTCCCACCGCTAAGCCAGGCTGCCCACGCCTGATGGCCAGCGAGGCCACCTCAGGGGCTCCTGCTTTCTCATCATCCAACACCGTGACTTTTCTATTTGGTGGAAACTTTTCAATTATTGGAACCTAATGAGAGGGAGGGCCTTTGTGCATATAAAGGCAACGGGAAACACCAACTCCTTAAAATTTCAAGACTCCACAAAGACATGAAAAGGGGACCCTAGATTAAAAACTACCCATGTGTTATGGACTGCATGTTTGTGTCCTCCCAAAATTCACGTGTTGAAGCCTTAGCTTCAGTGTGGTGGTATTCAGACGTGGGGCCTTTGGGAGGGAGCGAGTAGGTTTAGATGAGGTCATGGCAATGGAGCCCTTATGATGGGACTGATGCCCTTACAAGGGACTGAAGGGAGCTCTCACTCCCCCATCTGAAAATACAAAGAACAGTCAGCTGTCTGCAACCCAGAAGAGAATACATACTGAACCCAACTATGTGGGCACCCTGATCATTGGACTTCCAACCTCAAGCCTGTGAGACAGAAATTGTTATTTAAGTCATTCTGTTACGGCAGCCTGAGCTAAGATCTCATCTAAGAAAAGCATATTAAGAAAGATAAGTGCTGCAGAAATTGTACAGAAATGAGAGGTGGAATTGTTTAGTGCAAAGGAGTACAAAGAACTTCAGTGTGGAGCTAGAAGTTCCAGATTCACATGCCAGCTCCGTCATCTTTAGGACTGTGAATCTGGGCACATTACTGAACCTCTCTGAGGTACTAATACTTATCTCTCAGGCTTGCAGCAAGGATCTAATGGACTGAAGTGCATGAAAGTAACTTCCAGGAAGCAGGCATGCAGTAAGTATTGGAGGAATGTACCACCCTGCCTTGGAACACAGAAGAGGCTTCTAAAAAGGGTGATTCCTTCGCAGAATAAGAGCGATCTATGCTTTTGGGTCCACGTAAGAGAGGCTTTGTGCCCACACATTCCCATGGCCGTTGACCAGTTCACAGGAAGGGTTGTCTGCCTCACTTGAACAGGGCAACACACTTTCCAAAATGTCCTAAGAAAAACACACCTGTAGTTAGACTGTCCTCTGGGGCACCAAGGAGCTGAGGAAGCCCAAGGAGCCTGAGAAGTTGCTTACAAGCACGATCTGAAGCACTTATACGCAACCTCCAGACAATTGTATTTCTACACTGAAGGGTTTTAAAAATACTTAAAATCAGAAGGTCAAGGCTTCAAAATGCAAAGTGACTGGCTGTTTATCTTCATTCCTATCTGCTTCTAGTACTTTTGTGAACATGTTCTGACCTCACACTGTGGGTGGAAATGCAGGAAGAATGGTGTCTGTACATTAGTGTGAACCTTGAAACTTGTCTGGAGTACTTCTGAAGCCCTGCCCAGATGACATAAATAGACATAGATTCTCTTCCTATCTCAGCTTGAAAACAACACTGTAATTCTTGGAATTAAGGATTTCAGTGTGCTCCAAATCATGTGGCAGTTATTACTAGAAAGAGAGCTCGTGGTGATTAAATGATAAAATTTGAGGCAAATCATAGACTTAAAATGAAAGCAAACCCAATCAAGCTTCTAAAAGAAATTAGAGACCATCTTCATGACCTTCAAGAAATGCAAAGATTTCTTGAATAGAGCACAAAGAAAACTAATCATAAAAAAAAAATTGAGAGATGCCTGAGTGGCTCAGTGGTTGAATGTTTGCGTTTGGCTCAGGTCATGATCCTGGGGTCCTGGGATCGAGTTCCACATCGGCCTCTGCTTCTCCCTCTGCCTATGTCTCTGCCTCTCTCTTTGTGTCTCTCATGAATAAATAAATTAATTAAATAAATAAAACCTTTATTTTTTTTTAAATTTTTATTTATTTATGATAGTCACAGAGAGAGAGAGAGAGAGGCAGAGACACAGGCAGAGGGAGAAGCAGGCTCCATGCACCGGGAGCCCGACGTGGGATTCGATCCCGGGTCTCCAGGATCGCGCCCTGGGCCAAAGGCAGGCGCTAAACCGCTGCGCCACCCAGGGATCCCAAATAAAACCTTTAATAAAAGAAAAGAAAAAATTAATAAAAACATTTCTCTTTAGTAGTAAGATCATTCTGTCAATCAAAGGACATCATTAAGAGATAAGAGGCAAACTGTGAGATGAGAGAAGATATTTGAAGTACATGTATTTAAGAACTCCTATCCCATGGTGATAAAAGACTACTACAAATTGAGTTTGGGGTTTTTAAAAAGATTTTATTTATTTATTCATGAGAGACACAGGCAGAGGAAGAAGCAGGCTCCCCACAGGGAGCCCTATACAAGACTCCATCCCAGGACTCCAGGATCATGCCCTGAGCCAAAGGCAGACACTCAACAAGTGAGCCACCCAGGCAACCCTATAAATTAAGTTTTAAAAGGTAAAACCAAAAGTTCAAGCGATCAAAAGTCTTGAGCAGGCACTTTATAAAGGAAGATACCCAAATGTCCAATGTGTGCGTAGAGAAGTGTTCAACATCACTAATCAGCAGGGAAATGAGAGTTAAAAATCACAGTGATACACCACCAGCCATTAGAAGGCTAAAATAAAAGACTGAGTGTGGGAGAGGAAGTGGAGCAACTGGTACCCCCATATCCTACTGGTGGGAATGTAAATTGCTTCAAACATCTTTGTGGGTGACCCCTATGAAGATGGGTACTCCTGAGATAGAAGACACCTAGTGCTATGGATAAAAATAAGTTAAGTGTGGCTGGGAGGTGAATAGCAAATCTCTCTTAGACTTGAGGCCGCCCTATCTACTGGTTGGTGCCCTTGGGGACTCCAGCTGACCTTTACCCAGTTCTCCTCTCCTTGTTGCACGTTTCTTTCTCTCTTTCCCTTGGGCTTAGATTTCTAGGTCTGGGACCATTGATGTGATTCTACTCTCACCACCATCCCCCCTACCCCCCAGTTCAACAATTTTTTATTGCTTCAGGGGGATAAACAAAGAAATAAGTAACAGTTTCAAAGATTTACTTCCTATTGCTGCAAAATGCCTGCCTGTACAGCCTTTTGTCACTGACAAGGTTTTGGCAAAAGATACCTAGGTTTACTGTAGATTGAAATGTAGTCTTTTTTCCTGTAATTATTCTTCATTAGGTGCATGTGTGCTTGTGTTTATCATCTTATTTAGTACATTTTTCTCGATCCTTCTTCACACTCATTGCTCAGTAATTCTGTTGTATTCCTGGTGCCTGATTCCTCCTCCCCCTCCTGGTCCCCAGCCTCCTACTGTGGCCTTTTCAACTTAACACTGCTCACAGTTCCATGAATTTCTCATTTAGCCAATGGCATCATTTTCCAAGAACAATTTGTGAATATTGGATCACAGCCTTCTTTCACAGCCTGTGAATATTTCTAGGCTTGAAGTTAATGATGCAGTTTTAGGGCGGATGTTTAAATCCAGACTAATCTCAATTTTCTTTAGATTTGGTGTAGAATGCACTAACGTTCATGAGAATTATTTTTCTGGATGTAGTCTGATATTTGGGCCACTAAATTCTTCCTTTTGTGTTTAATTCAAGTACTCTAAGGAAGGACAGATTTGCATGTAAGACCAGTCCTAGGAAATTTATCCTTGAGGTTCTTAGTAATTTTTTTCAGTGGCATAAACTCTGCTGATCTCCATCAGTAATTGGAACTTGCAGTACAAATGGAAGTTTCTTTTGTTTTGCTCCAGCCAGAATTATATGAAAGGGCTCTCCTTCCATGGCAGACACCACTTATTGCCTACTCAGTATTCATTTTCCACTACCACCCATTCTTTTTCTGGATGCAAAACCCTGGTTTTGCTCCAGAGAATACTCAGCAATGGATCTACATAAGCCATTGGGATCTCATTCCCTCTGACCTGTGATTGATTGGTCTAGAGATGGCCACCTGCCACAGGTCAGCCAGTGAGATGTAAGCAGACATCTGCTAGGTAGAGTCTTAAAATAAAAATGGCTGCCTTCCTGGTTTAAAAAAAAAAGGCCTTTTGCCCCTTTACCTTTACTTTCCTCCATCTTCCTTCTTCCTATTTGGAACAGAAATGTGATAGTAGAAGTGCAGTAACCACCCTGTGAGCAAAAGGAAAAGGCCAAGAAAATTGCAGAGACATCAGCATTAATGTTGTTAAGGTGTTTAACTAATATCAAACAACTGCCCACCTTTGCTGTTACTTGCAGCCAAAGACACTCCTAGCAAACGCTTTCCTTTATCATGGTGAGGTAAAGAGAAAGTAATACTTACTCAGCAGCTTCTGTACATCAAGGATTGGTCTGATTTAAATATGCTAGCTCATTAGCTCTTCAGACAACCCTATAAAGTAGCTCTTAGCATCTCTGTCTTCAGATGAGAGCATTGAGTTCTAAGAGGTTGAGGAAAAGACAGATCCAGGATGAATGCCAGGCCTAACTAACTCCAGTGTCCAGGCTCTTGTCACCCCACCACACTGGCTGCCAGCCGTTCAGTAGAGCAGATGGAAGCTTGTACTGTTTTAGCTGAAGTATAAGCCCTTGGGTTGTTTGAAGTAGGAGCATCTGGTTGTTTGTTTGGATTTGTTATTGTCTTTTTTGTTAATACCCTTAAAACAGTGTTCTACAAAGTGTTGGTCTAGAAGAGGTTTACGATCCTACCACTCTCTTGGCTTTGTATTCAAAAGTCAGCTAGTGGGCAGCCCCAGTGGCCCAGCGGTTTGGCGCCGCCTGTAGCTCAGGGCGTGACCCTGGTTTGAGTCCTACGTCGGGCTCCCTGCATGGAGCCTGCTTCTCCCTCTGCCTGTGTCTCTGCCTCTCTCTCTCTCTCTCTGTGTCTCTATGAATAAATAAATAAAATCTTTAAAAAAACAACAACAACAAAAGCCAGCTAGTGGAATGTATGCCAATAAAGGTAGGCAAAGCCATAGGCTTTCCACTTGAGGAAAAATGACACGATTGTGTGTCACTGTCAGTTATTTCAAGGAATTCTATGGGAGAATGGAGAAGTCCAGTTTCTTAAACATGAGTAGAATTAGCCCTCCTTTTCCCATCCATTCCATGTAGGTAGAAGGTAGGATTTAGGACCTCATTCACAGCCTGGGGATCTCCACCACAGCCTGATAGTCTCAAATGGTCACCATTAAAGCTACAAAATGATGAAACAACAAAAACCCCAATTAGAAGAAGCACACCTTACTTTAGAAATTGCACCTCCCCACCCCTCCTCCAACTCCTGCTCTTAACACATTGCAAATCATTTATTCAGTTAGTAGTCACGAGCAAAAAAGGAAAAACAGTGGGTGGAAAATAAGAATGTGTCACAATGAACCGAGGTACATGTGTGTGAAGCCACAGAAAGAGATAAGAGTTGGAGTTAAGACATTGTACCATTAATAATGCTTTCATTCATTCATTCAACAAATACTTGAGGCACTATTCTAGGTGCTGTGTACAAGCTGTGAATAAGATGGTGGCCTCTGTCTTCTCAAAGCTTACATACTAGAACATAGATGTATATTTTTTAAAACATAGATCAATTTATTTTACCCATATATTTTTCATTATATCAGTGATAAACATCATGAAAAAAATTTTAAAGGGTTACAGATAAAGAGCAAATGGAGAACAACTCTAGTAATTTCAAATAAGTCATAAAATCTTCCTTGAAGAGGTAATATTTGATCAGAGTCCTCAATAAGAATGAGGCCACCTATGCAAAGATTAGAAGTGGGGTGGGGAGTTCAGACAGCAGGTAGGAATAGCATGTGCAAAGGCCCTGAGATGCAAATAAACCTGATGTGTGACTGTGGTTTGGGCATAATGAACGAAGAAGTAGGAGATGAAGTTGGAGAGGCAGGAAGGCCAGAGTGTGTAGGTCGGTGGGCCTTGGAAGAGGATGGAAGGCATTGGAGGGTTTTACACAGGTGAGTGACCTGATCGGGTTTACTGTTTTTAAAAGAGACTACTTTGCAGCTCTGTGGAGAATGGACTGTAGGGAAGCCAAGTGTGGAGGCAGGGAGGCCAGTTGGGAGGCTGTTGCAAGCAGAGAGTGGGAGATGATGGTGGCTCAGATCCCGGGGGTAGCAGTGGAGATAGAAAAAGTGATGACACTTGGAGTAACTTTTGAAGGGAGAACAGTGCTTGATTTGGATTCAATGTAGGAGCTAAAGGGAAGAGGAGTCAAAGATAATTCCAGGCCCCTTGTGGGATGGTGGTTACCCTTTGATGGAAGTGGAGAAGGTTAAAGTGGATGATTTGGGGGAGGATACTGTGAAAGTGGGTGGGTCTGTGAACCAGGAGTTCCATTTTGGACAATTACATTTGAGAAACCTATTAAACATCCAAATGGACTTGCTGAGAGGGCAGTTAAATAATATGGCAACAACCATAACAGTAACTATGGTCATTAATTAGCCACTTGTTATGTGCGAGTGTCCTTATAAATGTCATCGTGTTTGGCATTCAGTCTTACAAAATAGATATTATTACTATTGTAACCCAGAAATCCAGATAAGGAAAAGGAGATTTTTCCAAAAGTCAAGCTACTTGCCCAAGATTCTACATTGGGTAGGTGGCAGCCAGGCCATGGACTCAGAGTTTGTGATTCCAAGGCCCATGTTCTTTCCCTTGAGTCCACCCAGCAAGATGACCCATGGGAGAGCTTTCAAGATCCTTTCTGAAGCTATTGTGCAAATCGAGGGAAGTGGGGTCTGCTTTGTAGGAGTGGGGCTTCCCTAGGCCAGGCCACTAAGTTTCTTCTGGGCTCTTTCCCTGAACAACCCCAATCCCCTCTTGGGCTTGGATCTCTAGGTCTGGGACTGAGGAAAAAAGGAAAGAGGTTTTTCATGGACTAATGAGATGTCACCTTCTGTCTAAGCTTACTAAATCTGAAAAGCTCTCAATTTTCATGCAAAGATTGATTCTTTCCCCATCTCCTCTCTCAGGGCTTTTTAAAAGTCTGACATTACTTGACCACATAGAAAATATTCTCAAATGCACTTGTCGTGAAGGAGAAAGGGAACTACTCAATTTCTGGGCTAGAGAAAGGGCAGCTGCCAACAGGAGTGCATTAAGCCCTCTGCCTCTGGTTATTTAGCTTATAACGATTTCTTTAAAAGCTCCCAAAACCCTGTGTGTTGGAAAATGGTGAATCCTGTCATTACTCAAACTGAAAATAAACCACGATACCATCCTCTGAGGGCAGTCGAGCAGTGATATTAGCAAAATAAGGATGGATGGCAGAGCTGGGAGCCTCTGCCAAGGTCCTCAGAAGGAGGAAACCAAGACTCCCAGGAAGAAAGAGAAAGGTCAGACCCTGTCTTGTTTCTTAACACAAGAGGGTATGAGCAGGTTCTTGTGATCTTGTAGGTCCATCAAAGCACGCTGGGATACACTTTATACCACACAGTATAGTAGATATTCCAGTCTAATGACTGGGAGACACCAAATTGGGCAGCATTTGAGGCTTAGTCTCAAGGAACATTTTCTTTTTCGAATCCACATGGGGACACAATCCAGATTTTCATCCTCTACCTCTGTCTTTCCTGTTTTTCTCCCAGATAATTTCAGAGGAAAAAAATCTGGCTCCTCCAACAGAATGCAATAAATGAATGTTCTGATGAACAGAGTTTGGTTTTGCATCCCCACTCCCTCTCCATATTGCCTTTTGAGTTATATTAAACCTGACATTATCCAAGGGCTTTTGCATTCACTGCTTTTGAAACTTGGTGCAGTTTGTGAACAATTTCAATAATGTGCCCGATTCATTTTTGCTGGAATCATGAGAACCCAGCCCACTGGACAACCCTGAAGCCGCTGCTCTGTCCATCTTTTCTCTTCTCTTCCCCTGCCCTATTTCCCTAAGAAAAGGGATAAAGAATAACCCTATTTGCTGGGTTACATGCCTTATTTCTCTCTGCCCCCTTCTCCCATCAATGAACTTCAAATCCAGAAACAGTCAAGCAGCTTACAAAAATCACTTGCCACTGTTGGCTCAACCAATTAAACCTTCCTCCTGGAATGAGAGTGAGTGGGGAAACCTCCCGGACTCATTGATTTTCAACTTCCTAAAGCAGCTGGGCTCATACCGTGTGTGAGTTATTAGTTGCAAATTGACATCCCCCCAAACAACCTTAAGTGTGTTATTAAGATGGAAACCTAGAAGTTTCGATCCTAAGTGAGTACTTGAGCTTTAGAAAGGGCAAAGTGGGACTATTGGTCAGGTCAGCTAATTTACTGTTGCCTCCTCACCTACGTAGAGTTTTCTCATGTCACTAATTCAATAACCTAATTAACACAAAGACCCTTTTTAAAAAAAAATTTCACATATAGTCTCTCATTTCTTTATCATAACTGCCATGAGCTAGCTTTATTGTTACCGTTATCATCTAAATGGGGAAAACAGGGTTCATGGAGCTACTGCAAATAACAGCACAGACCAAATTTTAGGCTGTTTGAATTCTACATGTGCTTATCCATTACAGGGGATGAACCAGATGGGGTCTTAAACTTGCCCTAAGAGTCTTTTATATTTTTAAGAATTTTTAAAAGCTCAGACCAATAGCATGATGGTTGGTTTCTTCCTTTAACAGGTGGAATCCTCTGAGTGCACACCTACAAACTACTATAGTTAAATACTAGGAGAGGAGGGGTACTGAGAGGTTTATCGCACCTGGAAATAGCACACCTCCCTGCACATAGTTGGTGACCTATCAATATTTAATGAATGAATAAATTTCTGGGTAGTCATTACAAACTACAGTTAATCGATTTTGAAACAGAGTTGGAATAAAATCATATTCCAATTTCGAAACATGTATTAACAAGTGTGTAAGGAAAATAACCAAGAAAAATATATACCACACCTTTAATGTCTGACAAAACATAATTAAAAAGAAAAAATGAATGAAAAAGAAAACAATAAACATTAGAGCATACTTGTGCTATAGTTAGGAGTTAGGAGTGAAGCCCAACAGACCTACCTATTTATAAATTCCAGATCCTCCGCTGTCCATGACATGATTTGGGACAGGTTACTTAATTCCATTATGCCTCCTTTTTTCTTACTTGACAAATGGAGGTGATAAATAATGTGCATTTCATAGTACTGCTATAATAATTAAATGAGACAGTGCTTAGCACTCAATGACCTATTCTTACTATTGTTATCATTCTTTTTTAAGATCTTATTTATTTATTTATTCATGAGAGAGAGAGGCAGAGACATAGGCAGAGGGAGAAGCAGGCTCCTCACAGGGAGGACTTGTTCCCAGGACCCCCGGGGGATCACCACCTGAGCCAAAAGCAAATGGTCTCATTCATTTGGGGAATATAAATAATAGTGAAAGAGAGTATAAGGGAAGGGAGAAGAAGTGTGTGGGAAGTATCAGAAAGGGAGACAGAACATAAAGACTTCTAACTCTGGGAAACGAACTAGGGGTGGTGGAAGGGGAGGAGGGCGGGAGGTGGGGGCGAATGGGTGACCGGCACTGGGGGGGGCACTTGACGGGATGAGCACTGGGTGTTATTCTGTAAGTTGGCAAATTGAACACCAATAAAAAATAAATTTATTATAAAAAACAAACAAACGCTCAACCACTAAGCCACCCAGGCGTCCCACTGTTGTTATCATTCTTATTCTCATTTTGCCCCAATTCACATTTCTGTGAGCCGAAATTCACTGTATCATGACCCCTTTTATCAGCAGATATCATGCAGATCAGGCTACAATTGCAAAAAAAAATCAATAGCATTAGTTATATGGAAGGTGGACCTAGAACATTGCTTTCCCCATCCTTCTTTCTCAACCCACCAAAAAATAAAATAAATAAAATAAAATATAAAAGAAAAGCAAGCAAGCAAGCAGGAATTGTTGAGACAATAGTTACAGAGAAGAAAAAAAGGCAACCTGCCTTCAACCCATCTGGCATGTACCAATAGCAGATGGATGGGTGGCACAAGTGCCTTTTTCTATGAGTCTCCATCCCTGTCTTCTTCTTTTCTGGCTCCTGGGGGAGGAGAAAAAAGCTGTCTGCATTTTACCTACCAAGTACAGTCTGGGTATTTAATGGTAGATCATTGTTCCCTAACTTCCAGAGGCAAATCAGGAGAGAGGGCAATAACAAGATTTGATTTTTTTTTCAGTAACCAAGAAAGTCAACCAGAGACATTTCAGCCCTTACACAAGAGGCCCTGTGGAGGACAGGGGAGACAATGAGGGATTGAAAATCGTAGGAATATATGTAAATCCACATACGGAACAGCAACTTTCCCTTTCCCTTACTCAGATCCCAGAATTTCCACAGCCAGGTTTATAATCTTCACACAAGTGGTGAGAAGATCCTTCTTTGGAAGAAGTCAATAAACATAGAACCATCTTCAAATGCTGGAGATCATCCAACGGATGGGCTGTCTCCTTCCTGACCCTCTGCAAGGGAACCCAGGGGCCAGCAAGCTTCATCCATGAACATAGAGCTTCTGAGCAGGGATGAACTTCTAAAACATGATTTGACAACTAAAGGTCGAAGTTTCTTTTCCTAACGTGGAAAAGAAAGACTCAAACAAGCAGCAAAAGGACTTAAAGATAACGGAGACGGTGCCAAAATCAAGAAAACTTCCTCCTCAAAAGTACAGAGATAAGAGAAGATACTGCATCCATGAAATAAGAACAATTGCAGAAAAAGATAATTTTAAAAAATGAAAGCCAAAATTTAAAAAAAAATCAAGTTAGGGGATTCCCGGGTGGCTCAGTGGTTTAGCACCTGCCTTCAGCCCAGGGTATGATCCTGGAGTCCTGGGATCAAGTCCCACATTGGGCTCCCTGCATGGAGCCTGCTTCTCCCTCTGCCTCTCTCTCTCTCTCTATCTCTCATGAATAAATAAATAAAATCTTCAAAAAATTCAAGTAAGATTCCAAGAAATTTTAACAGAAAACTAATGAGAGAAAACAATATTAAAATTAGAGTATCAATCCAGAAGGTCTGCATCAGATAAGATTAGGTTTGGCTACATTTAACAGAAAATGTAAAATGCTAGAAGCTTAAATGTGCAAGGATTCCTTCTCTCTTAAATGGAAATAGGCATACTAAGGTTGGTATGGCAGCTCCAGAGAGACTCCCAACTTTTTACTCCGCCTCTTTCAGCATGTGGCTTGTATCCTCAAATTCACATCATGATCCAAGACAGCTGGTGGAGCTCTGGCCATAATGCCTGCATTCCAGCATCAGGAAAGAGGAAGCCAGGAGAGACCAAAGGTATTCTTCCCAGCGAAGTTGGCTCCAAAAGCAGTGTCCCAATAAATCCCATGCCAACAATTTTCATTCATTGATATCTCATTGGCCAGAACTTAGTAATTTGGTCTCAACCAGCTACAAAGAAATGTAGGAAATGTGTTCTCTTCTCTAGATACTTTACCGCAATGAACCAGTGTTTTCCTACTAAAGAAGGAGAGGATGCAAATATTTAGGTAGGCAACCAGCAATCCTCATTACAAGGTCCAACTTCTGATTAATAAGAAGTCTATGAGGGGTAAACAGAGAAAATGGATAGGAGGAGATTGTTCAGAGGTGCCTGGGTGGCTCAGTTAAGTGTCCAAATTATGGTTTTGGTTCAGGTCATGATCTCAGGGTTGTGGGATCAAGCCATGCATCAGGCTCATGCTCAGCAGGGAGTCTACTTGAGGATTTTCTCTCTCCCTCTCCTTCTGCTCCTCCCCCTGCTCGGTCTCTCTCTCTCTCTCTCTCTCTCTCAAATAAATAAATAAATAAATACACAAATCTTTTTTTAAATAAAAGGAAGAAATTGTTCAGAATTAGTACAAAGAAATCATGTCTCCATATTGCTGAACTACCAATTACCAAGCATAAAGAGTAAGAAAGGACCCCACCAAGACCCATCATTAAGATTTCAGATTACTGGACATAAAGAGAAGATCCAAAATAAGTTCACAAGCAAAAGACTGGGGCTAAGAACAGCAGTGTACTTGTCAACAACCCCACTGGGAGCTGAAGAAAATGGAGCAGTACCATCGAAATGTTGAAGAACATAACATTCATCCTAGAGTTTCATACCTGCCACAACTAACAATCAAGTGTGTAAATTCTCAACCACTAAAGAAAGTGCCAGGAAAGAAACTGAGAAAGAAGAAAATATGAATTCCAAGCACCAGGAGATCCAGTGAGGAAGGAAGGATGGGAGAACTCACAGGAGGGCAGCTGGTTGGCAGGTTCCAGGAGCAACCAGGCCAGTTAGGAGGAGGAGAATGAGAATGATGGATTATCTGAAATTTGTACTCAAAACCTATGGGAGGTGTAAGAAAACTTAGCAATAGATTCAAATAAAACTAAACAAAGAAAAAAATACACAATTACAAAAGCTAAGTCCTTATCTACTATAATAGAAGTTAGATGATTGTGTCTAAAACAGATTAATGGAGCAATAGCACTTAATGCTTATTATTAAAGTATCAACAGAGATATAAAAAAGAAAAATCTAAAGGAGTTGGGAGAGGTTGCTTCTGCCGAAGAAGGAAACTGGCATAAGGAAATACTTTTTTATAAGCTTTTCGGCATTATTTTTAAACTTACATGCATTATCACTTTGATTTTTAAAAATCAGTTTTTAAAATATGAGAACAACTAACCATGTCATTGTCCTTTTACTAAACTATACAAACTACTTCAGTGGTGTCCTTCATTGGAATTATTGAGAAATATATATTAAATGGAATAACTAGTAGGTTAATCTGTATTAATTTATCTTTATGAGAAACTCAATACCTTTATCAACTGATCCTATGGATTCTAGAAATCGAAGTTTCTATGTTCAAAGTCTATCTCAATCTAAGCACCTACAAAAAAATCCCATTTTATTCAGGAAGGTTAACACCACACACACACACACACACACACACACACACACACACATGGCATTTCCATCCATGTTTCACTGATTCAGTTTGAAGGTTTTAGAACAAAAGATCCACAGGAATGGCTTATCAAGTTTCAAACTGTCAAATTCCTGAATCTTTAGTTTAATTGTTTAACTATTGATTAAAAAAAAAAAAAAGCCAAAAAAGCGTTAATGAGATAAACTGTGGAGGAAAAGAATCTGTCAAACTGAATCAGGAAAGGAGACAGCTAACATAACACTTCTACAAAGATAAGTATTATTTGAAAACTCACTGCGCAAATTGTTCACCGAGACCTCCAGCTACTCAAAGCATTTTCCTGGGCTGATCAAGACAAGAGAATGTGTGTGTGCTTTGTTATAGTGCTCAAGGATCCGGGTGTTCCCTTTTCATTCTCCCAGAAAGAGGAGTTGACTGAAGGGTCCCAGGAAGTTTTTCTCTCCTCGGCGATAAAAAACTGGAGGACTGTTAACGGGCCTTTAAAGTGTGTATGATGAGGTGAGCAAAATAAAAACCATGTCTAGCCTCTCTCCTTGATTCTGTGCTGCCCCCAAGCAGGAGAAAGAGCAAGGAGGGTTTGATTCGGCCAACATGAGCTTGGTGCCTTTCCTCTTTTGACTCACTTGTGATTTCACTCCAAGTGACAGATGCAGACTTTTCATACATTCGTGGCTGCTAGCCCTCAACTTCACTCTAAATAAACAACTGGATTTGGAAACCCAGCTGCCCACAAGAGTAATGTCACTTCTGGGTTGACCCATCAAATGAGGAGTGAATGACAACCAAGCTTCAGATGCCTGGGTCCCTGCACTCCTACCACTGGACTATGTATGTAATGACAAGGAAATTCACTTATGAGGTAATGTTAAGTGAAAAAAAGCAGAACATTTGTATGTCCATATGTTGTATTATACGGACAAGTGTGTGTGTATTTCAGAGAAATACATTAAAATATTACCTCTGCTTATCTGTGTTGTAGAATAATTATGAGTTCTTTGCAAATTTTCTTCCTTGTGATTTTCTGTGCTTTCCAAATTTTCTTTATACGGAGCCAAGAGCATACATTACTTTATCATTAAAAAGAACACGCTTAAATAGAACTTGCTTCTTTCTATTTAAAGCAAAAGGAACTTCTAGCATATTTTCCACCTGTTTGCATCTTCTATGTTATAATGTCAGCTGGTTGACAGACGACACAAATTTTGGATGTGTGGAGATACACTCAGAGTTATACCCTGAAATTCCTATGCACTTTTTTCTGGGCTGGACCCTATAGCCTTTAATCTGGCTTCCCTGTTGGGGTTCTGTTCTTCAGCAGACTTCCGGCAAAGCGCCTTCCTCCATCTTCACCATGTACTTCCTGACTATTCGCTTGAATAGCCAAAAAGGATAAATATTTTAGGCTGATTAAAATGAACCTGATTTAGAAGCATCTCTTTTCAAATGTTTTTGGGGGCAGACTTTTATTCTTACTAAGCAGTAGAGAGCTGGTAGGCAAGACCCTTAGATAAGCGTAACATAATATCTTCCTCCAACCTGATGTTATCTCAGATCAAAATAAACCAGCATTGGAAAGAAAAATAGGAATATCAGTCTTTTTAATTCCAGGGAAACACAGCTAATCTGATACCTGAACTTGTTACCTTATTGATGTGGAAAGAGGAAGACTAAGGTTTCTTTTTCTTTTTTTTTTTCTTTTTTTTTTTTTTTTTGAGAACTGACTGACTAAGGCCTGGCTGTGTCACCTCGGTGACTGACCTTTCAATCTGAGAAGCTGTCACTCTCCTTTGTTGCCACAAAGTGATAGTTTAACACCCTGTCACATGCCACTCTCTTGTTACCATCTCAATATGCAAAATTCCAGGACTTTTGAAAACAGTTGATTCTTGATCATCCTTGAGAACAGGGTGTCTGTTTAGGCAAAATGGCAGGAAAATTTAAAGCATGTCTGTTTAATCTTGGGCTGCTTTTTTGTTTTAACATTTGAAATGTGTGGCTGTTTTTCAGAAGTTTGCAACATTTTATTTTATTTTATTTTATTTTATTTTATTTTATTTTATTTTATTTTAAAGATTTTATTTAATCATGAGAGACACACAGAGAGAGAGAGAGGCAGAGACACAGGCAGAGGGAGAAGCAGGCTCCATGCAGGGAGCCTGACGTAGGACTCGATCCCGGGACTCCAGGATTGCCCAGGGCTGAAGGCGGCGCTAAACCGCTGAGCCACCCAGGCTGCCCAGTTTGTACCATTTTAAACAAAATAACAAAGCTACAGAGTTGAGCTCGACTCAGGAATTGCTCTGAAACTGTCTTTCTTATTATATCATTCCATTCCAACCTAGTCCATGATTTCACACCATAAGGGTTAACCTGAGTCCTTTGTCACCAAGACAGAAATAAAGTACCCACTTCAGCTGACTTATCACCTCTAAGCTGTTATCTTTCAGATAGTCCCTGGACAGGGATCCCTGGGTGGCTCAGTGGTTGAGTGTTTGCCTTCAGCTCAGGGCGTTATCCTGGGGTCCTGGGATCGAGTCCCACATCGGGCTCCCTGCAGAGGGGAGCCTGCTTCTCCCTCTGCCTATGCCTCCCTTTCTCTGTCTCTCACGAATAAATAAATAAAATCTTAAAAAAAAAAAAAAGAATATTCCCTGCACAGATGAGAGAAGGAGGGCTAGATATTTTTTGAATAACTAATTAATCAAACATTTATTGAGTACTGACTTATTATAGGACACCTTATGTGCTAGGTGCTGGTAGTATTGACACAAGGACACCATTTCTGCCCTTAAAGATGTAAGCAAATAATCCAAGAGCTATGACACTGTGATCTGAGTGCTTCAGTACAGATGGAGAAGAAGATGCTAGATATTCAAAAGAAGGGCCCCTGTTCTACACTGAGGGTTCAGAAAGCTTTGCCAAAGTAAGTAGGCATTGATATTGAAGAATGAAGAGGAGTTCTCCAGGTAGTGAAGAAGGAAAAGGTATTCCAAGACAAGGATATGGCTTGGGTGAAGGAAGAGTCAGGAGCACATATGGTGAATCCAAGGGCTTCCAAGTCCTTTGGCATAGCTGGAGCATAATAGGAACAAGGAAGATAAGGAGTGGAAGATGATGTGGGAGGGGCAAATCTTGGAGGCTTTATAAGCATATTAAGTTATTTAGGCCTTATCTTGAGATCAAAGAAGAACAATCGAAGGATTTTGAGCAGGCAAATTAGATGATTAAATTTTCCCTTTAGAAAAATCACTATGGATACAGAGTAGAGAACAGTTGGGAGCAACGGGAAGAACACTGGAGCCAGAGACACCAATTTGGAGATGATGGCACCAGACCAGGCCTGCACTCAAGAAGGTGTCTGGGAGGCAGAATGGACAGGGTTTTGTGATGGATTAGGTGGTGGTGGTGGTGGAAATCAGGGGAAGGTAAGGACGAACCAGGTTTTGGGCTTGAGAGAATCAGTGAGTTACAGTGCCTTTAACAGAAACCAGTAATCCAGAAGGATGATAAATTCCACTTTAAAGGGCTTTAAGTATGACATGGTAGCTCTTATCAGGATGGAGGTTGCATTGGCACAACTACCCAGAGATGGTGATAAGTCATTCCTGTAGTTGTGCATTCACTGGATGTGCTCTGTACCCGGCACCATGCTGGGCAGTGAGACCAGAGTCCTGTGGCACAGGATTCATTTCCTTTCACAATTCTACTCCTTACCAGCCCTGAAACTCTCACGAGCCCATTACCTTTCCATGAGCCCATGAGTTTCCATGTCAACATCTCAAATATGATGATCAAACCCTCAGGTTGTTTGGATGATCATTATGATAATGCTGGGGAAAGCCCTTGGTAAATCGTAATCACTAGAACCTGAATGACGATTTCAACAAGGAAGCTGAAAGCGGAGTGCGCCTTGTAGGTAATGGACCATGTTGGCTACAGAAGAGTCAAGAAACAAGAGGTGAAGAAAACGAATCTTAGCAGTGTGACAGACCCGGATAGAACATGAGAGACTCCTGACTCTTAGAAACGAACAAGGGGTAGTGGAAAGGGAGGTGGGCGGGGGGTTTGGGTGACTGGGTGATGGGCACTGAGGGGGGCGCTTGACAGGATGAGCACTGGGTGATATGCTATATGTTGGCAAATTGAACTCCAGTTTAAAAAATTAAAAAAAAAAAAAAGAAGTGAGGAAGGGACTCTGAGGGCCCATCATCCCCTTGCTATACCACATTCACTGCCCCCTGCACCCACAGTATATGGGGAGGTAAACCTTGGATAAAGGGAAATACTCTAAAAAAGCTTGGGGGAGTTTGTAAAACTGAGAGCAGTTGTCAGTAACGTCACCCTTTAAAAGATAATTACTTTTAGTTGGTATTTCCAATAAGTACAGGTTAATTTAAAATATGGTACAGTAAAAGAGGTAAAGTTCTTATGTTCCAGTGGCCCTTAGTAGTAAAAAAAAAAGGGGGGGGAGTTTCCAATTTTACAAATTTCATAGAATTCGCGCCTCTTGGTATTCTGTTAATGACTCTGAGGCATGGCAGAAATTATTACATTCATTTTGTAGATGAAAGAATTAATATTTTGGGGATCTGACAAGTTAGTGAATATCACATAGCTAGTTGATGAAACCTTGAATCCACATCTTTGGTCTCTGAGATGAAGGTTTTTAATATTATTTTATATATTTACTTAGAAGGGTCAATAGTTCTGAAAACTTTGTGAAATATTGTTTGGCAAATCCCTTCTCAGTTTTTCAAACAACAGGTCTAAGAAGATATTTCAGAGAGTTCCTGGCTCCATTTCCAATTTCTCTTTCCTAAATCTTGAAACTTTCTTCTCTACTGATTCTCTTAACCAACAAGATGCTAGGGTCTCTACCTTCCCTGACTCTTTCTCCTATTCTAGATGTGATTCCCCTTCTCACCTCCTCTTCTTGGCCAAGATTTCTGAAAACACTGGAAGTGTGTTCTACATTCCCCCAGCTTTTCTGTATTTCAACCCACCAAGATCAGTCTTCGCCTTGGCCTAGTGCACTAAACTAGTTACTAGGATAACTCATGACCTCCATTGTCACATGTTCCCTTGAATGTGACATCCATGTAGTATGACACTACTGACCATGCCTTCTCTCTGTCTGGTTTCTGCACCCCTTCTCTCCAGGCTCTTTCCTTATCCTCGCCCTTCTCTCCCCATCTCCCTTGTGGGCTGGCTCCTCTTTCTCTGCCTGTTCAGTAAAGCCCTGTGTTCTCCATATACCTTGACCTTCCAAGATCTCAACCTTTTCGTGTTTGCAGCACATTCTGGAACAGCAGAATTTGTGGAAGCATCATGATGGAATTTAACTGCATTCAAGATAGTGAACTATCCTTTTGTTGCCCTTTGGCACAGTCTAGCTGTTTATTTTTTTTAAAAAAATTTTATTTATTTATGATAGTCACACACAGAGACAGAGAGAGAGAGAGGCAGAGACATAGGCAGAGGAAGAAGCAGGCTCCATGCACTAGGAGACCAACGTGGGATTCGATCCCAGGTCTCCAGGGTCGCGCCCTGGGCCAAAGGCAGGCGCTAAACCGCTGCGCCACCCAGGGATCCCCAGTCTAGCTGTTTAATGGCATCACTAGAACTGTAATAAATGCTGCAACAGGAAGTTACACAGGATTATGAGAGCTTATAACAGGAGAAAATGGTCTGGTCAAGATCTAGGTTAAATTTAGTTGAGATCTGAAAAATGAAGGGGAGTTCACCTGGGTGATGTTCTTTACAAAGAGGAAATAGCATGTGCAAAGGACCTGTGACAAGAAAGAATGTTACCTGCTCAAGGATCTGAAAGTAGGCCCACATACTTGGAGTAAAGAGACAGGGGGAGAAGCCTGAGCAAGTAGTGCCGGAGACTGTGAGGGCCTTCAGACAAAGCTCAAGATCTTAGTTGTTACCATCAGAGCAAAGGGAAGTCACTAAACTACAGATAATGGGGGGTTAATAAGATCAGCTTTGGATTTCGAGATAATCTCTCTTGCCACACTGTGGAGAAAGGTTTGGAAGAGAGAAGCTGCATGTTGCAGAGTGGACCAGCTGGGAGGCTGCTGTGGGAGCACTGGAGAGAGGTGACACAGGTGCCCCTGGGTAAGACCAGACAGACCCAAGAGACAAACTCCAGCTGGGGGAGAGGTGATGAGGGAAGGGCAGCTGAGGAAGCCGCTGGGTGGTCCAGCTGGACAGGTGGGCAGATGCGTGACACCCAGAACAGGATAGGTTTGGGAGGAAGACCACGAGTGTGGTTTCAGACATGTGGAGTTTGAGGCTCCTGGACCACCAAGCTCCGTCCGTCAGACATTCTCTTCCCTGAAATGGGGTCCCTTCCCCAGTTTGTGACAGGGCAAACTCCAGCTCCTCCATGGAAGCCCAGCCCAGGTATTACTGCCTCCCTCCTTCCCTGAACCAGACAGAGCTCATTGTTTCTTCTCCTCTATTACCCCTCTGTCCAAGGCAAACTCCTCTCTTGCACAGAACTGCAAAACTCTATTTGCAAGCTCATGCCCTCTACTAAGCTGTTTGCTCCCTGGGGGCAGTGCTGGGAATTCATCTTTGTGCCCCAGAACCAGTCCATTATCACCACCTACGAGCTGCTCATAAACACTTGCAGGGTTGATGTGGATACATGTATAAAACATTTACAATTTCTATAGCGCCCTTCTCCCGACAAGCTCAGGAAGTCACAGCAGATGTAAATACACGTTTACAAGTAGAGGGTATGAAAGGTGAGCTATTTCAGGCACTTGTGAGCAACGGGAGAAGACATCCTGCCCTTCACCCGGTCACTGTATTCATTGGGAGTACATTTGGCTGCAAGGAGCAGAAAACCCAGCCTCAGTGGCTTAAACAAACAGGAACTATTTTTCTCACACAGCGAGAAGTTCAGAGGTGGGCTGTTGCTGCCATTGCTTCGAATGCCCAGCGGTGCCATGCTGACTATTTTTCCCTCGGCCATCCTAGTCATATTGGCCTTGTGGCTTCATGCTCATTGTCTCTTGGTTGTCATCTGGTTGCAGCACCCCTAGGCATCCCGTTTGTGTTCAGGAATAAGGACCATGGGAAACAGAATGAAAGAGCCAGCGGCCTATCCATTCAAATAGCTCCTGCTTGGGCCACTCAGCAGAAGACTCGATGGGTGCTCTCTGGGCTCATGGAAATGTCTTCTCCGCTAATTCATCTTTTCTTCCTTTTGCATTAGAATTTGAGTGGTTACGTGTTTAAGGAGAACAAGCATTAGGGATTCGGAGGACAGTGTCTTGTCTGGTTATGTTTCAGATATTTTTTAAGTAGTGTTCACCTGTGCAAAATCGTTTATGAATTTTAGGTTGAGCAGTTTTTCAGACTGCATACCAATGATCATCTTATTGGTTCTAAAGGAGGAAAGGCAGGCCGAACATGGACAAATAGGCAGGAAGCAAGTACCTCATTGGCTTCCACTGACTGCACATACACCTTTATTCATCTCAATGTAACAGAAACCCATGTTCTTGACAACCCACGAACGACATCCGGAGTGAATTATTTATCCTTGCTGTGAACATGAGTAATTAAGAAACTAGCTAAGGGCTGCGTGGGAACATACGTTGACAGCAGCTCCTCCAGAACCTGAACCTGAAGAGAGGTTGCAGCCCATGTGTGAGATCCTTCCTGTTGTCATTACCTGCTTCTTGTCCTGTGTTCCCGTGCACCTCATAGAAGCCTTGTCAACAGCGTGGAGCACAGGTCTCTCTCCTCCCTCCAGCCCAGAAATTCCTTTCGTGTTAGAGACCCTGCCCCCCTCACCCCCACGCCTTTAGGGCTCTGCAGAGGGCATGGGTTGCGGTCCATGTTCAGACACTGAAGGGCTGAGTGAAGGGTCCGTGAGTATCCTCTTAGCTCCTCCTGTCTGTAGAGAGGTCCAGGCCACGGACGATAGGAAACCCTCACCTAGAGGAACACTCCAGCCTCAGATACAAACTTTGTGCATGCTCCACGGCGCCTGAACCTGAAATGCGACGGGGATTTGCTGGTCACAGCGAGTTCTTCCCGCTCCAACATTTCAGTTTTCAAAACACAGTCTGCTCCCCGTCTCCTAGGCTCCAACTGGGACGGTCTACCTGCCCAGGCCCTGGGCCAGGCCCCTGCACCTGAGCCATCACCTCCTGGGGCGGCCTTGCCCTGACCTCCCCCCAAGTGTGGATCGGGTGCCATCCCCGCTGCCGCACCCTCCCGGTCCTGGACTGTACTTGCCCTGTAGTTTCCCTTCCAGACCGTGAACTCCGGGAGGGCAGAAGGTGACCTGGGTCTCCCCTTTTGTCGCCAGGGCTCCTGACGCCGCCTGGAGCAGAAGGAGGGTTCCAAAGGCCCGGACTAGGTGGGTGCAGCAGCGGCGCGCCCCCAGCGTGGCGATGCCTTAGGCCGGGTCTCCCCGCGGCCGGGACCCGGGACGCGCACCCGGAGAGGCGGGAGGGGCGCGCCACCGCCGCCGGGACCCGCCCCCCGGGCTCCCGAGCCGCCCCGCCCGCCGGGCCGCGTCCCCGCGCAGGAGCCCGCGGAGCAGGTGGGGCGACGGCCCCGCCCCCGCGTCCCGGCAGCACCAGAGCCCGCGGCGGCCGCGGAGCGGGGCGCACCGAGCGCAGCAGCGAGCGCAGCAGCGGCGGCACCTGCAGCGCCGGGCTGGGGACGGAGCCCGGAGCCCCGAGCCCGGAGGCGGCGGCGGCGGCGGCGGCGAGGACGTGGCCTGGGGCCTGCGTCCTGTCCGGCCCCCGCACGGCCGGCGGCAGGTAGCTCCGCGGGGCGGGGAGGGGGCGCAGTGGCCCGCGGCGCGGACAGGGGTGCAGCGCGCGCGGGTGCCCGGGCATCTCCGCCCACCCCAGCGCCGCCCGCCGCGCCTTCCGAGCCCAGCCGGGCCCTACGCGGACGGCGGAGGGTCCCGGGTCCCCGCGGGCTTGCCTGGGGACGTCTTCCCCTGACCCGACTCTCCACCGAGCGGCCCCGGCGCCCAGCCTGCCTGGCCTGGCCTCGCCGCCGAGCTCCCCCCCCCCCCGCCCCCCAGAACAAAAGGCTGGGGTCTCGCTGAGTAGGGGACGGTCGCACGCAGGAAGAGCCGGGGCGGAGTGAAGAAGAGCTGGGACGTTGCAGGGCTGGAGGCGGCTTTGGGGTTGCAGAGGGAGCAAGCCGGTCCGGGAGGTGTGAAGTGACTTGCCCAAGGTCACACGGCTGGTGCGTGCTGCCCTAGCTGGGACCTGCCCGCGGATCTTGGGACTCAGCCCCCAGGGCTCCTGTCCAGACCCCCGGGGTCAGTAGTCTGTGCTCCAGCGATTTAGATCTGGACACGCGTACGGGTTTCAGAGTCCTTCGAAGGAGTCAGAGAAGGTGGCAGAGAATGCCCCTCCCTCCCTACCGCCCCCCAGACACGGAGGGATGCGGGGAGCAGGGTGGGGGGAGCGGGCGCTGGGGAAGGGGGTGTGAGGAGCCCCTGTGGGCAGGCAGGCACAGGCTCGCAGGCACAGTGCCTTCCCCTTCCGTGCCAGCCGCGTGGGTGTGCCCGCAGCGGGAGCTGCAGCCTCGTGGGGACGGAGTGTACGCTGCTGCTCACGCTGCTCCCTACCAAGTTCTACGCGGAGCCTCCGGGAGAGCTGTGCCCGGCTCCAGGCTCGCGGGGATGCCCCGGCCGCGTCCCTCACGTTAGAGACGCGTCCTGTGACAGCAGCATTTGGAAGCAAAGTTACTCTGTAGCAGGAAGTAGCGCTGTCACTCGGCCTCCCTGAGAGCCTCGAGTCGTTGGCTATGACAAAATGAGGGCCTTGTCCTGCGTGACCTGTGTGATTCACAAAGTTCATGCCCCTTTTCCAAAATCTTCTATCTCATCAGAAGGAGGATTGGAAGTACGTTTCTCATGGGCAACCATGGTAGTAGTAATCGCTGCAACCCCAACCTCCCCTGAGTTGATTTTTTTTGTTTGTTTGTTTATTTGTTTGTTTGGGTTTGTAACTTTAGGCAAGGCTAATCATGGCAATGTAAGTTAGAAGTGGGGTTGCCTTTGGGCCTTTTACAACAACCTGGACACAAGGGGGGTTTCTGGAATGTGGGAGATGCTCCCTCCCTTGCTTCACTTGTGACTCCACGGGTGTGCACATACAGGTATTTATGCAATCCCTTCCTTGAAATTTGTGCGCTTGGCTTCTGCGTTACCTCGATTAAAAAGTACATAAAAATTTAATGCTGAAAATCCACTCACTGTGGTAGCACACAGATTAGTGTTTTCCAGGCAGTGCATTTTAGAGCTACATTTAAAAACCACAAAAACAAAAACAAAAATAAAATAAAATAAAATAACCACAAAAACCGAATCAGGAAAGAAAAGAAGGACAGAGGAACAAAAGAAAGTTGAGAAATAATGGGAAATGAAATATACGCCGCAGAGGGCTTTGCCAAATGCCTGTGTGAACATCCTCACGCGGAGTCACGGTTCTTTAAGGGAGGTGTTTTACAGATGAGCAAATAAAAAGTCACACACTTTAAAAATGCCTTAAGTGCCTTACCCGGGGGAGCCAGAGTTAAGAACCTGGGGACACAGACTTCAAATTCTGTACATACCACCAGAAGCAGTTCTCGGCCACCTGAAGCCCGGACAAGAGACTTGAAGGTTGGCTTCCTGCCTTGCCCTCTTTTTGTTCCTTTCCAGGAGTCTCTGTTGTTTTCATATAATTGTGCATGTGAGATTGTGTCACAGACTGAAGTTAGCAGCAGAAGGGATGGAGGAAGTGCGTGTGTCTAAGAACATACAGTTTTAGAAACAGGAGAAAGCCAGCTGGCCCAGCCTGCCAACGCTCTTTTTAGGAGATTTATTGTTCAGAAACCATATAGAACAGGTTGTGATTTTGCGGTTACTCACACACACACACAGAGCACGCACACACACAATGAATAATATAACCTAGAAAAGGTATGAGAAGCCAAAATATAATTAACCCTAAGGGAGAAGGCATAAAATTTTCACCAGGCAGGAAGAGTCAACTTTCCTACATCCTAGAGTTTATAAAGATACTTTAACGCTGGAGTAACAACAAAAGCAACTAAAAAGCACACACTACGGAAATAACTGGGCAGGGGAGACGTTGTTTTCTAGCCCACGTGGTCTAAATGTACATTAAATTTGGTACAGAACTATTTGAAACTTTAAGGTACAGTGACATTATATGTAGAGAGACATCGTATCCTAATGTGTGGTCTTCTAGTGATTTCATATTTCTGCCTAAAATTCAGACCTCAGAGAAGTAGAAGCGTGTTTGTTTTACCAGCCAGTTTCACACTGCAGGTTGAATGTTTGCCTTCTTCTTGCAATTATAAGGATCTGATATGGGTTAAGTGGGGCAGCTAAAGAGGTACCTCTGGGTGACTCTACTTAGCCGAGTGCCATCAAGCATGATTATGCATCATGAAGTTATCTTTAGGCGAGTTTTGCCTTGTCACAGTAGTGTTCCTGCCATCTGGCTGCTGGAATATTTAGAAAGGAATCGTAATGTTTGACTGACTTTGCTGATAGCATGACAAAACAAACTTTGAGAGGGAACTGTTAAATATGAGTTAGGTTTGGTGAGAAAATGATTAGTTACTTCTTATTTAGCCACTGTGCTAAACCGAAGAGAGACGTACTGTTCCCAGCTGATGCTGAGCAGGTGCAGCACATATGTTCTTAACGGCTTCAGCCAATAACGCACTTGAGACTCCCGTTTTGCAATTCTAGTTGGGGCTTTTCCTTAGACCCGTTCAAGTGGGAACCTGACCCGTTATGCCGCAGGGGACTCGTGCAGTTACCTGCCGTTGTTGAAGTGCCAACCAGATAAAGTGAAGCAGAGCAAATGCAGGAAAAATGCCGGGTGGGGCGCGATGTGGACCAGGTACCGTGGAAGATTTTTTAGCGCAACTGGAAGGAATATTCGTCGCGTGTGGGTGATCTATTCCAACAAGACACTGAGTCTGAGATGGTGACATCGAGGGAAGAGTGCTAATGGACTGTAAGTCAGCTCTTAGGGGGTAGCTCAGGGGAGGTAGTAGCCAGCCTCGGTGCTTGAGCTTCTGAGAACACTTGTCCTTATGAGGATTGTGCGTGTGACAAAGCAGGATGCCCAGGCTGCTGTCCACTGTGCCTTAGGAGCTGAAGGCTGACACATCCTGAACACATAGTACATGCCAGGCTAGGCTAAGAGCTTGATCTTAGCCCAAAGATCTTAGCCCAAATTGTCGCAATAGCCCTCTAAAGGAGCTGATTCTTCGTACTCCCGTTATCAACTGTGACATAGACACCAAGGGCTAATCTGGTCCTAAAATGATCCCGTCGCACCCTGCTCTGGTCTGCTATCAGCTCGTTTATGACCCCGAGGCACCCTTTACCTCCCTGACTCCCCCTTTTTGCTCCTGAGCTCCTGAACAGGCAGGTGCTTGTCTGTTTCATCTCTGTTCCCAGAACCTGACCATGCATGGCACATGATGAGTACTGCATGGACGAGTGAGCGAATGAATGAAAACCTCTATGTTCTAAAATCAAAAGTCAATTATTTTTGGATTATCTGCCCTTTTAGCTTCTACTGTCTCATTCCCCTCTGTAGGTGGGGGTCATCAGGCATGACTTTATAGACAAGATGTATAAGAGATATCTCCTTTATTTTTTTTTTTGAGATATCTCCTTTAAAGCTGAAGGATGCTAAGCTCATCCTATAAATTCAGAAGGCCTCAGCTTCTTTTAGAAATTCAATATTATTAGTTCTTTTTTTTTTTTTTGGCGAAATTTTGTAATTCAGAGTAGCTGGGTTTGAGTCATCATTTTTTTTAAATATTTTTTTTTCAATTTTTATTTATTTATGATAGTCACAGAGAGAGAGAGAGAGGCAGAGACATAGGCCGAGGGAGAAGCAGGCTCCATGCACCGGGAGCCTGATGTGGGATTCGATCCCGGGTCTCCAGGATCGCGCCCTGGGCCAAAGGCAGGCGCCAAACAGCTGCGCCACCCAGGGATCCCGGTTTGAGTCATCATTTATTTGTTGTATGGTCTTGGGCAAATGACTTCTCTGTCCCTCAGTTTTCTCATCTGTAAAACAGACGTAATAATAGTACTTATCTCATATTTAGGGTAGATAACTTAAGATAGGTTCCATGCAGGGACGCCTGGGTGGCTCAGTGATTGAGCATCTGCCTTTGGCTCAGATCATGATCCCGGGATCTTGGGACCAAGTCCCACATCGAGCCTGCTTCTCCTTCTGCCTATGTCTCTGCCTCTCTCTCTGTCTCTCATGAATAAATAAAATCTTAAAAAGAGAAAGAAAGTTCCATACTTAGAACAGTACCTCGTTCATAGCAATGGTCAGTAAAGTAGCTGCTGTCATCTGATGCTTTTAAAAGTTGTTTGCCTTAAATGGTTCCTATCCCATAAAGCATTTGAGGAGTTTACAAAAACAGGTAATAAACATAAAATTAATAGCGAATGAAACCAGGGTAAAGAGAATGCACAAATTAGAAAGCACGATAAAATCAGAGGTAATTTAGAGAATAAGACTCTATCATAAGGTGCAGTTGAGTTTACTATAAAGTCTAGTGTAGTTTCTGGAGAGAAGATTAAAAAATTTGTCAGAGCTTCCCAGTAGCCAAAACAGAGAGGAAAACGCAAATAGTTATTTGATCCACAGTGACCATGAGATAAAAACAGATCAGTTGCACAGTTTTTCCTGGTCCTAAAACCTGGGATAACTTTCTCCTGGCAGGTCTTCAAAGGAATCACTGTTGCCATAGAGATCTAAGTGTTCCACAGGGTCCCTGCCCTGAAGACAATGGAAGTTTTGTGGTAGAAGGCAATAATAAATGTTTCCTAGAACATTATGGACTGCAGTTCCGGAGACATAAACCCAGAGCACAGTCCAGCAAAAGTTCTTCTGTGAAGGGCCAGTGAGCTGTGGTTTGGGGACATGCTATTTTCTTAGCTATGTTTACTGAGGGCCTGGGGGAGTAGAAAGATTCTTTCTTCCACAGATTATAATTCTTGTGAGAGTCATGTGAACAATCCCATCTTTAAGAACATTCATTTTGGCTAAAGCCATTTAAATATACCAGCTCAATTTACCTCCTCCAGAAGGGTGTTTCATGCACATATGCTCATTAATAGGGTTTGTATTCATGAATTTTCTTAATACAGTAGTCCCATAATCTCTGTTTAGCTGCAAATTTTATCCCATTGTCCGGAAGAAAGAAAAATCCAGTACTCAATACTACCTCTTAAGGCCCTTAATGCTTTCAGTACTTCTTGGTAGTAAAAATAAATATCTTGGGGACACCTAGTCAGTGCCAAAGAGCATCTGCCTTTGGCTCAGGTCATGATGCCCGGAGTCCTGGAATGGAGCCCCACGTCAGGCTCCTTGCTCTCCCTCTTCCTGTGTCCCTCCCCCTCCTCATGCTCTTTGTCTATCTCTCAAATAAATAAAATCATCTTTAAAAAAGAATAAATATTTTGTTTTTAAATTTTTTTTGGTAGTTGAAATGGTCTTGTCTTTTTTAGTCTCTCTCTGTTATATACCAATATAATACCAATGTATATAATAACACTGATAGATGTGTTAGTTCAAATGTGATTTCTAGCAGTTAAAATTGCATTCAGCTACCAAAACCAACAAAACAAAAACAACATATACATTAGAATCTTTTTTTTTTTTTTTTAGATTTTATTTATTTATTCATGAGAGACACAGAGAGAGAAGCAGAGACACAGGCAGAGGGAGAAGCAGGCCCCATGCAGGGAGCCTGACGTGGGACTCGATCCCGGGTCTCCAGGATCAGGCCCTGGGCTGAAGGCGGCACCAAACTGCTGAGCCACCCAGGCTGCCCTAGAATCTGGTTTAAACAGATACAAGTTTATTTATCTTGTGGAACTAGACTAGACTCCCAAGAAAGGCAGTCCAGGGCTGATGCAAGGGCCCAAACAGTACTTTCAACTTCCTGATTCACTGTCCTTAACCTGTAGGACCTCATCTTACATCTGGTTGCCTCATGGTTACAAGTTGGCTGCTGCATGTCTAGGCTTAGAATCAGGAAGAAAAGGAAGATGTAAATGCCCAAAGAGTGAGGGCCCTTCCATTAGAGAGGTGTTACCTTTTTATTCAGAAAGTAATACCCTCTTTAGCTACTTCCACCTACATCTTGTTCGCCAGGATGATGTCACAAGATTGCTCAAAATATAAGGGATTCTGAGAAATCAAATATTTTTAGCTGAGTAAATTGCAACTGCTACCACCCCACCCACAAATTAGGGGTTTTGCTATGAGGAAGAAGAGGGAATGGCTATTGAATAGGCAATTAGCATTATCAGCCACCTGACTTACTGCCATTATTAGCCACGTCCCTGACTTAATTAGAAATTACAGAAGGCAACTCAGTAGTTTAAAATGTTACGCATTTCCAGATCTTCATACAATTAGCATGAGAGAATGAGACATACCCAACTGCCTTATGTGAAGATTCCTGAATCACTATCACCAGGCCTGATTCTTTCCTAAATTTCAGATCTAAATTTCCATTTGTCAAAAGCATCTCAGATGCTCCAAATTAAATCCCCTTCTCCCTGCCCATCTATGCCCCTCCGACCACAAACACACTTTCTCCTGTCTGCTTATTTTAACACTAGATTGTCTCGGCCAGGAGCACTAGGGTTATCCTGGGCTCATACTGCTGATACCCATTCCAGACATCCAAACTAATATTCTTGGTTCTATCCCATTTACCGTGATTATAATTCAAATAAATATCCATCCTCACTCAAGTGGATCCCCAAATTGCTCTACCCATTTGCTGCTTTTCCCTATAATTCACTCTCCACACACAGGGCCCCCAAGGTGCTGTTTTTAAAACACAAGTATCTAACATCTTTCCTGTCTTTAACAGCCTACAAAGTAAGGCTCTGTGAGCACCATGCTGGCTGGGGCTGGCTGCCGCACACCCCATGCATGCACTGGTGGCAAAGCTTTGCTCATACCCTCCTCACTCCCTTCAACCATGGAAGGCCTGCTTCAGAGGTTTCTTATGCTTTTTACGTATCCATCACCCATGGAACCAATTAATTCATGTTTCCAAAACACTACATATTTGTATTAATATTTTTTGCCCTGGATTCTGTTTTGCCTGATACTAATCACACTGCACCAATTGTTTTTTGTAACACAGCCTTCTTGGGTTATAATTCACATACCGTAAAATTCACTCTCTTAAAATGTGCAATTCAGTGGTTTTTGGAATATTCAGAGTCACGCGACCATCACTATCATCTACTTTCCGAACATTTTAATCACCCTAAAAAGGAACCCACTAGCAATCACTCCTCACCTTCTGTCTCCTCAGCCCTGACAACCACCAATCTCCTTTTTACTTTTATGGACTTACCTATTCGGGATATTTCGTATAAATAAGACCGTACAGTATGTGGCCTTTTGCAATTGGCTGGCTGGGTTGCTTGCTTTCCTTCCTTCCTTTCCTTCCTTTTTTCTTCTCTTCTCTTTTTCTTTCCTTTTCTTTCTTTCTTAAGATTATTTATTTATTTGAGAGAGAGAGCAAGCATGAGCTGGAGAGGAGGGTCAGAGGGAGAGGGAGAAGCAGCCTCCCTGCTGAGCAGGAAGCCTGCTGCGGGGCTCTATCCCAGGATCTTGGGATAACTGACTGAGCCACCCAGGTGCCCCTGGATTGGCTTCTTTCACTCAGCATAATGATTTTGGGGTTTATCCATGCTATAGCTTATATCAGTCTTTCATTCATTTTTGTTGCCAAATAATATTTCATCCCACAGCCATTTTGTTTATCCACTCATAAGTTGATAGACATTTGGGTTCTTTCTACATTTTGGCAATTATGAACAATGTTACTGGAAATACTCATGTGGAAGTTTTGGTGTGGGCTTAAGTTTGCATTTCTCTTGGGTAGATACCTGGGAGCGGAGTCAGTGGGTCCTATGATAACTGTTGGACATTTCAAAGAACTTTCAGACTTTTCCAAAGTAGCCACACCATTTTGCATTCCCACCGGCAGAGTACAGTTAGCTCTGCCAAAGGGAGGAGGATCTCCCTGCAGAGCAGTGGGCACCTGAGAGTGTTTTAAAGGATCAGTAGGAATTTTTCAGGTGTCAAAGGCTGTCATACACAGCCTGAATAACATGGACAAAGACGCTGAGATAGAAAAGGTATGTAAGAAGATGTCACAGATGTGGTGTGGGTGAAGTATAGGATGCATAGAACAGAGTGGAAAACGAGATGTAGAAATTGCCTCCATGGAAAGGGGTATGTGGTAAAGCAGGGAATGATGCCCCTTGGCCTGGGAGGTACACCCTATGGTCACTTGGCTATCACTGACCTGTGCTTGCTGCCATAGGAAAGGATCAGCCTGGTGAGGGATGATGGCTCCTTGCCACCGACTGTTTGAGGTTCTAGCAGAACGTCAAGGTGGACAAGAGACTACAGGGGCCACAATCTGCGTGGTCCTTTTCTGGCCCAAGCCAGAGCAGTACAAATAAGGTGAAAAGACTTAAAGTCTCAGAAGTGAAACTTGAAAAGGAAGGATTTATCTTGTAGCCTTGAACCCTGTGCCACCTCCTGTCTTCACATTATTTCCTCAGTGGTTCTCAAAAAGTCATTTTCAGGAGGGTTCACCATCCTAAGTGAAAATTTACCACCTTAGCCTTAGAGAGTAAAAAACGCCCTCATCATAAAATCTAGTGTCATCAAATAAATTAAGGAAAGAGGTGGTAATTTATTGTGTAAAATGACTCATTATTTTATAATGTCGATTATGGGTTTCCATTGCATAATAAATTCCTTTTGTATACTTAAAGCATTCCTTGATTTTCCAAAATTAGAGATGCCATTTTGCAGAAGCATAACAGTTATATGAAATGAGGCTTACTTATAAATGTGTGATTAATATTATGTATTTTTAATTAGCCTCGTTCTTCTTTTAGCTCGTTCAAAGGCAGCAAAAAAAAAAAAAAAAGACAGGAAATCAATATTTTCTCCTTTCAGCCTTGGGAACTGCACACACAATGATTTTCGTCACAGTTAGCTATAATTTAAATACCGGAGTCAATGATAAATATAATCAATATTTCCATTTTTCCCTTTGCCAAATATGTCCAAAAACCATAGAACGTTCAATGAATGACCTGGGAACAAATTTGTGTTTCAGTTAAGAGTCTTATAAAAGGAAACTAATTTATGAGCTCATTGTAGGTATGACTTGCTAGGTTTCATATTAGATTGTGGTTAATGTATATCTTAATTTTAGAACTCACGTAGACAAGACTATATTAATCCTTTCAGCATTTCACCAGATAATTAACTACAATGTCCGATCAGGCCTGAGCAGATTCAGCTTCAGGAACTATTGTCATCAGGGCGGTGTTTCCCAGGTGTTAGAAATCCTTCCCATCACCTCGGTGAGAGTGAATGGACACTCGGTGTGGTTTCCCTTTCACGTTTGTGTGTCAGTTCCAATTCTCATACAGTATGAGAATCCATCCAGCAGGCTGGATCCATTCGTGGATTAAATGAGTCTATAGAAAAAGAGCCTTTCAGTAAAGGACACAGTGTCCCAATGGTGTAGGGCAGAGAATTTCCGCAGCCTTGATATTCTGCAACAGAGCTTTACAAACTTGAGCAGGCATAAAATCACTTGTTGAGAAGATTCTCCCAAAGATTCTAATTCAGGAGGTCTGGGATGGACACTGTGCCTTGCTTACATATTTCCACATTCTAGAACTACTCAAAGTGTGGTCTCCAGACCAGCAGCGTTGACCTGGAAGCTTGTTAGAAATACAGAATTTTAGGACCCACTCAAACTACTGAATGAGAATCTACATTTTCATAAGATCCACCCCCCCACCCCCACCGTGATTCATTCTCCATTAAAGTTTGGGGAGCATCACTGTAGATCAGTTTCCCAAAGCACAAAGGCTTAAGTATCACCAGGGAAACATGAAATGCATTGAAATGGTATATAGACAACATTTTAACAATGATTACATTCACTTTTTTATTACTTTCTATTTATGTATGACTTTCTATATACATTATGGAAATGTATATAGACAACATTTTAACAATTATTGCATTCGCTTTTTTATTACTTTCTATTTATGGAAGATGATTTTGGTTTTCCATTTATAGCGATAATTTAAAGTTTCTTCTGCAAAATAAATGTATCTAGCTAAAAGAAAGTTCAGGTGGTATGGGATGTGACAAAAACTATAAAAGCCTTTTATAAATTTTAAATTTTTTTTATTTTAAATTCTTTAAATTCAATTTTGTTAAAATATACTGTATTACTAGTCACTGGGGTAGAATTTACTGATTCATCAGCTACCTATAACACCCAGTGCTCATTCCATCAAGCGCCCTCCTTAATGCCCACCACCTAGTTTTCCCATCTCCCCACCCACCTCGCCTCCAGCAACCCTCAGTTTGTTTCCTAGAGTTCTGCATCTCTTTTGGTTTTCCTCCCTCTCTATTTTTATCGTATTTTTCCTTCCCTCCCCCTGTGTTCATCTGTTTTGTTTTTTAAATTCCACATATGAGTAAAATTATATGGTATTTGTCTCTCTCTGACTTACTTCACTTAGCATAATACCCTCTAGTTCCATTCACCTAGTTGCAAATGGCAAGATTTCATTTTTTCCCGTGGCTGAGTGATATTCCATTGTGTTTGTGTGTGTGTGTGTTGTGTGTGTCTATATATATACCGCATATTCTTTTCTTTTTTTTTTTTCTTATGATAGTCACACAGAGAGAGAGAGAGACAGAGACACAGGCAGAGGGAGAAGCAGGCTTCATGCAGGGAGCCCTACGTGGGATTTGATCCTGGGTCTCCAGGATCGCGCCCTGGGCCAAAGGCAGGCGCCAAACCGCTGCGCCACCCAGGGTTCCCTATACCACATATTCTTTATCCATTCATCTGTTAATGGACATATGGGTTCTTTCCATAGTTTAGCTATTGTGGACATTGCTGCTATGACATTGGGGTGCAGGTGCCCCTTTGATCACTATGTATCCTTTGAATAAATACCTAGTAGTGCAATTGCTGTGTCATAGGGTAGCTCTATTTTTAACTTGTTGAGGACCCTCCTTCCTATTTTGCAAAGTAAAACCCATGTGTTTTTAAGTGACTTAAGTTAGCTTGGGCTTAAGAGCATGGACTCTGGAGACAGACACCCTAGGTTTGAATGCCAGCTCCTCCGCCAATTCATTGTGTGACTTTGGGAAGATTTCTTAACCCTTCTGTGCTTCAGTTTCCTCATCTGAAGTATGGGGACAATTGTAGCGCTTAATCTGATTGGGCTGTTGTGGGGCTCAAATCGGTTGATATACAAAGAGCCTTAAGAACAAGATCTGATACATAGTAACAGCTATCACAGAGCTAACTTGTTTTACTATTCTCCAGAACATAAATGGTCAAGGATTTTTTTTTAACCTGTGTTTTTTATTTCCCCCTCCCCGTGTCCCCTGCTTCCCTGCTTATTCAGCCCAACGTGCCCCAACTCCCCCAAAAGGCTGAATATTTCCAGGACTTTTATACCATTGAGGAGAGTGAGGGTATCAATTTCCATTTGGCCTAAACCAGGACAATGTTAACTAGGAGAGGTGACGTGTGGGATGTGAGATCTTATGGGTGGGAATTCCCAAGAGAAGGCTATGCCCAGAGCATTCACTCATCACACAATGAGGAAGGGACAGCAGAAAGTGAACACTCTAAATCATTTTCACTGTCACCAGGAGAGGTTTTTTTTTTTTTTTTTCTTTATTATTTTCCTTATAGCTTTGGCAACTTTTTTTTTTTTTTTTGGCAACTTTGCCATGTGTTTTTCTTTCTTTCTTTTGTTTTAAGATTTTATTTATTTATTTGGCACTGAGAGAGAGAGAGCGAAAGACAGCACAAGCAAGGGGAAGCAGCAGGCACAGGGAGAGGGAGAAGCAGGCTCCCCACTGAGGAGGGAGCCCCACATGGAGCTCCATCCCAGGACCCTGGGATCATGACCTGAGCCAAAGGCAGACACTTAACCAGTTGAGCCACCCAGGTGCCCCTATCTTTCAAGAAACCTTTTATTTGTGCCTTGTATGCTCATGGGCCTGTGGGTTGTGATTTCCTGGCCACAAGACACCTTTGATAACTAGATGATAGACAGAGCTGTAGTACCCTGCTGAGACCATCATGTGAGCAGTTGTTTGTCACCTGGGGCTCCTTCACCTTTATTAGTTCAGAGGTGAGAAATCTCTGCCTGGCTCCCTCATTTCACAGCCAAATAAGAGACTCAATGGGACAACGACACAACATAAAAAGTCATGAGTGCACAGAGAAGTTTATTTTCAGATTCCTACTGAGATGTATTTTAAGAACCAGCACAAGGAACTTTTGTCAAATAGTAGCAGTAACCCTTCTTGCTTATATTTTAAAAATAGGTACACATTCTACTTGTCAACAACTGTAATCTGACAAACTACTCTTGGAAGGAAAAAAAAAAGGAGCGTATAGTTTAGTCAAAAGCAACTAGTGTGTAAACTTGTTTACCATAAGCGATTTCTCTCTGATAAAGCTCAGTTGGTGTACATATACATAGAGAACTTTTTATTTTAACAAGCTAGGCAAGCCCACTCCACATCTATTTCTGAATCAGGTGCGGAAGGAAGGAAGGATGGGAGGGAGGGTTCATCACCCACCCCCACACTCCCAACCCCACTAGCTCCTGGTAGAGAGGTTGTATTATGGCAGCCCATGGATTCTGTATGACCTGCAGGTATGTTCTGTTGGCCCAGTGATTTTTAAAAACACTTTTTGAATTAGTTACCGACGTTTCAAAACTGGGCTTCACACCAAAATCTGGATTTGGGGCTTTGGGGGGAAAACCGAAAGGATGTGGCCATACTGGGTTTGCATTCCCACTGAAGGGGGGCCTCCAGCTGCAGACCCACACTGTCACTCCTGTGAGCCAGGGCCCCTCCACACCTTGTCCTTCCACTGTTGTGACCACTGAGTCACAAATCAGCTCCCTGCCTGCAAGGGATCCTGGGAAAGGGAGCTCCTGGCTTCTGGCTGAGGGGGCCAGGACTCCTCTGAGAAGTTCACCATCTTTTGAACTCTTTTCCAATGCCTGAGGAGATGGTGGATGGCCACAACAAGACACATGTCCACCCCTACCTGAGAGAAGAGATACTTGCAGAATAGTGTAGTGTCATTTCAGCCCCTCTGTGATTCTGGCCTTTTTTCTCTTCTCCCCTCCCCCCTACATACAGAGCCTCCCAGGCTTGCTTTCTCCCCTTTCTCTGTCTCTGCTCATATGCTACCCTCCCTAACTAGAACAGCCTCCTGTAGCCACCTTGTCACCTGCTGAAGAATGCCATAGCTTCTACCCAACATTTATCTACTGCCCGCCCCCCCCCCCCCGCCCTCCTCATATTGGAATTGATGGTGACATTCCTGAGCGCTCCACAGCCCTCTTGGGACATGTGTCCCGCTCCACCTTTTATTGTAGTTATTTGTGGGGATGCAGGTGGTGGTGTGATGCTGATAAATATAGCTTCCAGTTAAACATCGGCTGCCTGTCAAGACCTCTGTAATACTCTTCATGTACAGTCTTTGTTTTAGTCCCGACGACCAACCGAGAGTTAAGCATTCTAGACAGTTTACAGGTAAAGAAAATGAGACCCCCTGGGGCTAAGTGACTTGATCAAGGCCACACAGCTGGGAAAAGCACACCTGTCTGACCCTGAGAGCAGCACTGTCCCCTGTACTGGGGGGGGGGGGGGCTCTCACGTGGAAGTGGCATTAGTTTTGCCGCCCTCCACACCTTCTAAGGGTGTTTGGATATCTAACCTGCGTCTCAGCACTGTTTTTCAGTTATTTCATGAGTCGGGAGAAAACACAAAAGCCTTTGAGAATCTGGCTTTTTTTATCCTCGGCATTTTTTTTTAATACATTACAGAGCAAAATAACAGTTTTAAGTGTGTCGAGAGAGCACAAAGCTTCAAAGAGCTCATGGTACAGCCTGTGACTTCCTGGAGCTCAGCATTCTTAACTGTCAGATTTTAACAAATACTTCTCTAGGTAATTGCTTAATTATTTTATCTGTCAAGAAAAAGCCTTCAAAGCCATCAAGTACCACATGTAAAAATACCCTCTAATCCTAGAGTTTGAAACATCATCCCAGGGAGTTCAGCAAGACAGAAGCCCAGTGGCACCTGATTACTCTCAGATTTCTCAAAATAAAATTGAAAGGACAGCAAGGATGCCTAGGTTCAGGAGGAGCAAGTGCAAGAATTATGCTTACCTACATGAGGTCCTTTTCACCTGGGGGTCTCAGGAATATTTAAAAATCTTTGCATAATGGAAGCAGATAATATGACCTGGATGATACCAAGTTATTAAAACCAAGAAATGAGGTTTTGGATCAGAGAGGCCAGAGCTTTAACTCATCTGTTACTCTTTCTGAAACTTGGAGGAAACTAGTAAGGTCTCTGAGATAAAATTTGGTTCTCTATCATAGGAAATGCCAGTGCCTACCATAGAGTTGTTGAGGGCATTAATCGGAACAGTGTGTTATAAGTCCCTGATGCAGTGCTGAGCCCATACAGGGGGTTCAGAAAGTTATCCTGTCGATCCTCATTATTCACGGATTCCATAGGTTGCTAGTCACCTACTTGTTGAACTCTATTTGCAACTCCAAAGTCAGTATTCATCGGCACTGTCATGTACAGAGTGGGGGGAAACCTGGGGCCTCCCCGTGCACACGTGCTTCCCAGCTGAGGTCCAACGAGGCGGCACTCTGCATGCTTGCTCCAGGTCTCACGCTGTAAACCAGTGTTCTTTGCACATCCTATTTAGTGCCATGTTTTTTGGATTTGTGTGCTTGTTGTTGGTGAGTTTGCTCGTTTAAATGGCCCCTCCCAAATATAATGCTGAAGTGCGATCTAGTGTTGTGCATAGAAAGGCTGTGTTGTGCTTTATAGAGAAAATGTGGTAGAGAGGGCACCTGGGCAGCTCAGTGGTTGAGCATCTGCCTTCAGCTCAGGTCGTGATCCCAAGGTCCTGAGATGAGTCCCACATTGGGCTCCCTATGGGGAGCCTGCTTCTCCCTCTGCCTGTGTCTCATGAATAAACAAATAAGATCTTTAAAAAGAATGTGTTAGAGAACCTTCATCTAGGCATGAGGTATAATGCTGTTGGCATGGAGTTCAAGTTAATGTACCAACAATATATATGAAATGAGGTGTCTTATAGCAGAAATACACATAAAACAAGAATCTGTATTAGTGAATTCACAAAAGCCTTGTGACTAAATGTCCAGAGGAGTCTAAGTCTTTGTGTTTCTGTGGAGAACAGTGGTTCAGTATTTGCTAACTCAGTGTCTCTGGCAACTTTATAGAATATAACTACTGCACATAATGAGAATTGGCTCTATTCTATTAAGTTCCTGTGTTGGGCAACTTAAAAATTAGTGGCTGTATACATTTAAACTCCAGACTCTCCATGATGTAACACAGTTGAAGTTTTTCATTTTTGTAAAGTCCAATAAAGGATTTGGTGGATGGCCTTAAAGAGAGTCAGGAACCCAGATTTCTTATATCTTGTGGCTGTACCCACATATCAGACCTTTCCTTCCAGCCAGTGGATGGAGGAAGAGAGGAAAACTGTGGGTAGAAAGTCTTTATGGGCCTCATGGAAGACATCACGGCTGCCTTCATTCTGTTGGCCAGAGCTCAGTCACATGGTCACATCTAACCACAGAGGACACTAGGAGATATAATCCAGCTGTGGGCTAAATGGTTGTATGAATAGTTCTGCCACAGTTCTCCTTAATTCCTTCCTGTGGCCATTTTTTTCTGAGATAAATGACCTTAGGTAAGTGACATTTAAGTTTCTAAAGTTACTTTCCTAATCCCTTTCCAGTTCTTCACCAAGGGAAGCAGGTCTGACTCCTCTCATCCGTCTTGCTTAAAAGATGTAATCCTCATTTAATGAGACCTCTATGTTTTCTTGTTCTGTGATACTTCAGCCAACCCTTTAATCCCTATTGTAAAGTTTTGACTGAAATTATTTTGCCACTGAATTAAGGATCACAAAGAGATATATACCCAATGCCTTTCATGAAAGAAATTGTTAAAACACAAATAGCTGATCATTCATCTTTGTTCCAACTAAACTGTGAGCTCACATCCAACTTCCTTTAGCATTCAGCCAGTAAAATAGTAAAACACCAGCTTTATCCGACTAATACACACAGTTTGTTTTATTGTATAATAAGATAATATTGATGCTACTTAGAAGAAATATCTACTACCAACTGGCATCTCTGCTCAATTTTAATATAGTTTTATTCTCTGGACTCTGATGAATATTATTTTTTTCAGTCTTTCTGTTCCTGTTTTACTATCAAGGAAAGAAAGAGTGACACAGAAATTATCAGGTGCTAGTAACTTTCAGGGGAATACTTTATAAGAAAATTGTGGTCTTGGGCAGCCCCGGTGGCGCAGCGGTTTAGCGCCGCCTGCAGCCCAGGGCGTGATCCCGAAGACCCTGGATCGAGTCCCACATCAGGCTCTCTGCATGGAGCCTGCTTCTCCCTCTGCCTGTGTCTCTACCTCTGTGTGTGTGTCTATGAATAAATAAATAAAATCTTAAAAAAAAAAAAAGAAAATTGTGGTCTCCTAAGGTGATCAGCTCATGCACCTCTTTGGAATTCTTATAAAAACTATCATGGATTCTTTCCACATGAAAGTGTAACTTATGTGTATATCTTATACCACTTTAAATTTTTTTATATAATGTATTTGAGAGAGTGAGTGCATCTGTGGGAAGTGAGGCAAAGGGAGAGGAAGAAAGAGAATCTCAAGTAGACTCCCTGATGAGTGAAGACCCCAATACAAGGCTTGATCTCACAACCCTGAGATCATGACCTGAGCCAAAATCAAAAGTAAGATTCTCAACCAACTGAGCCCCCCAGGTTGCCCCATCACGTTAAATTTTTTGTACAATTTTAGGGGGTTCTTAACCCTGCTGAAAACAGGGCAGTACCATATGATCCAGCAATTCTATTCCTAGGTATATGCCCAAAAGAATTGAAAGCAGGGTCTTGAAGAGATACTTGTATATTGATGTTCACAGTTATATTCACAGTACTCAAAAGGTGAAAGCAACCCAAGTATCTATCAACAGCAGATGAATGGATAAACCAAATGTGGTGGGTGCATACATACAATTAAGGAAGGAAATTCTGGCACATGCTACAACATGAATGAAACTTGAAGACAAATAAGCCAGACACAAAAGGACAAATATTATATTTGAGGTACCTAGAATAAGCAAATTCACACTAAAAGTAGGCTAGAAGTTACCAGGGGCTAGGGGAGGAGGAATAGAAAGTTATTATTTAATGGGCACTTGTTGGGATGATGAATAATTCTGGAAATGATAGTGGTGATGATTGTACAACATTGTGAAAGTACTTGATGTCACTGAATTGTACACTTTGCAATTATGAAAATGATACATTTTGTAGTATGCACATTTTGCCACACACAAAAAAAATCATGTTGAGAAGAGGCTGGACTTTAGAGCTTGGGAAGCCTGGGTTCCAGTCTCAGGTCCACCCATGACTCTCTGTGTGGGATTTGGTACAAAGTACTTAATATCTCTGAATGTCAGTTTTCTTACCTATAAAATTGGGATTAAACTACTGACCTCAGAGGCTTGATGTGGAAATTACTGTGATTAGCCGGTCACATGGCAGCCACTCTACACAAAGGTAAAGAGAATGTGTGTGAAGTAAGCAAAATCCAGGGGACTAGGTTAGGAACAAAGTTCCAGGTTACATAATTGCTTTTTGCCTCTAAGAGATAAGAATATTACCATTAAATAATACAAATGGTAGGAGTTTAAAGCTAAAGAAACGGGCATGGGCCTTGCTCTATCCTTCCACTAACTAGAGAGACAGAAGGAACACAAAACCACCCTGGCCTAAGATTGATGTTTATTTTTGTTACCACTTAAATTGTTAGATTCTTCTATAGGTTTTCCTCATTCTTGTAAACTGTGGGATTTTTCCTTAGTATACATTTTAAGCTTTTTCAGCGTGTTTTGATGTGGATTCTAAGAGACACACACACACACACACACTCACCACCCACTCCACAGTGAAATACCACATTTATTTGGAGATCATACATCCTCTAATATTAACTGTTTGCAACATAACCATATTTGCAGAATTGTGCCCCGAAGCCCCGTCTGTAGCAAATACCAGATTGTATAGAAACAGCAGCCCGGCAACGGCAAGAAGAGTAAAAGCAGAAGAGAAGGAAGCAGGAAAATGATTAATGCACTTTGCAAGCCTTGTTCAAGGCTGGCATCGTGAGTAACATTAAGCCCGTGACATTCAGAAAGGTTAAATTTCATTCCATTTGCTCTGCTTAGGAAAATGGGAGTATGTACAGAATATTTTTAAACTGCATCAGAAAGGAAAAAGCGAGAAAGTTTAATGCTAAGCAGATAGGATGCAGCTGTTTGGAAAAATCGTTATGGAATGAGGTGTTGCCACTGACATATTTCTATATTCTATTTCTATTGAGACATAAATAGCTAGATTTCATCAGTTTTATTACCTAAGTCTCTCTAAAATCTAGCTACTTCTTTTGTTTCCAGCACTTGACCCAATGCCGGCCCCAGAGCGGGCATTTGGTATTTGTTGAAAGAGTGAATGGGAGGAAGAATGAATGAGTGGACAAGAGAAAGGAAAAAGCTATCCATTCTTCGCCTGGGCCTGCATGATGCGTGCTACCTGCGCATGAATAAAGACACTCAAGTTGAAAACTATCTCTTTTCTCCCTTTCAGAGCAGAAACCGTTCTCTTGGGACCATTCAGAAGCAAAGAGACGCCAACGCTGTGACATATGCCGGTGCCACCGCCGCCACCACCTCCTCCTCTGCCTCCCCCTCCCCCACCGCTGGGGGCCCCTCCTCCTCCCCCACCACCAGCGCCCCCGGTAAGACCTGTTGTTTTTCAGTCTGGGTTACTGTTGAGCATAAGCTGCTTTGGATACACCTGAGCAGAAGGGTTTTAAATGTTCAGAACCGGCCACCACCTAGCTCCCCATCTTAGGAGCTGGCTCTGGGGGCTCCAGGGTCTGATTCCAAGCCAGCCTGGCCAGGTATTTCTCTCCCTATTTCTCAGCAGCATCTCAGTGTCCCATACAATCGTCTGCATAATTTCTCCTCTGATTCCTGCTGCTCCATACAGGCCTCCCGAGACTCCCTAACTGGCTCTCCCATCTCACTGGAAACCTCAGATGAGAGGCCATGGGGACAAGTGCACAGTAGTGTGGGCCATGCAGCAGAGTCAGCTTCCAGTGCCCACCTGGATGGTGGTAACGTTGCTTGGGCTTCAGTGGCCTAGTTCTAGGCCCGCGTAAGAGAAGCGTCCTATGAAATGCCACAGTGAAACATAAATCCCAAAGGAAATTTCCCTATCTACACAAGCCAGAGTTCATTCCATTGCAGTTTGTATTACTGGATACTCTTTTTTGGTTTAATAGTTTGGGTTTAGGAGAGGCACAGAGGGCAGTTGCTTTGTTTTAGAAGAGGGATTTCTCAACCTTGGCACCACTGACATTCAGGTCCAGATCATTTTTGTCATGGAGGGCTGTTCTGTGCATTGTAGGTTGTTTAGGAACATCCCTGGCCTCTACTCCCTAGATGCCAGTAGCACCCCCCGATTGTGCCAATCAAAAATGTCTCAAGACTTTGCCAAATCTTCCTCAGAAGTGTAGTCATTCCCCCGTCATCTTAGAAGAATATTTGTGCTTAATACTGTCAATGAACCTTTCTTCTGAGGAAAACCTAGAGCACTTCTTACCCCTCAGCCTTCATTCCACGGGCCACTGCAGAGAGCCAGGTCTAGCACTGACCACGGCTCCTGTTTCTAGTGGAAGATGAAGGATACGGATGCCATGGTGATGTGGGCATGCAGAGGCAGGGCTGCCTGGGGTGGTATGAACCAACAGCGGAAGCCAGGAATAGAGCCTCACCTGCCATCCTCCCCTGATGGGAGCGAGGGCATGCCTGGGTGCCACCCTCTATGATGTTAGCTTTGCACGCTGACCATATCTGATGTGCCACGGACACAGACCTGCCTCAAACTTGGCTCTTGCTCTTGAAGAGAGTGGAAAGAAAACACATAATGTAAATTATATCTAAAAGCTCTCTAACCAGTATAGAAATACATGTTGGAATTCCACTGCTGAATTTGATCCCACAAAGTTGATAAAGGAGATGGAGTATACATGGAATACATGGGAATATCATGTGGCTCTTGCACAGACTTGCCTGCACTGAGAAAGTGCCACTTCCAAGAACTTCAGATACCACAATACACAACACTGTAAACTTAGCCAGAATAAATAAACTTATCAAAACCCATATTGTTGGAGATTTGGGGAAATAAGCTCTTTTAAACACTACCGATAACACTCAAATACCTGGGACTCAGTACATGTTGAATGAGTCTTTCTGGAGTGTTCTCTGGCAGAAAACAATAAAAACCTAAATGCATCGTGCTTTTTCCTCTGGTTATTGAGTAGTTTTGTTTTTGAGATTGACTTAAGAATTTAACTCTAAAGGAATCAAAAAGAATTTATGTAAGGATATTCACAGCAATGCTATTTATTCTAATGAAAAATTGGATCTTAAATGGTTTATGAGAACTAAATGAAATTTATTTCATGCTGTTAATTAAAAATTGCATTATATCCTAGAGTTAATTAAAAATTGTATTTATAACTGTGCTGATTATGGAAAGCAGATATGGAATGATGGATTAAAAACAAAACACATTTTGTGCATAGTGAAATCAGCTATATAATATATATATGTAGCAAAGATCAGAAGAGAATTTTGAATATTGACAATAAAATTTTAAGTTTCATTAGGCAGTTCTTTAAAGATGCTAAAGTTCATAATAAACAAAAATAATTCTACATTTGGTTAATTTTTTGCATTCTCTGCCCCATTCCTAAATTCTTTCGAGGAGGAAAATAATCATGTAAATTTTAATATTTTTAAAGTGCATTTTTCTACAATCTGGGAAAAATATGTACAATGCATATTAAAGGCAAAGAATTAACATCCTTAGTATAGAAAGGGCTCTTATAGATCAATATTTAAAGGATAAATAGAAAAATGAGTACAGGATACGACCAGGTGAAAGAAATACAAATGTTCCAACCTCACTATAATTGAATAAACACAAGTTAAAATAATGAGAAACCATTTTCATCTATCAGTTTGATGATGGTATTAAGTGTTGGCTCTTAAATGTCAGGAACCAAGCACTAATCGTTCTTAATGGGAACAAAACTTGGTATAATTCCGTAAAGCACAAATTGTTAATATAGATGAAAACCCTTTAAAAAATGGCTAGACTCTATGACCCAGTTTCACTCCAAGTAATTTTCTCTAAGAAATAGATGGAGGTGCCTGGGTGGCTCAGGATGAGTTAAGGATCTGACTCTTGGCTTTGGCTCAAGTCATATTCTCAGGGTTTTGAGATCAAGCCCCAAGTCAGCCTCACACTTAACAAGGAGTCTGCTTAAAGATTGTCTCCCTCTGCCTCTTCCCCACTCACTTGTGCGCTCTCTCTCTCTCTCTCTCTCTCTCAAATGACTGAATTTTCAAGAAAAAAAAAGAAACTAATCATAGGTGTACAGAAATATTTATCTACAGGATATAAATTAAACACTTATAATAGCAACCAAAAAAGAAAGAAAAGAATCTAAAATTTTGATATCAGGAGATTGCATTAAAAATGATTATGTAATCCATATAATGGCATAGTAGGAAGCCATTTAAAGTCATATCAAAATTATTTTGTAACTTCCAGTGTCATGATTGACTCAGGCAAGGATCATCTGTGAAAGCTAAAACCACTCAGTGAAAGGTTTTGGGTGAACAGGATGTTCACAGGATTCTAAGTATCACCCAGATTACTTGTAATTACAAAGTGGCAAAATGTACCTTTAAAATTGTAATCTTAGGGGCGCCTGGGTGGCTCAGTCTGGTGGGTGTCTGCCTTCAGCTCAGGTCGTGATCTTGGGGCCTTGGGATTGAGCCCCCCAGCCCTCTGGCTCCCTTCTCTGTGAAGAGTATGCTTCTACTTCTCCTTCTGCCCCTCCCCCTGCTTGTGTGTGTGTGTGTGTGTGTGTGTGTGTGTGTGTGCTCTCTCTCCCTCTTTCTCTCAAATAAATAAAATCTTTAAAAATAAGTAAATAAAATGGTAATCTTAGTATCACCTATAATGGAATGACGTTATATCCCTAGGCCTTTGCTGTGATGCAACAACAAATACATAGCACTGCTCTGTAAAAATCACCTGCCAAAAACAAATACACTCTGAGCAATCAGTTAGATGTATCCAGATGTGGGGTCTTCAACAATAGAGGTTGGCAAATAAGAATGGAGCCCGCTGTCCAGTTTTATACAGCTCACAAGCTAAGAATAGTTTTTACTTTTTCAAATGGTTGAAAAAAAATCCAAAGAAAAACACTATGACACATGAAAATTATATGAAATTCAAATTTCATCTCATAAAGAAGGTTTTATTGGACTGCAGCCGTGCTTTTTCATTTATATTGTCTGCTGCTTTTGTGCTACAGTGGCTGAAAACCAATGAAATAACTTGTTATTCCCCCCAAAATAATTTCATTTTCTCACTAATTAGCCTGTATTTTTAAAATAATACTCAATTACCATTATTATTATTATTATTATTATTATTATATTTTGAATGCCATTAAAAATTTTTGTGAAGTTTTTTTGTTGTTATATTATACTTACATAACATCGATGATTTTGCCTCTTGGCTCACAATGCCTGAAATATTTCCTTTTGGCCCTTTACAGAAAAAGTTTTCTAACACCTGTCCTACAAGCCAGCTGGCTTCATTCAGCCTTCCTTGGTCACCAGCAGCCAGGGATCTTGATACACTCGCATTAGGTCTTATCCCTCCCTTGCATCGCTTTGCAGGGACTTCCCATCCTTCTCTTAACTGTTGCCCATTTCACCTCTTAGACCTCTACTGTGCTCTTCTCGTAGTGTCTCTTACTTTAGGATTTCAACATTGCTCTTCCTTTTGCCTGGAAAGCTCTTTCTGTGCATCTCAGCTTAGACCTCACCTCTTTGGAACATCATTTCCTCACACCCATTCTGGCATTTATAACATACTTTTAAACCCCTCCTTCATAGCAGTTACCAGTTTTTAGTTTTGTTTTTATTTCAATAGGGGCCACATTGTGTGTGGCTCTTCAAACTTAAACATCCTAAAGAGGAAACAGTACCCCAAAGAGAAGTTGTATCTTGTTATTTAAAAACAAATCAGGGGGCACCTGGGTGGCTCAGCAGTTGAGTGTCTGCCTTCGGCTCAGGTCTTTATGGTCTTTTAGTGCTATGTGCCTGGCTCATACATAGGCTCTCTACTCATTGAATGAATGAATGAATACATGCATGCATGAATGAATATCTATGTAAAAGGATTGAGAAATGGAGTTAAGCCTTTCTAACCAGTGTTCAGGACTTTAAATATGTATGCTCGTGGAGCAACGTGGCAGGTTGTACTATATGTAACCTTTGCAAGGAGGGGGCACTTTGCATGTTATATCTGATCGCTTGTAATGAAAAGCATCCTGTCAGGCTTCAGTTTAGCTTTGGAAGACCTGGGGATCAGACCAGGGCTAAAAGTTTTCGGTTTCATCACCCTACCTCTCACGTCTCCTCTTCCCATCCTCATCTCTTCCTCTTGTCTGATGTGCAACTTTTCTTTTTTCCAAAAACATGAGCTTGGAACTGGAAGAAGGGCAGATGGGGCTTGCTAAGTTTTGGAGTAGACTTTAATTAAAAGCCAGAAATGGGGCACCTCAGTGGCTCAGTCATCCGACTTTTGATTTCAGTTCAGGTCATGATCTCAGGGTCATGAGATTGAGCCCCGCATTTGGCTCTGCACTCAGTGTGGAGCCTGCTTGGGACTCTCTCTCCCTCTCCCTCTGCCCCTCCCCCACATCTCTCTCCCCATCTCTTAGAAAGAAAGAAAGAAAGAAAGAAAGAGTCTTTGCCATCTTGTTTTTCTTTTCTTGCCCCATATTCCCTGTCTTTTGAGCTCAACTCCTTTGTCTTATCCCTCTAAAATCTGGTAACAATATCAAAATTTCCTGCATGGGGCATTGGCCCACGTACAATGAAATTATTATTGTTGCTTTGGTTGCAGAATATAACTCTTTAAAAATCTAAAGAAAGTATAATGGATTTGATTTTTGAAATGCAACAGATTCTCACTGAGTTTTTGTTTTCAAATCTACTTGACCCTTTGGTAGTGTCCAAGATGAGAGAATAAACTCCTTGAGGGCCTGTGATTTCTGTTTTCTTGCCATAATCCCATAACACTACCTACCCAAGAGGAAAGAAATACAAATGTCTCTGACCAACTGATAAACTCTTTGGAGTTGGGTTGTTCAGGCAAAGCATGATGGTAGGGTCATGACCACAGCATATGTGTTTATTTAAGAAGTAGGTTTGTGAATTTTCACAGCATTATTTTCTAATGTTGCTCTTCAAACTTAAACATCCTAAAGAGTAAACAGTACCCCAAAGAGAAGTTGTATCTTGTTATTTAAAAACAAATCAGGGGGCACCTGGGTGGCTCAGCAGTTGAGTGTCTGCCTTCGGCTCAGGTCATGATCCCGGGGTCCTGTGATCAAGTCCCACATTGGGCTCGCCACAGGGAGCTTCCTTCTCCCTCTGCCTATGTCTCTGCCTCTCTGTGTCTCTTGTGAATAAATAAATAAAATATTTAAAAAATAAAATAAAAACAGAGGGGGAACTGGTTTGATAATCCTTTATTTACCATCAAAGGGAAAACTCTAAGCAGGAAAACACCATGGTGCCATATATTTCTACCTGCCTGTTCTGGGGGATCATGTTTAATAAAATACTAAAGGGAATTTACAATGAGAAGCATGTTATGGCCCCTTGCTATTCTATTCCCTCCTTACCATTTGTAGAATCTTTGTTTGCATTCGGGAAACTCAGTAAGATAATTTTTCTCCTTGTAGTCTAAGGATTGCATGATTTATGGGCAAGGTAGACTTTCCAGTGTTAGGAAATATCTGCTGTGGTATATCTCACCATCTCTAGGATCACGTGGTATAGAAAAATATGTCAATCTAAGAAAGAAAATGTGGAAAGTGGAGTGGTATCCGAAATCCCATGAGAGCCTCTTTCAGAGTTTTGTGTTTGCTGTGGTTAAAAAAAATGCAGAGTTGAGGGACACTAGGTGGAAGGGGGCTTAGTAGAATTGCATATTACCCTATATTCTGGAAAAGGTCATTTGCACGTTTACCGGTACGGTTGGAATAATGAAAGGCTTAAAAAGTCTTAAACACTGTCACTCAGATTCTCCTGACACTGGCGCTTTGATTAGTGCTGCTAATAAGGGATTGGGAACACTTACCCAGAATTGACAGTGACCACTGGGATAAGGAGAAGGTTTTTACATTAGGCCAGGCTATTAGGAGAGAATTAAATTGACATTTGGTCTCTGCTTAACAGTTTGCAGAGCTACACCTTTGTCTTCGAGTAATTTAAAAAACTTGATTCTCTCTCTCTCTCTCTCTCTCTCTCTCTCTCTCTCTCTCGTCCATTTGCACCCACAAGCAATAACACGACTTTGGTGAAAAAGGGAGCCAGTCTTTGCAACAGATTTACTGGGTCTGTGAGCGAGAGAGGTGTGGCAGGACCTGCCAGTCATCCTTCCAAAGGGCCATTCTGGATGGTATTGAAATGTGGGTTTTTTTCCCAGCTGTGAGGTGGGAGGGGTGGTGGGAACGAAAAGGAAAAGGCTTGCAGTGGTATCCTGGTGGCAGCGATTATGCACTAATAATGCCTGGGACGTGGCTAGAGAGCCTGCAAGCTCTTGTTAAAGGCTTTTATCAAATTTCCTAGGAGCCCAGGAGCATAAGCCAGTCTCCTGCAGCGCCTGAACCCAGGGAGAAGGAAGGAAGGTACCATGGGGTGTGAGGCCAGAGGGCGACCATCCAAAGCCTCAGCCATCTCTTTAGCAATCCCTAGCCGGAGATTTATTTTACACCCAACTCTGCTGGTTCTTTGCCTTGGAAATCTTTTAAAATTGCAGTGTGACTAACGATTCCTAGAAAACAGCAAGTGATCCATTTTCCTTACACCCGGGGTTACCTTTTCATAAGTGCACTGTTGCACTAAGGAACGCCACTGCGGTTTGGGCCACTGCGGTTTGGAGCCTGGGATCTTTGGGGCCACGGACCCCTTCCCCCAAACTGCTCTTTCTTTCCTTACCATACAAGGAAAAACCTCCCAGTGTCAGGTGATTGCTGGAGGTTAGATACCCAGCCCTGACTCAGTGGAGACAGTTGCAAGAGGGGAGGGGTGCTGGGACCTACCAGCAAACACGTCTCTGCAGCAGGGTGTTGGCGGCCAGGGAAAGTCCTATTTCCTAGAATGTTGCCTGAAAAGACAAGTAGCATGGCAGGAGAGAAGCAGGCTACATAGGAGTAGTATGGTCACAATTATATAAAACAAAACACAATTGTGTATGTATCTGCTCACTCATGGTCTGACTGCTCGGAGTCTGTGCTGCTTGCAGCACTGGGCACACAGTGGGGACTGTAAATGCCTCTGAGCTCAGGGGCCACAGACTGTGCCCTTAACCTTGACCAAGACATCATGCAAATTTATGAACCTTCTACTGCACCATAAACTTACAGGGACTTACCCAGTCCCTGCCTCTGAAGAGTTTAGAACCTGAGTCCAGAGATGCCTGGACTTGTCACTGATCACTGCTTAGTCATGGTAGTAGTACTGAGAATTAGTACTGAGTAGTGCTGAGAATGGGATATTCCCAGACCAGAACTTTGTACCTTGGATTGCTGCTTCATTATGTATTTCCTGCCTCTGGGATCCTGGGATCCTTGAGGTCTCATCTTTTTTTTTTTTTTTTTAAGAGATTTTTTTTTTAATTTTTATTTATTTATGATAGTCACAGAGAGAGAGAGGCAGAGACACAGGCAGAGGGAGAAGCAGGCTCCATGCACCGAGAGCCCGATGTGGGATTCGATCCCGGGTCTCCAGGATCACGCCCTGGGCCAAAGGCAGGCGCCAAACCGAGGCGCCACCCAGGGATCCCGAGGTCTCATCTTTAAAGAGCCTTCATGTCCTCTGAGTTTGTCACCATTCATTCTCCTATGCTTGCTTCTCTGAGCATGGGGCATTGGATGTGTCTTTCTAATGCTTTGGAGATCTCCCCGGGACAGGCAAATTGAGGACTGAAAGGATCCTGGGGCCACTGAGCAGTTAGTGAGTGACTCTGAGGCAGGGATTCTGTGCCCTGGTCAGTACTAGCTCCTAGCTCATAGTAGGAGCTTAGTACCTGGCATTACTTCCTGAACTAGTGAGTTTAGCAAAAATATAATTCTCAAGGTAACCCTACTGGGAGCTAACAAGCCACTACTCTACATCCTACACCTGCTTAAGCCTTGAAAGCCAGAACATGTTCTATGTTGTGTCAGAACAACATTAGCACATTCAAATTTTATTTTATTATTTTATTTTATTTATTTTATTTTATTTTATTATTTTATAGATTTATATATTTATTTGAGAGAGAGAGAAAGCAAGCCCACAGAGGGAGAGGGAGAGAAGTAGACTCCCACTGAGCAGGGAGCCCGAGCGGGGCTGGATTTCAGGACCTTGGGATCATGACCTGAGCCAAGGGAAGATGCTTAACTGACTGAGCCACCCAGGCGGCCCGGTACATTCAAATTTTAGTGAAAATATTTTATAAGGCAAATGCATTTCTATCAAAAGTAACAAATTTAGGGAAAGCAAAAGTTAACACCCAGGTGTTATTTTAGGACCCATAAAAAAAGCCTTTGGCACAGCCTTACCCATTCCAATCTGTTATTGTTTTCAAAGAGAATAGACCTTGCACCTTTCCTTTACGTAAACACATCTTTTAAAACTCCAGAAAGGCCACGCAGTGTATCCATTTGGTACTTGGTAGTAATAGATTTCCATATTAATAAGATCTATTCAAACAGTGGAGTATGAATGTATTTTCAAGCTGCTGAAAGCATGATTGCACCTGTACCACATACAGCACTTAAAACACAAAGGTGTAAAACCATGTTTGTGTTCTGCATCATCCATTCAGCACTCATTGTGCCAAGCTGTCCGGTTCCATCACTCAGTGATGCAGTGTGGGGTGTTAAAAAAAAATAAAAACATGTGGGCTTTAGAATGATACAGATTGGAAACTGAATTCCCACTGTGCCACTTACTAGCTATATGATGTCAAGCAAATTCCTTAATAACTCCGGGCTTCCCTTTTCTCACTGTAAATGGGAAAAATAATCCCTATTTCCTCAGACACACTGCCCTAGGAGTGGAAGCTCCACTTTTGTCTGTTTGGCCTATAGCACATCCTCCACAACTGAGCAGTGCCTGGCATGGAGTGGACATTTGGCAAATATGTGTTGAATGAACAAATCATGGGGTTATTGTGAGGATCTAGTAAGATATTGATAGAAGCTGTTGTTTCCCCAGTCCCTACTTGGTGAGTGGTAGCTACTATTATTTCAGGGACCAGGGAACAGCTGTGCAAGTAACCAGATCCGGGACCGGTAATTGGTGGCCAGTGTGGGCCAGGAAGTCAGACACCCAAGGTCAAGATCAAGGTTGGAAGCCTGAGTTATTTAAAGTGGGGAGTTAGACCAGTGGTCTGAACATAGTCCAAAAAACGGAGGGCAGAGTTGATCACTTCTGGGTTTTCAGCGGTGATAATCCGTCGTGCCAGTATCTGCTCCTGTAGCATGATTCCAAGGAGGCGAATGGTTGGCCTTTCCTCTTCTCTTGTGCCTCCCACTGAATTGGGTGGCTGGAGTCCATGGTATAGCAGGAAGTAACTGGAATTGGCAACGAGCCCTCAGTCTTAGGACCGGGGCTGTGGGCATGGAGTGAGAGGAGATGTGGGAGTGTCCTTTAGGACTCACTCCATTGGAATGATAGCCTGGTGCAGATATTTTAAACGTGTAGAGGAGGCTTTATTTTCTCAGCTGCTGTTTGGTTTGTCACTTTACAAGCAGCTGGGCAGTAGCAGACCAAGAGGCTGCCTGGAGGAAGGTACACATTTCCCTAAAGATTCCATGGTGATGCTCCTGCAAGGATTCTAGATCACCTGGCTGACTCTGGGCCCCTATCTAAAGCAAAGAAAGATGTTCTTGGAACTTGTGGCAGCTCCAGGGGGCTGATTCGGATGTTATGGCTTGGTCTGTCTCTGCGTGGCCCACACTTTTATTTCAAACTCAATGGACCAGGAGAATTTGAACACTGATGAGTATCCCATCAGTTGGGTTGAAGTGAAGAAATTATAGTTAATTTTACCTAATAATACTAGTGTTGCATTTTTAAGAGCTCTTTGAGCTCCCCCATACAGTGTGGGATATATGTTTTTTGATAAATAGGGACTTGGAGGGGAAAAGCAGGTCAGGGTAAAGGTAGAACAAGATAGGCTGTGAGTTGATCATTGTTGAAGCTGGATCATTGTACTTGAGGGCTCATTATACTACTCAACTTTTATATATGTTCATTTTTCATGACAAAAAAAATTTAATGATCAAGGATCTCAAAATCTGCAAAATAGAGGTGGTTTAGCAGAACCAAGGAGGAGGGCATTATGTAGCATGCTTTCACCATTTCAGATGGATAGTTGAGACCAAATATTATATGCTTTTAATTTAAAAAAAAAAAAAGTAAAATAAAGCCACATAGGCACAGAATGTCTACTTAAAATTCTCTGCGTTGCAGCCTATCCCCACCCCCTCCCTGTGTAATCTGGCTCCTGTTTTTCTAGGGATTAATGTTAAAGTTTTTAGCACCACCTCCCTACAGCAGATGTGCCGTCTCTAATCACTGAGTTACAGAATGGTTTGGTTTTCTTCCCCCCTAAGACTGAGCACTACTGATAGTAGTGCCTTTGAAGGGGAGCGTGGGAGAAGCAGTGAGCTGAACACCACAATTGGTGCTACTCAGCACCGTTGCTACTTTTTATTTAAATAAACCTTGAGACCTGGTGGGAACCCCAGATGACAAACAGTGGTTTGTGAAACTGTTGCCTCTACTGTCCCCTGCCCTGGTACAAGGTCGCCGAGCCCTAGCTGGTATTTTCTCCTCAGACAAAGCACAGAGGACGTGGTGGGAATTACAAAGGCAAAACTTTCCCAGCCGGCAACGCTTCTGGGCACCAAGGTCACCCCACCCAGATATGGAAGACTTTTCACCTTCAGCATTGTCTCCTCTCCGACTCCATGCCACTTGTGATTGTGTTGCTGAAGGATTCTGGAGGGTGGGGAGGGGAGAGGAACTTTAAAACCAACTCAGAAGCAAAAACCATAGGTGTGAGGGTAGCTAGGAAAATGTGTTAGGGCTTAAAAACAAACAAACAAACAAAAAAACCAGAAACCTTGTAGGTTCATGAGCAGGTGAACAGCACTTCTCATGAAGTTGGATCATGGGCTTCCAGGAACTTCTTTAAACCTCACAGCTGTGGGGACACCTGGGTGGCTCAGTGGTTGAACGTCTGCCTTCGGCTCAGGTCATGATCCTGGGGCCCTGGGATCCAGTCCCACATGGGGGTCCCCGCAGGGAGCCTGCTTCTCCCTTTGCCTATGTCTCTGCCTCTCTCATGAATAGATAAATAAAATCTTAAAAAAAAAAACCCTCACAACTGTGAAATACAGACTTTTGCCCTTTCGGCATTGCAGACTGTCAAATTTTTTAGAAACTACCATTGGTTTGACTGGAAGACGCAAAAATACAATCATGCTGGGGGTCAGATCTGTGATGGGAAGAATGTGCAGCTGCCCCTCGAGGCTCCTCACACAGAACACAGATGGCCCCAGTAAAACCCCAGTAAAACCCATTCCTTTAGCTCAAGGGCTCCTCGTACAAACACAAGTGAGGACTGGGAGGTGAGTTCTTTTTTTTTTTTCTTGCCATCAATTCATAACTGGTGCTTAAAAATGTGCACCAAAAGCACTTATTGTCTCCAAAGAAAGGATTAAACAACAACAACCAAGCCAGTTGCTAAGGGAAAAAGACCCACTGGAAATATGGCATGTCTTTGCTCACTTCCTCAAAGGCCAGATTTAGACTCACCTAGGGGAGCATGCACCCTTCCTCCCCCCATTGAGATTAAGTGTGGAAAGCTAAGGTTAGAATGGGGAAAAGTGGAGACTCACCATCAATGGTAGTGGTGATTCCCTGGGGGAGCAGAGAGCACTGTGCCCACTGGACACACACGTACTGTCCACCAGCAGTGGGAAGACACCTGAGCAGGGAGGGGAAGGCCGCAGGCTTCCGTGGCAGATGGACCTGACTCCAAGTGTTGTGACTCCTAGAGCCTGAGCAGATCTTTTTAGACCTCGGTTTCCTCACCTGCAAAATGGAAATACTACTACTCTATGGGATGGCCACGGAATTAATGGTAATGATGCTTTGAAAACCCTAGCCCCGTACCTGACACAGGCAGGTGTGCAGTTCTGAGTGGCAGCCCCTCTACCCCACACCCCCACATCCTGGGTTAGAGCATGGTCTCACTGGCTTTCCACTGGTGTCTCCACGAGGACAGTAAACCCTGCCAGCTCAGTTCAGCATTTGCCAGGCCCTCCTTTGTTGCCAGTTCCACTCACCTTAGGGGGATTGGGCCCAGGAGCCTTCTGTTTCTGTGTCAGCAAAGGCTGCTCTCTGGAGGATCCTGAGGGGGATGGGGGTCAGAAGACAGAGATGGGTGATTGTCCTGTCCCCTGGGGCCCTACAGAGCAAGATATGAAGGTCATTTCCTGGTGTCCCAAATTTTCTCCTTGGCACACTGGCTTTCCCATTTCCATGGCAGGAATTTCTTAGCAGCATGCCAACTCACACATCAGTTCGTCTTTCCCTTCTTGGAAATGTCACTTTAGCCCAACCTGTTTTGGCCAAATGCTTCCATGAATGATCAATTCCCGACCCTCACCTGGCTGCTTCTCCTCACCAGGGCTACACGAAAGCACCCCTGTCTCCAGTGATTTCATGTTAACACGAATAATAGGATTTTGTGTTCAAGGCACATAAATTTTCCTGTTACTAACAAGGCCCAGACTTGGCCTGTTTGGCTTGGATAAGAGTAGTAGTCAAGTGACCGACATGGAAGGCTCCGTGAACTTTGTGAAATTCAATGGTGTTCCTTCCTGCTGCACTTTGGCACAGAGAAGTGTGTTGGTGAGACCAGCCACGTGTCCTCCCTGGTTGGGCTAGTCCTGAGCAGGGGCTGCAGGAGCCCAGAACATCTGCCTCACCCATGCCCTCTGTGTCACCTGGGACTTCCCTGCCTTTCACCTCTCAGGCTGCACAATGTGGACAGTCCTATATGGAGAGAGGGGGTCGCTCGGGGTCGCTCACTGTTGATTTTGTTTCATTTGGCTTTGTCAAGGATTTGTTTCATTTTGTTTTAATTGTTGCTAGGTAATGAATGCCTAAAGAGAAAGACTTTGCTAAATCTTTTTTTTTTTTTTAAGATTTTATTCCTTATCAATGAGAGACACAGAGAAACAGAGACAGAGAGAGAGAGAGAGCGCCAGAGGGAGAAGCAGGCTCCATGCAGGGAGCCCGACGCGGGATTCGATCCTGGGTCTCCAGGATCATGCCCCGGGCCAAAGGCAGGTGCCAAACTGCTGAGCCACATAGGGATCCCCTGCTAAATCTTTAAACACGTTCTCCAAAGGCTGGATTCTCAAGTGAGGGATTGCGGGAGACTGGATCAGGGGAGAAAGAGGGGACCAGGGCCCTAGGGAAGATATGAGGATCCAATGAGATTTCATATGAAAACTCTAAACTCACACAAAAGCACACGCTCCCTTAGATTAGCCTCTAGGTGAAATGAACAGCCATATTAGGACACACTCTTCTGGAAGGTGTTCCTTAAGGCCCAGACTCCAGGAGCACCAAGGTCAGCAAGAACCAATCACCCAAGCACCCCGTTCCTTAATCCTCTGCTTCGATGTCCAGAGCACTAGCCCTCAGGACCCCTCTGACCTGCTGTAACTTCTTGTATGTTGTTTCCTCCCTGGTGGCAGGCCCGTTGCCCCATCTTTACTGAAGGAATCAGTGCCTTTCACCAAACCTCTGATTCTGTTTGCTGCCAAATGTAATTAGCCCCTACCCCAGACTTAGAGTTTCTGCTATAGACCCATGATGATGCCCCAGTTATAGGTTTTGAGGACAAGCTTGGAAAAAAGGGGGGGGGGTGCATCCAGAGCCATCTGGCATGGAAACTTTACCATGGCCATTATATTCGTACCTTTGTATTATTACTCAAAACGGTAATCCTAATGTATTACTGTAAACAGCCTGACAGTTGAACAACTTCTCACAGAGCCTCATTGGACCCTCCCTCATCCCCTGTGAGAAAGAGAAGAGCGTTGTCTCATTTGGGTTTCCCTAGGAGTAGACCTCGAGACATGGGTCTGCGTGCAAGTCATTTATTTGGAAGGTGATTCCTGGAAGCCCTGGCAAAGGAGTGGGGAATGAGAGAGAAGAGTCAGTGAACAGTGTGTGGGAAAATGGGGCTCCCTCCTGCAGGGGCCCCCAGAGAGACTGTAGAATCTGCCTGGTTTGTGCTGTTGAGGGCCAAGGGGCTGGGGACTCTATCCTCCCACCCTTGTCACTCTCTAACACTTTCTAACACTAACACTGTCCAGGGAAGTCCTCTGGCGGAGACCAACAGGCAGCGTGGGGGGAGTGCCGCCCGCCGTCAGCCTCTGGGCTAGGCCAAGCAGGTGGCTGTGGGGACCCAGAAGCGCCTGCTATAGTCATCACCAACTCATGGAGAAAGAACTGAGGCCAGCGAGGTTGAGTCCTTGCTCAGAGTCACACAGCCGGTGGAGCCTTTACGCTCCTTCCCCTGCATGCTCTCCCGTGCACCACGTGGCCTCCAGGGCTGCGACCCCCTGAAAACCCAAAGCAGCCCGTGTTAGGAGACCTGGGAGCAGGGCCGGCGGGATGCCTTCTCTGATGTGCTTCTCACATTTCCATTTGCACAGGGACCTCTGCATGACTAGCGTGGCCCTCTCTTTCAAGGTAACCCCGCACAGTGGTGAAGATTTCCGAGCCAGCCCTGCTGTGTTCCTGTCCTGGAAACGGAGTGGCCTTGGGCAGATTACTTAAACTTTCTGTGCCTTAGTCTTGTTCTCTCTTAAAATGCTGTCTGCTTCATAATGGCTGATGCAAAGACTAAATGAGTTAATACATGCCAAGGGCTGAGCAGGGAAGAACAACCACCAAGGCGTTAGTTGGTGGTGTTACTGTGCACATGGATGCTCTCTTTCCTTTCACTAGCATTTCTGTGGCTTTAGGATTCATGTGAACTCATTCTGAAACGAGAGCTCACATTTCATCCTGCGCTCATGTCTAAGAAGCAGCTTGCCGGGTTCAAACACCATGGCACTTCAGACAGTCTATCGCCTGTCTTCACCCCACGTCGATAACCTCCCCGCCAAGGAGGGAGGTCACGCTGCTGGCCTTACCCTTCACGGAAGGAGCGGTGCCAAGGGTAATGCCTGGCCCTGGGGGAGCCGCTCCGGAAATTGGTGTTGGGTGAATGAGAGTGCACCCCCCCCCCCAGGGGTTCACTGGTGACACCAAAGCTCCTGTGACACAGGCAAGCCACCTGCTGGTGGTCCATCAGCATGAAAAGAATCCAAAAGGTTGAACCAGAGATGTACTCCTCCCAGAATTTGCTGTATATTTATAGAACACTATTCTGAAGCCCTCAAAAGAATTTTCAGCTGTGGCTCAGTTCTTTAATCCTCGGTGAGATGAAATTAGATGAAATTGGAGTCCAAGAGATGGAGTGGAGCATTCCGATGTGCACTATTAACATCTGCCAGCAATTATTGGTATTATCGTGTCCTTACGGGTAACACTATGTGGTGACAGGTGGACTAATTTTCATATCTCTTTGATCCTGACACACTGGTAAAATGGGTCAGGGTCAAGCTGGGTGTACTGTTTTACATAGGAGGAGCTCAGACCCACTGTGGCGTGCAGAGGATGCTGAGGCACAATGACCTAAGCCGGGTTGCTTGTTCACAGTTACCAAATTCCCATTGGTAAAGGTTGGAGGTGAGGTGCCCAGTAGTGGGAGGTGGGTCATAGCTACACAGCCTGGGCACCAAGTCACAGATGCAGCTTGTGAGGGGCTGAACTGTGTCCCCCTCCAATTCATAGGTTGAAATCCTAACCTCCAGTACCACAGAATGTGCCAGATAGGGTCTTTAAAGTGAAAAGTCAAGTTAAATGAGGTCATCAGGGTGGGCCCTAAACCAGTAGAACTGGTGTCTTTATAAGAAGAGGAGATCAGGACCCAGGCAGGGAGGAGAGGGCCATCCTCAAGCCAAGGAGAGGGGTCTCAGAGGAAAGCCACCCTGCCCACACCTTGATCTCAGACTGCTAGCCTCAGTACTCTGAGGAAGTCCATTTTTGTTGTTTAATAAATTACCAGGCTGTGGGACTCTGTTGTGGCAGCGCTAGCAAAGGAAGACACAATGCCTTCATTCGTAGGCCCGTGCAGAGACCTCTCACCAGCTCAGGGACACCCTTGTGTGGCTTCTCCACCACACGACTCAAGGACAGGTCCCCTGGGGCAAATCTGGTTCCAGAGTCGCCAGCCCCAGACCAATCAGCAGCTTATTTCTGTATCCACTGCTGTATGCACATCCTTGCCCCCAGATTGTGCTTTTTTGGGGGTTGGTTTTATTCTTGCTTTCTCTGTTTTGTCTTACTCTGTCTACTGTTTAGAAGCACACAGAATCTCTGATTAGAAGGGGCCTTCTGTCCCCAAGACCTTGTTTAAAAGCCTCTGTGGCTTTTGCTACAATTGACCTAAACTGCTGAGTTTGCAGCAGGAGTCATGCATTTCAGAATCCATGGACCGATAGCTTCTATTTCTGGAAGCTCAGATTGATAGTTGTGTCTATTCCGTGCAACCTCAGATCACTTTCAGCATCCATTCTGGGACAGTCGTCCAGCCATCACAAAGCCAATCTCTCTGCTTGCTCACCGCACAGCAGCTGCTGGCTCCCTTCCTGGAACCTCCTTCTTCCTAGCTGATTCTTGCCTGCTAGGGGGGTGTGGGGGGAGGCTTGGTTATGTGCTTGGGTAGACCCAGGGTAAGCTTTGGGAGGTCCTCATGTAGACCTGGCCTTGCAAAAGTACAACACGGTTTTAGATCCTTAATCATACCAGAGAAACCACAAGAAGTGAAAATTAATCTTTTTTTTTTTTTTTAACAAATCATCTTACTTTCACTTTTTTGGTCTCCTTCACTTTTTCTCACTCTACCTTCCCTCTGTCACTTTTATCTCTGTTGCCAGAGTGAGCAAATAGAAGTCCATGACCCCTAGGTAAAATGAATTTCAGCTAAATAGTATAGTACAACTAAAATAAATCATTGTGTTAGTATAAGTTGGAAACAAATATGGACATACATATACTTACATTTTTTGTTTATCTGAAATTCATATTTACTTGGACACTCTGTACTTTATCAACGGTCTCTTGATATGTGTTCTTTTGTGTATTTCTCATGTATACAGATATGTACGTACACAGAGATTTAGCTAGATAGAGATTCCTCCCTCACAGGCTTTATCTGTCTTTTTCCTCTGTAAACCCACCCCACACACTCCCCACCTCCATTCATATGTACAAGAGTGGTTATACATATTTTTTTCCACTTTTTTTCGCTCCTTCACATCCTGTCCCCTGTTAAATTATCTCCCTTATCTATCCTTAAAAACTACAGTTTTCCTTTCCCTAAGTGTTGGTCACATTCATTAAATAACTTTTGTTTCCTTCCTACTTAAAAATGTTGAGAAATAGAATAGTTGATAGTTCTTTCTCTAAAAACCTGTAAAATAAGATCATTCTCAGCCTAGATGTTCTAATTTGCTTCTTGTTGATCTTATTTATATTTATTTTGCCTTGCCGGATCATTAGCTCTAAATATGAAGATGGGATCATAACCCTTGTTCAGAAGGGTGATGCCACAGGATAAAGATCATGTAGGAGCCTTGTGGGCAGCATAAGAAGTTTGAGGAATTTTTCTTTTTTACTTTTGTTACATTTTATTGGTAAATCTTAAAACCTGCCAGTCAATAGGCATCCATCCCTTAATGTCTATTTTTTTGCAAATCATTATGCTAGGCTTTGGGATTCCTGAATCAGAGAAGCACATTGGTCTTCACCCTTAGATAAGACACATGAAAAGGTAAGAATATGAAGGAATATATATTCATTACAGCAAAGAATAAGGAGTGTAGGTTGAGTCAGAACTGAGTGATGACAGACCTTCATCATTAAGGCATTGGGGTAAAATGGCGCCCTTGCTCACCAGGGCACTCACTCTGGGCATCTCTTAGTTTTGCACCCTAGACACCTCCCTCACCTCACCCTTGCCCTCGCTCTGTAACATGGTGCAATTAAACTTTGCTCCCTCATAACCCAGCACTTCACAAGCTAAACCAAGGTGTTTCTCTTTCAAAAAGACTCATGGTACTGGTTTTTCCAATTTGGGGAAAATATAAGTAAGTGAGTTTATTTTTTTTGATTGTTATTCTATTGTGTTCCACCTCATTCTGCAGAAAGTTGACACAGCCATTGTTTAAAATTCTGCCTCCACAAACTTTTCCCAAATCCTTTTCATAGTAGTTGGCTTCTATGGTTTGTTTTTTCATTTCCAGTTTAACAGTTGTCTAATTCACTTGTTAACAAAAAAATTCAAAAAACTCTGCAAGAGTCCACCAAAGCAGTCCTAAAATACACTTTCCAGACTTCCAGCTCTTGGAGATCAGCTGTTGATGGTATCTGGGGCTTCCACCATTCCTTGACCCAACCCCTACCCCATGACTTTGATGACCAGCATGCTTTAATATTATAGATTTTCTTAAAAATATTTCCATGTAAACACTTGAATCTGAAATGTATCTGTCTGTGTATGTGACTTATTTTTAACTGACTTTGTAAAGCAGTTTTAGGTTCATAGCAAAATAGAGTGGAAAGTACAGAGAATTCCCTTATACCACCTGCCCCTGCACACATACAGCCTCCCCCATATCAACATCAGATTTTTCATCAAAACTGAAATTCTGTGTTTTGATAAAGATTCATGACCTTTAAAGCTATGTCTTTGAGGGCATGGTTACTTAAATGAATACTAACCAAAGATTAGTAGCATTTTTAAAATGTGATTTTAAAGAAATGTTATTATATTAATATTTTACAGGGTCTTACATATTTTCTGCTTATACAAGAATTATTGGTTCCTAAAAATGGAGTGAAATGTACTAAAGATCAGAATAGTAGCTGGCACATCAAAGGCAGCTGATGTTTGTTGACTGTATTGATAATCTATTCCTTAAGGAGTCTTGTGATTTCCAGATGCATTGTCATCTGAACAGTCTTTGGCCTGGGAGCCAGTAGGTTGGTGGTCTTTTAATGGCTCTTCCTCAAGCTAGGGCGTAGCCCCTGCCTTAGGTAGTACAGAGTTGACTTCCCTGAGATGCCAAAGAGGCAGAGATCCATCAGTGCAAAAGAAGGACCCTGGTTGGAGATACATCTCAGTTTGCAGGAGCAATTATTGCAACAGCCTACATCATTCTGATTGCATATAGCCTCAATCAGTAGGCCTAATTTTAGGAGGTGTAAGACAAAAATACAGTTGAGAAAAGTGAACTAAAAATAGCCCTCCCCCTTTATTCTGTTACAATTCACTCCCTCAGATGATAAGTCTGTTCAGTTTATGCAAAAGTCTTTCCCTGTCATAATTGTCATGAAGACTTTTGACAGTTATTAAGCACAATGAAAGCCTACATCTCATTTTGATTCACTGCAGCTGTCACGACCTGCAACTTATTTCTGCTGTCCTCTAGAATTTCTGGCATTCTGTTAAACAGATGCTACTGTATTTTTAAGGGAGGGTTTGAAGTGGCCCCATTTTATTAAAAACGTACAAGGAATGTCATTAATAAAAGTATGTTGTGTAAGCCATGCTTCATGTGCTCAGGTGGGCCCCTTCTGTCTTTATGATGACAAAAATACTTTAAAAAATTGACATCGAATTTTCACGTTAAAGAACTAATTTTATTTTAGTGAATGTTCAGAGTGTTTATTATATAGAAGACGTTGTGCTGAGCCCTGGAAGAGTTGATGAAGACATAATTTCTGCCTCAAGGAACTTATTTGGGAAAGACAGATGTATGTCAAGATGTGAAACATACGATCTCAGCAACTGGCGCCAAAATACTTCCTAAGGAGGGACCTGTCTGGATAGGCTAAACTGCACCACACAAAGCAAGAAGAAGAATTTGCTTCATTCATAAGTAGCTGGGCAGAGGGAAAAGACAGCTAAGAAGGGAGATAGAGGAAGGGGCAAGAGCACTGGTTTGAGGTAGGTGACTAAGGGGATGCTGGGCCAGATGAAATCCTCCTGTGTGGTGTGAGCAAAGGCCATTTGAGAGCCAGGGATGGTAGTCAATGCAGGGGCATTGGTTCTCAGAATGGAAAGCCCTCCTGTTCTCCACCCACATTTCAATAAAGTCTACTGTGCTCATGAATGATTTATTCGTGGAGCGTGGAGGAAGAAGGGAAAGGCTCACAGAAGGCTGTGACTTGTGTTTCTGAGACCATAAGGAGTAAAGCAGAGACAGGATGTGTGAAAGAAGGAACATGGAAGCACATGTACCCATGAGACATAACTTCCCCTGAAATTACAGAAATCTTTGGGAAGCTTTGGGCTTTCCAAGGGCATCAAGAAGGGCTCTGAGTCAGTCTCCTCTAGATCTCAAGGACTCAGGAACCCCCAGTTGATATCTACTTATCCAGGTTAAACTTCTAAAATATGACTATTGTACAGTAAGTGGATAAGAGTTGAAATACAGGGTCAGTTTTGACTCTGGAGTAGTTTAGGCTTTTCTGTGAGAGGTTTCATAGCTGTGCCTTGGAAGATAAGTGTGACTTTAGTTGGTAGAGTTGGAGGAGAAGAGCATAGTGTGCAGAGAGAATGCATGGGTACTGACGTTGAGATAACAAGGGCATGACCAATACAGAGAATGGGGGACGAAGCGGGCATGGGGAGTATATAAAATGTGTGGGGTGGGAGGTAGAAAAAGAATGTGGTCAGATTCTGGACAGCCTGGAACACCAGGCCTAGTGAGTTTTATCCTAATTCTGCAGGTACCTCATTTAGATGTAAAGAAAACTGGAGAAACAACATGAAAGTTTAACTAGAAAGTGGAGATTTTGAAAGCAAGAGTCTCATCAGAAGACCATTTAAATTTGTAACTCTCAACTTCCCACCTCCACCTGCACACCCGAAGGCTGACCTCCTCCCATTGCTAAGAACGGAGCCGTGGTTTAAGAGGATGTGGGCGAGAAGCGAAGAGTGAACACAAAATATGGTGGTGAGACTAGAAAGGACAGTAGGAATTAGAAATGTGTCTTGCAAGTAAAGTTGATAGTAGGCAAGTTTAACCAATTGTAGACTATCAACAGTGTGATATAGGGGGCTCCTGGCTTTGAGCCTGCATGACTCAAAGGATCCGTATTACAAGAGGTATGACAAGAGTGCAGGTGTGAGTGTATCCACACATGCACTTGGTGGGGGGGCGTAAAATGGGGGAGAGAATGAGTTTGTTTTGCATGCATTGACTTTAAGATGCTAGTGGCACCCTTGAATGGAGATGTTCAGCAGCCAGTTGGAAACATATCCCTGGGATCTCACAAGATTCCATTCAGCACATTCTGAAGTGACCTGTCTCTCTGTTGCACAAATGCCAGCCAGCAAGGCCCAGAGATGGATTGAGTAGATTCCAGGTGTTTCTGGTCTGCTGGCACATTTCTGAGTCTTATCCAGCCAGTGATATGTGCAAGTATCTGGTTGCCCCCCTGCTCTGTTCCTGCCCGTAGGAGATGCTCACTGATTTTCTTGTTGTTGTTGTTGAATGAATGAGAGCACAAAGCCTCATTTTGACAAAGCTAGAAGAACAAGAAGAGTTTATATTTTTCTTGCAGGTTATGGCATGGAGATAATTTCCTATATTTACTTTTATTTGGCTTTTTTGTCCATATACATATAAATGTAACAAATATTTTCCTAATAAAAGAAACAGAACTGTACAAAAGAGGATTAAATATATATGTAAGGAAGGAGGTGGGGAGTGAAAACCAGATGGTCTTAATTCTGCATTCCTGCCTTATTTCCTTTTTTTCCTTTATTTTGACCTGTTAGTGTAATATTTTATGCCACTTTTTGATTGACATTTACTTATTTTGGAGAGTTTGTTTCTTGTTTATTCATTTTAGATATCGTTCCCCTAAAGAGCAGCAATTTGAGGCTGTCTTTGTAGAAAGCTTTGGATCAAAATGTTGTGCTTTATAGTCAAAAGTCAAACAAATACAAATTGAATCCCTGGCATACCGCACTCAACTGGGTTTAAGTGGTGATAAAGGAAGGCACTCACATTTACACCTCAGGGTTGCTGGGAATCACACATGTCATAATATATATAGAAAGACATGTAAGCTGTAAATGTTTGCAATTATAGGGCTGCATTAGGCAAAGATCAGAGAAATGAAAGACCCACTAGGGTTTTCAGAAAGTACTTCATGGCAAAGGTGTGTTTTAGCCACAGAACCACTGTATCTTCTTAACCAGAAATGGGACTGATGAAAATGGTGTTTGGGGAACAAACTCATATCTTCTGGTTGTGTATGGGGTGATGGGTTTGGAGAGAGAATACCTGGGATGTTTTTCCAGGATTCAGCCTACAATACTGGGAAGAGCCTGGCATGATTGCTGAAATGGGAGGGGAATGCTATTCTGGTACTCCACGGTTTCCATAGATCCCCCTCTGGAACCCCATAGGGGGTTGGAATTCAGAATGGTTTATTCTCCCCAAGACATGTTAGCTTCTTTGCCAGCAGTACTTCCTGGCCCAGTCACCTTATTCCATGAAGGCCTCACACATATCCAAACTAGACAGTTCACGACTAAACTGAGGCTGGGGGAAAGGTCAGCCTTTCTTCCTAGAAGAAACATCAAACGTGGTTGTTTCTGGGTGTTCAAATTTACTCTTATTCTGAAAGACTCACTCTAGGGCCATAAAGTGATAAAGGGTCAGAGAGACTCTGGGGTAGTAGACAAACATGGTCTGGAAAGGACTTGGGTCACTTGTTGCCCTCAGGGTAGGTTATCTCTGTACTGCAAATGAACAGAAACCAGCACTTGGTGAGCAGCCCAGTGGACACACCAAACTAACACGTGCCCATGGTTAAAAAATAACCAGTACAGAAAGTCAACAATAACAAAAGAGCAGCAGTGTGAGTGTGAGTATAGTTTGAGCATTTTAATGGTGTTCACTTTTTTGGTGGGGGAAGTAATTGGTTGATTTAAATTACAATCTCTAAATAATATTTTTGAGGAGTATTATAGAGACTGGCTCATACGCTTATGGAGGCTAGGAGTCACTATTTGCCATGCAGACTGGAAAACCAATGTAGCTGATGATATCATTCATTCTGAGTTCAAAGGCCTGAGAACCAGGAGTGCTAATGTCCAAGAGCAGGAGTAGGTGGATGTGTTGGCTCAAGCACAAGACATGGCCCTTCCTCTGCCATTTTGTTCTAACTCCAGCCCTCAGCTGACTGGATGATGCCCATCTGCATCATAAGGGCAACCTTCTTTACTCAGTCTATCAATTCAAATGCTAATCTCTTCCAGAAACACCCTGGAACACACACCCAGAAATAATGTGTTCCCCAGCTCTGTGGGCTCACCTTTGCCCAGGCAAGTTGACACATAAATTTACCATCACACTATGTAACTTTAAAGAATATACTTAAACCTCTGTTGCTTTTGGTCAGCATTTGACTTTGTGGGTTCTTGAACCCTCTGTTTTGTGGAATGAGGTCATTGGTGCCTAGGCCTTATCCCATCTTTTTTCTCTCTTCCACTTTCCAGATTTTCTCAGCTGCATTTTTAATTTTATTTTTATTTTTTAAAGATTGACCTTTTGGGGGGAGAGGGTAACCCCTCTCTAAATTACAGCACACATAGAGATTTGTTTAACCTTGACCACAATCAGGATATAGTATGGTTTCATCACCCAAAAAACTCTCTGCTCTTACCCTTTTGTAGTCGCACCCTCTCCTGTGCCTAACCCCTTATCAGCCTGTGATCTGTTCTCTGTCACTATAGCTTTGCCTTTTCCAGAACATCTTATAAACATACATCTTGTAATCATACAGTGTGTGATTTTACGAACCTAGCTTCTTCACTTAGCATAGTGCATTTGAGATTATCCATACTGTGTATATCAAGGGTTCTTCCTTTTTAGTTCCTTTTTATTTTTCCATTGCTGGGTAGTATTTTGAAGTTTAAATCAAGGGGCACCTGAGTGGCTCAGTTGGTTAAGTGTCCAACTTTTGGTTTTGGCTCAGGTCATGATCTCAGGGTGGTGAGATCCAGCACCATGTCTGGCTCCACGCTCAGCGGAGAGTCTGCTTAAGATTCTCTCTTTCCCTCTCCCTCTGCCCTTCCCCCGACTTGTGCTCTAAATCATTCATTCATTCATTCATTACATCTCTAAAAAATTAAGTTTAAATCCATTCACCCACTGAAGGACATTTGGGATGTTCTTAATTCTTGGCGATTATGAATAAAGCTGGTCTAAACATTTGTGTACAAGTTTTCTGAATGAACAAAAGTCTTTATTTCTCTTGGGGAAATCCCCAGGAGTAAGGATCATATGTTAAGGGTATGTTTAACTTTATATGAAACTGCCAGACTGCTTGCTAAAGCGGTTACACTACTGCACAATCCCATCAACAGTTTGTGAGAGTTCCAGTTGCTCTTCATTCTTGTCAGCACATGCAACTGTCAGGGTTTGGTTTTGTTCTGTTCCATGTAGCCATTTCTAACAAGTGTGAGGAAGTATCGCATCATGCTTTTAATCTGTATTTCCCTAATGACTAACAATATTGAACATCTTTTCATGTTTTTATTTGCCTTCTCTATATCTTCCTTCATAAGATAGAAGTCATCCCCCCCCCCTTTTTTTTAACTGGGGTTTTTATTTTCTTACTGTTAAGTTTCGAGAATTCTTTAGATACTGGATACAAGTCCTCTGTTGCAGAGGCAATTTGAAAATATTTTGTCCCAAACCATAGCTTGTCTTTTACCCTCTGAACAGTGTCATTCCCAAAACAAGAGTTTTAAATTTTTGATAAAGCCCAATTTGACAATTTTTTTAATGGGTAGTGCTTTTGGTGTCTTGCCTAAGAACTTTTTGTCTACCTCTGGATCACAAGGATTTCTCCTCTGTCTTTTTCTAAAAATGTGGTTGTTTTAGATTTTACATTTAGAGCTATGACCCAGTTTGAATTTATCTATACATAAGATATAAGGCTTAGGTTTGGTTTCATTTTTTTGCATGTGGATGTTCAGTTGTTCCAGCACTATTTGTTGAAGACTATCCTTTCTCTATTAAATTGCCTTGGCACCTTTGTCAACAATCCATTAAACATATTTGTGTGGGTCTATTTCTGAATTTTCTATTCTATTTCGTTATTCTGTGTATCTAGCCCTTTGCCAGTACCATGTCATCATTGTTACTATAGCTTATAGTAAGTCTGAAAATCATATAATGTGGGTCCTCCAGTTTTTCTTTTGGACCATTTATTTTATTTCCTTTGCCTTTCCATATAAATTTTAGAATAAATATGTCTATATTTAAAAATTGTATTGGGTTGTGCTTGCCACTACATTAAATTTATAGATCAACTTGGGGAGAATTGATATCTTTATTGTGTGGAGTTCTCCAGTTCATAAGCACAGTATAATTCTTCATTTCTTTAGGTCTTCTTTATTTCATGAGAATTTCATGGCTTTTAGAATCCATATTCTATACATATTTTGATTACTACATAAGTATTTCATTTGTACTTAAAGCTAGTTTAAGGTATAATGGAGTCTTAAAAATTCTGGTTTCCAATTGCTTATTGTTAGTATGGAGAAACATGATTGATTTTTGTATCTTGACTTTACATTCTATGACCTTGCTAAGTCACTTATTAGTTCTGAAGTTTTTTGCCTATTTGAAGTTTCTACATAGAAAATCATGTTGTCTGTGAATAGAGACAAGTTTATTTATTCCTTTTCAATCTGCCATTTATTTCTTTGTCTTACCTTATTGTACTTGCTAGGATTTCCAATTATGGTGTTGAAGAAAAGTGTTGAAGAAGAGTGATAAGAGGGAATAGCCTTGTTTCATTCTTGATCTTATCATTTTATCGCTGAGTGCAATGTTAGCAATAGTGTTTTTGTTCATGCTCCTTTTCAGGTTAATAAAATTCCCTTCCTTCTGACTTTGATGAGATTTTTTTTTACCATGGATGGATGAATTTTGTGAGATGTTTTTCTGCTTCAATTGATGTGATCATGTGATTTTTTTCTTCTTTAGAAAGTAGGCCTAATATAGTAGTATTAATATAATGGGCTTTAATATGCTAGGCTTTACTGATTGATTTTCCTATATTGACCCAGGCTTGTGTTCTCAGAATAAATCCCACTTAGGTGTAGTTTAGTATTCTTTTTATGTATTACTTGATTCTATCAGCTTCTTCATAGTCAAGGATGATTAACATTTGCCTTCTGTTATGTAACCATAGTTAAGTGTTTCCGATGTCTCTAAAAATGTCTCTAAAATGGAGGTAAGGTAACTTGCCAAAGTTATGCCACTAAGAAATGATGGATCCAGGATCCCATTCAAGGTGAAGGGACTCTGGGATCCTCATTTTTAACTGTAAGGAGGGGCTTTCTCTCCTTGATGGAAGGCTGATGGCTTCCTCCTTGGATGACTCACTCTATTATGACTACTTAGCCATTGGCAAACTGGACTCAGTTGCTTCCTTAAGTGTTAGCCAGAACAGAATAGTAAATTGTAAAACTGACCCTTGAGCCCAGCTTTTCCCACCATACCACACTATCTTCTTGCCAACTGGCCACTGAGGATGCTAAAAGCATCCAACACTTCCAAAAGAAGTGGCCCAAGGGAAAACAAAGGATGTGAGCAGCATGGATCACAGAGATATCAGGCAGGGTATAGACCTGAAGGCCTGAAGGCAAACAAAGGATCCTTTAGTTGCCAGATAGGGCTTTCCACCCTTCATCAGCAGCGCCCAGAACTAGAGTGCGGTCCAGGGTGATGACAGAGTGATAGAGGACGTACACAGAGCACCCAGGTCCAGTACTGTAGGGGCCCACCAGAGACATGGGGAAGCAAGTTCTGGAATGATGAGAGTATCACCAGATCCAGATATAAGATTCTTTTAGTGGACTTGGTAGTATCCAATCCACATCCAGATCCTGCAGCTTCCACTGGCCTCTCCAGGCAAGGGACCTAAGAAAAGAAAGTCTAGATCCATTTATGTTATCATATATAATAGGTATAACACTTTGGGAACATCTTGGGCTTTCTAGAAATTTTGGAATTCCCTCCTCTGGGTTGTTTTTTTGTCACTTTTGTGTCCTTTCATATTTGAGCAGTGTTCAACATCTTCCTCTATTTCAGAGTCAAAAAAGGGAGGCCACCAGCTGAAAACCCTGCATTTTGCCCCGCAGCCAGCAGGGAGGTGTAAAAGGAGAGTAGGGGGCTGACATGTGGAAAGAAAGAGGTGGGCCAGCATGGTTGAGCCACAGGAGGTTCCGTGTTACCTGACGAGGGAGTTTCAGGTACAAGCTGTTTACAGTTGAGGTATCAGCCTCGGAGCTTGGGTTACTCAGCGTAGTTTCCATTTTAAGTGCTTTTAGTTGTCCTCCTGCCAAGACGGCCGCTGGCTCACTAATCGGACTGTTCTCAGAGTCCATCATTCAGCTCCGGCTGTCCTTTCCGGCCTTGGCAGAGGCCTGGCACTTAGCTCCTTGGTCCCCAGCCTTCCTAACAGCAACACCCTCCCTTCCTTTTCCTGACACCCCTTCCCTGCCCCCTCCTTCCTGCTCTGGCTGTCACACTCCTTGTGAAGCAACTACCATGGTCATAGGCCAGAAAATAATCTGACCACCCCCCCCACGCAGCTGCGGGCTGGCCATGTATTCCTGGATTTTTGCCTACACTGTTTGCCTAGGTGTTGTCATGACAAAGAGGCTGTACAGCATGGTGACAGTGGGACCCGGCCTTGCCTGGTCCCACCTTTCCACTCTCCCCTCACTAGCAGTAAACAGCGTGCTTCCCCTCTGCACTTCCTCTGTAAAGTGGACATAAGACTCATAGTCGGTTGGGACGCCTGGGTGGCTCAGCAGTTTAGCTCCACCTTCGGCCCAGGGCGTGATCCTGGAGTCCCGGGGTCGAGTCCCACGTCGGGCTCCCTGCATGGGGCCTGCTTCTCCCTCTGCCTGTGTCTCTGCCTCTCTCTCTCTCTCTCTCTCTCTGCCTGTCTCTCATGAATAAATAAATAAAATCTTAAAAAAAAAAAAAAAGACTCATAGCTGGTACCTACATCACAGGGCTGGTTGTTCAAGGGCCCTGGAGAGGAGCTAATACATGCCAAGTACTTAGCACCCATGGATGCCATCCCATCTCTTTTGTCTTATTGCTGTCATCATTGTCAGCCTTTGCATGTCCCAGCCTCGGTACCTAGATTCCAGAATCACCTTTGTGCATGGTTGAGTGAAAAGAAGGAGCCAGGTCTCAGGGAAAGTTGGTTATTTCAAATGGAAGAAAGGAAGGAATCATAGGTTTCAGCTCAGGTCAAAGAGACAAAGCCTTTAACAGGACCAGTAATGCTGCAGTTGACAGTAGTGTTGTGTCATTAGTTTGCAGATTAATCTGCTGGGACAAGAGCATCTTTCTTTTTGTCTTAAAAAAAAAAACAGGAAGATAAGAAAACTCAGCCAGTTTTTGAGACACTGTTCAAACTATGTTTTATTTATTAGCAATTCCTAATGCCAAGCCCTTGACTCCTAAGGCTGGCCTTTTTTTTTTTTAACAAGGTTATTCTTTCCAGATCCAGCATAGGTTTTAAAATCAGGTTTTCTCATCGTTTAAATTTTAGTTTTAAAAGCCTGGGAATGTTGGCATCATTGAAAAAAGAGAGAAAGGGCGCTGAGCTGAATTCCCATCTCTAGGGACGGGGTGACCAAAGGTTAAAAAGTGTGAAGACCGCTTGAGGGGCAGTGGCATAACCTGAAAGGCAGCACTTCTCTGCGCACGCTGCATGTTTTGTTGGAGCAGACGTATGTCAGAGATCTAGAGGCTCAGGTTACATGAAGTCCATTTTAATAAAATACTGCTAGGTTGCTCATACAGTTTGAAAAAAAAAAACAGCTGGATATGCTGGTTATTAAAAAGGGAATGGCTTAGCTTTTGCATGTCCAGAATTTCCACACAAAAATAAGGGGGAATGGCAGAGACAAATGATCTCACTTCCAGAGAAATGGTGGTTGGCCTTTTAGCTCTTTTCTAATTCAATCTGGGTGTACCTCAAAGGAGTCTTAAAACGATGGTGATAGGATGCTTTCGTCCAGGGGGAGGCGGGGAGGGAAAGCACCCGGAGTTCAAAACTTGAACTTCTGAGACCAAACATGAGGTGTCCAGATGAAGAGGTTGAACGAGTTCTAGGACAGTGTTCAACAGTCTCCGGAACAGATGTCCACCAGGGTAGCCAGGGCGACGACGTGGACCCCAGATTTCCAGAGTTTCAGGAACTGTCCCTGGGACCCGAAGAGCTTTGCAGGATGTGGCAGGAACTCTGGAGCTGGATATTTTTATATTTGAACCCAAGGATTGTTGGCCTGGCCATGAGGGAAGAGCCAGCCACGGAGCAAGCACTGTGCCATCAGTACTGTTTGGGAATTCAGAGACTCCAGTCTTTGCTGGACCCTCAGGGCAAACTCTGGCAACGCTCTGTCCACAGTGACCTGTGTCACTTTGATTACTGGGTGTGTATCCGGACCTTGGGACTTTCTCTTCTTCTCGCTTATCCTTAACCTCCTGCTCCAACAATGAGATGTTTTGCAGCCACCGTTTGTCACCTATGAATTGTCCCAATTCCAGGAAACCAGTATGCATGGGTAGCAGTTGCAGGATTGTTAGGCAGCACCTCTGTGGGAAATAACACGGTCTTTCAGAATCCAGGCTTTACGTGCAGTCCGTTTGCCTTCATTCGTAAAAGTTTCGACTCCTTTGCAAACGTATTTTATCAGTGTCTTTTTTTCACACAATGTGCAGTGAGATTTTTATTTCGTTCATTGGTAACACAGTTGGATAATTTTGTCACATTCTGCATTCTTTCCCGGGATACAGCAACTTCCTAAGCGATTATTTTTATTTGCGTGCGTATGGTTTACTGCTTATGCTGTAAAGTTTTATGGGTTTTGGCAAATGCATAATAGCAGTTGCCTGTCATCAAAGCATCCTGGGAAGTGTTTCACCGATTGAACCTTCTTGCTCCAAAAAATGCCTGATATGTTTTCCTTGTCTCTAGTTTGGCCTTTTCTAGAATCTCATATGAATGGAATCCTAGAGTAAAGATAAATAAGTAAGTAAGTAAATAAATGGAAAGAACAGTGTATAAAAACTTTAATATTTGAAAGACCTGAGTAGCACTGTAGGGAATTACCGTGCACTTTGGAGGATGTGTGTGGATCAAACAAGAGAGACATTGATTTGAGGAAGTTTAAAAGAAAAAAGATTTTGTAAAGTAAACTGTTTTTGATGTAGAGCTTAAAAGAGAAGTAAAAGGTTGGGCAGGTGTGGCAGGGCAGGGGGAGGGTCAGAGGAGCATTCCCAGAAAAAGCAGAAGCAAAATTCTTAGTGTTACTAAAAATGATACCATGACCATGAGCACAGGCTTGGAAGTAGAAAAAGAAATATGGGAGAAATCTGGAGCAGTTTTAACTCATCAAAAGGGACAAGATAAGGTCGAAAGTTTCCTTGGGGGAAGCAGTATGACTAGATTCTTTGATTTGGTGCAGAGTGGAGAGTCATGGAAGCATTTTGAGGAGAGTCAGACAACAGATGCCTTAAATACAGTTATCCGAGGGCAGTCTTGAGGATAGATTGGGATCCTAGCTGTGGAGACCAGTTCAGAGTCTCAGGTCCAAATGATAAATAACAAGGAATGTAGGTTTACCCCGATATCTGGCCGTAGAGTTCTTATGAAACCTTTCTTAAGTCAAAATGTTGTAAATTGAGGAAGCAACTGCCATTAATTTATGTAGAAACACTTTTGAGCAAAATGTAACCTCTCTTAGGCTTTTCTAATACCTTAGAACACGTCTTCTAACAGGTGCACAACATAAATGGAGATAAAGCCCAGGTGCCCACAGACACAGTTCAAAGCTAGGCAGCTTGATGCTAAGATGCTGAGCCTACTTCTAGGCAAGGAGCCTGGTGGCACTGCTCGTGCCGCTCCAGGGCCAGGCTGCTTCTGTAAGGCTCACTGCAAAACAAACACTGAACACTATTTTCACTTTTTGCCTTTTTTTTTTTTTTTTTTTTGCAAAAGCAAAAATCCTTTTCTGATTTCTCGTGTTTAGTAAAAAGAGGTGCAAATGTAGACCCTCTATATGTACATGTATGCAATACGTGTACACACACATATATACATACACACATACATAGATGTACTGCCTGAGAACAGGATCCTCACAGTCTTGCCCGTACTGTATCCCCAACTCCTAATCCAGTGGCACAGAGTCAACACTCAAATCTTATTATTGAGTCATATTAATAACAGGTTTGCTCTACTGATTTCTCTTTGTCCTCCTTTCATGGTCCCTCTCTCTAGCAATTCCTGTGAAATACTTACAAATTCATTTTGCTGTGATACAGACTTTTAAAATAACTATCACAGGAATTTAAAGGTGTGTTTTTGTCCCTGTCCAATCTACTATCCATAAATCGACTGCCTTTATAAATTCATGGCTCCGCTATACTTAAAATCTAATCTCTGCCTTTAAAACCCATCCATGGGTCCTGTTTATACACACCTTACATCCCTCCTCCTCCATATTTCTTTATTGCTACTCTTTGTATTCCCAGCCTGTATTCTTCTGTTTTCTTCTGATTATTCCCTACTGAAGTGACTTGAAATCCACATAAAAATCAGAATTCTCAGTATTGCTAAAAATGAGTACCACAAGTACAGCTTTGTATACAGGAGCTCCTAGAAACAGGAGATTCAAAAGCAGTGGAACTGCTTTTATAACATGATGTGGGTAGAAAAATGCTGGCTTTTATAGGTAAACTCAGGGTAGCATGCTAAAATGCAGTTAGGCCCAGTAGACCATATTAATCAGGGCTTTGAATTTTTCATCCCAAGTGAGATGGAAAAACACAGCAAGTTTTGAGCAGAGTGACATGATCTGGGTGGCAGGTGCTCTGCTAATGGTGAACATGTTGCTCTAGGAACAGAAAAGGGCTCTTCACCTGGTCTTCCAGGATCAGAAGTCTTCCTGGAAAATAGCCAAGAGACAAGTGTAAAAAGAGCAGAGAGATTAGCTCAAGCTAAGATCCAGGGGTAAGCTGCAGTATGGAATGCCTGAGAAGTGAGGGTTGGGGGACTTGCACAGTGTGATGGAGATTTGAACTTGCACCTGAGAACAGTGGGGAGCCAGCAGAAAGTTTTATGGTGGGGAGGGACATTATAAGTGACATGTCTCTTATCCAGGGCATTCTGAGAGCTGAGTGGAGGAGGGCAAGAAGACAGGAGGCTTGAAGACCAGGTAGATGGAATCCCAAGGTGACAGTGACCTGTAGAGGGGCGAGCAAGTCTTCTTTTTTTCCCCTCTAGGTTCTTTGGCTGGTCCAATAATTAAATTGCCATAAGACAGGCTAACAGGGGGAAAATTTATTTTGTATGTATAGGAGCTCCTAGAAACAGGAGATTCAAAGAAGTGACCAAAGCAGGCAAATTTTAGACCTTTTAGACAAAGAAACAGTAAGTTTTTAAAGAATGTACAAGACAGTGGCACCTGGGTGGCTCAGTAGGTTAAGCGGCCAACTCCTGATTTACGCTCAGGTCATGATCTCAGGGTGTGAAGCCTGCCTAAGATTCTCTCTCTTCCTCTCCCTCAACCCCACATAGGCATGCATTCCCTTTCTCAAAAAAAAAAAAAATTGTTTTTAGACATATCAACAAGGCAAAGAAGTTTGGGCTTTGGGTAGTAAATTAGCAAAGAAGTAACAAGGTTTGTTTATACAGCCCGCTAGGCCTTGAATTCCTACTTCTGGAATTAAGAATGTCTCCTCTCCTCCTGGTACAAGGGGGGTACTTTTCACATGGGAAATTTATTTCCCTGCTAACAGAGGACAGAGAATGGTCAGTGTCCTTTATTGGCTGTTTCTTATGTAATTTTAATTCAAAATAAACAATATACCAAAGTGGTATTATTTAGGGGCAGCCTGTGCCGAACCCCCATCACCTGCTCTAAGTCAGCATTGAGGAGTGGAGAAAAGGAGCCAGATTCCGGAGAGATCGCTCAGGAAGAACCAATAGGAGTTTGTGATTGAGTGGCTGTTGAGAATGAGGAGGAGGGAAGGGTCGAGATGGCCTCCAGACACAGGGGCAAGGAGGTAGCTGCCTGCTTACAGTAGCCGGTCACTCCATTCCAGGGGATGGACTTCTCTGAGGGTGTAGAGAATAGGAACAGACGCACCTAGAGCTCCAGTGAAAGGGCCCTAATTCTTTTTTGCCTCCTGTTAAAACACAAAATTCAACCGACTAAACTTATTTCTGGGGGCACCTGGGGGGCTCAGGGTGTGATCCCAGGATCCTGGGATCGAGTCTCGCATCTGGCTCCCTGCATGGAGCCTGCTTCTCCCTGTGCCTATGTCTCAGCCTGTCTCTCTCTCTGCATCTCTCATGAATAAATAAATAAAATCTTTAAAAAATTTTAAAAATAAAGGTAGAAAGCAGGTGTGACAGGGAAGTCATAAAAAAAAGGACTGTTTCAGGCAAGGTGAAGGGCAGAGGGAAGGACAGGGGTCAATCACACAGATTACCTCACTAAGCTGGTGGGGTCGTTCCAGACTGACTGAGTAAAGGTCACATTCCCGGGAGGACCTGAAACTACAATTAAGTCTTGGTTTGCTGTCTTGGGGGCAAGTGGCTCCATTTTGGACCTGTCATGCCATTTTAATCCTCCTGGTAGGGGACGTGGCTCTGTACTGGGCAGCTGTGTCCTCTAAGGAACCTCACAGTCTGTGTGCAGTTGTTCAGGAAACCAGGCTTTAGAAAAGGAGGTTTCAGGGTCCATTCTTTCCGCTGTGGATTCTAATGGCATATCTGCATTTCTGAAAATGAGACCTAACACTGTTAGATTCCCAGTACACCTCATTCTAGAACTTTTTTTTTTTTTAAAGATTTTATTTATTTATTCATGAGAGGCACAGAGAGAGGCAGAGATACAGGCAGAGGGAGAAGCAGGCTCCATGCAGGGAGCCCAATGTGGGACTCGATCTTGGGTCTCCAGGATCAGGCCCTGGGCCACAGGCAGGTGCTCAACCGCTGAGCCACCCAGGGATCCCTAGAACAGACTGACTTAAGCACATGGGAGGTTCAGGGAACATTGCATCCATTTTCTCTGAAAATATTTCATGTCTCTCTTTCGGATCCCAGGCCCTCTGTGTTCTCCTCCGTCAAGATGGTGCTGGCAGGGGAGGCAGTGCCATTCAGGCTGTCCTGGGGCTTCAGGTTGGGTCATGAAATCCAAGTACCCTGGCTGCTGAGAGCTGTCTATCCCCAAGTTTGGAAGACAGGAGTGGGCTGAGGGCCAAGGTAATGAGCAGGCTGTGTGCCTGGAAACCTGAGAACTAATTTTAGGTTTAACAGCCACATTGGAGAATGTACCTTTCGGAAGCTGCAAAGCTGAAATTGTACGACGTTGGTAGGGTTTAGATCATCCTTGAGACAAACAACCTGCTAGATTTGGATTAGCCAGCTGGATTTTTTTTCCCATCAGTGTTTCTCACAGAAATCAGTATGAAATCAGACAGATGCGGGAATGGCATGTAGTGGCCGAGTGACAAACAGCAGGACCTGCATCTCTGGGCTGGACTGCCCTCCCCACCCCCCAACCACACTGAAACCTGATCAGCTCATTAGCTGGGATGACAAAGGGACATGCAGAAGCTTCTAATTTATCAAGATGGGAGAATAGATGCGTCACCACCCTTGGCTCTATTAAAATTGTCAGTTTTTGTCTGTGTGATCTTATTGGTTCACTTCTGCTCGTCAGCCTTTGCACGGCTCAGGATGGGCTAATCTGCATTGCTCTTCTGCTACTTTGCATCTTCTTAGGATCCAAGCTACTCCATTTGGAGCTCACTATGGGGGAATTGAGTCCACAAAAGGTTTGTGTGGAACTCAACAGATTGAGTCACACTCAATAGCAATGTCAAGGAAGAACTAGAACAAATGTAGAAGTAATGTTTTGGATTTCTGTGTGTGTGTGTGTGTGTGTGTGTGTGTGTGCGTGTGCACAGGGAGTGAGGGAAGCATGTTTGGTGGATATATTTACCACAGGAAAAGTGTCCAGGAGTGGCTTTCTCTCTGTTGATTATGCTTTTAGTGAAGTGGCTAATAACCAGGATGTGCATAGAATAAAAGAACGTTTGGAAATCTCTTTTCTGTGTCCCGTAACCACAGTAACAAGACTTTTTAGGGTTTTGTAAGAAAGCAAGTCATGAGTGAATCGTTAATAAATATTGCAGGTGGAGTAGTTTGTCACTGTGCACTACAGTTTTCAGTGTGCAAATGAATATGTCTTTAGATGTCCTTTTGTACAAAAACCCATTAAGCCTCAGTCTCTAGTGTGACCCTAGGCATGAAGTTTTTCGTTCTTGACCTCACAGGAGAGGATTGAGTGACATCTTATCAATATCAGGGGAGGGAGAGCCCTCTAGTGGAAAGTCATCAGGGCTGACCGTGCAGCAGGGAAGTAAAGTGAGAAGTCAACGGAGTGTTCAGTATAGTCCAGCAAATTGAACTGCAGCACGTAGATGTGATGTGATTCGCCATATCCTCCTGCTGATTTGGAAGGTGTTTATCAACAAATCTGTCCTGTGGATTTGTCAAGAACCTGTTGAAGCCCTTGCTAATTAGGTACTCAAATTAACATTATCCCAAGGACATACAACCTTCTCCATAGCCCTCATCTGAAAAGCTTGGGATGGATGGGCAAGATTGGGCAGTAGGGGATATGTTTCTGTAGTAAATTAAAGAATCAGGTTAAAATTAGGTGAGATGACCTGCCTCCCACCCCAACAATATTAGCAATAAGGTTTGTTCATGGGTCCAGATTCTTCTTTAAACAGAAGAACACACTGTTCTAACCCTTGCCTTCCCCCAAGGCTATCATCTGAGTTGGACCATGACTATCATTACAATTCACAGTGTGACTTATCTTGTAACTAGGAAGAAAGCTACAAAGCATTCTCTCCCTCCTAATCCCTGACCATGATACATGTCTGAGATTGTAATGCTAGATTTTTGCAAAAATTTGCATACCCTCTTGACTGGGGTCATGATATTTCTGTTGGCCCTTTATTCTTGTCATTAACTACTTATAAATAAAATGAGAGGAGACTTTAGAAATCACAAAACTTTGCAGTTTAAAATGATTTATTGATACATAATAGCATATATAGAGAGACTTTTAAAAAGCATGTTGTGTGAGAAATTCCCTGTTGTATATGTGCATTAATAATGCCTTCTAAAAAACAATAATAATGCCTTCTAAAAAACATGCATCATTAGGGTTGGAGCCCTTTGCTTATCGCTCTCTTACTGACCATGACCCACGAGCCCTTCTCAAGGGTTCAAAAAGCATGTTTCCAGGCATCAAGAATCCAACTTTGAAACTTAAGCCCTTCAAAGCCTGTGGAAGATGCGTTACCAGCGCTGTAGAGTCAGCCGGTGAAAATGCACTCTCAGCACATTTTCGCTAAGATCACAATTACCCTTGTTTCCAATCTGTGACACTGGAGAGTCTCTGACTGTATAGTCAACAAAGATGAATTGTCCTTTTCTGAACAGGAAACGACTCTAGCAAGGATTTGTAAATCCTGTCTATACTTCAGGACCATCTTAAAGTCTCATATCTGTCTTGCAGCCTGACAAACATGGCCATTTATGAACTCTTGGTGGCCTTGCTCCCTGTGGGACTTATGTCTTGGGCTGCATTATATAGTGGCTTAAATTCCATTCATGTGTGTCCCGTCTCCCTGGCACACACATGTGCCCTTGAAGGCATGGCCAGTGTACCGTATATATCCTGGGTCTAGCCCACTCGTTCCTTCCTCTGGTAAATAGTCACGGGCCTATCTGCAGCCAGGTCCTGTTATACTCTCTGGAAATACATTTGTGAACAAAAGGAACAAGGTCTTTTTTCTGACAGAGTCATGTGGGAGTGGTGAACCTTAAACTCATAACCACAAATGGAAATTTTCCACAAGGAAAGATAAATATAAATTTATGCAAGGTGGTAGAAACTGCGGAGGAAGAAGGAATATGGTACCCTGAGAGAGAACACTGGGGGGCCTTATTTAGACTGGGGGGTCAGAAAAGGAGGAAGTGGTGCTATTTCAGCTGAAAACCAAAGACACATGGTATCTCCTATACAGCAGGTGCTAAGAAGTATTTCTGGCTTTGAGAAATGTTTAACCAGGTCTCCGTGCACATGGTATGAACCTTCTGTGTTTCCTCCTGGCTGTGTCTTCCAGTGCAACCCCCCCCCCTTATTTGCCACCAACCTCCATATGTTTTTTTTCTGATGCTCCCTGGTTCATCGAGCCTACAGAGACCCCTGCCATGTCAGCTCAAGCTACAATGGAAGTGTTCAAAAACAAAATTCAACTGAGTAAATTTTAAAGATCTGATTTTATTCAGGGATTCATGAAATCCAGCAGCATCCCATCTAGCAGATAGAAAAGAGCCCCAAGGAGCTGTACAAATTGAAAGACTTTTAAGGGCAGAAGGAAGTGGAAGAGACAAGGAAGTTGTCCTAGAAAACAGTAGATTATGATATTATATGTAGTTATAATCAAATGTCTCTTATTCCCTTACAGGTAGGCACAGACACTTCCAGCCTGAGAAAGGCGGACCCCAAAGGTCGGAGTGCGTTGTTGGCTGATATCCAGCAAGGAACTCGCCTACGAAAAGTCACACAGATCAATGACCGCAGTGCCCCACAAATCGAGAGTAAGTGAGCAGCTGGGCCAGGCCTGCTGTGAGTCAAGGGCAGACCACGTGAGGCTCAGCCAGGCCACCCCTGGCTTGCTCAGGGCAAGGGCCCCGCTTGTTACCCAAGTGCACTGCACCTTGGGCCATCGCAGACTTGCACGATGTACAAACCACAAGGGTGAGAGAATCAGAGCTCCCTTTCCAGATCGACAGATGGTTTCTAGGGTATCTTCTACCACTGTTCAAATGCTAAACAAACAAATAAGCAAAAACATGAGGGGATAACTTTTTAAAATTGCAATAAAATACACATAATATAAAATTAGCGTCCGATTCAGTGGCATTTGCGCCTTCACAATGTGGTTGCAACCATCACCTCTGTCTAACTTCAGAACATTTTCATCACTCCAAAAGGAAACCCCACAGCCATTAGGGGTCACTCCCCATTCCTCCCTTCTCCCAGTCCCTGGCAGCTGCTAAATCTATCTTCCAACTCTATGGATTTACCACTTTGAGATATTCAGGTGAGTGGAACCATACACTATGTGGCCTTTTTGTGACTGGCTCCTTCATTTAGCAAAATGTTTTCCAAGTTCATCCATGCTGTAGTATGTGCCAGGTCTTTGCTCCTTTTTATTGCTGGCTAATATTCCATCACCCGGGTACTCCACTGTGTGTTTATCCACGGTGTGATACCCTCTACAGATCACTTACCCTGCGTCAACCTAGTCCTCAAACTCAATGAGAGAAAAATCAAAGTCTCAACATTAAAGTATGCCAAGGTTTGGTGTTCATGAGGAAAAAAGATGTATTCAGAACTCTCTCGTAGAATCATATGACTGCAGCTTTCTATATACAGAGTACGAGAGGCCCCGTGCTTGGGTCCCATGACCCAGGCTGAGTCCCGAGTCTGCTACTGGGCACATCTGGGAATTTCTCTGAGGTTCAGTCTGCTCATCTACAAAATGTGGGCGGTAATAATATTTTTTGTCAAGATTGCTGAAGGTTGAAATAATCTATGCAGAACAAATTATCAACATCATCTCTTATTATGTCTTCATATAGTTTTCAATGATGCGCATGATGCTAATTCTCAAAGATAGTCCTAAAAATAGAGTAGTATCTAGCATCCATAATTATATAGTAAATACACAAGGATAGATAAATTACCTTAAGAAATATTTTCAAAAATTGCAATAAAAATGAGTTTCCAGCTAAACCCGCTAACTAGTTAAGCCCAATTACCGGATAAGCCCATTTGATTGGAATACTCACTCCCTAATCACTCCACTGGATAGGTAATGTATAGTAATGGTTGGAATCATCTATAAACACATTCATCCACCAGTGGGCACTGTGCCCTGATTCCTCCGTGCAAGTTAGCTTCAGGCTGTGAGCATTTCTTGCTAAGCCAAATGTCTTTTCATTGTATGGAGTTAGTCCATCACACACATCTGGAAGGATGGAATTTGTGACACTTCTCCGCAGGGTCTTACGAGCTTTCTTTTCTATAGAAGAAAAGATGCAGAGAAGGGTGCAGGGCCCAGGGAATAAGAGCTGGGGACACAGAGAAGGAAGAGGCCAAAGCACAAATCATCACAGACCTTCACTTCCTGCTGGCAGCTTTGGGCCAGACTCTGGGGACAAGAAGTTAAAATTACTGACTAAACTAAATCTGTGGGTTTTCTCTGTCTGGTCCTCCCACAATAACAATCGAGTTGAAAATAGGCCCAGTGTGACACCTACAGTGTTTGGGTGTTCTCCCATTTAAAAGGTGCTGTCAATTTCCCCACCGGCATCCGTGGAATGGCAGCATTTAGATCCCTTTGTTTCGGTCCCTTTTCAGGGAGCTCAGCTACGGATGGTCAGTTCTTTGGTAGGTCCAGAGAGAGTAGCAGACAGGCGTGAGCACACGGCTCTGTGGGGTATCCCTGCAGAGGGGTTTGGGAACAATGCCTACTAGAAGGGTAATGCTGGAATGGGAGAACGGGATGACTGGCCCTGGAGGTGTTGGACCACGGTCCCAGGCTGGGAACGAGCAGCTCAGCTCTGCTCACAAGTCCTCATCTATGTGCCTTTGCTCTACAAAGGTTCTAAAGGAACCAACAAAGAAGGAGGGGGATCTGCAAACTCTCGAGGTGGAAGCACACCGCCAGCCCTGGGAGATCTGTTTGCTGGTGGCTTTCCTGTGTTGAGACCAGCCGGCCAGAGGGATTTGGCAGGTAAGAGAAAATTCAGACTGGCTACCTGGTCTTTCTCTCTTTAACATGTAGAACCAACTGGGCAAGCCTTGTGTGCCCTGAGGATTGTGACATGTTTTTAGTGAAAAGTTTTTTTTTTAATTTTTTTATTTACTTATGATAGTCACAGAGAGAGAGAGAAAGAGAGGCAGAGACATAGGCAGAGGGAGAAGCAGGCTCCATGCACCGGGAGCCCGACATGGGATTCGATCCCGGGTCTCTAGGATTGCGCCCTGGGCCAAAGGCAGGCGCTAAACTGCTGCGCCACCCAGGGATCCCTAGTGAAAAGTTTAAGTGACGTGTTTTTAGTGCAAAGTTGTATGTAGCAGGAGATCATGGATTTGGGAGCATGCACTGGAAGTATTCAAAGCATTGTTCCCAAGGGATCTTGCAAATCATCATCCTGTGTCAATCATCCCATTGTAATAATTGAAGAATGACTTGCCATAGCATGTAGTGTTTAACAATGGTGTGATGGGGGCCCAGACTGCAAAGTATAGACAAAAGATATAAATCACATTAGAAAAACCTTGGTGACACCACTGTAATGTATCAGTCATTGTTATCAGTTAGGTATTGCTGTGTAACAAAATACCCTAAAACTTAGAGACCTTAAACAACCATGTATCTAGCTTACAGTTCTGTGGTTGGCAATTAAGGGTGGTCTCAGCTGGGCTCCCTCTGGTACATACAGCTTGGGTAAGTGGCTTTTGCTAATCTTTTTTTTTAAGATTTTATTTTATTTATTCATGAAAGACAGAGAGAGAGAGAGGCAGACACATAGGCAGAGGGAGAGGGAGAAGCAGGCTCCCTGCAGGGAGCTGGATCTGGGACTCAATCCTAGGACCCGGGGATCATGACCTGAGCCAAAGACAAATGCTTAACCACTGAGCCATCCAGGTGCCCCAGGTCTTTTGCTAATCTTATAGTTCCTATATCTTTGGTGCCTCAGCTGAAATCACTGGCCTGACGGTGTCTAGCCAACTATTTGGGATTGGTTTTCCTGTGGTGGCCAACAGAGAGGACAGAAGTATAGAGATGACAAAAGGATATGAAGTGTCCTAAGGCTTAGTCTTGCAATTGACAGTGTTACTTCCTACTGCATCCTCTTGTCCATAGCAAGCCACAGGGCCAGTCAGAAAACAAAGTTGAGAAAAGAGACTTCACCTCTTGATGAGAGGATCTGCAAAATCATATTTCAGAGATTATGGAATCAGGGATATGTGGATAATCAAGGCCATTTCTGCAGCCAGTCTACTGCAGTCACTTATGTGTTAGTGGGTATCAGATATTTTGAAAGCCTTGCCTTAAAGTTGGGCAAATATATACTTATTGTGTGTAATAGAAGTGTTTTTCCTGTTATTGATCTCTTTAGCCAGCAAGCTGAAATAAACTCCAATGATTTCATTAATCAGGGAATATTAAAAAAAAAATCAGGGAATATCAAGCCCCAAACATTACTGGTATAGAATTTTCTACCATGTGGCTTTGCTAACCTTTTTAGTGGGCTCTGTGGCTGTACGACATAATGGGGTGCATTTGCTGCTGTCACCTACTGATAAAGTCCAGCAAAGATAAGGGTCCTAGGATGCTTTGAGATCCAGTGTGAACCTTCTCAGAGGCCATTTCATTTCCTCTTTTTTTGCTATGGGTTTGGCACTTTTCAGTGCTGCCTTCTTTTTTGAAATTCCTGAGTGGTATCAAATAAGCATCTTGTGGGATGAAAAACGTCTACTAGTTTCTCCTCACAGAAGTAAAGATGGGAGAAATAGCCCCCAGTCAGTTTTCACAGGGAGCAGCCAAAGGAAGCCAACCATTCCTACCTATCAACAGTAGGATACGAACGTCCGATGCTTGAGCCACCCTGTGAAGACAAAGATTAATATCTGCAGAGGAGATGGAAATCCATAGTGTAGTGACTGATGATGCCGTCTACAGGACGGAAACTCAAGGAGGGAGCCAATGAATAGACGCATGGATTGGGTGCCATGTTAGAGTCAGACAGACCATTGGCTCTCCTCTCTCAGAACCCTTCCATCAGCCCCTGGTCATTCAGCCAAAAGGACTTTGGCCTTTGCTACCTCTCTCATGTTGCTGCCCACCACCCTTGACAGCACACACCCTCCCTCCCAGCCACACTGTCCTCTTTGCTGTTCTTGCACACACCAGGCATGTTGCTGCCATCGGGCGCTTGCACTGACTGCTCCCCTGACCGGAAACACTCTTCCTCAGGTGTCCATGTGGCTCATTCTCTCCCTTCCTTCAGGTCTCTGCTCAGATGGCACCTGATCAACCTATCAGTGAGGCTTTATTCATCAACTCATATAAATTGTCAGCTCCACCCCCTTAGCCCATAGCCCCTCTACCTTGATTTAGTTTTCTTGTATTACTTGTCACCATCTGACGTATTATATTTACTGGTTTATTTGTTTATTTCTGTCTTCTCTCTCTAAAGTAAGCTCTGTGAAGACAAGAACTATGTTTTTTTTTCACTGCCTGAAAAATGCCTGAGGCATAGTAGGTGCTCAGTAAGTATTTGTTGAATGGAATGTAAGTGGGTAGCATGGTTACTTAGAGCCATTAGGCCCAGAAAACACAAAAGCCTAGTGCTCACAGTACTTTTGGCAACCCGTTAAAATGTTTGGGTATCTTTTTAAATCAGAAAAAAATAAAAAAAACAAAAAAACATGAACCTTTAGAGTCAAAGATTATATTTGTCATTGTAGCAATGCACCCATAAAATGTCTTCAAAAGTCATAATGTGGCCCTGGCTTAGAGCTCTGAAGGGGTGATCATTGAAATAAGATGGAGGACACCTGGGTGGCTCAGTGGTTGAGCATCTGCCTGCAGCTCAGGTCATGAGCCCAGGTCCTGGAATTAAGTCTCACATCAGGCTCCCTCCTCAGCAGGGAGCCTGCTTCTCTACTCTCCCTCCCCTTCCTCCTCTGCCCCTCCCCCAGTTCAGAATTCTCTCCCTCTCTGTCTCTCTCTCTCAAATAAATAAATAAAATCTTTTTAAAAATTAAAAACTAAAAAAAAAAAAAAAGCTAGGATGAGTAAACACCCCTGAGTTGGGGTTCTATGGAATATGTAATGAGACTTCCATACAGTCTAAGGTCTTCTGGAAACATACACAGATTGAAGGAAGAAGACGTATTTCCTCTTTTGATAACCCCCAGGCTCTTGGTGTGCTCAAGCTGGGCTTTCCCCACCTGCTTTATGTCTCCTTTTGTGTTTCTGTTTGGATTTAGGGTGAATCCAATGATTCAGGAGGAGGTGAATGAAGCCTCCTCCTTCATTCCCTTGGCTCCCTCTGCTGGCCCCATGCTACCTGGGTTCCTGGCCTGCACTTAACACTGTTAGTTCCTCTGCCCCGTGGGTCTTGCTTTAAGTGCAAGCTGCCGGCTCCCTGCTTCATCCTGGAGTGGGCATGAACAAAGCCAGATGAGGATTTGTGCCTATCTCATCTCTGCTCTTCATGTCACAATAAAAATAGGTTTGCTCACTTCTCATATGCTTGGCTTCTTAGTAAACAGAAGCTTCTGTACTTTGAACTGACTCTTTCAAAGAGATTTTGAATCTTGGGTACAGGGTGTCCCATAAAAGGTCTACATTTAGTCACATAAAAGGTCTACATTGGTTACTCAGGGGCTGATTCTGCTCCTTAAACTTGCTATCCCTCTAAAGTTCATGTTCAAGTAGACATAGAAGGAGGCCTCAGCCTGTTAGGGACTGCCTTAGTACTCCATCTTCATGTCTGTGTACTATGGAAACAGGCTTGAGACCTTGGAGGCAGGAATCCCTGACCCTGACACCTGCCCTGGCCCTCACGTAAAATGTCTAACGTTAGAGTTGTAGGTGGTAGATCCTGTTCTTAAAAAGGCCAAGTGGGGGGCCTTCACTCCTGGTCACGGTCAGCCAGCTGTTATGGCATTGCTTGCCTTAGACCCCAAGGGGATTGAGTCAGACAGGATGGATGCATCGGTACAAAGACATCTCTTCTGGAACTGCCCCAAAGAAAATCCTCAACAGAGGAATAGTGACATCACCACCCTGTCTCAAGAGCAGCCATTTCAGCGCTGAGACTTGCAATGAGTAGTGCTGCCCAGTAACTGTCACACCATAGCCAGACGAGGGTCATCCCTTTGGAAAGCCAGATGCCACCATCCTGCCCACTGAGTGTCAGCCCTAGTGTCACCCGCACCACACCTTACTTTGATTGGCCTGGCTTTTGGCATCAAGTACTTTGGGGTATGATCTTGTACCTGGTTGGGTAAACACAACTGGAGACTCATCAGCTGAAAAGTTCAGAACCGCCACCAGATGCTGGGCCTGCACTTAACAGCATAATGATTTGAAAGCTCTGCTTTTTTATTCTGCAACACCCAGGAATCTGTAGTTATGAGAAGCAACCATCTTTTCAAATGTTCTCCACATGTTTTCATAGGGGTTATAAAATATAAAGGTGCGAGAATATAGGAAAAGACATATTCCCCAGAATTCCATTAAGGAGAACATTTATTTGGAAAGAATATTTTAACATGCCTCCTGAGTGGACCGTGATGCTCCAAGGACACATTTAGGCAGTGATTGCAGAACTTCCATGCTTTAGTAAATGGGGAGAGGACCCTTTTTCTCCATAGTGAGAGAGGAACAAAAGGAGAAGAGGTAGCAGTATAGTGGGCATTGTGCACAGAGTGCTGGGGCCCCTCCTAGGGAGCACCTCCACCCAGTCTTCCATGAAGTACACCAAGCACACGTCACTGTGAGGAGTGTGTGCTGTTGTTGAACTCCAAAGAAGCACTGGGTTTTAAGTTGGGGTTCATGGATCTATGGGTGAGGAAGCCAGGAGACCAAGAGATAGAGAGCCTGTTGGAAATGGGCAGATCTTTCAGAAAAGAGGATTTGAACTTCCAGAGACCATGGAACTGGGAGGTTCAGGGTCATTCGACATGATCCCCAAGGCAAGGTGTCTTCCCACTGACTTCTGAGTTACCTTAGATATTCAAGGAATAAGCTTGTGATTTTGTTTCTGCAGAAACAAAGCCCTTTATTCACAAAATTCTGGAAATGAGGAAAACCTCACTAGCGAGGAGCTTCTGCTGGGTACACCTGAGGATTCAAACTGGGGTGTGAAGGCTGGGTACCCAACTGGGTTGACCTAGTGGGTAATGGTGAATGAGTGTGAGGGTGGTCTTGAAATACGGAGAGGTGAAGGAGGTCAGCACGGCCCAGGGCTCTGGGCTGGGAGACTCCGATGCCCTTGGCAATTGAGGGCAGAGGTGAGATGGAACAGGAAAGCTGGTTCTGCACCGCAGGCTGGTGGCCTGACCTGGGCTTATCTCCGAGAAGGACAGCACAGTAATGCTGGCAAGGCCCCTGGGGCCCAGCCGACTGGCACCCTTGTGACAGCTTCTGGGTGAACCTGCAGGAGAGAGCATCCACCATGCAGGTCACTGACGTCATGCCATCTGTCATCACTGCCCGCAAACTTGGGTTTCTCCTTCTTCTGTCTCTGAGCTAACTCAGAACTTGTTTCACTTCCAGGTGGCAAGACAGGGCAGGCCCCTGGCTCCCGCGCACCTTCTCCCCGGCTTCCCATCAAAACTCTCGGGGGCCCACCTAACCCCCCTGCATCTCCCAGGCTAGGCAATGCCTCTGAGGCTCATGGCGCTACCAGGACAGTCCCTCCTCGCCCCAGCATGCCTGCCCCACCTCCTCCCACCCCACCTCCACCCCCACCTCCTCCCCCCCTCCCCCCACCCCTGCCCCCGTCCTCCCCCAGCAAAGCTCCGCTGGTGTCCCCACCTGGCCCACTCACCAAAGGGAACCCCCCTGGGGTTGCACCCCCTCTCCCCTCCGCACCTCCCCCTCCCCCTCCTCCCCCACCTCCTCTCCCAACCCCACTCCCACCCACCCTGGCCTCCGTTCTCGGTGACAGAGCAGCTAAGCCTCAGCTAGCCCCCTTGCACCTGCCGCCCATGCCACCGCCACTCCCTCTTCTCCCACCCTGTGGGTATCCCGGGCTCAATGCAGAGGCTGCCAGCCCTGCCCAAGATGTTCGGGAGCCTCCTGCCCCACCACCTCCACCACCTCCACCCCCTCTTTATGCCTCCTGTATCCCGAGGTCCTCTGTGCCTGCGCCTCCTTTGCCAGGAGCTAACAACAGTGGTGAAGCCCCACTCCTGCTGCCCCCCAAGTCTCCCAGCTTCCAGGCCCAGCCACCCAAGTCCGGCACGCAGGCCTTGCTGGTACCACCAGCCCCTCCGGGATCCCAGATGTTCCTGCAGAAGAAGAGGCCCGGCCGAGGCCCAGGTAAGCACCACTCTCCTGGTCCAGGGTGGCCGTATCAGAGGATCACTCAACCCTCGCCAGTAGTTATGAAGTTGCTAGAGACACAACCAGAGGCCTACTCCCATGAGCCACTGGGGAGTACCTTGAGATGTCTTAACTCCTGGATTTTGTTTTCGAACAGAGCTCTCAGTGCCCCTCATGAAGCACAATAAAACTTGTTGTATGGGACTTTATGTTGTATTCATGTTAGAGACAGGAAAGCAAGGGGGAGGGAGGTTGAAAGACTTGTCCAAGATCATACAGACCACAAGCCAGCCATTCTGGCTTTGATCACCTTACAATTACTAGCTATGTGACGCTGGGCAATCACTTGGCCTCTCTGTGCTTCCTTCTCATCTGCAGAATGGAGAAAGCAATAGTTCCCACCTCTTCTGATAGTTGGAGCAGGGCCTGGCAACACTGAGCTCTAGAGAAGGGTTAATTATTCTTAACTCTCAACATGCATACACTCAACTCTTCCTGGGGATGCAGTTTGTTTCCAGAACCAAGTCTCTGGTGTAATTTTTGCCTCAGTTACTACGGTCTGGCTCCCAGCCACAATCTGCACTGGCCCTCAGCAGATTGGATTAGCATTCTGTCTTCTTTTTGGCAGGTTTTCGTGCTGATTCAAGAAAACTAAGGGTCTGTATTTCAAGCCAAATATTTAAAATAATTCTTTCACATACCTACCAGAGAGGATTTTGGGTGGGCACACAGGCCCGTAACTGATTTCTACATAGTGGGAAGGCTTCATTCACCTCTGGTGTCCTTCTGAATGGAAAGTCTACCCACCTACACATATGTCCACACACACGCCCACAAACACCACATCCACACATGCACACACATCCCAATGCGTGCACACGCACACGCACACACACACATATTCCTTGGTCTTTAAGAATATCTTTGATGCAGAAGGTTTCTTAAATGTAGTTCCTCAAATTGAAAATAATACAAGTTCACTGTAGAGCAAATAGAAAGAAGTTGAAATCACGTACAATAACATCACCCAGAAATAGCAGGGTATATTTCCTTTCATTTTGGAGTATATTTCCTTTCATTTTTTTCAAAAATATGTACATATTTACAGTTAATACTAGTTCAAATATCCAATTTTCTTTTTTTTTTTTTTAATTTTTATTTATTTATGATAGTCACAGAGAGAGAGAGAGGCAGAGACACAGGCAGAGGGAGAAGCAGGCTCCATGCACCGGGAGCCCGATGTGGGATTCGATCCCGGGTCTCCAGGATCATGCCCTGGGCCAAAGGCAGGCGCCAAACCACTGCGCCACCCAGGGATCCCCAAATATCCAATTTTCTATGCTGTTTTAGTTTAATATTACATTATAGGCAGTCTCCTCCAACTGTTAAAGTTCACGTATAAGCATATTAATATGATCATCAGTATTTACCAGATTTCTGGTATTAAATTGATTCTATTTTTTGTTATTGTGAATAAGAATGCAGGAAACACTTCTATAGCAATTGTCATCCACCTTTTGGGTATTTTGAAAAGATAGGTTCCTAAAAAGGCATTTCTGAGACAAAGGGCGAGAATATTTTTAAGGCTCTCAGGCACAAGAGGTAAAGGTTCGAGGGATTCTCTTTTCAACTGATGGGTCGCCATAAGGGCCAGCATTTGTCCCAATGAGCCGGAAGTGTTCAATGGGGTGGTGAAAGAAACAGTGCCTTAGATTCAGAGAGACTTGAGTGCAACTAGGCGTCTCCACTCACTCCTGGGTAACCTCATGCCCAGTCTTCAAATGGTTCTTGAAAACTTTTTTTTTTTTCCTTTTTTTTTTGGCAAATGGGAATCATGATAAGACCTTTCACACAGGATTGTTATGAATATTCAGTGAGAAAATTTGTGCCTGAGGTTCTTTGCATGGAGCTGGGTCTCAGCCATGTTATTCCCTTACCATGTGGAGGGACAGCTTTTCCTCCAGAAGAGAGGTCAGCAGCCACGGTCGCCCCTTACCCTCTTGAGTTTGCTTCTTGGGAATAAGTCAATCCTAGTGGCTCCTGATTCCGAGGAGGGGAAGACCGGAGTGGTGAACTCAAGGCCAGCAACAGATGCTTGCCCGGCCTCCTTGTGTCTTTGGGTGTGAAACTTAGTTTTCCCTGAACAAAATGAGGGCGATTTCTGCCTCAGGAACAACTGCAGAGGTGGGGCGGGGGGGCGGCCAGAGAAAGAGGTTGTTAGTGACGGACATGTTGTCACAGAGAACAGTGGTACGGTTGTCATCATTTCAGGAAGTCAAGTGTCCACGCACTGACGTGCCAGGACAGCGGGCTATCGGGCTATCAATTGCCAAATGAGTCATTCAAAAAAGTCTTGGCAAAGTAGAGAGAGCCTCCCACAGACCCCATCAAGAGTTTGATGGTGTGGGTGGGACTCGCGTTGGGCCCTGGTGGGCGGGGTGGATTTAGGTGGAGACTGGAGGGAGAAAAGAGGCTCTGCAATGCAGGGGGACCCATGTAGGGAGAATCCTGGGCTCGGGAGCTCATCAGTCTCACCTCCCTCTGCCCCTCACCTGCAGACAGCCCTTCTCTTCCTTCAGATGCGGCAATGGTCCACCATCTTGGAGCTGTGCCATCTGATCTGAAGGCTGCTGTCATCATTCATAATGTCACAGCAGCTAACATTTACTGAACCCTACTGCATGCACTTGAATTTACTCATTCAACCCTCTTGACACCCCTAGGAGGTGCATGTACCGTGATCCCCATTTTACAGATGAGGAAACAGAGGCACAAAGAAAGCAGGGGAGCTGGAAGTCAGTCCCAAGCAGCTCAGCCCCAGAGGCAGCCCTTTTATTCACCATGCCATATGACATCCAGAGACCTCAGTACCTCACTTCTCACAGGAGGTTACATAGCATCTGCTGTCCCCATTCTTCTATCTGAATCCACTGGCATCTTTTCTGTTAAGGGACCAGTGGCGGAAAACTAAATCCACCCCCAGCACCCCCTGCAAGATCACCCACCACGGAGCTTTCAAGCAGAAGCCAGCAGGCCTGGACCCCGACCCAGCAGGCTTGGACCCCGACCCAGCAGCCCGGAGGTCAGCTGCGGAACGGAAACCTGCATATCATTGGTAAGCGGGCCCACCTTCTATGCCAGCTTCCAGGGAGGGAGTGCTGTCCCCTGGCCCTTGGAGAGAGATTGCCAGCCCACCATTTCAGGATGCATGCTTCACAGGAAGAGGGAGCTGACTGTAGTACAAGACAACCTACAAGTTGTGTTAAGTAGAGTTTCTCTTGAGGCCTTCTGGGAGGTTCCAGAACCCATTCTCTAAACCTTCTGATTGAGATGAGAATGAGGGAAGAAAACCCACATTCAAACTGTATGTGTGTGTGTGTGTGTGTGTGTGTGTGTGTGTGTGTGTCTCCATGGGGAAATTCACGCATATTGGATTAGAATAGAAAGAATAGAGTGGTCTGGAAAGGTGAGGGGATGAATAGAAGGCCCACCAGATAGATGGACAGTTAGGGCAAAAATATAGAGATAGGAAGGAAAGTTCTCTGGGGTCAGACACAAAGCCTAGCTCACAAAGCAGGGATTCAACTCATAAAAGGGCCCCCAAGATTCGACTCTTCTTGCAATCAGGAGCTTAGGAAAAATCCTGTTTGTTTTGGGGAGCTCAGGTTCTGCACCGGACATAAGCCATGCTCCCTCCCACCAGCCACGCTGAGGACTTCTACTCTGCACAAAGCCCTCTCCAGGGGCTCAGGAGTAATTTCAGGCCACAGGGACTCCCCTGGTCCCCTGTTGCTGTCACCTTCCCCACGTCTGACTCTGGATCCTGGATATCTCTGTGGCACTTCTCCCTTTAGAAGTTTCCTGAAGATGTTGGTCAAAGCAGAGTGGGGTAGGTGATAGGGAGAGTCTGTTGATTTTACTTTTCCTGATTCCACCTATCTGAGCTAAGCAGTAAAAATTGAGAGGTAGGTAAGTGTCTTCAGGGGGAACAGCCTGGTCATTAAAACCCTTGCTCTGGGCAGGCAAACGTGTGTGCGTCTGGAAATTTTCAAAACTTGGGTTATCACAAGAACTAGAGTAATTTTGGCTATTTTCCATGTATGTAGATGACTTTGAATCTAAATTCACGTTCCATACTGTGGAAGACTTTCCTCCTCCGGATGAATATAAACCATGCCAGAAGGTTTACCCCAGCAAGATCCCCAGAAGTAAGTACCACCCTGGGAAGCCTCCTGCTTTTTCCCTGACCCTCCAGAATTAAGTGCTTAGTGTTCTTTGATTGGCCACAGGTTGCCTAAAGGATCACATCATCATTTCATTGTACTCCTGCAAGAATACAGTGCTATTCGTACTTCTAGAAATGTCTAAACACTTACTTGTCTTGGCCCCAAGGATTCATTTAGAAGCTTTTAGCTTTTTACAGAACTCCAGAGTTAATTGTTTGACTTTGGATTTAAGTGCCTGGATTTACCACTTGTCCCTCCCCTCCCTAGGGCTTTTGACAAGGGGGCTAAACACCCAAGACAACAGCAAAATGGGATACAGGAGCTTTGTATCAATAACCAGAGAATAATAATTTAAAAAAAACAATTCAGGACTCTGGTAGACTATGAAATGGGGAATCTCCTTAGGTCAGTGGTTCTCAACCTTGAAGACACATTAGGATGACCTGCAGAGCTTTGAGAAATCCCAAAGGCCAGGCTTCACCAAGACCAACTAAATCCGAATATACAGGGTGGGACCCATGTGTCAGTATTTCTGAAAGCTGCCAGGTGAGTCCAATGTCCAGCCAGGGCTGAAAAATCTCAGGCTGGTAAGAGCCTGCCTTCTCCTAACTTCATCATATGGCCAACCTCCAAGTAGAGGCCTTCACTCTGCTTCTCTGTTTAGCCCTAAGAGTGGAAGAAGAAGAGGCTGGTATATCCCTCAGGTGGCAGGGAGGCAAGTCTTAGGCAAACAGGGGGGCACCTAGGTGGCTCAATTGGTTAAGCGTCTACCTTCAGCTCAGGTCATGATCTCAGGGTCCTGGGATCGGGTGTCACGTTGGGATCCTTGCTCAGTGGAGAGCCTGCTTCTCCCACTCCATCTGCCTGCTGTTCCCCCTGGTGGTCCTCTCTCTCTCTCTCTCTCTGTCAAATAAATAAATCTTAAAAAAAAAAAAAAAAAGAAAAAAAAAAGAAAAGAAAAGAAAAAAAGGAAACAAAGAAAAGCAAGGTGAGGTGTTAACCACACAGTCATGCCACTTGTTAGTCCACATGAGCTGGTTCTGGTCCAGTACTGAGCCAGGCCAGTTGGGCAGGAGCTGGTAGGAGGGGCAAACACCGAGTAAGGGTGTTTCCCATCCTAGGACATAAGTAAAGCCCCCAGCCCCAGACATCTATGGACTAGCATGGAAAATCAGGGGACAGCCCGGGTGGCTCAGCAGTTTAGCGCCACCTTCAGCCGAGGGTGATCCTGGAGACCCAGGATCGAGTCCCACATCGGGCTCCCTGCATGGAGCCTTCTTCTCCCTCTGCCTGTGTCTCTGCCTTTCTCTCTCTCTCTGTGTGTGTGTGTGTGTGTGTGTGTGTCTTCATGAATAAATAAATAAAATCTTGAAAAGAAAAGAAAGAAAAGAAAAGAAAAGAAAGAAAAGAAAAGAAAAGAAAATCAGTGTCCTGGGATAGCCCAAGCCCATGAATTGTACTCTTTGACTCTTTTCCTTCAGAGGGACTCTGGCAAAGTCCTTTCTCCGAGGTTCAGCTTCCTGCAGGCAGACCAGAGAGCTTGAGCCTGCTTCCTCTTCAGGTCACAGGTCCTCTTGGAAGCAGCCTAGGCAGGTCTTTGCCTGTGGGCCTGTGGATTGCACATTAAGGAAGAAGTGACCTTGTGTGCTTTTTAAATAATATGTAAAAATTACGGCTCTGAACTAAGAAAGAGAGAGGAAGGAGAGAGGAGCAGCATAAGTGGAGGGCCAAAGGTGGAGTCAGTATTGTCAGCACTCCTACAAGGCTCATTTCCTTTCCCTAAGCGAGGGTCTGCTAAATGGCCCCCTTCATGCCACAAACCCCACCGTTTTCTGTTACCCAGACAGTAACACAGGAATGCAACACCTGGCCCCAGGAGGCTTTTCAGTTACTGACCCCTACCCTAAGCCAGAGGTCAGCCAACATTTTCTCCATAGGGCCAGATATGACATGCTTGATGCTCTGCAGGCCACATGGTCTGGGTCACAACTCCCCGGTTGTGCTGTTTTGACCTGCAAGGAGCCACGGACAGTACATAAATGAATGAACATGGCTGTCTTCCAATAAAACTTTATTTATAAAAACAGGTGCTGGCTGGATTTGATCTGCTGGCTATAATTTTGCTGATCTCTGCACTAAACCATTCCAGAAAAGCAGATTCTTCAAAACCTCACTTCTTTCTCAGTAGTGTGCTAGGCAGTCCTTCCACCTTCAGACTCGGTCACTTCTAAAGTTAGCTGCGCTTTGAGGCCCCGGCACCCAGTCTCCTCCAGAAGGGAAGAGAGGTTGTGCCTCCCACCGCTCGCTGGCCAGGAGGGCTCAGCTGGCCATCTCTGCTGTATTCCTCTCATCTCAGAGAAATGGTCAAATCAGTGTGTCCCCCCGCCACACACACACACAAATAATCAGATGCTCTCGGGAAGATGCAGTTAAAAAGAAAAAAGAAAACCTGCTAAGTGAACTGACATCCTACAGACCAGAAAGGGTATTTCAAAAATAAAATGTGGTTTCATTTATTTATTTTATTTTTAATTTATTTTTTTACACCTTACTTTTTTTTGTAACTTTTGAATTTGGAATAATTTCAGACTTACACAAAAGTTACAAGAGTAGTACACATAAATGTGGTTTTAGATCCACGCGGCATTGGCAGGCGTAAAATCCTCCAGTGGTTTCCTAGCACAATTACACCAGCACATTCCTGCCGCCCCTGTAAGCCGCAGGGTACAACCTTGGTAATTCTATTAGTGTGAGTCTGATACAGTTCATGCCTGTCTGATTCCATTTCTTCTTACAGTTTTTCTCCTGCTCCCCATTGACCTGGTTCCCCAAGAGTGGTGTTCTTCATGGTCTGGGAGACAGTGCTGGTTCTGTGGGATGAGCACGTCCTCACAGTCATCAGTTCTGGCTTTGTCTCCTCCCGCCTGCTCGCTTTCTCTCTGTGCTCCTGACACACACACAGCACACAAATACCCTAATGCTTCGCTTTTCCACTCGTCTCTTCACCATCTCCACCCAGCAGGTAGTAGCTATTTTCTTTCTTTGATAGGATGACCTGACCTAATTTTTTTTTTAATGTTTTAAACATGCATTAGGTTCCCCAATGAGTCAATCATAGAATTACCATACGACCCAGCAATTCCACTCTTGGGTGTATGCCCAAAAGAATGGTAAATAGAGGTTCAAACAAGAGCTCACACTGCACTCTTCACAACAGCCGAAAGGTAGAAACATCCCAATGCCCATCGGATGACGAATGGATAAACAAAATGTATAGCCATGCAATGGAATATTCTTTGACAGCAAAAGGGAATGAGGTGTGGATACGTGCTACAATGTGGGTGAGCCTAGAAAACATCATGATGAGTGACACAATGCAGACACAAAAGGCCACATGTTGTAGGATTCCATTTGCGTGATGTAGCCAAAACAGACAAATCCTTGGAGACAGGAAGTCGATTTAGCACTAGTTGGGCTGGGGAGACGAAGAATGAGGGGTGGGTGCTACTCGGTGTGGGTTTCTTTTTGGGGTGATGAATATGTTCTGAAACTAGACAGAGGGGATGGTTGCACAACACCAGTGGTATTCAAGGCCACTAGGGGTAAATTTTATGTTGTGTGCATTGTGCTGTTACAATAAAAAGAAAGTAGGGGGGAAAGAAAAAGAAAGTAGGGGTAATATCAGCAGGAATCTTTGGGAAAAACTGCATAGGTCACAAATATTTACTTACATAGCGATGGTAAAAAGAGTGCAGTTATCATCATACTGAAGATGCTTACTGAGGCTCTTACCCACTGGAGAGATGTAGTTAAATGATCCCCCGACACGCCCTCAAGAAATTCACATTTTGGTGGCGAAAGGGAGGAGGGACAGACACCCAAACACAACATTTCAGTCTGGTGTTCCCGGCAAAACCATCCTGATCACGTTCAGTGGGAAAGTGGCTTGTTAGAAATCTGTTTACAACACAACGCTCCCCCGCGCCCAAATTGTGGCTTAAAAATACATAACATGAAGTTCTCCAGCTTAACCATTTTTAAGTGTACGATTCAATAGTGTTAAGTACCTCCACACTGTTGTGCAGCCAATCTCCAGAACTCCTTTCACCCAGCAGAACTGAAGCTCTGTTCCCATTAAACCCATTAAAATGGCAACTACCATGCTACTGTCTGACTCTAAGAGTTTGACTATTCTTATACCCTGTATAAGTGGAATCATATAATATTTGACTTTTTGAGACTGGCTTTCTCTCATTTAGTGTAATGTCCTCAAGGTTATTCAGTTCATAGCATGTGTCAGAATTTTCTTCCTTTCTAAGGCTGACTTATAATCCATTGTATGTATGTATAACATTGTGGTGATCCATTCATCCATCAGTGGCCACTTGGGTTGACTCCATGGTTGGCTATTGTGAGTAATGCCACTATGAACATGGGTATACAAATATCTCTGTGTCCCTGCTTTCAGGTCTTTTGTGTGTATACCCAGAAATGGAATTGCTGGATCATATGGTAATTCTATTTCTAATTATCAGAGGAACCACCATACTGTTTTACGTTTTACACTCCCACCATTTTACATTCCCATCAACAGCACACAAGGGTTTCTCCACATCCTCCGTAACACTTGTTACTCTCTCTCTTTTTTTTTTATTTTTTATTTTTTTTATTTATGATAGTCACAGTGAGAGAGAGAGAGAGAGAGAGAGAGAGAGGCAGAGACACAGGCAGAGGGAGAAGCAGGCTCCATGCACCTCGGGAGCCCGACGTGGGATTCGATCCCGGGTCTCCAGGATCGCGCCCTGGGCCAAAGGCAGGCGCCAAACCGCTGCGCCACCCAGGGATCCCCTCTCTTTTTTAATAGTAACCATCCTAGTAGGTGTGCAGTGGTATCTCATTGTAGTCCAATTCCTATTTTAAAATAGTGACTTTGCACTTACAGTGAAACTAGCCACAATTATTTCCATTAGCAAAGTAACTTCACCAAGTGCTGCAATAACTTCAACGGTACCAGGTGGATCATGTCATGAAATCAAAGGATCAGGGGCACATGGGTGGCTCAATGGTTGAGCATCTGCCTTTGGCTCAGATTGTGATTCCGCGGTCCTGGGATCCAGTCCCTCATCGGGCTCCCTGCAGTGAGCCTGCTTCTCCCTCTGCCTGTATCTCTGCTTCTCTCTCTGTCTCTCATGAATAAATAAATAAAATCTTTAAAAAAAAGAAAAAGAAGAAAGAAAGAAAGAAAGAAAGAAAGAAAGAAAGAAAGAAAGAAAGAAAGAAAGAAAGAAAGAAAGAAAGAAAGATCAAAGGATCAGCTATCCCAAGACTGAGAGAATCCATAGACACTTGCCAGTGGCTGAGCATTTATCTCCACCTTTGTGGAGGGCAGCAGAGCAGTAAGGACCTCCGCCCTGTACTTACTGTAGCCGTTCTCCTTCATAAACTGTCTTCCAGCATCCCACTCTCTGACCACTTTTCCTGTCCTTCTAGATTACTCCTTTATTCCTCCGAGCCACCAAAGGTGCTGTCATATCTATAAAACACCTCCCTTGACCTAGTCTGGCCCCTGGGCCATTTCTCTGCTGCTCTCACGGCCAGTGCCGTCTGCATTCTGAGTAACTCTTACCCCTGGCCACCCACTTCTAGCAACAATGAAGTTCCTTTTACAGCAAAATACAACATTTTCCTTCCTGTTTTATGAAGAAATTGATTCTCCTTTAGCTCTGTTGTTGTATCCAGTCGTATTTATGAAAACTAGTGGCCACTACTTTCTTACAGAGAAACCCATCTTACTGCCCAGTGGTTCTCCAAAGGGAGGATTTTGCCCCCCATGGGACATGTGGTACTGTCTGGAGACATTTTTTGTTATAACAAATGCCAGGTTTGGCATCCAGTGGGTAGAGACTAGGGCTGCTGTCAGACAGGCCACCCCCACCACAAAGAGTTATCCAGCCCCAAATGTCAATAGAACCAAGTTAGGAAACCCTGGTCCAAAGGAAGGCTCTTCTGTTGTAGACTGGAGTTTCTTAAATCTAAGAAGTAATTTTAAAGTCATTTGCCACATGGAATTAGGTCAGGGGCTGTATATCAGTGTCTTTTTATTTTTAACCTAGTTAATAAACTGGCTAAAAATCTAGCGCTCCCTATGTCATTTGCCCCAAAATATCTTTATCCTAGAACAAGTGCACTCATTAATTTAAAAAGTATCTTAATGAAAATTTCAGTGTCCATTGGATTAATGTTTTATAAGTTGTAGAGACCCTTCCAGTGCTAGTTCATTTTAAAAACTGTATCTTGGGGATCGCTGGGTGGCTCAGCGGTTTGGCGCCTGACTTTGGCCCAGGGCGCGATCCTGGAGTCCCGGGATGGAGTCCCACGTCGGGCTCCCGGCATGGAGCCTGCTTCTCCCTCCTCCTGTGTCTCTGCCTCTCTCTTTCTCTCTGTGTCTATCATAAATAAAAATAAATAAATCTTTAAAAAATAAAAAATAAATAAAAACTGTATCTTAGGGATGCCTGGGTGGCTCAGCGGTTGAATGTCTGCCTTTGGCTCAGGATGTGATCCCGGAGTCCCAGGATCGAGTCTCACATCGGGCTCCCTGCATGGAGCCTGCTTCTCCGTCTGCCTATGTCTCTGCCTCTCTGTGTGTCTCTCATGAATAAATAAATAAAATCTTTAAAAATAATAATAAAAAATAAAAACTGTATCTTACTTTACAGATTCTCCAGATGGACTTGCATGTTCATTGTAGAAAACTTAAAAAGTATTTTTAAGAGATTAAAAAAAGCAGTAAACCCAGGTGGAATCAATTCAATAAATTATTTCCATTTTTAAAAAAAATATTTGAGATGATCCTATTTATACAATTTATAGCCTGTTTTTTCTCCTAAATTTCAAACATCACCCCATATTATTTTGTTTTGTAAACATTCAAAAGGCCACTTTAGGGACGCCTGGGTGGCTCAGTGGTTGAGCGTCTGCCTTTGGCTCAGGGCATGATCCTGGGGTCCTGGGATCGAGTCCTGTATCGGGCTCCCTGCAGGAGCCTACATCTCCCTGTGCCTATGTCTCTGCCTCTCTCTGTGTCTTTCATGACTAAATAAAATCTTCCTATTAAAAAAAAAAAAAGAGGCCACTTCATTTTCCGTCATATGGTAGTGAACCCTGCATTTCCTAAATAGTTTTGTTGAACACAGGGTATTATCAATTTTTTACTATCATAAATGATCTGAATGAGTAGTTCTGCTTTTCATGCTGTTTTGTAAGGAACATAGCAGCCTGGATTGTCTGGAGGGCTTTGGGTTGTGGTTATTTAATTCCCTGTCTGGGGGAATTAGTCGATTCCCTGGGTGGTTCAGTTGATTAAGCATCTGCCTTTAGCTCAGGTCATGATCTCCAGGTCCTGGGATCAAGCCCTGAATCAAGGTGGGACTCTGCTTCTCCTTCTTTCCTCTGCCTCTCTCCCAGCTTGTGCTCTCTCTCTCTCTCTCTTGCTTGCTCACTCTCAAATAAATAAAATCTTTAATAATAATGATAATAATTTCTGGTCCGTGACAGAGGCAGAACAGAAAAGCCTTGTGTTGCATGCAGCAGAGAAAGAGCCACTCAGGGACACCATTCAGATCATCGGATTCACAGAAAAGTTCTGGATGGCCTGGGAATGTGGATTTAAAACTTGGCTAGACCAACCAAATCATATAGATGTACACATACACACACATACATAAGTAAATGCCAAACTAAAACATCTGGAGAGATAACCAGTAAGCTTCGAGTAGCGGTGGTAACTCTGAGATAGAAACTGGGATTAGGCCAAGAAGAGGCACTTGAGGTTGTTTTGCATTTTTACTTCCTATTGTCTTCCTCTATATTCTTTCAACCCTTCATTATGAGAAGATATGTATATGTAACTTGTGTAATATTTAAACAAAATACATTTTAGAAGATGAGTTCGATCCTCCTAGAACAGAGCTTGATTTATTCAGCATATATTTTACCCTTTCCTCCTCTTTCTAGCCGACCCTAGCACCGCACGTGGCACATTTGGGGCACTGGACAGATGAGCGAGTCTGGAGACGGTGGCTTGTTCTGAGCTAAGACGCTTTTCCGGGCCTTTATTTATTTCTTTATTTTAAAGATTTTATTTATTTATTTATTTATTTATTTATTTATTTATTTATTTATTTGAGAGACACAGAGAGAGAGAGAAAGAGAGACGCAGAGGGAGAAGCAGTCTCCATGCAGGGAGCCCGAGGTGAGACTCGATCCCAGGACCCCGGGATCACACCCTGGGCTGAAGGCTCAACCACCGAGCCACCGGGGTGTCCCTCTCCCGGGCCTGTAGACGACAGGCCTTGATAAGCTGTCCCCTCCTAGCACATCGGACGAGCTGCCTCCTTGTCCCATTGTGGAAACAGTGGGTGGACACACCCAGCCTGGGGCCGGGAGCCTCAGGGTTTCGGGTTGACCGGCTCATGTACCCCGGTCCCCTTGCTGTCGCCCTACGTGCTGCTTTGCTCGGAGCTGCTCCGCGGGGCGCACAGCGGTCCCTGGGCCACCAGGTGCTGAGAGCTTCCCTGTTCCTTGCAGGCCGCACTCCGGGTCCCTGGCTCCATGCGGAGGCGGCGGGGCAGAGCCCGGATGACATCAGGGGCAGGAATTCTCAGGTAAGGCCCCCTCGGGTCGCACGGAGCCCAAGTGGGCCTTGTCCTTGAAGCCGCACATCTGGCACAGATTCTTTCGTCCTCAGGGAACGCCGTCGGGGGGACCCTTGGTTCCAGCTACAAGGCAACGTGTACAGTTCCAAACTCCGAGGAGGGAAAGGGAGGGGGCTCCCCCCAGAACCCTCCCCCCACCCAGAAGCAAGGCTTCCCACCCAGAACCCCTTTGGATTCTTTGCGTAACCCATTGGCTCCCCGTTCATTCTTCCCCAGTTACGACGGCTTGAGAGGCCGGAGACAAAACTCCGTAACGTGTATTAGATGTGATTCAAGGTTGTCTTGTTATAGAGTACAGGGTATCTTACTGCACCCATGGGTGGGGGGTTTCTCCCATCAACGTGAGGATTTCTTTTGGCCAAATTTAGTCACAATGCAAGTCGCAAGTCGCAGTGGCCAGAGGAAGCTGGGAGGGGACCCTGGTGGGTTCCTGTGGGATGAGACAGTCTTTGAAAAAAATGCCCTCCTTCTCCCACCAGGCAGCTCAGACAGACCGTGTCCTCACCTGGGCAGAGCTGCCGTCTCTCTGCCCACGACCAGGGTCTCATCTCGAAAGGCCCTTTGTTTCTTTGAAAACACGCATTTAGTCCTGCCCTGGCCTCCTCCTGTTTCAGAGGTCTGAGTGGCAAAGGGGGTGGCCTGCTGGTCAACGGGGCCCTGCTACCACCACATGGGATGGCACAGCAAGGGACGTGAGTGGGGGGACGAGGCCCTGGACGCGGGAGGAGTTCCTGGCAAGAGGGCGAGGCCAATCTAGGAATTAGGATAACCGCTCCGAGGATCCCAGCCTCAAAGCTGGGTGTAGGATTGCAGGTAAGGCAAAAGAAAACCGAATATACACAAAATTCACAGGCATCCGCTCTGGGAGATGATGGTTGATTTTTTTACTCTTCTTCCTAGCACATTTCTGCAATTTCTGAATTTCTACAGTGAATACGTTACTCCTGTGGTCAGGAAAATACAGTAATAATCAAAATAATAGTCTCTACATTATACACTTCTTTACATGTTTTCAGATAACTTGCACCCATGATCTCGTTTGATCCTTTCAGTAACTCTGTGATGTAACCTGGAGAGATACCCTTAATGACCTTTTTTTCAGTCAAGAAAACTGAGCTCCAAGGGGTTAAGGAACTTGCCCAAGGTCACATGCCCCAGACTTTCGATTCCTTGTCCAGTGCTCCTTCCACTATACCTCTTTGCTTTTCCTGGCATGTTCATATTGCTAGGACAGGAGTCATCCTCCCCTTCAGAAGTGGCAAGAATGGTTGAACACTGTGCCACATCTGGTCTCTGGCCTCACAGCAGGCACACAGCTAAATCACTGGAGCCCATAAAAGTCTAGTCAAGGGTGGATTGTAAGATCTCTCTTGGGCATCCCATAGTCAAGAAGATCTTCTTTACATCTAGCTGGTCACTGTCTTCAGGGAGACGAAAAGCATTTGCCCAGAGCAATCACAGGGTTCTAGACATAGCAAACTGCCCCCAGGGGGACACTCTTCTTTTATGGCTAAGATCCCCAAGTGGTCTAGGCCCAGGTGGGAGTCCTGGCCTGGAGATTTAAAGGCCTGGGGCTCTCCAGCAAATGGTTTTTCTTGAGTTTCTATCAAGTGCTGGTATTTGGTCTCAAAAATGTTTATAAGATGGCATTAGGTCTTCAGATGCCATCAATTCTAATATCCCATTTCATCCCTTTACCACCCACAAGTCCCTGGGTCAAAATTAGCCCCTTGCATCTGATGGGACCCTCAGGCCTTGGCTGCCATGTACAAAATGCAGGAAGGCTTTGGTGCCCAGCCCCAGGGTGGGTTGTTTGTGTGTGAAGAGTCTTCTAAACCCACTTGGTAATGTCATTGTGTTTCTGCAGTTATCTCTAAAGACACTCCGGTGAGAAGACAGATGAAGCCAATGCCCTGTGAGCCACCTGGGCCTCCGCGTCGCTAGATGGGCATCCCCAGGAGAACGTGTCTGTCCATGTCATACTTAAGTTGTAACTCAGATGACATACAAGCTCTGAGTGGAGCATTTATTTATTGTAAATATGTGGTTTGCACAGGCTTTAAATCAGTATGATAGTCGACTTTTACTTGCGTAATTTAAAAAACCACAAACATTGTTTCTCCATTTTTTTAAGATGCATCTTGTCATTCATCTGTCATGACAGAGAGAGCCCTGTCCCCACCCCATGGTGTTCCATTCCATGAGTGTAAATATGCGTGCGGGCTGGCCTTTCCTAGATTCTGAACCGTGTTTAGAAGATTCCTTAGTTTCCAAGTAGTCCCAAAGTCATAGTATCCACAGCCGCTTCTTATTGGCATGATTCTATAGTCTCATTGCACCAACTGCAAACTCAAACCAAATAATGCCTTATAAATGATGCAGCTCAGAGAGAGTAGCATATCCCCACACCCAGACAATGCCACACAGCCTCCAGTGAACGAGATGCCATGTCTCGCTTCCGTTTTGCACACCAGGGATGTTTTTTTTTTTTTTTTTTTTTTTTGCTGCCTAATGTAAATATAACGCAAAATAAAGGCAGGAGTGGGCTTGGCCCCTCCAATGCCAACCACAGGGCCCTTTTGTAACCGAATGATCCTACAAGTAGCCAATGTTCTTACTGTTTACAGTCCCCTATGCCTACCTTCCCACGGCTCTCCTCCTGTCCTGCTAAGTTCTTACGCCCCATCCTGGCAGCCAGGGTAAAGCAAGATTTATGAGATTTTGGGTATTTTTTCTGCAAGTTATAAACATACATAATTACAGTCAAGTACAAATTCTATCTCAGAGATTTTTTTTTCTCCCCGAGAGAGGGATTTTCATGGAAAATATGACATGAGTACGTGTAGATTGAAGCATATTAGCAAGTATCTGCCTCACATACCCGGTGCCTCACTCTCACCCTTAGGAACCCTGGAAGCACCCACCAGGCAAACTAGCTCCTTTCTGAGCTCAAGAGGACCTGACTGGTCTGAAAGCTCCCCCTTCCCCATGGGGGCACACTTCTCTGTCGGGGAGAAGCGCACAAGTCCAGACACCCCTGAATATGGACTTGGTCAGGATGGGCTCTGACTGCAATGCTCACACTCTTTTTCTCAAGCAGGCAAGGAAATGGAAGTGTGGTTTTGCTTGCAACGGAACCCAAATGCTCCCCATCCTTGGAGGGGAGGCTGTCATGGAGGAAGGAGAGAAAATAGAAGCAAACAGACTGAACCCCAGGTCTGTGCTCAAAATAGATACAGATTAAAGGAAATAGGGGGAGGGGGACGGGAAGAGCAGTGGAAAGGAAGTGTCCTTTGGAACCACTCACTCATGTGCTCAGATCTCAAGGACACCGTGTCCAGACCACACCAGCCAAAAATGTAGCGGGTCAGGAGGGATTGGGCAAATGTGACTGCTTGCACTTTGCTGTTGTCTAAAGACTAGGATGGCATCCTGCATCCTTGTTGTGCTTTTTCATCCCAGAGAGAAGCAAGTGAGCAAGGTCAAGTGCCCTTCTCTGGGGAATCAATCATGCCAAATTATAACCGCTTAAATCAATTGGAAAAGAAGCTTTTGCAGGTCATCAGCTCGGGGCATAGCCGATTTGTTTTATCGGTTCTGGAGGGTTTCCAAAAGGTCAGGATTTCTTTAGTGTAATGGGATCCACTCCATCTCCCTCCCACTTGTATAAAAATAATTACAAGGGCTTTAATTGTCATGGTGAAGAAGGCCCGGGACAAAGGCAAGTCCACCTTCAGAGGAGACTGGCTGCCCTGATGAGGCGTTTCTACATTCATGTTCTGCATCACTGGAAGAGAAATCAAAAATAAAACTGCCAAGGACAGGGGGAAGGGATGAAAAGAGAAACCAAAAATTGCAACTAGGGAGAAATCTCAGGAATCTGGCATCACGTCGCTCCTCGAGACCTGTCACTGAATCCACGCCCTTCGCCCTCCTGCCTCTGGCAGGACCCACCTGTAGCCCCTTGACCATAAACTCACGCAGAGGCACCGAGTTACAGCGCTCTTACCACCCTCGAGTCTTCTCACGGACACTGTCGTCTGTGGCTCCCCCGTGTTTCATATGTATTTTATATTTATTGATGTGCCCTCCGCAGACTCATTTCTTTGTATCTAATAAACTTTAATAAGTGGAAACGCTTCTTCCTGTGTCCTTGTTAGAACCCATCGATGGTCACCAGTACCGATCTAAGCCAATCATTTTTCAGGGTTAGAAGGGCTTCTCAGGATGATGGGACACAAGGGATACTCACACAGGACCCAACGCTTGCAGTGACATACTGTGTTCAACACGGGGCGTTTCTTTTCTGAGCTGACATTTCTAACTAACCTGCATAATGTTTTCCTGGTTTTTGTAGGCAACCTGAACTGATGGGTGTCTGGCAAAAATAACCCAAGGAAAATCTTTCTGAGATGCATTTTCTTAAAAAAAAAAAAATAGGTAACACGGTATTTTCCTAATAGAAATGGGCAGAAAGTATTGCTTATAGGATGCCTCTAATTTGTGTTAAAATGAAACAGCTTTCGAAGCTGAAGTGCACTGAGCACCTGCCCCAACTTAGCAAACCCCTCAAAACATCTGTATGAGGTAGTATGCTCTTGATCTCCATTATAGTATTTTCAGGCGGTCTCTCTGGCATTTGGTGCAGGGGCGATGGGGTTCACCTGCTTAGGGCAGACATAGATAGGACTCTCCAGTTTGCCTGAGTTTGGGGGTGTAACTTATATAATGAGTCTATGCCTCAGTTTCCTCACGTGTAAAATGGGGACACAAATATGTACCTAAGCATGTACTGGTAAAGAGGCAGTGACATAAGACCGAGACAAGCCCCTAACCCTTGGGTCCCAACAGTCTTGTACCCATACTCTAGGGTACAAGCAGTTTGCTCATCACAGGCCGAGTCCCAACTAGAGCTCTCAGCGGCTGCACCCCAGGCATTGCACTTAGATGGTTATGGAGCTGCTCAGACCACACTGCACTGGCTCTGCTGTAGGATAACAAGGAGAGACCAGTAATTAAAATTCATAGATGTTCCCGAAATAAATCGCATCTAGAAACTAATTTCAAAGTTAGCTGTTGCCACACACTTTGCCTTCTAATTAGATAGGGACCTGACTTGTTTTATCTGCTGCCTTATTAGCAGAGGTAGAGGTAAGCTCCTTAATGACCAAAAGGGCCAATCTGTGTGGAAAAGCAAAGCAGTGGCCCAAGATGACTGGCAAAGCAGGTGATGAACTTCAAAGCCGTGGACTGCGGAGGTGAAGGAGCCGAATCTTCAGGCAGCCCTGATGGGAGTTAGGGGTGGGAAAGGTGGTACCTAGGAGGCTGAGGGAAGCAACTTCACAGGAAGAGTAGTGGCATCCAGAAGCGGGTTCCAAATTCTCACCCCGCGTCCCAGAGGTTTGGGCGTCCTTCACGAACCTGCCCTGTTGCAGGGTGAATTATGCCTTCCACAAATTCCTATGTGGAAGTCCTAACCCCATATCTCAGAATGTAACCTTATTTGGGAATAAGGTTGTTGCAGACGTAATTAGTTAAGATGAGGTCATACGAGGTGGGGTGGGCCCTAATCCAGTATGACTGGTGTCCTTGTAATAAGGGGGATTTGGACACAGACACAGACACGGGGAGGCAGAGATTGGGGTGAAGCGGAGGGCAGCAAACCACCAGAAGCTAGGGGAGAGGCATAGGACAGATTCTCCCTCCCAGCCCTCAGAGGGAACCAATCTTGCTGACACGTTGGTTTTGGACTTCTCGCCTCTAAAACTGCGAAACAATCCATTTCTGCGGCTTAAGCCAAGCGCTTTGTGGAATTTTATTACAGCGGCCCTAGCAAACTAACATATGCTCTGTCACCTTGGAGCTTTGTGGGAGAATGTTATGTTCATGGAAAAAGAGTCGGAAATAAGATTTAAAGAGCTAGAAGTTTCTTGCCATATAAACAGGGCAGTCATCTTCTCTGACCCTGACACGAGTCACTTGTGACCAGTGACGGAAGTCCTATCTTCATGAAGATGTTCAGTTGCCTTTTGCCTGTCACAGTGGAGAACAAATCGTGGAAGCAATCTGGCATTTCTAGGTCACAAGTGTGGAGACAGCTGGCTTTTCTCTTAAGTGGCATCTTTCGGAGCTGGTATGGCTTTAACACAGAGATGCTGGGCATGGATGGCACCACCTGTTCTGGTGATCTGGACTTCCATTTCTAGCGTGGTTTTTTTCTTAAATTGTAAAATATACGTAACATAAGTTTACCATCATAACCATGTTTAAGTGTACAGTTCAGTGCTGTTAAGTACATTCACATTATTGTGCAATCAATCTCCAGAACTCTTATCATCTTGCAAAACCAAAATTCTCTACCCCCTAGAAAAAAACTCTTTGTTCCCCATCCCCCCAGCCCCTGGTAACCACCATTCCACTTTCGAGCTCTATGAGTTTAACTACTCTTGAGACCTCATGTAAGCGGAATCATACAATATTTGCCTTCTTGATACTTACTGGCTTATTTCGCTGAGAATAACATCAATGGACACTTGGGTTGCTTCTACCTCTTGGCTATTATGAATAATGGTGCCGTGAACATGGGCGTAAAACTATCTCTGAGGCCTTGCTTTCAGTTCTATTGGGCATATACTCGGAGTTTCTGGGGTATATGTTAATACTATCTCTTCACATTTTTTGAGGAATGGCCATACCGTTTTCCATACCAGCTGCACCATTTTATACTCTCACCAACACTGTACAAGGGCTCCAGTGTCTCCACATCCTCACCAACACTTGTTATTTTCTACTTTTTTGACAGTTAGCCATCCTGGTGGGTGTGAAGGGGTGTCTCACTGTGCTTTTGTGTTTGGTTCTAAAGAGTGAAGCCATTCACAGTACGGTCCACCATGTTGGAAACACTGAGCTGACTGGGTTTTCTGAAGATTCCAGTCAGAAAAACATATCCCCCCTTCCTACGTTTTCTATTTTGTGGCTGATGCCCACATTTATTCATGAAACACAAGGACATTAATTTCAGTGTTTTCTTTTATTGTATGCTTGATGTATTTAGAGACAATTCCAAGGGCAAGCACTGGATAGGGAAGTTATCTGGTTCATAGATATTTGTACAAAAGGCTGTTAAGACTACACGGTCAGTTCCCACTGCAGGAAACAGAAAGGTTTTCTTATTTATTATTCCCTGCCAACAGCATTTTCCAGCTCACACATTTAACTTCTCACAACATGATTGCAAACACGTACATATTCATTCCCATGAGAAATCTGCATGTGACATTTCGGAATGTTTGAAGTCAGTCAGATAAAAAGCACATTTGACACAAACCATAGGAGGAGAGCTGGGACTAGGGACTGTGCAGAATGAAATGTCACAGCCACAGGGAGGCACAGGGTGGTGCTGGGACAGCACGTGCGTGTGACCTGCCACTCCTCCCCCTCCATACAAGAATGGCCAGCCAGGGGGGGGGCTCCCCTCCCTCTTTCTTCCATGTGCTTCCCTCCTTAAGCTGAGAGCTCAGCTGAAGACCTCCCCGACAAATAACCTGACTGTTCTTCAGTCAGGAATGCAGTTAGTGCCTTCCTAGCAGACACACTGGTCCCACCTGGCTTCCCTGCTGGGCCAGCCAGAGCTGTGTAACACCTGTATCAATGTGGGGGTGACATAAGTTAGAGAGTAAAGTAGTTTGCCTGGTTGGTAATTATTTTTTAGACCTAATAATTTACCCAACAGTGAAAGGACTTCATGGCTAATGTCTAACAGGCATACACCTGCTCTGTTAGCTTGTAAGAAAGACTCTTCCTAATAATAACACTGTGTCTTAGGTTATTGGGCACTAAAGAATCACCATAATTTGAAGTATATCCTTATTCTACCTAGATTTCTACCTAGCATTCCAAACCAACCTCCAAGAGTGAAGAGTACTACTCTGCTTTGCCAATTTTCTTTTACTGCAGCCTCTGCCCCCCCGTCGCCCCCGAGAGGATGAAGGCTGTCTTCATGTATGGCATATCCCATCTACTAGATAAGACTAAATAGCTTATGTTTAGTTATGGGGCATGGGAATGGGGGAGAAATTCCATCCTTGATGGCCATGTCTTCTTTCTGCACAAAGCATGCACAGCTCCCCCATCCAAATCTTAATGGATACACAAATGGTATTTCAGGAAGCTATTTACACACTGACCGTTAAAACGTTGCTTTCATAGTTCATCATGAATATTCATTTTCCCCATAATGCCTTTAGAAAAGCCATCCCTGGTCAAGAATTAATCCATGTATTGATAAGCATTTTTCGAAAGCAGGGTCTGTTAGGAGCATTTAAAAAGGAGCATCTCCCCAACAGCCTGCTCAAAATCCAACCACGTATTTTAAGCAGTTGACCTAAGTAGATAAAAGTCACTCGCAGAGAGCGCGGCCACATCAGCAGATCCCTTACTCTCTTCTTGACTTTCCTCGCAACTCCCAGTGCACAGAGAGTTCATGCTGCTATTATTGAGGGCTTGACTGTGCCCAGACTCCCCCTCTGTGCCTGATGGAAGCATCCCAGTCCCATTTAACACCTACCAGGCTGAGCCATGGAGGGCTGACACGCCCCCTGGTGGTAACACGGGGACATCACAATTGTGACGTACAGCGTCGGCCAAGACCTTTCTCCTGTAGGGCTGGCCCTTCTTTGAGACGCTGGACATATGTCCCCTAACAGAAGTCGCCATTGTACTTCCCTCTTCGCAGTGGCTAGGGAAGGGCATCGGCTGGATGGGTTACCCAGGGCCTTCATTTGGCCCAAAATAATGAAAGCAGACGTCTGTGTAATTAATTCTCACTAGACTTCTCTTGGTAAAACGCCCCCCCATCGCCTTGGGTATCTCAGGCCTGTCAGGTCTGACACAATGTTTCTATAGTAGGTGGAGGTAAAACCACCTACTATAGGTGAAATTTTAGGGTGGTTTTCCACATCAGCTTGCCTTAACCAGCAAGCAGGTGGACGGAGAAGGGGTGAGGTAAGACTCGCCCCACCCCCTCAGCATCTGCAAACAGATGCTCTGAGAACGGCCGTTGCCTCTCCGAGGAGACCCTATGCTCAACGACGGCGAGAGCCCTGGATGGGCCCTGGATGGGAGGCCCAAGCCTCCTCCCCATCTCCTTCCACCTGTCGTTTGTGATTTTACACACAGAACCTACAAGACTGCAGGACGAGGCTCGTGGCTCTCTCGTGCCCACGCTGGTAGGGGACGTCGGCAGGACACGGTGTGTCCCGACAGGCCCCGTGGCCCTCCGCGCCCACCCCTGGGTGTGCGGCCGCGTCCCTCCTGGCCCTGGAGGCCGGTCGTGCCCCGCCGTCGGTGCAGTCGCTGCCCGCGGGCCCCTTGGAGGACTGTCGCCGCTCACCACAGGCCGCGCGGCTCGGAGGGCAGAGCACGCGGGCAGGAGGCCTGGGGCTGCAGCCACCGCGCGGGAGCTCCTGCGCCCATCTGTCACCTCCTTGCCCTGTGTCCCCGGCGCCGGGCCATCTGCTCCTCCTCGCGCGCTCCTTCCACGCTCAGGCCGCCAGTCAAATCCTCCGCGCGAACCGACGTGGGAAACAAATCAGTTTAATGAAAGCCTCTGCTGAGATGATGTAGCCGCCGCCCCGATTCCGGCGACTTTGAAATCGAACCGGTCAAGGGTTTCTCCTTTTCTTTCCCTGGAGAAATTCGCAGCTTTGGTGGCGTCGGGGGTGGGGGGGTGCAACTAGGCCATCGGGCCGTTTAATGAATCCTGAAGGAAGCAGATGGCCCTCGAAATCGTCCCGACACAGGCCACCTCTAAGGGGTGGGCAGGCTGCCCCGCGGGGAGCGCCTCAGGCCTCTGGGGAGAGCCAGGCGGGGAGGCCGGGGGAGGCCGTGGGGAGGCCGCGGGCCTGGCTGCCTCCGCATCTCTAGGGCGGGCGGTTCCAGCTACCCCAGCCCCCCTCGCCCCCCAACTCCAACCCCAGCCCCCCACTGCAGGCGAGCGCAGTGTGCAGAAGACAGGCTCTTCAGGATCACGGACTCGGGAGGAGCTGGGACCACAGAGCCCCCCCACCCCGGCCCTCCCCACTGGCTTCGACCCTCAGCAGACACTTCTGGGGACATTCTGCAGGACAGGCACGCACCGTGGGAAGGGGGACCGGGCAGCTTCTCCCTCAAGCACACACACAACGGCGCTGGGCCCTTCGGGAGCCTGGGAGAAACTGTCAATTGAGAGAAGGAATAAGACTTCAAAAGATTTTGCTCTTCCTGCACACTCAGCGCCGGGGAGCCCCCTTTCAAGGCCCGAGGAACCTCGTCCTCCGTGAGAAGGCTGATGTGTCCACTGTCACCGAGATACAATGAGAGCAGCTGAAAATCCACAATTAGTCATACGATCGAACGACAGGCAAATGGATACGCGTTACATCGCAAAAGAAGGGAAGCTACGTTGTAGAAGGAGGGGACGTTGCTGAGCTTCGGGGCAGAACACGAGTGTGACTTTGACACATCTGAACTTTCTCGTTCTACTCAAACAGGAGAGTGGTTTGTTTTGCTGGTCATTTAGTAAGGTGGGAAAGTTTAAATAAGAAGGGGAAAGGGAATGCTTACTTCACTTAAAGAACTTAATCTCCGTGTCAACACAGTCATAGAAAAGATCCCCCACTTCGGTGGGGTCCAGGGGGTCAGAGCTGGTCAGGATTTCTTCCATGGCTTCCAGGCCTTGCTTCTCTAGTTCCAGCATGGTCTTTCTCAGCTTGCGACCTTGCTCCTGAGGAAGGACGGAAACGGTGCGAGTCAGTACAATGGACAAGAAAGTCGCCCAGGGCCCACCCACCCCATTCAAGCAGTTTCCCCATAGCTGCTACAGGGATCATTCTAGAATGCTTGGCCTCCTTAACTCCTTGCTGCCTTCAGGATAAAATCCAGACTCCCGAGAGACATTCAGGAAAGATCTTTTGTGACATACGAGGCTCCTGCTTGCCTCACCCCCTGCCATGCCTTCCTTCCCTTCAACCAGACTGTATTAACTGCCTTATTCTTCCAACCCGTGATACTCCACCCTGCTCTTCCTCAGCACTCGGTCATCTTGTACCCATCACCAGGCCTCTTCGACCCTTTCCTCTGGGCTCCCTGTCAATGCCTTTATTTCTGCCATGGTTGTTCTCTTCCTGTCTTGGAAGGATCTGTCTTACTTGCCTGTGTCCCCCTTTAGACCATGAGCTCCTGGAGGGAGAACTGAACTCATCACTATGTTCCAATGCCTGGGACACAATAGGCACTCCCAATAACTGTTTGTTGAATGAATAAATGGATCAGCAAATAAACACATGCCATGTCCATCCCCCAACTTTTTTTTCCCTGAGGTAGTGAGACCTCTTCTTCCACTCACTTACAGTGGATGACCATGAAAAGCTTTCATCGGCCCAATTAGTCTCAGAGTGGAGAAGCTGCTGTCACCACCCCTCCACCTCTTCCTGACACCGCCTTGGCTCAAACCAATGGTCATTGCTCAATTGCAAAGCCCACCCAACCTCATCAGTCTTATCTCTTTGACATTTTATGTGGAATAGTTCAAACACATGGCCCTTTCTCCCTCTGCCTCTGCCTTCTAGTTGCCCCATAATCACAAAACCATGCACCAAGTGGCATTTGTATTCAGGGCTTGCTGTCATCCACCTAGAAAGTTCGCACAGTCGGGAACCAAGGTGGACATCCGGGCAAAGCTCAGTGCAGCGTGGCAGCAGCACTCATGATTCTCAGGAAGTGTTCAACAGGGAAGGCAAATGTAAAAATCTATGACTTTGACATGTTCAAATGGTCATCGCTGTGGCACAGAAGAGCAAGTTCTAGTAGTGAGGCTGCCGTTCTCTGAGGTTCTTTCTGAATTCCCTTGGATTTACTATTGATATTGCCCTTCTATACATGCTTTTTATATAGTCCACCGTGCCGAGCATGAGATAAGCTCACCCAGCCCCACACATGCAGGCACCAATTTATCTACACGGTGTCCCTTTCTTCAGAACAGACTGGACCTGTTTCAAATTGTTAAACACATGCTTGCAAAGCAGATGGGCATCTAATAACCATGTTCTTTTCCTTTCCCTTCAGCAAAACAGAGGTTTGAGTTTTATACGCCACCCATCACTAATGGCTGCCGTGGGCAAATACAGGGTGTGTGTCTTATTTGAATCAATGTCCTCTAATTTTATTTACCAGAACTTGGGCGGGGGTTGGGGAGGTGGGGGGAATTGCACGTTCAAGAATAAATTTTGCAAAACACTAGGAATTTGAGAATCTTTTAAAAAAAAACTTTTTAAAATTATAGTAAAATATACATAACATAAATTTTGCCATTTTAGCCATTTTTAAGTGTACACGGTCAGTGGCAATATGAACATCTGCATTGTACAACCATCCATTTCCAGAACTTCTTTGAAGAATTACTTTTTTTAAAACATAGGATTGTAACTTTAAATAAAGTTTTGTCATCTTGTACAACTTCTTACCCTCAAAAGTATACAAAGATTTTTAGACAGCAGAAAAGCAGTGATCCCCAGTAGAACCACACATTTCTATTATTTCCTAGGTACACAGTAAATGAAAGAGGGATATTCCTCGCCCACTGAAGTGGAAGCTTTGTTTCATTTGGTTTCAAGAGACTGGCTGGAAAGGTCAACAGCAGCCTTCTAGGAAGGGCCTTGGGTATCTGAATTTCTGGAAGGACGGAAGCTGGCAAGGAGGAAAATGGTGAACTCCATAACCGCTCTCCTGCCTCACCTCTCACAGACGGCGCCCCCCCCCCCACCCCCCCGCCGTGGGCCCAGCCCCAGGCTCACCTGGTCACTTTCGATGACAGCACGTGCCCACTCGTGGGCCTTGTACAGCTCATGCCGGCGGTCCGGCTTCTCCAGGAACCGAGGCTCCTTTTTGGCAGGGTCGTTGTCCCCAAAGCAAGGAGACTGTGCTTTGGGGACCAGTTTTACATCATCAACAAAGATGAAAGGCTTGAATATGGACCTGGAGAGAAAGGAGAGGTGCTTCACCACAACTGAGCTTGAGGCTTGAGGACACCAGACTGTCCTTTCATTCGGCAAGCACTGCCTGAGCCAGCGCATGGAGGGTGGGAAGGGGGCTGGGACACCGACACAACTGCATATTTTAGTAAGTATTTTAGTAGAACTGTCATTTACCAGCTGCAAATTCTTCTATTAAAAGCAAGGAGACACCAAAACAGACTTACTTTGTCCTGGGAAGACCGTTAGAGAGGCCCCTTTCAGTTATGTAAAGGCAAACAGAAACACAGTGTCTTGAGAAAGGGCGTGATGGGCCATCTATCTGTGTTGAAAGAGGTTTGCCTTTCTCTACAGTATCTTCCTGGAAACTGGCCTCCCTGGAAAGGAAGAGCCTGAGACCTTATCTCTTTGTTTTTTTTAAGGTCCTACCTTATTTGCAGATGACACAAAGGTTCCCAGAGTCCCCAGAGAGGACACACTGCAGAGAAACAGCAGCCCTGTTGTGTGAAAGAGGAGCTCTGGGCATAGGAGGTGGCTAATGCAGAACTCATTCAGCTCTTCCGGCATGATGGTATACCTTAGGGAAAATGTGTGTGTGTGTGTGTGTGTGTGTGTCTGTGTGCACGCATGCACAGGGGTATCTGTGCATAACTGCACACACATCAACACACACTCACACACCAAAAGAGCCATGGTTCTTAAAAACTGCATCCTGAGATCCCAAGCCAACAAGGTGTGTGGAGACCACAGCTGCGTGTAACATGGGGAGAGAGACCTATTCTCCCCTCTGCACCCAGATAAACAGTGCTGAATCAAAGCAGCGCTCCTGGGCCAAGGGTAGCCTGCTTTCAGCCACTCCGTGGGGCAGCACCTGCAATAATAAGAAGTGGGATAAGACTATGTGCACTGATCAGACTTGGGTTCTTTTCTCTCCTCTTAACTGGTACACCTCGGCTCCTCCAGGCGTCAGGTGGGTTAGCAGTGAGCTGGGATGCTGATCCTGAGGCGGCTGGGCCTGAGGCAGCCAGGACAGCCTTGCCAGTGTGCCACAATCTGAAAAAAACTGGGGACCAATGACCCTGGCTACCCAAATTGTGCCCCTGGATGTGATGCATCAGCATCATGCTCAGGCCCCACCCCCATCTTACCGAATCAAAGTCTGCATGTTAACAAGGTCCCCAGGGGGCTCCAAGTCTGAGGAACACACTAGGAAGGACAGTACAGGCTTCCCCAGATATTTGAAGGTGGAACGTTCCTAGGAAACCTCTCATAAGCCATGATGGTATAAGGCCAAGAACCAATTATCATTTCGTAAAAGGCAAACATCCTCTTGGGATGTCTTCTAGTTGGTGAAAACAGGTACCATACTAATGTACCTCTTTTGTAAAAGTGAAGGGAGGTGAAGCAAACTTGTGGAAAAGTGGAGAAAATCTAATCATGAGAAGTGACCTCTTGCGGTGGTTCCCTGAGGTTCACAAAGGAAGGAGGACTCAAGAGAGGAAAAAAGACCTTGAAGTCACTCTGCAAGACTAGGCTCCAGCTAAGTTTCATGTGAATATTAAAAATAGTGAGAGGGGTACCTGGGTGGCTCAGTCAGTTAAGCATCTGCCTTCAGCTCAGGTCATGATCCCGGGGTCCTGGGATGGAGCCCTGCATTGGGCTCCCTGCTCAGGGGGGACCCTGCTTCTCCCTCTTCCTCTACCCCTCCCCTCTGCTCATGCTCTTTCTCTGGCTCTCTCTCTCAAAATCTTTGAAAAAAAATTTTTTTAAAAAAGCACTGAAAAATAAAATCAGTGAGACCTTCATAGCTCAAGCTGGTAAAGTGGGTGACACTGGTGCAGGATAGGTGCCAGGTACCCTGTTCTCTGCAGGTGATGAGGATGCTTCCAGGAGACTCAGACCCATCCTCAGCCCTATCTCCTGGGAAGCACAGGGCGCGGACAGGCCTGCCTTCCCCAGGCCACGCCTGCCAGGGCCTTGCCCTGCCCAGGACGGACCACGGCTGCCCAGCACGGAGGGAGCACAGACTGCCAGCCGCCACCTCCTACAGCCTGGGGAACACACATCGGTCCTTCCCCCCTCTACTGAATATTGCACGCTGACTACTGAAGGTGAAAGGAATCCACGCAAAGCTTTAAAGTGTCTAAAGCAATTTTGATTCTCTAATGCTGAATTATCCAATTAGTCACGCGGTTGATCCTGCAAAAGGGCTGCAGTGTGAGGGGTCACTGGGAAAGGGTAACAGAGGGGGCGGGAGGGCAAGCGGGAGGAAAGCGAGTCCAGAGCTAACGGAGTCCCTCCCCTGCCCGCAGCCTCAGGGCGGGCGAGCACCCCAGCTCCGGGGCCAACAGTGCACCCCGGCAGCACACGTTAACCTGCAGGCCCTCCGCGGGAGCCCAGCCGGCGCAGCTCACGTGCTCTCAGCCCGGGGCCTGCGCTGCGGGCAGCACGGGCCAGAGCCGGGACCTCCGCGGCCCAAGGCCGGCGATCGGGACCAGAACTCTGACACAGCGGCCCGTGGGCCAGGAGCGCGGCTCTGGGGGCCACGGCCTGGGAGCACCGCGGGTGGCAGTGGCGGCGGGGACTGCGCTGGGGCTCAGAACTGGGACGGCCGGCCCCTCCTCCTCTGACCGACCGCCGACACTCTCTGTTCCCTCTCTGTCCCTCATCGGGACTCCAATGATCTCTAAGGTCCCTCCCAGCCTCTAAACCTATTATTTAACTTCTGTTTGTATGTCATGCAACCCACGAACTTGTGGCTCTGACTTCAAGAAGTTCACGCTCAGCACAGTAGTGGTCTTCTGCATCCAATATCTAGGATAATGGTGTAGTAAGAATCAGAACATTCCATGTGACTTCAAACCCACTCCCCACCCGCCGGAATGTGGAGGTTAGTTTAACATCAGTAAGGGTGTCTGGTGGCTTTCCTAAGACACGAGGCGCCGTATGTTTATCCTTCCCCAACTATCGATTTTCTTTTTTAAAATAATAAAATATGATGAGGTTCCCATTATACTTTAAAGCAGCCACAGCTCTCCACGGATTTTTTTTTTCAGAGTCTGTAAGGAAGTCAGTATCCTCAACTGCTAAAAACATGAAGCACAGATTTGTCAAATGGTTAAAGGGAGATATTTGAGGGTTTAATGAATAAAAATTACTGCTGGTGACAAACTGTAATAATACTAATATTTATTTAAGCCAGAATATGGGAATTATAACTCAGGCTTGATTATTTGTGCCTACATACCCAAAAAACTAGAATGTGGATAAACCCAAACCTTCTGATTTCTTGCCAAGCCTTATAGAATATCACACTACAATTCTAAATAGCCGAGGAGAATCTCAGACACCTTCCCACACTAACAGCTCCGACAGTAGCTTCTTAAATGCCACTTGATCAAATATATGTTAATTAATGGCCCAGAAATTAAATGACTTGACCCAGGTCACATGTCCAGCCGATGGCAAAGCTGAAACTGCCACCCGGGTCATGAGGCACCACCCCTCCCAGGCCACCTGGACAGGCCAGGGCACACTTCGTCACACACCGAGTGTGTCAGGGATGGCTCTGATGTGGGACACACCTGAGAGGGCTCCAGAAAGCTAGTTCTGCTCTGTCCTCACTTTCAAAGAAGCCACCTACCCTGGAATTTACCCTGACACTCAGCGCCTCCATGATGTGCTGTGACATGAACCCAAGATAATATGCCCAGAAGGGAAAATTATTCCAGTAGCAAAGGGCAGCCCGGCAACTGATTAATGAGGAGGTTTAAACCTGGCTGAGCTACACTAAAGGAGCTATCCATCCTCTTGAGGAACAATAAACAAAGGAAGCCATGAGTAACATGAAAGGAACCATATCACCACCACCGCCAGCAATCCCTGAGACAAATCTAAGGTCCAAGGCACAGTCTGATGACAGGAAACACAGCATGGGCTTCCAGTGTGTCTCCGAGGCCTGCAGAATTTTAGCCTTGGGTGACACTCTGAGTCACAGCCAAGAAACATGCTCCCCTAGAGGCATTTTTGCCTTATCTGTCCTTGTGATAGACACAGTGAGCCAGTACAAAAAAATGCTTTCCTTTCATTTGTTTTCTCATTTAGAAGGAAAACAAAATTACCATGAAAATCCCTGACATTTTATAATGTATCACAATTTTCAAAGTGCTTGCATTCAGGTCTCCTGGTACTCCTAATTATTTATTCATTCATCAGTAAATATGTGTTGAGTGATACCTAAGTAACAAACCATTCTAGGTCCTAGGGATAGAGCAATGAACAAAGCAGGGCAAAATTCCTAACCCATTTTACAGATGAGAAGACTGGGGCTCGCAGCAGCTAGGTGCTTGGTCCAAAGGCATATTCCTAATGAGTGGCAGATGGAGAACTAAATTCAGATCTTCAAAAGCTGAGGTCAGGTTTCCCCTACAACCTCTCACCATTATATCGTTCTGTTGGGTTTTTTTAATACACATCATGCAGAAAAATCTAACACCTTTTTGTACTGTGGGCTTTGGAATTTTATCAGTGGCCAGCCAGCCCTTCTGACCTCAAACATGGCTCTGTTCTCACTGAAGGTGCAGAAACTTCCTTGGTGCCTGAGTCAGGCTTCCCCCGTGCTCTGGAGTCCCCAGCAGATTCGCTGGCACAGAGGGAAGTGGCCCAAGATCCTGCGCTGGTGAATTTGCAAAATTTCAACCAAGCTCAGAGGAACTCAGGATAACCAGCTTTCTCTCGATTGCAGGTGTCTCTCTGAATGGGTCGCTCTGCCTTTTTACCTTGAGGCGCTTTAATCACATAGTCCCAGGTACATCTGGCTGAGCGCAGAACTGATCAGTGAGGAGCCTATTTAGAGAGAAACAGAACTACTACTTTTGGAGCATAGGACAAGCTGAGGGCTGGATCCAGAGGCTCTGGAAGGTTTTGAGGTAAAAATTGCAGGGTAGGGACGCCTGGGTAGCTTAGGGGTTGAGCATCTGCCTTCGGCTCTGGTCATGATCCCAAGGTCCTGAGATCAAGTCCCACATCAGGCTCCCTGCATGGAGCCTGCTTCTCCCTCTGCCTGTGTCTCTGCCTCTGTGTGTCTCTCATGAATAAATAAATAAAATCTTTAAAGAAAAATTGTAGAATAGAAGAGAGGAGAGAGATGGTTACGGCCGGATTCAGAATGAAATGGGGGGAAGGGGCTGCTATTTTGCATGGGACCCTCAGCATTGTGGACATCTGTGCCAGCTGTGCCCTGAACCGCACCAGAGCTGTATTTACAGGCTGTGGTGTCTAAGGCTCATAGAGTTATCTCCACCAACAAAGAGGTGCCACTTGTCACCACTTTTGAATTAACCAGATGAGACAGTCTCAGTTAATCCAATTAGCTTCTCAAGCTTAGTACACTGGGAGAAGAGGTGGAAACACACACACACGCGCGCATGCACGCACACACACACACACATATACACACACCCCAGGCGCCTGTATCTCCCCAGCTCTTTGCTGCTAGATAAAGAAGGTCAAAACTATTTCCCTAGAAATTCCTCTCTATTTTCTGTTCCCTAGGTGTAAATATACAGCCTAATCTGATTAGAAAAATGAGCTGATAGCCTTTTAATATTTAAAATGGAAAAATTTCCCATTTTCTCCCCCTCTTGGTTTATCTATCCTGTATGTAGAGTACTTGTGGGCTCTCTCAGATGTCAGGGCCTCTTGATGATGTGCTGGTTTGACGACCATGTCTGGAGCAAATAAGCCCTGATTCGTGGTGTCAGCCAGTTTCTGCAGTGTGACCCATGTCAAGTTGCCAGTGTGACGTCACTGAACATAGGGTTGGGAAGAGAGGCACGTAATCGGCTCTCACTGGCTCCAGCACACTGCAGGACTGTTATGTTCTCAAAGTGCTAAGGGACTTCTCTACTCTCTCCCTCTCCAGTACTTCACGTCACTGACGCTTTGGCCAGTCCTGGCTTCCACCGAGGAAGGGGCTTGCAGAGGTCAGAACCCCAGCGCTAAGGCTAGTCGGTGTCACTATGTGGATCACCGAGCACTGGCTAACTCAGAGGAATATTACTAATATCTCAATATAATTAATCGAAGGTCTTTTGCATCTCTCTGGATCTCTGAAGCTCTGACACATTCAGCTCCCAAACTTGCATCACACCTGGTACATACTGAGAGGGAAAGAGAAAGAGAAAAAAAAAAAGGCTGGAACGAGTCGAGAGAAGGATCTGCAAGAAATACAGTGAGCAAAGGGCAGAGAAGTGCTGAAGCAGACAAAACAATAGATCAGGTCCTTTGGTTCCGAATGTTACTTGGGAGCGATAAAGAGCACAGTCCTGCTCCTGGATCATCATCTTTTGCCAGCCCCCTGCTCGGAAATGATTTCCTGAAAACATCTCTCTGATGTTTTTAGCGTCAGCAGAAGCCAGCTAAAGTTTCCCCGATTCACTACCTAAAAACCCAAGAGTAGGTAATTATGCTTCCTGCTGACAAAATACAAAATGTTAAACATGCCCAATTACAGAGAAACACTGAAATGTTGAATCTGTGACAGTTCTAACAATTGCAGTAAGAAAGGCAGCTCACTTAGCCCTGGAAGACACAAAAGAATGTCTTCCGGAGAGCCTTTAATCTTCCTTACAGTCTTTTCAATTAATTTAACCATGAATCATTTTCTCTTAAAAATTACTTGAAATTTTCCATATTAAATACTAGAGGGCTATTTCCCAGCCCAATCTTAGAACTGTACCGGGCCACGCACTTCAGTCTAGGAAGTGGCATTCCTTCATATTACTGTCCTGGTCTCACAGAGCCCTGCCTTCTAAGCACAGCTGGAGCAGGTGCCTGAGATATCAGAAGCAAAAGGGGTGGTACAGGCCTTCTTCAGCTCAACCCACTCCTGCAAAGGCTCCTGCTCCCTAAAAAACATGGCCAAATACATAGGCAGAGCATCCCAGGCACTCTAGTGTCAGGCTCTAAGTGCCCGCATGTACCCCTGTGAGCCAACAGAGAGTGTTCTCAAGGTGGTTGAGCCACCAGTGTTGGGGGCAAGCTAAGTCAGAGTCCATAAGGGGAAGTCCAGACAACAGGGGGGAAAGACGAGCCCCAGAGCTGATGGACCAAACAGAGGGTGGGAGTGGGGCCATCCATGAAACCAGGCATCAAGAACTGGAAGGGAAGATTAAGAGGAAGTAGCTGGGATCAAACAGGAGTGCATCCTGGGAGACTGGCTGGTATATCACACAGTAGAGGCTCACTGAGGGAGGCCGGCAGAGGTGCCACTCGAGGGCAGCCGAGCTCATCCACTGGTAGAGTAGAGGTTGGAAGAGAGATGGAAACCTAATCCACAGAGGATACTGTCTGATGGCTCTCAGCATTTGCATTGTTCCTTCTACCCAAAATGTCATTCTTGTTTTCTGTACCTAACTAAGTCTTGCTCTTCCACAATGCCTGGCACTCAAGGGATCCTTCCTCTAGGAAGCTTGCTCCTTCAGCATCACCTCCAAGCCACCTGTCACCTTGTACACACTTCATCCCTAGTACTTAACAAGCATGATAGCTGGTATATAGTAGGTGCTTTATGAGTCTTGTTGAATCAATAAATGAATGAATGAAAAATCAAGAATAGATTATACTGAATTTAATAGTCAGATCCTGCTAGAATGATCTATTGATATTGGCAGTAGTTTAAAAACTAAGGCTGAGAAGTCCCTAAGTGGCTCAGTAGGTTAAGTGTCTGACTCTTGATTTCAGCTCATGTCATGATCTCAGGGTTGTGAGATCGAGCTCCATGTCAAGTTCCATGCTGGGAGCCTGCTTCTCCCTCTGCCTGTGTCTGTGTCTCTGCCTCTCTCTCTCTCTCTCCCTCATAAATAAATAAAATCTTAAAAAAAAAAAAATTCTCTCTCACCCTCTCCTGCCGCCCTTCCTTTTCCCCACCCTGCCCCTCTCACATGTACACTCTCTCTCTCTAAACATAAAAAAAAAAGAAAGAAAGAAAAAGAAAAAGAAAAGAAAAAGTAAGGCCAAAAGTTTAAGAGAGGTACTTAGCTTTTCTCCTGAGTCATCTAAGAAATAGATGACCCTTTCTAGACACCATCACTATCTTATATTCCTGAAATAATAAGAATAAATATGTACCAATTTCCTGGTAGCAGTTAAAGATTTGATGTCCAATATTCAAACAGTGATGATGGTTTTCATCCAGTGGAACTCCTAAGAAATACCAGTGAAACTAGTGGAATAGGAAGTCTTCTAGAGTTTTCAATAGTGCAATGTCCAATATTCAAACAGTGATGATGGTTTTCATCCAGTGGAACTCCTAAGAAATACCAGTGAAACTAGTGGAATAGGAAGTCTTCTAGAGTTTTCCAAGCTGAGAATCAGTCTTACTGACAGATTCCTGAGCCCAACTTAAGGATTCTGATACAACAGGCCCAAGCACCTGTATTTTTCAAAAACCCCTCCAAGTGATTCTGATAATGAACAGAATTAGAAACCACTGGATGGTTGTGCCTAAGCCACTGATGATGTGACCGGTGCTGTATGTGACTCAACATTACCAGGGAGTGAGAATGCCGTCTGCCTAGCAAATCAGAGATAGTCTTAATAAAGAGAAGTTAAACCTACTGTGTATTTTCCTGGATTATCTCATTTAATCCTCCCAACAAGCATACAAGGTAGGAGCTGGGATTATCCCCATGGTACAGTATAGACACTGAAGCTTACAGAAGTTAAGCAACTTACCAGTCCCTAAGTCAGACAGATGGAATTCAAAATCCTGGCAGATTATTCTAGAGGCTGTATTCTTAAATCCTGAGCAGTACAACCCCTCTGCTGAAATACGTGAGCAGAAAGTAACCCCCTGAAACACACTGTCTTAAGGAAGTGGCCAGCACACTTGAGGTTTGGCCTCTGCACCATGTTGTCCTCTAGCTCATAGGAACTGATTGCTTTGATAAATCTTGGGCATTCCTGCATCTGTCTCACTTTGTGTTATTTATGTTTGCATCCCTCACACATAGCACAACACCTGGCCCATGAGATCAACTCAACACTTATTTACTGAATTAAAATCATTTGATTCTATGATTGTCATAAAAATGATGTGACTAGGGGCGCCTGGGTGGCTCCGTCAGTTAAGTATCCAACTCTTTATCTAGGCTCGGGTCTTGATCTCAGGGTCATGAATTCAAGCCCTGTGTTGGGCTCCATGCTGGGCATGGAGCCTACTTAAAAAAAAAGTGATATGACTAGAGCCAAGAACTCCCCTTAGCCAAAGTTCTCTGTACTGCCTTGGCCACGTTGGGGTTGATTGAAAAATGTGACTCAGCTACAGAAGGCAAGGGAGAGGAATGTAGTATATGCTTATTGGATGAGCTTTCAAGGGAAGCATATACTCTCTGCCAGCGCGACTGTGTGTCAGACATACCTGGAAGGATCTGGGGTCCCAGTGAAGTAGTGAATGCATGGCGAGCTTCTGTTCTGAGGCAGAACAGACACTACACTGGCTGTGGTGAGGAAAGACTCAGAGTCTATACAGACTCCACTGGCTTTGTCCCGTAAGATGTCAATCATAGTCTGCACAGTGATGCTTTCTGTAAAGAAGAAGAGAAAGAGAGAAGCTGTAACAGTGGCAGGTTTTTAGCCAAAATCCCATTCATTCCTTTTCCTTTTTAGTAATAGAACTCTTGAACAGATAGCTGAGAACATAACTGCCCAGCCACAGATGACATTTCCCCGCTTTCCTTGTGGCTACATGTGGCCACATGATAAATCTTGACCAATGGGAGATGAAATGATATGTGCAACTTCCTTGTCATGCCCATAAAAGGGACAGTTTGTCCTTCACTTTTTTCCTCCTCCTGCTGCTGCCTAGGACACGCTCATAAGTGATCCACAGATGGAAGTCCTGTGTTGAGGCAGAGTAACCCACCAGCCCTGGACTGTCCATACACATCTAAACTATAATAGGGGCAAAAAGTAAGCCTCCATTTTCTTTAAGCCATATTATTTTGGAGTCTCTTTGTTAGAGCACTGAGCAACACCTCAATGAGTGCAGTATTGCAATAGAAAGGTACTTGCATAGCAAAGTACATGCAATCTATGCACACCCCACTAAGCTAGCTCTCTCGTACACTCTTGCTGGTTAGACTCAATACGATATTTGGAGAATGGCCTTTGCAGTGGAAGAGATTCACACAAAGAAGCATTTAGAATATTCAAGTCATTATGACTACTGTCTCTGACTTCAACTAAATGTGTTAACAATTCCTTGACTGCACAGAACCCCAGGTTTACATTTTCTCCTTCTGTTTATAATTCATTAAAACACTTTTCTTTCGGTCTGTGTTCACAAAGATGGGATCAAAGCATCACATAGGGAAAAGGTGCCTTAAACTTCACTAATACAACTCACATCCCCTTTGTAAATTTCTATTTATAATGTCACACCTAAAAATATTAACAATAAAAACCTTGATTTCTTCAACTACCCAGTGTTCAAATGTTCTCATTATCTCATAAATGAGTTTACTGATTTAAATCAGGATCTAGTAGTTGGTAATGTCTCAAATTTCCTTTAATCTCTGCCTCTCATTTTATTCTTTTGCATTTTACTTGTTGGGCCATTTCTCCTACAGAATTTCCCACAGTCTGAACTTTGCAGATGGTATTGCCTGGTGTTATGTAATATGTTCCTCATACTCTGTATTTCCTGTAAACTAGTAGCTAGATCCAGAAGCTTCATCAGATTTAAGTCTGATGTTTTGGTGAGACTACTTCACATAAGGGATTATATACTTTTATCAACTTAGGTTTGTTTGTTTGTTTGTTTGTTTTGAACTTTTAATGGTTTTAAGTTCCCATTGTAAAATGGATGCTTTCTTACGTCCCTATGCTGAATACATTAATTAAGCTCCACATCAAAACTCCTGAAGTGTTTTTCTACATTAAGCATCAGCAAAGTTTTTCTTGAAGAACCAGATAGGATTTCAGGCTTATGGGCAACATCATCTCTGTTGTAACATACTGTGCCATTATAGCATGAAAACAGTCCTAAACGATATGTAAATAAATGTGTATGGCTGTGTTCCAATAAAATTTTATTCACAAAATACATGGCTACCAACAAACAGGTCATCATCTGCCAACCCTTGTTTTAAATGATTTTAAATCATTTTAAATGATTTTAAATGAGGTTTAACTTACAAAACACACGTATCACTGGCAAATATAAAATGTGGCCGTGGTGGTTTATTTGGAAGGGTTTCCACTCAGGCACACAAGTACCAAGCTATCCAGTCAACACATTTACCTAAATTTGTATTTTGATCAAGTCAATAACTGGGCAGAAGATAGAAGGTTTGGGAAGAAAATTCAGGTCAACAGTTCAACTCAATAAATATTCATGGAGCAAAAGTCTATAATGGGCACCAAAAAGGGAACTCAGGATGAGTAAAGGACAGTGCCTTGCCCTCAAGGCCTAGCAGCCTAATAAGAGAGGAAAACATAGGAAGACAGTAAGTCAAATATACAAATGCTGAGATAGAAGGAAGCTTCAATAAGAATCATAAAGACAGGTACAATAACACTGATGTTTAAAGGAGAAACCACTCCAGAAGAAGAACCTCCCATGGGTGAGGAAGCATCCTACAATAAGAAATACACATTGATATCCTTCCTGCACCTCAGGGGCATCAACACAAATTGGTCTGTATGTACAAGGTCTACTCTCATTTCCTCCTCTGCTGATCCTAAGATCAGACAAGTCCTCTGAAATAGTTACAAGACCACAGGTATGAGAGGGAGAATCATAAGGGGTGTACTAACTCACCTTCTTTCTTTTCTAAGCTGTCTTTGCCTGCACAGCAGTCTAGATGGTCATCAGCCAGAGAGAAAACTTGGGAAAAATTGAACTCGTCCTCTCCTGTCCACCAGCCTTGACTCTGAGCATAACTCCTGAGTTCAGGGTGCTCTGCATCGATCTTCGTGGTGAGTGAAAGCTGATTGCAAATGCACTTCACTCCTTCTGTAGAGAGTACAAAGCCCCGTTAGTTGGAAATACATAGTTGAGTATATCAGTATGAGTGTGTGTGTGTGTACATGTGTACCCAGATATAGGAGTGTGGGAAATCTGCGGGAATTTTTTTTCTCATAAAAACGTAAGTGTGGCTAAATAAATCTAGAATCAGAAACACATGCACTCTGAGTACACTCCAGCTTGGTGGATAAGAGGCCAGAAATTCTCCCATCAGCTGGCAGGCTTGCTCTAGCTCTTCCAAAGACTCAGCTGTAAATACCCTGAGGATGACTTGGCTTTCAAGCTTCAAGATACTGTCTAGAACACTAAGAAGTTAGGAGTTGTAGTTCAAAAAAGCCATCCATATTTGCTGCTGCCAGGAAGCATGTTGATCTAAATTCTTGGAGAATGAGAATGAAGTAGAGAGAGAGCTCAAACCACAAGCTGCAATAAAGTCATTACTGCCTAAAAACCAGTCCCTTAGAGACAAGGTCAGTATTAGACTGAGTTCTTCTAGTATGTTCTGCCTCACTGAATTATTCTTCCAAGATAAGGAAGATTCCTAGCTGATAGGCATTGGCCCTCTGCCATTCATCATTTCAGAGGATAATACAAGAATAAAACTACTTTAAAAAATTAAAAATAAAAAATAGCTTTGGCCTAAATAAGTGATTTTGGCATTCTTCATACTAAACTACCAAAAATCTCTTGTGAGCAACTCCACAGATAGTATTTTCCTCAAGGGCTGATTTATAATAAGACATTTGCTTTCAGGAATGTTAGCACTTGGGGGCCAAATTTACTATCCTATTACTATCACACTGCTGCTGGAAGCAGAGGACATGAAATCAATGAGTCCAAGGAATGGCTAGGGTTTTATTTCAATATTTAGTGAAAGACTGCGTGCATTTTGACGAGATGGGTTTTTTAAAGCTATATCTTGAAGAGACACTAAGCTTTTGAAAAGCAGGTATAGGTCAAAAAAGTTTTTTAAGTTCTACTGAAAAGCAATATATGACTGCTCTTCTGTACAGACCACTACTCCTCTTGAAACCATTTGATAGTAAAGCTTCATCTTAGGAGAATTTTTTTGGTAAAGGAGTTTTATGGTCTTGCACTGCAGGAGGCTTGGTGATATGGCTGGCCACACCGGCTACACCCGTTCTGTAAATACCACAAGAATAGGGCAGCAGGCACAAGTGAGTATATGCTGGGCACATGGGGGTGGAGAAAGTCTCTGAGATTGAGGCAAGGGCACCACCAGCCCATTCAGCACCCTTGTGAGAATAAGAAGCCACCCTCCTCCGGGCAAGCCCCGGAAGCCAGCCTTGAATAGGACACAACATGCCTGTCGTCCACAGCAACTCTGATCACCACACTGACTCAGGCCACAAGAAACAACGGGCTTGATGCTCAACTATTGCAGTAGATCTTCTGCTTCTAACTCAAGTCCTATTTGGTTCCAATCACCCCTAAGGCAATGATGCAAAAACAGGTTTCATCCCTCTCATCAATTCTGAGGAACCAGAAAAGACTTCCTTGCAAATTCAGTTGAGAAAAATATGTAGGCCAAGTACAGGTCCAACAGGAGAAGAGCGCTGTGATCTCCTAGCTGTGTCTGCCATGAGCGCACGAGGGGGAAATGGCAGCGCACAGTCCAAGTGTGTGTCATTCAGTCCTAAGGAATGTCAGTGGGGCTCCACTGCCCAATCCCCTCCTAGAACTCCTTAGTTCTCTCAGAAGCCCTTTAGCCCATTCTGGGACCCCATCCACTCCCTAATATGAGGGTGCTAATTGATGAGACAGGACAACCACACCTCCTTTTAACATCTCCTCCCTCAGAACTGTCTAAGAACAAATGTGGCAGGGAGCACAGAGCAATAGGTGAATGGGCACTGCATCCTCCCGGGTGGATTCCCTAGTCTCTGCTCCTCTAGAAACCCTGTCTCACAGAGAAATGAGCCTGTTGGCCCAGAGGCAGTCAGTGGTCCTCATACAGATCCCAATTCCTCTTTCAGAGGAATATTCCAAGCACAAAGAGCTATAGGGCTGGGGGTAACGAGGGGCAGCTCCCTGTAGTAATGGCTCATTGACTCAATGGAATGGGAAAGTCACCATTCCTTTGGCCTGGTCAGAGTAACTTTGGGTCACAAACTGCTGGTAGTCAAAATTGGGTCCTGCTCAGAAAGCAAACAGAAAATAAACGTCAGGAGTGTGTTTCCCAAGTGCTGACATCCCCGCATCCCACGTTCCAGAAGCAGAGCCTAGAAGAGAAGGTTCAGCACAGAGAGGGTCCACATCAGCAGTGGGCAGGCAGCTACACATCCGGGCAGCATCCCCCTCGGCCGCCCCATCCACACGGGCTCACCTGTGATCTGCTCAGCAGCCCAGTACTTCCCCACGGTCTCCAGCACCCAGGCCTCCTCACGATCCACAATCAGATATGCGCTTTGGAAGCTGTGGCAGGAGTCTGCATCTTCATAGTAATTTCCACCTTGTCCATGTTCCTCCAACAAGGCGACGATGACATCTAAGGCTTCTTTAGCTGTTGTCCCTCTTTCTAAACCAAGCCTGGAGTAAGAAAACCAGAAGTGTACCTCAGTTATTTCCTACCATGTGGTTTTTACCACAATAACCAAAGACTAGGAGGAAGGGGAGTGATGAAGCGGGCTGACATGTGTAAACACGTCCATCTGTGGACAGATACAGAGATTCACAGCACACTTGAACAGCACAGCACACTTGAACTCAAAGTGCATCTCATCCACATTCAGTTCAAAATCATGGGGGGTGTTTTGTGTCTTTAGGCACCTCCCCTCCCACACAAACAGAAGAGTCAGGAACCCAGGGCTTCTCCCCCATGAAGGGCACCTCAGCCATCTCTCTGTTTCACTTTTCTTTTCTCTTTCTTTATTTCTTTTAAAGGTTTTATTTATTTGAGAAAGAGAGAAAGCACGATCAGGGGAGAGGGGCAGAGAGAGAGAGGCAGACTCCCCACTGAGCAGAGAGCTCGACATGGGGCTTAATCCCATGACCCCATGATCATGACCTGAGCCAAAGGCAGATGTTTAACTGATTGAGCCATCCAGGCACCTCTCTGTGTTTCTTTTCTAACCCTGGCTCCCATGGAGCTGCCTAGCTCAGCTCTAGCCTTATCAAGACTCCCTTTCTTTTTATTTTTTTTAAAAAGATTTTATTTACTTATGAGAGAGAGAGAGAGAGAGAGAGAGAGAGGCAGAGACACAGGCAGAGGGAGAAGCAGGCTCCATGCAGGGAGCCTGACATGAGACTCCATCCCGGGTCCCCAGGGTCATGCCCTGGGCTGAAGGCGGCGCTAAACCGCTGAGCCACCCGGGCTGCTCCAAGACTCCCTTTCTGTGGCTTATTCTCCCTCCTGTCTCTGAGCAAAAGGAAATCTCTGCCCAGTGCACCCTGATCTCTGCTATTCTACGCCACATACTTTGGTTGGTAGTGAAAGTGTCCCATAGCCAGCCACTGTCCTCAGTGCATATGATTCACTCAGAGATGGCATTAGGAACCGGAGCCTGGTTGGGACACGATCAATGCTTTTCAACGTATCTCTCCTCCTACCTAGTATCAGCCTCCTTCTACTGGTGTGGCTTACAGCTTCACTTATCAAAAACTACACAATTCCTCGGAAATGAAACAGCTATCTCCTCCCAGCCCTTCCAATTAATTGGCCCCCTAAAGAGGGCACAGATACTGCCCTCTGCGTGACCCTGGGGAAGTCACATAATATATTTGAATTCAAATTTATGTTACCTATCAAGTAAGGACCTATGTCATCAGGTGGCTTTGAGGACAGTTTATGAGATAATGAATGTAAAACCACAAGCACAACTGCCCAGGACCAAGTAGGTGATGAGTACATTTAAGAGGCAACACACTAGGGATCCCTGGGTGGCGCAGCGGTTTGGCGCCTGCCTTTGGCCCAGGGCGCGATCCTGGAGACCCGGGATCGAATCCCACGTCAGGCTCCCGGTGCATGGAGCCTGCTTCTCTCTCTGCCTGTGTCTCTGCCTCTCTCTCTCTCTCTGTGTGACTATCATAAATAAATAAAAATTTAAAAAAAAAAAAAAAAGAGGCAACACACTATGGCAGAAAAACAGTGACTCAGAGAGAGAGGGGCCTGGCTTCTGGTTCAGGCTGTGCCACCCACCGGCAGCATGACCTTAAGTAACATAACCTTTCTGAAAGTTGATTTTCTCATTTGTAAAGACAAACTGGCACTACATCCCTCTCAGGCTGATCTGAAAGAGGATGGCACCTGATACGTACTCAGTAAATGTCCATTTGTTCATTTCTCCCTTCCCATTATAATTCTGGTGCCAGCAGCACAGAACCTCAGAGCAGAGGCAACAGTGCCTGCTAAGGTGGTAGCGTACGCCAGTTCTTGGTGAATTTCCAGCATGAGACCAATTATAACTAAAATTCACCCAGCCTGATTCTTTCCAAAGGGCCTTTAGCTGTGCTGCCAGGGAGGGGAAGCAATAATTCCACAGAGATATTCTTGTAACAGGCTTATTTTCATGGTCAGATAATTATATATCAATTCATTGGCCATTTCTCAGTGTTGGTCTATTTAGGAAGACTTGAGGACAAGGCACTGATTTGAAAGCTGAACCCTATGACCTTAGGAGAGTGATAAAAAAATAAACTCATTAGAAGGTTGAATTAAGTAGACTATTCTGTTGGTCAGTGTCATCTTCTCCGAAGAGGAACAGCAGAAGCAAGCATTCATCTGATCTTGAAGGTCCAGAGCAAATAAGTGTGCTGTGAGCACTTCTATAGGTCTGCCCAAGCTGTGCCCCAGGAGGGCCCTGAGAGCCTCTGGTCACATTGTCTCGTGCATGCATTCCAAGCAGAAGCCTGTCCCAGGGCTTCGGTAGGGCTCCAATTTGCCCATGCAAACCTGTGCTAGGAGCACATGAATACCCAAGCAGGGGCACCCCGCCTTTGGAAGCTGTGACTTCTCTTTTGCAGTTTCCAGCTCACTCTCCTGCTCTTCTGCCTACTGTGTTCCACACAGACTTCCGAGACATGCACTTGCCCTCCCACGCTGACTTTTGTGTCCTCTTTGCACAGTATCTGCAGCGGGACCTCGACACTCATCCACAAACACAACTTTCTCTCTCCTGCCCCCTGTGCCAGGACCATGGAAAACAATACTCCTTTGTCCACCTGTTTATTCCCAACTAGCCTCTGTGCCTCGGGACGAGGGCAGGACAGCCTGCTCCACGGTACCAGGACTGCAAACGACAGCAGGGTTACACACTCTCCGGCTGGGACCCAGGGGACAGATGCTATAGAGCTACAGCAGTCTAGGGCCACAAGTCACCTGATATCAGGATGCCTGTTCCAAAGCCTTTCACAGGGGTCTTGCCTCCTAGATGGGCAGATTCATGTGATTCAGGACGAGAACAGCATCTTCCTGGCCCCCACGCCTATTTTCATACTGGCTGCTTCACCTCATTATGGGGATGACTGGGGCAGGCAGAGGAATGAAATTTACTGGACCAAGGTTAGAGTCCTACTCTGATATCTACCTTAGGTACAATTCAGATCCTTCAAAAGTGTGTGCTTAGTCCAAGTTTTTCTGGGCCTTGGATGCTCCCAAATTCAAATCTTGTTCTACGGTAAATTCTTAGAAGAATCCCTATTTTCAGCCTGTCACTCTCACACTGGAATGTCAAGCTCACTGTGTCCATTCCTGAAAGGGTAACAGAGCTATCCATCAGTTGGTGGAAGCCTCAGATCACAGAGATCTCTATGCAAATGTGTACTTTCTCCTAACACAGCCTACAAAGTGTCAAAACCTCTACTCCTTTGTATAGGATGTTGGTTTTGGGAGGTACTTTAGAGGTCATCCAATCTAAGGCCTCCCCTCGAACAAATGCAGACTATGGCCCAGAGAGGTAATATAACTTGGTGTATTCACACTGAAAACCTAGGCCCCTGGTCTCCAGCCCAATATTCTCTCAACTAGGTCACGATTCTATTGCATTTCACTATTTCAGAAAAAAGAAAGTTGTTTCAGAATGTCGTTTCGTTCCAGCCCATCCTCTCCTTTGGTCATTCAGTCCAAACTCAGTCACTGATGAACCACCAAAGGCCAGGTACACAACTCCTGGTGCTCATGACACAACAGAAAGCGAGCAAAGATCCCCATCCTGCTGAGCCCACACTTCCACTTCCCCCTGTTACACAGTGGCTAGCAGAGTAGGAAAGGGAAAAAGATGCCTGAGATAAAGAGGGGACAAGAGGGACATTTTTCTTCTTTTTCCCCTTATATCTTATGTATTTGATATGTATCCTTTCTTCTTTCATATATTTTAAATGTATTTCAAACCATAAACTTCACCCACTTAAAACATACAGTTCAGTGATTTTTAGTATATTCACAAAGTTGCACAACTATCACCAGAATCTAAAGTTGGGACATTTTCAACAGCCCACAAAGAAGCCCCATATCCCTTAGGAATCACTCCCCATTTTCCCATCCCAACCCCAAGCGACCATTAATCTACTTTCTACTACTATGAATTTGCCTATTCTGGATATCTCATGTGAATGCAATCATACGTATGTGACCTTCTGCATCTTGGTTTCTTTCACTTGATATGTTTTCAAAATTCATCATGTTCAAGCATGTATAAGCATTCGGTTATTTTTTACTGCTTAATAATATTCCATTGTAATCTTCTATCACCTTAAACTTCATATCAAAAGGCACACCTCAGGACGCCTGGGTAGCTCAGTGGTTGAGCTTCTGCCTTTGGCTCGGGGCGTGATCCCAGAGTCCCGGGATCGAGTCCCACATTGGGCTCCCTGCATTGGGCCTGCTTCTCTCTCTACCTGTGTCTCTGCCTCTCTCTCTGTGTGTCTCTCATGAATAAATAAGTTTTTTAATTTAAAAAATTTTCTTTAAAAAAAAAAAAAGACGCACATCTTCTTTGGGAGGCTTGTGTTACCATATATGAGGTTTGGAGGAAAATAAATCCTGCCCCCATTCCCCATCTGTTCTAAGCAGTTGTTTCAAAGAATCACTAGTACCTGACCAGATCCATCCCCAGTAAGGCTTCCGTCTCAGCGGCTGGTTCTCTGGCATTGATGGCTTCATTGGCTATGCACACTCCATGCTCGTTGGCTCCCATTTCTGCCCCCCAAAGCCAGGCAGGTCTGCTTATCACAATGGCATGGGTCCTAGGGACTTGGTCGATTGAAATGTAAGTGCACTGAAAAATGAAGACAGAAAAGAAAGGACCATCATCTGCCAGGATCCACTTAGTTTCCACCCTGGTACTTATACCAAACCACCACATCAGTTACAAACAAAGCCAAAAATAAATAAATAAATAAATAAATAAATAAATAAATAAATAAATAAATAAGGCTCAGGAACACCAGACTTAAACGACACCCCCCCAAATAAATAAATAAATAAATAAATAAAATAAAAAATAAAAAATAAACGACACCCCAAGTCTCAATGCAGCTCAGATGTCTCTATGGCGGGTTTAAGTTTTGCCTATCAGGTGTCTCTGGTTCAAGTGCAATTTATCCACAGTGTTCACGTATATACTAGTCATCTTCTTGAACCAGGTATTCAGTCAATCTCTGCCCTGAACATTCCGTCTGGTCATTTCAGTAGCTATTTATCCTCATGTGCAAAAATCCTAACTATTTATCCTCATGTGCAAAAATCCTTCTCGATCAGTGGTTAAAAGTTAAAGAGCCCTACTTTAGGAGAAACTTTACCTGGAGACTTAATATAGAAAGCAGATTCAAGGGAAAATTTTTTCTGAAGAATAGGGGTTCTTATGCCTCGGGCAATGATCCCTAGGGTTCCCTGGAACCAGTTTGACAACCTCTACGATTACTCTAGTGGTAGAAAAATGATAATATTTTACATTCAACTAATGCATTAAATGCTCTCGTATACACTGTGCTTCCCCATCTGTCTCATTTGATTGACACATGCTAAGCCTGCGCAGTGAACACCTAAGGAGACAGTCCCAGAAGGGCATGTTTCTATCTGTTGTCAGGATGCAAGACATACTGCTTGGTGGTGTATATCTTACCTTCTCCAAGCTGCTGTATCTTTACCTGGAGAATGAGTGAGCTCATCCAGATCAAAGGATTTTTAGCCTCAGAACCCTGCCTTCACACAAACTCTTACAAAGAAGCGTGAAGACAGTAAAAGGGGTCAACGTGTGTTGAGGCCAATGGAAGATGGGTCGTGGGAGCAGCTCACTCAGAGCCAGACCTGCTGGCTCTTCCCTCTGACTCCCCCACCCCCCCACACACTGGGCCCATGCGAGAGCTCCCTTGGAGAAATCAGAAAACCACCAAATGAAGTTATCCATAAGGAGCCTCCTGCTTCTGGCCTCCTCTCAGTCTATGACACCTCCTGTGTGGTGGCTGCAGCACAGAATTCAGAGCTCTAAACTATACAGAGCTCCCTGGCTCTCAAGGGAGAATTTTATCAGCTGCAGCAACCATTTACATTTTAAATGGAGCACTGAAAGCATGGGCTCAACTGTGGCCTTGGATCTTTTTCTGATTCCAGACCCAGTTTTATCGACTGAGTGCAGCTCAGAAAGTTATTCTGCATTGATTTTCCCATAATCTCTAAACCTCATGTGAGAGCTGAAACGCATGTAGCTTGCACACTCATTGATAAGGTGACACGTATCTCCTTATAATCCATATGAGGTGCAGCTCTGCACTGGGATAATGTGATTTCACTTGATAAATAGTGGTAAACTGAAAGCTAATTAAATCCAGAGGTTGTCAGGAGACTCTTGAGTTTTTCATGGCAAACTGATAATAAAATATACTCTTGAAATCATTTCCCCTATTCAGTTCCCAAAAGTTCTTTACTTTGAAAAATGATTCTGTTAGAGCCAAAACCTTAGCCAAAGCAGTAAACAAACTATAGTCCTCTGTGCTCTTCTACTTTGTAATTGAAATTTACATCTTATAATTGTGTTTTTTTTCCATGTAAAAAGGAGTTCAAGCATTTAACTAACATTTTTCAAAACCCCCGTGCACACTGAGCTCTGCTGAGAAATTTGTCTTGAAAAGATGAGTAAATGTGGAAGGAATTTAAGATTCTTTTTTTTTTTTTTAAGATTTTATTTATTTAGGGACGCCTGGGTGGCTCAGGGGTACAGCGTCTGACTTCAGCGCCAGGGCATGATCCTGGAGTCCCGGGATCAAGTCCTGAGTCAGGCTCCCTGCAGGGAGCCTGCTTCTCCCTCTGCCTGTGTCTCTGCCTCTCTTTTTCTGTGTCTCTCATGAATAAATAGATAAAGTCTTTCTTTATCTATTTATTTGAGAGAGAGACAGAGCACAGGCGGGGGAAGGGCAGAGGGAGAAGGAGAACCAGACCCCCTGCTGAGCAGGGAGCCCAACACAGGGCTCAAGCCCAGGAGCCCAGGATCATGAGCTGAGCCAAAGGCAGATGCTTAACCAATGGAGTCACTCAGGTGCCCCTTAAGATTCTTAAGTATAGATTTATCACAAAGGTTGTTTTAAGGAAAAAAGTAAAATTAAGAACGGGTTCATTTGGGGTGCCTGGGTGGCTCCATCAGTTAAACATCCAACTCTTGGTTTTGACTAAGGTCATGATCTCAGGGTCCTGGGACAGAGCCTCACATTCGGCTCCATGCTCAGCAAGGAGTCTGCTTGAGATTCTTTCCCCCTCCTTCTCCCTCCCCTCTTGGTTCTCTCCTCTCTCTCTCTCTCTCTCAAATAAATAAAATCTTAAAAAAAAATAGAGTGGGTTTACTTATTTGTCTTCAATTTTGTTTTTACACATTCATATCCATTTCACCATTTACAGAGCACCAACCACACACAAGGCATTTTGTGCTAAGTGCTGCTGGCAGATAAGTCAGTAAGGATGCCCAATCCCTATCCTTTCAGTTGGGAAAGAAGGAGAAGGTACACATGCAAATTACCATGACCACCAGGCCAACCTAAGTAGCAGTCACGAGGCCTATCTATAAATACTGCATCTTCCCTCTCCTCCCACCTTGTACATCTGATCAACCCAGTCCTGCCTTTTTTTCCGCATTGCATCCCATTTATCCCCTCCCAAACTACTATAATTGACTTATGTACTGCAGATACTGTCTACTATGTTATCTCCCCCAGCTACAAGGTAAGCTCCATAAGGGCAGGGAGATACCTCTGTGGTTTAGTTCACTGATATATCTGAAATCTGGTCATACTAGGCATTAATAGATATTTTTTTGAAGGAATGAAGGACTGAATAAAGGAATAGGTAAGAAACAAAGATCAGAGGGACATAATACAGGTTCAAAAAGAAGAAGGAAACCAGCCAAGTGGGCAGAGGCTTTATATCAAGTGGGTGACATTTGAGTCGATCTTGAAAAATGGGCCAGACATCGAGGTATTCCAGAAAGGGGTAAGAGCCAGAGAAGAGAGGAAAGATGGGGATGTCAGAAGTGTGTTCATGGTCCAGGGACATCCTCCCCTGTGCCGCTCAGGGAAGCTATAGCGATGGCACTGAATAACAGGGCTGCAAGAGCTCAGTAAGTACTGACTGATAAAAATGTTGAAAACTGAATCCAAAAGACCATATGGTCTTCGTGGGAGTTCAAAATATTTGCAGCCAAATTGACACTTTTGGCCAAACTCAGAATGAGGAGGAAGAAAAGAGATGCCCAAGTAGCCAGATGGGCCAAATCAGCCCCTCCTAAGCACGAGGCTGAAAGCCAGTGCACCAGATCCCCCTCATATGCTACAGAGCCAGGAGGGTGGGGAGATGGGGAGATGGGGGTTGGGGTGCACCCAAGCCCTAGTGAGCCTGTAACACACACCCCTTAGGGCATCTCTGTCATGGCCTGCAGCGCCTGGGCCTAACAAGGATCCTTCTGTTGCTGTAACTCACACACACTCCATGTGTTTGAAATATGACTAATCGCACGCAGGTCAAAGAGGATGGTCACGCTAGTCTCATACAGGTCGGTTATCTAAAACCCTAGTCTGGGCGCAAACCTCATAAAAAAAGAGAACGTTTACACAAGATGTAATTAGCTACACTTTGTAAAGTCAGCCATCTAGAACATGAATTCTGCAGGCAGTCATTTCTTTTTTAAATAAAATTCACCGACCTCCACAATTGCCACATCTTTAATGAGGCAGATACAGTAAGTGGGATTCGAGGCAGCAGAGAAGCTCTCACCAGGAATAATAATAATAAAAAAAAATCCAAACAGCACCTGAAATCTTCTTTCAGCATGACAAAAACAATATAGTTCCTCAAGTCAAAATTCCTAGCCAGATTTCTAGTCGAAAACAGAATTATGTTCGCCACTCCAAAGATCAATCTTGCCAGGGATGGTTCTGGCCTCAGCTCTGGTGCTGAAGCTGTTTAAGAGGTCTGCAGAGAGAGATGAGCAAATTGTCTTGCTGCCCCACGGCCGCTCCCTATCAGCCTTTAATAAAACAAATCTGTCAGCGAGCGCGACTTCTGGGTGCCAAGGCCACATGGCAACGTTAAGAATGTCCAGAGTGGGGCGCGTGGTGAGGCATGCTTCCAAGTGCCAGCACTGCTAATAACCACCGAGGTTTTCAAGGTCCTGCCTGCACTGAGCCTGTCACTCTCCCAGGTGGCTCCAGGGGACACGTGCCAGGCTGGAGGATAGAAAAGACGAGCCTTGAAAAAAAAAAAAGAAAAGACGAGCCTTGACAAAGCCCCGGAGACAGAGACAAAAGACAATTCTACTGCAGAGCAAGCCCTTTATTATTTTGTGTGATTGTGTCAAAAAAATGAAAAAGCAAAATCAGCTTCACGCTGGCGCCTACCCTTTGCACATTCCAGCGCACTCTGTCTGGCTCTCGCCCAGTGAAAGGGGACTAGAGACGCTCACACAATAGACTTTTCAATTCATGAAATGCAACCATTGTGCTTTCCTACTGTACTCAGATGGTGAACACAACCCTGGCACCACCAGTGAAAACCACTCTGAAATGAGTTGATGAGTCAGCCAGACTTCCTAGGGTGGGAATAAAAAAAAAAAAAAAAAAAGCAGGGAAAATGGGATGCTTTGGAGGAATATTTTTAGTCTTAGAAAATTTGCAACTCTAAAGCTGCGTGGCTAATTATCACTGAGGTTTTGGGGGGGGGTTGTTTTTTTCTTTTTTATCCCAGTGTCTTGCCTGCTAGTCGAGTGGTTTTTGAAAATGTGCCCTTAGAGTTCATCTGACTCTAAATAAAGACAAAAGAAAATGTCAGCCACATTTTAGAAGAGCTGCTACTTATGTCCCTGAAGCCATAAGCTCTTTGAGAATGGGCGGTGGTGCCAAGGCCTGGGGTCAGAAACAGGCTTAAGAAAGGGGACAGGGTGGAAGGCCCCAGCTAAGCCATGCTCCCACGAGGCAAGGGAGACTTTCTGGCTCCACACCAGGCTGGAAGCTCTTGCTGCTCCCGGGCCGTGAGAGGGCCAACTGCAAGACAGGTGCACAGTCTGCCCAGCAGCCGTGGAGCTTTGCTCAGCTCTGATTCCAGACTAGCTTGTGCTTTCCTACTGTAAGGGACAATCTTCTGAATTAAAATTCAGACCCTCTCGGGCAGCCCTGGTGGCTCAGCGGTTTAGCACCACCTTCGGTCCTAGAGACCCGGGATCGAGTCCCACATCGGGCTCCCTGCATGGAGCCTGCTTCTCTCTCTGCCTGGGTCTCTGCCTCTCTCTGTGTGTGTTTCTCATAAATAAATAAAATCTTAAAAAAAAAAAAATTCAGACCCTCTCCCAGGCAAAACACACATACACGCCCAAACCACAAATACAGCTGCCATCTGGACAGTGTTACTAACAATGTTACCAGCTCTCATTAATGGGTAATTTTCGATTCTTCTTACAAGTATTTTTATCCAGGAAGAAAAAGGAAGTGGTCTACCAAAAGCCTGCCCCAAACTCTGTAAGTTGTATAACCTCACTGGGGTTATTAAAATCATGGGACCTTCATGCAGAAGGAAATATAAATAAATACTCACTTTCACTAAAAAGGGAAATAATGAAAACTTTAAACTTTAAAGGAAGGGGGGCAGTGGAGGGGAGGTTTATTATATAATAATAAGAGGCTCTTTAAAAAAGCATTATGAAAAAAATAAATAAATAAATAAAATAAATAAATAAAATAAAAAAATAAAAAAGCATTATGTGTCAAAACTGATTGACCATCAAGATTTCTGTCCCAACTGAGGGGTGAAATGACTGCCTGTAGGTGGGGGATGGGCTAAGTGGGAAGGGGGTGATGAGCATTAGGGAGGGCATGCGTTGGGAGGAGCACGGAGTGTTGTATGGAAGTGATGACTCACTAAATTCTATTCCTGAAACCAATACTACATTATATGTTAACTAACTTGAATTTAAATTAAAAAAAAAAAAAGGAATTCTGTCTCCAAAAATTGGGATATAATTATTCTCTGGGACACCAAGTGTAAATCATGTCAACTTTAACTGAAATTCATTGTTTTCTGGAACAGCATTCTAATGTTGAATCCACTGTTTCCTAATTAGGAGATTCAACCGAATAAGAATAGACCCACATACCCATCCTCAGTCATGTACACACGCGCAGGCACATCACATGCACACACCACGCACTCACAGAACATCATAATCTGGGAAATTATCCATCTGCTTCCTTGACATTCCTAACTATAGGAAGGAGCAGGGCTTGAAAAAAAGATGAGATGAGTTCTGTGATGCACAGTGGTACGACATCCTCAGAGGGGACAGAGGGCCTTTCACAAATAGATACTCATTTATCTATCCTACTCCGCATCCAAAATTGGTGTTGTGAAAAAAAAAAATCAGCATCCACAAGAGAAAAACTGTAGAACATAAAATAAAATGCTCCAACCTTCCAACTGTGTGGCTAAACAAAAATGTGCACTGTAATCTTAGAAACTGAGGAATTCTGCTAAAGGATCCTATCTTACTCTTCCAGTCTCAAGCAGAGAACTTGCCGTAGAGTCGATGATGGATGGACAGAATGAAGGAAGGAGGAAGGGTGGGTGAGCAGACAACTTGGAAGGGAAGGCCTCCTGGAAGGATGGGCCAGCTGGAGGGGGAGGTGGGTCAGTGGATGAGTAATCAAGATGACTTTTAGCACAGAGTTATTCCCAGAAAATGAATTCCCAGAACTTCAAAACTCAAGGATGAGGCTTCTAGGGAAACTGCAGAATATGTTAAGTTTAAAATGTCATGAAATGGCTGAGAAATAGATGAGGTTTTACGGGAACTTCTCACTTCTCATAGTTTAGAAAAATAATTTCTGTATGCTAATGAGAGCTTTTGTGAAAGTTACAGGATAGTTGTTGTAGATCATAACCCCAGCTATGGAAAAGTAATGGATATAACTGTAAGGGAACTATAGGGGTAGGAGTAAATTTGAAAAGCAGATTTAGAACCATATGCTACAGAAAGGAGTTTGGAAACTGAGACCGGGAGTCATAGAATCTCTCAACACTAGCCAATTCCTTAAAAAAAAGAAAAGAAAAGAAAAGAAAAGAAAAGAAGAGAAAAATTAACTGTTTTCATAATGTTCTCCTTAGAGTTTACAAAGTACTTCCAAATATCAGATCCCATGTGCTTCACAAAAAAACTCTGTAAGGCAGACACAGTGTGTGTTATCTCCCTGGCAAATGAGTAAACTGAGTCTCAAAGAGGCTCAAAGATCCAAGGTGCAGGAAACAGGGAAGGCAAGACTGGAAGCCAGGACCCCTGCATCTGGGGCCAGACTCATTCCACTGGTTTCAGGCAACTGTAAATTTCAATTGATTTATAAAGGCAGAACAAGCATAAAGTGCTACATGTTCACAGAAGGACGGCAGGCTAGGGGTGGCTCAGTCAGTTAAATCTCCAACTCTTGGTTTTGGCTCAGGTCATGAACTCATGGGTCATGAGACTGAGCCCCGCATCAGGCTCTGCACTCAGCAGGGAGTCTGCTTGAAGATACTCTCCCTCTGCCTCTCCCCCTACTTGAGTTCTCATTCTCTATCTCTCTCTCTCTATCTCTCTCTCTCTAAAATAAATGAAAAGCTCTTAAAAAAAAATAGGGGCAGGCTAGAGGGAGGTGGAGACATTGCTTTTGGGCTTTGAAGGATACATAAGAGTCTATCAAATAGATGTGAAGAGGGGAGAGCAAGGACATTCTTAGCAAAGGATGGAATGAGCAAAAGCACAGAGAAATGCAAGTGTGTTATTTGTTAAAGAAATGAGGAGCAACCAGTTTAGTGTAGCTGGAGCCTATGGTACAGCTGGGAGAGGAAAACTAAGAATTAGGATCGAAAAGTAAGCAAGAAATTATACAACCCTTATACAGGGTAATTAGTACAAAAATTTTACCCCATGACCCAGCGATCCTGCATCTGGAAGTGTATCTAGCAACTACACCTACACATGTACAGAATGATTCATGTACAAGGTCCTCAAGGCTGACTTTCTGGACTAGCAAACAGGCCCAGTGTCTACCAACAGGGGACTGACTATAAATTATGGTGTATCTCCATAATGGACCACCGTGCATCTGTAAAAAACAATAATAAGGACAATCTCTGTGTACGGATGTAAAAAATCTTTTAAAAATATTATTAAACAAAACAAAATTATAAACCTTTTCTGTAAGTTTGAAATTTTATATTTAAAAAATCAAGTTTCAGGGGTACCTGGGTGGCTCAGTCAGTTAAGCGTCTACCTTTGGCTCACATCATGATCCCAGGGTCCTGGAATTGAGCCCCTGCTAAGCGGGGAGCCTGCTTCTCCCTCTCCTCCCTGCTTGTGCTCTCTCCTGCTATCTCTGTCTCTCTCTCAAATAAATAAATAAAATCAAGTTTCAGAATAGTATATATAATGTGCTACTTTCATGAAAAAAGTGAGAAATAAGGCTAAGTATTCATATTTGTTTGTATTTGCATAAAACACTAGAAGGGTGTGCAAAAAATGAATAAAAAAGGCTATATGGGATGGGAATCAGAGTGAATAGCAATAAGGAGGAGTAAGATTGCTCATCAGGGCAAACCTTTTTAATATTACTTAATCTTTGAACCACATGAATATATATTACCTATTCAAAATGTAAAATTACATTAAAAAGCATCTTTACTTTTCAAAGTATCCCAAATGAGTTAAAAACTATGTCCATACAAAAACTTGCACATAGAAGGGGAACAGGGCTAGAAAGGAAAACAAAATAAAATGAAACAAAACAAAACCCAAAAAAACCCTGCACACAAATGTTTATAGTAACTTTGTTCATAACTGCCAAATCTTGGAAGCAACCAAGACATCCTTCAATACGTGAATGGAAAACTAAACTGTGGTCCATTCAGACAATGGGATTTTTTTCAACACTAAAAAGAAATGCACTTTCAAGCCCAGAAAACACATGGGTGAACTTTGAAAACATACTACTAAGTGAAAGTAGCCAGTTTGAAAAGGCTACATACTGTAGGATTCCAACTACACAACATTCTGGAAAAAGGCAAAAACTATAGACAGTGAAAAGATGAGTGGTTGCCAGGGGTTAGGAAGAGATAAATGAATAGGCGGAGCACAGAGGATTTTTAGGGCAGAGAAAGTATTATGTATGATAATTTAGTGGTGGATACATGTCTTTACATACAGCTGTCAAAACCCATTAGAATATACAACACAGAAAGCAAACCCTAATGTAAAAGATGGACTTTAGTTAATAATGATGTACCAGGGCAGTCCTGGTGGCCCAGCGGTTTAGTGCCGCCTTCTGCCCGGAGTGTGATTCTGAAGTCCCAGGATCAAGTCCCACGTCGGGCTCCCTTCATGGAGCCTGCTTCTGCCTCTGCCTGTGTCTCTGCCTCTCTCTCTGTATCTCTCATGAATAAATAAATAAAATCTTTAAAAAATAAAAATAAAAAAATAATAATGTACCAATGCTGGCTCATGGATTATAACAAATGTACCACAGTGGGCACCTGGGTGGCTCAGCAGTTGAGCATCTGCTTTTGGCTCAGGTCATAATCCCAGAGTCCTGGGATAGAGTCCCACATCAGGCTCCCTGCAGGGAGCCTGCCTCTCCCTCTGCCTGTGTCTCTGCTTCTCTCTGTGTGTGTCTCTCATGAATAAATAAATAAATAAATCTTTAAAAAAAAAAAACAAAACCAAAAAAAACCCACATATGTATCACATGAATGCAACATGCTAATAACAGATAAAGTTGGGAGGTAGGAGGGTGAAGGGTTATACGAGAACTCTCTGTACTTTCTGTTTTTCTGTAAACATTAATCTATGCTGAGAAAAAAAGTGAAGTCTATCAATTTAAAAGAAAAGAAAGGGAAAGTGAGCCCAGTGCCAGTCTGGAAGAGTTCCATCGGCATACAGATCAGCCCGGACTCTCATCCTTTAAACAAGGCAGTGACAGAGTTGTGCTCTGAAAATTCCTACAAGCTGAAGAACCTACGAAAAAGAAAGCCATGGACCAACAAGCGGATGATAGAAGGGAGATGGGGGCGGGTCTGAACAAGGGGGGGTGCCGGGCAGTAGAAGAGAATGCAGCAGAAGAAGTCACAGGACTTGGGAACAGCTGTACCTGTGCATCTAGGGATGTGTGTGAAAAATGAGGGTCAGAGTTGCCCTCTGGTTTCTAGATTAAACTATGCGGCAGACAATGGTGCTGACAGAGGAAGAACAACAAATGAGACGGGGAAAATGCATTTAGTTTTTGGTCTGTGATGTTATTTTATTACCTGGAGAATATGGATGTGGAAATGTACAGAGGCAGCTCCAAACACAGGGGGGCAACTCAGAAAGGATGTCAGGTTGCCTTAGAAACTAATTCTGGTATGTATCAAGCTGCACTTATTTATGTGAGGGGACATCATGTAACCTCCAGCATAGGTGAGTGATAACATACCAGGGGTTAGGGACGCCTGGGTGGCTCAGTGGTTGAGCGCCTGCCTTCAGTTCAGGTCATGATCCCGGGGTCCTGGTATCAAGTCCCACATCAGGCTCCCCACAGGAAGCCTGCTTCTCCCTCTGCCTATGTCTCTGCCTCTCTCTGTCTCTTATGAATAAATAAAATCTTAAAAAAAAAATACCGTGGGTGAACAAGTGAAAGAAATCTAGTCTATTCCCTAATCTGATTGTACCTCTGAAAGTAAAATATTGAGTTATTGAGCCTATCCCTCCCAAAAGAAATCAAATTTTCCTAAAATATCTATTTCAGACATATTTATAAGTGGCTTCTGTGTGATGCTGTGGTTACTATGGCTACTAACAAGTGACCCCAAAGTGTAGTGGTGTGAAACAACCATTTCTTATGCGCATGCACTCGATGGGTCAGGAATTTGGACAGGGCACCACAGAGATGGCATGTCTCCAATCCACAGTGTCTGAGGCCTGGAATCATCTGAAGGGCCATTCACTCACACATCTGGCAGTTAACATTGGTTGTTGGCTAGAGGGACTTTGGTTCCTCTCCATGTGGGTCCCTCCCTGTGTTCTTCATATGCTGGTTTGGGTTCCTTCCAGCCCAGCGCCCGGATTTTTAGGACCCAGGACCCAGGGTAAGAGATTACGCGTCAAATTCATTCCTTTATGAATTTGACGTGTAGCCCTGGAGGTTGCATGGCATCACTTCTACCAGGCAACACTGGTCAGAGCAAACACATGCCCTCACCAAGATCCATGGCAGGGGTAGGGGGCACAAACCTCACCTCTCCCTGGAGGAGTGTTCATCACACTGCAAGAAGTACATGTAGGATGGGATTTGGTGCAGCTATCTTTGGGAAATTAAATCTGCCCACATGAAAATCGAAGTATTATTTTAGTCTGCATGACTCCTTGAGAAAAAGAAACACTGAGGGAAGACAGGGAAAGTCAAAACGACTCAAACCTGCAAACTTCATCCATGCCCAGCACACTCTGTTCCAGGAAGAGAGAAACATTCAAATCCAAACAACACGAACATTCAACATTAATAAATATCCATTTAAAACCTAGCGTGAGGGCAGCCCAGGTGGCTCAGCAGTTTAGCGCCACCTTTGGTCCAGGGTGGGACCCTGGAGACCCGGGATGGAGTCCCACATCGGGCTCCCGGTGCATGGAGCCTGCTTCTCCCTCTGCCTGTGTCTCTGCCTCTCCCTCTCTCTCTGTATCTCTAATAAATAAATAAAATCTTAAAAAAGAAAAAAAGAAAACCTAGCGTGAATAAATAAATAAATAAATAAATAAATAAATAAATAATAAAAATAAAACCTAGCGTGATCAGCAGAGACCCTAGCACTCTTCTCTGCCTATAAAAAAGAAAAGTCCTGAAGTTTAGGGGTTTGGACCCAGTTAGTGGGGCAACACGAGAGGTGAGTGGTTCTGTTGAAAGTCCTGTGGGAGACAATCTGCCACTGCCCAAGCCACACACAATCCGTGCCAACTGGGGCTTCGTGCTGCCTGGGAGCACTTCACTGCCCCTGTTCAATTCACATAACATACCCCCCTATAGAATTCTGTGCTGCTTAGTTGCTTTTAAAGCATTGAAACAGGGATCCCTGGGTGGCACAGCGGTTTGGCGCCTGCCTTTGGCCCAGGGCGCGATCCTGGAGACCCAGGATCGAATCCCACGTCGGGCTCCCGGTGCATGGAGCCTGCTTCTCCCTCTGCCTATGTCTCTGCCTCTCTCTCTCTCACTGTGTGCCTATCATAAAAAAATAAAAATTTAAAAAAATAAAATAAAATAAAGCATTGAAACAGATAAAGAAAATAAAACACACATTGATGAATACCCATTTAAAACCTAACACAACTACTAGAAAAAGTCAATTTGTTTCATAAAGCATAGAACACCAAATAGTAGAGGTTTATGTCCGTGGAAGGAGCACACTAATTTACCTGCCCCCAACGTTTTTTCTCTAAATTCTTCCTTTAAAGAACAACTACCATTTAAACACACACACACACACACACACGCGCGCGCGCATACACACATACACACGCAAATAAATACACCATAATCAAGAAGTTTATTTTATGAATGCAAAGATGGTTCAATTTATCACATAAATTCAAAGGAAAAAATCAAGTGATTATCTCCATATCACTGGGGGTAAAAAAAGGTTTAACAAAATTTAACACCTATTCCTGAAGGCTTTTTTAACCACTAAAAATAAAAATTGGTGTATACTTTTTGACATGACAAAACTATATGAGTTTCAGTCCTAAAGCCAACATCTGAGTGACTGAAGAAGCACTAGGGGCTGCTCCACTGGAGTCAAGAACAGAGAAAGATAACCACTCTTACCACACTAAATATTAACACTGAATCTAAGCTATCAGCCAATCAGACAAGAAAACAGATATAAGAACAATCAGACTATCTATCTCTGTTTGCAGCTGTTGATAACAATAAACCTGGAAAACCCAAGAGAATCAATGATAAAAGCTGACGCAAGGAATGAAAGAACTGAGTAAAGTCGCAGATTGTAAAATTGATACAAATGAGCCATCATGAAAGTCTGACAGTACACTCTGGGAATATGGAGAAACAGGCATTGTTATGCTGCTAGTAGAAAGGCAAACGTGCACCACCCATGTGAGGAAATTTGATAAAATTCCAAAAACCTACATTTACTCTGTGACCCAACAATCCCATTTTAGCTACCTATCCCAAAGGAAGACTGACAAAAAACTGATTTTTAAGCTCTCAAAATAGTAACTGATGGATAATTTTTTGACATGATAAAATACAGAAACCAGGAGCAGATATTGTGACAGATACACTAGATTGTTATTCCCTTCAAAACACAACAAAATATTTTAATAACAAAAGACTGGAAAGCAACCTAAATGTCTAGCAATGTGGGACTGATTAAACCATGATATATCCATAGAATGGAACACTCTACAACTCTACATGAGAAATGAAGACTACCTCTATTTACTGTATGGAACAATCTCTAAGATATGTTTGAAGTTGAAAAAGGCAAAGTGGAGAAAAGTGTATGTGGCATGCTACCATTCATCTAAGAAAGAAAAGGAACTGGGATAAATATGTGTGTGTGTGTGTGTGTGTGCAGTATGTTACATACATAGGTAACTTTTTAAAGATTTTATTTATTCATGAGAGAGGCAGAGACATAGACAGAGAGAGAAGCAGGCTCCTCGCAGGGAGCCGGATGCAGGACTCAATCCCCAGACCCAGGATCAATGCCCTGAGTGGAAGGCAGATGCTAAACCGCTGAGCCACCCAGGTGTCCCAACATAGGTATTTTAAATGGAAGGACAAACCAAAAAACCTTTCAAAACATGGAAAAAGCAAGTAGAAGAAATGAGACAAAATTAGGACTTCTATGAATACACCTTATTTTATACATTTGACTTTGGAATCATGTAAATATTTTACTTAATTATAAAACAGGACCATAGCAACAAATGTATCATTCTCCATGTGATCCTGTTTTTAAGGCCATGAACAAACCTTCGTGAGAACAGGAATCCACAGAACCGACAGGACAGTTCGGACCGGTGAGCAGGTTTAAGGAAAGGTGTGCTGGGCAAAGCCGAGGAAGGAAGGCAATGAGTGCCCAGGAGAGATTGTGTGTGACACAGGACTTACCTCGACCTTGCTCTCGGGTTCATGATCCGCAGCTGAGAAATACATGACCTCCTGTACTTCATCCCTGGGCCGGGCCGAATTTTTCCCAAACACCACCAGACCGTCCTTAGCACGTGGTGGGAAGGCCACAAAACAGTAACTTGGAGGAGCGACGGCCATCCTGCAAAGAGAGAGAATGCCAGAGATGGACTGGAAGCAGCCCGAACAGGGAACATTCCAATAGTGAGTCCTTCAAACACATTTTACCAAAAAATGGTTTTCGTGTTGCACTGTGTGCAGCGAGCTCATTAAGAGATCCCGGCTGGCACATGAAGGTAGGGCGCCCGGAGGAGAATTACAGAGCCACCGAGACCAGATAGCGCTTAGCACTCCGTGGGACTAAACGAGCACAGATTTGCAACAAACTGCAGTCAGGGGCAGCCAAAAAAGCAATGACACAAGAGAAAGGGAAGGAAGTTACTGTTCCCTGGCAGAAAACACAAACAGACGCAATCTGTCGCAGTAATAGAAAAATAAATAAATACAAATAAATACACTCGTAACAGTGCGTTACACAAGTGTCTCAGGTCTAGGGCTGTGTGGCTTCCACCTAATGGGTTTTGGGGTGGTGATGGGGAAATGGGTCTAGAGAGAAAGGGAAAGATACTCCTATTTTATACATTTTTACTCTACCTCAATGACCGAACACTCAGGGATGTCATGGTTTTCGTCCAACCTCTCCAGTGCTCCTGGGCTGGCTTGTTCTCTTCGACCTGGCCGCTGAGCGCTTCCTCGCTGCTTCATTCCTCTTTTCTCACTTTATGCTGCTTTCTCTCTGGGAAAGCTCAACCCTGCCCAGTGGTCACTCATGTGCCCATGACCTACACATTCAATCCCAGCTCAGTCCTCTCCTTGAGCTCTCCACCCATACACTCAAATGCCTTCCTGATACCCAAAGCTGATTTCATCTTCTTCTTCCTCAAACATCCGAAACTCAAAAAACTATCCTTATCATCCACGTCTCTATTACCCAGGATACCACTAAATTCCAGCTGGAGAGCTGACCTTCTAAATCCCTCTGGAAACTATCTACTTGCCCCATCTCCACTATCACCACTCCGCACCACAACATCATGTGGCTTGGATCCCACGGTAGTCTCCTAAGGGGTTACCGCATAACCACTATTATTCCCCCTCCAAAACACTGGCACACGCCAGCCAAAGTGATCTTTTTAAAAGGAAGATTTGATCACAGCAATCATGTCAGTCTGTTTAAAATCTTTCAGAAGTTTCCCATGGTTCTTGAAATAAAGACCAAAATCTTTTTTTTTTTTTAAAGAATTTATTTATTCATGAGAGACACAGAGAGAGAGTCAGAGATGCAGGCAGAGGGAAAAGCAGGCTTCATCCAGGGAACCCGACGTGGGACTCGATCCTGGGTCTCCAGGATCACGCCCTGGACTGAAGGCGGCGCTAAACCGCTGAGCCCCTGGGGCTGCCCTAAAGACCAAAATCTGATCAGGCTCATGCTCCTCCCCTGCCTCACTTCATGCCACTCACCATTCTGCTCTCTCAACCCCAGCACACAGGCCTTTTTCCAGACCCTCTGATCCCCCCCACCCAGGGCCTTTGCACGTGCTTCACCCTCATTCCCGATCACTCCTCTCTCTGCTCCCTATGCCAAAACCATTTTCCTAGTTACTTCTACTCCTTCACGTACAAGCTTAGACATCAAATTTACATCACTGTATTATATGCTCTCATAGAATCCCACCCTTTTCCTTTATAGCAAATCTCAATCTGAAATATTTATGTAATGATTTTCTTACCAACAATCAATATTGGTCTTCCACCCCAAAGTCTAAGCAACATGAAGCAGGGAGGGTACCAATGTATCTTTGTTCACTACTGTAAACCCAGCTGGATACAAGGTCTTCGGCAGAGTAGATTTTCAAAAAATTACAAACAAGTGCTCTTTTCTTCTTTCTTAAAACTGAAGCCAAGCATACCTCTGTACCTAGCTAGAATGCCCTCCCCTTAGTTTGTCCATATCCTTTAGGATCTGATTCAAAATCCCTTTCTTTTAGAACATCTTCTATAAAGGACTCTGTCATTTTCTCAGCATCCACGAGTACTAAAACATCCAGTTTTAGGGTGATGTGCATTTGTTTCTTGTAAATGTGCCGCTTTAAATATTTCAAATAAAGATCCCTGAGGGCAAGTGCCAGGCCATCCAACTACATCAGCCCCTTTCCCAACCCCCTATTATGGGCACTCAACGAACATTATCTATTAACCCAACTATCATATTTGTGTCATCAATTATCCAATTTAGATGTGTTTTATTTTATGATCCCAAAATATAAGCAAGAAGGAAAACAATTGTTCTCAGCAAAGCCACTGGGATTCAAAACTCTGCTGTACCACCTACTATATACTGTGTGACCTTGAGCAAGTCACTTCACCTCTCTGGGCCTAGGTTTTCTCTTCCGCAAATGTTTGGCCCCAGCCCCTGAGTTTATTAACAGTATCAAATGACATGATGCTTGAGAACATATTTTGCAAAATGTAGAGGATACGTAAGTATAAGATATTTTATTTGGGTTTTGACTGCTCAAACAGAGCAGCATCTCAACATTTCTACAAGGCAAGCCAACCAAAACCAACTCACTCGTAAGTGGAGTAATTATCAAATCACAGAGTCAGCAACATTCTGAGATTGGAACCATCTTTATGAGGGACCATGTTGCTATGTCTGCATCCAGGCTGCTTCACATTAGTCTATACATGCACACCCTGGGCTGGCAGATTGTGAAGCGGGGAAGCCCAGAGCTCTGAAAACAATTCCTCCCCCACTCCTGGCTCAGAAAAATCTCCCCACCCCCTTTGATGAGAAAGAAAAAACAGGAAGATAAATTCCAGTGCCTTCTCCCATTATCCTTTCCCATTATCCTTTTCCACAAAAACTTCATTATCTTCAGACTTGAAGTGTAGGAAGTGATAAACCAAGACTCTGTATGTGGAAGAAACATCTAGAATAATAAGATAAAATGCACTAATAGTGAGTTCCTAGAATCTGAGGGTGGGAAGAATTGCTGGCTGAGACAAATAAAGTGAAAATCCAGAAGATAAGGTGGAGAAAGGGCACATTCACCTGTGTTTGTATGCCTTGTATAGGTGTTATGACTTCCCTTCGTTCTCCATCACTGGGTCATTTCAAAAGTGCTGGTGTCTCATCTATGAGCAGAACCTTACTTTATTTGGTCCTTAAAAATACTAGCAATCCACTAGTCTTACATTTATGACACATATCCATAGAAAATAAATAAAACTTGCAGGGTTTTTGACTAGCACCTTTTCTATTTTTCAGCCAGGACATCCACTTGGTTAGCAAGTCCTATGAATCACATGACCATGATATGGATGTAGGCAATAGAAGCCCAGGGCTATATGGGCCCAGAGAAGCTGACCTTTCCACTGAATCTTGTGAAAGACTGGGAATACCAGAAGGGAATAGAATTGTAATGTCTGTTTTTTTAATGCTAAATGAACCAGGAAACTGTGTAACACATCCAATAGCAAACTAGCCAAGGATAATTGTCCACTCATTTCTCCTGGATCACCATTCTAGACACTGGCTAGCCTCAGAATGGACCTAGCTGAATCCTTTCCTACTCTCTAGATCAGTGCTATCCAAAAGAACTTTCTACATTGATGGAAGTATTCTATCTCCACTGTCCAATATGGGCCATCAGCCTCATGTGGCAATTAAAGTATAGTTAGTGTAATTAAGGACCTAAATTTTTATTACAAACTTAAATTAGTTTAAATTTAAATAGCCACACATGGCTAGTAGGAATGCTATTGGACAGAGCAGCATTACAAATTCCCAATAAACCCAGAAATGAAGATTTTCTCATGAAGACTTCTAATAATCCCCGAAGAGCTTCTTTGTGAAGCCTTCCACATATTTTAAAGGCAAAATATGCTACCATCCATATAAACTGGATTAGCAAAGAGGAGATAGTACTTCCAAAAAGCTGAAAACAAATGTTAGGAAGTAGCTACTAACTGGATGGACTGAGTTTAAACAATTTCTCCAAAAGCTTAAGGTAATCATAGCCCTGGACACCAATTCCACTTCCCTTGATGTGAGTCTCATACTCCTAACCCTCAATACACCATGAGCATATTCCCCTCATCGGTGCCTGAAATCTTGTGGGTATCTCTCCAGTCAATTTCACTCTTTACCTCCTAAATGAACTTTTGAGACCTTCACTTCTCTCCAACTACCTCCTCTAAGCAGACATCTCACCTCCTCCTACACAAAGAAGAGATGATCAGGGGAGGGAGACTGTTTCAGAGACGTGTAAGCAGCTCTGAAGGCCCTGAGGCTGGAGGAACGGCAAGGAGCCAATAAATCAGAAAGCCAGGGCAACTGAGGCCAGAGAGAATGGGGAAGAGGCTGGACAAGCAGCTAGACAGGCCGGTCCACGTTAAATCTTGCTGACCACAGCAAAGATTTTAGTGTCTATGCCACGATAGACATGGATGTCTATCCCAATGGAGGCTTTTAAGCCATGTGTTAGGTAGGAAGTGGAGCCAGTGCTCCCAAACAACTTTTCAAAGAAGTTGGCTGTGATGGAGAAGAGCTAGCTCATTAGATATAAATGAAGGATCAACAAGTAAGTCTATTTCTATGTATCTATCCTAAGGAATGATCAGGAACACTGACAAATATTATGCACAAAAATGCTCATCACGGTGGTATTTATAAAGGTGGAAAACTAAAACTTAATTGTCCAGCATCAGAGAAATAGCTTAAAAATTCATGCTACATCGATGCTATAAAAGCATTAAAAATGTTTGTGAAGAATTTTTAATTGCACAGAGAAATGGCTGAGGAGGAAGATCCAAAATAAATTACTCTAATTATGTAAAAATACATATAGAAAAGACTAGAAGGAAATGTGCCCAAAATATTAACAGCGGTAGCCTGACCACTGAATTTTTCCTAATTTCTTCATATCTTCTTTTAATTTCCGATTGCCCTACAAGTATTTGTAGTTACATAAACACAAGAATGATTTTTTTAAAATAAGCCTGATGGATAGTACCAATTTGGAAATTGTATTTTTTTATTATTTTTTAAGGTTTATTTATTTGAGAGAGAGAGAGAGAGATCAGGGGAATGGGCTGAGGGAGACCAGAGAGAGAATCCTCCAGCAGACTCCCTGCTGTGCATGGACCCTAACTTGGGACTCAATCCCTGAGATTATGACCTGAGCTGAAATCAAAAGTTGAACACTCAACCAACTGAGTCAGCCAGGCCCCTGGAATTTTAAAGAAAACACTTTGCTCTACTTCTACATCCCGACACATCTAAAATTTCAAAACTGGAAAATTCTTATGAGGTACAGTTAGGATGACATTTTTTTTATGGAGGTATAATTAACATACATTAAATTAGCTTCAGGTGCACAACAAAATGATTCAATATTTGGATACACTGCAAAACGATCAGTCTAATAAGTCTAGTCAGTGTCTATCACCACAGTTACAGAATTTTTTTGCTTGTGATGAGAACTTTTAAGATCTACTCCCTTAACGTTTCAGATATGTAATACAGTATCATTAACTATAGTTGCTGTCCCTGACATCCCCAGGACTTATTTAATATTTTGTTAAACTGTAAGTTTGTTGTCTTTTGGCCACCTTCAGCCATTTTGTCCATCCTTCATTCCCAAGGATGAATATTTTTTATTATTCAGCATTATTATACTTATTCTGATACTTTCTTCTCCTTTTTTCTACAGCTTGCCTAATTCAGAGTTGCTCAAGGAGTACACAAATTTTCATTACTATTATTCACACAAATAGGGGGCAGGCCTCTTACAGTGTTGTCTCCTTGGTTAAGGTGAAAGGAAAAACAGGCCCTTAAGAAAGCCAATTCTCTGTTGACTCTGAGATGAAATGTTTCTGAAAGTGATTCAGGAAACTCCCATTTTGTTCCTATTATCTGTCAACATACTAGTTAACATACCAGTTACACTACAAAAGAAAAAAAATCTGACAAGTTGACTCATCTACATACTGTATAAAACATGCATTTTAAAATCTTTGCAAGAGATCTATAAACCATTAAATTGGCCATGCATGACACCAGAAACTAAGATTTTTTTCCTCCTCCTCCCTCAATAACTTTATATAGTATTTTATATATATATATATATATATATATATATATATATATGATGTGATATTATCCTTCATAAAGAAAAGTAAGCTAAAATTCAATGCACTCCCAATCACACATGCTAATACAGAAATTTACTGCATGGGGGCACCTGAGTGGCTCAGTGACTGAGCTTCTTTCTGCCTTTGGCTCAAGGTCGTGACCCTGGGGGTCCTGGGATGGAGTCCTGCCTTAGGCTCCCATTGCAGAGCCTGCTTCTCCCTTTGCCTGTGTCTCTGCCTTTCTCTCTGTATCTCTCATGAATAAATAAATAAAATCTTAAAAAAAAAAAAAAGAAAGAAATCTTCTGTATGAAAAAGTGTTGTTTATTTGGCTTTGGAAAACACAGTACGACCATTTGATAATGGATTCTATCATAATACTCTCTACTTAAACCAATGGACAGAACTCACTTAGAAGCAAAGCCATGATCAAAGGCTTTTTAAAAAACTTGCTTGTTTTGGGGGGACCTGGCTGGTTCTGTCTCTTGAGCGCCTGCCTTTTGCTTGGGTCATGATCTCAGGGTCCAGCCATGAGTCAGGCTTCTTGCTCCCTGTAGGGAGCCTGATGTGGGACTCGGTCCCAGGACCCCAGGATCTCGACCTAAGCCAAAGGCAGATGCTCAACTACTGAGCCACCCACCCAGGTGCCCCCAAACTTGCTTGTTTTCATTTGTAAGCCATTTTTGGAGTCATGGGGACCCAAGGAAGGGATGGGGGGCAGCACTACATCCCAGGCCTGAATAGCTAAAGCTATTCCAGGAATAGCTTGGTGTAGCTAAAACTGTGTTTTCCAAAATGTATGTTGTGGCCCTTTTGAGGGTTACAAAATCAATTTAGTGCATGGGATCAGTGTTTTGAATAGGCAAGCATTTTTTTTAAATAAAAGAATGTATGCATCACACTTAAGAAGGTTAAGTGTTGTTCCAAGGAACTTTAAGTTCGGGTATAGATACACATAAAGTGTGTGTATGCCCTGGGTTGAGATACAACTTTCTCTTACTGTGGGCCTCAAGCAAAAATCTTTAAAAGCAACAGCTTCAAGGGTAGGTCTACTGAATAAGGCTTCTTTGTGATAAATACCAATTAGGATTCTTGCCAAGTTAGCGATAAACTGGATAGTTCCAATTAATGAAACACTCTAATTCAACTCCCATAGATGGTTAAACTGACAGGCATTTCCTGAGATGTACTCAATAAGAATATTTTAAAGTACATTTATCTGTAATCTGTACTGTGTATTTTCTCAAACTGGATTATTTTTCTTGCTCCATGATGCTGGAAGATGTAGGGCTGGGATAAGGATGGGAGTTGCAATTATTAAAACATCAGGTAGCCGGTACTATTTGGGGGCAGGGGGCAGGGAGGAATCAGATTATTCATTAGCTGTAATGGTGAGAAAAAAACAGCTAGTACTTTCCTTCTCCCAGCCCCTGCCTCCAGCACTTGTCTGTATAAACCACCCATCTGCTTTTAGATGAGCCCTGTCCAAGAGAAATTTCTGCAATAATGAAAACGTTCTGTGTCTGGCTGTCCAATATGATGGCCACTGGCCACATGGGGCTACTGAGTACTTGAAATATGGCTAGTGCACATCCGGAGCTGAATTTTTAATTAATTTAAACCTAAATAGTGCTTATTATACTAAGTGAAATGAACCAATCACACCAAAGCAAATACTGTATAATCTCACCTGTAGGAGGCTCCTGGAGTAGTCAATTCATACATAGAGACAGGAAGTGGAAAGGTGGCTGCCAGCGGCTGGGAGGAGGGGGCCTGGGGAGTTGTTTAAGGGGGAATGGGGAGGTGGATACAGTTTCAGCTTTGCAGGCCAAAAAAGTTCTGGAGATCGGTTGCACAAGGCGAGTACACTTAACACGACTAAACTGTGCACTTAAAAAGTGATGTTAGGATGATAAATCTATGTTATGTAGATTTTACCAAAAAATCTTTTAATTCTACAGCCACATATGGCTAGAGGCGGTGGTACCGCAACCCCACAGCATTAGGGCAGGTGCCGCCGCTGGGGTGAAGTCCCCCAAGCTGGTCCTAACCACCACTGTCCTCCCTAGCAGACTTTCAGGAGTCACGGCTCCTCATGGGGACAAGATGCTGGAGCACCCCTAGGGTCCCCCACACGGGGGCCGCACCTCACCCCCTGGCTGTGCAGGCGTGCAGGGCTGGGGCACTGCAGCCCTGTAGCTAGGAGACCACTCGCAGAATGTCTAGACAGGAGGGAGGAAGCCGCAAGCGAGAACCGGTCTTTGTCCTGAGTCCTGGAAGCTGTTATTGAAGTGCATGAATGGTCAGGCCCGGCTGGGCGGGGGCTTAACTGCCCTGCCCTTTTATGTCAGGGAAACTCCAGAGTGTCCCTCATCTGTCACCTGACCCAGCAAGAGGAAAGCCTTAAACTGCCTGAGAGGAAGAAAAGGACCATCTCTACAAGCTATAGGCTTATTAACTGTCTCACAAGGGATGGTGACAAAGTGCCTTTACTTGCACACAAAATGCAAGCCAGAGGTCCAGCAAGGCTTCCTGGCTCTGCAAGCTCCAGCTTTACTGAGAGGGCTGGGTGAGCTGAAATCCAGTGTCTGTGAATCACCAACTTCCAGAAAAGCCAAGAAGACATTATTTTATTGCATTATTTTATTTATTGATAAGTTCCTTTAATTATTGATATTCCTGCCGAAGTGAAAACAGAACAAATGAAAGTCACTTACGAATTGGTTTCTTTGTCATGTGCCTATTGGTGGAATAGTAAGGAATCAATAGAGTGTTTGGGAAAGGAATTGTCTCACTTGGAACTGGATGTAAATGCTAACCAGAACCAACGAAAGGCTCATCAAGCCATGCCTCAAAGAAGGAAAATCCTACTGTTTTGTTGAAAGCTCAGGATAGTAGAGCATCAGGCTTTGGAAGTCCACAGCCAGGGAACTGCAGTTTCTAATACTCAATGCCTTGAACGAGGAACTATTTAACGGAAGAAAGACCACATAGGGCAGTAAGTGAGCAAGCAGGCTGTGGAGTCAAAGTAGGTTGGAATCTCAGAGCCCTGCCACGTTTCCACGACAGGATAATGACAGGGCTGTGGAGAGGCTAAAATGAGTTGAAGCTTGCAAATACTTACAAAATGCTCAGAATGCCATCTGGGACACAGTGAGGACTCAGTCCTCAGGAGCATGAGGAAAGGTACACAAGGAGGGGGGTTCCTTTGTCAGGGTCTGATCTGTTCAGACTTCAGAAACTGGCTTTTTCCCTTGAAGTATCTAAACGCTCTGTGACTTCTCGAAGATCTGGTCTGTTGTCACTTGATGTCTTGGCCTTTTCTCTAATTTCAGGGGCAACACCTTCCTGGAACAGTTAATTGCCCCAGTCATCAGCCCCAACCTTCAGGTGATGTACCTCTGTGCAGCATGAGGTGGGAAGGGGGTGGCAGGCTTGGTTCAGGGTGTTGTCCTAGGTCATGTTTTTTAAAATCTGAATTGGCAGCTGACATTTTTAAATCTAAAGATTTTTCATAGATATTCAGATACTTGACTTCTGAAAACTCAAAACATCTGGCAACACTGGGTGCACATTCCTGCATGAGATCAAGACAGGAAGGAGCTGAGCAGGGGCTCTTCCCCACATTCCCCTACACCCTCTGACACTGAGGACAATATAGTGGCACCTAGCATCATCCTAGGGCTGGTGCTTTTTTTCTTTCTTTTTTCAATGTTGAGTCAATTGTACTCATTTACATTGCCTACTTGGCCCTGTAGCCCAGTGTATACAGAGGCAAGAGAATGATAGGCTTCAAGACAAGCAGACCTTTGTTCATATCTGACTCTACCCACCAACTGTAAGACACAGGCAGGTCATGAACTCTCTGCACCAGAGTTTCCACATGTGAAAATGGAACTAATCCCCCAAGCACACCATAGCACTTGCATTTATATGAGAGCATGTGGAAAACCAGGTCCTATGGCTGTATACAGTGGACAACCAATAAATGTTTACTTTCCTCTTTCTTACTCACTGGTGATGGTTTGCCACCATTACACCAATCCCTCCTATGGCTCCTTCACCCTTTCTCACCAACAGTTTACACCTGGCACAGCAGACACATGGTCCAAAGTGTAACTAAAATGCCCATAAAGAATCAAACTGGAGTGATAGTGCCTCCAGATCTTAACTATCAGTTTACAGAGAATGCAGATGACACCATCGGGAGGCAATGAGGAAAGCCTAGACTAGGAGAAATTATAGGGTAAATCTGATTTCTTCAACAACAACAAGAACTGAAAGGAAAAAGAGATTAAGAGACAAAGTTACTTCAGAGATACATCAGCACTGAATGGAATTTATTTGGATCCTGATTTAAATAAACGATATAAAAACTTTATAAAACATTTGGAGAAATGTGAATACTGATTGAATATTTGAAGACATTAAGGAATTCTTGTTTTAGATATTATGCCATTGTGGTTATGTCTGAAAAAGAGCCCATATCTTTTAGAGATACATACTGGAATATTTCCATGTGAAAAGATATTCTGAAAGTAATCCAGGGTAGAAAGAAAGGGTGACAGTTCAGATGAGACAAGGTTGGCTATGTAATAAAGACGGCTGAGGTTGGGTAATGGGCGTGCAGTGGTTTACTATACTGTTCTCTTTACTTTGGTATATGCTTATAATTTTCTATAATAAATAACATTTTAAAGCAAAGCGCATGGATGGCTCAGTTGGTTAAGTAACCAACTCTTCATTTTGGCTCAGGTCCTGATCTGAGGGTTGTGAGATTGGGCCCTGAGTTGGGCTCTACTCAGCAGGGTGTCTGTGAGAGATTCTCTCCCTCTCCCTGTTCCCCTCGCCCTGACAGCACATGTACTTTCTCTCTCTTCCTCTAAACTTAAAAAATAAATCCTTAAAAAAAAAAAAAAGCAGAGCACATGAGGAGATGTTCAAAATTCCTTTGAGGCTAGAAATAGCATTGAACTGATCTAATACAAGGAATGTTTTCTTCGAGTTATACTTGTAACTTGTCTAGGGCTCAGATACCTCTTTGAGGAAGGATTATTGGGGCAGGAGGATGAAGAGAGACCTTAGTTTGTCTTGTATGTTTATGCAATGGGGGAAACTTCCTCAAGTTTCAAAATGCCTGTCTCTCTGATCATCAGACTCTAAGTCCCATGAAGGCAAGAACTCTTACATAAGTCCTGTTTCCCTGGCATCTAGCACACAGACTGGCACATAATAAGACCTCAATAAATGTTTGTTGAATAAATAAAGGGGAAGGAACATATCTATTTTACCTTTAAAGAGAGAAAAAGAGCAGGAAAATCTAATTTTGCCAAGGTGTTCCCATGCTGTGGTTTAATTCATGGTATTTATATTTGATCATGCATCAAAATCATCTGGGGAGTTCCTTAAAATGGCAGATTCCTAGACACACCCTCCTTGTTGATTCTATTCAGTAGATGTAGGCTGAGATCACAGGAAGGCTAGTTCTAACAAATGCCCAGGTGATTCTGATGCAGCCAGTTCAGACTGGTGTGCAATACCCAGGAGTGCAGGTTGTTTAACCTCTTTGCTCCTCAAAAGCATTATTCATTTTTTCTGCCTGGCTGTTTGTGGAAACATTCAGCACACATATAACAATACAATAACTGCCCCTCCAAGGCATCCCCCAGCCTCAAAGGCCATCAACTTTCTGCTTCTCGTTTCCCAAATTTATTTTTAAGAAACCATTTAATTTTAATTGACTGTTGCTGAATTCAGCAACAGCTTGGCAGCAATACTCTCTGCTGAAGGTGGGTGAAACCCATCTCTGGTTGACTTGAGAGAGCAGGGTTTTCTTTTCCCTAGTAGGACAAGTTGAAGTGTAGGAGCCTATGCTTTCTTGGTCTCTAGACTTAACACAGGAAAATGAGGGTACATGATAATCAGGAAGATATGAATTGTTAATGGTTATTTCAATGTTTTGCATTTTTTACCACTTTAAAGAAATGAAGTTTCATCCAACTCTTTAAAAATGCCTTTAAAAAAAAAGCGTTCATTTAACAGATGCAAGATTGGCAACTATCATGACTTCTCTACCTTGGATAGAAAGTGAGAATATGAGTCAGAAAAGAAGAGTTAAATATCATTTCAAGTAGCTGAATATTTCTAAACCAGCAAGACAGTTAAGAAATATCCTCTGCATGCTTTTTTCTTAATGATTGAAATGACCACAAACTTGTTTGTTATTCATTTCAAAAATACTGCAATAAATGTTATTAGCTGAAGAAATGAGTGCCTATTTAAAATTATAAAACCAGGGTACCTGGGTAGCTCAGTCAGTTGAGGGTCCAACTCTTGGTTTCGGATCAGGTCATGATCTCAGGGTCATGAGATCCAGCCCCACATTGGGCTCCACCCTGGGTATAGAGTCTGCTTGAGATTCTTTTTCTCAGAGTGCCTGCGTGGTGCAGCCAGTTGGGCACTGGACTCTTGGTTTCACCTCAGGTCGTGATCTCAGGGTTGTGGGATCAGGCCCCAAGTTGGGATCTGCAATGGGCATGGAAACTCTCTCTCCCTCTGCCTCTCCCACCCACCCTGTTCTCACTCTCTCTCAAAATAAATAAATAAATCTCTAAAAAAAGATTCTCGGGCAGCCCTGGTGGCACAGCGGTTTAGCGCCGCCTGTAGCCCAGGGCATGATCCTGGAGTCCTAGGATCAAGTCCAGTGTCGGGCTCCCTGCATGGAGCCTGCTTCTCCCCCTGCCTGTGTCTCTGCACCTCTCTCTCTCACTCTGTATCTCTCATGAGTAAATATAATATTAAAAAATAAAAAAATAAAAAATAAATTTAAAAAGATTCTCTCCCTTTGCCCTCCACACCCCTGCTCATGCACACAAATACTCGCTCTCTCAAAAAAAATTTTTTAAATAAATAAATTAAATTAAATAACTAAAATTTCAGGTAATTAACAACTATTCAACTTCATCATAACCCCTAATAATTTAATGGGCCACTGCTGCTTCATTCACTTCCTCAAAAATACAGCCATTTAGATGGTAAGAATAAAAAAAAACAAAACAAACACATAATATGTAATTGGCTATCTATACATATCATGGAAAGCTGGAAAATATATAAATACACAGAATCAAGCTGGTGAAATGAAAAGAGGTCACACAAATTAAATATAGTATCATTCAAATTATGTATTACCTAAATAGATAATGCAAAAAGATCATAAGGAAATGCAACAAAATTTTTAAGAGTCATAGTATCTCTGGGTTGTAGAATCACAATTTCTTAACCTCCATGTATTCGGGCATTTTCAAATTTCCCACAGGAAAGTACAGAATTTGTAATGAGAATATTTTTTAAAAAAATAAAATTAAGAGTTGCAATCATAATCTATTTCTAACTCATTTCAGGTAATAAATATGGTCTTACAACAAGGTAGAGACCCGGGAATTGGGGTGAACCATATAACTCAGTCAGGGCAAATGAACTCATTTTACCTTTGGGAAAAATCTGATTCTGCCTTATTTGCAATAAATGGTCACAATGAGAAATATGAATAAAGCAAAACGTCTAACTGAATGATTCATGTGACAAACTAATAACTAAGGGAATGTAGAGCTTTCTAGATATAGTCAAATGGAATGTTGTCCGTTAATCTGCATTTATTCACAGGATAAGTGGCGAAAGGTCACATCACAAAAGTATTCTTCAAATCACTCCAGAACTTCTCTATAATGCAAAATATTCTAATATGATGTTTTCCAACTTATAAATGTCAAAAGAATTTCACGGAAACCTCCACGTAAGAGTCATTATAGTTGGATGGGAAATACATAATGAATATATGTTATGAATTTGGTAACCCTTCCAATGGATTTGTATATATTAAATGGCAAGGCAATCCTTATATATTTGAAAAACAGTAGTGTAAATATATATGGCTCATGTGAATTCAAGGACCATCTGCAAAAATCCCACCACACCCAGGAGTCTGTCCATCACTCTGGGGTATTTAAAATACGGTATCACTTACAAGAAAACTCAGGCCGCAAGATTGGTGACTATTATGATTCCTCTGCCTTGGATAGAAAGTGAGAATCTGAGTCAAAAAAAAAATAAGAGCCCTTTGAGGGATTTCAGAGTGAAGGAAAGCAGAGAGGGGCACCTGGGTGGCTCATGTTTGAACATCTGCCTTTGACTCAAGTCGTGATCCCAGGGTCCTGGGATTGAGTCCCACATCAGGCTCCCTGCGAGGAGTCTGCTTCTCCCTCTGCCTATGTCCCTACCTCTCTGTGTCTCTCATAAATAAATAAATTAAAATCTTTAAAAAAAAAAAAAAGGAAGAGGAGAAATTAGTTGAATGGCATCCATTTCTCATGGATATGACAATTTTTTTTTAATTTTAGGAAAGAGGCAAGATTAATTTCCCACTCAAGCTTGCCAAATTAGAAAAATATAGTCACCTCCAGTTCATTGTAAGGAAGATGTTTTCTTCCTTCCATGTATTCATGGCAGGTTGGAAGACGTTTTCCATCTTTCATAGTAACATAAAAAACAAGTGACTTGCATCACATTAATGATATAAGTTAGACTGTGCAGTTAAATTAATCTCTCTGGTACAGCTCCTCTACTTACCAAATTCTTCATTTATACAGTGAGCCTTGATGTCCATTCACCATGAACTACTACGGGGATTAACCGAGGTAATACAATAGAGAAACATTCAAGGTTTGCTCCTTTAATTTGCTTAAAAAACAAAGTTCTTGAAGCATAATGGTAATGGAGATGAAGAAGAAGAATGTGTTTGAGATAGGCAGGTGTGTGGTTAGCTGCCAAAAGCATTCTCTGTGAGAAAGATCTAGAAGCTACTAAGCAAACCACATCCAGGATCCTTTCATTTCCTTCTGTTCTCATTTCTGACATTGCTGCCATTGTGTCCACTAATTTGGCAAGGTTGCTTTTAATTACGACCTTCCTATTCCCACCATCTGTTTTCTTCTTCCATCTAAATAATGCATTGTCTATTCTGGTCTTTCCCCATTAATGTGATTTGATATGTACCTGTTAACTCTGCAAACTGGGATTTCAAAAACTCTTCTCAGTCATTCTTAAAATGGTGATTTACACTGTGCCTGTGAAAAATTGGCTAAATATTCATTTCCTACAGAAGGAAAAAAAGTAGTAAGATTTAAATCTTGCTGGTAACCAGAGAATTACTTTATCACATCTAGCAAAATTTGACCTAAAAACTACATTGTAAATACCCATTAATGCCAGAGCTATTTGCTGTGTTTTACTATTAGAAAATATATCCCATTTTACTATCAACAGAAACTTGTGTTCATATATGGGAATATATGCATGTATATATGTATATACATATATATGTATACACATACATTTATGTAAATATAAGTATATACAAAAAAAAAAGAGAAAAGAACCTTAAAGGATTTATGGATTAATATCTAACTGAGGGACACCTGGGTGGCTCAGTGGTTGAACGCGCCTGCCTTTAGCTCAGGGTGTGATCCTGAAATCCCAGAATCAAGTCCCACATCAGGCTCCCTGCAGGAAGTCTGCTTCTCCCTCTGCCTATGTCTCTGCCACTCTCTCTGTGTCTCTCATGAATAAATAAAATCTTAAAAAAAAAAAAAAATATATATATATATATATAAAATGAGAATTGGCATGCAGGTAAGGATGGGATACAGAGATAGAAGCTTTAAATTTTACTTTACCTAGTTATGTCATTTTAAATTTATAGCAAGCTCACATTACTTTACTGGGTTTTTAATTATTTAAAAAATCTGATTCCTTTAGTGTTTAAGAAAGATATTTCATTTAATTCTTTCAGGTCACTAGGGCACTTCTAAGTGCAATTTAAAAATACACTAAGGTTTTACTTTGAGAGGAGAAAAAGATATTCAGAAGAGCCTCTGATCACTACATTATTTAATCAGAATTTTTAAGAAGTCAGATGAATTACCAATTTGTATTTTGAGCCCCTAGCCACCTGCAAGCACCTTGTTCAACCCAAGGGAAAAACAGAACTAAAACGAGATTTTCAAGGTCTTTATCACCTAGAAGAGGTGCTCATGAACACAGCGGAGAGAGAAGGGCAGCAACCCAACTTATAATAATGACTAGAAATGCTTATAGGAGCTTTCTAAGATATGTAACTCACTTCAGGGGAGTATATTAAGCCCTGGGAGAGTTAGACTAAATATATAACTATTAAGAACAGAAGAAGGAACATTAACCTTCTCAAGTTCCCTCTCTGTTTCAAGTGAGGCTCAAGCTGGTCAGCCCTTAGCACCTTCCCCTCCCAGGCACCCTGACTGAGTAACCTGACATTCCATCCAGTTCAGTTCACCCACCATCCCAGGCTGGGCTGATGATGTGGGAAGCTTCTAAAGGAGGGTGCGATTAATGCCTACATCACTCTTGCCTTCTTGGATGACAGGTTGCTCCCTTGTCCCAAAGGGAATGGGACATGTGATCTTAGGCATCCCTTCTACTACAAGAGCTTTGTAATCATCCTTATGGATTGCTGAGAAGATTGTTCCATATGAGGCCCAGCCTGGGAGTACGGATGACAGTGAGGGTAGAAGGGACACAGAATGATGGAAAAGGATCTGCCTATTCCTGGTACAGGGCAGGAACAAAGTGCTCAAGGGTTGTGGCCAATCTACCTCAGAGACAGAGCAAGTACATATCCTACTTCACCCCTGGTAACTGCCTTTTACATTTCTTAGCTCTTCCATTCATTTGTTTCCTAAGTTCAGCTGAACTCTTTAAAAATTTGGCAAAGGGCAGCCCAGGTGGCTCAGCGGTTTAGCGCTGCCTTCAGCCCAGGGCATGATCCCAGAGACCCAGGACTGAGTCCCACATCTGGCTCTCTGCATGGATCCTGCTTCTCCCTCTGCCTATGTCTCTGCCTCTCTCTCTCTCTCTCTCTCTCTCTCTCATGAATAAATTTTTAAAATATTTTTAAAAAATAAAATAAAAATTTGGCCTCTTGAAATATTTCCAGGGCCTCTCTGGACCTATGATCTAAACATGATACTGATTTATAGATTCATTTGACAGAAATAACTAAAATAATCAAAATCACAAAATCTTACATTATTCCATGTAATAATGTAAAATGCATAAAATCTTACAATCATATATTACTATTATTGAGAGTATAAAGCATTCACTATGTGCTTAGTAACATGCTAAGCAATATATATAGATATATATAATATATAAATAAATAACACACAATAATCACATCACAAAGGTAATACTATCCCCCTCCCTTTTTTTTTTTTTTTTAAGATTTTATTCATTTATTTGAGAGAGAGAGTGCTCACAAGGCAGGAGGAGGGGTGGAGGAAGAGGAAGAAGCAGACTCCAGGCTGAGCATGAGGACCCTGAGATCATGACCTGAGTGAAGTCAGACACTTAACTGTCTGAGCCACCCAGGCATCCCTTATTTTCTCCTTTTTAAAGATGAGAAAATTGAGATCAACAGCGGTTAAGTCTTGCCCAGAGTCATATAATAAGAAAGTAGTAGAGGAAGAACCCAGACTCCAAAATGCCCTAACCACCCTGACTCTACCTTGCCATCCAAAGGCAGGAAATGTCTCTGTTGGCATGAGATTCTAAACCCATTAGTCAAGTTTTACAGTTTTCTTTACAGGGCTTCTTCCCATTTTCTGACAAGTTTACTAGAGAGAGATGTACAAATTCTCAATGAAAAAAATTATAAGGCTTATGGGGACCTAGGAGAAGATCTGAAGGGCAGGGAGAGATGCCTGTGCTTTGCTGTAAAGATCCGAAGCTATATGGAGGTGTCAGTCTTCCCTACATTAATCCATGGGGTCACTAGGCAGCAATCAATCTTGGATACAACCTGATAAAAAATGATCCTGAAGCTCATCTAGAAAGGATTTGGGAGAAGCCAAGAAGTTTCATAAATGAAAACTAATGAGGAAAGACTTGCCCATGGTATTAAACCATGTTATGAAGTTTCAGTAATTATAACAGTTTAATACTCATGCAAGAACAGACAGATTAACAGAGCCGACACTACTGAAATATACCCATATATTATAGGAAATTAGGGTATGATGAAGGTTGAATTTGAAACCAAGGTGAGGAGCGCCTGGGTGGCTCAGCGGTTTAGCGCCTGCCTTCAGCCCAGGGCGTGATCCTGGAGTCCCGGGATCAAGTCCCACGTCAGGCTCCCTGCATGGAGCCTGCTTTTCCCTCTGCCTACATCTCTGCTTCTCTCTTTATGTGTGTCTCTCATGAATAAATTTAAAAAAAGAAACCAAGGTGAAAGGACACCTTTATTGTATTAAACAATATATGTTGTTGGGATAATTAACTATTTAGGATGGGGAGAAGAGGGGAGGAATCTGTGCAGATCTCCAACTCATTCCTAATCTCCTCCCAAAATATTATTACTCAAAAATTTAAATTTTTAAAACACATATTGGTAGAACCAGAAGAAGGCTGGTCTTTTGGTTGTTGTAGTCCTCCTATGCACACATGTAGAAGTAAAAGTTATCTCGGTGTGTAGTGTTGTAATAAAGTAATTTAAATTCTAATAAATCCCTGTATTTTAATATGCCATATCTCATCCCATGGAAACCACCTAGCTAGTTGGTGGACAGCCCTTGTTCGTCTCATTTTAAAAAGAAGGTGACTGAGAAGCATCTGAACGAATGACTTGCTCAAGGTCACACCTCTAATTAGAGGCAGAACCAGAGCTAGAACTCTGAATGAGATCTGTTCATCTCATTTCAATGTGCTAGATATGTTTGTGAAACCAGACATCTCAGACTCGGAAGTTACTTTCCAGTGTGATTTACAGTTGTGTCCATGCTACCTTTCCACCATCTGGGTTCCTGTCCCACCACCACAACCCCTGCCAACCACAATTCCATAGATTCCAAATCTTGGATCCCCACACACTGTTTTTTCTACTTCAGGAGTCTCATAACTCAGCAGGCCCAGCACACTCCATACTCATGCTCTCCGATTACCAAGGGTCCCTGAGCACGCACTCCTGGTGGTCCTTCTCCATCCACTCTGTCTCCATCTAGCTTCTATACACACCCAGTTCTGTGAACAGTACCACACATCCTAACCAACCTCCATTTCTGTTAATGATCTAGACCAACACAGTGTAATGAAAAACAGATGGAAACCACATAATATATTTTTATGTTTTCAAATAGAGCTACCCTACAACCCAGCAATTGCACTGCTGGGGATTAACCCCAAAGATACAGATGCAGTGAAAAACTGAGATACTTGCACCCCAATGTTTATAGCAGCAATGTCCACAATAGCCAAACTGTGGAAGGAGCCTCAGTGTCCATCAAAAGATGAATGGATAAAGAAGATGTGGTCTCTATATACAGTGGAATATTCCTCAGCCATTAGAAACGATGAATACCCACCATTTGCTTCAACATGGATGGAACTGGAGGGTATTATGCTGAGTGAAGTAAGTCAATCAGAGAAGGACCAACATTATATGGTCTCATTCATTCGGGGAATATAAATAACAGTGAAAGAGATCAAGGGGAAAGGAGATAAAAATGAGTGGGAAATATCAGAGAAGCTGACAGAGCATGAGAGACTCCGAACTCTGGGAAATGAACAAGGGGTAGTGGAAGGGGAGGTGAGCGGGGGGATGGGGTGACTGGGTGACGGACACTGAGGGGGGCACTTGACAGGATGTGCACTAGGTGTTATGCTATATGTTGGTAAATTGAACTCCAATAAAAAATATATAAAAAAATAATAATAATTTTATGTTTTCTAGGAGCCACACCTAAAAAAAAGAAACTGGTGAAACTATTGTTAATAACATATTTTATTTAAACTGAATATATCTCAAATATTAAATATATAATCAATACACAATTAATGAGATATTTTAAATTCTTTTCATATAAATATTTAAATGTGGTGTGTAGTTCACACATCTCAGTTCAGACTATCCACATTTCAAGTGCTCAATAGCCACACGTGGCTACTGGCTATTGAATCAGCACAGACCTAGGCTCTCATTCATTCCTAAGGACTGGTTATTGCTGGATAAAGAGATCTTGAAGACTTTTTAAAAATAACTTTGGCTTATTGTTCCCCAACAAACACAAATTGCACATGGTTAAGTATTTCCCAAATTCGTGATTTTAAATATCCTTGGCATATCAGGGGAATTTAAGTGAATGAATATTCACGTTCACACTCTAAGGCAACTTATCCTTTTTTAAACAGCATACATGGTATCATCATCTGTCTGCACTTGCAAATAATCATCCATACCTAGCTCCTATCTGCTTCACCACTGCAAATTATTCTCCTTGTTCCCTGCAATCCATGCACCTTCTCCTTCTGCAGATATGGAATGCCCACAAGAGATATTTTGTATCCTCACCACCTCCTTACAAATACTAACCCATGCACACTTTCCACCTTGACTTTAGTAGATCTGTGGTTACTGGTATATGACCAAGAGAATTCAAGTTCAAATTCTAGAAAGAGCCTCAAAGAGCTGCTTCAAAGTTATTTTAAACTAGGCCCATTGTTTACCTTTTACTTAAAATTAGACATATTCAAAAGCTATTACACATCCTACTTTGGTTTCTTTTAAAAAATGAAGTTGACCTAATGATTCTCCACAAACGCGAGCCACCCATTTTTAAATCATAGAATGTGTTTATCTTAAAGAATATAAGTAAAATTACATTTTTGGTGCTTAAATATAGAGGCAGTCTAGTCACTGGAAAATGTGTACATGAGGTACACAGAGCTTAAGAATTTAAATGGTTTTGAATTTGAAAACTAAGATGTAGCCACTTACTTTAAATACCCATAGATTTTTAAATTCATGTTACAGTTTGCTTTTGAATTGCTCTGTTTGCCATTCTAATAATGACAGGTTTGTCCCCTTAATCCAGGCTGTAAAAAGGTGGCATGTGGAACCCTGACCTGGGCAGTTACGAGACCTGGACTTCAATTCTCACTGCCAGTTGCCAACCAGCTATATGACCTTGGGTGCAGCCCAATCACCCTGCTGGATTCAGCTTCCTGGGCTGAAAAAAGAGGGTTGACAGCAGAGTGCTCTCCAGGCTGCTTCCAGCTCGCCATTCCTGACCATAGCACTAATCATCCTCTATTTCATTATCCCTGGAACACTTGCCTCCTCATGCATCTCCTCTTTCCTAAATGAGAAGATGGCTGGCAGCACAGCCATGAAACCGGGGGAAAAAAAAAATCCTAAAATGAGTCACCTTTCAAGAATTTATCATTCTCTGATGCCTGGATGCTTGATCATGGAGCTGTACAGTTCTTCCAATGAAACTTGCTCTAAGAACCTGGTATTTGTCATGTACTGTCCTTGGGTGATGTTTACAACTAGACGCTTAAGTCTTTTAAGAGCCACTTGCAGGTATAAAATAAACAGAAGTTTTGTATCAAACAGACAAAAGCAGCCACATAAATCGTCTTTAGCGGAGCCTGGAGAAAATCAGATCAAAATCACAGAAAATTTTAATTAGGTCTTTCAGCTTTCAAGAAGTTGGAGAAGATAATTATAGCACTCCAAACTTCCCACTTCACCTCCCCATGACCCTGCTGCACCCTAAAACCTAGCCTGCTGCAAGAATCCCTTCCTACCCCTTAGGACCAGCTGCAGCCACACTCCGGAGCCTTCCCTGCGGCTATTTCTTCACCAAGGCCTAAGTCAGGGGGCAGCTGACGTTAGCTGTGGTCTCTAGGCTTCTGCCTGGCCTGATTTTTCATGCTGCCATTTTGAATTAACATAGGTTTCCTCTGCACCCCGTGGCATCTTCTGGTCAGGCCTGGAACACGGCTGGCGCACACGCACACGCGCACACACACGCACACCCCACCGGGAAGCTGGACACAAGTGTAATTCAAGACCATCACGGGTCAGAATTGAACAGCACATCCAGAAAGCTCTACCAAGTCAGTTTCGAGTCACTGCGATGACGGCTTCCTCGGACGCACTTGCATTTAATGTCCATTTGAAACCCCTAAATCCGAGTTCTTGTCAATTCTCTGAAAGTTCGAGCGTCCCTTCGGTTTTGCAGACCACACTCGTCTCAGACCTCGGCAGTGATGCTGCCAAGTAACGGGCGTCCGGACAGACCAGCGAACCGAGCGAAGTGCATGATCACAGCAGAAAGGCATGAGTGCCCGAGTGCCGTTCGCCAGGACGTGTCCGGGCGCCACCGCGAACCCCGCCACCCCCGCTCCCAAGAACCTCCCCGAGTGCGGCTGGTCGGGGTGGGGGCTGTTGGGTCAACTCCCGCAGCCCGCATAGACGAGACGGCTACAGCCCGCGCGTTTGCCCTTAAGGGAGGGCAGTCCCTGGCCCCGATGCCCGGGCGCAGGGCCAGGTCAAGGACAGCGGGCCCCACCAGGCAGCCGTGTTCGCGCCCCCCGGGCGGCAGGTGCGCTACCTCCCGGGAAGGTGCCAGGCCCACTCCAGCGCTGCCCCCACCGAGAGAGCTGCGAACCCCGGGAGCAGCCCGATGGGTGGAGGGGTGGAGGGGTGACGGAGGGGTGTGGGGATGGAGAGGTGGCGGGGTGGAAGGAGTGGAGGGGGTGGAGAGGGTGGAGGGGGTGGAGGGGTGGGGGGATGCAGGGGTGACGGAGGGGTGAGGGGATGGAGAGGTGGAGGGGTGGAAGGAGTGGAGGGAGTGGAGGGGTGGGGGGAAGGAGGGGGTGGAGGATGGAGAGTGAAGGGGTGGAAGGGGTGGAGAGGGTGGAGGGGGTGGAGGGATGGGGGAATGGAGAGGTGGAGGGGTGGGGGGAAGGAGGGGTGGGGGATGGAGGGGTGGGGGGTGTAGGGGTGCTGGAGGGGTGGAGGAGTGGGGGGTGGACGGGAGATGGAGGGGTGGACGGGAGATGGAGGGGTGGAGGATGGAGGGGGTGTAGGAGTGATGGAGGGGTGGGGGGATGGCGGGGGTGGAGGGGTGATGGAGGTGGTGAGGGAAAGGAGGGGTGGAAGGGTGGAGGGGTGGAGGGGGTGGGGGGCACAGGCACACACCCCAGCGGGGCAGCAACTTGGCTACCAGGAAAAGGAAAACGCAGGAAAAGCACCCAGAGGTCAGGGCATAGGACGGGGTTGGGAGCACAGCGGGGGCGCAGGCTCAAAGCAGGCGGCAGTGCCCGCGCCCCGGGGTGGGGCGTCCCCGTCCTGCGCCACCCCCACCCCCACCCCCACCCCGCCAACCTCGGGTCCTCCCCAAGCCGGGCCGGGGCCGCCTCTCCCCCGGGCCCCCAGAGCCCGCAGCCTGCCCCAGCCCCCATCTGCCCGCGGGCCGGGAGCGACGGGCTTGGCGACGAGGCACGGCGGCCGGCGATGGCGGACGCGGGGAGAGGCCGGGAGAGGCGGCTGCGGACGCGGTGCGCCCCGGCCGTGCGCCCCAGCCGTGCGCTCGGGCCGTGCCTGCGGCTCACCTGCGGGGCGGCGGGCTCCGGCGGGCTCTGCGGGGCGGATGCTGCGGCCGCCGAGGGTGCGCGCGGCGGCGGCGGCGATCACTGCGGCCACATCGGGGGCTGCGGCTGCAGTGGCGGAGGCGGCCGTCGGGCGCTTCCCCCTCCCCAGGCTCGGGCGCCCGGGCCGCCGCCCCCCGCTCACAGCTGGCGCGGCTCACGTGACCGCGGGCCCACCCCCGCCTCCCCCACCCGGGCCCGGGCCGCGCCGCACCCGCTGCAGCGCCGCGCTCGGCCCGGGAGGGGAGGGCCCTGGGAGCCCGCGGCGGCCGCGAGGGCGACTGTCGCCGCAGAAAGTGGCTCCCTCTTGGCTCGATTTTTAGTTCTCGGCCACGGCCCGGGTGGCGGCTTTCTCGGAAGGGAGAACTTGGACTTCACGGAGCCAGGCCCCCGTTCGTCCCCGCGCACTCCCGACCTCCGCGGCGGGGTTGCTACGTGATGGCCTCGGCGCCCCGGCACAATTTGCACAATTTGCCCGCGGAGAAGCGTGTCTTGCACTTTGTCGACTCACGGGGTCCAAGGCGACTCCTTGCTTTTAAAGGTGCCGCCCCGCGAGAGCCTGCGCTGGGGACTTGGACGTGGGAGCCCAAAGAGGTCAAGTAACTCGCCCAAGGTCACACAGCACATAGCAAAGCCAACATCCCATACCTGGGTTAATAAATCCACAGACAGGTGACAGGTGTGTTGATGCTGGCGTCAAGGTCATTGGCCAGACATGACCATCGTCTTTCACCAGATCACAGGCTCTACCTTTTATAAATTCACCAACTCAAAGGATATGAAGAGATAGTTCACAACAAAAACGCAATACCACTCAGGCACATGAAAAAGATATTCATGCTCACTTAACTGCAAATCAACTATGCAAGGTAGCATTTTCCATCTATCAGATTAGCGAAATATAAAAAAAAAAAGTTTTTATAACCTCCACAAGGGACAGTTTTGCAGTATGTCCCCAGAAAACAAATACATACATAGTCTTGGATCCAAGGATTCCATTTCTGTAATTTATCCTACCATACACTGATAGAGGTGTGAAAGGATAGGAGTCAAGGTCATATCCATTGATATATTATTTGTGCTAGCGAAGACTGGAAGCAATTGTCCATCAATAAAGGACTGTGAAATATATTACAGCACATCAATACAATGGAATGCTATCCAGCTATAAAAATTTTTAAATGGGGAAGATCTATCTCTGTGTACTGATATGAAAGATTTCCAACATATACTACGGGAGGTGAGGGGACAGGCCCATATGCTGAATATTGTGTGTGTTCTCATTTGTGGGGGAGAAATATGCCTGTACTCATATTAGCAAATGCATGGAACATCTTTGGAAGAATACAGAAGAAACAGTAATATGAGATGCCATCAGGAAGGAGAATTGGGTGACAAAATACAGGGGAGGGAAGGGGACTTTTTTTGCATGTCTTTTGTGCTTATGGTTTGCCACATGAGTGAATGGATAGTGGGAATCAGTGGAATGCTGCAGAATAGAGCAGTGGTCATACAACCTTAGCACACAAAAGGACCTTATTGTGCATTTAGTCGACCAAGGAAACCATCCTTTTACTTTTAACCTGTTTCCCCCTCTTTATATTAGAATAGGGGGTTTTTATTTGTTTTTTTTTTTTTGTTAAGATTTTTTATTTATTTATTCATAGAGACAGAGAGTGACAGAGAGAGAGAGAGGCAGAGACACAGGCAGAGAGAGAAGCAGGCTCCATGCAGGGAGCCTGACATGGGACTAGATCCCAGGTCTCTAGGATCACACCCCAGGCTGCCAGGGGCGCTAAACCGCTGCAACACGGGGGAGGGGGGGGGGCCTGCTGCCCAGAATAGGGTTTTTTTTAAAGACTAAATATAATTGGATCCTGCTTTTCCTTCAGACATTCTTTGCTTTTTAATTAGTGTTTAGATCAGCAGCTCTTAACATTTGGCAATGTCTGGAGATATTTTTGGTTGTCAAATGGCAGAGGTGGGGGAGGTCTCTACTGGTATCTAGTGCATAGAGGCCAGGGATGCTATCAACACCCTAGGATGCAAAGCACAACCTCCCACACCAAGAAATAACTGGCCCTAAATGTCAATAGTACTAAGGCTGAGAAACTCTGGTTCAAACCATTGATGTTTATTTAATGCAATTATCAACATGGTGGGTTATAAATGTGACATCTTGCTACTTCCATTTGTTCCATCTGTTCTTTGTTTCTTCTCCCCCCCTCCCCGCTTTTATTTGCCTTCTTTTGAGGAATTGAGGGGGTTTTTAGTATTCCATTTTATATCCATTATTGGTTTATTAATCATACTACATGTTTTATTTTTGATTACTCTAGAATTTACAATATGCATCTTAAACATACCACTGTCTACCTTCAAATAATGTAATTTCAGGTATAATGCAAAACACTTTCAACAGTATCCTTCTATCCCCCTCCCCTCCTCACCAATAAATGTCATTGCTGGCATTTATTGTAAGTGCAGGTTTGATGGTAGTGAACTTTCTCTAATTTTGTCTGAAAGTCATTACATTACATTTTTTTAAAGATTTATTTATTTATTCATGATAGACATAGAGAGAGAGGGGAGCAGAGACACAGACAGAGGGAGAAGCAGGCTCTATGCAGAGAGCCCAACATGGGACTTGATCCCGGGACTCCAGGATCACATCCTGGAGCAAAGGCAGGCACTTGAACCGCTGAGCCGGGGACCCGGGGATCCCTATCGCTTTCACTTTTTAAACACTTTCATTGAGTATATAATTTTTGGCAGAGAGATTCTTTTTCTCTGAGCAATTTAAAGGTACCATTTTATTGTCCTAAAACACTGTCACAAGACTTGCAGTTTCTAAGGAAAAGCCTGTGTATGATTATCTTTCTTCCTCTGTACATCTATTCTTTTCCCTCTCTATGATTGCTTTTAAAAGTTTTTGCTTTAACACAGGCTTACAGAATTATCCTGTACCTCAGTCTGTTTTTTTTTTTTAAATCGTGTTTATCCCACTGGGGTTCATTAAACTTCTTGAATCTGTAGGTTTATAGTTTCCATCAAATCAGGAAAACTTTTGGCTATTATTTCTACACATATTTTACACATTGTACAATGCCCCTCCCAAATTCAGGGACTCCAATTACATACATATATTAGATGACTTGATATTTTCCTACAGGTCACTAAGTTTCTATTCTGTGTCCCCAACCTCCATCAGTTTTTTTTTTCTCTCTGCTTTATTTTGAATATTTTATTTTAAATAGTATTTCTTTGAGTTCACTTTTCTTTTGCAGACTCTAATCTATTATTAATACCATCTGTGAAATTTTTATATCAGATATTTTATCTTTTATCCCTTGGAGTTTTATTATTATTTCTCTCATATATATTTTCCTTTAAGTCTCTGATTATACTTATATTTTAATAGCTGTTTTAAATTACTTAGATGCTAATTCCATCACTTGTCAATTTATAATCTATTTGTGTATATTGATTTATCTCCTGCTTCTTTGTCTCCCTTGTAATTATTCATTGGATGCCAGACTGTGAATTTTATGTTGTTGAGTAATGAATTTTTTGGTATTCCTTTAAAGGTCATTGGACTTTGTTCTGGCAGTCAGTTATTTAAGGATCAGCTTGGCCCAGTTAGGGCTTGATCATAAACTACTTAGGAGAGGTCTAGGGTAGCTTTACCTCTATGACTCCTTTAGCCCTTCTCCTATGGTATGACTCACATATGGGCTCTAATAAGTGTTCCATGCAATCCGTAAGGTGATCCTGGCTGGTAGAAATTTGAACAAGTTCCAGTTTTGTGTGAGCTCTGGAAAGTTTTTGTTGCCCAGCTCCCAATAGTTGTTCTTTCCTTAACCTTGTGGAGATTCATCATCTGCATGCATAGACTGGTATTCAGTCGATGACTAAAATGCAAATTTTTTTTTTTTTAAGATTTTATTTGGGACACCTGGGTGGCTTGTGGTTGAGAGTCTGTCTACCTTTGGCTTAGGTTGTGATCCCAGGATCTGGGATGGAGTCCTGCATCGGGCTCCCTGCGAGGAGCCGGCTTCTCCTTCTGCCTGTCTCTGCCTCTCTCTCTGTCTGTGTCTCTCATGAATAAATCAGATTTTATTTATTTATTCATAAGAGACACAGAGAGAGAAGCAGAGACACAGGCAGAGGGAGAAGCAGGCTCCCCGCAGGGAGCCTGACTCAGGACTCAATCTCAGAACCTGGGGATCACAACCTAAGCCAAAGGCAGACTCAACCTCTGAACCACCAAGGCGCCCCTAAAATGCAAATTTCTGCATCTCTTTCCCACTTAGTTTTCTGCAGAACCCTGGCCCACAGATTCTAACTGCTTTGACTTCCTTGGGCTCTGATCTTTCCTTAACCCACAAGACAACTGGGCTTGGTTTTGTTTCCCTACTCTTTGCCATGTATGGTTCAGGAATTGCCTCCTAACAGAAAGTTGAGGCAATTGTAGGTCTCATCTCATGTGTGTCCCTTCTCTAGAGAATCACAATCCTGTTCTGCCTGCTGTCCAGCGTCTGACCCAAGTTGTCTTAGGTATTTGCCATTTTCCAGTTGCTACAACAGGATAGAAAGTCTCATAGCAATTTTTCCTTTATAGGAAGATGTGGAAGGCTAGGAACACTGATCTTAGTGCCCCTAAGGAACCAAATGTACTGAATTGGAACGAACTAAGCCCATTATTTTCTGTACCATAAATGCATAGTTTGCTTATGGGAAGTTCTTCAACAATGCTTAATTTAATAGCAAACACTTACGGAACACCTGTACCAGGAATTACATTTTTGCTACAAAGATGTAAAAGGCATAGCATAGCCTCTCCTCTCAGAAGTCAAAGAGGCAAGCAAGAAAATTAATTAAGTATAAAGGTAATAAATGCATATATTCCGTCTTCCTGTCATGGTAACCTAAGCGCTAGGCACAGACAATTATGTTGATCTAGCACACTGGGAAAGGTAAACAAGTGTGAAAAATGATCAGAAATGAGGGTTATTGGGATGCCTGGGTGGCTCAGCAGTTAAGTGCCTTCAGCTCCACACACGATCGTGGAGTCCGTGGATCAAGTCCCACATCAGGCTCCCTGCATGGAGCCTGCTTCTCCCTCTGCCTGTGTCTCTTCCTCTCTTTCTCCGTGTCTCTCATGAATAAATAAATAAAATCTTTTTTTTTTTAAAGAAATGAGGGTTTTCTAAACTTAGACCATTTAAAAAAATGATTGATGATAACGTTGCCTTTTCTTCTAACCAGTGTTATTGTCTAAAGAACCCTACCGTGGGCAATGATTTTGAGGAGCCAAAGTACACGTGTAATTGAGAAATAATGCCTTTAACACATTACTCAGGGAGGTATTTTCCACTTAGTGCTTCTTTTACTGTATAATTGTAGCAGGAAGAAAAAGATCTGTCACTGGGCAGATCTCATGGGGATGAAAAACAGACAGTCTTATGTGAATGAGACACTCGCATATGGGTTAGAAAGCCTGTGTAATTGCTTGGTATGTAATCTTACAAAAACCAAAGAAAGAAGCTGAGAGAAAAGCCATGGAATAATGAGAAAGAAAAGCACTGGTTAACATTAGTCAGCCACCTGCCTTAATCCTATGACAGCCATGTTTAAGGGGTTAGTTTTCTGAATTTGGTTACCATGGAAACAAACCTTTAAAATGCCCTTAAATCAATTTACAGAATTATTGCCCATACTGAGTATAGGCAGCACCAAGAGATTTTAAGTATTAAAATCTATTTTTAAATTATTTTTAGAATTTAAATGACCCATTAAGCCCTTTGAATATGTAATTTAGATAACCATAAATCGTATTTTGGCAAAAGGTATAAAAATCCTATTTATTATAATCAAATGATGGGTTTATAAGTTCAATTACTCAAATGTGTCATTTCAATTAATGGCTCCTATTTAATTTGAAATAACAGTTCATAAATGTTCTGGACCTGGTTTTAAAAACAAATTATTATGTATGTTCCATACTCATTGCTGTACCTCTAGGAGTCATTCATGAGTTTACCTGACTGTACAGATAATTTAAAGGAGAATTGCTGAGACCTTGTCTTGTGATCATCAAAGAACAGGCTAGAGGATTCTATGATCAGACTGGGAGTTTCAATCTAATCCAGTCTTGCTGATGTTATCCTAGTTTATGTATGTGGAAAAGGTCGACCTCATACTATACACAGGTTTAAAATCGAGCTTGTTTTTAATATTCTAGGGACACTTGAGGCCACCTTTTCTTTTTTTAAGATTTATTTATTTATTAATGAGAGACACAGAGAGAGAGAGAGGCAGAGACACAGGCAGAGGGAGAAGCAGGCTCCATGCAGGGAGCCAGACATGGGGACTTGATCCCGGGTCTCCAGGATCAGGCTCTGGACTGAAGGTGGCGCTAAACCACTGAGCCACCTGGGCTGCCTGGGGCCACCTTTTGATAGATGAAAGCTTCTCCAGAATTGTAGAAGTTGAGCCTCCTATATCTGCAATTTTAACACCACTCCTCACTTAAGATAATACAGGATTTTATAGGATACAGGATTTTTAAATCCTAAAATATAGGATTTTATATTAGGATATTTTAAATAGGATAATTTTAAAAGTTATTATTAGTTATTTTCCATTCTTCCAAGAACTAAACAAAGTCTGTCTAAATTGCTGTAGACATTTTGGGTTCAATTGAAGGAAGACCTCCTTCATACTACCAATGATTAAACAATGATTTGAGAGATTGAGAGAAAGTATAAAATTTCTGACTCCAGAGAAAGAGTATTTTATTTTAGATATGCTTCTCTTTTCCATGAAAGAGCAGAAAACTGGCACCATTTTGTTTCCTGTTAGATTAATTACCTGGCTTTCAGAGTATTGGGAATAATCTAGGTATATAGAGATATTTTAGTTTTTAAATTCCTAAGTATTCTTCGATCTCCTTTCCATTAACTTTCTACTTATTCAGTCATAAACCAAGCGCTAAGGTTTTTGCTATTATTACATCCCTTATACCATTGGTTCCAGGTCTTACATGCACCAAGGATTTGACTTTTTGTGTACACAGAGTGATTTATTCCTGGGGGTTGGAATCTGTGTCTGGTTCATTTTGATTTTCAAAAACCACCTATTATATTTTTGAAACAAAAATTAAAAGCAGAAATTGTTTACTGTTATATGAATTTCTCAGTCAATTTTTCTTTACTATGAATATAAAGAAAGGATTGAGCTTTTAGAATTATTAGAAAATTTCTAGAATAGGCAAATAGATAAAGTAGATTGGTAGTTGCTTAGAGAGTTGGGGAAAAGGGAAGAATCTTTTTGTTAAGAAAAATATTCTAAAATTAATTGTGATGGGAGTGCCTAGGTGGCTCAGTCAATAAGTGTCCAACTCTTGATCTCAACTCATGTCTTTTGTTTATTTTTGTTTTGTTTTGTTTTGAACTCAGGTCTCGATCTCAGGGTTGTGAGCTCAAGCCTGCATTGGGCTCTTAAAAAAAAAATCTGTAAAATTAATTGTGATGGTTGCACAACTGTGATTATACTAAAACTTATTGAGCCATAAACAGATCATATTCCATAAACAGATCATTGTATTACATATTAATTTTTTGTCTAAAACTTACCCTACTTCAAAAAAAAAAAAAAGAGAGAGAGAGAGAGAGAGAGAGAGAGACAACCATTGAACATTGCCCAGCTCGGAAGAAATAGGTCAATGATAAAGAGTGAACAGTTTTGGAGAATTATTGCCATAGTAATAAAATGTTAGGAAAAAGGAATCCAAGGAGCAGAGTTGATTTATTGCTCAGTCTTAATGTGAGTAAGAATTAATTAACTTTAGTGGCCTGCTTAATTTTCTTAAAAATTATGATACAAAACAAAAAACCTTGAATACTAATGCATTTGGCAAGAAAAAAAAAAAAAGGCACATGACATTTTGTAAAGGATTATATAACTTATCAAATTTAGCCAAAACAATGAACGGAAGAACACCAGAGAACAATTATGCTATAGGGAAATTTGGCAATTCAAGTGAGGATTTCACTGCAAGATACTTTTTAGTTCTTCCTTACATTTCTGCAAGTAAAATGTTTTTCTTATTTCAAGGCAAATTTCCTATATTTATACTAGTCCTCTTCTTAGTTATTCTATACCAGTATATTACCCATTTAATTTAGCTCCTAACTTCAGAGCTACTTAAAAAGAAATCTAGAATGTCTCAAGTAAAATGTGTTCCACAGAAAATAGCTGCACAGCAATTCAAGGAGATATGGTCATAAAATGGAAAAAACCACCAGTATGTGGTTAGGTGTTATAATATCCTAGTCTCCTGCCCAGAGGTAAGATTATAATCAGTGGTATTAACATAAAGTACATTCTAGCAGATTAAGTCCAACAAATGAATGAGAAAGTGCTCTAAGAAATGGAAACTAAGGTCCAAAGGGTTTCCCTACCCTTCCTTCATTCTTTATAATAATGAGAACTGTCCCTCAATGCCTCAATTCACATTGTGTATGGAATTGTTTCTACTGCAACTGTTTACTGGAAAGGAAATTACCTTTACCCTATAGCAGTATGGAATAAATTAAAGAAATGATTTGTAAATTCCCAGAAATCCCCAGTGAGATATAATTTAGCTGTTACTAGAGACCACGAGGACAGCATTCACTTTACTCTAGATTTTTAGAGTTAAACCTCAGCAAACATCTCATGTAGTTTGTTTTTAGATCATAAAATAAAATTAATATTAATCTAGCTCCTAGGCACTTAGATTGGCTTTGTAAATTATTGGTTGACTCATGCTCACTAAAGTCATCCATTTTATGCCAGAGGCTTTATTAGCAGTACAGAGGCATGAAGAACTGGGAAACAAAAGAATCCATGGATAGATAGTGTGCTGGGTGTTGCAGATCTCCTCAATCTTCCAACTGTTTGTATCTGTTTCTTTTCCCTAACAGTAATCTATGTATATCAAAATGAGCCACTTAATCCCTTTTGTAAATTAAAGCTGAAGGAATTGAAAAAAAATTATTACAATGATAATTCCTCTTTTTTAACAAAAAGATGAGAGACATAGTTTTTCCATAACACTCTACCAAGTCCCTTTTTCTCCTCTTGTATTTTCCAAACACTGAGAAATTATCCCTGCACTCAATTCAGGGGGCACAGATAGCGTGCTGATATCTGTAGTACTGTAAATGTACAGAATATCCTGTATATCATGAATAAGATCAGTACAACTTCATTTCCATAAGTAAAGATTCAAATGGCTGATTCCCCATCTGAGTCAGACATCATTGTTTCTTGTTATTTTTATGGCAACCCAGCATTTCATTTAATTACATAAGATATTTTATAGTGCTCATTTACTCACTGGGCATTAATCCTCATGATGTCCACCTATGACAAAATAAAATCCCAAACCAAAACAATAGTGATAACTACCACCAAAACCAAACAAACTAAACAAAGCCCATCATACATATTTTTGCCAGTACCAAACATTCACTATGAACTACTGCCCATAATGCTTAGTGTTTAATGCTTATTTCAAAACAATTTAAACTGAACCATGAATCACAGCTTTCCTTACAAATATATCAAAGCAAAATAGATCATCAGAGGTACATTCAAAGTGTCACTATACCCCTCTCCTATGGCTTCTTGTCCATCTTCCCCATCTAGTTTCAACATAAAACCTAGAATAATAGTTAACAGTATCAAAAAAGCTGCCGAAGAAACAAGTACTTGAAGAATTTTTCACAAAACCAATCATTCCCCAAATAAAGTTTTATTTTGAAAAGAATACAACATAGTCATAGAAATTTAAATAGGGACACATTTAGCAATACTCATGAGTCAAATTATATTACAAGTGAGGTCGCCGTCTGTGTCTGATTATTCCCATGAATGGAAAGATATAAAGTTGCAGCTAAACCAAAGACAGATATCTAAAAACACCATAACTTATTTATATGCTTTCATTTCATACTTGTGTCTAAATATTTAGATGGGAATTGATGCAAATTCACATGAGATAAAGAAATATGCTGCCCAGATAATAAAAATTCTTTTTACTTTTCTTACTGTATCACAGATAGCGTCACCAGTGATTTCTGTACAAAGGAGCACCACATGGCAAGCTCTTTCCTTCCTGATGTAAACACAGCATAAGGCTTTTGGCATTGCGGTTCGTAACTCCCCCAGGTTGAGGAAAATAGCAGTGACAATTTAAGAGTTTTCTACATAGAGCTGATTTCATCAGGAAAAAAAAAAGGTGTTATATATGTTCTTCTCAAGACCTTTATGTTTTAGTGAGGAAAATTCAATATACAATTAGTGAAAGTAACTTGTATATGATGGAAAAATTGTTTGTGATTCTCTAAAAAAACAAAACAAAAAAATCTAGAGGTAAACAAGAATGAAAGGCCTCAGACACACACCTGGACCCTCTCACAGCATAGGGTTTTTGAGGTAATTCAGTGCTAATCCCAAGATTATTCAACAAAACCAGAGCCATTCCTAGATCAGGGGAAGAATTCCAAAGCACCCAAAACAGCCAATTAACCATCTTCAAAGGATAAGGACCCGAAGATAAAAAACAAAAACAAAAACAAAAAACAAAACAGAACAAAAACCAAAAAACAGCGTAGACTGCTAGGAGAGCAAATTGAAGAGAGAATTAGGCCCAATGAAGTCAAAGGAAATTTTTGCTTTTTCAATAGTAGAGGGCAATATAAGATGATGAATTAGGGAACTTCGATCTGGTTGCCAAGTTGCCTGACCTCAGGCAAAACAATCAATTTCTTTGAAGAATAATGTCCTCATCTCTAAAATAGGTACACTGAGATCCACCAGCTTTGTTCAGAGGCTTCAGAGAGATGAAAACCAAAGACAACAATGTACTTGAGATCCCTTTGGAATGATAAGGAACTATTCTTAGTAAATGGGAGATTCAGGGGCTTTTTTTTTTTTTTTTTTTAACATATTAAGGATAAAAGCCAATTTCAGGTAAAATTAGTAAATCTTCTATTTTTTGACCTAGGACAGATTTCTATGCAACAGTAGTTGCTGTGAGTCTGTGTCATTTTTTGATAAGCAGAAATGGGAAATTTTTGATTGGCTTATAAATTTCTCTCATAATACAATGTTATTGTAGTATAATATGCTACATAGAGATTTTATTTAATAAACCAGGAAGGGTCATCAGCCACACTTAAAAAGGAAACACTGAATAAACATAACTCTACCTCAGCTCCAAACTTCTGACACATTATTACAAAGACCCAGAAACACATAATTTGTCCTATTAGTCATTAGAGGTTATTAGTCACTAGGAACGGAAGTTCATACAGATTAGGTCCTGGGCAGAACGTTTCAATGTATACATATTTCATTAAGTTTGTGACTCACTTCAGCATTGCACATCTCAGTGGGGCAGTAACTGTTAATAAGGCCAGTTCAACAACCACTTTCCTCTTGCTTAAGCAGACTCAAAAGCAGTTACAGATACACCGTTTCATTATAACATAAAAATAGTAAGCCTTGGGCTATTGCACATGGCTTTTCAAATGTCAGTATCTAACTTGGATAAAATAAGGGAAAAAGAAATAGAGGGAGCTGATTTGTGCTGTAACCTGTTCTTATGTTGGGCATGCTCCCAGCTGCAATATTTTAAAATTACGAGTAAGCAAGTAAAACAGAAGGCTTTATATGTGAAAGTGGAAAATGATCCAGAAGTCTTCTATTCAAAAACAAGTTAATTTTTTCTTCCCAATAACTCACCAGAAAGAAATGGGCACTTAGGAATTCTAGGGCTTCTTCTGAATGATATTCAGAAAAATACATAAAAATAAAAAACAGAGTAAGAACAGCACATTATTTAAAAATAAGACTTCCTTTACAAATGGTTGCCCTGTCTTTAAGGATGTGTGCCATAGAAAATGGGCACGTGTGTCTCTATAACTCATCATGTTTATATGTAAATTCTCTGGCAGATATAAATCCATCTTTGTCTTCATCTTCTTTATCAAAAATATCCTCCACCAAAACATCATGATGACTTTCATTCACCACTGCACCATGCTTTTCAAATTCCTTCTTTAAATACACTTTAACCTACAAAATAATGGGTCTCATTAATAATTCTAATTCATAAGATACCCATATCAAGCCAGTTAATATCACAGAGTAGACTGGTAGTTCATTTGATTATGTATAACAATGACTAAACAATTACAATGTATTTGTAATGACAGTAAAAGGTATTATTTCCCCTTAAAAACTGTTGCTATACTGCTACAGTAAAGACACAGAGTATTGCTCAGAGGCGAAGACAAGGCTTATATTATCTGAAAAACACCCAAAGAAAGCATACTATCTGTTCTTGATCCGAGTCTAAATAAAGCCAAGCATTTGAAAGACTGCAGTCTTTCACTCCATTGAATTATCCAGATCTCATTTTCTAACTAGGGCCAGAATCCCAGATATTTCTCTTAAAATGAGATTAAAGGATAGCATTTTTTTAAACTTATTTAAATTTAAAAAAAAATTATTAAATCCAGTATAATTCACATAGTGTAATGTTAGTTTCAGATGTACAATATAGTGAACAATTCAACAGTTCTATACATTACTCAGTGCTTATCATGATAAGTATACTCTTAATCCCCTTCACTTATTTCACCCATCCCCCACCTGCTTCCCAGCTCTTAATGGCATTTTTTAATTTAACTAAGTGTCTGGTAATAGTTCATGCCATGGCCCTGGCTATGATCATGCCTCATGACCTTTCAATCTCAGACATTAAAGCAAAATCCAACCTAATGAGTGCTTAGACCAAAATTTTCCACTCTCCTCCAGACATTTAAAGATATAAACAAAATACTGTTCTCACTTACCTACCAGATTCACCATAATGCAGTTCAACCTGCATTTTCATTTTTAATCAGAATCTCTATTACTCCTTCTGTTAGATCAATAATTTCAAATCCTTTCCCCCCTCCACCAATATGTAAATATATGACATACATTTATTTTTAAGATTAAGGAGGTTTAATGCAGTTATAAAAAAAAAGGGGGGGGGATGATAAAGCTATATGGATTAATGTAGAATATATCTGGGCAGTCTGGGTGGCTCAGGGGTTTGTTTAGCACTGCCTTCAGCCCAGGGCCTGATCCTGGGGACCTAGGATCGAGTCCCACATCAGGCTACCTGCATGGAGTCTGCTCTCCCTCTGCCTGTGTCTCTGCATCTCTCTCTCTCTCTCTGTCTCTCTCTCTGTCTCTCATGAATAAATTAAATATTTTTTTAAAAATGTAGAATATATCTCTAGGATATACTGTATGAATAAAGCAAGATGCCAAATATTATGTATGTCCTGCTACTTTTTGTGTAAGAAAAGGGGAAATAGGAAAATGTATTCACATTTGCTTGTATTTGCATAAAGAAACACTGGAAAGATACATTAGAACTTAATAAAATGGGATGCAGGGGACATCTGGGTGGCTCAGCAGTAGAGCATCTGCCTTCACACTCAGGGCGTGATCCTGGAATCCCAGGATCAAGTCCCACATTGGGCTCCCTGCATGGAGCCTGCTTCTCCCTCTGCCTGTGTCTCTGCCTCTGTGTGTGTGTGTGTGTGTGTGTGTGTGTGTGTGTGTCTCTCATGAATAAATAAATACAATCTTAAAAAAAAAAAAGGGATGCGAAAGAGGGTAGATCACAGAGTAGGAGGAGATGTGGGTGGGAGAAAGACTTCTTAATAAACACCTTTTTTAATTGGATAGATTTTTTTTGAATCACATGAATGTGTTATATATAAATTTTTTTTAAATGAAAGGTAATTAAAATTTATACTGGATAGAAAAAAAAGTCCAGACTAGTAATATTATGAGATGTTATGAATTTAGTAACTGTAGATCATGACCCTGTGAGCTCATAACAACTCACTTATTTAAGACTTAATCATTTCCTGGCCATTAGAATGAAGTTGATCGAAACATAAAAAGGGACTTGACTTCTGACCAGCCAAGACACAACATAGAACATGGGCAAACAGAAAAACACAGAGTAGATGTCTACCTCCACTTGTCTTCCCATAGCAGCCATACTAAAGACAAGTATGTGTAAAAATCGCTGCAAAAGCCTAAATAAATTATAGAGACCTTCTTGCTTTCTTCTTACTCAAACATTAAGATGAGCTGGGAAAGATCTTCTGATCTAGAAAACTCAGCCTGGAGTCTCCTTTCCCCAGGTGTCAACCAGAACAAAACAACATGTGGGTTGTTTGCTGCTAACTGCTAGAAAATTTAGCAGTGCATTTAGCAGCCAGTTTACAGTTTTAAACATAAACCATCAATATGAGCTATTTCTCAGAACATCTGTTTCTTATACAGCAACTCCAAAACGGGAATTGTGTTAGCAAAATGGATCTTTCAAAAATTCAGGGTGATGGCAAGATACAATGAACCTTAAGTATGGTGGGCAGAGGAGGGCAGGGGCAAAAGAAGGAAAGATGGTTTTTAAGTCTCAATAAATTTCTCTCCAAAACAATGATTTCCTATTTTTTTAAAAAGCCAGTATTCAAAGCATCAGCATTTTCAGAAAACTTATAAATCATATTTTATCCAAATAAAAATAAGTTTTCTTTAAAAATACATTTTTTAAAAAGTGATGAGAAAGAGAGAAACAAAGAAAGGAATAAGAGGAAAGAAAGATCACCTCAGCTTTAGAGAGTTTCCAGTCATCGTTAAGATCCATTTCTTGGAATGACTCATGGGATCTCGGTCCATTTCGAATCTCCAGGAGATCAATGTTGAATATCAGTGTACTCTCTGGGGGAATTTTACCTGACATGAGGAGAGAGGAAGGTTAAGTTTCATTTAAACAATCCCAGAGTTTTGATGACAGAAAAGTTACGATATTGAACAAAATATTCTTTTCATTGAATTAAATGAAGAGCCTTCCTAACATTGTCACACTTAAATGACTTATAATTATATTTTACTCAAACGAATAGAATAGAGAAGGAATAATCCAAACCAGTAGATAAAAAGCAGTCTGTTTTGGCTTTGCGATTACAAATAGTTTTGTGCACATGAACACACACATACATACAGATATGCCTCATGGCCTGGTATTAAATTTCAAATATGATTAAGATATTACATATTACATGTCAAGAATGACTTAAAGGGCTTTAGATAATTCAGAGTTAATTATAGTACAAATGATTTACTACCTTTGGCATCAGCAAAGTCCTGACCTAGGAATACATACAGTACTGCCATTTACCACTAGGAGGCAATATCTAGCTGGGTGAGATCTGGTGTCACACCAGCCGTATTAAAGCTTACCCCACCCTTTAAGCCTATTTCCTCATCTGTAAAATGCAGAATCTGTTGGGAGGATGAAGGAAGATAAGTCTGCAAAATATTTAGCATTATGCTTGATAGATAGTGAGCTCTCAGTATATGTTACTAGGATAGAATTACCTCACCAGCTTTAAAAACAATGTGGAAAAGTCTGACAATTTCAGAAAGTCAGGCAATACCCCCTGATATAGAACATTATGCCTATTTTGAAAAAATTTCATGAGACAGAAGAAATTAAAACAAATTTCTGAGAAGAGAGATAAAAAAAAATCTTTAAAAATGAAAAGAGCTTTGTTCAAGTCCCAGAGACCTTTAAAAAAAAAAAAACTTTCTGGGAAGTATGTTCACTTTTTTCAACTGGTTTCCTTATAATTATATTTAACACACAGGTCTGGGAACATGACAAATATTTCTTAGTTACCCCACCTCAAATCCCACATATTTCCATGAAAGCACATTTGTTAAATATTTAAAAGAACAAAACTTACACTGTGTGTCCAAGCTTACCATTCCAGATCTAGACAGAGAGAGGGCATGCACTAGAAGCGTCGACAAAACTGGTGTCTTTCCAAAGGAGGCATGCAAACATGGTACCAAAAGACTACAAAATTAGTATTATGTATATATTAGAACAGTTAGTTTCATGGCTCTCAGTTTAGAGGAAATGACTCAAATTTAGATCTTTACTTGTTATAAAGTAAAATTGAGTTATATACAATATAGAGAAAGAGTAATGGACTAATACTACATATATATTAAAGGTGAGACAAGATACAGCAGGAAGGTAAAAGAATACATTTGAATATCAGAGAAACATTTTCTGGATACTTGATTTTCTTCTCTAAAGAAAGTATTAAAATAAGAATTGAGTTTGGTTAGTAAATCCCATTCTGTGCATAAGATTTATACAGCAAGTTCCATTTTAGAATTTACAATGCTTCACATATGGCACTTACTTTCTTCTAAGTAAACTGCAGCTAGGATTCTCACTTTGTAAATAGCTAAGCTACCTAAGGATACTGTGAAGTCTATGTTTCTAGAGTATCAGTGTGTTTCCCTGTCTGGTTCTAACGACTACTCAATAATTTTTTGGCAGGGGGCACCTGGGTGACTCAGTCAGCGAAGTGTCCCACATCTCAATCTTGGGTTTCAGCTCAGATCATGATCTCATGGGTCAGATCATGATCTCAGGAGTCCTAAGATCAAGTCTCTGGTCCAGCTCTGCGCTCAGCAGACAATCTGCTTGAGAATCTCTCTCTCTGTCCCTGCCCCCCCCCCCTCTCTCTCTCTCTCTCTCTCAAATAAAGAAATCTTTAAAAAATAATAATTTTTTCATTATATAATACATGCCCATTGCAGAGAATTTGGAAAAGACAAAACCAGAAATAAAAATAATTTCCAGTCATCCATCATTATCATTCTTTATTATTTTCTTGTGATTCACTCTATATGTAAATAAACTTCAGCTTTATTTTCTTTTATATATAACACTATGTCATACACACTTGGATAAAATTTTTTAATCTTTGAAATGCCGTTTTTTAATAGCTGGGCCAGATTTCATTTAGCTAAACCCTTCTCATTATCCACTGAAGTTGGTGCCAATATTTTTGCTATTAGAAACAATGTAGTAATGGACATCCCTGTTCACAAATCTTTCTCCTGATACTTGATTATTCCCTTAGGTTAAATGAGAAAGGAATTATAGGACACATGCATATCTTACACAGGAAACATCATCAGGCCTCTTGTAAATAGCCCTTTGGAAAGCTGCATGGCTTCCCATTCAAACAGCAGGTATGCACGCCTGCTCTGGAACAAAGGAGCACAAACTCTCCTGGAATCAACTAGCCCATTTGCTTCTCTTTTATTAAACTCATTTCATGTCACTCTTTAGTTTTATAAATGAACTGTAAAAAAGTTCTAAAACAACTTTTTTTAAAAAGATTTTATTTATTTGAGAGAGCATGAAAGAGAGAGAGAGACTGAGATCACAAGCAGTGGGGATGGTAGAGGGAGAAGCAGGCTTCCCACTGAGCAGGGAACCAAATGCAGGGCTAGATCCCAGGACCCTGGGAACAAGACTTGAGCCCAAGGCAGCTGTTTAACTTACTGAGCCACTCAGGCGCCCTAAAACAAGTTTTAAACAGGAGTGAAAGCAATCTCCAAAAAAAACTTTGTTGTAGAAAACTTCAGTTGTGAGTCACTGGCAGCCCACATCTAACCCTCATTTAATGCCTTAATAATCTATATTTTACACATTCAACTCATCAAAACCTTTATGTTGAATAATCTTTCTTTTTGCATTGTGAAAATAAATTGATGAGTTTCAGCTGGGGATGATGAAAAAGTTCTAGAGGTGGATAGTGGTGATGTTTGTATAACAATATGAATGTTCATAATGTTACTGAACTATACGCTTAAAAAATGGTTAAAATAGTACACATCATATTTTGGGTATTGTGCCACAATTAAAAAAAAATTTTTTTAAAAACCCATTATTTTGGTTAATATGGTAGTTAGTTGTTAATGATAGAGGTCAAGGTTCCAGAACTATTTATGATTAGCTCAGTTGTCCATTAAGATATAACAGCTTTAATTTGACCATTTCAAATGATAAGACACAATCATACTTCCTAAAAAAATATACATCTCTACTTACTTTTAAGGAGAAAAAAAATCCCACATAGTAGTTACTCTAATTTCAGTCTCCTAAATCCAGAGAACTCCAACGCTATAGTAAAAATGTAGAATTGTTTATTACCTTTTCCTTCTTTTCCATAGCCCAGGGCAGGAGGAATGATGAGCTTTCTCTTCTCTCCTACACACATTCCCTTCAAGCCCTGGTCCCAACCTTTGAGAGCCTCCAGGATGCCCAAGGTAAACCAAATGGGCTGACCATTGTTATGTTTGTGACTATAATAGAAAGAAAACACATTAGAACTTTCTAATAACTTTTTTTTTATTACTACGGTGCATTTTTCCCCCATCCATAAGTGGTTAAACTTGAAAGTTAACGAAAACAGCTACATACATACGCACAAAACCAAATCAATTTTGTAATTCACTGTCCATATTTCTTGATGCAAATTTCACACAATTGACTCAGGTAAAGAAGGTGAGAGGGAATAATAATTAAAACAGTTAATAACTATTTGTGATTTATTGTGTACCCTGACAATGAGCTAAATATCATGATTTCCTCATTGTACAGAGGAGGAAACTCAGGTTAAGTGTGCCAGTATCTGATCTAACTCCAAAGTTCAAGGTCTTAACCACAATGATGCTGTCCCAGGAATATCATAAGGGGGCAGAAGAGGGGAAAAAATAATGGAAAATAGGTGAGTTTGGGAAGGAAGATGAGAAGCTAAGGAAAATTCACTGCCAACCTTTGTGAGTCCGTACCCACATGGACTTCGGAGTCAAGAGCATAGCACCTTCAAGCCTATCCACAAACTCTCCCAATACACTGCCTGGTGATGGCTCTGATAGGTGGAAAAGGCTGCTTTTCAACCCTGAACCCCACCTAGGCAGTGGCCACAGGCATCTTCTGTGAGGCTATGCAAGGAAGCCTGGAGGAGTGGCGCTTCAAGGACTGAGGGAGAAGGAAATAGCCAAAGTATCCTGGCTCATGTGCTGGAGAGAGGCCAGCCTAAGAAATCCAGCTGGCTGAGCAACTAGGGGACTTGAAGGCTGAGTAGTGCCTGAGCCCTGAATAGCTCCCTTTCAGGGCAATACGGAAAGTGTTCTCAGGGACAACTTATAGGTGAGAATGAGATACCACTGTACTAGATTAGTTACTAAATCCAGGTAAAGATCATTACTTCTCCTTTTCCTTAATTTCCCCCCATGACTAAAGAAACAAACTGCTGACTGTACAACATTTGGGAAGGCTAGAAAAGAATAAAGAAGGAAGAAAACAATCTGCCACCCAGTGCTGACTACAGTTTTGGCACATTTCTTGTCACAGCTAAAAGACTTAAGCTACGTACCACACAGGCTATCGTTCTAGAAATTGCAAACATGCTTTACGATGGACCATTTGATGGTAATTATTCACAATATTCAGGGTTAGTAGTTCCTAACCATCTACACTGAGGTTACATGACAACAGTTCCCTCATCAGGTACTAGAACATTAGTAGCGAACTCCCAAATAATGTCTTACAGCTACCACCAAAGTCCACATACCATAGGTTTTTCCATTCGAGACCTGAAAGAAATCACGCTGTGTCTAATAGAGATTGAACTAAAAATAAAAATGTGATTGAAAATTTTAAATGCAAGCCTTAATACTGGTTAATGTGGCCCTGGCCTTGTCAATAAGGAGATAAAGCTGTTGAAAATTCTATGGCAAGCCACTGTTTTTGTAAAGTTTTGCAAGGGCTAACCGAGTTCAGAGAAGGGTGCCATTCACTTCTCCAAAGCCTCAGGACAGACCAGGTCTGAACGCCCAATGAAGGCAAGTCATCAAACCAGGTCTAGGAGGGGCCACAAAGCTTCACTACTTTAGTTCATGCTGTTCTCCCTACCTGGAATGTCCTCTCCGCTCGCATTCTCCACTGAGAAGGAACCCTCCACCCATCTTTCAAGGCCCATCTCAGTTGTGATCTCTGGGAAGTCTTTCTCTTTCTCCACTTCTTGGAGCATAAATAATTCCAGACCCCCACTGTGCTTTGTGAACACTTTGAACGTTCTGCACTATATGGCATGAGTTATTGACTTGTCTTCTTCCTCTCTGTAGATGATGTACAGCTGGAGGCCAAGAACCCATCACCTCTGCATCCTCAAGTCCTGACTTGTGGCTGTCCAACAAGGGTTGGTTAGATGAGCAGAGAAATGAATGGACAAGGATGGAGGAGTCAAAGTTTTTTAATCTTCCTAGTATCAAGCACAGAGCCTAACACAAAAGAAATGCTCAATAAATACTGTTGGAACGGAATAAAGAGAATCAGTGCCTAATTCGAAATCTGTACACTTGTAAAACTTTTCTTTGTTGCAATTTCTTTGCTTATAGAACAGAAATAATGATAGTGTAACCACCTGAAAATCCTTCACTGTAGGTATTGGATTAATTTTCCATAACCACACCCACACCCATCAATGAAGTCTTTGAATTTCTAGAAAGAAACAAATAATGAAACAAATCATGGTACTGTGCCTTGACCAAAATGTCATCTGTAAGAACAAAGATTAAACAGATCAATGGACCAGCATTAGCATATCCTACTAGCGAATAAATGATTGTGTATCCTTCTCATGATGCCCGCTGTGAAAAGTTTTAAGTAAATTTCACCTACGCCAAGTGAAAAATGGAATTGAGTTATTTTCCCTCGGGATTGTTGTTTGAAAAATAAAAATTCCTTTAAGTCTTTTTCTCTATGTATTGCCTAACTCTAAACCTAGATTAATTCTACAGTCTTTCAAAGATTCTAGTTCTGATTTTTATAATAATTAAAAAAAAATTTAACCCTTTATCCCTTACCACGTTTCCAGTAAGCACTTCAAAGGCCCTGTTACATAAGATTGTCGTTAAACAATTTCCTTTTCCAAAGAAGGAAATAACATATTTCAGTTTTTTTGAAAGAGAGGTAAAAATCTGGTATAGGCTAGCTTTCCTGCCCGAGAGTTGGCATCGGTGGGTGGTTGTTCACTGTTTTTACCTCCAGGGTATAATTACTTACGTGGAGTGAAATAAGGAGCCATCCTTTTCTAAGTAGCCTTCATAGTGGACCAACATCAAGTCCCCCCCTTTGGTCTTGCGATGGCAGATGAAAGGCTTCTGCAGCACCTCGATCTTCACTTCTGGTTCAGGGATCAGAGCCCCACTCAAAGAAGTGACCAACAGCGTCAGCACCGCGTTCCACAGGAAAAGCCTCATCTCGCTGCAAAAGGAAAGAAGTTCCTACAAAAACAGAGAAAGGGCCCCCGACCTCATGGAGCTAAGAACGTAGCTGGAGGCTTAAGGACAGCGGCCTCGGGCACGTTCATGACTCCCCGTTCCTAGCAGACGTGGCACATTTACTACAACAACTTTCCCACGCCTTGCAAACCCACCTCTAAGGAGTTAAACTCCCAAACCGGGGTCTGACTGGCTCCCGCAGCTGGGCCGCCGGGGAAGGACGGCTTCCCATTGGCTGGCGGTGCTGTCCGCTGGAGCCGCGCAAGCCAATGATGCTGCAACAATGACAGCGGGGCGGAGCCGGGGCCGGTCCGGCTGCGACCGCCCCCCCCCGGGGCGTGGTCCTAGAGCCCGTCGGGTTGAGAGAAAGCCGCGGCCTCGGACTTTGCGAGACTGGGGGGTGCGGGGAGGCGCGGACCTAACCGGAACCCCCACCCCTACCCCCACCCCCACCCCCGGCGGATTCACAGCCGTAAAATTAGGCGGGCTCAGCTGGCTGGGAAGAGTGCCGGACCCGGGGGAAAGGGGTTCCGGAAAGACTCGTTTACTCTCACCCGTGCTGAGAGACCACCTCCCCGCCCCCCAGAGTCCCGCAATCCTGCTGCTGCGGTGATCTGACTTGCTGTATAAAGGATAAAGGCTTAAAAAAAAGTTCCGTACGTTTCGCAGAGCGCGTTCCGGTGCGTAAGCCTCACAGCACCGGTGAGGTCGGCTCTTTAGTCCCATTAAATGATAAATATATCTGGGCTTGGAGAGGTTAAGTGTCCCGCTTAAAGTTCAGCCTCAAAGCAATTGAGCTCCGCCTCCAAACCAGGTCCTCTGATTCATTCTGCAACACCGCGTAACGTGAGGACGGCTAATAATATATCACTTAGGTGGTGACCGTAGTGTAGGGGGTCAGGGGTAGCTCCCAGCGTGGATGAGGACGGGCGGGCCTCCACTTTAAAAAAAGAAAAGAAACCGTAATCACGGGTTGTGAGCTACATTGGGTCATCTTAGCTTAAAATTATTGGCTTTGCAGTTTTCGCCTAATTTCAAAAGCAAAACATGTTCACTGTCGTCGATGTGGAAGAAACTAGAAAGCACGAAGATAGTTTTTTTTTTTCCGGTTAAAATACAGGAGTTGAATTAAATATGAGTTTCAGACACAACGAATCCATTGTTCTGTATTTTATTTGCTAAATTTGGCGATCTTATGCCAAAGAGAAAGGGGGTGGGGTGGGGTGGGGAAGATGGTCTATAGAGCCATCATCTACAAATAATCACCTTAAGGTTTTGAGGCATGCTTCTGTGACGTATGCCTAAAACAATTTGGATCAGATGGTACAGCTTGTTTCGTAACCAGCTCTTTCTGCACTTAATCTGGTGTTAATGTCTTCCCTGGTCAAATATCCTCAGCCCAGTACTTTCTCACACTTTAATTTGCTTAGGAATCCCCCGGAGAATCTTGTTAAAATGCACATTTCGACACTGGAGGCCTTGGGGTGAGATCTTGGAATTTCGACAAGCTCCTCGGTGATGCCAGTGCAGCAGTCCGCGGATCACACTTCCGAGGCCTGAGAGTGTAGACATGTTCACTAGGTGCACAGTATCCTATCGTGAGATTCCCATGAACTCCATAGGTTCTATTGGTGACCGACTCGATTTTGTGGGATCAATTAGCCTTTTTTTTTTTTTTTTTAAGATTTTATTTATTCATGAGAGACACAGAGAGAGAGAGGCAGGCTCCATGCAGGGAACCCGATGCGGGACTCGATCCCATGACGCGATCCCGGGACTCGATCCCATGACTCGATCCCGGGACTCGATCTCGGGACTCCGGGGTCACGCCCCGGGCCGAAAGCAGGCGCTATCCCGCTGAGCCACCCAGGGATCCCCCTCAATTAGCCTTTCAATAAGGACTGGACCTGGGGACTGGAACGCAGGAGGCACCCTAAGGGGTCTCCTTGGCACTCACCCCCCACCCCACCCCCGAACATCGAGAGGTGGGTTCTTTCCGATCGACAGTACCGCGAACAGTCAGGACCGTGTCCCGCACTGGTCCCAGACAGAGCTCTCCCTCCTTCCCGTGGACCCGTCGCCTCGTCCCGAGCCAGCCTCCCAAGACTCCATTTCCCGGCCATCCCCTCGGTCTACGTCAGCCCCGCCGCCGCCGCCGCCGCCGCCGCCGCGGTTGCTGCCAAGCCCCGGAGTGGATTTCGGGAACGTGCGCGCGAACGGCGCACCGGGCATGCGCAAGCCAGCCCCGGGCCCGGCCGGTCGGGGACTCAGGTAGCTCGCGGTCGCGCGGCCGGAGACCCGCCGCCTCGCTAGCGGCCGCGAGGAGGGTGCAGCCGCCGCCCCCCACGCCCCGCCAGCGCCTTGGCCTCCCGGGGGACGGAGCGCCGGCCCCGCCGCTCGGGGCCCCCGGCCGGCCGCGTCCTCACGTGCCGAGGCAGCCGCAGTGACCCCGCCCCCGGGCCGAGGATGTGAGGCTGGCTGGCCCGGCGTCCCCGCGGCGGGTCCGGGCGGCTCGGCAGCGCCGGGCGATGGCCCTGCTGCCGGCGCTCCTCGCGTCCTGGGGCTCGGGGCAGTGAGGGGCCCGGCGGGCGACGGCGACGGCGAGGGCGAGGGCGGGGGCCGCGGCGCCATGGAGGGGGTGCTGTACAAGTGGACCAACTATCTGAGCGGTGAGTGGGGGCGCGCCGGGCGCCGCGTCCTTTGTCTGCGCGGCCGGAGGGCGGCGTCGGGGTCGCGGGCCCTCCCGAGGCGGGAGAGGCCTGCACGGCCGGGAATATTCCCCCCGAGCTGTGCTCACAGAACCGTGTCACCCGTGCTGCGCGAGCCCGCGGCTGGGTGAGGGCCGGAGCCGCCGCCTCACGACGGAGGCCGGGCCCCCGCGGTGGGGCCCCCTGGGGGTCCGTCCAGCGCCGGCGGAGGAGCCGGTCTCCCCTGGCCAGCAGGTAGGTCGGAAGGCTCACTCAGGTGAGTGCCCGAGGGGAGCTGGAATTCCAGGGGCGAGACGTCCTTTCTTCCACGCAAAGTTCCCGGTGCGGACACTTTTCCTTTTGTCCCCTTCGGAGCCCTCCGTGCGCGGGCCGGCGTCTCGGGACTTGCCTCTCCACAGTTTTCAAAGCTCCAAAGTCCGTGCACGGTGTTTGCGTTTCTCAACGGAGCATCCTTTTTTTGTTTCACGGACTCGGAAATTACCATAAAAGAATGAAACCGTAGCAACTGTTTTGGTTGCACTGCCGAGCCAGAATGGCTTAAAAAAAAAAAAAAAAAAAAAAAGTACCCCGCCCCCTTTCCAATGTGTGGAAGTACTTTATTTCATACCTTGGAAGGTCATAACTTAGCCTCCAACTGGGAATAGGATTCAGAACGAGCTTTTTTTTTTTTTTTTTTTTTTTTTTTTCCCATTTGTGCAACCAGTATGTTAGTAAGAAGTTAGAAGCCTTCTGCTTGCTGGAAATTGTGTTAGGCACCTTTTGGGAACTTTATTGTAGAAACTGAGGTGGGCACTTTTAATAGCATATTTGAAACCGGAAGTATTCCCAGGATCCCTTACAGTGAGAGAGCTATACTGTCCCATCCTTTCTCTGATAGAACAGTTTTTTAAAGGTTGCAGTGTGGTGACCACGGATGTGTCTGGGAGGATCAGTTGGTATAGTGACTTTGATGAGGTTACATGGCACAGCCAAAAATGCACCTGTTGGGTGTACCCAGGATCTCTTCCTTATGCAAATTGTGGTGAGAAGTGAGTTGTTTATTTTTCTTATTAGTAGAGACTGAGGGAAGAGAAGTGTTTTTAGAAGATCTGGCCTTTGCTTTTGAGCACTTTCTTTGAAGCCAAATGATGAAATTAGATGTGGATAACTTGTGACTGGGCTTTGGTGAATGTCCAATGCTGGTTAACACTCTACTAAGCCAAAAGAAACATGCACGATCGGGTCATTTTCCTTTGAGATCTCTCTGAGCCTTGATATGTATGGATCTTATGTCACTGAGTAAAATTTAGTTCCTGGTCTTTCACCCCTTTCTTTGCATCACACATGCTTTTTAACTTTTTTCTTTCATCCTGAACCCTGGTCCTTCTTTTCTTCCATCTCCTCCCCACCATTTCATTTTTTTTTTTTGATGATTTTATTTATTCATGACACAGAGAGAGAGAGAGAGGCAGAGACACAGAAACAGGCAGAGGGAGAAGCAGGCTCTAAGCAGGAAGCCCGATGTGGGACTCCATCCTGGGACTCCAGGATCATGCCCTGGGCCGAAGGCAGGTGCTAAACCGCTGAGCCACCCAGGGATCCCCTGATTCACCTTTTATTATTCCTCTCTTTCTCCTTTATATAGAAAGATTAGTCTCTGGGTACAGTCCCTGTTTCCTGTTGTGAAATGCCTTTTTTCCCCCCTGACTCTTTTTATGTACCCTTCAATAAAATAAAACTTCTCTAGAAGGATCTTTTGGAATCTTTATCCTGTGATGCCTGTACCATCTGTCCTGTTGGAAAAGAGTCGTCTTTTTTCTGCCCCAAGTGAAAGAAGTTAGTTCTGCAAATGTGCCAGGGTGGAAGCCCTAAAAAAAGGGGGCTGGAGCCATTGCCAGAGGCAGCTGTCCTCTTATCATGCTGCTGCTTCCCTTGGACCCACGCGCCTCCTCATTGTGGGCATACTGTTCATGGAAGCCTGTCACACTACTGGGTACTTCTCCTGAATATACTTAAAATTATGTTTCAGTACATTGTCTTTCATCAGGAGATAAATTTAAACAGTATAGCCTACGAAGAACAAATGCATTCTTGTTTCTTCTATCTTCCTATGTAAGTTAGTCTCCCAGAAGAGTATAGTATAGTGTGACTATTAATGACACGCTTTGGTGAAGACATTACTACTTTTTCTTTTCTGAAGCTTGTGTTTTTTTTTGTTTGTTTGTTTGTTTTTGTTTTTTTATTTATTCATGAGAGAGGCAGAGACACAGGCAGAGGGAGAAGCAGGCTCCATGTAGGGAGACCAATGTGAGACTCAATCCCGGGACTCTGGGATCACACCCTGTAGCCTAAGGCAGGCGCTAAAGCACCAAGCCACCCAGAGATCCCCTGTATTTTATTTTTTTGAAGCTTGTTTTTAAAAGTAATATTTTTTCTTGGGATTTTGCATGTAGTAATTTTAAAATACAAAAAATTCCAGTTTTTGTTCATGCTGAATTTTTCTCTAAATCATACCTGTTTGTGTAATTTTGTCGTACCCACTGCTTGATATGGGAAGCCTTTGGCAAATGTGAGTGGAGAAGTTAGAAAATCAGTTTATTAGCGGGTCCTCGGATCACTTGGAGGATATTGTTAATTTCAGTCACCACCTACTGTGTGTCCTAGGCAGTTTCTCAGGCACAGGGCAAGGGACACGACACAGAGTAAGACAGACACAGTCCCAGCCTTTGAGTGAGCTTATAGTCTGGTTGGGGAGAAAGACATCATGGAATAAGTACTTAGAAGCATGTTCCAAGCATGTGTGGTCTGGGGGAAGGTGAAGGAGAGAAACTAGCTTGGGTCATTGGGGAAGGCTTCTCTGAAGAAGAGATTTCAGCAGAGCCTAAAGGATAAATAGAAGCTAACTAGTTAGCAAGGTCAAGGCAGAGCTGCAGTTGGAGGTTGCTGAGAAGAATTTATAGCTACAGAGAATGTCAGTATGAAGACCGAAAGCAGGATAGAGACAGGTGAGTAAGAAAAGGAAAGAAGACCCACGTGGCTGCAGAGTTGAGAGCAAAGTTAATAAGGCTCCATCCACCAGGGCTACAGGGGGTCGATAGGAAGCTTGAAAGGCTCCTGCAGGGCGTCTTACACTGGGGTAAACACGGTGCAGTGGTGGGAGTGGGTGAGAGAGAAATGATGAGATTGTTTAAAAGCTTACTTTGGTTGCGTTTACTGTATTTTGCTAAATACTGTTATTTATTTTGTGAATTTCTTTGCCTCTTGAATTAAACTGGTAGGTATCAGTTACTGAAAGTTGGAAACATCATCAAACCCTGAGAATAGTATCTAAATTGCTTGCATGAGGGTGGTGCCAAAATACAGAAATAGAAACAGTTCTTTTTCTAATACATTAGGTATTATACTCAGGTACCATCTGCTCCTTAAAAGAAAAGTGGAAGAAAAAAAAAGTAAAGGAGAGCTCATGTGTATTTTCTTCCAAGAGCCCTGAGCCATCCTACTTTTTAAGCATCTGATTTAGGGTCAAACCCTCTCTTCAGGTATTTGATTAAACCTGGAATGCAAAGGAAACGGATCAAACATTTCACAAACACCTATGTAGTGTGAGACACAGAGCTAGGCATTATAGGTTTGTTATCTGTATCTTTCAAGCCCTAAAACTTGCTCAAGGAATATTATACATACACACTTGTAAATTAGTGCTCTGTAGTAGAATCCTAGTTGAGGAGTCAGTTGATACCAGCTCTATCACTGCCAGCTTCAGAGTCGCTTTACCATTCTGAGCTTAGCATCTTCCTCCATAAAAATGATGAGATTTACCAGTTAATAATTATAAAGATAGTAAAAAACTTAATAATGTTCCAGGCACTATTCTAAACATTCTATATGGATTAAGTCATTTAATCTTCACAGCAGTTTTAAGAAGCAGTTGCCTTTATTCCCATATTCCAGATGAAGATCTTGAGACACAGAAAGGTAAAGAAACTGGCCCAAGGTCACATAGTAAGTGGCTTCAGAGTCATTGCTCCATTACATAATATTTTGAAAGGTCCTTCCTGCTTGATCATTATATAATTCTAGCTGATTCATAATGCACCTATATTTAAAGTATGTTGACCTAGAATAGCAGACTCTATTTGGGGGTAGGAGGAAAGGAAGAGTTCAGGAGTGAGGAAGACTTTGCTCAATATTGTGCATGTGTTTTGTCACAAGAAAATTTTCTGAACTGTGCTGTGAGCTTTCTGTTTTGCAGTTTTAGGTCCCTTTCCTGCTCTCTCAGCAAATGGGAGGTCTGCTGCCCAGAGCTCTATCCAGCTGCAGGCTTCAGGGGCCCAACCAGCAGGTTAGGGCACAAGCACATTGCAGTACTGCATTCCAGAAATAACACAAGCTTGCATCATGCTGACCAGATGGTTGTCTGAGAAAGTACCATAATTTTGCTTACTACACCCCAACTCAGGTGAAGGAAGGTGACTCCTGCCCATATATGTTTGTGCTATATAAACAGTGCCAAGAGGACATCTGGAATGTGAGTGATCAGAGCAAGATTCTCATGGTCTCATAACCCTGGTCAACATTTTTTGTTGTTGTTGCTTTAGCCTCTTTATTGAGATAAATATTCACTTATCATAAGTTTCACTCATTTAAAGTATACTAGTTAGTAGTTCTTAGTGTATTTATAGAGTGTAACCATAACTGCAATTTTAAAACATTTGCATTATCCCCTAAAGAAACCCAGTTAGCAATCTTTTCCACCCCACCCCCTCTTGCCCTTGACAACCACTAATCTTATGTCTGTGTAAACTTGTCTATTCTAGACATTTCATATGAAAGGAGTCCTACATTATGTGGTCTTTCTGTGACTGGCTTATTTTATCTAGTATAATGTTTTTTTGGGTTCATGGATATATAACATACATCAGTATTTCATTTCTTTTTATTACAAATAATACTCCACTGTACAGATATATCATATTTTGTTTATCCATTCATCAATTAGAAATTGGAGTTGCTCTATTCTTTTGGTTTTATGAGTAACAGTGCTGTGAATATTTGTGGCAGGTTTTTGTGTGGACATGTTTTTATTTCTCTTGAATATAAACCTAGGAGTGTAATTGCTGGATCACATGGTAATTCTCTTGAACAGTTTGGGGGAACAAACTTTTTTCCAAACTGGCTGCACTATTTTACGTTCTTATCAGTAATGAAAAAAATGTTCTTATTTCTCCACATTTTCACCAACACTTATTATTATCTGTCTTTTTTATTATATCCATTCCAGTGAGTGTTAAGTGGTATCTCATTGTGGTTTTGAATTCTATTTTTCTTTTTCTTTTTTTTTTTTTTAAAGATTTTATTTATTTATTCATGAGAATACACAGAGAGGAGAGGGAGAGAGAGAGAGGCAGAGACACAGAAACAGGCAGAGGGAGAAGCAGGCTCCATGCAGGGAGCCTGACGTGGGACTCGATCCCGCCACTCCAGAATCACACCCTAGACCAAAGGCAGACGCCAAACCGCTGAGCCAACCGGGGATTCCCCGAGTTCTGTTTTTCTAATGACTAACGATGTTGATCATCTTTTCATGTGCTTATGAGCCATTTATAGATATTCTTTGAAAAAATATGTATTTACGGACTTTGCCCACTTGTTGATTGAGTTATTTTTTCATTGTGGAATTGTAAGAGTTCTTTATTCTGGATGCAGGTTCTTTATTAAATATATAATTTGCAAATATTTTTTCCTATTCTGTAAATTGCCTTTTACTTTCTTAATGGTATCATTTGCAGCACAGATGTTTTTAATTTTGATGCCTAGTTTATCAATTTTTTTCTTTTATTTCTGTGGTTTTCCTGTCATATCTTACTAAACTATTGCCTAACTTAACCCAAAGTCACAAAGATTTACTCCTGTTTTTTTCCCAAATTTTTATAGCTTGAGCTGTTACATTTAGGTCTGTGGTCCATTTTGAATTAATTTTTGTGTATGATATGAGTTAAGGGTCACCTTTATTCTTCCTTATTCTCTGTGGCATCCAGAGTTCAGCTCTTTATTCATGATTTCAGTGACAGGACCATGGGCCAATATATTTGAATGTTTTAAAGCCAAAGAGATGAAGTCAGAAAGCCCTGAGTTCAGAGTTCTGCTCTGCTACTTAATAGCGCTGATGCCTTGAGCAGGTTACTTAATCTCCCTGAGCCTCAGTTTTAAGATGACAGCAAGAATAATAGCCATACTAGGTTTATTATAAGGATGAAATGGATAACATATATGAACCTGCCTGGTACATAGTTCATTTACTGTTAGGTTAGTTGGATAGCTGTTTTGATTAACAGTACCAGAAAATTTCAGTTTATTTTGTCTGTGCAAACTGTGGCTCCTCATGGCTGATGAGAGTATATGATATGTATCCTGAATTCTTTAAATCCTGCTTTTGGAAATTAGAGTGGTATAATTTATAAAGGAAGATATTCAAATGAACCATCAGAATCTTGAAATAGGCTCTGTCGTCTTATGACAGTAATTTTTTTTTTTAAAGATTTTATTTTATTTACTCATGAGAGATACAGAGCGAGAGAGAGAGAGAGAGAGAGAGAGAGAGAGAGAGGCAGAGACACAGGCAAAGGGAGAAGCAGGCTCCATGCAGGGAGCCCGATGTGGAACTCAATCCCTGGTCTCCAGGACCAGGCCCCGGGCTGCAGGCGGCACTAAACCGCTGCACCATGGGGGCTGCCCTGACAGTCGTTCTTTTGAATGAATGCTGATTACAGATCATGTAATTCTGTGTACTACTTACCTTTGCTTCTAGCAAAAATTAGTAATTTGTTAAGGAGCATAAAGACATTAGACCATTGCCTCAGTGGCACTCCATCAAAAGCGGCACCAGTCTTTCCATTGATTCTGATCTGTGTGTGATGTGGTTGGAGATGTTAGAGTGACTGTGGAGTCTTAGGTCATTGAAGTGGTCTGTAGACTGAAGAGGCCTGGGGACCATTTTTTTCAGACTGTACTCTCAGTGTTTAATCTGCCATTTCCTGTTACCATTACTTTCATCTTGCTTAGAATTGAGCAAAAGCCAATTAAGTTACATTAGGAATAGATTTGAGACAGATAAGAAAACAGGCAACAGAGCTTTGTTGGACACAAGACAGATGAATGAGACAACAGGAAGGGTAAGTCCAAAAGAATACTATGATGCTTGAGCATTTCTCTCCCTGGATCCATTTTCAAGTTGGCTCATGGAGTGTGTGACAGTATCAGGAGAGATGGAAAAATGTAAAACTTAAAGGTAGTCAAAGAGAGGGCTGAGCTTTCTCAGTATTCTTATTACATCAAGGAAGCAAAATCTCATTTGCTTGAGGATCTACTCCATGTCCTTTAGATAGAATTGTTCCTATACAATCCAAAACAAGGGTGGCTCTCTCTTGCTTTTTAAATACCAGAGGAATGGTTTCAGCAATCTACTTTTTAATGCAGTTTAATAGTCCCCAGTCATCGTTCATTCACTGAGTATGAATGAAACACTGAGTATCAGCTTCTTACTAGACCCTGTGTGGGTGTTAGAGATACTGTTTTGAGTAAGACATGATCCTGTTCTCAAGTAGATCATAGTCTAGTGGATATCCTTAACTCTGAAAAAATACCCTTCTAAGTTCATGATTTTGACCCTTATTAAGCCTTTACGTGGTTATTTCAAGGTTGTGGTTTGACAAGACTTAAAAGAACCACATTGCATATAGCTGATCCATAGGTGTAGTTAGCTGTTACCTGTCACCCTCCGGTGTCTTTATTAGAATTTTAAAGGCAAATTTGGGGTATCCCTGATAGGCTGAAATGTCATCCAGGTTGACATCACAGATATCCTTCTGTTTTTCTGCCTCTACCGGCCAGTATACACAACCTGGGTGGAGACCAGCCCCTTCATCTGAGGCCTGTGTAAGCAGAGAGAAATGATATAGAGAAGAAAGTTAGAACATGTCCAAACAGGCATACTTTTGTCAAGAAAAAAAATAGGAATTCTAGAAGGAAGGGAGTGGGGGGGAAGGAAAGAAGGGAAGTGGAAGGGGAGGAAAGGAAAATGTAGGAATCCTTTTTCAGGAGTGAACAGGGAAAACTTCATGGAGGAGGTGGGACCAGTGGGTGGGTAGAATTGACCTGAACAGAAGGGGCAAGTGAGAGAACAGAAGTGAAGAAACCAGTAGTACTAAAAGGGAGAGTGCGTCCTGAGACCAGAAGGAAGTACTGGGGTGTTGTTGGATTAATCCAAGTCAAGCCTGAGAGTTTTTAATTGTTAGGGAGTCCCTTGGAGTTTCTGAATAGGAAGGAAAAACAGGTAAAAACAATACATAAGGAAGATCCAGCTGGCTAAAACATGTTAAGGGAGGAGGAAAAGCTGAAATAATAGGGACAAAATGATGATGGAAGAGGAAAAGGGAAGCAGCATCCTCCATTTCACAGATGAATAAACCAAGGTTCTTAAGTAGTTAACTTAGAATCACACAGCATGGAGCGCCTGTGGCATAGTCATTTGATCCAACTCTTGGTTTCATCTCAGGTCTGATCTGAGGGTTGTGAGATCAAGCCCTGTGTCAGGCTCCTCGCTCAGCAAGGAGTCTGCTTGTGTTTCTCTCTTTCTCTCTCAAATAAATAAGTAAACCTTGAAAATAAAAAAAGAATCGCACAGCAAATAGGTATTGAGCCAGGTCTCCCTGACTTCATGTCCTTCCCATGATTTTATAGTGTGCCTCAGCATGGGCATGGTGTAATGTTGAAGCCAAAAGTGAAAAGGAGGAGAAGACTGAGTGACTGACGTGGAGGGATAGAGCAGCAGGGGCCCTCAGGTTAGGAACTAAGAGAGTAAGAGATTGCTGCATTTGTTAAAAGTGACATCATAGTCAGAAGGAAGAGGACATGTTAAACCTTAGATACTCAAGTTTAGTCCATCTCTCTCATTTATAAATTGGAAAATAATGTCCAGATGAATTAAGTAACATGCTCAAGAAGACATATCTAGGTGTTCTGAGTCTGAACTTGAACCAAACTTTCCTATTTTCTTGATTAAGGTGATGGTGACACATACAAGAAGCATTGCCCAGAACAAGTAAATATCCAGTTTGATAGCCCAAAGCACACAGCAGAGGTGACTTACAGCAGACTCCAACAGAAGATTCTAAAGAGAATTTGATATAATATATTGTAATTATAGTCTCCTCACCATCTGTATGTCTGACTCCCCAGTAGACTTTTACTCTTTGAAGCTAGGATCTTCTTTTCTCTAAATCTCTAAGCCTGGCAAATTATAAGTGCTCAAAAAATGCTTTGTGAATTAATTAATGGTAAATTGAGGAACCTGTAATTTAGTTAATACTTGGTTATTATCTGTTACTATTAGGGATGTCTCTTCTTCCCTCTTTTCCAGCTGCAACAAAACTCTAATGACTGACCTGGCAGAGGAGCACACAGATAACAAATCTCCTGTCCTGTCTGAAGCTCCCCAAGGGAAGCTGAGTTGTGGGGGAGGGCTCTGATGAGGTGGGATATAAGTGAGCACACACAATTGGACATGGAAAACACCAAGACTAGAGATCAGGGTCAATAACTATGCTTTCCTTCAGTGTAAAAATGGTAGGTTTTCTCACCTTTAACATATCTGTAAAACATCCATGATAAAATGTATTATAACCATCATATAATATACATGGGTTATGAATACAGCAATCATAATTTATGGTGAATAAATTTAAGTCTTGACTCACCACTTCAGAAAGATTGTTAATCCTATGGAGAAATATATTTATTTTTATTTTTTTTATTTTTTATTTTTATTTTTTTTTTTCCTATGGAGAAGTTTAGTCTCCCTTTATTTTTTTGACATTACTTTCTCTTGAAATAGATTCTATGGAAGAATCGAGTTTCCTGTTACTTTGAATTAAGATGGAGGTTTACAGGTTTTGAAAGCTGAAAGAGACTATTAGACTCATGCTATAATTCTGTACAGAAGGAAATTAAAAGCTGATAGAAGTTAGAGGCTCATTCAGCCCTTTTGCCTCTTAGGTTCTGTTCCTTTTTTATTATGGTCACTTGATTTTACTCTTATGATTGACGAAAAAGCACCTTTCCTTCATTTTTTTTACTTTTAGCTTAATTTTCTAGAAGAGATTTAAATAGCTCCTTCTTTTGTTTTTCTGCTTTTCTACAAAGCAGTATTTCATTATGAATTTTTAAAAATTCACAACATGTTAATTTTTTTAATCTTTTTTTTTCCTGTTAAACAGTAAGATTTTAAACTGGTTTCCCATAACATCTAATTGACAGAAGTTCTGAAGAAACTATGATGGGTTTATAGGCAGAGTGATGTACCCTAGCATGAGGTTGACATTCACTTAGTGGGTAACCTACCAGTTCTATTTAAGAGTGTTGTTATTGGGCCACGGTAGAGTAAGTTCACTGTAGTCCCTCTTCCACTGATTACAGCTAAAAACTGAACAAAGTACTCAAGCAATTACTTGAGAACTCTGAAAAGTAAGTAATAGCAAGTGGACTGGAGAGGGAATACAACACTTGAACAACCACGCATGGTAAAGATGAACATTCTTGTAACAAATGGAAAGGTAGAGATTCTTAGCAGAGAAATATAAAATGCTAAAAAGGATTAAATGGACATTTTAGAACTAAAAAATATAATATAATTTTTTAAAAAATCACTCAGGTGGGCTCAGTAGAATATAAATGACACAGGAAAGAATCAGTGAGCTTGAAGATAAAGTCAATAGAAATTACCCAGTCGAAAGAAGAGGAAAAAAAAAATAAATGAGTAAAACCTCAGGGATACAAACTTCCACTTACAAGAAAAATAAGGGGCACCTGAGTGGCTCAGTCGGTTAAGCATCCTCAGGTCATAATCTCGGGGTCTTGTCGGGCTCTACACTGGGGCTAGATCCTGTCTGGGATTCTCTCTCCATTTTCCTCTCCCCACTCCCCCCCCCCCCAAAAAAAAAAACAAGTCTTGGTGATATACAGCACAATGACTATAGTTAGTAATAGTGTGTTGTATATTTGAAAATTGCTAAGAGAGTAAATCTTAAAGTTCTTATTACAGAAAAAAAAATTTGTAAGTATGTGTGGTAATAGATACTAAACTTCTTGTGATCATTTTGCAATATATACATAAATCATGTTGATGTTAAATATCAATTGTACCTCCATTAAAAAAATATAAAGTCAAGGGCCTGGGGGACAGTAACAAAAGGTCTAATATTTAGGCATTGGAACAAAGAGAAGGGTAAGGAGAGGACATAGGTAAAGAAAAAGGGGTTGAAAAAATAATAACTGAAAACTTCCCAAATTGGGCAAAAGCTGCACATTTACAAATTCAAGATAATCACCAAACTCTAAGCAGTGTAAAAGACATACCATACATATCAGAATGGAACTCCTGAAAACCAAAAAACACTCAAAAGCAACAAAAATAGAAAGACAGTGCAATAGGAAAACAGTTTCAGTATCTGGGATTTCGTACCAGGAAATATGGAGTAGAAGACAATAGAACGGTATCTTAACATTCTGAAAGAAAAGAATTGTCCACAGAATTCTGTATTTAATAAAATACTCTCTAAGAGTTAAGGCAAAATAAAAACATCCCTAGATGGAGAAAAACTAAAATGTTAAAGGCAGTTCTTTAAGCTGATATCATGGGAAATGTAGAACATCAGGATAAAAGGAAGAGCAACAGAAATGATAAATAATCATGCAAATATGATAAACCTTTTCCACTCTTAAGTTCTTTAAAATGTCTTTGACTAGGGGAAGCAAAAATTATAACATCATCAGTGGGAGTGTTCATTGAATGTAGATGTAATACTTATGGTAACTATAATATAAAGAAGGAAGGCTAAAAGGACTTTTTTTAAAGTTTTTTTTTTTTTAAAGATTTTATTTATTTATTCATAGACACAGATTGAGAGAGGCAGAGATACAGGCAGAGGGAGAAGCAGGCTCCATGCAGGGAGCCCGATGTGGGACTCTATCCCCGGTCTCCAAGATCACACCCCAGGCTGCAGGCGGCGCCAAACCGCTGCGCCACCGGGGCTGCCCTAAAAGGACTTCTTTGGTTTTAAACTTGTCTATTTTGCTTAAAATGGTGAAATATTAATTCTAAGTAGGCCGAAAAGTTAGATATCTATTTCTCAAGCCCTAGAGCAACCATTGGAAAAATATCAAGAGATAAAGCAGAAGATTCAGTGGATAAAATGGAATCCTATAATCCAAAATAAGACAGGAAAGGGAGGAACAAAGTAACCAATACCAAAGCAGGAAACAACCAGAAAAATAATAAAAAGTGACACTAATTCCAACTCTATTGATAAAATATTAAATGTAAGTGGTCTAAATAGATAAAAGGCACAGATTGTCAGGGTGAAAAACAAGACCAAACCATATGCTGTCTATGAGATTCTACTTTAAATGTAAAGATACAGATTGAAAATAAAAGGATATACGAACATAGATGCACAAGTCCTCAACAAGATATCAGCAAATTGAATCCAAAAATGTATAAAAAGAATTGTATATATAACCAATTAAAATTTATCCCAGATGTGCAAGTCTGGTAATGCATTAATGTTATCCATTAATGTAACCCATTCTATTAATGAGCATAAAAAGAAAAATCAAATGGTCATATCAATAGATAGAAAAACCATTTAGTAAATCACCTATTCATGTTAAAAATTCCTTAAACTGGGAATGGAAGAAAACTTTCTCAACTTGATTAAAGACTATTTTCCAAAAACCTACAGCTAACATCATACTTTATGATGAGAAACTAGAATTTTTCCCACTAAAATCAACTATAAGGCAAAGATGTTCTCTCACCACTCCTTTTTAACATCATACAGAAGCCCTTGCTAATATATAAGGCAAGGCGAGGAAATTAATAGTGTACAGATTTGGAAGGAAGACATAAAACTGTCTTTGTTGGGGTACCTGGATGGCTTAGTTGAGCAGCCAGCTGTTTATTTCGGCTCAGATGGGGGTCTCAGGGTCTTGAGGTCAAGCCCCAAGTAAGCTTTGTGCTCAGCAGGGAGTCTGCTTCAGGATTCTGTTCTCCCTTTGCTCCTCCCACACACGTGTGTGCATGCATACTCTCAGATCTTTAAAAAACAAAACAAAACTGTCTTTATTCACATGTGACATAATCACCTATGTAGACAATCTGAAAGAACTAACCAAAAAAGTGGAAGTCCTAAGCAGTTGTAGCAAAGTTGCAGGATACAAAGTTTATGTGCAAGTCATTGCTTTCCCATATACCAACAATGACCAAGTAGAATTTGAAATTTTAAACACAGTACCATTTACATTTGCACCCCCTAAAATGAAATACTTAGGTAAAAGCCTAAGAATGATGTATAAGGGCAGCCCCGGTGCCTCAGTGGTTTAGCGCTGCCTTCAGCCTAGGGCCTGATCCTGGAGACCCAGGATCAAGTCCCACGTCAGGCTCCTGCATGGAGCCTGCTTCTCCCTCTGCCTGTGTCTCTGCCTCTCTCTCTCTCTCTCTCTCTGTGTCTCTCATGAATAAATAAAAATCTTAAAAAAAAATTATGTACAAGATCTGTATGAGAAAAACTATGAAACTGGTGAATGAAGTCCAAGAAAAACTAAATAAATGGAGAAATATACCCATGATCATGGGTGGTAAGACTCAATATTGCCAATTTATCAGTTTTCCCAACTTGATCTATAAATTCAATGCAATTCCAGTCTAAAGTCCCAAGAAGTTACTTTATGGATGTCAACAAATTGACAAGAGTCATTTGGAGAGGCAGACGACCCAGAGTTGCCAACACTGTCTTGAAGGCTATCTGACTTGACCACTTACTATAAAAGCTACAGTAATCAACATTGTGTGGTATTGGTAAAAGCAAAGATCGTTGGGGAAAAAATAGCCCAGAAGCAGACTCACATAAATATTGACATTTTACAAAGGTAGAGAGATAGTACATATAATACAATGAAGCAAAGGTATTTTCTTCAACAAATGGTCCTGGACCAACTGGGCATCCACATGCAGAATAAATAAATACATATACATACATACATACATACATACATACAGACTACATCCTTCACCAAAATTAACTCAAAATGGACCTTAGATCTAAATGTAAAATACAAAACTACAAAACTCTTGGAAGATAACATAGGAGAAAACCTATGATGACGTTGGCTATTTTCATGTCTTTTTAGATATAATTCCAAATACACAATCCATGAAAGAAATAATAAGCTGGACTTCATTAAAATTTATAAAAACCTTTGCTGTGTGAAAGACGTATCAATAGAATTAGAAGACACATCATAGACTGAGAGAAAATAGCTGTGAAAGACATCTGATAAAAGAACCGTTATCCAAAATATACAAAGAAAACTCTTAAGATTCAACAATAAGAAAACCAATTTACAAATGGGCCAAAGAGCTCTACAGGCACCTCACCAAAGAAGATATATGGATGGCAAACAAGCTTACGAAAAGTAGCTCCACATCATATGTCATCATGGAAATGCAAAATAAAGCAACAGTGAGATATCATTATACATCTGTTAGAATGGCCAATATCTGAAACAGTTATCTTTAGAAACTTCAACATTCTTAGTAATCCATAGAACAAGTAGACAGTAAATCAAAGATGCAGAAGATGTGAACATTATCAACCAGCTTGACCTAATTGACATTTGCTAAACAGTCCCTCAAACAGCAGCTGAATACTGCATTTTTATTTTTAATTTTTTTAAAGATTTATTTATTAGAGAGAGCATGAGCAGGGGGAGGGGCAAAGGGAGAAGCAGACACCCCACTGAGCAGAGCCAAACATGAGGCTCTATCCCAGGACCCCAGGACCATGACCCAAGCCTAAGGCAGATGCTCAACCAACTGAGCCATCCTGGCCCCCCACTGTGTTTTTTTTTTTCCCAGATACACATGAAACATTCACTAAGATCAACCATGTTCTGGGCCGTAATAGAAACCCTACCCAATTGAAAAGAATGCCTTTGTCTGTCTGTAACAGAAATAAACTATAAAGCAATGACAGAAAGATATGGGAAATCCTCAAATATTAGGAAATTAAGCAGTATACTTGTGAGTAACCCAGGGGTCAAAGAGGAAGTCTCCCAAGAAAATTGGAAAATATGTTCAACCTAAAATGAAAACACAGCAGTGGTTGGCCAAGGGTAAAGTGTGGGAAGAGGGCTTAACTACAAAGGGGCAAAACAAGGGAATTTTGAGGGGAGAATAATGGAATTTTTCTGTATCTTTATTATGATAGTTGTTAGAAGATTATGCATTTATCAAAGCCCAGAACTGTTAACCAAAGAAGAAATTCAATTGCATGTAAATTTTAAAATATTTTTAAGAATTTAAATGTCAAGGTGTCTGGCTGACATAGCCAGTAGAACACGGGACTGGATCTCAGGATTGTGAGTTGGAGCCCCATGATGGGGGTAGAGATTACTTAAAAATCTTGGGTGTGGGGGCTAGAATTTAAGTGTCCTTTTAATGGAGTACCCTTGTTTTTAGTCAAATGTTTGGATGAGTTACTAGTCACAAGGCTGCTGAGTAAAAAAGGGAAACTACAGTATTTTTTAGACATAGGTATGACTCACAAGTAATCACTCTTTGGGTTGGATCTTTTTTTTTTTTTTTTTTTTAAGATTTTATTTATTTATTCATGAGAGAGAGAGGCAGGCAGAGACACAGGCAGAGGGAGAAGCAGGGAGCCTGACGCGACTCCATCCCTGGTCTCCAGGATCAGACCCTGGGCTGAAGGTGGCGCTAAACCGCTGAGCCACCCGGGCTGCCCTGGTTTGGATCTTTAAAGGATTTAGACCATCTCTCGAAATTCTGGTTTAAAAATGGTAGTTGTGAAATAAAAAAGGAAGAAAATAAAATATAAATTTTTTAAATAAAATATAAATTAATAAGAGCTATGCTATTTTAGATCCACATATATGTACATTTTTTCCAAGAAAATTATGCTTATTGAAAAAATACATACTGTTCAACAATTAGCTGAAAAAAGTGAATTTTGCAAACAGTTGCTGTCAATTAAATATAGAAAGACATTGCACTGAGAAAAGAACAAGCTGAATGATCTTCAAATCTTTAATTTCTTTGAATGTTTTATAATTTTCAGAGTTTAAGTTTTATATTTATTTTGTTGAATCTGTTCCTAAGTATCTTATTCTCTTTGATGTTGTTATAAAAGAAACTGTCTCCTTAATTTCATTTTCAGTTCATTGCAACTGTATAGAAATGCATTGGATATCTGGAGAGTGGTCTTCTGTCTTTCAACCTTGCCAAACTTAGTAATTCTAACAGTCTTTTTTATTGGGCTCCTTAGGTTTTTGTTTTATTTTGTTTTGAAATACACAAGAGGGTGTCTGCAAATAAAGGTAGATTGGCTTCCTCCTTTCCAATCTGGATACCTTTTATTTCATTTTGTACCCCTAATTGCCCTGAGTAGAACCTCCAATAAAATGTTGAATAGAAGTGGCAAGAGGAAGCATCCTTATGTTGTCTCAGGGGAAAAGCATCCAGTCTTTTGTCATTAAGTATATTAGTTGTGGGTTGTTGTTGGTTTGGTTTTTTGTGGCTTTTTTGTGTGTGCGCATTTATCAGAGGTTCCCTTATATTCCCAGTTGGTTGAGAATTTTTACACCAAAGGGTGTTAGATTTTGTCAAGTGCTTTTGCTTTTCCTACAGTTAGCAAAGTTGATCATGTGATACTTCATTAATCTTTTATTTAGGGAAAAAACCTAACTCAGACATTAAGTTAAAAAAAATATATATGTATAATTATTGCCTCACCTTTTTTTAGCCCACTTAACTGTAAAGTTCAGTGGGTATCTTATCGAGGGCTATAACATGGTCTCATTGTGGTGTTAAAAACTGTCATCTTGGGCAGCCCAGGTGGCTCAGCGGTTTAGTGCCACCTTCAGCCCAGGGCGTGATCCTGGGACTCGAGTCCCATGTCGGGCTCCCTGCATGGAGCCTGCTTCTCGCTCTGCCTGTGTCTCTGCCTCTCTCTCTGTGTGTCTCTCGTGAATAAATAAATAAAATCTTAAACACACACACACACACACACACACACACACAACTGTCATCTAGATTTTCTTCCTTTCCCTGCCTCCCTGAAGTCCTCCCACACCCATTCCGTTTATGTGTGAATCATGTTTAGGTCCCGTGTGATGGCAGAATGACTGCTGGCAGCTCCAGGCAAACGTCTTCCAGTCCAAAGAAAAAAGAGTTTCCATTTCTTTCCACCTTTCTCCAGACCCAGCAACAGTCCCAAGATCATCTTTAGTTGGGTCACTTGCCTGTTGTGAAGTGTATCCTTGAGGACAGGGGATGTGAAGCTCCATTTAAGCCTGAATCACATGCCCTCCCGGAGCTGGTCAGCCCCACCCAACTACATGGAAAGAGTATGGAGATTTTCAGTAACAGAAATGTAGAGGATGGATGTCAGGTTACCAAAAATAAATGTCCACTGCACCTTCTGTGGTGAAATATTCCAGAATAATGCAAAGTATGTGAAATTGGTATTTAAGTAGTTTTATTTCCCTACCCCATCCCTGGCAGGGGTAGCTTATATAAGCTAAAACTTTTCTCTACTCACACCACATTCCATCTCCAATAGAGAAGAGCCAAGAAAAGAGTGGGGGTTGGACAGGAAGATTAATGATAATCTAATGGAGCAGGGACTGGTTACACCCACAGTTTTCAAAAATCTGCTCTTTTGTTTCCTTCAATATTTTATCATTTCCAAGTGTGTTATTAAGGGCTCTCTAGAAAAATAGACCCAATAGTATACAGAACTCTATATGTATTACATATATATGTGTGTGTGTGTGTGTGTGTTTGTATATATAACATATGAAGGGATTTATTATAAGAATTGGCTTATGCAGTTAGGGAGACTGAGAAGTCCATGATCTTTTTTTTTTTTTTTTAAAGATTTTATTTATTTATTCATAGAGACACAGAGAGAGAGGGGGGCAGAGGCACAGGCAGAGGGAAAAGCAGGCTCCATGCAGGGAGCCTGACGCAGGACTCAATCCAGGGTCCCCAGGATCACACCCCGGGCTGCAGGTGGCGCTAAACCACTGCGCCACCGGGGCTGCCCAAGTCCATGATCTTCTATTGGTAAACTGGAGAACCAGGAAAGCTGATGATGCAGTTTGGTCTGAGTTCAAAGGCCTAAGAATTGGAGAGATAGATGGTGTAAATACTGTGCCTGGGTCTGAGCACCAGTGTTCTAAACCTAGAGAAGATGGATGTCTCCCTCTGAGAGAATAAATTCTCTATTCCTCTGCCTTTTGTTCTACTGAGGGCCTCAGGAGATTGGGTGAGCTCACTTGTAATGGTGAGGGCAGTCTTAATTCAAATGCTAATCTCTGTCAGAGACACCCTCACAGACATACCTAGAAATAGCATTTTACTTGCTATCTGGGCATCGCTTAGCCCATCAAGTTGATACATAAAATTCAGTATCACATTAGTCACGGTAACTGCAGATTAATTTATTTTTTTTGTTTTGTTTTGCAGATTAATTTAAAACAAGAAATGGATTAATGCCCTCTTCATTCTTGCCTCTTTTCTCATAGTTATTTCTGTGCTGTATCTGAGCTTCTGAGGACTGGACATCATGAAAGAGCAGTGTGTTCCAGTCCCCTCTAGACTCTCCATTGCTCTGCCTATAAATTTCATCTAATGGGAATGAGACCTCTGTGGCCTCTTAATGTACCTTCTGAAAATCCAGTAACTTTATGGTTTAAAGAAAAGTTATTCTTGGTTATGATCTTTATAGTTACAAACTATAGGATAAAATAACAATGTATAGAACTTCCCTTAGTATATACTTCTAGGTAAATGTAGAACCTATTACAGGGAAAGTGGTGTTTCAGTTATTACAGTTTACCAGCTACTTTCAAAACTTAACTGCAGCTGTGCTTTGTGTGTGTGTTTGTGTGATGGGGGAGGTGTTTAACTTTTTTCAGATTACTATAAGATAAAGCTATTTAGGGCCACATTTTTTCAATTTGTAGATATTTTTTCACATTTCAACAACAAAACAGAAAGCATCTTAGAATCAGTACTGTGTCATTGCTTACCGGGCAGGTATTTTTTTTTTCTTGTGTTACCTAAAATAATGATATGTCTTAAAATTGATGGTGTGTGATGATTAATATTACGTGTCAGTTTGCCTGGGCCATGGGGTGCCTAGACATTTGGCCACACATCTTTCTGGGTGTATCTGTGAGGGTGTTTCTGGATTGACATTTGAATTGGTAGACTGAGTAAAGTAGATTGCCCTTCCCTAATATGAATCTTATCCAATCAATCAAAGACCTAAATAGAATAAAAAGACTAAGAAATAGGGAACTCCTCCTGCCTGCCTGAGCTGGAACATTGGTTTTTTCCTGCTTTCTGCCCCAGACTGAAGCACAGCTCTTCTTGGGTCTCCAGCGTCTTGGTTTGTGTGAATTAGGCATCAGACAGACCTCTGTATCTAAGCAGCCCCTAGGGCTCTCCTCAAAGCTCCTCCTGGCCTTCTGTCTGTCTGCCTCAACCACAGAAGAGTTTCATGAGAAAAATGTGTCCTTAAAGGGCTCTAGCATTTCAGAGATAGAAAAATATGTATCCAGCTGAGGACATTGACAAAACTTATGCAGAAATAGTTAGAGATGACGTTTTAGAAAGAAGATTCAACTTAGGCAAAAGCCCAGAAGCAAGAATACAGAAAATAAGTTTGGTTTGTCTAGAATATAGATTGGGTAAGAGCACTAGATAAGATGTATATTTCAACCAAATATGGTTTGTCCCTGAAATTCTCCAAAGTAAAAGTAGTTTGCCTTTCAGTGTTTTTAAGATTATTTTATTTCCGTGGATCAATTTTAAGTAGTAAGTGAAAGTTCTCTTTATCTAGGGTTCATATGCCCCTGCACAGGCTTATTAGCACTCTGGAATGATCTTTGACATCAAAAGGGCTATAGCCAAGCCACAGAGGTCCACAAGCACCTAGCTCTAGGGTACCCAAACAGACCAGGTTCAGCCTCTCGCTGCTGACAGAATCCAAAGACAGATGAGGGGTCGTGAAACAAAATAAGGTATTTCAGTGAGACCAACACCAAGAAGTTGGCAGACTAAAGTCTCAAAGACTGTCTCCAAAGTGCTCAAAATACTCCCAGATTTAGATAAGGAGAATGTGGGACAAAGGTCAGTGGGTACATGTGCTGGGCAGTAAAGGTCAGGCTCCTCACTGTCTTGGGGTCATTTGTGCAGGGTCTTGCAGAAGTCAGGGAGCGTTAAGGCTTGAGGGAGTTGTTTCACTTCCTATCAGGAGATCCTTTGGCTGTGATGTCTTTTGCCTGAGTTAAGAGATAAGCTAGAAAGAAGAACTTAATCACTTAGAAAGTACAGACAGAGGTCAAAATGGAGGTGGCTAAAGTCCTTTTTCAGAACAGTATAATCTTCTGCCTCATTTCTAAGTTTGGGATAATTTTTCTTAACCAGAGGAAAGAAGATCAGGTTTGTGATAATGTTCAGGAAACAATAATCTTTTACCTTAAAAAATTAAAAACCAAAAATCACTAGTACTATATGAAAGGAAAAGGGAATAAAAATCATTAGTCTTCCTCTTAACTAGAGAATCATCACTATGTCCCTGATCCTTGCAGACTTCTTCTATACATTATGTGACTAAAAATATATGGCCCTGTGGGTGTTTGATTTTAGTTTTAAAAATGAGATCATGCATACAGTATTTACTAACCTACTTCTTTCCCTTCTTTCCCTGGAATTTAAGCTCCTTGGAGCTGGGACCCAGCCGCCTTTGTCAGGTCCCATTCCTGTGTACTGGGAGACACCTCCCATGCGGGCAGTAATTGAGACCATGTTCTTGCTTCTATTTGCAGGTTGGCAGCCTAGATGGTTCCTACTCTGTGGGGGTATATTATCCTATTATGATTCTCCTGAAGATGCCTGGAAAGGTTGCAAAGGGAGTATCCAAATGGCGGTCTGTGAAATTCAAGGTAAGAAACCAAGAGATTTGCAGGTTTTCTTTTTCTTTCTGTCTCCCCCATAAAATTAAAAAAAAAACAAAACACTGGCCTCTCTGTGCCTATCTCTGCTGTTCCTATGATACAAAGATATACATAGTGTTATGTCCCAAAAGAAAGCTTTGCAAATAAGACCTAAAGCTGCAACCAATTTTTACGAGGAGGTTGTTGAAGAGGTAGTCAAAATAAATGAGAACAGTGTGCTTCATCACACATTTAGTGCCCATTTTTTAGTCCCTTGCTCACCTGAAGCCAGGGCAACTATGTGCAAAGCTTATTTAAGTCTTTTTACTACAGCATCAAACACTTCTATGTTTAAATCAGGACACACACACACATACACCTTCTTATCACTACTGTATACTTAAAACAAGCAAACACATAAAGACTTGCAAATAGCTTTTACTTCTTAGTTTGGGAACATCTTAAGACATGCTGAGAAGATATGGCTCTGAAACAAGATTAGTAGAGAAACAGATTAGAAGGGTATTTTACAGCAGGGTAGGGGGTGAAGGAGAATGTAGTTTGCTTATTTCTTCTTCCAAAGATCTCAGAGGAAATTCTCACACTTTTGATATAACTTGTGAAGGACAGTAGAAAAGAAAAATATTGTGTTCTTGATTGCTTTCCAGTAAACCCAAGAAGATACAGAGGCATACCCTTGTTGGCATGCAAGCTTTTTTGGCCTCAGAGCAGCATACTTTACACACACAAGCCAAAAGAGAGATTCTGTCTCTATTCCAGTAAGGAGAATTGAGTGCTTCTTTTTTAGTCTTGGTGATACCTTGGAGCCAGCCAGGGTTTTTCTTCTTCATCAGCAGAGGCATTGAGGAAGAGATAAATAAACTAGGGAAGGTGGTAAGAGCTAGCATCCTCCCTTGGAAGAAGCCTTCAGTGACTGGCACCAGTTGAGCTCCAGAATTTGGGTGGAGTGGAGGCTACCCAGATTGCACTCTTCTAGGTTTCTAACCTCCCTCTGCCTTGCTCCCAGTTCATTCTGTAGATAACACACGCATGGACCTGATAATCCCTGGGGAGCAGTATTTCTACTTGAAGGCCAGAAGTGTGGCTGAGAGACAGCGGTGGCTGGTAGCCCTGGGGTCAGCCAAGGCTTGCCTGACAGATAGTAGGACCCAGAAGGAAAAAGGCAAGTATCAATTGTCCTCTGATCTCGGATCCTTGGGAATCACCCACTGACCTCTTTGGGTTCCCATATTTGTTATCTTGCCTCTGACCACCTAGGCAGCTTTTTGTGTCATTCGCATACCATATACCCCTGAAATTTCAAGGACAGTGTGTATTTAACTCCTCTCTTAGCATATCACAATAGAGCATGGGCTTTGAAGCCAGATACAACTGGATTCAAATTATGGCTTTGTAGATTACTGGCTTTTTGACCTTGGCATAAGTCATTTAATCTCTCTGATCCTCAGCTTCCTCATTTTTTTTTTTTGCTTCCTCATATTTTTAAAAAAGATAACAACCTACATTAGAAGGATTGCCATGAGTATTAGTAATGATATGAACCTGTTTAGTACCTAGTCTGGCACAAAGTTGACTTTTGGTAAAGAAGCCTTGGATCAGGGTATTTTCTCCAGTAACACCCCACCTTCCCCTCCCTTTCCCTGGGACGGATACCTAATTGTCAGGTTGCTACTGCTTAATGCTCATTAATTCAACATCATTAGGTCTCCTGAGAACCCTGGCATAACTTTCTATGCGGACTGGGGGAAGAGTGCCAGGGCTTACTGTCTGAGACCTAATGCCACCTTCCCAGCCCTTTACCCCATATGTACACCTGAAGAGATTAGTGGGAGACAGGGGCCTCTTTCTTATGACAAGTGTGGCAGATGTGTTTACCTCTTCAAGTAGACACAGGAAAATGGCCTCTTCCTTGGTTGTTTTTGTTTTTTTTTAATTTTTTTTTTAAATTTATTTATGATAGTCACAGAGAGAGAGAGAGAGAGGCAGAGACACAGGCAGAGGGAGAAGCAGGCTCCATGCACCGGGAGCCCGACGTGGGATTTGATCCCGGGTCTCCAGGATCGTGCCCTGGGCCAAAGGCAGGTGCTAAACCGCTGCGCCATCCAGGGATCCCTTCCTTGGTTTTTTTGAATGCCAAATTGGGAGCACATTCTAGACATTGTCAGATCAAGTTATAATGTACAGCTTTTTTTTTTTTTTTTTTTTTTTTAATGTACAGCTTTTTCATGGGGGAAAAAAAAAACAAGTGATAATGAGCCCTCAGCGCCAGAGTAGCTGGAGCACTGTGCTAATGAGGGAGCAGCAGGTGCACAGAAGGGTGCTATTAGCCTTGATGGGTGGCATGCTGGATGAGTTCTTTGAGTTAACAAGCCATCTTATTAGTAATAATTGCACGTTACAGAACAGTTTCCCAGTTTTGAGTACTGTTAGCAGGTAGATCGCTATGACCCCATTTTATAGATAGGGAAAACTATGCAGCAAATGAAACCAAAACTCTGAACCCTGTTCCCAGTTTTTTGTTGTTGTTTTTTTTTTTTTTTTTTTTTTTAAAGATTCTATCCATTTATTCATGAGAGTCTCAGACAGACGCAGAGACACAGGCAGAGGGAGAAGCAGGCTCCCCATAGGGAGCCTGATGCGGGACTCGAACCCTGGACTAGGGTCACACCCTGAGCTCAAGACAGATGCTCAACTGCTGAGCCTCCCGGGTGTCCCTCTGCTCTCAGTTTTGACATGAGGAGTTGAAAAGTATGCTGTATCCTTCTTCCTACACTGGCTATCATTCAGTATGTTGGCCAAGAAATAACATAGATTAAAAAGACTAGAAATCTCTTTTTGTTTTTCTTGCCCACATATCTTCATGTGTATCTTATCTATAACTCATACCATAAACATCTGACTTTAGATGTAGGTTATATATTGCACTCTATGGTATGCTAACCAGTGAATAGTTCCTTCATCCTGTAATTACGTTATCCTCATTTTGTTATTTAGAGTTTGCTGAAAACACTGAAAACTTGAAAACCAAAATGTCGGAACTAAGACTCTACTGTGACCTCCTTGTTCAGCAAGTAGATAAAACAAAAGAAGTAACCACAACTGGTGTGTCCAATTCTGAGGTAAAATATTTGTCTTAGCCACAGGAGAAGTAGCACCAGGTGTTGCTTACAGGTAATGCTTACTCTCACACAGTCCCTGACTATTTTAGCATTTACTATTTTTTGGAGGAGAAAGTTAACAAAATTCAAAGAAGAGAAAAAGTGTGTGCATGTCAGCATATGGAAGCATATAGTTTTCCTTCATGGAATGAATTCAGGATTAATTAGTTGATAACATTTGGAACCTTTAACATTGGTGCTGATGTACTAAAATTTGTTTCTTCCCAGTTTGCATCACTTTGTAAATACAGCCTTACCTGTCTAGCACAGCTACTTCTAGAGGTGTGGCTACTAACATGCCAGCATCATGTCTATCAATAATGTGTATCTGTCATCTTTGATGAGACTGTAGTAAGATTTTATTATTTATTTATTTATTTTAAAGATTTTATTTATTTATTCATGAGAGACAAACAGAGAGAGAGGCAGAGACACAGGCAGAGGGAGAAGCAGGCTCCATGCAGGGAGTCTGATGTGGGACTTGATGCTGAGACTCCAGGATCACAACCTAATCTGAAGGCAGACGCCCAACCACTAAGCCACTCAGGCGTCCCTAATTTTTTTTTTTTTTTTTTTTTTTTAACTAAGCTCTACATCCAACATAGGGTTTGAACTCACCACCCCAAGATCAAGAGTTACACGCTCTATGGACCAAGTCAGCCAGGCACCTCTATGACAGAATTTTATTGGTGACATAGTAATTGTGCTTTAGTATAGGCTAGTTCTTTCAAAGATGGAGACAAGCCTTTTTTTCTGCCCATTATCAGTAAGGATTGCAATTTTTAATGTTAATTAATAAAGTAGTCATTCACTCGTCCTAAAACATATAATAAAAGGTCTATCTGGTGTTATGTATTAAATGGCTCACACTACCCAGAGAGAGCCTCTGGTCTATTAGAATAGCTATAATCTGATTAACAATGGCTAGTAAATGAAGAATCTACAGATCCTAGTTAATGGTTTTGGTAGAAGAACATTATACTATTAGTGGTATATGTACTTTCAGTTTTTCTAATAAGGGTGATTTAACTCGCTTTCATTCACTACCTTTTTGGCTGTCTTATTCATTCAGCAGTTGCCTGGGAGCAGGGAGGAGAGGGATACCAAAAAAACATTTCAGCCCTATTCTTGGGATTTTTAGGGTTCAGAGCAGTGATTCTCAGCCCAGAGCCTCTGGTTTTGCCCCTCAGGAGATGTTTGGCAGTGTTTGGAGACATATTTGTTTGTCACAGTTGGAGGAGTGCTACTGACATCTACTGTATGGAGGTTAGAATGCTACTTCTTGTCCTGCAGTGGGCAGGAGAGCTCTCCCACCTACTTCTCCCACTCCAAAAATTAGCCCCCCATGTTAGTCGTGCCAAGGTACAGAAGCCCTGGTCTAATGCAAAGGAAAAATGTGAACACAGCAATTTTTTTATCCAAGATGTTTAGAGTGCCTTGAGAATTTGCTAATGAAACTGTGGCTGTGCTATTGTGATTTATAATAAGAAATATATGTTTGGTCTCCATAAGAAATATGTTTAGCAGAGCTCCTGAAACCCTTGGAACTTCCTGTGATGAGAATGATAAAGTTGTCTCTTGTTATGTTAATGAGGTGACTTTAAGAAGGTGCCTAAGGATGGGAGGCTGGTTGACCCAGGACCCAACCATATGATTAGAGCCACCCAGCATCCACCCACCCTCATCTCCTGGGAAGGGAAGGAGGCTGAAGATTGAGTTTAATCCCAGCAGCAGATGATTTTGTCAGTCATGTCTGTGCAATGTAAGAACAGGGTTTGGAGAGCTCCTGAGAACAAATGGAGATTCAGGAAAAGTGGTGTGGTCAGAGAGCATGGAAGTCCTGAGTGGTTCCCAGATGCCTTGCCCTATACATCTGTTTCTGGGTTGTGTCCTTTTAGAATAAACTGGCAGTCTAGTAACTAGTAAAATGTTTCTCTGAGATCTTTGAGCAGCTCTAGCAAATAAATCAAAAGAAGGGGGTTAGAACCTCCAATCTGTAGCAGATCAGTCAGAAGCACAAATGACAACCTGGACTTGCCATTGGTGTCTGAAGTGAGGGATAGGAAGCTGCCCTGTGAGATTTGACACCAATTTGAGGTAGATAGGGTCAGAATTTAGTTGAATTTAGATCACCCAGCTGGTGTCAGAGAATTGCTTGGTGGTGTGGGGAAAACCCACATATAATTGTTGTCAGAATCATAGTAGTCCACAACCAGTAACATCACCTGCTAGCTTGTTAGAAATACAAAATTGATGAAAATAGAGAGGCCACTCTTAAATTAAGAGAAAAATTCAACTGAGTACATTTTAAAAATCTTACTGGCTTTATTCAGCAACTCATTTATCAGGCAACATCTCATCTGGCAGATAGAAAGGAGCTCTGAAAAGCCTTAAAAGGCTAGAGATTTTTATAGACCAAAGTGAGCAGGAACAAGGAAATTCTGCTGGGCATTTATTGATTGATTAAAACAGGGTTGCTCTCTTCATGTGGAGTGAAGAGAAGTCATGGAGCTGGATCAGGTAACTTGTGCCAATTTGTTGACCTAGGCCTGCCTTTTCTGGGACAATGAGGCATAGAAATTGAAGTTTTTGGTTTTGGTGTGAGGATTAGCATGAGCGACTCCACCTTGGGCACAGTCTGGCTTCTTTTATACAATTAAGATGTGTTTATTGTACTCTCTAGTCAGGGTATGGCCTCAGTTTCCTGAACAACTTATTAATATCAGTATTCAGAGGAAAAACATCCTGAACAAGTAAAATAACTAGGGGTTAAAGTGATCAGATATTCAAAAGGATTCCAGTTGCTAAGAACTCTCAAACTCATCTGTACCAAAAGTCAAAAACCCTATCCTAAAAGCAAACAAAGAATGATTTATGGTTTCTAACGCTTCTATTCTAGAACCTCATTTTTACTCAGGCAATAGGAGACATTTTTCCATTGATTCCACTGGTCTTCAGTCCATGTGATTTCCTATTTCATGGCCTGCCACCCCTCATGGACTGGAAACTCCCTGAGGGCTCTGTGCCCAGCACCTGGCACAGTGCTAGCATATAATACTGTTCAACTGAAAGAAGTTGTCTCCAGCTGGAACAGTGTGGGGAGAGTGTGAAAGGTCAGATTGAGGCTTGTATAGGGTTAATAGATAAAGTGGACTCTTTCTTTTGTAAATGATGTACATATTTGTCCAGCAAAATAGGTGGGTACATTATTACTACATTGTGGATAAAAACCTCTAAGGACATTCCACTATTGAGCCTTTTCTTTGGCAAGGTAAAGAAGTCATCTACTCTTGTTTTGTAGGAAGGAATTGATGTGGGAACTCTGCTGAAATCAACCTGCAATACTTTTCTGAAGACTTTGGAAGAATGCATGCAGATCGCAAACGCAGCCTTCACCTCTGAACTACTCTATCGTACTCCCCCCGGCTCACCACAGCTGGCCATGCTCAAGTCCAGCAAGGTAAAAGCCAGTTCACGTTGGGGGCAGCAGGACATAATGAAAAGCTACAGAGTTAAGAAGTGATGTAGTGAGCCATATTATCCATCCCCCTTTCATGACTAGAGAGACATTTTTTAGTGGCCTTCCCTTTATGTCCACTTACATATTTCTGCCCTCGGTCCTCTGTATCCATTTACTTTTAGCAGTTTTACCACCTAAACCTGTCTCTGATATAGCTAGCCTCTTTTCTGCTTCCTTGTCCAGCGAGTCTTGCCAAGATTTGTGGTTGCCTTCTAACTGGTTACTTTCAGCCTAACCCTTCCAGACAGCAAATGGTATTTTATTCATGAAGTATAAACTGGACCACTTTACCTAAACCCCTCAGTGCCTCCCTCATTGCCAAAGGTTAAAGTCAGAACTTCTTAATCCATTCCCACACCCACAGTTTCTTTCTCTGTCCTTAGCTGGCTGAACATACTAACTGCCTATAGCTCCCCTGACATCTCTGCACCATTTCCCAGTGCCAAGAATGCTGTTCTCACTTATCTTCTCCTGATTAGCACTTCCCCATCCTTCAATATTTAATCTGTCCTTCCCTGAATCCCTAAGTTGGGCTATAGGAGCTCCTCCTCTATGCACACCCCTATTATAGCATTACTCTATATTAAAATTACCTTAAGTGTAGGAATCTTCATACATGCTGTTTATACTTTTAGTGTTTGAAACAATGCTGCATTATAATCTTTACTGAGCATAACTAATGAGAAAGCCAACCACCAAGGGTTTGGTTGTGATAATTAGATTCTTCAAAAAACCAGTCTTCCTTTTCCTTAGAAATGCGGGTACACTTATCTGAAAAAACACAAAGGACTGGTTGAGATCATTGACTCCCTTCTTTTGGGAGGGTCTAAAATTGTTCCTGTTGGGGCAGTTATGTTACAGTAATATTTACCACTTTTATATGTGATGAAATTCTAAATATGCTCTGTGAAGTTTAACATGAAGCTTTCATTTTTTTGCTTCTTTTAAAGATGAAACATCCTATTATACCGATTCATAATTCATTGGAAAGGTACAGTAACTCTTGGTTTTTCTTCTTTATAAAGATAAATAATTTTTTATTATCAATTTTTTTAAAAATAGGAATATTTTTATCATGATTCGAGATGATACCAGAAAGAAACAGTAACTGATTTTCCTCTTTGGGGTGAGCTTGAAGCAATGCAGACCTTTCATTTAGCACAGACTACCCAGGCAGATGTTTGCATTTTCCCTCAGGTATGGATGGATCTGCCCACCACATTTAGTGACTTTTCATCTGTCTAGTGTGCTGAGGGTTGGAACCTCCTCTCTTATGGAGAGGCATTGACTTAAATGTGCTTTTATCCAGAAAAGACAGTACTGTTTTGTTTTATTTAAAAATAAAAATCTTAAGTAGCCTTCCAGGTTGAAAACAAACAAATTTAATACCAAAATCTAAACTGTTTTCTTCCTCTAATTGCTCCTTCAATTTTAGAAAAAAGTACACATGTACATAGTTGTATTCCTATTATTTGGGGTCTTTATTCAGTTATTATTTTACATAAGCATTCCCGTATTTTGATGTACTCCATATATTTGTACTTTCAAATTATTATTTAACATTTCATCTCTTTGTATACTGTTGTTTGCTTTAGCACAAAGATTGTTCCAATTTCGTTAACATTTTTATCTTGTTCTAAATATTTCTACTAGAAAAAATTGTAGACTTTTTTCTCATGACATTTCCTTACTAAACACATTTTTAAGTATAGCCATGGGACTCGAACTTACAACTCTGAAATCAAGAGTCCTATGTTCCACCAATTGAGGTAGCCAGATGCTCCTAAACACCTACATTTTTAGTTGCTAAGTTGAAATATGACACTTCTTTAGAAAATAAATGCTTTTCCTGGAGTCACCATATAGTTTGGACCCTTTTTTGTTTATTAGAAGAAAATATTTTTGTTCTAATTTATTTGGATTTAATCACTTATAATAAGATGTTATGATTGAACTTGTCACAGAATTAGCTGTTCTGCTTGCATGTTAAGTAGCCTTTTCTGTTATCCCAAAGGGCAGCAGATTCTCAGGATGTATCCTATATCCTCCTAGGTTTTTTCTGTCAGTCCTATTTTGCGGGGAATATTCTCCCCTCACCACAGCATGTAGCTTCTAGACAGTTAACTGCTAGGCAAACATGTAAGAGTGGCCAATGATTTTAGAACTGGAGAGAGAAAAAACTTCCCAGGGAGAAGCTGAGGAAAGTGAGAAAAGTGTTAAATGTTTACATTTACATTTACATTTACATTTACATTTACATTTACATTTACATTTACATTTACATTTACATTTACATAGCTGATTGAAAACCAGAGACCTGCTGGTGGGGAGCAGGAAGCTTGAGTCACCTGAGGGTCTTTGAAAAACCAGGAATGGCTCTTTGATTTCAGACAAGCCTGTCTCATCATCAGATACTTGTCTAGGAGGCAGAAGGCTGAGAGGTTTGGCTGATTCAGCAGTACTGGTTTTTAATCACTGAACCCTTCCCCCCTTTCTCAGAATAAGAGCTACCCAGACCATTTATTTAAGACCAAATAATTGGATGTTTTGGCTTTTCCTTACAAAATATTTTCAGGCAAATGGAGTTAAACAGTTGTGAAAATGGATCTTTGCATATGGAAATAAATGATGGTGAAGAAATCCTAATGAAAAATAAGAGCTCCTTATATTTGAAACCAGAGATAGATTGCAGCATATCAAGTGAAGAAAATACAGATGATAATATAACAGGTAAAAACAACTAAAGTCTGAAGCAAACCATTGATCTTGGAAGTTTGTTTATGCATGATATGACACTTAATAGGGATTGGCCTCAAGACAGAATACTAGTAGGTCCTAAGGCAGACATTAGCCTGGTAACATAGGTCACTTGACTATATTGTGTCATCTCATCCAACCCAGTGTTGAAAAGGTGGAATGAAGAGGATTTTTCCCGCTTGTTGTTCTTATCTGTGTTATTTGTGGGATGCGGTGAGCAGCAGCCATCTGTGCTGCTTTATAGACACTGCTCTTCTACTCTAAGTCAAGATCCTTTGAACTTAAACTATGATGTCAGACTTAACAGAGTGTAAAGTTATGGCAGTTGAGGTTGCACTCCTCGTGGTTTTTGGTGGGGCCCAACAATACCAGAATTCACCAACCACCATCAGGTTTTTCACCCAGCCTTCTCCATGTCCATCAAGCCAGAGTTCCACATTTCAGGTAATAGCTTGTTGTTGAAAATGCTTCCCTTTCAAATTTGCTAATTCCATTGGCTCTAACCACTAAAACCAGCTTCAGATCAGTCCAAGACAATCCTATGAAAGCTTCTGTGTTATAAGTGTTTAATAATTATTTTGAAAATAAAATTTCAAATAAGTTTCTTGCTCATCTCCCCTGAAGTAAGAGACCTGTTTTTTCCAGATGAGTTGGGGGAAAAGAAGATGCATTTTCAAAGCTCTAAATCCACTGAATCACTAAAGTCTTATCGCTTGAGTAAATAATAAAGATAGGAGAATCTCTATGGAAACAGTACTGTTATTTGGTCCAATAATTTTACTTATTTCTAGGAGTTTATCTCCAGGGAATAGTCAAGTTTAAGGACAAATATCTGTGGACAGGAATATTCTTTATGACATTACAGTTGATTCTCATTATTCATGGTAATTGTGTTCTATAAAGTCACTGCAGACATTGAATTAGCAAACCATTGCTTCTAGAGGAAATACAAAGTTAGGTTCCTACAAACCTCTGTTCACATTTTGGTTGATTGATCAGTATATAGCTTTGTTTTATGAGTGTTTCTGTTCAAAGACCCCTTATTTAATATGTATTGTTGATTCGTTAACAGTGAACTCATGGCCAACAGCCAACAGTACTATAACTCATGCCTGAATGAAATTTACCTAACACATATACTTTCTCCATAAGGCACATCATAGCCTTCTTAGACTTAGGAACAGTAGACAGCACTACACTTGGAGGCACCTATAAACAGCAAAATCAATAACAAAATGCACAAAGCATGATGCTACATAAACACACTTGTGTATAGTATAAGAACTGAAGCAAGAAGGCAGATTGTCACCTTGTTTGACCTCCACTGGAATATGTATGTGTGACTCAAATTTTTCACCACTCTACACATGTCTAGAAGTGACTGCAAAAGTACCACAAGCATTGGTTTTAGGATTACAAATAAACTTTCCTGAGAAGGCAAATACACTAATAATGAGAATCGACTGTATTTATAACACTAAAATTTGAGAAACACAGTGTCCTCTATGTGAGCTTGATGCAACATCAATGGTCATTAAAATCATATTTTAAAGAGTATTGAATGATAATGGAAATACTCGTGATAAACGAAAAAAACAAGTGGAATACAAACCTACATATATTTAAACCAAATTGTGTTTGTATGTATATATATAGTATTTCACTGATTTTTATTTCTGTATAGTTTTCTGTGTGTTAGAAATACTCAGCAATGAATATATATTTTTATAATAAATAAATAATAGGTTAGTAATAAGTATGTTGTGTTTGCAGTCCAAGGTGAGATCATGAAGGAAGAAGGAGAGGACAACCTGGGAAATCATGACAGCAGCTTAGCACAGCCTGCATCAGACTCCTCAAGTAGCTCTCCAGAATCCCACTGGGAAGAAGGCCAAGAAATCATCCCAACTTTCTTTAGTACCATGAATACCAGGTATCCTATGCTTTTCTAAAATCAGTGACAGTTGGATACCAGCTTCCCTTCTGGAAAATCAGTCGTGGTGTGGTGTTCCTTTCAGGTGATGGCATATTCTAACAACAGAGGATATGGTATACCAACTCTCTGCTTTACTATTTACTTTGTTTGAAGCATTGAGAAATTAGATTGTGAGACTATACCCTGAACAAATTTTATCTTGCTTTGATAGATTATCTTTGGAAAATGATTTTATTGGACCATATTATAATAGAAGAACAATCACTGAAATCAGGCCAAATTACTTGCTCTGCAGAAGGGCAGCTGTTTTCATGACTACCTCTGAACTGCATAGAGTGTTAATGCATTTTCATTCTTTCTCCTTCCGTATCACCAAATTGTTTAGCTTTAGTGACATTGAACTTCTGGAAGACAGTGGCATTCCCACAGAAGCATTCTTGGCATCATGTTATGCTGTGGTTCCAGTATTAGGTAAGATTAAATTTGTCTTAAATTCATTAGTCTCTAGAATCTGTCTCACTGCTGTTATTTTGCAGTAGAAATATCCTAAATTATATGTACAGTGAAATTACCCTTCTTAGCTACCTCTCCATATCACCAGCTACACGCAGTTAAAAACTGTATGACCTTGAGCATTATTGCAGATTTCCTTTTTTATTCCTATGATTAAATATTGACCACAGAGTAGTGTAAGGAAAAAAGGGAATTTTGTTTTTGAGAAATCATACTTAAACAGCAAGAGTAAAAGTAGTTGAAGAAGAGACCTTCAAATCTGTTGATGTAATGAAAAAAACTGATAAAAGAAAGAAAAAAAATTTTATCAGTTAAAACATTTTTTCAAAGATTTAAAAATTACACGTATAAATTCAAGTTCAAATTACAAATTTTTTATAGAGAGTGTGTAGAACCAGGCAACACTAATGTGTTGAAATTTGTTTTTTGACCCATTTGGCTATGCATCTTTTTTTTTTTTTTTTAATGATCTTTATTTACTCATGAGAGACACAGAGAGAGAGGCAGAGAGAGACACAGGCAGAGGGAGAAGCAGGCTCCATGCAGGGAGTCGGACTTGGGACTCAATCCCGGGTCTCCAGGATCACACCCGGGGCTGGAGGTGGCACTAAACCGCTGAGCCACCAGGGCTGCCCGCTATGAATCTTTTTTAATTCATGTAAAAAATTTTTACATATCTCTTTTTGATATTGAGTTACAGCTTACGTAGAACTTAATTATTATGATTCAGTGAACTTTAAGAAACACACCTACCCCTATGTAATCCATATCCCTGTAAAGATGTAAAATGTTTTCATCACCCTAGAATGTGCCAGTCAGCTACAACTATCATCCAGCCCAAGGCAACTATTTTACTGATTTCTGTCACCATAGGTTAGTTTTGCCTTTTTTAAAATGTTATATAAGAGAATCATATTATTGGGATGCCTGGGTGGCTCAGTGATTGAGTGTCTGCCTTCAGCTCAGGGTGTAGTCCTGGGGTCTTGGGATCAAGTCCCACATCGGGCTCTCCACATGGAGCCTGCTTCTCCCTCTGCCTGTGTCTCTGCTTCTCTCTCTGTGTCTCTCATGAATAAATAAATTAAATATTTAAAAAATATATTATCTACTCTTGCATCTGTTTTTTTCTCTCAGTATAATGTTTTCATCCTTAATTGTTACATGTATCAGTAGTTCATTCCTTTTTATTGCCGAATAGTATTCTATTAAGTGAATATACCACAATTTGTTTATTCATTCTTCAATTGATGGATGGCATTTGGGTAGTTTCTTATTTGGGACTATTATAAATGAAATAGCTCCGAATATTTTTATGTCTGTGGGCAAATTTTTTCATATCTTGAGTAAATATCTAGGAGTAGAATTGCCAATTTATTGGGTTCATCTATTTAACTTTATAAAAGTGATTGCACGATTATACACGTTCAACAGCAATGTAGGAGTATTCTGGTTGCTTCACATCTTAACTAACACTTGGTGGTATTGAGGTTTTTATCTGGCTATTTCTGTGAGTGTTTAGTGATATCATTGTGGCTTTAACTCGTGTTGAGGAGGAAGTAATTTACTGTTCTCAAGGTCCTTCTGGCTGGACCAAGAATCAAATTGACATGAAACAAAATAATAGGAGAAAATCAAATTTAATTCTGTACATATGGAGCATCCACACAGACCGGAAATTCCAAAGATAGGCAACATGAGGCGCTTATGACATTCTGACCTAAGGGAAGGGGTAGGGGCCTGGGAAGGAGGATATGTAGTGGGGGAAATCATTAGTAGGAAGATGAGAGGAAATGGTTGGAAAACCGAGGTTGCCCTGTTATGCACATAAGTTTCTTATGTAAAGAAGAATCTGTTAATTGCTTTCTTCCTGGGACAGGCTTTCCTTTCCAATGTAAATTTAAGCAGTCCAGGGAAAGGTAAAGAACCCCCACCCAGTCTGCTGGGTTTGATTGCTTTTAACTCAAAATAATCTTCATGTTCAAGTGGCCCACCTTGGGGTGCCCTTGGCCTCTACACTTCCCCTGTGTCTAATGATGGTGGCATTTTTAATATAATTATTGGCCATTGCTATCTCCTTCATTGTGAAGTCTTTTCAAATCTTTAATCCATTTTAAATAGTTGATTAATGTTCTATGTTCTGAGTTGTAAGCATTCCATTGTAAAACTTTATTTTCCCTTCTATATTATTTTAGTGGCTTTGTTGAAAATCAGTGGACCTTTTAGGTGTGGGTCTGTTTTTAGACTCTGTCTTCTGTCCTAGTGGTCTGGTTTTTTTATTTTTTTTTTTATGCCAATACTTATATTGTCTTAATTACTGTGCCTTTATATTAAAGCTTGAAATCAGATAATATAAGTCTTTGAATTTTGTTGTACTTTTTCAAGATTTTGACATTCTAGGTCCTTTGCGTGTTCTTATAAATTTTAGCTTTTCAATTTCTATTTAAAAACCTATTGGGGGATACCTGGGTGGCGCAGTGGTTTGGCGCCTGCCTTTGGCCCAGGGTGCGATCCTGGAGACCCAGGATCGAATCCCACGTCGGGCTCCCGGTGCATGGAGCCTGCTTCTCCCTCTGCCTGTGTCTCTGTCTCTCTCTCTCTCTCTCTCTCTCTGTGACTATCATAAATAAATAAAAATTTAAAAAAATTTAAAAAAAACCCTATTGGGATTTTGATTAAGATTATCTTGAATTGGTAAACTAATTAGGAAAATGGTTACATCCTAAACAATTTTGAGTCTTCTAATCTGAGAGCATGCTGTGTCCCTCCATTTACTTAGGTCTTTTTTGTTTTCACAATGTTTTGTATAGTTTTTAGTGTAGAGGTCTTACACATTTTTTATTAGGGATAAATTTTGGAATTTTATGATTTTTAATGCTATTGTAAAAAATACTTCATTTTCCAGTTGTTTGTTCATAGCGTACAGATACAACTGACGTTTGTGTTTGAGTAGTTTTTTATAATCATGAGCAAGTTAATTTTATAAAATACATTTTCAACACTTATTGAAATTGTATTTTTTTTCCTGTACACATTAAATAGTAAAAACAAGAGAAAACTTTTTTTTTTTTAAGATTATTTATTTATTTATTAAAGAGAGACACAGGCAGGGGGAGAAGCAGGCTCTATACAGGGAGCCTGATGTGGGACTATCTGGGGACTCCAGGATCACACCCTGGGCCGAAGGCAGGCGCTAAACCACAGAGCCACCCAGGGATCCCTAGAAAACTATTTTTAAACTAATTTCAATAATATATAACCTGGTATATCCAAAATAATATTTCAACATGTAATCAGTAGAAAGAAATCATTAATGGGATTCTTTTTTTTTTACTGAGTCTTTGAAATCTGGTATGTATTTTGTGATGACAATATCTTTAGAAGCCTTTGGAACTTCTGTTTGGAAAATGATTTAAAAGCAAAAAAAAAAGTTTGGGGAAGAAAAACATACTAAATTTTTTTTACTATAAAAATATTTTCCACTTAAAAATTGCTTTTTCAAAGATGTTTCAATTTTTTCTTCTAGACAAACTTGGCCCTACGGTGTTTGCTCCTGTTAAAATGGATCTTGTTGGAAATATTAAGGTGAATATACTAGCATGTCTCTATGGAAACATATTTGGAGGGAGTAGTGCATGAAACTCATTCAGAAACACATGATTATTAAGTTTTATACTCAAGATGAAAAGTATAGACTGCTGTGGGAAAGGTTCTGAGACATAAAAATAAAAACTTTAAAAACAGTATTTTAAAGCCTTGAGACTATTTAATTCTAGCTTAAGCCTCATAAGGATTCTCAAACAAAAATATATTACCTTGAAAACATAAAGAAGAAGGTAAAGAGGCTTAATTATTTTGATTTCTTAGAGGCTTGCTTGACAAGCTTTTCAGTCTCAGTACTATACTGATTTGCTTGATAGCTTTAGCATTTTTAACTTAGATTGTTTTCCCTGCTTTTCCTGCAGAAAGTAAATCAGAAGTATATAACCAACAAGGAAGAGTTCACTACCCTCCAGAAGATAGTGCTGCACGAAGTGGAGGCTGATGTAGCCCAGGTTAGGAACTCAGCTACAGAAGCCCTCTTGTGGCTGAAGAGGTGAGGCCGCTGGGATGGGGCAGCAGTTGAAATCCAGCTCAGTTGAAATGCTACCAGCAAAAAAAGTATTACGCAAAGATTACTTCTGAGTGGAGGATCTAACCCAATAGCCTTTTCTTAGAAGGCCTGATGAATAGAACACCAGCTCTTTTTTTTTCTTCCCTTCTGATGAACATTGTTAATATTAACAGTGTATCTAAGATAGGAATCTTAAAGGATGATAGAGTTGACTGGTTCTCTTTAAGTCAGAGGATCACAAACTTGAGTAGCATCCAAATCACCTGAAGAGCTTTCTGAAGAACACGGATTGCTCCACTCCAAACTCAGACTTTCTGACTCAGTAAGTCTGGAGTGGGGCCCAGAATAAGCACTTCCAACAAGTTCCCACTGGTCCTGGGACCACATTTTGGAAACCACTGTTTAGGTAGATCAGATGAGGGTCTAGAGCAAACTAAAAGGAAATGACAGGGATGAAAGTCAGAAAGGACTGCCATGTGATTTGACCTGTTTGCTCCTATATCCAAGAAATTATTGAAGACACTGATGTCTGCCATTTTTTTATACCTGTTCAATAGAAGTGAACTTTGAAAATAATATTTATTCCTCTTTTTTGTTTTAGAGGTCTCAAATTTTTGAAGGGATTTTTGACAGAAGTGAAAAATGGTGAAAAGGATATCCAGACAGCCTTGAGTAAGTGTCCTTTACATTTTGATCAGTCCATTGAATAGGATGTGGAATGGAGACCCCTAGAGGAGGAGGCAGGGTATAGGGGAAAATTTTTACTTTTCTGGAGTTGATTTTATTTCTTTTCTATTTCATTATTATTGTTTCTTATATCCTCTGTTTAAAAAAGAACCCATGAAACAGTGACCTACTAATATAGAGCTAACTTATTAAAAATTAGTATATCTTAAAGAAGAGCTAAATTAATGGAGAGCCATCTCTTAATATGAAAGCCTAATATTTTTAAGAAGTGAGTTCTTCCTAAGTTAATCTTCAGATATAGTACAGTTCTCTAAAATCAATATCCCAAGAGAAGCTAGTTTTAAAGATCATAACAGGGAGGGTTTCGGGGAACACTGGAAATTTGCTCTGGAGTGATATAAAGGGTGGGTCATCATTGTCATCATCTTGTACTCCTCAAATGCCTTGTGTTTGTAGTGGTAGAGCTGAGACCGGGATGAAGGCCTTGGTCAAAGGTCATCCTGTATCTCCAGCATCTTATAATTAATGCAGGAGCTGGAACCTTATAAGGTGCTTAGTAAATACAGAGTGGATAGTAGATAGATGGACCTATCAGATCAGTTTTGGAAAACATTAGAGACTTGGGAGCATCCTCCGAGTGCTCCTGACAGAGTGGCTGAAATCTCACTCTTTGCCTAAAAGAAATTTTCCCAGCATGGGCCTTGAGGCAGGAGGGTTGGAAAGTGGGTGTTGAAATTACATATTATTTTGAAACCTTACATTATTGTGATATAGAGAAGCACATGGTCAAGCTCTAAGTAGCCATAATTTTATTTTATTTATTTATTTTTAAAGATTTTATTTATTTATTCATGAGAGACACAGAGAGAAAGGCAGAGATGGAGAAGCAGGCTCCATGCAGGGAGCCTGATGCAGGACTCGATCCAGGACTCCAGGATCACGCCCTGAGCCAAGGGCAGACGCTCAACCACTGAGCCACCCAGGCGTCCAGTAGCCATAATTTTAAATAATGAAGTGAATGAATTAGATGCCTCTGTTGTAGAAGGTGAGCCAGTATTCACTGTAGCATTTTGTTGGTGTCAGGAGTGAGCTCTTCCTTATGTTAATCTTCCCCCTTGGCCGTGAGTCTTGAGGGGTTCTGCCCCCATGTGACTTTCTCAGGCCTTCCTATCTAGAAGCTTGCTGATGTGCCATGAAACAATAAAACTGGAGATTTTTTGTGACACTTTATGAAGAATTTAGACAACTTAATCCTCACGTCAGTCCATTTTTACAGGCTGGGTAACCAAAATTCTGAGGGATTAAAATATATGCTAAGGCCATGAAAGATCTAAAGCAGAATCACTTTGGGCCCATTGCCTCAAAAGCCCTCATTTTTCTCACAAAAGTTCTTCTCCATTATCCCTAGACTACCTGTATTTTGGGAGCTTCTTATATATCCCTGAATTTCTAGGACAGGCCATTGTATGTTCCCCATGTGTCCCGATTTCAGTACACATGTCCTGAAGTATATTTACTATAACTATTGATGCCTCCTCATCAGTGTATCGATGGAGCTTTATGACTTAAGGAATGATTAAGATCTTGGACTCTCTGGAATCCACCACTTGATAGCATTGTGTCCTTAGGCAATTTACTTGACCTTTCTGTTTCCTGGTTTCCTCTTCTATAAAATGGGAATGATGATACCACTTCCCTAAAAATGTTGTAAATATTAAATAGGTTCATGCATGTAAAAAAGATTAGTAGAGTAGTAGAGTGCTATATAATAAACACTTGATAGAGGCTAGCTTCTCTTTTTTATATTTTCATCATCATGACATAAGAAGTTGATAACCTGTCAGAAAATGAGGTTTGTTTGCTCCAAATCAGAAATGAGAAGTTTACAAAGCTCTGGTGCCAAGCCAGAAATTTCTCTCCAGACTAACTACTTAGTGTAGAAATTTCACCCTGAGAGGAAGACTCCTCTACTGCAGGAAATACAGAAGCTCTGGGATTCAGCAGTGTGCCTGGTAGGTTCCACCCTTCACATGATGCTGTTTTGGTACGGCTGTCTGTGTGAGGGAGCAGGTGAATACTGACCTCACTCACCCCTCCACCGGAGCAGAGGCAGAAGAGAACCCAGCTGCTTACTGGTCATACAAGTAAAAAGAAAAGCTTGGCCCCTGAGGTGGGGAGGCAGCTGAAAATATCCTAATTCTGCCCTTTTTTTACCTCTCCCCCCCCCGCGCCATCTTTTTACTTGATTTGGAGTCTGGACCCTTCTGAAGAGAGAGGAGACCAGAAGGGGAAATGATGCTTCAAAACCAAAATAAGCACAATCTCAGCTTTTCCTTCCCTCTCTTCCCCTTCAGCACTATTTTCAATCAGAGGGAAAAGAGGGCTGTAGACTTGAGGATTTTCATCCTGGTGTTCAGGATTATTTCAGAAGTTTTCATGATTTAAATCATAGTTTTGCTTATGGGGTCCCTAGTTTCCTGCTGTTGTTCAGTGTAAAGAGAAGTCCCTCTAGTCACCCACCCTCCCTCCAGATGCAGACAGGACAAGCTTTGTGGAAACAAATGTAGCTTCATAAGAAGTGTTTACACATTAACTGCTTAGAATCCATAGGCTCCTCCATGCAGATTTCTTCTGAGTCAACAGCTTCTCATCTCATTTTTCAATCATGGCCTTTATAAGTAGAACTGATACCTTATCTAAAATGAAGGAGTTTAGAAATGTAGGTAAAAGAGAGGGTTTATGCCTGTATTTATATAGGCAAATTAGCTTTCATATTTTAGGTTCTAAAGTTGAATATGAGTTATTTTTTTAGAGCACCTGGTGTAGGAATGAGATTAGGTTCTTGAGAAATATTTAATCTTCCAAATAGTCCTTTTTGACAATGAGTAAACTGAGGTCTAGAGGATAAGTACCTTCCGTAGGGTCTCAAATCTAGATCAGTGGTTCTCAAAGTGGTCCAAAGAGAACGTCTTTATCATCTGAACACTTATTAGAAATGAAGGCTGCTTGGGCACCTGGGTGGCTCAGTTGGTGAAGCATCCACCTTTGGCTCAGATAATTATCTCAGGGTCCTGGGATGGAGCCCCACGTCAGGCTCCCTCCTCTGTAGGGAGTCGGTTTCTCCCTCTCCTCCCCATTCTTATTCTCTCTTATTATCTCTGTCTCTCTCTTAAAGAAACAAAATCTAAAAGAAAGAAAGGTGAATGAATGAATGAATGAATGAAGGCAGGCTGCCAGGCCCCACCTAGCACCTGCTGATAAAAACTCCCCAGGGATGGGACATGACAATCCATATTAGTAAGTCCTTTAGGTGATTCTAATCCATGTTAAAAGTTTGAGATCCACTCATCTAGAACTAGGACATCGAAGCTAACCTGTCACTAGGCTACATTTTGATTATTTGAGAATTTGATTGCTTCTGAGTGATTGATGAATAAACTGGAATAAAAGTGCTGAGGTTAGTGCCACAGCATCAGTTAATTTTGCCTCCTTTTCATGATAATTAGCTAGTTCTCCAGTGACAGAAAATTTTTCCTAACTTAGGAATAGCAAGATAGTAGGGATGAATTAAGGATAAACCTTGACTGACACTCCCAAATTTGAAAACACTGCTTAAGAAGGATTTTGAGGTAAACGTTCATAAAACTTGTATAACCTTAATGGCCTTGAAAATGGAAGGTGATATATATAAAAAATTCTAAATGACACAATGGAAACCTGACATCTCTTAGGAGAATGTATGTATAGTCATTGTATTGCTGAAGTTCTTTGACCTAGAATGAGTTCCTAGCATCTGAAAGAGGCCTTAGGCTTTATACTGCCCCCTTTTGCATTTGAACCATCGCTTGCATTTCCTATCATGATTAGAATGGACTATTTTGGGTAGTCTCATGTCAAGAGCTGCTCTGAACCCTTAAATGTCCTATGGCATTCTCTAGAGTTCATTCTAAAGGAAGAGATAGGTCCACAAGGCAGATATGTTGAATGGTCCACCCTATAGCTGAGCCCCTCCATTCGCAGATGCCACATCAAAAAGAGCTTTTGGGAAACCTCCCTGTAAGTAAAAGGCAGAATAGTTGCTCAGGCATTTCAGGCACCATTGTACTGAGTGTTAACACGCTCTGCACTGTCCCCTCAGTGGGACAGCATATTACTACACCCCTCACCTCAGGATGATTCCATAAATGTCAGGTAAACACTGACCCAACCAAGATCTCTAGCATACAATGGGAAAATTTGTAATAAGATGCTTAGTTATGTATTTAATGTAAACGGCTTTCCCAGACAAAGAGAACTGTGTGAGAGAGCTAAAGTCAGAATTCATCTGCTATTTACAATCAAATTATAACTTGACTAGTTTTTCTTAAAATACCGTGGAAAAGGAATCAAGTCAGGCCCTCTCCCAAACTACTCAGAGCATGTGCCTTTCTTGAACCGCAGACTTGGCTTATAATACATGTTTTTGTCTTGATAATGCCTAAAGTTAACAAAGGATATATCTTGGTACTTGTTTCACTGCTGTCCATTGGTTATTGATTTGCCTTTTCTTCATACAATTCACTTTGCCTGAAACTTAGTCACTATTACAGAATTCAGTACTTTTCTAATAGCTCAGGTTTTTTTATTATTATATTTCAGACATTTAGCAAATCTCTACCACTTGACAAATACATAAAACAGTTTGATGCTCTACCCATGTACCATCCCTTGACCCCATTATTCCTTCCATTCTCCAGAGAAGATCTTCATCCTGAATTTGCTATTTATTGTTATATAACACATGTTTTTATACTTTTACTAGATATTTATGTGTTTATAAATAGTATCTAGTACTTCACGTTTTAAACTCCTATACTTGGTGTCACACTATATACACTCTTTTTCACTCAGTATTCTTTTTCAGATCTATTCACTTTCAAACCTCTCCTGGTTCCTAATTGTTGCCAAGGACTGCCTAGCATAGTTCATTGCAGAGCTGAGATGAGTGTCATCTCCTAAACTCAGGGAATGATTGATTCCACCTTTCCCGGCTTTGCTTATCTACTTCCCAAGCTCTGCTAAAATTTAGATTTGCATTTCTCCTTTGTCTTCTCTACAGCACAAAGTAACTTGACGAATTCTTACCAATTACAGATTGACAATAGAGAAACACTGTCATATATTCAGTTCCTGGACAGAATAGTTATCTACCAACAGTGATGTGATGGAAAAGTTGTTTTCTCTCACATGCTGTAACAGGTTTAGGCATAATCAATCTCTAAATACCTCAGCAAATTTCTGGAGCACCTGGCTGCTTCAGTGAGTGGAGTGTGTGACTCTTGATCTTGAGGTTGTAGGTTCGAACCCCACATTGGGTTTAGGGATTATTTAAAAATGAAATCTTTTAATACATACATACATACATACATACCTCAGCACATTTCTGAGTTATCAGTAAAGAAATCACATTTTTGTTATTTTATTTCACAAAGAGTAAACATTAGATTTTTAGAATGGCTTAAAGTGACAAGACTACCCCAAGTTCTCATTGTTTTTAACTTTGTGACCTTGGCCAAGTGACCATCTCTCTGGGTCTTTTGTTTCTTCTTTTGTAAAAGGAAAAGAATTGGGCAAGGTGATTGTTAAGGCTTCCTACTCAGAAATTTTGATTCAGCCTCTGAGGAACTGACACATCTCAAAGTTCTGGGAGAAGGGGATCATTTATGTCTTTCAGAGGCCAAAAATACTTGCAGATTATAGAACACGCATTATGATAATGAATGGATATTACAGTGAAGATTAATGTATTTCATTATCTAATCTTCTCTAGGTAACTAAAATAGGTCACGCTTAGACTTCATTTTATTTTAATGCAGCCTCATGTGGCAGGGATATTTGTAGCCCTAGAAGTCAGCTAAGGACTTTTGGCAAGTTGTGTTTTTTTGTGGGATATATATATATCGAATTTTCTCTCATTTGTTGGTTTAAGTTATAATAGCGGTCTTTCTGGACCTGAGTCAGGACCCAGCGCAAATTCTCCAGTTGATTGCTCCTTGTCCTATTAGACTAGCTGGCCCACATTTTGCACTGTGGCAAAGCTCTTCCCTGGCAAGGTGTGGGTGTAGCAAGGGATGGCTGTCGCCTCTCGAAGGGCCAGGTGGGAGGGCACATCATTCTGCTATACAGACACTCCCCCTTCCTTAGACCAGACTGCCCCATTATTGGGACTAAACAGCACCCTTTCCCCCCTCCGCTGCCCCGCCACCCCCCCCCCCCCCCCCGCTATCCTAAAAAGGGTGGCATGGAGAAGGGTTTCTGGGCTTTGAAGGATTGACTTAAATAGCGGATTGTAAGAAAGGTATAGAGTCCCTGAGGTTTGGAGTAACATTGGAGTTCATCCAGCTAGGACCCCTTGGGAGCTGAAGACTGAGGGACCAGGACAGCTGCATTTGCTGCGAACTGTCAGGAAATGTAAATCTCACCCTCTTACTTACCACAGTTCCCAATTGGAATGATCATGGCTGTCAGAAGATCATAATGCAGTTTGTATAGGAAAAAAAGACTAAGAGAATATAACCGCAGGATGCCCACTGTGGTTATATCTGGGAGGCATGATTATATGTTTCTTTAGTTTCCTCCTTTTTGTATTTTCCTTATTTTCAACAATGAGCATGCATTACTTGTGAAATTAGGAAAAAGCAGATAAGTGTTAAGATTTTTTAGAAGTGCCACTGTGCCTTCGGTGGGAAGTTCAGAATCCTTGGCATGGCACATAAAGGTCCTCACCATTTGGCCCTAGCCCCAGTGATCTTCAGCCCTGGTAAACTACTCCCCATTGCATAGCATGCCCCCATCTCTCACAGCTCCTTGGTGGTTGTCTGCAGCCCCAGCCACCACCCTTCTCTCTGCCCTACCAGCCTGTGAGACTTCTTTGGAGAATTCTTAGTCCACATGCCCACAGGCTGGGTTCATTTCTCTGTCTTCCTTTTTATTCTTACAGAAAGCTCTGTATACACGTCTTTACTATAGCAGTTGTCAGTTTATATAATACCACTTTGTTAAATGGCTGGCTCTCATAAGCCCAGAAACTTGCTGAGGGCAGTGGACTGACTGATTTTTAATCACTCAAGGATCTCCCCTGCCTTGCACAGTATGGGGTGTGTGGCAGCCCCTCATTGCATTGTGGATGTCCGCCAGCAGATTTTAATGTCACTGAATCCCATCTGTTTATTTATAATGGCATTTAATTCTTTGCCTGGACTAAGATCACAAGAAATAAAGTATTCCCACTGTTTTACTTCTGTGACTCACTTCAGGAGTGGACACCCAGGGGCCTGTACACTATCTTGCCAGCCCAAATGAATTCTTGGAAAGGATGGGTGGAATGTGGTTTGTCTTCCTGATTTACCTCAGAGAGTATGCCTACTGTTTTCTGCCCATCTGCACTATACACATAGAGGGCCAGCAACCCTTTCTTTGCTAAGGCCTTATACACCGTCTGCAGTGTCCCTGATACCATCTGTCCCCTTGGAGAATCAGATAGATTTGAAGTGTGGCTTACATCAAAGGCTTGTATCTATGAGCACACCCTACATCTATTCAGACTGCTCTCCTAAGAAAAAAATTAAATTTAATCTTGAGTTCTCCTTTAGGCTGTTTGTAAGAGTCTTCTCCATACTTGAACTTATTATTTCTTTATTGTTTCTGCTTTAGCTTACCAACAGGGTGCTGGCATTTCCACCTGTTCTTAAAACTTTAGATAACCAGAGGAATCTGTTACATTTCAAATGTACCGTCTTTTATGTAAAATATAAATTGTATTTTATGCAAAGTTGAATTATGTAAACTTGATAGTAGCGTATGCTAAAAGTATAATAAAGCCTCATCCAAATTTTTAAAAGAAAAGTTGACAAGAATTACATTATTTCCAAACCAGAGGGCTTGAGTAAATTGTTAAAATGTGTTTAAGCTACAGCCACCTGCCCGGAAAATGCAGATACCTGACATCCTTTGGCAGTATTCTGTGAGCCACATTGCAGTGAACTGCATAAACTTGTGATTGTAATTTTTCAGTGTCTGCTTTTCTGTTATGTTAACATCTGCTTTTGTTATAATTTGAAATATTTTTATATCCTATTATAATGTCACTTAAACATTGATTAAATGGTGGTGGCACTTGTACTGGTGCTGAAACTAGCACATGAAAATAATTGAGTTTGGAATAAAATTTAGATGTGATAAAGCATGATAAAGAAGGTCAGACGACCCCTGTGATCCCTAGCTATTATTTAGGAATGAGCACTCTGTAAACACTGGAGATGGTGCTTCAAAATGAAATGGAGTGTTGATACAAGTGCACTGTGGTAATGTAGATCGGTGCCTCCTGAGAATGCATTTATTCCTTTGGAAAAATCAGTTTTGAATTTTGCATGTATTATTCAAATCCTTAAGGAACACGTCCCTTGCATAAAATGCAGTCATTTTGTTCTTGAGATTTTTTTTTTGTAATTAAAATTATTATATGCCAGTTTTAAAATCTCATTTTAAAACATATTGGGACAAAAATCATAGGTTTTTATCTTTAAAGTCTAGAATATGAGTGACTTTCATTAATAGGTCTCACCAAGAACTTTATAACTAGCTTAGTAATTTCAAGCCACTCTGTCCATGGTAGTTTTAAAGGTGTCTTGGTTTAATACTGTATATCCATGGTAATGGGGACATCTAGGACAAACATTTAATATACCAGAATAGAATGTTAGAATTGAAAGGAAACTCAAAGATCAGGTTACAAAGAGGGAAACCAAGAAGACCGCTAAGGGACTGGCTCAGAGTCCCATAACATTCAGAGAACTACATTTTTATATTCTTATAGTGTATTTTTAATTGTATTTAGTTTAGATTTTTCCAATTACACCCCCTCCCCATCTTTATTTCCTGATATGGACATTTCTCACCATTTTAATAAACTGAAGTTCAGATATATTTACACAGGGTAAAAGTGGAGCTATCTGTTTTTTTGTTAAAAAAAAAAAATCTTTGTAGGCTTTTTCCACTGAAGTTCAGATATATTTACACAGGGTAAAAGTGGAGCTATCTGTTTTTTGTTTAAAAAAAATCTTTGTAGGCTTTTTTCCTACTCAAGACTTTTGGGGCACATAATCTTGTAATTAGACTTTTCTCATCAGCTCATAATACCAGTAGGATCATGCTACCATGTACATTAGAAAGGAGGTGCTACAAATAGCACATCTGATTCTAGTGAAATTGTGGTTCATGGAGTTTTTTTTTTTTTTTTCTTTTCAAGATAACGCATATGGTAAAACATTACGGCAGCACCATGGCTGGGTAGTTCGAGGGGTTTTTGCGGTAAGTAATCCTCCTGCCTCCTAATGTTCTGATGGTCACAGCGAGATGTTTTTTTTGTGTGCATGGTGTTTCTGTTTGCTTTGTTCTCAAGAATAAGAACACAGTGTTGCCTGTTTAAGTCTGTAGATCTTTGTTGTGTGGAAATGTTGGCAATAGAAAATGTCTAGACTAGAAAAAACTGTTAGCGTGCTTTTCCCTGTACAGCTCGAGCTCCAGCTCCAGTGACCATGTGGAGATTGTAGTTGTCTTCTCATCAGTGCAGTGGCCCCAGTGCTGGGAGACCAGCGGTGTCTTCAAACTCATGGCTCCCTCTACTGCCCATGTATTTGGTCCTCTTAAGTCCCAGGTTTTAATTGACTTGTCTTCCACTTAGTCACACTTTATCTTTGAATATTAACTAAGTTGGTGTGCCAGCGGCTAGGGCTTCTTAGAAACCACTTCTTAGTCAATTTTCTTCATTGTAGGAGGTGTTTGTTTTCAGGTGTTTTGGCTCCTGTTACCCCGCCATTCCTTTCTTCCCAGCATGTTGACCTAAGAAGAACACATACCTGGGAATCATAGTCCCCTGCACAAGGCAATTAGCCTGCTTTGTAAAATTGCAGGAGTAGATGGCCCCTTTATGTGAACAGTAATACTCTGTGATTCTCCCGTCATCTGAGGAGAAGTGAGCCTTAGGTACATCTGTAAAAAGGCAGAGTCTTGTGTAGTGGTATGCTAGCAAACACCACAGAATATGAGTGTTCGGTGGAAGGTCAGAGGGTAGAAACAGCCTTGCACATGTCTTTTACTAGGATGGGACACATTATTTGCTGAGATAAGAACTGTTTAGGTCATGATTTATTAAGGGTAGGTAAAGAAAGTGGGAAGAATTTAGTGTGGAAGAAATAAATTTTAGTGAAATGAAATAATGTTTTGAAAGCGTGGAGACTCTATACCCCACCGCTCATTGGAGTAGGAGCCAGAGCCACTGCTGCAGCCACAAAGTGCTCACGCTTACCTTCAGTACATGTCTCATCATCATCATGATAGCCACCGTTTGGCTCTTGGACACCTTTGTGTACCAGGCACAGCACAAGATTCTACATTCGTTACCTTAGGTAATCCTCAGGGCATACTCTCAACTGTTCGACAAGTTCAGATCTGTTCATTTGAGTCCCAGAGTAAAGGTGTGACGGAGCCTGGGTCTAAACCGGCTCTGCTGTCTCCAGGGCTAGTGCTCATCGCTCACATCGCCGCTCTCTGCCATGAAGCAGGATGGAGAGGCTGCGCTGAGGATTAGGCAGTGGATGCGGTATGTTCGGGATCTCCCGGAGTAAACACTGACTGCTTGTAGGTGCCTGAAATCCAAGTTCCCCTGGTGAGATGACAAAGCATAAAAACATTGAGTTGCCCTATTCATAAGAAACAAAGGTGGTGTTGTAGTTGGTTTTGTGGTATAGAAGTCAGAGTTTAATCCTGAAATAGTAATGATCCAAGAGATGTTGCCAAAAAGAATATAAGTATAGCAGAAAATTTAGCATAAGCAAGAGTCTTTGAAAGGACTTTGTTAATTCTCAGCATTTTCCCCAGGAAATAGTAATTTAGACTCAAAGAAATGTAAAAATCATGGAGGAATGGAAAGGGAAAATATTACAATATCCATATTCTCTACTCTGTAATAACCATCTTTAACATTTTTGTGGTTTTTTTTACCTTCTTAGCTTATATTTTTATATATATTTACTTATTCTTTTAATGCTGTTCTACTTAATTGTATATATATTTATCTAAGTATATATCTTATAGGTGCTTATATTTTTATATCTATGTTTTGTTACATGTGTAAAATTATTTTGTATATTCTGTATATGCATGTAAATTTTTTGATAGTTAGCTTGGAGTATAATTCTGTATTATTTCTCTTCCCACTTAACAGATTCTATCATGGCCATGTTTAAATGCCATAAGGGCTTTGAAAATCATTATTTTTAGTGACTGCATACTTCCCTAGTATGGACATACCATGATTTATTTGCCAGTCCTCTATGATAGAAGTTTAAGCTGCTTCTGAGTCTGTTGTTACAAATACAACAGCATTCGTTTACATCCCTTTTTGACCAGAACTCTTTTATTTCCTAAAAGTAGGTGCCTAGAAGTGAAATTGTTATATTTGACAGCAAGAACTATTAGAACTTAGAATTTTGAGCACTTACCAGCTGTTGTTTTAAGTGCTTTACATATATTTAGTGATCTCATAATTCTGAAGTCTGTTCTCTTATCTTCCCTGTCATAGATAAAGAAACCTGAGACACAAGAGGTGATCTAATACACCCAAAGTTAGAGAGGAAGAACATTTTGAAGGCTCTCAATATTCCAATAATTTTTATAGTTGTTGGTTTTTAAGAAAATAGATTATGTTGAGCATTTGCCAACAGCCATTATCAATAAAAGAGCTAGATTAGCCCTTCCAGCCTCTCCTGTGATTCTGCAAGTCATCCCTACTGTAGAAAGCATATTGTTCCCCAGTGTGCAAAGTGATCAGCAGGGGCAAAGTCATTAACTGGTCTCGGTTGCTCAGGGAAGCATCTTTTATAACCCAGGAATTTGAGTCATCTACCAGACAAATAGTGAACTTTTATCTTCAAGCAGTTGTAATTCACAGGACCAAAGCCCAGTCCAGGCTCTGCCTGCAGCATGTGTCCTAACAATGTGTCCTTTGACCTTTTTGGTTTCCTCCTCAGTTGTGTTCTATCTCTGGTTCCTAAGTAGACTTGACTGCATCACAGTCCTCTGGGAACCTTTGAGAAATACATTCTTGACAAAACTTTTCATAAATTGTATTATACCTAAATACACATGCATAGGGCTTGATTTTATTTTTTTGTTTTTTATATCAAAAAGTCCAAAAAGATTATGAGAAAAAATAGCAGCCCCTGCCTTCTGTGCACGCCTTTACAGACTCACTCCAAAGATGCTGCCACTTTCAGCTACTGTGACTATTTCTTCCAGTACCTTCATAATCCTAAAAATGTTTGCTATTATTCTTGGCCTCATCAATTTTAGTCATTAATGTTGACTTTCTGTTATAGATTAGAATTTAGCTTTCTTTAGACCTTACTATCACTACCTAATTTCCCATCTCCACCTTCCCAATAGTATATCACAAAATAACATGAAGATAAGCCAAGATTCTGTGGATTTTTTCCCCTTTTTTCCTGTACAAGTTTTATATTTTCCCCTGCATCATCAGATCTCTCAAATTATCATTCTGAACCCACAGACATGTCATGTTTATCTGTGTTGAGTTTTTTTGTTTCTTTTCTGGGAGACTTCCCTTCCAGAACTTTCTAAACTCACAGCCAGTCTTAATTAGCTATTCAGTCCTGGTGTACTGCTATGCCCTAGGACTCTTCTTTACAAGTTTTTCTATACTAAATCTCCATCTCACACTAACTTCTCAGGTTCTGTTACTTCTTGATCTAATCCCTTGTTTTACTGATGTCTTCTAATGGCTTGCTAAGAGTGGTACAAGGGAGCTAAACTTCTGAGTCTCTGCATGTCTGAAAATGTCTTTGTTCTTTTCCAGAGTGATGCTTTGGCTTCTATAGAACACTAGGTTAATAATAATTTTCTCTCAGAATTTTGAAAGTATTTCTCTGTTGTCCTTCAGCTTCCGCTGTTATTACTGTAGAATCCAATGACATTCCAGTTCCTGTTCCATTGTATATAAACTGTCCCTTACCCCCCTACTAGATGCTTCTAGGATCTTTATCCCACATCCTAAAATTTCATGATATTCTCCTTTTAGTCTTTATCATTTATTATGCTGAGTACTGGGTAGATCTTTAAATCCAAAGACTTACATCCTTCAGTTCTCTGGGATTTTCTAACATTTTTTAGATAATTGCCTTCCCTTCATTCTCTGCTTTCCTGTGTACTTCTACCATTATTTGAGTATTTGGTATGTGTCAGAAAGTGGGCTAAACATGTGCTACATATTGCATTAATCTTTCAAATAAGGAAAATGGTACCAGTCCTACAGATGAGGAAATGGAGGTTCTAGGAGGTTAAGCACCTTGCTTAAGTTTCTCAAGCTAATATGTGAAAGATTTAGATTCGAGCCCAGGTCTCCTTCACCCAAGCCGTGCTTTAACCATTGCATGATAATTCCAGTTACTATCCAATTACCAAAAGGGGGTGGCTTAATTCTCAAAGACTTTTAAAGAACAGGGAAGCTCAAGAAAGAGTGTAATTAATTCAAGATTCCAGAATCTCCAGAGCTATCAGCAGAGCCAATCCAGTAGATACCAGATAGCAGAGTCACTCCTAAGTTCAGATCTTGGCCCTGACACTCATGATCTATATAATGTTCACCTGTAAAATAGGGATATAAACTGTATCAAGGGTGCAGAGGAAATATTACCATGTCGGGGGAAAGAGGGCTAGGCAGAGAAACCTACATGGGATGGGACAGAAATGAGTGAGGTGCCCTGGAAGGCTGGCCAGGTGGGAGCAAATAGAGTAGTAGGAAGATGTGTGCAGATGGATTCTGAGGATTCAAAAGGCATAGTCTGGATCACACTGTGAATGAGAAGGGAGCTCTTCTCAAACTCTTTCCTCTCGGCACCCCCTGATTTGTTGGTATCATTCATCCTCAAGATGGCTCAAGTACATACAGCCATTTTACAGCCTTAAAATTTGTTGTTCTGGTGTTTGAAATGTAATTTCAGAGTTTATGGATCGGAAGGGTATGTTCCTGCTTTTTTTTTACTCTCGCTCTCCTAATCTGTGTGTATGTGTGCATGTATGCACTCATGTGTAAGAGTAAAGCGTGCATCAGCAAGGGACGTGATACAGATTCTCACGAACAGTTCTTTTGCAGTTAGCTCTGAGGGCAGCTCCATCCTATGAAGATTTTGTCGCCGCATTAACCATAAAGGAAGGCGACCACCAGAAAGCAGCTTTCAGTGTTGGAATGCAGAGGGACCTCAGCCTTTACCTCCCTGCCATGGAAAAGCAGCTGGCGATACTGGACACTTTATACGAGGTCCACGGACTGGAGTCTGATGAGGTGGTATGACGTCTGCAGCACTGCGCCGCCTCCTAACTTCAGGGAATAAAGTCTGCTAAAGTGTTTTGTTGCCCTGCTTAATTTCCAGCAGCAGCTTCAACCTTCTCCAATTCCTTACTTGAGGGGATGGAGAGATGGAGGCAAAGCCTAGTGCTTTTATATATAATTTTTAAAAATGCATATGTCTTTTGTGTGTTTAAAAACCAAGGTGCTATATATTTCAGTTCAAAGGGCCTCCTGGAAACCAAATCGTAGCTGTTATATTAGAATTGAACAGCAAGTTATAAGAGCAGATTTAACAAATGAATTTGTTGGTATTGTGTTTTGTTTTTACCTTTTAGTTTTAATGGGCCTCCCAAACCCAAACTGAAAATGAGCAAATTCTGTATCAAGGACTATAACACATTGCCAGTGTTTCACTCAACTTAGACTAAAAATTTGGGGTAGGCTAAGTTCCTTTGTGGAAGCTATTAAAATGTAGAGTCTGGTATTCCTAGACATTCAGAGAAACCTCTTCTCCATGGCTCTGTAGGCAAGAAGATTCTGTGTGGTCCAAGTGTTTGGGGCATTGATGTGAGCGTGTCATTGTGGAAGGAGGAAGACACAAGGAGTGCCATCCCTGTTTATGTGGGGGGGGAGACAGTGGCTCTGAACATATGAGTGGTGTGCCCTGATCAGAGCTGGAGGACAGTATGGCAGAGACGCAACATGTGATCTGAGATGACCCCTATCTAGTGCCCACACTTTACAAGCATGCTTTCCCATGAACCATCTGAATTGGACATAACAGTGAAACTGTGACATCCAGGGTTTTTTATCCATTTCAAAAGTAAGGTTGAGAGCTTGAGGGATTTGCTCACAGTCACACAGCTTCTAATTAGAGGAAGCAGGTCATTTCAAAGTGTGATCTGGACCACCTCTCCAGCAAAATCACATGGAGTGCTTCAAAAAGCAAATTCCTAGGCCTTACCCTGACCTGAGAACCTGCATAGTAGGGGTGGGACTTAGGAATCTGCATTTGAATAAACTTTCCAGGTGATTCTTCTGCACCCAGGGTTGAAGAACCACGAAATTAAATTCTAGTTTACAGGACTCCTCATCTTCTGCATGAACTAAATGATATATCCTTTTTTCTCAAAGAGGAAGAGGCTTTCACTGAAATAAAATAGTTGAAGGGAGAGCAAGAAGTGGAGCAAATGTACTCAGTTTTCTTGATTGCACTGGCCTCAGCACCCAGCCAGCAGGCTTTGGCATTGCAATCAGGGACCTTGCTTCTCAATGTGCTGTCTGATCAATCTTGGTGTAAGCGCCAGTAGTGCAGAGCCAGCCAAATACAGCTGCTTATCAATCTCAAAAGCTTGGGGACTGTGTCAGAATTTAAAGGTGGGATTTACACTTGCATAAAGCAACACTGGGTAGGCATTCTCCTAAAAAGTGTGTGATGCCAGGAGTCTTCAGTAGGCCAAGCTGCCAAAAGTGGGCATGGGCGGGAAGTCGTGGTGGCTTCTCCACTAGAGGCTGCTGCTTTCCAGTAGCTAGAAGAGACATTCCAAGGTAGTGCCTCAGAGTAGAAGGTGAGTTCCTTAAAAGGACACAGGTGATTGCTACCTGAGCAGCCCTGCAGATGATACTTTTCCTAGGGCAAAGAGAACCCTCTTGAGGCAGGGGTTGATGTAGAGAGGAGTTTTGATTTTGTCTTTTGTTTTGTCCTTAAACAAAATGGTGTTTATTTAGCTCAGGTTAATGAAACAGGTGCCCCACTCATTAAAGACTTCTGGAAAATGCTTAAACTTAGAAAAACAAGTGTTTTAAGGCGGGAGGAAAAGGTGCTAAAATGATATTGATTCATTTGTATTTTAGCACTTGCTGTTGGCAGCTACCGAGGTGGGTGTGTCATCCTCTCCCCCTCCCTCGAGTCATCAGTGTGGATCTCCTCTGTCTAGTGTGAATATGATGGCAGAGCTAGAGGATAATTCAGACTTGCTGCCCTTGACATAGCCTACTAAAAGGGAAAAAGAGAAAAAATTAAAAACAGCCAGTCTTTGCTTGAACCCTGAATGAAGACACTGTAGGCGTGGTGCTGCTGGAAGGGGCTGCTCCTGGGAGACTATAAGTATCTGTTCTGAGCAACTGCTGCTGCCCCATCACTTCAGGTGAACTCATGTGTTCTCCTGGAGAAGGGGTGGGCGCATTGAAAACAACTCAGATTTGCCACCGAGGCTCTGGATACATACAGAAAGAAGGCTACTCAGCATGGCCCTTTCACATTTATATAGGTACTGCCTTGGTTTCTATAACTCAGTTTTCTAGGAAAGAAGAGTTGGATATGATCCAGGGTCCTTGGGAACCTAGATCAGGTTAGCTTGAATAACTTGAAGAGGTTATATTTTGTACTCTCCCTCCCCCCTTTTGCCACCCCTGTAGAGAGGGGGTAAGGTTTTTGGTAGGTACTTTCCTCACTGGAGCATGTGAAGTGTGCCTGATAAGTATAAAGCTTGGAGGGCCCTAAACAAAAGCTTGTATTAGGTGATACACTAGGTGATAAATTGAACTTGGCCTGAAGTATGGCGTAGCCAGGGCTTCATCCTGGATCTACAGAGTTTGCTTTTAGTTCAGGTACTAATCTGCAGGTATCATCCTAGATGGGAACAAAGAGAGAGGATAGTTAAGACCTTTCCTCGGTAGCTCTCCAAGATTTCTTTGATATCTCAGCTTTCTTTTCCCCAGAGACCGAGATGAGATGAAAGCATGTTATGCTTGTTAACAGAGAAATCGCCTTGCTCTCATTGCTCAAAACATTTTTAGGAGTCCTTTTTTAGAGTAACCTTTAGAGAGATCCTGAAGAAGAAAGTAAGTTGTCTTCTAGGTATTAGTAGAAGCTACTAAGTAATATTTGGATGATCCCTGACAAAAATGCTTGCAAACACATAATTTTATCACTTGTGCTCTTCTCCAGGAGAAGCCATGCTTAGGAGGGATTGATGTATATTTGTCCAACGGAACAAAATCCTTTCAGAGATGGGAATTTTTTTTTGTCCTTTGAAAGTAAATTTGATTTATTTTAGTTAATCCTGGTGACATAAGTTGGAGGGATACCTTTTGGGGGCAAAACCAACCAATGACTATGAGGTAGAGCTGATTCTCTTGTCAACTCTCGATTCAGCTCTGCAGGGTGTTCTAGAAGCAGGGCTCTCAGGATGTCAAACACCTCAGTCCCCAGGGAATTGAGAATTGACTTTGAAAGGCAGTGTTCATTAGGATGTGTAAGTAGCGGCTTGAGGCACCTTATCATCACTATTTGCATGTCATTCCCAACAAAAAGTTTCCTCCAATGTCAGTTTGCACGCTAAGGGATATCCGAACTCCAGAACTCAGCCTTACTGCTTTCCTCTCCTTTTTTTTCTTACAAGAGATTGCCAGCAGAGCCCCCTCAGAGCACCAAATCCATCCCCCATTTTAGCCCTTCTGCCCCATTCCTCAGCGACATCCTCTAATGCATATGTGGAGCCCAGGGTGAGGTGTCCAGTCAGTGGGGATTCTCTTCCCCTCTTGGACTTCAGGAGCTTCTTTAAAGAACCTCCGTTCCCATTTGCTGTAGCTGTAAAGCAGGTGACCACCGTGTGCGGAAAGTAACCTATCAGACAAACACTGCTGGGAAAGTTTGCGAGCTTCTCTTTTTTATTATTATTCGCACACATGTATGTATCCAAAGTTAATGCTTTCATCTTTATATTTTCGGAACAGTGCTTTTAATCAAGAAAAATATATGGTAGGAGCCAATAAATAAAGTATACTTTTCTTTATTAAATTAGAAGTAAAGGAGTTGAAGTAAGAGGCATCGTATTAAGGAGACTTAATCTGATTATGAAAGTCCTATCTATGAAGAAACCTCATTTAAGGCAGTAGAAGGAGTCAGAAGGTCATGAGCAATATAAGATGATGTGAGGCAACTTTCTGAAAGAAAACTATTTTCATGGTTTTTTGTTTTTTTTTTTTTTTTCTATTTAAACTACTACATCCCATGAGGACTTGGTTACTTTGTGGTGCATTTCTGAGTCATTGATTAAAATCCGTTCCTTCTGGTCTTCATCCCAGCTTTTATAGCTTTTCAGCTTCCCTGTTCTGAGGTTCTGTGGTTTTTTTTTTTTTTTTTTTTTAAGGTAAACAATCAATCTTTTTTATATTTTTAGATTTAGAATTTGTAAGTAAAGTCTATTTTAAGCCATTGTTGTGTTAGCTGAGCTTCTGTGATTGGTCCTAGAGGGCCTGACTGCAGATGCTCTTGGTCATCTGGTACAGCCTGTACACCAGCATCAGCGTGTGCAGTAAACCTGTGTCCCTGTGAAGTGCATATAGAGGGCTTTATTTAGAAATAATGTTCTGCTTTTGGATGTCCCTTTGTAACCTGCAGTTGCTTACTCAGGGCTTCATAATAATGACATTAAAAAAATTACTCAGTAGCTGTCTAATGGTATTTTAAGACTGTTTATCAATTACAAGGTTGTTAGGGATCCATTCAACAGTTCCACAAACATACTGTTCATCAGACCTTCTCTGTAAACGCTCCTGGTTTCCATCCCGTCGCAGCCAGTCGTCCTGTGTACAGAGGCCGTTTGCATGATTTCTCGTTGCGCTGCTGCACTAAGGCACTCCAGGGCATGATTAAATGATCGGTGGCGGTACAGCTGACGCATGCATTGATCTTTCTCCTCCACTGTTTTTATATAGCCTTTTATTAAAAGGGGGGGGGAAAACATACCACTACTCAGTAATGCAAAAGTTTGTGAGATTTCTTTTGGTTACCCTTTTTAATCACTTCTCTTGCAGAGTGAACAGATGTTTTCGGCTAAGCTATGTAAGATGACAAGAAAGAGACCCTGCTTGTTTTAAGCACCATTCTTTCTATTACATATATTTTACAGCGTGGTCAGTATTTCTTCCCTGTACTTTATAAACAGCAGCCACCCTGGGATGGTTGGCACCCCTTGCAAAACTGATGAGGTCACAGGCTCCTGTGTATGTGTCTCTTCATAGGTGTGTGTGGAGTCAGTGATGACAGGGTGATCTAGGAGTATTCTATTGCTTCCCAGAGGCTAATGAGCCAGTGTCATGGCACATTTGATGTCTGAGTCCCCAGTGTCATGACAGCTTTACTAGAATGTCAGTAAACAGCCCAACTACCTCATGTGAAATTGGCTGTGGACAATCTGTGTCAGATGAGACATGTATTTAAGGTTGACTTAATCTGGTTAGTAGATTGGACAAAACAATGTCTTTATAAAGAAGAAAAACATTAGACCAGATGCCAAAGGCTACAATGTACATAGTTTTCCTCGGATTAATTTTGTAAGTCAGTGTTGAATTCCAGCCCCAGTTATCCTGAGTGTTTGCGGTCTCATAGATCTGTGCACTTTGAGTACCTGTCACATACAGTCTTGTGTTAACTGTCTTTGTCCTAAAGCATTTTGAATGAACAGCATAATGTCAGTAGAACGCAAATGTCAAGTAGTTTGTTGATTTATTAATTTTAATGGGCCTTTCCTTAGTATAAATGTGTTGGAGCCATTGGGGACCAACCAATGAATGAGAATTTTCATGTTTAGTTTTCATGTAAAACTCTGTCCAAGTTCTTACTCTATCTTGTGGGGAGGGTTTTACTTTTTTTTGCAAAAATGTTTGAAAACATCTGTCAGATTTTATATTCGTTAGTTATAATAAACTTATTTTTAAAGTATTTTATCAAGTGCTTCTCTTAAAGATGTTTGTGTGCATTTCTGCTTAATTGAATATGCCAATAAGAAGTATCATTTATGGAACACATACTCTTTGGCAGGCATCATTTTAAGCCCTTTACAAATATTAACACATTTAATCATCCTACTCGCTCTGTGAGGCCAGTACTGTCGTTATCCTCAAATTGCAGATGAGAACACTGAGGTGGAAAAAAAAGAACACTGAGGTGCAGACTGAGGAAGCTCCTTGCCTAAGATCCCACAGCTGTTAGGGAGGAGAGTCAGGCTACCAACTCAGGCAGCCTAGCTCCAAAATCTATATAAAACTGGCTAAAACCAGGATGCCTGGGTAGTTCAGTCAGTTAAGTGTCCAGCTCTTGGTTTTGGCCCAGGTCATGATCTCAGGGTCGGGGATCAAGCTCCATGTCAGGCTCCACTCTCAGCAGAGACTCTGCTTGGATATTATCTCCTTTTGCCCCTTCCCCCACTTGTGTGTGTGCTCAACTCTCTAACTCAAATCTTTAAAAAAAAAAAAAAAAAACTGGTTAAAACCTAAACAAAAATTAATTTTGCAGCACCAAAAGACCTATGTAATGGCATTGCGCTGGATGTTCCTAGCACTCTAGAAAGAAGACTATTTCCTTTCATGGCAGCTGTGTTCCTTGGGCCAGTTTAATTCTGTTTTCAGAGAAACCACAAATGCAGAAGAGAAGGATGAGTTTGCTATGTATAATATTTGAATGGCTTTGTGATTAATAAGCTTATGTTCAGTAGTCAATACTTTTTTGCCTAAATCACTTGATACCAAAGTAGGGTTGAACCTGTTGGGTTTTCTCCCTCTTATACTTGTTGGTGGATGTTGAGGTACCTGCAGAGAGAGAGAGAGAGATCTGTGTGGCTGGTGTTGGGATGCTGCCCTATCCACAGAAGTTTCCCACGCATTGCCCACACGGGGCCTCCTCTCCAGCCACCTCTTTAAATACATGAGTTGAGCCAATTAGAATGGGAGGAAGCAGGATTGAACCAAGAGAAGAAAGTGAAGAAGTGCAGTGTGGTAGATGCTTGAGTGCAAGGAGTCGTGGAATCGCCATGTTGAGCCACATGCAAGAGAAAACTAGTCCCACTGAAGAACTGTGTTGTCACCAAGGCACCCACCAGCTTTCTCTGAAGGCCAGCTTTCCCCTTCCTACTTCAGGTTTCAGGAGGCCTACTTTCCTGCCCTGAGATTCCTGTACCTCTGTTGGAGAAACCTGTACCTTTACAACAACATTTTTGTTTATACTGCCTCTGTTGGGCTTCTGTCGGTTGAAACAATCACTGTGACAGGCATGTGTGTCTTTGTTCCACACCGAATATGGGCAGATCTTCAAGAAAAAGCGACGTAACGCTGGAGAACCACCACCACTGTCCTCCTTGCTGTAGAAAATGGGCGTGCCCATCGCTACCTGCAGTCTGTATGCGCTCTGCTTGTTCTAAGTTACAGGTACATCCTCCACAGAACCCTAGGAGCTTTTTTGTAATGGCTTTGTTCTTATAAGTCTCAAACGTCCAAACTGCCAGAGACGGCTGCATGAGGACCAGCTGTCAGTCTCCTGCCTTCACCATACCTACCAGCACCAGGGACTCAGATAGGAGTTGTGTGAAGAGTCGGGTTTTGTCCCTCAGCTCCACTTTTTGCAGTGCTTGGGAGGCATGAAAAGATAATCTTCCTGGAGGATGAACCAAGGTGTGTTCAAAAAGAGAACATGTTTGAATATCTGTCCTGAGTTCCAGTGGGTAGGAGAGTAGAGCAGCCTCGTGATCATGAGGGACCAGCTAAAGTGAGGCTATGTCTGCTGCTCGCTATTCCAGAATCTGAATATTGGTAACATTTTCTGTCTGTTCTATTATTCTATGATAACATGAGTTCTGCTGGAGTAAAAATCTAGAAAATCTGCTGAGTGGCCATGATGGAGAAACCAAAAGAGCAATTAGGAATGGCACCATCCTAGAGTTCGTGTTTTTATTTGTTCTTACATTCATATGCATCGTTTAGATGTCCGAGATCTTTTATACAAGCACACATCACGTGTGTATATGCATCTTCACACACACACACACACACACACATACACACACACATACACACACACATCCTAACATTCATCATCACCATCCTCCTTTCCTGAGGCACAAAATGGAGATGCTGCCGTTGGATCAGGGCTGGTTCAGGTTCATAGAGAACTGTTGAGTGTTGATAGTCCAACATCGGTACTGCGAACACAAACCACGTTTGGGTGGTTTGCTATGCAATCACATCTCCTTTTTCAGAGAACAGAGTTGTCACATCTTTGCTCACATTGAGTGTGTGACCAATTTTGGGGTTTTTTTTGTTTGCTTGTTTGGTTTTTTGCTTTGGCTTGACAGTCTAAGTTGTTGGAAAAGTTTTTAGAGGTTTTGAAAATCAAATCTTGCTTCAGGGTTTTACGTGAGATCACTTTGAACAGCCGCTGTCACCTTTGCCCTGACTGTGATGTGTCACTGACCAAACCTTCCCCTGGGTTTTGTGAATCACTGGGGCACATGGGGTGACTTTCTGCCTGCTTCCTCCTGATTTGGACCTGACTCTATTCCCTTTCCTGCAAACATGCTAACTTCATTCATCTCCTTCAGGAGCCTCCTTGCAGACAGTCCTTAAATTACACTTGAGGTGCAGGTCACTCACCTGGGCCATGGTCTTGAGCTCCCACCAGACCCGTGAGCCTCCTGAACTTCCACCCTTTGATGGCCTACATACCTCTGAAAGCCCAGGTCCAAACTTGTTTGCCACTTACACTTTGCCATTTAAGTCAATGATGGCACCATCATGGCAGGCTCTCAGGCAGGAAATTCAGAGACACCCTGAGCTCCTGCCTCACGTCCACTATCTCCACCCAGTTGGTTACAACGGCCTGTCTCAGCCTCTGCACTCCAGTAACCACGGCCTTGACCTCCAAATTCGGTGATCTTTCAGCCTGTCTGCCCCTGCCTTCCAAATCTGAAAACCCTTTACGACGCCATGCCACGGTTCAGGTTCCTTCACAGACTTGGAATGCCTTTCCACTGGCCCCTTCCCCAAAGCCCAGACTGAACCTCTCCTTAAAAACTGTCCCACATCATAAATCTCAGCCATCAGTTTCACCTCAACGCCTCCTGCATTTCTAAATACCACATAAATTACAACTGAGGGGTGGGAAGCATGATACTAGGGGAATTAGACCCAATTCTTTGGTGTCTGTTTTGTTTATTGGTTGTAGCTCCTTCCTCACTAAGTCATGAACTTCACCTTGTCCAAGTCAGGGCGCCAGCACCTGCCAGTGGCTTCTTGCCCTTGGGAGGATCCTAAAACTCTCTTAGAGATTGGGCATTACATCACACAGTACTCCCCTGGTTCTTTCAAATGAGTTCCATTATCCAGCTAGATAAAAATAATTGAAGCAAAACCATGTACTTCTCTTCTTTCCTGCTTCCTTTGCTACTCAAGAAATACTCTGATCACTCAGCATATAAATAATTTGTGGTTTTTATATTTTGCCTTTGTTAATGCAGATATAAAATGTCTTTTAAATGGTGCTTATGTGTATCAAATTATGGACAATTAGAAGGTAAAGTCCAGCTCATAGTTTTCAGCTGTTTGAGTGTTTAAATAAATCACAAAAAGGGCTTAAAAAACAAGCAAATAAAAACGCTGATGTTTAAGCCTCTCCTGATCACTTAAATCAGTCTCTGGAATGCAGCCTGCCACTTGCATTATTAAAATCTCCCTGATGATTCTGATATGTACCCCAGATTGAGAACCCAGAGTTACTGGTTTAGACATTTAAAATTGTACCTTGGGGGCAGCCTCGGTGGCACATCGGTTTAGCGCCGCCTGCAGCCCAGGGTGTGATCCTGGAGACCCAGGATCGAGTCCCGCATCGGGCTCCTTGCATGGAGTCTGCTTCTCCCTCTGCCTGTGTCTCTGCCTGTGTCTCTCTCTATGTGTCTCTCATGAATAAATAAAATCTTTAAAAAATAAAAATAAAATAAAATAAAATAAAATAGTACCTTGGGGGTGCCTGGCTGGCTCACTTGGTAGGGCATGTGACTCTTAGAGTTGTGAGTTCAAACCCTACATTGGGCATGGGGCCTAGATAAAAAAAAAAAATTTAAGTCTACTTATTTTAGAGATTGAAAATGCACCAGAACGGGAAGGGGGGGTTGGAGAGAGGGAATCTGGAGCAGACTCCCTGCTGAGCATGACCCTGAGATCATGACTTGAGCTGAAATAAAGAGTCAGATGCTTAACCCAACTAAGCCACCCAGGCACCCCTAAAGTTTTTTTTTAATTTTTAAAAAATAAAATTGTGCTTTGGGTGGTTGGTTTTTTGTTTTTGTTTTGTTTTTGGTTTTTTTTTTAGGATAAATAGGGCCACATCACAGAAACTCCATCCCCCAAAACCTGACAAAATGATCTACCAAAATAAATACAAATTATAAAGGTTAAAAATATTCATTAGCAATGAAGCAAGGGAAGGAGCCCAATCTTGTCAATAAGCCCTAAACTTCAAAAGATGACCATCAAAGAAAACAGATTTTCTGGCAAAAATGAAAAGAACTCCTAATCCTGCCACCCCATTGAGGGAATTTGCAAAATCCAGAATTCTCATTAAAATCTCAGGTTTTAGAAAAAACTGATTAGAACGTTGGGTCAACCAGCAATTGCACTGCTGGGTATTTACCCCAAAGATACAGATGTAGTGAAACGCTGGGACACCTGCACCCTAATGTTCATAGCAACAATGTCCACAATAGCCAAACTGTTGAAGGAGCCTCAGTGTCCTTTGACAGATGAATGAATAAAGAAGATGTGGTCTCTATATACAGTGGAATATTACTCAGCCACCAGAAGAGACGAATACCCACCATTTGCTTCAACGTGGATGGAACTGGAGGGTATTATGCTGAGTGAAGTTAAGTCAATCGGAGAAGGACAGTCATCATATGGTTTCACTCATATGTGGAATATAAGAAATAGTGAAAGGAATTATGAGGGAAAGGATGGAAACTGGGAAAAATTAGACAAACCATGAGAGACTCCGTTAACTGGGAAACAGGGTTGTGGAAGGGGAGGTAGGCAGGGGGTTGAGGTAGCTGGGTGATGGGCACTGAGGAGGGCACTTGATGGGATGAGCACAGGGTGTTTTACTACATGTTGGTAAATTCAATAAAAACAAATGTAAAAAAAAAAAGTTGGGTCAAGATGAGTAGACATCTCTTCTTTGAGTGGGGCTGGTGTGTGTGTGTGTGTCTTGGAAGAGGAGGAAGAGGAGGGTGTTGCTAGAGAGAGATGGGTGGAACAAGAGACCGGAACAACCAGCCCATCTGTGAATTAAAATGAAAATACCACATCCCAAAGGTCTCCTTCCCCGTAATATAGTAGATATGTCTCCTCTCCATTTGGAATTCACCCTGGTGCAGGACTTGATACAACTATCAGAAGACAGAGCAGAGTCCAATCCCTCCAACAAAAATGTGTATACACAGCTCCTCCTTTCTCCCACATGCAGACAGACAAGCAGGTTGGTTTGGCTGGTACACACTGGTAGGCTGTGCTGGTCATTAAAATATCAAAATCCTTGCATACCCGAAGGTAAATGATCACTAGCTGAGGTGTGGCACACTGCTCTGGCCACCTCAGTCCCTCTCACAAGAAACCCCCCCCAATTCCAGACCACCTCACAATCTGACAATGATTGGTGGTCCAACTCAGAGACTTCGGGCTCCTGCCCCAGAGCTGTGGCTAACCTCCATTCTGCTTATTCAGTGTGTCAGCTGGTTATTAAGTACTTTGATATCAGTCATGCCAGAAAGTGCACAGAACAGAAGCCCACGGAAGAAAAGAAATAATTGTCAGATAAGATGGGAAGCATGCCAAGGGAAATACACCAACAATATATCAAAGCAAACAAATGGTCTGAAGGGAGCTGCCACCTTACATGTGAGCAAATTTAAATAAAATGACCCGGTGACTACATAAATACACAGCCAGCAAAAGGAGGGCATGGGGACCAGATGAAACCAACTGGGAAGAAAAGCTAACCTAAAGAACAAAAGCTCCTATAGGTATATTGTGTTCTCAAAAGAACATGAATTCAATAAGACGAGTGCTGACATATGAGCTGATTAAACAACAGAATGAAATAAAAAGGCAGATTGCAGAGCTAAGAAAACAACTTGGCCAGAATAACACTATTCTAGAACAAATAAGTGAATTAGAAATAGCGAGAAACATGTTGAAAATGGGATACAAAGAAGAAAAGGCTTGAGAGGGCTGCAAAGACCAAAGTAATTCTTGAGAGGATAATTGTAGGAAGACAAAGCTACGCTAGCATATATATGCATAATTGGTGACCTTTTCTTGGTGAAAAAAGAACTGAAAGATTTAATACAGGAAAGTTCTCCTGAAATGAAGGAATGAATATTCAGATTGAAAACAAGTCTTATATTCTAGGAAATCTGATAGAAAGCACTGGACACCAAAACATAACCTGATGGAGTTAATGAACTTCAAGAATGAAAAAAAATGAAGCAGAGAAAGCAAATCATCAAAGGGTCTTAAACTTCATTACCACAAGATGGTAGAAGGTAGCAGTGCCAGGAGGTAATAGATAAATGTCTCCAAAAAAATTTTTTTTAAAGATTTTATTTATTTATTCATTAGAGACACACAGAGAGAGGCAGAGACACAGGCAGAGGGAGAAGCAGGCTCCCCGCAGGGAGCTCAATGCAGGACCCTGGGATCATGACCTGAGCTGAAGGCACACGCTCAACCAGAGTCACCCAGGCGTCTCTCTCCAAAATTCTAAGTAGGAAAAAGAGTGACTGAGGATATGATTGCCAGCCACGTGGTCAAATATAATGTCAAGTACTCCCGCAAGCAAGAGCTCAGGGAATACAACACCTGCCAGCCCTTCTTTTATTTTTTATTTTTTTTATGATAGTCACAGAGAGAGAGAGGCAGAGGGAGAAGCAGGCTCCATGCACCAGGAGCCCGACGTGGGATTCGATCCTGGTTCTCCAGGATCGCGCCCTGGGCCAAAGGCAGGCGCTAAACCGCTGCACCACCCAGGGATCCCCCTGCCAGCCCTTCTTAAGGAAACCTTTTGATAGGAGAGTCTAACCAAATAGCTCAATAATGGAGGAGCTTGTAGCAAAAGGGCTGGTGGTGAGCACTGAATTTGTATAAAAAACTAAACTGGCGGGATCCCTGGGTGGCGCAGCGGTTTGGCGCCTGCCTTTGGCCCAGGGCGCGATCCTGGAGACCCCGGGATCGAATCCCACGTCGGGCTCCCGGTGCATGGAGCCTGCTTCTCCCTCTGCCTATGTCTCTGCCTCTCTCTCTCTCTCTCTCTCTCTCTCTCTGTATGACTATCATAAATAAATAAAAATTTAAAAAAAAACCTAAACTGGCAATTATAGATACAGATTGCACATATTGTAAGCCTTAATGATATAACTAATAAATCGGAGGTGAGAAAGGGGAGTATGAGTGTTAATCTCTCATAGCAGAGAGTTAACATTATCTCAAAAACAAAAACAAAATGAATAACCTCTTTCTTGGTAACTTTTTAAAAAATAAGCTTGAATAGATTTTTAAATAGCTGTTGGGGGAGTAAATTTTAAGTTTAGTAATTGTGGGATCCCTGGGTGGTGCAGCGGTTTGGCGCCTGCCTTTGGCCCAGGGCGCGATCCTGGAGACCCGGGATCGAATCCCACGTCGGGCTCCCGGTGCATGGAGCCTGCTTCTCCCTCTGCCTATGTCTCTGCCTCTCTCTCTCTGTATGACTATCATAAATAAAAAAACAAAAAATAAAAAAAAAAGTTTAGTAATTGCTTCACTTTGGTTTCTTGTCTTAAATGCAAACAAATTAGCCAAGCGCTATTTTTTTAAATAAATGTAATTTGAAATAAATATAAATAAAAATGAGCATATATCTATGTTTATAAAAAGATCCTGTATCCTTTTATTTCTGTGTAAGAAAAGTCAGAAATGATATCCAACTAAAGTTAATGATGGTTGTTGTTAGATGGGTATTGATTTTGTTTTACTCTATTTTTTGTACTTCATTATATTGCTTGATTTTTAAAAAGATTTTATTTATTTATTCATTAGACATAGAGAGAGAAAGAGAGAGAGGCAGAGAACACAGGCAGAGGGAGAAGCAGGCTCCATGTAGAGAGCCTGATGTGGGACTCGATCCCGGGTCTCTAGGATCACGCCCTGGGCCGAAGGCAGGTGCTAAACCCCCGAGCCACCCAGGGATCCCTATATTGCTTGATTTTTATTTGAGAACCATGCTTTTTATTTTAAAATGGGGGGGGCTATTTTTAAAACAAGATTAAAAAGCACTGTACAGTGTAGGTGGACACCTGGTATATGCTGCTCCTTGTAATGACATTTGCTTTGTAACTCCTAGCAAGATACTTTAAGTTTTTAACTTAATGTCACCACGCTTCCTTTTTTTGCACTGGTTATTTTTCACCCATGAGCCACTATCCCTTTAGGCACACAAAGATATTACTCATCTAAAACTCTCATTTTATGCAACTCATAAGTGTTGTATTATTTTGGGACTAGCCGGAAAAACCAACCACCAGGGGATCCCTGGGTGGCTCAGCGGTTTGGCACCTGCCTTCGGCCCAGGGCCTGATCCTGGAGACCCGGGATCGAGTTCCACGTCAGGCTCCCTGCACGGGGCCTGCTTCTCCCTCTGCCTGTGTCTCTGCCTCTCTCTCTTTCTCTCTCTCTCATGAATAAATAAATAAAATCTTAAAAAAAAAAAACAAAAAACTACCACCAGTATGATACCTAGTGACCTGCCCAGTACATGTGAAACAAATGAGAAGATGAGAAAAGAGACCATTTGGAGCGGCTGACAGTAAATCTCACAAGAGGAAGCCAGAAAGACTCAGCAACATAGGAATTTTGCACATGCATTGGCTGCAGTCCACCGGAGGAGCTGAGAGCTTTCTATCTTTGTGCCTCTGCGAGTTTGGAAATAAAATGTCAACCCCTTCCCCACCCGAGTGAAATTGCTGGGCAGTAGAGCTGTGCCAGGCCAAGAGAGGTGCCATGCTGGCACCCTGACCTCGGCCCTCCAGCCCTGGGAGAAATAAACGCCTGTTGTTGAAGGCGCTGGCTGTGGCATTTTGGTATAGCAGCCCGAGCTGATGAAGACAGTCCTTTTTCTCTCGGGCTGCAAACTGGGATGGCCCGAGAATGACTCATGTGCAGCCTGCCCTCGAGGCTGCCACGAGGTCGGCCCTGGGAGGGGATGAGGGCAACGGCGCGAGCTGAGAGATGGCAGCAGCACCGAGGGGCGAGAGCAAGAGCAAGGGAGAGTGTGGGGTGCTGGATCAGACCATGCCTGGGGCCAGCTCCACGAATAATACCTCCCCCTTTACTTAGATCTAATTGGAATTAGGCTGCTGTCCCTTGTGACTGAAAGAAGCTTGAGACACTTTTAAATAAATCCGAGACATCCGCCTTGGGCCAGGTTATCGTGTTTCTCTCTTGAGGCTTTCCTCCTCCATGAGAATCTACGAACACGTTCTTTTGTGGTTAATAGAAGAAAATTGAGCAACGGGCCCAAACGGGAGCCACTTGGGGGTCTGATAAGCCAGAAGGATTTGGTCCGGTGGGCTGAGGCTTCTGGGGCTTTGGTTTCTGTTAGCCTTTCCCTCCTCCCCAACTAACAAGGATAACCATGTGTTTTTAGGTGGTACCCAGCGCTGTGCCAAGAGCGTCAGAGAGCGTATCTCATGTGACCCTCAGAACAACCAGGGAGGGGATCCCTGGGTGGCCCAGTGGTTTAGCGCCTGCCTTCGGCCCAGGGCGTGATCCTGGGGTCCCGGGATCGAGTCCCACATCGGGCTCCCTGCATGGGGCCTGCTTCTCCTTCTGCCTGTGTCTCTGCCTCTGTGTGTGTGTGTGTGTGTGTGTGTGTGTGTGTGTGTGTGTCTAATGAATAAATACCTAAGAATCTTAAAAAACAAAACAAAACAAAAAAAAAAAAACGAACAACCAGGGAGTTTATGCTTCATTACCACCGTTAGCATATGATGAACCGAGACTTGGAAATGTCGCTCTGATTGCCCAGGTAGCATGTGTGTGCAAGGTGGGACAGAGACTTGAGGCCACACAGGCTGGCACCGGAGCCCACCTCTTCCCGCCCCACGTGTGATGTGGCCACACCTGGGGCCACCTCCCAGCCCCGCCGCACCCCACCTGTGCGGCTCTCAGCATGCTCCTTCCCTTCCTCCAGCTTCACTTTCTCCCCTGCAAACCGCGACAAGGAGATTGGCCTCCCCGCTCAGAAGATCCTTGCGAGGACTGAATGAGGCAGCGCGTGAAGTCACTTAGCAAGTTGCCTGGACAGGGACGCGTTAGGTGGTGTTTTCATCGTGGGCCACGTTCCAGGCTCCTCAACACGTGGTGGGTGCGCACCCTCTGTATGGTCCTTCTGCACCCTTCTCACCCTCCTGGGTGTCAGGGTGGAAGCTGCACTGGGCTTGCAATGGACAGATCTGGACTCGGGGCGTGCCCTTGCAATTTGCAGTCTGGGTCACCTTGAGCAAATCATTTAACGTCCTGAGTCCTTGTTTCCTCATCTGTAAGGCTGAGATGGTGTTGTGTTGAGCATTGTGTGAGGTGAACACGCTTCTAGCGCGCAGCTCTGTGCTGGCACGAGGCGAGTACTGGTTAAGAGGTGACGGGGGAGTGGTTAGGAAGGTACTGGTTTTGGACAGGTAGGTAATCCCTTCTCAGCTCACGCCAACCACACCTACACCCCAAGGAAGTTACATTCTGGGGAGGGACATCTGTAGACTGTTCATAAATGCCAGCCCTTATATTACACTTCAGGCTTTTTCTTTTAAGTTCCTTGTTATTTGATTTACTCTTACTCACGATTGGCAGGAGAGGAAGTTTCTAGTAAAATAAAATTATTTAAGATTTTTGCATTTTAGAAAATAAGGTAGTTAATCAGATACCAAAGCTGCCCTCTCTAATACAGCTTCTTGCCGGTCCCCACATTGTAGAACCGACTTCTATCAGCAAAAGTGTTTCTACAAGCGGGCGAGAAACAGAACACTATAAACAAATGAATACCCATGGTGGTGTAAGCATTGTGATAGGTGCCTTGCAGACACAGAAATAACTCAGTTCCACTTCCTGCTCTCCGGGAACTTGTAATCTAGGAATGGAGATAAGGTGTGTTCTCGAATAGCTGTGCCATAAAACAATGTAATACACGCTCTACAAGAAGTATAAACAGCGTGTGACTGGCTCATTAGTAGAGCATGCGACTCTTGATCGAGGGGTTGTGAGTTCAAGCCCCATGTTGGGCATAGAGCCTACAAAAAAAAAAAAAAAAGCATAAATAAAATGCTTTAGGAGTCCAGAGCAAGCAATACATCCTTTTAGATGAGGGCATAAGACAAAGGCTTCCTAGAGAGGGTGATGGTGATGTTGGGGAATAGGAATGGTGTGCCAGTAAGCATTCTTTTGGTTGCAAGTGATTGGAGACCCAACAAACACTATCAGCCAGCTCACCTCACTGACACTTGTAGAACATTATATCTGTTTGCAGAACACACATTCTTTGCAAGTACACATGGAACATCCACCAAGTTAAGCCATATGCTGGACCATAAACAATTTAAAATCACTGATGTGAAGAAAGATTCTGGGAAGATGGGTGTGGTGGTATTGTAATCTTTCAGTCTCTGAACTACCCCATAAGAACAGACCAACTAGGAACGCCTGGGTGGCTCAGTGGTTGAGTGTCTGCCTTTGGCTCAGGTCGTGATCCCTAGGGTCCTGGGATTGAGTCCCGGGGCGGGCTCCCTGCAGGGAGCCTGCTTCTCCCTCTGCCTCTCTGTGTCTCTCATGAATAAATAAATAAAAATCTTAAAAAAAAAAAAACAGGCCAACTAACAGAAAAAACAAAAGTTCATGAACAGCCACAAAACTAGGTATATTCATTCCCTAGGGCAATAGCAATTTACCACAAACATGGTGACTTAAACGACAATCATTTATTCTCTCTGTTCTGGAGGCTAGACATCCAAACTCAAGGTGTTAGGTGGACCATGTTCCCTCCCAAGGCTCTAGAGAATGATCATTCTTTATTTCTTGCTGGCTTCTAATGGTTGTCAGCAATCCTTGGTGTGCCTTGGCTTGTGGCAGTGTAACTCCAATGTCTGCCTCTATCTTCACATGGCTGTCTTTTTACTGTGCCTCCAAATCCCTCTCCTTAGAAGAATACCAATCATTGGATTTAGGGCCCATCCTAATTATCTATGACCTCATCTTAACTTGCTTATATATCTGCAAAGACTCTTTGCAAATGAGATCACATTCACAGGTGCCAGGAATTAGAATTAAACTCTATCTTTTGGAGAGACACAATTCAACCTATAACACTAGGTGGCATTATACCTAAGAATAAAGTAAGGAAAGCTTTCCTGTCAAGATCAGGAACAAGGTAAGGATGTTTGCTCTCAGCACGACACTTCTATTCATTATTGAAGTTGAGCTCATAGCAATCCAGTAAGGCAAAAAGAAAAAAAAAAGTATACTGATTGAAAAGGAAGAAATAAAATTGTTTCTCTGCAAATGATATATGTAGAAACTCTAACGGCTCTACAGAGACTAGTAGAATTAATAGTCAAACAGGATGTTTGTAGGACACAAGATCAGTATAGAAAAATAAATTGTATTTCTACATACTAGCAAAAAACAGAAAATGAAATTTAAAAAATAATGCCACTTAAAATATTTTAAAACCTGTAAGATAATCAGCAATAAATTTAATAAAATACGTACCAAACCTCCACACTGAAAACTATAAAACATATCTATGACCTAAAATTAATTTTTAAAGATATGCCATATTCCTAGGTTAGAACATCTGATAACAATAGGATATCTCTGATATATTGATTGGTTGTTTTTTTCGCTCCACCAAGGAATTCTCCTACACCAGCTGGGTGTCCTGCAATTCAACTCCATTCAATTTTGCTACTATCTATGCAGAGAAAGCATCAGATTCCACCAGTGAAGGGCTCAGTCCTGCAAGATTTCCACCACCACCCCACTCCACCCCCGCCTTCAGATGCCATTCACAGCTCCAGGTTGCTATCTGCCCGGCTGTAGCTCAGAGGTTCCCATAACCTCCTTCCTGAGTTTGATTCGTTTGCTAAGGTGATTCACAGAACTCAGAGAAACATCTACTTACATTGAACAGATTATCATAAAAGGATATAACTTGGGAACAGCCAGATAGAGGTGCTGCATAGGGCAAGGTACAGGGGAAAGTACAAGGAGCTTCCATGTCCTCTCTAAGTGCACCTTCTCCCAGCACTTCCATGTGTTCAATGCAAAAGCTCCCTGAACCCCATCCTTTTGGGTCTTTTATGGAGGCTTCATTACTGATTAAGTCATTGGCCATTGGTGATTGAACTCCATCTCCAGTCCCTCTTGCCTCTCTGGAGTTCAGGATGGGGACTAAATGTTCCAGCCCTCTAATCACAGGGTTGGCTCCCTGGCAATCAGCCCCTGTCCTTAAATGCTTTCCAAAAGTCATCTCATTAACATAAAATCAGGTGTGGTTAAAAGGGGTTTGTCATTAATATTAAAATGCCCTTATTACTCTGACAATTTAGGAAGCTCCATGGACTTTATTATCTCTGTGCCAGAAACAGAAGACCAAATATAAATTTATTATAAATCGTATCACAATTTATAATAATATTTAATATAACAGTATTATAAATAGTTTCACAATGTCATTTATTCCAAAATTCATCTAAAGATTCAGTGCAATCCCAGCATGTAGATATGACACCAAAGGCATGAGCAACAAAAGAACAAAGAAATAAATTGGACTTCATCAAAATGTAAAACTTTTGTACATCGTCAAGAAAGTGAAAAAATAAACTATAGAATGGGAGAAAATATTTGTAAATCCTATATCTGACAAGGGATTCATATCCAGAATATGCAAAGAACACTTATAACTCAACAAAAACCACTGACGACCCAATTTAAAACTGCACAAAAGAAAAATAGGCATTTCTCCAAAGAAGATATACAAATGGCCAGTAAGCACATGAAAAGATGCCCAACATCATTAGTCATTAGAGAAATTAGAAATTAGTCAATTAGAGAAATGGAAATCAAGGCAGCAATGAGATCCCACTTCACACCTACTAGAATGACTATCATGCAAAACAAAACAGAAAACAGAAAATAACAAGTGTTGGTGAGAACATGGAGACATCGGAACCTGTACATTGCTGGTGGAAATGTAAACTGGTGCCGCTGCTATGGAAACAGTTTGGCAGTTTCTCAAAAGCTAAACATAGAACTACCGTTAAGACCCAGCAGTTCTACTCTCAGGCATAGATCCAAAGGAGTTGAAAGCAGGGGCTTGAAGAGACACTTATATGCCAATATTTATTGCAAGTTATTCACAATAGCCCAAAGGTAGAAATAACCCAAGTGTCTATCAGCAGATACATTGATAAACAAAATGTGTGTCTATGAAAACAATGGATTGTTCAGCTATAAAAAAGGAAAGAAGTTCTGATACATCCTATCACATGGATGAATCTTGAAAACATTGTACCAAATGAAATAAGCCAGATACAAAGGATGTATACTATAAGATTATGCTTGTATAAAATACCTAGAATTAGCAAATTCATAGAGACAGAAAGAAAGCAAATTAGAAACTACCATGGGCTGGGAGGAGTAAAAACAGGGGGTTACTGCATACTGGCTACAGAATTTCTGTTCGGGATGCTGAAAACGCTCCAGAACTAGATATTGATGATGTTCATACTACGTTGCAAACGTACTTAATGCCGCTGAATTGTTTACTTAAAAATTATTAAAATGGCAAATTTATGCGTTACATGTATTTTACCACAATCTTTAACTTAATAGAGTAATATGCCAAAAATCACTCATGAATTGTATAATTTGAATTGTATACTTGAGTTTTACAGTTGTACCCTTTAGATGGATAAATCATATGGTATGTGAATTATATCTCAATAAAACTGTTAGGGAAAAAACTAGTAGGATTTTGTAGAAATTGAGGAACTAATCCTAACGTTTATGTGGAAATATAAAGGACCTAGGATAATCAAACAATCTTAGAAGTTAACAAGCTGGAGGACTTATATTAGCTAATGACAAGATTTTCTATGAAGGTGTAGTAATCAAGATGGTACGGTATCAAGATCCGTGGAACAAGAGAGAGTTCAGAAATAAACCAGATTTACACAGTCAAATCACTTTTGGTCATTTTTCAAAAAATATTTTATTCATTTATCCATGAGAGACACAGAGAGAGAGAGGCAGAGACACAGGCAGAGGGAGAAACAGGCTCCCCCGCAGGGAGCCCAATGCAAGACTTGATCCCAAGGCCCTGGGATCACGAGCCAAGCCAAAGGCAGACGCTCAACCACTGAGCCACCCAGGCACCCCAAAGGAATATCTTTTCAACAAAAGTTTGAAAGGAACAAATGCTTATGTATATTGGAAAAAAATGAACCTTGATCCTTATCTCACACCACACAAAAAATAATTCAAAGTAGATCATATAACTAAATGTAAAAGTAAAAAGTCTAAAGGTTCTACAAGCAAACATAGGGCAATATCTTTGTGAATTTGGGGTGCACAAGACCTCTTAGGACACAAAAGCACTAATTATAAGCATACGTAAATCATACTTAGATTTAAAAAGTTAAGTAAAAAACATGTGCTTGGGAACAAGGTTAAAAGCAGCAGGGCCACCATCGCAAAGGTCAGAATAGCCAGAGCAAAACGGCAAGTTCAAAATGAGGTATTCCCACACCTCAGTTAGGAAATACACAAACACCATAGGGAAAGTTCCAAAGGATATGACTAGATAACTCACAAATGAGAAAATGCAAATTGGATTAGAAAAGCCACCTGGGTGGCTCAGTTGGTTGAGCATCTGACTCTTGGTTTCGGATCAGGTCATGATGTCATGGTCCCAAGATCCAGTCCCATATCAGCCTCCACCCTCCAGGCAGAGTCAGCTTAAGGATTCTCTTCCTCTGCCCCTCCCCCCCCAATCAATCAGTCAATCAATCAATCAATCTTTAAAAAGTGGGGGGTGATGAGCAAGATTTCTTACATTCACGGCCATTCAGGGTTCTTCCTTTAGGTATTGCTGGCAATGATACTGTTCATCATTTTTCTCCTGGATTTTTTTTTTCAGTTCTAACTTATGTTATATGAGTAGCAAGTATCTTCTCTTGGATGGTGGCTTGTCTTTTCACTTTGTAACTTATACCTCTTGTTATAAAACAAGCTTTTAATTTTAATATAAGCAAATATATCTGTGTTTCCTTTATGATAAAGATTTGTTGGGTTTGGTTTAGAAAAGAACTCTGTATGCAAATATCACTAAAACATCATGTCGGGGATCCCTGGGTGGCGCAGTGGTTTGGCGCCTGCCTTTGGCCCAGGGCGCGATCCTGGAGACCTGGGATCAAATCCCACACTGGGCTCCCAGTGCATGGAGCCTGCTTCTCCCTCTGCCTATGTCTCTGCCGCTCTCTCTCTCTCTCTCTCTCTGTGACTATCATAAATAAATAAAGAAAAAAAATATTTAAAAAAAAAAAAACATCATGTCATATTCTTCCCAATAATTTTTAAATTTTTCACCTTTAGGTCTTTAAATCATCTGGAAATTACTTGTGTACGGAGTGTGGTTTGGATTAATTTTATCTTCTCTTTAAGGGCAGCCACTTATCTCAGCACTATTGAAGCTATCCTTTTCCTATAAGTTAAATGCCACTGCTACCATATGTAAATGAGTTTAATTCTAGACTCTGTTCTATTCCATTTGCCTAATTGTCTCTGTCTGAGCCAATACCACACTATTATTTAAAGAAAGTGTTGCTATCTGTTTGGAATCAGTTCCCTCCATTGCACTCACACACTTTTTGTGTTTTCTCTTAAAAAGATTTTGACTATTCTTCACCCTTTGATGCTCTGTATGAATTTATGGATCATCATGTCAACTTCTGAAGCATACCTTGTTAAATTTTTATTATAATGATACTAAATTTATTAGACTGATTTCAAGGTTTACATATGATTACTTTATTATAAAATTTCATCTTCTCTTCAATATATATGGTTTATATTTTCATCTATTTAGCTATTCTACTATTTTCTTCAATAAAGTTTTGTATTTTTACTTATAAAAGTCTTGTACATCTCTTGTTATATTTATTCCTAGGTACCTTATACTTTGTTGTTGCCACTGAAAAACATATCTTTTTAAAAAATCACACTTTCGGGATGCCTGAATGGCTCAGTGGTTGAGCATCTGCCTTCGGCTCAGGGCGTGATCCTGGGGTCCCAGGATCAAGTCCCACATCAGGCTCCCTGCATGGAGCCTGCTTCTCCCTCTGCCTATGTCTCTGCCTCTCTCTGTGTGTCTCTCATGAATAAGTAAATAAAATCTTTTTTAAAAATTAAAAATAAATAAGAAATCACATTTTATAATTTTTGTTGTTGGTGAATAGCAATGTAGCTGATTTTACATATCTGCTTTACATTCATCAGTCTTGATAAACTCTTATTTCTAGTAGTTTGTAAATTCTTTTTATTTTTAAATTTTTTCCTTTCCAATCTTTATAACTTTTATTTTCTTTTTCTTGTCTTATCACATTAGTGAAAGCCTCTGGTACAATGTTGAATAGAAGTGTTGGTAGAACAAACCATTGTGTTCCTGATCCCCAAGGAAATACTTTCAACATTTCACAGTTTTATATGATTTTTGCTATGTGATTTTGAAAATTGCTATAATCTTGGTAGCTACCATTCACCAGGCTAAGGAAGTTGCTCTTCTTTTAGTTTGCTATGAATATTAATTATAAAACAATGGTTGATACTAAAAAGTTTTCTGCATTTATTGAGATAAACATATGACTTTCTCCTTTAACCACTTAATATGGTAAATCTCACTAATAGATTTTCTAATTTGAACCATCTGTGCATTCCTAGGATGACTCCAACTTGGTAATCAGATATTTTTAATAGGCATTTCTGCATGCAGTTAACTAACATTTTATTTAGGATTTTTGCATCTCTGTTTAGAAGTGAGATTAGCCTTTAATAATTAGTTTTTCATCCTGCCCTTATCTAATTTTGCCATCAGGTTTATTTTTACTTCATAGGATGAAGTGGGCAGTGTTCCCTCATTTTACATTCACTGGAACAGTTTGTTTAAGGCAACATTTATATGTTCTTTGAAGTTTGAGTCTCACTGGTAAAATCTTCTGAGCTTAATGGGTTATTTTATTTTATCTTTTTTTTTTTTTGAGGGAAGAGGATGGATTATAAAACTTCTGATACAAGTTATAAATACAACCAAAATTATATTTCTTCTTGAGTTCTATTAAGTTATATATATTTTTAAAAACTGCATTTTGTGTATGTTTTCAATTTATTGATTATGAACGTCAAGTAGAATTGTGCACAAATGACCCTGAGAGCTTACTCTGAGTAGGCTGGACAAGAAGCTGGCTCCTAGAGGGAGAGCCTCTGCCAAGATTCAGCTTCGCATAAGACCCAGGGCTCCCTTCTTTTGGCTCCCCAAATCACCCACCCCCAGGTCTCCAGGTGCTGGACAACTGGTTTTCTCAACAGGTGCTATAAACATCACTCTGCCAAGCAGTCTGTTTGCCTCCCATTGACAAGCTCATCACCCAGGTCCTGACATGACTCCTTGTGGTGATGGAGGACAGTGATCCACATATCTTGTCTCTTCTTACTGGTCTGTGTGCTGTAGTGCCCCCCGCCCAGCAGAGCCTGTATCTTATCTCAAACTGTGTCACATGGTGGGGTTCATCCGGAGCCCAGAGACCTGACAGGTGGTGCCAGTGAAGGAACCTACCTTGCGCAGCACTGGTACATAATTACTCTTAGTGTTACGATTACATCTCCACTGTTTTGTATTTATCCCACGTGTTTGTTCTAATTATTTATCTGAGCCTCCTCTCTCCCTTCCTCTCTTACTCTCTGACTCAATGCATCAAGTCACTAAAGGTTTGCCATGGTTGTTTTTTACTTTTAGTTTAAAATAATTTCATATTTAACAGAAGAGTTGCAAAGATAATCCAGAGTTCCTGTATGACCTTCACTCATCTTCCTTAATGTGAGCATCTCACCTAACTGTGAACATTTGCTAAGAAATTAGCGTTAGCCCAATTACCTTAGTACAACACTGTTAACTACAGTGCAAACATTATTGAGATTTTTACTAGTTTTTTCACTCGTGCCTCTTTGCTGCTCCAGGATCCGATCTGGAATACCACATTGTATTTAGTGTCATCTGACTCCATTTTTCAAAATGCAATCATATTGGGCAAAATTTACACACCATTAAATTTACCTGTTTAAAGAGTACAGTTAAATGGTTTTGATTATATTTACAAAGTTGTACAATCCCCACAATAGTCTAACATTAGAACATTTGCATCACCCCAAAAAGAAACCCTGTACCCACGAAGCAGTCACTCCCCAGTCCTCGGTCCTCCAACCCTAGGCAACCACTGATCTGCTGTCTATGAATTTTCCTGTTTGAGGCCTTTCCTATAAATGGAAACTTGCGCTACGTGGTCTTTTCTGACTGGCTTCTTTTACTTAGCATGTTTTATACGTTCATCCATCTTGTAGTATATGCCAGTATTTCATTCTGCTTTATTGATGAAAAGTAGTCGGTTGTATGGATATACATTTGGTTTACCCATCCATCAGTTGTTGGGCGTTTGGGATGTTTCCATTTTTTGGCTATTATGAATAATGCTGCTATGAATATTCTTGTACCAGTCTTTGTGTGGCACATATGTTTTCATTTCTCTTGGATATATACCTAAGAGCAGAACTGTTTGGTCTTATGGAATCTCCATGTTGAACATTTTGAGGAGCTGTCAAACTGTTTTCTAAAGTGGTCGCACCGGGACACCTGGGTGGCTCAGCGTCAGCCTTCGGCTAGATGATCCTGGGGTCCTGGGATTGAGTCCCACGTCTGGCTCCCTGCAGGAGCCTGCTTCTCCCTCTGCCTGTGTCTCTGCCTCTCTCTCTGTGTCTCTCATGAATAAATAAATAAAATCTTTAAAAAAATAATAAAGTAGTCACACCATTTTTTAATCCACCAATGTATGAGGGTTCCAATTTCTCCACTTTCTCATCAGCATTTGTTATTACCTGGTTGTTGTTATTTTTTAAATTATTATAGACATTTTCGTGTGTGTGTAGTGGCATCTTGTGGTTTTGATTTGCATTTCCCTAATGACTAAAAATGTTGAGCACCTTATCAAGTATTTATTGGCCATTTGTATATCTTCAAAAGAGAAATGTCTATTCATATTCTTTACCCAATTTTTGAGTTATTTATTTTCATATTATTGAGTTGTAAGAGTTCTTTATATATTCTGGATACACATCCCTTTTCAGATATATGACTTTAAGTATTTTCTGGCTATTCTGTGTTGTCTTATTTTCACTTTCTTTCTCTCTCTCTTTTTTTTTTTTTTATCTTGGGATTTTTCTCTGTTGCTTCTTGCTTCTTAGGTTTCTATTTTGTTGATTTCTGTATTTATTTCTGTATGTATTTATTATTTCCCAGCTTCTACTTTTCTTGGGTTTGGCATATTTGTTTTATAATTGGAAAAGAGACATTTCTTTTACTATTTTTCAGGCTTTCTTCTTTTTTTAAGATTTTACTTATTTATTCATTCATGAGAGAGAGAGAGAGAGAGCGGCAGGCAGAGACACAGGCAGAGGGAAGAGCAGACTCCATGCAGGGAGCCCGACATGGGACTCGATCCTGGGACTCCAGGATCTCACCCTAGGCTGAAGGCGGCGCTAAACCACTGAGCCACCCAGGCTGCCCAGCTTTCTTCTTTTCTAATGTATGCAGTTAAGGCCATGAGTGACTCAAGCCGTACTCTGGCTCCATCCCATATGCTCTACTTTGTGTTGTTGTCATTGTCTTTTGGTGCTAAGTACGTACTCACTTCTGTTAAGGGTTCTTTTTTGACACATAAACTATTTAGAAATGTATTTTTATGGCTTTTGAAGGATTATCTTTTCATTAACTACTGTCAAATGGTAGTACATTATAATCAGAAAACCTTGACTCTTCTGATGCACACTGAGTGATGTGTATTAGGTTGCTCAAATCTTCCCTATTCTATTTTTGTTACCACATTCTGAGCATGACTTTGTTTTACTATCTCAGTCTTTCAATTATGCTATGTTGTTTGGTGCTTCGAACACAGGAACTGTTGAGTATTCCTGGGAAATTCCTTGCCTTCTCATTTTGCACCTTCTTACCCCTAAAAATATTTAAAATTATCATAATTTTTTCTCAAATATCAACCTAATTACATTGTCTTCTGGCCTCTGCTGTGGCTACTGAGCAATGTACTGCCAGTTTTTAAAAATGTGTATTTACTGAGTATAATTTTTTTTGCCATTCTATTCTTTTCCATCTTTCTGAGTCATTAGATTTTAAGTGCCTATTGTGAACAGCGTTTGGTTAGGGTTTTGTGTCTGATATCTGAGACCCTATTTTTAAATTAATAGATTTAGAACATACATACATATACATAAGTGTGTGTGTGTTTTATTGTTTCTGCTGACTCTCATGGAGGATATTTCCTTCTGCACTTCATCATTGCTGCTTGCAAGCTAATCTTTACAGGAGTCTGTTTTTCTGTGAGAAGCCCCTGTGGCCTGAGTTCTGGGAGTATCCCTCAAGGGCTGTTTTGCATTTGCCACAGAGAGATCACCATACCTGTACCACCTTTTTGATCATTGATCATTATGTTTCCTCAATCATCAGCAGAGCTGAACCTTTGCTCTGTTTGGGATAGAAACAGATCTGGAGCTTTTCTTTTTTCTTCTCCCCCCTCCCCAAAGATTCTATTCATTCATGAGAGACAGAGACAGACAGAGAGAGAGAGACAGACAGACAGACAGAGGCAGAGACACAGCAGAGGAAGAAGCAGGCTCCATGCAGGGAGCCCGATGAGGGACCCGATCCCAGGACTCCAGGATCACGCCCCGGGCAAAGGCAGGTGGTAAACCACTGAGCCACCCAGGGATTCCCAGGAGCTTTTCTTTCCCAGGTGGACATTTTTCCCACTCAAGCAGAAGCACACAAATACATTTTTGTCATTCTATGCCAGTGGATCCATGTTTTTCCTAACCTACTCTTCTGGTAAATCACAGCCCTTTAAAAACTGCTTTATTCAGGAATCCCAAATCTAACACCACCTGCAGCAGCATCTCACACCCTGGCTCTTACTGTCCTCTTTGTTCCTGACATGCTTAGGTCTTCCTTTCTCTCTTGCCATTTTATTCACACATTTAAAGTAATTTTTGCTGTATCGTAGCAAGCATGTCTAGGCAATGTGGCAGGAGAATTTTTAGATTCTTTTTTCCTCTCAGTTTATCTTACGAGGGAAGTCTCATTCTACCCTTAAAAAAAAATATGATGTCAATCATTTTCTCTTTATAAGAATATTTTTAAAAATTAAGGACATGTATAAAAGTGTTAGGAGGATTAATTGATGCTCCATCAATTAAGCATCTGTATTGGGCTCAGGTCATGGTCTTCAGGGTCCTGGGATCGAGTCCCATGTTGGGTTCCCTGCTCAGCTCTCCCTCTGGCCCTCCCCTGCTCATGTTCTCTCTCACTCTCAAATAAATAAATAAATAAAATCTTTAAAAAAAGGTGTTGGAAGGAAAACATAAGCTACTCATGATACCACCACGTAGAAATGACCACTATTTATGTGTTTCCTTCTTTCACTCTCATACGTGTCTAGATGTATACACTTATATGTATATGTATGTATGTTCATATTACATAGCTGTATTCATATGTCTCTGTTTATTGCTTTTTTCACCTGATATTGCATTATATTTTCATTATATCATTAAAATTTGTTGAATTTACTTTTTGATACCCTTCGACCTAGAAATGAAACCTGGAAAACTTACTTTAAGAGAAATGCTTTGCCTTTTAAAGCAAGGTAATGTATCTCTCCCGTGGAACTGATTTTTGTTGACTGTTCTTTTGTTGTTGTTGTTGTTGTTGTTGTTGTTGTTGTTGACTGTTCTGAATAACTAGTTATATTCTAGATATATTGTCTGGTCTCCAGTTTGCTGCAGTCCAATCTTAGATACCCCCCCTTCTGAGTTTCCTGTTGCAGTTGCTCCCTCCTAGTGAAGGCTGGAATGTCTCAAGTGGGCCCCCCCAACACAGTTGCTATATAGGAGAGAACAGAATTTACTAGCAAGATTCTCCCTGGGCCGGGGTATAAAGATGATCTGAAACCAAAGTTGGGGAATGACAAGTATGCTTGATGGAATGCCATTCCCCTCCTCTCCTTCTAAAAGTAGTCTGGCTTCGGGAGAACAGGCATTGTGTTCCACTGGGTCTTGCAAATGTAGGTCTAACTTTGGCATAGCCTCTCCATCTGCCCTCCCAGCATCCATGCCCCAGTTGACAAGATTGTAGAAGGCAGGGTGCACATTAGAGAGGAGAAGATCCTGGAAACTGTAAGGGGCAGGCAGGGTCGAAGGATGGGAAGCATTCTTAGGAGACCAGGGTTTCCACCTGGCAAAATCAAGAAATCAACTCACACTCGTGCAGCATGAAGAAATGTGCATTTCCTGGGCCCTCCCCAGTTCAGTTACTACTATGCCGTGTCTCAGCCAAATGGGTGTCAGCTCCAAATTAGGTTCTTGAAACTCAAATTAGTTCCAAGTTAGAATCTTGGAATTTACAGTAGAAACAATAGTCTTAAAATCCAACACTTTTGATTTCCAACAGCTAGGATCGATGAGGAAAAAAAAAAGGTATTCTAAGTTGGAAAAGGCTGTCCCATAAAAAGACCAGTGCACAAAGTCTTTGGGGGTAAACAGGATATTAGAAAGAAATTAGAAGAATAATTGGACGGCTCTATTTCCTGCAGATTAAAGATTGCCCAGACTTTAGTCAAAAACCTTTTTATTTAAAAAAAGAAAAAGATATAAAAGATTCAGACTCTAGTGAGTTCCTAAAAGGGGCACAAAAATGTCTGTGAGTGGCCAAATTGCTGTGGAGGGCAGTCATGCAGAAGAAGGTGGGTGGAGGGCAGCCTGCCAGGACACGACAGGCTGGGGAGCTGGGAGGGCTGGAATTCATCACCTCCGTCTCTGGGGGGATGGGCACGGACTGATGCTTCCCCTGAAGCCAGGGTGCCCGGGAGATCCAGAGGCAACCATATGGACAGCTGGACATGTGTGAGGACATCCTGAATTGAGTGAAACCTAAAATACCTGGAAAATGCCAAAATGCCTGAGTTTCTCTGGAGCTACTTGATGGCTCTTCTGCCTGCAGGTGGAACGAGGGCTCAAAACTTAATTGTGCAACAAGAAAATAAAGTTCAATCACTTGTGCATTTGAGTTTGTGGCCTATGAAAATCTTGCCCACCAATTTGAGGAGGAAAATGAGGGACCTGGTTATAAGCATGCAGGTGGGAGTCTCGTGGAATCCAAGGGGAGAAGTGTGAGCTGGAATCAGAAAGGATTAGAAATGGGAACTGGCAAGTCATCAGAGTCCTTTCTCAGCTCCCATTCTGCTTCTCTCTGCGTGTCTACTGCCCTCTTCTCTCTTTGAGGACCGGCCTTTTCCAATATCCCTAGCCATGTGCCAGGGTATAGTGGCATCTAGGTCTTAAAGTTCTGTGACAGTTCTAGCTGCATACGGATTCTAATTTTGTATCTCTTGGTCTCAGTTCCAAGTTCTTGCACAAGAATCTGAATGGCCCATGTGAGCCTCATGTCTGTGTCCCTCAATTCAATCAACAGCAACCTGAGGGGCAGTGGCCAGTGGCATGAACATGACTGTGGGGGGTCCAGCACCCTGATTCAGAGCTCAGTCCCCAGGAAGCTGAAGATGGTTGTGAGCTGGAAAGGCATTCCAGGAAAAGATGACTTCTCATTCACTGTGAGGTTCATGCCTCACATTCCTCATCTACGAAGAGGAATAATGTCTGTAACACCCCTACTTCTGGAGAAGGCGGAGGGACCTAACGTGTACTGACCTCTCTTCATGTACCAGCCACTGCAGTAAGTTAACCAGGTTATCTCAGCTGCTTCTGGAAACCACCCTAAGAGATGGCCAGTTTTAGTTCTATCTTTGTAGATGAGGGAATTGATGCTCACTTGAGGTTAAAGCTCCTTGCTGGTCGGTTGTAGAGCTCAGCTGTGAACCAAGATGCAACCAGGGCAACAGCAGGGGAGAGAACTGTTACTAAGACCGAAAGGACATCTCGAAGCTGTGCGTTACATTCCCAGCTATTAATAAACTTCATGGGACAGGATCTCACAGGTAAGTAACTGCTCAGAATTAAAGTCTCATTAATGAGAGCACCCAACCCTTCAATTACAGCAGAAGTCTCATCATCCCGGAGTGTTCAGCTCACATTTATCTCCCAAACACTTCTGGGAAGTGGGCACCCATCTGCCTTAAGAGGTTTCTGCCAAGGCACATTTGATAAAAAATGAAAAGAGAGATGAAAACAGCAGCAGATACCTGTTTTAACTGTAACTGATGTTCAGCCACCATTTGGTGCAGTGGATCAGAGAGGTTCTAAAGCTTCCATTGCTGCTTCTTGTTGAGGTGTGAATTTCCCAGCTTTCTGGCCTGTTTTCACAGTCTTTAGAATGTGCTCTGATCTGCTGACCTCCTGAAGCTAAATATAACTCTTTTTGATTGGTGCTGAGCAGATCCACAGAGCTCAGGATCTCTTTGTAAATGTTTGCCGAATGAAAGGTTTGTCAACAGGTAATGATTAATCACCTACTGTGTTCTCAGCCCTGAGAATGTTAAGCCTCTAAGATAACAGTCCATGCCTCTGAGCACAATTTTTTTTCTGTGTAATCAAAAACCTAAGAACCTAAATAGTAGGGAAATGCAAATCAAAACCACAGTGGATACCTCTTCATACTCACTAGGATAACTATACTGAAAAAGAGAAGAGAAGAGAAGAGAAGAGAAGAAAAGAAAGAAAAGAAAAGAAAGAAAAGAAAAGAAAAGAAAAGAAAGAAGAGAAGAAAAGAAAAGAAAAGAAAAGAAAGAAAAGAAAAGAAAAGAAAAGAAAAGAAAAGAAAAAAAGAAAAGAAAAGAAAAGAAAAGAAAAGAAAAGAAAAGAAAAGAAAAGAAAAAAAGAAAAGAAAAGAAAAGAAAAGAAAAGAAAAGAAAAGAAAAGAAAAGAAAAGAAAAGAAAAAGGGTAATAAGTGTTGGCAAGGATGCAGAGAAATCAAAACCCTCATACATTGCTGGTGAGAATGCAAAATGGTACAGCCACTGTGGAAAACAATCTGGCAGTTCCTTAATAAATTGAACAAAGAATTACCATGTAGCCCACCAATTCCACTCCTACTGAGGTATACACCCATAAGAATTGAAAACAGGGGTTCCCACAAAAGCTCACCCATAAATACTCAGAGAAGCAGTATTTACAATAGCCAAGAGCTGGAAACAACCCAATGTCCATCAGCTGATGAATGGATAAACAAAATGTGGTTTTATCTATATATACTATGGAATATTATTCAGCCATAAAAAGTAACGTAGTACTGATACATCCTACAACACGGACAAAGCTGTGCTAGTGGAAAAAGCTATATACAAAAGACCACATATTGTATGATTCTATTTCCATGAAATGTCCATATTTATCTATTTTTTTAAAAAGATTTTATTTATTTATTCATGAGAGACACACACACACAGAGGCAGAGACATAGGTAGAGGGAGAAGCAGGCTTCATGCAGGGAGCCCGTTATGGGACTCAATCCCGGGACTCCAGGATCATGCCCTGAGCCAAAGGCAGATGCTCAATCGCTGAACCACCCAGGGGTCCCCAGATTTATTTTTTATATATGTAATATATGCATTCATATTTCTGTATAGAGAAATGTAAAAGCTATGACCAGAGATGGGGTTGTCAATGTCAAATACCATGTGGTTCTACTGGGCATTCCATCAGATGGCCTTTCTTCTAAGAGGCGGAATCAGAACATGTGAGCCTGGGAGAAGCTCCTAGAAATTGGTGCATGTGCTTATTCTAATTGAGTTCAGAAAAGAAATACCACCAGTCCCATATATTGATATATCAGTAACCTCATTGCCAAATATATACATATATTTTACAGGACCCTAAAGCTATTTATGTGTTATACTTTGGGTTACACTTCCCACTGTGTTTTTTTAAATAGTGTTATTATGACTCATGTTCAGTTTCCTATATTCTATAAATCCACCCACTTCCAAGAAGGTTTTTAATCATGTTCATCTATCTAAAAGCCTTATAGTTGGAAAGTTCTTTTTTTTTATCATTAAGGTATAATTGATACATAAAATTATATTAGTTTCAGGTACACAACACAATGATTTGATATTTGGACACATTGCAGAATGATCATCACAGTAAGTCTAGCTAACATCTAATGCACGGTTACAAATTTTTTTCTTCTAATGAGAACTTTTAAGATCAACTGTCTTAGCAACTGTCAAATGTACAGTACAATATTATTAACTGTAGTTACCACGGTGTACATTGTATTCCCAGCACTTACTTATAACTGGAAGTTTGTATTTCTTTTTCCTTTAAGATTTTGTTTGTTTGTTTTAGAGATAAAGAGAGTGGGAGGAAGAACAGAGGGAGAAGGACAAGCAGACTCCCCACTGAGCACAGAGCCTGACACAGGTCTCAATCTCACCACCCTGAGATCATGACCTGAACCTGAATCAAGAGCCAGACACCCAACCAGCTGAGCCACCCAGGCACCCCTGGAAGTTTGTACTTCTCATCACCTTCACCCATTTCCCTACTCCCCCATCTCCGGCTGCAGGCTACCACCAATCTTCTCTATGAGTTTAGTTTGGGGGAGGGAGGTTGATTTCATATATAAATGGGATCATGTGGAATTTGTCTTTTTCTGTATGACTTATTTCACTTAGCATAATGCCCTCAAGGACCATCCATGTTGTCACAAATGGTAAGATTTTCTTCTTTATGGTTGAATACTATACCATAGCTTCTTTATTCACCCATCGAGAGACACTTAGGTTCCTTCCGTGTCTTCTTGGCTATTATAAATAAAACTGCAATAAATGTGGAGGTGCAGAGAGTTTTTTAAGTTAGTGTTTTGTGGGTTTTTTTCCCCAATAAATACCCAGAAGCAGAATTGCTGGATCATAGGGTGGTTCTATTTTTAATTTTTTAAGGAACCTCCATACTGTTTTCCATGGTGGCTGCACCAACTGGCTGCACCAACTTCCATTCCCACCAACAGCACACATTCCCCTTTCTCCACATCCTTGCCAACACTTGTTATTTCTCATCAAGTTCTTCTTTCTTAATGATTGTTTCCTGCACTTGTCTGCATAAAAAAAAATTTTTTACCCTGTTGAAATAGATACTTTTGGAGATGTCTTCCCAGCTCAGTAACCCCCTTTCATTGAGAGTATGTCCAACTCCAGGAAGCAACTCTATCTATGATTGATAACTCCACTGCACTGGCCATGACCAGAGGTGAAGCAGCAGATTGGAGTGGGCATTCAGAGATGAATGACCACCTTTTGGGTGAAACGGAGGTTACAGAGAGTGATGAGCAGTAGCTGCCATCATGGAAAGCCTCATTCTCATCCACATGCCAGGAGAAGCAGAGAAAGTGGGCATGTAAAGAGAAGAAGGGAACAGATGTGCAAAGGTAGAGGGAAAAAAATGATCTGGCCAGAAAGACACAAAGAATTAGATAAGAGACTGAGAGGGAGGCAGGGAGGAGAGGATGCGGGGAAGGAAAGAGGAAGGGGAAGGAGGGAAAGGGGGAGGAGAAAGAGAGAAATTAATAGTTCCTGACAGTTTTTCAGTTCCTGGTTCTTGCCTATTGTGAGACATACTCCTGCCCTTGGGTTCTGTGAGAGTCTCTGGATCTTTATGAAAGTTCTCTTGACATTTTATTCTGTTGCCTAAACTAGCATGAATGTGTTTCTGTTACTGATGAACAGAAGACCATTGACTAAGACTGCTACAACCTACTCCTCTGTCTCGTTTTGAGCCCCAAAACAAAAGAATAGACCTTGAGTCTTTCTGAATTAATGAAATGTAGTTATAGACATTCAGATCTGGAATCATCTGACAGCAGCTTCTGGTTTAGCAAATTCCCTGGATACACGCCTTTTCCCAGAGGAATCCACACCCTCCTAGGAGTTCTGGAGTAATGCTCTGGGGACCGTCTCTAGAGGATGAGCTAATTTAACCAGGTCCTAACAAGCCTCAACAGACAAATAAAAATAGAAGCAGAACAATAATCTTCATCGGAAATGGAAAAGAGAAAAATGTTAAAACAACTGTTTTGCCACCTTAAAATCTGTGTTTCTCTCTCAGCAGCACCAGTGAGATGTTGGTGAAAAGGAAGTTTTGTGTGTTTTACTGAAGGAAGGCAACACAAATGCTTAAAAATAGGGAGTAGGAGAAACCATTTTAGTTGAAGGTAAGGACAAGGAGGGGAATGATTGAACAACATAGAATACTTGAAATGTTTGAAAAAAGAAACTTAAAAAAAACAACCTCAAACTATGTTTCTTTGACATATAGAAAAGGAAAATACTTACCAGGTGAATTTGATCAGATAGACATGTTTTGAAGGCAAATGTAGCCAAATGGTGTAACCCAGAGCTTCTTCAAATTTTATTTATTTATTTTTTAAAGATTTTATTTATTTATTCATGAGAGACACACACACAGACACACACACACACACAGAGGCAGAGACACAGGCAGAGGGAGAAGCAGGCTCCATGCAGGGAGCCCAACGTGGGACTCGATCCCGGGTCTCCAGGATCACACTAAACCGCTGAGCCACCCGGGCTGCCCCTTCTTCAAGTTTTAGATGCAAAGTTTTTATTTTTTTTTTTATTTTTTATTTTTTAGATGCAAAGTTTTTAGAGGGATAACAAGAAGAAAAAGTGATTTTGTAAAAATTAAGATTGACAGATTCAGAAACAAAATTTGGAATGAATTTTTCTGGCCAGAGGGCAGAAATGCTGGAGTAAATCTTTCTCCCAAGCCTTATGGGGTATTTGGGTTACAATGATTCACTTATATAGAATTTTAATTTTTGCTGATCTCCCAATTTAACTTTTTTTTTTTTTCAAACTCTAGTTGCAATGAGACAAACTTTGGCACACATGTCTAGCCTCCGTCCTCCCCACCCTGCTGCCCAGGCATCTCCTTTCTTAAGTGTTTTGGGAAAGGGAGGAAATAGCTCTCATCCCTCCTGTGTTCACCTGTTGGGTACTGCTTCTCCACATCCTCGGCTCCTTTTACCTCCCTCATCACCTCTGTGACAAATCACACACTTCTCTACTGACTGCCACCTCCTGGACCTTGGGGTCTACTGTCCCTCTTGATACCATACGACTGCCATGGGCTCAAAGGGTGAATGTGGAACCAGCCACACTCCCCTCTCTGCCTGATTCGTCTTAGCATATATCCACCAGGCTGTATGGATGAAGCGGATTTGCTAGAGGGGAGGGCTCATTAAATGGACTTACAATGTGGAAGTAAATAAAAGGTAAAATTACATGGAAAAGTCAGCTTTACACTAGAATAAAAGCCACAGAGGACTTAGAACAGAGGTGGGTAGAAGACTTGGCTTGAGCCAAGTCTAGGGTGTGCTTGGCAAGACCAAATTGGGGTCCTGAGACATCCCAGCCAGCATGGGGTTCGCATATGCCTTCTCGTCTTAACCAACATACATCTCCCAAAGACAATCAGTGGTTCAGAGATGGAAGTCAAGCTTCTTCGTATAAAGAAGAGAAACATTTCTCTGCATGCAGTGAGGACTACACAACTCTCCACTCACCAATGGGGATTCATTTTCACCTTCCTTCTGCTTCCAGAGCCAGAACAACGAAGGGTCTTCAGGAGACCCTTATGTTTCTTCACCTTCAGGCAGCATGAAAGACCTGGTCGACGTTCTGGATGACAACTGTCCTGTACCTGGAGCCTGAACACATCCCTACATGGGATGCCTCACGGGACTCTGTCCAAACGGGAGAGAGGCAGAGTGATTTATCATCTTCCTGTCCAAGCGACTGACTTTCTCAGTTGCATTAGGGAAACCAAAGCTCAAGTGACTTGTATAGATGCACTTTCCAGGACTTATTTCCACGGCTTTACCTGCCACACAAGGCTTGCTTCAGCCTTGTGCAAGACTTTTCTCTCTAAATCTGTAGTTCTCAAAAAGGGGCAGTTTGGTCCTCCAGGAAACATTTAGTGATGTCTGGAGACTTTTGGTTGTCAGAGGCTGGGCAGACTCCAAAGGAGAGGCCGCTGGCATCTAGTGGGTAGAGGCCAGGGATGCTGCTAAATACCCTACAACACACGAGGCAACTCCCCACAGGAAAGATTTATCCAGCTCCAAGTATCGATAGTGCTGGATAATTGAGAAAAGCTCATTGAGACAAGCTCATTGAGAAACTCTGCTTTAAGTGCCTGGAAAAAATGAGGTTTTCCTTCATCTGTGCAGTATTCACTACCCTCATGTAACTCCTGAATTTTACTTTTAAAATTCATCAGCTGGGGCACCTAGGTGGCTTAGTCAACTAAACATCAGACTCTTGATTTTAGTTCAGGTTATGATCTCAGGACCATGAGATCGAGTCCTGTGTTGGGTTCCCTGCTTCTGCCTCTCTCTGCTCGTTCTCTCTCTCTCTCTCTCTCTCAAATAAATAAATAAAATCTTAAAAAAGAATTCATCAGCCAATCTTCCAACAAATCATCTTCCAGAAGCTGATCAAGAGTAATAATGACCCTTGCTGTGTGCCAGGTTCTGGAACAAGGAGTTTACATACTTTGTCTCACTATTGTCCCCATTTTTCAGAAAAGAAAACTGAGGCTCCAGCAATTGAGTTAGTTGCAAATGTCCATAAAACTTAAAATCTCATTGGTGAGAATCAACCCAGAATTCCAAAGTTTCTGCTCTTTAACTCAATGCCTTTATTTCTTTTCTTTTCTTTTTTTCTCAAGTAAGTTCTACGCCTAATGGGGGAATCAAACTCACAACTTCAAGATTAAGAGTCACATGCTCTACCGACTGTACCAACCAGGCACCTAAGTCAATGGCCTTCTAAGGAAACCAACAGTATTCAATTCATTAAGCAATTGCTTGATACCCAGAATTCTATTTTTCATCATGAGAATTTTTCATCTTCTAACAAAAAGTACTTATTACATAAATATAACTTTGTAATTATCATCCATCACTTAGAACAAGCTTCATAGATGGATTTAAAAACACAGGCATTTTTTAAACTTCCTGTTTTCCAAGACAAGCTATGTATTTTATTTATATATTTTAGTCTCAAATTTAAGGAATCTTTTTATTTTTGGAACTTCCAGAGTAATGTATAATAATGCTTTAAATGGCAGAACCAGAAGCTTGCTTTTTTCCTGAGGTCACCATATTAAAAAACAGGAAAAAAAAATAGAGCAACATTTTATAACATTTACAGGAACATATGGAATTTTCTTTATCCATGTGCTTGTCTCCTTCATTGTCTTATGTACTCTTTTCAATGTTACATAGCAAATTAAAACAAACTTAGTGACTTAAGACAATAGCCATTTATTAGCTTATGGTGCTGTAAGTCAGTAGTTCTGGCACAGCCACCGCATGCGTGCATTCTCTGCTCAGGGTCTGTCAAGGTTTTCATCATGGTTCGGTCAGGCTGAGTTTTCGTCTGGAGGCTCTAAGAAAAAAACCCCACTTTCAAACTCATTGAGGTCATTGTCAGAATTCAGTTCCTCGAAGCTGTGAGACAGAAATCTCACTTCCTTGCCGACTGTTGGCCAGGGTTTGCTCTCAGCTCCTACACTCAGCTGCCTGGTCCTTGCCAGATGGCCCCTCCTATCTCCAACATCATCAGCAGAGAATCACCTTGATGAGGAATCTACCTCATGCTTTGAATCTCTCTCCAGGAAAAGCCCAGTCCCTTTTAACACCTCACCTAATTAGGCCAGGCCCACCGGGGACAACCTCCCTGTCTTAAGGTCAACTGCTCGGAAACCGTAATTACATCTCTAAAATCCCTCTCAGCAATACCTAGATTAGTGTTTGAATGATTGGGAGAAGGTGCATGTATACCAAGCAGGCATGGATCTTGAGGATCAACTTGGAATCCTGCCTAGTTTATAGTCTGTCCTTGGTGGCAAAAATTGGGCCTTGTATACCTGGTACCCAATAGATGCTCCATAAATGTTCACTGACTAAATTGTTTTCAAAGAATTGGGAAATTCTGAAATCAGGGAATTGTTACATGGAGCCACTAACTTCAGGGTGAGGACAACTCCCATCAGGTAAAAGGTAAGAGGCAGTGCCCAGGATGGCTTTGAGCTGATCACCGTCCTGACCTCTGCCTCTACTGAAAGATTATGTGGAGTTTCTACTTTCAATATGGGAATGCAGCTTTGATTTAGTAAGGAAAGTCAAGGGAAAAAGAGTCCCTATCCCAGAAATGTGCAAGAGAACAATTTTCCAGAATCACACCCATTCTAAAGGGTGTGTTCAGAGGGTTGACGGTATCCCCAGCTTTCCTTGGCTAATCTGCCAGCCCTTTCAGGGTGGAACTACACATTGTTCATATTTATATCATGAGGGCTATCACGGTGCCTGGTTCAGAAGACCAACTTTAAAGACAAGAGCTGATTGAACGTTTGTAGAATGAATGCTATTTAACGTGTCTCTGCTAGTCGCCATTCAATTCCTGTGGGCGAGGGCTCTTCCGATGCATTTTTTGCAATCCGGTAATGCCTGTCCCATTCCTGGCAACCAATGAGCATTCAACAGGTGCAATCACTGAGCTGTGCACACTTGTTTTAAAATGTACTTTCTCCTCTCCAAACTTGTAGTTGGTCATTTTAAGTTATGCAATATGAATTGAAGGTAAATAATATTCAAGCTAGTCTGAGGAGGCTTATTTCTAAGAAATATTTAGATTTATGTTCAGGGGGAAAAAAAAAAAAGACCTCCAAAACCTATCATCTTCCTTTCAAATGGATACTCCCATCAGTGTCTAGTCAATGTATTTAGGGGAAACATTTTTTTACACCAATCGGAGGACAGAGCTCTGATTTCTGAAAGAGAAAAGCGGTTTCCCTCAGATTTTCTCAGCTCCTCCATTGTTAGCCTCAGAGGAGGTCCAAGTTATCTGCAATTCTGCGGGCGTCCCCTGCACTTAAATCGCATTCGGGAAAACACTCTGCCCGACAAGGCCCGCTAACCCCCAGCAAGCGCAAGCCGGGACCCCGAGCTTCCCCACCGCCCCCGCTTCACTGTAGCGGGGAAAGCCGCGGAGGTCGGGTCCGCGCTGTGACGTCACCGGGCTGGCGGACCGCGGCGCTCCTCTCCGGCTCCGGTGATTGGCTGGGGCGCATGACGTCACGGAACGGGGGCGGGGCCGGACTCGTGAGGACTCCGGGAGGCTCCGAAGCTGGGTTCGCTTATTTATTAAAATAATAAATAAATAAATAAAGAATAAATAAGATTTTTTTTAAAAAGGTGGTGGTGCGAACCGAGGAGTCCGCCCCGCCCTGCCCGCTGCAGACCGCGCCGCCCGAGAGGGACGGGCCGGGAGGCGGGCGGGGCCGGGCCGGGGGCGGGGCTTGGGCGGGGCCGGGCCGGGCCGGGGGCGGGGCTTGGGCGGGGGCGGGCCGGGGCCGGGGCCGGGGCCGGGCCGGGGGCGGGGCTTGGGCGGGGGCGGGCCGGGGGCGGGGCCGGGGGCGGGGCCGGGCGCGGCGCCGCGCCGTCCAGGCCGCCGCCCACTCCGTACACACAGCATGTAAACAGTCCCCGCCGGGAGGAGCCCCGGGACCGGAGGGAGCCGCGCCGCCCGGCCCCGCCGCCTGCCCGAGAGCCGCGGAGCCGCGCGCTGCCCGCCCGGGAGGAGGGCGCCCGAGGAGCGAGGAGGGCGGGCGGGAGGCGGGAGGCGGGCGGCGCGCAGGAGGCTGAGCGAGCGGCGGGCGCGGCGGGCCAGGATGGATTTCCAGCAGCTGGCTGACGTTGCGGAGAAATGGTGCTCCAACACGCCCTTCGAGCTCATCGCCACCGAGGAGACCGAGCGCCGGATGGATTTCTACGCCGACCCCGGCGTCTCCTTCTACGTGCTGTGTCCGGACAACGGCTGCGGGGACAATTTTGTGAGTGCGGGGGGGGCGGGGAGGGACGGCTGCAGCCGCGGGAGTGGACGCGCGGCCGCCTCCCTGCGCCCGAGCTCCGGCTCGCCGGCGAGGCTGTGGGCGCGGGTGGGGGCGTAACCGGCCCGGCCGGCGGGGCTGCCCTTAGGGCCGGGGAGCCGGGCGGGGCGGGCTGTTTCGGGGACGCGACCCCGCGGCCCGGGCTCGAGGCTCGGGGCTCGGGGCTCGGGGCTCGGCCGGGAGCTTGTGCCGAGCGTCCCCGCCGCCCCCCAGCCCGGGCCGGGGCGCACGGTGGTCCCGCAGGGCCCGGAGTCCCGAGCTTCCTGCCCCCAGGCGTCCCGTCGGGCTGAGGAATCCCGCTCCCCTCCCGAGGCGCAGACTCCACTCCTCGAGTTGCCCCCGCCCGGGGGAGCCCCCGCCCCGGCCTCTCCCCTGCGCTGCCGGCTTGGACACAAAGCCTCTGTCCACACGAGCCGTGCCCCATCTCCAGGACCTTCTTTGCGGAATTACACCCCGGATCTTAAAGACGCACAGGCGCGTGCGCGCGCGCTCACGGACACACTCACACACACGCGGGCACGCCTATCCCCTCTGCTCCCGCGCTTCCATGGCTCCTCTGCGAGCTCCCAGCGAGGTGTGCGCGGCCCGAGCGGGCTCCGTCCGGCGGAGGCGGCGGCCGAGGCCCTGGCGGAGCCCCCCGGGGTCTCCAGCCGCGGGGACATCCCCCCGCGCCGGCCCCGCGCCCGCCCCGCGCCCGCCCTACGCCCGCCGCGGGCTGGGGGCCCCGGGACCTGCACCTGCGAGGGGCGGATCTTCCACTTGGTCCCCTGCGCCCACTTGGGACCTTGGCGCTGGCGGTTTGGGGAGGGGGTGCGGCGGGCAGGGGCGCCGGGGCGGGAGGTGCGGGGAGGGGGCGAGGGGCGCTCCCCGGAGTGTTTGCGGGGACGGAGGAGAAGATCGCGGTCCCCAGATGTAAGATGGAGGCGGCCGCGGGCTCGGGTTACGGTGCGGTCGGCGGCCCGAGCCTGGAGCGGGCGCTGCCGCGGCCCCTGCGGACCGAGGCGGGGCGGCCCCGCGGCGCGGCCTGGCGCGGGCTCCTCAGGTGGGGCAGACAAAGCCCGGCCCGCGCGCCCCCGCCGCCCCCCGCAGGTTGGCAGCGCCCTGGGAGACGCGGCGACACCACCCTCCTGGGCCCCCAGAGACGGAGGCAGCCCCCCCGCCGCGCGCACGCCACCCCCCGCGGGTGAGGAACACACCTGGGCCCCGGAGGGGCGACGCGAGGAGACAGATGGCCTCGGGTGACAGACTCGGATCTGAAGCCTTGGGGCAGCTCAGTTTACACATCTGAAAAATGGGCACAATACCAGTCCCCCCCCCCCCCCAGGTGATCCCTAGATAAAACACCTGCGCAGCAAGGGCGCCTCAGACACCTGGGCTTCCCCGGAATTTGCACCCCTCTCTCTCTCTCTCTCTCTCTCTCTCTCTCTCTCTCTCCCTCTCTCTCCAAGAGCTTCAGCTTTCTCACCTGTAGAATGAGGTTAATGGGAACACCTCCGTCACAGGTACTTGTGAGGAGTAAACTACAAATATGTAGGAGAACACTGCTTTCTGTGGTTGAGTGAGTGTTCTTTGTTATTGGGGGAAAATGGGAGATCCTTACAAAGGGATGTACTCCACTGCCAAGGCGTGAGAAAACCCCAGGGGTATACTGCAAGGGGCTCCAGTGTCCAACTAACTACCACCTCGGGATTTGATTAGAAGTCCCTTCTAACCCGAGTCCGCAGGTGGCATTTCCCTCTGCCTGCTGTGCGAGATAGAGCAAGAATCACCCAAAGTTCTGGATTTTATAGGGGAGAGTTCCACACAGCCCTCCTGCCGGAACTGTGGGAGACATCCCCAAAGAAACTACCCCAAGGAGAACCATCGTTGAGAAACGTTGTGACTTTTTCAAGCCCGTTTATAATAGATTTTAAAGGTTTTCCCACCTGTATGAGTAAAATGCTTAAACGTATTCATTCTCTACCAAATGAAATAGATAAGGAAGAAAGTAGATGAGAGGAAAAAAACGATTTCTTGGGTAGATTGGAACATTCTTAAAGTGTCTAGAGGCCATCATGGAGAGGATGCCAACCACCAGAGTTTTTGTAGCCCAGGTCTCTCCTCAGATCTCTCCCAGGCCAGATTTGCCAGGCTGTCATTTGCCCCTAGTTAAACATGAAGGGACTCGGGGGTGAAGTAAGTGTCCTACCTCCATTCCCTTTGCCTTTCCCAGGAAAATCCTGTTAAGAATTAAAAGAAATTTAAGATGAATGGAACTCCTGTAATATGAAGGATTTATGAACAATATTTACATGGTACTTCTCAATTTACAGTGTTTTCACATGACTCATTCATTCATTCATTCATTCACACATCAAGCATTTATCGAGGGCTTACTTTGCACCGGGCCAGGGCTACCTAGCATATAATAGGATCTCTGCCCTCACTTTCCTGGGGTCATCCTATCCACCTAAGAGGCAGTTGGCATAATGGTCAGGGCTGCGCAGGCTCTAGGGCCAGGCTGCTTGGGCTTGTACCCCAGCCCTCCTGTCTAACTGTGTGCATCGGGGAAACTTCTTTAATGCCCCTGTGCCGTGATTGCCACATCTGTACATGAGGGAATGATAACATCAGTACCTTCCCAGTGGGCTTGTTTAGAACAGTGCCTAAAATAGGGATGGTGATATTAGGGACTCTCCAGCAGTCTCCACACAGCAATCACTCTGGATCTGTTTAAAATATAATCCAGGTCTTAAAAAAAAAAAAAAAAATCCAGGACTTGACCTATGCCTTCCCACCTACACTGACTGCCTATAGCTTTTACCGTAGAACCTGAGCCCGTGAAATGCCCCACATGATGGGTCTCCTGCCACCTCTCTGAGGTGAATGGTCCTCATCTTGGACCGTTCTTCCTCCTTGCTCACTGTGTTTGTGCCACACTGACTTATCTGGTCCTCAGACAAGCTCATTCCTGCCTCAGGGCCTTTGCATTTGCTGTCCCCTCTGCCTAGAATGTTCTTCCTCCACATCTTTACATGGCTGGCTCCTTCATGCCATTCGGGCCTGAGAGCAACCTTCCTGACCACATATTCCTTCATCTCACTGTCTTTTATTCAAATCATAGCACTTATTAGTACTTAATACTCTCTTGTTTATTTTCTGCCTCCCCCATGAGGCTGTCAGCTTCATAAGAGCAATGGCCTTGTCTGACTTACTTATCACTGCGTTCCAGAACTTGGAGTAGTGTCAGAAGCATGATAGGTGCTCAGCTCCTATGTGTGAGAACGAATGATAGTGAAGAAGGCAGATGTTAAATTTCAAGGTTGACAGCTTCCAAGAGTAACTACCACTTAGGTGCCATTTCCTATGTGTCAGATGTGTTCTAAGTACTTCGTGCATAGGTGCTTACTTAATCTTAGTTACCTCACAGGGTCCTCTCTGTGATTTTCTCCATCTCACAAAGACACCGACACACAGCAAGGTGTGCTGACTCCCACAGCTAATAAGAAGTACAGCAACTTGAACCGTAGCCGTGTACTGAAAGCAGAGCATCCCAGGAGTGACAACCGGGGACCCCATTCAGACTGTGGGTTCAAGGGCAGGCAGCTTCTTATTGGGCCTCACAAAAAGTCTATGGTTAGATATTGTCCCCATTTTATAGGTGTGGAAACTGAGGCTCAGTGTAAGAGATCTATCCAGGACTATGTCACTAAGAAATGGCAGCCAGGACTTAAGCCCAAGCCCGGTGGCCTGTCATTTGCACCATGCAGAGTGTCCCACGGGCGACATCAAGCCAAGAGCTCCAAAGGCCTTGGGAACAAGGGCTTCCTTTTATTTTCCTTCCACTTTGGCAGCTCCTGGGTCCCTTGTGCACTGTTTCCTCTTCTCATCTCACAGGCCATCCTGTTCACGCCACCCCTTTCCACACTGCTGCCCTGATTCAGGTCGCCGTGGACAGTGCCCAAGGTCGGGTCCTGGGATAAAAATGAAGCTGCCTCTGCCCTCTATGTTGGCCGATCAGGGACAGAGCCAACCCTGCCTGGCTCTACAGGTGTGACAGGGAGGGGGCTGAGAGCTCACAGACAGGTGGCGTGCTCCCTTCTGCCAACACAGAAGGTCCTGCGGGCTTCGTCAGGCTTGAGGAGTGGGGTGTTGGCATCCGCAGATGGACCAGCCGGACAGAGGGGCACGTGTGCGCGCTCTCCTGGGCATGGCAGCACCAGCTGCTTTCCCTGCTCGTCCTGGGCCAGGAGAAAGGAGCTCGAAACAAAGAGCCCTGCCCTGCGGCTCCCTGGCGCCTGGGTGCTCATGACCGGAGAAGGGGAGGGCTGCCTTATTGTCCTATTTTTTCTGCCAAACCATCAAAAACATGTTTGGATCTAAAATTTTGTATCGTTTAATCCCTCCTCAGTATGAAAACAAAGATAGCAGTTGTCATGCTATTAAAGAAAAAAGGCTCTGTTTATAGAAGGACCATGTGATTTAATTTTATGCATGCGTGTATACGTGTATCTCTATATATTCTCTCTCATTTTGGTTCTAGGCGTGTCCCTATTCCTAACTATGTGACCAAATAAGAACCTTTTCATTTTGGAGAAGAAAATATAACTTGTCTAAATGAGATTGCATCGCCTCGTATGGTGGGACGGTGGAGAAAAGAGCACCTTCCTATCTAATTTAAACTCTAGCCTCAGTTTCCTCCTATGTCAAATGGGGATAATCATACCTATGTTACATTATTTTTGTGGGGATTAAATGAGGGATAGTGGGAACTGTAAAGCTTTCCACAGTGGCTGTGCATTATTCATATAGGGAGATTTTTTTAGGGAGAAAGGTATGTCCTTAACATATGCATGAAGTGGTAATCCTGAGGAGTGTGAAGTTATGCTGATAGGAGTTTCAACAGATGGGAAGAAGCACGCTGGGCTCCTGCTACATGAGAGGCAGCCTACAGGCTCACCTCTATGATCTTTATAACCACACTGTTTTATTGTTTTCTGTGACTTACAAATGAAGGAACTGAGGCTGAAGGCTTTGCCCCTTGGCTTTGCCCCTTACCCTCTGTGTGACCATAGACAAGTTTCTTAACCTCTCTGAGCCTCAGTTTCCTCCTTGGTAAAACGTATCAGTGGTCGGCAGAAAGAGCAGGTCATAGGTACAGCCAGCCACACTCTTCTTACCCCGGGCAGGAGTACGTTGTGTGGTATGAGATGGTGTGCAGCTTTTCTCTTCTAGCATCTCTTTGATGGATGGCAGTCAGCTTTGGATTAAGCCACACCAACTCAGAATGGACTCCTTGGTACTAATGACGGCCGAAAACCCATAGGGCAGTACTACAGTGAGGGTGAGGCCCATGGGCAGTGGCCTTTTAACTCAGATAACTAAGTCCAGGGAGGAGAAATGGGTGCATTCTTTGCCCCCTGGCCACCCCCCGACTCTGCCTAAGCACCAGGAAGCCAAGCACCATCCCAGGTGTTAGGACAATAGGAGCATGCAGAGTTTGCTCAAGAAGATATTTGTGGGATTGAATTACCATAGTGGCATAATCCCATTCGGGCATGAGCTGGATGTTCTCATCTATACTGTAGAAAACAGGTGCTCATTTTCCTGCGTGCAGATGACATGGTTATGTCGTCTTAAGCTGGGCAAACTTTGATGATAAACTCTGGTCCAACCTGATGACAGAAAGAAAGGCCACGGATGGCCTGTTTTAAAATCAAAGTTCTGGGCAGCCCGGGTGGCTCAGCGGTTTAGCGCCTGCCTTCAGCTCAGGGCCTGATCCTGGAGACCCAGGATCGAGTCCCCACGTCGGGCTCCCTGCATGGAGCCTGCTTCTCCCTCTGCCTGTGTCTCAGCCTGTCCCTCTGTGTCTCTCATGAATAAATAAATAAAATCTTAAAATAAAATAAAATAAAAGTTCTCACCAGAGATTTTCACCTTCACTCCTCACCTCCCAAATATGATTAGCCAAAGTTCTGCTCTGGTTCTGGTTCTTAAAGTGTGGTCCCAGAACCAGCAGCGTGAACGTCACCTGGGAACTTGTTGGAAATGCAGATCCTTAGCCCTGCCCCCAACAGTTGTGTCTTAATAAGTTGGGTGATGCGGAAGTGGGGGGGGGTATGTTGTGATGCTTGCTGAAGCTTGAGCACCACTGCTGTGCTCCTCTTTGGAAGCCTTCCTTGGCATTCCTCCTACGATAAGGTGCCTTAGCTCTCATTGCATGGTTGGAAAGTCAATACATTCCCTACCTAGGTTTATATTTGCCAGAGAGTTACATTGTTCAAAGCCACAAGTTCTCTGACTCCTGCTATAGTTTTTTCACAGCCAAAGTGGCTGGTTGAATTTCCAAGTCAAAGTCACTGTGGCTACACCCAATGATGCGGGACTCTGGGTCTCAGTCACCCATTTATCTTTGTTCAAGACTAGATCCCAGAATTTTTCAGGAGCGTCAGCCCAGCCACCAGACGTCTGTCTGCCCTCTCCTGGTCTTAGAACGGGCCCCTCTATTTTTCCTAAGAGATTCCCATCATACCCTCAGCCCATTGCCTGTTAGTTTTTAAGAGCTCATCTGTTTTATCGGGGGCACTGCCTCAGGCCACTGATGGAACTTCCGTCTCTGCATAGGCCTATAGAAAGCTGTAGGGGCGGGCGGTGTCCCATCTACAGCCCATGGCCAGGCCCATTTACCTGGCACAGTTGGGCCTAATCTCACTCGGTTTTATATTCTTTTCCTTTCATTGTTTTCCCCTTTGTCCTTATTTTTGCAACTACAGACTCTTACCTTGTACTTTATGGATCTTTAATGACTGCCTTGGTTAATTTTGGAAGGAAACAGTTTCAACAAATAAATCAGAGTACTTTTTGTTATGGGCTACCACAGATAGGAAACATTAGCATTTAATAAGGGATGCTTTAAGTGGCTGCGTGCACAGGAGTCTGTGATTCCAAACGCCACGCACCCTTGTTGTATCAGATGGACAGGGATTTGGTTCAGACTTCTTTAAACCTACAAAACCAATCCGTCTGAGAGTTAGACAGCCAAATGAAGGAAATGTAAGCATACTGGACAGAAGGCCCTTTAGCAGGTGGTAAGTCAGCCTGCTCCAAAATATATTCATAAGTCAACAGCTCCAGAAATGGAGCAGTGGAGATTGTGGCCCGAGCACTCTCCTCACGAGGTTAGAAATGCCCTAGAAACACTTCAAGAACCTGTCTCATTTCCCAGCAGTAGTGGATACGATGCAATTCTGTTGCTTGAGTGATGCACTTTCCTTAGTTTATAATTTAAAGCCCAAATGTACTTTAAAAAAGTAGATATATAAGGTTTTCATAGATCCACCTACTTCCGAATTAAGTATAACTCAGGTTGCCTTGGGTACTGTTCTCAGGGAAGTTACATTGAGTGTCTCATTTGCTCAGTGGGTGCCCTTAGGCTTGTGGCAGGTGGAAAGCCCAGCCCAGCCCCTTCCTCCCCATTCTGCAGACACAAAAGGGACAAGAGGGTACTTACACCCACCAGTTAGTGAACATCCATTGCATGCCAGTCAGGCACTGTGCCAGGCACTTAACATATTTTTGACTTTTTCTCTAATCTTTACAAGGCTAGGAAAGGCAGGATTATAGTTTTCTATTGTGCAGTGCTAGATGTTCATCCCATCTTCCACTTGGGTAAGAATTTGAAACACGCTGGAACTTTTAAAAATTTGAGCATGAAAATGGGTGGCAAGCAAAACTTTATATGGAAGCGAGACTTTATTGTTCTTGCTGAACCCCTGCTGCCCAAGAATCAAGGATGATAACGAATATAAAAGCACTTTGTACTACTACACTTTTGTACAATGTAAGAGGCTTTTACATAAATGGCATTTCAGTGGCTCGACAACTGTAAGGGTCGTGTTAATAGGGAATTGTGTTTGAGCTATTGTCTAAAGCGAGAGAATCGAGAAGTTATCTTTGTTAGGTCGAGGCAGAAGCCCCTCCAGAAGTCTGCTGGAATTAGAGCAGCATGTGTCAAAAATGGACCTTCACATCTATGGAACACAGATAATTGGGGTGGAAAGATGGCACATTAGTTAGGCTCTTGGACTGGAGCAGTATTTGAAGTCTGTAGATCCAGTTCTTAGAAATGCTGCAGTGAGAAGGAAGGAGGTGAAATGTGTTTCTCGAGTGATTGACATAGAACTTTCTGGGGGGTGATGCCCTAATCATTGTATTAATGGAAGGGAGCAAGTGTGTGCTTGACATGGACTATTTCTCCAAATAGATCTTGTCCCCTGCTGCCTCCTCTCTGCTTCTTGCTCTAATTTGCCAGATGTCTTCCTCCCTCCCACGCCTCTACACTTTTCCGCCAATGGTGAGCTGTCATTGATCGGTTCCCTCTCAACAATGACTCTTGGTCATGTACCCTGATGTTACCCTAGTAGCCCGGTGCCCCTCCCTAGCTCTGATGTGCAAAGCAGGGGGCTTCTCAAGCCGGTTTCTTGGGCTTATTCCAGATCCTTGAACGTGTATGGGAGAGACTTGTCCAGTTTTAAAGAGGTGCTAAGACAGATATCCTCGCGTGGGGAAACAAAAAAAAACACAAAACCTTGTCTAGCCTTAAGAAAAAAATGAAGCCTAGAACCAGTCTTCCCTTGGTACATGTTACCATCAGGAGGCAATGCCCTCTTCAAGCATTTTTAGAGAAGGGGAGCTTTCAGAAAGCCTTTGCTTCCCAGTGACATAGCTATGGCTCTTCTGTGTGTTCCTCTAAATTCATTTTGATTTGGTTTTGTCTTAATTCATTTCATTTTGAAGTAAATTTACCCCTACTCACAGGTGGATCTGGGTAAAGAATGTCTCATTGCAAGTTAGTGGTTACAAACTCTGCTTAATTAATCCTTCAGCTCTAGCTGAAGGCAGAGCCACGGATCATGCAGGCCCTGGGTTTTCCCTCCCTGCTGCTTTTAAAACCCTCTTCACCCAGCGGGAGAAGAAGGACTGTGGAAATCGTGGGCGGGGGAATATCGATCCCACTGCCTTTTTGCTACGTCTGAGCAGATCTGCTGGCAAATGGAGCAGGTGAGATCGTGGACTGAAAGCTGGGGCTTTTCTATAGGGTATGCAGTCTCTCATCCCCTTCAGGGCGGGTGAATCAAGAACGAACATAGGAATTTTACTTTGGAACAGAGGGCTTCAGATTTATGTAATTAAGAAAAAAAAATGTGTTTCGGCTTTTCGGATTTCACACTGAGGGTAATGACCGTGTGTCTTTGTTTTCTCCTTTCCCTCGTCTGTGGGCACGTAGCACGTGTGGAGCGAGAGCGAGGACTGCCTGCCTTTCTTGCAGCTAGCACAGGATTACATCTCCTCCTGCGGCAAGAAGACGCTCCACGAAGTCTTGGAAAAAGTCTTCAAGTCGTTCAGACCTGTAGGTGCCTGCTTGGCTTCCAAAGCCACCTTGTTTTCTACAGTGATTGTGCTTGGAATAACAGGGATGGTGGGGAAAGTGGGCAAAACCTGGGATGACTAATTGTTTTTCTCTTGTCTGCTTTGTGGCTTAAAGATAGCAGCGAAGGGAAGGAGGGTGAGGGCGGAGAGGGAGGGGGAAACGGGATGTGACACAGCTGTTTGTTGCAGGAATGATGGTTATTTCTAGCATCACTTGAGTTGAGAATCTCTGATAGGGTGGGAAGCAGACAGAGCCCTGATGAGACTCCTGAGCATTCCTGTTCTTGTCCAGTGGACTTAGGGCCAGAATGCTTGGAAGTGCTATGGAGGTTCTCTTCTATGGGGCCTGTATTTGGGGATCTGCCAAAGGGCTGTTCTACAGGATGTGCCTCCATGGCTCTGGGTATGGAGAAGGATGAAACGATCCCGGGGTTCTGTTCTCTTTTTATAAACTATCTTATGTAGGGAGCTTGCTTTCCGTACCACCTCCCCACCCGCCACTCTGCCCCAACCCAGGATTTAGGAATCTGTATATCCTCGCCTAGCAGTTTGTTTTCATTCTGGCTGAAAAACATGTAAGGCGAATTCTCACCCCTATTCTGAAGATTACCTATTTCCCTTTATCTTTAGTGGGAGATAGAGTCACATTACTGGTGTTGTGACACTTCCCCTGAGTTCAGTTCCCCTGCCTACCATAAATACTCTACACCTTCAATGATATTTGCTCTAGGATTTTTTTCCCCCAATTTTTAAAAATAGTGTCTACTTCTCTGCTCTGATTTTCAAGCTTGCCTTTCAATTCTCTGGACATAGTAGGCATGATTGCATGGTTGTGTAAGAGTTTATGTCTGACATTCCAGTATTTCAAGGTTTGCAAGTCTTTTTTGTCGTCTTTTGTTTCAATCGTGTCTCACTCTTGGTATCTTGTTTCTTTGCGTGTTGGATTATCTCTGTGTGCTGGTTATGGTGTTGAAAATGTGTATATAGGAGTAAATTGAGGCCTGAGATGATGGTACCTTCCTCCAGGGAGGGTTTTGATCTGCTGCTGCTGGGGCTGGGAGCCCTATCAATCTGAGACCACCTTCAAACAATTTGAGTAAGACTTGTGGTTCTTAGAACTCTCCAGGTGATGAAAAGCCAGGCTTCTTGTCTGGTTTCTTTTAGTTTATCCTTGTCCTGAGAGCTGTCTTAGTCCATTCCGGCTCCTGTAACAAAATATCAGAGACTGGGAAGCTTATAAACAACAGACATTTATTTCTCACAGGTGCAGAGGCTGAGAAGTCCAAGATCAAAGTGCCAGTAGATTCAGCGTCTGGCGAGGGCCCACTTCATAGACAGACAGCTGTCTTTTCACTGTAACCTCACGTGGTGGAAGGAGAGGGAGGTATCTCAAGGGCCTGTTTTATAAGGGCTCTAATCCCATTCATGACCTAATCCCCTCCCAAAGACCCCACCTCCTAATAATGTCTCCTCGTCCCCCCCGAGGGTTAGAATTTCAGCATATGACTTTTGCAGGGACACAAACATTCAGAAAATAACAGGTCTTTGGATCTCAGCTCAAAGTGGATAGTTTGGGTGTGTAGGTGGCTCAGTTGGTAAAGTGTCTGCCTTCAGCTCGAGTCGTGATTTGGGGTGCTGGGATCGAGCCCCACATTGGACTTGCTGTTCAACTGGGAGCTTGCTTCTCACTCTCCTTCCTGCTCATGCTCCCACTATCTTTCTGTCTCTCTCTCTCTCTCTCTCAAATAAATAAATAAAATCTTAAAAAAAAAAAAAACCAAAAAGGGTAGGGATGATTTATCCCAGTCTGCTTGTTTGGAAGACTCTGGGTTTGACTTTTCAGTGCCTCTGTAGCTCTTAGAGTAGGCCAGGAATGCAGTAAAGTTTCTAGCTGTTTCTTTCTAGGTCAACAGATGCCCTCAGGACAAAAGCAGCTTTTTATGTTTACCTCTCTAGGTTCTAATTCTTCAATATATTTAAGAAAGCATTTTTCAAATTTAATCCAGCTTTTTTAGTTCTCTGAGGAAGAGTTGATCCCAATCATTCAATCCACCATTACAAGAAATAGAATTTCAGTGGCTTTTCTCACTCTCTCTGATTCGTATCATTTGTCCAGCCAATTCCTATTTTATTTCTTCATTTTCCAAGCCTGGTTGGCTCATTCACAGTAGACTCATGACTGGAAAGTACTGATCTATTCCTCATTCATTCTGTATATATTTACTAAGTACCCAGCTACTGTATTCCTAAGACTCGATTCAAACAGATGAAAATCTTGTCCTTATATTCTGGTAGCAGTGGGAGAACAAGATAAATAAGTCCAGCGCATAATGTATTAGGAGTAAGTGCCAAGCAGAAAAAATAGGTAAGTCAGGGAAAGGAAGTAAGAAGTGTCAGAAGTACCAGAATTTTTTTATTGGGGGAGCAGTAGAGGCTTTGCTAAGAAGTTCACATTGAGTACAACTTAAAGCATGAATCATGAGGAAATCTAGGGGAGAGCTTTCCAGGTAGAGGCTGGGGAAAAGGTGAAGTGTGGGGAGAAGGATATCGGTGTTTCGGGAAGGAGGAGGGCTGGTGTGGCCAAAGTAGAAGGGTGGTAGGGAGGAGCAAGAGAGGAGCCTGGGGGATTTCAGGGGTTTGCAGGTCACAGAAGGATCTGGGTTTTACTCTGGTGTGACAGGGAGCTATTGGAAGAGTTTGAGCACGAGAGGGATCTGACTTCACATTTTAAACCCCTCCTCCCCGTGACCAGGTGAGAATAGGCCTCAAAAGGGGTGGGTGGGAGCATGGGGACCAGTGTGGAAGCTGTTGGGTCGTTCAGGTGAGGGGATGAGGGTTGGAGCAGGGTCATCACAGTGAAGGCAGCATGGAGGGGGTAGATTCTAGAGATGGTCTTGAAAGTAGACCAACTAGAGTTGCTGGTGGACCAGAAGTCGGGAGGGAGAAAAAGAGAGAAGGCAGGGGTGAACTAGGTTCCTTGGCCACGCAATGAGGGGAATGGCGCTGTCATTTACGGAGATGGGGAGGCTACAGAAGGAGCGGCTGGGGGATCATCTTACCAGGAGCTCAGTTTGGGGCATGTCAGTGTTAGAAATGCCATTAGACATCCAAGCAGAGATATCAAAGTAGGCAAAATTTTTTAAGACATTCAACCACCAATACCCCCCACCCCCAGCACCTGAGTGGCTCAGTTGGTTAAGCAGCTGACTCTTGGTTTCGGCTCAGGTCACCATCTTGCAGTTAGGGGATCCAGCCCAGCCTCTGGCTTTGTGCTCAGCAGGGAGCCTGCTTCAGATTCTCTCTCCTTCTTCCTCCTGCTCACGCTATCTCAAATAAATAAATAAAATCTTAAAAAAAAAAAAATACACCCTGAGGCTCCCCACCCCCGCCCCACCACATCTTAACCAGAAAAAAAATCTATTAGCACACGATACTCAACTTTGCAGCTGGTGTCCTCGCAGGGGTTCCATTCATGAGCCTGCCACCTGCTTTTCTTACTGCGCCTGTTCTCCTGGATTGCAAGCAAAATACCTGCAGAATTGGCCTCCCTGGAGAAGGCGAGCTCTCGCCAGAACTCATTTTGCTGTTTCTCTTTACCAAGAAGACCTGGCCGTAGTTTGGCAACCAGGCAGCCACATGTAAATGGAAAGAAAAACACACGCTCCAAAGAAATCCAGATGCACAGCTGAAAGCAAGTGGATTGTTTGAACATTTTCCTTCAGATTCCTTTTTTTTTAAGATTTTATTTATTCACGAGAGACACACAGAGAGGCAGAGACACAGGCAGAGGGAGAAGCAGGCTCCCTCTCGGGAGCCGGATGCAGGACTCGATCCCAGAACCCCGGGATCACGCCCTGGGCCAAAGACAGACGCTCAACCACTGAGCCACCCAGGTGCCCCTTCTTTCAGATTCTGCTGCTGCTATGCCAGAGACACACAGGCTCAATCTGATGTTTTCGTTGGATTTCGAGGGTTCCTTTCTTTTTTTTTTTTTTTTTTTAGTCTTTTTTTTTTTTTTTTTTTAATTTTTATTTATTTATGATAGTCACAGAGAGAGAGAGAGAGGCAGAGACACAGGCAGAGGGAGAAGCAGGCTCCATGCACCGGGAGCCCGATGTGGGATTTGATCCCGGGTCTCCAGGATCGCGCCCTGGGCCAAAGGCAGGCGCCAAACCGCTGCGCCACCCAGGGATCCCTCGAGGGTTCCTTTCTAAAGCAGAATCTTACATCCAAGGTGGGGCCCTGCTCCCAGTACAGCAGCCCATTGCTCTTGACATTTTTATGTACCAGGCACACTCTGGCGGGGCCTCTTCTGCCCCTCAGGTAGAGTTGGGTGGGAAGCACCTTCTCAGAGTCAGGGAAGGTGAAGTGCAAGTAGGGCTTTGGGTTTCCCTCAGCCAGGACAGGTCCCAGGTTGGATGATTCAGGGAGTGTTAGAGACCACAATGAGGGGCTGCTGGATGTCCCTGGGAAACTTTCACCCTCTTCCCCTCCACTCAACAGTGTGGTTCTTCCCATGACTGCTCTCTTTTGGTTTTATGTAAGGGAGCTTTGTGTTTAGAAATAAAATACAGCGAGGTGCCTGGGTGGCTCAGTCAGTTAAGCACCTGACACTTGGTTTCTGCTCAAGTCATGATCCCCAGAGTCCTGGGATGGAGCCCCGCATCGGGGTCCCTGCTCTGTGAGGAGTCTGCTTCTCCCTCTCCCTCTCCATTTATTTAAATCAAATAAATAAATAAAATCTTAAAAAAAAAAAAGGAAAGAAGACCCAGCAAAAGGGCTTGTTGCTGTGGGGGTTGAAAGTGTCTGATGAGAGCACTTGGGTGGCTCAGTAGGTTAACTACCTGCCTTTGACTCAGGTCATGATCCTGGGGTCTCAGGTTAGAGCCGGCACCAAGCTCCCTGCTCAGTGGGGAGTCGGCTTCTCCCTCTCCCCCTGCGCCTCACTCCTGCTGTGCACGTGTGTGCACACTCTCGCCCTCCCTCCCTCCCTCCCTCTCTCTCTCTCTCTCTCTGGTGCAGGCGCATTTTCTCTCTCTCAATAAATAAATAATCTTAAAAAAAAAAACAAAACAAAGAGTCTGTCAAAGTAACACATACCCAAATGCTACAGGGTTATCAAGCAGGTAAACTTGAGTACATCACCTCCCCGGACACTTGTGGTAGGCTGATCAACCCGTGTAGCTGCTTTTCGTTTATAGTTGGGAAAACCATGGGGAGGGGGGTCCTCCACTTTCATCTTAGAACAGCCTCACCCATGGCTTTGCATCCTTGTTTCCCCTTGGCCAGCCCATCACCAGCCCCTGCCCTGTGCAGGCTCTCCAGAAGGATCAGCACCTGTCTGTTGACCTGCTGCTGCTGCCGCCTTTTGGGGCTTGAGCCAAGCAGAGTCCGTGAACTTTGCTGAAACTTGTACGCTCCTGTGTGCACGGTCCAGAGGGACGGGGTCATCTTCTGGGCTCCTTAGCCATCCTGCCCGAAAGGCTGGGATGCCACTTTAGTGCTCGGTCTTTCTGCCAACTTGGCCCACACTGTGCTCTTCCCCCTTCTCCTCTCTTGTGTGCCTTCCTCCCACCAATACAAGCAGTGTCACGGTCAAAGCCCTCCTGGACACATGAAGAAAGCTGTTGGATTTGAAAAGCAGGAAACCTTTGGTTTTGTTTTATTCCTTTTCCCCATCTCACGACTCCTCTTTTTTCTCTATTTCTTTGTCACGTTTTCAACAGAATATATTGACTGTTTGCTATTTGCCAAAGCACTACTTTGGAGAGTGAGGGGCAGGATACAGTGCCCAGCTCTTGCCCTCAAGGAGCTGACTTTCTGGTAGGCGAGACAGCCACAAAAACATACACGTTCCAAGGTGGAGCACTTATTTCGGTCCAGACACTCTCCTAGATACTGTGCAGAATAAGCAAAGGAGTCCCATTCCCTGCTGTGCTCACTCGACTTTGGGGAAATACTTCCTGAGAGGACGTTAGTGACCACATAGTACAGGGTGTTGTTTGTGGTCTCTTTACCTAGTTATGTGGACTCAGGAGACTACATGTTGAGGAACCCAAGCTTTGTGGGCAAGCCGCTCTGACACTTGCTGGCTGCGTGTCCTTAGCCAAGTCACTTACCCTCTCTGTTTCTCAGTTCCTTCATTTGTAAAATTAGGAAACCAGTGTTGATAGATACCGTAGAGATCTATGAAGATTAAATGATGCAATTCTTGTCAGGTACTTAGTACAGCACATTACACAGGATAAGCACTGAATAAATGCTGGCAGTGATCTGGACGGGACCAGGACACGAGGCAAAATGCTGTTGGGAAGTGAGTAGGACTTAGTGAAACCTTTTGTAGGATTCTTAGATTTTTGTTGGAGAGAGAAAACTATTGCTAAGTGATTTCAACACATGCTTGAGCAAAAGCATCCAGCTGAGAGAAGGGATTTTTTTCAGAGGTATAGTTGGGGTATTATAGGCAAAAGTTTATCAACATTGGTTTTGGCAAAACAATAAGCATCCATTCAGTGCTTGATCCATGCACCTCACTAGTTAGATGCTGGTCCTGCAGGGAGGACAAACTGAAGCTCCCGTCCCCTGGAAGGGCATATGACCAAAGAGTCTCTGCGTGACAGGGTTGTGGCCGATACTTCTTCTTTTCTGTATTTTCTAGATTTTCAGTGATGTCACAGAAAAAACTCTCCATGGTACTTTTTTCCCCAAACCTATTGTCTACAGTGTGTAAGAAGGGCTAGAAATAGGGGGATCCCTGGGTGGCTCAGCGGTTTAGTGCCTGCCTTCGGCCCAGGACGTGATCCTGCAGTCCCGGGATCGAGTCCCACATCAGGCTCCCTGCATGGAGCCTGCTTCTCCCTCTGCCTGTGTCTCTGCCTCTCTGTCTGTGTCTCATGAATAAATAAATAAAATCTTAAAAAAAAAAAAAAAAAGATGGGCAAGTGGGCTCACCAAGGAACGAAGAGCCAGGCCACAGCTTCCTGAGAACTTGAGACCTGAAGACATGGCAGGATCCAGACGAGCTCAGAGGGGAGGAGACCTGAGGCCAAGAAGGTCTAGAAGGGCACATCAGGGCCCCGTGTCTCAGATTCCTCAGAGATGCCCCCTGGGTGGGGGTGGGTGGCTCAACCCTGCCCTGGCCTGTCTGGCTCCCAAGCCGTTGCAGCCTCTAGCAGGTCACTTGACCTCAGGGTCCCCATCTTTAAAATGGGGGTCATACCCGTTTTGCTGTCTTGTGGATTCCTGTGGAGCTTCAAAATCAGATTAGGAGCACAAAGAACTCCTGACAAAGAACTGTCAAAGCCCATCCACACTGCTGAGGTTCATCTCAGGTTCTTTTTTTTTTTTTTTTTTTTTTTAATTTTTTTATTTATTCATGATAGTCACACAGAGAAAGAGAGGCAGAGACATAGGCAGAGGGAGAAGCAGGCTCCATGCACTGGGAGCCCGACGTGGGATTCGATCCGGGTCTCCAGGATCGCGCCCTGGGCCAAAGGCAGGCGCCAAACCGCTGCGCCACCCAGGGATCCCTCATCTCAGGTTCTGATTCATTGGGTGAATACGTGACTCTGCGTGCAGTGGGGCAGCTTGCCTCCCAGAGGGACACATATTCAGCTCCTACTCCAGGGGTCTCCTAGCGTGGGCCTCGTTCCTACCCGAACGTCCTATCCAAATGGTACAGGTAATGCCAATGGCAGCGCCAAGCAGGCTGTCATTGGCATCTGTGAACAGGCGGGTTTATCTCTGCTGTGCAACCAGCAACAGCCTCAGAGACACCCACCAAGAGCCTTGAAAAATGTGAATTGGAGAATCATTGGAGTCTTAACATTTTTCTTGTTTAAGTGGCCCTTGGTTGACAGTGGCTGGTCATCGCATGATTGAGCTAGATAAAAAAAATAGTAGTTATGGATCTAAATAATGGTGATGGCGCCACTTATTTTTTGCCTCTGAGTCTTCATATCTTTTATTTATTGACAACTGACAGGCTTCCCCTGGTTAAAAAACACTTCACTAGCAAAGAGCGAGCTTACCATTTCCACTTTAGCTGCAAAATCAAACCTTATCGGTGCCCTTTCAGTTTCTCTCAAAGCTTTATTTTATTTCATTTTATCCTGGGCTATTACTCCTCCTCCTCATACTAGCACTGTGGATATTCAGGTCATGAGGCATCTGTTGTTATGACATCTTTGTGTGCTGTTCGGTTGATGTTGCTTTGATGGCCCTACCTGGAGTTAGAACCCGTGGTTCCCCCCTGTTTTCTTGCTCTCCTTGGCCTTCATCCCCTCCCTGGAGTTGCTGTTCCAACGCAGAGACACCTCTACCAGAAAAATTCCCCTAGTTCTAGCTGGCTGGCCTGAGCAAAATTATTATTTCCAGTTTACCACTGAAGGCTGAGGAGCCAGAGATTAAACCCCACAGGAAAGCCCATCATGACCCAGAAAAAGGCGAATTCTTGCATCTACTCTTACCACCTGGTTGAGAACCTGGAGGAAGAATCCACCTGTGGGAAGCTGCCCCAGTGGGTCAGAAAGTCTGATAAGAGAAGATTATGCAATCATGTGGGTTTTAGGAAGACATTGAATGTTGATATGTTTATTATAGCTTTTGTTTGCTGCTCATGTATGAAATTTCAAACATGTACTTTTTAGGAAATATAACTGCTCCTGAAAGTAAGAGAGTACCTACTAGTCTTGCCCATTTGGGTCTTATATCCATCTGGCCACCTACCCCTTTTTCTCCTAGTATCAAGAAGACAGACCAACCAGGATCTTGTTGTAGGTTTCCTGGTACCACTTAGCATCATTGATCATTAAGATAAATAGTCGCAAATTCCCCAAAGTTTAGGGTAATACTCAGAGGGTGGGTTTTGGATCAGTAGTGTCCCCATCACCTGGGAGCTTGTTAGAAACACAGAACTTCAGGTCACACCTGAGACCAGCTGAATCAGAATCCACATTGTAAGTAGACCTCTGGGTGAATCACATAAGTAGTAAAGTGCTCCGAGGAGTCCTCTGGTAGGACCTTCCAGGGACCTCTGAAGCCACAAGCCACAAGACACTTCCTGAAAGCACCTTAGCTAATCAGCTGTGCTCTCCAAGGCAGAGACCTCTTCTCCCTGTCTTCCATAGACACATTCTAGCCCTCTGCACTGAGCGAAGGCCACCTTTGGAGACAGCAGATGTGAAATGCCAGCTACACGTGTCCTCAACTCATTTCTGCCACTTTCTAATAGACCTGGAGTGAGTCCCTGAAGATCATTGATATTCTCCTGGGTCTAAAGAACTTTTATTCTCGAGGGTTGGCATTTCTACCTTTCAAGTATGGCCCTGTTTGGGTTCGTGGGCTGCAAAAGGTTTTATGTGATCACAGGTTGCCCAAAGGCAGCTTCATGCACAGCAAACCCCTGGAAATGCCAACACCATTGTTCAGAGGTAGCATAAAGATTTTTCTCCAGTCAATGGAAAACATTGTACTGAACAGAATTAATGATTATAACTATTAGAAGTAATTTAAATGTACCAGATAGGATTTTTTGGCCTGTCTCCTTTTCTTATGCATACAGTAAAAGCAAGGACCCCAGGATTCTTTATATATATATATATATATATATATATATATATATATATATATATATATATTCACGATAGAGAGAGAGAGAGAGGCAGAGACACAGGAGGAGGGAGAAGCAGGCTCCATGCCGGGAGCCCGACGCGGGACTTGATCCCGGGACTCCAGGATCGCGCCCTGGGCCAAAGGCAGACGCCAAACCACTGAGCCACCCAGGGATTCCCCGGACCCCAGGATTCTCACCAGTCTGTTTGTATTCCTGCCTCTGACATATCGTCTTGACTGTTAAAAATTTGGATCCATGGGACGCCTGGGTGGCTCAGCGCATGATCCTGGAGTCCCCGGATCAAGTCCCACATCGGGCTCCCTGCATGGGGCCTGCTTCTCCCTCTGCCTGTGTCTCTGCCCACCCCCCCCCTCTCTGGCTCTCATGAATAAGTAAATAAATAATAAAAAGATTACAAGGATTTTTAAAAAATTGGATCTAGGGGTACCTGTGTGGCTCAGTAGGTTAAGGGTCCAATTCTTGATCTCAGCTCAGGTCTTGATCTCAGGGTTGTGAGGGTGTGGAGCCTACTTTAAAACAAAATGGATCCAGAAGTTAAATGTCGACTTAACTTGCCATAGATGGGAATAGAGACAGAAGTGAGAATGCTGGATTGCTGCATGTCTATGTGGTACTTTTTGCAATCCCAGGCAAATTATAGTTCTAGTGATTTTTTTGTTCTCCTCTGTGCTTTTTCCAATTGTACATACTCATGAATGTAGACATTAATATTGCACAATGATCTTTTTTAAAGTATATACCTTATATAAGATAAGTTATACTACTCAGTAGAAAACATTGACGCCTCCAGCTATAGGAACAGCATTGACAACTAGAAGGGAATCTTCTGGGTACCTGGTGGTTAGGTTGTAGTCTGTGATCTGATGGCCTGGGTTTGAATTCTGGCTCTGACATTTACTGGGTAACTCTGTGTGACCTACTCAGCCTCTCGAGGTCTTATCTGTAATAAAGGGATAATACCTACCCCCATAGGGCTATTAGGAGGACTAATGGAATTAATAGTACATGTAAGGCTGCCTAACTCCATGCCTAGCAGATAGTAATGTAACCAATATTAACAATCATTATTAAATCTGCAGCACTATCAGATTGGTTTGTTGAAGGGCGTGCTGACTGTGAGTCTGAGAATCAAGTGAGGAGGCTAATAGAATTGAGTTTCTTCTCTTCCTGCTTGTTGTAGTACTGATCTGCAGTGAGCTGGTCCAAAAGCAAGCACAGCTGAAGGGAGAGGGAGAAACAGGGGCTGGAGGCAGTCTACCGATGCAGCCGTAACTCCCCGTGAATAACTGAACTTCTGTGCTTTAAAATGAGAAGCTAAGACAATATAACCTAACTAATTTACATGAGGCTCTATAGTTTACAGACCATTGCCACATTCACTTTCTCATTTAATCTCTGTAGTCTCTCTAGACATAGAGCAGGTGTCATGGTCCCCACTTTACAGAGAAGGACACTGAGGCTCAGCAAAGGTGACGGCTTGGCATAGGTCCCCAACTAGAGCCCTGGCTTCTGGATGCCTGGTCCAGTACCTTTTTCACACAGCCTCTCAGTTATCTGCAGGCCCTGCACTAAGGCGCCTTGGAAGTCAGGAAGGCCATTGAGAATTGCTTCTGTTCTTTCTTCCTCCTGTAAGGGTAGGGAGTGGGCAGTTCTAGAAGTGGCATCGAAGTATTTCCCACCAAAGGGAAAGGCCTCTTATGTGCTGATGCTCTAGACCTAAAAGTATGTGCTTTGGATTCACACCAGAGGTAAGGTAGAGAGCTAGGAAGAGGAGAGAGGGGGAGAGATGTGGTAATGGTTTCATGCTTGGCTCACTGGAACCTCTTCTACAAACCAGCCTAAGGAGAGGAGAGGAGGATATTGAGGGGTACATATGGTTTGAGTCCATGTGAATTACTCAAGTGTATTATGAAAAAATATAATCAGTGACACAAGTCCTTAGGACAAGATGGCAAATGTGTAGGTGCATGCCTCAACTGCACCCTCTTTACCCATATCCTCCATGGCTGATCGACCATTCTCTTTCCCACTGAGCTTTGGAATCCCCAACCCAGGGCTTCAGGCAGCTGCTACCTGTCAGATTTGTTAAGTGAGAGAGAACCCATTGGCCGTTCCTCTTTTAAGGGGTATCCCCCTTCAGTGCAGTGAGGAGTCCCATTTATTATTGTTGAATTAATGCATCTTCTGTGGGCATTTAGGTGATTCTCGGGTTCTCAGTAGGGGCAAAAACATTTCTGTTTCATCAACGATTTAAATATCATCACCCATTCAACGCTTTGACCTTGCTGTGTCACCAAGCAGCTCTTCAAATAAAAATGGAGCATCAGAACACTCACCATCGGTGTTCATTGTAGCCATCTTTTCTCTCTCTTTATTTTTTTACGCATTTTATTTATTTATTCGATAGCGAGAGTGCACAAGCAGGGGGAACGGGAGAGGGAGAAGCAGGTTCCCCACTGAGCAGGGAGCCCGGCGTGGGGCTCAATCCCACAACCCTAGGATCATGACCTGAGCCAAAGGCAGACACTTAACCAACTGAGCCACCCAGGCTCCCTTTTCTCTCTCCTTAGAGGCAAAATTTACATTTTGCTCGTTTCACTGTGATGTGAGAGGGCGACAGCAGCAGGAGAAAGGGGCTTCTCACTTCCCCCAGCATCCTTGCGATTGCCCCACACTGTGCAGGCTGGCGGAGATGCGCCCCTCCTGCTCCACTCCTCCAAGGCAACTGTGGCTCTTTGAGACAGCTGCAGCCCTCCAGGCTCTATGGTGAAAGAGTGTGTCTGCAGCTGGCCACGACCGCCTTGCTAGGCCACATGGATAGATAATATGACCGAGGGCCTGGTAGATGATCTTGAGCTGAGTGCGACCGTAGGGCTGTGTGAGACCTGCAAGAGTCAGGGTTCGAGAACTTCAGGGGAGAGGCATTATTTCCATGGGGATGTATTTCCTCATTTAAGCATTTGGACAAGGGAGGAGGGGAAGAAGGGCCAGGGGTCGCCCGGCACAAGGGAGGCAATGCAAAGTAAGCAGGATGGTCTATCTTATTACAATGGCTTAATGCAGTTAGTTTGGATCATAGGGCCGTTCAGCCAAGTTGCCTGAGAGTGACCAACCAAGAGGACCACCGTGTGAGAATGTCAGGGCCACGTGTAGACTGTAAATCTCATGGAGGAGCTGTGGGGTGGAAGCACTGTGATCATGGGCAGGGCCCAGGAGTACCCAAGGCCACAGCTTTCTGCCAGCACCAGGGCTTTTCATTCATGTAAATCAGGCCCGGCAGACAGCACTCGGTTTCCAAGCAAAGACCAATCGGTGCTTTAAGGAAATGTTTACCATGTATTTATTGTGAATTTCCCTGATGATAATCATAGAGCATTTGGAAAATACAAAAAGAAAGGAAAAAATTTACCCATCACCACACTAAGACAGTACTCTTAAAATTTGGATGTATTTGATGGAAGTCTTTTTTTCTATGCACTTGTATATAAATTTTAAGAAATCTGTTATCGTGGTAAAGATGCAGTTTTTAACCATGCTCTCTTTACAGGTATGAGCATGTTTTTATATCGTTACTAAAAATACTATCTTAAGTAGGTATATAAGATCCCATCTAACAGATGCACTGTAATTTAACCAAAAAATTAAACATTTCAGTGGTTTTCACATTTTTCTATGTGTGTTATAAATACTAGCAGCACATGGTTTTAGGGAAGAAAATCTAGAGGGTAGATTTTTGATGTATTGATGGAACAGTCAGCATTGTTCATTGTACTACTGCTGACATCCCAGATGTGTGTGTGTGTGTGTGTGTGTGCATGTGCACGTGTGCACGTGTGCGCGCCCACAGATACTATATTATTGTACATTGGTGATGTGTGGTTCCATGTTTTGATACTTAAAAGTAGAGAGTCTCCAGGCTCCTCAAAAAAACCTGACCCTTTGGGCACTGATCCATTGAACGATTGACATTTCATCCAATATGTTTATAAAAATAGTTGTAGGGATGGTTGACTCCAGTGGGAAATCCATAGCTGCTGTGCTAAGTCCTGCTGCTGAATTTAGGGACGCCTGGGTAGCTCAGCGGTTGAGCATCTTCCTTGGGCTCAGGATGTGATCCTCAGGATTTCCTGCATGGAGCATGCTTCTGCCTCTGCCTATGTCTTTGCCTCTCTCTGTGTCTCTCATGGATAAATAAATTAAAAATCTTAAAACAAACAAACAAAAAAACAAAAAACAAAAAAAGTGCTGCTGAATTTGAATCAGATGACTTTGGTCACCTTCCTGCCCGTGGGCCTTTTGGCACTCATGGCTGGTTCTCTTCTCTCTCCTCCAGTTACTGGGGCTTCCGGATGCAGATGATGATGCATTTGAAGAGTACAGTGCAGACGTGGAAGAGGAGGAGCCAGAGGCGGACCACCCCCAAATGGGGGTCAGTCAGCAGTAACCTTGCAAGGGCTCCCGTCTGAGAAGGAGAGTGAACCCCTTGGTACCTGAGGTGGGGTCGCGTGCTCCTGGGTTAGCATTTTGCATTAGCACTTCGAAACAGGACATCTGACTCCCAGCATCCAAATTAGAACTAAGTACCTTTTTATTGACCACAAAATATCTGGGATGAGCTTTGCTCAGAAGTGACCTGAATTTTACTCCCGTTTCAGTGGGTTTCTATGGGGTTGTCTCGGTAGCCTTTGCCATTTTGAATTTAGAGTCCCATTTTGTGGCTGACTGTTCTCTCTTGAGCTTGTGTCGGAGAACTACCATTCGCTGACTCGAATGCAGAGAACTCTGAATGTATTAAGGATATGTTTTGAGTCCTCACAGGTGACATTATGGAGGGAAAGCATGACAGAGAAGAAATGCAGTCTGCACTTTTTACGTACTTTTTAAGTGTCCGTAAGTGAAGGAATTTGCTTATGAAGCATGGGTTTTAATATCTAGTCATTAAACTGCACAAGTGCAAATACAAGGGCAGGAAAGGATAATCACTTAGCTTTGGATGAAGAGGGGAAGAGAGGCAGAGAAGCCTTTGTCGAAGTGTCCTGCCGTTACTGAGTTACCTGGATAGATAGCAACTGGTTCATGGTTAGTAGAAACATTACTTGCATGTTCGGTTATTTTAAAACATGCTAATTCCAAAGCCACTTTTACAATCCAAGAGTGGAAAATATAAATGGGGTGACATAAATTATTGATTTCTTTAAAATGTTTATAAACCGTCCCACATATGAAATGAAACATTTACGTTCTCTCTTTATAACCAGATGGCAACTTGTTAAATCATGAAAACATTCAGAATCCAAGTGCCACTTAAACTTTGAAGCCATAGATAAATTTAATGGGGAAATAAACCAGGATAAAATTTTTTAAGAATATGATGGAATCCTTCTTTACTTTCTTAATTTGTCTTTTGTTCCTAAAAAAAAAAAAAAAAAAAAAAAAAAAGTGGTCAAGAAAAGGATCCCCCACTGTATAATTTATTGAAAGAATTGTCGTCAAGTGCTTCGAGGGATCTAACTGTGGTGAATTTTTAAAGCGATATGAAAGTGGAAATTTTTCAGCCGTGGGTTAGCTTGGTTCAAAGGGGGAAGTTTCAGTGATCCAAAAAAACTAAGACAACTCACAGAAACAGCTACTTAATAATTGGAAACACTGCTGTCATCACTTAGCCAACAAATACTTCTAGGGGAAATCCTTTGTAATGCTAACATGAAATTATTTAAAGTGTTCATTTTCTTGGACCCTTCTGGATCTCTCAGAGCAGAATGCCTCCTTCATAACCCTTGACTAAATGTAGCATCTGGGGTGGGAATGTTTTTAATGTGCATACACACGTTAGGTTATCATAGTTTGGGACTTAAAAAAAAAACAGCAGCAGCAGAGAGCACAGTGTTTCTGGGAGTCTTGTGTATCTTCTAGGCATATCAGTATTAACCTGATTATCTCACCATTCTCTGTCTAATTGATTGGTGCCATGAAGAGCTCGGCTGCTTGCGGTGAAACAGCGTCCTGCAGTTTTAAGTCATGGGCTAACACAATACGGTGGTTTCCATCCATGCTTCAGTACCACGTTTTTCTTTTCTTGGAACAACCCAGGTGAATTTCAAGCAAAAATGACTTTGCTTCCCAGTAGCCCATTCCCACAGCAGACCTCGGTGTCCCATCCAGTGGGGTGAGCACCCGGCCCAGGGTGCTTGAGCGCAGGTTCAAGGTGCGCTGTGTTCTGTAGCTGGCACTCAAGTTTGGTAACCTCTGCTTTAACACAATAGGCCGAAAGAATGACCTCCTGCCACTGAAATGAAGAAGCTTGACTAGCTTGCTCCGTTTGAAGGTAACCTGGAATTTTATACATAGAGGCTGAAAAGCTAGATTTACGTGTGTTTGCAAATGGAACGGATGTTGGTATAAAACGTGTTTTATGAAAAAAGTGTGTAGGCTTTGACCAAATGCATTTGGGCGTATTATCATGTTCACGTTCTGCTCGTAAAACCTGAACTGAGATCCACTCAGCCTTTCGGTGGGCGGAGGAGAGATCTCGTCTGTGTTCTGTCCCAGGGGTGAGGATCACGGTACTGTATGTTACTCATTTTCATGGCAAAAATCCCAGAAGGCATTAGCGAATGGAGCCGTTTCCTCTAAAACTTCCTTTTTATTCTGATCGGGCGCCTCCCCGCCAGCACCTGCTGCCACACGGGCCCGTGCACACGCTCACGCCCACCTGGCCCGTGTTCCGTGCGGGGTCGTGTGTGCGGTCAGAGCCGCCTGGTGCCGAGCTCTCCGGGTCGGCAGCGTTGTTATGCAAGCGGTGCCCTGGCTTGACAGGTCCCTGACTTTCACAGACACATAAACCCTTACGAAGAAGGCCGGGTGGCGCCGTGGGAGGAGTTAGGAGAGAGACCTGGGTTCTAGGCCTGGCTCTGCCGGGGACCGTGTGACCCTGGGCAAGTCCCCTAACTCGCCTGAAACAACAGGTGTCAGCCCTTCTTGCTTTAACCACTGTCATTCCACAGTTGCCCTGTGATGTGTGTGTGTACGCAGAGCAACTCGAGCAAAGTTTCGTCAAGGAAACTTTATTTAGGGAAATAAGAACTAGATTTGGAATCTTGCCGAGATGCTGTCCTGAGGACGCTGGCCACAGGGCTGCCTTAGAATATGTTTCTGTTCATCCGTGAGTGTCCAGACCCCCTGGAGCCTGAGGGGCTGATGGCTTCCCATTCCTTAGACGAGGACAAGGTCAGGCGTCAGATACAGAAACGTGCCCCAGATGTGCAGGCTGTGTCTGCGGAAGGCAGGGCTTTTCCCTGGGCCCTGGCAGACTGTGGCTTTGGAAGTAGAGTAAGTTTTAACATAACCAGGAGGGGAGAATTTGCATGCAGAGCTGGGAGAAAGGGAAAGAGCAGTACTTGGACTTTTTTGCCATGTCATCCAGTAGAGAGGAAGAAAAGTGAGAGAGAAAGAGAGATTGTGTGTGCGTGAGCGTGTGAGCGTGTGCGCGTTGGGGGGATTGACGGCCTGTTGATCACTGTGGGCCAGCTGTGAAGTCCTGCCTGTGATAACCTTACGAAATCTTGAGATCCAGGCTTTGAGTGAATCAGAGACGTTTTTCCTACGGTGGCCTAGTCACTGTCTCTGCCTGACAGTCATCCTGAGCACACTTTGCACCCTTCAGGGAACCGGAGGATGAGTTAGGGAGCCGGGGTGGGAGGTGAGACCCCACACGATGCCTGCCCCCACCCAGGTTCAGTTACGCCCACATCTCCCAGACTCATAGCAGCACATAGGACTTTGGTTTGTTTGTTTGTTTGTTTTTAAATATGACTCGAATATGCAAAGTCTCTTATTTAGGAATTCTCCTTGTGTCCGGTGCCAGAATTAGCTTTCCAGGGTCCTTAAGTGAAAAATCTCTCTCCTCTCGTAGCTACCGTCATTTTTCATGGACAAATGGAAACCTTTTCTCTAGCACAACTACATCTCTAGATATTGTGTCTGTCTCATAAGAGCACAAAGTGTATGGACCTAGGGGAGCTGCGCTTCCAGAGCATCGTCGGAACTTATGTTTTAGAAACCTACCTTGCATATTAAAATTCACAAGTTGGGAAATTGGTATGAACAAATCTGATTTCCCACGGTTCGAGAGGCACATTAGGAATAGGCAGGACTTAATCTGGGGTGGGAGGAAAGGAATAAGGGAGAAGGGGAGAGTTAGGGTCTAATTCTTTTAAAAAAAGAGAAAAAAAAGCTAGAAGACAGGTATCACGTAAGGTACAGGAGAACTGTTTTCGTGGCTATCCCACTAGGAGGTGGCTTTGCTCACAGGGACTGCCTGCATGTTGAGAGGCAAGACCCATGTCGGGGATGACTTTGTGGCTTTACGGATACCCCGCAGCCAAGGAGACAGCATGTGTCCTGCAAATCTGGTGGAGGTTTCCTCGGTAAACCAGCTGCCAGCCAGAGAAGCCCGTCTTCCCAAAGTGCTAACACACCTGTGGGCTCCAGTCACCTTGGGCAGCCCGTGAGCCAGATGTGACCCACATGTGCTTGCTCTCAGCGTGGAGGAGGCCGTGGGTCAGGAATGCCCCCCCCCCCGCCCCAGGCCTAGAGAGCAGAGCCCACCTACCCCACGGTGCTTCAGGTTGTAGAAAGAACACAATTAAAACGGCAGCGGATCGCAGATCCCTCTTCCCTATAGCGAGTGTTAACCCCAAAGAGGTGCCACTGCCTATTACTCAGTCTTCAGATTACCAGAGAAGCCTAACGTTTTTTTTTGTTTTTTGTTTTTTGTTTTTTAATGAAACACTAATCCTCTTCCACAAAGATCCAGTTAGTTCTCTCGGTTTGGGGACACCAGGTAGGACATGATAGGCTGAAGTCCTTTGGATTTTACACAGAATACCGAAAACTTGCCAGGATGCCAGTAGCCTCTGGTGTTCATGGCAACGTGGTGTCCATGGTAAAATAGCTATACTCACATTCCCCTGGGATTAAGTTGTTAAATAATATGTTGTCTCTGATATTTTTATTTAAATTTGTATTACCAAAATAGAGGGCCCATGAGCATCACCTGTTAGAAACCTCGTTTAAAGCACCGTGTGGCTGGATAGACCCGGGCAGTTGAAAGCGTGCGCCAAGCCACATAAAAATAAACAATTTACTGAGAACTGTATTCCAGTTATTCAGTATCGAGAAAGCAGATAGTCTGTTCTCTGTCAAACTGCCTTTCCCTGTTGTTTTCTTTTGTTTTCGTTTCTGAAGGGTCGTTTTTTTACTCTGAGTACCTTCTGATAGCCAGGCGGGTAAAGACACAGCAGTACTGTGTACACACGTCACCTCTTCAGAGGAGAAGGCAAATGATCAATTCTAGGGAAAATCGGAAACAATCCGTGAGCCAGTCTTCATCTGTGTGTGAGAGCAGAGCTTAGCCATCTACGGGAGAAACAAAATCAAGGAACGGTTTTGGGGTTCTTTTTCCTTAGGCAAAAATGTTTCATGCAGGGTGTGTATGTTTTCTTTGCCTTTATATTTCCTTTCCTAGAAATCTCTTGTAAATGACAAAACTGTGAAATGGGTTGCCAAAAAATTGTTGCCCTTTGTTTTAGATGCCACAAGCAGTGTAAATCCCAAACGGAACCCTGTCCAATCTGCTCCTTCCTCCCTCCCCAGAGAGTGAGGATCTCATCCACCAATGTAATTACCATACGCTTGCTATTAAAGAGCCTTCCAAACTATGGTGATGTTTGCCTCTTTTTTCCCCACCCTCCACAGTGTTTGGTCGAGAGGTCACCTCACGCGACGCAAACGAGGGACAGAGAATGAGGACCACCAGCCAGCATTGTGGTTGCCACAATGGGGCCGGGGAGTGGGGGGATGTTTGCAGGAACCACTGACATGATTCAAATGTTAGCAGTGGATGTGTTTTGAGGCTTTAATATATCTGTTCCGGTGTGGCTGGTGGGTAGTGATTTTCCAGTCTTCCTTGAAACTAGTACTTGAAGTGTGTATACGAGGACCCTATTTTTTTCTGTCATAGCGAAGTACCACGTGTACTTTGTGACACCAGTTAGAAACCTGAGGTCACTCTGTGACAACATGATGCTGTTTCCCCACGGCTCTCCTCCCAGTGATTGTTATTCAGTAAACAGTGGCATCCAAGGAGTAAATCAGAAGTCGGTGGTAAGTCCCATTATTTGATTAAGAGCAGTGGAGGTTGCCTTAACAGACACAGCAGAGAGGCGTACGTGTGCGTGTTAGATAACTTCACTGCTGGTTCTCTGGGACACGGCTGTTGTCAAGACACTGCTCCTGGGCCGTGGGCTGTGTGCAAGCATTCCGAGCCTCGCTCAGGCTTCAGCACGGTGGTGGCAGGATCTTCCCCAGACAAAGCCGTTCTTCTGGGGGAGTTTCTTTGTCACTGTTATTTGATCTCTTGCGCAGATCACCTTTTTAAAATGTAGCCTGGCTCCTTTATCTAAGTGCAGGGGCTCGTGTTAGAAAGACCCACGTTTTCCCCTTTGCGGTGAATCATTCTGCAATCGGTTGGCTGGGAGAAGAGGTTCTAGGCCAGTCTCCTCCCTGACCAGCATATCTCCCCGTCCCCTACCTTTGTTCCCTCATCTGTAAAAATAAGAGTATGGACTCACTTCCAAGTTCCCTCCAGGCACTAGCCTTGTGGGAATGTATCTGGTGTTGGCTAGTGGGGCTAGGGAGGGCGGGAAGCAAAGTTTATAGGGAAAATGCTGTCTCGTGGAACCAGGGCTGGGCAGCCAACATTGGCAAAACGGTGTTTCTCTGATTTTGAGCCATCTTCCCTAGGATCCCTTTTAGAGATAAAAACCCCAGCCAAAATAGTGCGTGTGTGTTAGCCCAAATGCTGACATCCTAGAGTACTTTCTCCTGCCTTCCCTTTGTGATCAATGATACGGAAGAAGGAGCTACCATAAAATAGGAAGATTTGTGGTGTTTTGCTTGGGGATATAACAAGCAGTCTCATTTCTTTTAGAAACGAATCTCCTTTCCACAGGAAAGTCAGGTCAGGTGGGACACTTCATTGTTTTTTAATGTGCATTGTGGACGTCAATGGGTTGAAGTCAAACGGAGTAAACAAAACTAAATCCACTACGCAGTGCTTGGACTCTGCACCGGGACTGGAGCAAGCAGGCTTGTGCCTGTATGGGAGGGGGAGGGGGGTGAGTGGGGGAGGGGGAAGCTGGCACATAGTTCTGCCTGGTGCCCTGCTGAATTGGGGTGAGCGAACATTCCTTTCCCTTTGGCAGGCCTGGCCATCTGTTACTTTGGAAACTCAAGAAATGCATCCTGAAATAGCTGGCAGTGTGCTTTTCCTCTTAGATCCATAGTAGGAAAGTAACTTTGAAATACTGTCTATCTCTGACCCACCTTTTTTCCCCTTTTGGAGCAAAAAACATTGACATTTGTAAAAAATCTGGGCAAGCTGTAGTTAGGCAGCCTAAGAATGAGGTAGGCATTTCCTATTAGGTAACACTTAAAGGAGCAGAGACATTTTCTCCTCCTTATTTTCTAGGAAAATGTGGCAAGCGCACAGATGGAGAAACCGGCCAGTCAAATTGAGTTGGTCCTTTGGGATGCTTTTTAATTGGAAGCCTCTAGAGGTCAGCACTGCATAAAGAAGGGCTTTCTAGTTCTGGGTCACCCAGGTGCCCACTTCTTGGTGCAGCGTTTGGGAGAGGGGGACCAGCAGACCCCCCCAGCATGGGGAAGGAGGCATGAACAGCTCAGCTGTGCACGGGAGAGGATGGCGTAGGGTCCTTTCCTTCATACAAAATCCTAACATTTGTCTTGGGTTGTTTTTTTTCCTCTTTCTCATCCATCTTTCTCTACATCTCCCACACCCTGGTATGCACACACTGTCAGCTCAATAAACACGACTTATTGACCAATCGATGAAGCCTGGCATTTAGCTCACTCGGAGGAGGGCTGGGGAGATGCCAGAGAGGAGCTAGACGGCACACTGCGTATTGCTTTGAGCAGGGGGGAGGCCCCTCTGTTCCCAGGCAGGCTGGGCCTTTCTCAGTATTAGCCAGCGGGCTTTGCCAAGCCCTGAAGCTTCCAATCAAGCATCAGGATGGCATGGGCAGTGTTGGGACCCCAGATTTCTGCTTGGAACCCACATCGGGTGCCCGGAGGCTCCCACACCAGGGCTGGGTGGGGAAGCACTTGAGTATCTTAGGAGATCTGGCTAGAACTGGGGTTGTTGGGAGCCGCTAAAAGCTGGTGGGACGGTCCTGGGGGTGGGGCGCTCCAGGGCACGAGATGCAGTGACAGTGTGCTGTGTGCAGTGGTGGCTCAGGCTGCACACACCACGGTAGGCCAGTGGCTCCCAGCGGTGCCCTGGGACACCTAGCGTGACAAGGAACAGGGAAGCCTTTGCTCCTCCACCCCCCTCTCCTGCTCAGGGTTTTATTGTTCCTGCAATAAAGGAACAATACTGCGTTTGGCCTAACTCACCCCAGGCAGCGTTGACAGCTGTCCTTTGCTGGGTGATCTGACTGAGCCTGGGACCCACTGACTGAAAAGGGATGGTGGTGGAAGGGACAATTAACATGTCGCAAGTACAAGGGAAGCCTGACTCCCCCCAGAAACATCTTAACCCTTAGCAGCTTCAACATTCTCACTGCTACCATTAGGTTTTGACAGTGACGTTTCTTTGACCCTGGTAAGTGTGGACAAGGCCCAAGGTCCCCTGATGCCTGGTGTTGGTTGTATTCTGTGCAAGTATGGAACAGCCTGACGACTCCGTAGTCGTCTTGTCGTGAAGCCCACGGTGCTGAGTGAAAACGTCCCAGCTGTGTTTGCCGTTACGTACAAAAATCTGCTTTAACAAACGTTTATAAAATCCCCCTCTAAGTATCAGGCACTGTACTAAATTCCTTTTAACTAACTCCTCATATCCTTCCAACATAAGGTATATGTTACGATTGATAGTCCCGTCCCCTTTTACAGATGAGGAAACTGAGGCACTCAGAAGTTACTTAGAGCTAGTAAGTACTGGGGCTGAGATGTAAACCCAGGCAGTTTGGCTTCCGGGCCCTTTTATTATTATTTTTTTTAAGATTCTATTTATTTATTCATGAGAGACACAGAGAGGGGCAGAGACACAGGCAGAGGGAGAAGCAGGCTCCATGCAGGGAGCCCGATGTGGGACTCGATCCCAGGATCCCCAGCATCACACCCTGGGCTGAAAGCACACGCTCAACCACTGAGTCACCAGGCGTCCCCTGAGCCCTTTTAATCACTCTGCACTGAATAGTGTCATCGGCGTTGGTCTCACCGTGAAGGAAACTTCTGGCTCTTTCTGTTCAGCATGACAGAGGTCCTGCCCTTACACTCCATGCCGTGGACGCTATTCGCTGCCTGTGTCTGTGCACAGGACAGACTAAAGAAAGTTTCTTCGGGTCTTTGCCTTGCCCGGGATCAGGCTGGCCACGCCAAGTGGATTGGGATGAAAACTGGAATGTTCTTTCCAGTATCCACATACTTGCAAAGATTTGAAAGTGATTGAAAGAACTGGAGCAACAGTTCTTCAGTTTCAATGATTGCTGAGATCATTTAGTGCCTGCTAGAATAAGAGAATCTCCAGGCAGGGGCGAGGCTGTGGGAACAGCCAGTATGCCCCTTCTTCTGTACCCTTCTTCCTAGGTCTCACCCCCTGAACAGCCCTTTAGGAGGCCATCACAGACTCTTCTGATAGCAGAAGAGGCTATTTCAGACTCGTGGGCATGCAGGACCTTTTGCCCCATCTTACCCTGCAATAGCCAGGGGCCCAAATCACTCTGGAGTCAGGCCAGGGCCTGAGAGCAGGAATGCTCACCTCGTCCACTCCTATCTGATGCCGGAGGATGGGGTCACCACCACACCCTGGAGACTGGAGGCTCATGTATCTCCCTGAGTCATCCCAACACCCTACCAGCCCACCCTCCAGCCCTTGCCTCTCCCCCAACCCCGCCAAGGTGGCAGCGCACACCTCCATCAACCCCCTGTCACTGCTGCTTGTCTTAGCACAGCTTCTCGAAGAAGGAATGCCCAGCAGTCAAGGAGCACATTTCAAAGGCAAAGTCAATTGGCTTTGAAGCTCATCTGCTTGTTTAGATAACCTCTGCCATGGTTTCCTCCGCTAACGTGGAGAAAGAGGAGCCGGCCAGGTCATAGGCCGTAAGAAATGTTGGTGCCCCAGCTCTGCTTTCCTTGGTTCTGAGATCACAGGTGTTATCACATAGATCCCTCGTGACTGGGACCCTGTGGCCTTGGCGCACCAGCGTGAGTGAATGGGTGAGTGGCCGCAGGGAAAGCATGTTCTACCCCGGGAGGAGTGCTTTTCCATTTTCCAAACGATGCACAGATGAAAGGAAGGAGCGCAGAAAAAGTGAGTCCCTTTAGGGGCGCCCGGGTGGTTCTCAGATTCTGCTCAGGTTGTGATCTCAGGGTCATGGGATTCAGACCCACATCGGGCTCTACACTCACTAGACATTCTCTCTCTCTCTCTCTCTCTCTCTCTCTCTCTCTCTCTCTCTCCCCCTCTGCCCCTCCCCTTGCTTGCACTTGCTCCCCCTCCCCCATAAATAAATAAATCTTAAAACAACAACAACAACAATCCTTTAAATATATCAATTCTCCAAGGAACACAAAGCTGCACAGGTTTGGAAAGAGAAGGACACAGTGTCACAGGGTAGCAAAGCCAAGTTGGTTTTCTGGATCTGGCTCTGCCTTCCCATATGGCCTCGGTCTTTGAAATCTATATTTCTTCTGCTTAGAAGTGTTAAGGGCCACTTCGAGCCTTGGGCTGCAAGGGCAATCAAAATACAAACTGTTGTGAAGAATCAGCTTTAAAACGGGTCTGGGAAGTGTCAGAGTTCACCAGTTTCTGGCTCCAGTATTCCCTGTTATCGGAAGTGTGAATCTAAGAACCAGCAAGGACGTGAGCCACAGCCTCACCCCAAATCTCACTCTGGGATAGGATCTTTCTCTTTCTTTCTTTCTTTTTTCTTTTTTTCTTTCTTTCTTTTTTTCTTTCTTTCTTTCTTTCTTTCTTTCTTTCTTTCTTCTCTTTCTTTCTTTTTTTCTTTTTCTTTTTCTTTTTCTTTTTTTCTTTCTTTCATTTTATTTATTTATTCATGAGAAACAGAGAGAGAGGCAGAGACACAGCCAGAGGGAGAAGCAGGCTCCCTGCAGGGAGCCCCATGTGGGACTCGATCCCAGGATCCTGGGATCACGACCTGAGCTGAAGGCAGACGCTTGACCACTGAGCCACCCAGGTGCCCCCTGGGGTAGGATTTCAAGTTGAATACACCCTTCCTCCAGTGAGGCTAGCGTGGGCTGTGTGGGGGTCGGCCTCTGCCCCCACCCCACTCCGCTGCCCCCCACCCCGGCCTGACATTGAGCACCTTGTAACTTACAGTCCACCTACCCTTGACATGGGGATATACTTTTATATTTACATTCTTCACTAGACACACTATGTCTTCAGAAGCATGTCCTCTGGATTTGCAAGTGGCCTTAGCTCAAACTGGACTCTGAGGAAGAGCCCTGTAGGAAGCACGCCTGCTGGCAGCCCGCGCCAGTTCCCAGCTGGCTTGTGCGGTGGTGGTCACACCGGTGCTCTGGCTGAGGACCTGGGCTATACTTCATGATAGAGCTAAAGTCCCACTCTCTTCTGACGTCCCCTTGCTTCAAAGACTCTTTCTGACCCTGGCCAGCTCCTAAATGACTCCTGCAGCCACTCACAGGAAGGGCCACGCAGGATGATAGGACCGGTTTGGGGTAAAGCTCTTTGCTGTGCTGGACACATGAACCGGTGCTCGGCTCAGGGTGGGGGAAGCATCATCACACCCAGCCCGCCAGCTTTTGAAAAAGATCTCTTCTCCAGGGCAGCCCGCATGGCTCAGCGGTTTAGCGCCTGCCTTCAGCCCAGGCAGGGCCTGATCCTGGAGCCTGGGATCGAGTCCCACATTGGGCTCCCTGCATGGAGCCTGTGTCTCTGCCTCTCTCTCTCTCTCTCTGTGTGTGTCTCTCATGAATAGCTAAAATCTTTAAAAAAAAAAAAAAAAAAAAAAAAAGTAAAAGAAAAGAAAAAGATCTCTTCTCCAAAAGCAAGCCCAAAATGTCATCGCACTCGGTGATGAACTCATCAAACACCTCCAGGTCGCTTGCTCTCTTGGGACCTGGGGCCAGCCCTCCGCTTAACGCAGGAGAGCCTATACCCCCCGCGGTGCCCTGCCAACCTTGCTCTGACCCCCTGCTCTTCGGCTCTGGAAGCGCACAAGCAAAACTGGCCCCGGGTCCTGGAAAACCTCGTTCGGGAGCCAGAGCTGGTGAGCCCGCGTGGGGTCGTGACGACACAGCCGCCGGAGCGGGTGCAGGTGCCCTGCCGGCCGCGCGGATCCATCCCCCCGGGCCGGGCGCCTGCTGCTCAGGGAGGGCGGTCCAGATGTGCAGCGGGGCAGGGCAGCTGCCGGGAAACACAATGACCTCGGTCTCTTGGTCTGTCATCGAGACAATGGCACTCTTGTAAATCCTCCAGAAATGGAACTTCTCCTCTGGCGCCGCAGGGCGCTGTGCTCTGGAGCAGTGATGTCATAAGGAGGCAGAAACTAGGGAATTCATGGTCTGGGGCGGGGTGACTAATCCTGTTTCCCCACCTCTGCACATGGACTGATGTCACCCCTTTCTCCCCAAACCACACCAGCCTGGGGGGAGGGGAGAATCACGACTGCAGACAAATTCTCATTTCTCTGACTCTTCTGGCGCTTGCTGTGGGGATTCCCAGTCCTTCTGAGGTTCCTCCCAAATATTCTGGGCTGTTCCTCGGGATGTCTCGTGTAGGGTTCGCAAGCTCCTCTTCAGTGGCACCCAGTGTTCTTTGGGCTTTAACGCACAGCCGTTTCTGCTAATGCTGCAGAGCTTCTAAGTGGTGCCTGGGTCGCCGGGGCCCAGGGACGGGTCCAGGTCTGTCCACCGAAAGTGTCCACCTGTGCCCACCGCCTGCCATCGTTGGCCGCCAGTACGAGGTGGTGAGGCCCTGCGTGTGTGGTCCAGGGTGCGCCCTGGTGACAGCTGGCTTTCAGTTTTCATTTGTCTTTTAATCCGGCCACTCACTAGAGGACCTCGAGTCCAAAATGTTAGATGTTCTGCGTGATGGGCTGAGAATAACCTTTCGCCCACTCTTTCCCAAGGTCACCAGTTTGTGAGCCTGACACGTTTCCTGTGGGTTCAGCCCAAAGAGGCTTGTCAGCCCCTCCTGGAACAGGCTCCTGGCAGGTCTACCTGCCATACCGGTCCTTCCCCCCATTTTTTGTCCAGAAATGACAGAAGCTGGAACTTTCCATCCTCCTGAAATAGGTTGGGTAAGTCCCTGGGGTGACCCCCACAGTGCTGGGTTGGGGTGGGTTAGCCAGGACCAGAAGGCTCAAGGTCCTGGGTGGTTTGAAGTCTTCTTTCTCATATAGGAAGTACTTTACTGAAGACACACACATCAGGTGCCCCCACACTGTAAAAGCTCTGATGCTGGGAGTGGACCATTAAAAAGTGATTTCTTGGGCAGCCCCCGTGGCGCAGCGGTTTAGTGCCGCCTGCAGCCTGGGGTATGATCCTAGAGACCCGGGATCGAGTCCCACGTCAGGCTCCCTGCTTCTCCCTCTGCCTGTATCTCTGCCTCTGTGTGTGTGTGTGTCTCTATGAGTAAATAAATAAAATCTTAAAAAAAAAAAAAGTGATTTCTTGACCCTCAACATAATAGAAGCCTGGGCCACCGATCAAAGCTGTAGATGAGGGAGTCTCCAACTTCAGGCTCTTAAGTGAGTTGCTTGGGAAAGGCGCAGGCTCGTGGACCGGCGCCCCCAGGGCCTGATGGACACAGACAGCTGTGCATCTGCAAGTACCCCAGGTGGTGCTGTCTCAGGGGGTCTGTGGACCACACTTTGAAGAGCCCTGGCCTCCAGGCTAGGAATCATTCACTGTGTTGACAGGGAGCCAAGATTCACTGTGCAGTTCCAGTGTGCCAGGTGCTGGGCAAAGCGCCTTCATGGTCCTAATACATCTTATGCCATGAAGAGAAAATCCTTACAGAGATGCCAGTTTTGTCTCCATTAAAATCTCATGACTTGGAGGAAAAAAGTCACTTCTCTAAGCTCACATGGTGGCAGAACCAGGAATAGAAGCCAGTTCTGTCTGACTGCAAAGCCTTAGTCTCTTGTCACAAGGCGTCATGCTGCTCCTGTGGCATTTGGGGAACAATAATGGGCAGAGGCCAAGTTGTGTTTGGCAACAGTGCTTTATTACAGCTAAAAACCATTACACTGCCCTCAGTACAGCTGTCAGCCCCACAGCAAAGAAATGAGAGTATTGTGAAGAGACCAGCGAGCTTAAGAATCAGAGGAGCACCCCCCTGAAATTCACTTTCCGTGATCTAAATGTGTCATAAGGCTGGCCAGCCGAAGAAAACCCTTCCCAGGAGAGGACAGACGGCAGGAGACTTCATGATCTAAGTATGACCTTATCTTCTTATTTCTTTGTGTACGTATTTATTGCCCATCAGCCCCACTGGATAACAAGCTACCTGAGGGCAGAGGTGTTCTCCATTGTATCCCCCGTGCTTAACACAGTCCTGGCATGGAAGAGGCTCTCATGAAACCTTTGTGGAATGAACGAATGAATGAATGAATGAGGTATAGGAAGAAGAAAGAAATGCTTCCCTTTCTTTCAGGAGCCTGGAGAGACTGCTTTGCTCTCAGATTGACCTGCTCGCCCTCGTTCGTGTGCGGAATGGCAAGCTTGGAAGTACACAGCCCTCAAGACAGAAGCTTCAGGGCCCTGCCTTTGCCCCTACATCTCAAGGGAAACCGTTTGTGTTCAAGAGTTGGGAATGTTGTTGGTAAATCTCCAAATCTCCCGCATTTTACCACGGAATGGGAACAGGAGTCGGTGGGTGTCAAGGTCTCTGTGCCCCCAACCCCATGATCCCTGAATGACCCTTCAAGGAAGTGTCACCAGTAGATGGGAAAGTCATAAAATAGATGTGGCCCTGGACACATCCTGGTGGGAAAGCGAGACTATAACGCTGTGGCCCCTCCTGCTCTCTGCACGGTTTCTAACCTAGGATAGAAGCTACCCAAGGTGCACTGCTTTCTGGTGCTCTCCAAGGCTGCCTGCCTATACACCATCTCCAAGAAGCCTCAGAACTTGCCCCATTCCCGCAGGACAGCCTGAGAGCAGAAAAAGGCCCCATGTGCCTCCTAGGCAGTGGTGAGAAGTTGGTATGCCACTGCTCTGTCAAAGTGTCTAAATCATTAAATTCAAGGAGATTGAAATCATATCATGTATCTTTTCCAGCCGCAATGGTATGAAACTGGAAATCAATCAGAAGAAAAAAATCTGGAAAGAACATGATGTCTTAATCACTTCAGGCTGCTATAACAGAATACCATAGACTGAGTGGCTGATAAAAAAGTTCTCATAGCTCTAGAGGTCCAAGATCAAGGCACCAGGAGATGCAATGTCCAGTGAGGATCTGCTTCCTGGTTCGTGTGTCCTCACATGACAGAAAGGTTGAGGGAGCTCTCTGGAGTCTCTTCTGTAAGGGCGCTAATCCCATTCATGAGGGCTCTGCTCTCATGACCTAATCACCTTCCAAAGGCTTCACCTCCAAATACCATCACGTTGGAGATGAGGTCTCTACAGATGAGTTTCAAGGGAACATGCTCAGTTTACAGCATAAAGTCACCGAGATTTCCGCATCTAGAGTAACATACGTGGAGCTCCCCCCATTGCCTGTTCTCAGAGTCATAGGAATCCTGGAACTCTAGGGCTTCTTTTTCCAACTCTTTCTTTAAAAAAAAAAAAGTCTTCCAGAAGTACTCACCAGCTTCCATCAGACCACACAATTTTATGATCACCAAGGAGGTTGGGGTGGGGTGGGGGGGTCCCTGAATGCCTCACAGGGCTGCTCCAGCAGACCTGACTACTGATTCTATGAAAGCTGTTGGCAAAAATGGCCTTTGAGATTCAGTGTCCTCGAACCTTATTCGTTTCTTGCTACCATTTTTCTTTTCCCGTCACCTAATTCCAGTCGGTTCCTCCTTTCCTACTCCTTCCACCTCCTTTATCATCACTGCGCTGACATTCTTCCCCTCACGGGCCTGCCTTTCTCTCTCATGACCCTTTAAGCAGGCTTTGGCTACCAGGTATAGGTTGCCAAACTAGAGACTTGACCCCTGTGCTTCAGAGCCCACAAAAGATTGAGTGGTGTTTCCCTACTCTTTCCAAAGACGGGAACGGGGATTTTGACTTGGGAGAGCTGGAGTCGAGCTCTGATACCTTCTCAAAGCCAGGCCACCGGGTGGCACAGCTGAGTTCTCACTGGGACCAAGTTCCACCTGCAGTATTCCAGCAGCATCTGCCTTGACCTCCAAGAGCCCCGAGCCATGGTCATGTGTGCACATCTGGAACCACTGTTCAAGAGGATCTGTGGGTCTGAGGTGATTCAAGAATCAGGGTCCTTTACTTGCCAAACAAAACCCCTAAGCTGCCCTGTTTCTCTGCAACAGTCATAGCAGCCATTTCAGGAGGGGTCTCCTGGGGGCTGGTGGGTGACAGCCCCAGGCTGTGGGGTCCTCTGCCCAGATCATCTCTCCCACCACGCCTGCCACTGGCCCTGGGCGGAACGCATAAATGGTGCGGATGCCGTGAAGGCCGCCAGCCAGTGGAAGCCCTGTGAAGGACTTCTATTTATAGGGAAGGCATTCCTCCGGCACTCGGGCACCCTCCGGCCTGCTGAGAAGTCAGGCTGACAGATACCAAAGAGCAGGCCTGCAAACCTCCTCTGCCAAAGAAAGGCGTTGATCTGCCACAAACAATGGTAGGGTGGCCTTGGCATGATGTCAGAGGAGTTGACAGCAGCTGCCTATGCATTCCCACTCTGTGTTTGCAGCTGACCTTTGCCAGATACAGAGTAGTCTTGGATTTGGATTTTGGAGAATGAATCGCACCCAAAGCCAAGGATGGTCTAGCTCCAGTTGGCTTAACTAAGAAAATGGCAGTAAGCCATGGGTTGCTATTTCTGGCTGCCTATGTCTTTAGGGGCAACGTGATTGCTAAATGTGGGAGGACGGGTAGCCAGGGCCAGCGCAGGGCAATAGGCACAGTGGTCAGCCAGGGAGCCCAGGAGCCACCCCAAGGGCCTTCCCGGAGGGAGCTGTAGCATACAGTGGGGCTGTTTCTGGTAGAAACAGAAAAGACCACACCTCCACAAGTGAGTGAGACTCATGTCCCTGTGCAGCCTTCAGGTTATCATTCATCCTATTAACCTTGACCATCCCTGAGAAGCAGGCTAACCCACCCGGTGGTTGAGAATGTTCACTTTTAAGAAATAGAGCCAAGCTCATGTCCAGCCCAGCCACTTACTAGTGGTGAGACTTCAAGCCAATTAATTTATTTTCTTCAGTCCTCAGATTTTCCATTAGTTATTTGGGATAAATAACCCATAGAAAAACAAACCAAGGATACAGAGAGGCAATTCACTGAAGAAAAACTCCAAGGGGCCAATAAATACATGGAAATGTATTCAAGCTCTGGTTATCAGGAAAGTTAAGTAAGTTAAGGCAAGATCTCATTCTTGGAAATTCTTAAAAAGATTGATAATGTCCAGCACTGGCACAGAGGCACTGTCACATGCCGGTGGTGGGAATGTAAACCACATTACAGGATCATTTGTCAGTCTCTCCCAAATGTTTTATGTGCAAATCCTTTGACTTCACAGCCCCACTTCTAGGAATCTAGCCTGAAGAAATAATTGCGCATATGGATATGGATATGGATGTTCATTATGGTATTGCTTGTTATAGTCTCTTTTTAAAACAGGAAAGAAATGATCTGTTTGTCAGTAGCAGAAAGGTCGTAAGTCCCGGGCAGGTGAGTGCAGGTAGCCCTGTAGGTTCTGATATAGAAACCGTTTGAATATACGTGGTGAGAGGATGAGGACATCAAGACGGAGAAAGATGTTCGCTTTTTACTCTTTTTACTGAAATCTAGATTTTTGCATCTTTTACAATATGCATTGTCAGATCATCGCTGTTCACTCTAGAGTGGTCAGAGCAAGACTTTTGCAATGGGCGGACTGCAGTACAGCAGAGCTCTGAGGAAGAGTTTGAAAGCAGGGGTTCAGATCCGAGCATGTGAAATCTCAGATGCCTCTTAGACATCCCAGGAGAGATGCTGAGTGGGCAATTAGCTAGAGACCGATGTGGGGTTAGGGGATCCCATTCAAGGAGGAGACCCCCTGGCATTATGGGCACGATGGAGAGGAGTTCCATCACCAAAAGAGGGTGGGCGCTCAGAGCCAACCGTAGTGGGCACCCAAGCCCTGGATTCTGGTGCCCTTGGCGTGAGTTGAGTTCCGCTATGCTCTTAAACACTTGCCGTGTTTCCATCGCTTCTTCCCACCCATTGGCATCGTTGGCACCTTATGAAAGGCTCCCTCCATCTTATTGCTCTGCTTCCTGCTTTTCCTTTGAACCTATACCTCAGTCTGTCTGAACTCTTTCAATCTCTTCAGTCCCCAGATTTGCCTTCACTTGACATCCTATCTTTTGCTCCTCCAGCTCCAAGCTTTGTGACTGCAGGGAAGCCCTTCCCACTCTTCCCACTGAGTAACTCCTCCTGTTGCTCTTACCGACCGTGGTCAAGATCCAGCCCAGGCATGGCCCAGACCCCTTACTCAGATGTCAACATTTGCATGCTTTTTTTTTTTTTTTTGCAGTTACTCATTGTATTCCCCAAAAGCAGCCTTATTATTATTATTAATAATAATATTATTATTAACACCATCATTTTTATTATTATCCCAGCCATCTTGACAGATGAGAAAATTGAAGTTTATTTTTTTAAAGATTTTATTTCTTTATTTGAGAGAGCATGAGTGGGAGGAGGGGCAGAGGGAGAGGGAGAAGCAGATTCCTCACTGAGCAGGAAGCCTGATGTGGGGTTCGATCCAGGGACCCTGAGATCATGACCTGAGCCAAAGGCAGATGCATAACTAACTGAGCCACCCAGGTGCCCTGAAAATTGAAGTGTGAAGAGGGAAAATAACCTGCCCAAATCCACCCAAATGAGATGTGTCTTAACATTCTATTGCTGGGTGACAAATTGCCACAAACTCAGCAACATACAACAGTGCACATGGACTATTTCATGGTTTTAGTGCTTCTGGTACTTGGGTGCATCTTAGCTGGGTGCTCTGCTTCAGGGTGTCTCAGGTGCTGCAATCAGAGTGTCAGCCAGGGCTAGGGTTTCATCCGAAAGCTCAACTGGGCAAGGATCTGCGTTGAAGATTCTCAGCAGTTGTTGACAAAATTCAGTTCCCTTGAGCTATGGGTCTGAAGACCTCAAATTCTTGCCAGCTGTTGGCAGGAGGCTGCTCTCCTCCGCTCGTCACCGTGGGGGCCTGTGTGATGTGGCCACTTCCTTCATCAGGGTGTGAGCCAAGAAAACAACAGATAGAGTCTGCTAGCAGGACAGAGCCTATAATCTTTATAACCTAATCTCAGAAGGGGCATCCCGACATCTTTGCTGTATCCTGTTGCCTGGAAGAAAGCTGCTAGGCCTGCCCACGCTCAAGGGGAGGGACCGTGGCAGGAGCGGGATCGCTGGGGAACTTCTGAGTCAGGCTGCCACAGGAAGTAACATCTGAGCTTTCAGCTCAGATCTGTGAACCTCCAATGTTTGGGTTCTTCTTCCTCTGCATGGCTGGATCCTCACAGTTGTTCCCTGCTGTGGCATGAACAAAAAAGTAAAGGTAACATCACTTTCCCTGTGTGACTCCCTCAACTAAAAACTCTTAGCCAGTGTTACTGAGTAACCTGATTTTAATAAGCAAGAAGGGGAGTTTCAAATTAACATACGTATCCACAACAAAGTGTGATTCAAAGCTGAGTAGCTAACGTGGTGCAGAGAGGAGCACATGGTGCCATGTTATAAAGGCGGCTGATACAACTATTGGCCCTTTCCAAGCCACTCCTGAACCCGCAGACCACTGGCAAATAATCTTCATAGGCCCAACCCAACAAATTGCCCTTTTTATGAAACGCTGACACTCTGGAGAGGGAGGCGGGTCAGAGGAGCAGGAGAAAACCAGCCATGACTTCGTCACCCCAACCTTCTCTATGAACCATCCTCTTCCAAGCTGCTCAGGTGGGCACAGACTTCAGTCTGGGTGATGAACCAACAATCCTGATTGGCAGCATGTCCTGTGGTGACAGCTGGGAGGGATGGTTAGTGTCTGCTCTCTCTGCCCATTCCCCCCACCAACACCGCCGCTCCCTGGAAACTTCTGATGGGGACCGTTTCCAGCACAGAGGCTTCTTGGCAGCCCATGTGACTGTCTCACATTCCTCTGCTCCCATGCCTGTTTCTCAGGCCGCTGCTGGATGAGGCTCTCTCCCCACTGCCCCCACCTGCTAGAATGGTCACTTGGTTTCCATGACCCCCATTCATCCCCACATCTGGGACAGTCTGTCTCTAGCTTGTCTCACATGGGCTATTTAATTAATAATGATTTATTAAGAACTCACTACAGAAGCACCTGGCTGGCTTGGTCGGTAAAGCATGCAACTCTTGATCTTGGAGTCATGAGTTCAAGCCCATCATTGGGCATAGAGATTTCTTAAAAAACAAAAAAAAAAAAAAAAAAGAGAGAAAAAAAAGAAAGAAAAGAAAAGAAAAAGAACTCCCTATAGGTGGATATTCTTCTAGGTACTGATAAAAAGATATTCCCTATATGTGGACATACATACACCTCTATGAGGTAGAGGCTAAGAGCCCCACTTACAGGTCAGATCCTGCCATTTAGTGGCAGTGGGCTCCACTTTGACAGGTTACTTAAACTTTCTGAGCCCCAGTTTCATCTTCTGTAACGGAGAGATCATTATTCCTACCTTGTAAGACTGGGGTGAGAATTCAGGGAGATGATTTGTGTACAGCACTTAGTACTGTGCCAAGCACCTAATAAATATTTAACAGTACTTCTGTGTGATCAGCGCAGGACAGACCATTAGCAGCAATTTCCCACCCATGCCAACCTGGAGGTCCATGAAGACCGGGACCATATCTTTTGACTTCAAAGCTACGGCCTCGATACCTAGCACGACACCCGGCACAGGGTAAGGGCCTCCTAAACATTTGTGGGACGGGTTAATAAATGAATAAGTAATACTGCAGTTAATGACAAAATATTTATCCAGTTCAACTTTCCAGGGAGCCCGAAGATCTCCCAATGTTGCCTAATTCCGTTTCAAAGTCCACCTTGGATGATAAGCAGCAAGTTTGGCCACCTAAGCAGCTGACCAAGGTCTAAAGGAGTAAGTAGACGGGGACTCAGATTCAGACTCTCAGCTCATGACTCCCACGTACCGAGTGTGCTGACATCATCTTCCCACCTGATTTAGCAAATAGGGAAAAGCCCTTCTGAATGGGGACTTTCTAATTTGTTGTGACCGTGAGTCATGTTGAAAGAAACCAATCCGTCCCGGGCTTGGTGCTGAGCGATGGTGGGGCACAAGGAGCTGCCTTCTACTTGTCGGTCCGAGAGTATGGTCTGCACGTCCCTGCAGAGTTCACCCAGTTCCCCTGTGGGTTGTTTTCCTGCATGGTAAGGTTATCTGCTCAAGCATGACCAGCAGCCATACTTGGAGATTGAGAACAAATCTCAGTATCAGGTGATCTGGCTTCTCTTGCCAGCCAGCTGCACCAGCTGGGTGACCTTGGACACATTTACTTAATGTCTTTGCATTTTCATTTTCTCCTCTGAAAAGGAGGGCAAGTCACACCTTATAAGGATTTCACGATATGATGTAAGACAAAAAGGGCCCTGCATAGGTCCTAAAGCATGCTTGTGGCATTGAGATCTGAATGCAGGGCCAGCATCAATCGCCCCATGTGGTGACAGGCCTGGGAAAAATCTCCTAGTCCCCTGAATCTCCCCCAGAGCTGGCCTGATTTCCACTGGTACTTGGGGTGAGGTGGTGATTTTCAAGATTTATTTCAGAACAGAACCCTTTTGTCCAGCAAACGTAACATGGGATGGAACTGAAATATGTGAAGCTAATGACGGGGAGTCACCTGTCAGAGCAGAGCTGGGGACAGCCTGGATCTTTGCCTCTGATCTATCCCTTGAGATTCTGAGGCAGCCTCCCACGTGTCTCCCAGAGCCCCCAAGCTTCCCAGAATTTGGTTTGAAAACGACTGCACCAAAGTATTTTACATGGCCCCTGTCGAACTACTAGTCATATCGACACATTATTATAATACAAATGCTAACTATTATATTATTCTTATACTGTATTGCTGACATTTACCGCAGTGGTTCGCAAACTTCAGCTTGCGTCAGAATCACCTGGAAATCTTATTAAAACACAGATTATTGGGCCCCACACCCAGAGTTTCTGATTCAGTTCCTTTGAGGTGGCACTGAGAATTTGCAATTCTAACAAATTCCTAGGGATGCTGATGCTGGAGTCTGGGGACAACACTTGGAGAACCTACTGACTTAACGTGCACTTTCTATGGGACAGGCACTACACTGGGCACTTTACTTGGGTAGTGTTACTTCATGCTCCTGAGAACACTGTGAGGTAGGGATTGTGCCATTGAGAACCCTTATTTACAGATGAGGAAATGAAGGCTTAGAGAATCTAAATAACTTGCTCAAGGTCTGCAGGTATTGAGTGGAAGATTCCAGTCCAGGTGTGATTCCAAAGTCCTTGCTCTTCACCATAGCATTAAAATGAAAATGTGTTATGTGGAGGGGATGGGCATACTTATTGCCATATACTTATTTTCATTCATTGAACTGATATAAATGAGTTAATGAAGTCAACAGGCTCTGAGAGGAAGGATTCCAGCATAGTGTGAGGTTTCATGGAGAGCAGAAAAACGAGACAAAACGGGGATGTTTGAAGAACAGACCACAGTTTACTGACGTCTGCCTATTTGGGGCACCTGGGAAGCCACCCAACTTCTCAGGATACCCTGGAGATATTTGACCAAGTGAAGCAGTACTTGTGACAAAGGATAGAAAACAAATTTTACTTGATTGTTGATTGATCGATTACTTCATTTACTTACAAAAATTTACTAAATATTCTGGGTGCTATTTGGTGATGGGGGTTACTACGGGAAGTAAAATAGGCATGGTCCATGATTCTCAGGACTACAGTACACTCAATCTTATTACATCTAGTAACAATTTTACCCAAGTCTTGAAATTTTAAAATTCAGCTTTGGCCACATGATTCTTTTTTTGTCTCAGCCCTTTGGTTCTGACTCTTCCAAGTCTTATTATCTTATATTATTCACTCTGTCTGTTGACCTAGTGACTAATTTCCAATCTGATTCATGCAGTTCAACCCAGTTCTGACATCATGATCTCAAAAGTCTTCTCAATGGATCTTTTTAAAAATTCTTGATTATGGACAGGATTTGGCTGGTATTTGGTAATTGGTAACTTGCAAATATGACTAATAGGTGGAGGATTTTTAATTGGTCTGCTCTTGTGTTCTTATTCATTACTGTTAATTATCCAATGTGTCTGATTTGCCAAGTGGATGCTTAATGAATGGCCTAATACTGGAGCTGGAACCATAGCCAGGTCCAAGAGACCACGGTCCTGGGAGGCAGGTTCATGCAGTTCTCCATTCTGTTACATAGGACCCTTCCTTTTAGAGGTTTGACGAGGCCACATCCCATCCTGGAGATAACGTAACACTGTTTGATTGAAAGGAAATGAGGCAGCCCCGATGGCCCAGCGGTTTGGCGCCGCCTTCAGCCCAGGGTGTAATCCTGGAGACCCGGGATCGAGTCCCACATCGGGCTCCCTGCATGGAGCCTGCTTCTCCCTCTGCCTGTGTCTCTCCCTCTCTCTCTTTCTGTGTCTCTCATGAATGAATAAATAAAATCTTAAAAAAAAAAAAAAAGAAAGAAAGAAAGGAAATGTCCCCTGCACCTTGGGCCCCACTCACATGCTCTGTTGAAAACTAATTTGGGGAGATGCTCTGTGTTACCTGTTCCAATTTGGATTTGCTCACTCCGGCGAAGTCATGACCTATAAAAAAAGTAATAGTATAAGTAGTCCTCACAGCTGGCATGTCAAATTTCAAAGGATCATGTGAAAGAAAAAAAATTACAAGGGAAGAAAGGAATGCTAGGAAAGAAAGCTAGTAAAAGATTCATGATTGATGCGAAACACGGTTTTCACTGTGAGCTCAAGAAAACCTAGAGCCACAATTTCCGGCTCTCTAATCTGTAGATTGGTTGCATTAGAAACAAAACTAAATGTAAGCTTCAAAGTAAGGAGTCAGCATTCAGGGCAGGCTTATGGACCGTTAGTTTTGAACACATGGCCGTGGCTGGTCTTCTAGAGATGGCCCAGACAAAGTTTTTGAAACTGTGTTTCAAATTGCTAGCTGGCCCATGGGGCCCATGGAAGGAAATAGGTGTTTTCAGGAAGAAAAAAAATGAACAGAGAATAATGAGAAGAAGCAGCCCACATAGTCAGTTCTTTTGGTTAATGTAAAATATCACTCACCGATCCTAGCAGACCCAGTAGTAATTATTCTTGTTTGGATGTTTCCAGTGGAAAGGTATCCAGTTTGTAAAAAGCCTTGGTAGTTGTGTCATGAAGGGCACTACTTGCATTTTGGCACAAAATTAGCCTGGCCCACATGCCCCCATCCTGCCTCCTTACGTCCTGCTCTGTCCTGGATTTTGGCAGGGTACCCCTCCAGCATGACGTTCGGCCTCAGCCCCATCCCCGGGTTGCCTAGCCAGGCCCACATCACAGTAGGGGGGCAACAGAGGATGAGGGTGAGGAGTTGGCATCACTGAGTATTTAAGAGCTCAAATTCTAAAGCCAGAAAGATGTCGATTCAAATCTCCAATCTGCCTCTTACTATGTGACCCTGGGCCTCAGGTTCCTAATTAGTCTTGATAATAACATGAACTGATTATAAAGATTTGATAAAAGAGTATACAGTAAGAGTTTATTTAGTTCAGTGCATGGCACATGATATATAATCAGCAGTTGGTCCCTGAGATTACCGGAGTCTTGGTCTTAGTGTTAATCTGGGTGGTTTAAAAGAAGAAAGTAGGTGGATCAAGAGCAGTTCTCAAGTGAATTTATGCCAGTTATGAAGTTTATCCAAATTGGTTTCTAAATCCATTATAGAGTGCTAGAACATTCAGTAGAACATTCTGCAATGGAACATTCTGCAGTCATTAAAAAGTCCTATATCTGTGCTGCCCAGTATAGTATAGCCATTGGCACATGAAATTTGGCTAGAAAGAGTAAATTTTCAAATCTAATTTAAACTGTAGTGGCCATAGGCAATCTGTGGCTACCGTGTCAGGATTAAAACTGCTGAATCTGTAGGCGAAAGGGCAGACGTGGTGAGGGAGCAGTTGACTGTAAAGTAGAGTAAAGCTCAGAGGATTAAAAACGTCAGAAAGAATCAAATGTTTAATAGAGGGATGGACGTAATTCTTATTTCAGCCCCTTAGCACAAAAACAAGTAAACTACGAGACATCTGTAAACATCAGAAGTCAAACAGTCCAGTGTCAAGAGCTATGTGACGAACTGAAATGAAAGAGATTGAACTTTGGCTTGGAAAGGAGAATCGCAAAATGAGCAGCATTTGGTAAGCAGCCCCAAGGAATAAATGAGGCAGCGTCAGACCTGATCGTGAACCCCACTAGGCGGAGGAGCTTCCTGAATTGTCCTTCTGGAAGCCCACGATGAACCCGTACAGGTGAGAGTCATCTGGGGGGAAGGCTAATGGAAGGAGCGGTGCTTGTGTAATCACTGAACTGGCAGCGAGCTCGCTCACTGGCAGCCCAACGCAGAAGCCCATATGGGGAGAAAGGAAAGTTGGCATCTTTTCTGTTCCTATTGGCACAACCGAGGATATAGGTATACACCGTGTTTGTTCGGCAATAACTCAAATGTGTCACAGACGTTGTGATAGAATGTCTAGTGTCTATAATTAGTTTAAATATTAGAATTGGAATCCGGAGGGTCAAGGGTCTAAGATGAAAAAAATGTTTGCGACAGCACTGGTTTTACGTAGCACTGAGTGTCTACATGGAGGTTGCACGGAGTTGAGGTAAAAGTGGCCCTGCCTTGGGAATGAAGATATTTGGTTTCGAGACCTGGTTTCTGCTGGTTACCGCTTGAGGGTCCTTGAGCAAGTCACTTATGTGCTCTTTGCCCCGCCGTTTCCACGTGTGTAAAAATGGGGTTGGGACTGACTAGCTCGTGAGATTCTTCAAGGGTCAAATAGGAAACGATCTGGAAAACTGGAATGCACTTTGCAAGTGTTACCGTCGTCACTGTCCTTTTGACTTTCTCAATTGCGGTGAACATGGGAGGTTGATCACTTTACAGATGAAGGAACCAAGCTGAGAGGGAGGGGTTTAATGACTTGCCAAAGGTCACACAGCTGTGAGGTCAGCACTCTCATGGGGCTATGAGAATACTGGCTAGGGGTTAGCCCATGATCACGAATATTTCATACTTCTTTTTTTTTAAGATTTTATTTATTTATTCATGAGACACACACACACACACACACAGAAGCAGAGACACAGGCAGAGGGAGAAGCAGGCTCCATGCAGATCGGAGCCTGATGTGGGACTCGATCCCGGGCCTCTGGGATCAAGCCCTGAGCCAAAATCAGACGCTCAACCTCTGAGCCACCCAGGCGTCCCAGATTTCATGTTTCTTTGGAGTCCCTTGCTTTAGAAATGCTTAAACTCAGGGGATGGTGGGACTGAAACAGTCAGACTGCCTTTAAATCCAGACAAGAGAGGCCCCGCCTAGGGCCCCATGTGTTAGAAGGGCTTGCAAACTGGACCAAATCCAATCTGTTTGGGTAAATAACATTTTATTAGCACATAGTCGTGCTCATTCATTTATGAATTGTCTTTGGCTGCTTTTGTATTACGATGGCAGACTTGAGTAATCGCAATAAAGGCCAAAGCCAAAAATATTTACTCTCTGGCCCAGACAGGAAAAAGTTTGCCTACTCCAGGTTTCAAGGGCCCCAGTATCACAAACCACACGAAACTAAACGTATTGAAGAGCACACGGGCAATCTCTCCCTGGGGATCTGATCAGCACTTGGCAGAGTGTGACCCATACCCCAAAATTGCTTCTGTTGCTTTACAGCCTCCCTCAGGTCTCAGGCCCCCGACCTCCACATCTGCACTGTGAGCGCAAGAGAGACCACATCTGGCTGCCAGTAAGGTTTAGGGCTTCCAGTGTTCCTGACTCAGGTGGGCGCAGATGGCTTTGGAGTGCAAGGGGGATCCTAGGTGCACAAGTAGTCAGATAACCAAAATGACAAATCAATCGATTTGTCAAACCATTTCCTCCTGGCTAGCATAACCGTAGTAGCCTGTTGCATAACCAAGTGTCAGTTCCTGGTGGAGCCGGGCACCCTTGCTTCTCTTTGAGTTTCAATTCCTGGTTCTGGTTCTGGGAGTCCTCACAGCTTGCCACGGTATCTACAACAGATGTAGGCGGCAACTGGGGAACATTTTGCAATATTATCTCATGTTACCTTTAAACAATTTTTCACATAGATCGCAATGTGACAGGAGTAAAATGTGATGCATTTCTTACAATGGCAATTTGGTGGACATTGAGCACTGGAATCGTGAACAGTGTTATTTTTCTAAAAATGATTTTAACTAGTTTTGATTTACACTTTTGACATTCACATATTATAAGTTGTATTGTGCCTTTTAATTTTAAAGATGTTTTATTTATTTATTTATTTATTTATTTATTTATTTATTTATTTAAAAGATTTTATTTATTTATTCATGAGAGACACAGAGAGAGAGAGAGAGAGAGAGGCAGAGACACAGGCAGAGGGAGAAGCAGGCTCCATGCAGGGAACTTGACGTGGGACCCGATCCTGGGACTCCAGGATCACACCCTGGGCCAAAGGCAGGCGCTAAACCGCTGAGCCACCCAGAGATCCCCTCATTTTAATTTTTTTAAAGGTTTTATTTTTTTAAAAGATTTTATTTATTTATTCATGAGAGACAGAGAGAGAGAGAGAGAGAGAGAGAGGCAGAGACACAGGCAGAGGGAGAAGCAGGCTTCACACAGGGAGCCTGACATAGGACTCGATCCCAGGACCCCAGGATCACGCCCTGAGCCGAAGGCAGACACTCAATCACTGAGCCACCCAGGTGCCCCTAAATTTCTCATTTTTAGAAGACAGATATATCTTTGAAAGCACAAACATTTAAAAATGTTTAATGGTTTTCACCTTAATTTTAATTTGCATTATTTGATGAAAATGTATTCACGTTGTCTACTTTGAATATTGTTTTGACTTATTTTTATACTCCTTTGAACATTAATGTCAATGAAATAAGATCCAGGTTTCTTATTTGTGATGGTAATCACGCATTTTGGGTTTGGCAGTAACAGAAATAATATGCCTATCTTTGTTTTTTTAATTTTTTTTAAGACAACAGATGGGAAAGTGACTGATCAGAATCATTAATAGGGTTATTTATCCCCCATCCTCCAACTTCTTGATAGGAATTCTCTAGTTGGAATTATATCAATTACCTTCTACCTCAGTATTTCTGGGAATCTGTTTTTCAGGGAAAAAAGAGTTACCTTCAGTATTGGGACTACACAATCCCATGTGACTGCTTGGAGCATTGGGAGCAGGCCTCTTTCTCCGGTGACTAATTGACTAGGAGTCTACTTCTGAGAGTTTCCTGCAGCTCCAAGTTCCTTGAAGCCCCATCTGAGGCTGTCTTGCCCAGGAGGAGAAGGAGGAGGAGGAGGGAAGAACTGACCTGGAAACAGGAAACAAGGTGGACTTTGTCCCTTTCGTTCTATAGAGAGCTGCTTCCCCTGGGGTGCATTAGGACCAGCCATTCAGGGGCAGTTGGGTGACTCAGTCGGTTAAGTGTCTGCCTTTGGCTCAGTTCATGATCTCAGGGTCCTGAGATCAAGCCCCATGTCAGGCTCCCTGCTCAGCAGAGTGTCTGCTTCTCCCTCTCTCTCTGCCTCCTCCCCACTGCTTGTGTTCTCTGTCTCTGTCTCTGTCTCTCTCAAATAGATTCTAAAAATTAAAAAAAAAAAAAAAAAAAAAGGTCCAGCCATTCAGGGAGCCAACCAAAAGCCCACTTCTCTTGTGGTGGGGAGAGACACACCTCTAAAGCCACCCAAGGTGCTCCTGGAAGACTGACACCAACCATTTTTAATTATCCAGTGGCTCCAAGGCCAGGGCTCAACTCCAGCACCCCAGTGCCCTGGGGGAGCTTCTCCTACACTGCAGAGGAAATACGTATTCATTCGATAGCTCGCTCAGTCGTTGAGCAAACATTGGCTGCTGCCCACTGTGCCAGACGCTGTGCTGAGCATAGGACACAACTGTGAACATGGCCTTCTTGGGATGTAGTAAGAAATATATTTGGCATTTGTCTCTGGTTCCTGGTGCTGAGCTTCCAAAACCCTTGGAACTTCATCATAGGACAGTCTTTTGTTTTTCATCATGAGCTCCTTCTTAATGCACTTGAGTTTATGTCAGTGAGGTGACTTGGGGGTGTATGGGTGGTGGGGGGGTGAGGATCCCTAGGGAGCCTCAGATGGTGCTGATCACCAGAAGGACCCAAAGTTTGGAGGGTTGGTGGTTTCAGCCCCATCTGCTGTTAGGGGGCAGGGGGACAGGTTGCTGGAGATTGAATTCCACAAAAATCCTTGAAATGGGTGAGAGAGAGTCAGCGCAAGGGTGTGACTAGAGGACCTGAGCTGCTGGGTTCAGCAGTACCTCATCTGAGATGGATGGATGTCTCACTCTGCAGTTCTATAAACCAACAAACTCCCTTTTTGGTTTAAGTTCATTGGAGTTGGGGTTTTCTTCACTCACATGCAAGAGTCTTGACTCACAGAGCAGACAGGCAGAAAGTCTGCTTCACCATAGTGTGACGAACGCCATCGTAGTAGATGGAAGATGGGAGGCGTGAGTGGCTGCGGGCCCTGCTTCTCCCGTGGCCCAGCCTGGACACCTGCAGCTTCCTGGGCCATGTCCATTCACACTGTCAGCTTCCTCCTCAGTGCCCGTGTGTGTCTGTCTGCCTGGAGGAATGTGCTCGGCCAAGCACAGGACAGGCTAAATAACAGTCTCTTAAATGACACAGTGGTTTCTTTTTCATGTAACAGTTTATGCTGGAATAGCAGCCCAGCTCCCTGAAGTTGTCAGAGGTTCCAGCTCCTTCCAGAGTGCTTCTCATCATCCCTAGGGGGCTGACATGGTCCTCAGGCGTCCCAGCCGTGCCTGGGTCCATGTGTCTGTTATTTTGGTTGTTGATTCACAGCTGAGTTAACCCTTGTTCTCTCCCTTTCCTTGCTATCTCTGTGCGAATTTAGTGCCACTCTTGGGCACCTGGTGACCTTATGGCTCTCACAGAGAACTTGGTAAAGTCTGTAGACATCTTCTCTGCCATCTTGCCACTTCCACAGATCTATACATTCTAGTCTCTCCCACTTTCCAGATCTTTCCATCATCTCTTGCCTTCTCTAAATCTCAGTGTGGAATAGAGAGCAGAACACAGTATGCCTCCAGGACCCAACAGGGGCCTCCCACTCCTTCCAATCTCCTCTCCTTCCCCCACCAGGAAAACCCCAATTTGGATGAGAGAGTGGGGAGAGTAAACTATATCGTCTCATCAGGTTTTCTTCCAAATCTATTTCTCACACCCTGGGTTTTTCTTGTTGAACCTGAGACTTAGGCTTTTGACAATCAAAGACCAAGAACTGACTTTTTCAGGTATTTCTCAGCTTTTTGCAGTGTCTCCTTATCTCTGAAGGAAGTTGGGTGTCAGGCTGATGGATGGGTGGGGGACACAACAGAGAAGGACAGAGGGGAGGAGAAAAACACATCAGCGAACACTTCAGTCTAGCCCCTGAGCACCAGGACAACACAATGCTGGGACTGAATAGGACGCCAGTGCATCCTGCCACCAAGATTGGGAAACATGTCTCACACACTCATGTCTGGTACATATTTTTTCCCCTGGAAGCCTGAATAACCCCCGAGACTATTTTAAATTTTCAAAGAAAATTATGCACATTTCCCCATCTAGGCTGCTATGTTGTGGCGCTATTTCATTATAATAGCAAATATCACAACTATGCCCTCCAATCTAACATTCATAGGAAATATGCCAGTCTCTGATCTGCCTCTGACCTAAGTGTCAAATGTGTTTCCAGGACAGCCCCCCATCCCTGTGACCAGCCCAGATCTATCTCTGCCTGACCAATAAGACATTGCTGTGTCTCTAGGAATGAGACCCAAGCTGGAACCTGGCATCTCTACCCCATAGCGCCAGTCTTTGCAAGGCTTTGCAATCAAGTTGCCCACTTTCAGGTCTTTCAGGTCTACCTGCCAAGCCTCGCTTGCAGGGTGTGTAGCTAAATGTAACTCTGATGGCAGATGGTCAGGGTCACCTTTCCGTAAAATAAGGGAAAATGTGTTGGTAGCCAAGGACCTGCATGCCATTTCTGGCACAAACGTATTGCAGGTTGCAAATCTGTGCTCCACTTGCATGAAAACACTATCATTGAAACCTCAGGCTGAGATGTCTTTCTTAAAATGTGTTCTGTACAAAAGTGACAGATGTTATTTGAAGATAGGGTTCTGGGCAGCCCAGATGGCGCAGTGGTTTGGCGTCGCCTTCAGCCCAGGGTGTGATCCTGGAGACCCAGGATCGAGTCCCACGTTAGGCTCCCTGCATGGAGCCTGCTTCTCCCTCTGCCTCTCTCTCTCTCTCTCTCTCTCTCTCTCTGTGTGTGTGTCTCTCATGAATAAATAAATAAAATCTTAAAAAAAATAGGGTTCTATGGTCAAATATATTTAACAGGTCCACTTCTCAGAGTCTTTAACATACAAGTGTCCTTTGTAATGCCCGAGAGGGGGTATCATGTGTGATGGTGATCAACTCACTCGGCCTCTGAGCACTTTCTGACGCAGAGAGCTCCTGAGACTGTGGCTGGGTGGGACACACTTTGAGAAATGCTATGGCAATGCCCACTTCTCTTGTTACAGTACATTCTTCTGCGGTTCTGACCGTTGTGGCTTGGGGTTAGAAGACCATATTACCTTTCGTAGGAGCTAAGTGACTAAGAAACAGCAATTTGGAGTCACTATTAAGGCCTCATCTCATCATTCCTGTAAATGTCCAGATATGAAGAAATCAATGACTGGATCATTGCCACTGCTCATTTCAGGGCTGGGTTTGCTTGGCTTTGTGACTGTGTGTCCAAGGTCCAACTTGTTTCTCTTATTTATACTTTTCTTTTTTCTTTCTTTCTTTCTTTTTTTTTTTTTGAAATGGGGAAGGGGAAAGGGAGAGAAAGAGAAAAAAAATCTTAAGCAGGCTTCACACCCAGCACGGAACCCGACACAAGGCTCAATTTCATGCCCCTGAGATCATGACCTGAGCCCAAATCAAGAGTCAGACGCTTAACCAACTGAGCCATCCAGGCGTCCTATACTTTCTTTTTTGAGACACAAGCACAATCTTCAATAACCATGAAACATGGTAGGGATCATACAAAGCATCTCAGAGACTTTTCAGGTGGTAAAACCAATGGTGTATTGATGATCAAATTTATTCACCCACCTACTGTTTAGCACCTACTAGGTACCGGGCCCTACAGAATGCACAAGGTTGAATAAGGCAAAGTCTCTATTCTTAAATATCTTCTGTGCCAGCTCTATCTGATTTCTTCAGCCATTTGTGTTCTAGAAAATGTTACAGTAATGCATTTATAGATAAAGGAACCCATCTGGAGATGAAGTAAATAGCTGGTTCCAGTTTTGGTGCCGTGAGAGGAGAGGCTGTTCCAAGACAACAGAAGAAGGAAGGAAGATCATTACTTCATTTCCACTTAATTTTAGTGAGCTTCTTGGAAGAGGTGGTATTTTGACAGATCTGAAAAAAGAGCATTGGACTGATCTCAAGACAAGTTGTTCAATAAATGTATGAGGATCCAGGCTTGGAAATGTGAGCATTGTGAACGAAAGGAGGCCACCACCACTGAGAGCTCAGAAGCAGTAACGCTGGGTATTCTAAATGTCTCTGTTCACTGTCGTAGAAGGTTCTCCTGCATTTCCTAATTCCCACCATTGTGAGCTGCCGAGCCAGTGTTTCATCATAATCTTGGCCCTCAAACAGTACAGTTCATCCAAAGATGACAGGGTTTTATGAATAGAAGTTCGGCCCTGGACCAAGCTTGTAATAAATCATAGGCTTCATTATACAGGTGAGGAAAAGGGGCCAACTGCTGGATGATAGATTTGCCATGGAGCAAGAGGGCAGACTCCATGCGGTGTTTCGGAAAGGTTCCATTGTGAACTTTGACTGACCCACAAGGTGACTTTCTTTTGGAGTAAATAGTGTGGAAGGAGGACCATAAGAGATCAAAGAATAAAGAGGGAAAAAATTGGGGGTAGATGTTCCCTCCATCCACTACTCCATCAAAATCATGTGAAGCCTCCAGAGAAATGTTAGCATGGTATGATGCTTAACAAATATTAAAGGAGAAAATAAAATGATTTTTCTGTTCAACCCCAATCAAGATCTATGTGAAGAACTGGAGAATTTTTCCTCTCTCTCAGAATTAACAAAAGGCTTATTTAATAGTGTTAGGATGTGACCTCACTGTGGTTAAAAATATCTGTGTTGCTTGTATGTGGAAAGGCAGGTAAACCAAGACTCATGTGGGCAATAAGAAATACAGACATAAGAGAGAAAAGGAAATACAAATGCAATGGCAATAATAGACTTGGATCAACACCAGTATTTTCAAAGAAGCCCCACACAACCTCAAATTCAATAGAAATCTCTTTGCCAAGGACTCTGACACATTCCATCTATCAGCAGGCTGGCTGCTTATTCCTAAGGAGCATCCCTAAGATCAGGCCTTTCCCGTTGGTCCTGTTGGAGCTGAAGCCCCCCTTATTCTCTGCTCCTAATCCCAGCCATCACTGTGCAGGGCCATGAGGCTCAGTCAGGCTGTTTCATATGCTGCCACTGAGTTATAATCCACCTTATCTGATTTTGCCACACTCGCAGACGTTCATTTTTTTCTCCATCTGTAACTGAGGAAATAACAGGTAATTAATTCGGCGACTAATTAAGCCCCAACCAGGCACTTCAGACTTGTCCTGGTTTGTTCAGTGGCCTGCTGAGGCAGATGGACCCAAACCTTTGGTTGATTTCAGTGGCCTGGAATCTCTGCATTTGTCTACAAGGGAGAAGTGCTATACCTAACGTTGGAGAGTTCCTGGCGAGGAGCTGGCAAGATGTGGGTGGCTATCGTTGGTTCCGTGGACAGTTTGGGAGCCCTTCTAAGAGAGAAGAGTTCAGAAAAGCTGGAGAAGTTGTTCTTGTAAAGTGATCAGTGATCCTGGGGTGAGATTGTAAGGTAGAAGGGGAAGGCAAGATGTCCCAGCAAAGCTGCTAAGACTTCTCCCCACCACCCCAGGTGACAGTATATGTCACAGAATAGGGGAAGCTTGCTTTCCTCCCTGCTGCAGAAAATGGCCCCATGAGGCCTGGCAGCTTTGAGAATAGGAGCACAGGATAAACAGCCACAGGCTGGCCAGGAACCTGGTGTAGATTTGTGAGTGCGCTATTATATAATCTATCCAGGGCGAATACACTAAATTGTTAAGAAGAAGCCAGTTCATTTGAGGTAGAAGTTGCTGGTGCCCACCAATTTTCTGTGTGCTCTGCTCCTCCTCCTGTGGGCACTGCCAGACGACGTCTCCCAGCCCCCATGCATGCAGGGACCATGCGACTAGTCCTGGCCAAGGAAATGTAGGTGAAGCGATGGACACCACTTCCAGGCCTGGCTCCCAAAACCTTCTGTGGGATCCTCCCCACCCTCTCTCTTCGTTGATGCGCTGGCTGGGTGTAGAGGACCCAGTAGAGGACTCTAAAACCCTAGGTGACAACAGGGCCACAAATAGAAGGAGCCTGGGTCACTGAATGATGGCATGGAACAGAGGCTGTCATAGCACACCTCACCCCCATCCTCACCGGGCTGTGATGTGTGTGAAAATTTAAACTTTTTGTGTTAAGCCACTGAGATTTGGAGCTTGCTCGTTACAGTGGCTACTATACTGGCTAATACTGAATTGAAGCTAAAAAGTGACACAGAGAAGGGCCAAGACTACCTAGTACCTTCTCAGATATTTTTCATTGAAGTTTTCAGAAGTGCAGACAAGAGTGCACGCATATCCCCAGGTCCTGGGGCTCATGACCCAACTGTTTCACTTCAAGTTTCAGCTTCCCTTTAGTCTTCTAAAGGAACATTTGTCTTCTTTTCTATAATATACTCATGTTTATCATCATATCTTCTGAGCTTTAGCCCTCAAGTTGATTTGACTTTTAACCTGGCATCCCATGTACCAGCTATATTACAGTTTGGTTCCAAAGATCCCATCCCCTTTGCCCTGGTTATTTGGTGAAAAGCAAAGCTCTGTCAGGGAAACCCCTATGCAGGGTTTCAGTGAGTTACCCTTCAGATTTCAGATGCCTGATTTAGTTTTTTTAAAAACAAAAATGAAAGCAAACTTGGTCTCATTTTCTGGTTAATGCTGAGGCTATTCAAAATGTTTTAATAACTTGGTTTGACGAAAAAGACAGAGCTTTTTTTAAAAAAAAAAAAAAGAAGTAAAAGAAGTCTGGAGACATTTACTGAAGCTATGTCCCTCTTTGAATTGGGGTAGCCATGGTATAAAGATAGCTAATGCCTTTTTCCCTGCCTCAATGGCTTTTTCTCCTGGAAAACTGTCACACTGCCCAGGTGGTGACAAGCCAGAGATGGAGCCTGGGCCCTGGAGACTCACCTAGTGAACGCTTGATTTTCAAAAGGAATTTCAAAAAGGAATCAATCAAAATTACCTTAGATGAGGGAAAGGCACCTGAGTCCACTCCTGGACAAACTGAAAACCCCCAATTCGTTTTATCTTTTCTCAATGTTCTCATTTGCTTATCTTCAATGATTTATCAGGGAGAATCACTGAGAAGTTCACTGCCAGGGGCAGAGCAAACTCTGGGCTGCCGCCATCAGCAGAGGTGTGAGCATCAAAAGGAATCATGCTTGGACCAGCTTCTCTGTCTCTTACTGTCTTAATTTTACCCTATGATCTTGCTCTTCAACATAGACTTAACTACCATTATGTCAATATAGGACCTTCAAAAAAGTTGTTGAAACAAAAAGAATGATAAAATGGGTCTTGAAGTGATATTTAATTATCAATATTCATAGCAGCATTATTCACAATAGCCAAAAGGTGGAAGCATCCCATGTCCATTGATAGATACATAGATAAACAAATTGTGTTATACACACACAAAGGAATACTACTCGGCCTTAAAGAAGGAAGGAAATTCTGACCCCTCTTGCAACACGATGAACGTTAAGAACGTCATGCTAAATGAAATAAGCCAGTCACAAAAGGACAAATATTGCATAATTCCTCTTATATAAAGCATTTAGAGTGGTTGAATTCATAGAGACAGAAAGTGGAAAGCAGTTGCCAGAGGCTGTGGGGAAGCAGAATTCGAGAGCTAGTGTTTAATGGGTCAAGGGTTTCAGTTTGGGAAGATGAAAGAGTTCTGGTGCTGGTGATGGTTGCAGGACCATGTGAATGTACTTTGTGCTGCTGAATTGTGTATTTTACCATGGTGAAGATGGTAAATTTGATGTTATGTGCATCCTATCACAGTTAAAATGGTTGAAGAGACATGGCATTGGAGAGTGTGTTGGGAGGAGGTGATGGTCCCCTCGCCACTCCACCCCCTCCCAGATGCATTTGGGCAGTTGGGGTAATTTCTTCAGTTACATATTTTGTTTGCATATGAGCACTCAGTTAGTGATTTATTTTGCTGCTTTGACTTTTGAAGAAAAGAATAAAACAATTTTCTCCTTTTCGCTCACACGAAGAGCCAGGCTTTGTGTTCTCCACTTTTGTGCCCACCTCTCCCATGGAGAATGACTGGCTTTTCTGTGTTTTGAAGGCTGCTGAAAAGACAACCCCACCTGGGGCTCTATTTGGTCATTCTGGACCCTTCTAGGGAGCATTAGGAGTTACCCAAAATGGGGAAGGGTTGCAGCAGGGAGGGGGAGCCTAGGAATTTGAGATGGGTTCTTTGAAGGACTGGGAGGGGTTGCGGCCCCAATACTAAGCCTCAATATTGGGGCTAAGATCTAGCCCCAATACTAAGTGACTGGGCGGTTGTGGACTTGGGGGGTGCGGCCGCCAATGGAAAGTTGTATTAATATCTCAAAGAAGGATCCATTGATTGCAGCAGAGGGTTTCAAGGCAGAACTTGTATCAGTGAGGAAGTGCCCATATGCCCACACTTTGGCAGCCTACGGCTTGGAGAAGTGCCCCCCCAAAACGTATAGAACCAATGCTGGTGGCAGCTGCAGGTGGCAAAAGGAGCCTCATATCCAGGACAACCGCAGTGGATTAAGGAGCATACACCACCTTTATTTTGGAGGACCACAGAAGCTTCCCTTTCAAGTGCCAGTCACTAGAGGGAGGGGTGGGAGCCCAGGCTTGTGGGGGGAAGGAGGGAGGAATAAGTGCTCAGCTGGATACGAATCAATGGAAAAGAAACAAAGAAGTATGTCGCTGCCTACATCTTTAACAAGTGCCTTGGAACACTTCCAGCCATCACAATTGTCCAAATTTTACTCCAAATCCAATCTGTGACTCCTATTGTCTTCTTACACGGGGGGACACTTAGGAAGACGTAACAGATGGCTGTGTGTGGCAATAGCGCTCCTTCCCCACTGCCAGGAGGGACTTTTGTCATAAATGCCTTTCTCTTTCGTCCAAAAATAATCTTTCTTCATATGAACAAAAGCAATACATTGTTTTGCTATTGTAGAAAAGTATGAAGAAGAAAATGTAAATTTCCCGTAATGCTACTAGCCCAGAGACGACCACTACTAACATTTCACTGTATTTCCTTCCCAGTTTTTCCCGTGCATTGTATCACGTCGTTAGCCAGGCACGTCTTTCAGGTGCCACTGCCCTGCTGTGCTGATGAGCCTGTACTCAACCTTTCTGATCCCAGGATCTTCATGAAGTAGCAGACAGAGCCGGGAGGACCGTGTGGGACACTAGACAGAGAGAACGCTAACCTACCCATAAGGGATGCAAACACCGCCTTCTCAGCAGATTCCTCATCAACCAAAGACTTGATCTGAACATAAGCAACTTAGATTATACTCAGCTGGTTCCAAATGTTTGTTGGCACTTACATGATATTTATCCATAAAAACAAGATTGTAAATGGTGGTTAGATTCGCAGGCCATAAAACCCAAGATGATGAGCAACATAGCTGAGAGGTTGTTGATAACTGTTCTGATCACAGATTCCTTCCAAATCCTTTGGAATTCTGGGTCCCTCCGAGACCCAAATCCCAGATGTCCAAGTCTTGACCCCTTGCCTGGTCTTGGGCCTCTAAACTCTCAGGGTGTATAGATTTGGCTGGGCAAATGGCAATGGAAGATCAAAAGCAAGGGGAAAGGACTCAAGTGGGAGAGACACAACATCCCTCACAAGTCCAGCATGGCTAATTAGGGAGTCAGCATTGAAATCGTAGACTTTGGAGACACCCCTACTTGGGTTCAAATCCCAGCTCCGCCTTTGATTAGTTGTGTGAGTTTGGGCAGCTCACTGAAACGCTTTGGAATCTGTTTTCTCATCTACAAAATGGGAATAATAATAATACATATTCCTAAGGATTTACTTGAAGATTAGATAAGCCAAGACATGATTTCTCAGACTTGAGAATGCCGATATCTTATAGATTCCCACCGTTGATTTGAAATACTTAAATTAGAACATTTCCTAAATATTGACACTCTTAACAATGACAAAACCAAATGTAAGATTACAAATTAAAAAGACCCCCTAAATTAGAATTAATTAGTGTGATTAATGATGTTATTTTGCCAAAATTAATTCAGCTTCCTGAAGTACTAGTTTCTAGGACATGGTTCTTTTGGGCTTGACATTCCTAACCCACCATATACTGTGTGATGGTTCAACTTGCCTACGACCTTTCTCTAGACTAGACGTTGTAAATTGGAGGGCTGTAGACTGTGTGTAGCCCATGGACAGGTCTCATTTGACCCTTATAGAATTCATTTTTTCAATTAGTTGCTATTATAAGAGAATTAAGAATTACACATACAATCTGCCCTCCCACCTTCTCTTGAAAAGCTGGAAGATCTAGCCCCATAGGGCTGCAGAGTCTGGAGCTGAATGGCAGTCCCCTCTCGCCTGAGCTGGGCTTAGGTGGACCCCAACACCACTCCCCGGCTGTCCTCATTTGTGTTAGCTGCCAGCCCCTGTGGTTTTTTGCATTGTGATCTCTTCTTATAGGACTTACTGAAAAGCACCTGTTCTTTCTCTACTAACTTATGGCAATTAAGCAGCACTTCAAGACACCAGCCTGTGAGAAACACAAGAGCAAAAAAGTTCTGCTGAAATGATGATCAGTTCAGTTCTAAGATGTCCATCGAGATGACCCGGCCAAGTTTGTTCATGTAAATGTGTTTGAAGATTATTATTGAAGTGAAAATACAAAATGTTTACATGCCCCAAGAGTATCTTTAGTTCCTCCGGGATTCCTGAACCCCTGAGCACCGATTCACTCTCAGAGCTCTCAGCCAGAGCCAACACTGCCGACACCTTGATTTCAGACTTCTAGCCCCCAGCACCATGAGAGGATAAACTTCTGTTGTTTTAAGCCACCCAGTTTGGAGAAATTTGTGAGGGCAGCCTTGGGGAACTAATATAGTCGCCTGGCATAGGATCGGACCCCAGAGAAGAATAAGCTGGATGTGACTGTCACTGAAAGGAAAGAAACTAAAGAGAGAGAACAGTAGCCATCCCAAAATGCAGTAGGGGGGGGTCCCTCCTCCCTCGTCCCTGGTGGACACGCTGGCAGATGATGACCCACTTGCCCCCAGGAGGCCGCCAGCCCCAGACCTCTGCCCTCCTCTGGCTATTGCTTCTTCAGCATGTACTTTCCACTCCCTTACACCCCCTTGCTCCCTAGTCTCCTCTCTGTGAGTTTGGAGAGAACCATCCGAGCAAGTGCATGGCTGGGAGAGGAGGATGAAAAGCAGGGCCCAGCTCGGAAGCGGGGAGGTCGCTGCTGGGAAGGAGGAAGGCCAACGGGGCCACGAGGCAGGTAGCCTCTGATACACCTTCGGTCCCAAGTCTGAACCAGGCCACCCCGATAGATGGTACCTAAAGGCAACGCCTTTAGGATCTACGGTGACGTCTTGTTCTGGCATAGCCAATACAAAACAAAACTTTTTTCTTTGAAGGAACAAAGAAACCTAAATAAGCACTCGGATCTTCAGCAGCGCTCCGATCTTCCCCGGCCAGCGTGTTCCCACCTCGCGCCACGGCCACGGAGGGCATCTCAGGTGGGCTCTGACCTGCCTCGTCCTGACACCCACTTAGCCTGCTGCCGTCTGTCTGTTGTAACAGTTCTGTCTGTCCTCAGCTCTTTTGAATGAGCTGAGTGTATTTTATCAGACCTTATGTCTCCTCATCTGTTACCTTCACGCCCTTCACACTGACATGCTGTGCTCAACTTTGCAACCAAGTGTTTACTGCTGATGGCATTTTCTCCCCTATTCCCGTCCTCCCATCCCGCTATTTGCATGGCATTAATATGCAAATGAAATGAAATGAACCGCTTCCCCTTCGGTTGAGAATTCACAGTTCTAGGGCTGGAGATGGGCTGGTTTAGTTTTTCATAGATTTTTGTAACACCAAGTTCTGCTGCTGTGTTGGAAAGTAGGAACGTTCCCAGGTGTTTGCCTGCCTTCTTTCCTTATTCTCTTCCTTCCTGTCTCCTTCCCCTTTCTCGCTCTTGCCCTTGATGGGGATCAGGACATGCTATCCCAAAATATAGTACATTGGCATTTTGAATATTTTAAGCTGAAAGAGTTTGAGAAAATGACAAAAACAAGAAGATTGTTCTGACCCCCCTTCACAGATCTGTATTCCTATTACAAGTCATCAATGTGTACACTTAAAAAGATGCAGTTCATTATATGTAAGTATACCTCAATAAAGTAGAAAAATCTAATCAATTAAATGAACAAAGGGCTTTCATGTGAATCAGGTTTATTGAAAAATTGAGCATTAGACTAAAGAAAAGCTGTATCTGGAGAAGACTATATATTAAAAGCTTTAAAAATGATTTTTGGTCCAGCATTTCCAAATCAGGGAATTGATTTTAAGGAAGTCACAATAACTTTCATCCTAATATTACTCATAAAGGACAAATTGAAGTGGCCTAAATGGTTAGTAAAAGGTACTATGACATATACATATGATATTTCACCATCCAACATGAAAATCATGTTTTGTTTAAATATTTTATTTATTTATTCATGAGAAACACACAGAGAGAGGCAGAGACCTAGGCAGAGTGAGAAGGAGGCTCCCCATAAGGAGCCCAACATGGGGCTCGATCCTAGGACCCCGGGATCACGCCCTGAGCCAAAGGCCATGCTCAATCACTGAGTCACTCAGGCGTCCTGAAAGTCATGTTATTTAAGTGTATTTATTGACACAGACTTTTACACAGACTTTTACAATACACTAATGAGTTGGGGGGGTCAATTACCAAAACATATCTATATGGTATGATCCTATCTTTAAAAGAATCAGTATGTCCCTACATGCATACAAGAAATCTGGATGTAGTAGTCACATAGGTGGGTATGACAGAGACTGCTAGTTGATCCAACATAGTTCTCTCTTCCACAGTGGTAGAATTTTTGACAGGATTCGTGGCCACCCGGCTACATTTCCGGGGTGCCTGGGCTCAGTCAGTTGGGCATCTGCCTTCAACTCAGGTCATGATTCCAGAGTCCTGGGATCCAGCCCCACATCAGGCTCCCTGCTCAGCAGAGTCTGCTGCTCCCTCTCCCTCTGCTCCTCCCCCTAACTTATGCTCTCTCTCACTCACTTGTTCCCTCAAATAAATAACTAAAATCTAAAATAAAAAAAGAAAGACTACATTTCCCAGGGATGCCTGAGTGGCACAGTTGGTTGGGCATCCCACTCTTGGTTTTGGCTCAGCTCATGATCTCAGGGTTGTGAGTCTGCTTGAGTTTCTCTCTTCCTCTGCCTCTCTCTAAAATAAATAAATAAATCTTTTTTTTTTTAAAGGACTACATTTCCTAGCCTCCATTGCAGCTAGATATGACCATATGACTGTGTTCAAGCAAATGGGATCTGAACAGAAGTGCTGTTTGGAACTACAGATGATTCTCTGCAAGAGAAGGGGCATGTTCTCCCCTCTGTATTTTTCCCTTTTCCAGTGGTGGACTGAAGCAGTGGTACAGAGCCATCTTGGACCCCACACACAGGTGGAACAGCCAGGAATTTTGGAGCAAGAAGATGGAAGGAACCTGGGCCTCTCACAGTGTCACAGAGCAGAGTCAAATACTGACTCCAATGTTCCTGTGAAAGTGAAATAAAATCTGATGCTTTTTAAGCAACTATTTCTTTAGGTCTCTGAAATGTGACTGAATCCATATCTATCCTACCCAGTGCATGTAGGGAAAAAACAAGTTAGAGAAGAGAATGATTAACAGAGAAATACAGGTGATAAGTCAAATGAAGTGAGTGCTGAAAAGCATCTGCTTGGTGAAGCAACGGTGAAGTCACAGGTGACCCCAGGGACAGCACTTTCAAGGGGTGATAAGATCAAAAGCTCAGTTCTGGAAGTGAACTCCAAGTGAGGAAGGATGGATAGTAAATGTAAGCATATTGCCAAGTTTAGCTATAAAGGAGGCAATAACTAGGTGATAATTGGAGAGTGATGTAGAGATGGAGAACAATCCTGGCTCACCTCTCCTGTACTCTCTCATAGCATTCTCAGAGAATGGAAACCCATCCTAACAATAATTGCTAATGTTCTCAGCCCATTTTACTTACTGGTAATTGTGTCACTCTACACTTAGTGGCCAAAACTACAAAAATGTATTTATTATTTGTCAGGATTCTGGGGGATGGCTGGGCTGACATGCTTGCTATAGTGTGGGCTGGAGCACTGACATGCCTGGAAGGTTCTTGGTGGACTAGAAGTCTGTTCTACATGGTTGTTTGAGCTTCCCCATGGCATGGCAGCTAGGTTCCAAGAGGAGACATTTCAAGTGTGCAAGAACATGAGTTGCTAGTATTTTCTAAGGCTCAGGCCTAAGACTAGCATGGTGTCATTTTCACCACATCCTACTGTTCAAAACTGATCACAGGGCCACCCAGATTCAAGAGGAGGGCACTATATCAGGACGTGAATACCAGGAGGCACTGAGGACTACCGAAATAATGGTCTATCCCATGGAAATGACTCAGAGGGGAGGGAGAGATTGCAAAGGGGCAGGAGGAAACTTTGGGGGGAGATAGATATATTTCTATATTGACCATGGTGATGGTTTCACAGGCAATACATGTACCAAACTGTACCCTTTAAACCTATACAATTTATCATGTACTGATTATACGTCAATCGAGCTATTTTTTTAAAAGAGAGCAATCTACTTACAGAATAGGGGGATGTTTCAATAAATTATGGTATGTCCATTAGGCGGAATCTTTCATAGCAATCACTATTGATAAGAAGATTATGAAGGAATGCTGGGAAACGTGTATGAATGAGGACAAATGGGAAAAGTAGCATGAAATTCTGAGCACGCTGAAAATTTTGCAAAAATGTATACGTGTGGGCAAGGCTAGAACAGCTTTTGCAAGATGAAAATAACTTCATTAGGGAGGTAGAAGAACGTGGATTTTTTTCCCCCTTTAATTGTCGACATTTTCTGCTATGCTGCTGTATTTCCTTTATAATTCATGCCCTGATCCTTTCATTTTGCATTCATTTGCTTCTGTATGTGTCAGGCCTCTTCCGCTCATGCTCCGGCGATGCAGATCCTGCGTCTGTCCACAGCACTTTGCTCCTGTGTGGGCCTCTCCTGACGCAGGGACACTTTCACCGGGCTCTAGATGGGGGGCAGTGGCGCTGCCTGGAGTGACGTGGCAACTCTGTGTTTGTCAGCCCTAATAACAGGCTTGCGCTCTCTCTCTCTACCTGGAGCTGTCATACAGGCTTCCAAACCCAGACAGGTTCTATTTCACAACTCCTTCCTAATTAGTCACCCTCTTCCCACTTCCCTTTTCTGCCACTGTCTTATAAAACCCGCTGGCGTGTCTGCACCACGGCCAGGCTTCCAGCTCCTGACTGCCTGGCGCAGCTGCTCGCCCCCATCTAGCAGAGCGGTGCACGGCTTCGCTCCCCGTGGCTGCAAAGTTCCCAGCTGCCCATCTATCTCTCCCCCCAGCTCCTGACATAATCTCTCTTCACCAAGAAGCTACTTGGGGAAACATGCTATTCTTTCCCAGGTGTCACACGACCACAAAGGCAATTTTCCAGAAAGATGGGCTCAGCAGGCCAGTGCCCCAAAATGGGGAGGAAAGGGCGTTGGGCCTTTTCATCATGCCACCACTGATTGGCTCCAAGTCCCTGTTGTACCTGCCCTGATGGGGCTTACTGCCCCCTGAAGGTCAGCTCTGGCCCTCCCCATGATAAGCACAGAAAGACAGCCGATGGCAGGCCAACATTTTCAGTCTCACGGGCCAAACTGCTGTCTGCATTCCCAGAGTGCTGTGTGGGCAATGGGTTCATGATAAAAGATTGCAAGCCAGAGCCGGAGAGGCACCTGCCAAGTCCCAGTCACCTGACTGCAACCAGGAGCCTGAGGGCTGGGGTGGAGGGCCACTGTGCCAAGGGAGCAGGCTGCATCCCGCTCCAGCCCCGGCTGCTGTAGGGGAGGCTCTTTGGTTGCAAGCAGCCAACCTGATGCCTGTTGAACTGGTCCTCAGGGTGGCCAGACTAAGACTCAATGCAACACACCAGAAGAGCCAGTGTGCTGTCAGACTGATTTGTCCTCAAAATGACTTTTTGCTTTGGGCAGAAGCAAACTGCCTGTCAGTTTCTGTTGAGGGCAGCCGAGGCACTCCCAGAGAAAATGTGGGTCCTGGGCAGGTCCTGGGGCATCTGGCCTCCAAGGGCTGTCATTTTGGTCTCATTGGTCCTTGTGTGTCTACCCCCAAGCAGCCTTTCAGAACCGTCTTTGCTCATATTTTCCCCCCTACCCTTAGCCTCTCTCATTGTCTGACTCTTGATTTACGTTTGCACAAAGCTCTTGGCAGAGAGACATTTTGCAAGCTCTAGTCACCATTTAACAGTAGGAATGCCGGGCGCCGTCTGAGTGGGCGACATCAAGGAATGTGTGAGGACGGGCTGTGTTGCAGCTGGGATCCCTCACCCCTTCTCTCTCCTCTGCTGCCTTTCCCAGAACCCCTACCAGGCAAGAAAATGCAAGCACGGGAACAGGTGCACATCCACACCCCCCTCCCCCACATTCTGGAAGGAAAGGGAGTACCAAAAGGCCTTCCTTTGCAGTGTTCATGATTCATGTGATGAAAAATGCTTCCTGTCTGTGACCATTTCATTATTATGGTAAATAGGATTCCAAAACAGTGGGGAAATATTATCAAGTTGGGCCCCCAATGATTTAAAATTACATTTATGCCTCATCCAGAAAGCTTTTCCTGAGGGAGGGGGTAAGAAGAAACCAGGTGACTTAAGGGAGCTAGATCACTTCTTAAGGTTAAAAAATACTAACTATGATATGAAAAAAGGGATGGTGCTGGAAATCCACTGGACATCCTAAGTACCAGGAATAAAGATTTTAGGTTTTATTTCCATCTTTACAGACTGAGAGACTTGATAGGACTGGACTGTCCTGAATTGCAGACCCCTGCCAGTCCCCACAAGGTCATGAGGTCCTTGAAGGTAGACCCTGCCACGTGGAAACATTTTCACAGCCCCATTAGATCGGGCTCAGTAGGGATTCAGGAACTATCTATTTATTAATAGACAACTGTCTATATCTATTTATTAATAGACAACTGTCTACAAATTGTTGGAAAGGACCAACAATATCCATATGTGGGACATGGGCACTTTTATTAGGACAATTAGTTATTTAAAAATGTAGGAATTGCGCATTCCCTCTATATTTCAGTCACACCAGGGGTATGAGCTGAGCCAGCAGGTGTAGCCAGGAGGGCAGCCACAGCCAAATGAAGAGCCCCTTACCTTCTCAGAGGGATACTATTTTCACGTATGGCATAGATTCCTGAGCGTCTGTGGGACAATGAGGACTATTTGTGCAGTTTTACAGAGACGTGGCTGCTTATATGAGCTGCATTACTCAACCGGCCTTGCTCCGAAGTCCTCAAAGACATAACATAAGTTCAGGTGTGTTGCCCTGTCAAAGGCAGAACTGAAGGAGGCCAGTGCTGGGTGTGGGGCTGGCCTGTGACACTCTCTCTCTCTCTGGCCAGGCTGTATGTTACTAGCACCTGTGGAACTTCTTTAACTATACCTGTTGCCCAGGTTCCTCCCTGGACCAATTAAATCAAGATCTTAGGAGCTGAGTCCAGGTAACATATTTTTAAAGCTCTCTAGAGGGGTCTCAGATGGAGCCAGGGCTGGCACTTTCTGGAAAGCCATAGGGAAAAAAGAGGCACAAAGAAAGGTAAGAGGAGAGATTTTTTTTTTGCTCTCCACAGTCTACCAGTTTGCTTTCAGCCAGCAATGCTGATTGAACTTTGATGTGTACGCAGACCACCTGGGGGTCTGGCTGAAATGCAGATTCTGATTCAGTAGGCCTGGCTGGGGCTTGAGATTCTATATTTCCACTGAGCCCCCAGATGGTACAGATGAAGCTGGTTAGCAGGCCACACGTGGACTAGCAAGGATCTAGAGCTGCAAGGTCTAGTAAGGTGGCCATGAGCCACGTGTGGCCACTGGGCACGTGAAACGTGGCCAGTCTAAGTTGTAATCTGCAGTAAATATAAAATAAACACGATTCTGAAGGTTTATTATGAGCAAAAAAATGTAAAACATCTCAATAGTAACTTTTATAGTGATTACATGTTGAAATGATACCATCTTAGATTTAATATATTGTCAGGTTAATTTTCCCTGTTTCTTCTTGTGTTTTTTTTTTTTTTTTTGTAGCTACTAGGAAATTTAAAATTACTTATTGACTTGCATCATATTTCTATTGTACGATGTTGGCCTAGAGCACTGTTCATGGCAACTGCATAGTGATGAGAGCTTTTCAATGGGACTGGATGTGAATGCAGATGGGGGGTGGGTGGTTTCCTGCTTGGAACACAGCCTGTCACTTACTGTGTGCTCCCTAAGAGCCCTCCCTGTTCTAAGGGCTTGGTATGAACTTGCTAATGTTTGAGTGCTCACAACAGCCAGGGAGATAAGTGTTATTATCATTTCCATTTAACAGTCCGGGACTTGGAGTCAGAGATAGTGTAAGCAACTTGCCTACAGTTAGCAAGTATAGTGTGTTTCAGAAGGCCCTGCTCCAGACCCTCTCTGCCTATGCACCTCCTCTGGAGTAAAGAGACTAGGAGGCCAAGAGGATGTGCCACCCGGAGCTCTCACTCCCATCCCTATTGGTGACCTAGAATCTCAGAATTGTCTGCAGGGTGAGAAGGTAATTTGCAAAGCCTACATGGATCTCTTCCCTAGATCCATCCTCCTAAGGGTGGATTGCTCTCTGATTGACCTGGATTATGGCTGAGGGGAGCCTTTTTGTGGGGGAGTGGATGGACCTTCAGTGCAGGATGGAACCAGGGGTGGGAAGAGAGATAGGGTAGGCTGAGTTATGGGGGCATCCAGTTGTGCTGTTGCTCTGGGACCCCTAATGTCAAGAGCAGGCCTAGTGCCCAGATCCACTGCCAAGGACCATGTGCTGAAGGGCTGACATAGCTGAAGGTGGGCTGCATCCCACGACTTTGCAGGTGACTCTGGGCTTGGAGACTCACCCTCACGTACCACAGCCACAAGGCAAGCATTGCTACTGCAGTGATTATAGGCCGGTAGGGTTCTGATCTTCAGAAGTCCTGTTTCTGCCTTGGTATTAAGCCAACTTAGACTTTGAGGGTGGCAAATTTCCCATGTCTGTCTCCCAACTGACCATTTTCTCCTCAAACTTAAAATGATCCACTTTATGGAAAGCAGCCCTTTTGTGGTGGAAAGCAAAAAAATAAAAGACTTGCTGTAGAAATCACAGTGCTGGAACTTATTTCAATACTATAGCACCACTGGGGAAAAAAAAACAAAAAAAAACAAAACCTGAGCTTTGATAAAGAGTTCATTCATGTAGGTGCAAAAGGATGCAAAAAGGAAGAACAAGAGTATATTTGAATTTTTCTTTCTGTAAAATACAGAGAGTGGTAATGTATGCCTCTGAGTCTTGTTTGCTGAGGGGCCTTTAGAGTATCCTCAAGGGAAGATTCTGGAAAACAGAGCGTTGCTGGCTCCCTACCCTTGCTGGGCCCATGGCAAGAGACCTTTGAGAGCTCCAGTCCGATGCCTCTGTTACTGTCGCTGTGAAACAGTTTTCTTTTGTCCACCTTCCCGGGGTGCTTTCCTGAGCACTTAGATGGAAACTCAGTGACCAACCTCAGGAGCAGCCCTTGTGGTCTGTTCCTTCGTTAGCAGCATGCAAATGTCCCTCTTATCTAGAAGCCCGTCCTCAGCCTCATTCTGAGTCTTCTGTTCTTGCAGGATTATCTTTTGAACTACGTATAAGATAAAGTCTTGACATGCCTCTAAACAGCATCTAAAATAAATTCTCACTTTTCTTTCACTGGAGAGAGAAAGAAGAAAACACAGCAGCAGGGGAAGAATCTAAACAGCCTTCAAGGTCAGGCCAGGGTGAAGGAGATAATCCTTGTCTCCTCTGAGATCAAAATAAGAGGCAATTAATTCACTTGGCCATGCAGGGGGCTCTGGGTAGACTTTGAAGCAACTCCCAGATAATGAGGATTTCTGAACTGGGGAATGAATTACCTGAGTGGGATAGATTCTCCTTCCCTCGAGGTACTCAGGAGCTGGAGCAAGAGCCAAGCAGGACTTAAGGGCAGATTGGCTTCCGTGGACAGAGAAAATTAGCCTCGTGTCTGCTCAGGAGGACGATGGGAGCTGCTAGCTGAATCAAATCAGTCTTTCCCCTTCCCTTCTAGATCTTCTCAGGCAATTCAAATAAACCAGGCCAGGGGCACCTGGGTGGCTCAGTGGTTGAGTGTCTGCCTTTGGCTTGGGTCGTGATCCAAGGATCCTGGGACCGAGTCCCACATCGGGCTCCCCACAGGGAGCCTGCTTCTCCCTCTGCCTGTGTCTCTGACTCTCTCTCTGTCTCTCATAAATAAATAAGATAAAATCCTAAAAAAAAAAAAAAAAAAGCCAGTATTGATAAATCCTTTGCATTGTATATTTCCAAAATGCTTTCACATTACTTCAATTGGTTCTTTCAGTGGCAACTCCACGAGTTAGATGGAAAATGTTTGTACTGTAGCCATCGAGAGGGGACTACAGAGTACAGTGCGCTGCCCCAGCTCGCACAGCTGGTTAGCACCAGGGCTGGGCCTAGCACAGGTTTCCCGATGCATACTCTTTTCTACTGAAGTTTGAAAACTCTGAATCCAGTGAAATATTCAGGGATTCTGCTACAGCTTAAATTACGTTTCTGAAATGTTTCAATATGTTTAAACATGACAATAATACGGACTTCCCGCCTTATCTCCTTGTTAATGTTTGGCTGGAGGGTGGGATGGCTTGAGCCTTATTAGAACTGACACAAACCGCAGATGCAACTACGTTGAAAAAACCAGAGAGCCAGAGGGCTGTCCTCTGCCTAATTGCACAGTCTGCTTCACTGTGAGGCATTGTCCCAGGGGCCTGACTCCAAACTGGAAAACTCCGGGGAACGTATTGTTGGGAAGAGCCCAGTCTTGCTGGAGGCAGATACGCCCGATGATCTGATTACAGCTTCATCCCAACTGGAGTCCTACATGGCTCCTTTCCTTAAGAAATTTAGAATAAAACTGAATTAAAAAAGAATTTTAAACCTCCTTATATCTCTCCAATGATATATATGAAGTCAAAGAAAGGTATAAGCTGTTCAGAGGGTTTTTTTCAGGGGAGCAGAGGGTGGGAGTGGTCACCTTCATCACTTGCAAATGCCCCTGCTGATTCCACCATCACTTCAGACCGCAGCCCTCACCCAGTCTGGTTTTAAGGTACAGGCTTGTTACAAAAATATCACATGTAGGCACGCCTAGGTGACACAGGCAGTTGAGCAACTGACTCTTGGTTTCAGCTCAGGTCATGATCTCAGGGTGGTGAGATAGAGCACCACATCGGGCTCCGTGCTAGGTGTGGAGCCTGCTTGAGATTCTCCCTCAAACCCTCCCGTTGCACCCATGCTCATGCTCTCTCTCTTTCTCTAGGAAAAAGAAAAAGAAGGGGTTATATTTTTCTGCTTTAAATTTTTGGTTACCTGTGTTATATACATACATATACATGCATGCACAGTACATATGTAGACATGCATGTACATGCATGTGTGTAAATCCCTTAGATCCACATCCTCTTCTATATAAATAATCCAAATGTGTACTTGCCTATGTGCAAACATGTCATGTAGATCTAACACACACACAGACACACACACGTGTGCACAGCTTCAGCAGAACTGAGTTCCTGCAGTTTTTGTTTTGTTCTCAACTGATGATGGAACCTTAAAATTTCACTCCTTTATAGCAGAAGTTCTGGGGCTCCTGGCTATGACACCAAACCAGTTTTTTTAATCTGAGAAAGGAAGGAAGGAAGAGTTGTAGCAGAGTTAATCGGGTGGTAGAAGTCTCTAGAAAGCGCCTGGCCTCTCACAGGCAGCAGAGAAGGAGGAACAAGAAACCGGAGGGGAGATGTTCCTGCTCCCATTTCCTGCACAAAGAAACTCCCTCTTGAAGTAAGTTGGTATAACGCATCTGCAGGGTATATTCGTCTTATGCATCCACTTGATCCCGTTCTTCTTTCAGGAATTTATCCTTAGGAGGCAACTTTTCAAATGTGCAAAGATGAATGTGTTGAGATGCACATTAGTGACAAGCTACATAATGATAGACAGTGTAATGTCTGTCAAGGCAAGACAGGATTCAATGTGTGTTAAGTACATCACACTCCACCTCCACGATATCATAATGAACTGTCATTCAAATGGTGATCCATACTTCTTCCCTGGGAAGGTAATGAGAATTGCTATTTAATGAGTTGTCCATGTGGCAGGTGTTTTACATATATGGTGTGATTCGTTGCTCATCATCACTCCTTAAGTTAGGTATGATAATCCTCATTTTACTGATGAGGAAAATTGCCTGAGGTTAAGTAGGCCCAAGTCACAGATTCAGTGAGCAGTGGGTTAAGATTTAAACTTTACAGCCCACTATCTGTACAACTCTGCCCACGGCACCTTTTTGAATGAAATATATAGAGCTAATAAAGGGACTCTATTTACACAAATACACATACTGAAAGAGGAAAGCAGGAGAGTTGGAGAAAACACACAATGGTTAAAACTTGGGAGGCTAAAAAAAAAAACAACTTGGGAGGCTTTGGAGTAAGTAAACGTGAGGTCAGGGTGTTATGCCATATGTTGGCAAATCAAACTCCAATAAAAAAATACATACAAAGAAAAATCCTAACTCCCCACGTACCAGTTCTATAGCCTTGAGCAAGTAGGGTGACATCTCTAACACTTCAGCTTCCATAATTATAAAAGAAAGGTAAAAAAAAAAAAAGGTAATGCTGCCCATCACACGAATTTGTTGTGAGATTGAGCACTAATTGGGAGCCGCTGGATAACGCAGAGAGACATCTGGAAGGCTATTCACCTATGTATAAATGGTGGTCGTATCCCTGGGGTCGGGGGGAGAAGTTGGAGGTGATTTTTATTTTTTTCTTTCTCCTTTTCTGTCTTTTAAAATCACTTCAAGGGGTTTATATCATTTTATAAATAGAAAAATCTAGGAAAGCTCTTTTTGTTTTGGAAAATAATAATCAGATGGTGAAGAATGAGGGTGAGCAGAAAAGGGGAGAGAAGATGAACTCAGGGAAAGGGAGGGACGTGGCACCGTCCTTGCTAGAGCAAACTGCTGCCAGCTGGCCCGGGAGCTGGAGTCGGAGCATTCAGTCTGGGAGTGAGCATCTCCATCCGCTCAAAGCGCGTTCTGCAGGAGTCAGGCAGCCCTGATCTTGGAGCAGGACTTTGCTAGGACTGCTGTTTCCAGGCCTGGTCCATGTCTCTGTGCCTTATGCAATTCCCACCTTTTTAGGAGTTCTGCTCTTTCCTCTGGGGAGGAACTCAGTCTGAAAAATGAGTCATGTGGAGATGTAAGTGATTCATCAAGTTATGGGAATCCTCTCCAAGTCCTTATATTAAAAAAAAAAAAATTCAGCAAAACTCTTGGCCTGATAGGAGGAGACTGAATTTGTCTACTTAAAGATTGAGGGGCACCTTAATTTAGATTTAGGGGCACCTGGGTGGTTCAGTGGTTGAGCGTCTGTGTTCAGCTCAGGTCATGATCCTGGGGTCCTGGGATCAAGTCCTGCATCAGGTTCCTTGCAGGGAGCCTGCTTCTCCCTCTGCTTATGTTTCTGCCTCTCTCTATGTCTCTTATGAATAAATAAATAAAATCTTTAAAAAAAAAAAGTTAATTTAGATTTGTACCCAAACTCTTAGAATTATACCAACATTTTGATCTAGCAATTCTACTTTCAAGAATTTATTCTATGATAAAAAATCATAAGCATACAAAAATGTTTAGCTATAGGAATATCCATTATAATAGCTCTTTATCCTAGTGAAAATTAAGGCCTGCTTACATGTCCAGTGATAGGGGACTAAATTATATAACTCCATTCAATGGAATACATGGTCCCCTCTCCAAGTGTTTTAGGAGCGTATTTATCGTTATGGTGAGATGTTCACAATATGATATTAAGTGAAAAAAAATCAGCCCCCCAAATAAAGTAATCCCAAGGTAAAATTAAAAAGTGTATTTATATTAAGACTTTCGAAAAATGGTAAAATGTTAGGAATGTTTGTTCCCGATCTATATGTGATTATTTTCAGCTGTTCATTTATAGAATATAAGTAATTTTTGAAATAATAAATGATGTCATTACAATTTTAAAAGGCCAAAGAACCCAAAGTATACCCACTGACACTGCATTACCCTATGCAGCTAACTCCACAGGACACAAAGGACACGTACCACATCTGCTTCGGTGCATCCTTATGATTCCAGCACCTGGCATGATGCCAGATATGTGAAAGTTCTTCACAGACATTTGTTGAATGAATGAATGAATGAATGAATGGTAGGGCAAATGCATGAAAAAATAAAGTAGTGGTAACAGGAGGCCCAAAATAGAGCAGAAACTCACAACAAACTCAGTCTACTACTGGTTGACCTCCTCCATGTAATTTGGTAGTTGAGCTCCATGGGATGAGACCCATTCATCTTTGAAGCCCTCACAGTGCCTTGGCTCTAGTAGGGGAGCTCAATAAGTGTTGCATGAAACTACAAATGATAGTTTATCTCTTTCCCAGTAGGATTATTTCTGGACACTTTACAGCAGCCGGTAAATGCACGCCTGGTGGCAGATCGCGTGCAAGGACTGTACTAATGGCCATTGCAATAGGAAGCTGTGCTAGTTGGGGTTAGATTTGTTATAAAGTAACAACAACAAAAAGGATGATTTACTTTAAAAGAGAAGTTTCTTTCTTTTTAATGTTCAAGAGATCTAGAGGCAGGCAGCCCAGAGTGAAGGACCCAGGTTTCTTCTATCTTTTTGCTCTGCTACAAATGGCTTCCAAGGTCATCTCATGGTCCACACTGGCGCCGGGGGTTCTAGTCATTTCATAACTCTAGCAAGAAGGAAAGACTAAGAGAAGAAATACATGCTCCCTCCCTAGAAGTTGTGTCTATGACCTCCGCTTACATCCATTGGCCAGAACTTTGTCAAGGGAGCCTGATTAGTATAATTTTTATTCTGAGGTGTCTTGTTCCCAGCTCATGACTGGGGGTTCTCTAACTGTGGAAAAGAAGAACTGACATTGGGAAACAACTGGCAGCTTCTGTCACCAAGGTGTCCTCAACCATCCTATCCCTGGGCAACCAGAGTCTCATCAAATGTGTAACATCTGCTGTAACGATGTAGGGAAAGTCACCATGACATGTGGCTTATGGTTATCAGGTACTTGGAGCTGCTGCTGATAAACACTTCTTTAGTTTCCCCTTAACGGCACACTTCCATTTCTAGCACAGTCTCTGTTCTTGTCACAGGGGTGACACGGGTCACTGCTTTCTGCCTAGCAGAGCTGGATCGTAAAGTGCAAGTCAGCATCTTTCCTGCTGCAGCAATTGCTTATGTCCTGTGGGTCGTGATTGGCTGCAGCATTCAAATCATCAGAGGAATCAAGAAGTGCTGTGAGGGAGTCTAATTATATAAATGAGGAAAGAAACAGAAGAGGCTAAATTTTCAGAATTTGTCTTTAAGGTATTTGAGGCACTCTTTGGGGCCATGGGGTGCTGACTTTCTGACATCACCATGGCACTGAGGGCCACTAGATATGAGAGTAGAAAAGCAATGGTTGGCCCTTTAGAGCAAAAGAAAAGGGAGCATTCTTTCTTTGTGGAAGTGATATGAAGCAGAGGAGCACAATCCTCTCAGGAGCTACCATTTAGTTAGGTGCTATGCAAGCCCTTGTGGTTGCCAGCATTCAAGGCAGCCCTCAGAGACCCTTGCTTCCTGGTACACAGGCGCTCGTAGGGTCCCCTCCCATACCAAATCGGGGCTGACCTGTATGGCCAGTAGCATACGTAGAGGAGGCGATGTGCGACTCCCAGGACTAAATCATAAAAACCATTGCAACTTCTGCCCTGGTCTCTTGGATGGATTGCTCTGGGGGGATCCAGGCACCATGCACCAAGGACACGCTAGCCATCCTATAGAGAGGCCCATGTAGAGAGGAGCCAAGACGTCCTGCCAGGTGCCAATGTATCTTCCTAGAATAATGAGCAACCCTAGAAGTGGTTCCTCTAGCCCCCCTCTAGCCATCAGATGACTGCAGCCCTGGTTGCCGTCTGGCTGAACTGCCTGAGAAATTCCATCCAGAACCACCCAGCTCAGCCACTCCTAAATTCCTGACCCTCAGAAACTGTGAGATAAGGAATGCTTATTGTGCCTTAAGCACTACGTTTTGGGGTAATTTGTTATGTGGCAGTGGATAACTAGGACATCCCTTATATATAATGTATTTATCACACCCTAGTTCTGAACTAGGCATTATAACCCCCATTTTACTGATAAGGAGACCAAGGCTTAGAAAGGTTGGTTTATTTTCCCAGGTCAGAGCAGCTGGTAGAAGCAAAGCTGGCACTCCAGATTAGCTCTGCATGCACAAACCCTGTGCTCTGAACAGCTGCTCACTGTGGTAGAGGCCATGAGGACCCATCTAGGACTTCCAGAATGCCTGGCAGGAGAGAAAAGCTAACTGTTCCTAAGTGAACAGAGTGGTCTTGTTACAGTGAGGCTTACCTGCTAGTGTTTGGCATTACACAGGCCCGATAGGGGGCTGTGGATCTGTGCCCTAACATGCACAGCCAGTTTGAAACTCCAGGGCATGACCACCCAACACAGGAGCCCCCATTTGGTCCTCAAGATGCAGAAAGGTTCCTAAACTCCCAGCCCACATTTAAACAGCTTCAGAACAAGGATGGGGGCTCACAACATCAAGTTTTAATTTTTTCTGAATACAGAGAGTAGGGATGGGTGTATGGCAAGGAATGTGGACTGGAATGATCACTTGCCCTTCGCTTTTTTTCCTGTGATGGGTCAGTTTCCATTTAACAACGTGGCCGCCTGCCAGTGTGCTGATGGGGCCAAGTTCAGTTAGTGCCTCCTTGTCAGCAAAAGAATGTGAGCGTTCCTCTGAAGTCACATCAAGTAATGAGCTTCTGGGCTCCTCTCTTGGACTGACTGGTTTACGTCTGTCTCATTCTGGCCAGAGCCCTCACTGAGAGGCCAGCAGCCACTTGCTGTCTAGTGGAAACTTCTGGTCCTGCTGTCCTATGACTGTTACCCACACCTGGGGACGTGGGTTAGGAGATCGCACTCCAGACACAAATCTGTTCTGGCAACCAAACAGGCAGCCAAGTAAATAAAAGAGGAAGGAAGGTCTGAAGGATGAACTGTCACTTCTAAAACAGGACTCATTCTCTGTCTTCAGCTCTCTCAGACTTTCCGTTCTACGGGTGGTGCCAATATGCCCCTGAGCTCAGAACTTTGGCATCAACACTGACGCTTTCCTCCTGTCGGTCCTTCAAATTGAGTCAACAGTCCAGGCTTCTCAATTGCACCTTCAAAATCTCCTGGGATGATTCCCTTTCCATTCCTGCTCTGCCTTTGGGTCACCACGTAGATGGGCACCTGGGCCTGATTCCCTCTCCCCTTCGGTGGCTTCAAGCTCCCTGCTGCAAAGATCCTACATGTGTTTATCTACCTTTCAAGACCCTGCATAATTTGTTCCTCCCTCATTGTATTTCCCACGGCTCCCCTCCTAATCCCTGTCCACGGACAAGCACACGTGCATGCTCAAGTGGGCACACTTGCACACGGACACACGCGCGCACTCCCGTGTGCGGACACCACGCCTTGCACCACCACCCACCTTCCTCTCGGCCGCCTCCCCTGTGGTTGGGGATGTCCTCTGTCGTCCTCGCTTTGTCAGTTGTAACCCACCCTGGGAGGAAAGCCTGCTGTCCCGCTCTCTCTCCTCTCACCACCTGCAGACTGTGAATTCCAGGGGCAAGCCACACCTCTGCATGAGGCCCCCATCTTCCGGATCCCTGGGGCTCCGGGAATCCCTCTGGACTCAAGGATTTGAGGAAACAACGACGGGAGTGATGCACCGAAGAGCGCAGCCCCGGGCGGGCTCAGGACAGCGCTCAGCGGAGCCACTGTCCCCACGGCCACACCGGGCCCAGGTCCCCCGCAGGCTGGGTGGAGGGAGAGGCCCCTGCTAGGGGGTCAGGCCACGAAGGTCGGCCACGCGAACACCCAGGGAGACAGGCGTGATGAAAGCACCAGAAGGCCAGGAGGGAAGGCAGCTGCCGTGGCAAGTGGCGCTGGATGCGATTACGAGCGGCGACAGGAGTTACCCGCTGCAGTGAAGAAGCAAGGGGATGATGAAGTGACAGATGATGCCACTGCGTGGTCTGCGGGGGTGGCAACAGCCCACACTCGCTCGCGTGCACTTGCTCTCTCTCTCTGTGCCATTTTCCTTCGAAACAAGGAAGATTGTGGGAAAGCAGCAACTTCGGTCCTGCCCCGAGAGCACGGGTCGCCGCGGCCGCGGAAGGGGGGTCAGCCACGTGGAGCGCCCGGGGGTGTGTGACCCCTCTGTGTCGTCTGCCTGGGGCTGCAACGCAAGTGCCTGGGGGGGGGGCGGGGTGGAGAGCAAGCAGGTAATGTCAACGTGCAAAGAAGGGCAGGTGTTAGGAATAGAGAGCCACAGGGACCATGACAGGTGGGAGGGCACACACATCATGGAAAGGCATCCAAGGGCGCCTGGGTGGCCCAGCGGTTTAGCGCTGCCTTCGGTCCAGGGCATGATCCTGGAGATCCGGGATCGAGTCTCCTGTCGGGCTCCCTGCATGGAGCCTGCTTCTCCTTCTGCCTGTGTCTCTGCCTCTCTGTGCCTCTCATGAATAAATAAATAAAATCTTAAAAAAAAAAAAAAGATATCATGGAGGCTAAACAACACATGTATTTGGCCCAGATGGGGCCCACAGGGATCCCGCTATGATCTTGGAGCTCTACAGGTGTGAGTACAACACACCATGAGGACTGCTGATGGGAATGGTGGCCTGGAGTTGCCAACATGTTGGTTAAGCTCTTTCAGACTGCCTGGAGGGTTATTTGAACTCTATCTGGGGAGGTCAGCTAGAGGACATGGCTTCACCAGCCACAGAGTACACTCAGAGATCATTCAGGAATCATATCTGCTCCTGTGGCTGCACAGACCTTTCGAAAGCCAGCAGGGGAGAGGCCTGGCCTCAGTAGCAGCCATTGGTGGCTTCCTGCCTCAAAGGTTGTGCCACAGTTACGATTCTCCTGGTTATTACCCTATAATTTTTTGACTCTCCTTCTCTCTACCTCTTGGTTTCCACATGTTCCTGACTTACATTGCTTCGTAGCAACTGCTTGTTTGAGACTTGCCTTGCCTCGTGACTTTTGCTCCTCCTTGCATGACTCAACTTCTGTTTCACAGGTGAGCCAGTCAACATCTACACAAGTGCCTTTGCTGGAGAGCTCTCATGCCAGACCACCTCGTAGGCTATTGGCTGACCTGCAGATGGGTGCTTCTGGTGAAGTTCCAAGAGTCAGAGTCAACTTAGCTTTGGCCAGGGAATCATGGTCACTTGGCACAAAACATGAGACTCATTCATAAAGAACCACTGATCCTTGCACTCTGAAGGGGCAGTGGGCACAGGAGATACCTGGAGTGTCATGTCCACAACACTAAGATATCTTTAAAAAAAAAAAATATATATATATATATATATATAATTTATTTATTTATTTGAGAGAGACTGAGCGACCACACGAGTGGGGAAAAGAGGCAGAAGGAGAGGCAGAAGCAGACTCCCTGCTGAGCTGGGAGACTGACTGGGGGCTCCATTCCAGGACCCTGGGATCATGACTTGAGCCACCCAGGTAGCCCTAAGATATCTTTTAAAGTAACCTCTACTACCCCCAACGTGGTACCCCCAACTCATGACCCAGAGACAGAGAGGTACATGCTTGTACCAACTGAGGCAGTCAGGCACCCTTAAGTTATCTTCAATTACATTCAGGATACTCTGTTTATGAAAGCGGGGGGGTGGGGGGAAGTCAGTTCAAACAGGCATAGGAATCAAAGGCTTTCCTCTCAGGTATAAGGAAAGTGAGGCTCTTCCTCCTTTCTGTATCAGTTAGGGTTGTATGTGGCTGCAGTTAAGAGAAGCTGATATAACTATGGACTTTTCTCCCACAAGAAGTAGAGACAGATGGTCATTGCTATTGGTTCAGCAGCTCTGTGATATTAGGGCCACCATCTCTGAGAGTCCTTTGGCTCGTACCTCATAGTTCCAAAATGGCTGCTGCCAACTTGTGTTCAAGGAAGAAAGAAGGAGAGAAGGTCCCTAATAGCTGAATTTGTCCCTTTTGTCAAGATAACAAAAGCCTTCCTAGAACCCACCCACCCTCACCCACGGACTTCCCCTTAACATCTCACTGGCCTGGACAGCACCACCCTAGCTGCAAGGCAGGCCAGGAAGTCAAGTGCCTCGCTCTGCAACTAGGTTGCCAGCACCCTGTTTCTTATGCATGGACAGTCTCTCATATTGTGTGTGCACCTATAGATTTCTGGTTCAATGCACCGACAGCATTGGGTGCCTTAGGAAGCAAGTATGAGGTAACAAAAAAAAAAAAAGCAAGCACAGAAAAACCATATAAGTTTGAATCCCAGCTCCATCATTTACTCTGTGCTCAAAACCAATTAACTTGCTGAATGTTGTTCTCATGTTAGGTAAGAAGGGGTGCTGAATACTCCCTTGCAGAGCTGTTGTGATGATTAAATAAGATAGTATGTTCCTAGTTCTTGGCCCTGGAGGGATACCCCCAAATGATTACTGTTCCACTGCGGTGTGTTGTCTTCTGTTCGATGGGCATATGGTAGGTGGACACAGAGTGGGAGGCTTTAGAGCTTAAAGGTGAAGAGCACAGGCCCTAAAGTCAGGCTGTTGGGCCCAGACTTGTTCTCTACCACCTACTAGCTGTGTGACCTTGGGGAAGTTATCCATTCCCCTCTTTGAAACTGGAGACAGTAGAACATATCTCACAGGGTACACTTGGAAGGAAAGAAGAGACAGCTCACCTAAAGCCCTGGGCACCGAGTCTGGTACAAAGCACACATGCAGTAAGGGTTGGCTATTATAAGATTAATCACATTTTTTTTCTCTCTTGGCCCAGAATGAAAACCTATTGAACCAGAAGTGTGAGTACCTTGCTGTCGAAACTCTTTAAAACCAAGTAGTCTTCAATCCCCTAAATACACAAACTATGACAAGCAGAAGTAGCAGCATACCGAGAGTAAGGTGTTGGAGTGGGGTGGGGTGGTCTCCCCCGGATTCAAGCAGTAAGAAGGGACATTGTCTGTAGATAATTTTTTTTAAGATTTTTATTTATTTGGGGACACCTGGGTGGCTCAGTGGTTGAGCGTCTGCCTTCAGCTCAGGGCGTGATCCTGGGGTCCCGGGGTCAGGTCCCACATCGGGCTCCCTACATGGAGCCTGCTTCTCCCACTGTCTGTGTCTCTGCACCTCTCTCTCTCTGTGTCTCTCATGAGTAAATAAATAAAAATCTTTTAAAAAAATTAAAAAATTAAAAAAATATATTTTTATTTATTTGAGAGAAAGAGAGAGTGAGCACAAGCATGAGGGGGGCAGAAGCAGAGGGAAAGGGAGAAGCAGGCTCGTTGCAGGGCCGGATCCCAGGACCCTGAGGTCATGACCTGAGCCGAAGGCAGACACCCAACCGACCTTGCCACCCAGGCACCCCTGTAGAGAATGTTTTCAATAATTATTTTAAAAACCCAAGTAAAATTAAAAATGTATTTGCTTTTTATTATCACCATGTGCCAAACATTTCTAAACCATGTAAGTGATCAGACTCCCCCAACTCCAACATGTTTGCCTAAGTTACTGTTGAGTTTTAATAATAGATATGTAAACTCCACGTGAGTACGTTTTTATTACTGATCCTTTAATAAATAGCGTATTCTGCTGGAGGACTCCCAGCCATGTAGCCAGCCTCTGATGCCGGCCGGCTCGGGCCCTAACTGCTCAGAATCCTGAGAGCCCTTCACGTTGTCTGCAACCCTCACCCCCACGCCCACCACCCCAGTCCTTCACTCTCCTGTGGGTAAACCAGAGACTGAGTCAACAATGAGATCTTGGGGCCTCTAGAGACAAAGAAAGGAAACTGGAGTTACTTCAATTCCATGTGATTTCTGGGAATTCTATTTGGATTGAAAGTTAAAACAGCTAACAGACCGTGAAGGGAGAGGTGTGATATTTTCGTTTGGCGGATGCAAATTTTCATTCATACATGATATGTCTTACCACAGCTGAGTGAACTTTTAAAGTAAAAATCGTGCTTTTAAGTGACGTATTTGTTTTTAAAATTAAGGAGCAAATTAAGGAGATGGTGCTAATTTCTGATCACTACATGATTATTGCTGAAGATAATTTTGTTATATAGAAGAGGATGTTAATGATTTGCTCTTGGGGATGCCTCAGTGGCTCAGCTGGTTAAACATCAGACTCTTGATTTTGGCTCAAATCACTGGTCATGATCTCAGGGTTGTGGACTGAACTCCATGCTGGGTGTGGAGCCTCCTTAAGATTCTCTCTCTCCCCCATCCCAACCCCACTCTTAGAGTGCACACATGCTCTCTCTCCCTAAAAAAGAAAAAAAGAAAAAAATTTACTCTGATTAGATCAAGTTCTACAGCCCTGGTGCTGCTATCAGGGAGAAGGCAGAGGAAGGTGAGCAAACTACATTGGTACATTTTAATTCACATTCCAACCCATCTGAAATCGGAATGTGTGTCCCCATCGCCACCGGCTCAGGGGTAGCCACGATGTATTGTCACTGCCAGAGCCTGTGCGTGTATACCAGCAGCAGCATGGAAGAAGATCCCAGGGCCAAGGATGGCACACTCTGCGGAACGACGGCCGTGATGGAAGGAAGAACAATACCGGGCGGGTGGAAGGGAGGACACTGACCTAGGGGTGGCTCGGGAGAGTCAGACTTTGAACAGGAAATTTTAGAAAGACTTGAACCAGTTTCTTTCTTTCCTTCCTTCTTTCTTTCATTCTTTTTTTCTTCAAAAAGATTTTTATTTATTCGTGAGAGACACAGAGAGAGAGGCAGAGACACAGGCAGAGGGAGAAGCAGGCTCCCTGCGGGGAGCCCAATGCAGGACTCGATCCCAGGACCCCAGGATCATGCCCTGGGCCAAAGGCAGACGCTCAACCACTGAGCCACCCAGGTGCCCCTCCTTCATTCTTTTTCTTTCCTTCTCTTCTTTCTTTCTTCTTTTGCTGTGTAAATGCACAAGAGTGATAGAAGATAAATGGGTAAGGATAAGGATGTTCTCTCAATAAATACAAAATTTTAAAATCCATAAAAAAACAAAAGTTCTGCTCTGGCAACAAACATTCTTCATGTGGCACTGCACGGGAGGGGCCTCGGAGAGAATCTAGCCCAAGCCCCTCACGAGGTCACCCTGATGGTCAGCAAAGATAACTAGACCAAAGTCTCCTGGCTGTTGCCAGACTATTTTCTCCTGTATCCACTCCCAAGCTAATCAAAGTAGCACTGCAGGGTTGGTGTTTTGCAAACTGTGATAAAGAAGCAATTTAAAAAATATATATTTACAGTTGGGGCACCTGGGTGGTTCAGTGGGTTAAGCAGCTGCCTTTGGCTCGGGTCATGATCCCAGGGTCCTGGGATCGAGCCCCGCATCAGGCTCCCTGCTCAGCAGGAGCTTCTCCCTCCCCTTCTCACTGCTCTCTGTTCCTGTGCTCTCTCTCTGTCAAATCAATAAATAAAATCCTCAAAAAAAAATTTACAGTCAAATATGAATACACTGTTCAGGCCACTTGGGACTCATTGTGCAAGTTCACATCCAAACAGCCTCACCCTGGTCAATGAAACAAGCCTGAGGCAAGTGCTGATCGTGTGGACTAGTGGCCATGTCAAGTCGCCACTGAGGTTTCGATGTTGACTCTCAATTTTGCTCTTCTCTACCATAGCTGGCACCGCTGTTCAGACCTTTGAGTAGGTCTGTACCACATTCGTGCAGGGTCTGTAACAAAGACCGATGATGGAGAACATCCCTGGATTTTGCTGTAAGCAAATGCTTAGTCTTTGGATTGCTTTGTTTTCCTTACATTCCTGAACATATTCTGGGAGGGTTGGGAGCACATCATTGAGTGAGTTATTACTGGCTGTGCGGCCTTGGGCTGGTATCTCACCCCCACTGAGCACAAGTTTTCTCACCCATAGAATGAGGTGCATTAGTACCCAGCCCAAGGTATGTCTATGCACGTGCCAGGGGGCCTGCTGCACAGCGGGGCCCTGATAAACATGAGTGTTATTACCCTTCCACCCACTGACAGGGGATATCATCAAAAAGACCTGGTTGCCAATTGACCCATGAGCAGGACCCAGGGAATTAGAGACTCCTCACCACTCCCCTCCTCAACCCCACCCCAGTCCTGGGAACACGAGTTCCGCTCGCCTTTCCCGCTCCCAGAGGCTGCCCCAAGAACACAGAGTTGAGATAATGATGAGAACACCTGCGCGGGCTACATGACTGCGCCTCGTTAAAGCCTCTATATAAAGTCTTAAGGCCTGGCGGGGGCAGGTGTGGCGATCCAGTCACTCGCTGCCGCCCAAGATGAGCCTCCTGTGTAAGTTGCCTTTGCTTGTTATGACTGCCACCTACCACCTAGAGCGGCCCGCCTCTTTCTTTGGTCCCTCCCTGCCCTCCGTGTGTGGGGGCCGATTTTAGATTATCCCAGGGAGGCTCCTGAGACAGTTGTGAATCAACACCTACCTTTTTGGTTGGGGAGGAGATATAGATTGTGTGTCATGGTGGAGCTACCGTGGAGGCAGCATTGGGCAAAAAGGGCAGCAGGCCAGAAGTCAGGGTTGTGGCTCTGGCCCTGTCCTCTGGTCACCTGGGATGAGTCACCACGTGTGTGCACATCCAATAAGCAATAATGGGGCCTTGTCTGGTGCCAGGCCTTGCACTGGGTGCTGGCTATGAAATGGTCTCCGACCTGGACTCTCATGTTATGGAAGAGACCGAGACACTGCTGGCAACAGTAGGTGCCATCCCAGAGGCTGCAATCTCACACCAGCTCTGGTGGGAGTACATGAGCCTCTCGGTCCTCTGGTTCTGAGTTCAAGCCCCCAGAGTGAGCATGAGTTAGATTCGTGTTAGAGGGGCACACCTTCCCCTTCTCTGCATCCCTTGAGGATAGATTTTGCCCTGAGTTATACTCTTCACCCCACCACCCCCTCTGCCTCCCAGTCTGATCTGGAGTGCTGAATCTGGGAGAACAACTGGGTGCCGGATGCTCTGCTTAGCCTGTATTGCCCCCTGGGAGCTTCCTCTGGCAAGAAACTGAGCTCCAGGGGCAGGCTCCTGCCCATCCTGAGGCCCTCAGGGGAGACCCTCCCAGGCCAGCCCTGCCTACGAATGGGTGGAGGGTTGGCCAGTTTGGAGTTTCGGTTCATGGAGCCACTGAGCCACATTCTCCTACTTCACTTTTATCAGTAAGAAAAGATGATCCGTGTTGGGCATGATCTGCCACCACTCTTTGATTTATTCCCCAATAAGTGGGGAATTTGGTCAAGACAGAGGGATAGTATTTCTTGCACTCCTGGGGGACCCCAGGAGTTAGGCATGACATATCTCTAGAAGGACCACAAGCTCCTTGCCCCATGACCCACGGGTGTGTTGACATAGCTGCCTCTCCACCTGGGACATGCACGATGGGTGCTCCCTGATAACTGGTTACATCAATTCACAGTTTTGGAGAGGCAGGCGGAAGGGAACAGGCAAAGCTGCAGAGAAGGGGAGAGGTTTTATTCAGGTTTCAAGGGAGGAGAAAAAAATCTGCCAACAAGGCAAGGTAGAAATAGGTGCTGGGCAGTGAGTGCGGGGGGGGGGGGGGGGGTGCATTCTGTGACCGTTTGTGACCTGGAAGGAGACCCAGTTTTCTCATCTGTAGAACAAGGAGGAGACCATTGTCCTCGCCTCCCTCACGGGGTCTTTGGGAGTGTCCTACTGTATACCGGGGGCAGAAATATTTGAAAACCATAAAGTGCCACACAAATCATTGTACATAATACTCAGCCCCCAGCATAAGCATCGACTGTGGGCAGAACAGAGGGACAGAAGAAGAGGTTTTTTTTCAAGTTCATGAATTCTTTTAATCTCTTATAAGCTGAACCCCTCCCAGAAGCAGTTTTCGTTACTGTCCAATGCCCACAACTGAACCACCGAAGCCTCCTGTCTTTTACTGAAACAATCTGGCTTGCCTTCACGGATGTGTTAAAAATGATATTTTCAAGGAGAAAAACAGACCGCGTTGTCAGTTTGACATTCCTGGCTGGGATTTTTCCAGGCTGCTGATGTCTATATGCAAACAATACATTTAGAAGCCACATGGGGGCCTTAAGCATCCCCCCACCCCCAGTTTGCATGGAGGGGAGGCCAGTAGAAAATGGTGATGATCAAACTTCAATGGTAATGAAACAAAGAGACGTTTTCTGACGGTGGGTAGGTATTTAAATAATCATGAAAGCAGCAGCTGGCTCCTTCCTCTCTCTCCTCCAATTAGGAGGCGCTTTCTCTGTGAGGCCTGCTCCTCGGCCATCATACCTCATCCCCGGGTGGCCAGAGTCTGAAAGACTAACTTCTCCTCAGACAGAGCCATTTAGAAAAAGAAACAGCACATTTATTTTTCTGTCTCCGGATGATGCCACCTCAGAGAAAGGTTGCTAGCCCTGAGCAGAAGCCTCCTTTCATCCCTGGGGTGTCGGTGAGGGCTGTTTCTTCTAGAGCTTTGGAGGGGATGGTGCCAGGTGAGGGAAGGAGCCCGGAGAGCCAGCTGCTGCCAGCCAACAGGGTCTCCGTGGGACACATGAGACAAAGCGTGCATCAGGGCGATGAGATCTGGAGCTGCCACATAGCAGCTCTGGGAAGAGAGAAGCTCTGGAATAATCTACTTGCAGACAGTTTAATGCTTCGAGAATGGTAACAGCCCATGGGCAGAAACCACCCGATAGGGCAGACTGGCAAATTCACTTCTAGCAAGGCGGATGTGCTTTCTCTGCAAGCAAAAGTTCTGGCAGCCTGGGGAGGAAGGAGGAGGAGGGGGAGGAGGGCTTTGAGAGACAGCCAGGGCCCTGCTCTGTCCTGTGGTGCCACAGGGGAGGTGGCTCTGCGGCAGTAGGGATCCTAGGGGCTGATGAAAGCCAGTGGCATTTTTATCCCCAGACTTAAGACCCTTCTCCAATCGCTGATAAGCTTCACAGGGTTGGTGGTGTTCACTGGCCACCGCTTGTGTATCCAGCTGGGTGCTAGGCCTTCTGGGGGGATTCAGAATACATCCTCATAATCCCTAGCATCTGCACAACAGTGTGTGGCTTCCAGGGCACTCTTCACTTGAGGAGTTGTATATATTTTTGCTTCCCAGTAATCCTAAGGGGTAACAAGGGATTTGGAAGTTCTTTCCCTGAGAAGAGGAGTAAAAGAATAAGACCTCATAATGCTACTAGCTCAGGTGTGTTGAGCCTTGCCGGAGTTACCTTCTGAATTTTCACATTTGATTTCCACAAGCACCTCATCAAGGAACTATTCTCATCATTAATTTGCAGATGAGAAGACAGAGGCTCAGAGAAGTATTCGAATCCATAGCTACCACTAGGAAGTGGTGGGGTGAGGCTTCCCCACCGCTGAGGGAGTCCCTATGCTCCCTTCTCCTGGTTTTGACACTCGATCCTGTCCCTCCCCCAGGGAGAGAGCTTGCATAAGCATTAAGGGCCTACTGTATGTCCAATAGCTCTAGATACTATTCAGCAAATATTTGCTGAGTTCCCACTGTGTGCCAGGCACTTTTTTGTGATTGGAACATGTCAGTGAACAAAGCTTTCAGCCTTGCTGGAGCTTACAGTCTTGAGGGAGCAGGCAGACAGGCGACAAGATCTGTTTAAGGAAACAATGTGGTATGTTAGAGAGTGATACGTTCTGTGGAAAAGAGGAACTTTAGGGCACAGGAAAGGGGATCAGGAGTGCTGGAGTGGGGGTAAAGAGACAAGATGTACGTGTAGATAAGGTGGCCAGGGGAGGTCTCACTGAGAAGGTGACAGTCAAGCATAAACACCGACAAAAGTGAGTGAAGTAATCATGCCCTCGCGTAGGGAAGAGCATCTCAGGCAAAGGGAACAGGAAATGTGTGGTGTGTTCGACCAACAGGCAAGAAGGCAGCATGACCAGAACAGAGAGCACCATGGAAAGCCAAAGGAGATGTGTCACAGTATAATGGGGAACCAGGTCACGGCGGGCCTAATAAGCTATTGGACAGACTGACTTTCGCTCTGAGTGAAACGGAAAGCCCTGCCAGCCTCTGAGCAAAAGAACAGCCTGTTCTGACTTCTGGACCATCCTGGTTGCTGCTTTGAGGGCCAGGGTGGAGGCAGGGAGGCCAGCCAGGAGGCTACTGCAGCAATCCAGATAAGAGATAATGCTGATCCGGCCTGCGGTGGTGAGCAGAGGTCCGATTCTGCATGTGGGTGGAACACAGAGCCCCACTGCAGGACTACCCAGCCACAGGACCAGCTGAAACCTGGTGAAAAGAAAGTTGTTTCCATAAAAAGAGGCCTAGAACACGGGGACTCCTGAGGAGTGACTTAAAACACTGAGAAACGGTGCCAGCTAGGAATGAACTATCCTTATAATGACCCAACAGAAAGCACCACACTGTAAAACTAGAGAACATAATAAAGTCTTTGTCTTTATTCTTTCTATCATTAAAGTCAGTGTATTCATGCAAATTAGCAAGCCTCCCTAGCAAAGCCACGTCATTTAGGACCTTATCCTCGTGATTGTGCCGTGAGCGCAGTCCATTGAAAGAGTGACCATATTTTTAGGAACCCTCACTCCTTTGTTTCCCAAGCTGAACTCTTAACTATTTTAATCCACTGGGAAATGCAAACAAAAGGACAATAGGAAGCAAAAGAATGCACGTATTCTTGCACTGTTCCCAATCCCTAGGACTATGACATCTTGTGATTTTGAGAATTTCAAGGAGATTGGGTCTTTCTTTTCATACAGGTTTCATCTCTAAGATGCTAATTTGGAAGACAAAAGTGGCCAGATAGGGACGCCTGGGTGGCTCAGTCGGTTAAGCATCTGTCTTCAGCTCAGGTCATGATCCCAAGGTCCTGAAATGGAGCCCGAGCCCCACATCGTTGGGCTCCCTGCTCAGGAGGGAGTCTACTTCTCCCTTCTCCCTCTCCCTCTGTCTTCTCCCCTCTGTTGTGCTCTCAATCTCTCTCTCACTCTAATAAATAAAATCTTAAGTCCATCTGGCCACTTCTTTTTTAACATCCCTATTTCATGAGAGGATGGTGAGCTGTACATGGTGAGGAAGGCAGTTATGCTTAGCTTGGTGTTTTTATCCTCTGTGAATATAGCATAGGAAGTGTTTTGCTGTTAACATAGATTGGATCATCACTTGATCTTGTATCACGAGTGAGTATGGGTGGGGGATGAGCACCAAGAATATTTTCTGACTGACTCCTCTGTATCAGCACTTGGCTGTCTCATTCACCTTTGTGCACCCAGCACATGGTCTTCCAATTCAGCCTGACATTGCTCTTTATTGAGGTACACACCATCTTTTAAGTGTCACAGTTGAATGAAAATCTTACTTTCTGCTCTGCTCTATGCTTTAATGGTCTCATATTAAGGGAACATTAGTCTTAGTGGAGCTCCCTCCACAAAGTGGGTTCTGATGCTGGATTCAATTCTGAGCATCAGTAACTAGCCTGGAAGATCCATATGCTTCCCACTTTGCCAGAGGGCAAACCGTACAGCCAATATCAAGTTTCCCAGCAGGAAACTACTACGGATAGATGTCTAAGCTTATTCTCTTCCAAATACATTTATATGTCCTGGGCATTTTTATTAATCAGGCTCACTATTTCTGCATATTTGAGCCACCAACAGACAAGACAACGAAATAAGTAAACAACACAATCATTCTTTGTGAGAATTAATCAGAAGGAAAAAAGTTCAGTAAGGAGCCACTGCTAGAAATCCTCTTTGAGGGAAAGCTAAGAGCTCACCCCTGGCTGGGCAGTGCCTCAGACATCAACTTGCTCCCTTAAGGCAAAACAGACGTTCATTCTTTATTGAACTTTGTCCACACTCAAAGGTGAGATCAAAAGAAAAAGTTTGTGAACCCCATGTCCAAGAATAAAAATGAAGGGCTGAAAACCAAGCTTTCCTTATTTTTTAACCATCTCAAAAAGAAGTCAGACATTCCATACCAAGTACTGTCTGTGGCTGTAAGAACCTCGGATATATAGTCAAATTTCTCACATTTTTTTAAAACTCCATGATGAACTTTTGTATTCCTCTCCCTATTTCTACACATGCGCGCGCGCACACACACACACACACACACACACACACACATACAGGGATTAGGGATAAAACTTGAATAAGACAAGAACCTATGAGGCTTTTTTTTTTTTTTTTTTTTTTTTTTATAGGAACAATGAGTATAAGATCTTTGTCCTATTTCACGGCCAGGTTTGAGAAACCCAAAAGGGATACAGTAGATAGTAGCAGTGATTGATGTTGTAGCTAAACTGGACTTGGGGAAATGGAGTGCCATGTGTTTAAAAACGTATCCCGAATTCTCTTTGGCAGTGGCAGGCAGGCCCAGCACAGGAGAATGGCTGGGGGAGGCAGGGATGCTGGCCTGACCTTATATTAGACTAATTTTTCTTTGGTTTTAAAATATCTCCCCCACAGCTTTCAGTACATGGATCTATCTAAGTGTGTCTGAATCTGCGAAGAATGCTTCATGGCAAGACACGCTTTTCTCCCCTGTTGCCATGGAAACAGCACCGTGCTCATGTATTGGCAGCACGTGTGCACATACACACTGTATATTCATATATTCTCAGGGAAATGCTTTTTATGCCTTCTCCTTCTGGTGTTCCTTATAATTCTGAAAGATACGTTCAGAGCCAAAAATTTTAATTTGACTAATTCTCGCCATCTTGTTGTTACTGATCATCTCCTTTGTTTTGACATTAAAAATTCTTTTTTTTTAAAGATTTATTTATTTATTCCGGGGGGGAGGGGCAGAAGGAGAGGGAGAGAGAGAATCTCAAGCAGACTCCCCACGGAATGCTGAGCTGGAAATGGGGCTCAATCTCACGATTCTAAGATCATGACCTGAGCTGAAACCATGAGTTGAACTTTCAACTGACTGGGCCACCCAGGTGTCCTGACATTAAAAATTCTAACATTAGGTTTTTCTTCAATATAATCTCTCCTGGAAGTGAAATAATCTATTATTTGCCCCTTCATCTACCTCCAACTGTTCTCCACTTCTTAAATGAACATACTGTAGACCTCCATACATTTACTTTATCAGTTAAAGAAGTAATCTAATTCAGATTTTTTAAAAAGATTTTATTTATCCATTTATGAGAGACACAGAAAGCGAGGCAGAGACATGGGCAGAGGGAGAAGCAGGCTCCCTGTGGGACTCAATCCCAGGACCTGGGATCATGACCTGAGCCAAAAGCAGATGCTCAATCACTGAGCCACCCAGGTGCCCTCTAATTCAGATTTTACTCAACTTCTCTGATGGGTAAATGATGCATTTTGTGTACTTCATTCCCTATCCAAAATACCGTTTTTGACTGGCAAAACAGCAATTCTTCAGAAGGCTGTTGATGAATCACAAGTTTATGCGCATGTGGGACTGAAGTTGTCTAATTTTCAATCTATATAAACTTGTAAAGAAACTAAGGGAAGCTCTGATGCTGAGAAGTAATTTATTCCAACAAGTATTATCTTGGGCACCTGTTATCTGACCATTTATGACTCAGTTCCCTTGAGGGCTGATCTGATGACCTGGAGCAGCTCAGGATCAACCTTAAGGCTGGTGGGCAACACAGTATGTCAGGGTCAGGAAACTGGACATGGATTTCACCACCAGCTCTGGGTTGTCCCTTCAACTGAATTGGGATGTAGAATTGTAACCTGTAAAATGAACTTGAATTACACTGTCACCCTGGTGGTTTTAGATCCAAGACACCATGGCTGTCATTTAATTTCAGAGCCAGGTCTGAAGTCAGGCCAGGAAGTGACTCAGCTGCACCATGGGGTGAGGTCTCACACCCTATTAGTCTTTCTACCCTTTTATGATACCCACCCCAACCCCCAACCTGATGCCTTGGCCTACATGGTGGGATGGAGCTCCTTCCTTAGTGTCCCTCCCAGACCAGGCCTTCTTTGGCTTTCATCAAATCCCACACTATCCTTTGTCTCTCCCCCATTGAACTAGCCAATCTGATACATTCGTTCACCCCAACTCATCCAGTGGCTCCATCTGTTACATTCAAGGCAGACTTCTTTAATTATATAGTGACTTTTTAAAGATACCAGACCCTGCTAAAGTCTCCAGTTCCTACAACTTGGCCTCTCACATGATTTGCTTTAGCCTCAAGGACAATTCCTGGAACTCACCAAGCTCTCAACTGCCCTGAGCCTTGGCCCCTGGCCAGGGAGACTGCCACTGCCCAGAAGAGCTCCTCCCGCACTCAGCCCTCCGTTAACTCCTTCCCACCCTTTAGGCTTGCTTCAGAGTCCCTCTCCAACTGAGCCCTTGCTCTCCTCTTTTTCCTTCTTAGATCTTCCCCAGCAAGGACAACCAGCTTGTAATCCATTACCATCCATGTCCTCCAGTAGATGATAAACTCCATGAGGGCACTGCACCACCCTACACCCAGTGCCTGGCCCACATGGGGCATCAGGACATGGATGAACAAATGAATGAGAGCTCTGTCTTAAAGACAAGTCAGTGGTGGAAGTTTAGAGCCCAGGCACATGCTGATGGGGGAGAGACATATTTGAACAGAGGAGACTTGCCTCTCACCTCTATCTGCAGTGCTCACCTGGCTGTTGTAGGATAGACACCAGCAATAGCAAACATCATTCCCCTCAAATGTACCAGCTTGGCCTACAACTCTTTGTCCACAAGAAGGCTTTGGTTCACTGTGAAACCTTTCTTTACAAAACCCAAAGCATTTTACTTTTTGTTTGGGCAAACAGATTGGTGACTGTAGCCTTTAAAATATGAATAACAGGGGATCCCTGGGTGGCTCAGCAGTTTAGCACCTGCCTTTGGCCTAGGACACGATCCTGGAGTCCTAGGATTGAGTCCCACATCAGGCTCCCGGCATGGAGCCTGCTTCCTCCTCCTGTGTCTCTGCCTCTCTCTCTCTCTCTCTCTCTCTCTCTCATAAATAAATAAATAAATCTTAAAAAAAAAAAAATGAAGCACAGTGGTAGGAACATCAAATTGAGACTTGCTCCCATCTCATGGCAAGTCTTTAGTGGAATAAAGACCACAAGTTTTGCCCGCCAAGTCACTCTGCCTTTCTGGGCCTCGATTTCCTTCCTCTGTGGACAGATTTCCTCCCTTCACCCACGTCACTCCTCAATGGACACTGCAACTCCTCGATTTAAGTACAACTTTTCTGAAATCAGAAATGCCCTAATCACCCCACCTCTTGAAAGAAATTAAATAAAGGAGCATAGAGGTATGTCAAGTATTTAATTAATACACGTAGAATATTTTTAAATTTTTGTGATGTTTGTGATTTTTGTCAGCTCTTAAAAAATGTGTTATCTTCTCTAAATATTCATGTTTATATCTAAAAAAAATCACTCACATGTGAACTTTTCTTTCCACAATCAGCTTATAGAGTACACATATTTTTGGGAGTACAGAAGGGTGTTAGTGCCATTTTTGCAACCCAGATTGAGGCTGGCAGATTTACAATTGTCCCACTTGTTTGATTTGTCCTGCCTACAGGATGAACAGGACTGAGGGATTGCCCTCAGATCTTTGAACATGTGTTCCAGCTTTAAAAGATGGTTTTGCCTCCTATTTTCACCACTAAATCAATGTGAAATAGAAAAATCATTGAACCCCTTTATGTCTTAGGTTTTTCACAAGTGAAATGGAAAGAGTATCTGTCTCTACTTATGTCTCAAAGAATTTGGCAAAGGTTGTTGGAATTAGGGGCCGTGTTCATGCCAGTTCCATAGAGAGGGCCGACCTCACAGCAGCACGATGATGCAGGCTTGCCAGGGGTTTGTGGCACTTCTATTACTGGGTGCCACAGAGGATTTCTGGAGTGAGGTGCTCATCCAGAGTTCTGTGTCATGAGAAGACAGATTTGGTGTTACTTCTAGAATGGTGGCTCCCCAAAGGACCAAGTCCCATTGGGTCTCATCTACAGCCAATGAGAAAAATAAGGATGAGCACATTGTATGTGTCTGTATGCGGACATGCATATTATTGGCAGCTGTTCTTTCTTCTGAGGTCATTTCTTTCTTGTTTTTTTGTTTTGTTTTGTTTTGTTTTGTTTTGTTTTGCATTAAATTGGTGTTTTTGACATCCATAAAATGTACTCATCCATATATTCCAAAGTCTGCCTGGAAGAACTGAGCTGAAGGACAACCCTGTTATTGTTTCTCAGACCTTCTGTGACCAGGTTTCGTCCATCAATGATTAACTTACTTTGGCTAGCAGAGATAATGCTAAGCTTTGGAAATTTACCTAGCTTCTTCAGTGGGAGGACAGTAACATTTACTGAGCCTAAATGATGGCCCAGGAACTGCATTTGGTGCTTCCAGATCCATTATTGCATTAAATCTTCTTAGTAACTCTATGAGGAAATATTGTACCCACTTAAAATAGGAGGTATCTGAAGCTCGGAGAAGACAAGTCACTTGACCAAGGTTCCAAGTCATTGACCAGCAAAATCTGAATTTGAACTTAGTTTGTCTGAGCCCAAAGTCCATTGTCTTTCCATCTCACTAGCTTAATTCCCAAAATAAAACCACAGGATATATATTTTAATCTGGGATATGCTTTTTTTTATTGTAGTAGAATTAATGTACAGTGTCATATACAGGTGTACAATACAGTGATCCAGCAATTCCGTACATTACTCAGTGCTCATCAAGATAATTGTACCCTTAATCCCCTTCGCCTATTTCACCCATCCTCCACCCACCTCCCCTCTGTAGTCAGTTTGTTCTCTGTAGTTAAGAGTCTGCTTTGGGTGGATACACTTTTGATGTCAGTTGAAGGCCATTTCCTGTCTATGGAGCGTGTGACAGACTCTAAAGGGGTCCCAAGGCACCAAGTAAGACCAAGTGACCAAGCCACAACATGGCCCTGAGTGCACTCCAGAACTAGGTGAATTCTGGATTATCTTTTCTGTGGCACCATCTATCCTTGATTCTCCCTCTGTCTGTAAGAATTACCAATGTTGGCTGGATTTCATGACTTTAAAAACAAACAATTTATTCTCCCTCCAGGGCCATAACCAGCAATTGGCCTTGTATTCAGTGATACACAGGCCAGTGTTTATCTATCTGATACCTTGTTTTATCTGTGGTTAAATTCTACTATGAAGATGACAAAGAAAGACGAATGTTCTGAATTCTAAAGACTTCATTGTGAAGGAATCAGTTCAAGAAAAGGCCAAGTCCTTGGGCAAAATGAACAAAAGTCTCTAAGCCCCAGGTTTGGAAAGCTTAGTTAAAAATGTGGAGTCCTGGCCCTCCTGCCTGAAAGTTCTCATTCAGTAGGTCTGGAGCAAGGTCCTGGAATCAGTGTTTTAATGAACAAACCAGAGGATTGAGTACAGGTAAAAGATTCAAGGAACACACATTGAGAAACAGTTTTAAGATATATCTCATCCAAGGGAGTTATAATTATTTACTTACTAGATGGAGGTTTTCTTCTTTATTATTTTTCTTCTCAACAGAGAAAAAAGATAGCACCTCTTTTCTCTAAATGCAGAGAGGGGACTACATGAACCTCCACAAAACAACTCATTTTTTGGGCATGTTTCAATGCAAAAAATAGGCCAAAGAGAAGAATCCTTAGCTGTGGAGAATTACAGAGGGCTGAGGTGGGGGAGGGGTGATTACCAAGGAATGCTAAAGATCCAAGAGAGGACGCCCTCATGCATACCCTTCATAAGGACAAGGAATGTGCTGGGCCCAATCAGCATGAAGGCCATAAATCTGAACTAAGCAGTCACACTAATTCAAAAGTCCTTTGGAATTTCCAGACAGTTCTGTTTTTATCGAGTGTACAAGTCAGCATATCTTTCAAAAGCTGCCTGAAAATGCTAACGCTCTGGCTGGCTGCCATAGTTGTCCAAGGTGACGTGTACCATGTGCAGGGGTGTCCTCATGGTTGTTTATGGGCAGGGCGCCATTTTGGTTGATCAGCACCTGAGCCAAACCAGTTGTTAAATATACTGAATGTCGTCCCTTACTGTGGCAGTGCCTCTTGGGCAAGTTGTGACCATGGAGGGTCACAAAGAGTGAAGGACATAAAGGGTGCCTTGAGAAAGGCAAGGTGATGGGAGGAGGAGGAGCAGGGAATGCAGTTAAAAATACTTAGCTCACTGTCCCCAGCTACCTAGGGTGGCAAGCTCTTTAGGAGAGTCAGGGGTGAAGAAGAGAAGGAGTGGCTCCTGGAGCCACTAAGCTGAGCCTGATTCAGAGAGCATGGTCTCAGCAGTGGTCACCTACAGTTATTGACTACTGGTATCTGCCAAGGGCTCTAGAGGTCTATGCATGTGGCATGCTCGTTAGCCGTGCTCTAGTTGACACAGAGCTACATTTTGAACTCTCCGGCTTTTTGCTGATGTCTCTCTTTAGAAACACATCCCAGCTTTTTCTTTGTCCTCATGAATATACATAGCCATCAACATGCTGCTCGAATAAGAGATTTATAGTAGTTTCAGCAGACTCTCTCAGAGGTATCTGGGCTAATGAGCAGTAAATGCCACTCAGCATATGTCTCTAAAAACTAGGAACAGGGAAATCCCTATAAGATGGCTTTCCCTGTGTAGTCACTTATTCTCCATGCAACAGATGTCCAACGCATCAGGTTCTCTCATGCTCTAGAACCAACTGTCACCCTCAAATCCTCTGGAGTGGATCATGACTGTGGTAGGATTTATGACATCTGTCACTGGGCTTCACACAGAAGACATGGTAGATTAATGTGAATTATGACTGGGAGTTCACCAGTCCTTGCAGCCATAACTGAGTGTTTTGGAAACATCTGCACCACTTGACAGTGCTGATGTTCCCAGGTGTGTCCAGCTGGATGGATAGGAAATGGTACTGAGAAGGTACTCATCTCACTTCCTTATCACACTCCACAGCCTGACTTTTGGCCATTTTTCTTAATAAAAGTCAAATATCCTTAAATATTAAATAATCTTGTTACAAGATTTCTAGAAGGTATGTTTTCATTTGAAAACACTGGTCTTTGATAATGCAACTAAAGTTTCTAACACCAAAGTTTTGTTTTACAGTTTGATCTCAAAGTTTTGAGCTTTGGGCTTTTTTTTTTTTTTTTTTTTTTTGCGGGGAGCGGGGAAGGTTAGTGTGCTTATGGTACTAGGCTGTATTAGGATTCTCTAGAAAAACACAATCAATAGGATATATATATTATATATATGTGTGGGTATATATATGTGTGTATACATATGTATGTATATATATGAGCTTATTCTAAGAATTACCTCATGCAAATATGGAGGTGGAAAAGTCCCACAATCTGCTGTCTGCAAGCTGGAGAACCAAGAAAGACAGTGGTATAATTCAGTCCAAGTCTGAAAGCTCGAGAACCAGGAGCACTGATGCGTCAGGGCAGGAGAAGATGGATGTCCCAGGTCAAGCAAAGCCAGCAAATCTTCCCTTCCTCTACTTTTTTGTCCAATTCAGTTCCTCAGTGGCTTGGAGGATGCCCACCTGCATGATGAAGATAATCTTCTTTACTCAGTCTACTGATTCAAATGCTAAGTTCTTCTAGAAATACCCTCATAGACACATGGAGAAATAATGTTTTACTAGCTATCTGGGTATCCCTTAACTCAGTGAAGGTGACACATAAAATTAACCATCATATGGGTTGAGAGCAAAGATCCTTAAAAATCAATATGAGAAATAATGGTATTCAGTTTTTTAAAAAGCAGTGAGTTGTTTGATTGCTAGTACTAATCATAGAAAAATGCCATTGAGGAATTGTGTGGGGGAATACAGAGAGGAAACAGCAGTAGGAAGGAGGAAGATAGTTTGGGCCATTTAACCTGTGTTCTCTTAATGATGCTAAGTGACAGGTCTGCTGGTCAAGTTAACAATGTAATGTAGAAAGTAAGGAGTCACATCTGATAAGCCACCACTTACCAGCAGTGTGACCTTGGATTAGTTTTGTAATCTCTCTAAGCCTCAGTTTTGTTGGCGGTGAAATGGGGGTAATAATAGTTCCTACTTCATGGCATTCAATGAGAAGAGCCAATGGGAATATATGCCAGGTAACCTAGCACTGTATCTGGAACAAGGTAAGTGTTCGTTAAGTGCTAGCCATTATTAATGTCATTTATTATCAACACTAGGAAGTAGCAGTCCTTTCCTCAATTACTTACTTAAATGAGTAATTACGGCAACAACAATAGTAGCAAACACATGTCCCAGGCCCCTAACACACACTAAACTACAAAAACCATCCTATGAGGAAGGTGCTAGTGCTATTATCATTCCTGACTTATTATTGAGGAAACTGGTCAGAGAGAGATTAAGTATTTACCCTTTTGTGACTGGCTTATTTCACTTAGCATAATATTGCCTATGTTCATCCGTGGTGTTGCACATATTAGAATTCCATTCCTTTATAGGACTTTTAAAAAATTCATCCATCTGTTGGGGTGCCTGGATGGCTCAATCAGTAGAACATGCAACTCTTTATATCTAGGTCATGAGTTCAAGTCCCACATTGGGTGTAAAAATTACATAAAAAAATGAAATGAAATAAAATTCACTCATCTGTTAATGGACACTTGGCTTGTTTTCACTTTCTAGCTATTGAAAATAGTGCTGTTATGAATATGGGTATGCGAGTATCTATTTAGAGTCCCTGCATTTAATTCCTTTGGGTATTTAACAGAGGTGGAATTGCTGGATCCTATGGTAATTCTATGTTTAACTTTTTGAGGAACCACAATACCATTGAGCATCTTAGCTGCACCACTTTGCATTCCCACCAGCAATATGCCACAGTTCTAATTTCTTCAAATCCTCATCAATGCTTATTTTCTTTCTCCTCCTCCTCCTTCTTTTCCTCTTCCTCCTCCTTCCTTTCTGGATAATAGCTATCTTAATGGCTGTGAGTTTTTTATATACTTTTTGAAAGCTGTGATAGCTAACTTTATGTGTCAACTTGACTAGGCCAAGGGGTGCCCAGGTTATCTGGTCAAATGTTATTCTCCATGTGCCTTTGCGGGATTTCTGGATGAAACTCTTCCCTCCTAACTGACTTTGAGGTGGGACATTGGTCTTTTGCTGCCTTTGGACTCAAACTGAAACATTGGCTCTCCTGGGTCATGAAGCCTTCTGGCTTTCAGACTGGAACTACACTATTAGCTCTTCTGGTTCTTAGGCCTTCAGACTTGGACTGGAATTACCACAAGCTCCCCTGAGTCTCTAGCTTGCCAAGTGCAGATCTTGGGACTTTTCAACCTCCATAATCATCTGAGCCAATTTCTTTCCTTTTTTTTTTTTTTTTTTTTTTTTTAGTATTTTATTTATTCATGAAAGACACACAGAGAGAGAGAGCTAGAGACACAGGCAGAGGGAGAAGCAGGCTCCATGCAGGGAGCCCCACATGGGACTTAATCCCAGGTCTCCAGAATCAGGCCCCGGACTGAAGGCGGCGCTAAACCGCTGAGCCACCCCGGCTGCCCCCACCCCCTTTTTAAAAAATATTTTATTGAGCCAATTTCTTATGATAAAATTTCTCAAGAGAGAGAGAGAAAGGTAGGAAGGAAGAAAGGAAGAAGGAAAGAAAAACACCTCTTAGTGGTTCTGTTTCTCTAGAGAACCCCTACTAATACAGAAGGAAAGAAAAAACAATAAAGTAAAATCTTGGACTCATGTACACGTAACCTTAAATAATCAAAACCAACACAGCGTTAGATTTGATCATGTAATCCAATGAGAGATAGGCACATCTGGATCCTGAGATTTCACTTTGCTGATGGTTAAAGTTTTAAACTGAGACCTCTAAATGCCAACTGGTTTGAACAAAACGTTTCTTCTTAGAATCTCTAAATATGGGCTATAGAAAACCGTAAAACAAGAAAGATCATAGTTAAAAACACCACAATGAAACATTAAGGAAAAGAAGAATGGGGAGCATCACGAAGGATGAGAAGAGACAAAATCTTGGGGCAAAGATGTTTATTGTTTTTTTAAGATTTTATTTATTCATGACAGAGACAGAGGCAGAGACACAGGCAGAGGGAGAAGCAGGCTCCATGCAGGGAGCCTGACATGGGACTGGATCCCAGGATTCCAGGATCACGCCCTGAGCCAAAGACAGACGCTCAACCGCTGAGCCACCCAGGCATCTTGGCAAAGATGTTTAAATGAAACTTCGTCATATACACATTTCTAGGCCCCAGAGAAGAATCTTCCACATATATATTGACAACTCACTGAAAAAAGGAATTATGAGAGGTATATACACATTTGAAAAAAAAGTTCAACTTCATTAATGAAAGAAATGCAAATTAAAGTTAAGACTGAATCTCATTTTCAAATCATTGAAATAACAATGTTTCTTTAAACGTTAATTCTCACTGCTGGCCAGGATGTGGTGTATGTGCTCTATATTATACACCATTAGTAGGCAGATAAATGGATATAAACTTTCTGGACATTATTTGGCAATACATTTTAAGAGGTTTGAAAATGCTCATCCTTTTGACGCTATACTTTCATTCTTAGAGAAATATTTTTCTTAGGGAGACAAAGCTTTACATGAAAAGATGTTCACTGCATCATTACTTAGAACAATAAAAGAAAAGAAAAAAATTGCTACAAACAACTTAAATGTTCACCAAGGTAATGATTCAGTCGATAATGATGTATCTATAAAGTAATCCAAAAGGTAGTTATTAGAAATTGTGTTCATGAAGCATTTGTTAACATTGCAAAGACTTGTAATTAAATGAGAAAAAATCGGGATGCCTGGGTGGCTCAGCGGTTGAGTGTCTGCCTTCAGTTCAGAGCATGATCCTGGGGTCCTGGGATAGTCTCACATCAGGATGCTCGCAGTGAGCCTGCTTCTCCCTCTGCCTGTGTCTCTGCCTCTCTCTGTCTCTCTTGAATGAATAAATAAAACCTTTAAAAATAAATAAATAAATGAGAAAAATCAGTAAGCTTGAATAGTTAGCAGAACCTAACCTGCCTAGGAGAGGCCTTAGAATGCCAGCCATTCCTGTTGTCCTCTTCCACAGGTCTCTTATCCAGTCAACTTTCCAGCTGACCACAGCTGGGCCAGGAACAGAAAGCTGCCCAGGAAAAGCCAATTTACCTGCAGAATGGCCAGCAGGGAATATAGTAATTAATTGAATCACGCAGAACTTTCCTTGGCAGAACCTAATGCTGAGGCCCAGTGAAGGAAAAGCAACTGGACACCAGGGAGAGGTTAAAAAGGCATTGCGTGTCCATCATGGTGGTGAAGAGGCACTATCTATTGCCGTATAATGCACCGTCCCCAAACTTGGCATCCTAAGATAGCAATAAAAATTTACCTTGCTCACAAATCTGTAATTTTGTCAGAACTGAGTGGGGACAGTTAGTTTCTGTTTCATGAGAAGAGTCAGAGAGTGAAGTTCAGCCGGGGGAAAAGGGTCCAGTTTTAATACAACTCACTCACACGGCTGGCACGTTTGGGCTGGCTACTCACGGTGAGCCATGGGCCTTCTTCGTTCTTCTCCATATGGTCGTCTTCATGGACTGTCTCACAGCATGGTGACGGGTTTCAACAGGACGAGGCTAAAGAGAATGACTTTCTTTTCTTTTCTTTTTTTAAGCACATGGCATTTTTATGACCTGGACTTAGAAGTCAGAGTGTTGGGGGCGCCAGGGTGGCTCAGTTGGTTAGTCATCTACCTCAATCTCAGCTCAGGTCTTGATCTCAGTGCCATGAGTTCTGGCCTGCATTGGGCATGCAGGCCCAGCATGGAGCCTACTTTTAAAGAGAACCAAGAAAAAGAGTATTACTCTTACCAGACTCTGTTGGCCAAGGCAGTCACCAAGGTCATTTCAATTTCTTTTCTTTTCTCTTTTCTTTTTTAAGTAGGCTCCATGCCCAGAGCAGAGCCTAAAGCAGGGCTTGAACTTATGACTCGTGACCCTGACATCAAGAACTGAGCCCAAAAAAAAAAAAAAAAAAGAACTGAGCCCATAGCAGGAGTTGGCCACTTAACCAACTGAGCCACCCAAGTGCCCCAAGCTCACTCCAGTTTCAAAGGCAGGGGGTCGTAGGCTCCACATCTTGCTTCAGGAATGGCAAAGTTCGGGCATCTGGGTGGGTCAGTGATTGAGCGTCTGTCTTTGGCTCAGGGTGTGATCCCAGAGTCCCGGGATCAAATCCCACATTGGGCTCCCCAAAGGGAGCCTGCTTCTCCCTCTGCCTATATCTCTGCCTCTCTGTGTGTGTGCCTCATGAATAAATAAATAATATCTAAAAAAAAAAAAAAAGAATGTCAAAGTTCTGGAGGAGCATGTGGAATGGGAGATACTATTGCAGCATCTTTGGAAAACACCATCTGCCACAAGTATATAGAGTTAAGTGAGTGAGAGGGTAATAAATAACCTGGTTTGCTAAAGCCATGCTGAGCCCTGGATGACCTGAAGTCTCAGAACAACTTTCTAGACACCATGCAATCTGTCTGACATTCAGTCCTGAGGTCCCACAATATGAGGCCTATACTCTTAACAATAAACTTATGGTACTTAATTAAGGTAACTTTAGCAAATCTTCCATCTGTGCAGCAGCAACAATGACAAATGCCCAACTAATCCAAACACATTATAATTTCAATTATAGAAAGAAACATTATTTTTTTTTATTCCTTTTTTTTTTTTACTTTCATTTTTTTTTTATTGGTGTTCAATTTACTAACATACAGAATAACCCCCAGTGCCCGTCACCCATTCACTCCCACCCCCCGCCCTCCTCCCCTTCTACCGCCCCTAGTTCGTTTCCCAGAGTTAGCAGTCTTTACGTTCTGTCTCCCTTTCTGATATTTCCCACACATTTCTTCTCCCTTCCCTTCTATTCCCTTTCACTATTATTTATATTCCCCAAATGAATGAGAACATATAATGTTTGTCCTTCTCCGACTGACTTACTTCACTCAGCATAATACCCTCTAGTTCCATCCACGTTGAAGCAAATGGTAGGTATTTGTCATTTCTAATAGCTGAGTAATATTCCATTGTATACATAAACCACATCTTCTTTATCCATTCATCTTTCGTTGGACACCGAGGCTCCTTCCACAGTTTGGCTATCGTGGCCATTGCTGCTAGAAACATCGGGGTGCAGATGTCCCGGCGTTTCATTGCATTTGTATCTTTGGGGTAAATCCCCTACAGTGCAATTGCTGGGTCGTAGGGCAGGTCTATTTTTAACTGTTTGAGGAACCTCCACACAGTTTTCCAGAGTGGCTGCACCAGTTCACATTCCCACCAACAGTGTAAGAGGGTTCCCTTTTCTCCGCATCCTCTCCAACATTTGTTGTTTCCTGCCTTGTTAATTTTCCCCATTCTCACTGGTGTGAGGTGGTATCTCATTGTAGTTTTGATTTGTATTTCCCTGATGGCAAGTGATGCAGAGCATTTTCTCATATGCATGTTGGCCATGTCTATGTCTTCCTCTGTGAGATTTCTGTTCATGTCTTTTGCCCATTTCATGATTGGATTGTTTGTTTAATGGAAGACTAGAAATATATTGAAATACTAATAGTAGTTGCCTCTCGGTAGATTTTTGGGTGATTTCATTTACCCTTTTAAGCTTATTTTTAAAAACACTGCAAGGGGCACCTGGGTAGCTCAGCCAGTTAAGCATCTGCTTTTGGCTTAAGCCATGATCTCAGGGTCCTGCGATGGAGCCCCTCATTGGGCTCCCTGCTCAGCAGAGAGCCTGCTTCTCCCTCTCCCTCTGCTCTCCCCCTGCTTGTGCTCTGTGTGTGTGTCAAATAAGTAAATAAAATCTTTTTTAAATTTATTTTTATTTTTTTAAAGATTTTATTTATTTATTCATGATAGACATAGAAAGAGAGAGAGAGGGGCAGAGACACAGGCAGAAGGAGAAGCAGGCTCCATGCCGGGAGCCCGACGTGGGACTCGATCCCGGGGCTCCAGGATCACACCCTGGGCCAAAGGCAGGCACTAAACCGCTGAGCCACCCAGGGATCCCCTCTTTTTTAAATTAAAAAAAGAAAAAAAAAACACCGAAAGGCTAAAAACTAGAAGACTTTATTCAAAAAAGAAATCAAGTTTTTCGTGGTAGGGAGATTTGTCTTATAAATCGGGCTTCTATCAAGTTATGTCCAGTTGCTTGGACTTGGTCCTCATAATGGCCCTAACTGTACCTGTTTCCTTCCTAAACCTCATTTCTAATAATCCCAGCTTGAGGTCTGTTATTTGCCAGAGACGGTTTTTTAGACATTCTCATGTGTAATAATGAGCCTAAAATTCGGAGTTCAAGGAAATTGTAAGAGGCCTCATTTCCGGTCTACTTCTCTTATTCTTCACCACCCTTAAACAAGCAGTCCCTCAGAAAGGGCAGACTATTAAGGCTGCTCCCTAGGGAACCACTGCATCCACTTGGCCAGTCAGGCCGCCACGTTCCCCAATGCCTTGTTGCTCCTCACAGAGAACGATCACATCCCACCACTGGAAGGTCCTCACAGGCTGAGGATTCCATTTCAACTCAAATTCATTGGAGTGCATCCACTTTGTTATTTCTGCTTTCCCACGACTGCCAACTTGTTCAAAGGTAGTTGATGAAGCAAGTTCAGGCCTGACAGTCTCCATTTTAGAGATCCCCTGGAGCCGTCTCCACTGGTTCACTCCCTTTCACATGGTTACGTATGGGGAGAGGAGACATACTGCTAGCAGCAGGCATGGCGCCTTGACATTGTGGGAAGTCAGCTTGGCTCTCTGAGATTATGGGAGGTTCTGAGATTCTCTTGTCCCCCACCCCCACTTCTTTATTCCCTACCTTGCTCACCCCACCTCACACACCCCTTACCCTCTTTCATCCCACTTACATGTGTAAGCACACACAAACACACGTGTATATACCCTCTACTGCCACCTCATGCAGATCTGTTCATCAGAGGGTCTTTTACTAGCCTTCCACAGAGCCTTTGTTGTGTCTTGGTACAATGTGGTTTCCCCTCATTCAGAACTGAAACCTGTTTTATCCTTTCTCCTCAATACCCACCTACTCTCTCTTTGCCTGCAGACAGGCTATGTTTCCAAGCCTCTGTAAGCTTTGGAAGCTTGGCGTTTGCTGAGAAGTCCCAAGCATCCAGGTATTTTCATGGTCAAAATGGCCACGGGAAAAAAGGGTGAGGGTCAAGCTGACATAGGGGATTGTGACATTAGTCATTACATGCGTGACCTCAGAGCTACTTACTAGTGAGACAGGGCTTTAAGATTTGCCCTGTTTTGATCCAGAAACAGTGAGGACCCTCAGACAAACAAGATTACTGTATCTTAGATGCAGTTCTGTAAGCACGCGTTCTTCACTCATTTATTTTGGCAAGAATTCATCTTTGCTGTGACCTACACAAATTGGACTGAGGACTGGTGTGGATCAACTTCAGTGCATTTCTCATAGGCTAGTTTGACAATAGCTGAAGTATTAGCAGCAGCTCTGCAGAATCCTCTAGATCACACAAGCACAATGTGAAAGCAGCAATTAATTTTTCTCTGGTCACTGCATTTATGAAGAAGCTTCACCCGTGAGGTCTATGCCTGCTGGCACCGCGTAGAGACAACCCTGCCAGAAAAGAAGAGTCCCACCTGCTTCATGTGCCAGGAATGTTGAGATCCAATGTTAAGATAATTTAGTCCTTTTGAAATCCTTGGGGAGAAATTAGTCGGAATAGTTTTGTAGCAGTAAATCCAAAGACTGTCTGATGAAGGACCAATCTCTCTCTGGCTTTTTGAAACCAAACAAAGAATTATTACCTAATGCAATATGCAGCATGAAATAGTTTTGACTTTCGGATTCAACTTCAAGGAACCTTTACCTAATTGCAACTGTTTGTTCTAGGCTCTGAGGAGGCAACAATCTTTAAGACACAATTCTTGCTCTCAGAGAGCTCATTTCCTAAACAAAGAATTTAGAGCTCTGTGATAAATACTAGAAATGTGTGTGGGAGGGACAGAGAGGGTACAGAGGAGGAAGTAATGAACTTAGGAAGGTTCAGGAAGGTTTTCTACAGGAAAACAGTGTCTGTGATTTTGCAGGATGAATAGGAGTTAGTCTCACAAACAAGGTGGAGAAAAGGACGTTGGTCCAGGCACAGGAATAGGAGGGGTAAAGGCATCTGTAGAGAGAAGGCAGTGAGGTCAGGAATTGATAAGATAAATTGGGAGAAAGTGGTGGGGACAAGAGCTTAATGGTGTTAATGAAGCCTTTTTTTAAAAAAAAAAAAAATTGAGATACAGTTCACAACCATAAAATTTGCCCTTTTAAATGGCACAAAGATTTTTGGATATTTAGAGCAGATGAGGGTGAAGGGGCGCTCTCCTGAGCTACAGGAGGAATGGTTTGGTGGTTAAGAGAAAACACAGTCAAATTTATTAGATTTGTCCACAGTCAGCAATGGTGATCTTCTTGCTAGTCTTGCCATTCCTGGACCCAAAGCACTCCATGGTTTCCACAGTATTCATGCCCTCTTTCAGCTTGCCAAACACCACATGCTTGCCATCCAATTACTCAGTGCCAGCAGTGCAGAGGAAAAACCAGGAACCGTTTGTGTTGGTTCCAGCATTTGCCATGGACGAGATGCCAGGACCTGGGTGCTTCAGGATGAAATTTTCATCATTAAATTTCTCCCCATAGATGGACTTGCTGCTGGTGCCATATGGCATGTGAAGTCATCACCCTGGCACAGAAGTCCCAGAATAATCCTGTAAAAGCAGGAACCTTTACAGCCAAATCCTTTCTCCCCAGTGCTCAGAGCATGAAAGTTCTCTACTGTCTGTGAAACTTTGCAAAAAGCTCAAAGGAGATACAGCCTGGGGGCTCACTGTCCATAGCAACGTGGAAGAACATGGTGGGGTTGACCATGGCTGGACGGTGCAGGTGGCTCCAGGGGGGACAGCATCTGCCAGGGCTCTGTTTAACCTTTTGAGGAACTATTAGGCTGTTTTTCAAGAATCCATGCCATTTTACATTTCTGTGAGGAATCACAAGGAGTTTCAGTTTTTCTACCTCCTTACCAACATATATTATTTCTGTTTTTTTTTTCCTACCCACCCTTGTGGGTGTGAAGTGGCCCCTCGTTGTGGTTTTGATCTGTATTTTCCTGATGATTAGTGGTGTTCAGCATCTCTTCATGTGCTTCTTGGCATTTGTAAATATTCTTTGGAGAAATGTATATGCAAATCCTTCGCCCATTTTTCAAATGATGAAAACGTAAAATTTACAAGCCTTTAGTTGGACTGACAAAGAGGAAGAAGAAGAAAGCTACTAAAATGAGGACGTTACTACCAATCTTATAGGTAATGCTATGAACAATTGCACGCCAACAAATAGATCCACTGGATCTTATCAAAATTAAAAATGTGGTTCAAAGGACACTATTACAGTCAAAAGTTAACCCGCAGGATGGAGGAAAATATTTGGAGATCATGTATATTGGAAAGCCTGCTTTCCAGAACACATAAAGAACTCTTACAACTCAATAATAAGACAAATAACCCAGTTGCTCTCAGGGCCCATGATCCCATCCACTTTCATCTTACGCACAGAATCATGAATATTCATGAAGTAAACTTTTAATTGATTTTTTTCACAGTTTATAATAGCTAAGCTATAGAGGCCTACACACTGGTGTGCCTACACACTAGACACTGCAATGTCCTAACTGGGCCATTACCAAGTTACATCCCTATACAAGCCAAGACAACAAGATTTGGGGCTGGAAAACACAATAAACACAATCGCTTAAAACTGCTGTCACCCTGGACAAGGAAAAGCACTTCAAGTCCCTGACTCATGACTATAAAAGTGAGACCCAGAAGACACTGAAGTACATTCAGCTTCTTTGTCTCTCGTTTTCTAACCACATGTTTATACCAGACTCTGAGGTAAACAGCAAGAAGGAAATGGAGCAAGCAAACTGCCTCCCCCTTGAGCTACCGTAGCCTCTTCCCCTCCCAGTCATGATTAGTCCCCAGGGGAAGTGTGTTCTAGGGCTTCCTTCCAGGACTCAGGCTCCAGAAGTCTTGAACATTCTGTGGTCTGGGCTTCCACCTCCACCACTCCAGAAAGTTCAACAATGATAGACGGTCTCTTGTCAAGAATGGTGTCAGTCTTCTTCGCATTCTACCTGTTGGAGGGTCTTGAATGAGTGGATTAGTCCTCATTGCCCAAATCTGCTCCTTCTATCACCTTCTGGGGCACTCTCTCTCCTGTTTTTCCTTCAACTGCTCTGATTCCATCTTCCTTCCCCAACTCTTCTACCAGCCCCCTTGCATGTGTACCCTAGGTCTCATATTTCATATTTTCTCCCTCTCCATCTCCTTTCCCTCGGTGATTTTCAGCAACTTCCTCCTAGTATCATTCTTTAGGATGTCTCCTATCTCTGTCTCCCATCTCCACTTGCGAGCAGCACACCTGGAGCCCTAAATGCCAGTGGGTCACTGACATTAACAACAATATCTAGCAAGTATCTCCAACACAGCGTGCCTCCCAAAACCTCCTCCTCTTCTTGTCTTCCTTAGTCCTCATATCACCTGGCCTGGAAATGCCAAGTCATTAAATATTCTCACTCCTCCTCTGTCCCCATATATTCAATCCATTGTTATTTCTGACAAAACCTATTCCTAGATGTCTCTCCTCTCCGTCCCCGCTGCCTTCCTAGCTGGCTACCTGACTATAGGCACTCCCTCTCCTTTCCAATCCACATTGCTGTCAGGATCCTGTCCAATATACACAAATCTGAACAGTGTCAGGCCTTCAAGGTTTTCCAAAGCTGAGGTGTTAGCCTCAGGTGTCAGCCTGAAACAGGGCAGTTTTGTGCTGGGTGTTCTGTGATTCCATCTAGTTAGCTCTCAGAAGTGACCTATTTGGTTGATGAAACAGGATTAAAATCCCAGTTCTTTTATCTGGTTTACAATCTGGCCCAGGCCAACTTTCTAACTCTATCTTCTTCGAGTCCGGCTACCTGCCATTCCCCGAACATACTGATCATTCCATGCAGTTTCCCACCTTGTTCCCACTTTTCATGCTGTTCTCTCTTTCTGAATACCTTTCCCCCCATTTCTCACTTATCAACTCCTCCTTAACCTTCCCTGCCCAGCCAAAATAGCACGTCTTCTATGAAACATCATATGTTATCTGCCCCCATCTCCACCTGTCAGAGCCTGCCTCTCCCCATCTCCCAGACCCCTGCCTGTGATCCTGCAGCAATTTGTTCAAACCTCTGCTGAGTTCTACTTTGAATTTGGTGCAAAACCTGGCACATTGCAGGTCTTCCAAGTGTTTTGAAAGAGAGGATTTAAAGAAGCATGAAGTCAGGAGCAGTTTCTCTGGCTCTGATTAGAATAAAGAGCTTTTATCCTCCATATGGGACTTGCTTGAGAAAATCCAACATGTCAGAGCCAAGTATTTCTTCATCTTTAAAGTAATATAGAGAATAATTGCTGCTGCCCAAACCTACCCATGTGAACTCAATAGGGTGATAAAAACAAGTCCTGCTGTTGAGGTATAACATGTTGAAATGAAGAGGGAGATGAGCCTTCCATCTTCTGTCATCTGGCCCTCAGCCTAGGGCCTGTGGAGAGTGGGGGCAAGAGAAGATTCTGAGATCTGACAGATGGTTAAATAGAGAATGTGCCTATGGGAGGTCAGAATGATTCATCACAATTTGAATGAAACTAATTTGGAGAATAACCATTTATTGGTCATGTACACAGGTCAACTACTGTGCTAAGAATTTTACATGCCATTTGTTTATGTAAAGCCAATCTTGTAAGATGGATATTATGATTTCCCATTTTACATTTGAGGAAACTGAAGCTCAGAGAGGTTACGTTATTTGCCAAGGGCACAAAGCTGGTAGGTGGAGCTGGGATACATAATCATAATACTAATCATGCACATGTATGTGCCTGGGTCTTTATGAAGTATGCTGCTTGAACCTTACAATCACCCTAAGAGTTGATAGACTTCATTATCAGATGGGAAAACCTTGAAGTAAATAACCCAAGGTCACATAGCTAGTGAGAAACAGCGCCTGGCAATTTCCTCCAGAAACCACATGCCTGGCCACTACCTTTGCGGTCTTTCAGATCTGTTTGATTTTGCTATCTCGGCTTATTCTACATTGCCAGCATCCATCAGGTGCTCTTCTCTTGTTCTTCAAGATGTAAGCTGCAGGCCGGAAGTATCAATATAACCTGGAAGTATGTTAGAAAGATTCTTGGGGGCACTTGGGTGGTCCAGTTGATTAAGCGGCCAACTCTTGATTTCCTCAGGTCATGATCTCAGGGTCCTGGGATCAAGCTCTGAGTTATAGGCTCTGCACTCAGTGAGGGATCTGCTTTAGGATTCTCCTTTTTCCTCTGCCCTTCCCCCAATCCACACCCCAGCTCATATCTCTCTAAATGAATGAATGAATGAATGAATTTTTAATTAAAAAAAAAAAGAAAGAGGAAGGAAGGAAAAAGGGAAGGAAGGAAGGATAGATCTTGAACCCCACTGCAGACCTAGGGGATCAGAATCTGCATTGTAACAAGATCCCCAGTTCCTCGTCTTAGCCAGTGGGTCTCAGCCTTGTCTGCATACTGGACTCCCCTGGGGAGCTTTAAAGAGTCCTGATGCCCGGGCTTCACTGATTCTGTTTAATTGTCTGGGTGTGGTGTGAGTATTGGGCTTTTAAAAAGCTTCCCAGGGGATTCTGATGTGATACTGGGTCTGAGAACAACTCTTATAAGCAAATGAAGCTATTGGTTCTTTCCTTTCCTCATTTCTCTTATGTGCAACAGGCCTCGCTAAAGTACAGGCACAGCTTGCTGGGAGATGGGCAAATAAACAATTACAGCATAGTAGAATAAGCACTATGAAAATCATTATCCCAGGGCCAGAAGAGATCAGAGGAAGACCCAACTTCTAAGTCTGCATGAAGGAATCAAGGCAAATTGCTCTCAGGACAGCACATCCGCCTCAAGGACAAATAGGAGCTCTTGGATTTGTTGACAGGGGTGGTGAGCTGGTGTGGTGAAAGGAGAATTCTGTGTTTACTATGAAAGTGAGATTTATAGAATTTTAAGCTATAATAGATTATAGAGATCATGTAAAGTGAGATTTATAGAATTTTAAGCTATAATAGATTATAGAGATCATGTAATGAATCCAGTGGTTTTTCTAACCTATGGCTCAGTTTAGGAAAAACATTTTATGTCTCAGCCCAGAATATATACTTATAAATTTAATGAAACAGTATTTACCTTCACTATATGTTTTGCACTTTGGTATTCTTCTAGTCCTTCAATACACTTCTCTTTCATTAGAGGGAAAAAAAAATTGCTGGTCATTCCTAACTGAATTGCTCTCCTGCTCCACTAATGGGTTATAACCTGCAGTTTGAAAGGCCTGACTTAATCGCTTCCATTTTTCCTTGAGGAAACAATAACAAAATGTCTAGACAACTTAGCCTGTAAGAGTAAAAAAAATGTATTCAAATTCCAGTGTGAAGGACTAGTGTTAGAAATAAAGCCTTCTCGGGATCCCTGGGTGGCGCAGTGGTTTGGCGCCTGCCTTTGGCCCAGGGCGCGATCCTGGAGCCCCGGGATCGAATCCCACGTCGGACTCCCAGTGCATGGAGCCTGCTTCTCCCTCTGCCTATGTCTCTGCCTCTCTCTCTTTCTGTGTGACTATCATAAATAAATAAAAATTAAAAAAAAAAAAAGAAATAAAGCCTTCTATATGGTATTGGTTGTCAGATGTCAGATGTCAGAAAGACTTGCTTTCTCTTGGAAGTCCTACCTGTTTTCTGGGAGGCTAAGGCAGCCCTGTAGTGAAGGCAAAAGGGTGAATTCACAAATGAAGAGTCCAAGTACTTTCTAGCCCCACTAAAATATCCTGGATGTATGAATATTACTGAGCAAGAATTCTCTGTTTAGATAGTTTTGGGGAGGAGTCAATGAGACCTGGAAGCGGGGATAGAGCCCTGTTAGAACCACCTGGGGCTCTTTGTCTAGCAGACATGACTCCCAGCCATTCTGATATACATACTGCTGAGTCATATAGTAATTGCATATTTAATTTTTTAGGAATCATACTGTTTGAAGATGTTTAGCTTTATATAGATTCTTTTAAAAAGCAACCACTGCATTGTTATAATTTCTTTTTAAAGATTTTATTTATTTATTCATGAGAGACACAGAGAAAGGCAGAGACACAGGCAGAGGGAGAGGCAGGCTCCATGCAGGGAGCCCTATGTGGGACTCAATCCTGATACTCCGGGATCACACCCTGAGCCAAGGCCAGACGCTCAATCACTGAGCCATCCAGGCGTCCCATGTCATAATTTTTCTTATATCACTATGAATATTTTACCACATATAGGCATTGGTCATAGATCAATGCCTAGAGTTTCTGCTCCAACCATCTTCCTGCTCTAACAGATACAAATAGATACATATCCGGAAAATCTGAATTCTTCATATTTTGTCTGACTAGAAAGATAATTATTTTAAATCATCAAATATCCATTAAGGGGGCACCTGGGTGGCTCAGTCGGTTGAGTATCTGACTTTGGCTGAGGTCATGATCTTGGGGTCCTGTAAGAGAGCCCCACTTGGCGGGGAGTCTATTTGCTCCCTCTCCTTCTGCCCCTCCCCCTGCTTATGCAGGTGTTCTCTCTCTCTCTCTCTCAAATAAATAAATAAATAAATAAATAAATAAATAAATAAATAAAATCTTTTAAAAAATATCCATTAAGTAGTTTGGAAAATCATACAAAAGCCATTAACCTGATTACACTAAATATGAAAAACAAGACAGTTTCTATTATTCAATTTATCAAGCCATCACCATTTCAAATTTGACTGTAGGTCACATTCATTCTAAAACTGGTCATTGAAGGTAATAGACACTTGCTCTTCCCCTGCCTGATAATGAGTTTACAAAATCCTAGAGGAGATGGCCTGGCTTTCCAAAACTCTTGTTTCTCTGAAGTCTGTGTGTATCAAGCTAAGTGAATTTTCTGTATGATAGGGCTTTAAAAAAACTTTTCTGGAGTGGTACATTTTAAGCTGTTTGTGAGCTAGAAAGGAAACTCATTTCCTTCTGAAACTCATGAGTTATTGTCGAATAACTTTAACTCAGTAGAAAAAAATCCTACTGTATTAAAATGAAATGCTAATCATAGCTGTCATTCTCCTCAATACTGGTCTTGGCAGTGCTTTTCACTTCTTAACCCAATCAGTGGTGGGGGATGGGAATAAAGAAATAACATTTATTAGTAGTATGCCATCTGTTAAAAAGATATACTGGAGAAATCTGATAGATGTACTTGTGAACATTTAATTGAAATGTTATGTTCTACTGAAGGAATTCAAGAGCTTTTCAAATTCCTCCCTAGCATTTCAGTGAATCACAATTTCAATGTATTGCAAATTCTAAAAAGTAACAAATTGTCTTTTCCAAACCTATGAATCTGTTGTCTTGCACGGGTCATATCTGTAGTTCCTTCCTCTTTATCTTTTCCTTTTTTCTTCACCTCATGGAAGCAACTGAATTCTGGTAATGCTTTTACCTCTCATATTTTTGACAGTCGAAATTGAATCAGAAGCTGCCTCTGTTTTTTTTCTTTTTTGCCCTCTCTCTGCTAAATCTATGTATTTTTAATGCAGCACATTTTATTTTCCCACCTGTATGATTTGCTTGAAGCTTGATATAAACATGCCATAAAAGAAAATACTCTGCATGTATGAAAAACACACATATTTTTGTGAAATCTGATTATTTCATAATGTTTATTTTTTTTGTTTTTTTTTTATTTCATAATGTTTAGATCAGTTTGTTTCAATGAGAAGGTTGTAAGACTGTTTCAGGCATTAGTGTGCTGGAGGTTAATATTCATTCATTTGCACTTAATGTACGTGTTTTGCCCATGAGAGTGATATGAAAATCATTTGATTAGATCTGTTGAATCTTCTTCCATTCCCACTGCTACTGATGCGGGTCAGCTTCATTATGTTTTTAGTCTGGTAAAATGTGCATAACATAGAATTTACCATTTTGAGCATTTTTAAGTATAGAGCTCATTAAGTACATGCACGTCATTGTCATTTTCACCTGGGTACCTGCACCAGCCTTCAAAATCCAGCCGTGCTCCTAATTTTGTCCCCACTAACGAAAGAGAAATCTTATCTCTGTTGACTTATTTTCATCATGTGTATCAGAGAAAACTGGGAAAATGGAAGGGCTATTCTTTTCCATCTCTTCTGTGCTTTTAGCTTCATAGTTGGTGAAAACCAAATGCAGTTAAAGTTCTCGAGGCAAATAAAGGCATACCTGCTCTACTAGTTCCATCGTCCCTGGTGCAGCTTATTTCGTGCTCAGGACATCACAGCCAAAGGAATCATTAGGTGGACCTAGAAAATGTAAATGCTCTTAGAAATTCATTTGGCCTTAAAGGGTCTAACCACCAGAAGCACAAAAAGGCTTTTCAAAGTAAAATCTTCAGCTTTACAATGTGTGGAAATAATTCCAAAAAATTAAGAGCTAAAACTTTCAGGTGGCTAAACTTTGCACCAGTGCACACGAGTGTAAAGAAGCCTGCCCTGCCCTGGCCCCGCCCAGGGCAGCTGGAATCCCCTGGTCTGCCCTGGGTCTTGAGCCTTCCTGGGGGACAGGGGAATTGAGGGGTACACACATCAGAAATGAGGAGCCCATTGATGCAAACTGCTTCAGGTTTCAAGCCTTTGGCAGTGCAGTTTTGCATCACTAGATGTCAGTGTGGACTTTCCCAGCTGCCACCTTCTTTCCTCTGTGGGAGATGTCCCAGCCTTCACCCAGGAGCCTTCCTCAGGTCCTGGCAAACACAAGCCTATCTTGAGAATTTTAATTTCACCAAATATATTGTCTACAACATATACTTTAAAACACAAAATCCCTGAAACCAAGGCTGCCCTCCCTTTAATACCATGACCTTCTAATCTCAATGCTTGCAGTTAGGTGGCGGTCTGCGAGGCTGGGAAGTCAGGACTGTGTTCCATATAGGGTCATTCAAAAACAGCATGCTGGCACACCTGGGTGGCTCAGTAGGTTAAGCATCTGACTTTGGCTCAGGTCATGATTGCGGGTTCCTGGGATCGAGCCTCATGTCAGGCTCTCAGCTTGGAGTCTGTTTGTCTGTCCCTTGCTCCTTTCCTCACTCTCTCCCTCTCTCATAAATACAAATACAATCTTTAAAAAATAAATAAAATAAATAAAAGCAGCATGCTACCATAGACACCCGGCCCCAGGAGACCGCAACAGCCAATGCTACCATGGCTAAGAGTAGGGCAGGGGGCCAAGAAAAAAGATGTATGATTAGCCACATAAGGATTTAAGGATATCATGGGCACGCTTATTAGATTTGTTTCTGGTTTTGAGGCAGCTTGTAGTTGGGGGCTTCCGAAATTTTTAAGAAAAGTCATTGTATCAGTCTCCTTGTGCTGCTGTAAGAAATTACCATGAGCATTGTTGCTTAAAACAACACAAATCTATTACCTTCTAGATAGAGGTTGAAATACCAAATGGGTCTAACTGGGTTAAAATCAGGGTGTCAGCAGGTCTGCACTCCTCTTGGAAGCTCTCCAAGCTTGGATCCTTGGAGAGGATCCATTCCCTTGCCTATTCCCATTTCTAGAAGCCCCTGGCATTCCTTGGCTTGTGGCCCCCTTCTGTCTCCAAAGTCAACAATGGCCAATCAGGTCCTCCTCCTACTGTACTCTACCTCCTATGCCTCTGCCTCTCCTCCTCCCTCTTTCGCTTACAAAGAACCTTGTAATTACATGGGGCCCACTCACATAATCCAGGACAATCTCCCTACCTCAGGCTCCTTCATTTCTCTTCACCTACAAAGTCCCTCTTGCCATGTAGGGTGACATACTCCCGGGTTCCAGGGACGAGGGCATGGACATCTTTAGGTAGGCATTTTTCTGCTGAACAGAGTCATCATTTTAAAAATAATATATGATGCAATGTTTGAGGTGAAGAACTTTTTAATAGCCTCATTTAGTGTAAGAGGAAACCGCTGTTTGTACCACAAACTGTGTTGGAAAATAACAAGCCCTAAATTTCCCCTGCTCCTGGAATGTTAACAATGAAGAAAAATAAATTTGCCACACCCAGCATTAATATTTGGTCGCCCTCCAACCTGACTGCACAGCACTAGCTCTGCTGCCCCTCGTGACTCCCCATTTTTAGGATGTCTCTCGTGAAACAGGGAGAACCCACACACAGAGGGTGGGAGACCTGGCTTCAGGGCTGACAAGCACTGTGCAACATGAAATCCAGGCCTTTGAGAAACCTGACTGAAACAACCCATTCCACATAGGATTGGGTGTCTAAAGCCAACAGAACTTAACCCTGCGCCTTGTCACAAACCCAAAGCTGGTTGTGTTCCACCTTGCAAAGCTGACTTTGTCTCCCTGCTTATCAAACTTGACCTTTCGTCCATACTTCCTACCTGGTGCTACCAGGGAGCAGAAAGCTTCTCCGTCATCCCTGACTGTGCCTTCTCAGTCATACACAACATCCAACTGGTCTGCAAGACCTGTGGAGGCTAGTCTCTTAATGGCTTTTGAATCTGCCCTACATCAGCCTCTTGGCCCATCTTTCACTGTACTCTGTTTCCCTCCCTCCTATCAATAAAGCCTCCAAAATACTTCCTGATTTATTTTTAAGCTGTAAACACAGTCAGGCTACTTCTCTGTGAGGTGGTTCCCGTCTGCCTTCTGGAATGATTCCAACCTCTTAGCCCAGCACACCCAGCCTGTTAGACTCTGCCTCAACCTACTTTTCCAGGTTATTAGCTCACCTCATGGCCTCCTACTCTTCATTCCAGCTATAACAAACTGCTTGCAGTGCACCCCATGCTCAAAGCTCTCCCTTGCTTCAGGCTCCCTCAGCCTGGAATGCCCATGGCTGCTTAAGCCAACTCTCTCTCAAGACAGCTCAGTACCACTTCCTTACGCTTCACCCAGCCCCCGTCCGTGCACTCAGCTCCTGCATGCATTTACCACACTGCACTTGATTCACTTCATTATTTACATCTGTGTCCCCTGACTATGAGCTATAAGGTTTTTGGAGGCAGGGACCGTGCTTGGTTAAATTTTGCATCCCTAGTGCTAAACACAGGAAAGGGCACATTAATGACATCCAGCCACTTTTGGTTTAAAGAATGAAGACATCTCCAGTATGGGTCCCAAGATATCCTAATGCCTCCAGGCACCAGGGATGACCCAGTAGAGGGCTATGTTCTAATATCTGCCCAGTTTAAACCTGTATCCCTAGACTACAGCCAGAGAGCTCATCTGGCTTCTGGGAAATGGAGGGTGGGGCAGGCTGAACAGTAGCTCTTGTTGCTCTGGGTTTTTGCTTGTTGCCCAGGAAAATTAGACCTGCAATTATGAGCTTACCATTTCCAACCTGGCTTAACCTGGGAGCATATATCAATCAGTAGCAATTCCAAGGGAATTGGCTGCCTAGGGCATGGGCTGCCCTGGCCAAAGAGTGTAGAGGACAGCAGATGTGACACACACAAACTTAATGTGGTAACAACAGCCTGGTTAAGTCAGTAGTAATTCAGGACATGCATTATCACTGCTGTCCCTCGTGATCCCCAGCAGTTACTGAATGTCTTCTGTGTGCAGATTGTCTGGGAGCTCTACAAGCAGGCACTGTAGAGAATTAAAAATAAAACAGAAACAGAGTTTCCGTACTTGGGAGCCTTATGCAATCTAGGCCAAAAATAAGGAGCTTGCCTTTCTTGGGGCTTTTGGCTACCTTTGGTGGGAGGAGGTGGTAAGGGAAAATGTCTTATAACACTTTTTAATCATTCATGTATAACCATAGTGATTTAAACCAACGGTAGGAAGCAGGAATAAGAGTGCATATGCATTGGAGGTGGAGCCACATGCATTAGGTAGCAGAGAGCTATTTTTTCTCCAAGCTATTCTTTACCTCACTAGGCTGGGAAAATTCTCTTGGTACTGACCCCATGTCACACCTTTCCACTAAATGTTATATCTTTTTCAACAGTAGGTCCCTAATAATAAAGATCAGGGATTCCTTTTAAAATGCTATGTATGGAATCTGAGCGATTTCTTCATAATGGAGGAAAAGCAGCATGGTTTGTGGTTATTTGGTATTAAGGGTTTTAAAATAAGGGCTTTTAATGATTTTTTTTAAAAAATGTCATTTCCAAGCCAAAGTAGATTGAGAGTAGAGCATAATATAAATATTTAAGCTCTGATTACTACTCTATGCCACTTTGATGTAGAAGAATTATTTTTAGATAATAAAAATAGGTGCTGACATTGTGTCTCAAGCTGTATTTAGAAAGGAAAATGATTCAGAATCTATGTTTAACATAGCTTAGGGATCTGGTCACTGATTGATTAACATGAAGTGCTTTTACAACACATTTAATCCTATTCAGGACCCCAAAGTCTCCTTAGTGAAAGTGAAATTTAACTGCCCTCTAGAATAAAAAGATATTTTTTTTTAAAAGAAGAAGCTTTAAATATTAGAAATTTCAAATAGCTAATCCCTGGTCTCTCAATCACAATTTCTTTTCAAGTTTCATAGAGATATATATGCATGCACATCCATCCATCCCGTGGTAGAAAAATGTAGGTTTGTCATCATGATATGTCATAGTGTGAAGATTAGTGATGTACATACTTATTAGAAAATGACTACTAAACAGTTATTACCCATAAAGCCTAAGTGTCAATAATGCATTAAAATTATGCAAAGTAATAAAATCAATTCCAGTGAGTATTAGTATATATTACAATATCTTGACTTGCTAGAGAAAGTATGCAAATTAGTATAACCTGCTAGAGATAGTGACACTAGGATAAAAATTTGTAAGTTTATTAACACATTCATTATTATTTTCAGATAGAGACTCAGTCATTTGAGACTCACAACTCCTCTGTGAGACTGGTCTTATGATCATCTGCATTTTAGAGAGGAAACAGGTTTAGCCAGGTTAAGTAGTTTGCCCTAAATCCCACAGTCAGTGCTGGACAGATCCAGGGCCTGACTCTGGCTTGAGTTTACCCACTTCATGGTGTATGTTTATAATCTGGTAGTGATTGGCTCCATCCTTTGGAAGATAGGCATGATTGATTAAAAAATCAATCAGAGTAAAGGGAAGAGAGAATCTGGCTTACTCATAATAGAAAAGTAAAAGTGTGTTAAAGGCATTGTATAAATTATGGATGTTCTCTGAAAAATTACCACACAATGTGATCCTTAGACATTTCTCTAAACTAACTTTTGTTTTAGAATTTAAGATATAAGTTTCTAATCACCACTAAAATCCTAAACAGTGTTTTCTATAGGATTTAGCAAGATAAATGGAACCCTGCCTTGGGCTCCCCACTTAGCGGGGAATCTGCTTCTCTCCCTCTGTCTCTCTCTCAAATAAATAAATAAAATCTTTTTTAAAAAAGATAAATTTGGGGATGCCTAGGTGGCTCAGTGGTTTAGTGCCTGCCTTTGGCTCAGAGCATGATCCTGGAGTCCCAGGTTCAAGTTCCACATCAGGTTACCTGCTTGGAGCCTGCTTCTCCCTCTGCCTGTGTCTCTGCCTCTCTCTCACTTTCTCTCTGTCTCTCACAAATAAATAATTAAATCTTTTAAAAAATAAATAAAAATAAAAATAATAAATTTTAGATGGTCCATTTAGGGATCCCTGGGTGGCGCAGCGGTTTAGCGCCTGCCTTTGGCCCAGGGCGCGATCCTGGAGACCCGGGATCGAATCCCACATCGGGCTCCCGGTGCATGGAGCCTGCTTCTCCCTCTGCCTATGTCTCTGCCTCTCTCTCTCTCTCTCACTGTGTGCCTATCATAAAAAATAAATAAATAAATAAATAAATAAAAATTAAAAAAAATAGATGGTCCATTTATTTCTTTAAAGAAATGAAATAGCGATGCCTGGGTGGCTCAGTGGTTGAGTGTCTGCTTTTGGCTCAGGGCGTGATCCTGGGGTCCTGGGATCGAGTCCCACATCAGGCTCCCTGCATGGGGTCTGCTTCTCCTCCCCTGCCTATGTCTCTGCCTCTCTCTGTGTCTCTCATGAATAAATTTTTTTAAAGATTATTTTTATTATTCATTATTATTTATTATTATTATTTTTATTATTATTTATTTAAACTGCTGAGCCACCCAGGCTGCCCAAATTTTTTAAAATGAAATAATAGGAAAAAGGCTATTTAAAGATAAGTAATTATGCAGATAGTCCTATAATTTGGTAAAGAGACTGGGTAGTGTATAACCCTAAAAGAAAGCAGGGAAGGAGGGGAACCATGGCCATCTTTTACATACTATGAAAGGAAACATGGGATGGCAGAGACTTTAGCAAAAAGTGTAGGTCTGGTGCTGGTTGCAGGAGAGACCTATTTATAGGCTGTGGGTCCTACTGAGAGGACAAATGATGTGGCAGGTCTTCTGCCCTATGCACATCTGTTTTCCTGACTGTCAAAGATCTGATCCAGCACAGCTTTAAAAGAGTGGATAAGACAGGGCACCTGGCTGGCTCAGTTGGTAGAGCATGTAACTCTTGATCTTGGGGTTGTGAGTTCAAGCCCCATGTTGGGTATAGAGTTTACTTAGTAAAAAGTAAATTAAAAAAGAGTGGGCAAGACATTTGCAGCAACCTAGATGGAGCTAGACAGTATAACACTAGGTGAAATAAGTCAGAGAAAGACAAATACCATATGATTTCACTCATATGTGGGAATTTAAGAAACAAATGAGCAAAAGAAAAAAGAAAAAGAGAGAGACAGAAAGAGAGAGAGAGACAAACCAAGAAACAGATTCTTTTTTTAAAAAATAAGAATTTCCTGGATGAGCTCACTTTATTTTATTTTTTTTAAACATCTTATTTCTTCATGAGAGACACAGAGAGAGAGAGGCAGAGACACAGGCAGAGAGAGAAGCAGGCTCCATGCAGGAAGCCTGATGGGGGGCCCAATCCCGAGACTCCAGGATCAAGCCCTGGGCCGAAAGCAGATGCCCAACTGCTGAACCACCCAGGCATCCCAAGAAACATATTCTTAACAGATTCTTATTGAGAACAAGCTGATGGTTACCAGAGGGGAGGTGGGTGGGGGATGGGTGAAAGAAGTGATGGGGATGAAGGACTGCACTGTGATGAGCATCAAGTGATATATGGAAGTGTTGAATCACTATGTTGTACACCTGAAATTAATACAACACTGTATGTTACCTCTATTTTAATTTCCTTAGAAAAAATTAAAAATTAAACAATTTTTAAAATTGTTAAAAACAAAAACAATTTTTAATTAATTAATTAATTAAAATAGGGATCCCTGGGTGGCGCAGCGGTTTGGCGCCTGCCTTTGGCCCAGGGCGCGATCCTGGGGACCCGGGATCGAATCCCATGTCAGGCTCCCAGTGCATGGAGCCTGCTTCTCCCTCTGCCTATGTCTCTGCCTCTCTCACTGTGTGCCTATCATAAATAAAAAATAAAAAAAATTAAAAAAAAAAATTAATTAAAATAAAAGAATGGGAAGAGAAGCAAAAAAGAAGAATAAGTGCCCAAGGGAAGAGACTCACTTCAACTGAAATCCAAACTGTGTAACAGCAAACCCATCAGGCAGGTGCTTTTTGTTTTTGTTTGTTTGTTTGTTTTTTTGTTTTAAGATTTTTCATTTTCTAAATAATCTACACCACATTTTCTACCAACTAAGCCGGCCAGGTGTCCCATCAGTGAGGTATTTTTACTGACAAGCCCACAATTAGCATACCTGTTCCAGTGTGGGTTTCTGGCCACCAATGTTGTCGATGTTCAGTGCTTTAACAATTCAAACTCATTTCAAACCCCGAAAGTCTTGGGTCAGAATATCACCATTTAATCATGTGAGGAAGAAGAAAAATAGAGCATATGAAAAAGCTTCAGAGATTAGGATTTTAAAGAGCTGGGGCTCTGTTACTTAAGAGTCACGAGGACATGAAAAGAACAGTTCTGATTATGTACAGGGAAGCATCATTTAGAGCGATGCTTCTCCAAATACAGTCTGAGGTCTTATGGCATCCCTGTTGCTGGGCTGTTTGTTAGAATGCAAATTTTCAGGGCTCCGCCCTGAACCAAGGAATGAGAATCTTGGAGGGTGGGGCCTGGCAGTCTGCTTTAACAAGATCTCCAAATGCTTCTTTTGTGCACTAAAGCTTGCAAAGCAGTGATTCAGATCTTCATTACCAGATTACCACCCATTAGTGGGTTGTAAAATCAATTCAGTAGGCAGTGACCAGTATTTTACAAAAGCGAAATGTAATACAATAGAAAATGGAGCGCATAGCATGTTACATGGGTATGAGCTCATGAAACTTGCTTCTGTTCTAGACATGTATGTACACCCATGTGTACTGATTTAAATGAAGCAGCACTTTTGATTTTTGAAGAACTGGTAGGATATAATAAGAAGCTACACATTTTATATGAAGCCAGAACTGTTTGGTTGACGATAAAACACATTGACAGCTTAATGTGGATTCCTGTTTGGAAAGAGAGTGAAGACAGAAGGAAGAGGGCCAAGGAAAGAACATAGCAAGCCAAGGTTTTTTAACTCCAGAATTATCATGGGGAAAGAATAAAAAAGGCCTACCCAGAGAGGAAAAGGAGGGGGACATATACCACAGAGGAGATGTCAAGGAGAATAAGTATAAGACAAGGTCATGTGTGACCTTCAAGAAACAATCATGTAAGTAAGAATATTCATTCACTCATTTATTCATTCACAGATCATCTATTGCCCATCAGAGGTGCCAGGCACTGTTAGGTGCTGGGGGTTATAGAATAGAAAAGATGTGAAGCCTATCATGGACCACATTGCTTAGTGACTAGCAAGCAAGATCAACAGCATGATCAGTGCTGTGGGGAAGCATTAACACAGCACTTAGTGGGAATACAGATGTCAGCCCGTGATGATGTGGTTGGAGTGGGGTCACAGCAGACATCCATATGGAGAGGGCATTTAATCAAAATGATGATCACATCTAAACGTGGTATTCTATTTTGAAACTAACCAGTGAGTATCCAGGTCAGTGTTTCTCAAACATTAGTGTGCATCAAAACCCTTTAGAGGGCTTATTCAAGCACTTTTGGATTCAGTGGGTCTGGGGTAGGGGTCTGATAATTTGCCTTTCTGACTTAGTCTCAGGCAACGCAGATATTGTTAATCTGGAGACTATTCTTTGAGGATTACTGATCTACATGGTTAAATTAAGAGTTCTGTTAGATGGTGTTTCTAGAAGCACAATTTAAAGTAGGTGTGCAGGGCTGCAGGTGGGAAAGGGGTACTGTTTCGCTGCTCTGCACCCAGCAGAGCTGGCACCCATCTGCCTGTGGTGTCTTGCCTTCCCTGGAGCATCCTCTCTGTGACCCCGAAAGGATGCTTGGTGAAACGAGGAAGACCTGGCTATATTTTTGTGGGAGGCTGTGGAGGAAAGTCTTTCCAAAGTCCAGGAACCCTTGAGCTGACATTATGCATATGGTGGAAGGTTACAAGGATGGGAACCCTTTTCTGAGGAAACTCCCTAATTGGTCAACCAAAGCAAAGACCACCAGTAGCAGGCGGCCAAAGAACAGAAAAGGAAAGTACTCGCCGTTGGTGTGTTAAAATTTCCAGAAAAGTCTTCCCACAGCAGTGCTATTTTGAGAACAACAGGACTAGAAGAGAAGCCTCGGTATCATCTATAGGATCTCCTTTATTTGCCCAGTTTGCTCAAGGTCAACAACAGATTATCAACAGATTAAGACTGGAACCCAAATTCTGTTATGTCTTTCCATTTTGCCACACCAACACTCCTTTTTGCTCCTTGTTCTGGTTGTTGAAGTATGTTCCCTCAAAGTTCATACGTTGAAGTTCTAACTCCCCAGTATCAGAAAAATGTGACTTTATTTAGAAATAAGGTTGTTGCAGATGTAATTAGTTGCTGAAGGAGAGTGGACCTCTAACCCAATATGACCTGTGTTCTTATTAAAAGGGGAATTTTGGAGCTGGATAGGCGCGCGGGGAGTGTGACATGTTGACAAAGGCAGGGAGCAAGAGGATGCACCTATAAGTCAAGGAATGTCAAAGACTGCCAATAAACCACCATAAACTGGAGAGAGGCATGAACCAGATTCTCCCTCCCAGCCCTCAGGAGGAACCAACACCTCGATCTCGGACTTCTGGTCTCTGGAACTTTGAGACAATACATTTCTGCTGTTTAAGGGGAAAAAAAGTAGATAGAATTTAGCTGATCTGCACGCATATGAAAATTAGTTTTTCTTTGCTTACATTTTGATGGGTTAATAATTCACTGTCACTAGAAAATTTTCACTTAACTTTTATTGTAAAATGTTTTACTAAGATTTAATATTTAGCTTAGGTATTTGACAGTCAGGCAACTGTTCTTGTGTGTGGCAAAGACATGCTTGCTATGTGCTTGTCAAAGTGATTTTTTTTTTTTCTGGGCACACACATAAGACCACATTTCCTGACCCCTTTGCAGTTGAGTTAGACCATGTGACTGATTTCTGCCAGCACGGATCGTGGGTCGGAGGGACGCAAACCCTTCCAGGCTTGGCAAAACTACTTTCAATTGCTGCCCTTTTCCTCTGGCCAGCCAGGCACACAGGATTTAGAGAAGGCTCTGTGAGGAGTCTGGGGCCTGCTGAGACGCTACATAAGAGCATGGGTCCCTAAGCCACCACTTTGAAGAGAAACCCGAGATTGCCATTAAGGTGGAGAACCATCTGAAGAGAGATGAGAGGGCAGACCAGGTGAGCTCACAACGTGCTTTCCTTGCATCATGGCCCTCAGGTTTCGGAGTTTGATCCCATGGTGTAGCTTATCTTGTCCTAAGATGCCTGGTACAAAGTCACACAAAACGCGTAATTATGAGCTTAATGATCAGCTTCAATTTCTATTCTCTTATGTCCAATATTCAGGCTGTAAATGACTTTTCTGGCCACTCATTTATTCAATAGATATTCACCTAGAGGCTACTGTGTGCCAAGCACTGCCAATGGTGAGCAAAAAAACACACGCCTTACATGCAATCATGAAATTTAGTCTTGTGAGGTAGGGACATAAATCAATGCTCAAACATGTAAAATTCTAGCTGTTGTGGGTGAGATGAATGTTAGAAACCTGGTTCTATAAGGGGTGGATTTTTTTCCCCTAGCTAGGAATAAATGTTGAGACATGTAATTAGCATCTAAGTAAAAATGATTTCAAAATATAAGTTTGGTTGTGATGAAGCAAAATATAACAAAATCTGGATACAACTAAGAGTCATACGGTTTTATCGTTAAATCTTTTCATTTAATAGTTCTAACTACTGAATGGCATTTGCTCCTTGTTATAGGCACCTCAAGTTTTAAAATGCATATATAATGATGAATGTGAAATTCTTTCAGTTGTTAGCTCCTCAGAGACTTGCAATCAGTCTTTTACTCCTTTTTTAAAATCATAGTGTGTTACTTTTCTATATTCCTGTTACCAGAGTTTTACATTGAAGGCCTCATTCAGTAAAAGCTAGATCACATCCTATCACTAAATACCTTCTTGAATTAGAACTTGTCATTCTGATAACCACTTTAGCCTTTCAAATTTTTCTCTGCTTACTGAGTAAGCTCACACACAGGATGAAAGATTTTTTTTAGGTTTGCATTGAGTCGCTTTGTTTTTCCATTCTCAGATACTGCTACATATATACTGATAAACACGTGCATATACTTTCTCAGATATGTTTTATATACACACTCAATGCATCTATATCTACATATTCTTCACTTTTGTTTGAAAACTTGATTATCATTTTTGGACGATGAAAATCATCACACAAATGACATTACAAATGTGGAAAAAAGATAAGGTATTTATTTGTGCAGCTTGTGCAAAAGTATCAATTATTATTTTCACATAGTGGACACTTCAGGCATTTTCAAAATGGATATCCAGACCATGCTCTGCCACCAAGACACTACATTACAGAAATGAACTGAGGATTAAAAAAAAAAAAAAAAAAGAAATTCTTTAACTTATCAGTTGTTAGCTTCTCAGGAAATTTTGCTAATTTCCATTTTAGAGAAATTATAGGACTTTATTATTATTTATAAAGTTTATTTAAGTAATCTCTACACCCAAGTGGGGCCCCCCAACCCAGATATCAAAAGTCTCATTACTCTACCCACTGAGCCAGCCAGGTGACCCTAGAGAAACGACAGGATTTTAAAGCTGCCGGTGCCCTAGGAATTTAATATAAACATCCCCGGTCAGGAAACTAAAGCCCAAAACGACACGTAATTCAGTTCTGATCCCAGACCTAGACCCCAGATGGTCCTAAATCAGGTGCAGCTTTCTCCGCATCACAGTTTTCGTTTTGCAACCGAAGGTCAGGCTGGATTATCTTTAGTTCTTCCCACTGCGCTTCCTCCAACGGCCAGTTTCATGGGGGTGAGTCTCATGAAGATCTGAGTTGGCTTCTGCCCTCTTGGGTTATTTATGTTTTTGCTGTTCTTAGTTTTTTATCATCAACATCGCTGAGCTTCTGTTTTATTTAAAAGACACGCTCTGAGTAACATGGATGAGGGGGTTACCCCCTCCCCAAACAGTCCTCCCCCCGCAAACCGAAGGCTCAGGACCCAGGAGACAGACCCTTCCCAACCCCCCAGCAGGGAAGACGACAAGTTGGGAGACGCGGTCTCATCCAGGGTCCCAGGGCCACGTGCGAGGGGAGGGGCCGCCTTCTGGTTGGCGCCCCGGGGGGCTCCGTCCGTCCAATCGGCTTCGGCCCCGCGGTGGCGGAGGGGGCGGGGCCAACGGCCCGTCCGTCACCGAGCCCACGGGCCGCAGCACCTACCACACCGCTGTACCTTGGCGGGGGCGGGGCGGGGCGGGGCGGGCAGGCCGCGGCCGCGGGGGGGGGGGGGGCGGGGCCGGGCCGGCGGAAGCCAATCCGCGGGGCGGCGCGAGGGGGCGGGGGTGGGGCCGCCCGCCCGCCCGCCCGCGACCCAAACACCGAGTCCGGGTGCACTTTGGAGCCGCGCTGCTCCTCGGCCTTCCGGTGCGAGCCGGGGCGCCTCCTCCCCTGCCGGGCGCCCACAGCCCCCACCCCCGGGGCCCTCAGCCCCCCGCCCCCCGCGCCCCTCCTTCGCCGCGGGGAGCGCGGCGACGGTTGCCGGGAAGCGCGCGCCGCCCCTCCCTCCCCTCCCCTCCCCCGTCCTCCCCTCACGCGCCGCCCGTTTTTTTTTTTTTCCTCTTTCCTCCGTTAATACCAGCTGGGTGGCTGGGGGAGGAGGGAAGGTGGCCCCGGCGGAGTCTGGGCGGGCGCCTCCCCCTCAGCCGCGAGCCGCCGCCGTGTGAGCCGGAGGATGGCGGCGGTGGCTGCGGCCGCCCGGGAGGAGGCGGTACCGAGGCCCGGAGCGCAGAGCGCGGCGACGGCGGCAGAGAGCGGCAGCGGCCCGTCGCGGCGCCTCAGAACCGAAACCGGCGGCCGCCGCAGCGCCACCTGAGCCGGCCGCGGCGCGACCTCCTTCCTGCCCTCGCCTCCCCCCGCGGCCTCCGGCGGGCCGCCCCCGCCCCCGCCCCCGCCCCCGCCCCCGCCCCGCGAGCCCCGGAGCGCGCCGGGCGCCGACCGCCCTTCGGGGCTCCGGGCGGCGGCCCTGGACGTGCGGGCTGGTGGCAGCGCCGGCCGCGGCGCCTCGGCCCTGCCCGCTCGCTCCCGCCCTCCCGGCCCGGGGCAGGGCGGACATGGGCGCCAAGCAGAGCGGCCCGGCCGCCGCTAACGGCCGCACCCGCGCCTACTCGGGCTCGGATCTACCTTCCAGCAGCGGCGGAGGGACCAACGGGACGGCGGGCGGCGGCGTTGGCGGCGTTGGCGTTGGCGTTGGCGGCGTTGGCGGCGCGCGGGCCGCGGCGAGGTTTCCGGCTCAGGTGCCGGGCGCGCACCAGCCCAGCGGCTCGGGCGGCGCGGCGGCGGCCTCGGCGGCCCCGCGCAGCCGCTCCCTCGGCGGGGCCGTGGGGAGCGTGGCGGCGGCGGCCCGCGCGGCGCAGTCGTCCTTCAGCATCCCCAACAGCAGCAGCGGCCCGTACGGCTCGCAGGACTCGGTGCACAGCAGCCCCGAGGACGGCGGCGGCGGCGGCGGCGGCGGCAGGGACCGGCCGGCGGGCGGGGGCCCCGGCGGGCCGCGCCTGGTGATCGGCTCCTTACCGGCTCACCTCTCGCCGCACATGTTCGGAGGTACGCCCGGCTCTCCGCGCCTCTCCCTGCACGTGGGCAGCACCTCAGCGCGCGGCCCGGCTCGCCCACGGCTCTGGGAGGAGGAGGGCGGGGGGTGGGGGGGCGGGGGTCGCCGCGTAGCCCCGGCCGCGCCGCCCCCTCCCTGGGCGTCGGTTGCGCGACCCGGGGGTGCCCAGACGGGAAGCCCTGCGTCCCCCCCCCCCCCCCGGGGTGAATGGAGCAAAGGTTGTTTCTCCAGCAAACCGCTGCGCCCGCCCTCGTGCTTTTGTAGCTCTGAGGATCAGGAAGTCGGGAGAAGACCGGCTGGTTGCCTAACGTAGTTCTTTCTAACTGGGGACACGAGCGGTGAGCTTTTTTTTTTAAAAAAAGAAAAAGAAAAAAAAAAAAAAAGGCCGAGAGTCCGAGCGGGTCGAAGGAACGTAGGAGTATCTGAGGAAGGAGGGAGTCCGAGTGTTCACGTACAGCCGTACCCCGCAGCCTCTGTAAACAGCCCCACCTACCGCGGACGGCTGCATCGGCCGCGCGTGCGGTGGGAGACGTGTTGGACCCCGGCCGGCGGCTGCTCTGGGTAACGGCGAACGCGAGCTCCGATTCATTTGGACCGGGGCGTTTTAAAAATTGGAAGCAGTTTGTCAAAGAGAAGCCCGATGACCAGAACTCCGCCTAAAAGACGCGGTGAAAAGCATAGGCGCTTTTACTGGAAAGCAGTGCTGACTAGGAGTTGAGGAAAAGTCACTTTGTGGTAACTGGAAATTTTCAACGGCAAAACGATGAGCTTCTGTGTGGAAACAGGAAGGGTGCACTTGATCAGAGGAAACTGAATTCGGCCTCACGAGTCCTGCTCTATAGTGATTTACTCTGCCTTAAAAACGGTTAGCATCGTAAACGAATCAAGACATCCCCCCCCCCCCCCCCTTCCCAGTTGGTGAGAAGAAATTGAAGTTTGATCTGGTCGGGGGTGCTGACTACAGTAGTAGAGAAACATCCCCATATCATTGCATTATGTGCTGTGATCTTACATAAATTCACAAGTGAGCACAGCCCGAACAGTGAGAAAGGCATTCCCTCCATTTTTGTAGCCCCCTTTTCCCCCCACAGAGGTGAGAAATTTGAGTTGGTCAAGTGGAATGTTCAGTAATTTATCTGTTCTCATGTTCTGTACTTTCAATATTCATGTTAGCAAATTGAAAATGGGAATGTCAGGTTTCGTTTTTTTCATGTCATTTATGCTGCCTTGCACATTCAATCTAGAACAACTCTTTACTTGAATTACTTGTTATAATTTTGCTATGAAAATAGTAATATCGACACTCCTAAAATTGCGCCATTAAAAACCATCTTTCATTTTTGAGATAAAGAACTGGTGTTGTTCTTACTGTGATTGGAGCATAATTAATGCAGTTGAAGGTTAGTTTGATCTTAACACAGCTGTAGTCAGTCACTACACTGAGGAATAACAAAAGACAGTTTCTTGAGAATGGAAGATTAGTGCAAGAATAAAAGATAAGCTGGTTTTTAAAAATATCTTTTTAAAGTGAAAATTTGCTTTTAGCAGTTATGATCATCAAAAGGTATATTTAAAAGCTTGCTAAAGGAATAAGAAAGCTTGTCAAATTATTATCTTATTTCTTTAATATACTGATTACTGTATTTTTCCTAATTGGCTGATAATTACCCTTAACAAAGAGTTAGTATATCTGTAAGGATTTATTTTCTGAAAATAAATACCTTCCATTCAGAGTGGGGGGTGGGGTGGGCAAATAGTTGATATTCCTGCTATTCATAGTAAGTTAGCAAATGAAAAAGACCTAGTTCATAAAAGTAGAAGTAAAGTAAATTTATCCTTTTTTTTAAAATTTAAGTTCCTAGTTTTGTGCACTTAGTTCTTTTTGTACTTTCAGGGTTAGGATGATTGGAGCTAATAGTACAGTGACACTGTAGAACTTGTGGCAGCCTTTCCTAACCAGGTCTCTGTAGAGAATAGAGCCCTTAATGTCCTAAGACATCTATTGTATGCAGCTAATTAACTTTTTTTCTCCTTTGCATTTAGAATGATTCTAGGTATGTGTCATTCTTCTGAAATTTGAGAAAACAGTCAAATACTCTGTTTGGTAGTTGAGATGAGGAACTCCAGTTGAGAGAGCCTGGAAGGGGTTCAGAGAAATTACCTATTCCCATTGTATGATAAGAACAAATCAATGTGCAGGTACCTTAAATCCTAGTTGACACAGGGAGATGGAATACTCTTATGTAAAAACGCATCTTCCTACAGGCATATGCTTTCATGAGATTTTTACTTCTATTTCAATGGGCAGGTTTATCAGGGAAACTTAATAGACAAATACTTCTCATCCAGAGATTTAGGAAGCCAGTTGATGAATCTTTATTTTCAGATGATGAAACCTTATTTTAAAAAATTAAGCTTGATTATACTTCCCATTGACTTAATTTCTTAGTATGTATTATAGTATTAATGTATTCAGTTATAAATTGTATACATGTTTGGGCATATATAAAGTGATTCCCTCTGAAAATTGAGAAAAGGAATTATTTCCGAATTAGTGGGATGTTTTGCTGTAATTTTGTAAGACTTCTTTTAATTGATATTTGTGTTATTTTGTACTAAGAAAATACGGTACTAATAAGATTCAAAATTGTTCTTCTCTTTTGGGCCTGTCGTGTAATTTATAGAAAAGGAAAACCTAAACAGCATACCTCTCTCTCTTTCACAGTAGCCTAGCAAGGTGAATTGTTACTAGTTTCATGATAATTACCAAATTGAATGAGGTTTTCTGTGTTAGTTTGGAGTATATTTTAGCTGTATATATTATTCAGTTCTCTGGAGAGAACCAGAAGAGGGGTGCTTAATCCAGATATTTTAGTGTACAGAAATTTCCTAGAAATGAAGGATTTTTCTTATTTTTGTTCTTTCGGACTGCTGAGTCTAATACTATTAAAGTGAACAAACGCCTTCTCTTTGTTTTAAAACAGGCCTTTGGTAATACATAGGCTGTTATTTAAAAGCTTTGGTGGTATTTTAGGATTTAGGGGCCTTTATTTTATGTCTACATTTTGTCCACTATCAAGTTGCTAATGTTCATAAAATCAGTTATTATGGATGGATTCTTTAATGATCCAGCAAGGATGGGGAAGGTAAATTGGACTATGAAAATATACCAGTGAATGGAGATTGCATCTACAGAAATCGTGTGGGCTTCTCTTTTAACCAGTCCATGGTTATAACAAGTGAAAATGTAGAATGAATTGATCTAGATAGGTAACTGGTGGTACTCGATTGCTCTTGGCCTTCTCCTAATTGTCTTGAGTTGGTTTGGGTCTGGTGTGTCCTTGAGTGTTTCAGGAGGCTAATTCAGGCGCCTCCTGTTACTTAAGAAACATGCTTCCTTATGTTGAAGGAGTGTGGCTTATCTCTTAAAATGGAATGTTTTAAGTTAAATCTGTATTTCTAGATAGGTTTATTTCTCTGAATTTTCAAGAAAGATGCAGGTTTTGAAAGTAGTGCATTTTCTCCGTTGTTCCTGAATTATTCTCGGTCATTACTTTTTTACCAGTACTTAGTGCCAAAATGTTTGAATTTGGGATATTGTGATTAATCTACTTCCTGTTTCTGAATTTTCTTTTATTTAATTGAAAACCTTTATGCAGTGTGGCAGAAGAGAAATCTGCTGCTTCCTAAGAAAAGTTACACTTCTAAACACTACCCCTGTCCCTGCCGGAAAGAACAAGAACTCTGGTGGCTAACGTTTCTCACCTGTAATCCCACATATCTTAAAACACTATAGGAGATATCTAACGTTGTATGCTTTGTTAGGGTAAAGTGTGGACTCTGTCCTGGAAGTTTCTGCTTTGGGAATATTTTGAAATGGTCTTTTCTCCACCACCACCCGCCCCCTCACCTCCAGCTTTATTTTTTGATCTTTTATTTTCCCTGAAAATTCTCTTGTCTGTAGGGTAGAAAGTGGGCTGGAGGAAGGAATGGTTTGTGTTGCACTGGGCATCATCTGATATTGAAAGGTGCCTGACCTAAGTACTTATGATGCTTTGCTAATTGCAAAGCCAGTCATCATACTAAAGATAGTGCCTCCAGCAAGCCCCCAACCCCTTCCAATTTGATTGCTTTGCCCGGTAACCAGTTACCAATACTGTTAATAAGATACCAGCTTTTAAAATATTTACTTTTTATTCTGTGTTTATAAGGAGAATTGCCTTAATGTTATACTTACTGCATATCCTGGGTATATTAGCAAATGGGTTAAAAGAAAGAAGTATAGGAACAGTTTTATGTAGCAAAGTACTTCTTCTTCTTTTTTTTTTTTTTTTTAGCAAAGTACTTCTTAAATGTTTTAACTGTGCATGCATTTGGTATTAATGAATTAAGTTCTGTCCTTGTTTAAGTGCTTAGAAATTGGGGAAAACATGTCTTTTGTGTAAACAGCAAAGGGTTCAGAAATATCTTAGGTTCTGATTATATAAGTTTTCTATGCTGCTTATTAGAAATTGTTATAAATTTTGCTGTCCAAAACAACACATATTTATTATTTCAGTTTCTGTGGGTGAGGAGTCTGGGTTCAGTTTAACTTAGGTCTTCTGTAAGATTGCAATAAAGGTATGCCAGGACTGGGTTGCTATTTCGCGACTCACCTGGGGAAGGGTCTGCTTTTAAGGCCTCCCCTACCCCCCCCAAGTTGTTGGCAGAATTCATTTCCTCATGATTACTAAGCTCATGACTTGCTGCTTTAAAGCCAGCAAAGGAGATGGTCTAGCAGGGTGAGCTGGTGTTACACTCTTACATAAATATGTACATGTACTCACATAAAGCCCATTGCTTTGCTGCTGCCACTGGTTGGGAGCAAGTCACAGGTCCTGCTAGACTGGAGGGAAGAGAATGACAGGTGTTAATTTCAGAAGGCAGGGATCATGTGTGGCCATCCTAAAGTCTACCACATTGATTATAGACTTAGGTTGACTGGTTAAACATGCAACTATTCTAACTGTATTTTTAAACTCGTTTTTTATTTACTCTGGGAAAGTTGTAATAATGCATGTGGTAAATGTTGCTTTAGTAAACATGAATTTATTTATTTTTTAAAGGGCTGGCATTGTAGTTTTCAGGGGTGCAAACCAAGCTTCTCCTGTGCTTGCTCAGGTCTCAGTTGAATTTGAGGTTATTATGCATTGTAACAAGTGCTATATAGTAGGGCTATTAGCAGAAAGCTTTGTAAGGTTTCCTTGTCCCCGGTAGGGAACACTTCACAGAGGCAGATAACATTTGAGCTGTAAGGATTTAGCAGTTGTATGCGGGGGTGGGGGTGGGGGGCCACACTGCAGACTCAGGAAGAATCCACAGAAGCCTTGGATTTTGATAAGGCATATTGAAAAGTTAAATGTGTCTGGATTGTAGGGTGTAAGGAGGACTGATGAGAACATGAAACTAGAAAAGTTGGTTTGGGCCATTTATCGAAGGCTTTTATAGTGCTATACCTTTGTTTTACTTAAGTTTTTTTTTGTTTTGTTTTGTTTTTTTGTTTTTGTTTTTGTTTTACTTAAGTTTTAAAAGTAGGCACCACTCCAGTCGTAGTTTGTATGGATGGCAACCTTCCTGAGAAATTACTGCAGTGCTCGGCCTGTGACACTGTGAGAGCTCCGCTGATCATGATTAAATTGCCTGTTAAGAGAGAGGTAGCAGGAAGATAAGCTAGGACTCTTTTAGACTATCGTTGGTGGGAGACACCTAAATTGAGATTATGGCATTGTGGAGGAGAGGAAAAGTTGGATTTGAGTGAGATTTCTAAGGTAAAACTGAATAGGATTGAGAAACCTGGATGCATAGTGATGTCATTAACCAGTATTAAAAATACAAAAAGAAAGAAAAAAATTTAGGAAATGAAGAGTTCTTTCAGGCCTGTTAAATTTGGAGTGGCTATGGGATTTCCATCTGGAAGCATCCTTTAAGCAATTGGAAATACACATCAGTAATTTAGTATGTTACAACAACTTGAGAAATAGCCAATTAGCAGATTTTAAGTGAAGCCAAAAAATGGATGAGATTACTAAGGGATGAATATAAATTGAGGAGGAGCAAGCATGGAATCCTGGCGAGCGAGAATTTTAAGAGAAAAGCAGAGTAGGAGGACAGTGATCAGAATTGAACCCAAGGAAAAGAAGTTGATAGAAATGTTTTTTATCATAAAAATAATACATGTTCACTAGAGAAGACTAAAATACAGAAAACACTGGAAAACACACACAAGAAATAGCAAATCACTAGTAATCTTATAGCCAGAAATAACCAGAATCAAATGTTGATGTCTACTTTTTCTTTAAGTTTATTATTAAAATTTTATTTAAATTCAGTTAGTTAACATATTGGTTTCAGAGGTAGAGGTCTTCAGTCTTATATAACACTGAGTGCTTATTACATACAGCACGTGCCCTCCTTCACGTTCATCACCCAGTTACCCCATCCCCCCCACCCTCTCCCCTCCAGTGACCCCTGTTTGTTTCCTGTGATTAAGAATCTTTTGGGATGCCTGGATGGCTTAGCAGTTAAGCTCCTGCCTTTGGCCCAGGGTGTGATTCTGGAGTCTAGGGATCGAGTCCGAGTCCCACATCGGGCTCCCTGCGTGGAGCCTGCTTCTCTCTTTGCCTGTGTCTCTGCCTCTCTCTCTGTGTCTTTCTTGAATAAACAAATACAATTAAAAAAATAAAGAATAATCTTTTATGGTTTATGTCCCTCTCTGATTTCATCTTATTTTTTCCTCTCTTTTATGGTCCTCTGTTTTGTTTTTTAAATTTCATATATGAGTGAGATCATATAGTAATTGTCTTTCTCTGTCTACTTTTTCATATATATGTTTTAGATAAAAATTTGGAACTTTCATCCTGTATATTCTTTTCATTTTAAACTTTTCTGATGTTCTAATGTAAAATTTGAAAGCTACAGATTTCCCTCTGAGAATTGCTTTAGCTGAATCCCACAAATTTTGAAGTGGTTTTATTAGCATGTAGTTAAAAATATTGTCTGATTTCTCTTGTGATTTCTTCTTTGATCCATGGGTTAGATATTTTTTGATGACATGCTCTTTCCACTTCATCAGTTTCTTCTGTGACCTTGAGATTTTTTTATATGACATGGTTTTTAAAGACGGCTCAGTGTTCCAAAATTCACTCAGTAAATATTTAATGAGGACCCACTTTGCCATGCACTGCCCTAAGGATACAGAAGTGAAGAGATTAAACACATATCCCTGCTTTCATGGACCTTATATTCTACTTGAGCGAGAGAGTAAACAAGTAAAAATATATCGTGTGTCATAGAGTGTTGAATGTGATTGGGAAAAATGGAGTGGGAAGGTGGGCAGAGATTGTGTGGTGGAGACTTGTCCCTATGTTAAATAGTGTTTGGAAGATAACCTCACTGACAGGGTTGACATTCAAGCAGAGGGGAGGATGCAAGCCATGAGGGATCTCTAAAGGAAAAGCAGAAGGAACAGTAACTAGAAGGGCCCAGAGGAATGAGTGTACCTGATGTAAGGTGCGAACAGCTGTGAAACCAGTGTAGCTGGCAGAGGGTTGTAGATGGGAGCAGAGAGGAGTGGGATGGGGCTGAATCATAAAATGCCTCGAACCACGGACCTGTCTTTTTGACTTGTTTTAGAAAGAGATGGGGGAAGCATTTGAGAGTTTTCTGAGCAGAAGACTGACGTAACTGGACTCGGGCTTTTAAAGGATTACCCTGGCCACAGGGTGAGATCAGACGCTAGAGGGCAAGAGTCAGGCAAAGGAGTTAAAAAATCAGGGCAAACTATAACAGTGGCTTGGACCACGGTGGTGGCACTGGAGGTGGTGAGGAGTGGCCAGACTCTGGATGTCCTATTCTTGGAATATGGAGCCAACTGGATGAGCTGTTGGAGGAGTGCAAGGGGAGGTGGAGTTTATATGGTTTATTTACATTTGGGCACTATTGGGTACTAGTGCCGTCAAAATCCTGGTGTGCAAATGTTTAGGTCTCTCCAGTTACTTCTTAAAAATTTATCAGAGGTGTGGGATTGTTAGAACCAAAGATACGCATATTTGTTCAAGGCATTTGATCTTTGTTGCTGAACTGTCCTTTGGAAAGTGCAGCTTCTTCAAGCAGAGTATAATTTCAGGAGTATCTAATTTTTTTTTCCCTCCCCATGAAAACTCTAGTGAGGTTTTTAATACTAAAGGGCAGGTTCAAAAAAAAAAAAAAAAAGGGCAGGTTCATAGGTGCATTTTGAGTAGTATCTATCAGTCATTATTCTATTTGGTGTTCCTTTTTCTTTTAGCAGTAAGTTTAGTGTATCAAAAAAGAATAAGTATATTCCATCGTTTGAATTTAATAAATTCTGACCATCTTGTATATCCCAGTTTTTGTTGGAATTGCGATTAGTCTGTGATAATTTATAAATTTATTCTATTTTTATATATGTTAGCTGAGAAAAACAGAACAGAGAAACCATATACTATACATAGTTATTGCATGTAATTCTTTTCAGAGTCAGCTTTTGGTTTGAATGATAAATCTTACCACTTTTATTATTGGTTTTTAAATGTCATTAGTACTGTTAATTTCTTTCTCATTTTGTGGAGTTAATTTTGCCCCTTCTAGCTGCTGCCTTTTTTTTTTTTTTTTTTTTAAAGTAATATCTACACTTAACCACCTAACATGGGGGCTTGAACTCATGGCCTTGAGGTTAAGAGTTTGCATGCTCTACTGGCCTGAGCCAGCCAGAGGGGCCTCACTCTTCTTAGTTCATTTTACTTTTCATTTGTTCTTTTTTAACCATAAAAGCACTAAGGCTATGATTACTCCTTGGTACATATAGTCACTTTCCATAGCTTTAGATATTTAGTATTTTCATTGTCATTAAGTAAATGAACTCTCTTGAGGAATAATTTTCTTAATGAAGATTTTTTTTTTTAACCTGGGAGTTATATTTAAGTGTGTGGCTTTAACATCTTTGGTAAATTTACTGCTGTGGTTCTTGCTATCCTCTTGTTATTTCTAGTTACCCAGAAGTGTTGCGTTGTGGTCATAGAGTCTTAAGACTTTTTCAGTTGCAAATGATAAAAATACAACATAAAGTAGCATTACATAGAAAAACAGCATTATAAGTCTCGGGATGGATCTATGTTCATCCACTCATCCACTCTTTTTCTTTTTTAATAATTTATTTTTATTGGTGTTCAGTTTGCCAACATAATAACTCCCAGTGCTCATCCCGTCAAGTGCCCCCTTCAGTGCCTGTCACCCATTCACCCCCACCCCCCGCCCTACTCCCCTTCCACCACCCCTAGTTTGTTTCCCAGAGTTAGGAGTCTTTATGTTCTGTCTCCCTTTCTGATATTTCCTACCACTCATCCACTCTTGATAGGCCTTCTCAACCTGCTAACTCTTTCATTTTGGGTAGTTTTTTGGAATTATTAATATTATTTTTTTAAGATTTTATTTATTTATTCATGAGAGAGAGAGAGAGAAGCAGAGACACAGGCAGAGGGAGAAGCAGGTTCCATGCAGGGAGCCTGATGTGGGACTTGATTCCTGGTCCTCAGGATCACACCCTGGGCTGAAAGCGGTGCTAAACTGCTGAGCCACCCAAGCTGCCCTTTGGAATTATTTCTGTGATTATTTCTTCTGCCATTTTCTTTTCTCATTATTTTAGTGTTGGACACTTAGAGTGATCTTTTGCTTTATTTATTTATTTTTCTTTTAATGGGAGTTTTTCCTTCAACTTTTATCTTCTGACCCTTTTGTTTATTTCTGTAATCTTTTAAAATTTCCAAGAGCTTCTTTTTATTGTGAACTTTTTCATACATTTTGTTCTTGTTTTGTGGGTACAATACCTTTTTCTTAGGATATTAATGTTTTTGTGTATGCATTTGGGTTGGTTCGTTGTTGTTTTTTGTTTTTGTTTTTTCCCCTCCCAATTACTTGATTTCTTCCCAGTTGCTTTTTCTCTTTGTTTGGCCTCAGTTTTTCATTAGGTTCTTTCTTCAAATGTTTGGTAATCATTGGCTCACTTATTATTTAAAGCATTCAAAATTCATTGGAAGCAGTCTGTGCATATAGGGTTATCTGTCTGGGCCCCTTTTCTGAGGAATTAAGAAATTCCTAAGAATTAAATTATTGCCTTTTTCTTTGGATTGGTCATATTTTCCAGAGTGGTCTCTCTCTCTCTCTCTCTCTCTCTTTTTGCCTGGAGGACGAACTTTTTATACTTCTAGGAGCAGAGTGAGAAGAAAGTTGGGAGTGTTAACACTCAATTGGTATTATAATTTCCATATTCATTATCAGTAGATACCTCTGCCTTTATTCCTATTATCCCCAAGTCCAGAAACTTTTCTTTCTTCAATTACCAAACCTCCAGTCTAATGCCAGCGTTAAGGAGGAACAACTGCCTAGTTGCTGGAAGTCAGGGAGAATAAGAGACTTGGAGTGAATCTTCTCTCTTTAGTCCTCTTGTGCCTGCCACTTCTTGTGCGTCCTGTGAATAGGTTGCTTGTCTGCTTCCTAATTCTGCAAAGAGTTACCACTCATTTTCTTTCCATAGTCTAATGATATCCTTTTTTCCCTCTCCTTTTATAGATTTATTTTCTTTAAAAAATATTATTAATTTTGTAGTATTATTGTAATTATTAATTTTTGTAATTTTGTAATTATTTTTGTAAGATGTTTGAGCTGAGAGGGGCTATTAAACGTGTTCAGGAGTTATCCTTAACTTGAAGTCCTCTTTTTTCTTTCTAATTGCCTTAGAAATATGAATCCATTTCTATAAATTTCAGCAATTCAGATGAAAGTCACTTTCACGTCTTCTCTGGTGATCCCATTCATTCCCAGATGTTACTATTATTATCTTTTGTATGTGTATTTCCTAACTTTTTGATAAATTGACTTACATACTTACAGAGGAAGACAGTTTCATTTGTATGAACATGGTCACACTATATTCTCCTAAAACCTTTTTTCTCCACTGGGTTTAGAAGTTTTTTTTTTATGTGGCAGGACGTAGAAGTATAACTCTTCTCTGTAACTGCTGCATTCTTAACTATTCCATAATAAGCATGTGCTGTAGTTTAACCATTCTTCTGTTGGTACACATTTAGGTGTTTATACTTTTCTAATGCTGTAAAAACCGGCTTTATCAACATATGCATATGTACAGATTTTTCTCCGATGGGTACTATTATGACACCAAGCATCTGGAATTTATGTCAGACTCCACAGGTTTAAGGGCATTGTCCTGAGAAGACTACTCTCACTTCAGATTCAGCTACATTTTGGGGTCCCCAGGCCACCTGTACTTCTGATCAAATGACTAAAAATTTGGAGGAACAGGTGGGAGGGGAGGTCCCATGACTTCTCCGGTTTGATGATTGACTAGAATAACTCACAGGACTCAAGAAAATGGTATACTCAGGATTATAGTTTTATTATAAAGATTATAAAGTAGAACCAGCCAAATGAAGAGACACAGTGTGAGATCTGAGAGGATCCTGAATACAGTGCTTTCCTGCCTTTCTCCTTATGGAATCAGGCTGGTCACCCTCCTGACACAATAATGGATACACAAACTAGGACGCTTCCCAAAGCCTAGATGTTCCAGACTTTTTTATTTTAGTTTTGTTACGTAGATGTGGTTGGTTAAAAATTGGCCACATGATTGGACTCAGTCTCTGACTCCGTCTCCTCTCTATAGAGGTTGGCCTGGCTCATCACCCCTCAAGCCTTTACTCTCTTAGGGTTGGTTTTTCTGGTGACTAGCCTCTATTCTGAATTGTCTTAGCAGCATAAAGTCACATGTGATCCCAGGGGGCTCATGAATAGTGAAGACATTCTTATCACTCAGGAAATTCCAAGGGCTTTAGAAGCTCTGTGCCAGGAACCCAGGAACAAAGACCAGACAAATTCTTCATTATACAACAGATACCTAGAAGTAGAATTTTCTGGTTGAATGGTATACACTCTTTAGTTTTTAATAGATATCTAATTTTAATAGATATCCCTCAGAGGCACTACAAAATCTATTTTGCACTATTATATGATAATACTAAAATTTTCCATAACTTTGCTAGTACTAGATGTTAGTATTTTCCAACATTTCTGTTGATGAAAAATTTGGATTTACATTTCCTGATTGCTATTGAAAATAAGCACTTTTCCATGTGTTTTTTATTAGCCACATATATTTCTTTTTTGAATTGCCTACTTGTTGACTTTGTCCATTGTTTTTGTTTTGTTATCTATTTAATATTGATTTGTAGTTCATTATATATTCTGCAGATTAGTTTTTGGTTGTTTATATATTTTAAATATTTCCTCCCAGGTTATTGATTTATAAGATTACATTTTTATGAATTAGGTTTATTGTGTCAATTGTAACGGTACAGGGTTATGAATTTAAATTATTAAAATGCCATGTAAAAGTCTATTGCTTCCTATAGATGAAGAAGAAAGGGCCTTTATTTATTTATTTATTCATTCATTTGAGAGAGAGACAGTATGAGCAGCATGAGCATGAGAGGCAGAGGGAGAGGGACAAGCAGACTCCTCACTGAGCAGGGAGCCTGGGGCAGGGCTCCATCCCAGGACCCTGAGATCATTACCTAAGCCAAAGGCAGAAGCCTAACCATCTGAGCCACCCAGGCACCCTGAAAGGGCCTTTATTAATGGCAAGATTCTTTTGGATGATTTTTAGCTGTCTCACATATTGGATCTAGTTTCATAGGGATTTAAATTATATAAGCCCCCATTTGTCTCTGTCCCATTTTTGGGGAACATTTGAACTCTTTCAGAGTAATGAAGAATGGGAAGAGAATATTTGTTGTGGCAGTATGGTGAGAGAAGTCCAAAGGTAATAACTAATTAAAAAATTCTGTGAATTGTATTTATCCAGATCATTCCTCTTCTGTTTTATTAAGGTGATTTAAAATTGACCATAACTCCAAGTGACATAATTCTATAAATATTAAATTCCCTATTATAATAACTTACTGTATGTTTAGTGTCTTTATAAATTGCTGTGTGATGTGTTCTTCATGGAATATAGAAGTATGGAGTAGAAGACTTAGTTCTTATATTTAAAATTTTTCCATTGATGGGGCAGGGCATAGAGCTTAAATTTTTTTTATCATTGAAGTGATTTCTTAAAAATTCAAATACTAATTTTTTTTGGCCTAAAACTTTCAGGAATACATCGTTTCTTTTTTTATTATTTTTATTTATTTTTTTCAGAAATACAGTTTCAATAAATATCAATGAAGCCTTGTTTATAGAACTTAGTGGTATATGTACTGAATATATCTTAATATCCTGCATGAATGTTACCTTGTGTGATAATATTACTAGTTCACACCCATAGATACTTTACAGTTTATAAAAGCATATTTACATACTCTATTTTCAAGTAACATTTTGTAAGACAGAGAACGTAATTTTCATATTATAAATGAGAAAACTAAGCCTCTGAGATGTTAAGAAATTTGGCTTTTAAGCTGTTTAAATCATAATGACTCTGAATCACAGGAGTGCTTTTTTTTTTTTTTTTTTTTATTTCACTATTGTATTAGTTTCTTGCAGATTTTGTAACAAAGTACCACCAGTTTAGTGACTTAAAACAGGGCAAATGTAGTATAGATACGGAGGTCAGCAGTACAAAATGGGTGTCACTGGGCTGAAATCAAGGTGTTGATAGGCTGCTTCTGGAGGTTCTAAGGGAGTACCTGTTTTCTTGTTTTTTTCCCAGCATTCAGAGACCACCTGTATTTCTTAGTTTATATGACCCCTTCGTCCTCCTTCAGAGGGAGTTACAGGGGCCAGGTTTTCTCACACTGACATCTTTCTGGTTTTGACTCTTTTGCCTCACTTCCACATTTTAAAGACCCTTGTGATTGAGTTGGGCCTACCCAGATAATCTAGGATTATCTCTCTATTTTAAGATCAGTGACTAGCAGCCCTAATTCCACTTTGCCATGTAACCTAACATGGTTCCAGGGATTAGGCTATAGACATGTTTAGAGGGCCATTATTTTGCCTATCACGCCATGATAACTCTTGAGTATCCTTTAAGGAAAATGAGGTAGTTTTGGTTTTATAATGAGTTATCACTGGGAGAGGAAAAAATGATACCAAGCTGTAAGAAAATATTTAGAGTAAACTTTATGTATTGGCTATTGAATCTAAAAGAAAATTAGAGGAAGTTCTTTTTCAGAGTGCTTGGCTGGCTCAGTTGGTAGAGTGGCAACTCTTCAGGTCACAGCCATCAGTTTGAGTCCCACATTGGAAGTAGAGTTTACTTTAAAAAAAAAAAAAAAATCTTTTTCTAAAAGATAGTTAATATTTCCCAAATCTATGAAGCAATAAAAATAAGTGAAATGGTAGATTACAAAAAAACCTATTGTAGTGATTATGATAGTCTCTTGAATAATTCAAAGCAGAGTTGTCATTTTTATTCATATTAAATACTAAAGTCTAGTTATAGTAAGAGGTTCTTATAGTCTATTGGTTGCTGAATTTGTAGGATAAACTTCAGGTGGTCCACAAAGCTTTTGAAATTATACAGAATTTTGTGGTTAATGTTAATTTTTTTAGAGGAATAATTCATGGTTTTCATCAGATTTTCAACGAGGTCTTTCACCTTAAATTAACAACCATTGGTCTACACATTTTTTTTTCAAGTCCAGTTAAATTACTTTTTGGTGGGATCCCTGGGTGGCTCAGCAGTTTGGCACCTGCCTTTGGCCCAGGGTGCGATCCTGGAGTCCTGGGATCGAGTCTCCCGTCAGGCTCCCGGCATGGAGCCTGCTTATCCCTCCTCCTGTGTCTCTGCCTCTCTTTCTCTTCTCTATCACAAATAAATAAATAAATAAAAGCTTTTTTTTTTTTTAAAAAAATTACTTTTGGTATAGTTCTCTGATGTTTTTGTATAGTTCTCTTATACTTGAGATTTAATGTGTAAAAGCAAAGTAGTAAGCTTCTACCATTTGCTAGTTGTTGATAAGGAGTGAATGTCATAGATACGGATCCTGTTTTCATCAAGCAGAGTAATTGTCACATTGTTTTCTAATCTTTTTTTTAAACCGTTTTGATTTTTTTTCCCTGAGCCTTCTCTAATTTTATCATCATTGAGAACGGACAGCTTTGTCGAATGGGAGTGCAACTACTTTTTTCTTTTAAAAACTTAGGATTGATTTGCATACATTGGAATGCACAGATCTTAAATGTACAGTTTGAAGAGTTTTGACAAATGCATTTGACAATAATATACTGTGTAATACACTATCAAAATAGAAAACATTTTCTTCAACCCAAGAGTTCTCTTACGCTCTTACACTCCTTTGGAGTCATTCCCACCCAGCTTCCAAAAGGCTGAATAATATTACCTGTTTCTGTTCTAATCTTGATTAGTTTTGCCTGTTCTTGAACATCGTATATATGGAGTCATACAACATGTACTCTTCCATGTTTGGGGTAATTGTTAAGTAAGTTAGAAATGGGAGGCATTAGAAAAATTAATGAAATTTTTTCTTTCTGCTCACATTTCTCCTCTTTGTCCCTTCATGCCACTCCCTCCCCAATTACTGTACAACACTATAAGGTGCACACTCAAACTGAGAATAAGAGTGTCTAATAATGGGCACGTAGCAGAAGCTGTGATTATGTAAATATCTCAGATACAAGATAAACCTAATTTGAAAATTAAGGGTTGAATTTATTCTTACTTTGTCTATTCTTTAAGTTATCTGATTGGAAAGTTTTTAGATGATATTAAATGTTTTAGATGGTATTCACTATAGCAAAGTGGGATATAGTGGTTGATTTATTTGCAGATTGTCAATTGTCAGGAGGAGGACAAAGTTCCAAGAACCTTATTTTTAGGAAAATATTTCCAAGTATGAGGGAAATTTTACTTGTCTGAGGAATGTAGATAAGCGGGTGAACAAAGATTCAAGAGTCGGAACTTGATTGTTTTTGGTTTAGTCTAAATCTTTTAAAAAATTAAGTAGACAATGGCCAGGCATAATTTTCTTTTTGCCTATAACATGTTTTTGTTTTCATACGAGTCCAAGAAGTGTAAATGAGTCAGGGATCATATTAAGTTCTGTGTATGGCTTACCCATACTCCAGAATAACAGCTGGGCCTGAAAGAAATTCCAGCCTTTATGCAAGAGGAATCAGAAAAGGGGATTCTTATGGCTGTTGTGATAGTGAGACAAGCTATACCAGGTCTCTGGAATCCAGATTCGCCAAAGCTGAGACATGTGAGGAGAAGGATCTGCTGGTGTGTGCTAGCCTTCTGTATGAAGCTGCATGGATTGGGGGTGACGAGGATGGCAACACCTCAGCTGCGGAGTCCTCTAGTAATTAAGGAGTGTTTTCATTTATAAATTTAAAAAATATATAACATTACATAAATTCTGGTGTACAGTGTGATAATTTAATACAGTCTATGTTGCAAATTGATTATCAAAATAAAGTTAGCACTTTCATCACCTCACATAATTACCATTTATTTTGGTGTAGAGAACATTTTGGATGTTCAGTCATAGCAAATTTCAAGTCTATAATACAGAACTATTAACTGTACATTAAATTCCCTAAAACTTTTTCTTCTTATAACTAGAAGCTTGCACCTTTGACCAACATCTTCTCATTTCCTCTACTGCTCAGTCCTGGCAGCCACCATTCTCTCTGTTTCTATGAGATTGGCTCATTTATTTAAGTGTAATTAATATGTATCCACTGTTAGTTTCACGTGTACAGCATAATGATTCAGCAATACTGTACATTATTCAGAGCTCACCACGATCAATATAGTTACTGTCCCCATACAACACCCTTACAGTATTGTTGACTATAGTCCCTGTGTTGCACTTCTCATCCCTATGACTTCATTTTGGAGTAAATTCTTCCCCCAACATGGGACTCAAACTCATGACCCCGAGATTAAGAGTAAATGCTTTACCAACTGAGCCAGCCAGGTGCCCTGCCATGAGCTTATTATCTTAGAACTGGGAGTTGGTACCTCCTAATCTCCTTTACCTATTTCACCCATCCTGCTGTCTACCTTCTCTTTGGAGCCACTAATCCTCTGCATTTAAGAGTCTAGGTTTTGCTTTTTTACTCATTCTTTTGTCTTTTAGATTCCATATATAAATGAAATCATACAGCATTTATCTTTTTCTGTCTTATTTCACTTAGTATTACACCCAGGTCTATCCATGTTGCAAAGGGCAAGATCTCATTCTTATGGCTGAATAATATTCGTGTGTGTGTATGTGTGTACATATGTATGCATGTGTATGCACTACCTTGGGAAAGAGTGCTTTTAAAAAGCTAGTAAACAGACTTGACCAGAATTCCTAAAAGCAGTCTGGGGCACGGTTAGCTGCATTCACTTCTGATATATTAAATATTTTTGAAGGGTCACGGATAACAGAACAAGTTCTACTTAGAAGTAAATAAAACTAGCTTTATGACTTTCATCTTTCATTTTTTGGACTTCAGTTTCCAAATAAACTATTGAATAATAAGGCTTTTAAATATAAAACCGTGTCCATAGTTTCAGTTTGAATATACTAGTACAAATTCCATTATTACAGATTCCAAAAAGGTAATTAAATTTACTGTATACGAACAAATGATTAGATCAGCAGCCTAGAGAGAGTGTCCTTCTGTAGGCTAGTGCACTCAAGGGAGTCATAATGGTACTTGTAGAAAGGTACCTGCTGTTGCTTATTCAGAGAAGGAGGTGGTTTTACTTTTTTCAGGGATGGTGGTGAACTTATGCTCTCAGCATCATTTCCTTGGTGTTCTAAAAGCAATTTTCCTCTCAGAGCCAGGAGCTATAGAAGAATTTGGGAAATTTGACAAGCTTACTCCACAAAAAGTTGAAATCTGTTGGGTACCAAATTGTTAACCATCCCATTGACATTTTTGCTTTTGCTTTGCACAAACTGAATGTATTTTTAAAAGTGATGTTATATATAGCAGAATCTAGAGAAGAATATTCCTTATACTACATATGAAAATGTGATAGCTTTAAAGCAAAGGCAGCACGACAAAGCCTAGATATTCTTTTGTGTTTTAGCTGACTTTAAAATTGAGCATGGAGGAAACTTGTTCTTAACCATCATATATATTCTCTCTGATTTTTCCTTGTTGTTTTACTTACTCAGTCATTAAATATGTAATGCATGCTGCAGTAAGCTAGGTAGGCTTTCTGGTATTGGAAATGCAAAGGTGAAAAACACTTTTGTTCCCCAAAAATGCATAGTCTAGTTGAGAGCTAGCTTGGAAACAAATGAGTGGTATGGGGCTTGTTTTGGTAATTTTGTTACCAAACGAGTGCATATATGTGTAACGAAGAAGAAAGAAAGAGTAGGAGGTCTTTATCCATATACTAAAAGATGATTCTCTCTGGCAAGTAGGAATACTGCTATTTTCTCATATTTTGCCATGTATCTACAGTAATACACAAGTAGCTTCTATAAACAGAAAAGAACTGATAGTGATGTCATCATCATGGCTACTCTGTTACAATTCCCGAGCTACCATCACTCAATTCCAGAGCTCAGATTAATACTCAGATCTGTCTGACTCTAGGTATCTGCCCTTAACCCTCTGGCCCCAAGGAACAAAACCTACTTTGGACAGCATCATTGATAGTTTAATCCTATCACTGTTCCCATTAGATTCTCCTGGAAGGAAGAGTTCTGTAGACAGGGCATATTTGTAAGGTATTAAAGTTCTCTAGTAAAGAAATCTAAATAACTCATTTTGATTCCTCATTTCCCAAATTAATTTCATAGTAACCTGACTTTATTTTTCCAGTAATCCTGTATGGTGTATGGCTCTCATACTTTAGTGGACATGAGAATCACTCCTACCTCCAGAGTTTTTGATTCAATTAATTTGGGGATGGTGCATGACAGTTTGTACTTTATTTTTTTTTTTATGATTTTATTTATTCATGAGAGACACAGAGAGAGGCAGAGACATAGGCAGAGGGAGAAGCAGGCTCCTTGCAGGGAGCCCGATGTGGGACTGGATCCCAGGACCCCAGGATCATGCCCTGACCAAAGGCAGATGCTCAACCACTGAGCCACCCAGGTGTCCCTATTTGCACTTTTTAAACGAGTTTCCGGAGTTGCTGACGCTCCTGGTCCAGGAACCATACCTTGTGCTCATTTTTGTTAGGTGATTTGCAATTCCATTTTACCTTGAGATACAAATTTAACTGATTATGATATTGGTGTTTTCCTGCTGAAAGAAGGTATCTTAAAAGCTGAAAATAATTGTGTTTAGCATAGAAAGAGCCTCCAGAGGGGCTTTCATTAACTAAATTAACCAAGGGGCTTTATTTCCCTCTGTCATTAGTATTTTTCTGCTGCCCTGTGAACTTCCACTTAGTCATCTATGGATGGAAATGATTAAACCTGCTTCAAAAGGTTGTAATAAAGATTAAATGATACAATATTTGCAAAAGTGCCTAGTACAGGGCTTGGTGCATTCCAAGTGCTTAATGCCTTGCTAATTGAAGTTCAGTCTCTGAACTAAAGGTATTTACTTCACTTGGGAGTTTCTTAGAAATAATTTCACACCCCACCCCAGATTTATGGAAACAGATTCTGCATTTAAAAAATGTCCAGGCAATTTGTATGCACGTTGCTACATGAAAAGCACTGGTAGTAGCATGCACCTTAAGAAAAGCTTTCCTGGTGCTGTGTGTGGCTTATTCTCTACTTTGTAAACTGACCACCCACGGCTCTTTCTGTATAGATGTTACTGATTGGAATATTATTTATTCCAGAGCCCAGAAATACTTGGCCCAAAATGATAATATCTACCTTGGTGTTTCCTGACTATAAAATAATGTATACTATTATTAAATCTTGAAATAACACATAAAAGTGTAACAACAACAACAACAACAAAACTACCTGACAGTCCACTCCCTGTGATAAATAAATCACTAGCACTTTGGTACACTTAGTGCATGTCTTTAAACATGTATATATGTGCACGCCTAATTTTGAGAGGATTTTTCCCCCTTCTTATCCCCCATACCTTTACCTGCGGAATAAATGAACCCAGTATTTGTCTTCTGAACCTTTGTGCTATGCATGGACATAATATATACACATATAAAGGGATTTTGTGGTCATTGTTTTATAAAAATGGGATTATATTAAGAGTGGTCGCCTGCACCTTTTCTCACTTGAAATACTGTGAAAATCCCTCAAGTTGTGTACACATTCTTTTTAAGAACAGCTTGATAGGCCATGGTAGGGATATTGGACAAATTATTCTGTTTTTATTGATGATGGTCAATTTTTGCTACTAAAAACATAAGTAAAAATCCTTGTTTGTCTATTCTTTGTGTACTGATACCATTATTGCTAGGATAAATGGATAAATTAACAGGTGGGGATTGCTGGGTCAAAGGGTAATTCCTTTCTTTTTTTTTTTTTTTAAAGATTTTATTTATTCTTAGATTGAGAGAGAGAGAGAGAGAGGCAGAGACACAGGCAGAGGGAGAAGCAGGTTCCATGCAGGGAGCCCAATGCGGGACTTGATCCAGGGACTACAGGATCACGCCTTGGGCTGAAGGCGGCACTAAACCGCTGAGCCACCCAGGCGTCCCTCAAAGGGTAATTCAAATTGCTTTTGTTATGAAATATATTTTACATATAGAAGAGTATATAGAACACATATACATCTTGAAGACTAATTTTCCTGTACCACCATCCATACTGAAATAGAACATCCATGGTTTCTTAAAATCTCCCTCTGTGCCCTTCTATTGTATTCTTTTTACTTAATATTTTCCCTACTTTTATAGATCCCTAGAGAGTTAACATGCTCAAACAGTAGGCTTGGTTTTCAACATTATATTAATGGAGTCATTCTAAATATATGACAGTATTATTTGTATACTTCACTTATGTTATTGTCTGTAGCCATAGCTTATCCCTCTTTGTTTTTATATCACATTCTATTGAATGAATACTACAGTTTATCCATTTTTATTATGATGGAATTGGTGTTTCCAGTTTTGTATTATAAACAATGCTGCCATGAACATTTTTATTCATGACTCGTGCATATATACACAAGTACTCTGGGGCATTGAGCTTCAAACATTTTTGCTTTTTTATCCCCAAAATAATTTTGTTAGGCTGTCTACCTCCTTGCACATTTTTTTCCCTTGAACATTTTTAAATTGACATTTAATGTTTTTATCATAACGTTTAAATAGTTGCAAGTATGTATTTTCAGGAATATTAAAAATATTGATGTTTTAAAATATTTCTATCACTATTTTAAATTTATTTTTTAATTTTAATTCCCATGTAATTAACTTACAATGTTGTATTAGTTTCAGGTGTACTATAGAGTGATTCAACAATTCTGTACTCAGTGCACATCATAGTAAGTGTACTCTTAATCCATCCCTTCACTTGTTGTATTTTCCACCACATCCCCCTACCAGTGTAACTATCAGTTTGTTCTCTAAAGAGTCTTTTTTTTAAAAGGTTAGTCTCTTTTTATCCTTGTTCTTTTGTTTTAAGATTTCTTTTGAGAGAGTGTGCAGGCATGAGCAAGGAGGGGTAGGGAGGAGGGAGAAAGAATCTAAAGCAGACTGTGCTGAGCATGGAACCTGACTCGGACTCAATCCCACAACTGCCGTGAGATTGTGACCAAGAGTCAGCCACTTAACCGACTGTGCCACCTGGATGCCCCCCTTTTTGTGTCTTAAATTCCATGCATAAGTGAAATCATATGGTATTTGTCTCTCTGAGTGGGTTATCTTACTTAGCATTATATGCTCTGGGATCCATCCATGTTACTATAAATGGCAAGATCTCATTCTTTTTTATGACTAATATTTCATTGTGTGTGTGTGTGTGTGTGTATGTATATATATATATATACACATACACACCATGTCTTCTTTATCCATTCATCTATTGATGGGTACCTGGGCTGCTTCTGTAATTTGGCTACTGTAAATAATACTGCAGTAAACATAGGGGTACATACATCTTTTCAAATTAGTGCTTTCATATTCTTTCAGCAAATACCCAGTAGTGTGATTACTGGATTGTAGGGTAGTTCTGTTTTTAATTTTTTTAAAATTTTTATTTATTTATGATAGAGAGAGAGAGAGAGAGAGAGGCAGAGACATAGGCAGAGGGAGAAGCAGGCTCCATGCACCGGGAGCCCGACGTGGGATTCGATCCGGGGTCTCCAGGATCGCGCCCTGGGCCAAAGGCAGGCGCCAAACCGCTTTGCCACCCAGGGATCCCTGTTTTTAATTTTTTGAAGAACCTCCATACCATTTTCCACAGTGGCTGCACCCAGTTCGCATTCTCACCAATAGTGCAAGAAGTTTCCTTTTTCTCTACATCCTTACCAACACTTGTTTCTTGTGTATTTGAGTTTAGCCATTCTGACAAGTAGGAAGTTTTTATTTTAATTCCAGCTAGTTAACATGCAGTGTTATATTAGTTTTAGGTATACAATATATAAAAGTATTAAATTTCTATGTTGTACCTTACCCTGTGCTCATCACAAGTGCACTCCTTAATTCCTATCACCTATTTAAGTCATCCCTCCACCCACCTCCCTTCTGGTAACCCATTAGCTTGTTTGCTATAGTAAAAAATCTGTTTCTTGGTTTATGTTTTTCTTTTTCCCCTTTGCTCATTTATTTTGTCTCAAATTCTACATGAGTGAAATCATTCAGGACTTGTCTTTCTCTGACTTGTTTTTCGTAGCATAATACTCTAGCTCCACTCACATCATTGCAGATGGCAAAATTTCATTCTTTTTGATGGCTGAGTAATATTTCATTGTATATATCTGTATATAATGTTCCATAGTTTGGCTATTGTAGATAATGCTGCTGTAAACTGGGTATATTATTACTCTTTTAAATGTATGTAGTAGAATATAAACATAAAATAACTCCAGTGTTTTGAAATTTGCTGGTATCTTTTAAAACATCCACAAACAGGCTAGTTTAGTTTAAAAATGTTGGAAATTTTACATTGTTCCTTTTCTGTCTTAAAATCCTCTTTCTGTTCAATTTCCCCCATAGAATTTTATCCCAGTGGAGCACACTTCTGTGTTTAAAAGTCTTCAGTGATCACTTTGTCATACTCTTTAATTCCTGTATGCATGTATATATGTATGTATATCATGTAGTATGGCTTCATTTTAAATATACTTTAATTTCATTAAAATTTTACTTTGCCATCAAGTTCTAGATATTAAATATTTTTTGCAGTTTCCAACAATTGATTGAAAATAACACTGAGGTTATAAAAGTGTCATATTTAGCATAAAAATACTTTATTGGAAGTGTTTTAATGAAACAGACTGATTGCTTTGATTAAAGTAATTGTCACATGCTTCCTTTGGTCCCAGGAGGTTTTCAGGTCATGGTATATAGTACACCATAGTAAGAATTGGAGAGAGAGAGGTACGGTGTTCTTTATTATAAAGTGGTAGAAGGGCATCTGAAATGGGAGGCAGGGAAGGAGAACCTATACCCCTTCCAAGTAAGTATAAGGAACAACAAAGTTCTGAAGTTGAGTGTGTGATACGGCTGCCTTGGAAGGTGTTTGGGTGCCCTCTGTTTCAAGACCCCTGTTCTCAGGTGACAGAGGAATCTTTGCGTTGGTGGAGAATACCATACTGTTTCCTATCTTCGCGTTGGTGGAGGATACCATACTGTTTCCTGAAGCGGTGAAACTGATTTTAGGATCTGCTGGCAGTGAGTTTGTGATTCAGTTACTTTGTGGCTTTTGCGCCTTCTACCAGACTTCCTAAGTTTTGCCATTTTGGTGGGTAAGAAGTGATATTTCAGTGAGATCATAATTTTCTTTCCCATGTTGCTGATGTATTCTTCATAAATGTTTCTTCTAATCAAGTGCCTGTGCCTTTTGCTTATTTTTCTGTTGTCATTTGTCTTCTTAGTGATATGTAGGAGCTCTTCTTATATTCTGTTTTCTATCTTTTCACCAGTTCTAAATTTCTTCTCCCAGCTTAATGCTTTTGACAGTAAAAGGAAAAATGTACACAAAGGTTGAGAAAGGTAATATAATAAACCATCATTACTCTGATGTAACGTTTATCAAGATTGTTGCCATACTTTATCATCTATCTCTCTCCCTCTTTTTTTTTTTTCCTGAAATATTTTAAAGCAAATTCCAGACATGTTTCTAAGAAAGACTTTGGTAAACAGAAGTCATCTATTTAATGTCACGTTTATCATTCTTCTCCTATTTTCTAAACTCTTCTCTCCTCTCAGGTTTTTAAAAGTGTAATAGTTTTGCCTTTTATATTAGGACTTCAGTCCACCAGGAATTGATTTTTATATATAAGGTAAGGGTCCAATTTTTGGGTACCCGTTATGGATACCCATTTGTCCCAGCACTGTTTGGGAATCCTACCTTCAGCATTGCCACCCTTATCATAAAATGTTTGCTTCCTTCTGGGAGCCTGGGGACAAGAGGATCACCCTACATCTGTGGTCCTGGCTAAGTGTGGCCCCAGGCCAATAGTGTCAGCAGTGCCTGGGAACTGGTTATGCAGATTATTGGGCCCACCTGCTTACTGTGACCTTGGAAGGGGGTGGAGCCAGCAGCATACTAAATAAATAAGTAGGCCCTGCAGGGGATTCTGACACAGGGTGGATTGTGGGAATGCCAGTTGAGGGGTTTTAGACCACTTTGGAATTAGAAATTGGGCAGCAAAAGCAGCAAGAGCTCTATCTGTGGTTTCAGATTTTCAGTGGTGATTTTTCCACCCTTTAACCACCCAGTGTCAAGCTTCAGCGGGTTTTACTTGAAGTTGCCCGTGGGTGGCATGAGGAGAGTCACTTCTGATACAGTGAAATCATAGCCCATTGAGGGCATCTGAGTTCAAGGCAAAAACCTACCACTGTTTACTGCTTTGGATTTCCAGCTTTTTTCCTCTTATTTTCTGGCCTAAGACTTTGTAGCTTTCTTTGCCAGCTCATTAATGTTTTTAAGATCTTTTTTAATCCTGAATTTGGAATGTTTCTTTTAGGAGGGTTGATCTAAATACTCTTCTAGCATATTCCTGGAACAGCATTCTCTTTTATTAAATTCAGTAGATTCTGATGGACTGCTTTCTAGGGAAATGCAAACTGAAGTAGTAATACGATAGCCCTTTCTGCCAGTCAGGTTGGCAGAAGTGAAAGTAGTAACATACCATCGCAGGTGACATGGGTTGTAAGTGATACTGGTAGAAATGTAAATTGTGCTGGTCTTTTAGGAAACTTAAAAACAGCTTATATGCAGGCAAGTCTTGTCATGTCGAAGGAGTAGATTTAGGGAAGTATGTTGGAAGCAAATGCATCTGGCCATTGCTTTCATTTTTCTGTGGTGAAGACTGGGGAAAAATATGAATGTTACCAGCCTCTCATGTTTAGGGGAGGAGAGGTGGGTCCTGCTTAACTGAACTGCAAAAATAGGTAGACTTGGGAGACATTTACATAGACCCAGAAGAAATAATAGAGAGCTTAAATGATTAAAATATTACAACTTTCTTCCTTGCTAATCTACCAAAAAATGTGTAATAGGAAAACGTGAAATAAAAGACTGGACGAACTAAGAAGGGAACTGTATGTCAGTGGTACACTGGAACGAGTGATTCCTGGAGCTGATGGTTAAATCTAGGATTTTGGCAACCATTGTTAAAATGAAATTATGTAAATTTATATATAAATTTTACCTAAAACATAGGCAGTAAATTCTCAAAACCCGATCACTTCCTAGTTATCTTATTGCATTTTACTATTATTTGTGTTCTTGAGATTATTGACATCTATTTTATCTGGATGTTCGTCGAAAGACTATGTAACAGTATGCTCTTGCTCTTTTCTTCCTCATTCTGTGTTCAGTGATCACGTACGTATTGGAAACCTGACATCAGTCCTAGTTTATACCATGGAAATCAGTAAATACTGAAAGTCAGGGTTTTTGTCTTTCCCGGAGAGTAGTTGTTAGACATCGGCCAGAATGCCATTGAGTATAAATATCATTTTGCCATTGGAGACTCTGATCGTCTTTCATCTTTGTACTTACTTTCTGAAGTTTTGGGCCTTCCACTCTCCTGTATAAATCGTTAATTGTTCTTAGGGAAATGAACTGTTTATGCTAGTTCTATGCAAGTGTTAAAAAAAGATCTTAAGCTTAAAGGAAGGCTATGCCTTTTATTTAGCTTTTACTAGATAGTGTAGACGGTATTTACACAAATTTGTTCTCCGAGTCTTTTAAAACAATGTTACTTAAAGGTATCCCTGGAAAATCTTTCTTTATAACAACCATAGAGAATTGAATCTGTCTTTGAAAGCCATTAGTTTCATTTATTGAGTTTCTTGTAGCAAGAAGGAATAGACTTCTTTTGTTCTTTGTAACATGGACGTGTGTGTGATTTAATTCTTACATAGTGTTATAGAGGAGGTTGATCAGTTAACACTAAAAAACATTACTTCTAGTATTTCTACTTATGACTGGAATTTGATTTTTTGGTAAGATTGCAGTGTTGTTTTAATTATTTCCTACTTGTATATTTGATGTCTTTATGGTTTTAGAAAATCAGTGAATTGGGAAATTTTCCATGAGACTTGTGAGTCACTTTACATTTATCTGTCCTACATATTCTCAGCACTTAGGATAAGAAAAGAAGACTGAAATGTTGTGAACATATTCTAAATTGCTTATTACCATCTATATAGTATAGTAGTTTTTTTTTGTTTTTGTTTTTGTTTTTTTGTTTTGTTTTGTTTTTTAGTATAGTAGTTTAAATTCTTGAAACTGTAGTTGAACCTTTGTGACTTTGGCCAAAAAATTTAGAATCTCTCAGCCTCTATTTTTTCCCTCAGTATTAAAGTGGTAATAGTAACACACCTACCTCATGTAATGGTTTTGAAGATTAGATGAGATTTGCAGCATTTAGCAAATTGGTTGGCTCATGGTAAAGTGCTCTGCAAATGTGAGCTAACATCCTTATCAAGGTGATAAATTTTATCTACAAGTTGCCCTAAAAGGTAGATATGAAAGCTAGTAAGGAAAAGATTACATGAAATACTTAAAATAATAAAAGCTTTTGAAACAAAGTCATGAAGAGGAAAATCCAATCTCTTATGGCATTAGATGCATATGAGTAAGGTGGTTAAGTATTGTCGCCTTTCATTTGTTCAGCATAATGATTTGATCGCCATACCAGCAAATAATTACACCATGTATTTTGTTCACTGAAATGCTAAACCTTTATAGTCTTCAGTTCTATAAATATATTTTGGATAAATAGTAGGTGATTTTCCAAAAATACTGGATAGCCCAATTGCTATAGAAATAGAATTTAAGACAGAATAGGATTCTGTAATCCCTTTGCAATTTAAGTTGCGTACTGACTTGTTGAGCATGATAAAAATTAGACTTTGCCTTCTTTCCCTTCCCAAGTCTGCTTTTTAGAATAGCTGGCTGTGAAGTAGCCCTGTGTCCAAGTAATAAGCCAAACAGGAGCAAGAGGCAGAAGGGGGCATTGGTAATTCATCTCTCAATACTACTAGCAAGTTAGCTGCCTAACCTCTTATTTTGTATTTATTTGCTATTTTATTCTAGCTACCTAGAGTTGATATTGTGTTGCCACTTTTTATTCTTAGTATTGATTGGGTTTTCCCTCTTTTTTCTACTCTGCTACCTCTATTCCTTCTGGAACCAGTAGTTTAATGGTAAGTATTTAAATAAGATTTACAAAGTTTTTGACCTAGTGAGGAATTTTTTGCCCTCACCTGTCTTGGTGAAAACTTTGTAGACTCCAGATGGTCTCTGTGGTTTCCCAGGTTTTCATTGTTGCCTTGTTTGTGTGTAGACTGACAAAACTTTAGTTTTGAGGTACTCCTGTCCTTGCATGCTGTGTCAAATGGCATCCATTGTGTGTGTGTTTCATAGTGATGTTTTTCTTGGAGCTTGCATTCTTTTTTCCCTTCTTACTGCTGTTTTTTGTTTTTGGGGTTTGTGTGTGTGTGTGTGTGTGTGTGTGTGTGTGGGTGTGTGTGGGTGCGGTTGGGGTGAGAAAAAATTTTTCTCACATATGCACTTCTATTTTCTCTGCACTATTTGGAATCTTTCCAAATTTTTTTTGCCAGTTAGATATATGTGAGATGTCTGTTCTGTACACATTAAAGGTATAATTACTGTTATCTTTGGGCAGAATTATAGATCGAGTCCAAGTCTATTAAATGATACTGTTGTCATCCATTGAACTCTTAACTGCTAAATTTTCTATCAGACTCTTTTGCTTTATTTCTCATTTCAAATTTCAAGATGTTTGAGCCTTTCAAGTATTTTTAAAAGATAGAAATATGATTTTTCAGATTTATCAGAGCAATATCTATCCGTCAGGCTGTTGCTTCAAAAGAAATTTGCATTTACCACCAAGCCTCATGTTTAATTTTTTAAAACTCAGCTTATGAAATATAATTTAATTGAGTAAAAGGATGAGGCTAAGTTTAGAGCACTAAGATTCAAATAGTAAACTTAGAAAGTCACTGTCATAACATTCTGTCATCAAAGAAAATCTCTTAAACTTTTTTCTTGTTTATACATAAGAAAAACATAAAACAGAAGAATCCAGTTTTACAAAGTAACTATCATTCTATGTCTAGAAATAGAACATTGCCAGTAGTACCTCAATGTGTCTTCCTGATTATAAAACCTTTTCTTTCTTTTAGAATAACCATAATTTTTATAATAATCATTTTCTTGCTTTGTTTTATCATATATATATATATAATTCTGAGGAGTATCTTTAAATTTGTCAGCTCGATATAAGTAAGTACACATACTCTTACTTTTTTTTTTTCCCCTAGTATTGTAAGATTTATACTGTGTGTAAGATAGGGGAGGAAAAATAAATTTTCCTCTACCCTTCTGAGTTCTTAGCTGAGACTCTTCCGATAAAAGACAGATTAACAAGACAAATCTGACTCAGATCTCTGCTCAGGATCTTGATCTTAGGGTCCTGAGTTTGAGCCTGTTTTGACTTTCATGCTGGGTGTGGAGCCTACTTAAAAAAGACAAAGACAAACAAGTTTATTAACGTGTGCTTCATTAATACAGGGGAGATACCCAGGGCAAAAAGAGTAGCTCTCTCATGGCTTAGATGGCTTAGAATTCAGATCTAAATATCATCTTAGGAAATGGGAGAGGAGATGTAGTCCTCTCAGGGGATAGTAAATGATTTTTTAGGAAAGCTGAATGGGCCATTAGAATAGATGAAGAGGTATGATCATATGTGACACAGTTGGTCTGGATGTGGTGTCAACTTGTAGTCTCCTCTCCTGTGATGAGTCATCCCTCTCTGGTTGATGAAACTCTTGGGGAGGGTATTTATGGCTATGGGAGATAATGTCTTTAGATAGATAAGGGAGTTCAGAGTAAGCTTCTCCTTGTATTTGTTGTTTTTCAAGTGCTTTCAGCTAAAAATAATCAGTGTACCAAAGAGGGCTCTTCTGGAGTGGCATATTCACTGCCCTCAGTAGCTGTGCTCATCCACATCCATCATTCTATTCTCTGAGTATACCATAGTTTCCATTTTATTATTCTGAACACTGCTGCTGTGAATATTTTGTTAAACACGTATTCTGGTGAACGTGTGCAGATTTCTTTAGGACAGTAGTAATAGTGTGGTTCTCTGACCAGCAGCATTGGTGGTGTCACCTGTGAACGTGTTAGAAATGCAGATTCATGGGCTCTACCCTCCTCTCCTGAATCATAGTCTCAGGAGTGCGGGTAATAAGCTCTGGATGGACAGCCCAGGTGGCTCAGTGGTTTAACGCCACCTTCAGCCCAGAGTGTGGTCCTGGAGACCTGGGATTGAGTCCCATGTCAGGCTCCCTACGTGGAATGGAGCCTTCTTCTCCCTCTGCCTGTGTCTGTGCCGTTCTCTCTCTCTCTCTCCCTCTCCCTCTCTCTCTCTCTCTCTCTCTCTCTCTGTCTCTGACTCTCATGAATAAATAAATATTTTTAAAAAACTTTTTTTTTTTTTTAAAAAAAAGCTCTCTAGATGAATCTTACACACGTTGAGGTTTGAGAATCACTGATACATACCTCGAAGTGGAATTGCTGAATCATTGGCTCTGCATACCTTCAGCTTTATTTTAAACTGTTTTCCAATATAGTTGTATCAATTTTCACTTAGGCTGGTGGTGTTCAAGAGTTCATTGTTGCTCTGTATCATCTGTGACAATTAGTATTGTTAAAGTTTAATTTTTTGAAGTAGAACTGTAGTATTTTCTGAACTCACTTTTAACCATAGTTGAATTTTGCCTATTCAGATTTATTGCAAAAATTGACTTCTTAGATTTATGGGAGACTTTTTAAAAAAAAATTAGAAAAGTTTTTAAATATACTGAGGGGTGGAGAGAAATAGTACCGTGAACTCATAAACTTCGTATAGTCATCATCCACTTTTACTAGTTAATTATATTTTGCCATATTTGCTTCAGCTATCCCTTTTCTCTGAAATATTTTAAGCCAGATACCATATCATGTTACCTCATATACTGTATGTATTTAAAATATATGCCATTTCTTTACATGATGATAATCTTTCTTAATGAGGGCCTTTTCTTTTTTAAAAAAATATTTATTCATGAGGGGGGGGGGGAGAGACATAAGAGGGAGAAGCAGGCTCCCTGTGTGGAGCCTGATACAGGACTCAATCCCTGGACCCAGGATCAGACCCAGGATTGTGCCCTGAGCCAAAGGCAGACCCTTAACCACTGAGCCACCCAGGTGTTCCGAGGGCCTTTTTTATTTTAAAAAGAGCAACATCATTAAAAACATGTAAAAATGTTGAAGTTATGACAAGGCACTATTTATCATTTGTGATATTGTGAGAGATTTTGAATGAACTTACAGTCTTCGAATACTCTCTACACTCTAATGTAGTCAAATAAGTAATCATACTGAACATTTTTTATTTCACCAGCAGAGTCAAAAATTCAGGTTTCTTGGGACACTTGGGTGGCTCAGCAGTTGAGCGTCTGGCTTTGACTCAAGGCGTGATCCAGGGGTCATGGGATCGAGTCCCACATCGGGCTTCCTGCGGAGAGCCTGCTTCTCCCTTTGCCTGTCTCTGCCTCTCTCTCTCTCTCTCTCTCTCTCTCTCTGTCTCATGAATAAATAAATAAAATCTTTAAAAAAAATTCAGGTTTCTTAAAATGATGGATATCAGGTTTTGCTCTTAAGGATAAGAAAATGTTTTGAGTCCTCAGAAATTTATTCTCTAATAAAATTAAGCATATGTAATGATGTCTGTCCTAGTTGATGATTTGAATAGACTGTTAAAAGAGGCTTTATTCTGGGCAGCCCTGGTGGCCCAGCGGTTTAGTGCCGCCTTCAGCCTGGGGTGTGATCCTGGAGACCCGGGATCAAGTCCCACGTCGGGCTCCCTGCATGGAGCCTGCTTCTCCCTCTGCCTGTGTCTCTGCCTCTCTCTCTCTCTGTCTCTCATGAATAAATAAATAAAATCTTAAAAAAAAAAAAAAAAAAAAAAAGACTTTATTCTGACTGTTCTTAGAAGCAACCCTCCCAGACATACAGTCTTTCACAGCCACTGGCTTGTGAGTTGTACTGGGTTTAGTGCCTTGAATCAGCACATCCTAGCCTCAACTTCCAGCAGAATTAAGAGCGCATTCTTGGTTTTATAATGAATCAGGCAATGAGTCGTTTTTGAGTGGGACTACTATTTGGCATTGTTGGATAAAAGTGAAAGTAGAGGTCACTTTCAGGGTACTTAGGAAGGCAAAAATTAAATACTCCAACACTCCAAGTTATTATGCAGTAGATAAGATGCACAGTGACCTTTGATATTTTTTTTGCATTTGTGATTCAATTAAATATTAAATCATACTGATAGGAAACTATAGCTACACGGTATGTAATATATGTTATTTTTTAAAAAGTCTGTGGTTGGGGCAGCACGGGTGGCTCAGTGGTTTGGCGCCCCCTCAGCCCAGGGCCTGATCCTGGAGACTGGGATCCAGTCCCACGTCGGGTTCCCTGCACGGAGCCTGTTTCTCCCACTGCCTGTGTCTCTGACTCTGTCTTTCTGTCTGTCTGTCTCTCATGAATAAATAAATAAATAAATCTTTAAAAAATAAATAAAAAGTCTGTGGTGGAAATAGAAATGAAGCTGGAGTTGGGAATGAAGTGATAATTCAAGGTTTTGTATAATGAATAAAAAAAGGTGTGAGTGTGTGTTAAACAGAAGAGTGACAAGATTGGATTTGTGTCTTGAAGATGGCCTATAAAACTATAAAAGTAGTTTGGGGGAATGGGAGGATTAGAGCAGAAGTGTATAGAAGTTACTGCAGTAGTCCACTAAAAAAGATAAAAGCTAGATACAGGGTGGTGATGGATGTCTGAAGAATTAGGGGATTTGACAGGTCCTTGAGAGAGAAAATCCACGAGGTTGTTGGTGGATTGAGAACAAAGAGGTGCTGCTCCAGAGAAGCAGTGATAATACTGGACTGGAACATCATCATCGTTCCTCAACTCTTTTGTAGGTGAAACTTTTTAATCAAGTTCACTGGCAGCTTACAGAGTTTTTGTCATGACCAAAATTTTTCAAAGGGGTTTTCAGTACACTTGGGGTTTTGTTTTTGTTTTTTGTTTTTTGTTTTTTTTTTAGATTTATTTATTCATGAGAGACACAGAGGCAGAGACATACATAGGCAGAGAGAGAAGCAGGCTCCCTGTGGGGAGCCCTGTGCAGGACTCAATTCTAAGACCCCGGGATCATGACCTGAGCCAAAGACAGATAGATGCTCAACCACTGAGTCACCCATATGCCCCTCAAGAAGGTTTTCATATTTCTCCCCTTTGAACAATTTTTAATGACTTCAGAGATCAGCAAATTTTCAGTGAAGATGATAAATTATTTTGGGCTTTGCAGGCCATTTGATTTGTCACCATTGTACTGTGAAAAAAGCCATAGAAAATATATAAAATGTATAAAAGCATGTACGTAGCTGTTTTCCAGTAAAATTTTATTAGTGGAACTGAAATTTGAATTTTATAGAATTTTCATGTGTCACAAAGTATTCTTTTTCTACTTATCTTCCCCCCTCCCCACATTTAAAAAATCATTCTTGACTCAAGGGCTCTACAAAAGCAGGTGTTCAGGCTGCATTTAGCCCATGAGCCCAGTCGTTTGCCAGAATTGCTCCAAGTACAGTTTCTTTGCAAGAAACCTGTCAGATAAGTAGCAAATAGGCTGTGCCGATGTTAATTCCATTCATTCCTCAGGAGTTATAAATTCTTAAGTTTATAATGCTGTCATTTGATCCTTCCTTTTGTGAGTTTGGAGGGCCTCAAGAGACAGGAATACACATAGAAACAAGGAACTACCAGCAAACTCAGTATAGCTAGGGAAATATTTAATGCAGAGTGAATTCCCTGAAGAACTGTAACTTTAAGAAGGTAATTAACAGGGTAGCAATGAGAAGTAGTTTCCAGAGGTCAGCACCTATGGGAAAGAAAGTCAATAACTTTTGTTAGACTAAATACAAATGTGTTACAAAAGTGGAGTTGGGTGTTAATGTGAGGAACTTGAAGTGTATTTGGGAGTTGGCAAGTCTCTGCTCTTCTTGGAATATTGCATACTAGTGATTTCACATCTGTTAAACTTGAAAACCCTTATAGGGCAGCCTGGGTGGCTCATCGGTTTAGCGCTGCCTTCAGCCCTGGGCATGATCCTGGAGACCAGGGATCGAGTCCCACGTCTGGCTCCCTGCATGAAGCCTGCTTCTCCCTCTGCCTGTGTCTCTGCCTCTCTCTCTCTCTTTCTCTCTCTCTCATGAATAAATAAATAAAATCTTAAAAAAAATACATTACATATGGAAAACAATTGAATAATATTTTAAGAAGCAATATCTGGATATTTCAATTACAGTTTTTTGTTTTGTTATTTTTGTCTCACATTTCAAATTATGGTACATTAGTATGTGGGGAAAAGTAGGTTTATTCACCTAAATGTTAAGATACAACTAAGATGGCATGAATATGCTGGAAATCTAATTCTTAAAAGATGTAGATGTTTTGCATATATTATCTGTGACCTGATGCTTTTCCTTTCAACATTGCTTTGTATTTCTGTTTAAAATATTTTTTCCTTTTTGGACAGTATAGAGCACACTGAGCAGGAAGTTGCAACTGTAGAAAAGAGGCTAATCTTTTTATTATTTGCTCTTCCTGTTTTCCCACCTACATTCTAGCCGCTCTGCTCTAGCCAGCCAGTATATCAAGGCTCTTGTACTTTCTCTTGCTCTTTAAGCCTTACCAGTTGGGTCTTGTCTTTTGCTTCTCTGTTCTAAGTAACTATTTAAGTCTCTAATTCCATGCAAGTGAATGGTATCAGTAATTTTAAGATTTAGTTGATCAGGATCAATGATAAAAGATTATACCTCCCTTAGAAACAAAGTACACACTAAAAATTTTAGCATTTTTAAAAAGATTTATTTATTTTAGAGAGAGTTACACCTTGCACAAAGGTGGTGGAGGGGCAGAGGGAGATAGAATCTTCAAGCCGACTCCCAGCTGAGTGCAGAGCCCAAACACTGGGTTTAATTCTAGGACCCCAAGATCATTGCCTGATCCAAAACCGAGTCAGGTTCCCAAAATTTAGGATTTTATTAAAAAGTAAATCCTTTAGGAAATATAATTTACATACTATTTTCTGCTCTTTAAAAAAAAAAAAAAAAAACTATTTTTTTTTTTTTTTTTTTAATAAAGCTTTAAAAAATCTTATTTTTTGGTCAGGGAAAATTTGTACTGTGATTATCAGGAGAATATGTGCCTAAGTGTGTTGCCTTCTCTCTTATTTTCCCAGGGTTATGAATGGAACATTAAACTGTTTAAATATATTTTATCTGAAACAGCAGCAGAAAGGCACCAGCTACTGTCCATCAAAGAACTAGTCTAGATTTATATTAAATAAATCTTGGGGAGCCCCTGGGTAGCTCAGTTAAGCATCCAACTCTTGATTTTGGCTCAGGTCATGATCTCCGTGTCCTGGGATTGAGCCCTGCATGGGCTCTATGCCCAGTGGAGAGTCTGCCTGGGATTTTCTTTCTTTTTTCTGCCTCTCCCTGCTGCTTGCTTGCTCGCTCTTTCTCTCTAAATAAATACATCTTTAAAAAATAACAAATTTTGGAATTTCTATTTTCTCAGCCCCATGGTCTCCATCTCATTTTCTACTTTTTAGAGAATTAAGTTTTACATATTTTGTTGTCTTTAATTCTGATAGCTGACAGTATAATAAAATCTCCATGTTGTGTGTGTGTGTGTGTGTGTGTGTGTGTGTGTGTGTTACAGGTATGTGTGTAAGAGGAAGAGGGAAAAGGAAGAGAAACAGTGAGCCTTGCTTTAAAAAATACCATTTAGGGGGTGCCTGGGTGGCCCAGTTGGTTGGGCATCGGCCTTCAGCTCAGGTCATGATCCCAAAGTCCCCTGAGTTGGGCTTCCTGCTCAGTGGGGATTCTGCTTATCCCTCTCACTTTGCACCTCCCCCTGCTTATGGTTGCTCCCTTTCTTTCTCAAGTAAATAAAATCTTTTTTTTTTTTAAATGTCATTTAGCTACCTGTTCAGAGCTGCCATTGTTAGTTTGAGCAGTAAGAGAATTATAGAAAGAAAAAGAAAAAGCTACACTTTATCCCCAAATTTGGGCAACATGAAGGATACATTAGGAGGAGGATATAGTTGTTCATTCATTTATTAAGTATTGAGTATCTACTTTGGCACTTTGGCATGGTACTTTGAAGTAAATGGATATTTTGATGTGAAACAAAGATACGGGCTTTTTTTTTTTTTTTTTTTAAGATCTGTTTTAAAACCAAGTACGATATTTTGAACATTTCATACTAAAGTCATTTGACAAGTGGTTTCATTAAGACTATAATGGTGCCTGTAGTTCTTGAATAAATTTTTTAGTCTAATGAAGTCTGGTTACTGCACAGTAAGAGCCATAATTTTGTTTTCGTTTACATTTTAAAGAGACTTAAGACCTTCAGTAAAATTCAGCTGAACCTTTGACAGTTTCTGAGATAGCTAAAACATGATGAGACAACAAGGTTGAAAATGATAGGAATAATATGTAGACCTTACAGAACCTGAAATGAAATGGATGATAAGTAATTATAAACCAGTTGATATTGTTTCTAGAGCTCATTATCCAACTTTGGTCATATTCTGCAAGTCAGTGGACTTGGAAACATGTATTTTTAGAAGCCAACTATTTGGGGACATTAAGGTAATTGAGAATTTCAGCTGTGGCCTATCTATATAGATTTATCCTAATTTTTTGCTGTAAGCCAACAAGTGTAAACAGTTGTTAACTGTAGTGGTTAGAGCTCATTGTCATAAACTGTAGTGGTTAGAGCTCATTGTCATAATTATTCTGAAATCTATAGTTAAATTTTTCTTTTCTTCATTTGACCTCTGTGTTTATTTAGGGCCATGGCAAAACATATTGCTCATATGTATGACCCCATAGACTAGTGGGCATTATACAGTTGAACTGTGTTTTAGATAAAAAGCTGTGGCTCAGAGGTGCATTTCTCCATCTATCATGTGAATTCCTAGAGCAAATACTTCGTATTTGCAATACTCCTCCTATCCCCACCTTCAACTGAGAGAAAATTGCAGAGCAGAGGCTGTCGTCCTGTATATGAAAATAAACAAATAAATAGACTGACTCCTATTGAAGCTCATTCTCTGTTCCAAAGGTGCCTTGAATGCTGCTATGGTCTGAATGTTTGTGTTTCTCCCAAATTCCTATGTTGAAAACCTAATGCCCAAGGCTATGGTATTAGGAGGTGAGGCCTTTGGGAGGCACTTAGGTCAGGAGGGTAGGACCCTCAGGGATGGAATTGGTGCAGTTATGGAGAGGCTCCAGAGAGCTCCTCATCCCCTTTCACCCTGTGGAGTTACAGAGAGAATTCTGACCAGGAAGACCTCATTCAGTGGTCATGGTACCCTCATCTCCAGAACTGTGAGAAATAGATTTCTGTTGTCTATAAGCTACCTAGTCTCTGGTATTTGGTTATATAAATAGATTGAGACACATAATATAGTCAAGTCTCTAAAATTGCCCCCAAAGAAGTAGAGACTAAATTACCCCTGGCACTGAGGCTGCCTCTTCCTCCTTTCCTGATAGTGATGAAAACTGCTTACTTCCCTTCATTTATGTTTTGGTCATTCTGTACTTTGCTTCACCACCTTCCAACCCCAATCTGGATGTGTGGCCATTTTGAGGTTCATTGATGACAGAAGATATTCAATATATTGAATTTTATAAGGCTCATTTGTACTAGTTAAACCACTGATCCTTCAGTCCTTATACTATTATTGGCATACTTTCTTATATTATAAATTAAAGGTACCTTGTTTATATCACCACATGGAATTTATTTAGTTTTCCATGGGAAAAATAGCTGTTTGCTTGTTCTGTTCCCCTTTTCTAGCTGTTTAAGAAGAGTAATCACATCATACCCTATTTAGCATTCTTATGTAAGATGGGCTAATTTCTTAATTCATTCAAACAGATTTAAACACTGAGGAGGTTGTTTGTTGCACCTAGTGTAGTTTTAATATAAAAATGTCCAGTCCCCACAAGTATCTTATCAAAAGAGGGAAAAGAAATTATCCCCCTTCCCCATTTTAAGCTACAAAGAAACCTTTAGAGCATATTTAAACTCTTGTAGTACGTTTTATGAATCATTCCAGTGTGCTGATATTTAACATAAAAAAATTGTACTTCTGAGGTGCCTGGAGGGCTCAGTCTGGGTTAAACATCTGCCTTCAGCTCAGGTCATAATCCTGGGTCCTGGGGGTGTCCTGGAATAGAGCCCTATGTCAGCACCCTGCTCAGTGGGAAGGAAGTCTGCTTCTCCCTCTCCCTCTGCCCCACACCTGGCTCGTTCTCTCTTTCTCTCTCAAATAACAAAATTAAAAAATATATATGTATATTATGTATCTGAAAAAAGAATAAAGTGATAGAATTACCACAAATAGGTAGATAGAAAATAATGACTTTCCCTAATAGACTTAAATATGACCTTGATAAAAACTAAGTTTTTTTAGGAATGTTTTTTATGCAAATTGATGTATATTGATGTTTGTTTTGTAGGTTCATCAAGGATTGTTTTTGATGATTTATAGAATTTGATATTTAAATGTTTAATCTGGTAAATACGCTTGTTGAGCAAGGTTAAAACTTATTCTACATTGTGTTGTAGGAACATTTGTTATCCTGCCATTTTTATTTTGTTAGAAGTATTTTTGTCCCTTATTATGTAGCTGTGATTATTAAACAATATAAGTTTTACTTAAATGTTTCCTTTTGGCTTGAGCATCTTTTTTCATATAGCAGAAATTTTACTTATTAGAGAAATGCGATCGTTAGAAAATAGCCTGCAACTCATCTTGCTGGTAGTTACTTAGGTTTACTTGGCTTTCATTTTCTGAGGAAATTTTTCATAACAGATAATCCTATATTTGCCAAATTCTGAATAGGTCCTACTGGCAAATGAAATCTCTTTTCAGTTTACACTCTAAACCTTTTGTTGTATGGCATATGTTGTATATGCTGTAAAACTTTGCTTATGGAAGTTGATTTATTGATCTTTCTTTTTATTGGCATGTTTTTACTTCTTATTGGCATGTTGAAAACAAATTTACCTTTAAACTGAATTTTTTTTTTTTTAAATGCTGTTCATTCCTGCAAACAAATGGGTAGGACTCTATTAACTGCAGTTAGAATTCCCTAATCTGCTTTTTTGTTTGTTTGTTTTTTAAGATTTTATTTATTTATTCATGAGAGACAGAGAGAGAGAGAAAGAGAGAGAGAGAGGCAGAGACTCAGGCAGAGGGAGAAGCAGGCTCCATGCAGGAAGCCCGACATGGGACTTGATCCCCTGTCTCCAGGATCACACCCTGGGCTGAAGGCAGCGCTAAACCGCTGAGCCACCGGGGCTGCCCCATAATCTTTTTTTTTTTTAATTTTTATTTTTGTTATTTTTTTTATTTATGATAGTCACACACACACACACACACACACACACACAGAGGCAGAGACATAGGCAGAGGGAGAAGCAGGCTCCATGCACCCGGAGCCCGACGCGGGACTCGATCCTGGGTCTCCAGGATCGCGCCCTGGGCCAGAGGCAGGCGTCAAACCGCTAAGCCACCCAGGGATCCCCATAATCTGCTTTTAATTACATAACTCTTGACTCTGTAGAATCAAGACCAACTATACAGTCCATTCATGCATGTGTTTAGGTACTTACTGAGTCAGCTATAAGTCTAGCTGGATGCTAGGGTAGGGTGATTGAGTAGAATACTTAGAATATACAGTTTCTGTCCCACAGATATTAATCCAATTTCAGAAATAAAATCTACATGGAAGAAATGTTGTAGATGATATATATCAAATGATTGTTACCAGTAAACGAAATGTAGAACAGAGATGGATACATGGTTTTGAGTTCTCTTAAAAGGTTTCATTGCAATGGTGAGACTTGATCTGGGCTGAAACAAATAGGAGCAGATTGTTAATAAAATTAGAGAAAAGCAAGCCATATTGGCTAAGAGCAAGAGCATAGAGGTGTGAATAGGTATATTTTGTTGGAGGAAAGATTAAATTGGCTACACCAAATTTGTACTAGGGTAATCGTTAACAATTATCTGAAAAGCCCAGCGTAGGAGAAAACAGAGTGTGTTTGTGTGCAGTAATGTAAAAGATGATCAAAAGCCAGAAGCTGTGGTAAAAACCTCGATAGCTTAGGAATTGGAAGAGCCAAATTCTGTCACACTTGATTTTTTTGCACTTAGGTTGCTGTTCTCTTCAAGTGAGCAATTTAAACCAAGACAGCCAGTGGACTCCTTTTGTTTTAATATTCTTCAGTTCCATTATTGAAAATAGGAAGTGGCAGTCACTATTTTGTATTACCTGGGGTGTTTGGTGTAGCAGATGGAGGTCACCTGCTGTAAATATCCCCCAGAACACAGCCCTCTGCTACTGATTCATCCATTGCCCTATTCAGTGCAGGTATACTTAAGTTTTTAGCTTATTGGTCATTTCCTTTTAAATTGTAGTAGTCAATTCAGCTATCTAATTGATATCAGAAGGAATAGAGCTTTGTTTAAGGGAAAGTGTAGAGGAATAGTTTTAATTTTGGGAAAACTTGGAGTACCAGATTTGAGTCGAGGACATTAGTAATCAGTAGGGTTAATGTAGGGTTAATAGTTGGTTGATAGCATCTGAGGGAGGGGCTTCAGTGCCAACCCCAGGGTCACAGAGTTTGTATGTGGTAGACCTGGATTTGTACCCAGGTCTATACTACAAATGTAGTACAAATACTACAGACCATTTAAGCTAATAGGAAGATAGACACAAGTAATTACCATCCCATGTTCTACATTATAGTATTGGAAGTGTCATCAAAGCACAGATAGAAGAAATACAGAGGGAAGGAATGATTAGATCAGCTCTGAGATGGAGCATTTAGAGAAAGATTTCTGGAGAAGGAGAATACCTAAGTAGAGCTTTGATAACAATCTAAGCTGTGAAGGATAAAAGACGGGGAATAGTAACATTCATGTATCAGTACCTCTGTATTTTGCTTTAAAAGACCAAGGTTATCTGGCTCATTTCTACTGTCCATTCTTTTCCATCAGTTCCCCCTCTTCCTTTTTTTTTGTCTTAAGATTTTGAGAGAGTAGCTCACATGTGCAAACACGAGTGGAGGGGAAGGACAGAGGGAGAAGCAGACTGCAGAACAGGGAGCCTGATGTGGGCTGATCCCAGGACCCTGAGATCATGTCCTGAGCCAAAGGCAGGTGCCTAGTGGACTGAACCACTCAGGTTCCCCTTCCTTGTCCTTTTTATATATAAACATGATCGTAACATTCTCCTCCCAGTTTGGGGTGGTTCTATCATTTTCACCTTGTCAGCATTTTTAATATTTATATGCCATACCAATGATTGAAAACTGTACCAAAAATTCCTACAGTTTTCAATGATCTCTTCAATTAAATTAAATAATATTGTATGTAGTATACATATTACCTATGTGTGTGTACATAAAACACCATAGCTTGTCCATTCCTGAATTATTTATTAATCTCTTGAATGGGTCTTGAGTCTTTAAGTATTTGAGGATCTATATTTCTTAAGTCCTACTTTTTCTCCCTTCTAAGTGTTCTGAAGACACCCTCCCTCCCAGGCATGCACAAAAGTGTGTCCAAAGTAATATCTGTGTATTCTGTGGATAATTCTGAGACTAGTAAGATTTCTGCCACCCTTACTCCTCAATTATTATAGATATCTTATGTTTTTCCTGTTTAAGTAGTCACTAGGATTCGATTCTTTTTTTTTAATTTTTTTTTTTTAGTCTATCTTTAATCATTTTGATCTGTGTTTGTTTTTTGTTTTTTTTTTTAAAGATTTTATGTATTTATTCTTGAGAGATGCAGAGAGAGAGAGAGAGGCAGAGACGCAGGCAGAGGGAGAAGCAGGCTCCATGCAGGGAGCCCGATGCGGGACTCGATCCCGGGACTCCAGGATCACGCCCTGGGCCAAAGGCAGACGTTCAACCACTGAGCCACCCAGACATCCCTGATCTGTTCTTTTGATTACATTCTGTATTTTGGGGAAAGCAGTTAGCCTTTGTTTTCCATGAATTTTTCTTTTTTCAGATTACTGCCATTTTTGTTTTGTTTTTCCATAACTCTCTGCTTTCTATGTCAGTGATGTTGTCACTAGCTTTTTTTTTTTTTTTTTTTTTTTTTTTTTTTTGTCACTAGCTATTTCTATTTCTCTCCAGTTCTTCTGTGTTTTTTATTTCCATTACAGGTTTACTGTCATATTGAATTTATTTGCTGAACTATAATGGCTGTATCCGGAGTTCTTTAAATTGTCTCAGTCATCTGCCTTTTTAGTATGGTGGATTCATAGCATGTAGGTCCTATATTGAATCCTTTTTTATTATTATTCATCAAAGAATGGAGTCACTTCTCCATTGGGAGAAACAGTCTCTGTTGGGACTGTTGTCAAGGGAAAAACAGTGTGGGGAGAGGGTAGAGAAAGTGATCTAGGGAAGGCAGCAGCTTCAAATCGGGTATGTTCTTGCAGAATACTCTTTCACTAGGCTGATGTGTCCTGTGCTCTGAAGACATTCCTTCCTTCAAAATAGGCTTAATTAAATCAAAATTTAAGTAAAATAAATCAAAGTAATATATGTGTATATTTTGAAAAAAGTACTTTTAGTCTTATAATAAAAATTATTATTCTCTTGCTTCAATTCTCCCCAACTCCCAGGTTTTTTTCTTGAAACAACTATTTTCAATATTTGTAGCTGTCAAGTATTTATAAGTAATATGCTTATATTCTTTGTAATTTTTTAGATGTTAACTATTAAGTACTTATTAGAGAGATGAGGACTTACTATATATATATCACCTGTCTTCATTTTTATCTTTCTACCTTTTGAACATCTTTTTAAATGATGATCTGCTTGATACTCATTGTTTATAGATTACATTCCTGTTGTGTATTTGGTAGTTAGAAATTGCCTCTATTTGCTTACTTGATTTTTAAAATTCCTGTCAGTTCTTCCCAAATTTGCAAAAGAGTTATAAAACTGTCTGAACACAATACTGTTTTCTACCCGATAAAACACCTCAAGAAACCTTATCTGTTCACTCTCTACCACTTCCCACCCTCTTCCTGTCTTCCCTAGATCCTCTACTCTCCTCTTCCAATCTGGACCAAATACCTTCTAGACAATTATCCAAGGATTTCCCTTCACCTCACCCATTTCCTTTATCTCAGTGTCTCTCTCTCTCTCTCTCTCTCTCTCTCTCTCTTTTTTCTTTTCTTTTCTATTTGCTCCTTTGTTTCAGTGGACCATGTGTTATAGAAATTGCCTGAGGGTGCATAGGAAGGAAAGTGCTTTGATAAAATGTATCAGTCAAGTGTGACTAGTAATAATTTGGATATGTAGTCTAAGTGAAATAATTCTCAGATTTTTAAAGTTATTACTTCATTTGTCTCTTTTCAAGTGTTGCTATTAAGAAGACTAATGCCATTCTGATTCTGAAAAGCAGATAACGACTCTCAAAATATTTGTATCATGAAAGGCAAAAAAAATGTAGAAGTCTGGGAAATAGTTCTAGATATTTTTCATCTTTTTTCATTTTGAAAGCTTTCAGGCTTTGTTCGTATACCTAATGCTCTGTAATTTCACAGTACCATACCTTGGTATGGCTATTTATTTTCATTTGTTATATGGGTATATTCTTTTAGTTTGCATAGTCATGAACTTCAGTTTGGGAAATCATGTTTTTGGTAGTTTCTTCCCTTTTTCTCAAGTCTGTTTCTAATTGGTTGGATGTTAGACCACCTGAATTGATCTTCTGATTTTATTATTTATTCTCCTGTTTGACTTTTGGCTCCACTTCCTTCGAGATTAAAAAAGATATGCAGAGTGATGGTGAAGGACTTAGGCTGTGAAGCTAAAAGCCCACTTTGATTTCTGGCATTGCCAGTTTCTAGCTGTGTGACCTTATGTAAGTTACTTTACCTTTTCTTTTCTTTTCCTTTTTTTAAAGATTTATTTATTTATTCATCTCACACACACACACACACACACACACACAGACACAGGCAGAGGTAGAAGCAGGCTCCCTGCAGGGAACCCGATGTGGGACTCCATCCAGATTCCAGGATCATGCCCTGAGCCAAAGGCAGAGGCTCAACCCTTGAGCCACCCAGGAGTCCCACCCTTTCTGTTTCTCATTTGTAGAATAGGGTTTGTATTAGTACCTCATTCAAGGATGTGAGAATAAATTAGTTAATTGACCTAAACTGCTTAATTTCCTGGTATATAGTAAATGTTCATTGTTGATTACCTCAAGTTAATATTGAAGCTAAGTTTATTTCAAGAGCTTTTGTTTGCTTCTGTGTTCCTAGTTTATGGTATATTGTTTCATGGATGCAGTATCATCTTGAACTGTTGGGACAGTTGAGGAAATTTGGGGAAAACTTCCAACATATAAGATGGACCCCAAAACTAAGTAGAAAGAAAATCAAATAAATAGAAATCTTGTAAGATTTTTGGGGTTCGGCAATGCTCAAGTTCTCTTGTTTCCTGTGTTGATAGTTTTATCATACTTTCTTTAAATTTGTTTTGGCTGGAGGCTCTTCCTAAATTTCCTCATAATGAGGTTCTAGTTAGATTAGGTGGAAGTATACATACGTGTTGTGTCCTCAGTGAGTCACATCAGGAAGCACAGGTGTTAGCTTGCCCTTTTGTCAGTGATACTAAGTTCAGATTTAAGGTGAGGTGAGATAGTTTCTACATTTTAAGAGTACCTTTTTATCTTTGTTAGTGATCTTGGGTTGATATTTTCAGAATGTAATTATTTATAATTACTTTTGCATTCTTTTTAAATATAAGATACTATGATCTCTTATGTCATTATCCATTTTGATTCTCAGGTTGTCCAAATCTGACCAGGAGAAGCTTTTTGAGGCTGGCTTCTTTGCCTTTTTATGTGTTCATATCAACTTTTGAGCACTTCCTTAGTCTGGCATAACAATATATTCCAGGCTCACCTGTACTTTCCCTGCCCCAAACCTAGAACCCAGATTTTTCTCCAAGGAGCTCTTGTTTTTCTTCACAAAGGAATGATATTAAGAACCGCCAAATCTGGGAACTGAGTCTGCTCTTTGCTACAGAGGTGTCATTGCTTCCAGGTCCTTTTAGTGGACTGATCTGGGTGTGTGTGTATGCATGCACGCATGCATACTTATATTTGTACCTGCACAAGCCTGTGTGTATTTTTTTGTTTCCATTTATATTTAATTTTATTAGGGATTTCCCCCCAATTCTTGGGGTTTGTTTGTTTGTTTGTTTGGATATGTATTCATTAACATTGTTCAAAGGTCCAAAACTTTATTAAAAGGTACACCCAGGAGTACCCCTCCCTTTTATAGCCACACTTTCATTATCTATAGGTAACATGTATATAAACCTTAGTTTGAAGCTTATCCTTCCTTGTTTTTCTATTTGCAGATAACACACATGTACATGTATTCTTAGTTACTCTTTTTTGGTGCACAGTAGTTTGCATACCATTGCACTCTTTTTTCACTTAAGATAGTCTTGGTATCTCTCCGTATCAGTTCATAATGACCTTCCTTCATTTCCTTTTTATAATATAGTATCCCATTGTAGATGCCTAATAGTTTCTTCACTATGTCTTTTATATGGTTACAGTATTTTGGCTATTCCAAAGGGTGTCCTCATAACTTACTGTGTGTGGTTTTAATTAAAACACATTTTTTTAAAGATTTTATTTATTCATATGAGAGAGAGAGAGAGACAGAGAGAGAAGCAGGCTTCATGCAGGGAGCCTGACGTGGGACTTGATCCCGGGACTCCAGAATCACGCCCTGGGCCAAAGGCAGGTGCTACACCGCTGAGCCACCCAGGGATCCCTAAAACCTAAACTAATTAATTAATTAATTAATTAATTTATTTATTTATTTTAAGACTAAATTTATTATCTCTTGAGGTTCTATGAGTAGAGTGGAATCAATTGTTAGAGCTCTTGCTTGGAGTCTCAAACAGTTGCAGATGGAAGCTGGGGCTAGAGTTCTCTGAAATTTCAAAGTAATTCAACATCCAAGGTAGCTCACTCAGTATACCTGGCAGTTGATACTGGTCATCTCAGGGCTCACTTCTGGCTGTAGCTGACATTCCCGCTGGAATGCCTATTTGTGACCTCTCTATGTGGCCAGAACTTCCTAGAGCATGTCAGCTGGGTTCTGAAAGGAAGTATTCCAAAAGCGAGCATCTTAAGAGGTCCAAATGGGAGCTTCAAGGCTTCTTAAGATTTATCTCAGAATTCCCAGAACATCACTTCTGCACTCTTGATTCACCAAAAACATTTAGGCTGGCCCAGATTTAAGGGGAAGAAAATTAGTCGTCTTAATGTGAGAAACAGGGTGCATGAAATTGAGGCAACTATATTTGAAGACTGTAAATGTATCATAGTCTGCCTTCTGGCAATCACAGTTCACATCCCTTCCATATGTAGGGTGTATGCACTCTTTCCAGCATTCACACAGTCTGATCCAATTAAGGCATCAATTTGAAGTTCAGGATCTTGTTATTGGAGTCAGGTCCAGATATGCATGGATAAAGCTGCTCAGGTGCAGTTCCTTCAGTACAGTTCTTCAAAAACCGTTCCCCTTGACCTGAAGACCTATATTGAGACCTTTATTTCTCCTTATGTCTTTGAGTTACTATTGTCCAGTGTTTTTTCATTTCCTCCATTTCTTCTAGGACAGATCTAATGGTGCTGAACTTCCTCAGCTTTTGTTTTATCTAGGAATTTTATAATTTCTCCTTTACTTTTGAAGGAATTTTGCTGGATATAGGATTCTTAGTTGATAGGGTTTAATTTTTTTTCTCCTTTGAACACATTAAATACATCAGCCCATTGTCTTCTGGACTTCAGAGTTTCTCATGAGAAATCTGCTTATGATGTTAGGATCCCTTAATGTGATGATCACCTTTGTCTTACTGTTTTCAAAATTCTTTGTCTTTTGCAAGTTTGCTTATAATGTATCCTGGTTTGGATGCCTTTGAGTGCATCTTACATGAAGGCTGTTGAGCATCTTAGATGTTCATATTCATGTCTTTCATCAAGTTTGGGAAGTTTTCAGCCTTTATTTCTTCCAATATTCTCTCCCTCTTTGTCTCCTGGGACTCCCACAATGCATATATTGCTCTGCTTGTTGGTGTCCCATGGATTCCTTAAGCTCTGTTCACTTTTGTTCAGTCTTTTTTTCTTTATTCCTCAGACATCATCTTTTCCATTGTCTTGTCTTCAGATTCACTGATTATTTCTTCCTCCTCAAATCTGCCTTTGAATTGCTCTAGTGAATTTTTCATTTCAGATACTTTTAAAGTGCAGAATTTCTTTAGGGTTTCTATTTAGGTTTTCTATCTATTGATATTTCCATTTTCATATTTTGATCATATTTTCTTGATCTTTTCTACATCTTCCTTTAGTTTTTTGAACATCTTTAAGATAGACATTTAAAAAAAAATAAAAAAAATAAAAATAAAAAAAATAAGATAGACATTTTTGGCTAGTATATCTGCCCTCAGAACTTTTTCAGTGACAGTTTTAGTTTTATATTTTTCCTTTAAAGGGGCCATGCTTTTCTAAGCATATAGCTTAGAGTTTTTTTTTTCTCGCTGAAAACTGGTTACTTGAATCTAATCATGTGGTAACTCTGGAAATCAGATTTTTCCCCTTCCCCAGTGTCTGCTATTTTTCATTATTGTTTTCTGTGGGATGTATTGTAGGCACTCTCTGAGGATCATCAGCCTGAGGTAAAAACTTAAGGTCTTCTCTGAGACTTACCCTGGGCATACAGAGTCTCTTTTCAGTTTCCCCTGTATATATAGTTTTGAATCTCTTCTTAGTCTTTAATGTTGGGCTCTCAAAAAGGGAAAAAGCAAAAAATAAAAGGGGGAAAGGTGGATATAGGCCCTTTAAATCCCATTGGAGTTTCTTCAGCCAGAGTGGGGGGCCTTACAGTGGGAGCGGTCCAACAGCAATGACTACTCTTCTCTGTATCTGTACCTCTTTGATCAGAAGCCTCAGAGTGCAAGGTTCCGGTATTTGAAGAACAAGAGTCCTCTGTACCCACCCTGGTTCCTGCAGGCTATGTGTAAGCTGCTCTAACAACAAATGCACTGCTGCCTGCTGTGTAGCTGGGGGGTGGGGGTGGTGGGAAGGATAGCTGTTACTGTGCTAAATCCTGAAATGAACCACAATGCAGTGCTCAGGTCTTCCCCCTGGAAGTTGCAAGCTCCAATAAACTCCAGAGTTCCAAAATAGTTCCCTCAGGCAGACTCCACCAATGCAATTATTTAGTTGGGGAGGCCAGTTCCGCTAGTGCTTTCTACTCCACCGTCTTCCCGGCATCTTCTATTCTGTGCATGTGTTTTTTGTGTTTTGGGGACAGGATTGCTGGATCAGAAGATAAATATATATGTAATTGTGTTAGATATTGCCAAATTGCCCTCTGTAGTGGTAAAATTTTGTATTCCTACTAGGAATATATGAAAGTACTTGTTTTCTCACAGCCTTACCAACAGTATGTTGTCAAGCTTTTGAGTATTTGCCAATCTGGGGTAAGTGGTGATATCTTAATGTAGAGCTTAAGGAGAGTAAACAGTATGTACAAAGAACTAATCCGAATTTCTAGTTAAATAAAGTGAATTAAACACGTGTGTTTTGTTTTGCTTCCCTCCTAAAACCCACTAAAATGGGAATAAAGAAAAATAACTTAAGAGGAATAAGAGGAAGGTGCTTCTTCTATTCTGACACTGCAGTTATTCATTTGTTTAAAGATCAGTTAACTATCCTTTTTTAAAACTTTTCCCCGTTTTTCTGATACTTGGTTTTCCACAATTTTTAAGAATCCTTTTATATTAAGGATATTGTGCTTTTGTGATACATGTTGTAAATATTTTTGTCTTTTAAATTTGTTTCTGGTGTGTTATGTTTTAACCATGCATTTTTTAAAAAATTGTGTTATATTTATGAGAGAGGCCCTGAAAAGCTAATTGGAAGCTTTGTGTTTAAGGCTGGGGTTTATCAACAGACAATGTTTCATTCTGTGAGACCTTTTGATTTAAGAAAAGAATCTACCAATTTCTTGATAAAGATAGAGTAAAGGAAATTGTCAGAGGGGCCCTTTTCTGTACGTAGACCATTTATTTCTGTGTTTCCTTTGTTGTGTGTGGGGGTCCTCAAGTCACTCTATAGGGTCTTTTATTCTATACTTAGCCTTCATTCTCTTGCTATACTTGGGGAACTGTAGTTTCTTCTAGTTGCTATGTGTTCTGGATTGAGGACATAGGATTCCCCCCCACCCCCACCCCAGTCTTTGTCTCAGGAAGTCATTTGGAGGTGTAGATTGAAGAGTCCTTTGAGAATTAGGTAGTAAGAATTGACTGACTTCCATAGACACTTAGAATGTCTGTTTTCTCAGTCCTGGTAGTCTGTTTTCTCATCTGCTGTCTCCTTTCAAGTTCTTATTTTATCTTATTTTTATTTTCTCTTTCAGTGGATTTTAGATGGGAGGAGAAAGAAACACATTAATTTATTGTATTTAACTAGAAATTCGGGTGGTTCTGTGCACATTGAGTTTTCTCTCCTTAGGTTCTACTTTGTGAGCAATTGGATAGTTCTCAGTAGTTCACAGTATTGTACTTTGGTGATTTAGAGTTTATGTGCCTAACTCAGATGATTATGATGAATAGTTAGAAAATTGGCTGCCTTTTGCCCTCTTTTATGTCCTGTTTAATTTCAAGGGAATAAATTTTTTTATAGTTCCAAGCAAAAGATTGTTAGTTGGTCCTTGAAATACGAATGCTACTTGAGAGTCTTGTCTTATCCCCATTTGCTATAAGTTTCCTTATATTGGTATAGTCTGTGTTTGATGATTATAGCTATTTTGTAGTTTCATTCTTTTTTTTAAGATTTTATTTATTTATTCATGACAGGCAGAGAGAAAGAGAGGCAGAGACACAGGCAGAGGGAGAAGCAGGCTCCCTGCAAGGGGCACGATGTGAGACTTGATCCTGTGACTCCAGGATCATGCCCTGAGCCAGAGGCAGATACTCAATTGTTGAGCCACCCAGGCGTCCCTGTAGTTTCATTTTAGATGAATTTCCTTTCCTCCTTTTCATTTTGGTGGTTTTTGAGAAGGGAAGTATGTTTACTTTTATTCCTTTTATTATTATTTTTTAAAGATTTTATTTATTTGAGAGAGAGCATGAACAATGGGGGAAAGTGGCAGAGGGGGAGGAAGAAGTAGATTCCCCACTGAGCAGGGAGCCTGGTGCTGGGCTCAATGACCTGAAGTGAAGGCAGATGCTTAACCAACTGAGCCACTCAGGCGCCCCTATTCATTTTTTAAAAAATGCATTTAATACATTGTGACAAACAGTTTCAAAAATCATGTATTTTTTTCCTAATTTGTATACAGTTCTACATGAAGTGTGATTCTAGTCTGACACATTTGATAACAGTGTATTTAAGCCACAATGAAAGAGGAAGGTGCCTCTAAACAAACATGTGCTGTCAGACTTTGAGTTTCTTTCACTACCCTTCTTCATTAGCTTTTGTCTCTCATTGGCTCCGAGATCTCCGTGCACACCATTGTCCTCTCCTGGCCAGTAGTTTCTGTTCTCCTATAAGTTCAGTTTACATGAGCCACTGGTCTCTCTCTTACCTACATGTGACTTTCTGCCTCCGCTCTTTACAGCTGATGAGATGAGTGTACTCTCTTGCTGTTTCTAGTCATGTTTCCAAGGAAAACAGATTGGCCCAGACTATCTTTTTGTGCCACTTCTGAATTGTTTTTCCTAGCCAAACTATAACTTGCCTCCATTGAGTCTCAGGTGTCCAGTGCTGCTCAGGTCTGTTTAGGGATGACAGAGAGGGGGGCAGCAAGGCAACAATAAGGAACAGTTCTCCTGGTGAAAGAGGGAGTAGGATAGAGCTGAGTATAGAGCACATTCCCTATTTCAGTATACCAGTTTATTTTTAATAGACTACTTTAGGCAAGTAGTGCCGATTGAATATTGTAGGAAACTAGCTAATATTTAAGTGTTAGAATTGACTGGGAAATCTGCCCTACTTGATGCTATTTTCAGTTTGCTTTGTGACTAGTAGCATAGTGTGGGAGAAAGATCATTATACTGGAAGACAGGAGTCCTGATTTTGCCGATGTTGACTTTCTTCATCAGAATAATTTCTAAAAGGTCAGTGGAGTAGAATAGTTTCAAAGGTACTATCTAACTGTAAAACCTTGTGACTCAGATTGTGCCCTACAAAGCTGGGGAAGGTAATTTCCACAAAATCAGAAGTTTAGTTAATGTTTTAAAAAAATAGAAACAAGAATCACTGGGCCCCCATACATTAGAAAAAGATAGGGGAGTTTTGTAGTGAGTCTAATTCTTCTCATTAGTGTTTGTCTTACTTTTTTTTTTTTTTTTTAAACCTCATCTTCAGAGTAGAAAGTCATTGGTTTAATTTTTTATTTATTTATGATAGAGAGAGAGAGAGAGAGAGAGAGGCAGAGACACAGGCAGAGGGAGAAGCAGGCTTCATGCACCAGGAGCCTGACGTGGGATTCGATCCCGGGTCTCCAGGATCGTGCCCTGGGCCAAAGGCAGGCGCTAAACCGCTGCGCCACCCAGGGATCCCTGTGTTTGTTTTACTTAAAATGGGATGGTCCTTGTAAATTGATTGAAGTCCGTTATACTTAAACTCTTTTTCCCCAACATAACTTGCAATTAAGTAGTTATTACTGTAATACTGAAATTTGAAATGCTTTTGGTCTTTGATGCTTTTTTAAAAAATGGAATTGTATATTCAGAATAATTGAGTAAAATGGATTTCTTTTACTTTTTTAGGATTTAAGTGCCCTGTATGCTCAAAATTTGTACCTTCAGATGAAATGGATTTGCATCTTGTGATGTGTTTAACAAAGCCAAGAATAACCTATAATGGTAAGTTCAGTGCTTTAAAATACTATTTTAAATTAGAATTACTGTAGATTTTCTGAATTTTATGTTTTAGGTGAAATTTAAAAGGCAAGGAACCCTGGAGCTAACTGGTATTTTAGCTGGTTTGGTGCATTGGCTTTACTGTTCCTTCATGACCACAGTCTCCAGACATTTAAAATCCCAGGGAAGATTTTTCAGTGTAGCTTTGGTACTTTTTGAAATAGACTTGAAAAACAAAATCACATGATTCATTCCTGGTTTTTTTCAAAACTTCATTAATAGACAAATTTCAGAAGCCTATAAGAAATTTCAGGGATCTTTCAAATATAATTGGTTTAAATAGAATAAGCAGAAAAAAAAAAATAGAATAAGCAGGAAGAGCACCAGTAAACGGTGAAGCCGATTGAAAGGTTGACTTCATGCAACAGATGTTCTTTTATCTTTAAAGATTTTTTTTTAAATTTTATTTATTCATGATAGACATAGAGAGGCAGAGACACAGGCAGAGGGAGAAGCAGGCTTCATGCCAGGAGCCCGATGCGGGACTCAGGCCCGGGACTCCAGGATCGCACCCTGGGCCAAAGGCAGGCGCCAAACCGCTGAGCCACCCAGGGATCCCCCTTTTATCTTTAAAGAGATCATGACCCCAGTGAAATCAAGAGTTGGTCGCTTAACCCACTGAGCCACCCAGCACCCCTCAGTACATGTCTTTTGAGAACCTGTGGAGTATAAGGTGTAGTGTTAGGAATTTGGGATACAGCAGTGAATAAAACAGAGATGGATCTTACAACCTAGCATCAGCCATAGGTTAATCAATGTAGTGGCACTTAGTTAAGAATCTGAAATTTCTCCCCAGATTACAAAAATGCTGGGGTGAGGTAGACTTTAGTATTGAAATGGACATTTTACCCTGACTAACTTTTTTGCAAACTGTTTTAGGAATCTCTCTCTAATGTAGTGGTGCTTCAGCCACACTATTATAGTAGTGGCTGATGTGGGAAACAAAGGCAGAAGAAAAATTATTAAATTTCCTGACTGCCTACAGCTCACTGAAACAGGCAGAGTGACCTTCCTCTAGGGACTCAACTGCCTCGATGTTAATACTTTGATAAGAGCAAAAGGCAGTCTTAGCCCAATCTCCAGGATCCTGTAAGTCTACTTGAACATAAAAAAATTCCTTTGGAAACTTCCTTTACCCCTTACCCCTAAGATACATGTTGGCAATCATCCCCTAAGCACATGACCCACCAATTATACATCTGAAGGGTCTCATGACTCAGGTTTTATTAGATGATAATAAATGACTTTTTCCCAACAAGAGCTAACCCCTCAAGGTCCTGGAACCTTGCTTCTAAAATTCCTCAGAGACTTAGGCTATCCCTAACCCCCTCCCAACTTGGAAGTCCACAATGGGCCACTCCTCATGAACCCTCTGTAGCTCTTTCTGCCCACAGATCCTGTCCACATGCTTTAATAAAACCACCTTTTTGCACCAAAGACGTCTCAAAAATTCTTTCTCAACCAATGGCTTGGAACCCTAATGTCTTTTCCTACATCACTGACAATAGAACTCTTTTTTCCCACTTATTTTCCAAAGAATAAGTAAAAGGAGATTGTAGCAATTCCTTTGAATAGTAAATGTACCTGTTGATTATATCCAAACCTCTTTGCATTGTGAAATTGAATTGGCTAATTTGCATAATACAGTTACAATTCAGGTACTTAAAAATAAGCATTCTCAGGTTCAAAATTTGAGATAAAAGTGATTGGGCCTGTTTCTCATTTGTACTCAATTATCTTATCCTTACCCTTCATAATTATTATGTTTATTACATGTGTCTTAAAAACCCTTAAATGTTAAGAATTTAGCCTTGAATTTTGAAAGCAAAATGTTAATTCCTTGACTATATTTGCATAAAACCTTAGTATTCAGTACATTTACTTTTTGTGTGATATATGTACAGTACAGTCTTTGTGAATGTTGATTTTTGTCAGTTTTTGATTTCCTGATTTAACTGGACTCAAGTCATTAAGGTTTTTTTTTTTTTTTACTAGCTCATGTATTTGGTGTCTTGAATGTATCTTCAAGACCCAGTAGGTAACATTCTGCTTGGGATACTTTTTGCTAAAAAGGAACCTACAGGCCCAAGATCGTGTCACTTAGATCAAGGCACCAACTCAGTAAACCAGGACTTTAATACCTAGCCTAACTGCAGTTACAGCCCCTCAGAAATGTAGCCTTTAAGCAGTCAACATGAGAATTTCCTGGTCATCACTGGAAATCTGATAGACCCCTTCACTTCCCTTTGGAAGGGTGACCTTACCTAAAACAATGGATTCTTTGCTAATCATTTTCTTTTTTCCACTCCCTCTCTACCTTTAGAAACCTTTCCTTTCTTGTAGCCCTTTGGAGCTCCCCTCTACTTGCTAGATAGGACGCTGCCTAATTCACTGATTAATAAAGCCAATCAGACTTTAAAATTTACTGAGTTGAATTTTTGTTATTGAACACTATAAACCCAAGGATTTAGATTTTAAGTATTTGATAGTCTTCCAGTCCAGAAGTTAGTAAACTTAATGCAAAAAGCAAAGTCGCAAATATTTTTAAGAATGGCTACCTACTTTATAGTAGGTAAATCTGAAACTTTTTAAATTTGTTAAATATATATTAAGTGTCCATAAGCATTTGAAACAAGCAGCCAAAACAGCTTCTTCATAAAAATTATATGTGGCTCTTGAAGTTTTAAACATGAGACAAGTGGCCAGCTGTGGTAAAAGAAGGAGGAGTTTTGACTGACTTAGATTAGACAGTGGTGGCTAATGCACAATATGCCTCCCCATAACAGTCTGTGGGAATTCTTACACCACGTTCTTTTGAGGGCAGAACCCCGCAGGGAAGGAAAAAAATAATCCTTCTTCCCTTCTGAGTTCTTGGCGAGCCCTTTAATAAAAGACAGATTAAGAAGAGGAAAAACAAACAAAAGTTTAACCTGGTTAAATCTTGTATACATGGGAGATATCCAGGGGAAAAGAAGCAAATCTCTGAGATGGTCTAGAATGTGTGTTTGAATACCATTTTCAGCTAAAGACAAAGTAAGGGTGGGGTTGGGAGTGGCTAATTGTGGGAGGTTACCAGAAGAATCATGGTAAACAAGGGGTTTGTTATGCATATTTAAGTCTGCTCCTTCTCCATAGATGAGCTTGTCTTGCAATATTCTCTTAGGATTTAGAGTCAGTCTTTTCTTCCTGGTGCTGAAAGAGAGACACCCTTACAAACAGATTTCCTTTATAAATGTAAATTTCTCTTACAAAAGGATAATTTTTACTCTGTTTTCAGAGCTTCTCCTGTGTCTGTTTTTCAGTCTTTTAAAATAATCCTTATACCAAAGAGGCTTATTTTGTGGTAGCATATTCTGTTACGCTTCAGGCTCCCAAATCTCCTCTATCACAGGTGATGACGCTTTGTGAAAACTGGTCTCTTTAACACCTAAGGTAGGCATCTAGGATTACTATAAAGTTTAGAGCAAGGTGAGTCAGAGTCTCTGAAATGAAATTGTTTTAGTCACTTGGACTTTTTATAACTTCATATTTGAATTCCTGGAAACTGATTCTGTGGAGAGAGATGGAGCCTTTAAATTGTGTTGATACTCAAATGAGAATTCTATTCAGCATAGTGCTTATTAATAAGTTCCACCTTTTACATCCTTTCCTACACTAACTGGAATTGAAATTTGGAAATTTATTTGTTGAATGTATATTAATTTAACTGTATAAATATTCACAGCAAGGAGATTAGTTGGGCTTGTTTTTCAGGCTGGATATATTTATAGTCCATCTCTAGAATAAGATGAATTTCAGAAATTTAAATAGAAGCTGGTGATTCAGAATTTTAGATTTATACTCAGAGATGTTACTTTAAATGTTGGTTTGGTTTCCAGACTAGCTCACAATAATTTCCTTTTTTTCTTCTTTAACCTGTAATACTATATGCAAATACTCAAGTCTTGGTAACTGAAAAAGAAAATGGGCTAAGTTGAAGCTCTCAGGGTTAAGGCAGCTGGCTCAGCAGAGGTTCAGGTAGGAGGCCCAAGGCAGTCTGGCAGGGAATGATTCAGAATGATGAGAGTGGTTATCTATTGCAGATGGTGTTTTGGCAAATGGAAAAAAATTCATAGTTCCACAGTGAGCATTCATCTGTATAGATCACCTATGAGTCAGGGACTGCCTGTTGCAGGATCACTGAGTGTGCCGGGCAAGTTAAGAAAGAACTCTTGAGATGTTTTACGGTGCAGCTTAGTAAGTTCATTTAAGTAGTACAAGGACAGGACCTGTAGGCAGTAAGAGCTGCACTTTGTGTGAAGCGGCTGGGTATATGCTTAGTGTTCAAGAGGGAGGGGACACACAGTATTAGATCATCAGTGTTTTCTTTGACTTTCTACTCGTAAAACCACTTTCACAAGATTTCTCTGGTGCTTATCATTCAGCTTGATATTAACTGTCGGTGACATATACAGTCATGAGACCCCCTTAAGAATGTAGCAACCAGTCCATATTTGATCCTTATCGGAACTATGCAGGCTATAGGTCAGCCTTCTGGGCTAAAGGTGAACATTTTTCTGCTTCTGTCCCTCATCACTGCTTATTTCGTGTACTTTCCCTTTTTTGTGTGTGCTTCATTGTTTAGTTTATGGACCTAATCATTCATTGTGTAGTCTGTGAAGCTAATATAAATTTTATGAGTGCAGAATTTTTCATTTCCTTGTTCCTCATTTTCTACAATGTTTCAGAACCAAAACTAAAAAATGAAATAAATATTATAGGCAAATTCTTAGTCTTGATTTTATTGGTCCTTAAAGTTTGGATGATACCATTTTTTTTGTCCTATGAAGTACAGTTTTTATTTTAGTCTCCTGTGCTTGAGGGTAGTAAAGATTCGTATTTGAGAAATCATTGCTTTATTGGTAGTTGGTACTATGTGTGTGCATGGGTACTTGAAAGAGGTGTAACTTAAGAGTTACTCTTCTGAGAGTTAATTATAAACTTATCAGTGAATCAAAGCAGAGCTTTTCAGAATCATCAGGAATAAACCTGAGTCTGCAGACAAAGATGTGACTATTACGCTGTCAAAGTAAACAAATTTGAAGAAAGATCGAGTCACTTGGAAGGGAGCTTGTTCTGTCATGAAAGTGAGAAAAAAGGCTCCCGCCTTCTGTGCAGTCAGCCAGAGAATGTAACTTACAGACTTAAACATCAAAGATACATTACGCTGGGCAGTCAGACTTGGATTCTGGTGTGCACAAGTAGCTTTCTAGTGGCCTGGCTTTCTATGTAAGAAAAAAATGTACTTTTTCCTTCTGTAGGTATGTGGCTTTCCAGGTGGTTGTAGTTTTCCTTTTAAATTATAAACTTGATTTTTGCCTTACATACTACATTTTCTTGGTTTTAAGACCCCTTCCCCATGTTTTAATCTTTCTGCATTCAGGATGCTTTCTGAAAATGGCATATCTTCTATAATTGAGGTAAAAAAATTTTTTTTTTGCAAACCATTAAGCAGGATTTTTTTTCTTAAAGATTTTATTTATTTGAGAGTGAGAGCATGCCTCTGAGAGCATACAAGCAGGGAGAGGGGGTGTGCGATGGGGAGAGGCTGAGGGAGAAGCAGACTCTCTACAGAGCAGGGAGCCGGATGCGGGCCTCAATCCCAGGACCCCAGGATCATAACCTGAGTTGAAGGCAGATGATTGCTTAACCGATTGAGCCACCCAGGTGCCCTAAAGCAGGAGTTTAAATAAGGAGGTGGTTAGTTACCATTGTCTGAGTTTGTGTGACCTTTGCTTTTGTGGAGTTTCTTTTATTTGTGATTTGGCATCTCTGTTTATTTATTTGCCTTGGTGTGGTTACTGTGGTTGAGTTTTAACTTTTAAAAGTGGATTCTTAATAGTTTTAAATGACGTGGTAAAGGGCTACATTATAGGACAGCATTGAAGTAAAGTTGTTTTTTTGTACCATAGATTGTCATGCAATGCTGTGAAATTGAAGGCAGTAGAAAGTGTAAAACCCTTTATACTATTATATTATAGATATTTCAAAATAGATACCTTAGAAGAGGCTGGCAAAATAAAAGCACAACTATTCTAAAATCCACATGGGATCCTATAGAAATATACTGTTATCTATTAAAGGTGTACCTGTGATGAAAAATTAAAAATATACAAGGACTGAGAGCAGATGTGATTAGAATTACCACCCTCAAGAACTTTAGAACTATAAATAGATTTATTTTCAAATAAAGGATGAATAGGAAATAAGCAAAAAAAAAAAAAAAAAGACACATGGCGAAAAGATGGAAATCGAACTCTTTAGGCTTTAGTTATTGAAATTAAAATCTCAACAAATAGATTAAAAGCAAATTAGATAGAACTGTAAGGAGAATTAGTGAGGTATAAGATGGGTCTGAGGAAATAAAGCCGAGTATAACAGTGGTGGAGAATATGAGAGAGGTACATGGCGTGTAGCCTAGAATAAGAGCATCTACCATATATAAAATAAACTTAGAAAAAGAGATGGAATTTACTTCTAGTTTCTAGTTCCACATATGAAGAAACTTGGAAGTAGCCACTCTGCCCTAGCAAAAAGTAAAAAGCCGAACAGACTGAAAAACCAATAACTTTTCTTGGTTCATGAGATGGGAGGACACCGTGATTGCAGAGACAGAGGAGTCTCAGGTTTGGCTTACTGGAGCAGAGGCTCAGGAGTCGGAACCAGTGCAGGAAACCAGTGCCAAGGGTAGGTAAACCTAAACTGTAAATGATGATTGCTGGGGGCTCATGCAGACAAATCTGAGAGTTTAAAACTCCACGAAGACCAAGTCACAGTGGGGCCTCCACGGTTTTGTAAGATTCTCCTCCAGGAGCTTGACCAGGTTCCCATCATAAATATGGGAGAGGAATCCCCTCCTGCTTCTGGTAAGAGTTGGGGGAAAGGGACCATTTTGAAATATACCAGAGGACTCTGTTCTCAACAAGGCTTGCCTCAGGGAAACTAGTTAACCAGAGCCTAACTGAACTAGGAGAAGGGAAATCCTCACCTCCAGCCCACCCTAGCCATCCTTTTCCACCTAATGAGGGAGAAGAAAACAGAGAAATATTTATGAAGTTTATATAGTGTGGAGGCATAGGCTCACTAAAAGACCGTGAGACGAAAGGTATAAATAACATGCTATACAAAAGGTATTATGCATGTGAGATAGGAGATGGAATTGGCAAGAGGCAATATTTGAGGGGAAATGGCAGAGAACCTTCCAGAATTGCTGAAAGACAGGAATTCTCTGATTTACGGGAGCATTATGATGCCAAACAGAATAAATAAAAATGAAATCATACCTAGAGACACCATAAACCAAGTACTGAATAAAAAGAGAAAAATGTTGAAGTAATACCTTGTTCCACTTGTATTAGCATTTCTAAAATGCTTTTTGTTTTGTGTAGTAATGTGTTTATAAAGGCAATGGATCAGGAATGGTCATATAAGAAACTTAAACATTGTTACAGTCATACATTTATGAAAATTGTATGCCTATTTTATAAGATACTAAATTCAGTTTTACTGCCCTACTTTTAATGTATAGCTGCTCAAAAGCAGCACTAATTTGCATTTAAAATGTTATAAAAAAACAGCAGTACCTTGAACAAAGTATTAACATTGAATTCAGCTTGCTGAGTTCTTCAGGTCCTCATTCTGCTACATACAGATGTGTCAGCTTGGTCTTTGTTTTCTCTCCCAGAAACTTAGGGCTAGAAGTACTCATAATAGATTTATTATAAGAATCAAGTGAAAAATCATGCATAGTTCTTTGTAGGTAGTGAGTGCTAAGTAAACAAGAGCTGTTCTTACTAAGAAATATTTCCTTTGACTTGGAGAGGAAACCTATCGCAGGTGCCATATTTAACATGCTAACAAATCTGCAATTCCTTTGATATTTTATTTTAAAAGCCCATAGTTATTTAATCCCAAATTAGATGTCTGAAGGTCTTGCACAGCAGTAATTTGTATAAGATATGGAGAAGCAGTGGGTAGCAGTGGGAGAGTAATTTGACTGTCTGCTCTTGTAATGATGTAACAATTTAAGCTGCACTTTAATAAAAAAAAAATACTTTTTGCTTTTTATGAGCAACCTCATGGCCTGCATAGCTAAAATCTGAAGTCTGAATTTGACAGGCAGATTGCTTAATCTTCTGGAAACCTAGGTCCTTTCATGCTCCCTATAGAAAAGAAGTACTGTAGAAAGTATAGTGACTTACATGGATAACTGTTTCTCTGGAGATGCATTCTTATGGCATACTATTCAAAGGAGATACATAGACTAGAAATTGAACTAAAATACATAGTTCAGTGAGAAGAAAGTTCTGATAGATTTCTAAAGCATGAAGTAGGTTTCAGATTCTTTTTCTGATTTCATTAATACAATTTCGAGATGATGACATTTATTTACCAATTCTTGATTTGTTTCATTTCATAGATCTTTCATATCATTTATCAGTCTTGACTCTTTTGTGTTCTCCTTATCCTTGCATCACTTTCAGAAAGTTGATTTTTTTTAAAACATTCTAACATTTAAAGTAGTAAACTTTCTGATTTTAAGAAATCGAAGAAACACAAGAGACCCTAAAAGACCAAGTGAACTGACAATATCTCTCCTCAAAGGGAAAAGATTTGTTCCCTGGTCACTCTTGTTTTGGTTAAGGTGTGTGATATTTAACAAAGTCTTATTTCCAAGGAATTCTAATACAAATAATGAATAAAGTGCATTTCCAAATTTCATTTTTTTTTTTTTTTGCTTTTCCTCTGTGTGAGAGTAAAGCTAGGACTCAGTCCACATCTGTCAACAGTTTTGCCCTTTCGCAAAATACTTTATATGTATAGAAAAAGATAAATTATTTAGATATTTAATCTAGATTTTGAAAGGATTTAATACAATTTAAACAGAGGGCCTGTTGAGAAATAACAAGTAGGCAGGTATTGTTTGGGGCAATGGAAAATGATAAGAGAATTGAAGGTGAAAAGATAGATTAGTGTGATGCCTGGGTAGCTCAGTGGTTGGGTGTCTACCTTTGGCTCAGGGCACGATCAATCCAGGAATACTGGGATCAAGTCCGGCATTGGGCTTCCCAGGGAGTCTGCTTCTCCCTCTGCTATGTGTCTGCCTCTGCCTCTCTCGGTGTCTCTCATGAATGAATAAATAAAATCTTTAAAAAAGAAAAAATAGATTAGGGCTGTATAAAGAAGTTTTTAAGAAATTATTTCAGGGCAGCCCCGGTGGTACAGCGGTTTAGCACCGCCTGCAGCCCAGGGTGTGATTCTGGGGACCCCGGATCGAGTCCCACGTCGGGCTCCTTGCATGGAGCCTGCTTCTCCCTCTGCCTGTGTCTCTGCCTCTCTCTGTGTGTCTCTCATGAATAAATAAATAAAAATCTTAAAAAAAAAAAGAAATTATTTCAAACTTGGATCTTTCATATGCAAAAATGTTTGTAAAGAAAGTAATTTCTTTAAAGACCAGTTTAGAGAATGGTGTGATACTTGGTGTGGAAATGGTTAGGTGAAGCAAGGAGAAGAGAAAGAGTCATGTCAAGGCATTACAAAGAGAGGATGAGTTTGGCTTAGTGAGTGCTAGAAAACAAGAGGGAGAAGTGTTGGCTTCAAAGCTCCCCAGAGTTTCCCAGTTGTGACCTGAAACTGCCCTGCTATGCAGAGGGCAAGAAGAGACCAGGGAGAGGCCAGAGACCAAAGGAAGAGACAGACCATTACCATTCCAAATTGCTGGGGTCAGTTCTTTGTTTTTAAAAAATATTTATTTATTTAAGCATCTCTCCACCCAAAGTGGGGCTTAAACTCACAATCCCAAGATCAAGAGTCGCATGTTCCTCTGATTGAGTGAGCCAGCCAGGTACCCCGGTAGGTGACAGTTTTAATAAGCACGGGAACTTAAATACTAAGTTTGTCTTGGGCAGCAACAGTACGGGTTGATCTCTGCCTGCCAAATCTTAAAAGATTATATAGAGTCCCTAACTAGGTTTAGTTGCTTATATTGTCCTCATGTTCTCAATACCACATAACTATCTCAAGGCTGTATCCTTGAGGCAGCTTCTGAGAATAGGGAAGGGAAGCAGAGTATACATTTTAAGGACAGAGGAAAGGAGTGAGGAGCCTCCAGATTACCTGAGTCCAGCTAGTTGACTTTGCCTGCAGTTAATAAGCCTTTCCAACAAAGAGTCTCAGGTGACTTGAGGGTTAACAGTAGAGTGACTCAGTTTGGGGTAAAGAGATAGTTAAGAGAGTATCTGGTTCCTCTAAACAAATGCCAGGGATGTTGATCTTTGCAAAATGTGAAAATTATGAAATGTGATTTTTTTCCCCCTGCCTAAAAAAGGGGGAAGTAAGGATTCTGCAGAGAGTTGCTGAATAGTTTATTGAGTTGAAGAAAGATATTAGAGAGGACTATTAAAGAAATGCTTGTGAATATTTTTTCAGTGGCCATTTATTACTTGAATAACTTGTTTTTAAAATCCTTTTTTTCCTCCACAGTAGCCCTGATAATTCAAAATAATTCCCTGGATTTGCCTCAGACATGGCATGAGAGGTATATTCTCAGCCATTGAGTAGTTTGGTTTCAGGGAAGGCAATATTAGCATAGTGGCCCTGCATTTTGAGGGGGATTGTATTTAACATTTTAAGGGTATTAAGGTAATATAACAATATAATATAATAATGTAATATATATAATATATATATAAAAATAATATATAATATATAATGTAATATAACAATAAAAGTCATGAAGAATATATTCTAGATAGTCCTACTTCTTTGCCATCTAAATATTTATAAGATTTAGGATTTGCTTGATTTCTTCCACTTTTCTGCTAGACTGATGTGGGATCTCTGGACTTCTTGACCTCTCAGCACCTCCTAGATTATGATTATTTGGGTGTTCTTTTATCTTAATCTCATTAAACTGTACTCCTTAGCATTCACCTCAGTCTTAGGCCTTTCCTTGTAATGCTTTTTGGTATGAGCAGCCTTTTTATAACTAAAAAATCTTTGACAACCAGCACCTAGATCTTGGTTTCTAAATATTTAGAAGTAAATCTCCAGTAAAAAGAACCAGGCTCCAATGGTAAAATAGCTGATCCTAGGGCTGGAGCAGAGAAAATAAAGAGGAAGCTGGAGATTTTGTATTGTCTGAAAGCAAGGAAGTGTTCAAAAAGATAAGGTTGTGTCAGAGGGACACAGGAGCCAATCTCAGAGGATTGCCAATGAACAATTTGAGCAACAAAATTAGTATAGCATAATACTGGGTTAGAACCAAAAGTATAAAATAAATATATCTGAGTCAGTCAGTAAATAAATACATAATAGTAAAAGTTTAACCTGGAGACTTAATCCTCAGAGGCAAACCATAAATTTCTTTAATAAAAAAAAAAAAATTCTTTTAAATTTCCACATTCATGTTAGTGATGCTATAAAAGAATTTTCTTCAAAAATCTTCTCATGCATCATATATGCTCTCTCGTTTTAAGTGCTCTCAGGATATACTAAAAAAGCAGGTGTAGGGATCCCTGGATGGCTCAGCGGTTCCATGCCTGCCTTTGGCCCAAGGCGTGATCCTGGAGACCCGGGATCGAGTTCCACGTCGGGCTCCCTGCATGAAGCCTGCTTCTCCCTCTGCTTGTGTCTCTGCCTCTCTCTCTCTCCCTCTGTGTCTCTCATAAATAAATAAAAATCTTTAAAAAAAAATAAACATTATCTCTTTTAAAAAAAAGGTGTATGTGGCACATATGTAGTTTGAAGTACATGATCTTTTTTTTTTTTTTTTTTTAAGATCTTAGTTTATTATAAACATCTCAATGTACATGAGAGGGATTTAGGGGAATGGAAGCTACTGTTCTAAGCCCAGCAACAAAAGACCTTATCATTTTTATTTTATTCATGAGAGATACACACAGAGAGAGGAAGAGATATAATGCGGAGGGAGAACAGGTTCTCTGTTCTCTGTTCTCATGGAACTCTGGGATCGCGCCCTGAACCGAAGGTAGATGCTCAACCATTGATCTACCCAAGCATCCCAGTTTATCATTTTTAGAGGGGAAATGTGAGTTAATTTTTACCTTGTGTTAGGTTTTATATATTGTGGGATTCTCACAGTGAGGGCTTCTATTGAAGTCTTATTTTCTAACTTTAGACATTTTGTGTTTATTAGATACAGAGTACAAATGAGTTGAATATGCAGTTTACTCATTAACAGAAAACTTGACTGTGTTACCCTTTATTAAATCACTAAGAAAGATGTATGCTTCTTTTTTTTTTTAAGATGTATGCTTCTTTTTAAAAATTGAGATAAAATTGATATATAACAAAAGTTTCAGGTGTACATACTGTCCTTGCTCAATGCTGTTCTTTTAAAATTCCACTTACCAAGGAAACATGGCTTGTCTATTTTTTGATTCATTGAGAACCTATATATTTACTGTTACACTTGTTGAGTTGATATCTAGTATTTTATAGTTTTGTTACTGTTACGGGTTTTTTGTTTTTGTTTTTTTTTCTGCCACTTGAATTTCAAACTGGTTTTGCTGATTTAAAGAGAAGCTATTGTTTATAGGTGAATCCTTAGATTTTCTAGACATAACTGTCATCTGCAAATGAAGATAATGTTTTCAAGTGTTTATATATGTTTCTTTGTCTTGCTGCAATAGTTTGAAGCTTAAAAATGATGTAGATAATAGTGGTGCCAATAGGCGTGCTTGTCTTGTTCAGCGGCGCTAAACTGGTGAGCCCACCTGGGCTGCCCAATTTACTTATTTTTTAAAAATACATATGTGGGGACGCCTGGGTGGCTCTGCGGTTGAGCGTCTGCCTTTAACCCAGGGCGTGATCCCTGGATCCGAGACTCCGGGATCCAGGATTGATTCCCGCATGGGGCTCTTTGCAGGGAGCCTGCTTCTCCCTCAGCCTGTTTTTCTGCCTCTCTAAATAAATAAAATCTTAAAAAAAAAAAAATATGTGTATGTATGTGTGTGTGTGTGTGTGTGTGTGTGTGTATACTCCCAATAAATTGAGTTTGATTGCATTATTGAAATAGTCTGTATCCTTGCTTATGTCTGGTCTACATGGTCTGACATTTAAGGAGTTTGTTACAGTATCCCCTCTATGGCTATAATTTTATCAATTTTTTTCTTTTATTTGAAGTCCCTTAAGTTTCTTTTGGTGATATTTGCCTTGCAGCAGTCTTTTTCCTGACTTTGTATATTTCATAGCTGTTATTTGCCCAAATATTTAGGATTTATTTTCCTTTTGGATTGATTCTTTTTATATTATATACTTCTCTCTTCTGCTTTACCTAATAATCTGTTTTATCCAATATTATTTTGACTAATACTTATCAAAAATTGCGAAGGGCCTGAGATTTTATCCTTCTTGCAAGCTGACAAGTTAGCCTGCCAGTTTCATGGATTCTGGCAGAAACTAGAATCAAAGGATTTTTATTGTTATTACTCATAGCAATAGCCAGAATATTAATATTTTCTTGTGCCACTTCTTCCAGCCCCAATTCTCACAGGATGCTATGAGAAGGGTCAGGTGGTATCTGCACACTCAGTGAGTTGCATTGCAGAAGAGGAACCCTGAGCTTCGTTAGGGAACCTGAATCTTTTATTGTGGAAAGTAAGCAGGTCTGCTCTTGGCTCTGGAAATGACACTGTCTCAGTCTTCCCAATGCTGTTTGCTCTACAGAAAGCTTTGAAAAGAGAGTCTGAGACACGCTGAAACATGAAATAGCCATGGAGAATTGTCTCCCTACAGTTTCTTTTTATTTGCATCCGCCTGCTATCTTTTTGCTCATCCCTTTCTTGTAATTGATTTTAATTTTGTGTTTGAATAGGTAACATGTATTCAGTAGTTCCAAAGCAGAGAGACCCAAAGGATGTCCAGTGAAGTCTCCCTCTCACCTCAGCCCCTCAACTACCTTTCCAGAGGCAGGCAGTAGTACTACCAGTTCTTGTGATCCTTCCAGACATATTTAATGCATATGCAAATATATACACATAATCTGCCCCCACACTTTTTACACAGTGATACCATGCTGTAGATGGTTCTGAACCTTAGAGTTTTTGTTTTTTTTTTTTCATAATACATCCTAGAGATTATTCCAAATGAGCTTCATTGTTCTTTACAATAACCTTACATTTTATAGGTGGGTAAGCCACAGTTTATTAACCAGTCCCTGGTTGAAGGATGTTAAATTTTTTCCTGGTATTTTGTATGTGTATGAGTAGGTCTATGGGATACAGTCCTGGAAGCCTTGCTTGGTCTGTGACGTATGTGAATTTGTTCTATCTGATAATACTTCGAGTTTTATCTTTAGTGTAGTGCTGGAGTGTATTTCCTAGTATTTTATTTAGGATTTTTGCAAAAATGAGGTTGGCTGGTTTGGGGGTAATCTTTTTTGAGTCTTAGAATCCATGTTAACGCTTGCTTCAGAAGAAATAATTTAGATTTCCTTTCTGTATGCTCTGCAGCTGTATAAATAGCATTCAAATCATCTGAACTTCAAAGGTTTGGTGTAACTCCCTGTGGAAGTGTCTGGGCCTCATGTTTTTTGATAATCACTTTTAGACAACCGTCTCTGATTTCTATAGAAATTGATCTGTTTGGATTTCTGCCTTCGGTCTGTTTTGCTTCTTTAAAGTAGAAAGTTAAATATTTCACTGCTGTATATTATTATTAGTAAGTTAGTCTCTTACGGAGTTTCTTTTTTAAAAGATTTTATTTATTTATTTGAGAAAGAGGTCATGCCTGCACAAGCAGAGGGGAGGGACAGAGGCAAAGGGAGAGGGAGAAGCAGACTCCCCTCTCGCGCCCCCCCCCCGCCCCCCAGGAGCAGGGAGCCAGACCTGGGGCTTCGATCCCTGGACCCTGAGATCAGGATCTCAACCAAAGGCAGATATGCTCAACTGACTGAGCCACCCAGGTACCCCTTATGGATTTTTTTCTTTTCTGCCCAAATGTGATCGTTTTCCCAATTTTTTTACTTACGGATCTATATTTGCTCTCCACCCTTTTTATTATTGGCCTTAGATACATTTGGATCTATCATTTTTTCCTGTTTTAAAATTCATTTCTGAAAATTCATTTTCTTTTATCCTTTTTTCCTTCCCTTCCTTTTTTAGCACAAATATCCAAGGATAGGAGTTATCACTTATATTTTAGCTCTGTTCCATAGATTCTGATATATTTTTATCACTCTTACTTTCTTGTTTAGTTGTATTTTCAGGATATCTTTCTTAAGTGAGAGTCTTTTTTAAATTCCTGGGTGTTAGGTGCCTTTTTCCTCCAGTTTTGCTATTTGTTTTCTAGTTTTATTATATTATGACCAGAGGATATTATCTGTGCTAGTTCTGTTCTGTATTTTAATTTACTAAGTTTTTCTTAGTTGTTTAATATGTGTCATTTTTGGCGAATGTTCCATTTGCCAAAGGTCTATATCCATCTTGTTTTTCACTTCTTTTGTCATGGACTGAGGTGAGTTAGTTTTCTCCTGCTGACATTTCTATTTTTATTTGTAATACCTATTTTTTTTTTTTGCCTTTTAGAATGTCGATACTATGATTTTTTATTCATAATTATTATAACTTAGGCGCAAATTGCATCTCTTACTATTTAAAGGATCCTATGTCTCTTTTAATGCTTTTTGCCCTATAACCTTGTCTGATATTAAGAGTGTAATTCTCTTTTTTTTTTTTTTTTTGGTATTTGCTTGGTGTTTTCCTTTTATATTCATCTTTTTGTTTTAGATATACTTTTTGTATACAGTATAGGGTTAATTTTATTTGGGATCCAATCTAGTCTTTTTTTTTTAACTGTTGGATTAGCCTATTTACATTTAGTAATACAGCTAATTTTCCATCTGTCATTATTTTATATTATACTCCCTGTTTTTATAGCTTTTTAGAAATGTTGCACCAAGTGGCCAGTTTTTCTGTGCTCCATATTTTTTTTTTTAGTTAGGAAGAACTGTATATCTTTTTTTAGAGATTAATTTTGTAAGTATAACTATTTAACCTTGATGCCCATATTTTTACATACTATTAATTTCTATGAGCAATGATGAAATGAAATGAAATGATAAAATTTCTTCCTTTTTTTTTTTTTTTTTTTTTTAAAGATTTTATTTATTTGAGAGAATGAGAGAAGGAGGGCAGAGGGAGAGGGAGAAGCAGGCTCCCCACTGAAGCAGGAATCTTGATGCAGGCTGGATCCAAGGACCCTGAGCCAAAGTCAAATGCTTAACCAACTGAGCCACCCAGGCACCCTGATTCCCTTTCCTTCTTCTATATCTTGATCTTGGTTATTACAATAGCTCTTGTTTACTTGTAATAGTATTAAATATATTTATACTTCTCTTGTTTGCTTTCTCAGCTTTAAATGATACTTTTTGACACCCAATTATTAAAGATAATAATTTGCTCTTTTGCCTTTCTTTAGGTATTCAATTTATACATTATCTAATCATAATTCCCACATTTATTTTGGTCTTACAGTTAAGTAGATTCAGTTCTCACTGCCAGTCTTTTTGTTTTTCTAGATATCTCTTGATTAGCTGAAGTTCATCCTCATGTAAATCCTTTGAGAAGGGCTCATGGAAGTAGTTTTCTAGACTTCTTACTTAGGTGTGAAATCTTTGGGTACACTTTCTTACTATGAACATTCTTCCAGTCTCATTGTGTTAAAATGCTACTATGAAGAAGTCTGACACCAGAAGGATATATTTTAAATAGATTTGGGTTTTCATGGCTAGTTTTTTTTTCTAGGACTCAATGTGCCCTTCAAATATGCAGCTCTACTTATATTTTCATTTCTGTAATATCCTCTTGAATATTATTTTATTTGATTTATTTAAGTAACCTCTACACCCAACCTGGGACTCAAACTCATGACCCTTGAGATCAAGGGGTTGCATGCTCTTCCAACTGAGGCAACCAGGTGCCCCTTGAATTTTTTTTTTTTTTTTTTTTTTGGGCTATAGATGTGCAGTTGGATCTCTTTTGTTTTCAATGGATGCCAGTTTTTTTTCTTCAATTTTTTTTTTATTTTTATTTTTTATTTATTTATGATAGAGAGAGAGAGAGAAAGGCAGAGACATAGGCAGAGGGAGAAGCAGGCTCCATGCACCGGGAGCCCGACGTGGGATTCGATCCCGGGTCTCCAGGATCGCGCCCTGGGCCAAAGGCAGGCGCCAAACCGCTGTGCTACCCAGGGATCCCTTTTCTTCAATTTTTAACACTTTCTTCATTTCCAATTTATTTTTCTTGTTTCTGACTCCTTCAGTCCCTGTGATTTCAGGAATATCTGCTTGCTCTTATGCTTCTAGAGTCACCTTTATTTTGTAAGTTGGTTTCTCTCTTCTTTTTCTTCCTAACTCCTGAGGTGCTATATCTTTGCATGTGCTCCAGGACAGTTGCTTTCCTGTGTTTCCGTATGTTTTTTGTTTGCTTGTTTGAATCCATGTCAAATAAGTTGATTTGTGGAGGCTGAATAGTAGATATATGATGTTCTGTTACACTATTCAATACACATATTTTATATTAAAACTGATGTGTTATTTATTTCACTTTGTTCTTGTCCAACCTTCTCTGGATTGATCAAGTTGCTTTCCCTTCCCTCCAGATTAAGTTACAGCTTTTACTGTGCATCTTGTTATTACCTTACTTTAATGTGTATCTTTAAACATATTTTTCTATCTTTCCATTAAAATTAAGGGTTTTCTTTGTACTTTCCCCCATTCTTGTTCACTTTTGTCTTCTCCACCTCCTCCCTTTCTTCCTGGATGTTCCGAAACAGTCTACATTCCACATCATTAAGTTTGCACTGGTGATATACTGTTTTCATTTCAAAAACTTATGGTTATCCTACAGTTTCAGTCACAGAATTATCTATTTACATTTCACTTACGGTTTAATTGCTCACTGCTCTTTTTTTATACTCTTCATTTTTTCTCTGTTTATTGAGATTTTTGTTCTCATGTTCTTTTCTTAGAAGCATTTACATGAAGAGTTTCCTTAGACACCCTTTCATGGATTATATACTTACTGAAATATTGCTTGCCCAGATGTTTATGGTTTACCTTCATAATAGAATACAAGATATTTTATACTTTGCTAAATACAGGATATTGTTATTTCAGGGTTTTTTTTAAAGTCTATAAAATTGTTCTACTCTCTAACTACCAATATTATAGATGAGAACTCTGGCTAGGTCTCATTATTTTTCATCGTAAGTTACCTGTTCTTTACATTTGGAAGCTTACAGGTTGATTTTGTGTTTTGAAGGTTGGAAATTCTGTTTTTTCCCTAGGATGCATGCGTCTGTTTTAGTGTTCTTCCCCACACTACTTCCATCTCTAATCAATCTTGCTTACAGTTTCATGTGCCCTTTCAGTTTAAAACTCATCTTTAGTTAGCTCGAGGATTATTTTCTTCTAGTATTTCTTTCTCTGTTCTCTTTTCTCTTTCTCTAATTTCTGTAACTTCAGTAATAGAGCTGGATTTGTCCTCTGTGTCTTATGTTTTAATTCATGATTTTTTGGAATTTTTTTGGAGTTACATACATGACATTCTAGATTACTAATTTAGTTTTTTGCAGTGACTTTCTCTGAAATATTAAATTTAAAAATTATGGGTTGTGATTTTAGGACTTATAAAGTTGTCATCCCTCCATCCCTTCCTGGCTTCCTTCCTTCCATTCATCCTTTCTGGCTCTATAGTAGGCATCTATTTCAGTCTGTGGCATGTTTCACCTTCATTCACATTGCTCTGTGTACTTAGATAGCTCATGACCTTTTTCTGTTACATAATGTCAGCAGTTGTAGAATCTCTTGACACACATGTAAATCACAGTGGTAACCTTTCTCTGATAGAAAAAGAGCCTAGTGATCACTAACTTGGTAAACATTAAGCCCTTTATGTTTGAAGGTGTGAAGAAAGAAGTTTCCCTCTTCCTGGGTGCAGGGAGATTTCTGTCTTCAGCCTAATTTTGTGGCTTTTTTTTCTGGTTTCTCCATGTTGAAGCAGACTTGTTCCCTTGTCCATGAGAGTCACTCAGATACCACTGACTGACTGGAACACTTAAAGATCGAAAGACTTTGAGGAGTCGCAGTGAAAAGAAATAAACCTTACAAAATCAGTGTGTCTTCCCTGTCCTTAGAAATATTTGTTTGAAAACCCTTTTCATACTTGTTCTTGATTTTCATGTGCTTTCATTACCTGAGGTTCAGATGAATCTAGATTTAGATTCTCCATGATCTGTGAATTAGTCGCCATTATTCTAGTAATTTAGTAGCAGATCAAGAAAGAAATCTTCATTGTCAGTGTTTCATGACTGTTACTGTCAGAGCTGCTCGTTTTCCCCCACGCTTTTTCCAGATACATTTGAGGTTCACACTTTGCTTTATTATCTCAGGACTGGACATTTTAAATAGCTTTCCTGTGCATGCATACTTAATACTTTATGTACTAATCAACCTATAAGTATTTGTTGGCAAACTCAGTATATGTCCAATGCTTTCTGGTTGATTGGCTGATAACGTCATGGGTAAAGAAGTCAGTACACTTAACAAAAAATAGGTCTAAGCTCATCTGAGTCATCAGACTGCAAACAAAGTGCCCAGGTCACTGAAACAACTTTGGGGCATTTTCTCTGTTCATTGGCTGTTTCTTTATCACTTGGTGTTTCTTCTGAGATCTTTCGCTTCATTAGCTGTTCAAAAAACATTTATCAAGTATTTACTGTGTGCAAAAAACTATGCTACGTGCTGGAATAAGCAGAGCATACAGGGTTCCCTGACCTCATGGAATTTACTATGTCTTTACTGTAGAGATTGCAGATTATTTACTACATCTGACTACATTCTCTTATTTGGCTTACACAGTATCAAAATGGATTTTTTTTTTCAGTCAGTATTTTGAAAATGAGAAATTTCACCTAAAAACCTAAATTTATAGCTGCTTTAAATGTATACTATCTGGCCATGCTGGGCCCTCATTCCTACGTGGCATTCTACTCTAGTAGCAGGTCCCCCTTTAGATGGGACTGTGTGCATCAGTTTGCGTAATTACCTCTTAATCAGTTGGCATTCTTCATCACAACTGTGCTGTTCCTTTTCTTACAAAATGATTAAAAGGTGAGCTACTCCTCAGATGTTTTCTGGCTAATCTTCCTTCGGGCATTTGAGTTTGTGACCCTTGTATGATATTTATTAGCCTACTACTAATTATCTTACAGCCTCAGGAGGAAGCAGAAGGGAGAGACATCATGCTTTAGCTCCAATCACCAAGAATAGTAGACAGACACATTGTAATACTCCTTCTCAGATTCATTCTAACAAAACAATAGAATTCTAGTTCATAAATCTTATGGTAGTTCTGACATAATAGGTATTTTTGCATGCTGTAAACCATTCGAGTTGACATATTTGTTTACCTCAGTAATATCGTAGTAAAATTTTGTTTATATTCAACTAACATTTAGTTTAAGTCTTTAAGTATTTGCACATTTATTAGCTCTTTTGTTTTTAATCAGTATTAAAGACCATATGAGATAAGGTTATTATGACCCATAGTTTAGTTGAAGAAAAACGAGGCTCGGAGAGGTTGGCACATTGTCCAAAGTCCAAGCCTGTTCTTTTTTCCATGAGACTGCCTTCTCACATTTGCACTATCTCATTAGATCTTGACAACAATCTTAAGAGACAGGTGGAGCAGGTTTCATCATTTCTTTAGATTGGAGAAAACAAACTCAGAGGAAGAGTCATTTCTTGCCTGTGATGACAACTGATCTTCAGAACTTGCCTGTGCCTTCCCAGCCACAGTGCTAGACACTACACAGGTCTTACTTCTTACTACTCCCCTATGATATGAGTATTGTTATCCTCATTATATTCCTAGAAATTTGAACCTAGAAATGTCTATAAGTTTGTGGGGTTTTTTGCTGTATCATATTACCCAGGTTGCTTGACTCTCTATTAATTAATACATTAATAGCCTACATTATAATTTAGCACACTAATCTAATTTTAAAAGTACTCAATAATAAATTAAGTTTGAGTATCAGCTTTTTTGTATTTTTAGGAATGGTGTTTTCTCTCTGCAGTGTTCAAAACAAAAGGGGACCAAATTTAAGTTTAATTCAAAATCTATATTTTCTGTTTTTGTGTATGTTCAGTTTTGAAATATTCTTTTACTTTTTAATGTGGACAGCTTGTCTGGGAAAATACTTATTTCGAGTTTAGTGAATCAGTGTATTGATTGTGAATTTTGGTTTATTGTTGATTTGTGACAGGGAGGGACATAGGAAAGTTATCTTGATTTAAAGATTGGGGAATAATTTGGTAATGTAATAATTTCTTAGGTGAGTTGTATGACTTTTGGTAGCTTGTATTTAAAATAAATTAGGAAAAAAAAAAGGCCGAAGAAAGCCAGATCTATTCAATATTGGGTTTGGGTTCCTTTTGTATATTTTACCTTTTAGAGTTTATAGTTTTGGTTCCATTTTATTCCACTTTTCATTTTCTTGGAGAAGGCACCAAATGTCTGTATTTCCAAAAATATTCCCAAGAATACACATTTTTACTTAAAAGTCATCCGAAGAGTCACAAGTTCTGTGTATCCATTTTTAAAGAATTAGTCTTAAATTGTTTCTAACAATGCAGATGAAAAGTAGCTATGTGCTTAGTCAATTCTCAATTATATTTAAAGAAAGCATTGATGCAGTAATTGTCGGTAGTATTGAGGCATAGGAAGCCAGTAATTCCTAGCTGAACCAGTGTCTAAAAGCTGAGGTTGACCATGAACTTTTGAGTTTTAGACACTTTAATAAAGTTTATTCCCATGTTTTTATTCATATATTTGTCTTATAGTGAAAATGGCAGTTTCCCTCTGTTAAGTATCATTTCTAGTTCCCTTATTATATTTAAGTACAGTAACAGCTCATGGATCGATAATATAAGATTAACTTTGTCTTTTAAGTCCATTAGAAGTAAATTTCTTTCTGAAAGTATTTAATAATAAACCTTGTGAGCCCCTATTTTTCATTCTTTGAGTAATTGCTTCTTACTAATGTTATGAATTTTTTTAATTCTTGATTTTTCTAGGGATTATTTCACATTTCAGCTGCTTTTGTTTTCTACTGCTATCATTGAGGGTTCAAGAACAAAAAATAAGTCTTCAGGTAACATGCCTGATCCATAGTAGTGCTTGGCATTGTATTTTGCTGAAAAGATCATATACCTGTCTGGATGCTTGATCTGAAAATAAAATTGTGATGATTATGAAATATTCGCATGGAGTTTTCTTGGCTGCCTCTAACAAATTTGGTCTTACTCGTTATGTTTCTTTTAAAAAAAAATCTTTTTTTTTTTTTTTTGGCTGTCTGCTTTTTTTCATGTCTTGATCTGCAATAAGTATATTGATATGTGCTTGTACTTGCTAAATATCTTAATTTTGCATATTTGGCTGCTTGAATTTTAAGTAATTTTTTTGGGCAATGCAAATTAAGAGCTTGAGGCTATAAGTAAAATAGCAATTTACAGAAGTTTTTAATTAGTTGATAAGAGTATGTTCCTTACCTATTATATATTTTCAGGTTTTGTATTTTACTAAAATGAAATAAAATTTAAAATTCAATGTCTCAGTTGCACTGACCACATTTCAAGTGCTATTTTCAGACCACATGTGACTAGTAGCTACCATTCCAGGCAGCACAGAGAAAAAGACGAGTTTCTGTCATCATGGAAAGTTCTAATTGGATAGGGCTATTTCCCTGTGGAATAGAAGGAAGTAAGCAGTAAAGTATGAGCTCGTTTCTGATACTAGTTTTGACGGCAGCTTGGTAACTCCAGAAGATAAAACATATGATCAGTCCTAGAATACTTCCTCTAGATATGTCGCCATCTCCAACTTGAGTATTTCACACTTAAAATTGCCTGAAATAGTTCATTTGCTTCATTGATTATGTTATTTTAAAGTGAAATTGTTTCTTGTAGCAAAATTCATATAGTAAACAGGCCAACAACTTAGCCTAAATTTGAATCCTGACCTCAGAACTTAGGTTAGTAACTTCTGATAAGTTACTTAACTTCTTTGAGCCCCAATTTCCTTATCTGTAAAGCGAAGGTAACATTAGTTACATCATAGGATTAATAAATAAATAACAGTAACTATATGTAAAGATAAGTAACAGAGGGGACATGTTTAGCGCTTTTAAATATAGAACGAAGCCAAAACATTTAAGAATTAGGCCATATTGTTTGCATGGACTTGTTCCCACACTTGAAACTATAATAGATCTCTAGAAATGGTTAAGGCAAGAGTGTCCTGTAAAAATTTCTGGTGCATGGGATTATTTATTGACATCGTGTGAAGTTGGAACAACTAGAATAACCAGAATGAGGAGAAAAATGACCAACTTTTGTTTTTGGAGAAGTCTGTAAAGTACTTTCTGATAACAGGGGTAATAAAAGTGAGTATTTTGTATAATGTTTTGATAACTTAGAAAGTTTTTCACATAATTCTTTAGTTTGATTCTTTAAATATTTTGAGTACCTTTATTGTACTAACATTAAAGAAGAGTAAAAGGAAACTCATAGTTGACCAACACTTTGGTGGTTATGTAGCTAACTTTGAGGATAGAAATTTCTCTTAAGTTTTCAACTTTAAATCTTATGCTCTTTCTAATTCAACATGCTGTTTGATAGCAGTTGTATTTCTGAGGAGGTATATATTTCAGAATCTCTATGGATGGGACCTACATATATGTAACTTATTTTCTTCTGTGTTGAGATAGAATGCCTACCGAAGTGATTCTGGTGCCCATCTCTGGTTAGAAATCATAGTTCTCTTCTGCTTTAATTATTTTCCAAATGCTTAGGTAGGGCATCAGCAATACTTGAAAAAGGAAATAAAAATTTAGTTTCCTATTCACTATCTTTAGTGCCTCTCCATTTATAAGTGCTTGTGGAGAGCCAGAATCCAGTCAGACAATTTAACTTCTATAGTTAAATAGTCTTAGTATTCCCTTCTCTGCTTCTCTCATAACAATTTTGGCTAGTTAATTGTCTGCCCTCAATGTTTTTGCAGTCCTAAAATGTTTACTTCATATTGCTTATAGTAGTATCTTTGTGAATGTTTTCAATTGACTGGCTAAAGATTTTTTTTTCAAGTTTTTATTTATTTATCCACGAGAGCCACAGACAGAGGCTGAGACATAGGCAGAGGGAGAAGCAGGCTCCCCATGGGGAGCCTGATGCGGTCTCAATCCCAGGACTCTGGGATCATGCCCTGAGCCAAAGACAAAAGCTTAACCACTGAGCCACCCAGGTTCCCCAATTAGCTAAAGATTTTTTTTTTTTTTAAGAATTTTATTAATCTTTTCCCAGCTGTCTTGAAGATGCTTCAGTACCCTGGATTTAGTAATTTTTCCCCAGCCATATTTGACTCTGAATATGTCCCATTACCGAGCTCAAAACTGTCCTTTGAATGGAAGGACAGTGTCATAATGGGTGAGAGAAGAGAATATTCTAGCAAACCCCCGTCATAGGTAAAAATCATGTTGCCTAGTGAATCTTAAAAAATGAAAAGCATTTTCAAACCTAAAAAGACCAATATTCTGGGAAGTTGCATTTTCAAACTTGAAAACTGCACGTTTACTATTTGAGACTAACTGGGGTTTTGCACTGTCTAAACTGTTTCTTCACTCAGACTTATCAAAATGCAGTTGAGCAGTGGTTATGATATGTTAACGTTAGCTTTTAATTTCTGAGCAGAGATCATTTCACTAGAAGCTATTAACAGTGAATATTGGCTGCTTCTGCATTGAAATTTGCTTGGAATGTTCTTATATATAGGTGTACCTTTCTTAATATAGAATATGCAGTTCTGATTATGTTAATTACATGCAGATTATATCTGTCTTTGTTGTACCATAAATAAATTTACTTAAAAACAAAATAAAAACTAAGGCCTTCATGATATTAAAATTTTCCCAACAGGAATTGAGACTTGGTCATAGGTCACCATAAAAGTATTGTTAAGACACTTATTTTTTTGTGAACATTGCATTCAGAAGTTTGTACTTAATGGATTTCTAGTTATTTTCATTTGGTGCTGACAATCTGTTACATAGTAATATATGGCACAAATATGGCAATGCTTTTATTTTTTAAAGTTGGCTATCTCATTTTCTTCATATAGAGTAGTGGAGAGTACATTTTCTTCATATAGAGTAGTGGAGAGTATGTGGTTTATTAAATTTAGATGCAATATTAATATATTCCAAAAGGTAGAAATTGTGATACCATATTTCGCCAATTTTAAGACACACTTCCTTTTCATACTTTTAACAGCTCTGGAAAATGAGATGCATCTTAAAATTGATCTGTGTCATTTTAATGGTGGGGTTTTTTGTTTGGGTTTGGTTTGGTTTGGTTTGGTTTTGAGGGGCTTTTTGTTTTCCTTACCCATGTGTAAACTACTGGTACATGTTATAATCATTGATGTCTTAGGCTTGATAAAAAGTGATTGATTTTTTTTTTTTTGAAGTTTATTGTAGAACTTAGACTCGTTATGATGTGGTATATCTTTGTGGTGAAAGAAATCATTTCTATGAGATTATACTGTATTATTTGGACTAACCTTTCCTAAGATCTTTTAGCATCTCCTTCACATCCTATCACTGCTATCCTAGTGTGTCAAATGGCAAAACTGAAACAATTTAATAATGAGTTTGATGTACTTTATTCAAGGGGAGACAATCCATAGTTTGAGGGAGTACCTAGTGCCTTATGAGCACTTCCCAAGGTATTTTCCCAAGAGCGATTTCTATAAAATATTAGAAGAGGCAGCCCCAAAACAGGGCATGATTGGCTAGGAGGTCCTCCTGTTTCCTATGGTAACATAAGCTGCCTATAGCCTTACAGTGAGGTGTTTTCCATAAGTGCAGGATGATTTAGGTTTAGATTTGTGATATGGGTGGGGCCACTGGAGTGGCTTCCTTCTGGGTCCCAATATACCAATTAACAATCACTAATTAGGTTTTTTAAATTAAACTGGTTTCCCATCTGTGGAAAGATGTCCAGAACAATAAGAGGAAAATGGAGATCAAGAAACAAGGAAGAAAACATTTGGGATCAGGATTGGGATGGGTGGAGTGAAGATAATGGATGGGAGCTCCAGGGTGAAGAAGAGAGAAATGGGGATAGGACACTAGAGGGGAATGTTAATAAGAGCATTTTCCACTTACCCAGCTTTACTTATCCTGGTCAAGTCTCTGATTGTGATACATCAGCTTGTGAACTACCCAGTAGTTAGCTAGAATCATCACAAGCATATTCTATAGATTCTGAATACAGGAAATCTTCTTGCTGAGACCTTTCCTCACAGGGGGTGCCCTGCTACCCCTCCAGCTTTACCGGTTAATCCTAGCATCTGCTGGTATAGACCCAGTAAGGTCTGTGTTTCCTTTTATGCATGCTGTCTCAAAATAAGTAACCAAAGGGGGAACTGCTTCTTAGACAATGAATTTTTCTACAAGGAACGATTACAGATATATGCACAATTAAATTCTTTGGTTTTATAAGAAGTGTGGGAGTACCAGACAAATACTGAATTTTAGGAACTTCCTACCTTGCGCTATATTCAGCATTTAGATAGAGCTTGGTGTCGTCTTTGCTCTTTAGCCTATTTGATTTTTATTTCTACAGACAGTAATTTAGTTATCTGTGGTATAAATTCATACTGCGTGTTCCTGCTTTAGCTTTCTATTGTCTACGCTTACTAAGTTCTCATACATTCAGCAGTTTCTCCATATTCTCCAGCGATGGTGTGTTTTAGTTCTTCCTCATTTTATCTGGCTAACATAACTCTGTTTTAGGCAAGATCCTTTTAAAAATAAAGCTTTAACATTAATATAATATTTAAATTTTCAGTATAAAACATCAATTGAAGGAACCTTTTTTTTTTGATCAGAAGGAATTTTTACTTTGTAAAGGGTTTTACCCATAGTAGTATTTTAAACACTCTGCAGGGCCCTCTGGAAGCCAGTCTAATTGCTGCCTGGTGTTGGCTTGGCATTGTTCTGGAAAAGGATTGAAAAGAACTGTTGCATGTCTGAAATTCTCAAGTTTCCAAAAGTCCCTTTCAGAATCTACACAAAAACTTTAATCTACCTTTGGGTTTTCTTGAGTTAAGCAGACCTTTTTAAGAAGTCTCCTATTCAGAATGATCTCTTTGACTTACCCAATTTTGTTATTTTTTAATTTTAAAAATTATAATAGTATTTTCATGCCTTTTCAGCCATATTAGACTCTAACTTTTTTTTTGAACTATCTTGGGCACCAAATTAACATTGATTAGTAAGAGAAGGAAAATAAATTTCAAATTGCAAATTACAGTCTTGCTGATAAGTTTTATAGCAAAATCCTTTTCAAGTCATGATTCTGCGCTATTCTTGCTTACTGTAATGCCTCAATGAAATGTAAATGGAAATAAGAGATGCTGTCTATAAGTAAAGGTAAATATTTTTCACTGACTTATGAATAGTATTTCAAATATGGGTGCTGAGTTTTATGTATTTCTGACAAAATATGTCAGTCACCACTCTTTATAAATTAGCGTTCCCATAATTCTTCTTTCAGTTTTATTGTCCTGAATTCATTTTCTCTTTTCTCAGAGGATGTACTGAGTAAAGATGCCGGGGAATGTGCAATATGCCTTGAAGAATTGCAGCAGGGAGATACTATAGCACGACTGCCTTGTCTATGCATATATCATAAAGGGTAAGTTTATTTTTATGTTAACCAAGTTGATATTAGAGTAAAAAGTGCTTCTCAAAAATTTCAAACACATTGTCCTTAGGGCTAAAAAGTTTTCTTCTTAATTGAAACTCCCTCTCCCTGTTTCTTTAAAAAATAATGAGCTTTTTATTTCCTGCTAGAACTAAGATTTAAGCCCCAATCTGTTTGTAACCAAAAATCCACCATTCGTTAAACATTTACTATTACTCAGGTATTGTCTATAACAGCTTAGCTAGGTTATCTCATGTAAATCTTGTAACAATCTCATTTTATAATTGAGGGAATAAGCCGAGGAACAATAGGAAATCTCTCCAAGGTCATGTGGCTAGTAAATGGAAGACCTGAGAGTTTAGCCACGTCTGTTTGGCTCTAGCACCCATCTGGATTCTCATAAAGTATTCTTGGTTTCAGAGTAACGCAGGACAAATTTTAGATTAAAAAATTAGTTAAGGTAAACAAAAAAATAGAAGACTGTAACATTTCAAACCAGTGAAAGGAATAAGGCAGAATTTTATTTAAAGGCAGGAGTGGGGGAAAGCATAGAGAACATAATAAATAATACAAAATAAGGAGGCGAAAATAAAACTAGTATCAGTAATTTTAATAAATCTAAATAAAACAGACTTACCAGTTGAAAGCAGATTGAAAGATTGGGATAGGCTTTTGATGAGTGACACACTTAAACATAAGGATATAGAAAAATATGAAAGTGAAGATAGAAAACTATGTCTAGGCAAATATTAACTACAGGCAAACTGACAAAGCTAAATTGATATCAGACAAAATAAATTTTAGCAAAATATTACTAGTATGATATGATAAAAGTATATAAAATTTAGTTTTTTAGGAGATCCCTGGGTGGCTCAGCGGTTTGGCGCCTGCCTTTGGCCCCGGGCACAATCCTGGAGTCCCGGGATCAAGTCCTGCGTCAGGCTCCCACCATGGAGCCTGCTTCTCCCTCTGCCTGTGTCTCTGCCTCTCTCTCTCTCTCTCTCTCTCTCTTTCTCTCTCTATGTCTATCATGAATAAGTAAATAAATCTTTTTTAAAAATTTAGTTTTTTAGTGAACCAAAGGACACAGTCTCAAGGTAAAATATTTAAAGAACTATCAAAAAAATTGACAAATACGTCATAATAATGGAAAATTTCAACATAGTCCTCATTGAGTCAAACAGATATACACAAAATGAGTCAAGACCTAGAACAATCAAGCAATACAGCTCACAGGTTTGTCTAATGGGTATATGTATATCTGCACCTAGCAATTGATACATTTTCTTTTCAAGTACATATGAAGCATACAGAAATTAATGCTGTACTAGGCCATAGAGCAAGTTTTAGCAAACTACAAAAAATTGGTACCATACAGAAAACTGTTCCTTGGCCAGTTATATGTCAGTAATAAAAGATGAATAATCTTCACACATGCTTCTAAGTAATTTGTAGATTAGGGAAGAAATGTAATGGAAGGGCCCCTGGGTGGCTGAATTGGCTAAGTGTCGGATTTTGGCTCAGGCCATGATCTCAGGATCATGAGATCAGTCCCCCCTTGGTCATAAGATTGAGCATCCCTGATGGAAACCTGCTTAAGATTCTCTCTCTCCCTCTTTCTGTCCCTCCCTCTCTGTGCATATATGCACGTGTTCTCTCTCTTTCCAAAAAAAAAAAAAAAAAAAAAAAATTAGGACTTAGCAGGGTTGCCAGATACGAGCTCAAATGAAAATTAGTTGCATTCATATCTCAGTAAGAAAAAAGAACTTTTTTTTTATAGAATAATAACATTAACAGCCACAGAAACTACAATAGCTGTGATGTTAAGAATACATCCTACAAAAGATACTCAAGATTGAAAACTTCACTGAAAGATATAGAAGATCTAAAGTTTAAGTATATCATTTTGTGGTTAGGAAGACTCAATGTCATAAAAATGTCACTTAACCCCAAATTATGTAGTTAATATCCCATTCAAATCTCAACTAGTTTTTTCATGTAATTTTACAAGTTTCTAAAATATACATGGATGATATCCATATGGTAAGAACAGTCATACTCATGAAGAGGAAAACTGCTGGGGGCCTTGCCCTGTACAAATATATTATAGGACTATTAATTAAGACAAATGTGAAATAGGCATAGGAATAAAGTCCATAAACACTTGTGCATATATGAGAGACAGCATAGCATGGAGTTTAAGAGCATGGACTCTTGGGAGTTAAGGTTTCCCCCCATATCCCAGCCCTTCCACTAGTTCATTGTGTGATATGTTAAGTTATTTAGTTTTTCCCTCCCTCAGGGAAGGAAAATGAGGCGATAGTACCAATTTCATAGAGTTATGAGGTTTTAAGTGGGTTAAATTTTAGAAGGTACTTGCACATAATAGCTGCTATTACATAGTAAGTAAATGAATAAAAAATTGATTTGGCGGAGGTGGTATCACAGCAGTAGAGAAAGAGTGAACAATTCAGTGAATGGTACTGAGATCAGTTGGTTATTGTTATAGAAAAATAGTTGAAGCCTTATTTTATAGTTGAGATAAGAATCAGTTCCCAGTTGACTAAACATATGCCTAGGGAAGCTAAAATCTTAAAAAATGGAGAGAAATATTCTTGACCTCTTGGTAAATATTTTTAGGGCTAAGATACCTCCCCCCCCCCCCAATAGAAACTTGAAAAAAAAATTGATAAACTTTATAAAATTTAAAACTTTCTTGCATCATGATACTGTGAAAAAGTAAAAACTAGACCTCAGACTGAATTTTTTTCACTACACGTAACAATTTATTGGGATGGTATCTGAAACAATATTCTCCTTCAGTAACTTTGTGTAGTGGGTTTAGGTCATTGCAGTTGGTAAGTTGAAGAACAGTGACAATATAATGAGATTATCATACTGGTTCATACAGAAAATATCTCAGCACATTAGTGTTTTGCTGCATCAAATAAAAACAGATGAAAACGTAAATGGGAACAAGCTATGAGAGAATACAGCGTAGGTATACCTTGTTTTGTTGTGCTTCATTTTATTGCACTTCACAGATACTACCTTTAAAAAAAAAAATGTAGGGTTTCCTGCAACCCTGCATAGAACAAGTCTATTGGTACTATACTGCCAACAGCATTTGTATCCTATTTATGTCTTTGTGTTATGTTTTGGGTAATTCTCATGAAATTTCAAACTTTTTCATTATTTGTTACGGTGATCTGTGATTGTGACTTCTAAAACCTCAGGTGGTAGTTAGCCTATTTTCGCAATAAAGCATTTTTAATTAAATTATCTAAATTTATTTATTTATAATAGATTTATCTACTATGCATATAGTTTTGAGACATGATGCTTTTGCACACTTTAATAGTAAAGTGTGAACATGCACTGGAAAACAAAAAAATTTATTTGACTTATTTTATTGCAATATTTACTTTATTGCCATGTTCTGGAATTGAACACACCCAGTATATGAGGTGTGCCTGGTACTATAAGAATACCCATCCATGGAACATTCTAACACCCAGTTCAGTTAGGCCATGGGATTTATTTGGAAGTGCTTGCTTACTTCATTCATAGTTCTCAAATTTTATGCATTGGGCTTTTGTCCCCATATTAATATTAACCCTTCCTTAGTCCTCTATTTTTAAGTAACCTATACACCCAACATGGGCCTTGAGCTCACAACCCTGAGATAGAGTCCCATGCTCTACCAACTGAGTCTTTATGTCAAGCTGATTTCACCTTTAAAAAAAAAAAAATCCGGGATCCCTGGGTGGCACAGCAGTTTAGCTCCTGCCTTTGGCCCAGGGCGCGATCCTGGAGACCCCGGATCGAATCCCACTTCGGGCTCCCAGTGCCTATGCCTCTGCCTCTCTCTCTCTCTCTCTCTGTGTGTGTGACTATCATAAATAAATAAAAATTAAAAAAATAAAATAAAATAAAATAATAAAATAAAAAATAAAAATCCTATATCTACAGTGGTATTTTATTTATCTGGAACAAACAGAGCTTTGTTCTGGTTACAAGGTTGCATTATTGGAGTGGTCTGCCTTAACGTGGTTTTCCCATAAACCCTGTTAGTTTTAGTATATGTCTGATTTGGTAGAAAACAAGGATCATCAAAAATGTGTATACTATATTATAGCTGAAATATTTGGATAATTTGTGTAAATCTATTTTAAAAAAGGCAAAATAGAAAATTTGGCAAAAGTTGTTAAGTCAATTCAGAAAAAAAAAAAAAAAGAAGAAGAAGAAGAAGCCAGGATACATACAAATGTAAGTTGTTATACTTGGAGAATAGTTCTGTAATAGCTATGTGCTGTATATATTCTACAGCTCAGTAATTCCACTCCTGTGTGTAATCCCTGGAGGAATTCTTGATCTTGTGCTCTAGGACAGTGCTGCTACTCAGTGTGCAGGTCCAGGGTGAAATAAAGGAGCTTGAGTCAGAATGTAAATCAATATAATACTGTCTTCATTGAAAAAGACTTGCAGTGATTAAAAAAAAAATAAAAAGTGTGTTTAGAGGCAAAATTAATGGGTATTCTGACTCAAAAGCTCCTTATCTCATTGAGAACTGGTAACAGCTCATGGATTAGTACTGTATTTGTGGGCCACTCTGAGTAGAACAGCTCTAAGAGACATGTATAAGATGTCCATGGAATCATTGAAAGTGTCCATCAGTAAAAGAATGGACTCATAAATTGCAATATGCTTGTATTTATGGAATATTACATACAATGATAATTTCTCAATATGAGTCAAAATTACATGGCTGTAAAATAAGTGCCCATTTTAAATCACCTAGGAACCGTGAATTGTTAAAATATCTGGAGTATTTTGTGTACTACTCATTTTTTTCTGAGAGGGAGGTGAGGGGCAAGGGTAGGGGGAGAGGGGGCAAAGAGAGAATCTCAAGCAGACTCCACTCCCAGTGGGGAGCCTCACAGCCCTGTGATCATGACCTGAGGTATAACCAAGAGTTGGACTCTTACCTTGAGTGAGCCACCCAGGCACCCCTGTTCAGTACTTAATTTTAAAGGATATTCCAGTAAACCAGAGGACAGCTAGAGCCAAGTAAGTAGATAGAGAACAGGCTGAAAACCATCTCTAAAGCCAATTTGGGCGTGATTATTTAGACAAGTCTTAATGGCAACAAATTATTTTAGATATTTAAAAGAATATTATGTGGATGAGATATGTTACTTATTTTCCTTTTTGTTTCATTATTTTTACCCACCAAACTATCCTATAAGGTGGTATGAGAATAATACATAATAATTTTGCCTGTAAGCATATCAGCCAAGCCTTCTAGCTTTGTGGCATATTCAAATTTGAGAATGTGTCAACAGTGAGAATGTTGAGCAGCTTAAATTCTACTTGGGTAACTTCCTAGCTGTTGGGAAGTTACTTAACCTTATTAAGGTCTTGCCATTTATCACAGTGAACTAGAACTTTCTGCAGTGATGAAAATGTTTCGTATCTTTGCTGTCTAGTAGAATAGCCAGTAACCATGTATGTGGCTTTTGAGCATTTGAAATATGGTAGTGTGACCAAGGAACTGCATTTTTCTTTAATCATGAGTTTAAATTTAGCCACATGTGGCTTGTGGCTACTGCATTAAACAGTGCAGATCTACAATGAGGACAATTATATGCAACCTAATATTTAACTTCTAATCACAAAATACTTTATAAATGCAATTAGATGATGGTATATTTGTGTATGTATATGTATTGTAGAATGGGATAGAATTAAAATCAAAGGCTATATTTATATGTGAGTATTGAAATACAGTCTTTTAGGGGCACCTGGGTGTGTTAGTGGTTGAGCATCTGCCCTCGGCTCAGGTCATGATCCCGAAGTCCTGGGATCATGTCCTGCATCAAGCTCCTCACAGGGAGCCTGCTTCTCCCTCTGCTCATGTCTCTGCCTCTCTCTGTCTCATGAATAAATAAATAAAACCTTAAAAAAACAAAAAAGGAGGAATATAGTCTTTTAAAAGATGATACAGTTAAGAATTAGAATTTTAAAATGGTTTGATTACATTGATTAGGGACATGAACAGATTGATATTTGCATGAATGAATATTTTGAAGAGAGAAATATCTGTCCATGTTTGTCACTTAATTTTGAATACTGCTTAAGTGGTAGTTCTTTAGATTCTCTTTTGGTAAGGGTTGTTCTATTTAAACTACTTTATAGTGTAACTTTGCAAAGGTTGTTTCCTTAACTTCTTTGAATAATCAAAATGTGGGATGCCTGGCTGGCTCAGTGGGAAGAGTATAGAGCATGCCACTCAGTCTTAAGATTGTGAGTTCAAGCCCCATGTTGGGTGTAGAGATTACTAAAAATAATAATAAATTAAGATCAAAGTGTAATAAACAGATCCTCATCTTTTACTTACATATGGCAAATATGCTTATTTAAAATATTTTTTCTGTAAATATATATTAAGGTCAAGAAGTAAGAATTTTTATTATGGCCATTATCTAAATAATTAAACATAAGTATTTCAGTTTTTCTGGTTTTGTTCTTTTCTAGCTGCATAGATGAATGGTTTGAAGTAAATAGATCTTGCCCTGAGCACCCTTCCGATTAAGCATCAGCTTCCTGTTTTATAGGTAATTCTCCGTTTTTCTTTTTTAATTGCTTATTAAATTGTTACCTGGGTTATACATTCTTAGCCATCATTTTTATTCATTCACTTATTTATTGAAGTGTTTGTGTGTCCATCCATCTGTCCATCTGTGTCCCAGACATTGGGTTAGGTTACTGTGTAGAAAACTCACATGGAAAGAGAACATAGAAAACAAGTATATTGATTCCTGAAGAAAGTCTCATATTGAGTAACTTCTCCATTCTTGGTACTTTAAAACACATTAGCTTATTTAATTTTAGGTTAGTGCTTAAATCTGTGAAATATATGATTGGTATGAACTTCACACATGTACATATATGTAGTCATTGTAGTACATGTTACCCCGTTTTACCTCGTTTTACCACTAAGAAATCTGAGGCCCAAAGTAATTAATTTCAAATTTCATGACTTTAAGAAGCAGTATGGGGATCCCTGGGTGGCGCAGCGGTTTGGCGCCTGCCTTTGGCCCGGGGCGCGATCCTGGAGACCCGGGATCGAATCCCACGTCGGGCTCCCGGTGCATGGAGCCTGCTTCTCCCTCTGCCTGTGTCTCTGCCTCTCTCTCTCTCTCTCTCTCTGTGACTATCATAAATAAAAAAAATAAAAAATTAAAAAAAAAAATTAAAAAAAAAAAAAAAAAAAGAAGCAGTATGCACAACAGTCCAAGGTCATGCATTTAGGAAACAGAATCAGATTCTGTACTCTTACCCAAACTTTACAAGTATGTTCTTAGGTAATGCAGTAAAATATTATATTAATATTTTAATATTAATATTAATAATATTAATGCAGTATAATATTATAATTCTAATCATAATAATTAGTTGGCATTTATGTTGCATTATTATGTATCAGACATTGTTGTAAACATTTTACATCTATTAATAACTCATCTAATTATTGTAACAACCCTTTGAGCTCAGGACTCTTGCTATTCCCATTACACAGGTGAGGAAACAGAGTTATAGAGAGGTTAAGAAACTTGACTTGTCAAGCTAATTCCTAGGTAGAACTGGGATTTGAACCCAAGCATATTGGCTCCTAAGATTGTGTTCTTAACTAATCTGTAATTAAGTAGGAGTATTTTCTTCAAAAAGTTGCGTCATGTATTCATTCATTCATTCAGTTTAATCTTGCACTTTAGTATATCTTCAGCCTGTTATATAGTGTTCGTGTCTATATATAGTAGAAGCAAAACAGAAAAAAATTGAATTTTAAACCAAATACAGAATGTTTTGCTCTGCTGATATCACTTACTCGTTATCCTGCATTATCTGAAAGTGTTCAGTGAATTGAATGATAAACTCACTTGATTATTGCTATTTTCCATATTCCATGAAGTGAGTTAAATGAATAATTTAGCTTTGAAAAAGTAACTTCACATATATGAAAAGCTTTTTGTGAGAAGACCTGCAGAACTGACATAAAGCATTGGGTTTTCACATCAAGGCAGAACATTTTAGCCAGTGCTGGAATAGTTTCAGGAATTGGAGCCTCTATGTTCAGAGACTTAAGATGGTAACCAACAAGTCTTTACTGAATGGCTAGGCCTGAAGACAGAAAACTGGAGCAGATTGTTGCCCTTAATGAGGATAATTTAATAGCAGCAGATTAGAGTATTGAAAGAGGAGATTTGAGGTCACTGAAGAGCTGTTATAGCAACCAAAGTAAGAACTGCAACATGAAATGAGACCTCTTCACAATTAAAGTGGGTCTCCATGGGAAATGTGAAAGCCATTGTAAGCTGGAGGGTACGAGAAGACTATTAGCTTTTGAAACTTTTACTGTGAGGTGATTCACATCATACCTTGACACACCAGAGGTGTAAATTGGGATAAGATTGCCGTGTAAAGGAAGTGTGGCAGTAGAATGATACTTTTGAGTATATGTGCAGGTATGTTTGGATTTCACGATGAGCAGGTTTTTTGAAGAGGAAGATGCTTTTGGTGTATCTTTAGTGTAACCTTATGTCTGGGCGAATAAACTAAAATTATGACTAAAATTATAGAAGCATTTTAAGAGAAGTACTAAAAACTAATGCTAATAAATGAAGTTTTTATCTTAGTATTTTACATACCAAGGTAATAGGTCTAAAGTTTTCACCTATAAGTAAAATGTATTTTAGAGGCAATAAACTTTTTTGTGTGAGGTGGGATTTTATGGTCATCAAGTTTTTATTTCATGGTCCAATCAGCCAAATTTTTCCTTTAGTGTCACAGTGAGCCTATGGGTATAAGGAACAGGAGTCTCCTCTGGTAGTCAATATGCACGTTGGTCTTAAATAGCATTTCAGTTTTCTTACCTTAGGTATCAGTATTGTCTTTTTACTGACTTTTTTTTTTTTTTTAATAGAATCTGAGTGGGACACCTGGGTGGCTCAGTGGTTGAGCCTCTGCCTTTGGCTCAGGTCGTGATCCCAGGGTCCTGGTATCCCACATGGGGCTCCCTGCAGGGAGCTTGCATCTCCCTCTGTCTATGTCTCTGCCTCTCTCTGTGTGTCTCTTATGAATAAATAAATTTTAAAAATCTTAAAAAAAAAAAAAACACCTGAGTTTGCTGACACTTGCCCTTAGAAGTCTTATAAATCAATGGACTCTATGGATCTTGAAGAGTCATTTTTACAAATGTACAGTTATGGAATATCTTGGCTCAGATTTTTGTTTCTGTACTGACTGCTCTTATTTATCAAACGATAAATTTCTCCTATCCCTTTTGCTGTGCCAGATTAAATGTGTGCATTTGAAGAGGATTTATTACTAGAAGATTAGAAAAAAAGGGAACATCTAGCAGCATGTGCAGCATTTCTGATACTCTTCAGCATAAGTATTTAATGGATGGTCCAAGATAGAGATACGTAACTGTCTAAGGTTTTGATTAGTTAGAAATTGTTTACTGTTTTTACTTGAGGTTGTTTGTTATTTGGGGAAAGGTTAATAGGTGGTGTATAGGTGCTTGTGTGTTGTGTGTTTGCTGTACTCTGGAGTGGTCTTTATTGCAGAGGGGAAATGACTCTTATGTGGTGGCTATTTTTGTGACTATTTTAAGCTTTAATTGGTCCTTCTGTGACCTTTATCTGTTCTTTTGCAGAACACTAATTTTAGGAGTTTTTAGAACAGTAAGTAAGTGTCTGAAAGCGTCTAGCAACTAAAGCATTGTTCCTGGGGGAAATGGATCTTCTACTTTGATTTGTATTAGTATCATGGACTGCTGCTTAAACCTCATGCATCTGCTTCTGCACAGGTTTTCTTGTCTTTCCAAGATGCTTGAAAAACTGAGAGGACATGAGGATCTGTCTCTGGAGAAAGAAAACAAAACTGCAGGCATACTCAACCCGAAATCTGAGTTCTGTGAGACTTGGTGATGCAGAGATGGACAATCATACAGGGAATAACCCTGCTGAAGAGAGGACAGTTGCCACAGAACTCAGTGTACCAAACATGCATATAAAGGACACACAGGGATTTTGAAAATGCTGCACATCCCTTAATAGTCATCTACATAGGTAACGCTGATAAACATTTTGTATTCAGACGCCAAAGTTAACTGATTTAGAAGTTGATTTTATTAAGTTGTCTAGAGCCGTGCCACTAGTTGTGTTTTGACTTGTATTTTAGTTGGGGGGTCACTTTATTTTCCCCAACATGATGTTTCTGCATTCATCTCTTCTTAAACTGAAGACCACATAATGTACTTCTTATAAACTAAAGTCTTAAATGTGAAACCAAGATATGTAATCAAGCAGTAAAACATTCTCTGAATGTAGACCATGATCTCAAGTTCTTCTGTTTTTATCCCCAGGAGTATAAACTAGACTTCTACATAGGAGAGCTAAAACATGGTAATGTTTGAAATTAAAGGTTGAACAGTATCAGAATGCAGTCCAAAGAGTAAATCACGTTACATAATGACATTTTAATGAACTAAATCTAAGATTGTCTATTGAATTGCGATTAAATGTATTATTTCCTCTTAAGTAAAACTGCTCAGTAGTTCATCAGTAATGAATCATCCTGCAGCTATGCAACTTTTTAAAAAATACAAATTACCAATTTTAAGTGCTGCCAGCTATAATAACTTTGTTTTAACGGGTATTTTTATTTGTTCTTTTCATGTAATTACTTTATTGTGCTTTGCATCTCCAGTTTCCCACATTTGGGTAGAATGTTTAGCAGGTTAGTAACTTATGAAAAGGGTAAAATAAAATTTTCTTGGGTGGAACTTGGAATAATTTGAGAGACATTTTATATACTTTTAAAAATCTGAATTTAATTGGGATGCCAGATTTATAGCAATTTGCATCTTTAATTTTCCAGATAATCTGGAGGTTAGTGTTTGATAAATGATTTTTTAAAGCAAATATGAAGATTTTGTTAATTTATAATTTATTAATGTGTTATTACTGTAATTGAAAATGTTACAGAGACTTTTAAATTCAGTCTTGTGTAGAAAGAAATGTATTAAGCAAAATTATGTGAATAAATATTCCCACAAAATACATCTGAATGGTTAAAAAATACTGGAAGAGAGCTATCAGGGCTTACAGTAGTGAATGTCTTTTTTTTTTTTTTTTAATACAAAAAGATACCAATATGTAGATTTCATATTTTCAACGTACAGGGAAAATGTTATCAGTGAACATTTAAGCAGTGCACTTTACTTGATATAATTGAAAGTTGCACAGTACTGTTTCCTTATTTTAAGCTTGCTTTATTTAAGCATTTGCTTTTCTATTTAATGCTGCTACTCTTATTCTCAATTTTTTTTCCCTATTCTGCTTCTGTTTCATACTTTTTGAAAGGGCACGTACAGGAGCAACTGCTGCTACCCAGAAAAATTGGTGGTTTTGAAGCAATTGAAAGAGTTTTTCGTTGCTTTCTGTGTGATTCTAGACCAGATAACATTTTCCCTAAACTTATGCTGTGAAATGCCTTTTGTTATGCTGCAATTGACGAAAGCATCCCAAGCCTCCTTTGTGACAGCTGACAGCATGGTTTCATAGGTGCTTTTTAAACCAGTTTTGGGAAGTAATTTTCCCTTAAGGAAAATATCCTTTCCTTAAATTTGTTTCTGTTATCATGAAATCTGAATACGAATCCATTTTGTTTCACATTTTTAATTTTGTAAGCTTTCACACAGAACACACATACCCACTCACCCCAGGTAAAAACCTCTTAGAATATTCTGTGAATAATTCATTTTTTTTCTATACTGGTATATTGTTATAGTAAGAATTGTTTTGTCGTCTTCCATTCTTAAAGACAGAGATTAACTCTGCCTCTGGTAATGACCTATTCATATTCTCCTTTAAGTTGATTTTTCTGATACGATTTCCTCCTTGACTTTTAATCTTCTAACACTTCGTTCTTTCCCATCTTTGTCCTGTCCGGCCCTTTAGCCCTCTTGGTCTCTCTCAGCCTCTGACTGCCCCACGGTTCTGTGCTGCAGCTGCTGCGGTAGAAGCTCCTGTGCTTTAGAAGAGAGTTCAGTGTTTATCTGTGTCGAATGCGCCTTGATTATTCTATTTGTCTAGAACAGTATTAACTTAAAAAAATCTGTTGATAGCAATCCCTTCTTTTGTTAAAATTGACAGAGGTTAGCATTTTTTACTTTAAGTTCAGTCTCTATCAGTGACTCCCTAAAGTTGAGAATTTAGAAATTGAAGAATAAAGTTTTTATAGCCCAGATACTCCAGTTTTTACTCAAAGTCGCTACCCTGGAAAATATTATAATATTCTACACAATGTCACTTACAATATTTGTAAATCTGTATGTGGACACTGAATAGTCTAAGGATATAAAAATCACATTAGATATTTAAGTATGTAGCTTGAAACTACTGACAACTGGGTATTATGGAGACAAAATAAAGATTGAAAACCTAGATTACCAAATTGGTGATAGCTTTCTAGAATCTTTGTAAATAGATGTTTTCCAGTAAGATCGCACTCGCATATTTAGAAAGCAAGATGTTCTGAAATTTCACTTTAGTGCCACTCTTTATAATGGGCTTATTGCCAATTTTGACTCCTCATTTTTCTTTCATCTGGCTTTTTGGGTTTTTTTGTTGTTGCCAGAATGTGTAAGAGATAGTAAGATTATTCTTACTTTTGACTTTTTGCCAGAGAAATTAGACTAATCCTCATCTTAATCTATGGTTTTTCTGATCTGGTTATAAATCCGACATAGATTGTATTTTAAGAGCAGTGTCTGTGATTGAAATATAAATAATGATTTCTATAATGATTTTCTTGTGATAGCTGAACAACATTTAAAAGGCCATGTTGTAAACTGTTGCATGCTATTTGGGTTTTGGTTTCTTAGTGCAAATCTTATATTTCTTTTAAAATGTTACAGTTATTTTAGTTCTCACCTGCTAAACACACTTTATTAGAATGTAACTCAAAATGCCCGAGGGTGCTGCACCATCAGCATGTTTGCAATATGTATTTTGAGAAGATTTCAGGTTAAAAATGTTTTAGTGAAAATGGCAGATTCCTTTTCAAAGCTTATTTTTCTTTCTAAATTTGGGTATAGTGAAGTTTAAGAGCAGTCATTTAAATTAACATACTGTATAGCAAAACTAAGAGATACTTCTTTAAATGAAAAAGATAGTAAATTAAGTGTAAATAATACCTAGTTTTATTTACCACCTTGGAGAGTTGAAGAAAGAAAATTTCCTAACAGTAAGCTACTATGTTTGAACAAAGCATGAAACTCTTTTTAAAAACTCAATAATTGAATTTCCTATGTGATTGATAACCCATATTTATGCATCAAAGATAATATCCACATCATCTTATTTTTCCACAGAGGAAGTTTCCATATAAATCAGATTATTGGGAACTTTGTAAAACTGCATAGAGGTAAATGTTGCTTATTAATTGTGAATACAGTTTGTTAGTTGCAGGAAATCTTCCAGTGCATTGGGGCCATTTTCTTGCAGTTTGATTTATCCTGAGGTGAACTCAGTACATATTGAGAATGTGTTAAATGTGAAATGTCCCTTGTTCTTGTACAGATACTTTTGAAGTTTTAAAAAATTCTAGCATGCCAATATTTTGTCTTTGGCCCATCACCTCCACCCCTTAATTGAAGTGTATAACTTCTGATTTTTTTCTTTGCTATATTGTGAATAATAATAATAGTTAAATTGTCTGTTTTATTGTCTACTTCTCTATCCAGATCTTTTCATTCTAAAACTATATTGCTACTTGGTTTTCTGTAGAGGAAATTGCTATTTGGTGTACTAGTGATTCTAATTGGGGAACAGCTGACTGGGTAAAACCTTTTGGTAATAACTGACCGAGCCAGTACTTTGAGTGCCATGTTCTGTGAATACTCTGCTTAAGCTAGGAAGCCGAATGTTCTTTTTAAATCACAGAATTCTTGAATTGAATTGGAAATACCTGGTCTTTGAAGTCCAGCTGATTCTCTGGAAAGAATTAAAAGCACTGAGGAAAACCAGATATGTCAATATTAAGTTTTAGCTGAAACATTATATATTTAGGAGAGTTGGTATACTTTCAGATATTTAAGCCATCATTAATTTTAGACCAATGGCTAAAAATAACATCAATTGTTGATTGCTTGTTTATAGAGAAGCAAAGAGCAGTATGGCATAAACTCACATCCCAGTAATAAAGGAAAAATTTTAAAGTGATATTAGTATCTGTCAGCCAACCTTGCACTTCTTAGCTCTGCCCTGGACTGTGAGATACCTGTTAGAACCCCAAGTCTTAGAATCAAAAGTGACTGATTTCTCCTATTATAAATTTTCATGCCTGTCCTTTTGATTTGATATACTGAGATTGACAAGTACCAATGGTTTCTGTTTATAAACTTATAGTTCTGCCTTTGCCCTGGTGCTAGCATCTTGAAAAGGTTACATTTTTAGTAGCATTTTGAGCACCTATGTGCATATGATACAGTTGACAGATCCTTTAGGGAGATTAAAAGAGAGTTTGGAATTTGATGATGGTATTGATCTTTATTACAGAAGTCCATTACATCTTATTTCTTTGCAATGACTATATGAGTATCAGTTTTTTTAGAAAACCACAATAATAGATATTAACTTCATTGCTTTTGTTCATGGTTTCAACAACTCTTCTGTAATACCTCTTAATTTCCTCTACTAGAAAGTATTTTCCTGTTAAATTAAAATATCCAAAGGATCCATCACAAGAAATATAGAACATGTATTAGGAACAGCTTGTATGTTCTAAACTAAAATGGAACAGTTCATTACTGATTTTTTTAATAAATAAAACTTCCATATGATCTTGCCAAATTATCCTCTTATTTAGAAATAGAAAATAAGAGAATGTTTCCAAGGAAATTTGTCATATCCACTGTAATGTCTAGAAGTTGACAGTATATTACAGTAAAACTGAGAATTACCTGATTGCTGAAAGGTTACCATGAATTAACATGTCACAGTTTCTTTAACTATTTTTTTATGCCCATTTAGTTGAATTTCTGAATTCAACTAAAGAAACAACTGTAGTGGTAATGAACCAAGAGTAACCATAAGTAAAAATGTACTTTGAAGTTTCTAATGTGAAACCCAATTTGTAAAAATTTTTTAATTGAGATATGATTGTAGTAGAGCTATTAAGTTTTGGGGAGGGATGGTCTATCAATGTATGATCATAACTTTACGAATTTAGATTGTACTTGGTAGTGTTACATTATGTTTTGAAAAGAAGAGTATTAATCTTTGGAAGCACAGGTTTCATGATATAAGAGGTGTTGAGCTTTGTAGCACAGTGGTTAAGAACACGAGTTCCAGAGCCAGACTCCCTGGTTTTGCTATGTCTGTGACATTGGATGAGATGCTTAACTCTGTGCCTTGCCTTTGCCTATGAAAAGAGGTAAAACTACTGCCTACCTCAAGGTTTTTGTGAGGATTCATTGGGAAGGTACATGTATGCACCACAGACACACAACACGTTAAGCACTTAATAATGTTAGTGGTTATTATAGACAATAAAAATATTTGTGCCCATCTATGAATAAATTGTTATTCTCTCCAGTCATAAGATGCAGGATTAATGTCTTAGACTCTAGCTGATGTGTTTTTAAAACCTACGTATATAATAGAGGACATTGTGGATTCTGTTCTTCTTTCATGCTAAAATCTAGAGATTAACTCTCCCAGCAATTATTAATAAGCATACTTGGTTCTTGGACTGTTAGGGACCAAGATTACAGAATTGCAAGATAACTAATTTCTCAGTCCTTTTTTTTTTTAATATTTTATTTGTTTATTTGAGAGAGAGAGAACAAGCAGGGGGAGCAGCAAGGGGAGAGGGAAAAACAGGCAGCCCACTAAGCAGGGAGCCTGATGTGGAGCTCGATCCCAGGACCCCCGGATCATGACCTGAGCCAACGGCAGACACTTAACCAACTGAGCTCCCTAGGCACTCCAACTAACCTCTAAGACCTTAATCTTTAGTGGGAGAAGCAAATAAGTGAGCATATAATAAAGATTGCTGTTACAGACATATACACAAGGTATAGTGGAGGTAGTGAGGACGGTCATTAAACTAGGCAAGAGAATGATTAAAGTCTTGAAGAACAAATAGATCATACATAGCTCCAGGGGATATGGATAAAAGGACATGTGCAGTGGGAAGCTTGGGAAGGGTATTCCCAAGCAGAGAGCATAGTTCAGACAAGCAGGACATTCTTGGAGAGTTGCTAGGTCTAGAGAGGTAAGCAGATGGCAGAGCACGAAGGGATGCATGTGCCAGACTACAATTGAAAGGTCTTAAGCAGGGAAAAGGACCATCAGATCTACTCATCAGATTAGAGAGGAACGAAACTAGAGGCGGAGAGACTTTGTTAGAAAATTTATAGCAGTTCAGGTAAGATAAGGAGAGGCAAAACTAAAGGAATGACAATAGGGAAAGGAAAGAGGAAGAACTTAAACTTAGTAAAATGAACTCATCTTGGTGTATTCATTTACATGTGCAGGATGAAAGGGCAAGACCAGGACAGCTCCATCTGTACTTTCTCCATGTTGGGAAGAGTTGAATCTTAAGGACAGGGCATCTCTACTTGGGGAAAGCTGATCATGTCAGAAGTATCTCCTGGAGAACCAGAGATAACACTACCAAGAAATCGGATCTGAAATGGGAAGCAGAGCTTTGAGAGAGAAACCAGACAGGAATAGTTGGCAAGTTGTGAGAAAGAGAGAGAGAGTGGGTGTGTGTGTGTGTGTGGCTATTAGGTTCAGAAGTTATTGAGACACAAATGTTGCCAACACTGCTAGAAGAGTCAGTAAGTGCGTGATAAGTAGGGTACACTGCGCCAGTGTAATGGCATCTAGGTTGGTTGAGTTGGACCTCTCCCAACAGCCCATCCTCACATTCTCCCTTAATTTCATATGCCTTTTGGAATAGGGCTGTGTTTTCTCAGGCTGGCATGGTGAAATGCTGAGTTGCATTCTGAAGCGTTAATGAGTTTTTCTCTTTGGTTCTTTTGTCCCAGATCCTTTCCATTATGCCAATCTTCTCAGCCACTCACAACAGAAGAAAGTTCCTGTTGGAAGTAGAGTATTTGTAGAAGTTGTTATACAGGAAAGATGGATGCTACTTGCAGTAGATAGATTAGGCTAAGCAAGAGGAGGGCCAGAAGAGGTTTATTAGTTCCTGGAAGTCTGTGGGTTGCCAATGGGTACTTCATGATTATCTTTGTTTAGCGAAGGACAGAAAAAGGGGACTGATAACTTTATATTTAGTCCCTGGAGAAGCAGCAGATATCTTAGGAAATCCTTGTATTATATTAGGTCAAGGAGTCCATTCTCACAGATTCCCTAATCTAATACAACACATCTCTAGGGACACTAAACTTTCACAGGTTTCTCCAAATTGGTTCAAAGATGCATGGGTTGGTAACTTGGAACTTCCTAGACCAAGAATTCCTACAAAGCAAGGCCTGTGAGAATAATAGAAACTTAATACCTTAGAGAGAATTGTCCTATAATGTAAGAAAAAAAATCTTATATTCATAAATATCATTGCATGATTTAAGATTTGACTTCTCACATAAAATGAAAATACTTAATGATGCTGTGATTATCAGACCGTTGTTAAATTTTGCCTTATAGTGCCTTATTCTTGTTCTTTTCTATGAACTTATGAATTCAGTGTTCATTATTTTATGAGAGTTAAAAAGTACCTGATCAAAAAATAACTTTCCAACAAAGTCAGTTTAAGACTTAAATCCCTTCTGATTGGCTTGATAACTTAGTAGCTGGGTAACTGAAAACAAACTATGCTGCTAGCCATGCAGATTTGCGTTTCAGAAAAATATCAAAGAACTGTATGCCATGAACCTTTTAAAGTAGCTCATTTATAATTGAAGTGTTATTAAATCTGTAAATGTTAAGGATATTCATTATCCAAATAGTCAGAGGATATCCATCAAGGAAGTCAAACAGCAAACAGTTCATCCATTGTTGGAGTTCAAACATTGCAAAGGCTAATAAAGACCTTCCTCGGGTGTTTAAATATCCAAACTATTGTCATTTTAACATGTAATCGTTACAAAAATTGCCAGTGAGATATTTTTAGATCTTTGTTCAGTCTTTGAAATCTGATACATATTTTATAGCACATCTATATTTGGAAATAGTCTATATTTTAAGTACTCAAGAGCCATTTGCAACCAGTGGCTGATAGGTCTACATGAGTCTGGGAGGTTGGTTTTCCACGCTAATCTGTCATCAGCTAAATATTTTTGAAGGTTTTATAATTCTAATTTGGTAAAGACCTTAATCTCTGAAAGTTAATTAGGTACCATGCATGAGCAGATCTAGTCCTGTTGTCACTAAACTGAGTCAGATTTTTCTAATTTTTTCAGCAAGGCTACAAATACCTTGAAAAGGTTGATGATTTAAGGAATCCTCTTTATTTGCATTCACAGATGTCACTGGCTTTTGTTATGACTACAGCATCTTGGTAAAGATGCACAAGCTCTGATCAGTGTTATAGTTAGGAGTTGATGTGTTTGTGATGGCCAACAGGAATTGTGGGAAGTGCCAATGAATAGCTCTAGTCTCAGTTGCTCCCTGTGTAGAGCCTTGTGGAGACAGTTGCATGAGTTTCAGGCCTTCTAGTAGTAGTTAACTTTGTACCACATCCATGCTTAAAATGCTAAGCTTGTCAAACAGACCCTCTTTCACAAAACTGACACTTCCTAATCCAGCTTTGAGAGACCCCCGGTGATGAAGTAAGATGCTCCCTGGTTTATGTGGGTATTCTGTGCTTGAGCGCCCTGATAAAAGGAGTCGTTGGGTGGAATGGCCAGGGAGTTTATCCACGAGGGTGGCTACACGTGGGAAGACAGATAGATATATTGCTCTCTTCAACTTTGAGATCCCTGTAAGCAATAATGCTTATTAACACTTGGCTGAAAATTAGATCAACTTGGGACATAGGAAGGGGAGACCATTGTTTTTTCTTTTTAAATGGTGTGATCCTGTTGTACAGCCTATATACAACTATATCTAGGAGTTTCTCACACATACTCCAAATGGAGTGTCAGCCCTTGGGGAGGAGAGTGCCAAGCATGTCACAGACCTCTACAGCTAAGATCTAGCTACATTTCCTGCAATTCTCTTTCCTCAAACTTTTGGCTCTTTTTGAATGAGAAAACTATTCCTTTATCATTACCCATTCTTCCCAGCTCTATGGTTCATAGAATAAAACTGCCTGATTCAGCCAGGCTGAGGTCCTTGAATTTTTTTTTTTTTTTTCACTTTGCACACCAAGTTTGTAGGTTCCTAAAAGCCCTTTCTGCCTCCAGCCCATGGCTGTTAGCCTTTTAGCTTTCGAGTTATGTTTCTTCCTTTGACTTAAAAAAAAAGTTTGTTTTATGCTCATTGTGTCTCCCCACTGAAGCAGCAGCTGCCAGTGAGTCACTGAGTGAGTTGCCATAAGCAACTAGGAACAAAAGGCATGAAAAATGGCAGCAGTTAATAATTCAGAAATAGCATTGCTACATCACAGCAATCACTAGAAAGCCACTGTAGGTAACTGTTTGTGAGTATGTGAGTAGCTGTAGCGTGATTTTCATTCGTAGAGCTATGTTGGAAATCTTGAAGTCTTCTCAGCCTAAAGATGAATGTGTGGGAGTTACTTGAACTGGAATGCAGGGTGAACTGAAGTGTTGGTTCATTCATTTAGCACATATTTTTTGAACATTTGATAGATGTGAGACACTGCATGTACGCTGATGTGGAAAAAGGAAAGTTTTCTGCCCTTATGGAGCTTACGGTTCAGTATTTTTAGCAAAAGCTGGTAATCAGGCATGGCATAGCAAATACATAAATAACATGGTGTGTGAAACCTAGTTCTTGAATAAGCATTTATTTGTGTCAGATCTTTCAAGGCATAAGATCATTAAAGTCGTTGGAAGATACTTTATTTGTGCATTTGTTAACAGTTTCATGCTGGTGCCAGACCCTGGTATGTGTCAGTGCTGCTAAAACAGGTGAAAACAATTGAAAGTACTACAAACACTACTAGGATTGCAGGAGAGACACCAGATTTGTTAGCTCATTTTCCACTTTTTAGAGGACTGTTTCCTTAGTAAGAGTAGTGATTATGTTTCTAACCAGATTTTTTTGTCACAGCTTTTTAAAGGCCACGTCAGTAAGTTATAATGTACATACAACAAAAACTTTCATTGTAAGCATACAGTCTGATGAGTTTGGGCACATATATACACCTGGGTAACAATCACCAAGACCAAGACACCTGGGTAACAATCACCAAGACCAAGATAGAGAACATTTCCATCACCCCTCAAAAGGTACCAAGCCCCTTTACACCCTTTTCCCACCTGTCCATCCTCATCCCCCATCAGTCATTGATCTGCTTGTGTTACTGTAGATTAGCTGAAAACATTAAGTATGTCTAAGGCTTGTTTTGCTCAGCGTATCTGTGAGAGGCATCAGTGTTACCGCTTGAACTAGTTCTCTTTTTTTTAATTACTGAGTAGTATTCCATTATATGAATCTACTAGTTTGTTATCCATTCTCCTATTGGTGGACACTTGGGCTCTTTCTAGTTTGGGCTATTATGAATAAAGTGGCAGTGTACATTGATATATAAATCTTTATGTGAACATGTGATTTCATTTCTCTTGAATAAATATCTAGGAGTGGAATAATGGAGTCATACGGTAAATATTTGTGTCACTTTCTGAGATACTGCCAACTTGTTTTCCAAATTGGCTCTACCATTTTACACTCCTACCAGTGCTCTGTGAGGGTTTTCCCACATTACTGTCAGTCACTACTTGCTGTTGTCAATATTTTGAATTTTGGCCATTCTAGTGGGTATGTAGTGGTATCTCATGACTTAGTTTGAATTTACCTAACCACTAATGATAGTAATATTGTAACATTTGTCATTCCTATATTTCTTTTGGTTGAAGGTCTGTTGAAATCTTATACCATTACTGTTAACAGTTTTGTGGAGGCATGATTTACATACCATTAAATCCAATCACTTAAAGTGTTCTGAGTTCACACAAGTTTAACATGTGTTCATAATTCTTATTTTTGCTGAATGGTTTTCTGTTATATGGATATACCACATTTGTTCATTTACCAGTTGATGAAATTTGGATTGTTTTCACTTTTTTTGGCTACTATGAATACTGCTATGAACATTCACCTTCAAGTCCTTGTGTGGACATAAGTTTTTCATTTGTCTTGAGTAAGTACCTAGAAGTAGAATTGCTAGGTTAGGTGTATGCATCTGGACACGCCATCCCATCCTGTGATATGTTGGGGGTTGGGGGCTCACCCACTGTTCTCTCCTCCCCAGATCATCTTGTTCAATTTCTGTTATTCTGATGATCATCTGTTGGTTACCAGCAAGATTGAGGTTTCTAATAATACCCCTGATCATGAATTTTTTCCCATGTTTTGCTCAAGCAAGGAGCCCCCTCCAGCAAGGACGCAGCAGGTCCTCACAGCTCCCCTCCCCTTCCCCCCACATATACCCACACACACTAATAGAACTACAGTACCATAGAACTTGGGAGGTACAGGGGGATAATATGTGGAGCCAGAAGGATGGGGAGACTGCCCTGGGCTAAAATGCCAGATTCCCACAGTGTTTACTAAGGTTTAGTAGGTTTTCTTGGGTAAGTATTTCTCAATTTGCTGCATGCCTTTGGGTCATTTCCCAAAGTTCTAAAATGATTGAACAGTTTTGTCAGTTTTTTACATTACTTTTTAAGAGGCAGGAAATGTGCCATACTCCTTACCCAGTTATTCCTGAAGTCCCGTGGAGTTCTTCATTTTTTTTTTTTTTTAAAGATTTTATTTATTTATTCATGAGAGACACACAGAAAGAGGCAGAGACACAGGCAGAAGGAGAAGCAGGCTCCATGCAGGGAGCCCGACGTGGAACTTGATCCCGGGACTCCAGGATCATGCCCTGGGCCAAAGGCGGGCGCTAAACCGCTGAGCCACCCAGGGATCCCGAGTTCTTCATTTTTAAATTGGGTTATGCATCATCCTATTTGTAAGTTGTAAGAGTTCTTTGTATGTTCTCCATACAATTATTTTGTCACATACATGATTTGCAAATATTTTCAGTCTGTGGATTGCCTTTTCATTTTCTCAGTAGTGTCTTTGAAAGAACAAAAGTTTTACATTTTGATAAAGTCTCATGTACTATTATTTTTCTTTTCCTGTTCATGCTTTTTTAGTCCTGAGAAATTCTTGCCAAATACAAAGTCACAGAGATTTTCTCTCTCACCCTTATATTTAGACCTGTGATACAGCTCCAGTTAGTGTTTGTATGTTGTATGAAGGTAAGTATTAGGGTTCGTGTTTATCCATATGACTTTCCAGTTTGTTCCAGATCATTTGTTGACGCAACTGTCTTTTCCCTATTGAACTAACTAGATATCTATGTTGAAAATCAAATAGCTTTGTATGTGTAGGTTTATTTCTGGGCTTGTTTTTGTTTCATTAACCTATCTGTATGTCTGTACTTATGCCAATATTACACTGTTCTGATTATTGTAGATTGGTAGTAAGTTTTGAAATCATTGCTTTCAGTTTTGAAAGAAATTTTTCTGGGCCTAGACTTTCTAGATCATCCCTTTTTTGTTCTTATTTTAAGTACTTAAAGAAACTGCCCCATTGTCTTCTACATTACGTAGCTTCAGGCAACAGGTAGGTTTGCCATCATTCTTCTTTAAAAATTTTTTAATTGAGACAATTCACATGCCATGAAATCCACCATTTTGAAGTGCACAATTCAGTGTTTCCAGAATGTTCATAAAGCTATGCAGTCATCACTATCTAATTATAGAACATTTATATCACTACAAAAAGAAACACCATACTCATCGGTAGTCATGCTCCATTCTCCCTTCCCCCCTGCTCTTGGTAATCACTAACCTATTTTGTCTCTCTTTGGATCTGCCTCTTCTGGACATTTCATTAAAAGGAATCATACAATACATATCCTTTTGTGTCCGGTTTCTTTCACTTAGTGCAATATTCTCAAGGTTCATGTATGCTGTACTACGTATCAGTACTTCATTTTTTAAAATAGCTGAATACTATTCCATTGTATGGCTACATCGCATTTTGTTAATGGACACTTGGGTTGTTTGGCTAGTAATGCTTTTGAGTATTTATTTGTGCATAAGTCTTTTTTTGTGAACATACGTCTTCAAATACTTTGGGTATGTACCTAGTAGTAGAATTGCTGGGTCATATGTATGGCAACTTTGTGAAAACTGCTGAACTTTTTCCAAAGCGGCTGTACCATTTTACATTCTCACCACCATTGTGTAAAGGTTTTAATTTCTCCACATCCTCACCGACACTTGGTATTGTCCATCTTTTTTAACTTAGCTATCCTAGTGGCTATGAAGTAGTATCTCATTGTGGCTTTGATTAGCATATCTGTGATTAATTATATTCAGCATCTTTTCTTGTGCTCATTGGCCATTTGTGTATCCTTGGAGAAATGTCTGTTCAAATTCTTTCCCTACTTTAAAATTATTGTTTTATTATTGAGTTTTAAGAATTCTTTTAAAGATTTATTTATTCTGGAGAGAGAGGAAGCATGCACATACATGAGTCAGGAGAGGGAAAAGCAAATTCCCTGCTGAGCATGGAACCTGATGCAGGGCACTTGATCTCAGGACCCTGAGATCATGACCTGAGCCAAAACCAAGATCAAGTGTTCAACCAACTGAGCCACCAAGGCACGCCTTAGGAATTATTTAATATGTTCTGGACTCCAAACTTTTGTCAGATAATACGATTTGTAAATATTTTCTCATGGTTCTGCGCACTGTCTTTTCAACTTTCTTGATAGTGACCTTTGCAGCACAAAAGTTTTCATTTCGATGAAGTCCAATTTATCTAGACTTTTTCTTTGGTTGCTTGTGCTTTAGGTGTCGTCTAAGAAACCCATTGCTGTATCTAAAGTTATGAAGATTGACACCTTATGTTTTCTTCTCAGTTTTATCATTTTAGCCCTTAACGTTAGGTCTTTGATCCATTTGGAATTAATTTTTGTGTAGCATATAAGGTGTAGGGGTCCAACTTCATTCTTTTACATGTGGATTGTTCCAGCACCATTTGTTGAAAAGACTTCTTTCCCCCATTGAAGTATCTTGCCTCCTTTGTTGAAAATCAACTGACTATATATAAATGTACAGATCTATTTCATAACTCTTAGTTTTATTCACGGATCTGTATCCATAGGCCACTACCAAACTATCATCTTGATAACTAAATATTTGTCCTTTGGAATGGGGAAGTGTTTTGGCTTAGAATCGCAAGTTTTTCATGTCAGTTGAACTAACAATTAGGGAATGCCAGTTTGTAAAATACTAGGTGAGCTTTACATTTTTGCATAAAGTAAATGTTAGTGTCATACAAATGATGAGAAAGTTCTCAACTGGGCATTTTTCCTTTATTAGAGTTGACCATAATCTTGACTTTATTACAATATCTTTACAAATACTCTACTGCCCTATCCCTTGTGTAGCAGAGTGAAAACTTAAACCATGTTGATGGTTGCTGTTAAGTATTTGAATTGAATTGTTAGCTGCGAAGTTAGTATATAGATTTCTAAAAATCCTTCTTTGGGACACTTCCAAAAGTAAATATGTAAGTGCTTACACAAAGGAAAAATAATATAATATTACCTCAAATCCCATTATATATAATCACCATTAGTATTTGGTGACTATACTTTTGCTTATCCATTTATGTAAACATAATTTTACATGCAGAGTATCACACCAAACATTTTCTTCCAGCCTATGCACTCAACAGCATGTCCTCTAAATATTTTTGTTGTTAAATACAAATCTCTACTCCTAATTTTGATGATAACATCATACATAGTACTACTGAAATATTTATAATTTCATTTACAGTGTTACTGTTGAAAGTTCAAGCTATTTCTATGTTACACTCGGGTCATAGGAGTTCAAGTTTCTCTGTACTTTGAGAAAATTCAGTTTTCTGAATTTTCTCACTATTTTCCCATCTTTGCTATTCTAATAAGTGCAAAATCAGTTTTCATTACATTTCTTTAATTTTGACTGTACTTGAACATCTTTCCAATAGTGTCCTGGCCATTTGTATTTCCTTGCAAATTGCCTGTTTTTTCCCCCTTTAATGACTTAAGATATTTTTAAATGTTAAGATTATTTTTAATATACAAACCTGTTTTTCAATTTGTCGTTTCACTTTGAGTCTCACTTATGATAGTGTTCTTTTCCCGTGTTTTCTTATTTTGTTTTTTCTACTCAACATTTTTACCTTTTTATAAAGATAATCATATTTATCAATTTTTGCCTTTATATTTTTTACTCTTGTGGTCATATTGAAAAGGATTTTATCCATCTTGGAAGTTTACATAAATATTGGCTTGTATTTTTTCCTGGTACTTTTATATATATAATTTATTTTTAATACATTTAAATATATAATCCATTATAACAACTTTTAAAAATTATAGAACTTTTTGTTTGGCACAATATATTTGAGTAATGTGTCTTAGTAGGTAGATTTTGCTTTATTTTTTTGGAAAATCACCTACTTAAGCTTTTAAAGTCCCATTGTGCCAATGCTGGAATAACGATTAGTAGTGAGATACGGTTTTCATATGTAATATTTATGCTTTTTCTCAATATTCCAATCTCTGCATAAATGTCACTTCCTCAGATAGGCTGTCTCTGACTACCCTGTCTGTATAAAGTGCACTGTTGGATCACTCTGTCTAATGAAGACCACACTCACTGTTCAGTATCCTCTTCCCTATTTGATTTTCCTCATAGCACTTAGCACTCTGACCTCATCATGTTTGCTTATTATCTCTCCCACCAGAATGTAGATTCATGAAAGTGGGGATCTTTTCTGTTTTGTTCATTGCTATATCCCCAGAACCTAGGACTGATTCTGGTGCATAGTAGCCATTCAATAAATATTTAAGTCAGTAACAGTGTTTTAAAGTATATCATTGTAATTTTTTGATGTGTTGACTTTTGTTGAGATGATGTGTGAAAGAAAATTATCCACCAGTATCTCTGAAATTAGAAATTAAAACAATAGAGGAATATAATTCAATATAAAATGAAACTGTGCAGTCAGCTAATACTGGGGCCATAGGTTCACTATACCTAATGATAAAAATATAACTATTGGGTTAAGCTATTCACATCAGCCTTTTCTTTTTCAGAGTTTTGTGTTATGCCATTATGCTCATAAAAGTGGTAGCTTGTTTTGGAGCATTCACTGAGTGCCAGCCATTGTGCTCAGCGCAATTATCTCATTTAATCCTTACAACAACTCTTATCAGAAAAGGGTTTTCAGGGGATCCTTGGGTGGCTCGGCAGTTTAGCGCCTGCCTTTGGCCTAGGGCGTGACCCTGGAGTCCCAGGATCGAGTCCCGCATCGGGCTTCCTGCATGGAGCCTGCTTCTCCCTCTGCCTGTGTCTCTGCGTCTCTCTCTCTCTCTCTGTCTCTCATAAATACATAAATATTTTTTAAAAGGGGTGGGGGAGTTTCATCCTTATTGTCACAGATGAGGAAACTTGAGAAGGTTAAATAACTTGCCCAGAGCAAATCAGCGGTAGGTAACTGAACTTGAAATTACAAATCTGAATATCAGGATTTGAAAGTATACCAGCCGGAGTTTGTAGAGGTTATAAAGGCAAAGCTCACTGATCTGCCTCCATCCCCACGTTCCCTGTTTTCCTTACCCTGCATTATTCTTTTTCTAGAATACCTATATTACAAATTTTATGTTTTATTGTCACTCTTTCTCCTTCCAGAATATGAGTACTGCAATGTCTATTAGTCAGTTTTGTTCACCATTGCATCCATGGGGTCTAGCACACTACCTGGCATATAGTAGGCTCTCAATAAGCTAAATGATCAGAGTAACATACTGGAAGTGTGACAAGGAGACACATCTAGTGTGAGAATGTTATCTTTTGACACGAGTTTATGAACCAAGAAGCAGAGAGATAGAAGGATGTTTGTTGGAGAAATGGAAGTTACGACCGTCAGAAGAACTAAAATGAGACCATTGAGTGTTAGGTCTTCTAAGGAGTAGGTTTGGGTCAGACTGGAGTTGGGTGGATGGGGCTTCCTTTTCCTTGTACTCTTCTGTAAGATTTGAATTTTTACCATATACATCACTTACTTAAATAATAAAAGCATTTTGGACTTCAATTCTGGTGATGTCTGACTACCAAAAATAATAATAAAATATTAGATTCTTAAAAATGAAGAAATGAAAAAAACAGGAACTCTCAGGTCAGTTTTTGGATGAAAGTCTATAATCAAGGAAGGAAATGGAATGTTGGAACAAGAAAGCTGCAGGAGTTGTGAGCTGTAAAGAGGGTTGTGTCGGTGCTCTTGAAGCAGGTGAGGAAAAGAAATAGAAAAGGGTAATGTACCTGGGAGGTTTGTGCAGATTTGCTTCCCTGAAGATTTGCTCCTTAAGTATGCATAGTTGGATGGGCCTAGATTCTCAGAATCTGAACTTAACAGAAGCACAACAAAATCTGTGGATGAAGGCTCATCCCAAGCCTTTAATGCTTTTTTCAAGGTTAATGTGCAGCAAGCAATAAAGATTTCTGCAAGTTATGCAAACAACCTGAATGTGAATGAGAATCAGCAAAAATCAGAGATTACTTAGACCAGTTACTATATAATTATCATGTTTTAAAAGTTTATTGAGATACAATTTACATAAAGTAAAAATCACCTTTTTTTAGTTGTGCAGTTGTATGAAGTTTGATAAATATATGTGCTCACATACCCATCAACACAAGATAGAAATCCATTCCATTACGCCCAGAAGGTTCCCCATCCCCAGCTTAAGCCCCTGGCAACTACTGGTCTGTTTTCTTCCCTACAGTTTTGTGTTTTAAACGATGGCCTGTAAATGAAATCACATATGTAGATTTTGAGCCTGCTCTATTCACTTAATCACTTGAGATTCATCCACGTTGTTGTATATTATCAGTAGTTTGATCCTTTTAATTGCTGAGTAGTAATCCATTGTGAATGTACCATGTTTTGTTCATTTACTAGTTGAAGGAGATTTGGGTTGTTTCCAGTTTTTACTGATGACAAATAAAACTGTTGTTAACATTCACCTGAAGATACTGTGTGTGAACAGATTTCATTTCTCTTGGGTGCATTTCTAGGAATGGGATTGCTGGGTTGGTTATAAGAAACAACCAGTTTTTTTCGAAGCAGCAGTACCATTTTGCATTCCCACCACAATATATGGGAATTCCAGGTGGTTCACAGCCTCAGTGGAACTCAGTATTGTAGGAGGGTTGGTGGTGGTGGTTGTTAACGGTTTTGGTTTGCTTTTTTTGTTGTTTATTTTTGTTGTTACTGGGTGTATGATTTATCTCATTGGTTTTTATTTCTATTTCCCTAATAACAAATGACATTGAATATTTTTTCATTCTTATTTGATGTCTGTCTTATTTAAAGGCAAAGTTTTAAACTCATACAGTTTTTAAAAACTGATTTGTTTTAGTTATTGAATTTTGGGAATTCTTTATATATTCTGAATACAAATCACTTATATTTTCTTCTGGTCTGTGGCCTTTTTATTTTTTAAATACCTTTCAAAGAGCAGAAGTTTTAAATTTTGGTGGCAGTCCAGTTTTGTCTGTTTTTTTGTTTTTATTTTTGTTTTTTTTCCTTTTACAGATCATGCTTTTGGTGCTGAATCTAAGAAATCCTTGACTAACTCATAGTAATAAAGAATTTTCTTGTATTTCTTCTAGAACAGATGTGAGCAAACTTTTCCTGTAAAGAGCTAGATAGTAATTATTTTAGGCTTGGGAGGCTATAGTCTGTTGTAGCATGAAAGCAGCCATAAACAGTACATATATGAATGGTGTTTCAGTAAAACTTTTTTTTTTTAATTTTTTATTTATTTATTGATAGTCACACAGAGAGAGAGAGAGAGGCAGAGACATAGGCAGAGGGAGAAGCAGGCTCCATGCACCGGGAGCCCGACGTGGGATTCGATCCCGGGTCTCCAGGATTGCGCCCTGGGCCAAAGGCAGGCGCTAAACCACTGTGCCACCCAGGGATCCCAGTAAAACTTTATCTACAACAACAGGTAACAGGTCAGATTTGGCCCATGAGCCTTAGTTTGCTGACCGGTGTTCTAGAAGAATTAGGTGTTACGTTTAGTCTGTGACCTATCTCCAGTTCACTTTTTTAACATGCCAAGTATGAGTTGAGGTCCTTTTTTTTCTTTTTTTTAACCTACATATATGTCCAATTTTTCTAACTCTGCTTGGCTATAAAGACTGTTCTTTCTCCAGTTACCTCTATACTTTATCAAAAATCCATTATTCATACATGGGTTTATTTCTGGATTATCTATTCTGCTTCTGTTTCTGCTCTTCCCTAACACTACGCTGATTACTGCTTTGTAGTAACACTTGAGATTAGGTAGTGTGAGTCCTCCAAGCTCTTTTCTCCCCCCAAAAATATTTTAGTTTTCCTAGTTCCTTTGCTATTCCATATAAATTTTAGAATCAGCCTGTCAATAACTACAAAAACCCTTAGAATTTTCATTGGGATTGAATTGAATCTATAGGTCAGTTGTTACAGTCTAATAGTATTGACTTTTCTAGCAACTGAACACAGTATCTCTCCATTTAGTTGAGTTTTTTAAGATCTCTTCAGTAATTTATAATTTTCAGTATATAGATTTTGCATATAATTTGATAGGTTTATACCTACATATTTCATATTTTTAGTGTTACTAAAAATGATAATGTTCTAAAAGTTCTTACTGCTATTATGTAAAAACTATTTTTGTACACTGACTTTGTATCCTCTGATCTTAAACTCACCATAGTAGCTTTTTTGTAGATTCTTTGCAGTTTTCTGTATATACAATCATACTGTCCACAAATAGAAATTATTTCTTCCTTTCTAACCTGTCTGTATTTTACTTACTTCCTGTTTTCTTTATTTTTTGCTCTTCTCTCCCTTCCTTCTCCCTTCTTTGCTTTTCTCTTATTACATTGGCTAGGGTCTCCAGTATGATTTGAATGGAAGCCCTAAAAGCTGAGAACCTTGCTTGTTCTTGAACTTAAAGGGAAAGCATTCAGTCTTTCGCTATAAAGTTTGTTAGTTGTAGTGGTTTTGTAGATACCCTTTATAATAATGAGGAAGCTGCCTTTTGTTCTATTTCCCAAAAGGATTTATCATGAATGGATATTGAATTTTGTCAAATGCTTTTTATCTACTGAAATAATCATATAGTTTTTCTTTTTGAAATCTAATATAATGAATTTCATTGATTTTCGAATGTTAAACCACAATTTTATATATTTCGATTCAGTTTGCTAATGTTTTAAGGATTTGTTTGTATCTATATTCATGAGAGATATTGATCTGTAGTTTTCTTGCAGCATCTTTGGTTTTGGTATCACAGTGGAGGGCTCATTAAAAGAATTGAGAAATGTTCCTTTGTTATTTTCTGAAAGACTGTGTATAAAAGACTATGAATTTTCCTCAATGCCCTGCTTTAGCTGTATCCAGCAAATTGTGATATGTTGGTTGAAAAGAATGGTGAAAACAAGATTGGCTTAAATATTGAGGGTAGACTGTACTGGGAGTGTAAATAAAATTTATCACATTAGGGACAACTGCTTGTCCCCTAAGGCAGGTAGATTCCCTAAGTGAAAATCGAGTTCTTCCAAATCAAGCTGGAAAGTCTCTGAGGAGAACATACTGACCATTGCCACAGGATAGCCCCAGGATTTGTACCCACTTCTAATGAATTTATGTCTATACTATAATGATTTCAACAGAAGTACTTTGTTGAGGTGAGATTAGGTTCATGTTTTTAAAAGGCTGGAGGTTGGGATTAATAAGTATGAGAAAAACTAAAATATCAGAAGGGACCTGAGGTATATAAAAAGTAACAACTGTTCAGTTATTTTTGTCAGTGAGTTCAGGACAGGAATGAAAATAATCTGGCAGTCCATTAGATTTAAAGCAGTAGCTATGGACAGAGAAAAAACACATGAGTTTTACCTTACATAAGGTCACAAGGAAGATGGGATAATGGAAGTACAACGGTGAGAATACGTAAAAGCATTCTGTGAAACCACGAGGTGGATGCTAGAGGGCACCAAAGTACAGTAGTAAGTATGATTTGCAGTAAAGCAAAAATAAATAAATAAAAATATCAGAAAATTCATCTTGCTCTGCCATGCTGGGTGGAAGTTGTCTGCTTTGTGCCATCATCACTTGGATCTGAGAGTCTTGAGTTAGCCAACTTTATTGAAGATCATCTCCTAGAGGATTTTTAGAATTCAAGAGCTCAGGATCTCCTGGAAAGGCCTGTTACATCAAGATTCAAAGGTACTTTGTCTCTAATATTGTATCACTTTTAAAAATTTCTCTTAGGATTTTTTCAGGTTTTGTCCTTTTAGCCTGTGTTTGGAAAACTAAAAAGAGTGTTCATAATAGTTTCAAGTGTGTTAAAATTTGAAGTACTAAACTTCATTCTATATTCCTTTTATAAGATGAAGAAGCAAATCACAGGTTACCTCGTGCAGTTCCAGGATATCCAAAGAAATTTTCTTTTTAAAGATTTTATTAATTTATTTTAGAGAGAGGAGAGGAGCAGAGTTGGATAAGGACAAGCTTACACCATGCTGAGCATGGAGCCTGACATGAAGCTCAATCCCATTACCTGGAGATCATGACATGAGCCGAAATCAAGAGTTGGCTGCTCAACCTGAGCCACCCTGGTGCCCCAGAACATTTAGTTGTAAAAGACTCATTGGTAGTTTTACTGTTCTCTAGATGGAGAAGACAAAGAAGAGTTGATACGGAGACAATATAAACATAAAAAGCATCTCTTCCAAGTTTTTTTTTTTCTTTTTTTTAAAGATTTTATTTATTTATTCGTGAGAGACACAGGCAGAGGGAGAAGCAGACTCCATGCAGGGAGCCAAACATGGGACTCGATCCCCAGTCTCCAGGATCACGCCCTGGGCTGAAGGCAACGCTAAACCACTGAGCCACTGGGGCTGCCCTCTTCCAAGGTTTTAATTTAAATTCCAGCTAGTTAGGGGCACCTGGGTGGCACAGTTAGTTAAGTGGCTGGCTCTTGATTTTGGCTCAGGTCATGATCTCAGTCAGAGTTCTGGGATCAAGCCCTGCATCAGGGTCCATGCTCTATGGGGAGTCATCTTGAGGAATCTTTCCCTCTCCCTCTGTCTTCTCTGCCCCCCCACCATTTGCCTACATGCTCTCTCACTCTAAAATAAATAAATCTTTTAAAAAATGAAAGCATCTGGGTGGCTCAGTCGTTGAGCATCTGCCTTTGGCTCAGGTCTTGAGGAGCCTGTTTCTCCCTTTGCCTGTGTCTCTGCCTCTTATTCTGTGTCTCTCATGAATAAATAAATAAAATCTTTAAAATAATAAAAAGAAAAAGAAAACTCCAGCTAGTAAACAGTGTAATACTGGTTTCAGGTGTAGAATTTAGTGATTCATGACTTAAAACTCCCAGTGCTCAGCACAAGTTGACTCTTTAATACCCATCACCCATTAGCCTACCCCCCCCCCACTCCCTTCTAGCAACCATCAGTTTGTTCTCTGTAGTTAAGAGTGTTTCTTGGTTTGCCTCTTTTTTTCCTCCAGTGTTCATTTTTAAAATTTTTTTAAAGATGTTATTTATTCATGAGAGACACAGAGAGAGAAAGAGAGAAGCAGAGACACAGGCAGAGGGAGGAGCAGGCTCCACACAGGGAGCCTGACATGGGACTTGATCCCGGGACTCCAGGATCACGCCCTGCGCTGAAGGCAGCACTAAACCGCTGAGCCACCCGGGCTGCCCTGTTCATTTGTTTTATTTCTTAAATTTCGCATCTGAGTGAAATCATATGGTATTTGTCTTACTCTGTCTGATGTTTCACATAGCATAATACTGTAGCTCATCATTGCAGATGGCAAGATTTCATTATTTTGTTGACTGATACAATATTCCAGTGTGTGTGTGTGTGTGTGTGTGTATGTATACACACATACATATACCATATCTTCTTTATCAGGTGATGGACACTTGGGCTGTTTCCATAATTTGGCTATTGTTGATAACACTGCTGTGAACAATTGGGTGCATGTACCCCTTCGAATCTGTATTTTTGTATCCTCTGGGATCACAGGGTAGTTCTAAACTTTTTTTTTTTTTTTTTTTGAAAAAATTTTTTTAGAGAGGAAGCACAAGCAGGGGGAGGGGCAAAGGAAGAAGGAAAGAAAGAATCCCAAGCAGATTCTGTGCTGAGTGCAGAGCCTAATGCAAGGCTTGCTCTCATGACCTCGAGATCACAACCTGAGCAAAAATCAAGAGTCAGATACTCAACTGACTGAGACACCCTATTTTTAATTTTTTGCGAAACTCCATACTATTTTCCAGAGTGGCTGCACCAGTTTAAATGCAGGACATTTTTACAAGTTGAAAATGTAAAAGCAGCAGCAGTGAGTGATGATAAGAAATTTCATTTCTTTCAAAAATAAGGAACTTCGTGTGAAAATAATTTATGAGTATACATAAGTACAGAGATTTCGCAGTACATTTAAAAAGAAATCCTAGGGGCACCTGGGTGGTGTAGTCCATTAAGAGCCTCCAACTCCTGGTTTCAGCTCAGATCAGGATCTCGGGGTCCTGGGATCCAGCCCTGAGACCAGCCCTGGGCTCAGTACAGGGTATCCTTGAGATTCTTTCTCCCTCTCCCTTCACCCCTCCCACTTGTGCTGTGTGTGTGTGTGTGTGTGTGTGTGTGTGTGTGTGTGTGTCTCAAACAAATAAATCTTTTAAAAAATAGAAAGAAGCTCTATCTGTACAGAATGAGTTGGGTCATTTTACAGAAATAAAACTCTAATTTTAATATGACTTGTTATAGCAAGTAATGATTTGCAGTGAAGAGTTTGTGTGCCTTTCATTAATGTACCTTTCTCAAGCCCTCCCAAATATTTAAGTGCTTGTAAATATATAGTCAATTTACAATTATAATTCTGCTTTAAAATACAGTTACCTTGATGAGCATATTAGATAAACGTATGTAGTATATTGAATTTACCATCTTAATAAAATTAACAGTTCCCTTAACATAGATAAACCACAACTATTATCTCATATGTATTAGATATATTGTTTTATAACTGTACTCTAGGTTAGTCTCAAACATTTTATTACTACCTTAACCAAAATAACACATTCTGTTTCCTCTAAACACAGAACTAGAAAACATAAACCTAATTTTTTCTCCATTGCTATACATTTTGCATCTTTTAAAGACTTTCTGATATACAATGAACATCTATATTCATAAACCAAAAATTCATACCATGTCAAAAGTTTTAACTTTCCTACTTTTTGGATCTGATAACCTAGTAACCAAGATCATTATTCAAACAGTTTTCCTCCTGTATTTTAGCAAGAGAAATTTAAGGAGCCATTATGTGTAAAGCTTGAGGCTTTAAAAAAAATTGAATTGTACCTGGACTGCATGAATATCTGAATAACAGAATACTTTTTGATCCATTTTTGATTGTTTATTCCCAAAGTCTTTCCAAGAGAAGGGGAAGGAGAAGGGAGAGAGAGAGGAAATGAGAAGGGGTCAGCTGTAGGCAGATCAGACAGGGGCAAAGTTAACCTACCACCTGATAATTTTTTAATTCTGAAAAATATACTTTTATAATTATAGAAACTGTTGCAGGATTTACAGTGCAACCTGTGTCACTTTGAAAGGGTTTTTTTTTTTTTTTTTCTGTGCTTGCATCAGAAATAATTCACCTGGGAGGCCCCTGGCTGGTTCAGTGAATAGATGCATGACTCTTGATCTTAGAGTTGTGAGTTTGAGCTCCACGTTGTGTGTAGAGATTATTTAAAAATAAAATCTTAAAAAAAAAGAAAAAGAAAAAGAATTCACCTTGTTAGGCTAAAGGAACCATTGGATTCAGTTTCCCTTGGATCTCCTTTATAATCACTCAGAGGCTTCTAGTTCTTCCTCTTTGGGGCTAGAATGGGACATTTTTACAGAGACCTTTTTGTTGATAATATCAAACTTCCACATCCCCTGACCCATCAAAAGAAATACTGCTAGATAGTGGTCAAGAAGGTTTGGAGTATATGGGTCAAGACTGGTTTTGGGAAGTCCTTAACAATGACACAAAGATTTGAATATAACAGGGGTCAGAGGTTGACACATTAGCAAATATGAGGGACCTCTTCATAATTTTAAGGGACTTTGAATATGGGTAGTTCTGAAGATGGAAGAGGAGGGAAGTAAAAGGAAAGATAAACAGGAAAGTGTGAAACAGGGTTTAGGTGGATCCACCAGTGAGGCAGATTTAAAATCTTTCACATCTCATTGGTCTAGGTAAACAGTTTTAGGGAAAACTAAAACTATTTAGAATCGGGATTGTACTTTAGAAGCCTCTCCATCAGTTTTTTGGCTGTATTTTAAAATAATTTTTTAAAGGTTTTATTTAGTAGAGAGAGTGAGAGAGCGATGAGTGGGGTGAGGGGCAGAAGGAGAAAGAGAAGCAGTCTCCCTGACAAGCAAGGAACCCAATGCTGGGCTCGATCCTAGGACCCCGGAATCATGAACTGAGCCAAAGGGAGATACTTAATTGTCTGAGCCACCCAGGCACCCCTAAAATAATTTTATACTCCCAAGGAATTACAAAAAATAGTACCAAGAATTGTGGTGTACCTTCACCCAGCATTCCCCAGGTGCCTCAGTGGCGATTTCTTGTATAAGCATAGTTCATTATCAAAACCAAGAAATTGACATCAATACAATACTTTAATGACAGTCCTTATTTAAATTTTTATATAGTTTCATGAAATTTTGACACATATATAGATGCCTTTTTTTTTTTTTTTTTTTAAGTTTTAGGTAATCTCTACACCCAGTGTGGGGCTCGAATTCACAACCCTGAGATCAAGAGTCCCCTGCTCTACTAACTTAGCCAGCCAGGCACCCCCTGCTAACATATGTAGATTCTTGTAACTACTACAATAGCCAAGATACTGAATTGTTCTATTACCACAAAGAAACTCTCTGATACTAACCTTTTTATAATCATGCCTTCTCCATACTTATAACCACTGGCAACCATTGATCTGTTCTTCATCTGTATAATTTTGCCATTTCAAGAATATTATATAAAGTATATAATTATATAAATTATATACTATATAATTATATAGTATATATCCTTTTGAAATTAGCTTGTTTTACTGAGCATAATAGCCTTGAGATCCCTCATCCCTTCATAGTTTGTTGCATGTATCATGCTCCTTTTTATTTCTGAGTAATATTCCATTGTATGGAAATACTACCGTTTATCCATTCACCTTTTATAGGATATTTTGATTGTTTCCAGTTTTCAACTATTAGAAATAAAGCTGCCAAAAGCATTTGTGTACAGATTTTTTTATGTGGATGTGTGTTTTCATTTCTCTAGGATAAATATCCAGGAGTATGATTGCTGAGTCTTGTGGTAAGTCTATGTTTAACTTAATAAGGAACTGACAAATTCTTTTCCAGAGTAACTGTACCATTTGATATTCTTACCAACTATGTATGAGATATCTAGTTACTCTGCATCCTCACCAGCAGTTGGTATTGTGGAATTTTTTAATGCTGTTCTAGTAGCTGTATTAGTGGCGTATCATCATGGTTTTAATTTGCATTTTTCCTAGTGGATAATGATGTTGAAATCCTTACGTGTGCTTATGTACCATTAAATACTGTTTACCATTTGACTATCCTCTTTGGTGAAATATCGAAGTCTTTTGCATATTTTCTCATTGAATTTTTTATTTTCTTACTGTTGCATGTAGAGGGTTCTTTATATCTTCTGAATATAGATCCCATGTCAGAATTGTGAATTGCAAATATTTCTCTGAGTCTCTTTCTCTTAACGGGGTCTTGCTCAGAACAAAAGGATTTGGTGTCCTAAGAACTCCGCTTAACTTGTAAGATTTTCTCCTGTGTTGTTTTCTAAAAAAATTATAGTTTCTGTTGTAAAACTGAAGATTTATGATCCATTTTGGTTAAGGTTTGTATCAGGTGTGAGGTCTAAGCCAGAGTTCCTATTTATGCCCAGGAATGTACATTATTCACACACCATTTGTTGAAAAACACATACTTTATCCTTTGACTTGCTTTTGCCTTTTTGTCAACATCAGTTGGCTAGATTGGGTGAGTTATTTCTGGCACTCTTTTCTGTTGACCTGCGTAATCCACATTACCACATTGCCTTGATTATTTATAGCTATATAGTAACTTAGAAAATTGGGTAGTGTGATTACAGCAACTTTTCTTTCTTCCCCTTTTTATTTTCTGTTTGTTTTTGTATTTGTATTGAGAAACCATTTCTCTAGATCTCCAAAAAAACCCTGAGATTTCATAATATACAGTAAGCCTATAATTAATTCAATTTGGGGAATATTGGTATCTTTAGTGTGTTGAATTTCAAAACATAAACATAGTAAGTTTCTCTATTTAGGTCTTCTAAAAATGTTTTTATCAGAGTTTTGTACTTTGTCCATACAGATCCTATACATATTTTGTTAGATTTAGCCTGAAATAGTTTTCTTTTAGAGGGAGCAATTATAAGTGGTTTTGTGTTTTTAATTTCAGTTTTGATATGTTCATTGCTGGTATATAGAAATACAATTGATGTTTGTATGTGACTCTTCTCTCCTGTGACCCTGCAAAACTCAATCACAAGTTTTTCCTTCTGTTCTGTTTCCTGGAAGAAATGGGTTAAAATTGCTGTTATTTATTTTTTTAATATTTGGTACAGTTCAGTAGTGAAACCATTTGGCTCAGAGACATCATTATCAAAAGATTTTAAGGGGATCCCTGGATAGCTCAGTGGTTTAGCGCCTGCCTTTGGCCCAGGGCGCGATCCTGGAGTCCCGGGATCGAGTCCTGCATTGGGCTCCCGGCATGGAGCCTGCTTCTCCCTTCTCCTGTGTCTCTGCCTCTCTCTCTCTCTATCATGAATGAATGAATGAATGAATGAATGAATGAATGAATGAATGAATAAATAAATAAATAATAAATCTTTTTTATAAAAAGGTTTTAAACTATTGATTGAATTTCTTTAGTAGTTGTGAGACTATTCAAGTTACCTATTTCATTTGGGGTAAGTTTTGATAGTTTGTAGCTTTTGAGGAATTGGTCAGTTTCATCTAAGCTGTTGAATTTATATACATAGAGTTGTTTGTAGTATTCCCTTGTTATCCTTTTATTGTCTGCTGGGTCTGTAATATCTGCTGATATCCCCTTTTCCATTCCTGATGTTGGTAATTTGTCTTGTCTCTTTCTTGTGGGCACTAAAATGCTTTTTTAATCCATTGTGCTCATTTCTTTTAATTCATATGCGTAAACTTTATATTTAATTATTGATATGTTAGGATTTAAGTCTATTTTATTTTTGTTTCTTCTTCTGTTCCTCTTTGATCTTTGCTGTCTTCTGTGAGTCACTTGATCATTTTTTAGTATTCCATTTAGATTTCTTTATAGTGTTTATAAGTCTGTTCCTTTGTATAATTTTGTTAGTGGTTACTACACATTTGAATATGTAACATCACAGTCTACCATTATCAACATGATAGCACTTCAGATAGAATGTAGAAGCATACATTGGATAGTTGGGGTTTTGTTTCCTTTTTGTGCTAGGGTGCCTATCAAGTGAACAATTTGTTCATGTCAGATTTCCCCAAAGTGACCATTGCATTACATAATTGTCCTTGATGCGATTGTGCAACTTGGAAGGTTGTATGCATGATTTATCAATATAGCAGGATATCATGAAGGAAAAGGTGTTTGTTTGGTCTGAAGTTGAATGCAGACTTCAACTACAAAGACCTCATGAGCATTATGGCACTGATAATATGCTTGTTCAACTACATGTCTCCAGCATCTGGCCAAGGACCAGCTTTTGCCAACTGAGGACTCATGTAAAAAACAAAACAAAAAGAGCCCTAGGAAGATACAACTAAAAAGAGTCATTCTTAAAATATCTTGAAAGGTGATTGTTGTGAGCTGAATTGTTTTTTCAAAATGTTATGTTGAAGTCTAAACCCCAGGTACCTGTGAATATGACATTATTTGGACCCTAAGTCTAATAACGGATATCTTTATTAGGAGGCTAGGTTTGGAGATGCAGAGATACACAAAGAGGGAAGTAGGCCATGTAATGACAGCATCAGAGATTGGAGGGCTGCTGGTATAAACCAAGGAGTACCAAGGATTACAGCAACCACCAGAAGCCAGGATTTTTCCCTGCAGCCTTCAAGTGGACGTGGCCCTTCTGCCACCTTAATTTTAGACTTCAAGTCTTCAGAATTATGAGGGAATTGGTCAGTCTATTGTTTTAAGCCACCTAGTTTGTTACATCTGTTGTGGCAACCCTGGCAAACTAATAATGACGCAAGGTAAAGTCTGTTCCAAAGATGCAGCACTGATGAGATGTCCTGAACTCATCAGCCATCAGGACCAGCCTCACTGAGTTTGTCTGGTCCATGCCCCTCACTATAGGCTTTTCCCTTATAGATGAGTGACAGTTAAGACAGTGGATAACCAGACAGATAATAGTAATGCTGAGTTAAATGCTTAAAAGCAAAATTTCACCAAAAATTTCATAAGAATTCAGAAGTCCTAGGAATGAATTCTAGACCTAAGACAGAAGGGCTCAATAGATTATTTGGAGCTCATCTTCAGCTCCTATTGTTTCAGAAAGGGTGGCCTTGAGAATATGGAGATTCAAGGAGTTTGAGGTATATACACCATTAAGGGTCACAATTTGGGTGGGGGAGGGTTGAAACCAGATCTCCAGAGGCTCCACTTTTGTCAAAGCTCACCAGCCAGAGACCAACCCGCATACAACCGAGGTCAAACAAAGTGAGGTTTCTGGACCTAGCTGAGGAACCCAGGGGCGTCCTTGTGAGAGAATGGTGCAAGCTTGTAGGTTTGAACTTGTCCTGGGGATTCAAGAAGGGCCAAAAGAAGTGGAGACCAGTAGTGATTTGGGTACTGTTGGAGCTATTCGATTATGTACCTTGGTAATCTTACCTAAGAGGCAGTACGCTTAAAGCCGAGCTAGTCCTCATTGTCCGAAAACAAAATATTGGAAGAGTGGAGATGTATAATTATATTTGTAGTTGCAATGTTTTTGTCATTCTCTTGTTTCAGACATGCTCATGGGGTGGCTGTACTCTGTCTTGGTCCACCATGGTCACAGAGTTGCCTTGTCATTGTTGACGTATTATGATCACTGTTTATGTTCCAGTGGGAATGTTACAGCCTTTCTATTAGTTGTCAGGGCCATTTTTGCCCTTTCTAAGGGCCTGGCCTGGAGATAGCATATATCAATTCTGCCCACATTCCATTGGTTAAAATGCAATTATGTGCCCACACTTAAATGTACAAGAAGCTGGAAAGTAGATTTTAGCTGTGTGCTCAGAAAGAAATGTGAATTACATAGCAACACTCTTTGTTTTGGGTTTTTCTGGCTGTTCCTTTTGAATCATTTTCTTCCTTTGTGCCCATTCCCACTCCCATAGACCTACACCCCAGTATATTTAATATATGTCTTTCTGATTTACCTTTTCTATATTAATTAGATTTTATGCATCTCTGAAAAATATATATGATTCCTTTGAGTATGTTTTTAAAATGTACATAAATGCTTGTCTATCATTCGGATTATTCGTTTTTTCACTATTTTTTGGAGATCTATTTATGCGGTTACCTATACGTCTAATTCATCCCTCCTGATTGCTTCAGAATACTCCATTCATATTCATTCAACAATTTATTCTGCTGTGTACCAAAGACAAAAACTTTCCTGATAATGTCATGTTTATTCTTTCAGTTATTTTTGCTGCATAGTAAATCACATCTAACTTAGTGCCTTAAGATAACAATAATTCATTTTATTCCTAAATTTGTAATTTGGGCTGGGCTTGCAAGGACAGCTCATCTCTGCTCCATGAGTTATTATCTGGAGCTGGCAACAACTCCCTGGGTTGGAGCCAGAACCAGCTGAAGGCTCAATCTCTCACATTTGGTGGCCGGTGTTAGCTGTTGGTTGTTTGCTGGCACATTTACATGTGACATGTCCATGTAGCTACGTGGCTTCCCCATAGTGCAGTGGCTCAATTCCAAGAACAGTTGTCCCAAAAGGACAAAGAAGAAGTATATGGCTTCCTTGTGACTTTGAGACAAAGTCACACACAGTCACTTCTATGGTACCCTGTTTGTTGGTCAAGGAGGACACAAGTCATTCTCAGGTTCACAGGGAGAAGACATAGACTCTACTACCCAATGGAAGGAATGTCCATGTTACATGGTTTAAAAAAAAAAAAAAAAACATGTGGGATGGAATATGTTGTGTTATCTATCTTTAGAAAGGACAGTCTGTCACATTTGTGACAATAAAAAAATCTGATTTGGATACAAGATTATTTGAATATCAAGACTGATTAGCAAAGGTTTTAATTATAAAAGTAATATTCCAATATGCTCTTTCTTCTTGAACAGAGTACTAGTTTGTAGTCAACAAATGCTTGCTTCCTATATATCCTTAGACTTTTTTTCTAAGATTATCAATATCTTCCCCCTCAGTCCTTATTTTTTATGCGGACAGTATAACAGATGAGTTCAACCAATTTATAGGACATGATTACAAAGAATGTAATACAGAGAAATTGATATTTTTTTCTTCAGAAAATGTATCCTATAGTGAAATGATGGCAGTCATCTTTTGGGATTGACCTGAAATGAAGAGAGTACTCATTGCTGATCGCTTGGCTATTTGGGGAAAAAAATCTTACAGAGTAGTAGCAAAAAAAAAAAAAAAAAAAAAAGTAGTGGCTGTTCTCAACCATTTTTATTTTTTGCTGCTGACAAGAGGATCTCTTATGTACTGGATATTCTGATTAGATACCCTAATATACATGTGACTATCCTGAGTTTCTTGTCTCCATCACTAGAAAATAGATCTGTAATTTTTGTGGTTCTCATGCTTTTTTCTCTGATCTGTTCTCTCCTGAGACTATTAAATATGAAGGTGTTTAAGGAAAATGCTGCCAAGATATCTCTGCCTTTCTTAAGGTGATACAATGTGAGGAGAGCAGGGAAGTGTTTTAGCAATCGGTAAGGTCAAGAAGTAGATGTAGTTGGATTCATCCAACCCTGTCAAGTCCTGATTTCTGTAGATCACTTTAGCCATTTCTCTCAAAATCCAGAAAAACCACAGCCAAACAGATGATAATGCTGATCATGACAGCATTTCCCTTTGTAGTACATAGAGTTTTCACCAAAGAAGAAAATTACTTGTAATTTAATCACACAATTAAAAGTGTGATGTAAACGGGCCAGTCAAGTCCATCCTTCCTTCCTTCTTGAATCTCTAAGTCAAGATGAGACCAGTCTTGGGCTTCTGTTTTGTTTGTTTAGTGGAAATTTTCAAATGTATACAAAAGTAGAGAAAACAGTGTGGTAAACTCCCATTTACCCATCCCCTAACTTAGCAATTACCAACTCATGGCCAATAGACACTCTTTAAAAATATAACCACAATAACAGTACCATACACTTGAAAATTAGCAATTCTGGAGCCTGTTGAAACATGCAAAGGGTGTCATTGGAGAAAGGGAAGCAAAGATATGTAAATGGCATATTACATGAAAAAGGAAAGGAGTTCCAATCTCTGACATCTTGGAGAAGGTTCCAGTTTGGCAGGTCTTCCTTCGACGTGGAGAGCTACACCCTGTCTTTCTATCCTAATAAATCCTCTTCTTTTTTTGATAACACTTGTTTGAGTTGGACTTCTGTGATTATACTTGGACATGTCATGACTAATGTTGCTACTATCTGGATAGCTTAGTGTAACTCCTCATCTCCATGTTCTTTGATTTCTCACACCATCCAACTTAGTAACAGTAATAATGCTTTTAGCTACCATTTTTTGAAAGCCTATCACTCTAACCAAGTGTTTTACATTTAATCCTTATAAAATGTAGCAAAAGTTATTTCTCTATGTTGTAGATGAAGATTTACATGGATTAGCTTCCCTGTATTCTTGTTGTGCCTAAAAAGCTAATATAAGTCTGTAGAATCAGACTCTGAGTTCATCAGACTGTTTCCTTGCCTTCCTAGGCACAGAGACTCCTTCATTGCACTTATGGTTGGTCATGTGATTGGGATCTACCTTTGAAATGTGAATAGAAGAGATGTGCCCTGTTTCTTGACCAGGCCCATGAAACATCCCAGTTGCTGCCCTCTGTGCTCTCCCTGCGTCTGCTATCTGGTTTACCATGCCTGGGTGACCTTGGCAACCACACGTTGAAGGTGGCAAAAACTGATGGCCTGGGTCCCTGGAGTGACTGTATGCAACAAAGCCCCCTACCACCAATCTGAAACCTTCTTGAGCTGCTTTTATGAGTGGTAAACTTCTATTGTATTTAAGCCACTGTGTATTAGCGGTCAATTATTACAGCAGCTAGCCTTCCTTAAATTTTTATATACTGCTTCAGTTATCCCTCACCAAGTAACAGACCATCCCAAAATTTTGTGGCTAAAAAGCACAGCCTTAACTCATGGTTCTGAGAGTCAGAAATGTAGGCTCCTGCCTATACTTGTTCATGCAGCTCCAGCCAGCAGATGCATCAGCTGGGGGGGGGGGGGTGTTGTCTTAGTCGCACATTTCTGGAGATAAGTGCAGGCTGGCTGCTGGCTGGACCACGTGTCTCCAGCAGCGTTGCCTGGGATTATTGACATGGTAGTGGAAGGGTTCCCAGTGGCAAGGGAGGACAAGCTGCGATCTGCAAATACTTTTCAGGCATCTGCTTGCATGTGTTTGCCAATGTATCATTTCATGACCCCTTGCAAGTCACAAAGGTAGAGGGAAATGTAATGTATTGGGGAAGCATTTGCTATAATGATCTACCACACATATTATAGTACTAATGCAAATCAAGTTAGGTAAATCATTCACAGATCTATAACATCTTGGACACATATTTGATAATATAGTCCAGCTACGAGGCTGTTTTCATAACCTGACTCAAGTTCTAATATCAGTGTTGGTTATAGTAAAAATCATGTTGATTTTGTTTCAAAATTACATAATGATGAAATATTTACAGATACATCATAAATTTAGGTTAGTAGAATTGGCATTTAAAGAAATAAGCCTTGGGGCACCTGGGTGGCTCAGTGGTTGAGTGTCTGCCTTTGGCTCAGGTCGGGATCCTAGGATCCTAGGATTGAGTCCCACATCAGGCTCCTCACAGGGAGCCTGCTTCTCCCTCTGCCTATGTCTCTGCCTCTCTCTGTGTCTCTCGTGAATAAATAAATAAAATCTTTTAAAAAATTAAAAAAGTAAAGAATCAACCACTGCAGTGATGTTTTAGCTTACCATCCAAGTTAAGGTGGCCCTTCGTACCTGATGCTTAACGGATCCACCTGTTCCTGCAGCCTCAAACTGTTCCTCGTCTCTTGCTGAAGGTCTCCTTGTTCCTGCTCATCTTGGGATTACTCTTTATTGGTGCTCAGGGATAGCGGTCGTATGGCGTAATGGTTGAGCATACAAACTGGAGCCAGATGGCTTGATTATCTGCGTCTCACATACTGTGTGATCTCGGGCAAGTTACTTTAACTCGCTGTAGCTCAGTTTCCTTGATATCATCAGGTTACTGTAAGGAGTGGAAAAAAGTATATATAAATGATTAGAAGAGAGGCCGAAATACTGTGAACCTTCTATGGGCGTTTGGCACAATTACAGTAATGTTTTGGTGTCCTTGACTTCGTTCAGTGAAGTAGGCCCTGGAGGCTTCCTTCTGAGGAAAGACAGTTGGGGGAAGACTGTAAGTGCTGCCTACTTAACACCTTTTTTTGTCTTTTCAGAAACCAAAGGAATCAAAATGGGCAAAAATTCTCCCGAAAAAGGTTTCCACATTTAGAAGAAATATATTCTATTCTACTCTGTTTGTGGTTCCCCTTCTCCATAAAGAGATGATTGTTTCAGAGTCTGGCATTAGCCCTGGTTGTTGACAGTGTGCCAGCATCCTCCTCCTAGCCTCACATACCCCTCTGGTCCGCACCCCACCTTAGCAAAGCCTTGCTGCTTGTGAAAGCCTCAGTCTCTCATTTGTGCTACAGGCTGAGGCCCGGCTCACCTCAGGAGCCTCGAGTTCTCAGTCACCACCTCACTCCCTCCTACACCTGCCACTCCTCCTACACCTGTCCCTCTCTCCCAATTAGCATTTAACTCCTGGTCTGTCTTTAGATGAATGAACCCTCCCTAGATTCCATATCCCCTTTGAGCACTGTCCTATCTTTTCTTTCATATATTTCTTGAAAGACCTCCTAAATTCAGTTACTTCTCAACCCACTCCAGTCTGGCTTCCCTGCTATCAGTTTACCAAAATGGCTATTATCCAGGTGTTGCTTAGCCTCCATGTCACTGAACCCATGGGCACTTTTCAGGACTAATCTCACTTTGACCTTACAAAAACATTCAGTGTTGACTAATTTCCTTATTGAGACCAATTTTATTCACCATCAGCTCTCTGCTGTCCTGTGGATGGTAAGTCTTGTGTCTGACTCAGGAGTCTCTTGTGTCATGCCAGCATCCATGAAACAGTAACAGTCTAACTTATTAACTTGTAAATAGGGTAAAATGAAATTCCAGACATGACATTAATCATTATATTCCTACCAGCCCCCAAAACACTTGGGATAAAGTAGGTCTTCAATATTTATCTCTGAGGGGGAGGAGCTGGGGGAGGAAGGGATGGAAGGATGGATGGGCTGGCCTTCTCAGCTCTGCTTAAGAGTTGCAAGGATCAACCCTTTCAAAAGAGCCCAATGTGTTCTGGAATTTTTCTGGGTTGAGGATGCCGATATAGGAGTTAGGCACTCTGGGCTTGCAGAGAGGCTTGGGTTCTGTGGGTCTCTTGGATGTGTTGTGAGAGTAGGGGAATTAGGAGGTGAGAAAGGGAAGTGGGACAACAGCAAAGGCAAATTTGGTCAGCCTCCAGTTCTGCCCACAGGCCTGGGGCAGTCAGTGAAGTTCAGCTCTGAAGCTGCTGGTGCCGGAAACTTCAGGTAGGAACTGTCCCGGTTAGGACAGCCTGTTCCCCTTTTACGATTAGCATTTTTTTAAAAACAAGACCAGCAGTGTTTTTGCACAATGACTAAAATTGATTTAGAAACAAAATTGCTTTAGGACAGATAAAAGTGAAGGAAGGAATAAGAATGTTGTAACTACGAAAATTTATTAGACTAGAAGTTGAATAATGTGTATAAAGGCAAACAGTCTTTAGGTGGCAGAGGGTTTTTTGAGATGGCAAGGGTAACAAGAATTATCTTGGGTTTGACTGGATCAAGCATTCTCAACCAGGAGGGTATCACCCCTAAGAGGGTGAGAACTGGTTCATGGGGGACCAGAAAGAACTTGGGTATTCAATGATTTGTGCCCAGGGGCCATAAAGAGAAATACAGTATAACTGTGGTGTTAGAATTTCATGATGGGGAGGCAGATGAGGAAAAGATGTCTAAAAAGTCTCCTTAAAGGGACAATAATGGGGAAAAAAAGGGTTGAAAACTAGATGAATTTCACTGAACTAGATGATTCAAATGGAAGAATGCTGTTGATCACCAATGAATCCTCCTGGGAAAATGAATTAGAAATAAGTGCATTATCTTGACGGAAGGAAAAAGACCTTACACATTGCCTAGGAATGTGGGAAATACAAAATAAAACCCACTGGGAAATATAAAAGTAGCAGTGGGCAGCTGGGATATCCCCCACAGCTGCTCAACAGATGATGAGCCGCTGTCTCCGTAGATATCAGGGCCCAGGACACTGGGCTGATGGCCTGAGCCACACTGCGCCAGCCCCCGGACAAGGTGCTAGGAGCTGACACAGCTGGGTGCGAGCCAGGATTCAGTTCACCCACCCACCTCCCACCCTCCCGATCTGTTTTGTTTTCCCTTGTCTACCTCCCTTCCTACCGTCCTCTCACGACTCCCGTCATTCATTCCTTCAACAGGCTGGGGAATCAGGAGCAATGTTAATGAATGAAAGAAAAGAATGCCAGAAACAGAGAACCACAGGCTGACATCAAAGAAATGACCTCCAGCCATATGATTGTACGTAGAAGGCCAGATAGTATATGCTGACATCTGTGAAATCAAATCACGATGCAAACAGGCTTTTGGCCTCCCTCATCCACATTTCTGGGTATGACACGGATATGCAGTTCCTTAGCAAAATAAAAATGAAAGACGATGTCAAGTACGGGGAATGCATCTTATCCCAGAGGTATTCAGCCTTAGAAATGGCTTCTGGCTCAAGGCTGCTTAACAGTCCAGAGCTTGTTATCAGTCTGAAAATGGTGGTGGTGTTTTGGAGGGGCTCTGAAGGACAGGGATGATGGCCCAGCACGGGCCCCTCTTTTCTTTTGCCTTATCCCTGGTGCTCATGAAGGCAGTGCTGGAAGGAAAATGTTGTGATCAGATAATAAGAGTTACTATTCTGGAACCCTTACTACAGGTTAGGTACTGTCTTACGTGCTTTACGTATATTAATATACTCCATTAACCAAACAACCCTCTGAGGGGAATACTGTTATTAGAGTGGGAAACCCAAGCAACAGAAAAGCTCAGCTACTTTTCAAGGTCACATGACTACCCGGTAGTACTGAGATTTGAACCTCAATCCTCAGGGCCCAGGGACTTGCAGTCAGTACTACTCTTTACTGAGCCTTCGCCGACTCTGCTTACCCATGTCTTTGAACACAAGGATGAATGGGCTTGAAATGAAATTGCTTCTTTCACTGTGTATTTGGTATGGAGTCTTCATTAAAGGACAATGTGTCGGTCACGAGGCCCCCAGCACAGCTGGACCCTTTTGGGGGCCACTGACAGAATGGATTAGTTGCTTGCTGGACACATGCTGCCCTCTTGTGATGAGAACCATCCAAATAGGATCTTCTCCAGCTGTCTGGAATGCACCTACTTCCTTCCTTTGGTCCAGATCCATGGTTGGGGGGTTGGAGGATATGTGGCCCATGAGGAAGCTGTGGGCTCTGGAGAGTCAGACTCGCATCACCCAGCCTTCTCCAGAGCGTCCTGAGCCTTGTGACTCTTGGTGACGCTTGTAAACATGACTCCAGAGTCTTGTAACTTTTAGCATGAGGGATATAAGAGACTTTTCTTATTGTAGGCTTCCTGAAGAATCCCAGGGACACTGCAGAGACCTCATCTGTGGTCTTAGGACAAGTTTATTTTGTTTAGGTTGCCCTAGTGGATTGGACTAGATTTACCTGATTTAGCAGGAAGATGGTGAGTTGCAGAATGAACTGAAGGTCATAAACTATTAGAACAGAGGGAGGGACGCCTGGGTGGCACAGTGGTTGAGCATCTGTCTTTGGCTCAGGGCGTGATCCTGGGGTTCAGGGATCGAGTCCCACATCGGGCTCCTTGCATGGAGTCTGCTTCTCCCTCTGCCTGTGTTTCTGCCTCTATGAATCTGTCATGAATAAATAAATAAAATCTAAAAAAAAAAAAAAAAGGGAAAACCAAACCACACAGACCTGTGTTCTAGTTCGTGCTCTACCAGTAATATGCTATGTGACCTTGGGCAAGTTGCTTTTGCTCCAACACGTTTCCTCAGTGGTCGAGTGTGGGAATTGAATAAATGAGCTCAAAAGTTCAGGTGTTGCCAGCTGTGGCTTTCTACATTTGCCAAAATCCCTTTCCTGAAGGGTTTTTCTCCCCTACCTCAGCCCACCACACACACGAACACATTTTTATGCACATCCTGATTAGTAAGAAGACCTGCACCCATAGTCACAGGTTTTTAGTTTCCCTTGTTCATGAAGTCATTCCTACTTTGTAGGGTTGTTGGGGAGAGAGAGCTTCCGTTTGACCCAGTATTAATGGGTCAAAGTCAGACTAGGTCTGTTCGGGCAAAGCAAGGACATAGATACGTATATATAAATTTTTTAAAGAAAACTGATTTTAAAGATACTGATACCTACACTAATGAATTACTATCTACATGGTACCAGTTTCAAACAGATACTGATATATGGATCATTCATTCTTCCCTAAAGTTGTAGTGGTCACCAGTGCCAGTCTGTAGCTATAATCTGTAGGGTGGGGAGGCAGGGGCAGTGCCTAAACACTGTCTAGGGTCAGGGCCCAGGACACATTGCTGGCTTCACGTGACCTTGTTCTGTAACCTCCACCTGCTTCCAGACCATTTAGTACACCCCTAGACTCTATGGGCTGACACAGGCTGGAAAATGAAAATTGCATAGCAAGAAACTTTGACTTGATAATCCCACTCCGAAGAAATAATCCTAAAGAATTTTCTACTTCCACAGAAATGTTGTATAAAATAATCACCACCAAACCAATCTGGAAGACAGGATTTCTAACATTTGGAGCATAATTAAGCAGATCAACAATATGAATGATCATTATAAAGCCTATGTAACAATGTGGGAAAATGCACCTGAGGACATTATGCTAGGTGAAATAAGCCAGAAATAAGCCAAAATAAGTTTGTTTTGTTTTACAGAAACAAAAACAAACACCGTGTGATCCTACTTACTATGAGATACTTAAAATCCTTGAGACAGGGTGGTTGCCAAGGGCTGGGCAGAGGGGAGAATGGAGAGTCACTTAATGGGAGCACAGAGTTTCAGATTCTAAGAAAATTCTGGAACTGGATGGTGGTGTTGGTTGCACATTATGAATATATTTAATACCATTGAACTGTACATTTCAACATAGTTAAGATGGTAAATTTTATGTGTATTTTACCACAATAAAAAAATCGGGGGAAATGTCATAGAGTAAACAAAACCTGGGAAGATGACCCGCAAAAAATTAAAGTAACTTAGTACTGTGTTATTTATAAGCATTATTTTAAAAATTTCCTTTAATATTGTGATACTGCTTTTTGTAATAAAAAAGCACTGGCAGGGGAAAAAACCAAGGAAAAAACTTTGAGACCTTTTGATACTTGTTATTTCCTCCCCCCGCCCCCAAAAAAAAACCACCCAAGTAGTCATGGGAAAAACTTGTTTAACATCCTTGCACTTATTTTATGATTTACTGTTGTTTAAAAAAAAATTTTATTACAGATCACTGGGGACCCATAACCTTTTCAGTGCTTAGTGCCTCTAAAAGTTTTAAGCTGGTCTTGGGTGTAGTCAATTCTAGTTCGAGGCTGGGAGACTCATGCTGGGATGGCCCGGGGGGGCCCTGCTGCTCTGCTACAGCACGTCTGTGGTACCTCGGCCTCCTCGCCAGCAAATTCCATTTTCACTGAAATTCCTCTCTCTGGACCCGGAAAGATGATCCTGGTTTTGCCTTTCAGCTCCAGGGCAAGGGCTTTTGTCTGTAAGCGAGCACTCAGTTACCGGAAATAGACATGCAGCACACCTGGAAATGGACCAAAATATCCAGGAGGCAAATGCTTCCAGAAGGGGAAGGCTCCTGGGCTCCTGCTCCATTCTTTACTGCTTGAGGACGACATGGCTGTGCCTCCCCTTCAGTTTGGTGAGTAACACTTGAATGGGTACAGGGCTCCTTGGTGATCATGATGGAAACTGAGGGCTATGCCTTTCTCTGTCAAAGCCAGACTATTCCAAGCAACGTGATGGAGAATATTCTTGGACCTGACCTGGAGAACTTCCAGGCCCTTACGTGACCCCATCAGGAAGTTCCCTAAGCCTCTGAGCTGAGAAGGGCACCCCCCAGGGGGTTCCACTGTGAGCTGAAAGGAACAGCAGTGGTTACAGTGACTAGCATGTGCTGACCCGGGCCCTGCCGCTGCACCACCTGCTTTCCAGAATGTCTGAGCCTCACAGCCACCCCGGGGATCAGTGCTGGGATTCCCAGTTTTCAAAATGCAGGTTGAGCTTCCGACAGCCTTACCACCTGGCCCAAAGCCACCTGGTGACTTGACATGGCTTTTCTTTTCTTTTTCTTTCTTTTCTTTCTTTCTTTCTTTCTTTCTTTCTTTCTTTCTTTCTTTCTTTCTTTCTTTCTTTCTTTTCTTTCTTTTCTTTCTTTTCTTTCTTTTCTTTTTCTTTTCTTTCTTTTCTTTCTTTTCTTTCTTATTTTCTTGGTAAGTTCTGAGTCAGCACAGACATGCCATAACCGCAGGTCTGAAATGTGGGAGCTGTCGTTTCTTTCCCAAACCAACCAAAATGTCCTGTGGGAAGAGAAAGTCCTATCCTAGGTTTGTGGAATTTTTTTTTTTTTTTTTTCAATTTTCAATGGTCTCTTGGTTAGGAAGTGTCTCCTCTTGTCTGCATAGAAGCTCACCAGTGAGTAATGAAGAACCCTTCTGGAAAGTTAGGAGACTGAGGGATAGAAAATCCGTTGTTCACCATCTAGAAGACCGGAAGTATTTCCAAGTAAAATTTAAGCCAACACTACACAAATTCTAATTTCTTTAAATTTAAATAATCTGTAAAGGCAGTACTATTTGGTAGTTTCTGAGTAAACTTTAGTCTCTCAAAAGTTTAGTTTTAGGGACGCCTGGGTGGCTCAGCAGTTAAGCATTTGCCTTCAGCTCAGGGAGTAATCCTGGAGTTCTGAGATCGAGTCCCGCATTGGGCTCCCTGTATGGAGCCTGCTTCTCCCTCTGCCTATGTCTCTGCCTCTCTCTGTGTCTCTCATGAATAAATAAATAAAATCTAAAAAAAAAAGCTTAGTTTTAGTGGTTTAATGAAATCTGAATCTATCAGCTGTGAAGTACAGTTCTTTGACTCAGGAGGTCATCAGCTCACCACGCTCATTCCATACCTCTCGCCCAAAATCTCTAATAGGGAGAGAGTTGCTGCCTCAGGGAGTGACTATTGGGTGAATACTCAGGTCTGGGGTGACAGGAGGAATAGGTCAGAGCTAAGTCCCTTACTTAGGGGAACTTCCTCAGTCGCACACTTCCTGACGGGCTGCTATACAAAGCCAGATTGGACCTCAGAATTCAGAGGTACTGTTGGAAGCTCCCCTCATCCCTTCCCCTCTCGTGTTTGGTCCTTATCAGCTTGGTGCCTCTTGCCACGGTGGGTGACAGGTCCACTCAGCAGTGAACAGCTACAGAAGGTAATGGACATTGAGCCTGGCCTGGCCTACCGTGGCATAATGGTGAGGGCTGTGGAATTTGGCCCATGCGGTCGATCCTGGCCCTAGCCACCCCTGACCAAGTCTGCTCCCCCTGGGAAGCCAGCTGTATGGATTCAGAGGTCAGATGGAGGAAAAGGCCACAGTTGCTTCCTTGGCTTTTTTTTTTTTTTGGTCCCTTGGTAGGTGGAGAGGCCTGCAAAGGACCATGAAATGACACCCCTGGCCTTCCTTCACCAGGCTCTTCACAGCACCACACACCAGGGCCCCATCCAACACAGTGAGTATCTCTGAAGGGAGCCAGGCATGGAGTCCAGGGATGCAGCGTGCTTATCAGGCTAAATTCCCTTTTAAAAGTCCCAGGCATGAGGGGCGCTAGGGTGGCCCATTTGGCTCAGGGGATTGAGCCCCAAAGGGGAGCCTGCTTCTCCTTCTCCCTCTCCCTCTCCCTCTGCCCCTCCCCCCTGCTCGTGCTCGCTTGCTCATTCTCAAGTAAGTAAAATCTTTTAAAAATAATAAGGGACGCCTGGTGGCTCCGTGGTTGAGCGTCTGCCTTTGGCTCAGGTCATGATCCCGGGGTCCTAAGATCAAGTCCCACATCGGGCTCCCCACAGGGAGCCTGCTTCTCCCTCTGCCTGTGTCTCTGCCTCTCTCTCTCTCTGTGTGTGTCTCTCATGAATAAATAAAAATACTTTTAAAAATAATAAAAATAAAAATCTTAGACTAGGGCAATTAGAAATAATATTTTCAGTATTTTATTAAATGAATTGGCAAAAGAAACGAGTTATCTGGTAATATCACTGCCCCTCCTCCATTTAACATCCAGCACATGACTGCCATGATGGTCGCTGTAACATGCTCTGCTGGCTGGGTTCTCGCAACCGCAGCCTAAGTCCACTTGGGTCATCCTCACTACTACTCCGGGGCAGGGAAGAGACTCTTCCTCACGAGGGCAAGAGATAGGGAGAGAAGCTTCTGTTTAGACACCAGGGCCAACAAAGGCAAGCCAGGCCTCTGCCTTTTGGAAGATGGGCACGGTTCTTCCTCAGGCCCGCCCTTATCAGCCTTCCTGAGCAGAAACTCAGCATGATGAGGACATCACCCTATCTCTTAAGCCTGCTTAGGGGGTACCCCGTGATCTCTATCAACAGACCCTGAGACTCCAGGAGTAAAACAAAAGCCTACGAAGAGCCCTTGTTTTGGCAAAACGGTGGACATATCAAATCCCGACTCTGCACATTCCTCAGTATCCGCAGCTGTGATGTGGGCAGATGGTCAACGTATGGGGAAGACCTGAGGAGGAAGAGAATTTCCAGGTAAAACACTTGTTCGTTGAGCACCTTTTCTCCAAGAAGCTTGGCACTAACTCTAAACCATGTCCTCTTCCATGAAGGCAGCATGACCAACTCACTGCCCTGGACCTGAGGGCCGTGTTTGAGCTCAGTCGTCCTCTAATGTCCGATAAAAATAACCCTGGATGTGCCTTATGTCTCTTCATAGTGTATTTACAGTAACTAAAACGGCTCTCCAGGCACACTCCTGCCCTGTAAAATTGTAACAGCTACACAGGGAGGCTCATCTGGGTCATCGAGGCAGTGGGCTCTCCCGGACCCCCCACATAGAAGTGGCCTCTCAGAAGCAGACAATCCTCTTCTCATCTTCAAAGACTTTGGCCTCTTCTGGCTTTATCAAGTTTCCATTTAGGCTGTCGGAGAAAAAAGAACACAGGTAAAATGTTAAGAACTCGTAGGGAGCCTTGCCAGTGTGTGTTCCTAACAGACTCCGATTCTTCACGTGGCCCCGAAGTGAAGGAACGTGCTCTGCTCAGACACTTGTTTGATAACATTACTCCTTCCCAGCTATCGTCACTCTCTGAACTGGCTCTCACTAAGGTCACCAATTAGCCTCTGTGACCCTGAACTTAATGACATCTCTCAGAACCGATGTGTCCTTCACAGGCATTTGGCTGTCCTGCCCTCTGCCTCCTTGAAACCCCACACTCGCTTGGTTTGGTATTACGCTCTCTGGTTTTCTCCTCTGTCTGCCACTCCATCTCCGTCTCCTCTCCCATGTTCTCCTGCATGTAGCTTCTACATACTGGATTTCCTCCAGGCTCCCCAGCGATTGGTCCCCCAGGCGACCTCATCCCTACATCATTGGACTTGCAGCCCAGACCTCTCCTGTGTGGCTCCACCTACCTCAGCATCTTCATCTGGATGCCTTGCAGGCACCTCAAGGTGGCCATACCTGCCTAGGGCCCCTCACTCAGTGAGTCGGACCCCTCTTCATCCAGCTGTGCAAGTTAGTGACCTGAGGATCAGCCTTGACTCCTTCCTCCCCATCTTCACATTCTGTCACGGAGTTCTCTCTTTAAACATCCCCAGAATGCCTCCCTGGAACTGTCCCTATCCTCACCACCATCATGGTGGTCTGAGTGCCATCACCTCTTCTCTAGATGTCTGCAGTGTCCTCCTGACTGGTCCCTTTACTTGCACTCTTCTGGCCCATTCCAATCCATTTTCCTGGAGGACCTAGAGTGCTATATATATATATTTTTTTAAGATTTTTTTATTTATTTATTCATGAGACAGAGAGAGAGAAAGAGAGGGAGGCAGACACACAGGCAGAGGGAGAAGCAGGCTCCATATAGGGAGCCCAATGTGGGACTCGATCCTGGGTCTCCAGGGTCAGGCCCTGGGCTGAAGGTGGCGCTAAACCACTGAACCACCCAGGCTGCCTGAGTGCTCTTTTTATAATGCAAATCTGGTCATACTCTGCTTCAAACCCCTCCATGACTTTCCATTGGTTTTGGGATAAAGACCAGTATATGTGGCATGACCCACAAATGTCTTATGTTCTGTTGTGCCTCATCTCCTCTGCCCCCTGTTGCCTCTTCTTCCATACTGTCTGAGCCCCAGGGCACATCAACATCTCGCTATTCTTCAAGGATACCGTGCTCCTCTGTCCTGCCTCGGAGCCTCTGCATATGCTGTTCCCTCTACCTAGAACAGTTTCCCCTCACCTCAGCAGACTAACCCCTATTCAGTCTTCAAGGCTTAGCTTCAATACCACTTCCTTAGGGAGAAGTTCCCTGAACCGTCATCTGTATTAGGTTCCCTTCTTAGCTTTCTCCTTAGGGCATCATGAATGATTTTTTCTTTCCTGTGCCTGTCACTAGGTAGTGAACCTCTGAGGGCAGGTCCATTTCGGTCACCACTAGATGGTGCTAGCACAGTATCTGGCACTCAGACACTTGGTCATTCAGCCAATAAAGTTGCTCAGCTCTGGGGACAAGTGACCACTGTTTTTTTTTTTTTTTTTTTTTAAAGAAACCACCCACAGGCCCCAGGTTAAGGCCCCATCTCAGGAAGCTGGGACTTAATACCTCATCTAACTGCAGTTCCACGTCCCCAGGAATACCACCTTTAGCCAGGCCACAGGACCAGGAAATTTCCTGAGAGACCCATTCTGCGCCCCTCAGGAGGGCAACCTTGCCTACACAATGCATTCCTGGCCAGTCAATTCCCTTTTTTTTAATGTTCTGAGTCCTCCGGGTTTGTGCCCTCCTTGCTGCCCCCTCGCTGCTCACCTAATGGGTCAACAGGGTGGTGTAGATGAGGGGCTCTCACGGAGCGCCAAGCCTGAGCCCTGGGCCAGTCCACGCTGGGATCCCTCCCTTCCCAGCTCCCATGCACAGTCCCCACTTACTGGGCTTTGCTGTTCTCGTCCCTTCCCCATTTGCAGTGGGCAGTCCCACCGTGGGGAGCACTGGGCCAGCCCAGGCTGTGCACTGCCCTCTCTGGGCCAGTCGCAGGTTAAGGCCCCGTGGTGACAGCCCCGCTGGGTCAAGGTGCGCAGGTGCGCACGTTTAAGGGTCTTGTGTTGTGTAAACAAAGGCTTGTTAGCTAATGGGATCCTTAAATTCTGAAGTGTCAAACGTGCCACCTCCCGGCACACCTGCTCATTTTATGTGTAAACTCTATGGTGCCAGAAGCTGTATCTACAGAAATGGCAAAAGTTTGCTAAAAACAACCTAGAAGTACAATGGCCACAATGGGGGACGTTCCCATTAGATAAATGGTCGTTGAAGAAGTGCATTTGAAAGCCTGGGTTCCCAAAATCAACCGAGCGGGATACCAGTTTACATTGGCCAGCAGAAGCTCCAGAAGTTTTCAAAATTCCAAAATCTTTTCATTAAAAGATTAATTAAAAGTATTTAGCAAAAGGCTAAAGAAAATGAAAGGTGTAAGAGGTCCCTAAAACGAGGCTCCAGGGATCCCTGGGTGGCGCAGCGGTTTGGCGCCTGCCTTTGGCCCAGGGCGCGATCCTGGAGACCCAGGATCGAATCCCACGTCAGGCTCCCGGTGCCTGCAGCTTGCTTCTCCCTCTGCCTGTGTCTCTGCCTCTCTCTCTCTCTCTCACTGTGTGCCTATCATAAATAAATAAAAGTTAAAAAATAAATAAATAAAACCATTAAAAAAAAAAAAAAAGAGGCTCCAGTAACTCCCCTCTGTCCTCTCATTCTGCTAATCCTCTGTCTGCTTTGTCTTCCCTCCCACCCCCCAAAAAATGCCACCAGAAACCAGATTCACCTTACAGGCGACCCCCCATATGGACCCTTCTCAGAGTTAACGAAACCAGAGGATTTTTTTGGTGAACTGCTACATTATTCCCTTAGACAGCCAAGAGGAAACTCCGGTAGAGAGCAGAGCTCCCACAGGGGACCCTGGAAGGACTGGCAGCGGAGGGTGAAAATGCTGTGCAGAATCACTTCTCCTGGATGTGCCACAGGGCCCAGTGCAGAGGGAAAAGCAAACCATCCATCACCCTTACCTTCCTGAACCCAAACCCCTTGTTCCCTGATCCCCTTCCTCCCAGGGGCAGCCGTCACCCTCTTTCTTCCTCATCTGGTTTTGTGCAACCAGGCCTGGCTCTCTGCCTGCCTGGCACCGGCAGGTGATTGGTTCTTTCTTTTGACTGTCTTCTGGGAGTGACTCTGGATTTCGGGAAGGTAATATCCTTTGCACCCTCTTTGGGAACCCAGCTTAACACCAAGGGGAGTTGTTATTCAGGACTGCCAGAAATATCTGAAATTAAAATATGTACCCAGAGGGAAAGAAATGGATGAAGGATAATGTATTTGGGGTAGGCCGGTCGACCTATGATGTCATTCAAGTTAGAGCCCAATTCCTTGAGAAATTGAGGGCAACTGTCCTTATCTGCCTTTTTTTTTTTTTTTCAAAGTAAAAGTTCGCTCCAGGCACAATTCAAAATTCACCTATTCCTTTACCTATTCCAAAACTTCCCTTATGTATCTCAAAAGACTCGTAAATGATTGGTCTTGGGAAAACCCAAGTCCTTCTTCCAAGAACTTACATTCTTTCCCTGTCCCTTGAAGTTCTACATCTATCATGTCTTTGAAATGTAAACACAGCCCACAGTTACCTGAGAGAAAAAAGGAAAAAAAGAGGCCTTTTGAAAGTACAGACTGCTTTAAAAGGGCTGTTGTGACCAAATTCTAGCACAGCCTCCATAAGCTTGATTCCACGGACAAATACAAATCTTAAAACCTCTTCTCCACAGATACTAGTAACTACAGGGTCTTTGCCTCTGTGTGTCTGTATGTATGTCATAAACGTGAGATCGTGTTTCTGGATGATATTACTAAAATCAATTTGTAGAAGAGCTCTAGTCAGTTGCTTTTGTAGGGGCCAAGGGCAGGCTGCTCCAAAATGGGCCACTGTGGCATATTGATTATTTTAAATAAAACGTATCTAAGAGGCAACCTGTATAAGGATACTCAGAAAGCAGGGAATAATTCGCCAGGTGAAAGTCACCCTCCCTCTACGAGAGAGGTAGAGACCTTCTTATCACCAAAGCTAGGAAGTTTAGAGCCAAGAAAGCCATATAAAAACCACCTTTGTTAATTTTTTACAGATTTAATATCACACCCCAAATTCTGCCTAGAACTTCTTACTAATTGGAGCTCCCAAAGTTCCATTTTCTTGGTCCTATCAATTCCTCATGAATTTATTTCTGGTCTCTATCTAAAAAGTATAAAAACTACCCACCTTGGTCATTTCTTTAGCTCTCAATTTCATTATTGGCCCGCTTGTGCACACGTAATAAAACTTGGGTTTATTCCTCTGGTTAATCTGTTTTATATAAATTTAATTCTCAGTCCAGCTGGAAGACCTTGAAGGGTAGGGGAAGAATTTTTCCTTCCCTTTGGTTGGCACAGTGGGCAGGATACTAATCTCCGTTCTGCTGCAACATAGAGACCCTGGGACATCTGCCATCCAGCCAGCAGAAGGGACGATTTCTGATGACATCAGCCTCCTGGCTTCTCTGCAGGGTCTGGTGGAATGAGAGGGGTAAGAATCTTTCTTTCTCTAACTTAGGTTAGCAGGAGAAAATACTATAGAACTGGTTCCTTGGGCTTAGCGACTGTTGGTGAAAATTTGGTAGCGTACTCTTTGGTTACTGATCATTCCCTCCCAGAGATGGTCACTGTTGTCTATTGTGTTGAGTGTCACAGAAAGGACTTCCCACAGGACCGAAAGTAGGCTTCGGCCCTATAAGCCTGCTGTGTAGCCGGCCTCACAGACTGGTGAGATCACGGTTCTCCTCAGACCAGTGTCCGTTTAGACAAACTTTGCTGTGGGTTAACATGAACACGAGCTAAAGGATGTTACTGAAGAAACATCTTGGAAGCCCAAGCTACAAAATTGGTGGTCACGGGTCAGCACTTAGAAGCTGTTAGAGTGCTTATCATTAAACTCAAAGACCTCCCGTTAGGATAATTTGGCCATGGAATGGCTTAGATTGATACTCGGTCCCCTGCTGGCCTCAAGAAAATGTCCATGCAGCAAGGTAGACAGTAAAATACCACACAGTCCCCAACCTCAAGGCATATCCCTTCTAGGTATTGATCTGGTACCCAGAGACCCAAGGCTTAGGCAGGGTTGTTAATGTGAATATAAGAGATTTTTCCTTTTGTTCTGTGTCCTAAGAGCTTGGCCTTGTGAACAGTGAGAATATTTTCTCTGGTCTCTGTCAGTCGGGAGGGCATACTTACTAGGGTGCGTCTTGGTGGTCAGTCCAATAGACCGGGGATGCAAGATGCACAGTTACAAGCAGCACTCTCTGTCCAGCCATGCCAGCTCTAAGGAAAGTTTCTTACAAAAAGATCCCAGCCCATAAGGAGCCTTTGTTGCTTCAACCTTCGTTGCTCCTTAGTGCTGGAAAAATCTCATCCTATTAGCACCTGCCTGATGTCACAGATTAATTAGCAGGTCTGTGACTAGAGGCATCTCACACTCATGGGAGACCAGAGGCACCGTAACACCACCTCGTTCTTATGGCCTGTAAAACAAAGGTGTTTGCTTTCTCAGACTCTTCTTGGGAGTAAGCTGTTGGATCATGGGAGCTGCATCATCTGTGCTCTCTCTAGGGATGCCTCTTGGGTCTTTGTTTAAGCTGTTGGGTTTGAATCACTATTGAAATCGGTAAGATCCTATTTGTCAATGGCCAGACACTAGGTCCTTTAACTGGCTGTTTGAAAGCAGAAAATCATCTATAAAGAGCTCTCAATTGTCTTTTTAGTATATAATGGCTAGTCTTAGGGATTCCCTGGACAAGATAAAAGGACAAAAATTCAACTTAAGACAGATAAATGTCTATATCCCCTTCTTAAAATCCAGCCCAACCTCTAGATTCAAAGTACACAGGCTACTCTTATAAATCCTAAAAGCCAGAAGGTGAATTTCACAGAAGCACCTGGGACAAACAGAAGGGCATGGTTTACTGGAATTGACCCATCAGCCTCAGACATTTTTATATGCTAATGTTTGCAGGTGGACCCCATCCCCCCACCAAAAAAATTCACGTCCACAGATCTTTTACAAAGCCCTTTTTCCTCTAGTTTCAGAAGATTCTATCAAGCTTAGAGAAACATTTAAAAGATTTGACTATTCACAACCCCCCTTCACAGAGGAAAGAGATGACCAATACAATTTCTCCTAGGCCCTCCTACAAATGATCAGAAGGCTATGTTGAGAGGCTAAGAGAAGCCAAGGCTGAACTGTGTAACCGTGAAGAAGGCTTTTGTTAAAATGCTTTATACAACTGTACAAAAGCATAAATCTTTTGATTCCCATTTTAGTGATACAGAGAAGCAAATTTAGTTAAAAGGTTGGCCAGTCAGGCACCTGGGTAGCTCAGTGGCTGAGTGTCTGCCTTCAGCTCAGGTGGTGAACCTGGGATCCTGCGATGGAGACCCACATCGGGCTCCCTGTGGGAAGTCTGCTTCTCCCTCTGCCTATGTCTCTGCCTCTTTCTCTGTGTCTCTCATGAATAAATAAAATCTTAAAAAAAAAAAAAAAAAAAAAGGTATGCCTGGAATCTAGTTTTATGGGGGAAATTAAAAACAACTGTCTTTGTCTTACAAATCTCTATAAAACTAGAAATGAAACTCTAAAAATAAGTAAAAACCCACCTATCTTTACCAATCTCCAAACCTCACCTGTTCCGCTCAAAATACTTATGCATATTACCAAGGTCAGGATATTGGAACAAAATTGCCCTGTACTTAAAGAGAAAAAAAGGTAAAAAAAATTTTCCCCCCAGAGGAATCAAGCATTTTATTTTTTTTTATATTTTTAAGATTTTATTTATTTATTCACGAGAGAGAGAGACAGAGGCAGAGACACAGGCAGAGGGAGAAGCAGGCTCCATGCAGGGAGCTCGATGTGGGACTCTATCCCAGGACTCCAGGATCACACCCCTGGGCTGAAGATGGCACTAAACTGCTGAGCCACTGGGGCTGTTGGCATTTTATTTTAAATAGAACAAGGAAGCACTCACTTATTCTCTCCTTAAATCTATATTCAGGCAGAGCTAATATTCAGGCCTATATAGAAAATACTGCCCTGATAGTTTCCAGAACATTAAATAGACGTAAAGATTAAGAGGTTTCTAGGTAAACTTTCTAAGTAGCTTCCAAAATCTTTTGAGTAGTAACCCAAAAACTTTGAAGTTTTGCTAAATTAAATGGGTAGTTCAATTCATTGAGTATCTAGATCATTGCCAAATAAGAAAAATTAATACAAGATTAAGTATTAATAAAGGTTAACTACTTTCACCTTTAGTTTCTCTGTATAAGACAAATTTGAGTCTGTTAGCAAAACCTGTTTTGTGCTATTGTACTATGAAGAAACATGTTTCTAAATTACAAAATGTATTCATAAATTTGTTATTCTAGGGGTGCCTGCCTAGCTCAGTCAGTGGACCATGCGATTCTTGATCTCTCAGGGTCATGAGTTCAAGTCCCACATTAGGCATAGAGCTTACTTCAAAAAAGTAAGAGAAATTAAAAGTAATTTTTTTAATTTGCCAATCTAAAGAATTCTGATATAACAGTAAGCAGTTGTAAACTACGTACTTTTCACTAGAAATTAAGGTTTCTAAGAGTTAAGAATTCTAATAAATGTAATTAAGGCTACTGAAAATAAGAGAGACAAATCTATAAATACAGGACAAGTAAGATATGTGTTTTTGATAAGAAAAAATAGGAATAAAAGCACATTCTTTGTAGTGGAAAAAGAAATAAATTGGTCCTGAAGTGAGGCTGAAAACTTAGGGCAAAATCTGAATGTAATAAAAAAAGTTGCAGAAGGTTTATGGAAAAGAAATCTTTGGAAAGAAGTTTTCTGTGTGGCCAGTACTGGGTAACGGTAAATTTAAGTAAATGAGTTTTATTATCAAAAGTACACTGGCACAAAATTAGAATTATTTTCTCTGTGTTAAAAGGACAAAATTTTCTTGGTCTGCTCTTAGTAAGAAATTATAAGCAAAAGTTTTTCTTTACCTTTAAAGTTACGTGCCTAGAAAACAAGGATTCTGCGTTTTGCCAAAATAATTTCCTATGTTTGCCAGGCCTTTGATTACTTAAATAAAACTGAGTCTTAATATTAAAAGGGCTAAATTTTGCTTACAACTATGTAACCTTCTATTGGCCTTTATAATCTTTTATTGTCACTTTGGTTAAATGGATAATTAACTATTGTTTTGTAATGATTCGTGTTCCTACTTAACCAAATGTCCAAACCTTTTATATTTTTTGACATAACTTCCCAAAATCAAATTCTAAAATGAAGTCGTTCCGACCACAATCTTAATTGAAATTTTCCAGAGGGCTCCTTGCACATTTCAGAGATTTTGTGAGTAATTAATTAGGCTTGTTTGTTATTGTGTTTAATCATATGGACAGCACTGTCAAATAAGTGCTACCAAAATTTATACAGATGTTGGTTATCAAAATAAGTGTTCTAAAGATTATATGAAACTCCAAACAATCTGATAAGTCCTGGTATGTTATTATCTTAAAGCATTATATGTCACAGAAATAACCAAACATCCTTGCCACTTGCATCATAATAAACTCTGATCATATCTTTAACCAAATGGCCATTTTTAAGACTTCTGTCATTTACAGTTATACTTTTCACACTCAGATGCTTTTACAGAAGCTTCCTGCAAATGTATTTTGTCTTAAATGAGACTCAGAAAGACCTCTCAATACAGGTTTCTGATAACCTTCAGCTCATAAAACTAAACTGGGTAAGAATTTCCAGAACTCATAGAAGAACTCAATTCAAGCAGAACAAGAAAAAACATGTGATTAAATGAACTAAAGAGGATAATTTTTATAACTTTTCATTTAAAATATCACTGACTTAAAAAAATAAATAAAATAAAATAAAATAAAATAAAATAAAATAAAATATCACTGACTTTTGGGGGATCCCTGGGTGGCTAAGCGGTTTAGCGCCTGCCTTCAGCCCAGGGCCTGACCCTGGAGAGCCGGGATGGAGTCCCACGTCGGGCTCCCTGCATGGAGCCTGCTTCTCCCTCTGCCTGTGTCTCTGCCTCTCTCTCCCTCTCTCTGTGTATCTCATGAATAAATAAATAAAAATATTTTTAAAAAATAAAATATCACTGACTTTTTAAAAATGTTTGTTTTCTCCAGATTTAAGGAAACTTCTTCTCTTAAAATACATAAAACAATTATCAAGCATAGGTTTATCTGCATTTGACTACTTATTACAAGGAAACTAAAAATTTAGATATCTTAGTGCTACTTTGGGAAACTGAAAAAAGGCATCTACTTCTAGAAATTGTGAAACATACTTATAAGTCTAAAAATCTAAAGAATGCTGGCATAACAGTTCACAGTTGCTTACTTACTAGCTTTCACTGAAAATTAGGGTTTTAAGAGTTAAGAATTCTAATAAAGGGGCACCGGGCTGGCTCAGTCACAAGAGCATGTGACTCTTAATCTCAGAGTCATGAGCTGGAGACCCATGTTGGGTGTAGAGATTACTTAAATAAATAAAACTTTTATTTTAAGATTTTATTTATTTATTCATGAGAAACACAGGCAGAGGGAGAAGCAGGCTCCATGCAGGGAGCCCGACGCGGGACTCGATCATGGGACTCCAGGGTCACACCCTGGGCCGAAGGCAGCGCTAAACCACTGAGCCACCTGGGCTGCCTCCAATAAATAAAACTTAAAAAAAAATTCTAATAAATATAATTAAGGTTACTGGAAATAATAAGAGAAACAACTCTGTATGAAAGGAAAGAAGGTTGTGTGTTTTTTTGGTAAGAAAAAATAGGAAAAAGAGAAATACACCTTAGATGGAAAAGAAAGGACAAAATCTAAATGTAAAAAAGAGAAAGTTCTAGTAAGTTTTTAGAAAAGAAATCGCTGGAAAGAAATTTGAATGTGTGGTCAAGGTGACTTTGGTGCAAGACAACAGAATCTATAAAGACGTGTACTAACTCCATTCTCCTTCTCCTTCCGCAGAAAATGGCCTCTCATTGCCAGACTTTTGCCATCCTGGCGTCCTTAAAATATGGCAAAGATCTGCTCCAGAACCAGAGAAATTAAAGTTGGATGGACACTTCGTTCTTCCTTGCTCCTTGACAAACTCTGTTTTTGGTTTTGGCCTTCCTGTACCCATCACAGTGCATTCAAGATGACTCAAATTATATAGACACTGCTGAAAGACTCTTTTTGCAACTTTATAGAAGTTTCCCCACTAATGTCTGACTGATCAAGTCCCTAATCCTGAAAAAGCTGTTTTGTTTTCCCCAGAGGCCTCTGACCTCCCTGCTCTGGACCCTTTGAACACCTGCTCTTGGTACCAGTCACCAATAGTCTGGTTATTGCATGAGCCTCACCCTCCCACAACACTTTGCCCTCCCTGTGGGAAATTAAAAAAAAAAAAAAATTTGTGTCTCTGCCTCTCTCATGAATAAATAAATTTAAAAACAAAAACAAAGAGTCCTGTTGGTCACAGTCTAGAGCCTGGAAGCGATCAGCTATTCGGGCAACATCACCAGAGAAAGACAGCTCTCAGGACCTGACCAGTGACACTGATGCACAAGTAGAAGGTACTGAGCCTTGAGTACCCGTCACATGGCTGAAGAAGGCTCTGCCGGAGCCCTGGTCCCTGTACTGATGCTGGAGACCTAGCAGTACTGACCAGGGAGAGAAACAGCCGCCACCAAGGTAGATTGCTTCTGCTCATGCACCGGATAAGACTTTACCCTGGCATGAACGTGACACCTGTTCTCCTCTCTTCCTTCTCTTCACTCAGGCACTAGGTTGGAGAGATAACAGCCTTATCTTTACTACCTCCCAGGCCATGCTCAGGGGGCAACTCTGGACTTGAGAGCAACCTTTTATTTCAGGCGAGGAGGAAATCTAACTTTTATCGTTGGTCGGCTCTTGTGATTTTACATTGTGAGTTAGAAGGGAACTACCAGGAGGCTTTCTTGATTCAGGACTCCCCTTTTGGCAGATCCCTACTCCCAGGGATAAATATAAATGAAGCTACGATCAGGAGCTTCTTAATTCTTCAAATTTCTGCTGAATCGCCACTAAAGCAAGAACTGCCCAACAAAGATCCTTAGACTCTCTGGCCAAGGTTGTTCACGATCACAGAATAGCCCTTGACCATCTTTCAGCTGAGCAAGGAGGTGCCTGCTATAGCCAATACCGCCTGCTACACCTGGATTAGCCCTTCTGGGAAAGTTGAAACTCAGTTACATCAAATCACAAAACAAGCCATTTGCCTTAAAAAAATGACTCCATCCATGGGGTCTTTGATATATTTGATTTTGACTGGACTGGAGACCATGGCTTCAACGTATCCTGCAAACATTGGGAATTATCTTGCTTATCGTAATCATAATAATCTCCCTGGTGTATTATATTCTCTCAAAGATTTTAAATGCGTGTTTGCAGCCCCTGACCACCAAGCAAATGGTCTCCCTCAGACTGGACCAACAAAAAAGGTACAAAGAGAACAACCGACTTAAAAGAATATAAATCTGGGGTGCCTGAGTGGCTCAGTCGTTTAAGTGTCTGCCTTTGACTCTGGTCACAATCTCTGGAGTCCTGGGATTGAGCCCCATGTCAGGGTCCCTGTGCTCTGCAGGGGGTCTGCTTCTCCCTCTCCCTCTTTCTCCACTTCCCCACCTCCCCACTTGTGCTCTCTCTCTCTCTCTCTCTCTCAAATTAATAAAAATAAAATACTAAAAATGCAAAAGAATATAAATCTGAAGTTGTAACCTGTGGATATCAGAGAGAGAAAGCTAAAGCATCATGACCTGAGAAGGCCAAAGATCAACCAAAGCTGTGAGAACTACAGAGCAGTAGCAGAGAGTGGCACTAATGCCTTAAATTTTGATCACACCAAAAAAAAAAAAAAATTTGTTTTGATCACACCTCTCAAGCGGACAGTCTGGTCAGAAGGGAGCTACATGCACAGGCCCAAAATGGCATCACTTAGTTAAGGCCCCAAATCAGTAAACCAAAACTTAGTACCTATCCTAAATTTTAACACGCCAGGAATCACTGTAACCTCTAATCAGTCAACCTAGAATTTCTTAGTCAATGCTAGGAAATTTCCTAAGAGGCCCCTTTAGCTCCCCTTAGGAGAGTAACCTTGCATAAAACAATGGATTCTCTGCTAATAAATTCGTCTTTCTTTATACCCTCTGACTTGAAGAACCTTTCTTTTGTTCGGCTCAGCAGAGCTCACCTGTACTTGCTAGATGGAATGCTGCCCAACTCATGAATTGTTTAATGAATCCAATTAGACCTTCAAATGTACTCAGTTGAATTTTTTTTTTTTTTAACAATGTGACCGAGGCCCCAACCTCAAAGACCTCATAGTCTGGAGCAGCAGCCTCACAGGATAAGTATGTGTGATAAATGCTGTGCACCGTCAAGTCCTGAAACACCTGACCTCCTGTCTTTAAAGGAGAATTCACAGCCGGACTTCAGACTGCAAGTTCTTTGGGACAAGGGCAAGGAGATGTCAGCACAAACGAGTGGCTGTGCCGCTGGTGCCTGTGGACGGAGCGGCTCCCTCGCTCCCACGGCCCTGGACAGGACTTTACGGAGCCCAGTTCCATGAAGCCTACACACGTGGGGCCAGCCAGGGACTGAGGTGAAGCAGCCCCCAGGCCAGCACCTGAGCCCTCCCTCTTGCCTGCTCTCTGAATCCACACCTCCCAACCCTCCCAACCCCCCTGCCTCCAAACACACACAAAGTGCCTCCTTCGGGCCCTGAGTGTAGCACAGTTTGCAGCTAAGGACACCTGGCCCTGCACACACAGTTCCTTGTGTAGGAACTGTGGTCCGTCAGAGGCAGCAAAGGCACATTTTCAAGCTCAGCAGAGTTCAGTAAAGCAGCTGTGTATCCTTGCAGCTGTCCTAAGCACCTTCGAGAAAGGTTGAGGCCAACCACTGTCTGCAAACTTCTGCAGCCTGGCCTGCCTCCTCCCCCTCAGCCCGCTGTCCTGCAACAACAGAAGCAGCAGGACACACGTAGGGCTTCTAGGGAGGGGACCACAGGCAGGAGGGGGGCTGGAGATGAATGCAAATTCAAGTTCCATTTGCTCTCTGGACTGAGGAGTGGGTATGGCCTCCCAGGCACACAGGCCACAGCACCTCCCTGACTCCTCAGAGCTGGGCCTTCTCTAAGAGTTTTCCAGATGTCTTTTTCAACCACCACCCAAATAAGAATTACATTTTGCATCGTGAACCAGCATCTGTGCATACAGGCATACCTATATTATAATTCCGAAATGGGATTAAAAATACCACTTCATGCTGTACACAGCGCTTTCTGGTATTCTGTACAAGCTTGTTTTTTTTTTTAAATGATGCTGGTTGCAACCCACCAAACTCCTTTCCAGATCCGCTAACAAGTCCCTAAGCAAAGTTCATCAAACACTGTTGTGGGAGCCAAGGTCAAGGAGCTGTATCTCGACTTACTTTTTTTCTTTCTTTTGGCTTGGAAGTTCCCCCCAGTGATGAAGAAATAAAGTAGTTAATGAGTCACTACCCCCTGAGCTGAGGATTTGAGTTCATAGGCTGCCCCCTGGGTCTCAGACAAGCCACCACGAGAGAGCGTGAACTCTCCCTCCTGGTCTGTGTCCTCAAGGGAGGTCTGGCTCTGCCCCCTGCCAGGTCCTCCACACATCACTCTGCGGGGCTGTCTCAGCCTGAGGTGCAGCACAAACCCCAGGGCACTCGGGAACCTGCTGGGCACAGGTCAGCTCAAATCCAGCATGGAAGTATCTCCTCAAGCCCGGGGAGCCCAGAAAATGAGAAGAACGGGCCCCAAACTCCAGCTAGCACATCCATCTCTCAGCCTCATGAGTCCCCAAGTGATTCGCTTCCAGTGGGAATCCCTTTCCTGGGCTGCCTGCCCCATGCAACCCCAGGAAGGTGGATGAGGATAGGTGGCCTGGGATGAGAGCACTGACCAGAGTCAGCCAGTCTGGACCAGATTCCAGTTCTCCTCTTAGGTGGTACCTTGGGCAAGTTTTACTTCACTGCACTGGGCCTCAGTTTTTATATCTGTGAAATGGAAATAATACCAGCTACTGGACAAGATGATGGGAAAGATGAGGGGTAAGTGCAAAGGGCTCTACATTGTGCCTGGCACACAGTGGTGCTGAGTACGTACGCAATGTTACCATTATGACGAGCGGTGGATGTGTCTTACCAAATCTCCGTTATGCCAGTGTTCTTCTGTAAGGCATCCGCCAGCTGGGCAATCCCCTTGGCTGTGATCTGGTTCTGGATAAGCCTGAAAGAAGAACATATCTTGGAGCAGATACATAATCCTGGACTAATTGCCTCTTCCATGAGGGAGCTGTGAGGGATGATGGGAATGAGACACGGTCAGGGGAAGAACTGTGTCCGCGTGGCTTTAATCTGGCTAAGACGGTCTAGATCAGATCTACGAGAATAAAGAGCATCCTTAAAAATGTTTAATTTTTTTTTAAGAGTAAACAATGTATCTGTGCATTTATATGAAGATAACTTAATACGTGAACACATTTCAGGGTGCACACTGGCATTTTTCGCTGCAGAGGTGCCTAGTCAAAAACGTTTGGAGGCCTCCAGCCTGAACAACAAATTCTAGGAAATACCCAGGAGACAGGCGGCTCCTTCCAGCTGGCTGGGGAAGGCAAGGCAGTTTTCAAAGAGGCGGCCAACTGGCCATTCACTTCTTTGGGGGAAATGAAGGCTTCTAAGAACGCACCATGTCCTCTCCAACATCTGGCGGGGGAGGGAAGGGAGGATCATCCTGCTGCCACTCACGGGTCCCAGCAGGAAAGCACCAATAATGGGGCCTCCAAGAGTGCACCCTATTATGTCAGGTAGCAGTGATCCAAATGAAACAAAGGTTTCTGATATCGTTAAGGAGCCCCAGCAGTTTCTCAAGTGCCCCCCGGGGCAGCTGTGCTTCCAACCCAACCAAGAACACGCTGCCAAGGCAGCGTGGGTCTCTATTTCATCACAGACCCACTCCTCATTCCTGGCCATCTGTAGAATAAAGCTACTGCTGGACTTGGCCCTAAGAAACCCTCAGTGGCCCTGGAAAGTACGACCACAATGTAACTTGCACATTTTTGCAAAAGGACCAAAGGTAGAACCTGCAAGTGGACACAGACCCGTGCATTTGGCTAAACTGCTGTGTTCTAATCACCTCCATGGCTGCTAGCACTGGCACCACCTACAGTTTGCTGGGAGAGCTGCTTCCAGCCAAGACCCGGCAAGAGACTGGGTAGCAAGAGGGCCCCAAAGTGTGGCAGTGCTCAGGCACACATGTCCCTTGAGGCCTTCTTCACAAGAGCCAGTGTGGTCTGTGCACGCACGGAGCAGCCAAGACTCGCTCTCCAACCCCGTTCTAGCTCTGGGCTGCCCGCAGAGGCTGGCATAGCACCAAGGAAAGGAGATAAAAGACAATCTACAGGCCAGAAAAACTACAACAAAACATACGTAAAGGGGCAGCTTGGGTGGCTCAGTAGTTTAGTGCCGCCTTCGGCCCAGGGCGTGATCCTGGAGTCCCGGGATCGAGTCCCATGTCGGGCTCCCTGCCTGGAGCCTGCTTCTCCCTCTGCCTGTGTCTCAGCCTCCCTGTCTCTCGTGAATAAATAAATAATCTTAAAAAAATAAAAACATGTAAAAGCAGAGTCTGGCTGTTTTACAGAAACTGACAAGGCAAGCTAAAATTCATATGGAAATACAAGGGACCTGGAATAGCCCAAACGATCTGGAGAAAGGACAAAAGTTGGGCGACTTCCCACTTCCTGATTTCAAAACTTGCTACATAGAATTAATGAAGACAGTGTGATCCTGGCACAAGGATAAACAAATGGATCGATGAACTAGAATAGAAAGTCCAGAAATACACCCATACATTTACGGTCTATTGATTTTTGGCAAATGTGTCAGGGCCATTTAAAAGGGAAAGATAGGCTTTTCAACAAGAGGTACTAGGACAGCTGGAGAGCCACACGCCAAAGAATCAGTTTGGACCTTAGGCCTCATGCCACACACAACAACTGACTCCAGAAATTAACATTTAGGATCAAAGACCTCAATGCAAGAGCAAAACTGTAACACTTAAAGGAAAACTTAGGTGTAAATCTTTGTGACCTTGGATTAGGCAACAGTTTCTTAGTAAGACACTTAAAGCACAAACACCAGAGAAAAAAGCAAATTGGACTTCCATCAAAATTAAAAACTTTTGTGCTTCAAAGATCACTACCAAGAAAAGTGAAAATCCCCACAGTGGAAATATTTGCAAATAGTCTATCTAGTAAGCGTCTAGTACCCAGAATATAGAAAGAGCTCTAACAGCTCAGCAATAAAAATGCAAATAAATTTATTCAAATTTAAATTAAATTTGGGGGAAGGATGTGGAGACATTTCTTTAAAGATACACAAAGGCCAATAGGCACAGGAGGGGCACCTGGGTGACTCAGTAGGTTAAGTGTCTGCCTTCGGCTCAAGTCATGATCCCAGGGTCCTGGGATGGAGCTTCAAATTGGGCTCCCTGCTCAGCGAGGAGTCCACTTGTTCCTTTCTCTCTGCCCCTCCCTCCTCTCATGCTATCTCTCAAACAAAATCCTAAGAAAATAGGCACACGAAGAGATGCCCAATGTTAGTGGGAACCAGGGAAATGCAGATCAAAACCACAATGAGATACCACTTCACACCCACTAGAGTGACAAGATTCAAAAAATGGACAATGACGACTGTTGTTGGTGAGCATGTGGAGAAGTGGGAGTCTTCCCACATTACCGGCGGGAATGTAAAGTAGAGCAGCCACTTTGGAAAATACTTCAGTGGTTCCTCAAAAAGTTGCATCCAGAGTGGCCATATGACCCAGCAGTTCTAGTCCTAAGTTTATACCCAAGAGAAATGAAAACATGTGCACACACAGACATGCACGGGAACGTTCATGGTAGCATTATTCACAACAGTCAAAAAAGTAGATGCAACCCCAATGTCTACCAACCGACGAATGGACAAAATGTGGCCTATCTGTACAGCGGAACATCAGCCACACAGCAATGAGGTTCTGACATGGGCTATAGTGTAGATGAACCTTGAAAACTCATGCTAGTGAAAGAACATGGACAAAAAATCACATGTTGTAGGATTCCATTTCCATGAAATGCCCAGAAAAGGCAAATCCATAGAGATAAAAAGTAGATCTGGGGTGGGGGCAGAAAGACAGGGAGGCACTGCTTAATGCATACTGGTCTCTTCTGGTTGGGAGTGGCGGGGAGGTAAAACCATCTACAATTAGATGGAGGGAATGGTTGTGCAACCTTGTGAAATACTAAGAACAACTGACTTGTGCATTTTATTTTTTAAGATTTTTTTTTAAGTGATCTCTACACCCAACGTGAGGCCTGAACTCACAGCCCCAAGATCAAGAGTCACATGTTCCACCGAATGAGCCAGCCAGGTGCCTCATCTCAAAAAAAATTTTTTTGAAAGTAGCACAACCTGAAATTCTGAGGTTCTCTGACTTACCACAAATGTTTCAACGTCTGGTTGACTTTCAACATCTCTGCCAAGCTCTCTGCCACTTCATCATCAAGTTCATTTTTGGTGAGCCTAGAAAAGAAGTGTTTACTCAGGAGAGACCTACCTGGCACACATTTTTAAATGAGTTCTCAGAAGTGGGATCCCAGCCCAGATCTTTCCAGCTTAGGCTGCTAATCACTTGCTGAACTAAGCAAACAGCCAGGTCCCTGGCTCAGCCTCTGAGCCCCATAGACAATAAAGGGTGATTCATTTCCAGTGCAATCCTGTACCCAAGCTCATATTTCTTAGTCCTGCTATAGAGGAGCACTTGCTTCTCCTCCCCATCTTTCCTGGGGCCTCAGATCCCAACACCTGCTTCCCAGGCTTCCTCCAGCCCCCAAGGTCCCTTGAACACTCCTGACAGCCTGTTACCAAAGTCAGTCATATGAAAACCTAGAAAAGCTTGTCAACTACATGTTAAAATGTGCTCAATGCTTTGCTCTGAAGCCCATTGTGAAGGACCCAAGTTCAGTGACTCAAAGTTCAGGAAGTCTCTCGATTGTTCTTAAAACCAAAAGTGGTCTGGATAAAGCACAGAGAACTAGAAGTTCCCAGATATAAATAGGATTGGACTTTGTCGTGCCAATGGATGGAAAAATAAATTAGGAAGGAGAATGAAATAGAACGTTAAAAAAATCATTCCTCAAAGGGCAATTTGGTAGCATCTATCTGAAGATAATTTTAAATGTGTTCTACTTTGAGCCAACAATGGCGCTTCTGGAAACTGACCCTACACTGTGCAAAGATGTGCACACCAGGATCTGTACATGCAGTATCGATGGCAGTGTTATCCGCTGTAATGTATGTGAGCCCGAGTAAATAGCAGTAGAGGCTTCTAGGGAAATAAACTGCAAACATCCATTCAGTGGGACGTTGTGCAGCCTTTAGAGGGAATGAGGGGTAGAGAGAATCAGGCAAAAGAACACGATAGATGAGAGGACCCTGGAGCCAGACATGCCATGTGCGTGTCACTTGCTAGCAGGACAACTTCGGGCAGGTGTTTTAACTTCTCCGGGCCTGAGTTTTCTCACAAGAAAAATAAGGATGAACAGTCACAGTACAGACATTATGGGGTGGCTGTGAGGGTGAGTTAAGACATACAAGAGGCTGAGAATAGGGGCGCCTGGGTGGCTCAGTCGGTTAAGCATCTGACTCTTGATTTCTCTCAGGTCATGAGCTCAGAGTTGTGAGATTGAGCCCCGTGTCAGGCTATGCACTGAGCATGAGGCCTGCTTAAGATTCTCTCTCTTCCTCTCCCTCTGCCTGGCCCCCACTACCACTTCATCTCTCTTAAAAAAAAAAAAAAAAAGTAAAAGGCCAAGAATAATGCCTGGTGTACAGTCAGCACTCGAGAAATGCTGGGTGCTAACATTATTACCATCCATGTAGAGTGTAGCTCTCAACTGGGTGCTTTTCCCTCTAGGGGATATTTGTCAACATCTGGAGACATTTTGATCATCACAGGTGGAGGCTACTGCTGGTATCTAGGGGCTGATGCCCAGGATTCTGCTAAACATCCTATAAGGAACAAGACAGCCCCTCACAAGAATGATTTGGACCAAACTGTCAACAGTGGTAGGTAGGACCGAGAAACCCTGATATAAAAGGATATGTAAAATGTGGACAATATATGGTTAAGATTTTCTTTTTAAGATTTATTAAGAAAAAAGATTTATTTATTTTACAGAGTGCACGTAGAGGTGAGGGACAGAGGGAGGGAGAAAGAGAGAATCTTGAGCAGATTGTACACCTAAGTGTGGAGCCCCTCATGTGTGGCTCAATCTCTCAACCCTGAGATCAGGACCTGAGCCAAAATCAAGAGTCAGATGCTTAACCAATCGAGCTACCCAGACACCCCTTAAGATATTTTTTAAAAGCCACCTGCTAAATGCTACTCTATTTTGTAAGAAAAGGGACATATATGAATATACATTCAAATATTAGAGGGCTAGAATATACATTCAAAGGCTAGAAGAAAAAGGTTATATCTGGAAAACATGAAGGAGGAAGTACTGTACTTCCTACTTTTTGAACTTCCTTAGTTTTTTTTTTTAAAGATTTTATTTATTTATTCATGAGAGACACAGAGAGAGAGGCAGAGACACAGGCAGAGGGAGAAGCAGGCTCCATGCAGGAAGCCCGATGTGGGACTTGATCCTGGAATCCAGGGATCATGCCCTGAGCCAAAGGCAGATGCTCAACTGATGAGTCACCCAGGCGTCCCTTTTTTTTAATATTTCAAAATATTTTTAAAAACATTTTTTAGAGGGAAAGAATTAAAAATCCATTTACTGGCCAGCCCATCTAATAAGAGAATTCTCAAAATGATGGTGTTATATATTAACTAAGTCAGCTGATACCTCACGTGCCCTGAGCCCTAAAATAATTTCCTTACCCATAAGGAATTTATGATACAAGCAAGTAAATAAAAGTTCAAATAAATAAAATAGAGTAGATGACAAAAACAACAACAACAACAAAAGCACTGTCAGAGGGCAACATATACTAAATTAGTACCCCTAGAGGACAGGGAGGGGTGAGGAACGTGGGCTTCGGGTGGCCGGTGAGCTGGACCAGATGGTGCCTGGGGAGAAAGGCAGCTCAGGAGGAGAAGGGAGAAAAGCGTGAGCCGAGGGCACTGAAGTTGGGCTCTACAAGGCATCTCGGAAGGTGTTCTGAGGATAATCCAGATAGAGCCACCAACCTTCAGGTTTCCCTGAGGCCTGGGTTGGCAAAGGCGGCTAAGGTCAAACATCATACCCCTGGGACACACTTCCCCCTTCGGTACCTGTTTGTGCTTCTAGAAATGGCTGTTTTCTTATCTAGGAGGAAATTAAATTACCAACTTGACACTGAAGAAAAAGCCTTTTCAGTTAAAAGTCAGCTTTTCAGTTAAGATTCCAGGCTTTTCAGGGAAGATTGCACATCCAGTGAAGATGCGGTCTTTGGAATAATCCCCAAGACCCAGCTTTTCAAAAGGACTCTGGTTATTACCAGAATATTCTCAGAGAGGTGTTCCGCTGCAGGGCCTGCGCGAGGCTCTTTCCTCCTTCTGTGGAGATGCCGTTGAATGCAAGACTAGGAAGGAAAACACCTGGGGTCAGTATTTTAGAGACACGTCTACATTTGGCTTTGGCTTCAGCCACCGAAGCACCCAGAAGGTGCCACCTGGAGGCGGGGCCTGCCCAGGCTGACATGAGGCAGGAAGCAGAAGTACTCAGCCTTGCCAGCAGCCACTCCAGCTTGGTTGCTCCAGAGCCCACGCTCCGAGCATGAGGACAGGCACAAGACCACTCAAGGGGAGGCCAGACAGGAAGCGAACATCAGGCCAATGTCACAGGCCAATCAGGGGCTACGAGGGCTCCACTTTAGGTGGCTGACATTTTCAAGGTGTCCGGCAATGAGACCTGGAGAGGTGCCCTCTGTTCTCATGAAGAAGAAACTCTGCTATTGCCTCCACTGTCTTGGATTCTTTTTCAGTGTTAGGAAGAACCCAGGCAACAGGAGACACCCGAGGCTCTGAGATTTGGCCAGAGGCCTAAGAGGCAGCCAGGGAGGAGTAGGTCTCTACAGAGATGAAGGTTCCCCTTCCTTCTCAGCATCATCCTGTGAGTGAGGAAGGGCCAGCATCCCTTTCGGTTTTATCTGGACTCCCCACTTCCCTACTCCCAAGGGGCCTGGGGAGACCACTGAGATGCTGGCAAAGTCCTACATCTGGGTCCGGGTGGTGGTTATGTTGGTGTGTACATATGGCAAGTGGCCGAGCCGAACAGTAATGTACTTTGACGTAGGCCTCTTATATATCAATAAAACTGCTTACAAAAGAAAAATCACACGCACACACCCCTTCTCCACTGTGAAAGCCAACCGCTCTCTTCCCCCGGCAAACCAAGAGGCCCACGGAGTGACCAGGTTGGGCCCCGGTGACAGCAGGTCTCAGAAGGCAGCAGTTACCTGAGGTTGGTCAGACTGGGGTGGTTCCTCAGAGCCTCTGCAAAGGCCTTTGCTCCTTCATCGCCGATTCTGTTACCCCACATCCTGAGGATAGAGGCAAGATGGTGAACGTTAGCTCGTGCCCACCCCTTCCTTTCTGCTGGTGGCCATGCTTGGCGCTGCACTCATGGGCAGGGGTCTCTGCTCTGTCCCTGGAGCTCTGGCCTGGACTACTATTCCCAGACCAGGCCCTTCATGAAGCTGCTCTAGGTTCCAAATTCAAAGGGAAAGGTGGGGTAAGGGTAGCAAAAAGGCTTGTGAACAGAAGCCCAGCAGGTGGCTGCACAGAGGCTGAGATACCCTGGGCTTTCGGAGCGCTGTCAGAGGGCCTGAGCTCACGATGGTCCAAGAAATGCCCCCACCGAGGATGCAGGTTGGCAGCAGCCTAAACAGGAGGCCTGCGGAGGTGCAGACTGCCAGTGTCCATCTGACTCTCTGCAAGGGTCTGAGACATTCATGAGGACACAGTGGGTCTTCCAAGAAGCAAATATCAGGAAGCACCCTCAGGAATCTCCCCAGCAATGCTGCTTTTAGGTGAAGAGGACCCTACTCTCATGGGCTGGTGCATTGTTGCAGTCTGGGGGTCTCGGCGGGGAGCTGCAGTGATGCAGCCCCACACCCTCCCTCCCCACAGCAGATGACTTGTGAAGCTCTGGCAGGAGGAGGCTGGCCTCCTGTTTTAACTGGAATTTTTTTTTAAGATTTTATTTATTCATGAGAGACAGAGGGAGAGGCAGAGACATAGGCAGAGGGAGGAGAAACAGGCTCCATGCAGGGAGCCCGATGTGGGACTCGATCCTGGGACTCTAGGATCACACCCTGAGCCAAAGGCAGGTGCTCAACCGCTGAGCCACCCAAGTGTCTCTTTAACTGGATTTTTATCTGGATTTAAGATTCACTCTGGTGAATCACATAACGTCTTAGACCTTAGTCTACTTTCTGTAAAAGAGGGGCTACTAATAACATTCCCCCTAGAGTTGTGGGGATTAGGTTAGTTAATAGATGCACAGCACTTAGAACAGCTCCTGGCCTACAGCAAGCAACAGCTGTTTTCAACAGGCTGAGAGCACTGTCTGCCCAGCCCACACACAGCAGAGCCAGGGCCGCCTGGGCAACGTGCTCTCACCGCACCAGCGACCCACTGCCATCCCTCCCGGGGATGCTGGAGCCCAGCCATGAGTTCTCCGTGTTTTGCATAAATGTGTACTCCCATGCAGAGAAAGGGGAACCTCTTACACTGCTGGGGGAATGCAAGCTGGTGCAGCCACTCTGGAAAACAGTGTGGAGGGTCCCCAAAAAGTTAAAAAATAGAGCTACCCTGTCACCCGGCAATTGCACTAGGTATTTACCCAAAGGACATAAAAATACAATTCAGGGGCACCTGGGTGACTCAGTGGTTAAGCGTCTGCCTTTGGCCCAGGGCATGATCCCGGAGACCGGGGATCAAGTCCCACGTCGGGCTCCCTGCATGGAGCCTGCTTCTCCCTCTGCCTGTGTCTCTGCCTCTCTCTCTGTATCTCTCATGAATAAGTAAATAAAATATTTTTTAAAAATACAGATTCAAAGGGGTACATGCACCCCGATGTTTACAGCAGCATTATCAACAATAGCCAAACTATGGAGAGAGCCCAAATGATGTCCATCGACTGATGAATGGAGAAACAAGATGTGGTGTATGTATATATATGTAAATATTACTCCGCCATCAAAAAGAATGAAATCTTGCTGTTTGCAATGAGGAGTATCATGCAAGAGAGTATCATGGAGCCAGAGAGTATCATGCTAAATGAAATGTCAGTCAGAGAGAGACAAATACCATATGATTTCACTCTTAAGTGGAATTTAACCAAAAACAACAACAACAACAACAACAACAAAACAGATGAACATGGGGGGATAAAAGAGAGGCAAACCATAAAACATACTCTTAACTACAGACAGCAAACTTTGCTGGAGGGAGGTGGGTGGAGGATGGGCGAGATGGGTGATGGGCATTAAGGAGGGCACTGGTGATGAGCACTGGGTGCTGAATGTAAGTGATGAATCATTAAATTCTACTCCTGATATGAGATTAAACAAAAAAAGAATAAAATTCTGTACATATAGCTTGGCCTTTACTGTATTCAAAATATATTGGATATTTTGCACACACCCGTGTGTGAGAGCAAGAAAGCTTAACTGACCTCAAATGTTGACAATATTTCTGAGATGATTTTCAGATTTTTTGTATTTTTCCTAGTTTACAGATAAAATTATCATGTTTGTTTTATAATCAGATAAAAATGATAACAATATAAAAAGGTTTAGGGCAGCCCAGGTGGCTTAGCGGTTTAGTGCTGCCTTTGGCCCAGGGCGCGATCCTGGAGTCCCGGGATCGAGTCCCACGTCAGGTTCCCTGCGTGGAGCCTGCTTCTCCCTCTGCCTGTGTCTCTGCCTCTCTCTCTCTCTCTCTCATGAATAAATAAATCTTTAAAAAAAAAAAAAAGGTTTAAAAAGCCTCCTGAATCAAAACCACAATGAGATACTACCTCGTACCCGTTAGGATGGTTACTATTAAAGAACAGAGAGTAGGGCCACCTGGGTGGCTCAGCAGTTGAGCATTTGCCTTTGGCTCAGGTCATGATCCCAGGGTCCTGGGATTGAGTCCTGCATTGGGGTCCCGGCTGGGAGCCTCCTTTTCCCTCTACCTGTGTCTCTGCCTGTGTGTGTCTCTCATGAATAAATAAATAAATCTTAAAAAAAAAAAAAAAAAGAACAGAGAATAACAAGTGTTGGCAAGGATGCTGAAAATCCGGAACCCTTGTGCACTGTGGGTGGGCATATAACGTGGTGCAGCTGCTGTGACACTTCCTCAAAAACCTAAAAATAGAATTACCAGCCGATCCTACAGCTCCACTTCTGGGTATATAGAAAAAAAAAATCAAAGAGGTATTTGTACACCCACGTTCCTGGCAGCCCTACTCACGACAGCTAAAATGTGGAAGCCACCCAAGTGTCCGTGGACAGATAAATGGCACATACACACCGTGGACTGTTCCTCAGCCTTAAAAAGGAAGGAAATTCCAATACAAGCTACGGCATGGGTGGACCTCGAGGAGAACACTGTGCTGAGTGAAGGAAGCCAGGCACGATGACCCAAATACCTCGCGTGGCTCCACTTCAAGAGCCGCCTGTGGTAGTCAAACCCCTGGGGACAGGAAGTCCAAGGGTGGCAGCGGGGGCTGGAGGAAGGGAGGATGGGGAGCTGTTGTGTGATGGGTAGAGAGCTGCTTTTTTGCAAGATGAAGAGAGTTCTGGAGATGGTGGTGATGGTCGCACACCTATGAGGACGCCTAATGTCCCTGAACTGTACCGCTACAAATGGTTCAGATGGTAACTTCTGTGTTAACGGATTTTACCACAATAAAAAAAAAAAAAATTGAGGGCAGCCCACGTGGCTCAGCAGTTTAGTGCCACCTTCGGCCCAGGGCGTGATCCTGGGGACCTGGGATCAAGTCCGGCGTTGGGCTCCCTGCATGGAGCCTGCTTCTCCCCCTGCCTGGGTCCACTCTGCGTGTGTGTGTGTGTGTGTGTGTGTGTCTCATGAATAAATAAATCTTTTTTAAAAATTGAATTTAAAAAAAAAGCCACAGGGCACTTGGGTGGCTCAGTGGTTGAGCGTCTGCCCTCGGCTCAGGCTGTGATCCCGGGGTCCCAGGATCGAGTCCCGCGTCGGGCTCCCTGCGTGGAGCCTGCTTCTCCCCCTGCCTGGGTCTCTGCCTGTGTGTCCCTCGTGAATAAATACATAAAATCTTTTAAAAAAAAAAAGAAAAGAAAAGAAAAAAAAGCCCCCGAGGAATATACCGAACGTCGCCAAGAGGAAAGTTAGTTGCCACACGGGCTGGAACGGCTCCCTCTGTTGGCTGCGGCCAGAAAACCGGACTCTTGCACAAGGTGTTCCCGGGCCTCCGGGGCACACGGGGCGGCGGGCGTGTCACACGCGCCTTCGCCTCTACTCACCCGATTTCTAAGATGGAGCTGCTGTTCCTCACGGCCAGGGCGAGGCACTTTCCCCCTTCGCTCGTTATCTTGTTCTCCCCCAGCCTGCAGAGAGAGCGGGCGGGCAGCCCCGGCGTGAGGGGACCCCCCGCCCCCGCAGGACACGAAGCCCTGGAGGGAGCCAGCAGGCCCCTCCCCGGGCGGCGACCCCGGCCCTCCCGGGGGTTCTGGAACCCGCCCCAGACGCTCACTCGCACCCCCCAGGGCCCGGGGGCCCCGCTTCAGCTGCGAGCGGCCCTGCCGCCGTGCTCTGTCGCCTTCGGAGAGCATCCCTGTGACAGGGCGAGGCCGGGCTCGAACTGGCGACGAGGCGGGTGCTGGGCCCGAATGCCCGAGTCCCCCCAAGCCCGCAGGCTGAGATCCGACCCCTGAGGTGACGGGATCAGGAGGCCCTGGCGGCGACTAGGCCACGAGGCTGGAGCTGTCCCCTACGGTCCGCGATTCCTAAGAGGCCCCACAGCCGCTCCCTGGCCTCCTTTTCCACCGCGTCAGGACGCAGCAGGAAGGCCCCGGCCGCGAACCAGAAGCCCGAGCCCGAGCAGACACCGGACCGGCCGGCACCTCGGTCCTGGGACTCCTCAGCCTCCAGAATGAAGGAAGACCACGAGGGGCTTCCTTGGGGGGTAGGAGGGGGAAGCCTTCTAGACAGGGGGAGAGCTGTGGCCTTTCTGCCCGTCAGTAATCCGTCAAATGGGAATGCCCAGCTTCCCCCAGGTGGCTGGCCTCCCCCTCAGGCCGTGATTCCCCAGGCTGAAGGCCTACCTTCCACACACGGGCCTCTTAATTTGACCAATGTGGCCCCGGGGCAAGCAGAAGGCTTTAGGGTGACTGCTCTTTATGGTGACGTTTATTCTGTCTGAATAATGAAGGGGTGACCACAGGCTGCAGGGTACCCTGCCACGCCCACCCCACTTACTTCAGGTGTGTGAGGCCTTTGCACTCATCCAGGATTCTGGCGACGTACCTGGCTCCCACATCCGTGATCTGGTTGCTGTACAGGCTTCAAGAAAAAGCACAGCATGAGACTTTAGGACTCCCAGCCTTTTTTTTTGCGACATAGTGACTCCACAAGCTTCTAAGCTATGCCATGTTCATTCGGAGTGTAGCCCCCACCTGTCACCACAGGATGTTCTTACAGTGTCACCGCCCACATTCCTTACATTGTGCCTTTTATCCCCATGTCCCAGTGTCATCTTAATGACCCCCATTTTTATTTTTTTTAATTTTTTAAAATTTTATTTATTCATTCATGAGAGACACAGAGAGAGGCAGAGACACAGGCAGAGGGAGAAGCAGGCTCCATGCAGGGAGCCCGATGTGGGACTCGATCCCAGGACCCCGGGATCACGCCCTGAGCCAAAGGCAGACACTCAACCCCTGAGCCCCTCAAGGCATGCCAATGACCCCCATTTTTTTGACCCTCATTTTTAAAGTGGGTATGTGCTGGCTGCTGATTTCTGAAGTCTGGGCTGAAAGGACAGAGGGACGACACAAGGAGAGCTGTTTGGGGCTCCGGGGTCTCGCAGGCCACATTCAGGGCCAGCTCTGCCGTTTCCCCGGCTTCTGCTTCTGCGTCTGTAGTAAGGAGCAAGAATCCCAGCGCCCCACAGGGTCATTCGGACAATTCCGCACGGTCATTCCAAGCCCTCGTGTGCAAGGGCCCAGCCGGCGGCAGGGGATGGGTATTTTTCTATTAAGGTCACAAGCAGCAGGTTGAGGGGAAAATGTTTGTGAGCTGGAGCCTCCTCCCTGCGGCTCCTTGTTAGTCACCTTACCACCTGATTCCAGTTCAGCAAGGCAGAAAGAAGCTGAAAGTGGTAACCAGGCAGGTCACACCAAACTCCTGAGCCGAAAGGCCCCCCGGGGTCATGTGCTCCCTGGGCCTCAATCCAGGGATTAGGTCTTTATCCTAACTGCTTTGAATATTCACACATTTTGCTGCAGAAATATTAAAGTATTAAATATTAAGTATTAAGGTATTTGAAACCAGGGTACAGCCCCTGACCTCCCTGGTCCTATCACCACGGAACAGCATGTCCACTCAATTTGGATTGGTGTCTTGCCCTCCGGGTTCTGGGTAAGGGATCATGGGCCCAGAGTGGTGAATCGAACACATAAACAGTATCTGGCATTTATAAAACATATCCCCAGGGGCGCCTGGATGGCTCAGGGGGTTAAGTGTCAGACTCCCGATTTCAGCTCAGGTCATGATCTCAGGATCCTGGGATTGAGCCCTGTGTTGAGCTCCACTCTCAGCAGGGAGCCTGCTTAGGAGTCTCTTCCTCTTGCCCCTCTTTCTGCTCAGTGTGTTCTCTCTCTCTCTCTCTCTCTCAAACAGTTAAAAAAAAAAATACCATATTCCCAGCTACTTCCTCAGCAACCCCAGATCACCACTCGTAAAATACTTGCCTATATTAAGATCCCAATACGCGACTGAAAAGGCAGCTCAGCAACATTTCCTGACTTGCTCAAAGAGTGGGCTGCTGGCGGAGCCCAGCACATGAACCCAGGACTCCCTGCTCCCAGGCCAGGGCTCTTCCTGGCGCCTTGGCCATCATTCCAACCGTCCAGTGACCCCCACGAATGGCAGCTCCCTGCTCCTCTGTGTTATTACTACATCACTGGCTCGCCACTGTTGAGGAATACGTACCCTAAGAACGTCAGAATTTTGTATTTGGTCAGCTCTTCATATAGCACCTTTACCCCACTGTCAGTGATCTGGTTTACGCTGAGTCTGAAACCAAACAGCAAAGAAAGTCATAAATCACCGCAGCTGTTCACATGCAGAAGCATTAATGCCACAAGGATCCAGAAGCCTGTAGGTCCAGGAGATTTCCCAGCTGTAAACAGCTGCTGACAGGACAGCCAGAGCAGTCAGCCGAATAGCTCCTAAAAAGCCCCGTCATCGTGGGGCCAACAGGCCTACCCAGAACCAAGGCTACAGCGCAGCCCTGACTCAACACAAGGGCTCCGAAGGACACATAAAGGACACACGAGGCCAGCCAGCCCTGACCTCCTGCATTTGTGGGTGATCTCCGGGTCAGCCAGGCCCCTCAATGCGGTTCTCACTGCACAGGAGGGGCCGGGGGATTCAGAAACGTGTGGAGCCGCTTCTAGTGATGACAAAGCTGGAGGAAGGAACGCTCCACCATCTGGCAAGTGGAGCCAGAGATACTAGGTGTCCTGCAAAAGGCAAAACAGTCCCCACAAGGGTGAATGGGTGACAGGCACTGAGGAGGGCACTTGACGGGATGAGCACTGGGTGTTATTCTGTATGTTGGCAAATTGAACACCAATAAAAAATAAATTGATTATTTAAAAAAAAAAAAAAAACAGTCCCCACAAGAACCGCCTCACCCACAGTGCCAGCAGCCTCCCCATCTGGAAGTCACATTCACAGAAGGGAGCAGGAAAAAGACTTCAGGATGACGGCCGTCTCCTGCCCAAGGGCCAGCCACTCGCTGGAACTGTTCTGCACAATCCATAGACTAACAGGATATTCTGATATGGCTAAAATGTGAATTTTTTTAAAATTTTTTTCAATCCTCCTCTCCATCATTTAGGTGAGGCTGCAGGACAGAGTAAAGCTCAGGGATAGATGAGAGTGAGGTGTCAGGGGTGGGTGAGATAACAATGCAAGGGTCAGCAAACTATTTCTGTAAAGGGCCAGAGAGCAAATCTTTTAGGATCTACGGGCCATGTGGTCTCTATCGCAACTACTCGACTCTGTAGTGCGAAGCGGCTGATATGTATGCACGTGGGTATGGCTGTGTCCCAATAACACTTTATTTACAAACACGAGCCCTGGGCCAGACTGAGCCCACACGCTGGCCTCTGTAATATGTGAAAGGCTGAACAAGCGGAAGTTTGATTTTTAGGCCACATCAGGTCAGATACTCAGGAACTCTCCTCCCATGGTGCCCACTTTGGTGCTGGGGCACAAAGTGTACACACACTGCACGCCATCTCAGGGTGGCCATCTCAGGAAGGCTACTAGTCACTTTCAATATCTGTGCTTTCTTAGGAATAGAACCCCCCATTTTTTAAACTGGACACATGGGATTAAGTTGTGTCCCATGAAATCTAAGCAGACATCTCATTAGCAATAGCTGAAAAATTCTTCTTAGAAGAATGAGGTGTGTCCTTTGCCTTTCCTTCTTCTTGGTGGCTAGAATGTCAACTGAATGGCTGGAAGTGAGCAGCCATCTTGGGCCAAGAGGTAGAAATCAGGTAGTGAGGGCAGTAGGGTCACCACAGGGCAAAAGAGAACCTGGGTTCCCAATGGTCATGGAGGCACCACGGCAGCCCTGAACCGCCCTCCTCTGCACTTAGACTTTTCTATGAGACAAGCTTGTAACCTATCTAAGCCACCTCTATTTTGAGTTTCCACTAACTTTCAGTCAAAATTAACCCTACCTGGTGGTCTCCGGGAGCTCAAAATGCTTCTCTGGAGTTGCCCATGGCCTCCTGCTCTCCCCTTCGCTGGCGTGGAGGAGAACTTCACCCGAAGACAGCTGCCTGAGGCAGGAGCATCACCCTGGTGCACTCCATCGCCTGAGATGAGCACAGGGGTGCCCAGGGTGTGAGGGTGCCCTGGGCTGAGAGCAAAGAGAATAGGCCAAGGCAGCCTTGGGCTCCCTACATCCCACTGTCCCCACCTAATGTACACTCTGGCATTGGTGTAACCGGTCCCAAATCCCCCCTGTTCTTCAGAAATACTTGAGCCAAGTTATGGAGAACTGAAGCCCTCGTGAGATTTACAAGGTGTATTTTATCCAGGAAATGCTAACAGAAGAAAGCAGACTAGCCTCTCCTTCCTCTAAACCATCAAGCAGGAAACCGTTTAGTTTGGACTAAGATCTACGGCAGCTCAGGGCTGCTGGCTTTGATCATGGAAAGTAACTGGGGCCAGTAAGCACGGAGTCTGCTTTTTCTGCAAACACAAAAGCTCCCAGAAACCTTTCACAGGCTATCTCCGAGCCTCCCACGAATCTCAAAAGGTTGGTGCTTTTTGATTCTGGCTCCACCGTGGCCCTGGCGTGTGACCTTGAGAACATCTCTGTGCCTCCAGTTCCTCCGTCGCCAAAATGAAACTAGCAGTACCCACTACCTTATAGGGCTGCTAGTATTTGTAGTGCCCTTCACCCATTCTCGACGGATGCTGTTGTTATTACTGTAACTGCTAGGATACCAGCATCTCCCTTTTTCAGATGAGGAATCAGAGAGGTAAAGCAATTCATTCAAGGACACCCAGCCAGGGCTGACCTGGAGCCGCCTGCCATGGAGGCACTGCTCCTTGCTCTGTGCCACCTGGTCACAGGTGCCAGGGTAATTCAGGAGGTCCTACCCCATGATGCTCGTCCTGGTGTCTCTGGAGCCTGGCCCTCCCCGCCCCACTGGCTGCTCCCTGTGCCTAGCCTCACCTGAGGACAGTGAGGCGGCTGAAGCAGGGCTGCAGCTCCCTCACGCCGTAGTCGTTGAGATTGTTGTTGTCCAGGTCGAGGGCAAGCCGCTTGCGGAAGTGGTGCAGGACGAAGGAGAGGGCGCTGCAGTCGGCCGAGCACGCGTTGCAGTAGGTCAGCTTGAGGTAGTTGGCGCAGATGCCCTTGGCCGCCAGCCGGCCCACCTTCTCGCTCTGGGTCTCGTAGATGCAGCGCAGCATCCAGATGAAGGTGGGCATGGCCTGTACTTGGCTGAAGCCCCCGGACTGAGTTCGGGGCAGGTTCTTCAGGTGGGCCCGCAGGCTGGCAAGCAGGTGTGCCCACAGGGCCTTGCGCTTTCTGCGCAGGGCAGCGGGGGGCACCAGGTGCCGCAGGAGTTTCTCTTTGGCCTTGGACAACAGGCCGCACAGGAAGAGGTTAGTGAACCGAAAGTGATCCTTGTTCTTGAAGGGGTCTTCCCCCGCCAGGCCACCGCCCTTCAGGCACTGGAAGGGGAGGAGAGGGGGATAGCAGGACTCTGCTCCCGCCTCCCCGGGAGGCGCCCACTCCTGAAAGAACCTGAGCAGCTGCTGAGTGCCCACCTGGTCGTCCACCACGAGAAAGAAGGCGGTAAAGAAGGCCTGGAGGGTGATGTGAAAAAACTCGTACGACTGCTGGTCGCCGCCCACGCCCGGCTCTGGCACGGCCCGCAGGAAGCCCAGCTGCAGCTCCCCCTCCTGAAACTCGGCCGCCTGCACCTCCTCCTGGCCAAAGACAAAGAGGCTCTTCTCCATGCCCCCGTGGGCCACCTGCCCCAACGAGCGCAAGGTGCCCCGGCTGGCACGGAAGGTCTCCACCTGGCTCCGCGTGTTCCGCTGCACCAGGCTGGTGGGCTGCGTCCTGTTCAGGTGGACCTCGGTGACCAGCAGGAAGACATCGGTCAGGGTCACCGTGCGGCTGGGCAGCTGCGCCGCGCTGTCCCACACGCTGTGGAAGTGCTGGAAACAGCGGAAGATGATCCAGCAGAAGAGGGGCACGGCGCACAGGCTGCAGAGGTTGGGGTTGGCCTCCAGCTGGGCCAGCAGGTGCTGCTGCACCGCCCGGTCGGGGAACATCCTCCGGGCGTAGGCCCGCAGGTGGCTGGGGGCGAAGCCGCGCAGAAGCACCTTCTTGCGGAGGAGCTGGCGCGGGATCTCGACGCCCGTGCGGGCCGTGAGCAGCTTGGCGGCGCCCTTGAGCAGCTTCCCGCTGAGCAGGTTGGCCAGCAGGACCAGCGGGTGGGCGGGCTCCCAGGGGGAGGAGGTGTCAGGGGCGCCGCTCAGGTCGAAGTCCGAGTGCAGCTCGTCCAGGCCGTCGAAGGTGAAGAGGGCCGCGTGCGGGCAGCGCAGCAGGAAGGCGAACACCTCGTCGGGGTCCTGCTCCGGGTAGCAGTAATGCTTGAAGAGCAGGTCCTGCAGGCACAGCGCGTCGCCCTCCTTGAAGCAGCTGAACACGCGGCAGCGGAAGTGGAAGAAGAACTTGAACTGGGCGTCCAGCCGCCGCGCGGCCCACAGGCTCTGCAGCCGCTGCAGCAGCATGGACTTGCCCATGCCCGCGTCGCCGCAGATGAAGATGGTCTCGCCCTGCTCGCTGAGGACGCCGCTGGAGCGGTCCAGGAGGCAGGCCAGGCTGCCCAGAGGGCCCAGGCTCTCGTCCTTGAGGCCCACCAGCTCCGCGATGGTGTCGGTGTACGTCTCCTCCAGCAGCAGCTCCTCCTTCTGGGCGTAGCACAAGACGAACTTGGAATCCCGGCCCAGTTGCTGTCGCAGCTTCTCCGTGTACCTGCTTACTGGAGGGGTGGGGAGGACAGCCAGTTCCCAGTGAAATGCTTTTTGTTGTTGTTTTGAAGTGCATCTATTTATTTAAGTAATCTCTACACTCAACAGTGGAGCTTGAACTCACCACCCCCGAGATCAAGAGCCTCTTGGGGGCTCCCCGGACTGAGCCAGCCAGGCACCTGGAAACGTGTACGGTTGACAAAGAAATAACCCTAACCTTTCTTCCGCTTATCACGTTGCTCTGAAAACGAGGCGTAGTCTCAAAACTAAATGCCAGAACTGTTAGTGAGAAAATACATTACACAGTAGCCTGGATTACAAATGAGCTGTGCCAAAGCACAAAAAGAGAGTAAATTAGGGGGATCCCTGGGTGGCTCAGTGGTTTGGCGCCTGCCTTTAGCCCAGGGCCTGATCCTGGAGTCCCGGGATCGAGTCCCACGTCGGGCTCCCTGCATGGAGCCTGCTTCTCCCTCTGCCTGTGTCTCTGCCTCTCTCTCTCTCTCTTTCTGTGTCTCTCATGAATAAATAAATAAAATCTTTAAAAAAAAAAAAAGGACAATAAATTAGGATAAAAACTACCTTATTGAACTCCACAGAGCACACTAGCCCCAGGACCCCAGCATCTGACACCTTAGCATCTGTCCACAGGGGAAGAGACACAGTAACATGCTCACATGCGCATGGAGCTCAGCAAACCTGAGCTAGAAACGGACCTTACCCCGCAGAGGGAGGTGGTCCTTCCCCAGCCAGACAAAAGGCTGTTCCATAAATGCCTTTAAAATACTTCCTGGATTTTAATTATAAGTCAGTTAACAAAAATGAGATGCACGTGCCCATTTCCAAATTCATCTGTAACCTTTTCCCATGAACTTAGTCTAACTTGGTTGTCTGCTTAAAATTTGTGAATTACATTTTTTTTAAAGATTTTATTTATTTATTCATGATAGTCACAGAGAGAGAGAGAGAGAGGCAGAGACACAGGCAGAGGGAGAAGCAGGCTCCATGCACCGGGAGCCCGACGTGGGATTTGATCCCCAGTCTCCAGGATCGCGCCCTGGGCCAAAGGCAGGCGCCAAACCGCTGCGCCACCCAGGGATCCCGTGAATTACATTTTTTATATCTTTAGTAAGGCATAATTGATGTACCATAAATTCACGTATTTTACAATAGGTGCTGTGTACTATTCACTGATTTTTAGTAAATTTACCAAGTTATGCAAACATCACTACAATCCAGTTCTAAAATATCTCGGACGTAAGCCCACTCCTAGCCAGTCTCTGCCCCGGACCCTAGGCCACTGCCAATTTGCTTTCTATCTCTATTAATTTGCTTTTTCTGGACATTTCATATAAATAGGATCACACAGTATGTAGTCTTTCACATCCGGCTTTGTAGAGTGACTTATACTTTAAAAGCTACTGAAGTGGGCAGCCTGGGTGACTCAATGGTTTAGTGCCACCTTTGGCCCAGGGCCTGATCCTGGAGACCCGGGATCGAGTCCCACGTCGGGCTCCCTGCATGGAGCCTGCTTCTCCCTCTTTCTGTGTCTCTGCCTCTCTCTTTCTGTGTGTCTCTCATGAATAAATAAATAAAATAAAATATGTAAAAAAAAAAAAAGGCTACTGAAGTAAAGGAACCAGTGGAGATGTCTTTTGAAAGAATTATCACAGGCAGGACCATTTTCCTTTTCTCCTGGGGAAGGAAACAGGATAAAGTGCAAAGGAGCAGTAGAAGTAAGAAGCTAACAGTGGCCACAGGTATCGGCAGGGGCGGCTGCAGAAGAGCTGGGCCCTGACACTGCTGGTTGGCCTGGTTTCTGCCAAACACACACCTGTCAGGAACATTGTCCTTTGTCTCTGTGTTCAAGGTCAAACTGGATGCTTTAAACATCCCAGTTTGGGAGCTCAGTGCTGGTATATTGCCAACACGTGTCTCAAACTAGAGAGAACACGGGCACGGAAAGACCTCCTGGCTCCCAGGCCAGATCGTGGCCCCGGTGTGCACTGCAGCTTCAACTGGTCTTGTCCTTGTCATCACGTGCAATCACACGTTCCCCTGATCATGTACCAGTGGGCCTCCTGCACTGGCCTCCGAGCTCCCTGAGTGCGAGAACCGTAACCAGTCCGCTCCACATTGTAACCCTGGCATCCAGCACCACGGCTCGGCACATGGTGGGCATGTCGTCAATACTTGACCTAATGGGTCAGCTAATGCGGTACCACTGTGCTTCAGAAATAAGGACTGGCAACTCGGGGTGACAGAAGAATACTTTGCCCAGGATGAAATTTGGAAAGATGTTCAAAGGGGAAAGAATGCAACCTGGAATTTGTGCAACCACTGAAATGTCTCTATATGTCAGAATGGCAAGTAAGCAAGAGGCCAGGAGAGAGGCCATGCCCACACTTCCACAGGCCTCTCCATAAATCACACCAGCCCCCTGTGGTCAGTTCAGTCACGGGGCGGGCGGCACCCAGAGGACCGGGATCTACTGGCTGAGGGTGTGCGCAGGGCTGCTGGTGCCGACCCCCCGCCCTGTGGAGCCCTGATGCCGCAGCATTTCCAAGCTGCAGGGCTTTGCTTGCTGGCAGTCTGCAGTCCCCCTGGGGGAGAGGGGGACACATACCTGGGTCGGTGTTGACGACAACTTTGCTCTGAATAAGCTCTGACGGGGAGAAGCCAATCTCCGACAGCCAAGGCCTGAGATCCACATAAGCGTCTTCGAGTTGTTGGAGCACGTAGAGGAGGAACTCAGATGCTTCTTCACCCTTGCTCTGTACCAGGTCCAGAATTTTGCGAACCTGGTGGCAGCGTAAGCAAGAGGGGGTGAGCTAGTGCTTGGGGAGTCCTGCCACCGCACAGGCCCACACTAGGGCTCCAAGCTCTTACTACGTCCTCGAACTTGGCTGTCCACCCAGAGGTGTGAGATACTACCTATGAAGGCCTAGAATCTGGGAAAGGGACCCACCTTAAGAAGAAATTAAACGATACAGCTCTAAAAAGCTGGAAGGCGGGGGATCCCTGGGTGGCTCAACGGTTAAGCGCCTGCCTTTGGCCCAGGGTGTGATTCTGGAAACCCAGGATCGAGTCCCACATCAGGCCCCACGCATGGAGCCTGCCTCTCCCTCTGCCTGTGTCTCTGCCTCTCTCTCTCTCTGTGTGTGTCTCTCATGAATAAATAAAATCTTTAAAAAAAAAATAAAAAGCTGGGAGGCTTCCATGAACTTAAAAGTACAAAGTCAGACTCACAAACCAGAGCTATGTCCACCCCTGTTAAGCTAACACTGCTGCTGGCCAGGAATGAGCGGTGCTGGGACAAAGTAGCTGCATAGGGGAAAGACTATCCACTGGAAAAAGGACAGTCTCTTCAATAAATGGCGCTGGGAAAATTGGACAGCCATGTGCAGAATGAAACTAGACCATTCTCTTACACCACACACAAAGATAAACTCAAAATGGATGAAAGATCTAAGTGTGAGACAAAAATCCATCAAAATCGTACAGAACACAGGCAACACCCTTTTTGACATTGGCCAAGCAACTTCTTTCAAGATACATCCATGAAGGCAAGGGAAACAAAAAGCAAAAATGAATTATTGGGACTTAATCAAGATAAAAAGCTTCTGCACAGCAAAAGAAAAGTCAGCAAAACTAAAGACAACCTACAGAATGGGAGAAGATATTTGCAAATGACATATCAGGTGAAGGGCTAGTTTCCAAGATCTATAAACAACTTATTAAACTCAACACCAAAGAAACAGACAATCCAATCATGAAATGGGCAAAAGACATGAACAGAAATTTCACCAAAGAAGACACAGACATGGCCAACATGCACATGAGAAAATGTTCCGCATCACTTGCCATCAGGGAAATACAAATCAAAACCACAATGAGATACCACCTCACACCAGTGAGAATGGGGAAAATTAACAAAGCAGGAAACCACAAATGTTGGAGAGGATGCGGAGAAAGGGGAACCCTCTTGCCCTGTTGGTGGGAATGTGAACTGGTGCAGCCACTCTGGAAAACTGTGCAGAGGTTCCTCAAAGAGTTAAAAATAGAGCTACCCTATGACCCAGCAATTGCACTGCTGGGGATTTACCCCAAAGATACAGATGCAGTGAAATGGCAGGACACCTGCACCCTGATGTTTATTTATAGGAGAAATGTCCACAATAGCCAAACTGCGGAAGGAGCCTCGGGGTCCATCGACAGATGAATGGATAAAGAAGATGTGGTCTATATACACAATGGAATATTCCTCAGCCATTAGAAACGACAAATACCCACCATTTGCTTTGATGTGGATGGAACTGGAGGGTATTACGCTGAGGGAAGTAAGTCAATCGGAGAAGGACCAACACTGTATGGTCTCCTTCATTCAGGGAATATAAAAAATAGTGAAAGAGAATAAAGGGGAAAGGAGAGAAAATGAGTGGGAAGTATCAGTGAGGGTGATAGAACATGAGAGACTCCTAACTCTGGGAAACGAACAAGGGGTAGTGGAAGGGGGGGTGGGGAGGGGGTTGGGGTGACTGGGTGACAGGCATTGAGGGGGACACTTGATGAGATGAGCCCTGGGTGTTATGCTATATGTTGGCAAATCGAACTCCAACAAAAAATATACAATAAAAAAAGTAGCTGCATAAGCAGAATGGGGTGGGTGCTGGGCCACAGAGCCGAGGGCTGACATATACCCGTATATAAGCTATACCCTAAAAAAGCTTTCTTGTATTATTAAAAATGCAGGGGGGGGGGATTACACAAGTCAGCTACTGTGCTTTCCCCCCAAAACCCTCTGGTCTCCCCGGAGCCTGGCAGGAGCACCTTGCAAACAAGTTCTATCACTCCTCCAACCAAAGAATTTTGGGTCTTGCCAATTCTATTTTTCAGGACATGACACAAAGCTAAAAGGGAACTAAGGGCTGTTTAGACTTCCCACAGTGAGGGGCGCCGCCTGGGTGGCTCAGTCAGTTAAGCAACTGCCTTCAGCTCAGGTCATGATCTCAGGGTTCTGGAATGGAGCAGGGATCTGCTTCTCCCTCTGCCTCTGCTTCCCCTTCTCCCTCTGCCCGTGCTCACTCACTCTCCCTCTCTCTCTCTCACATAAATGAGGGGAGTGTGGAAAAGTCTTCGCTGTAGACCAGGCTGGGATGTGTTTGTTCCCAAACCAGAGGCAAGGCCATTCTCAAGAGTCTTACCCAGCAGTGAGCGGCTCTCTGGAGTTCAGAGGCGCTGAATGAACATCACTCGCTAGTGTTTGATGGTCGCTACCTTTTTCCCTCCTCCTAATAGAAAGTGGATTGAAAACAACAGGCTTTGGAAGCCATACGTGCCCCAAGCAGACAGGAGAGGTGAGAGGAGTCTGCTCCCCACACCAACTCAGAAATATGGAACTGTATAATAAGCTGGTAGCTCAAGTGTTTCTGCTCTGTAAGTGACCCCAACGGGAAATCCCGCCAACGTGCTAAATGCCCAGAGGTCCTCCCTCAGGTCCCCCGAGAAGCCCCTTCTGGCTACCGAGACATGCAGGCCGCCAATGGCAGCCCCTGTCACCAGTACCTTGTCGGGCTGCGTGGGGCAGGCACCCACGATCTCCGCATCTTCGGAAGAGAAGTAGTCATTCTCCAGCAAGTTGTCCACCAGACACTGGGTGTTGCGGATGTGAGTGACCAGAAGTTCCCGGTTGATTTTCAGCAATTTAATGTGGGAGTGAGACTCTGATGGGATTATCCCCATCTCACCGTGACTCTGCTTTTCCATGGCTAAAGGAACGAGGGACTGCTTTGCCCACATTCATCTTTGGCTACATGTGTCTTCCTGGCAGGAGGCGATCAGGATCCAGGGCACCCACCTCTCTCTCAGTGCCGCCCCTAAAGAGACCAACGAAATCACAGTGAAGCAAAAGTCATGGGAAAGATGCTTCCCCTCCTCTTTGGTCCTGGAAACTTACTTCAAGCAGGAGGAGTCCTGCTTAAGATGCTGATCTGAGGGGCACCTGGGTGGCTCAGCACGTGACTCTTGACTTGGGCTCAGGTCATGATCTCGCAATCTTGAGATTGAGCCCCCCTTCACGTTCTGTGATTACAGTGGAATCTGCTTAAGATTTTCTCTCTCTCTCTGCCTCTGCCCCTCCCCTGGCTCTCACACAGTCTCTTCTCTCTAAAAAAAAAATGATAATAATTAAAAATAAATTTTAAAAAAAGATGGTGATCTGAGATACATTAAAGAAAAAAATCATAATTGAATTGCTTCCGCTTGTGGGTTACATGCCTAGGGAGGGTGACCAGAGGTAGACACCCTTTTGTTTTGTTTTGTTTTTAAAGATTTTATTTATTTATTCATGACAGACACAGAGAGGGAGGGGGGCAGAGACACACGCAGAGGGAGAGGCAGGCTCCATGCAGGGAGCCTGACGTGGGACTCGACCGTGGGGCTCCAGGATCAGGCCCTGGGCCGAAGGCAGGTGCTTAACTGCTGAGCCACCCAGGGATCCCCTAGACACCCTTTTGTATAGCAAAACGTCTTTATTATCTCTTAAATAATAATAATTTTTAAAAGTGTGCCTCAATCCCAGCCTGGGATAGAGATGGGAAGGTATATTATTTTTCATAAAAAGGAATTGGGAGCACCATGGTTGGCTGAGGGTTGGGGAGTTGCTGAGAGAGAGGGTCTGAGCGCAAAATGGCCTGAGGAGGAAGATAGCCAGCATGAAGTCACCTGTGTTAGCCAGAGCCCAGGAACCTGGGAACAGGGACGTTTCCATCACTTTTGCCCATTCTGGGCTGTGCCGTAGTCCTCCTGCAGCCCTGCTCCAGCTATCCTCACACTTCTAGCAAAGTCTGCCATATACCAAGCACTCTGGGGCATGAAGGAGGAATAACAACCACGTCTGGAGTGAAGCAGGACAGACGGAGGGCAGCAGACAAGGTGACATGGACTTCCAAGTGGCAGATGACCAGGAAAAGCCATCTTCCTGGAAACCTTGAAAACCTTGTGCATCTGCTGAGCTTCCATCTGGGTACAAACAGGGACCCAAGCCATTTTATTTGGGTATTAAAAACTAATCTGGGTTCATCTGAGTGACCCCCACATTGCACTGATTTCCTTTCTTATACCATAAGATCCTTCGGCCACTTCTCCACTCATCCTTGTGTATATAAAGTGGGTCATTATCTTGGAAGTAGAAAGGCCTTAAACTGGCCACTTAGTCCCTCCTTGAGGTAGGAAAACTCACATATCCCAGAGAGATCATTTTTATACTTTTTTGTTGAGCCCTGCCACCCCCAAAATGACTTGTAAACACTGTCACTGTCATTACTGGATCTCTTACAAGCCCACATCTGTAAACGTTCAAGTCCAGCAGTTCTTGATTTTACCCCCCAAGTCACACAAGTCTCCTGGTCCTTTACACATATCCATTTTTCCTTCTTTTTATGTCAATTTGCTAAACACTGCAAGCCTTACAGAGATTTCTCAGTGGGACCCACACAATAACTTTCCTTTTATAACCTGAGTGACTGAGCAAGAGAATAGTGCAATTTAACATTCTAAGTAGCGGGAGGGCAAGACATCCTTAGCAAAAAGAACTTTCATGGGTGGAAATGACTGGTTAGTTAACTACCATACTAGACGTATGCTTGCCTCTTAGATGTTAATTCAGCCTTTTCCACTGTGGTCAATCATATGACCTATTTTAGGATCCACAGCATTTGAAAAAATGGTTCCCTGAAGGGATACCGGTAGATAATATTAAATTTAAATTAGGGGAAGGGGCAGTCCAGGTAGCGCAGTGGTTTAAAGCCACCTGCAGCTCAGGGCGTGATCCTGGAGACCCGGGATAGGGTCCCACGTCGGGTTCCTTGCATGGAGCCTGCTCTCCCTCTGCCTCTCTCTCTGTGTGTGTGTGTGTGTGTGTGTGTGTCTGTATGTCTGTCTGTCTCAATAAATAAATAAAATCTTTAAAAAAAATAAATACATTAGGGGAAAATGATACCGTTTTAAGTTTCCAGCATTATTCTCTGAAGTAAATCAGAATATTTTAAAACAACTTTCTCTTCTGAAATCTTTAATTTCCAATATTTTTCTGGAATCTGCAAAATTAAAAAAAAAGACAAGTTTCTTTGAAAATACCATTGTAATGAATGGTGAATAAATTAATGAAATTGATGATGGGGTAGTTTTAAATCCAGAACTCTAGGATGCTGGAGTACTCTCTGTATCTTCTTCCTTCATGACAATGTTTTCTAAATGTCATTTGGGCAACATATTCATTTATATTATTTTTTGGCCACAATTGAGTCCCACCTGTACTTTATTTGCTTAGCTTTGTGCTTTAGATTGATTTTGTTTTGTTTTGTTTTGTTTTTCATTTGTTTTAGTTCTAGTATAGTTAACACAGTGTTATGTTAGTTTCAGGTGGACACTACAGTGATTCAATACTTCCATATGTTACATCACAGCAAGTGTACTCCCTATTCCCCATAAGTTGACTATTTTAAAACTCAGATTAATTTTTATAAAGATTTTATTTATTTAACAGAGAGAGCAAAAGCAGGGGGAGCAGCAGACAGAGGGAGAAGGAGAAGCAGGCTCCCTGCTGAGCAGAGACCCTGATGTGGGATCATAACCTGAGCCAAAGGCAGGCACTTAACTGACAGAGCCACCCAGGTGCCCCAAATTTTAAAGGAAATTTTATATCACCATTATAAATGAAAACCAGCACTTTCAATAAATAGGAAATAACACAAAAATAAATTCTCCGGAAATAAAACCATGCTATTGTATTCCACCTCAACAGGGCTGCCTGGAAACATCTGAGGTCTGGGGCCTGCTTGCTTGTAGAAGCATTTGAGGGTGTTAAAGACATAGCACAAAACTGAGACTTTCTTTGCACTAATCCTTAATCTGAGAGAACTGGAAAGGGAACTGCTTGCTTATTTCATGAGTGTTCTGCAGGCATGGCTGCTGGGCTGGAACAAGGCTAGGAAGGGTGTTCGTTTCACCTGTTCAAACCTCATCCATGTCCATCTACACTGAGGGCCCTGTGTTACTCACAGCTCTTGTCTCTTCTGAGCCTGAAATTCCCACAATACCAGTGATTTCTCCCCTCAGCCTGCCCACAGTGACCCTGCAGATATCTCCACCTTTTGCTATCAAAGGCAGAAACTTCAGCCTCTTGATTTATGGCCACCTAAGGAAAGCAACAAATGCCATGTCAGCCAGCTGGCAAGGAGGCTGTTGTTCTATAATTTCCAAAGCCCCGGTTTGAGATGTAATCATATTTGTGGAATTAGCTCAATCCAGCGGGAACTTGAGGTATGGCTGGTGGAAGAGGAAACAAAAAAAGTTGAACCTGCCTGGTAAACATGATCCAAAGGAAGACCAAATCTATACCCTGGGGCACCATAGATAAATCCACATCATGGGCATCTGGTTACCAAAATACTGAACAGAGCCAGGGATCTCCTAGGCCTGACAGGGGATCCATCATGGTCTTTACCCAGTAAAAGATGGGTCTGCCTAGTGAAGATGGTCAAGGTGTCACGTTCAGGCAAACAGAAGACCAAGGCTGGGTCAGGGTCAGGTTTGGTGAGCTGGACCTGTTCCAGTGGCTGGGGTTCACCTGGAGCCATAGTATTGGAAAAGATTGAAGGCAGATATCCTGGTGAGGCAAGTCCAGCAAACAACCAAAAGAACCATTAAGCCAATGGAGATGGCCAGAAAATAAGACTCATCACAGAGCAAAAGAGGAAGAAAAGAGGAAGATGAAGTAGACAAATGAAGCAGAAAAGGTCAGAGGTGGGCTGGTCTGCCACCAAAAGCCATCTCTTGAGACAAAGGCAAGTTGAGGTAGAGCCTGTTGATGGGGAGGGAGCCCCTTGGGAGCTGAGGGGGTTAGATGGCACCTCCATCCCCTCCTCTTCTTCCTGGGTTTGTAATCTGCCCTCACAGATTTAGTCCCCAGGTAACAGAATCCCAGCATCAATCCACCACCTTAGGCTACTTAGAGATCTGTGCCCAGGTCCCATCTTGCAATTTGAACTTCTGAACTAAATATAAAGTCTGTAGAGTCTCCATAAAAGGCGCAGGGAAGCTTCTCTGAAGAAAACAAAGCAAGTACTGGGGGAGGGCAGGCAATCAAAGGAAAATAGAAATAGAGACAGAAGAGAGAAACTCTCTATGTTGAATAGAAATAAAATATAATGTGTAATCTAAGATTTTCTAGTAGCCACAAAGTAAAAAGAAATTAATTTTCATAATGTTCTGTTTAACCCAATATATTAAATTTCTTATTTCAATATAGAATTAATGAAACATCTTACATTCATTTTTTTTCATACTAAGGCTCTGAATTCCAGTGTGCACTTTACACTTACAGCACTTCTCAATTTGGGCCAGCCACACATCAAGTGCTCAACAGCGACGGTGGCCAGTGGCTACTGTGCTGAATGGTGTAGCTCTAGAGCAGCCACCGGAAGCCACGGTAGAAGGGCATTGGAGCTCCTGCCCTGTCCCCCCTCCATCTAAAATACTGAGGCCAGGAATGACTCTGAATTGGCTCTTCAGGTTAGTTTCTCAGAAAGTCAGTGAGGCAGGTAGTTAAAAAGGTGAGATCACTGACAGTTTTGTGAACTCAGAAAGGAAATAAGTAGGGGACCCACTGGTTTTATAGTTGGTGTACAATTCCTTTCAACTGTTGGTAACAGATTTACAGCTTTTCACGCTCGAAAAGATTAAAAATAAGAACTATTTTTTGTCAAGGCATTTTTGTCAAAAATGCTATTGATAGTATCATGTGACAGAGACTTCCGTCCGCCATGGGTAGGGATGCATCCTGGTGGAGACCATCTGGGAACCCATTTAACAGTATGTATCAAGAGCCTGTGAAAAGTTCAATTTAGTAACTTCCCATTCTAGAAATTTGCTTTCTGGAAAGATTCAGAGGTTCTGACAATTTTGTTTTTTTAAACAGATTTCATCTGCTTCTAGCTGTGATATAGTAGTTTCTGACTCTCACAGAGGCCAACAACAAGTAACCAGTGTTGTTTAAGAGTCTATTATATACCATACCTATACACACACACATATACGTATACACACATGCATTTTCAAAAGTCATCAATCTGTACACTTATAATCTGTGAATGTTATTGTATGAAATTATATCAACAATGAAGGTGATTTTTTAAAGGCAAGATACATTTCCAGGTAATAAAAACTGAGAGATTTTATTGTCAGCCTAGCTGCAATATTTTAAAATAAATACTAAAGAGTTTCTCAGGTAGAAGAAAAATGATCCCAAGACAAAAACAAAATGAGAGGAATGTAAAGTTTTACGTGAGTAAATAGAAATGTGTATTGACTGAACAAAACAATATTAACATCTTGTGGAGTCTAAAATATACATAGAGTTAACATGTATAATAGCAATAACACAAAAGGTGGAGGGGAATAAATGGAATTAAAGTGTTCTAAAGTCAAAGCACTTTCAGGTACTAGGCAAGACTGTGACTTTGTTTTATTCTGTTTGTTTTTTTAAGTATGACCAACATGGGACTTGAACCCATGACCCCGAAATTAAGAGCCATACGCTCCAGTGACTGAGCCAGCTGGTTGCCCTAGTATTACTTTTAGACAGTAATAATTTAAAGATTCAGATTATTATCTTTAAGACTCTCACTAAAATGTAGACAATAGAAGGAAGAAATGGAATAATAAATACACTTAATTCTAAAAGAAGACAGGGAGATTCAAAGGTGAAAGAACAGCCAAGACAAATAGAAACCAGACAGCAGATATAAATCCAAATGTATTAGTAATTCCATTACATGTAAATTTGCTAAATACACTAATTATAAAACAGTTTGTCAGACTTGATAGAAAAAAACTACATGCTGCTTAAAGAAACACATCTTAAATAAAATGGAGTTCCATTCATTCATTTCCTCAAACAGGAAAAGAAAGGAGATACACCCTTATCAAAAAAAAAAGCTGGGGCGACTATAGTCAGATTACAGAATTTAAGGGAAGAAATGTTACTGGAGATAGAAAAGCATTTCGTAATGATAAAATGATCAATTCTAAAAGATGATACAAATGTGTTAATTTATATGCGCCTAGCAACATTTTCAAAATAATAAAGCAAAAATTGACAGTCATAAAAGAACTAGACAAATCTATAGTCACAATGGAGGACTTTAGGGGATCCCTGGGTGGTGCAGCGGTTTGGCGCCTGCCTTTGGCCCAGGGCTTGATCCTGGAGACCCGAGATCGAATCCCACGTCGGGCTCCCGGTGCATGGAGCCTGCTTCTCCCTCTGCCTGTGTCTCTGCCTCTCTCTCTCTCTCTCTCTGTAACTATCATAAATAAATAAAAATTAAAAAAAAACAATGGAGGACTTTAATACATGCCTCAGAGTAACTGAAAGAACAAAAAGAGGACAAATTAGCAAACGGTCAGAATATGGAGAATCTGAACAGAGTAACAAGGCTCCTCACTGACATCTATAGAGCACACACCCAACAGCAACAGAATGCTTAGCATTTTAAGTGCACGTGTAATATTAGTCAAAACAGACTTAAAGCAAGTTCTTTACACATTTTCAAAAAGATTTTACTTATTTGAGAGAGAGAAAATGAGCAGGAACAGACGGAGGGGCAGAAGAAGCAGGAGAGGGAGCCTGATGCGGCTGGCTCAATGCTGGGACGTTGGACTCATGATCCGCGTGGAAGGCAGACGCTTAACTGATTGAGCCACCCAGGTGCCCTGCAAATTCTTAACACATTTTAAAGAACTGAAATCATCCAGAGTATATTCTCTGACCATAGTGGAATCAAGCTAGAAATCAAAGATAAAAAGATGCCTAGAAAATCCCCAAACCAACTAGTCAAAGAAGAAACAGAAATTAGAAAATAGTTTGAACCATATAATAATGAAAATACAACATAGCAGCATTTGTGAAATACAATTATAGAAGCCATAGAAATTTATTTACATGCATACATTAGAAAAGAAAAACAGGGGTGCCTGGGGGGCTCAATCAGTGAGTGAAATGTCCAACTCTTGATTTCAGCTCAGGTCATGATCTCAGGGTTGTGAGATTGAGCCCTGCATCTGCTTAGGATCCTCTCTCTCCTTCTACCTCTACCTCCCCCTACACACACTCTGTTTCAAAACAAAAACAAAAATTCTCTCAGTGAAGTGGGTTTAGAGGGACCGTACATCAACATAATAAAGGCCATATATCAAAAACCCACAAAGAACATCATACTCCACAATACAAAACTGAGAGCTTCTCCTCTAAGATCAGGAATTTATTTAAAACAAGCAGTAGATGAGAGCAAGCACATGGTCGGTGCAGGTACCCACGCTCTCTGGCTGCCACCACCCTCTCCTTTACTGGGCAGCAGCCAGGAAAAGCCGGAGGGGAAGTAGGTCTCTAGTAGCGCTACTACAAGGCAGCCTTATTGCAAAACCGTCAGCAGTGGTGCCCTCCCAGCTGAAGAGCACAGGGGAGGTGAGCAGGCCTGCTGGAGAGCTGAGACCTCAGGCCCATTCATTTTTTCGTTTGCCTTCCTCATGCATAAAGGCCATGTACCCCCGCCCTCAGGGGGCTCACAGACAAGAGAGGCAAAGCATCAACAGAAACCTAGCAGGCCACCAAACGCAAGGAAAACACGGTAAGAGAAGAATGCAGGGAGCAAAGCAAAGACTTCTCCCCAAGGTGACCTTGGAACCCCAGGATGAAGGGAGGTCCGTGTGAGCCAGGAGTCTGGGGATGGCAGTTGAGGCCTGGGCGGGAGGGGGGGGGGTGTTGGTGGGTGGGCAGGGTGCTTAGCGGGGCCCTGCAGCTGGCCCACTGTCAGGATGCATGAGATGAGGTCACAGGGACACATAGGGGAAAGGATCCGCTTAGAAAGGAGCCCCACTGGGGATCCCTGGGTGGCTCAGTGGTTTAGCGCCTGCCTTTGGCCCAGGGCATGATTCTGGGGTCCTGGGATCGAGTCTCAGGATGGAGTCCCAGGATCCAGTCCCACATCGGGCTCCCCACATGGAGCCTACATCTCCCTCTGCCTGTGTCTCTGCCTCTGTGTGTTGTGTCTTTCATGAATAAATAAATAAAGGAGCCCCACCTGGGGACAGGGTGACTGGGACTCCAGCCCCTCCCCCCCCAAGTCCTGGGATCTTGGGAAGGCCCTTCCCCCACACTCAGTTTCACTTTCTAAAGAGGGATTTTGCCTAGTGCTGTTGCTTTCTTCCTTCTCTACTATCCCAAGGGACCCTGAAAGTTAATGCGCATTCTTTGCAACTGAGATGCTAAGATAAAAAACACTTTATAAAGACATTCATCTCCACAGATGTTCCTTTTTATGTTTTAATAACTTTCCCCAAGTATAAAAGCAATTTAGCTGCTCACTGTGGAAACTTTGGGGAATGCAAAAAGTAAAAAGAGAAAAAGAAAGGAAAAGAAAATTAAAGAAAAAGCCAAATCACCTACACCACTGTTAACATTCTGGAGTATTCCCTTTCTGCTTTTCTCTATGTGCAGTTATGCCTACACCGCTCTTTTGCTTGCTTGCATCACACTATATACATCTGCTGTAACTTGCCCAGTATCTTGTGTGTCTGTGTAACCACCAAAGCCCTCACTTGAGCGGCAGAAGCTGGTTCCTGAAAGATGCTCTACTTACCGGGTTTTTATTTCATAAAGAAAAAATAGGAGCTACCTGCCTCTCTTTGCTCTTTTAAAGCCTCGTAACTGAGAAATTCCACATGCCAAATTGGAGGACCAAAGATGACGTCCAGGGGTAACACCTTCCCAGCCTGGGCCTGCCTGCCTGAACCACCGCAGCAAACCCAGACGCCCCTATCTGCGGGGGCCAGTCGCAGGACAACATGCTACCAGCAATAGGACCCATGGAAAGGCCACAGGGGACCCAGTAGGGGAGGGACACTGGAAAGACTCCAGGATGCCAGCCTCCTGCGTCCTTCTCCAGAGGCCAGGTGTCAAACCCTGTGCTGCATGGTGGCCCCACTGTGGGGCACAAACACTGAGCAAGCCCTTTACTAGGGGCCCAGCATCCAGCTAATGCTTTCCACTCCCTCTGAGAGCTACAGTGACGTAGGGGCCAGGTGTGGTCCCTGGAGCCAGCCAGGCTGAGGGGCCCACCACTCATTAGCAAGTGAGCCAGCCTCTCTGGACCTCAGTTTCTTTTTTTCTTTCTTTCTTTTTTTTAATATTTTATTTATTTATTCATGAGAGACACACACACACAGAGGCAGAGACACAGGCAGAGGGAGAAGCAGGCTCCCTGCGGGGAGCCCCATGCGGGACTCGATCCCAGGACCCTGGGATCACACCTTGAGCTGAAGGCAGGTGCTCAACCACTGAGCTGCCCAGGCTCCCCAAGGGCCTTGGTTTCATCACAGGGGCAGTCCCTGCCTCAAAGTGCTGCTGCAAGGACTGAGTTAACATTCAAAGTGCCTAGACCAGGCACTGAGTAAATACTAGTAATTATCACCTGATTTAATCTTCTCTATTATCTCACTCGATTCTTAGGACAACCCTAAGCGGCAGAGGAATTGATAACGCCAACTTAGAAATCAGAAAACGGAGGTCCACGAGGTTAGCCATCAGACAGATGCACAGAACGAGAGATTCCAAGCGTGGGAGAGCACATCAAATGGGAAATGAGGCAAGAGCGCCAGCACAGCCCGCAGCTCCCCCCAGGCCTCCATCAGTCCTGCTGGGGACAGGTGACCCGGAGAAGGGCTTAGAGCTCCTGTCCCTTCGGAGTTTGAACGTGAGCCACACTGAGTCCCAATAACCCCCACCCAGCACACGAGGGCTCAGCCAAGGCTGAGGACACAGTCTCCTCAGCCACCCAGGGGTGCCACCCCTTATCCCGTGGATCTTTTTAATAAGATTATAAAGAGGGACATCTGGGTGGCTCAGCGGTTAAGCACCTGCCTTCAGCTCAGAGTGTGATCCCGGGGTCCTGGGATCCAGTCCCACATTGGGCTCCACGCAGGGAGCCTGCTTCTCTCTCTGCCTGTATCTCTGTCTCTCAGTGTGTGTCTCTCTCATGAATAAATAAATTAAATATTTTAAAAAAATTCTTTAAAAAAAATAAGATTATACAGATATAATAAGTTTTAGAATAAACCTCTATGAACGGAGAAGGCCTCAGTGTTTTCTGTGAGTGAGACAGTGAGTTAGATGCTAGCAAACTCGTTCATTCAGCAGCAGCTTTGCTCTGTGCAGAATCATCCAGCAAAGCCGGGGTGCAGGGGCCACCCTGCCCAGAGTATAACTATGAATGTCGACACCTAGGATGAGTAGACAGGATCTGGTTTCCACCCCAACTGACACAGCCTAGATCAAGAACAGAAACCTCAAGAAAAATCATTTCCCATCAGCTACGCTGGCCTCAGGATTTCACTCTTTTCCCGGGAATCATCACTCATCCTGGGCCTGAATGATATGGATTTCAGAAAAAATGACACAGCTTTCCACAAATTGGTGTTGCAATGCCAGATAAGATTCCTAACAGATCTGAGGCCTAGTCCTTCAAACGTTCTTTAACAGTGGGACAGATGCTGACTTAGCATTACAACCCAGAGTGTTTTCAACAGGGAGCTCTGTGGAGCCAGGCCACTCGACAAGCATTTCTACTGTGGCAAGTGTCCACTTGGAATCTGGAAACCAAACAAACACGCAAAACCAAAGCCAGCTTTGCCAGCATCCAGGTGCTATGGAATCTGACCAGGGCTGTGCGCCTCTGCACCTACCCTGACCCCTTCGCCACCTGCCACCGCCCTCCCCTGTCCCCCTGCTGCCAAGTTCTGTTCATTTCTCGAAATGTGAGTTCTCCAACAAGTTGCTGCTCTCTGGAAACTTGGAGGCTGGAGGGAAAAAAAAGGTCAATGGTTTTATACCTAGAGAGGATCGGCATATGGGATATGACTTAATTGACCATAGGACAGTTTCACAGACTTTCCTCCTGCTTCCTTGAAAAACAACACAGTGAGAGAAGTAGGTGGCCCGTTAAATAGTTTTGGACTCGTGGGGCACCTGGCTGCTCAGTGGGCAGAGCATTTGGCTCTTGATCTCGGGGTTGTGAGTTTAAGCCCCATGTTGGGTGTAGAGGTTACTTAAAAATAAAATCTTTAAGAAACAAACTAATGGTTTGGACTCTCTTCCTAGATACCAGGAAGGGTTACACTTCCATACCCACCTGGGTCACTTGCTTTCACTCATGAAATGTGAACAGAAGTGGAGGGAATTACTCCGAGTAGGAAGCTTTCTGCCTCAGTGCAACGGAAATCAGCGTGCAACTTCCTCTGGCACTTGGACCAGCTCCTGCAAGAAGGTGGCTGTTCCATCTGCCCAGGCCCACAAATCACGGCAGCGAGGACTGCCTCCTGCCAGACCGTGATGGGCAGGGTATGAGCAAGACACACACCTCTGTTGTTTGAGCTGTTGAGATTTTGGGATTATCTGTAACCTAGGCCAGAAGGACAGATACCATGCTTTTGGACAAGAAAAGCATTCATGTGTTGGGAAACTGAGGCCCAGAGGGGTGAAGTGAGATGTCGTAGGCCAGACAGCTGGCTGGAGGGGGAGCAGGATGCACACCACAGCCCTCACCCTTCCTTCACAAGACAGCAGTTCCTTTCGGACACAACCCCATGGTATTAAAGGACCACCCTTAGTTAAAGATAAGCCACTACAATTTTTTTTCCAATACCATAAAATTGACCCTACTGATCAAGAGTTAAAATAAAACACCATTCTCTGCCTACCTCTGACTTACAGTCCTCTATTAAAAAATAAGACTAAGGTATCAAAAAGGAAGAAAGGCACACAAGAAGGTCAAGCATACTCTTGATTTGGACTGAGGTGACTACTTGCTGTGGTCCCACATCCTGTCCTTCACCCAGCTACCTGCCCCACGCCAGAACTGCACCTTAGTCCAGGCCACTGTCACCACTACTGCCAGTCAGGATGGTCTGGTATGAACCATCTCAGTGATGAAAAAGAATGTGACAGGGCAGCCCAGGTGGCTCAGCAGTTTAGCACCGCCTTCGGCCCAGGGCCTGACCCTGGAGACCGGGGATCGAGTCCCAGGTCGGGCTCCCTGCATGGGGCCTGCTTCTCCCTCTGCCTGTGTCTCTGCCTCTCTCTCTCTCTCTCCCCCTCTCTGTGTTTTTCATGAATAAATAAGAAATCTAAAGAAAAAAAACATGACAGAGCTATCTGTACTGACACAGAAAGATCTTCTAGACATAGCGTCACTTGAAAAATGCAAGTTGCTGGAAGAAATACGGGCAGGTTACATAAATGTTATACCCTATATCGCCTGGACTAGGAGTACACAAAATACTATATATTTTCTCCAAGCGTACATCTATAAACATAAATGCAAAGAAAATATCTGGAAGAAGACACATTCTGTGAGAATAGAGATCACTTCTGGGCAGGGAAGGGGGGGCACCAGGATCGTGTAGTACTTTCATTTGTAATGTTTTAACATTTCAGAAAAAGATTATAAACTTGTATAATTTAAAGTTACTTTAGAGCCTTTTACATTGTTTTTAAGATTTATTTATTTGAGAGAGAGAAAGAGAGAAAGAGAGAGAGAGAGAGAATGTGTGTAGGGGGGCAGAGGGAGGAGAGAGAGAAACCCAAGCTGACTCTGTGCTGAGTGTGGAGCCTGATTCAGTGCTCATTCCCACCACCCCGAGATGAGGACTTGAGCCAAAACCAAGAGTCAGATGCTTAACCAACTACACCACCCAGGTGTCCCACTTTAGAGCCTTTTTAATCATCAAGGCATCTTAGGCTGTTTCGAGACAAGTCCGTGAAACATTCTCAGCAATCACTTGGTCCTAAGGAACTTTGACTTTCACTCAAAGAGTACATCCCCCTAGAAAAAAAGGCTCAGTCCCCATTAAACGAAATGACGGTTCATTGAAACCAAAGGAACTCAGTTGGGATGTTACGACTCTTTCTGTGCACCAATAAATAAATGAGATCCTCCTTGTTTGATGAAATATCACAGTCAAGCGGACAGGGTTGTGAGTGGGAACAGTTTTATTCTGTCTTCAGTTTAATAGGAGGCTGTCCACTCGTGGCATTGCCACGAAGTCTGGTTTGAAAGAAGGAATCTAAAGTGAAAATATCAATCCTCACACAAAAAAGTCCCACAGCAAAAGAATCAACAAAACTGACTTTCAAGTAAATTTTTTTTTTCAATCTTAGGACCTCAAGCAATATCCTATTGAAGAAATGCTCCATGATCACCAAATACTTCGTTTCCATTTCCGTTTAGTTTTTCCAATACCATAAAATTGACCCTACATGACCCTTCAGCTCATGGCCTGATCCTAGAGACCCGGGATCAAGTCCCACGTCGGGCTCCCTGCATGGAGCCTGCTTCTCCCTCTGCCTATGTCTCTGCCTCTCTCCCTGTGTCTCTCATGAATAAATAAATAAAACATTTTTTTAAAAAAGTAAAAATTTAAAAAAATAAAACAATCTCAACTCAACTGCCTTCTGTGGAATACTTTGACCCCAAGTGATGCTTTCATTTTGATGGATGATGCCAAAGGGGCCTCGCATCTTCCCACTCAATATATCTCCTCTCCACCCAAAAGATATCATTACCAACAAAACCATTTTAGATTCTTTCCCCTTTCTGTGCAAAGCACATCCTATCATGAAGGTCTACTGAGCAAACACCATCTCTGGCAAAGCCACAAGCTGCCATGTACAACATGGATTTCTAAAACACTCTCACTCCCACAGACCTGGACAACAGAAATTGATCATTGATATCAGATAATAGATAATTAAGTATTTACTTGTTGAATTCAAAGTTCAGACAAGTTCAATAAAGCCATCATTCCCCGCCTACTTCAGAGATATTACCTGGGTTGTAAAACACCATTTGGAATAGACCCGGTCAACCTGATGCTAAACCCCAGCAAAACTTGAACCCACACACCCATGAGCATCGAGGGTCATATCTGCATTCTCCTCAAGGAAATTTCTCTTCTCTTGAATAAGATTCATTTTGGTGAATAGGATCCACAGCCTCCTCAGACCAGTTCTAAAATGATGAAGGTAATTATACTGTGTTTGTTGACTTGAACCAAATGGGTATTCACGGCGCCCAGCAGCAAGTGGGTGGACTAACCCATCCCAACAGCAATCTCACAGAAAGCGAATGCCCAGCAATTTGCTACACAGTATGGGCAGAGCTGTGCAGAGAATACACCCAGTGGGTCAACTCAAGTTGGCTCCCACTTTCCCTGCTGTACAATCCACAAAAAAACACTAGCTCAATTATGCTCCCAGGCTTCTGACATTACATAAACACAAGCCGCCGTTCTTTAATGGGTCTACACAGATTGATCTCTCTCTCTCTTTCATGGGTTTCCTGTTGTTCTTTTTTTTTTTTTTTTTAAGATTTTATTTATTTATTCATGAGAGACACAGAAAGAGGCCGAGACACAGGCAGAGGGAGAAGCAGGCTCCCTGCAGGGAGCCCGATGTGGGACTTGATCCCAGGACCCCAGGATCACGCCCTGAGCCCAAGGCAGATGCTCAACCACTGAACCACCCAGGTGCCCCTCAAAGAGAAACCTCAATGTTTCTTCTTATATGCCCAGGCATCCCTGTTGTTATCATTTTTATTCACTTGCCTTATTTTGTTTTCAAATTCATATCCTGGAAAACAAGCTCACTCCAGTATGCCTCTGTCACACCAGGAAACTACCAGTTCCCCCTAGAGAAAATTTAGCAGATGGATGAGGCTACAATTATTATTGGAAGCTTTTGAGCTCCATTAACACTCATTTAAAGTATCTGAAAGCCCTTAATCCCTCAGCATTTCAAAGCAGATACAGAAGTCTCCCATAATCTCCCTCGCCTTCCTCCCTCCCGCCTCTCCCCTCCCCCTTCCATCTATCTCTTTGCTATCTTCCCTTCTTGTGAAAGCGCCACAGGACTCCAGACACAGACACTGCCACCCTCCCTACAAAGGAAGGAATGCAGCCCCAGCTGATGTCATCACTCAGGATGGGTGGACACTGATGGAATGCAGACGTCCCGTCACACTGCCGGGGCCTTCTGGGAAGTCAAATGTCTGCCTCCACATCCTTCAGAGTCAGGCCTTCTGGTCCAGAAACCCTGGGTAGAGGGCACCTGGGTGGCTCAGTGGTCAAGCGTCTGCCTTTGGCTCAGGTCATGGTCTTGGGGTCCTGGGATCAAGTCCCACACTGGGCTCCCTGCATGGAGCCTGCTTCTCCCTCTGCCTGTGTCTCTGCCTCTGTGTGTTCTGTGAATAATAAATAAAAACTTTTAAAAAAGAAAAGAAACTCTGCGTAGAATGCATGCAGAGCCAGCCCTTCCCTTCTCTGCTGGAACCATGGACTTCCAGAGTGGAACAGAATGTCGTTCAATGCCCTCATTTTAGAGGTGAGGAAACTGAGGCCCTGGGCCAAGTGGATCAAACAGAACCAGAACCCAGGTCTCCCAGCACCCAGGCAAATGCTTCTTTCGTATTTAAAATACCTGCTTGTGTGGCAGGACCACATCTCCCCACCCAGCAGGGGCTGAGCCTGTTGGAATGGGGGATGTGGGACCCCCTCACCCTGTTCCTGGGCTCCACCCCTCTCTCCCCACCGGGAACTCCCTCAGTACTTTATTCCCATTTCTCACAGAGGATGGGGAACTTCAGCTTTTTCTTTCCTGACTTCTCCCTTCACATTGACAGTGGCAATGAACGGCCGACACTCTGAAACCAGCTTACCTGATTCCAATCACTAACTGTGCGATTAGGACAAATGACATCATGCCTCCCCCTGCGCTTTGGTGTTAAAATGCAGATAAGAACAGAACCTAGCTCCTAAGGCTGCTGAGGGTTCACTGAATGAATATACACACAGTGTTTAGAACAGCACTGGTCTTGACTTATCCTGGTCAAGAAGGGAGACTGGGCTAGGACTTCAGTCTGGTCCATCCTGGAGGCCCAGCATTTGACTGCGGGGCATGGGGTCTCTCGGGTTAGTCACCGTATCTCTAGATAGAGGATGCAGCTAAAAAACTGCTGAATGAATGAATCTGGCACATGCACTTTTATAGCAGGTGCTTCATTAACGTGCATTGAACGTTAATCCCAGAGTTCACACACTCACTTGCTAATAAGTTTATTAGTGGGTACAGTCAGATTTGCAGGCACCGGTACTTTCTACTGCTCAAAGGCATTTGTATTAGCTGCTGTCTTAAAAAGTTCAACCAGAACTCATGCCTTCCAGGGCACTGTCTATATACGCTCTCGGCACAAAATCACTTATGCTTTGTGACAATGCCTGCCAGGAGGCCTTATGAGACTGATGTGCAATTAATTGTTGCCAGACATTTTTCTGGTGTTATCCAGGCTTTGAAAAACAAAGTTCCAAAAACACCCTGCTTGCTATTCATCTCTGAGGGGCCAGCGAATAGAAATATCTCAAAACAGAAGACAACAGAGGCCTGAATAGGAGACCCAGATCTGGAACTTGGTAAGTGGATTTATGTACTCAGGGAAGAAAGTGCTCCAGAAGCGTCAGATCCAGAAGCCCCACGACATCTGGAGATGACATTTAGAACCAGCAGAGAAAGTGTCTGGGGCTTCTCAAAGGAAAGGCACTCCATAGGAACAGAATATATTAGTCACCTCAAGAGGCTGAAGTTGAAACTTGGCCTTGAGTAAATAAACACTGCTGATTGCTTGCCAAAACACTTAGCTGGAGACTTTTATTCACCCCACTTGATGCAGCCACAAGTCAGAACCGCCTGAGACACAAATCTACCCCGGAGCTTGGCCACGGGGTATCTGGGATGTACTAGGGTGGCCCTGAAGGGTGCTGAGGGGTTAAGAGGATGCAAAGTACCCCAAGAGGCAGCAACACTCTGGGCCTGAACCCTCCAGAGTTCTCACCCAGTGCGTCCTACCTGAGGGAACAGGCCCACCCACCGGCCCAAATACACCTGACCTGCATGGCCTCTCATTCTGTGACCTCATCACAGGAGTACGGAGAAAGGGGGCAGTACGGATCCGGTCCTCCAGCCCCTGCCCCCAAAGCAAGCCGGCATGCCGTCGTGAGGTCTCAGCCTCTTATATGATTAGGAGGCTTTTTCTGTGACCTGAAAGCTCTAAAAAAGACTTTTTTTTCCCAAAACCCTGTGTCTTTTAAGTGTATGCACTCCCCAGGTGATGAACAGTGTGGAGAAAGCACATCTTTCAGGGCTTTTGGGGAAGAGCCACAGGGAGAGCAGACTAGCATGAAGAACTGTCCGATGCCCCTTCCCTTGGCCGGGGTGGCAGGGGCGGGGGGACGGGATTCCCAGCAGCTATATCTGCAGACCCTGATGCTCTGACACCCACACTTCCAACCTGCCTCTGCGCTTCGGGGCCTTTTGTTCCTGTTTCCAAGGAGCCAGGAAGGTACTGGAATCCACCCACATCCATCCACTGAGGCTCCTGCTGAAGGATGCTCGTGCCTAGGAGGCCCACACGCATTTACACATCTGCCCCACAGAACCACAGAGCCGGTGCTCGGATTCCTGGTCCTGCCAGCTTTTACTTTATTCTGAGCTTCAGTTGGTTCATCTAGAAATTGACGATAATTTCTGCCTTCAGAATTGTCTCACACAATAAGGTTTATAAAGCTTAACAAAGGGATCCCTGGGTGGCGCAGCGGTTTGGCGCCTGCCTTCGACCCAGGGCGCGATCCTGGAGACCCGGGATCGAATCCCATGTCGGGCTCTCGGTGCATGGAGCTTGCTTCTCCCTCTGCCTGTGTCTCTGCCTCTCTCTCTCTCTGTGTGTGTGACTATCATAAATAAATAAAAATTTAAAAAAAAAATAAAGCTTAACAAATAGGAACTGTTAATTACTTTTTTTTTTTTGTAGATTACTAACAGGTGGGGGAGGGAGGATCTCCTCAAGGCCTCCCAATACCTTTTTGTTGTTGTTTTATTTACTTATTTGAGAGAGAATGATCAGAATGAGGGGCAGAGGAGAAGCAGACTCCCCACTGATCATGGAGCCTGACACAGGGCTCGATCTCAGGACCCAGGGATCATGACCCAAGCCGAAGGCAGACACTTAACCGAATGAGCCACCCAAGCACCGCCCCCCCCCACCCCGCCATTGCCTTTTAGAATAAAATTGCAAATCTTTTCCAGCCCAGGAGGCTCTGCTTGGCCTGAGTTTGGTTCATTCTTCAGCTCTCTCTGCACGTTCCCCCACACAGCCAGCTCATTCCCGCCTCTGAGCCTTCAACCTGCTGTTCCCTGTGTCTGGCAGGCTCTGGGTCTTTTTCGTCCCAAGTCCTAGCTGAAAAGGCTCATTCTTGGAAAGGCATACCCCAGTCTTCCCTAATCCTAGTACAGCTCTGGTACTCGATTGATCTCATGACATCCTACCGTTTTCCCTTGCAACACTTAGCACAGAACTATGTACTTGTGCGGTACATCCCTTCCTCCTCCGGTAGCCTGCAAACTCCATCTGGCCAGGTGCTGAGACTGTTTCATTTATTCCCAGATCCCAAATATTTTAATAGGCTGGCACTAGCCAGGTCTTCTGATAATACTTGTTGAATAAATACGCTGAAGAACCGAAGCCCCAGTGAGCCAGGAGGAACGGGGAGCTACAAATAGCTTCCTAACAGCCCTCAACACCAGGCTGGGGAGCCAGCAGAGCGCTTCACACCCAGGGGAAAGCCAGAAAAACAATTGCCACCTCATTATCTGAAAGGCGAGAGCATCCACAGTTCACTCAGTGGAGAATTTGCTTATCTGGGCCCAAGTTTCACTGGCTCAGGCCTCTCGGGAGATTGCCAGATCCTCCAAAGAGGCAAAAGCTGCTGAGGTGTCCAGAAGAGAGAAGATGAGTAGGAAATTAAAAAAAAAAAAAAAAAGGCAAGCTACTTGGAACAGGCCTGGAACTTTGGGGTGGGAGGGGAATGTTCTTGTGTCCTCTTGCCTGAACCACATCTGGAACTTCCAGGCCTGGTTTCTGTCTCCCCAGGTATCATACACACCTGTCCGGGGGAAGGTAGGTTTTATTACACCCAGGCTCGCAATCTCAGTGCACCGAGATGACGTTTTTCTCAAAATAAACATCATAACCCATTCTGGTAACAGTCATCAATGTGAGTATCAGGGCTCCCCCAACCCCACCACACCCATCACCACCCACTAGTTCAGCCAGTGGAAGCCACAGTCGAGATCTAAAAGCTGCAAATCTGGGGTGGGGGAGGAGTCTTACTTTCACTTCATAACCAGACAGTTGTTTGGAAGCTGGGGCCCTGCGTCCAGAAACAGAGCCCTTCCAAGAGCATAATCACATCTGCCGGCCAATTACAGAAGGCGGGTGTGGAAACAAGGAGGAGGTGAGCAGAGGGAGGGGTGCTCCTGGAGCTCTGGTTCAGTGGGGTCTGCTGCAAATCCTGGGTGCAGCATTGACTCTCTGTTGCCTTCGAGCTAGTTATTTCATCTCACTAAGCCTTAGTCATCTCATCTGTAAAATGGGGGAAATGATAACTAGCGCAGAGGGCTATTGGCTCAGGGCTGTGCAAAGTAAATCGATGTACCTGTTTGCTTTTATTTAGGGTCCACCGATCAGATGCATCATCATCTCATCAGGCCTCAAATCAATCCTTCCACATAGGTAGGTAGAGTTATCCCCATTTTACAGATACAAACACTGAGGCTCATGAGTGTCAGACACCTTATCCAAAGCCACACAGCTGGGAGAGGGCGAGACCAGCACTCCAACCCAAGCAATCTTCAGCAGCAGCATCGGAGCAATTACCATTTCCTGAAAGCCAGGGGGTGTGCTAAGCACTTTCCATCAATTACCTCACCAAATACTCAAAACCGCTCTGTAAAGAAGAATGCTTTTAAGTATTTGACAAAGGAGGACGCAGGGTCCGAGAGGTTAAGTATCTTGGCTGAGGTCACACAGTTAAGGAACCAAGCAGGGGCCTGAGCTCAGTTCTGACCCCAAAACTATAGTCTCCTCCATTTTCGTCCTGCCTGTCTGTATTTGTTACTGATCTCCTACCTCAACTCAAAACCGTTCACATGCCTGAATTCATATTAAAAGTAAAACACTCCCTTGATAAATGGGGTGGGTCCCTGAGTGCCTCCATCCCAAAGAAAGAGCCCACTGTCATGAACTATATGAAGTAAGGGTATCCCCAAAGAAAAGCCTACCTTTCCACCAAGTTCCTTCTAGAAGGTTTAGTTTGGGGTCATAGGTAGCAACTGGGGGATGCACACAGAAAGTTCTTAGTCATGAGACTTTGATTTTTTCAAAATTAGAACAGCACAAATATTTTTTCAAGTAAATCATCATCTGCTCACAGCTCTTGCCATGGAAGGATTTTCCCTAGCAATGCACGACTGTCCTACCCGGTTGCATGTGGCTCTGAAAATACCTACAAATCCTCACAACTATTTACTGCCTCTTCCCTGCCTGGTGATGAAGACACGGAAAGAGGGCAACTACCAACATCCTGAAACAAACAGAATGTGGTGAGTTTTCATGTTTTATTAAAATATCAACCTACTAGGGATGTTTGGGTGGCTTAGTCGGTTAAGGGCCTGACTCTTGATATCAGCTGAGGCTTTGATCTTGGAGTTGTGAGTTCAAGCCCCATGCTGGGCTCCACAATGGGCATGGAGCCTACAAAAAAATAAATAAAAAACAAAACAAAATAAAATAAAATACCTACTAAAACCTGGTGCTTAATCTGGTGCTCACTTTGCAATTCCCTGGGCCCTTATGATAATTTAGGACCTATTTATCAGTCCTTTAAACTATAGTTTTCTTTTTTTTTTATTTTTATTTATTTATGATAGTCACACACAGAGAGAGAGAGAGAGAGAGAGAGAGAGAGGCAGAGACACAGGCAGAGGGAGAAGCAGGCTCCATGCACCGGGAGCCCGACGTGGGATTCGATTCCGGGTCTCCAGGATCGCGCCCTGGGCCAAAGGCAGGCGTCAAACCGCTGCGCCACCCAGGGATCCCTATAGTTTTCTATAATTTAGAGGAAAAGGACTACTCAGCCAAAGTCCTAAGTGGCACCACTGAGCCACCCAGGTGCCCCGAGCATCTGCCTTTGGCTCAGGGTGTGATCCTGGAGTCCCGGGATCAAGTCCCATATCAGGCTCCCTGCGGGGAGCCTGCTTCCCCCTTTGCCTATGTCTCTGCCTCTCTCTGAGTCTCTCATGAGTAAATAAATCTTTAAAAAAAAACCATAAATCAATTGAATGGCAGTGACTACTCACTTCTTATATAAAAGGCAAGTTTGGAAAAAATGCTTGCCCTCAATGAGCATTTGATGCACCAAAGGCTTTTCCTCCGAACAAGTTCAGACTTGTGGATGGATGAAAGGAGGCCCTTTGTGTGGCACACAACTGACTTTGCCCGGACAATAAAAGAAAACAGGACTTCCAGAAACATGCAAAATATCTACAGCTTCTGCATGACAAAAATTCAGCACAAGTACAAATTTTAGCTTCTCTAATTTCATCTTGCCTAAAATCCTCCCCAAAAAGAGAATGGTAAAATAAACCAGTAACTTAAACCTCAAACCCTAGGTTTAGGTCTCAGGTTTTGAAGAAATATTGAACTCTTCTCTTCAGATAAAAAGAAGAATTTGAAAAAAAAAAAAAAAGAAGAAGAATTTGATATCCTCGTGTAAGTAAAAATCAGTGATTGCACATATACCATAAAACACTGATCTTCTTTTTTACATGACATCACTGTTTATGTTACTAATATCTAAACAGTGTTGCTGTTACTGTAAGTGATCCAGATCGTCACTGACAAACACAACAGGTTTCTGGGTGACAGGTTCATCTGGGATGTTGGCATGACAATTGTAGGATCTGAATCCCCCTTCCTCAAATTCCTGACTGTTCTTGGTCATTGAAGAACGGTTCATTGTCCCTAGGCCAAGAGTCAGAGGCAAAACAGGAGCAGCCCAGGTGTTGTGTGGGGACGCTGCCAACAGGAGAGCCACATGTGTGTGCCCACATCAATCCTGAGACCCTATAAACAGCCCAGTTTTCTTGGAAGCCCATTTTTTATATATGTGGCAGTGGGGTGGAGATGTCTCAAGATTAAGGACTGCTTTCTTTTATCAAGAAATTCATTCCCCAGGGCACTTGCGTGGCTCAGATAGTTACACATCTGCCTTCAGCTCAGGTCATGATCTAGGGGTCCTGGGATAGAGCCCTGTGTCTGGCTCCCGGCTCAGCTGGGAGTCTGCTTCTCCTTTTTCCCTCTGCCTCTCTCCCCTGCTTGTGCGTTCTCTCTTTCTCTGTCTCAAATGAATAAATTAAAAATCCTTTTAAAAAAATTTAAAAAATGCATTCCCATCATTCAGAGTGAGCCATATTCCAGAGCCATCAACTAGCCCTGGGGGCAGGAGGTGGGAGGAACTGGAGGCCGGAATGTCTAGACCTCAAAGCACCCAGAGGCTCAAGGGGCAGGAGAAGAGCTGGGTTACGGAGTATTGAGGGAGACAATTTTGGACAACCCCCATCCACCCCCACATCATGTCTGTACTAAGAAAATTGTCAGACACAAATAACCACCACTCACAGTGCACCTGCCATGTGCCACCTGCCCTGCCAGGCACACGTTATCTCATTTAACTATATTAAGCCCAGGACAGTTAGCATTTCTAGTCCCAGTCTTCAGGTGACTTATCTATGGTCACATATCACAGAAGTGAGAGAATCTGAATTTGGGTCCAGGTTTTTTTTTTTTTAATTTTTTTTATTTATTTATGATAGTCACACACAGAGAGAGAGAGGCAGAGACACAGGCAGAGGGAGAAGCAAGCTCCATGCACCGGGAGCCCGACGTGGGATTTGATCCCGGGTCTCCAGGATCGCGCCCTGGGCCAAAGGCAGGCGCCAAACCGCTGCGCCACCCAGGGATCCCTGGGTCCAGGTTTGATGGGACTCCAAACCTCTGAACTTCTTTCCCCACAAAAATTAAATGTACTCTTCTTAAAACCTTTGAGAGTCCTTTCTTCTACCTCTTGGCTGTTGTTTGTTTCAAATCCAGCTTTTTTTTTTTTTTTTTCTTTATCTGCCCTGCACATGTGGTAGAAGTCTGTGTCTTGTGCAATGTCCCTGCTTCTAGGTTCGTAGCTACTTGCCCCCAGCGTCTCCCCCAGGGTGAAGAGGGGTCCCTCCTGTGAAATCTGCCCCTCTCAGATATTCGCAGTCGAGGTACCCTTGGCTGGATAGGGCCTAAGCCGGATGGGGGCTTTTAGCAAGGGGGACAAACCCAACCCTGTGGCAAGCACAGCCGGCCTCACCCTTAAAGCAGATCACCCACAAGTGTCAAGGCCTCGAGTTTACTGATTTCCCCCAACTTATTTCAAATGCAACAATGGAGCCATTTTCCAGAAGGCAGAACCAAGCGGGGGTCATAAGGCAGCCAGAGTTTTCACAGCGGTGCCAAAGGCCGTACGAATAGGTGAGGTTCTGAACCCGCAAGTCCCATTCCCCTCGGGGCCTGCCGCCCCGGGGCCGCGCAGCGCTCGGCCCGCCCGCCCGCCCGCCTTCCCTTCCCAACCCTGGGCATCACCTGGGGAATTTAAACGCAATTGAGGCCTGGGTCCCCCCCACCCTCCCCCGGACTCTGATGTAAGACCGGGGCCTTCTAAGCTGCCGGGAGGATTTAGAAAATTCCCCGATTCCCCAAGGATCGATGATCCCGCAGACACTGAAGTTCATCCGTCTGAACTTTTTCTGCATTTGTCCTCCCGGTTCCACCCGGAGCTCTGCCCGGGGAGCTTCGCGCTGCGCCCACAAACCCGCCCCCTCCTCTCTGCGCTCCTCGCTCGCGGCGCCCAGGCCCCTGGGAAACCTCTTCCCGGTGCGAACCACCGCGCGTCGCTGAAACTTACTTGGGTTCGTCCCGTGCAGACCTCGAAGCAGCTGGGACCCAGAGCGAGGCCCGGAGCGCGGAGACCCCCGGAGCGCGGAGACCCAGGGAGCGCGGAGACCGCCCCCCAAGCGCGGAGACCTCGGAGCGCGGAGACAAACCCCCCCCCCCCCCAGCCAAGCGCAGAGACCCGGGAGCGCGGAGACCCGCCCCCAAGCGCGGAGACCCCCAGAGCGTGGAGACCCCCCCGGGGGCGCGGAGACCTCGGAGCGCAGACACCCCCCCAAGCGCGGAGACCTCGGAGCGCGGAGACACCCCCCCCAAGCGCAAAGACCGGGAGCGCGGAGAACCCCCCCCAAGCGCGGAGACCCCCGGAGCGTGGAGACCCCCCCGGGAGCGCGGAGACCCCCCCAAGCGTGGAGACCCCCCCGGGAGCGCGGAGACCCCCCCCAAGCGCGGAGACCTCGGAGCGCGGAGACCACCCCCCCCCCCCCCCACAAGCGCGTTGACCCGGGGAGCTCGCGGCGCGGGCGGCGGCGGCGGGAGGCTTGGGGCGGGAGCGGCTGGGCCCCGGCCCGGAACGGGAACTGGCCGGGAGGGCACCGGCGGCCGCGCCCACGCGCCTTCGCTGGCGCTGCGGAGGGGGAGGCGGTGCCAGGCGGCCGAGGCGGGGTCTGCGCTTGGGCCGGGCTGGCGGGAGGTGGGGAGACGCGGGGCGCGGAGAGGGGCGGGGGCGCGAGGGCCGCTGCGCGCGGGGCCGGCTGAGCCCGCGGGAGACCACGCTCGGAGCGACGCGCTCGGGAACGGTCCTCGCCAGGCGGGCCGCGGCGGCCGAGAGCCCGGGCCAGGCCTCTGCAAAGCACCCCCAGGGGGCACCCGGGTGGCTCAGCGGTCGAGTGGCCGTCGGCTCGGGTCCGGACGCCGGGGTCCCGGGATCGAGTCCCGCGTCGGGCTCCCTGCGAGGAGCCTGCTTGTCCCTCCGCCTGGGTCTCTGCCCCCTCTGTCTGTCTCTCCTGAATAGATAAATAAAATCTTTAAAAATTTTAAAAATAAATTTAAAAAATAAAAGTACCATCCCAGATCCTGCAACCAGAGTCGAAGTCGGTGAAACTCTTGTTAAAACGGAACCCGTGTGCCAGGAGGAAAAGCTTGTCAAAGTAATCAGACTTGTTGCAACAGAGCATTTACTTCGATTTATACTTTTAAAAATCTAAGCTTTTCTTCCTGTTCTTAAATCTGTTCTTGGCTGCACATCTTACACCGTTTACGTGAATCCGTGATTTCCCCCAACCAAATACATTTTCAATAAATTTCCCCAATAAAATATGTATAAACCTTTTAAACGGGGAAAGTCTACATGAGGCATACTAATTCTATCATGTGTCGTTCACACTAAAATGCATTCAGTCTGTGACCGCAAATGCTCAAGAATAAGTTCCTATCAAAGGTTGCCTTCTGAGAAAAGTATGTTCAAACTCAAAAGTAAAACTTTATCAATGTAAAATTGATAAGATACACCAAAATGAAGACAATAAAGATACTAATTCTTTCCATTTACCCTTATATTAACCTCTGGTAGAAAAATTAGAAAGATTCTCTTTTCTTCTAGGATTCTGAATTTTATGTTCCATAACTTTTAAACTCTCATATTTTATATATCCTGTTTCTTTGGCTCCATTCTGAGTAACCTCTTCATTTCTGTCTTTCCATTCATTAATTATTTTGCAAATATTTGAATCTGCTCTTTAACCCATCTATGGTAGGCAGAGTAATACCTTCCCCCCCCCCCCCCATGATGTCCATGGCCTATACCTGGAAAATGTGAATATCGCAGAGCAGAATTAAAGGAGCAGATGGAATTTAGGGTGGTAATCAGCTCACCTTGAGATGGGAAAATTGTGGTGGATTATCCAGGTGAGCCCAGTGTAGTTATAAGGGCCCTTATGAGTGGAAGAGGGAGGCAGAAAAAGAAGAATCAGAGATGGTAAGCAGGAAAGGATTTGGCCTGATGCTGCTGGCTCTGAAGATGGAGGAATGGGGTTCTAAGCCAAGGACTGTGGTGGTTCCTAGAAGAAAAAAGGCAACAAATTGGGTTCTTCCGTAGAGCCTTGAAAGAACAGTCTTGCTGACACTTTGATTTTGGCACGGTGAGACCAATTCAGACTTCTGACCTCCAGAAATATAAGAAAATAAATATGTGTTGTTTTAAGCCACTAAATTTGCAGTAACTTATTACAGCAGCCATAGGAGACCAATACTCCATTAATTTTAACAATGTATTTACAATCTTTTTAAAAAGATTTTATTTATTTATTCATGAGAGACACAGCGAGAGAGGCAGAGACATAGGCAGAGGGAGAAGCAGGCTCCCCACAGGGAGCCTGATGCAGGACTGGATCCTCGGACCCCAGGACTGCGACCCGAGCCAAAGGCAGACACCCAATCACTGAGTCTCCCAGGTGCCCCACAATATATTTATTTTCTAAGCATTTTGGTTCTATTTCTAGTTTTCTTGGTCATTTTTAATAGTCTCCCGTTATTTGCTAATTCCATCACTTTAAAAAATACATATTGTTTTCCATTAAATTATTTATTTTGAGATCATTACAAATTCACATGCAGCTGTTAGAAACAATGCAGAGAGATCCATTTACCCTTAACCCAATTTCTCCCAGGGTTAACATATTCCAGAACTACAGTGTAAAATTACAACCAGGGTGTTGGCACTGACACAGTCAAGATACAGAACATTTCCAACATTATAAAGATCCCTCATGTTGCCTATTATACCATACTGCTTCCTCTTTAGTCACTGGCAAACACTAATCTGTTCTCCATTTCTATAATTTATCATTTCAAGAATGTTATATAAAAAGAGGCAGACAAGGCAGCCCGGGTGGCTCAGCGGTTTAGCACCGACTGCGGCCCAGGGCGTGATCTTGGAGACCCGGGATCCAGTCCCACATCAGGGTCAGGCTCGTCAGCCTCCCTGCGTGGGGCCTACTTCTCCCTCTGCCTGTGTCTTTCCCTCTCTCTCTCTCTCTCTCTCTCTCTGTGTGTGTTTCATGAATGAATAAATAAAATCTTAAAAAAAAAAAAAGAGGCAGACAAGGTGGCTCAGTTTGTTAAGTGTCTGCCTTTGGCTCAGGTCATGATCTTGGGATCCTAGGATCAAGTCCTGCATCAGGCTCCCTGCTTAGGAGAGTGCAGAGCTTGAGCTCCTTTTGCCGCCTGGCTTGTGCTCTCTTTCTCACTCTCTATCTCAAATAATAAATAAAATCTTTATAAACAAATAAATAGGAGCCTACCATATGTAACATTCGGGGATTGGTTTTGTTTAGTCAGCATAATTCTCTGGATATTTAAGGTCATTGCATGTATCAATAGTCCTTTCCCTTTTATTGTTGAGTTGTATTTCATTGCATCACCACATAGATTACCACAGTTTGTTTAACCATTCACATGTTGAAGGACATCTCGGTTTTTCTAATTTGGGACTATTACGAATAAAGCTGCTGTGGACATACACATACAGGTTTATAATGTGAACATCATACATGTCCAGGAGTGCAACTGCAAGGTCATGTTTAGCTTTTTTTTTTTTTTAAGAGAGGGAGAGAGGGAGAGAGGTGGGGAAAAGGGCAGAGAGAGTGCAACAGAGCTCCATCTCACAACCTGAGGTCATGACCTGAGCCAAAATCAAAAGTCAGACACTTGATTGACTAAGCCACCCAGGTGCCCCACATATTTTAGTTTAGTTTCCTTTCTTTCTTTTTTTTTTTTTTAAGATTTATTTATTTGAAAGAGTGAGAGAGTAGGGGGAGGGGCAGAGGGAGAGAATCTTCAAGCAGACTCCCCGCTGAGCAGAGTCTGATCCATGGGTCCATCTCAGGACCCACAAGATCATGACCTGAGCCAGAACCAAGAGTCCTACAGTCAACTGACTGAGCCATATGTTTAATTTTTTAAGAAACTGCCAAATTGTTTTCCAGAGTGGATGTATCATTTTACATTCCCAGCATCAATGTATGAGTAATCCAGCTTCACAGCATCCGCATCAGCATTTGATGCTGTCACAATGTTTTATTTTAGCCATTCTGATAGGTATGTAGTGATAGTGATATATCATGGTGGCTTTAATTTGCTAATGATGTCGGATAACTTTTCATGTTTATTTGCCATCTGTTATCTCCTTTTGGGTGAACTGTCTCCTTACATCTCTTGTTCATTTTCTAAGTGGATTGTTTGCTTTTTTACTATTGAGTTTTGAGAGTTCTTTATATATTCTAGATACCAGCCCTTTGTCAGATATGTGGTTTGCAAATATTTTCTTCCACTCCCAGCTTGTCTTTTCATTCTCTTAATAGGATCCTTCACAAAGCAAAGGGTTTTAGTTTTGATGAAGTTTAGTTTATCAATTTTTCCTAATGTGAATCATGCTTTTGGTATTAAATCTAAGAACTCTTTGACAAGCCCTAGATTTCAAAATTTTTTCTCCTTTTTTCCCTTAAAGTTTTATAGTTTTATGTTATAGTCATATAGTTTTATAGTTTCAGTTATAGTTTCAGTTATAGTTTTATAGTTTCATTTAAGCCCATGATCCAAGTTAAATTTTGTAAGGGAGTTAAGGTTAATTTTTTTCTTTTTCTTTTCTTCCTTTTGTTGTTCTTGGCCTATAGATGTCCAGTTGCTGCTCCAGCACTATTTGTTAAAGTTTATTTTCCCTCTATTCCTCCATTAAATTACCTTTGACCCTTTCTGTGGGTCTATTTCTGAGTTCTCTGTTCTGTTCCATTGATCTATGTATTTATCCCTTTGCCAATACCATACAGTCTTAAAAACGGGTAGATTCTTCTCACGTTCTTCTTCTTCTTCTTTTTTAATTGCTTTACATAGGGGTGCCTGGGTGGCTCAATTGTTTGAGTGTCTGACTTGATTTCAGCTCAGGTCATGATCTGAGTCATGATCTCAGAATCATGATCTCAGAATCATGAGATTGAGCCCTGTATTGGGCTCCATGCTCAGCATGGAGTCCGCTTGTCCCTCTCCCTCTACTCCTCTCCCTGCTCTCTCTCGCTCTCTCTCTCAAATAAATAAATTTTTAAAATCCTTTGAAAAATAAAAAATAAATAAAATTGCTTTACCTACTCTAGTTCCTTTGACTTTTAACATGAATTTTGGAAAAATAATCTTACTGGGATTTTTATAGGAATTGTTTTAAACCTGTACAAGGAAGAATTGACATCTATCCTGTATTGACCCTTCCAATACACAAACATGTTATGTCTCTCCATTTGTTTTGATCTTTGATTTCCTTCATTGGTGTTTTATAGTTTGTATGCTTTATAAGATTTACATTTTAAGTATCCAATTTTTTAAAAAAGCAATTGTATACATCACAGATAGGAATGTAAAATGGTTCAGCCAATGTGGGAAATAGTTTAGTCGTTCCTCAAAAGTTTATACATAGAATTACGATGTGATCCAGTAATTCCACTCCCAGGAATAAACCAAAAATAATTGAAAAATAATTGAAAAAAGATACTCAAGGGGTGCCTGGGTGGCTCATTTAGTTAAGCATCTGCCTTCAGCTCAGGTCATGATCCCAGGGGCCTGGGAGGTCCATATCAAGACACATAATAAAGAAAATGGCAAAAAGTAGTGATTAAGAGAAAATTTTAAAATCAGCAAGAAGAAAGAAAACAGTTACATATAAGGGAAACCCCTTAAGGCCATCAGCTGATTTTTCAGCAGGAACTTTGCAGGCCATAAGGGAGTATAATGATATATTCAAAGTGTGGAAAGAAAAAACCTGCAACTAAGAATATTGTACCCAGCTCAGCTATCATTCAAAATAGAAAAAGAGATAAAGAATTTCCCAGACAAACAACAGCTAAAGGAATTTATCACCACTAAACCAGACTTATAAGAAACATTAAATTTATTCATTTATTTATTTATTTACTTACTTACTTACTTATTTTAGTTTTTAAAAGGTAATCTCTGGGATACCTGGGTGGTTCAGTTGGTTAAGCATCTACCTTTGGCTCAGGTGCTGGGATGCAGCCCTGCATCTGGGTTCCTGCTCAGTGAGGAGTCTACTTCTCTCTCTTGCTCTGCCTGCCACTCTCCCTGCCTGTGCTCTTTCTTTCTCTGTCAAATAAATAAATAAAATCTTTTTAAAAAATAAGAATTTTGAATGGCAATGGACTAAATACTTCAGTCAAAAGACATGAGGTGATGGAATTGATTTTAAAAAAGCAAGGCTCATCTATATGCAGCCTACAAGTGACCCACTTCAGATCTAAAGACATATGCAGATTAAAAGTGAAGGGATGGATAAACATTTATCTTACAAATGTATGTAAAAACAACAGAATATTTACATTCTTTTTTTAAAAAAAAGAATATACATTCTTTTCAAGTGCACAAGGAACATTCCCCCAAATAGAACACGCTTTTTAGGTCACAAAACAAATCTCAACAAATTTAAAAAGACTCAAATCATATCGTGCATCTTTTCTGACCTCAACAATATTTAATTAGAAATCACATTTAACTAAAATTTAACTAGAAATCAATCACAATAAAAAAAACTGTAAAGAAGGAAAATACATGGAGACTAAGTAACATGCTATTAAACAATGAATGGGTCAACCAAGAAATCAAAGAGGAAATCAAAAAATCATGGAAACAAATGAAAATGAAAACACAGTCAACCAAAATCTTTGGGATGCAGCAAAAGCTAAGAGGGAAAATTATAGCCATGTAGGTCTACCTCAAGAAGCAAGAAAAATCTCAAATAAACAACCTAACTTTACACTTAAAGAAACTAGAAAAATGAGAATAAACAAAGCTCAAAACCATTAGAATGAAGGAAAAAATAAAGATTAGAGCAGAAATAAAGAAATAGAGACTAAAAAATAGAACAGATCAATGAAACCAAGAGCTGACTCTTTGTTTTGTCATTTTTTGTTTTTTGTTTTAAGTAGGCTCCAGGTCCAATGTGGGGCTTAAACACATGACCCTGAGATCAAGAGTCCTATGCTCCCCTGACTGAGCTAGATAGGCATCCCAGGAACTGTTTCTTTAATTTTTTTTAGTGATTTTTAATGTATTTCTTTATTAGAGAGAGAGAGTATGTGTGCGAGTTGGGGATGAGCAGAGGGGGAGTGAAAAAACCTCAAGCAGACTCTGCACTGAGCATGGAGTCTAACACAGGGCTTGATCTCACAACCCTGAGATCATGATCTAAGCCAAAATCAAGAGTCAGACACCTAACTGACTGAGCTACTCAGGTGCCCTCGAACTGGTTCTTTAAAAGATCAATGAAATTGATAAACCTTTAACTCACCAAAAAGAAGAGCAAGGACTCAAATATAATCAGAGATAAAGGAGAAGAAATAACCAACATCATAGAAATATGAAGGATTATAAGAGAATATGATAAAAAAAAAAACTACATGCCAATAAATTGGACAACCTAGAAGAAATGGATAAATTCCTAGAAATATATAACCTTCCAAAACTGAATCAGGAGGAAATAGAAAATTTTAATAGACTAATTAGTAATGAAATTGAATTAGTAATCAAAAAACTCCCCAAAAACAAAAATCCAGGACCAGATGACTTCACAGGTGAATTCTACCAAACATTGAAAGAAGAGTTAATACCAATTCTTCTCAAACTTTTCCAAAAACCAGAGGAGAGAGAAAGCTTCCAAATTCATTCTATAAGGCCAGCATTACCCTGCTACCAAAACCACATACAGATACTACAAAAAAAGAAGACTACAGGCCAATATCTCTAACGAGCATAGTTGCAAAAATCCTCAACATGATATTAGCAAACTGAAACCAACAATACATTAAAAAAATCATTTAGCATGATCCAGTGGGATTTATTCCAGGGATGTAAGGCTAGTTCAATATTCACAAATCAATAAACATGACACATCACATTAACAAGAGAAAGGATAAAAACCATATGATCATCTCAATAGATGCAGAAAAAGCATTTGACACAGTACAACATCCATTCGTGATAAAAACTCTCAATAAAGTAGGATTAGAGGGAATGTATCTCAACATAATAAAGGTCATATATTAAAATCCCATAGACAACATCCTCCTCAATGGTAAAAAAAAACTGAGAGCTTTTCTTCTAAGATCAGAAACAAGACAAGATGCCCACTCTCACCACTTTTATTCAACTTAGTAATGGAAATCCACAGTAGTCAGACAAGAAAAATAAATAAAGGGCATCCAAATTGGTAAGGAAGAAGCAAAACTTTCATTATTTTTTTTTAAGATTTCGTGTATTTATTTGACAGAGAATGAAATACAGAAAGAGAGAGAGAGCACAATCAGGTGGAGCAGCAGGCAAGGGAGAAGGAGAAGCAGGCTCCCCGATAAGCAGAGAACTCATGGGGCTTGATCCCAGGACCCCAGGATCATGACCTGAGCTGAATGGCAAACACTTAACCGACTGAGCCTCCCAGGTGCCCCAAAACTTTTATTATTTACAGATGACAATGATATGACACTATATATCAAATCTCAAAGACTCCACCAAAAAAATTACTTGAACTGATAAATCAATTCAGTAAAGCCACAGGGTACAAAATAAACATACAGAAATCTGTTGCATTCCTATACACTGATAATGAAGCAGAAATGAAATTAAGAAAATAATCCCATTTATAGTTGTATCAAAAATGATAGGATACCTAAGAATAAACCTAACCAAAGAGGTAAAAGACCTGTACTCTGAAAACTATAAAACATTGATGAAAGAAATTGAAGATGACACAATTTTTTTTATTTCTTTTATTGGAGTTCGATTTGCCTACATATAGCATAACACCCAGTGCTCATCCCGCCAAGTGCCCCCCTCAGTGCCCATCACCCAGTCACCCCAACCCCCCACCCACCTCCCCTTCCACTACCCCTTATTCATTTCCCAGAGATAGGTGGATGACACAAAAATTGAAAGACATTCCATGCTCATGGATTGGAAGAACACATATTGTTAAAATGTCCATACTACCGAAAACAATATTCACATTTAATGCAATCCCTATCAAAATATCAACAGCATTTTGGGGACACCTGGGTGGCTCAGTCGGTTAAGCAGCCAACTCTTGACTTCGGTTCAGGTCATGATCTCAGGGTTCTGGGATTGAGCTGTGTGTCAGGCTCTACACTTAGCAAGGAGTCTACCTAAGGATTCTCTCTCCCTCTCCCTCTGCCCCTCCCCTTCTCATGCTCTCTTTCTCTCTCTCTAACATAAATAAATCTTTTTTTAAAGATTTTATTTATTTATGAGAGAGAGAGAGAGAGAGAGAGAGAGAGAGGCAGAGACACAGGCAGAGGGAAAAGTAGGCTCCATGCAGGGAGCCTGACATGGGACTCGATCCCAGGACTCTGGGACCACTCCCTGGGCTGAAGGCAGGCGCTAAACTGCTGAGCCATCCAGGGATCCCCCAAATAAATCTTTAAAAATAATATCAACAGCGTTTTTCACAGAACTAGAATAAACAATTCTGAAATTTGTGTGGAACCCCAAAAGACCCTGAATAGCCAAAGTAATCTTGAAAAAGAAAAGCATCACAATTCCAGACTTCAAGTTATATTACAAAGTGGTAGTACTCAAAACAGTATGGTATCAGTACAAAAATAGACACATAGATCCATGGGGCAGAATAGAAAAACCAGAAATAAACCCACAATTATATGGACAATTAATTTTTGACAAAGGAGAAAAGAATATCCAATGGAAAAAAGATAGTCTCTTCAACAAATGGTATTGGAAAAACTGGACACTACATGAAAGAATGAAACTGGATGACTCCTACACAATGCACAAATTCAAAATGGATTAAAAACCTAAATGTGAGAAGTGATACCATAAAAATTCCAGAAGAGAGCACTACAGGTCAGTAATCCCTCTGACAACAGCCATAACATTTTTTAAGATATGTCTCCTAAGACAAGGGAAATAAAAGCAAACATAAACTATTGGGACTACATCAAAATAAAAAGTTTCTGCACAGTGAAGAAAGCCATCATCAAAACGAAAGGGCAACCTACTGAATGGGAGAAGATATTTACAAACGATATATCCATCATGGGGTTACTTTTCAAAACATAAAGAACTGATAAAACTCAATGCCAAAGAAATAAATAATCTGGTTAAAAAATAGGAAGGGACATTTTTCCAAAGAAGACGGATGGCCAAGAGACACATCAAAAGATGCTCGACATCACTAATCATTAGGGAAATGTAAATGAAAACCACAATGAGATATCACTTTAACAATGTCAGAATGGCTAGAATCAAAAAGAAATAATAAGATCTCTTGCTGCAGCAACACAAGTGGGAGCACCAGGCACTGGGCTCAGAGCAGAACTCCAAGGATCACTTTACAAAAATGACAGACAAACCAGACATGGATGGGGGAAATTGCCAGCTTCCATAAGGCCAAGGTGAAGAAGACAGAGATGCAGAGAAGAACACTCAGCCAACCAGAGACCATTGAGCAGAAGAGGAGTGAAATTTCCTAAGAACCTAGAGGATTCCCCCATCATCTCTAAGACATCCCAGTCAAGATGTGAGGAAGAAGAGCCACCTGCAAGATGGACATGAGTGACAAGCTGCACTGTGGACCCCGGGCACCCTGTGCCTACACCACTGACTTATGGGTCTCTGAGGGGATCCCACAATCAGACTGCCAAATTCTCTGGTTTGCCTGGGATATTTTAGCAAGTTTTTTGTATGATTAATGAAAAATAAAACACACCTTGTGGCAAAAAAAGAAAGAAAGAAAGAAAGAAAGAGAGAGAGAGAGAGAGAGAAAGAAAGAAAGAAAGAAAGAAAGAAAGAAAGAAAGGAAAAGAAAGAAAGAAAGAAAGAAAGAAAGAAAGAAAGAAAGAAAGAAAAAGAAAAAGTGTTGGTGAGGATGTGGAAAAAGAATCCTTGTTACACTGTTGGTGGGATGTAAATTGGTGCAGCCACTGTAGAAAACAATATAGGGGTTCCTCAAAAAATTAAACATAGGATTGCCATATGATCCACTAATTTCACTGGGTATTTACTCAAAGGAAACAAAAAACTAATTCAAAAAGATATATGCACCCCCATGTTTATTTCAGCATTGCTTACAATAGCCAAGATATGGAAACAGCAAGAGTTGGATAGATAGATAGATAGATAGATAGATAGATAGATAGATAGATGATAGATAGATACATAGATATCCATAGATATTTTTTTTAAGATTTTATTTATTTATTCATAGAGATACAGAGAGAGAGAGAGAGAGAGAGAGGCAGAGACACAGGCAGAGGGACAAGCAGGCTCCATGCAGAGAGCCTGACGTGGGACTCGACCCAGGGTCTCCAGGATCACGCCCTGGGCTGCAGGCGGTGCTAAACCGCTGCGCCACCGGGGCTGCCCCCAGATATCCATAGATAAATGGATAAAGAATATATATAAATAATACAATAAAATATTAGTCATAAAAAGAATGAAATCTTGCCATTTGCAACATGGGTAGACTTAGAGGTTATAATGCTAAGTGAAATAAATCAGACAGAAAGACAAATTCCAAATGGTTTCACTCATATGTGAAATTTAAGAAATGAAACAAATGAACAAAGAGGAGAAGAAACAACCCCAAACCCTTTGCTTTTCGGTGGTGGGGGAATGCTGAAATAGATAAAGGGAATTAAAAGCACACTTTACTTTCTTTAAGATTTTATTTATTTATTCATGAGAGACAGAGAGAGAGAGACAGAGGCAGAGGGAGAAGCAGACTTCATTCAGGGAGCCCGACGTGGGACTCGATCCCGGGTCTCCAGGATCACACTCTGGGCTGAAGGCGGCACTAAACCACTCGCTAAGCCACCTGGGCTGCCCAAAAGCACACTTTTCTTGATGAGCACTGAGAAATGTATAAAATTGTTGAATCATCCTTTTGTACATCTGAAACTAACATACTATGTTAATTATATTTAAATAAAAAAGAAGATACTCAAATGTATGTGTTCATGTGTTCACAATAGCACTACTTACAATAGTCAAAAGATGAAAACATTCCAAATGTCCAATAATGGATGAACAAATTGTAGTCTACACATATAATAGAGTATTATGCAGCCAGAAAAAAGAATGAGATACTGATACATGTTAAATGTTGGTTAACCTCAAAGACATGCTAAGTGAAAGAAGCCAGACACAAAAGGTCACATTTCTTTTATTCGAAATATCCAGAATAGGTAAATCCAGAGGCAGAATGCAGATTGGTGGTTTCCAAGGAATGGGGGGTGGGGAGAGGAATGGAGAATAACTGCTTAATGGATATGTGGCTCCCGTTTAGGGTGATGAAAACATTTTGGGAGTAGATAAAGGTAGTAGTTGAACAATATTGTGAATGTATTAAGTGCCATTAAAATTTTCACTTTAAAATAGTTAATTTTGTTGTATGGATTTTATCTTAATAAAAAATATTATAGTTTTACAAAAAGCAATTGCAAATGGTTATTACATTTTTAATTTCACTGTCCATGTATCTCAGTTTATAGAAATACAATTGATGTTTGTACATTTATCTTGTATTCTGAGACTTTGCTGGATTCACTTATTGGTTCTAGGCAATACTTTTTTTTGTAGATTCCTAGGAATTTTCTGCATGGACAATCATATCACCTGTAAATAGGGACTGTTTCATTTGTTCCTTTCCAATTTGTAAGACTTTCTTTCTTTCTTTTCTTTCTCTCTCTCTCTCTTTTTTTTTTTTTTTTTTTCCTTATTGCACTGGCTCGAACTTCTAGCACCATGTTGAATAACAGTGTTAAGAGCAGGTATCCTCGCCTTATTCCTGGTTTTAGGGGAAAAGCATTCAGTCTTTTACTATTAAGTATAATGTTAGCTGTAGGTATTTTATAGATGCTCTTTATATTTCTGAGAATTTTTAAAAATATTTATTTATTTATTAGAGAGAGAGAATGTGCAGGAGCAGAGGGGAGGGGCAGAGGGAGAGGGAGAAGCAGACTCCCCGCTGAGCAGGGAGCCCTATCTGGGGCTTGATCCTAGGACACCAGGATCATGACCTAAGCCAAAGGCAGATGCTTAACCACCTGAGCTGAGGCACCTAGGTGCCCTGGAAAAGATTCTTAAGCAGGTTCCATGCCCCCAGTAAAGAGCCCTGTGTGGGGCTTAATCTCACTACCCTAAGATCATGACCTGAGCTGAAATCAAGAGTTGGATGCTTAACCAACTGAGCTACCCAGGTGCCCCTCTATAATGTTTACGGGTGTCTGTTTTTTTTTTTTTTTAAGATTTTATTTATTTATTCACGATAGACATAGGGAGAGAGGCAGACATACAGGCAGAGGGAGAAGCAGGTTCCATGCCAGGAGCCTGACATGGGACTCGATCCCGGGACTCCAGGATCGCGCCCTGGGCCAAAGGCAGGCACCAAACCGCTGAGCCACCCAGGGATCCCAAGGGTATCTGTTTTTATACCGTTTTTAGCTGTTTCTCTAGCTATTACTATATATACACAATTTTTCAGTCTACTAGTGTCATCATTTTACCAGTTCAAATGTAGAAGCCTAATGTCCCTTTACTTTCCTCCTTTTATAATTTTTTTAAAAGATTTTATTTATTTATTCATGAAAGACAGAGAGAGAGAGAGAGAGGCAGAGACACAAGCAGAGGGAGAAGCAGGCTCCATGCTGGAGGCCTGATGTAGGACTCGATCTCCGGTCTCCAGGATCACGGCCTGAGCCAAAGGCAGGCGCCAAACCACTGAGCCACCCAGGGATCCCCTCCTCCTTTTATAATTATTTTAAATGCTACTTCTACATATATTTAGAACCACAATGTCATAATTTTTGCTTCAATCATTATTTCAGAAATTCAAGAGGAGGAACATGTCGTATTTACCCATATTTTTGCCTACCAGTTTACTTTTTTCCTTCCTGATGTCCTACTTCTTTTGATTTCTTCCTTCCTGTCTAGAAAACTTTCTTCAGCCATTCTTTTAGGGTAGGTCTGCTAACAACAAATTTTTCTAGTCCTCCTTTATCTAAGAATGTCTTGATTTTCCCCTTTATTCTCAGAGGCGATTTTAAATGGATTCTGATTTGACAGTTTTCTTCAGCACTAGAAAAATATGCTACTTCCTTTGGGTTTTCATGATTTCTGATGAGAAATCTGGTGTCATTTGAATTGTTTCTCCTGCAGGTGAGGTGTCATCTGTCATTTGCTGCTCCCAAGAACTTTTGTCATTAGTTTTTTTTTTTTTTTTTAACGATTTTACTAATTTATTCATGATAGACACGCAGAGAGGCAGAGATACAGGCAGAGGGAGAAGCAGGCTCCCTGCAGGGAACCTGATGTGGGGACTTGATCCCCAGACCCAGGATCATGCCCTGAGCCAAAGGCAGATACTCAACTGCTGAGCCACCCAGGCGTCCCTTGTCATTGGTTCTTACAAGTGTGATTATAAAGTGTCTGGTGCAGATTTCTGTTTGTTTGGGGTTCACTCACGTCCTCCTCCCTCTAATGTTAACTACTACTTACTAGGCAACAGCTGTGTATCAACGTACTGTGCTAGGCATTTTATATACACTATTGTTAATTCCACCCACAAACCTGGGACTTAGATGTTTGGGTTAAACAACATGAAACTGTCATGGCTTCATTCAATTTCTTGAATCTATAGGTTTATGTCTTTTAACATATTTAGGACATTTAAACTATACTTTTTTTTTTTAATTTAAGATTTTATTTATTTATTCATGAGAGAGAGAGAGGCAGAGACACAGGCAGAGGGAGAAGCAGGCTCCATGCAGGGAGCCTGACGTGGGACTCGATCCCGGGTCTCCAGGATCATGCCCTGGTCCGAAGGCAGCACTAAACCGCTGAGCCACTTGGTCTGCCCTAAACCATTACTTCTTTGGGTATTTTTTCAATCTGCCCTCTTTTTTCCCCCTCTTTTTTTTTCTTCTTTCTTTCTGAGACTCCCATGACACAAATGTTAGATCTATTATAGTCCCATAGGTCCTTGAGGCTATTAATTTTTTTTCCAGTCTGTTTTTTCTGTGCTAGATAGAACAATTTCTTTTGTTCTTTCTTCCAATTCACTGCTTTTTTCCTCTAAGATAACCTGTTTTGGCATCTACTTATGATCTTTTCTCATTTAGTTTGAGATCTTCCTGGCTCTTGGAATTAGTGATTTTCAATTAAAACCTGGACATTCTGGAAATTATTAGCTTCTGGATCTTATTGAAATCTACTTTAGCTAGCTTAACCTGAAACCACTCCAGCAGAAGGCAGCAAGGGTCATTGTCTTGATATTGCTAAATGGAGGTAGAAGTTCAGGTTACCACTCAGCTACTGTTGTCACTCAAGGGAGTGTTAACAGTGTTACTGTTGAGTGGAGGTGGGAGTTCCAACCTCCCAATAAGCCTCCACTGGTACTTCCCCAGCTCCTAGGAGTAGGAATGCCTGATCACTGCCCCCCTAAATGGCATTCACTGATGTAATAGGAAAGGATGGCTTTTTTGTCATTGGGTGGTGATGAAAGTCCTCAACTACCACTTGGCCTCTGACACCACCCCAGCAGAGAGGGAGGCACTTGTTAATGCCCGATGGGCAGTCTAAGTCCAGGCTCCCTGCATGGTATCCACTAACATGATGGGGGGGTAGGCAGAGACAGGGTCTGTTATTGCTGGGGGCGGGGGGGTCCCTTCTCAGCTTTTTCTGACACTACCCTGGTAGTTGTGATAGGGGACAGTGTTAGAGTGCCTGGTGAGGGTGGAAGTCTAGGCTCCCCTCTTGATCTTTCTTGGAATGGGTTAGAGGTAGGAGTGGGGTCCATAATTTTTCCTTGTGGTAATTGGCTGGAGAACATTTATTTTCTGAAAGTTTTGTCTGATTAGATAATACATTTCCTAGTCCTTTGACTAGAGTAGGTTTTCCTTATTTTGCTTGTCTGTGCTCATAGGTACTTTAGATTGCTGACTTCTTCAGCTACACATTTGAGCTGTATGAGGCAATAGAAAACTCAGGGAATTCAGTACCATCTTGTGTCTTGGTCCTGAGGTCCCTGACTAGCCTGCTTTCTCTCCTCCTTTCGGAATGTTTTATATATAATGTTTTAGTTGTACTTAACAGAAGGAATAAGGAAGATTATGTCTATCTTTCCAGAAGTCAGTCTCCAGATATAATTATTTCATACTGTTTTTGATCATTTCAGTATCTCAAAACCCTGGGGATCTAGATATTTTTTCTGTTCTCACTTATGATACATCATTTTCCTTATTATCTTTTTTTTTTTTTTTAATTTTTATTTATTTATGATAGTCACACAGAGAGAGGAGAGAGGCTGAGACACAGGCAGAGGGAGAAGCAGGCTCAATGCACTGGGAGCCCGACGTGGGACTCGATCCCGGGTCTCCAGGATCGCGCCCTGGGCCAAAGGCAGGCGCCAAACCGCTGCGCCACCCAGGGATCCCTTATTATTATCTTTTAAATTTTCAGGTGGACATTCTGAGGACCTAAATTAAAATTGCTTTCTCCAGAGAGGATTTGCATATACCTCTGCTGGAAGCCACGAGGCTTACTAGAGATCATTTTAATTCTCTTCAAGGGTCCTAGTTTCTTTCTTTTTTTTTTTTTAATTTATGATAGTCACAGAGAGAGAGAGAGAGAGAGAGAGAGAGAGAGAGAGAGGCAGAGACACAGGCAGAGGGAGAAGCAGGCTCCATGCACCGGGAGCCCGACGTGGGATTCAATCCCGGGTCTCCAGGATTGTGCCCCGGGCCAAAGGCAGGCGCTAAACCGCTGCGCCACCCAGGGATCCCAAGGGTCCTAGTTTCATATAGAATTCTCAGGTTGTTTTCCTGTCCTGCAGCAGGATTGCTCAAGGGTTAGTAGTCAAATTCCAGGGCTATTATTGGCATTTGTACCCAAAGATGTTAGCTTCACTTCTTTACCAGTGCTAGAAAATATTTATCTTCTTTTTGTGAGAAAAGGATTGGTACAACTTGAAGGTATTCCTCATTTTTCTGCAAGCCCAGAAATGCTTTTCAAAAACTGTTTGTTAGAGTTTTATGCAGGAGCTGGTGGTATTGTGGTTAGAGGGCCAAAATCACTGGAGGAAATGCAAACCCCTGCATAGGACATTTGGTAGTACTACCTTGAAAACTGGAAAAACAATATACTCCTAATTACCAGATTTACGTTCAAAGGCCAGACATGAAGTCTTTATTGTTAGTGTTTTAAATTCCTTAATGAAAGTTGTCATTTTAGGTGGATGAGATAGATTATGAGAATATTGTTTTTACACCAAAACTAAGCCTTGTTCACTATATTACTGTAACTGAGTTCTGGGTACTGACAAACAGTCTTCTTGGGAGGAGTTAGGAACTGATGAAAACTAGAATATTAGAGAGTATACTCGAAAACAGTGAGGTATACCAGCTATAAAACATGATCTAACCTGAAGTCTATGGTTCAGTCCCACTATAAAGGCTGTAGCTGAAAAATTCTTTGGTTATTTTTCCCAAGAGAATATACCAAATCTTTATGTTTCTGCAGCTAGCTCACTTCATTCCAATAACCTATTTCAAAAGTCTAACTCCAGAGACCTGAGTTTTTGATAATCAGTGCTGTTTTATTCATGACTCTTCTTTCTTCATTTGTTCAGTAAATTCAAGAAGCCAAGAGTCAAACTGGAGCTTCCATAAAATGTTTTTCTCCTCATAATCCCTCATAATCTGTACAGCCGACACCATACCCAGTATGTGTGATGATAGGAGTCTCTAACAAAGTTAAATATAGTACTTTAGTAAGGAATATAGGTTAAACCACAAATACATTTATTTCTCTAAGAACAGTATACCATTTTTAAATTAAAAAAAATTATCAACTGTCTCTGCAGTTTCCTTGCTCTTATTAAACTGATTTTAAAAATCCAAGAGCAGAGCAATTCACCCGCACAATCGTTAAGTTGCAAATCTCTCCTTTGTCACAGAGCAAGAACACGTTCAACTGCAGAAAATAACTTCTAAGTATTCACAGATGGAGTACCCATATCCACTTGTCATGCATTCCAGTGCCTCATGGCAACCTTTTCAATTATCTAATTTCTAACCTAGTTTCTTTTTATAATCTGAAAACAAAGAATCACCTAAGTAAGACACCCCTTCAGAGCACTGCTGAAAATGTACTAAACATAGAGATATCTCAAATCTCTGTTCTAAATGTTAAAAATATATTAGCACATACAGAAAATATCTGTAGATATATTCTATTAGGTCCTAACGAGTTTTTATTTCTCCCTTTTTGATAATGTCTTCAATTTCTTCTGAGACTTCTCCTTTGTAGTCATTTGGTTCTATTGCATTTAACTTCTTTTGATACTCCAGTGGCAAACCGTTTTCTTTTGCACCTAGGCAAATGACCTAGAAATGGTTAAAATAAATGAGAAATATCTTTTAGTTGGGAACATAATTAAATAGACCACAGCTTCATGTGCAGTATCAAAGTACAAAATATTAGCTTTCAGATAACTCTAGAATAAACAATTATAGAACAAAATAAAGACAGTCATTCCTCTCACAATGAGCATGAATGTGCAGGGAGTTTTCAAAGCCACAAGATACATCCTTATGGAGTATCAATTCTACTCAATAACATATTCAGATATTTTTAAAAACTGAAGTATAACATATAGTGTTATATTAGTTTCAGGTATACAATATAAGGACTCAAGAATTCTTTACATTACTCAGTGTTCATCATAGTAAGTATGCTCTTAACCTCTTTCGCCTATTTCATTCCCCTACCCACCTCCCCTAAGGTAACCACCAGTTTGTTCTCTGTATTTAAGAGTCTATTTTTTTGTCTGTTCATTTGTTTGCTCATAAATTCCAAGTATGAATGAAATCATATAGTATTTGTCTTTCTGTCTGACTTATTTCATTTACCATAATACACCTTCTAGGTCCAGCTGTGTTGCTGTAAATAGCAAGATCTCATTCTTTTTTTAAATTTTTTTTTTTTTATTAACTTTTATTTATTTATGATAGTCACAGAGAGAGAGAGGCAGAGACACAGGCAGAGGGAGAAGCAGGCTCCATGCACCGGGAGCCCGACGTGGGATTCGATCCCGGGTCTCCAGGATCGTGCCCCGGGCCAAAGGCAGGCGCCAAACCGCTGCGCCACCCAGGGATCCCAAGATCTCATTCTTTTTTTTTTTTATGGCTGAGTGATATTCCATTGTATGTATGTGTGTGTGTGTGTGTGTATACTCACACACACCATGTCTTATTTATCCAAACTATGGATGGACACTTGGGTTGCTTCCATATCTTGGTTATTGTAAATAATGCTGCGGTAAACACAGGGGTGCATATATCTTTTCAAATTAATGTTTTCATTTTCTTTGGGTAAATACCCAGTATCAGAATTACTGGATCAAATGATAATGCTATTTTTAATTTTTTGAGGAACCCCTATACTGTTTTCCACAGTGGCTGTACCCGTTTGCATTCCCACAAGCAGCACATCAGGGTTTCTTTTTCTCCACATTCTTGCTAACATGTTACTTTTTTTGTTTTTGATTCTACTCATTCTACTTTAAAACATTTTTATTTTATGACAAAAACTTTTTGTATAGAATTTGCATGATCTATTAAGAAAAAACACCATTCTTTAAAAAAAAATTAAAGTTTTCAGGGAGCAGTTTTAGTTTAATCTGAGTCTACTCTGCCTCTGAATTAGAACTGAGGTAATAAATGACAACTATGCTTAGTGGGTACTTCTCAGATTCATAGCAGTTTAATTCTTCTAGGCTCCATACTAGAAAATTCCAGATTAGCCCAGGAACTGGTCATCCACTCCAGGTGCTATGTCCTGATTAGGCCTTCCACAAGTACCTAAGTTTAGGTTTCTAAAAAGGGATGTTGGGGTTTCTATCCCACATTCTTCTCCTATGCTTGTGGGAGTGGTTTCTCTGGTTCTGAAAGACAAGATGACTATTTTCCCTCCATTTTAGGATGGAAAACATTTCAGCAATAGGAAATATATTTTTTCTCCATAAAAATGAATCTTACTATTACAAAATATTCTTTAGTGCAGGAAAAAAAATGCCTATGTACAGAATAAATCCACTAAAAATACACGCATATATGTTATTTTCTACTTGAAGAAAGAAAACACACACCTGGAATTATGGCTTTATATATTTCCAAAGTTTTTAAAAATAAATGTGGTTTAGGAACATGGTTCTTTCATTACAAATGAATCTTAACATTTTTCAATTTGCAAGTTAGGTAAATAACTATCACCTTTGCATTAAAAACATTTTGATTAAAATGAAGTGTCCACAGGGGTAGGACAGGCAAAAAAATAATGAAGTATTCAGGTAGAATTTAATGCATACAAAGTCTTTTTAAAACAAGATCTTTTTTAGTTTATCTCATTGGAAAATAAAAAGGAATCACCAGAAGTCTTTGCAAGTAGTTTACCTTTTTATACTGGGGAGATGGGGGAGCACTCTCATAATTTTTCATCTGATAACTTCGACAGGTTATTTCTTTTCCTTCTTGAGTATAAACATCAACTTCTATTGGAACATATGTTCCGCTGTTAACCCCTTCTTGCCTGAAACCAGAACAGCCAAATTTTAACCATATTTGACTTAACCAAGTTAGTTTACTGGATTAAAAATTTACCTATATATGGAGGTACTTGCTCCCTACGTATTTTGGGATATGCAGAACATATTATAAATACTACTACAACAAAAGTAAACTTAGTATTTCAATTGGAAAGCCTCTTAGTATTACTTGGTATACTTCTAACAGACCTCTGTATTTATCCTATCTAAGCACATGCTTGAATATAGTTATTTCAATCTTTATACCCTTCAACATTGCCCTCTAGGCTATAAAAAATGACTGTTCCGACAACAATATTCATCCAAAGAAAAGTAGAAGGAAGGGCTCATTCTCATTCACCAGTGACATTAAGGTATCAAGCATATCAGATAATGTGTTCTTCTAAAGTCCTACTCCTTTCTGCCAACTTTCTTTGTATACATGTTCTGTCACACAACTCTTGAGAGTTCTAGTTGTAAAAAGTATCAAACATTTCTAGTATGTTGTCAAAGTTTTCACAACCTATTCCTTTTTTGCTGACTCAACTGCAGCCTTAAAGAATTACTTTTTTAAAAAGTGACTCTAATAAAAATTGAACTGCTTTTGAAACCAACAAAAAGATGCAACAATTACAAATATCTTCAGGCATTTTCACAATATGAAACTACAAAGATCTTTTATAAAAGATAAATAGAACAAAAATAAGGACTTCAATTTTTTGCATTAGAGATTATAAACGTCCCCTCAAATCTCAATCAAAATATGTGAGCCTTCTAGGCATTTTCTTTTTCTTTTTTAATGTAGGCTCTACACCCAACATAGGGCTTGAACTGACAACCCTGAGATCAAGAGTTGCATGCTCTATGGACTGAGCCAGTCAGAGGCCACTAGGCTTTTCTTTTTAGGATGTGCACATTATACCTTTTATGTTAACTCTAAAGTGTAAAGAACATAGTATATGGTTTTGAAAAACCAACACATATATACACATCTTTGCATATGATCCACTTTCTGAATTAGTTATTATTTAACTTATAATTAGAAGCCACCTACTTATCCAGAGAACTTAAATTGCTTTTGTTCATTTTCCATACTACTCCCCATACTTCATCTCCAGGACTTTGAAAAATGGTGGCTATACCTCCATGCCAAGTTTCACTTGTTTTGCCTTGGGAATTGCCAAAGTCAAGCTTAAAATCCTACAAAGGAAACCAAAATGATATAATCAATATCCACTTAAACCCAAATTTCCTTCCTTAAAATAAAAAAAAAAAATTACCCTGAACTCCATGCAATTAAAACATAAACTTTGAGTTCCTTCTCTGCATAAGGAACCGTAAAAAATACAAAGATAAAACAAGGACCCAGATCTCAAGGACTGTATTTTTTCATATTCTTCTTTAAGAAAAGTGAAATGTACACTACATATATAATATGTATACATCTTACCATAAACAGTTTAAAGGTTTAAAAAACCCTTGTAATTCCAATGCCTTAACATAACTATTTTCATTTTTGACCAGTCTACCTACATACACATTGATTTTAACTTAGAGGCAACCGTAGTATACATAATTGTTGAGTCTCGGTAGCTACATAGGGCTTATAACCTACTTTTATGTATGTAGAGAGTATCCTACTAGCATCTATCACCATGTTTGCCCTCAAGGAGCTGGCATTTGAGGGTGATTTGTATACTTACTAAGAGTAATTTAACATTCATGAATTATATTATTATATCTATAATAAGCTTAAGAGCAGCTAACACTAGTACATTATTAGTGCTATAACTACACTATGAGCTTTATATGGACTCTCATTTTTATCCTGCCAACAACCTTATTATACCCATTTATCAGTAAGAAAAACTGTGGCTTCTAAAGATTAAGCAACTTGCCCAAGGTCTCACAACTAATAGGTAGTGGAGCCAGGTTTCCAGTTGGGCCGCTTCCCTATAGAGATGGGTAAATCAGAGCAGAGAGTACTGGGAAAGATTAAAAACCCTTATTTGGCTGTTTGGTATAGAAAATTTCTTTTCATCTCTCCAGCGCTTAGTTTCCTTAATAATAAAAGGCTGGACTAGATACTGAATCTAAGGTTTATATTTTATCCCTGTCACCTTTATTTTCTTAGAAATGTCAGACGTTTCAGAAGAAAGGTTGGTATGAGTGACCAGTCTCTTCTTCAATTGGTTTACTGGACCAAGTAGCCCCGTCAGGACATCAGGAGAGTGGATAAAAAGTCACAACCACATTAGGTACTGGCTGTCCACTGCTAAATCCAATAGACAATTTTCATTCCTCTGCTTGCTCCACATTTCGGCTGCTTCTAACATAGTTAACCACCCTGTCTTGTTCTGTCTCCTTCCTGACTTTCCGACTGTTCCCTGATCTTAATTCCTTTTGCTAATTCTTCCTCCATACCTGGCCTTTAAATGATAGAGTGGCTAAGGGCTCAGTTTAGGTCCTTTTCCCTGTTCATCAGCAATTTGTTCAAGACAGTCTATCCGCTCCAATGACTTTAAATACCATCCAATATTCCAATCATGTTTTAATTCAACCCAGATCTCTCTTCTAAACTTCAGAAGTGCTTAGAACAGGGCCTACCACACAGTGAATAGTTAATAAATGCTCACTAATATTTCACTCCTCACTTGGATGTACGACAAGCATCTCAAACTCAGTATGTTCAAAAACTAATTCTCCTCTTCTCTTTACAAATACACCATCATCTACCCTATTGCATCCAAAACCTTAGTCACCTCTGTTATCTCTTCCTCTCTTCATAATCAATCACCAAGGCCTAACATTGGTATCTCCTAAATCTCTCTCTAGCCCATTTACCCTCCGCTGCTATCAGTTCAAGGTACCATTATCCTTAGCATGCATTGCTACAAAAGCTTTCTAACTGGGCTCCCTACAACCACTGCTGTCTCCCTTTCCAATCCATTTTCCATAGCAACCAGAATGAGCTTTGAAGTTGTAAATTTCATCTTTCATTTGCTTAAATTCTGCAATGGATCTTTTCATTGCTCACAAGATAAAGACCAAAGTCTTCTTTGGCCTCTATGGCCCTGTAACATGTGGTACTTCCCTACCTCTCTAGTTGCCATGCTATATCCTCCTCACACATTAAACTCCAGCCATAGCAGCTGGATGATCCAGCTTCTTCTTTCCTGAGGTCATTCGTACATGCTGTTCCTTCTCTTTTCTTGGTCTCCCCCTGCCCAGTCATTCAAGTCTCTGTGTAAAAGTCATATTTCAGGAAGAGCTTTACTAAGCTCTTAGGTCAGGACCCCAAGTCATAGATTCCCACAGTATCTTGCAGGTTTCCTTAAAAAAAAAAAAAAAAAAAGATTTTATTTATTTATTAATGAGAGACATACACAGAGTGAGAGAGGCAGAGACACAGGCAGAGGGAGAGGGAGAGAAGAGGCTCCATGCAGGGAACCCGACATGGGACTCCAGGATCACACCCCAGGTCGAAGGCGGCGCCAAACTGCTGGGCCACTGGGGCTGCACCCCCCCATTTTTTTTTTAAAGACTTCACTTTTTTATAGCAGTTTTAGGTTCACAGAAAAATTCAGAGGAAGGTACAACATGTCTCCTCTTTAAACTCACCATATCCGTAACTGAATAATCATTTGCTTGATAGCTCTTCCACTTGTCCCAACTATAAGCATCTGAACTTCTTTCCCACAGTTGGGCAACCTCCGCCCTCAGGAGTCTAGGGGGTAGAAAGTGCTAGAGCACAACTCCCATTTTTGAGGCTTCAAATGCCAGCAGTTGCTTCTCCCAGGTTTGCTTGCAGTCAGGGCGTGGGCACATGGCCAAGTTAGCCAATCAGGACACCCACCTGGGACTCTGAATTAGAAGCCAGAGCTAGCGCGCCCAAGAACCGGGGAAATGACCCCCTAGAGGTGGAGGACGCATCTAGTTTTCAGGAACTGCCCTGAGCTGTGACAGTAGCAGGTAAGGTCCCGAGCAGGCAGGATCAGTGACGCACAACACAGTGTCCACACTCATCAAGTTCAGCAGCAGTGCACCAGCGGCCCCCTGGGCTAGTTCTATCTGTGACACTGGCTGTTACAGTTGCTGTGCTCCCCTTTATGCCTGCCTGTTCTTCATTTTCGTTTTTAAAGTAGGCTCCATATCCAAAGTGGGGCTTGACCTCACAACCCTGAGATCAAGGGTCCCAGGCTCCATCCACTGACTCAACAACGAACCCCTCCTCTGCCTGCCTGGCCTGTTTGGTCAGCTCTGTGGTCCTGCCTTCCTGGTCATTCTGTGAGTCCTCCAACAGCCTTTCAAACAGACTCTTTTTTTCTGCTTCCATCAGCCGCTTTCTGTTGCTTGCAACTAAGAAACCCGGACAACGACAGCAGAGACCGTGTTTGTCTAATTCAACAATGTCAAAAGATTTCGTACATAATCTTTTTTGGGTATCCCTCTCATAGACCTGGAGGTCCTCAAAGGAGCCAACTTTATCAACTTTTGTTATCTGCAGGGAAGAAACTCCGAAGAAATGAACTGGTTGTACCGCAGAGCAATTTTTTTGACTTAAAAAAAAAAAAAAATGTTACTTATTTATTCTAGAGAGAGAGAGAGAGGCAGAGACACAGGCAGAGGGAGAAGCAGGCTCCACGCAGGGCGCCCGACCTGGGACTCGATCCCGGGGCCCCAGGATCACGCCCTGGGCTGAAGGTGGTGCTTAACTGCTGAGGCACCGGGGCTGCCCAACTTTTTTGTTTTGTTTTGTTTTTTACATCTGGTAAGTTTAAATTCAATTTGCCGACTTTTTTTTTTTTTTTTTTTTTTTTTTTTAGGTTTTATTCATTTCAGCGATGCCTACGCCCAACAGCGGCGGGAACGCCGACGCCGAGACGGAGAGTCCCAGGCTCCCGCGAAGAGCAGCGCCTTTCACCCGGGTGGGCTGCGGTGCAGCAGCCCCCGACGTGGCCGGGCACAGCCCCTCCTACCGACCGGCCCCCGCGCAGCCGAGCTCCCGGCAGCAGCCGACCAGCCCCGCAGCAAGGGGCGGCGGGGAGGCGGGGTCCCCGACGGGGGCGCCGACGTGTGGAGGAACCGAGGCAGGGAGGCTGCGCGCGCGCCCCACGTCGGCCGGCAGGCCCAGCCTCCCGGGGAGAGCCGGCCGACCCCGCGGGCCGCCCCGACGTGGCCGCGCAGCGGGAGCCGCGCAGCAGGAGCCGCGCCCCGGCCCCGGAAGGCGGCTCCTCCGAACGCGGCCCGGTCGTCGGCGGGGCGGCGGCAGCACTGACCTGCAGGCGGGCCACGCAGCAGAACGCGGCCGACGGGTTTCGGAGGTGGATCCGCTCGGTCAGCAGGTTGCTGCCGTAGGCGAAGTACAGAAAACTCTCCCGGTCCTGGCCCTGCGGGGCCTCGCAGCCCGAGTCCGCCATGGCGCGCCACACACCGCGGCCCGGGGCGCCGGCACCACGGCGAGGAGACCACCTGCGAGCGCCGCCGCTCCCGCCGCCGCTCCCGCCGCCAACCAGCCGGCGCCTCGGGAGGGAGCCGAAAGGCGGGAAGCGTGGGCCGGGCGAGCCGGATGCGACCGCTCTTCTGATTGGCTGCCGGTCCCAGCTATACAGTTACCCCCGCGATGATTGGCCAAGCCCGCCACCTCCTATCCACTCTCCCGTTAGGACTCTGAGAGGCTCAGTCCTGAGGCGACCGGGAGCCGATTCCTCATTGGACGTGCTCCTCTATGGTCCCGCCCAGATACCCGAGGCTCCCTGTGATTGGCGGGTGGGCGGGCGCTACGGAGAGGCCGGTCGGGTCCGGTGGGTTCGGTTTTGGGGGTTGCGCCGCGCGGGTGCGGACCGGGGTTTCTGCCCTTCAGGTGGGGCAGGTGTGGCCCCCTGGCTTTTCGAGCTCTTTAGGGAGCTCCCTGTTCGGCCACGGCAGGCTGTTCCCCCACATGCTGGTCCCTGCATCCCCGGCCCTGATCACTTCCCTGGAGAAGCCCCTGGGAATGTCCGGGACTCCCTTCCTGGATGGAACTAGCGGGCGGGGTTCAAATCCCGACGCTGCCCTTTACTGCCCCGCGTAAACCTGGGCACCTCTTGTCTGTTTCCTCCTTGTAAAATAGCGACTTGCACGTAAATCACGATCGCATGCTATACAGCTTGGGATCCCCTATCTCACAGGCTTGCTTTAAGTATTTAAAGAATGATTTTGTTCATGTTATTAGGTGCAAAAACTCCAGGGTAAAATAAGATATAAAAGGGTAAAAACGAGAAGTAAAACCTTATATTTGTTAACTTTGAAATGAAAATATTAATTTGAACTCAGGGCAATGGTTTTCCTTTGCACCCAATTTTTTTTGGGGGGGGGGTATTTTACTTTTTCATGAGAGACACACAGAGAGAAGCAGAGACACAGGCAGAGGGAGAAGCAGGCTCCGTGCAGGGGGCCTGATGCGGGACTCGATCCCGGGACTCCGGGATCAGGACCCCAGCCAAAGGCAGCCTCTAAATACCACTGTCCACTAAAAGGTCCCAGGGCTCTTTGGAGAAATGGTTTCTGCGGGGTCAAAAACTGAGAACGAATAGGAGTGCCTGGGACATCTTGTGACAGTAAAGTCTGGAAGTATCCAAGGCAAATAAGGTCCTTTCAAAATGACATGGGAGCCAACTTGAAGGAATGCCCACTGGCCAAAATTAGAACTACTTGAGCACCAAAAATAATGACTGCAATTGATTGAGAATGTCAAACATAAAAGCCCCACCAGAAGAGTAAACCAAATATATAAAAAAAAATTTTTTTAAAGCCTCATTTGCCATGGTGACTATTACAGAAACTCTTTACTCTGAAAAGTGGTAATCTAAGAAAATAAACATTTATCTTGCCCTTCTACTTGCAGCTGTATTTCAGGGTAACCAAATAGTCCCAGCTAATGAGGAAACAGTTCTCTTTACAAACGTATGCCAGCTAAATAATGTAAGATGAATGATAGAATTGGTAAAAATCACCAATTTGTAGCCCCTAATGAAATCACTGATTCACGCCAGGATCATCAATGAAACCATTTGGTGCCAGGGTGATGGGGAAAAGAATATTCACCTAGGGCCAAATTATCCCCCAGGGATTGCTAGCTGTAGTGTGAAGAAAAACATAATGACAATGAAGGAATCTGGTTCCTCCCACTTTAACCTAGATTGATCTTATAATCACTAAAAGTGGACCAACCCGACATTATGTGTGTCCTGATGTGATACAATATGAAGCACTAGTATTGTCTGTGAAGCATTGTTTCCCAAACTCTTTCACTTCTATATAATCAAGCTCAAACAGGAACAACAAGGGTAAAGAATAAAATGATACTGAGAGAAAACCACCAGAAAAATTCTGAACAAATGGTGGGAGTGGGACATCCTGTAGAACAAATGGCTGTCTCTTAAATTGAGTCCCTGTAATTACAAAAAAAAAAAAAAAAAAAAAAAAAAGACTGAGGGCAGAGTGTTCTAGATTAAAACAAATCTAAGACATAGTAACTATGTGCAATGGCTTGTCCTTGGTTCTGGTTCAATAAACCAGATATAAAAGATATTTTGGGGACAATTAAATCTGCATACAAACCAGGGCATGAGATGATATTAAACAATGGCTTTTTTATTAGGTATGATAATAGCATTGTGCTTATGTAGAAAAATGTCTCTCTTTTAGATATACATATTAATGTATTTAGGGGTAAAATGTTTTATATCTGTATCTTAAAATAATTTAGAAAAATTAAAATATGGAAAGTGTTAAATGTTCAATTGATGGATGTGTATATGGATGTTCATTTTATTATTCTATCTATTCTATATATTTGACCATTTTCATGTTAAAAAGTCAGAAAAAAGGGACGCCTGGGTGGCTCAGCGGTTGAGCGTCTGCTTTCAGCCCAGGGCGTGATCCTGGAGACCTGGGATCAAGTCCCACATCGGGCTCCCCATGTGGAGCCTGCTTCTCCCTCTGCCTGTCTCTGTCTCTCTCTCTGTGTCTCTCATGAATAAATAAATAAAATCTTAAAAAAAAAAAAGTCAGAAGAGAAATATGGTGATGTGTGTACAGCACTTGGCATACAGTGAGCACTCAATAGGCAATAACACTGTTAGGTAATTGGAAAAATAGGAAGGCTCATGCCTTTTCCCATCCCTCAGACATCAGAGTAGTCTTCAAGTAGAACTTGAAATACATACTTGGTTACTTCATTGAGCAAGCTGTTCTTCTTGGCAACACAGCGCTCTATGGCACCATGAATTTTTAAGGCCTCTGCTTTGGGGCATTCCCACTTAAAATATCCTTCTGCATTTTCAATCACTTTTAGACATTTTAAATGTATTTATTATTGAATTATTTTCTAAGGTCTTTGACTTTTTTTTCTCTTCCTATGTTTCTCACTAATTGCTTACTTTTATGGTTACTGATTTCTTTTAACACCATTTTACAAAAATTTTCTGAAGCACTAAGTTTTCCTCAAACACTGAAAATCGTTTCTTACACTCATTAAGCATTTTATTTAGCTTCCCCATGTAAATTGCTGTGTACTGACCCCTGTTGGCCAAGGCAGTAGATAGCAAGGGTTTTTGTTCCAAATTTAATCAAAGCTTAATATTTAGTAAATATTCACTGAGCATTTACCAAACACCAGGCACCAATTTAAACTCATAAATATTAGCTCATTTAATCCCCAAAATAACCTTATGCAGAAAGTACTAATTTTATTCTCATTTTACAGTTGAAGAAACTGAGATGCAGTAGGTTAACTCATTTGCCCCAGGTTATAGCTAGCAATGGCAAGCTAGTTTAACAGCCAAACCCTCTGATTCTACAGTTATTCCTGGGTACTGACTCCCAAATTTCTCAAGCTGTAAAGCCCTGGTGGCCTAGGTAGCCCACTTTCTAGTACAATCTCTACCTTATCTGTAAGGATATTATTTCATAATAATTCTAGCTTTTGGGGCACCTGGGTGGCTCAGTGGTTAAGTATCTCCCTTTGGCTCAGGTCGTGATCCTGGGTCCTGGGATTGAGTCCCGCGTCAGGCTCCCTGAATGGAACTTGCTTCTCTCTCTGCATATGTCTCTGCCTCTCTCTTCTGTGTCTCTCATGAATAAATAAATACAATCTTTAAAAAAAATAATAATTCTAGCTTTCAGTCACTTGATAATAAATTAGAGGTCAGATTTCTTCCAAGTGCCATTATTCAATCTAGTGGTCTTTAAATTTTGTATTGAATCATTAAAATTTGTGAACACACATTCATACACTATGTATATAGTATTCTACCTTCAAAATGGCAAATTAAAAATAAGTGTTTTAACTGACATGATAATGCAAACATACATGTAGGGTCAAATTAATTATAAATAATAGTGGATAGAAATCCATATTTCAAATAGTCTTCTTGCAAATTTCCATTTTTTGACTGACCTTGTTGGATTATAGTAGCTTACCATTATTTTTATACCAGAATGTAAGTGATAAAGAGCCTATATCAGAAGTCAGAAATGTGACCTTGGTCTCTTTTTTTCTTTTCTTGTGCTTGTCATTTTATTTTTTAAAGATTTTATTTATTTACTTATTTGAGAGGAAGCGTGTGCATATGCATGTGCAAGTAGAGAGGGGCAGAGGGAGAGGCAGAGAATCTCAAGTAGACTCCCTGCTGAGTGCAGAGCCCGACATGGGGCTTGATTTCATGATTCTGAGATCACGATCTTAGTCGAAATCAAAAGTCAAGCACTTAACCAACTGAGCCACCCAGCTGCCCTGTGCTTGCAAGTTTAGTAAGAGCTTTCGTCCAGTTTTTTCACAGAAATCTTTTTTTGTGAGAATTAGTTAGTTCTCTGTAAATCCACTAGTAAGTTGCAGTAAATCACAAGACATGGAAAGTAAATGAATGAAGGTGTCCCCAGCACCCTCTCCTCAGAGGGGCACTCCCACTCCTCCCCAGGATACCTCACCTCTCATAAGACAGGTAACATCTCCCTGACTATGAGTTCTAGTGTCATAATAAAGCAAAATTCTTCTTTTAAGATTTAAGTATATTTACTAAATGTAGTGAAGGATTTCAAAGCAAAATTCTAATTTTTTAGTTTAAAAATAAAAATAGAATTTTGTTTCTATCCACTTTGAATACTATTGCTGTAATTGATTTTAGCATTATCATTTTAAAAAGTATACTCCAAGCCAAAACATCTGCACATTATGGAAAGTTTCACAAGTTGTGTAATAAGAAGGCTATGTGTCTCCTGAGCAAGGCCAAGCTGGCTGCTTAGGCAAGGCCATTTAGGGCCATTTAGTACTTTAGTGGGACAGATAGGGACTGGTTCTCATTCTTAGCTCTGTGGGCTAGGAAATTTAATCTTGACTCTGGGAGTAGATACACAGTAGCCAGATTCATAAGAGATAGGTGTACACATCAGAATGCCAATTAGTTGATATACAATGAGAGCTGTAATAAATAAATAAACAAGGTATGTGTGTTCAATGATCAATGCATTTTCTTCCACTAGGAAAATAAATCCACATGAGAAGGCTCCAGACAAGAGTTGAGCATGTTTGAGGAACTAGATCAGGTGGTTAGAGAGGAAGGAATAAGAGGGAGAGCGGTGGGAGATGAGGCTGAGGCTGCAAAGCCCAGCTCATGCAACACCTTGCTAAGAGTTTTATTTTTTATTTTATTTTTTAAATATTTTATTTATTTATGAGAGAGAGAGAGAGAGGCAGAGACAGAGGGAGAGGGAGAGGGAGAAGCAGGCTCCATGCAGGAAGCCTGATGTGGGACTCGATCCCAGAACTCCAGGATCACGCCCCAGGCCGAAGGCAAGCACTAAACCACTGAGCCACCCAGGGATCCCAGAGTTTTATTATAAGAGATAAAAATTGATTAGGGTGTTTTAGGCAGAGATGTGATATCATGTGCTCGTCGATAGGATAATTGTGGATGCTGAGCAGAGAATCGATCCCAAGGGGGAATTAAATTAAGAGTTAAGAGACACATCAAGAAGCTATTACATAAGTCTTGACAAAAGTGGATGGTGGCCTTGGACTGGGGTTGCGGGAGTGAAGTGAGAGAGAAGAGGACTGATTGAGGATGCTATTTATGGTAGAGAAGACTGCACCTGCTGAGAGACTGAAGTGTGAGTCTATGTTTACCAAACAACTTCCCAGTTGTAGTCTGTTGTCTTCTTTTTTTTTTTTAATTTAAATTCAATTAGTCAATATATAGTACATTATTAGTTCCAGATGCAGTGTTCAATAATTTGTCATTTTTGTATAATACCCAGTGCTTATCACATCATGTGCCCTCCTGTGGTCTGTCTTCTTAGTAGATTTTCCTTCTAGAAGGAAGCACTGATCAGGGATTACAGGGTTGTGCTTTTCCTGCTAATTTTCTTCCCTGAGAATTTGAACTTGGGTCTGGGAAGGTGAGGCTCTTCACTGGGCGCCTAGACTATACAGCTTGTGGCTCTTGGAGTTGGTGTCAGATGGAATGGGAAGAGGAGGCAGGTGATCTGAGTGACTGAGAAGAAAGAAGACCACACCTAAGGAGAGAATGGAGCTAGAGAAATCCAAGCCCTGAGCTCACTGAAGTGCTTGGCTCCAGCTGTTAACAGATCCAGCTGAATTTCTCACTTTTGTTTTCACGAGATAGTCTCATAAGCCTTATACTCCAAACCACACTGGTAATGAAATGAAAGATTCTATTAAGTGCACAAAGGTTATGTGAAATGCGGCATATTTAATCCCACAAAAATATTTTAGAGAGTGTCTTGAAGACTTCTAGCTCCCAAAGTATTTTGCTATGCCTGTATTATTTTTTTAAAATAAATATTAGTGACCTAAAATACAGAGAAATAATTAATTATTTGTGGTCCCAGGTTACACAGGCAGTATGAAATAAACAAACTTCCAACAACTGCAAGGATGTGGAATAAGCAGTTATGGAGAAGGAATTGTGTTTGCTGCCTAAAGCCTAAAATGAGTTACCTTTGACTCATCTCTTTCTTTCAAACCCTGTGTCCAATCAGTCAGGAAGATCTGCTGCCATCAGCCGTCCTCTGCATTCTCACACTTACTACCTTCTCCCTGGTGACATCAGCTCACACCTGGATTTCCTAGCTGTTTTCCCTGACTCTGCTTTTCTCTGGAGATAGGGTAAGGGTGGAGGATCACATGAGGACAGCACGGAAGGGGTTTGGGGGAATGGTAAGTAGTTCAATTTCAGTGGAGTAATAGGTTTGTATTAGAGAATGGGAGACAAGTCTGGAAGGAGACTAACATAATTTACAGGAGGGTCTTGAATTTTGCACTAAAAAGCTCAGACTATTTGGTGGTCAAAGGGGAGACATGTTTGACTTTTGAGCAGATAGGGGCTCTCCTGCACATTTAGAAACTCTTTCTTGTGGCTGAGTGTAAGACGGCCTGGGAGGGAGTAGGATGCTGAGATGGTCGAATGCTGGACACAAGTTCATTGCAATAGGCAAGGTCATAAAAGTCAGAGCTAGGGCAGTAGTGACAGAATGGAAATGAAGGGATGGAAAGGAGTGGCGACACCTTTTTCTTTCTTTCTCTTTCTTTCTTTCTTCCTTCCTTCCTTCCTTCCTTCCTTCCTTCCTTTCTTTCTCTCTCTCTCTCTTCCTTCCTTCCTTCCTTCCTTCCTTCCTTCCTTCCTTCCTTCCTTCCTTCTTTCTGAAGGAGAGAAAGAGAGGGGTGGGGGAAGGGGCAGAGGGGGAGAGAGAGGGAATCTTAAGCTGGCTCCATGTCCAAAGTGTGGAACCCAAAGTGGGGCTCGATTTCACAACCCTGAGATCATGACCTGACCCAAAACTAAGAGTTGGATGCTTAACTTACTGAGCCACCCAGGCACCCCAAAGACATATTCTTTTAATTAGCTTTTTTCGTATCACTCCGTCATGCAGAAACCTTGCGAGGTTGTCTGTTATCTATTACTTTATCAAGTTCAAGCTCTTGTGCAAGCTTTTTGCTTCCATTCTATTTGTCCAGTCTGATTTCCCAGCTGATGATAAACCCTTTGGAAGCAGGAACTAAATCTTATCTTTCTATACACCTACAGTGCTTACCACAGCATAGGTGAATAATAAATACTTGCTGATTAATCAAACCAGAGTCAAAATCTCTCCTACTCTTCACAGAGGCTCCCAAACCCTTTTTTTCTCTATAATTTTTTCCAGCTTTCCTTGACTTACTGAGAGGCTTTTGTCCTTTAGCTCTAACTTAAGATTTCAAAATTTATATTAATCCTTAAACATACAGGATTCTGCATATATTTTATTAGCCATAGAGTATTTATATTTATCTCTCCTCCCTGCTCATGGCCACATGACTGAATATATATTAAATCAGAAGTGTTCTGGGGGGAAAAAAGAGTAAATTCTGGTGGGCAGTAATTTCTCAGGAGGTTAGACAGATAATCCATATTCTTGTTTTGAGATTAACCCTGAAAAGTAGTTCCAATATAGTTTTTTAGTGCTTAGTAAATGGTCTCCTTTGTATCTCTATATCTATATGTATTTATATCTATAACCATATACTTTAGAAGGGCATACACCAAACTGCTAACAGTGCTGATCTGTGGGAAGGGACACAGAATTGGAGGGATGGGGATTAGAGGAGCAGGTTGGACAAAAAGCTTTCATTTTTCTCATTCTGTATTCTTCAGTATTTTTTCCATGTTTGAGCATTCCTGCATTACTTTTATTATATAACAATACATATATTATTATATTCATATCTTGTGGACTTTTAAGTCAATATCTAGAGATCTAATGTCAGGAGGGTAAAAAGAGGATGTTGACTAAATAAGCTGTCCAAAATAAAAACAGACGCAGCAAACACATTCCCAAATGGGTCTGCCTCTCATCATGTCAGATAATGAGGCCAGAGCGGTTAACCTTCTCTGTGGAAGGATACAACCCCATTCTAAGAGGCCTACAGCAGTAGAATCTCAGGGGGTCTATCTGGATATTCCATCTTTGCCCTGTGAGATGCCAGTGGATACAAGACCCAGAATATTTTTTTCCAGTCCGGTTTAGAAGGCCACACATATATTCTAGGACAATGACCTGCGAGATCTTATTGCCAACCTTAAGTCCCTTTCAGAAGATTCTGGAAATCTAGCAATTCAGGCATCCCTGTGTCATTTACCATAGCTACATTTGATTGAGATGTACCAGTCCCAAGATGAACTACCATTAATGTTAAAGTCTGACAAACTGAATCATAAATAATATAATGTTAAAGTCTGACAAACTGAATCATAAATAATATATTCATCTCCTCTGTGTATATGTCCATGTTTTTTGTAATCCCTTAAGTTTAACTGAAATTAAACCATAAAGGAAGAATATTGTTGCATGTTTCTACTGCCAATAATAGCAGTAATATAAGCAATAACACTGTAGAATGTAGATTTACTTAAGTGAGAATCCCAATGTTTCCCTTGATAATAGACCTCATTCTTTTCTTCCTGGAAATTTAAACTCAGTAAATTCTTAATATCGTGTATAATAATTAGATGAGAGCCAAGGTTTTCTCCATGTCCCCATAGGAAGAATGGCTTTGGAAGGTGGCCTAGTTTAAGCATTTGGAAACATTTATGGAAAGTGCGAACTATGCGTGAATTCTCTGCTTAATTAATGTGCTTGGATTTCATGTTTTCAGTCTATTCAACAATATTTAATCAACAATTAACACTTCTCAGAGACATACACTGAAATGAAGCATTTTACTTGACTATAAAACAACTCTGGATGTTTGGAAATCTTTCCAGAATAGCTGATCTAGTGCTGGTGTCAACCTTTTTTCTTCTTTATTATTTTCTGCTTTCACATGAATACAACACACCCCAATAATAGAGCTCCCAAAAGGCATCTCTACTTATTGTCTTTGTTAAATGCTTATTGGCTGAGAAGACAACAAAAACTCTAGATAGCTGAGTAACAGAAACTCAAATGGCTCAATGAAAATGACAGTTGTTCATGGGAGAAATAGGTATGTTTTGTGTGGAGGAGAAACTTGCTTCAGTAAGTCATCCTCTAAGCCTCCTGAGGGTAGTGCATTTTATAAGCATATTTTTTAGATGCATTAAAAACTGTCTCAAGGTAGCTAAATCATACAAATTTTATTAGAATTCATATGCTTTAGAATTTTACTTCTGTGATCCAACAACTCCACTCTTGAGCATATAACCAAACAAAGTGAAAATAGGTATTAAATAAATACTTGTGCACAGATCTTCACAGCAGCACTACTCACAACAGCCCAAAGGTGGAAATAACCCAAAGTCCATCAGCTGATGAATGGGTAAATAAAAGGTGGTATAGCCATACAATGGAATATTATTCAGCCATAGAAAGTAATGAAATAGGGGTGCTTGGGTGGCTCAGTGGTTGAGTACCTATCTTTCGCTCCTGGGGTCCTGCGATGGAGTGCCGCATTAGGCTCCTGCAGGGAGACTGCTTCTCAATCTGTCTATGTCTCTGCCACTCTCTCTGTCTCTCATGAATAAATAAATAAATAAATCAAAACTTAAAAAAAAAGAATGAAGTACTGATACAAGCTACACCATGGATGAACCTAAAAAATCATTATGGTAACTGAAAGAAGCCAGACATAAAAGGTCACAGATTGTATGACTCCATTTATATGAAATATCCAGAATTGGTAAACCCCATAGAAACAGAAAGTTGACTGGTGCTAGGCAGAGGAGGAGTAACTACTTAGTGGGTACAGGGTTTTATGTTGGGGTGATGAAAATGTCTTGGAACTAGAAAGAGGTGGTTGCACAAATTGTAAATGTACTACATGACACCAGGTTGTTCACTCTGAGAGGGTTAATATTAGATTATGTGGATTTTACCTTAGTAAAAAAGAAAAACAAACAAACAAACCATTTATTTTCCAAGATTTCTCATCAGTGGTGTGAGAAATAACAGTAGAATGTTGGTGGATCAAGGAGTGGGTGTGGGAGGCAAAAAAAGAAAAAAGTATGTTGGTGGATAACTCGGACATCAAGTTCCTCTGATCTGAGATGAGAGTGAAGAGTTTAACAGATTTGATGTGTGTCCCTGACAGGTCACTCCAGTTCCCACATATACTCACTGAAGGAATGTGATGTCCTTACTATTTTCAAGGGATGATGGTAGAAGCTTTCCCTCCAGTAAGTGCTTGGTGGATGTTGTGGGAAGTGAAAATCAATTATTACTAATATGCTGCTCCTTCCCTGGGGTCTCCTTACAGTGTCTGATGCTCCATTAACAATAGGGGGGGTGTTTAAGAATACCAATTATATTTGAACAGCAATATTTCCCAAAATATGATGCTCGGGACATGCTTGGGACATTGGCCCCACTAGATGGTCCTCCATCCAAAAACAGTTCTGTAGTCGAATGAGCTGGAAAATAGTATATTCTGTATTCCCTCTTAGAGATTCATGATGTCTGTTACCACACAAAAGAGTTTGAGAATGCCTGTAGTGAAGAAACCTGGTGAGGTGTTTGTCCTGATTTTCCTACACCTCTTTGGTCACAGAACCCCTTGGGTGTGGAAAGCATATTACTCAGAGTATGGAAAATGATGCTCTGTGTTGATAGGCTGACCTGATTTGTTTAGGATGACTATTCAGTTCTTGAAGAATCATATTAAATAAATCTCTAAATTATTCAGAAAATTGAAGACAAGTAACGGTGTGTTAGCTAGAAAGGGAAGATTCTAAATCCTTGTACTGTTCTGGTCTGCTGCTGCCTGGTTTGGTGGGTGATAGATAACCTTTTATCACAGATTGACTCATGGAAATGTTGCATGCCTTTGCTGGCTAAATACCTGATAACCAGAAACTGAAGATACCTGATAATCTGAACTGTAGAGTCATGTATAAAACTAAATACCCATCAACCATCAACTTCTGTTAAATGCAATAATGGTTGCAAGCTGGTGAAAATAAGAATTTGATTACAAGGCTGAAAGCAAAAGTGATAGAGTCCCCAATTCTCAAATTGGAAAAAGATTTGGCTCCTTGGTTCTTTTTTTTTATTTAAAGCCTTCTACTTTTTAAAAAATTTACTCATGAGAGACACAGAGAGGGAGAGGCAGAGACACAGAGGGAGAAGCAGGCTCCCTGTGGGGAGCCCAATGTGGGACTCCATCCCAGGACCCCGGGATCATGACCTGAGCCAAAGGCAGAGACTCTCAACCACTGAGCCATCCAGGCATCCCTGGCTCCTTGGTTTTTTCTTCTATTTGCCAACTTATTTTGTTCCTTCTTAATTCCTTTAAGATTGTCAAAGAAATTTATAGGCTTAATAAAACAGGTTAGACAACTTCATGGAAATGTACCTAATTACCATTGATAACAATGGCAGGTCTTGTTAGGCCAGTAGCTTCTTGAAACAAAATGCTTGAGCTTACTCATTAAAACATTTTAGTAAGTGTCAGTACTGATTCATGTTTCCTGCTGCAAATAAGAGTTCTTTCTAAATTCCCATTTGGAGAAAATCGTTGGCTTAGCAAATTCTACTCCCTGATGTAATATGATTTTCCAAGCTGTCATGCAATTAAGAATTTTTTCAATATATAAAATCACTAATGAATTGATAATGACAAATTAGATTTACTGCATTTGGCTGCTGCAGGTCCTTCTGCCAATCTGGTTTAGTGTGTACAATATCTGATGTTCTCCAAAGTCAGCAAATGACATAAAAACACCAGTGAGGCACAGAACAGAGGTGCTTTCTGGGTTCTCAGCCAGGTATCAGAGAGGAAGGTTTGGAAGTGACAGGGAGACTATTTTTAATAAGAATATCTTCCATCTGGCTTAGCAATGTGAATATTTCTCAGGAAGAAACTTAGAATACATCCTTTTTTTCTTGAATCAATTTCATTCACTCTGTCAAATTTAATCTTTTTTGTAGAATTGTTTTGAATCTTACTTTGCCAAGCTATCACTGCCTAGGGAACAAAAGTAAAAATAAATTCAAAAGGCTGAAACCCAGCAAAATGTTGGTTAATATTTACATTAGCAAAGTAGGATTGGACTGGAGTGAAAGAATCCTGCATGCAGTTTCAGTCTGCCTGCAAAGACTTTTCCTACTTTTCTGGAAAACTCTTATTGTTCTTTAAGATCAAACTAATGTTGCCTCCTGCATCAAGCCATCCCTAACTTCTATCTAAGATTCAGTCTTCAATGTTTATAACACTTCTTTCCTTCACTCTTGCACTAAAACCATTTTATTTTAATTGACATGCTTCCTTACTCTACTAGACTAGATGCCCACAGAGGGCAAGAATCATTACTCATTCAGCACATATTTATAGAGTACTTAGTATGGACCAGCAGGCCATTTTGCTACTCCTTAAAACCACAACATTCATCTTTTCATTCCCAACACTTAGTACATGCCTGTCCCATTATTGAGTAGACACCCAGCAATGAGTTGCCAAATAATTGAATAACTGAGTGAAAGGATGAACGAATGAATGAATGAATGAATGAACGAACTCAATTGTATAAGGCAGAAAAGACGCCAGTTTCACAGGGAAGTTTTAGCTTCGCAATTTGCAAACAGAGTCAGTGCAGAGAAGTTAAGCTCCCAAGGAGAGAGGACTTATTATCCTACAAGGAGAGCAGTGACTCAATTCCTGGTGGACCTTAGAGGTTCAAAAATACCAGGGCTATAAAGTGGTATAACTTTTAGAAGGCAGAAGGCCTAGCCTGATGCCTTCTATGAGCTGGATCTATTTTGAGATAAGATTGAAGGCTGGCTACATCAGGAGAATTCCCAGAGTTCCCCTGCTAATAACCAGAGTTGAGAGAGAGAGGTGTGGGCTCTTGACTAAGGAGGAAAGAATAATGCAAATTAGACATTTAAAAGACTGTGGGTGTTCTCCCTTATTGCAATATGCTTGTTGCAGAATATATAATGCTTGTTGACCTTTCTCGTATAATACTTTCCTCTGATATTCTCTCTCTTCATAAAGAATGTGGTAGGCCCTTTTTTAGTTGCTGCAAATCATTTTTGACAGCAGGGAGCATTTTTCCATCATGAGCCTGAGCCGTTCTGACCCTTGAACTTGCTCATCAGCAGTTTGCCAACATGGCCATCTCTGTGGCTGGCCCAGACAGGCTACAATGCCTCTGAATTTCACACTTGAGATGACAGTTCATTATGTGGAGTCTGATCTAGCTCTAGTAGCAAGTGTGATCTCTGTGGTTGGGTTTGGCATAAAGGAAGACAAGCACAAAAGAAAACAATCAATCTTATGAATGTTCCTAGTTGATTTCTTTTCCTGTTTTCTGCATGGCATTTCAACCTCCTGCCAGTCTTGTCAAGCCACCATATGCTCAGCAAATAGCATCCCTCATATTTTAATTTACAGAGAAAAGATAGACAGTCAGGCATCTGCTTTCTATCCTTTTCCATATCATGCATGTCTTCACCTGTCATTCTTCAATTTCCTTCTGACTCAGAGAAAGAGGTAGCAACAAATTGCTGTGTAACAACCCTAAAATTTAGAGCTTAAAAGAACAAACATTCATTATCTTACAGTTTCCATGGGTCAGGAATTTAGAAGCAGCTTAGCTGGGATGGTCTGGCTTAGATCTTTCATGAAGTTGCAGTCAAAATAACAGCTGGGGCTGCATTCATCTGAAAGCTTGACTGGGGCTGGGGCTGAAGGACCAACCTCCTAGATGTATCATTCACATGGCTGTTAGCAAGAGACCTCAGTCTTTGGTCCATGGGCCTTTCCACAGGGTTGCTTGCTTGCATGTTTTCATGAAATATCAGCTGGCTTCCCCTAGATTGAATGATCTAAAAGAATGAGCACAGGAAACATGGCAATGCCTTTTATAACTTCCTTTTAAAAGTTCCACATTGTCACTTCCACCTCATTCTATTAGAGTCACTAAGTACCACCTACACTCAAGAGGATGGGGATTAGCCCCCATATTTTGAAGGAAGGGGTATCAAATAATTTGTGGTCATCTTTTAGAACCATCACAGAGGGATCCTCTTCCTTTTCATGGCTAATTCATCCACCTATAAGCTTGATTCTATCATTTCCCACCTGGACTTGACTAATCAGTTATGCTCTCTCTTAATCTCTTAATAGTAATCCAATTTATGGAACATTTGATATAACCTGGCTACTGTGCCAAGCACTTTATGTGGATAATCTCACTTAATACATACAACCACATGAGGTAGGGGAATGATAACTCCATTTCTATAAATGAAAAGATCCAAGCTCAGGAGGATCCAAGCTAAGTGAGACACCCAATGCCAGATAGCTAGTAATAAGTAGAGAAGTTACTATTTACATCCAGCCCAGATTGACTCCATAGCTGTGCTTCCCTCCACTAATCTATTTTACATTGCCTTGCATGGACCTTTAATCTCTGCCTCTCCATCAGCTTCTTCTCCTTAGCTTTCAAAGAGGCTCCATTCTTCCTCATACAAACATTACCTTCCCGTAAACCTTCCCTCAATTCCAGTTTCATCATATCTTTCCATCACTACAAATTTCTCAAAATGGTGGTCAGCATGTGGTTCCTACTTCCACACCTCCCATTTGCTCCAGCTTACAGCCATCAGTTCTGCACTTACTGATTTCTCTAAGGCAAGCAATGCCTTCCGAATTTCGAAATCCAGTGCTTTCTTTTCAGCTCACATTCTGCTGTATTTCATCAATTCTAACACAATTTTCACATTTCTGAGGTCAGGATGTCTTAAAATCAGTGGTACCTTGTATTTGGTAAATTCAATTTCTTCACTCTTTACATTTCATACCATGCCCATTCCCTTCTCCTGGAAACTCTCTGCTCCTGTGTCATTGACATCCCTGTGAACATCCTTCCCCTCTGATAGCTCTATGCAGTCTTCTTCATTGACTCCTCTTCCTCGGCAAACCCTAAGATGATGGTATAGATAATCTGGTGGTGATTCACTCTTTTTCCTCCTGCATTGTGGGTAATCTATTTTAAAATCATACCAATTTCATGTTAATACTCCTAATTTTGTCTCCAGCCTCCATCTTCTCTTTTAATTAATTACTTACTTCCTGTATGTCTTACAATTACCATAAACTCTGCATGTTTCCAGCCTATCTGCCCTGCTTTTATTGCGTATCTTTGATGTTGACATAATCACTGTCAAAGAATGTCTCACAGACATTTAGTTTAAAGCACAGCTGACATTTACTCATACAAAGGGGAGATCTAGTCACATATAGATTGTCACCAAAGAGGCAAAACAGGAACCCTTAGTCGGTGGAAGAGTAAGAACGTTTTTTGTTTTGTTTTGAACTTAAGCATGCTTAGTTGGCTGAAACTATCCAGGGGGCAATTTGTACCCAAGCAGACTGTATTATTACCAGGATAGACAATTTTAGTTTTTGTGATTTTTCTCCAGAAATCCTGTGATTTCAGCTGTGGAATAGGTAGGAAGTACCTATTTTCATTTTGGTATTGGTGGCTAACGTCCTTCCCTTGGTTGGTATCTATACCATAGTTAAGCTAGGACTATTTCATTTCTTCCTTCTTATGGCCAGACTCAGACCCAGGACTATGGCTGACCATGAAGACTTTAGTGTCTTCCTGATGCAGTATCACCCACTGGATGCTGACTTGAGATAATAGCTCATAGTAATATTTAAGTGGCTGGATATCAGACATGGAGGAGCTCATAAAATATGAGAACAGTTACAAATATAATAAAAAAAATTTGAAACCAGTTTGTATCCTAGTTGGCTTAGCCCAAACTGGGCAAATAAGTCTCTTGTCTTTTTTTTTTTTTTTTAAATCCCTCATATTCTTTGAATTCCTTTGAGGCTTAGGTAGATTTCAGTAACAGCAGCTAGTTGTTAGAGGCCAATGGTTCAGTTAAGACATAGATATATTAGGGGGTCTTCTTAGAGGAGTCTAAAGCCATTGGTAAATCCATCATCATTTTTTAAAAGATTTTATTATTTATTTGACAGAGAGAGAGAGAGAGAGAGCAAGAACACAAGCAGGAGGAACTGTAGGCAGGGGCAGAGAACAAGGCTCCCCACTGAGCAGGGAGCCTGATGCAGGGCTCCATTCCAGGACTCCAGAATCATGACCTGAGCTGAAAGGCAGATGCTTAACTGACTGAGCCACCCAGGCAGCCAAATCCATCCATTATTAAAATTGGCAGCCATTGCAATTGTTTGAGATAGGTGAATTAGAGAGTTCAAAGAGTTTATGGCAAAGAAGATAGCTGAGAGAAAAGCAAACAGGACTATGGCAGTCATTTTACAATCTCATCCTTTGACCCACACAAAGGGAGGCATATAAGTAATAAAGGAGGAGACAAATAACAAAATATAAATCCTAACGACAATCTTAATCTGGAAGTCTTGGGTAGAAAATGTCTACACCTCATATCATCATTTTGATTCATAGATCTTTAAGTAGTGATCTATTTCCAGAGATGTGTGCTTCTAAAAGTTTTTTACTAAGCCTCAGGGTTATATATCTCCAGTGGGATTGGATGTCCAAATTGTAGAATCCTTAGCACGTTTACAGCAGGAATCATGAATCCATGAGTACGCACCCTAGAGTTTAAGAGCAATTGGCTGATCAAAGTCCATGATATGACTTGTCCAAGGCTGATGTCTTGGCATCCTTCTTAGTATACCCAGTTTCCTGGTTTTATATCATGTAGGAATGTGTTTGATGTTGTCATTTTCAAAGTGCAGCTTGCACCTGATGGGCATGTGATTGAGTACATGGTATTAGTTTTGACTTTTTGACAACAGATTATAAGATTGGAGTGTAACAAGGTAAAATCTGTTGGAGAGGGAGTCAATCTGAGCTTCACTGGTCTTCTTCTTTTTCAAGTACTATGCTTGACATGGGCTTGCACTTACAACCCCGTGATCAAGAGTCACACTCTCTACTGACTGAGCCAGGTGCCCCCTTCATGGGTCTTCTTAGATGAATTTTTATGGTGAGAGTTTGAGGTTTTTGTAGTGTACATCACATTACCATTAGGTCATTTCTTGATCTTTAAGTCAAGAAAGGTTAAGTTCTGGAAATTTTGAGTTTTGATTTTAAAATATCATTAATTAGAGCACCTGGGTGGCTCAGTCAAGTAAGTGTCTGCCTTCAGCTCAGGACATGACCCAGGGTCTTGGGATCAAGCCCTGAATCAGGCTCCCTGCTCAGCAGAGCAGTCTGCTTCGTCCTCTGCCCCTCCTCCTATTTGTGCTCTCTCTCTCCCAGATAAATAAATAAAATATTTTTTTAAAAAATCATTAGTTTGCTTTACCTTTCTAGAACTTTGGGGGATAAAATGGGCAATAAAGTTTCTGCTTTATTTGAAGATTTTGCACAGATTCTTAAGTACAGAAACCGTAAGCTCCTCCTTCTAGGTAGAAAAAAATAAAATCCCAAGTTTGTTTTTTAAAATCAATTAAAGTATTACTCTTTTAGCAGAATAAAGCATTTGTCCCGATTAAAAAAAAAAAACTATAAGAAATAAAAAAAATAAAATCCCAAGTTTGTTTTTTAAAATCAATTAAAGTATTACCCTTTTAGCAGAATAAAGCATTTGTCCCGATAAAAAAAAAAACTATAAGAAAAGTCTACTACTGAAACATATTTAAAATTTTATCACTTGTGTTTAAGTGAATCTTTAGGTGGGATTCTGAACTTTGCCCTTTCTTTACAGTTTTTCCTGGATTTTGATACTTACAAAGAAGTTTCAGTCAGTTTCTGTTGGGCCTCAGATAGAACTTTTCTCAACCATATTTTTGTATTTTAGATGAATTCATCCTTGGCATAGTAGATGCTTCCTTGTAACCAATGTAATAAAGGCTTGTAGGTGTACTTGAGAGCCACCAGGTGGCCATCATGGGAAGTCCAAAACCCAAAACTCTGCATGAGAGTTTTGATACAGAATCTTTTCTCCTTCTGTAGGGGCAGATCATTGTATTCAAATAAGTTCTTCTGGATTGATGAAATCATATTAAGTAGCTCTCCCTATAATAACAATAATGGGAAAATCAGTAAGGGCTGTTTGTTTTACATAGTAAATGGCTGGGGCACTTCCTTTAGCTTCAAAAGTATTATTAGTATGTATTTATAGTAGTATTTAGGTAGTATTTTTAAAATAATATTTCTTTCAGGTGTTACCTTGTCTCTAGTTAGTTATTTTTTTTCTAGTTAGTTATTAATTCATTTCCATCTTTGATTCAGGTACCCAAGGAAGTTATAAAACGTATTTGCTTTCAAAACATGCCAAGATCTTAAATGATCCAAAGGCATATCTACCATCAGGGTGTTTTGAACTCTTAAATCTTTAAAAGGATGGCATGCTCTTGTTAAGAGGCAGAGTTCTGAAGTTATAATTTATGCAGCACAGAATGTACTTGCTTATTTTTAAAATCAGAACCATGAAAAAATAATACACCAGCATTGACCAAGGGAATATCAGTCAGGATGGGGAATACTAAGAGTCTGAAGAGCTGTTCAGTAGTCATGAGATTCACTTTTATTAAGAGGGGGTGTTATTTTTTTTTATTTTTTTTTATTTTTATTTTTTAATTTTTATTTATTTATGATAGTCACACAGAGAGAGAGAGAGAGAGAGAGAGGCAGAGACACAGGCAGAGGGAGAAGCAGGCTCCATGCACCGGGAGCCCGACGTGGGATTCGATCCTGGGTCTCCAGGATCGCGCCCTGGGCCAAAGGCAGGCGCCAAACCACTGCGCCACCCAGGGATCCCAAGAGGGGGTGTTATTAAATGGATTTCCTTAGATTGAGTTATTGAGGTTGGGGTGGTGCTTGACAATTACATGGGAAGTGGACAATGAAAAACCATCACAGGTAAAACACAAATAACTGTTCCGCATTGTTTTGAAGCAATTAGGTTTGAACAACAAATTTGAAGAGGGTAGTGAGTAACAAGTGGAACTAACATAATTCCTACTGAGGTTTAACTGTCTTAGCCACAGGAAGAAACAAGGTACAGAAAACTATCCAATGTAGGCCATAGGCTTGTGATATGTTTTTAGCTTTTGCATAGCACTTGCCTTTTCTGTACAAACAATGCAAAAGATGTAGCATGGTCAGGGTGTCTGAAGGCAGGAGCTGCTATATAAAGTCTGCTCAGGAAAAGAAAAGGCCTATTTAACATCTGGTTCCCAAGGGAGGGGCTCTGGAACATGTGTTTTAGATAGCTCTTACAGTGATTCAGCTAAGAGAAATATGGAAAAGCCAAACATGTCTAATTATCTCCAGTAACTCTCCTTGAAAAGGTAAAGAGACAAAAGGTGGTGCTATTCAGTAGCCACCTGAAGAATGTCAAGATTGCATAAGGTATCTTAACAGCTTTACCATCTTGAGTTAGAACTTGAATATGGGAATAAAAGAGTTGTCAAATGAGATATGAATATACATAAAGATAAGAGCACAAATAATAGGTGCCTAAAAATAGGAAAGTTATGACAATCTCTGTCAAATGGACAATTTATAATAAAAACAGTAAAAGGCAATAATAATTCCTAAGAATCCTAACTTTCTCAGAATTGAAGAAATAAAAAAAAAAATGATTCCAAGGTGCCTGGGTGGCTCAGTTGGTTAAGCATTAAGATCATGATCCTGAGGTCCTAGAATCAAGTCCTGCATCAATCTCCCTGCTCAGTGGGGAGTCTGCTTCTCCCTCTCCCTCTGCTTCTCCCCATTGCTTGTGCTCTCTCTCTCCCAAATGAATAAATAAAATCTTTTTAAAATTAAAAAAAAATGATTCCAAAGTATGGCAAAACCAAAATAAAAGATATTCAAAGATCATCTTTTTCTGAACTATTTTTACCATTTATAAACTTTGTTTAATTCACATGACTTTAGGTGTATATATTTAGACATACACACACAGTTAAGTGATAAATTTATAGCCTTAGAAGGTAAAACATACACCACATTGAATTTACCATCTTAATAAAACGATAGCAATTTTCTTTAAAACCCAATAAAACATACCCATCATGTCATATATTTGCATCTCTTTGCAAATACTATTTTGGTACTCATTTTATGATAGTTTTTAACCAAAGAAACTAACTTCTGTTCCCTATCAGGTGCAGAGAAAACTGGGAGGGAAGTAACCGAGCACTGTCTGCCATAGTCAACTGCCTTAGCAGTGCTCTACAAGGACAACCTGGTTGTGTACTGTAAACACATATTCCACATTTATTCATTCTGCAAGTCCTTAGTGGGGCAAATGGTATCATGCATGCTAATATGACCTGAAGGCATCGGTATATCACTTATTAATCTACTAACTGATGGTCATTCTCTAGAGAATAAAAGTAGGAGGCAATGGCAGATATATTAAAACTATGCTTGTTTGTTTTTATATTCTCTAATTTTTTGAATTTTGATCAGCCAAAGGTTATTTATTAATTAACTCAATTAGTCCAGGGTCTCAAAGTCAATTTAACATCTTGATGTTACGGTTTAAGCTGAGGCTATAGAATAATATGATCACTGTTGCCATCAAATATTATCAGAGGGGTGATATAGTGAATTTTATGTGGAAGTGGAGTAACTAATTCTAAATAGGTTTTAACATTGCTTGAAATTCTTTATTTTTTTATTTTTATTATTTTTATTATTTTAAAATATTTTATTTATTTATTCATGAGAGACACACACAGAGAGAGGCAGAGACACAGGCAGAGGGAGAAGCAGGCTCCATGCAGGGAACCCGACATGGGACTCAATCCCGGGTCTCTAGGATCAGGCCCTGGGCTGAAGGTGGTGCTAAACTGCTGAGCCACCCGGGCTGCCTAACATTGCTTGAAATTCTTAAAACCAAATCTTTAAAAGAGATATAATTATAACTCAGTGTAGTTGGGCATATACATTTCTTAATATTTCTATATTGTCAGATAATTAGTAACATAAGGTTATTTGAAGAGCAAGGCTAGTAAATGATTCAGGAAGTTCAGATTAGTAAGACTTCATAGGAATAAATAAACCCAGATCTTGCAAAAGCTAGAATATTAGCTTCCAATATTTTATTTTTTTCTTTGTTTAAAACAGAGAAAACGTACTATTGTTTTTAAATCAAAATAGTCAAATCAGTATATCTAAAGCATATGGAATTAAATATTTTTTTTCTTTTCTTGAATTCTCCTAGATTTATATGAAAGATTATTAGTTTCTGGTTCTATGTTTATGGATTGGAAGAACTGATCTTGTAAAAATGTCTGTACTACTCAGAGCAATCTACAGATTTAATGCGATATCTGTCAAAATACCAACAACATTTTTCAGAGAACTAGAATAAATAATCCTAAAACTTGTTTGGAACCACAAAAGACCCAAATTGCCAAAACAATCTTAAGGAAGAAGAATAAAACTAAGGTATCACAATCGCAGATTTCAAGTTATATTATAAAATCAAAACAGGCATAAAAATAGACACAGATCAATGGAACAGAATAGAGAGCCCAGATATAAACCCATTCTTATATGGTCATTTAAGCTATGACACAGGAGGCAAGAATATACAAAGGGCAAAAGACAGTCTCTCTAACAAATGATGCTGGGAAAACTGAACAGCTACATGTGAAAGAATGAAAGCAGACCACTTCCTTATACCATACACAAAAATAAAAATGGATGAAAGACCTAAATCTCAGACCTAAACCGTAAAACTCCTACAAGAAAATATAGGTAGTAATTTCTGACATTGGCTGTAGAAACATTTTTCTAGAGGTCTCCTCAGGCAAGGGAAACAAAAGCAAAATTAAACAGTTGGGACTACACCACAATAACAATATTTTGCACAGTGAAGGAAACCATCGTCAAAATGAAAAGGCAACCTACCGAATGGGAGAAGATATTTGCAAATGATATATCTATCCAATAAAGGGTTAATATCCAAACTACATAAAGAACTTATAAACTCAACACCAAAAAAATAAGTAATCTGATTAAAAGGTAGGGAGAGGATCTAAATAGACATACAAAGAAGACATACAAATGGTCAACAGACACATGAAAAGATGCTCCTCATCATTTGTCCTTAGGTACATATAAATCAAAATCACAATGAGTGGGGTAGCTCAGTGGGCTAAGCAACCGACTCTTGGTTTCAGCTCAGGTCATGATCTTGTGGTTGTAGGATCAATCCTGGAGTCAGACTCCACACTGAGTATGGAGCCTGCTTCAGATTCTCTCTCCCTCTCTTTGCCCTTTCCCCTGCTTGTGCACTCTCTCTGTCTCTCAAAATAAAACAAATAAATCTTAAAAAAAAAAAAAACCATGATGAGATGTCATCTCACACCTATCAGAATGGCTAGAATCACAAAGACATAAGATAACAAGCATTGGTAAGGATGTGGGAAAAAAGGAACCCTCCTGCACTATTTGTGAGAAGGCAAATTGGTGTAGCCAGTTTGTAGCCAATTCCCAAATACTCTATGAAAAACAGGATGGAGTTTCCTTAAAAAATTAAAAATAGAGGGATGCCTGGGTGGCTCAATGGTTGGGCACCTGCCTTTGGCTCAGGTCATGATCCTGGGATCCAGGATCGAGTCCTACACCGGGCTCCCTGCGAGGAACCTGCTTCTCCCTCTGCCTGTGTCTCTGCCTCACTCTCATCTGTATCTCTCATGAATAAATAAACAAATCTTTAAAAAAAATTAAAAATAGAATTACCATATGATCCAGTACTTCCACTACTAGATATTTACCCAGAGAAAAGGAAAATACTTATTCAAAAAGATATATAGGGCACCTGAGTGACTTAGTTGGTTAAACGTCTGCCTTTGGCTCAGGTCATGATCCCAGGGTCCTGGGATGGAACCCCGTATCAGACTCCCTGCTCAGCTGGTAGCCTGCTTCTCCTTCTGCCTGCTGCTTTCCCTGCTTGTGCTCTCTCTCTGTCAAATAAAATAAATCATAAAAAAAGGATATATACACCCCTACATTTACTGCAGCATTTACAACAGGCAAATATGGAAGCAACCCAAGTGTCCATTAATAGATGAATAAAGATATATATACACAGTAGAATATTATTATGTCATAAAAAGAATGAAATCTTGCTATTTGCAACAATATGGATGAACCTAAAGGCTATTTTTATTTATTTATTTATTTATTTATTTATTTATTTATTTATTCATTCATTCATTCATTCACAGAAACACAGAGAATGAGAGGCAGAGACACAGGCAGAGGGAGAAGCAGGCTCCATGCAGGGAGCCTGACATGGGACTCGATCCAGGGTCTCCAGGATCACGCCCTGGGCTGCAGGCGGCGCTAAACCGCTGCGCCACCGGGGCTGCCCCCTAAAGGGTATTATGCTAAGTGAAATAGGTCAGACAGAGAAAGACAAATATATATGATTTCACTCACATGTGGAATTTATGAAACAAAACAAAGAAAAAAGAGAAAAAAAAAACAGACAAATACAGAGAACAAACTGATGGTTGCCAGAGGGAAGGTAGATGGGGGATGGGTGAAATAGATAAAGGGGATTAAGAGAACACTTAATGTAATGAACACTGAATAAATTACAGAATTGCTGGATCACTGTATTGTACACCTGAAACTAATATAACATGTTATGTCAATTATACTTCAATTAAAAAAGACAATTAGTTTCTATAAGTCAATCAAAATAGAGGCACCTTTAATTTTAAGGTGTTTTATAATGCAATTTATAAATTCTCTCTGGAGGTAGGCAAAGATATACCAATCCATTTGTTTAGAAATTATTTATACCTTGTATTCATTAAGGTTCTCCAGAGAAACAAATCAATGGGATGTGTCCATATAGAGAGAGACTTATTCCAAGAAATTGGCTTGCACTACTACGGAGACTGGTAAGTCCAAATCTTCAATGTGGCCCAGAGGCTTGTGACCCAGGAGAGTGGATGGTGCACGTGAAGTCCAAAGACAGTCTGCTGGTGAATTCCTTCTTGCTCAGGGAGGCTGGTCTCTCTGTTCTCTTCAGGACTTCGAGTGAGTGGGTGAGGCCCATCCACATTTTGGAGGATAGTCCAGATTTAAATGTTCATTTCATTCCCAAACACCCCTTAAATGGACACAAAATTAACCATCACATATCTGTACATTGAAAATATCGAACTGTCAGGAAAGCTAGGTAACTATTGGAGGAATTGATGAGATAGGAGTTCCTTCATACCTTAACAGGGCTCATTTGCATGTATTTCTATTGAACTTCCCTATTACTTCGGGTAGAGAATGGAAGAAGAAAGAGCCTTGTACTCAGAACCTTTACAATTTCATGGGGTGGAAAAAAAAAATTTTATGGTGTGTCATGAAGCTCTAAGAAGCCAGAAGCAATTACTCCTACTCCATCTGCATTCCCAAAGCACACATTCAGTATATTTATACAATTGATATCAGCTAGAGTTCTTTATTTTCCAGGTCATGAAAAACCAATTTCAATTGTTTCTTTTTTATTTGTATACATTTCCCTCCTCTTTGATAGAAGATAATGCATGTTTGAATTAGATATAACCTATGGTGTTCACAAATGACAAAAAAAGTCTTGTGGCTGATTAATCTCCAATAATTAACAACCAAAAAAAGGTGTCTGATAGGACTCCTGGGATGCGGCTGTGAGTGGCCAGAATAATTTAGAAAAAAAAGAAAAACAATATAATCAGAGGATTCACATGTCTCAATTTCAGAACTTACTACAAAGCAAAGATGATGTGGTTACGGTGTAAAGAAAAACTTACAGATCAATAAAGTCAGAGTCCAGAAACAAACCCTTGTATTTGTAGTTAATTGATTTTCAACAAGGTTAGCAAGATAATTCAATGGGAGAAAGTATAGGTTTTTCAGTAAATGGTGTTGGAACAATTAGATATCCACATGCAAAAGAATGAAGCTGGACTCTTTTCTCATATCATATACAAAAATCACCTCAAAATGGTGATAGACCCTAAACAGGAGGGCTGAAACTGTAAAATTCTTAGATAGAAATAGTAAATCTTTATTACATTGAGTTAGGCAACTCTTCTTAAATGTGACATCAAAAGCACAAGTGAAAAAGAAAAACATAAATTAGCCTTCACCAAAATTAAAAGCTTTTGTGTTTCAAAAGACACCATGAAGGGACACCTGGGTGGTTCAGTGGTTAATGGTCTGCCTTTGGCTCGGGGCATGATCCTGGAGTCCTGGGATCGAGTCCCACATTGGGGTCCCTGCATGGAGCCTGTTTTTCCCTTTGCCTATGTCTCTGTCTCTCTCATGAATAAATAAATAAAATCTTAAAAAAAAAAGACACCATCAAAAAAGTGGGGAAAAAAAATCCACAGAATGGGAGAAACTACTTGCTAATCATATATCTGATCAAGATAAGTAGCCATCAGAGAAATGCCAAATACAATGAGATACAACTTCGTACCACTAAGATCGTCAAAAAGACAGTAATAAGTGTTGGGGAGGATATGATTGGAACCCTCATACACTACAGATGGAAATGTAAATGGTGCAGCCGCTTTGGAAAACAGTTTGGCAGTTCCTCAAAAAAGTTAAACATAGAGTTACCATATGACCCAGCAATTCCACTCCTTGGAATATTCCCAAGAGAAATGAAAACACGTGTCTACACAAAAATTTATATACAAATGTTCATAGAATCATTATTCATAATAGCCCCAAAGTGGAAACAACTCAAATGCTTATCAACTGATGAATGAATAAACAAAATGTGTTATATCCATACAATGGAATATCATTTGGTTTTAAAAAGAAATAAAGTACTGGTATGGGTTACAATATGGATGAACTCTGAACACATTATGCTAAGTGAAAGAAGCCAGTCACAAAATACCACATATTGTATGATTCCATTTATATGAAATATAATACCCAGAATAGGCAAATCTATATATAGAGAAAATAGATTAGTAGTTGCCTAGGGCTTGGGGTAGGGGTAGGGGCATAGCTGTTAGGGAGAAAAGGGAGTGACTGCTAATAAGTATGGGTTTCTCTTTGGGGTGAGAATACATGTTCTAAAAGTGTGGTGATGGCTGCATAACTCTGTGGCTATACTAAAACCTACTATATTTATGCTTTAAATTAATGAATTTCATGGTATGTGAATTACCTCTCAATAAAGCTGCTTAAAAAGATTTCCACAAATATATGGGGTACCTAGGTGGCTCAGTCAGTTAAGTGTCTCAGGATTGTGAGTTCAAGCCCTGTGTTGGGCTCCACTCTGGACAGAAAGTCTACTTAAAAAATTTTTGGGGGGGATCCCTGGGTGGCTCAGTGGTTTAGTGCCTGCCTTCGGCCCAGGGCATGATCCTGGAGACCCGGATCGAGTCCCATATCGGGCTCCCTGCATGGAGCCTGCTTCTCCCTCTGCCTGTGTCTCTGCCTCTCTCTCTGTATCTCTCATGAATAAATAAATAAAAATCTTAAAAATTTTTTTTTAAATTTCTACAAATACAAAAGAAATATAATTATTAACAAACTGCTAAAAAATATTTCCTTCCTTTGCAAGGAAGGATAAGGCTTTGTTCATTTATAGATACTCAGAGAACTGGCAAAAGTAAATATAGGGCATAAGACAAAGAACACAAAGGGTTCTATTAATAGTCAAAAAATATAATAAATCAACAGTGTTGGATATGACATAACTGAATTTTCAGCTTTATAGTTGAGGGTGGCAAGTGCTTGATAAAACCCATTGTCTTGTGATCTCAAGGCATACATACAGGTTTCCCAAATATTAGAATCTTCAGGAAAAACAGGAACAACAACAACAACAAAATCCAAAGAGATACGGGGCTCCCAGTTGTTTGCCACTTGACAGAGATCAGAGATAATCAAGGCTTAACTACTGGCTTTTCTTCCACCAATGGGGGAAAGGAAAAAGGGGGCAGCTACTGTGGATCTAGCACTACTCAGAGACCAGTTTTAGCATCCAGGAGTCATAAATCTTAATGGTCACCCAAAGAGATCCCCCAGAGGGGCCGAAGGACAATTCAGAATTCAAGGTGTCCAGAAGAGATGCCACATATAGGCTCCAACATGGGAACTAAGGTGGACTGATCTCAATGTAGATTCCAGAAATAACTATCAAAGAATAATTCAGAGACACTCATCACAGCTGATATTTACTCATATATGCGGGAGACCAATCGAGCACAGACCATTAGAGAATAAAGGCAGGGCAGAGTTATCAAAGCAAACTCCACACAGGAGGTAGTACAGCGAGACTTCCCTTTGTGCCTGTTGGCAAGCTGCCTGCCTGAAACTACCAAGGAGAGCAGTTTGCACCGCAGGAGCAGAAGAGAATTTCAGTGATTTACAGACTTTCAGAGAAACCTTGTGATTTCGGCTATGGAGTGTATGTGGTGTGCTCTCCTCTCTGTAATGGCCACTGGTGCCCCTTCCCCGGGCATGCCCGTCATAAACCAGCACTGAACCTCTCAATTATAATTCCTTATCACGAATCCAGTAGTCTAAAATAAGAGCCTAGCACCCTCAATTCTTCTGTTTCACTCCCTCTGACATAGGAAACAAAGGCAGAAGGAAAGGTAGATAAAGTTAAATGTCCTTATAACCTGCAGCCCATTGACAAACACTTGAGGCAAGCAGAGGGTAACATTCCTCCAGGATGCTCCCGACTATCTTTTTTTTTTTTTTAAGATTGTATTTATTCATTCATGAGAGACAAAGAGAGAAGCAGAGGGGATCCCTGGGTGGCTCAGCGGTTTAGCACCTGCCATTGGCTCAGGGCATGATCCTGGAGTCCCGGGATTGTGTCCGCATCGGGGTCCCCGCATGGAGCCTGCTTCTTCCTCTGCCTGTGTCTCTGCCTCTCTCTCTCTCAAGAATAAATATATAAATAAAATAAGAAAGAGAGAGAGAGAGAGAGAGAGAGGCAGAGACACAGGCAGAAAGAGAAGCAGGCTCCCAGCAGGGAGCCTGATGTGGGACTCAATCCTGGGACTCTGAGATCACACCCTGAGCTGAAGGCAAATGCTTCAGCTCCCCCAACTCCTAAGTATATCATCAGCCAACCATGCCTCACAACTCCAGTGTAGCAGCTCTTTCTGCCCATGAGTCCTGCCCCTGTGCTTTAATAAAATCACCTTTTTTGCACAAAAGACATCACAAGAATTCTTTCTTGGCCATCAGCTCTGGACCTCACCAACATTCCAAAACTACATCCCCTTCCCAAGTCCCACTAATTCTGCTTCCTTAATACATCTTAAGCCCACTCTTCCTTTCTACCCTCATCATTTGTCCTACTTCAGGTCCGTACAATCTGCAGTCTCTTAACTGGGCATCCCCATCCATCTGCCACATGGATGCCAAAATTATAAGAAAACACAGATGTTTGACATTCCTCTGCTTAGCAGCCTGCATAGACTCTACGTTGCCACTAGAATGAAATCCAAATGCCTATAGAAATGGCAAACAAGGTCCTTCACAACCTTGTCCCTGTGGAGATGGGCAGCTCCATCTCCACCAGCCCTCCACCTGTCTGCCATCCACATTCCCAAACCTCTCCCTCTACCTGGATGTCTCACCCCTTCTCTGCAAGGAGAATCTCCTGTCATCCTTCCAACATTAGCTCTTCTGTGAAGCCTGATTTGCCTATCAAAGCAAGTCACCTCCTTTTTTGCGTTCCCAAGGTACTTGGGACTTCCCAGTCCTTTACTTAGCACTTACCACATTGTATTTAACTATTTGGTTGCTCTTCTCACTGCCTGAGGTGGTGCCTGTCTGGTCTTTGTGTCCTCCAGCACCTGTCTTCTGCTTTGGAAGGAAAAAGCTTCTCTGTACAGACTGGGAGAATGAAGGTGTTCATCTGTCACAGAGACACAGATCAGCTAGTGTCTTTGTAATGCCTATAACAGCCCTGCAGGTGATAAAACAGAGAGAGCTTGCAGTCTGGTGAAGGTTAAGGGAAGTTAATATGAATACAACAAACCATACAGCAATCATAAGCCCTATGAGAATCATAACCAAATCTTACGGGGTCAGGTGGGAGAGGATGATTCTCAGAGACGCTTAAAAAAAAAGATTTTATTTATTTGACAGAGAAAGGGAGAGAGCAAGCATAAGCAGGGGGGGAGTGGCAGACAGAGAGAGAAGCAGGCTCCCCACTGAGCACAGAGCCTGATGTGTGGCTCAGTCCCAGGACCCTGGGATTGTGACCTGAGCCAAAGGCAGACAATTAACCAACCTAGCCAGCCAAGGGTCCCCTCAGAGACCTTCAGAAATCTGAAGATTTCTAGCTAGAGCTTGGGGCCAACTGAATGTGGGAGAAGGGAAGCAAAGAAGCTGTTTACAAGTCTGATGCTAGGACATATTGACTGGTTTACGTCACTTTCAATGGCAAACTCTGAAATAAAAACTCAGGGATATTAGGGATTTTATCAAAGAATTGCACTCTCTAGGAATACCCTTATTTTAGACAACATAACTGGAGTGCTTCCTTCTACTGTCAAGGTGACCTTCTTCTTCTACATTTGGGAAAGGGCTGTCACTGTGACTTCTGAGCTGGCTCACACTGTGGACGTGGCTTCCCTGTTGTTACCTGCCACTCCTTGCTTTCCATCCTGGTAGTAGCCACACCTGGAACTTCTGGACCACTATCCCCTTTGATCTGATACTGCCATTGCCACTTTGGCCTGAGCAGAGGGGGAGCAAAGAAAGCTGCACTGCCCTCGGTTGCCCAGCTTTTGTATTTCTGCAATCCACCATCACTGGACTATCGGGCTGAAGCACCTCAAGGTTTGGTAGTGAGAGACTAAATATACGAATGGACAATGGCCAGGTCACATATGCAAGAGAACTCTAACCTACACCCTGCAGCAACCATCCCAGGCAGCCACTCTACTCTCTGTAAGTCAGACTTGTAGGAAGTCAGACCTCTGTCTCTACCACCCAGTCCAGGAAGTCAAGCAAGAACTGCTGTAACCATTAGACCCAAATGGTCAGCACTTTATTTATAACTGTCAGCCTCCTTAATTCTTGCCCCTAATGTAAAGCAAATATACGTTCCTGACCAGTCACGTAAAAAACCCCACTTCTAGTTAGGCAGCCTATAGCTTGCACCTGCCAACAGCCTCCAACAGGAGCATGGACATGGCCTTCCCTTCTTTCCATGATAAAGCTTTCCTATTCCTCTGTCTGCTTCTGAGCCTGCCAAAATGTGTGATGCTGGCTGACTCCTTTGCTATAGCTAGCCCTGAATAAATAATCTCTTTTGGTTGGTCCTTGTTGATTTTCACAGAAGAAAAAGTAGATGCTAACTATTGTTCCTAGGATTGAAAGGGGGAAAATGTTAAATACAATATAAGAGTCCTCTGGAGGGCATAAGGAGCTCCAGCCTCACTTTCGGTTTCTCAAACTTAACCCTCTTCGGTTCTGTAGGCTGCCCAGGGAAGCTTACACAGGCTGTTGTTGCTCTAGTATCTGTACCTTTACCCTGAGTGACACAGTGGAAGATGGTAAATAAAGCTGATGGTGAGTTTCGTTTAGAATCCTGTGGCCAAAGAGCTCCAGCAAAGGAGCCCAGGATGGGCATTGCTCCGAGTCCCTCAGACCCTGTGAGCTCTCTTCCTCAGGGCCAGGTGACATCACAGGGCCCCCTTTCCCCTGGGATTCCCCAGCCCCTCTAAGGGTGACTCTTGGCCAGAAGCCCACATATGCAGCTCGCATGATAAACACTGCTCAGAGACAGTAGAGTAGGGATCCATGTCAATGAAAAACACTTTCCTACAGCAGTACCAATGGCAATAACATCCTCTTCCTTCTGCCTTATTATGCAGAGAAGTTTTACTTCCACTTTTCTCCTCCTCCACCCTGCCCCAGGTTGTCCCTCCCACGACAGAGTCCTTGTTGGCTTCCTTCTGGACAGCTGAGCCTCTCACTCTGGATACCCTCGCTGACCACATGAAGAATTTGCAGGAGCCTGCGAAGTTGTTTTCCTTTTCCAGTTAGTTCATGTTCTTAGGCCCAGCCGGATCTTCCCACCAGGCCAGGTTAAGAAGAAAGGAAGATAGTAAGATTTGTTCCCCAGTATCCAGAGCACGCCTAGGGGTGGGGCAGGAGGAAGACTGAGTTTCTCTTGTCTAATGTGTGTACAAAGGTATAACGTGAACTATTTAAACATTCCTGCTTTAAAAATGTGCTTAAATTGTAATGTACAGATAAAATTTACCATCCTAATCATTTTTAGGTATGGCGTTAAGACATTGCTGTGCAACCCATCTTTAGAATTCTGTTCACCTTACAAAACAAAACTGATGCCCTAGACCTGTTGAACAATTCTCCTGTTCTCCCCTCCCCCAGCCCCTGGCCACCACCCTTCTATTTTGTCCCTATGAATTTGGCTATGTAAGTCCGTCATGTAAGTGGAGTCATAGAGTATTTATCTTTTTTGTGGCTGGCTTGTGTCACTCAGCATGAGGTCCTCATGGTTCATCCATGTTGTAGTGTGTGTCAGACTCTCCCTCTTTTTCAAGGTTGAGTAGTATTCCATTCACGCACACATCACACTCTGTTTATCCACCCACTTGTCAGTGGAAACTACCTTTTGGCTATAGTGAAAAATGCTGCTCTGAAATATTGATGTTGCTTTTCTCTATTCCCTTGTTCTTGACTCTGCTCTGGCCAGAGATACTGACAATACCCCAAGTGGTGTTATTAGGATGAAATAAATCGATGCTCAATTTTTAAATTGAACTATTTTGCTTCTGAAATCCACTTTGAAAGGAAGGTCTAAGGATAACGGAGCCCCAAGTTTATGCCAAAACAACAGATTTTGATAGAAAACAGAGCAGAGCTTCTCGGCTCTGGCTGTATTGGGGAGATTCGAAAAAATACCCAGGCCTACATCCCTGAGAGTCTGAAATAATTGATCTGGGCCTGCTGGAATCTCCTGAGAGCTTTTAAACAGTACCAATGCCCGGGCTGCACCAGAGACCCATTAAGTTAGAACTTCTGGCGGCGGGGCCCAGACACTGATGTATTTTAAAGGTTCCCCAGGTAAGTTGATTGCTCACTGGGACTGTCAACCACTGACAGAGCCCACACCTCCACCCTCAGAGGGACTAAGTATGGGCTACCTGAACTAAGATGGAACACAGAGAGGGCTGGAGCATAAGCTTACATAAAGGGTGGAGACCTCGGTGGGGTCCAGGTGGAGGGGAGCCATCCCTTGAACCTGTTCGCATCTCTGTTGAACAGTCCTTTTATTAAATTCTCTTCAGTTACCTTGTTTGAGTCACCTTTTCCTGCCAGATCCTGACTTATGTAGTGTCCTCACCTAGATAAGGTTGTTAGGTTAAGTTCCTAGTTGCAAAAATCAGAGATGGTCAGTTTGCCATGAGCAGATGCTCTAAGGTTACGCCTTTACAAGACCTTTGTGAGACTGGCTAATGTCACTTAGCATGATGTTCCTAAGGCTCATCCTCATAATAGCAAGTGACAGGATTTTCTTTCTTTCTAAGGCTGAATAATATTCCATTGTATGTATTCACATATTTTATTTTTTTAAAGATTTTATTTATTTATTTATGAGAGACACACAAAGAGAGAGGCAGAGACATAGGTAGAGGGAGAAGCAGGCTCCCCATGGGGAGCCGGGTGTGGGACTTGATCCTGGACCCCGGGATCCTGGACCCCGGGATCGTGCCCTGAGTCGAAGGCAGACACTCAATTGCCGAGCCACCCAGGTGTCCCTGTATTCACATATTTTAAATGTGAAATTTAAATTCAATGAAATGAGAAAAATCTTAAGTGCATATCCATGAACGTTTTGACAAACGTACATTCCCGCATCATCCCCAAATGTTCCAGTATTCCTTCTCAGCAAATCTTTACCCTCACCCTTCCTCCTAGAGGGAGCCACCATTCTTCTGCTTTTCTGCCATAGATTAAATTTGCTTTTTCCAGAACTTCATTTAAACCCAATAATCTTTAAATGTTTTCTTTCATTAGATGTGTGGCAGTGTGGAAAGCAAAAAAGATGCAAAATGCTAAACAAGAAGCCCCTGCTAACTGACTATCAATGAGAAATTCAATTGAAAAGGAAAGAATGAGGCTCCTCATTCTAGATTTAATTTAAATCGATAGGAGATCTGACTAGGTCATCCAAGTTCAATTTAAACACAACTTTCTTTCTTTTTTTTTTTTTTTTCAAAATCTTCCTTAAGAATGTTAGTTATCTTTTTCAGTGTCATTTCAATGACTCACATGATCATCCAGAGACAGTAATTTTCATACTGTGCTCCTTTGGAGCCCCTAGGACTTTCAATTTTATTTCATTTTATTTTAAAGATTTTACTTATTTATTCATGAGAGACACACAGAGAGGCAGAGACATAGGCAGAGGGAGAAGCAGGCTCCTTGTGGGGAGCCCAATACTTTTTTATTTACTTTAAATTAAAAAAAATTTCTATACCCAACATGGGGCTCACACTCACAACCCCCAAGATCACGAGTTGCATGCTGGGCAGCCGGGGTGGCTCAGCGGTTTAGCGCTGCCTTCAGCCCAAGGCATGATCCTGGAGACCTGGGGTCGAGTCCTGCGTCAGGCTTCCTGCATGGACCCTGCTTCTCCCTCTGCCTGTGTCTCTGCCTCTCTTTCTCCCTGTGTGGCTTGTGAATAAATAAATAAAATCTTAGGAAAAAAAAAAAAAGTTGCATGCTCTACCAGCTGTGCCAGCCTGGAGTCCCCAGATGGCACTTTTTGATCACTTACTCTGTGCCCTATTCTTGATGTTAGATGCTGGCCAACCAACTCCTGAAAATGACCTAGTAGATCTACTTAGTATTTAAGGTGTGTGAACATCAGAGGTAATTTCATTAGAATAAAGTATAGAAGAAAATATTTTTTTATGATTATATATAGGAAAATATATAGAATCTGAGTTTCTTCATCCCTTTATCTGGAAATGGAGAGAATTAGGGGGTGACATTAGCAGTTATAACTCTTGTCCCTAACTGCTAATGCAAGACTTTCAACTTCTTGTAAAGTTCTCTCCATGTATTTCTTCTCCTCCCAGGGAGTGTTTCAGGGTTGGTCTTGCTGGACACAGTGTCCTATGTCATCAATTCCACCAGGTGGCAGCACTATACTAGCAGGCACAGCCTTTTTGGTATGTTGCCTTGCTCCCACAGGGTGACAAATCTTCTTTGCCCCTTGCATTACTTGTAGAGTTCCCAAAGAGACCAAGATTTTCTGTTTTGTTTTGTTTTGATTTTTAGACAGTACAGCTAGTTCAGCCCTTCTCTCTCCATAGGAATTGGGCATTCGTCCTCTGAAAGTCAGATCTGAGTTGCAGCCAGGGGGCTGTATTCAGAACTGCCTTGCCCCTCTGATGACAAAGCCTTGGCTGTGGGGTTCTTCTGGTCCCTGGGCTGCTTGAGAGCTTGAGAATAAACAAGATAAGCCTTGGATTAATTCTGCCTCTGCCATGTAATTTTGAGCTGATTAATCTCAAAACTTGTTTCCTCGTATGTAAAATGAGGATGACGATGGTACCCACTTCATAGGGCTAATGATGAAATGGGAGTCTGGAACATGGAATGCATTTAATCAATGTCAGTGTTTATTATAACCACATATACCTACAGAAAACATTAACAGTGATTATTTCTGCTGGTGGCATTAGAGACAATTTTAAATCTCTGTTTCCCAAATTCTCTTCAATAAGCATATAATATATGAAGTAAATAGATTGCCGATCCCAGTTCCTGATGACTCCTCAGAAACAAAGACTTTTTCCACTGCTCAATGAGTTCTGGGCCTACGTCTTATCTATTTTGGTACCATTAGTATGAAGTACATCATTTGGCACCCAGTAGGTAGTCGATATTCATTTCCTGAACAAAAAATCTCAATGGTAATTGCTTCGGGTTTTAATTTGACTGTGTAATGCAACATCTTTTTCTTCTCCATGAATTCCTTTTTCTTATTTAGGTCCAATTTCTAATCCTTTTATTGATTTAATTGAATTTTCCCCAAATTTAGTCCTCTCCTAATCCTTCCCATCAGAATTCCTCTTAGACTGCTGAGTTGAGTTTAGGCAGGTTTTCAGCAAGCATTTCATCTGAGCTCCGCAGTGTAACTCATACCAGTAGGTGATATGGATGGGGCTGAGTTGAGATCAAATCTTTTTAATAACTAAATGAAGACCCCAAAGCCACGGTAACCTATTACATAAAGATTACAAAAGGAAACGGACATTTCCAAAGGAATACCACATTTTAATTTGAAACCCATAGCGAAATGAGTGGTTGGTTGGTTTTTACCCAGGGTAAAGAGTATAGGGTTCTTGACAATTAAGTATGGCCATTGCTATCATTTGGTTCCTTTGATCTTAACTGAATAAATGAAATGGTCAGGTAATCTCTAAGGAGCACAGGCTCAAGCATGATACTGCACTGGTGTTTCTTCTATAAAAGCAAAAATGAAAAAGATGACATTAGTCCTTGGCAGCTGGTGTATTTTAGTTATTTTCTCACATTATTGATAAGATTCTCTCTCCAGGACTTTGAATGTGAAGGGTAGTCCAAAGAGGATTTCTAGCTGAGCCACCTGAGGTAGGGCCCCATCTATAGAGTTGGATACTCAATTCCTCCTTTGATCTTGTGATCTACAATAGATTCTTCTTTGATTAAGATGTTCAAAGACTGGGATGCCTGGGTGGCTTAGTCTGTTAAGCATCTGCCTTTGGCTTAAGTCATGATCCCAGGGTCCTGGAATCCAGCACTGCCTCAGGTTCCCCACTTGGAGCATGCCTCTCCCTCTCCTTCCTGCTTTTGTGCTCTCTCTCTCTCAAATAAATAAAATCTTAAAAAAAAAAAAAAAGAGATGTTCAAATATTTAGACTCCTAAATAGGTCTTCAAAAGTTCTAGGCCAAGCTTGGGTCCAGGGCCAGAAGGTGTCCAGGGGTGGCAAGACGTGGGAAGGGCGGTCTTATTGTTGACAGCTATACTGGAAACGTGGAGAAGGTGGAAGGAGAAAGAAAAGCTTGGGTGCTTGCACATGTTGGTCAGCTGGCTTCTGTCCTCTAGAACTTAAGATTTCAGTTAACATGATTCCAAAGCAGGACTGTGTTCCTCTCAGCCTATGTTCCTGAGCTCCTGATCCTGGCAGGAGAGGGGGGAAGCTCTTGCCCTCTCTGATGCTGTGGCCTCTCTCACATGAGCATCTGGCCCCAAAGCTGAAGACCTCTGTTTTCTGTTGCCTGCAGTAACTCTGTCCAGACTGCTACAAACCTGGTCCTTGGGAGGCTGACTGCAGACACTCTATCTTCCCAACCTCTCTCTGCCCCCAGGCACTGGGACTTAAACTTCTCTCATCATCCAGGTAACAAACAAATAAATAAATGAAAACCAAATCATGCAAATCTCCTTGGCAGAGGCCAGCATCTCTGGGTTGCCAAACTTGCCCAGACATGCCTAAGCTGAGAAGTGAAGGTTGATCGAGCTCATATGTAAACCCTGGGTCATCAGGAAAATTCTGGCTAATGAGGAGCATTGCTCTGACCCCATCTCACATGACTCTCCCTCAGCATACTGGTTCAGGAAAAACTCTACTTGTCCAAAGATGAATCATCAGAAGGAAAATGCAAAGGATCTTTCCAAGCACAGGAAAGGGATGGGAAACACAAGTGACAGGTGTGGAACCCTTACCAGGAAAATGCTGCCACGGAGCAGACAAAAGTTTCAACCAAATGCTTGCCGGACGTTTAAAAAACATGAAGGGATTTGCCGTTAAGAAGAAAGAGTACAGGGGCAGCCCGGGTGGCGCAGCGGTTTAGCGCCGCCTACAGCCCAGGGCGTGATCCTGGAGTCCTGGGATCAAGTCCCATGTCGGGCTCCCTGCATGGAGCCTGCTTCTCCCTCTGCCTGTGTCTCTGCCTCTCATTCTCTCTCTGTGTTTCTATGAATAAATAAATAAAATCTTTAAAAAAAAGAAGAAGAAGAAAGAGTACAGGGAAAAGATGGTAAGATATCAGGAGGTGAAACATGAACTCAGGAAAAGAGTGGAAAAAGAAAATAAAGAAAAATGGAAAATAGCCCAAGGGAGAAAAAAAACATTGTTGAAAATATTAAGGACATAGAAGGCAAGAATGACAAACATTCCACAAAATAAAATGGAAATAAGAGAGTTTAGGGCAGCCCAGGTGGCTCAGCAGTTTAGCACCACCTACAGCTCAGGGTGTGATCCTGGAGACCCGGGATCAAGTCCCACGTCAGGCTCCCTGCATGGAGCCTGCTTCTCCCTCTGCCTGTGTCTCTGCCCCTGTCTCTGTCTCTCTCTTGATTAAATAAATAAAACCTTAAAAAAAAAAAAGAGAGAGAGAGTTTAAAAGAATGAAATAGGCAAAGAAGCCCAGTGACTATTAATTTACTGAGCACATGTGAGAGGCCAGGCACTGTTCTAGGCACTAAGAACACAGCTCCATAAGCCACATGTGCCCTTATAGCCCTTGAAACAAAACTGCATTTTGTTTTCAGCTTTCCATACTGCCTATGGTTAATAATGCAAAGGCCAGGGATCCCTGGGTGGCGCAGCGGTTTGGCGCCTGCCTTTGGCCCAGGGCGTGATCCTGGAGACCCGGGATCGAGTCCCACGTCGGGCTCCCAGTGCATGGAGCCTGCTTCTCCCTCTGCCTGTGTCTCTGCGCCTCTCTCTCTCTCTCTGTGACTATCATAAATAAAAAAAAAAAATAATGCAAAGGCCACCCAAGAGATGGTCCATTGTTACCATATGCCATGGTCCTGCCATGCTCTCTCATCTGCAGGCATGTGGTATTATCCAGCATTGGAATAGTCTCCTCCAAACTTAACTTACAGACATCTAACTTTACCCCTATCTCCTTCTCTCATTGAGGTTACTGTTATGGAACTGTGTTCCCCCCTAAATTTACAGGTGGAAGCCCTAGCTCCCAATGTGATTGTATTAAGAGAGAGGGCCTTTAGAAGTATAATTAAGGTCATAAGGGTGGGGTCCTGATCCAGTAGAACTGGTGTCCTTACAAAAAGAGGAAAAGACACCGGATCATGGATAATACCAAAGGCCATGTGAGCACATGATGAGAGGGTAGTCCCCTGCAAGCCAGGGAGAGGGCTCTTACCAGAACATGAATTTGCCAGCACCTCAATCATGGGCTTCCAGCCTCGGGAAGGATGAGAAAGTACATGTCTATTGTTTAAGGCACCCAGGCTGTGGTATTTTGTTATGGCAGCTCAAGCTAACAGTCACTCAATGTGCCAGGTCTAGCATGGGATCATCTCTCCTTGGTGCTTCCCAAGTAATGACAAGAGGGGGTGGTGAGTCATATAAGCCTATTTTGAAAATTTGGGATTCTACTCTGACCATTCCTGGTCATGATGCTTTTTTTTTTCCCCTCTACAAGCTAAAAAGGGACCCCAAAATGGACTGAGAGGACACAAACTTAATTCTATTTCAGCTACCTGGATTTTCCCTTTGGCTTGAGATGGTCCTGGATCACAAAGATGAATGACTCTTGGTTAAGAGCCCTGCTCCTGCAGTGACCCATACATCTCTTTAGTAGGTTTCTGTACATGATGCAAAAACGTCCTTGTCATCCTTGCACTTGTCCCTTCTGGACAGAAGGTCTGGATGCACGGTAGGGATGACTGAAAGATGAAGGTACAGGTACTAGAATGGGTTGTACTGATTCTGTGGGGTAGAGGGACGGCAGTAACCCCAGCACCCGGGGAGGACATACCTTGGATCCTGCAGGTGCTGAGCTGTGAGGACAGAGGTGCAACTGCTGTGTTCCTTGTCCGCTAAGCTGGGAGCAGTCACAAGGTCTGCCTGGGCCAGGGGGCCTCTACTGCTACCACCTGCCCTTCTGTGGGCTTTGTCATCCCTGTCTGCACACTATGGAAATAGGAAAATTCACAAGGTCATGGCCGTTTCTCGAGTATTCCTCTGTGCCAGGTACTCTGATAGCATCCCCAAACATACCTCTGAACACTACTCAAACACCCGACTGGGACAACCTCATGTCTACCCAACTGATACAAATTCACCTGCTTCTCCTGATGCCCAGGTGGCCTTGGGTGAAGCTGTGTATTGCAATCAGAGACCTGTTCACATTCCTTAACCAAACCGATGCAACCATGATCCAAATCAAATTCAACAGCAACCTGGAGTGACCTGTGCTCTCTGAAACTGCACCTGTGTGTGGGAGGGAGAAGGGCCACAGAATGTCTCCCCAGGGGTGTCTGAGTCTCAGCAGGGGGGAAGCCCTTCCCAAGTTGGTTTCTTCCTTGGGCCTTGACCAACTGTGACTGACTCAAATTCAAGTCAAGCTCAGCTCTTCGGAGAAGCCCAGCAGGTCAGTTCCTGGGTCCCAGGGAGGAGGAGCTGCTTGGGCAACACTGGGTCCATCCCTTCTCTGGATTCCTTTTTTTTTTTTTTTTTTTAATTTTTTTTATTTATTTATGATAGTCATAGTCACAGAGAGAGAGAGAGAGGCAGAGACACAGGCAGAGGGAGAAGCAGGCTCCATGCACCGGGAGCCCGACGTGGGATTCGATCCCGGGTCTCCAGGATCGCGCCCTGGGCCAAAGGCAGGCGCCAAACCGCTGCGCCACCCAGGGATCCCTGGATTCCTTAGTATACAGTTGGCTGTGCATCTCCATCTCCTCTGCCAGCCTCTGTACTCCCTTCAAGTGGGGGCTTCAGTTTATGCATCTTCGCATTCCAACCACTCAACCCATGGCCTGGCCTTGAAAGGAGCATAGCTGCACACTAATGGATCAGCACCTGCAGGGGTGCACTTGCCAATTCTCCTGTTACAGGAGAATGAGATCTGGTTGCCATGGTGCTGAGAGAGAGATTTCTCCACCTGCTGTTTTCAGGAGGAACAAATCACAGTGAGCTGAATGCATTTTGGCATCTGGCCAGCAGGACAGATGCTGGGCCCACCCTGAGATGGCAGAGACACCTTTCCAGCTAAACAGACCTTTTCACCCTTTTTTTCCATGCAGGTAAACTGTGGAGCAACAACAAAGACTCTCCTTTCATCTGTCCCTGGAAGATGTAAAGGGCTCCTTTTTGCCCAGATCCCCCTCTGCTCTCACACTAGTTTCCTCCCCTCCCCTTTGGCCCCTTACACTGTACTTTCTATCTCCTTGTCTGCTAACCTCAGACCGAGGCTTCCGAAGTACAGCCCATGGACCAAATCCTCAGAGGGCCTCTTTCTCCGAAGGCCTTTGATGGATGGGGTAAGGTGTACCTACATTATGGAGGTTCACTTGACCAATCTGATTTAAATGTTGCTCTTATATAAAAACTCCTTTACAGCAACATCCAGATCTGTTTGACCCAATATCTGAATACCATGGCCTAGCCAAGCTGACACATGAAATTAACCATCACATCGAATGACCCAGTTCTTGTCAATGAGATGTCAGAAGTTGTTGCACATGGCTGCCGGGAAGGCTACCAATATGCTGGGCTGTTCCATGTTCTTTGAGCTTCTTTTTAGGTGGTAGAAAAATAGAGCACTTATTGTTCTGTATCTGTTTTTCACGTCTCTAGGACTTACGGTCAAAGGCAAGTCCTAACTAACATACCTGATGCCTTCTTAGCGCAGCAGGCAGCGCATCAGTCTCATAACCTAACTCGTACACTGGCCTTTGCTTCTTGGCCATTCAGAGCAATTTCATTCTTGAGCTTCATCTCTAGGCTCCTGCTGACTCTGTGAGTCCTCCTGCTGTTGCCCTAATACATGTCCTGCCACTGGGGCAAGCCTGACCTGAATGGGATCCTATTTGTATCCAAGGACTCTTCCTGGTAGAAGGTATGTGCTAGGTGGGAGGGACTGAGGAAATTAGAGGTGTGGTGGGGAAAGTGAGATGAAAGAAAATGTTCCAGGTAGGAGTATATGCAGAGGCCAAAGGTGAACGACCACTCCTCTTGTAAGTTAGTAAGACTGGATCATATGATGTGTGTGGAGTGAGGCTGGGACACAGGCCCTAGTGACACTGAGCTTTATCCTGAAAACATGGGGGTGGGTGGGTAGGTGTTGTGTGTATGTGTGAAGACAGGGAAACTTATTGCAGGGATTCTAAAAGAGATGACAGGGTGGTGGGAAAGAAGAAACAGATTTCAGAGAGACTTAGAGATAAATAAAATAGGCAAGAACTATATTCGATAGCAAAAGTAGAGAAAAGGGTCAAGTTCAGAAGCAAGAATTCTGGCTTGAGCACCTGGACGGATATCACTCCTTCCTCGGCAGGCAGTTTATCATCCTCACAACACACCTCTGTATCCGTGGAAGTGTTCCTGGTGGCCAAGGAACTTATCATTTCTCATCCCTCTCCTGAAATCGTAATAGTCATAGTCTTTCAAGTGGCCTTAGGCTGCATCATCAAAGGTATTGAATTCATAACCAGGAAGGTGATGCTCTTGGCCCCTTGATTCTGGTTAGAACACACACCAGGTGTATCATGTCTAGTCTTGGTCCCTAACTACAGGGGGGAGTTTAACAACTGGAATTGTCTAGGTAAGGTGGCCATCAGGAAACCATATTAATGAGGATGTTCTGAGGGATCTGGGATTAGACAATTTTTAAGGCTAAAAGGCTCCTGTGTGGAAATGTTAAAGGCAGAGAATACAGAGGGATCTTTGTGGCCCTAGAGTACACAGCAAGGACTGGCAGGCCGAAAGTTGTAGGGAGGCATATTTTTGCCCAACATAAAGAACCTTCTCTGCATCAAAGCTGCCCTGTGTGGACAGGAAGCCCAGTGGGGGAACAAATAGCCCATCTGAAAGGCCTTTGGGAGGAGGCAGAGGGGCTCTTTCTCCCAATCTCCTCAAGGAAGTATGAAGTAGGGACTGCAGCTCAAATGCCCACAAGAGCAGTCCAGTAGCGGTGCACAAACTGAAACCAGTAGCAGCAACAAACGCTGTGCAATCCGACAAATCCTGCTGCAGAGGTGGGACGGAGCCAATGCACCGCCTCTGCCGTGGAAGATGAGAGGCCAAGTATGCTGGTTTGCTAGGGCTGCTATAGCAGAGTACCCCAAATTTGGGTGACTTAAACAACAGAAATGTATCATCTCACAGTTCTGGAGGCTCGTAGCATTGGCAGGGCCCATGCTCCTTCTGAAGCTTCTATGGGAGGTATTCCCAGCCTCTGGCAGCTCCAGGGGTTACCTGGCCTCTGGTGGCATGATTCCAACCTCTGCCTCCATCTTCACATGGCCATCTTCCCTCTGTGTCCAAATTCCCCTCATTTTATCAGGACACCAGTCATATTGGATTAAGGGTCCACCCTACTCCTGTATGAACTCAACTAATTCTATCTGCACTGACCCCTCCTTCCAAATAAGGTCACATTCTGAGGTGGCCTGATGTTCTGAAGAGGCACAATTCAAACTTCAACCCAAAGTCTGAAGACCCGTTCTGCTGCAGACTTGTCAATCTGGGAGTAAAAGCTTTGGTGAGGCTTTTGTTGTTTTTTTTGTTTTTGTTTTTGTTTTTGTTTTTTGATCCTGGGACTCCAGGATCAGGCTCTAGGCTGAAGGCAGGTGCCAAACCACTGAGCCACCCAGGGATCCTCCTGTTGGTCTGTTTTTGCCTGTCTTGTCTTTCTAGCTTACATAAGCTTCCTCCTTCCCATCAAACTGGCAAAGTCAGAGCCCCACGAATATTTGGTGACTGCCCCACCCCTTCTCTGCAGGAGAGGCTTGACGGGCCTGAATGACTTCTCATAGAGCGGAGAACGGCTTGGCGGGCTTCCATGAGCTCACCATGTTGGTGCAGGGGCTCTCTCATGCTCAGACCTCTGGCTCCTTTCTGCTCTGAAAGCCTCTGAAGGACGGGCCTGCAAGCACCTGACAGCTTGATCGCTTCCTAGGTGCTAGTTTGTGAGGAACTGGTCCCCTCTGCTGGACAGAGGGGAACCTGCTCTCCTTCCATTTCTTACAGACGTGTTTCCCTAAGTCACAAGTTCATAAACCCATAGTGAGAGTGGGAAAGGGCCGGAAGTCAGCAGGTCCAGCCCCCTTTATTGTTTACTTTTTTTTTAAGATTTTATTTATTTATTCATGACAGACACACACACACACACACACACGCACAGAGAGAGAGAGAGAGAGAGAGAGAGAGAGAGAGAGAGGCAGAGACACAGGCAGAGGGAGAAGCAGGCTCCATGCAGGGAGCCTGACGTGGGACTCGATCTGGGATCCCCAGGATCACCCTGGGCTGAAGGCAGGCGCTAAACCGCTGAGCCACCCAGGCTGCCCCCCCTTTATTGTTTAGAGAGGGAGACTGAGGCCAGAGAGATGAAAGGCCTTGTTGAAAACAAAAGACAGAGTTAGGGGAAGAGCTGGGCTTAGACAGGAGACTCCTCCCTCTTACCAAGGTCTGGGAAGCATCCCTCAGGATCCTAGAGGCATGGGCTGGAGCTCTGGGAGCAGGGGAAGACAAACAGCAGGAGAAGAAGGCAAAAGAGAAGGGGTGGGTATCTCACTGCAAGTAGGGGCATGAGAAAGCTAGGGAGATACTGGCCCAGAGAAGGTACCAGGACCACCTGTCAGTCCACTCACACAGGATAACTGCCCATCAGCCGTGAGTGATCCCAGTACAGGCCAACTCCATTCTCCTAAAAACTCATGTATCCACAGAACTTCTGTAAATCAAATGCTCTCTTTGATCTCTCCCCCTTCTTCTATGTCTTGGGTCTCTTTACCATCTTTTTCATAGCTGGCCCACAGCAGTGTAGTAACTCTGGTGAGCTTGTGGCTCTAACGAATGGACCAGAATGTATCACAGCTCAAATGCAATAGAGATTTACTTTTCGCTCCTGTCAACAGTTTAAAGAGCTTATCAGGAAAAGGTGGAGCAATGGGCTCTGTTCACACAGTTACTCAGGGACCAGGCTCTGCTGTCTTTATTTAACATGTGGATAACAATCTCCAGCCAACAGAGAGGGAAGGGCACAAGGACGGCACACGGGAGTTCCGCTAGGTGAGGCTGGGAAGTAGCATGCGGCAAATTCAATTGTGTTCCATTGGCTGGAACTCAAAGGATCCAGAGGGACAAGACAAAACTAAATCTAAACCTGGGTTTGGGACACCTGGGTGGCTCAGCGGTTGAGCATCTTCCTTTGGCTCAGGACGTGATCCCGAGATCTGGGATCGAGTCCCACATTGGGCTCCTTGCCGGGAGCCTGCTTTTCCCTCTGCTAGGATTCCTCTGTGTGTGTGTGTATGTCTCATGAATAAATAAATAAAATCTTTTAAAAAAAAAAACCTGAGTTAAATGTTGATCTGATGGGAGGTGAGGCCCCATCAAAATGTGCCTTACAGAGCTCCTACTACAGGGAGTGTCGCTGACCAAGGACCCCTCCTGCTGCCCTTGGAAATCACAGAGCTGGTGCTGAGGCATGCCTCCTGTAGGCTCTTCCTGCCAAGGACTGAGTGCAGCCCACACACTATGGCAAATGGCTCCACGAGTACAGGGGACTCTTGTCAGCATGGTTCCAGAACTCCCCAAAGGAAAGTCTCACTCCAGCCCAATCTTCACACACAGCCAAAATGATCATCTTAAAACAGATGTCAGACCATTTACTCCCCTGCTTAAAATGCTTTAGCAACTCCCCCTTGCAGGTGAAATAAATAGCATTTTTTAAAAATCATGGCCTATAATATCTATATGATCTGGACTTTGTTGACTTCTCTGATCTTATTTCATATCTTTCTCCTTTTCATTCACAACATTACAGACACATGGGTTTTCTTAACTATTCTTTATGCAAGCTAAGTAGGTCCCTGCCTCAGGGCCTTTGCACATGCCACTATTTTAGAGCTTCTCATGGCTGATTCCTTGTTATCTCTATTATCTCAGATCAAATGTCACCTGCTTGGAGACACCTGACCATCTATGTAATAGACTAGCCTCATCCCATATCATGCTTTTCCAAATTTCCCTGCTTTATTATTATTAATATTTTTTAAAGATTTTATTTATTTATTTGACAGAGAGAGAGAGAGAACACAAGCAGGAGAAGCAGCAGACAGAGAAGGAAAGCAGGATCTCTGCCAGGCAGGGAGACTGATGTGGGGCTCTATCCCAGGACCCTGGGATCATGACTTGAGCTGAAGACAGAGGTTTAACTGACTGAGCCACCCAGGCACCCCTATTATTATTACTTTTTAGAGAGGTGGAGAGAGAGAGAGAGTGGGGTAGATGGAGAGACAGAATCTCAAGTAGACTCCATGCTTAGCGTGGAGCCTGATGTGGGGCTTGATCTCACAACCCTGAGATCATGACCTGAGCTGAAATTAAAAGTTGGACACCTAACTGACTGAGCCACCCAGGTGCCCCTCCCAGCTTTATTATTTTTAGAGTCCTTATCACTATCTGAAATTATTTATTAGCCAGCTTATTTTTTAAAAGATTTTATTTATTTTATTTTAGAGAGCGAGAGAGAGAATGAATGGGGGGCAGAAGCAGATGGAGAGGGAGAAAGAAAAAATCTCAAGAAGACTCTAGGCCCAGCATGGAACCTGAGATTATGACCTGAGCCAAAAACAAGAGTCAGATGCTTAACTGACTGAGCCCCTCGGGCATCCCTAACCAGCTTACTTTCATATTGTGCACTTGGTTTCAAAGCATCTAAGTTCCTATGAAGAGGAAATTTGTTGGTTGTGTTCAATCTGTTCCTCCAGTATCTAGAACAATGTTTGGCACAGAGTAGGTGCTTGGTAAATGTTTACTGAGTAACTATGTGACAGGCATCAGGGCTCTTAAGCATCACAGAAGTTTTAGTGGAGACACTGCCTCACCACTGGACATTCCCTGTCCAAATCCTTAGGGGGTGACTTGAAGGCCAACAGTTTGGTCACTTTTGTGCCAAGCTGGAGCAAAGAATCCTTTCAAAGCCAAGTCCTAGCACTTGGATCCAGTCCCCCTATCGGTGTCACATTAACCACCTCTCACTGAGACCCTAGCACTGTGACCAGATGGTTTTTGGGAACAGTTGCTGGTCTCCATTTCTTATGGGTCCATAGATGTCTATTCCTCATTTCAGAGAAAATCTTACTACTCTAGCCACTTCTGCTTCTCACTGTACAAGCCTTAAGTGCAGATCATCCCCTGGCTCCTAATTTCAGAGTTTTAGAAGATTAAATCTTCCTTTACCTATGCCCTGGGAATCAAGGAGGAAGGGGACAGAAGCTGTTCTCTTTTTTTCCTGATGCTTCTACGCCAGTGAAATCAAACAGAAATTAATCTTACAATAAATTACCCTGCCTAGCCATGGACATTATCACTAAGGTTTCAAGGAAACATCCTTACATCCTTGTTGTTGGATAACAGAGGCTGAAACAAATCTTTGCTAAGGGAGGCTGGAAGTTGACGCAAAACTTTGTCAATGGTTTAGGGGCCAGAAAGGAGAGTCAGTGCAAGAGAATTATGGAAGCCAGACCACCTGGATCACAGGCCAGGTTCACTCACCCTATATTTATAATCATCTTCAGGGCATCTCTCTGCTTTAGCCTCCACTGTAGCTCCCTGCACCTAAGTAAAAAAGGCCCAGAAAATCAAGCTGTGGAGTTTTCTGTTTCTTAGGTAAAGGGATAAATGTTTACTGAATATGATAGGTACCTGGATTTTCTGTAGTAAAAAGATTCAGGGAGTATATTATTCTCACTGCAGTGACAATCACTGTCAAAGCCTCAGAAGGTTCCTTGAAAGCCAGCAGTTTGGTCACTCATTTCTCAAAAAAAGGGACTGTACAACCAGTTCAGGGAAGAACCCTGTATTAGTTATCCGTTGTTGTGTAACAAGTTATCCCCAAACTCAGCAGTTTAAAGAGCTACAAACATCTATTATCTCACATTTTCCATATATCAGAAATTTGGAAGCAGCTCAGCTAGGTGGTTCTGGGCAGGACCTTCTCCTATATGGTTAGATCCAAGATGTTGACTGGGGCTGCAGTCATCTGAAGGCTGGATGGGGGCTGGAAGGCATGACTCCTAGGTGGTCCACACATAAGGCTTATGGCAAGAGGACTCAGCTCCTCATTAGCCCTTGGCACTGATTATAAAAAAGCTTCAGTGGCTATCTTAATATGAGACTAAGTAGACTTAAAGATAGAGATATATTTAGAGATGAACATTTTATAATAACAAAAGTATCAGCAAAAAGATGTAACAATTATAAATGTGTATGTGACTAATAAAGTTAATACATGAAGCAAACACAAGAGAACAAAAGGTAAAAATAGACAAATTTACTATCAGAGGCTTTAACATCCTCTCTCAGTTATTTATAGAACTAGACAAAAAAATAGTAAGACATAGATCTGAACAGCCACCTTATCTAAACATTATCAACTACCTTATCTAACTGACCCTTATAAAATGTTATGCATAACAACTATGTAATGCATATTCTTTTTAAGTACATATGGAACATTCACCAAGGTACTGCCATATGCTGGGTCACAAAATTTACTGAAGTTGATAAATTTCAAATGTTTTTCTCTAATCACATGGGAATAAAGCTAGAAAGCAAAAATAAAAAAATAATAGTGTATGTTTAAAGTTTTCAATATATGGAAATTAAATAAGTCTTTTTTTAATATTTTATTTATTTGGTTGAGAGAGAGTGAGTGAGAGAGAGTATGAGCAGAGAGGGACGGGGGAGGGGAAGAGGAAGAGAGAGTAGCAGACTCCCCACTGAGCAGGGAGTTTAATGTGGGGCTCGATCCTAGGACCTTGGATCATGAACTGAGCCAAAGGCAGACACTTAACCGACTGAGCTGATAGGTACCCCATCCTCACCACTTCTATTCATTATTGTACAAGATGACATGGACTATACAGCCAGGCAAGTTAAAAAAAAAAAGTGTAAAGATTGGAGAGGAAGAAGTAAAACTGATTCTATATACAAATGACATGATTATTAATGTAGAAAATCCCAAGGAATCTACCAAAAAAAACCCAACTACTAAAATTAGTAAATGAAAGATCACTATACAAAATCAATTATATTTCTAAACATTAGTAACAAACCATTGAAAAACAAAATTAACACTCAGAGCTAACAAATAAAACACTTAAAAATAAATTTAACAAAAGACACCCAAAGCCTGTATTAAGCTGTCATTTCTCCCGAAATATTTTTTTAATTGACAAATCAATTCTAAAATTTATACAAAAATGGAAAGGACCTGGAATAGTCAAAAACAATTTTGAAAAAGAAAGAAAGATGGAAAATGTATATTATCTGACTTCAAGACTTACTCTAAAGCAACAGCAGTCCAGAAAGTGTGATATTGGCATAAAGGTTGACAGACAGATGGATCACTAGAATAGAACAAGGATCACAGAAATGGCCTTACACTAATATAGTCAATTTATTTGCAACACAGGCACTGTATCTGATCAATGGTGAAATAAATATTGTGAGCTTTCTTCCATTTAACAATTAGTGTTGGGGAAGATGGTAGAGCAGGAGGACCATAAGGTTACCCTGTTCCAAGCATACAACTAGGTAACACTCACAGCAGCATAAATAACCCCAAAAACAATCTGAAGACTGGCAGACAAACTCCACAACCAAAGGTTGAGAAGAGGCCTCATCAAAGAAGGCAGGAAGGGTAAAGACGCAGTCTGGAAGCAAAACGGACCATAGCCATCTGAGACGGGGAAGAAGTCAGTGACATGGAAAAGGACGGAAAACAGACTATCACAGCAGAGAGCCCATAAACAGGAAGAATAAATCCCCACAACATTTGCTTTTGAAAGACAGAGGTGACAGTTTCATGGGTTCTTACAACCAGCAGGATTTAAAGCCTAGAAATTAAAAATCTGCAGGCTCAGCTCTGGGGGAGCCTGGAGAGGGTTAGGAAGTGGACTCCTTATCCTTAAAGAGATAGTATGACAACAGCCTATGCAGATGCAGCATAGACCTATCAGTTTAAAAAATGCCAGGGGTAGATGAGAGGGAAGGTGATTGCAGATGAGAGGGAGAGTGATTTGCTTATCTCAAAGTGTGGCCTAGAGAGAGAAGGGTCACAGGGAGACCCCTCTAGGAACAAAGGAGCTGGCAGGCATTACTTTCCTCTTGTGCCCCTCAGCATAAACAATGGCTACCTGCAGGCAGCAAAACCTCAACAAAACTCTCTACTTAACCTGCTTGCACCAGCACCCCCCAACACCATCTAACAGATCTGCCTTTTCCAGTCACCTTAATCTATGCTCACCAGACCTGTGCAAATCCGGCTAACAACACATCTCTAGACTTGTTCATTTTGCAAGATCTCAGTTCCAGCCGCAGTGGGTGTATATCTTGTTTCACAAGCAGACCACCCCACACCTTGATAAAATGTAACCCATTCCTGCTGGGGACCAAACACTCCCCACAATAGGCAAAGAGAGCCTCTGCAAATAACTGGATGAAGGAAAAAGAGGAGAAAACTCAACAGCAGAGCACAGGCAACACACTTAGGAGATACTCCCTGAAGTGCTAGGCCCTGGGGAACTGGAACACCACACTGCAGGGCACTACAGGACCTCTTCTTCATAAGGCTGTTATTGTTAAAAACCAGAAAAGTAGCTGACTTTCCTAACACACACACACACACACACACACACACACACACACAAAACCAACCAAAAAGAAAAAGACAAAATGAGGAGACAGAGAAATATCTCCCAAGCAAAAGAACAGGATCAAACGACAGCAAGAGACCAAAGTGAAATGGATGTAAATAATATGTCTGATAGAGATTTAAAAATAATGATCATAAAGATACTCTCTGGACTTGAGAAAAGAGTAGGGAAACATCAGTGAGACCCTTAACACAGAGATAAAAAAGAACCAATCAGAGATCAAGAACACAGCAAATCAAATAAAAAATATACTTGATGGAATAAGTAGGAGGCTAAATGAAGTAGAGGAATGAATTTATGAACTGGAAGGCAGAGTATTGGAAAGTAACCAAGCTGAGCAAAGGAGAGGAAAGAAAATCATGTAAACTGAGAATAGTCTTCAGGAACGACAACAAACAAAACCCAAACCCAGCAAGAGGAAGTTTAGAACAAAAATAAATGACATAGAAACTAAAAAAATACAACAGATCAAAGAAACCAGGAACTGGTTCTTTGAAACGATTAACAAAATTGAGAAACCTCTACCAAGACTCATTAAAAAAAAAAAAAAGAGCGAGAGAGTGAGAGAAGGAGAGAGAGGACCCAAATAGACAAAATCACTAATGAAAGAGGAGAAATAACAACCAACACCAAAGAAATACGAACAATTGTAACAGAATACTATGAAAACCTATAGGCCAACAAACTGACAATCTAGAAGAAATGGATAAATTCCTAGAAACATATAACCTACCAAAATGAAAGCAGGAAGAAATAGCAAATTGGAATGGACCAGTTATCAGCAATGAAATTGAATCAGTAATCAAAAAAACTCCCAGAATACAAAAGTCCAGGACCAGAAGACCTCATAGGAGAAATCTATCAAACATATAAAGAGTTAATACCTATTCTTCTCAAACTATTCCAAAAAATACAAGAAGAAGGAAAACTTCCAAATTCATTCTATGAGGCCAGTATCACCCTGGTACCAAAACCAGATAAAGATACTACAAAAAAGAGAACTACTGGCCAATATCTCCCATGAATATAGATCCAAAAATCCTCAACAAAATATTAACAAAGGGAATCCAACATTATATTTAAAAAAAAAAAACATATACCACAATCAAGTGGGATTTATTCCTGGGATAAAGGTAGTTTAATACTTGCAAAACAATCAGTGTGACATGTCACATCAATAAGAAAAAGAATAAAAACTATATGATCATTTCAATAGATGCAGAAAAAGCATTTCACAAAGTAAAATATCCATTTGTGACAAAAAAAAAACTTGTGCAAAGTAGGTCTAGTGGGAACATATCTCAAGATAATAAAGTCTGGGGCACCTGGGTAGCTCAGTGGTTGAGTGTCTGCCTTCGGATCAGGTCATCATCCCAGGATCCTGGGATCAAGTCTGACATCAGGCTCCCACAGGGGTCTGCTTCTCCTTCTGCCTATGTCTTTGCTTCTCTCTGTGTCTCTCATGAATAAAAAAGTAAAATCTTAAAAAAAAAAGATAATAAAGTCTTTACATGAAAAACCCATAGCAAACATCACACTCAGTAGTGAAATCTGAGAAATCCACCTATAGGAAAACTAAAGAGTCCATCAAAAGACTACCAATAAGTGAATTCAATAAAGTTGTAGGATATAAAAACCAATGTACAGAAATCTGTTGCATTCCTTTTTTTAAGGTTTTATTTATTTCAGAGAGGGAGAGAGCAAGTGCAAGCATGAGTGGGGGGGAGGGACAGAAGGAGAAGCAGACTCCCTGCTGAGCAGGAGCCTGATGCAGGGCTCCATCTTACGACCCAGGATCATGACCTGAACCGAAGGCAGACACTTAACCGACTGAGCCACCCAGGCGCCCCATGTTGCATTCCTATATACCAACAATGAAGCAGCAGAAAGTGAAATCAAGAAAACAGTCTCGGGGTGAGACCCATGGAACAGAAATAGAAAACCCAGAAATAAACCCACTATTATATGGTCAAAGCAGAAAAGAATATACAATGGGAAAAAGACAGTCTCTTCAACAAATGGTGTTGGGAAAACTGAATAGCTATATGCAAAATAATGAAACTGGATGACTTACAAGTAAATTTAAAATGGATTAAAGAGGGCAGCCCGGGTGGCTCAGCAGTTTAGCGCCGTCTTCAGCCCAGGGCCTGATCCTGGAGACCCGGGATCAAGTCCGTCTGCCTCTTTCTCTCTCTCTAATAAATAAATAAAATCTTAAAAAAAATAAAATGGATTAAAGACCTAAATGTGAGACCGGAAACCATAAAAATCCTAGAAGACAGCACAGGCAGTAATCTCTGAAATTGGCTGTAGCAACATTTTTCTAGGTATGCCTCCTGAGGCAAGGGAAATAAATGAAAAAATAAACTATTGGGACTACATCAAAATAAAAAGCTTCTGCACAGCTAAGGAAACAATCAACAAACCTAAAAGGCAACCTACAGAATGGGAGAAGATATTCGCAAATGAAGGGTTAGTATCCAAAATATATAAAGAACTGATACTATCTATCATTTGCCTCCAGAGGTGGATAGAACTGGAGGGTATTATGCTGAGTGAAATAAGTCAATCAGAGAAGGACAAACATTATATGGTCTCGTTCATTTGGGGAATATAAAAAACAGTGAAATGGAATAAAGGGGAAAGGAGAGAAAATGAGTGGGAAATATCAGAGAGGGAGACAGAACATGAGAGACTCCTAACTCTGGGAAACGAACAAGGGGTGGTGGAAAGGGAGGTGGGCGGGGGTGACGGGCACTGAAGGGGGCACTTGATGGGATGAGCACTGGGTGTTATGCTATATGCTGGCAAACTGAGCTACAATAAAAAAAAAAAAAAAGTCTTTCTCCCTAAAGCATAAAATACAAAAAAAAAAAAAAAAAGAACTGATACAACTCAATACCCCAAAACCAAATAATCCAATTAAAAAAAGGGCAGAAGACATGAATAGACACTTCTCCAAAGAAGACATACAGATGGCCAACAGACGAATGATTAAAATAAAAAACACCAGAAACAAGTGTTGGTGAGGATGTGGAAAAAAAGGAAACTTCTTGCACTGCTGTTGGGAATGCAAACTGGTGACTGGTGTAGCCACTGTGAAAAATAGTATGGAGGTTCTTCAAAAAATTAAAAATAGAACTACTCTATGATCCAATAATCACACTATTGGGTATTTACCCCCAAAATATAAAAATAGTAATACGAAGGGATATGTGCACTCCTATGTTTATCACAGCATTATTAATAATAACCAAATTAGGGAAACAGCCTAAGTGTCCCTTAATTGTCCCTTAATAAGTGAATGGATAAAGAAGATGTGGTGGATATATATACAATGAAATATTATTCAGCTATAAAAAGAAAAGAATGAAATCTTGTCATTTGCAACAAGGACAGAGCTAGAAAGTATAACGGTAAGTAAAATAAGTCAGAGAAAGAAAATACCACATGGTCTCACTCATATTTGGAATTTAAGAAACAAAATAAATGAGCAAAGGAAAAGAAAAGAGACAAACCGAACTTCATTAAGTTACATGTTAAAACGGCCTCTGCTCCCAGCTCACATTCTGGTCCTCCACTCAGTAGTTATATGACCATGGCCAAGTTACTTATATCTTAGTGCTCTGAATCTTGAACCTATGAAATGGGAATTACTACAGAGTCTATTTCATCAGATTGTGAATAAATTTACAAGAGGTGAGTTAGAATGTTAATTTGTACATAGTACACCTTCAGTGAATATAACCTATTTTTATTGTCTTGTAGATGTAGCTTCCTATGGGAAACCACTTAGGGAATTCTGCTAAGGGCCATGTGGACCTACTGAAGTGTCCTGAGCAGATGAGCAAGATGCACAGCTTTGCCTTTTAGAAATAATCACTGAGGCAGCAGTAGGGAGATGCACTGGAGGGGGGAAAACAGATTTGGAGACTAGAGCTGGGACTGTCCTCACGAGAAAACCCATGAGACATTATTGATCTAAAGTACAACAAATACATATGGAATTATATTTAAAATACACAGAATTTGAATACGTTTTAATAAAAATGTAAATAAAAGTATATGTACAAGTTAAAGTTGTTTTCCAACTTTAAAAACATTAAATTCAAAATTATCTATTAAAATGAAGCCAGATATGGGGCGCCTGGCCTGGGTGGCTCAGTGGTTGAGCATCTGCCTTTGGCTCAGGTCCTGATCCCATAGTCCTGGTATCAAGTCCTGCATCAGGCTCTGCACAGGGAGCCTACTTATGTCTCTGCCTCTCTTGTGAATAATTAATTACGAAGTCTTAAAGTAAAATAGAATAAAATAAAATAAACCCAAATAATTGTGATAAATATCAAATCTTGACATAAAAGTTTTAAAAGTACAAATTGCTTAATATTACAGAAGGTTCTCCTGCACCTGCCCTGCTTATGCTCAACTGTCAGTACTTTTCCAGAACCACGAATGGGAACAGGAAGAGAATATGGACTTCGATAGTACTGGGAAAGGCAACAGGCAACCCCATTCTGGTGAGCCTGTCTACTCTCTCCCAAACTCCTGGGAATTTGGAAACTGTTGGTCACAGGCAATGTGTGTATGGTTGGCTTTAGTAGACGCCATCAAACAGTTCCTTAGAGCGGCTGTATCAGTCCACAGTCCTCTCAGCAGTGTGGGACAGTCCCAGAGCCTCACTTGGCATTTTTCTATCACTTTCATTTTAGATATCCTAGTGGTTGTGCACAATGCTATTTCCATAAACCAACCCTTTCTTTAATTTCCTATTCCCTCTCTGGAAAGGGACTCCAGCTTTGCCTGCTGACCCGCGTTTGGGGTCAGAAGCCAGGGAAGAAAGCCATGTCTGGCAAGTCATCCATGACTTGGGGTGGGGGAGCCCCGAGCACAGGACTGGCAGGTGCGGCAGGGGCAGGTGCGGCAGGTGTGCGGAGGCAAGGCCTGGTGGAGGGGGGCGGAGGGAATCGCAGGCACCTGGATGCTCAGCTCCACTCCCCTCCCTGCATTATCTTGTTTCTTGGTCTTTCCTCCTCTCTTTGCCTCTTGCCTTTCCTCATCTCTGCTGGTTCAAATCCTGCTCACCCTGCAAAGGTTGCTCAGGGCTCACCTCCAAAAAGCCCTTCCCATGAGGTCGAGGCAGGGGTGGGGTGTGTATTAAAGTGGGCAAATCATTAACGTCTTTTGGGCCTTCACACGAGGAGCATGAGGGCTTGAGCAACATGGACTCTCCGTCCCTGATGTGTTAGGAGGCTTCACGCGGGCAGACGTGTGTATTCCCGCGGGCGAGCCCCAGCATCCGCGCCCCAAGCCTATGTGCTGCGAAGGTCCTCGCGCGTCTCGGTCCGCTCTACCGGAGTGGCTGGCGAGGGGCCCGGCCCATCTTCGTGCAGATCTGTCGCCCGGGTGTCCCCTGAGGTCCCGCCGCCCTCCAGCGCGCCCAAGGTAGAGAGGGTGGCGCATCCCGTGTCGAATCTGCGGGCGGCCGAGCCGGCGCCGCGTCGTGGGGTGCGGAATGTGCGGCTGCGCGCGCGCCGCGGCGTTTACGCGGCGATTTCATCATGCTCGTGGGAGGGGGCGGGCCCTGCGCGCGTGCGCTCCTGCGCGCCTGCGCACCGCTTCCGCCCGCCCGCCCGCCCGCCCCGGACCGCCCAGGCTCGCCGGCTCATGCCCTCTCCGCGTTCGGCGCTGCTCCGAGCCGCCCGCGCCGCGCTGCTGCTGTCCCTGCCGTCCCGGCTGCCGGCCCGGCCCGCTCCTCTCCCGCCCTGCCGGCCGCTCAGCGCGCCCGCCCGCGCCGCGGCCTCCTTCCCCGCCGCCGCCGCCCGGAGCAGCAGCATGGACGGCGCCGGGGCTGAGGAGGTGCTGGCCCCTCTCAGGCTCGCGGTGCGCCAGCAGGTACAGGCATTCCGCGGCTCCCCGGGGCCCGGGCTCTGCCCCCCCCCCCCCGAGGTACCTCTCTCCTTCATCCGCGGGTGGCCCTTGGTCCCCTGGGGTCTTCGTCGCCTCCGCCGCCCTGGACTCGGGTCCCCGTGTGCGTCGGGCTCCTTCCTCGCGGGCCCCCTCGGGGTGCCCTCCGACCCCCCGCGGCCCTCCGCTCGCCCTCGGCTCTCCTTCCGGCCCGCGGCCGCGTGTGCGCCCCTCCGGCCTCGGGCGGGGCCGCAGCCCGCGCGCTCCCCCCACCCCCGGCCTAGCCCAGTATCCCCCGCTCCAGGGTTCCGGCCTCTGCGGTACCCTTTGTGCCACCCGGGGGGCGAGGTCCTGATTCATCCCGGGTCACAGCGGAGCTGTCGGTTCTGTCTTCTTATTGCTGGACACCCCCCCCCCTTTTTTTTTTTAAATCGTCAGGATGCTTTGGATCAAGCGTTTCCTCCTTGACATCTCCCTTCACTCGGTGCTTAGGTCTCAGCCACATAGGAGGCTGAGAAAATAAGTTGAAACGTGGAGAGGAGGTGTCCCAACTTCTCTCTCTGATCGTGATGGGAGTTGGTCGCCCTTCGCTCGCTCCTGTCATCTTCTCCGGGTTCCCAAGGGACAGACGATTTGGGATTGAGTGAGCTTTACGCATCGCAAACCTGGGAGGACTGTAAAATGTTGCTGAGTTACCTGGGCGAAGTCAGCCATCCATCCTCCTTATACAACATTTTGAAATGTTTTGATTTTTTTTGGGGGGGGGGGTTGGGTGGGAGGAAGTTTCGTGAGCTGGAGGGCTTGATGATTGAATACAGGCCTCCTTTTCCTAGGGCGCGGCGTGAATATTGGAATGTAGGGAGGACGAGGGAAAAGATCAGCTCGAGTGGATGCTCACATCCAGTGAGGCAAAAAAAGCCAAAAACTTGGCACAGGACTCGGGTGTCGGTGACCTAGTAGTAAAATACCAAACGGGGTTTCTTCCGCTCGAGTGCCTGATGCAATAACTTGCCTTAGCTCTGGAGGGTGGAACCCTGCCTCGGAAATGATTTTTTTTTTTTGAGCAGAGTTGCCAAAAATTAAGCAGATTTCTGCCACTTTGTGATGTCGACTTCTCTCCACTTAGAGCCTGTGATCCAATAAGTATTTGTCTTGAAATTTCATTATAAGCTTAATTTTTCCTTGTTGTTGGTATCAGACTACCGTGTATGCTTGTTTTCTGTTTCCCTCCACGGCAATCTACCCAAATAAAATGAGGTGTGGTTCCTTTGTCCTTTCTGTAACTCTCAGTCCTCCCCCCCCACCCCATATCCTTTACTTGAGGAGGGAGACTACATCTAATTTGGAAAAACACACACCCAAACCCCTCCCTCTGCCACGTTAGCCTGAAACTGCAGCGCAAAAGTGTCCTTACCATGTTGTAGTAAGACTGTGGAGCTAGTTAACTGAAGTAAACTTTGATCCTGCAACGACCTTCTGATGTGATTACTATTTAGTGTGTTGTTTATGTTGGCTCCGGTTTTTTGTTTTGTTTTGAGAACTTTTCAGATTTTTTTCCCTGAAGATGTAAGTTAGTTCTTGTAAGTTAGAGTTCTTTTTCTCTTTCTCCAGGACCACACGTGTATCGGTTAGCTACCTGGAACATTGAATTGCAGATTCCAGTGTCAGCTGGAAGAGAATTTAACTTTTTCTTTCTTTCTTTCTTTTTTTTTTTCTTTTTAAAGATTTCATTTATTCATTCATGAGAGACACACACAGAGAGAGAGGCAGAGAGACACAGGCAGAGGGAGAAGCAGGCTCCATGCAGGGAGCCCAACGAGGGACTCTATCCCGGGTCTCCAGGACCAGGCCCTGGGCTGAAGGCGGCGCTAAACCGCTGAGCCACCGGGCTGCCCTGGAAGAGAATTTAAAGATTATCTAATTAAAGCTAGCTTTCTTTCTTTCTTTTCTTTCTTTTTGTGTTGCTTATGAGGAAATGAGACATTGTCACATCTATCCATTTGACATCTATTCTTTGTGAAGTTTGCACCATTGAAGATGTTCTTGGAGTGGGATTTTTAAGGCACTTAACAACCGGTCTTCTTAGTGGCATCTGTTTTATGTAAATTTGCTTGACTACATGGATGCTGTTGCTTTTTAAAGGTTTGGCTTGTTAATTGATCGAAATGTATTTTCCCATGGCATTTTCTTAGTTATTTCATGGAGAATTCGTTGTGGAACTTGTAGGAGGGCTTCAGAGCATCTAGAAAACACATTCGTTGTTTGATCAAGGGCGCCCTGGGGCACTTAAGGTATATATAATTTATATATATTTATATATAATCTCCATCCCCAACTTAGGGCTGGAACTCAGGACCCTGAGATCAGGAGTCGCATTGTCCACCAACTGAGCCAGCCAGGCACCCAGGGCAACTGAATTTATAAAAAAAAAGTCGGGAATTAGGGCACCTGGGTGGCTCAGTTGGTTAAGCATCTGACTGTTGGTTTCTGCTCAGGTCTTGGAATCAAGCCCTCTGTCAGGCTCCTTGATGCTCAGTCTGCTTAAGGTCCTCTTCCTTTCCTTCTGCCCCTCTCTTGGCTTGTGCTCTCACTCTCACTCTAAAATAAATACATCTTTAAATAATAAAATAAAATGTTATTTTTAAAAAAGTTGAGAATTAGCAGTGTGGCCAGCCTTCATTTTGCCAAATAAGATTTTTTTTTAACCAAATAAAATTAAAAAAAAAAAAACTAGTATAATCCTCGGACTACCATCTACTTTCCCCTTTTTTTTATAAAGAAATTGTATTTTAATACAAAAAAGATTATAACTCAAAAAAGGAGCAGTCTTTTTTTAAGGTTTTATTTATTTATTTATTTTAAGATTTTATTTATTTATTCATGAGAGACAGAGAGAGGGGCAGGGACACAGGCAGAGGGAGAAGCAGGCTCCATGCAGGAGCCTGATGTGGGACTCGATCCTGGGACTCCAGGATCACGCCATGAACCAAAGGCAGGCACTAAACCGCTGAACCACCCAGGGATCCCTTAGTATTTGTTTTTTGTTTTGCTTTAGAGTGTCTTTGATGGAGCAGCAAAAATTATTAATTTTATTAAATCCAGACCTTTGTTCATACACCTTTTTGGTGTTCTGTGTGACAAAATGGAAATATGCATAAAGCATACAGAAATATGATTGAGGAAAAACACTTGTATGATTGAGTTGCAAGCTCAACTGTCTTATTTTCATGGGACACTATTTGTCTAATTCACTTTGGATACTAAGCATTCATTTTCTGAAAAATGAGTGAAGTGTGCCTGTGATTTCAAGAAAACAACTGATAGTATTTGTAGGCAATACTTGAATCAGGTTTTTGGTTAATTTTAGAATTTTGGAAACGTTACCTGCTGCTGCATGAGCTTAGCAGCTTCACAGTACTTAACAGACTTTTCTGATGGGATGAGTAGTGTTATTAACAAATGTACTTTTTTTTGATATAGTGTAATAAATGGGTCAGTATCTAGAAGATCTACATAACTCAGTTATCTAATATTTTCCAAATGATCAATGCATGATGTTATAGAATCGAGTATTGGTAAAAGATTTATTCAGAGTCTAAGATACATTAATGGATTTAATATAACAGAGTATAAAAAGTTCATTGGTATAGCTTCCAATTTCACATTGCTAGTAACCTTTTAGAAATAACCTTTAAGAAACTACCACTTGTCAGAATTTTGGTATAGTCTAAAAGAAGAATATCCACAGTTATTTCAAAAAGCTTTTAAAACTCTCCCTTTTCTAACTTAAGATATTCTTTGTATACTTCACCATTAAAATGGTATATTGCAAGAGAGGCAGATATGCAAATCTAGCTATCTTCTGTTAAGCTAGAAATAAAGAGATTTGCAAAATTATAAAACCCACTCTCACTTTTTATTTCATTTTGGAAAATACAATTATTTTCACAGAAATGTTACTGTTAGCACATTGGCACATATTGGGCTTTTATTATTTAAATGAATTAATATTTTAAATTTGCATTTTAATTTCTAATATAGTAAAAATTGGTAGAAATAGCCCACAACAACAAAACTTTTTGGGATCCTCAGTAATTTTTAACTGTATAAAGAGGTTCTAAGACCAAGAAATTGTGGAACTGATGTTTTAGAGGAATGGAAGTATCTGATTTATATGAAGACAGATTTGGGCCCTTGTCTGGAATGCAGCCCCCCACAAGCTCCCATTCCCCTCAGCCTGTTTTTCCCTTTACAGCTCAGTGTTTTCTCCTATCCTCTCATTGTCTCCGCTTTCTCATTTCACATTTATTCATTTTTTCCACTGCTCTCTGCCTTTGGCTCTACTACTGCCCTTGTCTGGAACCCTAACAGGTACTTTTCAATGATCATCATTTTACCTATCTTCAGCATTTAATTGTGTTGATCACACTTTCCTGTCAAGAATGCTTCCCCACCCCCAGCTTTGTCTAAACAGGAAGTGAGATTCTGTAGCTGAAGAAATATGTATCTCAAGTCTCAATACAAACAGGATCTATTGAGATGACTTTCACTTGATCTGGAGATTTAGGGAGGAACTGGTGTAGAGATTTGGTGATATAGTTTCAGTTTCATTGCTTGGAATTAAGAGGTCACTCAAATGATTTTGGTGGATATTGCTTGATGCTCTACCATAGTAATTAATGTGGAGAAAAGCAGCCAAGAAGGACCTTTGTTTTTTTTTTTTTAACTTGTTGTAAACCTTTTTTTTTTTTTTTTTTTTAAACTGTCAAGATAAACGTTTTTGCAGAATTGCTGGTTGGGTCTCTTTATACCATTGTATATTTTTGTGTTGCTGTGTCTAGTTATAAAAATCTAGCCTACAGGGCACCTATAAGCCCTAAAAATGTAGGCTATAGGGTGGCTCAGTTGGTTAAGTGTCTGACTCTTGATTTCAGCTCATGATCTCAGGGTCCTGGGATCAAGCCCTGTGTCAGGCTCCGTGCTCAGTGGGGAGTCTGCTTAAGATTATCTCCTTCCCTCTTCTGTCTCTGCCCCACTTCCCCAGCTCTCTCTTTCTCTCTCTCAAATAAGTAAATAAATCTTTAAAAAAAAATGTAGTTGTATTTCTAGAGTTTGGATCTATTAGCTGATGTTCAGCTGTTCAGGAAAACATTAAAATGAGATAGTTCATGTGAAGTGCTGAGAATGCTGCCAACAGTACATATAGTGAGTAAGTTCTTGCTAACTTAGGTATTGCTCTGGGATGATTGTAGTTTATTGGGATGCTAGTTTTACCAAAACATTGCTGGCATGGAGCTCACATTTTCTTGTGATTGCCAGTTTGATAACATTCTGCACCTTTCGGGGAGGATTGATGTCTGAATTTGGTGAGATAGGATGCTAGAAAAGCCTTTTTAGTGCTTTCTTGGGAGGTCTTTTGTAGTGATTTACTGTCTTCCACGCTAATGGTAGGAATAGATGTGTGAATAACATTACTTGTGTTTTAGTATTTCAAATTTTCTTTTGCTCTGATTGGGAAGACAGATGAAACTCACGTCGTTGTTGTAGTAGTAATAAGACTTAGGGTGAAGAACCCTGGATTTTTCTCTCCTTTGATTTTCTAGACTAAGAGTGCCCACTAAACCTCTTGCTTAATCCACAAAGGGAAAATGAAAAGTTTATGAAGTTTCTGCCAATGATTATAAAACATTTGGGAATCTGAGATGAACTCAATCTTAACAAGAGTTTTCTACCTACATATGTGTAAGTAAAGCTAATTAATGAGGAAATGTTTTCTTGTTGATTTTTTTTGGCTGGCTGAATATGTACCATGATATATATGAAGGATCTGTGAAGAAGATCCCTTGGAATGATATATGTAATAGCTATTCTGTTTAATGATTGCAGGCTGTTAGTTCTAATATATGTCTTTATGGTAGGAATTTATCCAGGAACTAAACTTTATCTTAAGGGTGGTTTAGAGATAGTCATGATATTTCATGTCACCTTCATTCAGCACACCCAATGCATGCATGCAAGCACAACCCAAAATATAATTGAGTGGTGAACAGAGAAGGGAGAAAAAGAATTAGAAAATAGGACTCTATCTGTATTCCATCTTTAGATCACCTCCAATTCTTCTGTTTTCAGGATTGGATCATTATAAATCATGGTTTAATTATTCTGTTATTTAGGATAAGCATGATTATTTCCTTTCTTTTTTTCTTTTCTTTTTTTTTATTATTTCCTTTCTTTACTGCGTTTTACAGAGGATTAACTCAGTGTAGGAGTCCTCACTTGTACTTTTTTTGTTTGTTTGTTTGTTTGTTTTTTAATAGCTACACTTTCTTTGTTGTATGTATTCTGTGCTGGAACCTTAAAAGACCCCCAAAAAATTGTTTTAGGGAAATTTATTTAAAAATTTTCCTTCCTTGTGGCTTTGCTTGCTAGTGTTCTCTTAGAAGTTTCAAAAGAGAAGGTAGATTAAGTGTGTGGGAGTGCTAACCTTTGACACATGGAGGATAGATATTCAGAACTACTTGCTTCTTTCAGACATTCAAAAAGAACTACCATTTGCTGCTTTTCAAAACAAAGGCTCTCACAGAGTTCTTATCCTCATCAAAAGCTCTGTTAGTGAACATTTGTAAGATAGGTGTTCTGATAGGTAGAGGAAAGGAAAAGAACCACTGAGTGAGTAAAGAAATAAGTCAGTAGATATTTACTGCATCATAAGTGCTTTGTACTTTGCTAGGTTTAGGTTGTGATATCAGTCAACAAATATTTGACACACGCAGTGTCCCCTTTTACATCAGATATTTTGGAATTCCCCATTATTCTCCAACAATGAAATTCATACAAAATATCTACCCTGAAAGTAAACATTATTGAAGGCTTGGGAGTAGGAACAGTCACGAAATTAGAAATGCTTTGTGCTTGTGAAAAGATTTACAAAGGTGGGAGAGAAATGACATGAATTAGGGTAGGTTGCGGTGTATCTTAGCATAGACACTTTTGGATGAGAACCTTATAATGTTTTAGCAATCTCATTTTGGGGTATAAAAGGGAGAGAGTAGATTGAAATTTGAAAATGACCAGATATTGGAGATAAAGAAGGATAACTTGATGTTTCTTGTTTGGGAAATGGTAGATTTGGTTGTTGTTAACAAATGGAAGGCAATACTTAAAAGAAGGAAAAGAAGGAACAAGTGTAGGGCAGAGAAAAATAATTTAGTTATAAACCAGTTGGATTTGAAGTATTTGAAAAGTAACTCAGCCACTTCAAAGTTGGGGTGTTTTATAGCATGATAACTATAATTTTTTGTGTCTACTGTTTGTTAGGTACTATTAAAAATATCGTACTTAAATTGTTTTATTCACTCTATAACAGTTCAGTGAGTATTGTCATCAGTTCAGTGAGTATTGAACAGTTGAGGAAAGAAGCTCAAAAAGGTATCAGCTTGCTCAGGATTTCACAATTAGCTAGAGGGCATAAAACCTCTAAAAAGCCTTTAATTCCTCATAAATACAATGTTTTACAGACTTGTCTAGATATAGGTTTTTGTTTTGTATATTGTTTGGATTTTATGGTGCTTCCTAAATCTGAGAATTCAAGTGTTTGAGCAATTATAGAAAAATTCATAGTCATTATCTTTTTTTTTTTTTTTTTTTAAGATTTTATTTGTTCACGAGAGACAACAGAGGGAGGGGCAGAGACCTAGGCAGGGGGAGGAGAAGCAGGCTCCATGCAGGGGGCCTGATGTGGGACTTGATCCCGGGACTCCAGGATCACTCCAGGATCACGCCCTGAGCTGAAGGCAGATGCTCAACCACTGAGCCACCCAGGCATCCCTCATTATCTTTTCAAATAGAACCTCTTATGGATTTTCTTTATTTTCTTTGAGAATTCTGGTTGGATGAGTGTCAGACTGTCTTTTTTCTGTCTCATTGCCCAGTTTGTATTTTTAAATCTTTGTCTCTCTGCTCCATTAAATGGATTACGCATGGATAATTTCTTTAGATCTGTACTGTAAATCACTAATTCTCTCTTAAACCTTGATCTGCTATTTAACCTGTCCAGTGAGTTTTTAATTTCAGTGATTTATTTCTAGATGATCTACGTGATTCGTTTTCTCTTTGCTTATTTATTTATTTACCTATTTTGACGTGTAGGTGACACACGTTATATAGGTGTACAAAGTAGTAATTTGACAAGTTTATACGTTATGCTATGCAAGTGTAGTTACCATCTGTCACCATATAATGCTATTGTAATACAATTGATTGTATTCTGTATGCTTTTTTCTTGTGACATATTCATTCCATAACTAGAAGCCTCTATCTCCCACTCCCTTTCCCCCATTTTGCCCCTTCCTCACCCTTTTGTTGTCTCTTTTAGACCTGAACCTGTGCAGTTCTTTTGCAAGTTTCCTGATTGTTTCTTATAGTCTGTTCTTTGCTCCTGTTTTTGACTTTTTTTTTTTAATGTCCTGAGCATTTAACAATTGTATTTGATCATTTTAATACTTTCGAGGGTCTAATTCTGTTGTCATTTCCAGTGAGTCTCCCCTATAGTGGCTTTTTTCTGCAATGGGTTTTTAAATTTTGAATTGAGTGCTTATTATTTTGGTTACCTTGATCTGTGGCAATCCTAAAAGGCCTGTGTGGAAGGTCTGCTTCTCTAGAGGGCAGTTACTTCCTTTGGGAACTCAAAGGCTCTATCAATTTGACAACTTTAATTTCTCGACTTGAAGTTTCCTAGGTCATGTAGGTAATGTTCTGTTTGTTTGCTTTTTCAGATTACTTATTTCACCACATTACCATGAGTATGGGAATCAGTATACAGGTGGTAGGTTGTTGGAAGTGAATGCGGTATTCTAGAGTAATTAGCAAGGAAAAATTCTACCAAGAAAAGAGCAGAGGAATGAGTCAGTTGTGACTAAGAAGAAATGGTCAAAGTAGGTGGGAAACCAAAAGGGTTGTTTTTGTAGGTAGGAGAGAGATTCAGGAGAGGGGAGAGTCGTTTGTTTGTTTGTTTATTGATTTATTTATTTAAAGATTTTATTTATTTATTCCTGAGAGACAGAGAGAGAGAGGCAGAGACACAGGCAGAGGGAGAAGCAGGCTCCATGCAGGGAGCCGGACGTGGGACTCTATCCCGGGGTTTCCAGGATCATGCCTTGGACTGAAGGTGGCGCTAAACCACTGAGCCACCCGGGCCGCCTGGGAGAGTCGTTTATTTATTGGTTGTGTTCTCAGTACTAACCTTGTTTCATAGTTTTTATCAATGCTTTCCTCTCCTCCTTTTCCACCTGTCTTCTCTCTCAAAAGGAAAAAAGAAAAAAGCACACTAGTACTAATCACCCTTAGAACATAGTTATTTGTATACTTTGTGTATTTTGCTGGATTATAAATGCTAAGGGCAAAGACCTTCAGTTATTTATAATGACATCTCACATAATAAACATTCTTACACAGATACTTTTTAAAAAGACATGCTTAAAAACACATTCATTACTTTTTTGACTTTTGAAACCAATCCTGAATATAAACTGTCTTTGTTGACTTAGGGAGATCTTGTACGAAAACTGAAAGAAGATAAAGCACCCCAAGTAGATGTAGACAGAGCTGTAGCTGAGCTGAAAGCCCGGAAGAGGGTTCTGGAAGCAAAGGTGAGTCTTGGGATCCTAAAAGGGGAATGTAAATAGGTACAGGATTGTTCATCTTTATTTAATCTCTTTAGGTGGGAAAGACCTAAAAAAGTTTCTGAGCAAGTATCAGTATCATTTGCTTTATCTCTATTTAGCCAGCATGGCTTCTCCTCCTCTACCTGGCAGATTTCTCATGCTTTCACACCGTCTCTTACAACATCACGTTGTCTGTGAAGCCTCTATGACTTCTGACCTACCCCTCCCCAGAATCCTGGATTTGATACACTTCGTGAATTTCCCTGGAAGGCATTGTGTTTGCTCTTCGTTTTGTTTCATTTTGTTTTGTTCTTGCCCTTCCTTATGAATTCTATGCTTGGAAATAATGGTTATGTATTAAATATTTTTTCTTTTAAGGAAAGGGTGTATCTATCTGATACCTCTTCTCAAATCTTTCAAACAATAAATCTCCCATCACCAAACTGAAATAGTTTGGAGTTCCAAGTCTCACTACAGTGATCCATTAAAAATTCAGATATTGCTTATCAGTATCTGCATCTAAGTAAGCTTAGTCTTCCTATTCCTAAATAATTAAAGGTATCTTTTCTGTAATTAAAAGGGGAAAAAACCCTAAGGATTCTATTTTTTAAAGTTATCAAAATTTTGTCTGTTAAATTTTATATTGAATTTGGCTATGGAATCAATGGAATTCACATATATAAATTCATATTTCTTCTCATTCCCTAATCACACGTTTTCTATTTAAAAATCCCTTACAGGAGCTAGCATTACAACCCAAAGATGACATTGTAGACAGAGCAAAAATGGAAGATACCCTGAAAAGGAGGTTTTTCTACGATCAAGCTTTTGCTATTTATGGAGGTAGGGGATTAATGATAGACCAGTTATGTTGTTGGTTGGTTTAATATTCTTAAATAAAAAAAAACTTGGCTTTTCAGTTGATACCTAATTGTATCAGGTCACATAAAACAGAGTATTTTGCCCTTGTTTGTTTAAAATTGGCCACTTGGTGTAAAATCTGTTTATTTCTTTCTACTCTACTTATTCTCAAAGACTGCTTTTTTCCATTAGGATGTAGGGAATTGTTAGGAGGCCAAGTAGTAAGCATTTAATATGTTCCTGTGCCTATCAGATAGACTCTTCTTAGGAGCAGTCAGGGGCCGTTGTAACACTGAACTACTATACTGTGCCTCTCCACACAAGGGGAGTGATAAGCCAGGGTCCCTAGATTATTCTTCATGGCAACTGTCAGGAGAAAACATTCTTCATGGATATATAGGTAAATCTGCATCCTTCTGAACACTGTATGAAGGTATAGGCAAAGATAATTCATTGATTAAATGTGCAGTAGTATCTTTCATAGTCAGTGGAGATCATTATACCGGTGTTAGACTTTCAGTACTTTACCATTGAAACTTGATTCGAGTTTGGTTAAGCAGATCTCTAAATGTTTAACTTTTTGAGGTTTAAATATAGTGGCTCATATATCCAAGAATAAATTAGAGAATTGGGTGCTAAAATTCATCATTGTTATCAGCTGATGCAACAAGTTAGTTCTATGGCAGAAAACTGTAGTCTGTTTTTCATTGTTTCTCATATATGGAGGAACATCTTTTCCCTTTAGTTTTGTACTAATCCTACTTGAAATTCTTAATACGGAGATAGTAAATGAAGCAAGAGTTTTTAATTTTACTTCTGTAGCTAGCTGGAAGTAAGGCTTTTCTATATTGAGGGGCTTGAATTATTGACCTTAATACCTTTTTAGGGAATATGTGAAGTTTTACAGTTTCTCATGTCTCCTCGCTTTCATTTGCTGACAGTGACAAGGTAAAGTTCCTTATTCATATTTTATAGGTGTTAGTGGTCTGTATGATTTTGGGCCAGTTGGATGTGCTTTGAAGAACAATATTATTCAGACCTGGAGGCAGCACTTTATCCAAGAGGAACAGATCCTGGAGATTGATTGTACCATGCTCACTCCTGAGCCAGTTTTAAAGTAAGATTTCTACTTTGGCGGCTGAAATTCATTAATATGTGTATTTAAGTAACTTCTGATTACTAAACATATTCATTGTAAAAATGTAGAATATAAAGAAAAACAAAATATACACCTAATGTTTATAGACAGCCATGTCAAAATTATTGTGTTTATCCTTATTGTCTTCTTTCTTTGTAAGTCCTTGTATATACATCAGTGTTAGCACACTGCTTTTTTAATGTAATATAGGTGAACATTTACTTATATCATTAAATATTAATATTCTTCTAAAGCATTTTTAATGACAGCATAATATTTTCTCATAGATATACCACAGTTTCTTTAGCTAGTGCCATATTGTAGGCATTTAAATTGTTCCTTGGGTACCTGGGTGGCTCAGTTGGTTAAGCGGCCAACTCTTTAGTTTCAGCTCAGGTCATGATCTCAAGATCCTGGGATTGAGCCCCACGTCAGGCTCTGTGCTCAGCAGGGAGCCTGTGTGAGGTGTGTCTCTCTCCCCCCACCCCCGCCCCTGCCCTCATTTTCATGTATGTGCGTGCTCACTCTCAAATCTTAAAAATAATTTGTTTCTGATGTTCGAGTCCATTGAACATCCTGATGGATTTTGTGTATATGTGATTATTTCCTTACTCTAAGTTTTTAGAAGTTCTGGGCAAAGGTGTGTATACACTTATAATTACTATTTGTGCTGAAGTGTTAGTGCAGAAATTTAGGTCATTCCTACTAACATTGAAATCAGGGCAGGATTTGTAGAATATAAAACGAAAGAAGAAGAATTCTTACATTTTGTATCTCTCATCACTTCATTGTATTTTTTAAAATATTTTATTTATTTATTTGACAGGCAGAGCCCACAAGTGTGCTCATGAGTGGGGAGGAAGGGTAGAGGGAGAGGGACAAGCAGACTCCCTGCTGAGCAGGGACCTTGATTCTTGGCTCGATCCCAGGACCCTGAGATTATGGCCTGAGCTGAAGGCTGACGCTTAACTGATTGAGCCACCCAGGTGCTCCTCATCATTTCATTTAATGCTGCCTGGTAAAGAGCCCATTTTCACTGTTTAGATCCTTTGGGCTCTCTCAGTAATTTCAGCCAATAAAAACAAGATGAATTCCTGATGATGGATCTAAAAGATCAAGACAACCTTTTCCTTAGCTACTTGCTCCACTAATAGGAACTGTGTAAGAGATAATACCAGTGTCCATATAGTGTTCAGTGGCAGAAGACGCTTTCCTTAAGATTTATCATGAATTTATCATGAATTCTTTCCTAGTCAAGTTCCCCATGATTTTGACCTTTGCTTAGATCACTAGTAATGGGATCTAAGCATTAGTAATTAATTCATTACATAATGAATTAATTGATTTAACTCTTGAATTAATTGATTCTGTAAGATAGCACGTACTTTATGACAGCTTATAAAAGAGTGTAATCCAGTTGAAGTCTTTTTCCTGTGGAAAGGAAGAGCTTGGGGAAAGGGTGGGGATAGATTTGAGGAAGAATTTTCTCTGGCCTAAATTATTATCTACCATGGATGTATCACTATATATATGTGTGTGTGTGTGTGTATATATATATATATATATATATATATATATATATATATAGGAGCTTCCATCTTTGATATACACAGATGCATGATATACTATTTAAACATGGTATACTATTGTCTTAGGAGGTAAAGTATGTATTAATTTGTATGAAAATGACAAATTGGCTTGGCATTTGTTAACTTAGGACCTCTGGCCATGTAGACAAATTTGCAGACTTCATGGTGAAAGACGTAAAAAATGGAGAGTGTTTTCGTGCTGACCATCTTTTAAAAGGTATGGTTTTTTCACTTCAGATAAATGTTCTTCCAAGTAAAAATGATCAAAACAAAGGGTTTAGATTAAACTTTTCTCATTTTTTTCTATGAGCTTGCTTTGGCAGAGTGTATACTCATTTTTTCTATTAAAATTTTTTTTGGGCATAACACAGAGTAAAGTGCATAGATTGTAATTAAACATACAAGCAGACCTCATATTGCACTCCACTTACTGTGCTTTATAATACTATGTGTTTTACAAATGAAAGGTCAATTTGTCAAGCAAGTCTATCAGTGCTATTTTTCCAACAGCTTTTGCTCACTTTGTCTCTCTCATGTTTCGGTAATTCTTGCAATATTTCAAACTTTATTATTATATTTGTTAGGGTGTTCAGTGATTAGGACTCATTGAAAGCTCAGGTGATGGTTAGCATTTTTTTTGGTAATACATATTTTAATAAAAGTATACATTTTTTAAAGATATAATGCTATTGCATATTTAACAGAGTACAGTATGGTGCAAACAACTTTTATATGCACTGGGAAACCAAAATATTCGTTTGATTTGCTTTATTGAAATATTTGCTGTATTGTGGTGGTTTAGAACTGAACCCACACTATCTCCAAGGTATGCCTATACAACCCAAGTCCCTTATTTAACAAAAAGTAGTATATGATAATTAGAAATTCTAAGTTAGCAAAAGAATCAAGGTAGCATCACAATTCTCCCTGTAAAATCAGCCATGGAATTTATATAAAGTAAGAACATTATCCTTGTATTCATTTTCTTACCTTTCCAGCACTGAAACTCAAAGTACATTGTCCTTTTATCCATTGATTGAAATTGACATGTACCAACACTGTTCTTATAGCTCATTTACAGAAATTGATGTCTGATAAGAAGTGTTCTGCTGAGAAGAAATCAGAGATGGAAAGTGTCTTGGCTCAGGTGAGTACTTTAGAGATGTTATCATAGCAACTCAGGTAGGTGTTGTCTTTCAGTGTTTAGTGACTGTTGAATTCCACGTTGTGCTGACCCAGGCCACGATTGTAAGGAAGGGGAATTTACCTTCTGTCTCTCTCTGAATTTTTGTTTTCTTCTCTCTCTACTTTTTGTGACTAACACTTTATTTTACCCCAAACTAGCAATTCAGTGTAAATAGGCATGAAATTTGTTCTGTCTCCTTGGAAACCAATTTTCTGGATTTAATAGCAAAAACCAGAGGCATGACTAGTGATGAATAGTGTTTAGTCTTGATGTGGAGATTTTGGGGCAGATCTCTTTTGAGCACTGTCTCATCAGCCACTTTGCTTCTGGTTGCACTGACCCTGGCTACATGGTATTATTCTCAGAACATGATGTGCAGGCCCCCTGCTTTTCCTATAGACTAAAAATTTTTTAACTTCTGTTTAAGTTGGCAAAATTTAGGGAAGACTTAAAAGAGACCATAGAAATAATGTTCTGATTTTTACCAAGAGCAGGAATACCCTCTATATCAGAAGTAGTTCTTATCCTTTTTTAGGTCACATATCATTTTAAGAATATCATGAGGAATGCCTGGGTGGCTCAGCAGTTGAGCGCCTGCCTTCAGCTCAGGGCGTGATCCTGGGATCCGGGATCGAGTCCACATCAGGCTCCTAGCAGGAAGCCTGCTTCTCCCACTGCCTGTGTCTCTGCCCCCCCCCCCCCCTTTCTCTTTCTCTTTCTCTCTCTCTCTTTCTCTTTCTCTTTCTCTTCTCTCTTTCTCTCTGTGTCTCTCATGAATTAAAAAAAAAAAAAAAAAGAATATTATGAAAACTGCACCTCTTTTCCCCAGGAAGATGCACAGGTCCATGTATATATATTGTCACCTCATGTATCCGTTTAAGCAAAGTACATTTCTTCAACACCATGTTTGATCATGAGGTCCACCAAGTCTCACCTCTTAAATATTATTTACTTGGGCAAAAATGTACATGCATACACACAGAAACCCGTGCTGTATTTATAAATATTTTCTTTATATTGGTATATAAATAGGTGAGGCTATATATAGGAATCCCTATCTCTGCTTTTTTTTTTTTTTTTTTTCATGACAGTTTATTGGGTATTTTTCAGCTGCTGCCTTATTTTCTAAAAATATGCTGATTTTTTTCTCCCTGTGATATCTGGCTTTCAAACAGTAGCTAAGAAATTTTCTCCTTCCTCATTTAAATTGAAAGAAACTCTTAATTTGGCTGTTGACTCATCTACCAATTTATTTTCGTCTTGTGAGGTATATTTTTCCTTTGCTTGAAGCTCATTGCTTTAGTATTGTTGCTCATAGTTTAGTTAATTAATTCTTGGATTTTGACACCATTATAGCTGAACATTCATTTCTCATTTCCTTTCTTTCCCAAAGGCATGACCTTTATTAGAAAGAAGAAATGAAAAGCCCTGCTAATTACCTCCAAATTACTGTTTCCCATTTATAATGTTAGACTTACTAAGATTTTGTGAATATGTGTTTTTGATCTTAACAGTTTCATTTATTTTTGAGTCAGTTGTCAGAGCAGGAAGTAATTAGCTGGTTTATTAAGCCATTTATAGTTTGAACACTGACTGTCTCATCACACATCCATGGTCTTAGGAGAACAATCTGTTTTTTTGGTTTTGATTTTTTTAGAGAAAATGCACATGTGCTGGTGTGGAAAGGTGCAAAAGGAAAGGGAGAGAGACTCTTAAGTAGGTTCCACACCCAGTGTGTAGCCCAATGCAGGAGCCCAAAATAGGGCTCAATCTCATGACCCTGAGATCATGACCTGATCTGAAATCAAGAGTCAGATGCTTAACCAACTGAGACACCCAGGTGCCCCAGAGAGCAATCTGTTTTTTGATTTGCCATATCAGATGTACGTACAAGCTGTCAAAGTAACTAACTTTTATTGAAAGTTTGGAGACTGTGGTCTAGTACTCAGTAATGGCCCTGGTGGATTTATGGCCAAAGGCCCATCTGTTTGCTTGATCAAATGATAGTGTTTTCTCCACCTGTTAGTGCCTATGATTCCTTTTCAGCTTTATGCAGCATGATGGTTTTCTTAAAAGGCACTGATTCACCCTCTGGTAGGAAGAGCTTTATTTATTCCTTTATGTGGATTCAGCAGCTCAGAACTGTTTTTCTTTGTCCATTTGTGCTGACCCATCTCTGCATGTACCAGTTATTAAGTCATTTTTTAAGCTTTTTGTTATGACAAATTCAAAACATATACAAATAGAAAATAGTTTATTAAATACTTACATACTCATGAACCTGCTACAGTTTTATCAGATTTTGTTGAATCCTTCCCTGCTTTCCTGTCGTTTTCTCCAGGATTATTTTGAAGTACATCTATAACATCATTGTATTACATTTTCTCAAATGTTAACCAGTTTTTTTCTGTTTGAATTGGGATCCACATTAAGTCCATACTTTATGAGTGGTTGGTATAATTCTTAAATCTCTTGCAATCTGTAGGTTCTTCATCTCTAATTTTCCTTCATTTTCATTTAAAAAATTATTTTTTGAAGTTGAGACATTTGTTCTTTTTTTTTTTTTTTGAGACATTTGTTCTTTAGTGTTTTCTACTATCTGGATTTAGCTGACTGCATTATTTTAGTGATGTTTCTACATCAGTAAATTTTGCTTTATGTCTACATTACTTATAATTTGGTAGTCAGGCGTATAGGCCCAATCAGATATTTTGGCAAAACACTTAGTAAGTGGTATAGCATGTGCTGTGTGCCAGGCCCTATGCTAAGTACTTTATGTAGTTAATCTTCATAGTAAAGTAGATTCTATTTCCCTATTTCACAGATACGCAAATTGAGGCTCAGAGTAGTTAGGTAAGAATTTACTCTTGAGTCACGCAATCTGTAAATGGTAGAGTTGGGCAGTTTATCCACATTTTTCTGACTCCAGAGCCTCCATTCTTATGGTCTTGAGTTGATTTATCGATTTTGTTTCTATTAGGAGATTGTTTTTTAACTTTTAAATATTGTTCAGTATTAAATGGTTTGTCATAATCATTTGAAATTTTTGACTTGGAGGTCATGCACCATTTTAGAGGGTTTCACGATGATTACCATTGTATAAAAATTGAAATACACTGGAATAAGTAGACACGAATAGGAAATAATTTTTACCTCTAAGAGCTTTATATTTAGTAGCTTTATATTCAGTCCCAGAAAGATACTCCATTTCTCTAGAGTGGTAAATGGTAAAACTGATAAGTGAAAAGTGTGTGTGAGCTGGTTATGGTTTTAATTTGAGTTTTTTGAAGGTTAGATTAACTTGGATGTTCTTACTTTGGGTGACTTGATGGATGGGTTTTATATATACAATACTTTTATGCTCTGTTTTTTCCTGTCTTTTACGTTATTTTCTCTGCCTATCCTTTAGCTTGATAACTATGGACAGCAAGAACTTGGGGATCTTTTTGTGAACTATAATGTAAAATCCCCCAATACTGGAAATGATCTCTCCCCTCCAGTATCTTTTAACTTAATGTTCAAGACCTTCATTGGGCCTGGAGGAAACATGCCTGGGTATGTATCACTTATTCTTTATGTAATGAAATTACTAAAATTGCTTGTAATAAAAAGTAAACATCAAATCAGTCATGAAGGAAATTTTTTGAAAAATTTTATATATATATATATATATATATAGAAAGTATAGATAAGTATAGTAAGGAGAAATAATGACATATATTCTTAAATGCATTCCTTCTGATTATTTCTGAATGAAATTTTTGTGTGTGTGTGTGTGTATGTGATTTTTTTTTTTTTTTTGCCACAAAATAAACAGGTCTGTGATAATTATGTCTTGTGATAGCTGTATAGGGCAGGAGAGATAGTTGAAGAATGATTTGAAAGTCATTGAACTTGTTGCTGAAGGAGACTTAGAAACCATTTAGTATAGATCAACACTGTCCAATAGAATTTTCTGCAGTGGTGTAAATGTTCTGTAATCTGTACTATCCAGTATGGTAGCCACTAGACATATATGGCTGTTGAGCCATTGAAATGGAGTTAGTGCTTCTGAGGACCTCAACTTTGAAGTGTATTAAATTTAAACAGGCATTTCACTAGTGGTCTACCATATTGAACAACTTAGATTTAGCTTATTATTTAAAAGATGTGGTTTTAACAGTAAAGAAAGCTGTTAAACTGTTTACGGTATGATCCAGAACTAGAATGTGTATTTACAGATTCCTTCTCCATGTTAACAAACTTAGCCAAAGTATTTCACTTTATAACTTGAGATCTTTTTCTTACAGTCTCATTGTAGGGTAGTAGAGGGTAGGGGTAGGCTTTTGTTAGATGAATCTAGATAGATTATGTTTTCTGGAGTAGAAATGGAAGAATGGTAAAAATTTTGACAGAATGTATTACTGGAATTATTTTAGTCACACACTGTGTTGACTTGGGATATTTTATAGAAAGAGTCCAAAGATAAGCCTTTCATTTTGGCAGTACATACAGAAGGTCATTAAGTGGGCCAGACCCTCTGACCTATCATCCCACTCCTGGAAATTTATCTAAGGAAATAATTCAAAAGGAAAGGAAGCTATGTTTATCAAGACTATATAGATTCAAAGTAGAAATAACCTATCTGTCCAAAAACTTGAGATGAGTAAATAAGTTATAGTAAAGTGGATCATTTTAGTAGAATACTCTGCAACTGTTAAATATGAGAAATTTTTGTGATTATTTCAAAAATGGAAAAATAAAGAATACATAATTTTATACATTCTTCTTATAAATCATGCACATAGGGGTACCTGGCTAATTGATAGCACATACGACTCTTGATCTCAGGGTCATGAGTTCAAATCCCATGTTGGGTGTAGAGTCTACTTATAAATAAATAAAAATTGAAAATCTCACAGCTTTTTTTTAAAAAAAATTGTATATAAACTGTAGTTATACTTCTTTTGGATGAAATCTGGAAAGGGCCACCAGAATGAGGAGTTGGTGTGTTAGAGTGAGAAGAGGGGACAACTATATTTTATTTTTTCTTTAAAATTCTTTTCATAAAATATTTATTTTGAAGTAGGCTATTGGGAAAGCTTTCCTAATTGATATTTTTGCACAGAATATTTCCTGTAAAATTGAGAAGAGGGCAATGGTTATCATGTTTTATTTGCTTGGTTGTATCTTTAAAACATGGAGAAAAAGAGAAGAAGCCTCTGGCTGGAAATGTAGAATTACCAAAGGAGAAAATGATAAGGAAAATGTTGAAATTTGCCTGTTGTGATGATTGTGATGAGTGAGCTCTAATGTTAAGTGTGAGCCTATACTGGCTTCTTTGTAGCCACCCACCTATTCTCTAATATGTGGGTTATAAAAGGCATATATTTAGAGTCTTATTTTCAGAAGAATCTGAATTATTGTCTGCCTCCATGTAAATGATAAATTAGGTTTTAGCGACATTAAGAGAGAGGTATTTGACTTTTGACTCAACTGGACTGATGAAATAAAAGACATTTCTAATAGTAGTATTGTCATACCAGTTGATTGATTCATGCTCTGACACTTGCTTGAGAATGTTTGCTCCCAAGGAAAATACTCTTAAAACTTTTCTTTAGAAAGTATAGGTACTGTTTTGTGTGAAATTAGTATATTTAGGACTTTTAGGATTTGTATCTAGAGTTTCTGATTTTTGGAAAACATAATTTCTTTCCTTCTAACAGTCTGATTTATTTAAATTTATAGGTACTTGAGACCAGAAACTGCACAGGGGATTTTCCTGAATTTCAAGAGACTTTTGGAATTCAACCAAGGAAAGTTGCCTTTTGCTGCTGCTCAGATTGGAAATTCTTTTAGAAATGAGATTTCCCCTCGATCTGGACTGATCAGAGTCAGGTACTGCCCATATGATTCTCCAGTAAAATTCGTGAATGAGCTTGGCATTGAGTGGAAAAGGGAAGCTTTCTATGTTGAAACAATTCTGCTTCATTTTTGCATGACCATGTATTTATTTGGTCCAAAAGATTATGTTTTGTTTGTAATCTCTGGGACATCAGGTAGTTGTGAGTAACTAATGAGAACTTGGAGGGAAAGGAAGGAAGGTAAAGAATAGATCACGTTTCTCACCTGCTTCAAAATGATCTTTCACCCTTGTTCATCACATGTTTGGAGGATGGCAAGATCTTGATTGTCTAAACCAAGGCATTTTCTGGCAGTGGTGATGTATGTAACTCTAGGGTGAGGTGAGGACAGGGTGATGGTCATGAGGGGAGAGTCAAGCTGGGTGTCCAGGGCAAACAGTACTGTTGGAGTTGGGCCAAGGGTGTTTCCATAACCAGTTGACATTCCTCCAGATACTTGAGGTGCCTGTGTGGCAGGCCAGCTAGCAGGCTTGCTTCTCGAGAAACCTGTCTCTATTCTAATAACCTCTCTTTGCCAGATGTATCCAGGAATGTGTAGGAGGGCATATTAGTAATAAGTTATAGTTTTCTTTAGAAATTTACTATGATTTAGCTGCTTATGACTTAAGCTTTTTGTGATTTCTTTGTATTTTCTTACAGATAGCATCTCTTGATGTAATAAATTCCATATAAAAAATAAGATACATAGGTAAATTTAACTATCTTAGACTCCAGAAGGATTTTCTACAGCTCCATCACCCCACCCATCTCCTCTCTTTTCTTACTCAGTATAATCACAGACTTCTGTCATAGTACATCCCAGCCACTGACTCTACATCAAAGCACCCAAAGCATCTGCTTCATCTTTTAATCCCCATGACACCTGCTGAGGAAACACCCCTATGTATTGACCAAACTGTTTCTTCAGGCCTGTGATTGGTCAGCTTTCTGGTCAAGAAAGGGGAGACTGCACAGAGAAGGAAGGACCTTACACGACTTAGAGAAATGGGGTGGGAGTGATTCTGCCTTCATGCGGATGGAAGAGGTATTCAAAAACTTGAATCAGCTATAATAACAATGAAAAACTTGTCAGGATTGAGTCTTATTCTACTTCCTGGCATCTGGGTTTTTCTGTCACTCTTTTTCCTTTTGTTTTTTTGCTTTCCATCTGTTCCAGTAGTGTCTGCAAGCATGCTTTCAAAATACCAAGGAAGCCCGGTAAGGCTGACTTTGTCTAAAGCCAGTGTTTTGGAGAGGATTTATATAATATAGAGCAGCTCTTGGAAGTTACAGAAGGACCATGAAGTAAGGCAAAACCTGGGGCCTGAGGATTAGAAAGTGGTAAATTGACAAAGCAGCTCAGAATTGAGGAGTGATTCTAGGAGGTAACTGGTAAAAGGTCTGTGGAGCTTCTTGATACTTTATTCCTTGGCCATTTTCACTTTAAAGCATCCTGTCTGGATTCTGGCTGGTTTTTTGTTACATACATCTGTAAGATCCTGACTAGAAGTCCACTCATTTCCATGAGCTAGTATGCCCATGGTTTTTGTTCCACAGATAAGGCTAGGATTTGTTTAGTGTTGTGATTTCTTTCTTGATTTCTAGAGTTGTCCAGTGATTAGTCTTTGCATGGCTATGATTTCTTTTATTTAGGTTGGGAGTATTAGACTGTTCATGTGAAATTTTTAAAAATCTATTTTTATTTTGATTGGCTGTTTCTGTCTTATAGACTATATGTATTGTAGTTCTCCACAGCTCAGGTATAGTCTCTGAACTCAAAGACGAGACCGCTGGTAAAATCACCATTGGTGTTGATTTCCATCTCCTGTCTGTGAGCTGGGATTATTTGACAGAACAGATGGAAAGGCTTTGGCAGCAGATTATCTGGGGATTCTGGGCAGGGCCCTTATTTTGATTTGATATCTTGCATTTTAGATGTTCTTTTGCTATCAGCCAGGCTATAAGTTATGTGAGGACAGACATTGTGCTTCTTTGTCTCTATCATATTTCTCTGCACACATATGATGTTTGGTAGTGGTTGAAAGACAAGACGTAGGTGCTATAGGACCAAAGAAGAAATACTATTAAAAATTTTAAAAATCAGAGTTCTTTTGCAATGCATTTCATGTATTTTTAGAATCCATTTAAGCAATTTTTCATTACTTCTAAAACATCTGAGATAATCATGAAAGTGCACTAGTAAATGTGTGTGGAGGAGTGCGTTAAAAGAAGAGAGATTTGATTTTGACTCATAAAATTAACTTAAAATACTTTTCCCCCAATAGCTACTTAATTGCCATTCAGAGAAATCTCTTTGGGAAACCATTACTATATGCATATTTATTTCATCATTATGCAGTTAGCTTGATGCAAGCCTGTTCAATTCATGTCTTATGTCCTCTGCCTTGAATAACATTTTATTCAAAAAGCTGTTACTCTAAAGAAGCCAGCTGTATGGTGCCATTATCAGTCATTTACTTGTTCAGAGCAATAAAAAGTAAGAAACCAAACTACTATAAAAGCTCTAAAGAACAATTTCACTTCACTTTTAATTTCCCATTCTTTGAAAAGGAAATATCAGGAACTTCACTTAGTATGTATTTATAAAGACTTGCTAGTGCTATAAAAGAAAATCATTTTATTTGGAAGTCACTATCCAGTATGTCTTTTCTTTTTTGTGTCTAACATTTAAGTTTCCCTAATATTTAAAAACTGTATCAGGCTTTTCTTTAAAAATTATTTTATTTTAAAAAAATTTTATTTGAGATAGAGCAACCGAGAGAAAGAACACAGAAGGGATGAGGAAGGGACAGAGGGAGAGGGAGAAGCAGGCTCTCCACTGAGCAGAGAGCCTGATGTTGGGGCTCGATCCCAGGACCCTGGGATCATGACCTGAACTGAAGGCAGATTCTTAACCAACTAAGCCACCCAGCTGCCCATAAAAATTATTTTCCATTGAAAGTAATAATCTTTTGTTGTTGTGACTAGTATGGAAGGAAAAACAGATGGACAATAGTTAAGGTGGTAGAAACAGATTTTATTTAATGCTATTGCAGTAGGGGAAAAGAGATTGGTATAGAACAGGGCTCAATTTTGAATATAGTATAGACAAGAGAGGATTCATAGCCAAGGCTCAGGGTGAGTGGAGTCAGTGGTTAGAAAATTACTAAAAGGGAATATCAGGGCCAAGGTAAGGGGGCTTTTGGCTAAACCAACCTAATAGGATCTTGCTGGACACAGGCCAGAGTGATCAGATACCACCTAGGGGATGGTGGAGGATGACGGACCCAAAAAAGATATCAGAGGTGATCACATAGCTGGGGTGGGGGGGTTGGGGGGGTGAGAGGGGATTTCTAGTTTAACTTTTCGGGATCTCTGGGTGGCTCAGCGATTTAGTCCCTGCCTTTGGTCCAGGGCGTGATCCTGGAGTCCTGGGATCGAGTCCTGTGTCGGGCTCCCAGTGTGGAGCCTGCTTCTTCCTCTGCCTGTGTCTCTGCCTCTCTCTCTCTGTCTATCATGAATAAATAAAAAATAAAATCTAAAAATAAAATAACTTATTAGGGTTCTTGCTAAAACTGAATTTTACAAGGAAGTATATAGATGGGCCTAGAAGGAAAGGTTCAGGAGACTGACTAACATTTGGGCAAGTAAAGAATCTTTGTCATTAGACAAGAGTTAATATTTGAGGGACGCTTGATTGTATTACATTTATTTAAAATACTATTCAAGTGAGTTGTAAAGTTTTCATTAATATGTTTAAAATTATAGCCACCCAGACAAACTTAATCCAACCTTTTTTTTTTTTTTTTGCCATTCCCTTAGGAAACAATTTTCTTGTTTGGTGATAAGAGATTCCTGTAGTATGAGGGCCTATATCATTGTAGAGTAAAGTTGAAAATAAGGGTCTTGTTTATTTTTTATTCCTTATGTTTTTGCTTCCAGGGAGTTCACAATGGCAGAAATTGAGCACTTTGTAGATCCCAGTGAGAAGGAACATCCTAAGTTTCAGAATGTGGCAGACCTCCACCTTTATTTGTATTCAGCAAAAGCCCAAGTCAGCGGACAATCTGCTCGAAAAATGCGCTTAGGAGACGCTGTTGATCAGGTAAGATTCCACCAGTGACTTCATTTAGATTATTCTTAATTAGGGCCTACAGCACTTAGCAAATTCTGTGTACTGGATGACAAAATATTTATTTTAGTGATCATTTTATTTTTTATATAGTATTTGTTTTTATATTTATTTATTTTAAGATTTTATTCTTTTTATTCAGGAGAGACAGAGAGAGAGAAACAGAGACAGAGACACAGGCAGAGGGAGAAGCAGGCTCCATGCCAGGAGCCCAATGTGGGACTCGATCCCAGGTCTCCAGGATCAGGCCCTGAGCCGAAGACGGGCGCTAAACCGCTGAGCCACCCAGGGATCCCCTAGTATTTGTTTTTAGACCATATTTATCCTACACTATTATTATAGGGGGAGGAGATTTTTTTAAAAATATTTTATTTATTTATTCATGAGAGACAGAGAGATAGGCAGAGGGAAAAGCAGGGTCCTTGCAGGGAGCCCGATGCAGGACTCGATCCCAGGACTCCAGGATCATAACCCTGAGCCAAAGGTAGACACTCAACCGCTGGGCCACCCAGGCGCCCCTCTCCCCCCCCTTTTTTTAATATAGTGGGAAGAAATTACCCGAACATGCCAATTTGCAGTCCAGGGAGCTAACATGAAAAAAATATTTAGCAGATCACTTGGAAAAAAGATCTTGGTCTGAACTGTGCCCTGTCAATCCAACTTTTATCAACATGTATTACTTTTGGGGAGACATTTTGACTCCTAGAAAGCAAGGCCTCTGGGTTTTAATCTTTCCTGTATTCCGCATAGCAGTTGGGATTAAGTCTTGCATAGAATAGAATTTCTCTAATCATTTGTCTAGATAAATGAGTGAGTGAAACTTTCTAATAGTAGCTGCTGTCTGAGAATGGAATGAATTGCCCCAGGGAACAGTGAACTTCCTGCTCCTGAAAATATTCCACTGGAGGCTGGATGATGACTTGCCAGCCATTTTGCAGAAATGCAAAAATGAAATGCAACCCTATAGCAGGTTGGAGATGAGGCTCGATGATTTCTAAGATCCTTCTCGTCCTGGAATCATAAAATGACATACAGTATGAGGTGCACAAACTTCAGTGGATGAGGATACATTGAACTCCTCTCAACATGTATTACTACTTTTATTAATTCAGAAGAAATAAATCTGCCTCTCTCTCTTTGTAGGGTCATTATTATGAATGTCAGTTTTAGTACTATAGATTCAGAAGATAAGAAGTATTGGGCTGAAATTTTGCTGACCCAGTGAGTGTGGCAGAAAGATGTTGAATAACTCTGTTCTTATCAGTTAGTTTACTTGAGAGTAACCTCTTTAAAAATAGCCACAATCACATTCTGGGTATTTGAGATTGTTCTGAAAGCTGGATAAATTAGCTTACCTTGTGTTTTTCAATAGATTATGAGTAAATTGAAAATGGTACATTGATCTTTGAGAGAATGTGTTTTTTCCTTTTTATGTCCTTGCATGTTTCCTTGCTTATTTACTTGTCTATTCGTTGATTTTTAGGGTGTGATTAACAACTCAGTATTAGGCTACTTCATTGGCCGCATCTACCTCTACCTCACGAAGGTTGGAGTATCTCCAGATAAGCTCCGCTTCCGCCAGCACATGGAGAATGAGATGGCCCACTATGCCTGTGACTGTTGGGATGCCGAATCTAAAACATCCTATGTAAGGAGAATGGAAGGGTTGTGAGCATATGATCTTCACACTGTTAACTTAGGAGCATGGATATCAAAATTGCTTTTTGTGTGCTTTATGTCAGAGTGGAACAAAGAGAAAAGAGGTCTTTTCCCAAACAAAATGGAAAAAGCAGTTGCTGCCTGCCTTCTAAGAAGGAAGGGGTTACTTTTGCATCCCAAGAGTCCTTTATAGACTTACAAACAGAGAACGAAGGTGGGGGGGATGGTCAGTGATGGGGCAGTGCTGGTGTGTACATTTCTGGGATAGGCAGTGTTTTGGGTAGTATCCCCAGGTGCAGCTAAGATGGTGTAGCCTCCTTCCTGACAAGGACACTAGCAAATGTTGGAAATGGTGGTAGGGATGAGTAAAGACAGACTTGGTGCTCTTCGTTTGGAGAGCTTCTTTATTAGGTTTTATCGATAGACTAGTAGATTATGATCTCTTGTTTAGGAGTTACCTTTTCTCAAATTCTGTGTATTTAATAATAATTCAGAGAATACCTCCAGGCTACCACTTCGCTATACCTTACCACCCCCCACCTCCCAAACATGAACATTCATACCGGACCTTAAGATTGACAGATATTTGGGCATAGGAGGGGCACCTGGCTGGCTCAGTCAGAAAAGTGTGTGACTCTTGATCTCAGAGTCCTGAATTTGAGCCCCATATTGGGTATAGAGATTACTAAAAATAAACTTTTTTTTTTTAAAAAAGTAAAAAGAAGAAAAAAACAAAGACATTTGGATGTAGAAAATGCTTTCTGCCCTGGTGGCAGTGGGAATAAGGTAGCATTGGAACAAAGGGCCTGAGAGCCTTCTGGCATTTCCCTTATTTGATGCTAGAGAGGCTTCTCAATGACTTAAAATAATCATTCATTCCTATATGCCCTTGGTTTCACTCTTTACTTTTCAAAATGACTTTCTTTTAACAGATTCACTTTTAAAAATTAAAAATCAGCCATTTAGAAAGGGACTCATTTTTGTAAATAAAAAGCAAAAAGTTATTCTGAAGATTATGTAGAAAGTGAAACTTCAGTTATATATTCAGTTATATACATCTTCCCGAAAGTGGTTCATGTCTCTTTTAGATCAGCAACTGTTTTCTATAGTAAATATAGTAAAAATATTTTAGGCTTTGCAGATTTTTGTCAGTTCTTTTTTACAACTCTTTAAAATGTAGCCCCATGGGCTTTTCAGCCCCTGTTCTAGATGGCTTTACATGCATTATAAACATGCACTCATGTATACATGCATAATGGTATGCAAATATCTGTAGTGGCTCTTATTGATGTTGCTTTAAATGTATTCTTTTTCTTTTGTGGATTTAGGAAGGAATTTCTATAGTCTGTTAAGTTTTTCTTGTTACTTTCTTTTCCTCACAGGCTGGCTTGACGTATATATATATGCCAAAATGATAGTAGTAGTAGTTTTTTAATTACAGATGACTATTAATTTCTTCACTTGTTTTAGATTTTCTGGGATTTCTTCATACTTGCAAGTCAAACCAATAAAATACTCTGTGCTGTATGTGAAAAGATTATTTATTTTCTCTTTGTTTCATACCAGTTCCCTTTCTTAGTTTGCTTTGACGCTAATTTGGTTAAAGCAGGTGTAGATTCTTGCTATCTCATTTGAGATTCTGAATGTGGCCTGGATTACATTTTATTTATTTCATTTGTTTGTTCATTCATCCTGTATAATTGGTAGGGGCTCTGCTTACCATTTTAATTGCTTCATATGTAGTATCTTATGTAATCCTCAACCTAGATCCTATTTCTGAGGAGACAAGTGCTGAGAAGGTAAGACATTTGCTTGAGTCTCACAGTGAGTGGTAGAGCTGGGATATGAACCAGGACTGTCTCCATCCAGGCCCTTGCTCCTAACTATTGTGCTACGTTGCTTTAATAGAACCTGCTACATTCCTGCTCAGCCTTTCTGAGTGTCATGGTTTGCTGTGGCTAAATCGTCCTGTAATGGGAGTCAGAAATGACTCCAGTCCATGCCTCAGTCCTGGAGATGAGAAGAACAGCCCGATGACTATAGTTAATAATGCTGTATTATATATTTGAAAGCTACTAAGAGAGTAAATCCCATAAGTTCTGTAACCACATATGGTGCTGGATGTTAAGTGGACTTATGGCGCTCATTTTGCAATATATACAAATACTGAATCATTATATTGCATACTTGAAACTAACGATGTTTCATGTCAGTTGTAAATTTTTTTTTTTAATTAAAGAAAAAATTGAAAAAAAAAGAAAATGTGGGCCCAGCATTGAGATTATGCTACAGCATTTTATGTAAGGTCACTAGAAAACTACACAAAACCAGAAGCTCAAAAATAGCAGGAATTTTTGAGGAGAGGGGAGAAGTCTCTTTAAAGACTTTTTATTATTTAAGTCCTCACAATACTGAGTGTAACTAGTTGCTTTATAAAATGTTGTAATTGTTAACAGTTTACCAAACTGTGAACAACTGGTGCAGTTTGCTGAGCATGTTTTATGAAGTAAATGAAATGCCAAAACCCTGTTAAAGTTGTTCCATCGCAGCCTAAGGGAGCAAAGGAGAATTGTTTCTTACTCATTTAAATCAGGGAAATGAAACAGGTAAAGAGCTTCCTTCCCCCATCTGAAGCACTCCATCAAGAGAACAGTGTCTGGTGAATAAAACTAGACAGTCTGTGCATTCAACAAAAGGACTTGAACACTTCTCTGTGCTTCATATGTTATTCTTTTTGTTTGTTTGTTTTTTAAAGACTTTATTTATTCATGAGAGACGCAGAGACACAGGCAGAGGGAGAAGCAGGCTCCATGCAGGAAGCCTGACATGGGACTCAGGCCTGGGTCTCCAGGATCCTGCCCTGGACTGAAGGTGGCGCTAAACTGCTGAGCCACCTGGGCTGCCCCATATGTTATTCTTTTAATGGAAAAAAAGTTAGGTAATGTTCCACCCTTCTCTTCTTCCTTAGGGGTAACCACTCTTCCAGAGTTGTTTGCCATTCTTGGACGTGTTTTTATAATTTTTCCTTTTAATTTATAAGTATGTTAACATCTTCAGTGAATGTTAGATGATCAAGGTACATGTTTTTAGCCTTGAATTTTAATTCTTGTTTTGTTGTTATGTGTTGGGGTTTCTGAGCTTGTGAGGTTTTTATTTGCCCTCTTTCATCGATGCACCCTATGTGGTACCATGCTTGGAAAGCTTAGTAGTTGTGACAGTTGTAATTTTTCATACATGCCTTTGGGTCAAAGGCAAAATACAAATAATCATGGGAAGGACTAACTAGATATCTACTAAAATAAGCCTTTTATTTCTTTCATTCTTACTCAAATAACAGGTTCTTACAGGTCTTTGAAAACAATTTAGGGGCACTTGGGTGGCTCAGTGGTTGAGCATCTGCCTTTGGCTCAGGGCGTGATCCCGGCGTCTGGAAATCAAGTGCCACGTCGGGCTCCCTGCGAGGAGTGTGCTTCTCCCTCTGCCTGTATCTCAACCTCTCTGTGTGTCTCTCCTGAATAAATAAGTAAAATCTTTAAAAAAAGAGAGAAAAAAGTTTAGATTGTGCTTTTGAAAAGTATCATATGAGAAATGGAACCTGACATCTATGTGGTGGTAATGCTGTTAAGTTTTATTCTGACTTAAATGTTACCTGCTCTTTATTGAGATTTCTTTTGTTGGGAAGGAAATGGAATTGAACACAAAAGCCCACATTATTCATGGCCAACTGAGGTGTGTATTTAGCGCAACCAGGTGATGCCAAGTTGTGAATGCAATAGATGCTTCATCCAAAGGGAGTGGTGGTTTTTGCCAGGTTGATTTTGAATCATGGTCACAGATTTGAAACGCATCTACTAGTGTTTGTCTAGGTTCACATTTTATTTCCTTAATTGAATCTTAGAATATATTAGCTTACCCCCATATTCACAATATGACAAAATAAGTCTAGAAAATAAGACAACTTTGTGTACATGTGTGAATTATATTTTATAGGGTTATTAGCTGCCTAATGTATAGAACTATTCCCATTTAAAACATTTACAAAAGTTGAGTGGAGATATTATAATTGAATTATAATCTGCATGCATCTATGAATGAGCCCATCATAAGTCATAAGTGCTTTTATGTATTATGTCTTCATAGGGCTGGATTGAAATTGTTGGATGTGCTGATCGTTCCTGTTATGACCTTTCTTGTCATGCTCGAGCCACCAAAGTCCCACTTGTAGCTGAGAAACCTCTGAAAGAGCCCATATCCTTTCTGGTCACTTCAGCAACTTAGGACTAAAGTACAAACATCCTGAAAGTGGTTAAGTCCAAGTCTATTGAGATGTTTGGGATATTGTAGTAATACTTATTTAAACCTATTATTCTACCCATCTTATTGCTCCTTTCTGAGTCTCTTTTTTTGTAATCTGGCACACTCACTCAATATTTGGTTTTTAAAAGAAGCATGTTCAGAAGAGTGCCCTGAACATCTTTCTGAGTGTTGGCCAGTTATTCTTAACTATTTCCACAATGCATTTCTCCACACCTGTACCTACCTACATGTTCTTTAAATAAAGGGCACCTGGTGAATCCTTTCTTTACTAAAAGATAAGTGCCATTCTATGGTAGATGACATAATAATTTAGCTCACTTGATCTGTAAATCAGCAAAGTCGAAGTTTCCATTCTTTACCAGGAGTGATGTTGTAGGCTCATCTTAGGGTTAGGCCAGTGACAGAAAGTAGATCCTGTTGTGTTTGGGACATTTCAAAAATCAGCAATAGTTAGCAGAGGTAATTATGCTGTGTCTCGGGTTATGTTGCTGATTAGATATAATATCCCTTTTATCTCACTGTAACTTTGAAGAAGTCTTTGTTGACAGCATTTACTTATTTTGAGTGAGGTTTGTCTGAATGCTTTTGTCAGTAGTTATTTAATCTTACATTTGAAGTCATTATAAACAGTATCTAGGATGCCAGTAGAGAACTAGTCATTTTAACTCGATGATGGATTGTTCTCAAGATCGTTTCCTAAAATACCATGACAATTCTCTATTTTTGGGTTCCTTGACTACTTCATACAAAACTGTCAATGTTGTTCAGTTTGAACCCAGTAAGGGAGCAATTGGTAAAGCGTATAAGAAGGATGCAAAGCTGGTGCTGGAGTACCTGGCTGTTTGTGATGAGTGTTACATTACAGAAATGGAGAAACTACTGAATGAAAAAGGGTAAGATTTAAAATGTGTGCTTTTATGTGGGCTCCATTTAGATACGTCCTCTCTGCAGGTTTGGAAAGGGTAAGATCAGTTTCTTTAGAAATTTTTTCCAGGTAAGTATTATCTCTTGGCTATATTTAAATCTCAGCAGTTTGCTGAAATTTTGGCATTACAGCCTGGAAATAGATTTGAAATGAACCATAATGATATTTTTTTTTCTGTGATAACTTTCTTAGAGGAGAGGACTTGTCTAAGGAAGTGACTGAAGAATAATTAAAAATGACACGTCTCTCAGTCATTGTTCTTCTTTTGAGCTTTGGAGTAGTCTCTAATTATTTTAAGCGTGAATATAAAAACAATAGAGATATATTGTATTCTTAGAATATGACAAAATCCAGCACTAAACAGTGTAAAATGTACTGTCTGACAAACAGTAAAATTCTCAACAGGGGTGCCTGGGTGGCTCAGTTAAGTGTCTGACTCTTGATCTCAGGGTCATGAGTTCAAGCCCCATGTTGGATTCCATGCTGGGCATGGAGCCTACTTAAAAAAATCTAAACATATGAAAAAGCACAAAAATTTGACCCGTATTGAGGACGTCAGTTAAAAGAAACATGAAGTGACGAACGTGATGGAATAAACACACAGGATGTTAAAACAGTAATAAATATACTTCATATGATCAAGGATGTAAGGGAAAACATGAACATATGAAGTGACAAATTAAAACATATATATAAAAAAAAGAACCAGCAGAAATTTAGCGGCAGTATTGCAAATAAAAATGCACCAACTGGGATAACAGCAGATTAAACATTGCAGAAGGAAGATCATTGAATTTGAAGACATAGCAATAGAAACTATCCAAAGGGAAGCATAGAAAAAAAGGGAGTGGGAAAAAAATGTCCTTTGGATCAATATAAGGCAATCTAACATGTGTAATTGGGAGTCACAGAGGACATATGGAGAAAATATCCAAAGATACATAGAATAGGTCAAAATTTTCCAAATGTAATAACATCTGTAAGCCAATTCAAGAAGTTCAACCTCAAACAGAATAAACACAAAACCACCTGACAGGTACATTAGAATCAGATTGCTGAAAACCAGGATCCCTGGGTAGCTCAGTGGTTTAGCACTTGCCTTCGATCCTGGGCCTCATCCTGGAGTCCTGGAATCAACTCCCACGTTGGGCTCCCTGCCTGGAGCCTGCTTCTCCCTCTGCCTGTGTCTCTGCCTCTCTCTCTCTCTCTCTCTCTCTCTCTCTGTCTGTCTCTAATGAATAAATAAATAAAATCTTTAAAAAGAATTGCTGAAAACCAATAATGAAAAGTTTTTAAAGTAGCCAGGGGAACAAAGACTCATTACATAAAAAGAGCAAAGATAAGAATAATGATTAGAGTTCTTGTCAAAAAACGTGCAAGCCATGGTACAATAGATTGAGATCTTTTAAAGTGCATAGCAACCAAAAATAACTCTACCATGCAAAATACTTTCATAAAATAAAAGCTGAGAGAATACATTGCCAGCAGACCTATACTAGGTGAATTGTTAGAAGTTCTTCAGGCAGAAATGTGGAAATCTAGCTACTCAAAGAAATGATAAATATGTGGGTGAATATAAATAACATTCTTTAATTTATTTAAAATGACATCTCTTAATTTCTTTAAGAGATGGTAGACTGTTGAAAGCAAAAACAACTAACAATGTATTGTGAAACTTCTAGAAGTAAAACATACACCATCAGCAGCTCAGAGAATGAGAGCAAAGAATTGAGAGAGCATACTGTTGTAAGGTGCATACGTTATATGTGAAGTGGCATGATACTCTTTGGGGGGGGGGTAAACTATGATAAGTTTGAAAAAGTATATACAGTAAACTCCAGAGCAATTACCTGGAAAAAACAAGGAAACCAAAGGGCTATAACTAGTAAACCAATAAGGAAGATAAAATAGAATAATAAAAAAATACTGCAGACGAAGGCAGGAGAAAGGAAAACACAAAGAAAAGATGAGACAAATAGTAACTCCTGAGATGGAGATTTAAACTCAGCAGTGTCAATAATTATATTAAATGCAATTATTTATTTATTTTAAAGATTTTATTTATATATTCATAGAGAGAGAGAGAGAGGCAAAGACACAGGCAGAGGGAGAAGCAGGCATCATACAGAGAGCCTGATGTGGGACTGGATCCAGGGTCTCCAGGATCACACCCTGGGCTGCAGGCGGTGCCACCGGGGCTGCCCTAAATGCAATTATTTAAACACTTGAATTAATAGCCATCAATTGTCAGACTAGTTAAAAAAATCAAGACCCAATTAAGTGCTATTTACAGGAAATTGACTGTAATTGTAATACACAAAGAGGTTTAAGTGTAAAAAAATCAAAAAATATTTCCCATACAAATGAGTGATGAGTGTTACATTAATTAATAGGAGTGGCTGTATTAATACCAAAGTCAGCTTCAGAACAAGGGAAATTGCTAGGGACAAGGGTTGCATTTCGTAATGTTAAAGGGATCAGCTCAGGAGCACCCGGGTGGCTCAGGTAAGCATCTGCCTTCTGCTTGGGTCATGATCCCGGAGTCCTGGGATTGAGCCCCACATTGGCTCAGCTTCCTTGCTCAGTGGGAAGTCTGCTTCTACCTCTCCCTCTGCCCCTCTTGTGTGCTTGCTCGTTTGCTCTCTCTCTCTCTCTCTCTCTCAAATAAAAGTCTTTTAAAAAAATCAGTTCATCAAGAAGGCATATTCTAACTATGCAACTAAAAACAGCCTCAGTCTATAAAGCAAACTTGACAGAACTGGAAGGAAATATAAACAAATCCACAATTGTAGTCAGAGATTTCTACACCCTTCTCAGTGATTGGTAGAGTAAGCCGACAAAACAAAATGATAGGAGTTTGAAGGTATAAATTTATAACCAACTTAATTGCCATTTAAAAAATATCTAATAGCCGAAGAGTATAGTTTTTTAAGTGCACGTGTAAAGTCTTTTATATTGTATTTTTGAATAGCCCTCTAACTGAGGTTTGCGTTTTCAAAGTGTTATTTAAAAAGACAACATGGGAGAGACTGCATATGGCCTGCTAACCATGAAGTACTTCATATCTGGCCAAAATGAAAGAAGTCTGACAGAAAAGATTATATGTAAAACTAGGAAAGATGAGTCTAGGTTATAGTGGAAGGAAGTACGTCTGTTTGGGAATGAAGAAGATTGAAATGGAGCGTGATGGTTGCATGTGCACATACATTTGTCAAAAGAACTTCTGTGATATGAAAGTTTGTAACAAGTTGAAGATACAATCAGCCATTTAAGTAGGAAAATTTTAAAGCATTCTGGTCTCCCAGAATTAACATCTATTTATGCTAAAACAACATCAAATCTCATTAAAATGGGCAAGTTAGAGCACTAGTTAGATATCATTATCTGTCAAAAACCTTTATTCTCAAATAACGTCTCTTCACTGATTTTAGCTTTTTTATGACTATTACCTACTCTAAAACTGTACTCACAGAATATATATGAAAATGTTTATGTAAATTTTAATGCCTTTACAACCTCAGACAAAATAGTAAAAATAGACAAAATCAGTGAGAACCATTCATGATGCACAAGCTTATCAGTGCTAGAAACTAGCAAAATGCAGTGCAGTGTACCAGCTACACAGCTTAAAGACAACCACACGAGGGCTCTCTTTTCCTGGTACTGAGCTGCTTGTGAGCCAAGACAAATCCAAACAGATCAAAACATAAGGAATACTTCCTAAACTGAAATACAGGTATTACATGAAGCACTTGATAAAAGTGAATTCTTACAAATGAAATGGGCATATCTCAGGATATGAGCATAATATAGTCCGTGATTTTCAGAGGGATAATGTTTTATATTGACATATCAACCCAAATCATTAAACTTCTGCAAGCTGCTCTTTATCAGTGTAGGTGTCAAATTACATTGAATTAGTCTGGGGATTTTAAGATTACTTTCTATAAGATGACAAGCTGGTCATTTTTACATTTGTTAGAACAATAATGAAAACGGTGATCCTTTTGCCAGCAGACCGGTTTCTGACAAATTTATGTTAATTATTCTAAAACTTAATTTTTTAAAAAAGTGGTTTCGACTTTACTTTGATCTCAAAACCAAAGGAATTAATCATTGAGACACTTGTGGAACTTTATAAAACTAGTCACATTTTTGGGTGCTTCCCAGAATACTGTTTGATGTCATTGTTAAAATAATATTTAATTTAGTGTTCCTTATAATACTTAAGTTGGTGTTCCAAATAATTTAAATTTGAGTTCAGTTATTTTTATCCGGATAAAAATATTGACCAAGCTGTATTACACTTAAAATGAAAACAGTTTAGCATTTGGTAAAAAAAACTCCTTTAAATTAAGACATAGGGATGCATGTTTCACTGATATATTATGTGTTTTTCTTTGTAGGGAATTCACTGTTGAAACTGAGGGGAAAACATTTCAGTTAACAAAAGACATGGTCAGTGTGAAGAGATTCCAGAAAACACTACATGGTAAGTTTGTAAAAATAATTAAGAAACAAACACAAAAGGTCATTACTCCTTAAAGTTGTTGTTTTTTTTTCTTTTTTAATGACATAACCATTTTACAGAAAATTTGAAGAAGAAAAATAAATCTTCAGTGCCACAACTCTAAATTTTATGAATATGTTTAAGGCATTATCTTCTGCCTTTTTAAAAACTTAATTGTATTAATACTGAAAGATAGTTCATAATGCCAGCTTTATATTTCCTGTGGCCCTAAGTACATATGAAGAATATCTCTTTGATTAAAACCATTTTTTTTTCCATTTTAAGGAAATGTCCTTTTGTTTTTTAAGCAAAGGAGAGAACTCACCCCTTCTGTCTTTTGTGGCAAATTAATCTGTTAAAAAGTCATTTAGATTAGTGATCTTTCATGCTTTTTTAAAAGATAAGGAGGTGATTATTTTTTGAAGAACAAATTACATGAATTGGAACATGAATGTTTCAGAGAATATACAGAGGATGCTTATGGTTAACTGTGGCTGGCTGGAAGCTTCTGGAAACTGGGGGTAGTAGGTGGGTATTTGAGAAGCTACTGCTCATGGAGAGAGCATGCCTACTTTTCTGTTTGTTTTTGGTCTGCCCTATAGCCAGGCTTCAGGGAGCTGTAAAAAACAATCTGAGCAGTGATCAGAGTAAGCAAGGGGATCCTTCTTGCTCTGGGGCTTTTTTTTTTTTTTTTTTTTTTTTTAAGATTTTATTTATTTATTCATGAGAGACACAGAAAGAGATGCAGAGACATATGCAGAGGGAGAAGCAGGCTCCCTGCAGTGAGCCTGATGCAGGACTCAATCCCAGGACCCTGGGATCATGACCTGAGCCAAAGGTAGACGCTCAACCACTGAGCCACTCCAGTGCCCCTCTCTGGGGCTTTTAACCACCATCCTGACAGCTGGTTCAGAACTGTACTTAACCGTTGCTTGGGTGACCCAAAAGGATGGGCAGAGGATGCCTTGGTTGTATTTTTAAGATGTTTTTTTTTCTTTTTTTAAAGATTTTATTTATTTATTCATGATAGAGAGAGAAAGAGGCAGAGACACAGGCAGAGGGAGAAGCAGGCTCCATGCAGAGAGCCTGACATGGGACTCAACCCTGGGTCTCCAGGATTGCGCCCTGGGCCAAAGGCAGGCTCTAAACCACTGAGCCACCCAGGGATCCGTATTTTTAAGATGTTATTCTTACTCTATATCACAGACAAAGGAAACAGCCGCTCTTTTCTTCCACATATGTGAATTTTTTATTCTACTTATCTTATTTCCCTTGAAACAAACTGTCCAAAGTTAAATCATTTTAGTTATCTTAGACCTAGTGCTTAGCACTCCTTCCTTTCCAAATAATAAGTAATAATTAATACATTTCCTGTGTGTACCAGAGGTGGAGCCTCTCCTCTGTGAGGCCTCTGGTAAATGTCTTTGATTGAGTGCAGATCCCCGAGCAAACTCTTCTCTGAGGGCCTCTTGACCCCAGAACCTTGGAAGTACAATGGCAGTAATTTGGCTCTCTTAAAGAGTTCTCATCAGGATAGCAAGATAAAAAGTTAAACACAAAGCATGTGATATTTATTGTGTATAGGAATTGTTTTTGTTAATTTGGCCAGCTGTGGTGGTAGATTTTTGGTTCTAGCAAAGTGTTATAAAAGCTTGAGAGGTTTAATGCTTTCTGCAAGGCAAGGCAGATGATGGACTGGCTGTTGCTGCTCATAGCTTACCAACTGTGGTATACTTGGTATACATAACATTATGTGGTCTACTATGGAAGGAATGCTCTGCTACCTTGTTTCATTTTTATGTTGTATAAACAAACATTTGATGAAAAATCTTTTCACTCCAACTTTCTCTTTAAAGGCATCATTTTTCCTATCAGACGGTTTTAAGGAATGTTCTCACTTCTTTGTCCTGATGTACAGGATCAATCAAGTCCATGCAGAGCAGAGATCTTTGGGGCAGCCCGGGTGGCTCAGCAGTTTAGCGCCACCTTCAGCCCAGAGCCTGATCCTGGAGACCCGGGATTGAGTCCCACGTTGGGCTCCCTGCATGGAGCCTGCTTCTCCCTCTGGCTGTGTCTCTGCCTTTCTCTCTCGCATGAATAAATAAATAAAATCTTTAAAAAAAAAAAAAAAAAAAAGAGTAGAGATCTTTTTAGTGTTAATAAGTTGTTGAGAGAGGACCCACAATGCATTATGTAGAGTTTGAGAGAACGTGTTAATTGGATTTCTATCTTTTTTTCAGTGGAAGAGGTTGTTCCGAATGTAATTGAACCCTCCTTTGGACTGGGCAGGATCATGTATACGGTATTTGAACATACATTCCATGTGCGTGAGGGAGATGAGCAGAGAACAGTAAGTTGTCTTGGATATTGCACTATTCTCTCATAGTGTCAGGGAATGAAATTTACTGAAGTACATTATTAGTAAGGCTCTGAAATGATTGGTTAGTTAGTGATTGGTTAGTTACTGCATGCGCTACTGGTATGAACACTCCTCTCTCCTTTGCTGTTTACATTCTTATGTTAGCTCATTTGAGCTTTGGGATATGTAGATTTTTCTAGATACAGTTGCCTGGTGCTCTTTATCTGAGACAGAACATACTACTTTGGGGGAACTATCTGTATTGCCTCAATGAAAGATACTGGCACTTTCTGGATATACTCATGTTTTCAGAAAATTGGGAGGAAGAGGATGAAGCATTTAAGGGAACTTTCTCAAACTACATAAAATTCAAGGACTTTAGGGGTAAACGTTTTAGTCCAAAGATCCTGATTCACAGGACTGAACCCAAGGATCTATATTTTTTTCTTATAAGAATACCAAGTGAGAGATCGACAGATAGTAAATTGGGCAGTAGTACTTGGAGTATAGCCTTTCCTAGCATTCAAGCACTGCTAAAGATAAATGTTTCTAAGAAGTCTTCATTAACTCCCACAAACTGTTTTTTTTGGCTCTGATGCGTCTGACTCACTGCTCCTTGCCTTCCACTTTATCTCTTCACTGTGTCTTATTCCACCTTTCACACTTTGCCACTGCCTGCAGAAATTATACTCCTTTAATTTATAGGCACAGATTTCCAGGAAAATCAGAAGACTGGCTAGAGTGGAGAGGTTGTATACGCCAAATTAAGTGAATGAAACATTCTTATCTGCACAACCATTCTACAGATGAGTGTATATGATGTGAGACATCAACTCTGTAGATCTTTCTAGGACATTTAACCTTGAAGAATAGACTGATACGTTCTTGGTGCCAGTATTTTAAAAAATCTGATATACTCTTGGTAATAATGTAGCTAATAAACTTACTGTTTTATTCTCTACCCTAATTGCATCTTTATTTCCTGACATTTAAGGAATAAGCTCCTCATTCATTCAACAGACAGTAGGAACCTGGTCTAGACACCAAACATGTAAATAAATATAGGCATGGTTATTCCTGAGGAATGGCAGCATACGAAAGTATTCTTTTTAGATACCAAGTTTGCTTCGAACCTTTTCTATTTATTTTTCTAATAAAAAGGTCTTTTAAAAATCTTTTAGCTGTTTCTTTGAATCTAACAATATTGATATAACTGTAATGTTAATAGAGATTTTATAAGGCCTAATCAAGAATAAATTAGTGACAGTGTTTTATGAATTGTATAGAGATTACCCTCATGAAGAGAAATTTGATTAGGCTCTTGGAAGCCAAAAAATGCTTCTAAATTTTTATTACCTAGTCCCTTAATCCATTTTCCTATAAATTTGGTATAAAAACATTGTCAGTGAGATTTAAAAAGTCATTTAAAAAATTTATTTTTCTATAAAGGTAGGTCCTCGCTTCTCTCTCACCAGATAGAAGAGAGGAGTGGAATTCTGAATGTTGTATGATTCAGGAAGCCATGGACTCTAGGGTTTACTCACAGTGGGTAGTCACCATTGCTTGGCATTTAAGGCTAATGAGGCTTTTGAGGGACTCAGCTAGAACCCATGTCAGTGATTTTTATGGGACTTTGTCATTCTGAGTTCCATATTCTTGCCTTCCTGTGGACCTTTTATACAAATATTATTTAAAAACTGGCTTCAACTTTTATTTCTGACTCAAAGTGGAAGACTAGTTTGCCTTCCACAGAGTACCTTTGCTTTCTTTATTTCTGAGTAACTCTGAAACCTATTTCAGGAGCAGTTTAGATGGGTTGTACTTTTCAATGCAGGTATATAAAGCATCTCTTTTTGTTTCATACTATTTGGATATGCATTTGCAAATTATTTAAGTTTTTTATTTTACCTGGTCACTAAGACTCACAGATCCTTCAGCTATGCTGAATTTCTTAAAGGACAGAATGGGATTTTGTTTTTTGGCATTGCCACCTATTATTTGGTGATTTGGAGAGAGGGTCTTTAGCAGTCTCCATAGAAAGACGTAAGGCTTTAAGTGGTACCAGAAAATGACCATCTTATATGGTAGCTTTCTGAATGCTTTCACATCATTCAGCTTTTTACAGCAGACGTATGAAGTAAGTAGAGCAGATGGTAGGTACCTGCTTTTAGACGGAGAGACTAAGATCCAGAGTTCACTAAGGCAGTTTGAATTTAGAGCTGAAAACCAGATCCTTCTGGTCCTGATTATCTTGTTTCTTCTCTTTTGTTACTCTGCTTTTCATATCATGTGTTTTGGTATTTTGATAATACAGTTTGGACATAATGTTTAAATGTTTATAAACTAACACCTTTGGATTTCTTTCTTTTTAAAAACATGCAGTTCTTCAGTTTCCCTGCTGTAGTAGCTCCATTCAAGTGTTCGGTCCTGCCACTGAGTCAAAACCAGGAGTTCATGCCATTTGTCAAGGAATTATGTAAGCAAATCCAATTGGGTAATAATCTCCAGGGGAACACTGTCAAGTAGACTGAATCTGAATTTTAGGAAATGTATCTTTTTTTTTTTCAATAGAAATACATATTAAATAAAGAATAAATCTAAGTGATTTTAGCCTCTGCTCTTATTTCTAAAAGAGAGAGTATGCTTGTTCAGAATGTTTTCTCCTAGCATTTGAATTAGTCAAAGATAGGAACCAAGGGTCAGATTTAAAGTATCCTCACTTCTCCTCTTGACCTTGGCACTGCTCCCCTCATTGGGGGAATCCTAGTACAGTGTTAACAACCCTAGTAGATCTACATCCACTGTTCCCACAGCACTGAACAGGCTCCTAGTGGTCGTGTGGTGGGGCCCACTTATTTCAGAATCGGGAAATGGGAGATGTTCATTGAGTTGCTTGGAGTCATGCAAGTAGAGGTGAGGGAGTCTGGACAGGGCCTTCCAGCCTTGACCCTTGGTGTGATACTCATTCTCCTATGTGAGATGGTGGTAGGAGTGAGGGGTTGGACTCCAACAAGGCACTTAGTAAACTTTGGGGGTTTTTCTTTCTTTTGCAGTTGTTACTTATTGCTCTCTTGTCTCGGTCCCTTTTACAAATTTCCTGAGCTTGTGTGACAATATTTAAATGACATTGGGACTTTCTCCATTTTTTATTTTAAATTTACTTAATTTGTTTTGGATAGCTGAAGCCCTGACCAGGAACGGCGTCTCTCATAAAGTAGACGACTCCTCTGGGTCTATTGGAAGACGCTATGCCAGGACTGATGAGATTGGCGTGGCTTTTGGCATCACCATTGACTTCGATACAGTGAACAAGACCCCTCACACGGCAACCCTGCGGGACCGAGACTCTATGCGGCAAATTAGAGCAGAGGTGGTTGGCGTTTTCTTTAGCATTTTTAGTCTTAGAAATGTCTACTGGTTCCTTCTGACTTGACCCGGATTTTGTTGTTTGTATGCACCCTCCCTTTTTTTTCCCTTTTGAATTTTAATCATAGGCTGATATCAGAGCACAGATTCCCAAATCCCCTTGGTTTAATTACGAAAATACCCGTTAACAGTTATCTAATGTTTTATAACCATTTGGCTCACTCTGGGCTCATTCTCCAGCAGTTTGCTTTTATATAGCTGTTTGTTTACTTGGGTAAGAGAAATACAATCCTGAGTGGTTGCTGCCATAGTTTTATTGGCAGGCTTTGGTGGGCTTAGACATATTTATCTTTATATTTCTATACAAATGTATACATATGTATGTATAAGCTTTTCCTATTAATCCATTCAAAATAGCCAATAATGTTTCAGTAATTTTACTTAATGGGGAGGGTTAATGGAGATGGGAAAGGAAAGAACACCCACTTTAATTGACAACTGCCTGACTAATTTATTAATTTTGAGCAGAGGTTTTATTTAGAGTGCCTCTTATGTGCTCAGCTTTCTACAGAGAGTTAATAATAGGAAAACAGAAGTGAAAGAATGCTTTTTTTCCAAAGGAGTCTATATTCTAATTCGGAAGTCAAAGATTTCTGGTTTTTCTTTTTACAAACCCAGATCTGGCTACTCTGAACCTACCACTTGATAGTGATTCTCAGAGTGTGGTGCCTGAACCAGCAGCATTCATATCACCTGGGATTTTGTCAAACAAGCAAAATCTTCACCTACTGAATGAGAAACAGAGGTGGGTGGGAGGTTAGAGACCCATGAGGGTGGGCATGACATGACTGTTTCAGCAAGACCTCTGGATGATTATGTACAAGTTTAAGAATTGCTGCTGTGTAGTAACCAATATTTGGTTATGGCTAAGGAACAGCTGGCCCCCTTGCTCAGGGCTCTCCAGTTTGCCAGCCTTCCCTCACTCGTGTTACTTGACCAGCTCCTCTTCTAAGAGTTAAAGTTTAACACACATGAAGTAGCTTCAGGTGACAGAGATTTAGAATAACTAGGAGGGGCTTTGTGGGAGAATTAAGTTATCCAGGGCTGCTGGTAGATATTTTGGGCTGGAAGTAAAGCATGACCGCAGGACTGGGAAAGAGGTGAGTATAAGTAAGTAAGGAGGCTTCAGTAGGAGTGATGGGAAACATTCTGTGGGGACGAGGGATCTTGTCATTATTTACACACTGATTTGGCTCTCTAGAAGGTCTCCTGAGTTCAGAGTGACTCTTCTTTTTGGCAGTCTAATTAAGTTTGTTGATTCTTGCAATTCTCTTTCCTTTCCCCCAGGTCTCTGAACTGCCCAGTGTGGTCTGCGATCTGGCCAATGGCAGCATCACGTGGGCCGATGTGGAGGCCAGGTATCCTGTCTTTGAAGGGCAAGAGACTGGCAATCGAGGAATAACGAATTTGGCGACATCTGACGACCACTTGCCCTAATGAAAAAGTAGCTCTTATGTCCACTTTACAAACAGCATTGCAATTACTCCTGAGGACTGCATTTTATCCTCAGTGGCTGCCTAATTTGACCCCCATAATTAAAGTTGAAGGAATTCTGAAAAACTTGTAATTCATTTGCTCATGTTTCTGCATTTTCAGCAAAGCTGTATTTTTCCACCTTTGGGTAGACATACTCATGGCTTAATGTTAAATGCAGTTAATACGTTTTTTTCATCAATAGCTGTATTGGGGTAAAATTTACATACAATAAAACTCACTAGTTTTAAGTGTCTGATTCAGTGATGGTTACTGTATTTACAGAATTGTGTAGCCATCACTGCAATCCAATTTTAGAACATTTCCATTACTCCAGAAAGAAGTCACATGTGCACTTAGCATCACTGCCCGTTCCAACCCCAGCCCCAAACAACCACTTACCTACTTTCTGTCTCTCTAGATTTGCCTTTTCTATTCTTTCTCTTTTTCTGAGAAAGTGATGCATTGAAGAAAAAAAAAAAAGTGATGCATTGTGTTAAAGAGACAGCATTCTCTCAGCAGCTGGAACCACTTCTAGGAAAAGCTGAGGTAGGGATGGGTGGCGCAGGAGCAGTGGAGGAGGAAGAGGAGGAAGCATGCTGCAGTGGGGGCTTAGGGCTGGCAGCCATGATGTTATGTGAACAGAGGACTTTGCTCTTCTGAGTCTCCAAGAGGGGGTGCGCGTTGGCAGAAGCCTGCTATCCTAGGGCATGCTTGTCTTGGCTTTGCAAGTAGCTCTGGCAGTTGTTGAACTTGGCCACCCATCTTGTCTGACTTAGTAATTCTCAACCATCACAGTGTCATGATTCTAGCCTAGAAGTTTTGGGCTCAGATTTGAGGGACTTTACTTCTATTATGTTTTTGTATAGAACACTCAAACACATATATTTACTTGTTAGGAAAACATTCAAGGATGTGCAAATTTGAACAACTCTCTAGAGTTAAGACTTTATCTAGTGTCTCAGCCTCCTCTCAGACAGCGTAAGGTAGGGGCAGGGTAGTCTCCAGAATGTTTCTTTTGTCTTGGGAATGAAGAACAATTGAAATAGTGGATCTCCCAGGAATTCCCTTCATTTTTATCTCTTCTCTGATAGTGTCTGCCACAGTAGTAGGTATTCAATACATAGACTTTGGATGAGTCGAATTTTTTAATGAATCTCTGGGGGAAGAAAGCTTTTTACTGAAGCTTATTTCTCCTCTGTCTGGTCCTTTTTAAAGCATTCATTATTAACTGATAAGGAACTAGATTTTGAGTACACTGAGTGTTCATTTTCTAGGGATTCCTTTCACCTTGTTCTTTTTTTTTTTTTTTTTTTTAAGATTTTATTTATTTGAGAGAGAGAGAGAGCAAGAGCAGCAGGGAAGAGAGACAAGCAGACTCCCTGCTGATCTAGGATGCCCGATCATGACCTGAGTTGAAGGCAGATGCTTAACTGACTGAGCCACCCAGGTGCCCTCACCTCAGATTTCTTAAAGCTCCTTACTTGCATAGTCTAGCATTCTCACATTGGGGCTGGGCTTTGCTTATTCTCATTTACTTCGTTTTACAGCCAGTACCTCCATAGCCAATCAGTCACCACCACCTCACATTGTTATGAGCTCATTAATAGTAAAGATACATTTTTTAAAACTTAATTTATTTGAGATAGCATGAGAGAGAGAGAGTACAAACAGGGGGAATGACAAGCAGGAGAGGGAGAAGCAGGCTTCCTGCTGAACAGGAAGTCTGATGCAGGACTTGATCCTAGGATCCTGGGATCATGACCTGGGCCAAAGGCTTAATCATCTGAGCCACCCAGGCACCGGTAAAGATACACATTTAATACATAGTGTGACTGCCTACTTTGGATCATAAAGGGATTATAACTAAAGCTGTCTTCACTTTAAATTGGCAAATACATCTGTCATGAGTTCAGTGCTGGATATTAATTCTGGGAGCCCTCCCTTCCTCTTCTCTATTCTTCCCCTAGGGCCAGTGCATGATTTCTCCTGAGAGAACACCTGCTGTCCCTAGAGTGATTGATTACCTGAGTGGGGAATGGGAGCCAGAAGCAGAGCTCACTGGTTCTGTTTGTGCCACATGTGCTTGATGCTGAGCATAAGCAGGTGAAGAACTATCTTATGAATGAAGAGTTTTGTGCATGTGTGTGCATGCTCACACATACACCTCTCTTCTGTTCAAGCTCAATATGTATTTGAAGCCAAGGTCTTTCTGGCTTGATGCTCTATGAGGCCTTTATAGCATTTATGTATTTGTATGTATCAGACCGTGGGCTAGTTCTATAAGAGCTAGATAAATAGCACTGTCTCCGACAAACGTGAAGACACGTTACCCCTGTTTATTCACTCTCCAAAAATAGTGATGGTGAAGGGTCAGATTCAAACTGGTTTCTGTGGAATGTGCATAGGAACACAGTAGTTTCTTTAAAACCTAGGTTGGGGGATCCCTGGGTGGCGCAGCGGTTTAGCGCCTGCCTTTGGCCCAGGGCGCGATCCTGGAGATCCGGGATCGAATCCCACATCAGGCTCCCGGTGCATGGAGCCTGCTTCTCCCTCTGCCTGTGTCTCTGCCTCTCTCTCTCTCACTGTGTGCCTATCATAAATTAAAAAAAAAAAAAAAAAAAAAAATCTGACACATAAAACCTAGGTTGGAATTCGGGGCATTCAAATACAGTGAGGAGGTGTGTCCAGAGAAGTGGTCTGTGCCTGACTTTTGCAGGAGTCCAGAATCTTAATACTGCCTAACAGCTCATAACAGTAAAATCCTGAACATAGGTGAATGTTCCAGAAATGGAATTCATTGCTAAGTCATATAAATATAGAAATGATCTTACTAATTGCATGAGATGGTACTAGAGATGTCAGATGATCTCTGTGACAACAGCTTGCAAAATTATTTTGTTCAATAAATCACTTGAAATGCACTCATTTTAGACCTTCCTTTGCTTTTTCCTTAATCAATATAAACATAGGGTAACGGTAGCAACTGTTTCAGCTAATGGAATCTTTCATAAGAGAACTAGGTGCCCTGGAAATAAATACAAATTATCTCTGGATATAGTTGCACTTAACCCTTTGTCACCAAAGAGAACTATTAATCTGTATATTTGGGCTGAGGCTAGGATGGAGAGGTTTTTGATAGCATTGCTCATGTTCAAGAAATTTGCACCAGCATCTTTGCTGATAGTCTGTTTAAGGCAGGTTTTATTTTGGCATTTGGCCAACACCACAAAGAAATTTAGTTGATTCAATAAGTGAATGGATGAACAATTTTGCTGTGCTTCAGAATTCAACTCTTGTTGCCTCTTCAGTAATTCTTGGTTATCAGGCTGCCTCTAAGCAGTAATTGTGTTAAAATCTTGCAGATGGAATTAAAGTCTCTTTTGGAAATTGGGATAGAATTTGGGAGCTTTGACAGGAATTGTTGGAAGGAAGCAGCCCATGACCCTGTCCTCTTGTCCAGGAGCTCTCCTGTGTTTGTGACATGCTATTCTCCCAGCGAGATGGTGTATCTTCTTAGCATGTTAAAGGACATATCTTTTCTTTTAAGATTTTATTTATTTATTCATGAGAGACACAGAGAGAAAGGCAGAGACATAGGCAGAGGGAGAAGCAGGCTCCCCGCGGGGAGTCCAATGTGGGACTCGACTCCAGGATCACAACCTGAGCCAAAGGCAGATGCTCAACCACTGAGCCACCTAGGTGCCCCAAGGACACATCTTTGGAAACCTGTTGCCACAGTAAATGATACTAACCCTGGCTGCACATTAGAATCACTTGAGCTTTAAAAAAAAAAATACCCATGTCTATGTACCCTTCAAACCAGTTTAATGAGTTTCTCCAAGATGGGCCCTGGGCATCGGTATTATTTTGAAAGCACGCTGAGAACCACTACTGTAACGGATGCTTTAGCCCAAGCCATAAAGAGACTGAGGACTGCTCCCCACTTCCACCCAAATTGGGGAAGGGCCTCCTGAATAAAGGGTTTCTTCTGACAATAGGGGTAAAGCCAACATCAAAGTTTCCAGAAAAAGGTGAATTTAGCAGGCATTGATTTTGTGGTACTCCACTGAGAGGTCTCTAAATGTGCTCTCACAAACCCTGAGCATCTCTACAGCTTATTTCTGTTTCTCTTACCTTGTGTTGGGGGATGAATTCCTCTCAACTGACCCATTTGCCCGGCCAGCTCTGGTTCTGTCCAGAGACTTCAGTGAAATTGTAACAGTGTTTACAGAGGGAAGGGCACGTTTGTAGGGTGCCTACCATGTGACAAGCCATGTCCAAAGAGGGTTCCTATGGGTTATGTCTTTTAACCCCTCCAGTAACTTAAGTATTATTATTGTCCTTTTCCATAAAAGTAAAAGAAAGCTAAACGTTTTCAGTTTCACTCAGGTAGTAGAGGGCAGGACCAGTTTTGAACCACGTTCAAAGTCAAACACATTATGCTGCCATCTGTGTTTTGCTAGTTTCTCCTTTTGTGACTAGAGATGAAGAGAACTTGAGAAAGAGTGTCTTGAAGTGTCTGAGAAAATCTTACCTTTAGAAAAGTGTCTCAGGATATTCAGCCTCACTGGATGGGGATATCTGCATGCTCTCTGACAGCAGTGGGAACTTCCCTTCTCGAGGGTCGGAAAAGCTTGAGCTCTTGGAATCAACATGGCTGAGCTCGACCTAGAGCCAGCTTGATCACTGTCTTGGAATCGAGAAGTTGGTTTTGTGGCTAACTGGATCGGTTCATAGGTCTGTAAGGGATGGAGCTCCTGGAGAAGCCTACTAACTTACTTCCCATGCTGGTCATTATCCTAACTAAACCAGAGTTGGACTCAGCCCCATATTACAAGGTGTAAATAGTTTCTTGCTATTGGAAACGCTTATTTGTATATAACTTTGCCCTACAACTGAAGACCTTTCCTCCTTGTCCAATCTTTTGGCGTTTGTAAGAGCTGATTCTCAGCCCGGTTAAGAAGTCTAGTTTTATCAGTCATGACTTAACTCAAGAAAAACTGTAGATATCTCCCTAAGGAAGATACTGCTGACAGAGGAGAGAAGGGGTAAGAAGACTATTAGTATGCTCCCCGTGTGCTACGGAACTACGTTCTGTCTCCATGCACCTCAGTTTCTGTCCTCAACCACTGACTTTGCTTAGTCCCCTAGCTAGCTAATCTTCCTCTTCTGTCCTCCCCCATTCCTCTCCGCTCCCGTTACCACTCCCTGCTTTGTTCTCTCTGCTCTGGCACTTCGGCACTTGCTCATCTTCCTGCTTTTATCTCTTCTGCTGTTTGACATTAGCCCATTTGGGGGTATGTACCATGAAGGACACACAGTTTCTACTCAGCATGGGGAGGTTCTTTCAGAGCATGTTTGCCTTGATACCTAGATTTACCAAAACCATTTAGGTATCATTTGTGAAACCATTTCAGATTCTTTTGCCCAGGTTAGGGCTTGTGTCCAAGAACCAAGTCAGCGGCCCAGGCAGTTAGGGCACAAACCTGTACACAGCTCTGTGGTGTACAGTGCTATGATGGGTGCTAAGGGAAGTATGATAAGGGGAACGATGAGGGAGGGCCTTTGCTTGGAGAGGGGAGAGCTGAGTTGTCAGTTGGTCCTTTCGCTACCATCCTTGAGGCTTATTTCCTTTTCTGAAAGCTGGTTGAACAGAATGGGTTCCATTTTTAGCAAATGTGCCCATGAAATAGCTGAGTATATGTCTATTTCCCTCACTCCTTGAAGTTTGCCATGCGAGCTGATTGAGAGGAAAGTTTCTGTCCTTGGCCTGAATTCTTGTGTCCACATGTGAATTGAGCTCTGATACTACATACAGGTAGTGTCACCTCCAGCAATTTGTATAACCTAAAGCCAATAAGCCTTGACCATTAGAGAAACTCAACATCCTCATTCAAAAAGAAAGAAGCTCTCTGTCAGCAGAGCTCTAGGCAGAGCCCAGTGGGGTGGCTGGCACTTGTGTTAAGTGAGAAAAAGCCAACGAGTGAGCCATTTCTGCCTTGATTTTTAAATCTAAGGCCAATCCAAACTAGGCAGAGAGGAGATTGCAGACCTATAGCCCTGGACACTGACTTGAGAGGCATCAGTCCTCATCATGTGCAATTGGATTTCAAAGAGAAAGGAGTCTGTTTGAATTAGCAAATGTCCATCTACTCTGTGGGAGCCCAGACTCTGTAATGTATGTATTGGGGCAGGGCAATGTAGTCAAGATGAGCTGGGGGGGGGGATCCCTCAGCAGAGATTGTGGTTCCTTTTGGTGTTTTCACTACTATCCTACTGTTGTGAACTTTCTTACTATGTGAAATGCTGGATCCATTACTCCCCCAAAAACACTTTCCCTTGAAAATACGAATTTATTAAGAACCCATACCGGGGCGGCCCCGGTGGCGCAGCAGCTTAGTACTGCCTGCAGCCTGAGGTATGATCCTGGAGACCAGGGATCGAGTGCCATGTCGAGCTCCCTGCATGGAGCCTGCTTCTCCCTCTGCCTGTGTCTCTGCCTTTCTTTCTCTCTGTGTCTCTCATGAATAAATAAATAAAATCTTAAAAAAAAAAAAAAAAAGAACCCATACTGGTGAGACAATTAGATAAGTGGGGCGGGGAAGAGGGGCAAGTAAGTATGCAGTGGGATTTCAGTGTCCATGGGTGATCTCATGGAGCCATGAGCTTTCAGGATATGGGTGGGTAGGGCCGTACTAGATATAATGTGCATTCCAGTCCCAACTGAATCTTCCAGAATCTAGCTGTGATGGCCCTGCTGTAACCCTCCATGCCTCTGTCCCAAGCCAGAGCCTGAGCCTGAACCTAATGGAAGTTTCATGAACATGAGGCTGAAAAGAGAGAGCCCTTCTCTCTTTGGGAGCCAAAGCTCTCTGCTCATGTAATGTTCTGGACTTGGTACAGAAGTGAGCCTGTGTAGAATTTTTCCAGACAATGTCTGCATTTTTTAAGTCTTAAAACTCAATCACCAACAATCAACGCAAAAGCGATTATGCTAACTAAAACAACTTAGGCTAATTAAAACCTTTTTTAGTTCATCAAAACCCACTGTTCTGCATCTGAGTGCAAGTTAATTGATAGTGAGATTAAGCACAGTGAAATTGTGGGAAAGGAAAAAGAAACCCACAAGCTTTAAAAAAAAAATTATTAACACTTTTAAAAATTGAGACTAGACCTTTCATTTTTCTGAAAGAAATTCTGAAACAAGCTTGCAAACCTGACCTGTCAGTTAGTAACAGCTCCTCGATGCCCATCATGACTGCTCTTTCTCTTATATGCCACATCCAGGCCATCAAATCCATCCTCACTGGGTATTCAGATCGGGCCATCACCCTGGTCTGGCCATCATCTCCCTGCTGGTTTATTGCAAGACTCTTATCTGAACTCTGTCTCATAGTCTATTTTTGACATAGGGGCTGAAGTGATCACATTCGTCCTTCAAATCCAGATTCAGTGGTCCCCCCCCCAACCTCCTACACACACATACACACTCATGCATGCACACACAGAAGCAGGACCTTGGCACTGGCTTTTCCATCTGTAACACTTCCTGCCAGGCCCCAGATGCTCACAGGTACTCCCTCCGCTCTCACTGGGGTGATCCAACAGTCACCCTAATGGGGCCTCCCCAGCCAAGCCCTCCTCCCCTCGCATTCAGACACATACGCACTTTATATCCCATTCCTCGTTTATTTTGTCCTCTTTAAAGGTTAACACTTTTTTTAAAAAGATTTTATTTATTTATTTGACAGACATAGCAAGAGAGCACAAGCAGGGAGGGAGGGGCAGGGGAGAAGGAGAAACAGATTTCCCACTGAGCAGGGATCCCCAAACGGGGCTCGATCCTAGGACCCTGGGCCTGAGATGAAGGCAGACACTTAACCAACTAAACCACCCAGGCACCCATGGTTAACGTTTTATAGTATGTTTTCCTTCTTTATCTTGTCTAATTTTCACCCTCCCCGTCAGAATGTAGGTTCCATGAGGTCTGGGATTTGGATCTGTTTTATTCACGGCTATATGCCCATTATGCCCGGAGGAGTGCCTAGCACTCAGTAGATGTTCAATAAATATTTGACTAAAGAATGAATATTCTCACACAACTGATGGATCATTGACCTGTACATCTGTAACTAATGATGCACTATATGTTGACTAATTGAATTTAAGTTAAAAAAAAAAAAAGAATGTTCTCTAGGGTAGTTCCCACATTTAGTATTTTGGTGTAAAAGCTGGCTTATTTTGGAATAAGCACCCTAAGGCACATCCATAACTCAACTCTTGGCTCAACATGCAGGTCCCCAAGTCTAAAAGCCCGACAGTCATCGAGTAGATAGTACGAAGGCAGGTTAACAAATGTAGTATTAACCGGTAGTGGACACAAAATCTCAAAACTCCAATCTCAAAACCCCGTGGGATATGTTAGAGGAACTTCAGCTAATGCTTTGTATTATCAAACTATCTTTCCATTGACGTGATGAAAAGGGTGTTTTAAGGTGAAATATTTTTAAGACAATTACTAAATTTTTAAGAGTATCACTAGCATTTTATAACTAAAATGAAAGCAGTAAATTTTAAATTTCTTATAAAATGCGTAGACTCTGAGAAGAGGTTCGAGGCAGAGAAACTCTGAGACTTCAAGGCCCTTTAGAGACAAGAGTTCCTGGGTCTGGGTTAGACGTCCTGAAAAGAACTGGTAGCTTAGAGTAGCTAGTATTTTTTTTCTTTATAAGATGAGTTTTTCTATATTGCAATATTTTTGTTTTTAAGATTTTATTTATTTATTCATGAGAGACACAGAGAGAGAGGCAGAGACACAGGCAGAGAGAGAAGCAGGCTCCTCGCAGGGAGCCCCATGCAGGACTTGATTCCAGGACTCCAGGATCATGCCCTGGGCCGAAGGCAGATGCTCAACCACTGAGCCACCCAGGCGTCCCTACATTACAGGATTTTTAAGAGGATTAAATGAGAAAGTACATGAAAAAACATTTAGTCCTGTCTGCCATGCAGAGGCACATGGTAGTGTTCACTTCTTTCCTTTCTCCTTTAGTATTTTGGTGTAAAAGCTGGCTTATTCTGGAATGTCTACCCCCTAATTCCAAATCCAGTGCCCTGGCACATCTGGCCCTACTGTTTGCACTCATTTGTGTACTGTCTTTGTTTCATTCCATCGTGCTTGGGTAGAAGCTGCCTCTAGCAATCTCACTTAGAAAGCTCCTTCCTATCCTGGGTACTGCCAAGAGGAGAGAGCCCAAGAGACTAAGATTGTGTAAATTCAGTGATTTTCAGATTCATGTTTTTGGAACCCTTTGTTCACATGAAACCTCTCTGGGCACCCTGACATTTCCTGGGTACTGGCAATTCAGGGCTGGGGCTGACAAGGCTCTGGCTGGAGACCCAGCCTATGGACAATAGGTGGTGCGGGGAATGGTAGAGAGCTGTGCCCTGCGGGGGAGGGATGCACACTGCAGGAGACATGGGGAGCCAAGGGCCTTGTGTGCCAGGGAAGGAAGGAGGGTGCTGGTGGCTCCTGGGGCCCTCCTATGTGAGAAGCACTCCTGGAGTGCTTGTTAAAAGTGCGAACTCACACCCCCTGGGATTGTGTTTCAGGAGGTCTGGAGAGGGCTCACAAACCCGTGTGACGCACAATGCCCCAGCGCCTCTAACACACAAGCAGGCCTGAGCACCACCAATGGAGGAAACTCATCAGCTACCTCAGAGCACTTTTATTTTATCTTGAGGTCATGGGCTTTTAAATTTGGGTCTGTGGTTCTTTTGAGCATTTCCAAAGAAATCTTCTGCACTATTTAATGCATAGTATGTTTTATATATTTGTATTTTTCTAGGTAGGGGAAAGAATGCATCACATTTCCAAGGAAGGACCCTTTTTTCCCCCTCATTCCTTCAATGGTAAACGTTGAGGGAAACAAAGGGAGGAGAAGTACAACTAAGAATAAATCATATACAGCATGCGGCCCACGGATGCACAACTGAGACATGTAGAACATGACATTCTTATAATTCTTTTTTTTTTTTTAATTTTTATTTATTTATGATAGTTACAGAAAGAGAGAGAGGCAGAGACACAGGCAGAGGGAGAAGCAGGCTCCATGCACCGGGAGCCCGATGATCTCCAGGATCGCGCCCCGGGCCAAAGGCAGGCGCCAAACCGCTGCGCCACCCAGGGATCCCAGAACATGACATTCTTAAAGGCTCTTGTGACAGGTGTTTTACTAGAAGAGACAGGGTAACCTTCTCTTGACAAGAGCAGGATCTCCAAGATGCCCTAAACCTCACTTTTAATGTGCACAAATTCCTTAGAGACTTATCCCTAACCCCCACTAACTACAGAGAACAGAATCCATCACTCCTCATACTCACAAATGTAGCTCTTCCTGCCCACCACCCTGTCCCCATGCTTTAATAAAAGCACCTTTTGGAAACATCTCAAGAATTCTTTCTTGACCTTCACGCGCAATGATCCCATGTCATAAAGACCTTAACATTTAGGTGTGGCGCATTGAGGGTGGGGGGTGTAGGTTAGCCTGAAATCTGGTTCAAACCGAGAACTGACATGGATTTGGAGACACAGGGCTGAGGGGGTTCATCAGCACAAGGACTAGAGGCACCGACTCCATCATGCACACTTTGGAAAGCCCCAGAAGGACAAGGTATTTGGGCCAAGCTGGAAGAATAAAGAGAGGGGGCAGCTGCGGGGTTGCTCATGGGTCCACCACCAGCCTTTTCCAGAGGACCTGGAGACCAGAACTGGGGGAGGAAAGAAGAAAGGACAAGAGTCTTTGAATTTCTCTATCTTCTTGGGCAGAGGTGCCTCCATGGGGATCTGTGATGCTGGATTGTTTAGTGAGTGCGGTTGGGCCTCGGGAGCCAGAGAAGGCTTCGCTTGGTGCCCCGCAGAACTAATTAGGAAGCACAATTAATTACTTTCTTGTTTTCACAGCAGAAGCAGAGGGACGGATGCCCCTTCCTGCTCACTCATTTGTCCAAGCAGCAGTTATCAAGACTGGATGAGAGACTTTGCCTCGGAAGGTCCCCCTGCTTGGGCTCTCTTTGCAAAGTGCAGTAGTTAACATTCTGGAGTTCCTGTGGCCCTGACTTTCATCAGTCATTTATCCAAGCAACATTTTTGGCTCCTGCTTCGTCCTTAGGCAAATGTGAGGTTTAAGTAGGGTGATCCTAAAGTCAATTGTGTAAGCCAGGACATGCGGTTGGGAGAGTGCTTCCACTCCCCTGGGGACAGGACCGTGGGCACAACCCTGGACAGCCAGGCCACGGGTCTGGTTCCTTAGCTCCACCCGGTAGGAAGTAAGGGCCCATCAAGGCATGGGCCCCATGGCGGTGTGAGATTAACAGGTGGACACCTGCAGGGGAGCCTTAGAAGGATGTAAAGGCCCTCACCTTCCAATTTTCTGCTTACATGTGGAGAGATGCCCTCAGGCTGGGCCTCTGCCCTTCCCCTGCTTGCATACTCCATCTCTCTTGCTCTCTCTCTCTCTCAAATAAATATATAAAATCGAAGAAGAAAGGAAGAAGGAAGGAAGAAGGAAGGAAGGAAGGAAGGAAGGAAGGAAGGAAGGAAGGAAGGAAGGAAGGAAGAAGGAAGGAGGAAGGAAGGAAGGAAGGAAGGAAGGAAGGAAGGAAGGAAGGAAGGAAGAGGAGGAGGAGGAGAAGAGGAGGAGGAGGAGGAGGAAGAAGAAGAAGAAGAAGAAGGAGGAGGAGGAGGAGGAAGAGGAAAGAAGAAGAGGAAGAAGAAAAGAAGAAGAAGAAGAAAAGAAGAAGAAGAAGAAGAAGAAGAAGAAGAAGAGGAGGAGGAGGAGGAGGAGGAAGAAGAGATCCCTACTAACAAATCTGGGGGAAACTCAAACCCGAGGCCACCGCCTTGAGGCCTTCCATTACAGGTTTCCAGAAAAGCAGGTCAGGTCACTCGCCTTCCCTTCCTAGAGTAGTACGTGTGTGTTGGAAAGAAGAGACGAGATGTCCCCTTGTTCAGTGGCTCCCACACCAGACAGCAACGGAAGCAACTGAGGGGCTTGTTAACGTGCAGATCCCTAGATCCCACCCAGTCTGGAGATGAAGGTCCCCAAATCTGCTCTCGCAGAGCAGCCCCGCAGGCGTGTTCTCAGAGCAGCAGGCCCCTGGCCAGGCTCCCTGGCTGCAGACACCATCCTTTCCACAGACGTCTCCCTGACCCTGGCGGAAGTGTCCCTCTAGGAAAGGCCCCCCCACCGTGTGCCTCACAGCCCCCCCGCTCCGGGACGCCCCGCGTCAGCCCTAGGCCTGTGAAGGGGCCAACCTGGTGTGGGACAGCCCCCCTTCCCATCCAGTTGCCTCCCTGCCTGTGCGCCCCCTCCACCCACAGGGCCCTGGAGATGCTCAGGAAGGAAGAGCAGCAGGCCCGGGGCCCCCTTTCCAGTCTGCCTGTCTCATAGGGCGGTGTAGATGCCCTGGACTATGGCAAACGGGCAAGGGGTGCTTGGGTGCCCCGAAACTTGTGTGGCTGGAGGCCCCCACGGCCGTGGTCTCGGCGATGTGGAAGACGCAGGAGCTGAGGAAGGGGCCCAGTGCAGACGCTGAGGGTTTTTTTTTTTTTTTTAATTTTTATTTATTTATGATAGTCACACAGAGAAAAAGAGAGGCAGAGACACAGGCAGAGGGAGAAGCAGGCTCCATGCAGGGAGCCCGATGTGGGACTCGATCCAGGGTCTCCAGGATCACGCCCTGGGCCAAAGGCAGGCGCCAAACCGCTGCGCCACCCAGGGATCCCCGCTGAGGGGTTTCTAGTCCTTTCTGGCCCTCTCCTCCTCCCCACAGCAGGTGGAAGCGGACGCTGGAAGACCCAGCCTTTCTCCTGCTTTTACCTGGTACCGTTTGGGAGCTATTTCTCCTCAAGTAGATCCTGCGTTTCTCGGGACAGGGCCGTCATGGTTATTTGTGCTGCGATTTCCATGCGTGGCCCATCGTGGGGCCCGGGTGCACCTCGGCAGGGCCCAGCAGGCTCTCGGTCCCCTGGGCCTCCGCTGCGGCCCCTGGAGCCCTTGCCTGCGTGTCTGTGAGCCTCCGAGCGGGTCTCTGCCACCTCCGTCCTCACGCGGTGCTCGGGGTCCGGGAGCCCCGGATTCCTCTCTCCGTCCACGTTCCTCTCCGCTGCTAGCCCGCCTCCTCCTCGGGAAACCGGGGGTCCCGTGGCGTCGGGCCTCGGGTGGCGCCTGCACCACAGACCCTCCAGCAGGGCCGCGTCCTTCTCACCTTCCACTTCCCACCCCACAGATGCTCGGCACCTGCCGCGGCTCATCCCCCGCGCACTGGGCTGACAGGCCAGGGGGTCGGGGCCCCGCTGGGAGTGGGGCCAGAAGGCTGGGGCGAGGGGATCCCCGGGTGGCTCAGGGGTTTAGCGCCTGCCTTCGGCCCAGTGCCGAAGGTCCCGCATCGGGCTCCCTGCAAGGAACCTGCTTCTTCCTCTGCCTGTGTCTCTGCTTCTCTGTCTCTCATGAGTAAATAAATAAGATCTTTAAAAAAAAGAAAAAAAGAAAAGAAAAAAGAAGGCTGGGGCGAGGAATCCTCTTGTGGTCTCAGGCCTTCCTCAGCTTTGTAAATCTGGGCCGTGAAAGGGTTAAACAGGAGGGTCCAGGGCTCCCCTCACCCCCCCAAGGGGTCTGGGTGCCAGAGCTTGCCTACTAAGGAGGAGAGTCTGCCAATGAGGCCACCTTCCAGGACAGCCAGCTCAGCGAGGGACTGCCACGCTGAAGCAGATGCTCGCCAGGGCTGGCACGGCCGGGAGGAGCAGGTGCCTAATGAGGTTAACCAGTGCGGCCCCCCGAGAGGGCCTAATGGCTCTGGTGGCATTTCAGAGCCCGAGCCCGGGGTGGAGGCATGACCGAGGGCCCCAGGATTGGGGGGGGGTGTGCATGGTCAGTCTGCACAGGACCAAGGGGGCCTTCTCTGCACTAGAGAGGGACGGGGCCAAAGTGCCTGCTGAGCAAAGGTTAGGGACTCTGATGCTCTGCAGGCCGGGAAACAGGGCCGTGGGGTGAGGAGCCGCATGCGAGGAGCAGTGACGGGGGGGGGGAGGGGGGGACTGGTGCCGAAGCCCCAGACCTGCTCTGGTGAGCCTTGAGCTCCTTGCTCTGCAAGATCCCCCATGATGCCAATGGAAGCAGCCAGAATGCCGCCTCTGAGTGCACAGGGAGGCTTTACAAGACACACGAGAGTCACTTCCGTGTCTCAAGAAAGCACAAAGTCAGGGAGCCCCACTGCCTTCCTGCCCACAGAAGAAAAGTGGGGGGCCGGGCAGCGTGACCCTCAGGTGCACCGCTCAGCCCTGCCAGTGGCACCCAGCTGCCCGCAGTGAAAGACGGCACGAGCGCCTGCCTGGGGCAGCCAAGCCTCTGACGTTTTCAATTTCTTTTTACATTTTCAATTTTTTTTTTCAGGCAAATTTACAGAGGACTTAGTCAAGTGGTGGGCTAACCCACAAATTTTGATGACAGATCGCCACGCAGTTTTTGGCATATATCTCAGGAGGAGGTCAGAGACCTGAGTGACATCTACTTACTTACAAGAAAACGTTTGTCACCAAGTGGAGCTATCAAAATGGAAACAAAAGAGAAAAAAACAAAACCACCAGATGCCGAGTCCTGATTCATTCCAGCAATATTCACCCACAGATTCGTGAACAAATACCTATCCAACCCATTAAGATGTGTTTTCAATAAATTTCCCTTTTTAGGTTTAACGTTTGCCTTACAAAAACTTTTCATGTCTGTGTTGTATTAATTAATTGTACCCTATGTTTTATATCAAAAATAATCGTGATGATTCAATCCAGAAGATTTAAAAAAAACTTATAAATTTTGGTCACAGAAAATTAAATATTTCCATTTCAATTTCTAAACATATTTTGTGGCAGAGATGTATGATCAGGTGAGCAGGGACAGACTTCCAGCCATAGAAAAACTGTACTAGGATAAAAATTCGATGGGGGAAATGGAATGAAGATACAGGTTCAAAGAGAAAAGGAACAATGTAAAATTTCCAGCCGTTGAGGAAGAGCTGGTTAGCTCGTTTTTTCAAACCAAAGAAGGTGGCTATTAAATCACTGATGTGTTTGGTTTCTGAATGATGTATTTTAAAGTGTTGTGGCAGTTTTATTTTAAAACGTAAATATTTACCAAGAGCCGGGAATCACCTCTCTCGCCAATTTTAAAATGTAAAGAAAAAAAAATTAGGTGTCAACTGAAAAATATGCAACATGGGATACATGATTATAAAAAGGAGTATTTTGAGGGTATTCCTTGCAGCAAAAGCCCTTTGAACCCTGACTTGATGCAGTCTGCCTCTCCTCTACTCCCACCCTCTCCTGGAAATGTCTTGCTTGTCGGTCCTAGACACCTTGGGGCCTTGTCTACACCGGCCTCTGGATTTCGGAGCATTGGCCTTTGGGGTGGGCTGTGGCGTGCTGGGTGAGCTGCACTTCTCCTCTCCTCTATGCTGAATTAGAGCCCTCTAGGCTGGGGTGGAGGGGCAGATACTGTCTTGGGGGAATCAGGGACGGGCCTGCAGACACACGGGTCAGAGAGGAGAACCAGACCTAGGCCAGGGCCATGGGCTCTGCAAAGGAGAACGGATCCAGCCCACCCTTGGCCACCGCAGCCCCTCGAATGCCTGGTCGCCTTGACCTGAGGGGAGGCCGTTTCCACAGAGGCATGGTTTATTTCACAGAGAGCAGAGATGTTTTTGAAGGGGAGGCCGAAATGAAGCCCAGTCTGGGGTGGGAGTTGGGAGTCCCCAAAGACCTAACTGGTTTCCTCCTCCTTGCCCCCAACCACCATGCTTCTCCTCCTCACCTCACCTTGCACTTATGTAGCTGCTTGGTTTGAGAGCGTACGGTTGGCCTAGCCGTGTCTTCCTCCACACGTGCCCCTCCCCGAGGCCCCGAGTCTGTGGAGGAGGCCGAGGTCTCCCGGGATGGGAAGCAGCATCCTTCCCAGGACCCTAGGGACAGGTGGATGGCTGGGGAGGGGCAGAGAGATGGCCTGGTCCAGGGTGGGGTGTAGATGAGAGCCCCTGGGATGAAGCCAAACTCCTCCTTTACTTCCAGCTGCTGTGACCCGCGCCCCAACAACTGCAGAAGGCAGCCCTGAGCAGGGAGCAGGGCCAATCGTCACCCCTGTTGGTGGGAAGGTCCCCACAAATTGTCGGGCAGGGGAGCCCCAGCTCTGCCTCGAATCAGCTATGTGACTTGGGCAGGTGTTTCCTGGCTCTGGGCCTCAGTTTCCTCATCGGCGGATGGGCCTACAGTGGGGCAAATGCCTGAAGACCTGTGACCTGCTCTTCTGTTGGGGGCGGTCCCTGTGACATCCCTCTGCTCCCTCTGCACTGACACTCTGGGCCCAGCCGGTCCTGGCTCCTGAGGGACCCTTGCACTGCCGGCCACGCACGTCTTTCCAGCCGCAGGACTGGCCAGCTGATCGCTCCCCTCCCTTCCGCCCCCACCAGGGCCTGAGCCGCTAGGTGGCAAGGTGAACCCAGGGAAAGGCGCCCCCACCCCATGACGATCGATCGGGAAGCTGTCCTGATGGTGGAGCGATGAGCGAGCAGGGTGACGGAGGGGTCACATGACGGCCGTCTGCTTGATGCTGTGGAAGCTGATCCGTGTGGGCGACGTGGGGATGGACATGGCCCGGGCCACGGGCACTCGGAGGGAGTGATGGTCCTGCCAGCGGTGCCACCTCTTCCTCACGGCCGAGCGGACCTGCAGGGGAGGCAGAGGCTCTGCTGGGCCTGCCGGGCCGGGCCTGGGAACTGGGAGCCTTCTTCCCTGCTCCCTAAAAGGGAGGCTGGGGTGCCCTCCCGCCCTCCACCTCCACCCAGAGAGGGACTGGCTGGTTCCCAAGGCAGGTCCTTCCCCAGAAGCTCATGCCCTCCGTCCTCATCCCTCCAGCACCTCCTCTTTATGGTGGGACGGAAGCACCAGCTTCGCAGATCTGCCTCTCGCTCTCCCGGGCACGTGCTGAACTGTGTGCTCCTCCTGCACACTTGGCATCTCTCTCCCTCCCGAAAGCCCTTCCTCCAGCCCCCCGCCCCGGCTGCCAGGCCCTGCCTCCCTGGCCGCAGTCCGCGCTGCTAGACGGAGAGCGCACAGTTCCGTTCCCGTCAGAGCCTGACCGCTGCTGGTCGCTGGTGCCATACTATTCTCTCTGTATCGCAACTGAAGACATCTGCAAACGGATCGCCCTCCCCACATGCTAGCCTGGCACGTGGCTGAGCAGAATAAATGCCCCAGGGCACTGTTTGCTTTAGCAGCTCTTCCTTTCCCTGCCCTCCAGCCCATGCCAGTCTCCGCTGCTGGACTTTCCCACTGGGGTCTGCTTTCACTGACAGAGACCTAGGTGTGCAGACATCCATCCCACTGCCACCCTCTGCACAGGCGGAGGAAGCGCCTCAGGATGATGGTCCTCTCGAGGGTTTGGAAGCTTTCAGGACCTGGGGCTGTGTCTACTCTCTGCCCCATAACCCACTGTGTGTCCTCACCCACCATCGGCCTGTGTGAGCGTCTCTCCCAAGCTGGTTACACTAAGATTCTGGGCTCGGTGAGCTAACCAGGCAGTGCCTCGTGCCCTGGACCTGCCCCAAGGTGTGCGGTCTTCTCTGTGGTGGGGGAATGTGCTGGTGTCCTTCCTGCTCCCTAGGTCCACGAGGACCTGGACGCACGGCTCATCCCTGACTTGCTCCTGGAATGCTCTCCCCTGTGACCACCTGTGCTCTGGCTTCTCTCTCCTGTGAGCCCCTGCAGCCCGGGCTCCCCTGCTCACTCAGCTCTCCAAGTGCATTTGTGAAGTGCTGGCACATTGTTCCCGGCCTGCACAGGTGACCTAAACTGGAGTGAGACCCACAGGCAGGATTCCTGTTTCCCGAGGGTGGGTGGTTTCTCAGGCCTGCCCCTCCCCTGTCCAGGGCAGAGCTGAGCAGGGCCAGGGACCCAGGTACTCCCAAAAGGCTGGGCGGCTCCCCTGGAGTGGAAACCGAGGGCCGCCCTGGGGCCTGGTCTCATACCTCTCCATTGAAGAAGCAGTAGAAGACAGACACAAAGAAACCCTAGAAAGGAAGGAGGGAGGAGTCAGTGACCTGCTTGGGGAGTCACTCTGCAGGGACTGCTGCGAAAGTGGGACCAGGACCCCAGAGGCTCAGAGCTGGGGAGGGAGAGGCCACCCCTCATGGTGCGGGGGTACCAGGGCCCACTTCGAGGGACAGGCTGTCAGAAATCCTCAGGATAGGGGCGCCTGGGTGGCTCAGTCAGTGAAGCGTCTGCCTTCGGCTCAGGTCATGATGCCGGGATCCTGGGATAGAGCCCCTTGTCAAGCTCCCTGCTCAGTGGGGAGTCTGCTTCTCCCTCTCCTCCTACCCCTGCTTATGCTCACTCTCTCTCTCCCTCTCTCTCAAATAAAATCCTCAAAAAAAAAAAAAAAAAAAAAAGAGGAATTCTCAGAACAGATGCTGGCCACCAGCAGGCGTGGGCTAGGGTGACGGAGACTCAGTCAGGGGGCGATCCCACCTGAACCTTGGGGTGCGGGTACCAGGGCCCAGGGCTCAGGTTCAGTGTGAGCACGCGCTTGTATCTCAGGGTGAACCATGTGTACATGGTCCCGTGTGAGGTCTCTGTGCCTGAGACACTGGCGCCTGAGCATTCCAGGTCAGGAAGGAGCCCCCTCTGGTCGCACGCCCCACCTGGAAGGACTGTAGGAAGGAGTTGAAATAGATGAACACGATCTGCGACAGGTCATCCTCCCCAGGGTTGACGAAGAAGAGCATGTAGGTGATGCCCAGGAGCGGCAGGAGGACCAGGGTGGCCTTTACCGCCTTCCTGGGGGGTGAGAGGGTGACAAGACTGGTCTGAGTCCACCTGCAGGCAGGGCCTCACTCGGGGGGACGTTTCTTCTGGGACCCCGAGCGAGCTCCCTGGATGAGGACTGGGAGGATGTAGAGGGCCCGCCCCATACCCTCTCTCATTTCTGTCCTCTGGGGGTTAAGGCCCCATCACTCACCTGTACTGGATTGTCTCTGAGGTGGTGGATGCTCGCAATTTTGTCATCAGGATCCTGACGATGTTGAAGAGAAATACAAAATTGATCTGGAGGGAGGGAGGCAGCGGAAAAGGAAGGACCATGAGGTGGGCAATGGGCTGAAAATCGGCCACTTCCCCCTGTAACCCCATGTCCCATGAGACATCTGTCCTACCTGTCCCCTCCACCCCTGCCTGGGGTCCCAAGGCCTCTGCTTCTGCCTCACCAGGAGGGCAGACACTGCTGGCTTCCCGGTCACCTGAGGGCTCCAGGGCCTGCTTCTCCACCTCCAGACCCAAGTGGGGAATAGCAGCCTCCGAGGAGGCAGTGAACGAGGGCACCAAGGCCGCTTCGCCCCCTGCCCCCCTCAGGCTTGCGTCAGGAGCTGGCCGGGGCTCCACACCACCCCTCGCCCTGTCTGCTGCACCGTCCCCACTGTCGCCTGAGGCCCTTCCACCCTGGTGGAGTGAGCCTGGCCAGAGGGAGTGACTAATCTCCCACCATCCCTCCCTTGCACCCAGGAAAATGCTTTGTAGACATGTCTGAGCCAATGAAGATGGATGAGCCACTGGGCTGCTTCCAAGGCTCCTGGAAGGGCCTCATTTATCTTCATTTTGAGCCTTTCCTCAGTATCAGAGCCGATGCACCCAGTGTCTTCCCGGGACCCGCCCATGGGGCCCCCCGAGTCGCTCCCTGCTGTACGGTCACGGAGGGCCTGCCAGTGTCCTGCCCGCCGGCGTCGGCTTGTCTGTGTGACTGTGTGCTGCCCTCCAAATGCTTCGGGGCGGGGGCGGGGGGTGTTCCCTGTGCTTGTGTGTGTGTGAGCGTGAATCTGGGGAGGCGGGCACGTCAGCGTTTCTCTACATCCATCACCAAATGTGAGTGGACAGGAAAGTGAGATTTCCTTTCTTGGGAATCTCTGCCGAGGAAGTGCCCGTGGGTCAGAGGGCGTCTGCTGGCTCATGCATATGAACACATGCGAGTACATGTGCACACACACACACACACACACACACACACACAGAAATTCCTCCTGAGGCTCTGTCCCAAGAATCCATCACTTCTTAAGCCCTCCTAGGTTCTGGACCCCACGCTAAGGGGGGTCAGGCACTGGCAGACATTAATCATGGGGCAGACGGCCCTGTGGCCTCTGCGGGAGGATGCTCTGGGGGCCTGGAGGGCTCAGACTTCTCCTCAACCACAGCCTGGGCAACCCGGGGTAAGGGGTGGGCGGGAAGCCTTCGGGCGGCGGGCGGCCTGCTGCACCCTGCTTCTTCTTAAGGCTCATCCAATTTCTAGTTCCTGGGTTTCTGGTACATTCCCGTGGATCACAAGGTCACCATAACACATAGGTCAATCCTAATTTTCTTGTGCCAGTGGTACAAAATACTTGACCTTTTCTGATTCTTTCTGACTTCTGTGAGAGTAGAATCAGTTGGAATCAAAATGTATTCTCATTTCTGCCACGTTCCCTGCACTAAATCTATTTATTCATCATCCATCAAGCCACTAACCAATTCATTCAATCATCCATCCATCCATCCATCCATCCAACCAACCATCCATCCATCTAAACATCTATTCAACAATCCAGGGACGCCTGGGTGGCTCAACGGTTGAGCATCTGTCTTCAGCCCAGGGCGTGATCCTGGAGTCCTGGGATCGAGTCCCACATCGGGCTCCCTGCGTGGAGCCTGCTTCTCCCTCTGCCTGTGCCTCTGCCTCTCTCTCTCTCTGTGTCTCTCATCAATAAATAAGTAAAACCTTTTTTTAAAAATATTTTAAAAAAACAACCCAATCCATTCATCGATTTATTTACTCACCCATCCACCCACCACCCAGGCATCCACTCTGTCAATAAGTTGCAGAGCACCTCCTGGCTGCTGGGTCCTGTTCCATGTGCTGAGGCAAGAGCAGGGACAGGGGCTGGTGCGGAGGACCTGGGAGACAAGGCCTTATCCCCTCTACCCGTGTGAGGCAGGCAGTCACTATTGCTGCCCGCCCTCCGACTCTGCCTGGGTCTGTGCCGCCTGGAAGTCACTCTTTCCTCGTGAGCATGGTCCTCAGCCGCCCCCTCAGAGCATCTTCTCCACCTCACCCTACCATAGTGCCTTCCCCTCTCCTTCTGGGAGGGCACCCTCGGGCCACACAGCCCACACTGAGCTCCCCGCTCTTGGACCTCTCTCTATCCTCCACCCCAAATCCCAGCTCTGCAGGAAGCACTGGCTATTGTACCCTAGCCTTGTCCAGCCTAGTTCTTTCAGCCAGCCAGCCATCCGTTCATCCATTCAGTGAACTGACCTGCCATGTGTCAGGTCCCTGCTCCCAGATATTTTGTAGTCTGGGGGGAAGAGCCAGAAAGGCCTAGAGAAATGGCCCTTGAGCTGAGATGAGCCCAAGCAGTGATATCTATCTACCTCCTTCTAGAATAGCAGTTCCAGGCCCTCCCAGCCCGCAATGTTCCCAGGGCAGCCCGAGTAGCATGAGCTCTGGCAATGCCAAGGAGAGAGGGTGCAGGGTGAAAGGGTAAGGCCAGACCCCCTGGACAAACTTCTCCCGAGAAGTCCAGCCATGCTCCTGCCCCATGTTTCCTGGAGCTCTGATGCTGGCAGCTCGGGTTCCCACTAGCTCGTTTTTTCCTAATAAGGCTGTGGAGGAGGAGCACCCCAGCTTGGTCAGAGCCCTGGCCTGGCAGGTGGCAGTGTGTGTCAAGCTCAGACTGGGGATCTGGACATTATGGTTGCTACCAGGACAGACATGAGAGGCTTAGTGGTGCCTAACTCAGCCCTGGACTCACATCACTCCAGGTTTTGTTCCAACCACCTCATGGCTACTCCTCAAGCAGCAGCCTTATGCGGTTGGAATGACCATTATTCCCATTTTACAGATTCCCACACTAGGGTTCAGGGCTGTGTCACTTGCCCATGCGACAGAGGTAGGAGGCACTGGTGTCAGGATTTGAACTGAGGTAGCTGGCCTCAGTGTCCTTCTCCTAACCCCGGCATTGTGCTGCTCCTGCAGGACTTCATGAAATCCGGGCCAGATGGAAGAAGCAGAGGGAAGGCATTGGCCATACTGCCAGGGATGGGTGACCAGAGCTCAGGAGAGCATTGCAAGGCCATCAGCACAGGATCCAAACCTGTGGCTCTAGGTGCCAGGAGGAACTGCCGGAGGCAGAGCTCCAGGGCTATCAGCACACGTCCTGGGCCCACCGGTCCTCCAGGTGACCCCATGAGGCAGGGACTGGCATCCTCGGGTTATAGGTGAGAAACCAAGGCTCCAAGCAGGGAGGTCCCCCAGGGTCACAGGATAAATCCCAGGTGGCTGCAACCAGTGCTTATTCTAGGATGCCACATGGCACATCACCTCCCACGAAGGCAGAGAAAATAAACAGACCAAGCTCACAAGCGCCCGAGCACCCTGGGTCCTCCTCACCCTTGCGAGGGTGAGGGAACCTGCTAAGTCATGGTGCTCATGGGAGACCCTCGTCAAACTTCACTGTGGCTTGTGCAGAGGCAGGCAGGCAGGGAGAAGGAAAGGGGACTGCTATTTCTGCCTCCTGGGCTTCAGACATGGTTCCCAGCCTCAGAAACACCCTCTGCTGCCTCCAGTTCAGGGTACTGGACAGGTTTATTGGGGTGCTGCCAACCCAGCCCAGGTCCCTCCTTTCAGTGCTCCCAACCTCCTGCACCTTCCCGTCCTGCACATTCACTAGTTCAGGGAAACATGGCCAGCCTGTCTGTCCCACGGGCTTCTGTGGAGTCCAGTGGCTTGACCAGATGGACTTGGGGGTGACTCCAGAAGCCTGGGAGCCAGACCAGTTCATGGTCCCCGGGGGCTGGTCCTCACTGGGTGCCTGGGCCTCCTCCTCCTGTTGGCATGCTCTAGATAGGTGAAGCCTCACACACCCAGGTCCCGAATCCTATTGTGCGCAGGGCCCTGGGGCGGGGGTGGGGGGCCACCGAGAAAGCCCAGACAACACACATCCCTGTCTGGCAGGGCCCTGACATCACGGTTCTTCCAATGGAGTGTGCACAACCCAGGCACTTGGGGCCCTTGGTCCAAATGCAGATTGTGGGCGCACCCTAGACATTCCCAGTTGCAGGTGGGGACCCTGGAATCTGCATGTGGAGCAGGAGCTGCTGGAACATTGCTGGGAGAAAGCTCGGAGCAGAGCAGACTTCAGTCAAGCAGACCTGCAGGAGCCCAGCCAGGGCCGAGGGGCCCCTGATGGTCCTCCGCAGCCGCCAGGGACACTTTTCAGCCTCAGGCTTCCTCTGGTGCCAGAGAGCTAGCTCAGCCTCACAACACGGGGACCTGGAACTCTGCGGGTTTCGTGTCCCCAGGGCCACCTCCACTGATGAGGCATCAAGTGTGTGGATGAGTCACCCAGCTCCCAGGCCTCCAGCAGGGAGCCATCCTGAGACTCTTCTCCCGGGTTGTCCCCACGGAAGCCAGCTCATCACCTCACCTTGGTTTCCTCCCCGGGGGCCCTGGCTTCCACTCCCATCCCTCACCCTGCTTCTGGGGACCACCTTGCCAATGAACGCCTGGCACCAAGTTCTTGTCACACGGCTCTAATTCCGGCTGGGCCACTGGCACTCGTGTGGCCTTGGGCAAGCCGCTTCATTAACCTCCCTGAGCTGCTCCCTCGCTGGTCCACGAGGGACACCAAAGGGCCCGACTCAGAAGGTGAGCACAGGTTAAATACTCGTGGAGAGCACAGAGCCCCACGCCTGGTCCAGAGCGGGACCCAGTAAGTGCCACATGCCTTTCCCATGACAACACAGTGACAACAGCCTCCTGCAAACTGAGCCAGCCAATTCACTTCCTGGAACCCAGAAATAAGCTCGTTCGTGTCTTCCAGCAGCAGAAATGCAGCTGTGAACCATCGGGGAGGGGCCGGGTGGCGGGTACTGAGTAGGTGCCCGACCGAGAGGACAGGCCGGTGGTGGGTGACCTGCCCCTGCGTCTCAGCTCCGCTAGCGAGCTATTAGCAGTGACCGTGGGCAGGTAGTTTCATCTCTCTCAGTTTCTTCAGCCGTAAAATGGGGATCATAATTCCTATTTTGAGGCATTGATGCTGTGAGATTTGGAAGTTTTGAAGATGGAGCTTCTGGGCAGGCTCAGGTGGGGACCTGGAAGCCTGGTAGGTAGGAGAGCCGGGTGTGGGCCCAAAGGGGACTGCAAAGGGCGCTTGGGCCGAGAGGTACGGGTGGCAGCAGAGAAAGGGGCAGGGAGGAGCAGGCAGGGAGTGGGGGCTCCCATGGAGCCCTCCCTCCATGCCTGCCTTTCTTTTTTTTTTAATTTATTTTTAAATTTATTTATTTTTATTTATTTTTTATTGAAGTTCAATTTGCCAACATATAGCATAACACCCAGTGCTCCTGCCTCCCTTGTTCACTTCCTCACTTTGCCCAACTTCCTTGCAGCCAGCGGCTCCCTCCCTTCTACTGTGGGGTGGTGGGCGCCCCGCCCCGCCCCGCCCAGGCCGGCCTTCTTGGCCGGGTCCCAGATTCATGAAAAGCCCTATCCCTGCAGGATGGGCTCTCAGCAGCTGGCTGGGAGGGGATGGGTCTTAAGGGGTTTCCGTTCACACTGGGGGTGGGGATGAGTGACTCACTGCAGCTGGGATTCCAAGGACGATCACTACCTCCCCCTACCCCAGAACCCCCCAGCCCTTCACCGACTGCTGACAAGGACAGGCTTCTGCCTCTGAAATGAGGGGGAGTTTCTGATGTGGAATTTCAGGCAGTGGGTAGAAAGCCCGCCCTGGTCATCTCCAGTCCATATACACCAAGTGAATCCCAGAAAAAGGCACTAAAAGGGGGAGTCAGGAAATGAAAGAGATAAACAGTAATTGTGTCCAAGGTAGACCACAGAACCCCCATTAGGCACCTGCTGTGTGCAAGAGGAGAATGGCGGGCTCGCTCACTCTCGCTCTCTCTCTCTCTCTCCCTCTCTCTCCTGTGTATACCACAAGGAGCGGGTGGCCCTTTAAGGAAGCGGGTGCATACAGGAGCCTGAAATTACCAAGCCTGAAATAAGTCTTACGTAAATGCCAATTTCTTACAGGGCTTTTTTGCATGTCTCTTTTTTAAAATGTATGATATATAATGGGTTCATTTTTGCAGAATGCAGCCTCTACTTAAACTCTACCTTAATTAAAGCTCGTTGTGGATTAAAGACGCCATGGCAATTATACCTTAAACGCAAATACATTTGGCAAAGGGCGGGGAGCTGGACAAGGAACAATTGCTCATTACGCTTCATTCTGGTACCACCTGCTCTAGGCTGGGGGCGGTGGGCCAGGCCCCAGAGGGGGTCACTGGGGGCAAAGCGGGATGTAGGTCTGGGCCGGACAGAAGTCCACACACCCTTCTCTTGCCATCAGCTGCGCCCTCGCCTGGCTGTCTCAGCACCTGGCAAGGGGACATCAGATGTGGGAGGCACTAGAAATTTGCTTGTCGGACCCATTCTCTGCTCAGAGAAAGGTCCAAAGGCCAGAGGTGAGGGGGCTGCTCCAGGGCATGGGGTGCAGAGTAGGGACAGTGGGACGGGTGGCAGTAGTGCCAGGAAGTGGGGAAGGTGTGTCCAGAATGTTGCAAGGGGACCACTCTGGGCCACATTCTTCCCAGCATCTCTGCCGGGTGGGTCCTGTTCTGTCCTCCTGCTGCCTAGTCCTATCCCAGTCCCCACTGAGGACCTACCAGGAGCACGAGGATGATGGGGCCTTGGTAAATGTAGTCCACCAGGTCGCCAGGCTCCTTGCCAAACCAGCACCTGCAAAGATGGGGTGGCTGTAAGTGGCCTGCTGAGCCACAGTCTGGGCACCCCAGGAGACTTGGGTCCAGGGTTCTCCGGCTTGACCCTCCCTCAGACCTGATCTCTAGGGCTGTGCCTTCCCCAAATGCCTGGGTGGACAGCCCAGGCCCCTCTGACCATCCTGACTCCCCCGTGGGCTGCCTTTTGCCCTACATGGAGGTCTGGTCTCCCCAGATGGACTCACGGCAGGCCCTGGGTCTCCTCCCCCTTCCTCCTCACTCCCCTACCCCATTCCAGACTATTGCACCCAGGTACTGGGCATGCAGGAGGCTCATGAATCAAGGGAGAGCCGGGCTCCCCCCTTGCTGGCCCAGGGCCCAACCACCCTGTACCACCTGTTCCTGCATTGTCAGGCACTCAGCTGCACAAAGCAGCAGGTGTAGAAGCAGGAGCCTTCTCCAGCCCTGAACCCTTTCTCTGAGCTGAGCCTCATTCACCTAGTGAAGGGAGCCTGAGGCTGCCAGAGGCTGGTTATTCTCTTGGGGATGCTGGTGGGTATAGAAGCTTCAGAGACCAGGGGAAGGGTGGGGGCCAGGACAGTCTGGCTCTGTCAACAACTCAGGAAGGGCCACGTAGACTTTGCGAAATTCTGACCGAGTCCTCCAGAACTTTAGAGGTCATCCAGTGCACACTGCCTTAGACAGGAATCTCTCCTGGCACCTCCCAGCGCTAGGGTTTCTGGTCTTTGCTTGAACACCCCCTTTGACAGGAAGCTCACTACCTTTCACAGTAGCCTTCTTATTCTTGGGTAGTCTTTATCATTAGGAGGTCTTCCCAATGCCAAACTCTTAGAGTCCACCCCAGTTCTGTCCCTGCTCCCAAATCTCATCCACTCTCTCTCCAGCCTTGGAGATCCCTTGGAGATTTGTATCCAGAGACTGATATTCTCGTCCCCTCTTTCTTCAGCTAGTGGCACCCAACTGCCCAGCTACTCTTTGGTTCGCCCCCATGGCCAGAATTGCTATCATCTGGGTGTGCCTTAATGTCAACATCTCTGGTGCAGGGAGGGTCCCAGGATGGGACAGAGACTGGGATGCCAGAATAAAACACGGGCACGCTGCCCTGGCCCAGGGGTCTATGAAAGGCTCGTTGACACAGCCCTGGAGGTGCTCTAGGCTGAAAGCCTCCAGCCATTTTGGGCTGCCTGACCTGCCACTCCAACCTAGGAGAAGGCCTTACAGAAGGCCAAAGGCACTTAAAGGGACTTAAAAGAACCATGATTCCTAACTCAGGTCAACAAAGTTGACACCTACCACACGAGGATCTCTGAGTTCCAGGGATATTTTTCCAGATAGGGACAACGGGAAAGTAAATCTGTCCAGGTAGGGCTTCAATTCCTGGTCCATGGCTTGGCTGGAGCCCTTGGCTGACCTTTCCCAACATCCCTCTGACCCCCATAGCCGGCCGGTCCTACTTACTGTTCATTTTCATAGTAGAGTTTGCCAATGGCCCAGGCAATGATGATGGGGCAGGGGATGCCTGAAAGGAGGACAGACACAGGCTTTCGTGGACAGACAGACGGATGAGAGCCCTCTTATAGAACATAGGTGAGGGGACCACAAGGAGCCTGGGACCAATCACCCAACTGCAGGCTCTCCATGGCCCCAACCTGATCCTACCCGCCCCCCTCCACCCCACGACCTAGGAAATACCCTCTGAGTAGGTCAGATGAGGGGACAGCATGATTTCCTGAGATTGTTTGATAGAGAAGCGGAGCTGGCCAGCTTCTCTTTCAAAGCCAGAGACAAAGGTCTTTGGATTGGTCTTTCCAGGCAAGGACAGGAGGGCTACTTGTAAAAGTTCTTTTGCAGGGACTACTTGCTTCTTCCTCACCAGCAATGGAAAGGAGCGGCTGCATCCTCAGACTGTCCTGGGGATGGTAAGCAGGGCTGTGCACCTATCCTTGGATCCAAGATGGGAGGGAGGTGACCTTGTCAGCAGTGCCCCCTCCCCACTAGGCCCCGCGGCCCCCAGGGACCCTCACACCATCCGATGAAGAGGAAGAGCCACTTGCGCAGGCGCTCAGTGGAGTACGTCATGACAATGGCCGTGTGCAGGTAGCAGCCCTCTACGAACATCCAGAAGAAGTTGGTCACCACGAAGTAGTTGAAGATGGCCGTGACGCAGCGGCACCAGACCTGCATGGGGCAGTGGGGGTCAGGGGCTGCCTGGCACGGGCAACGGCCAGGAGTCGCTTCATGGACACGCGTTACATACCCTCCCGCTTCCCTCCGGGAAGCCTCGTCCACCACCAATTCTCTCACTGTCTGGGGTGAACGTAAGGCGCCAGCCTGCACTGGTCCCTCCTTTGGCTTCGTCCCAGCCCTTTCCAATCTCCTTTTTTAATAAAGAGGGAATCTGGCTCTGAGCTTTCTGCAGGCAGAGGCTAGAACCGAAAAACACTGTTGTGTTTTCGTTGTCCACTTTTTGAGTCACCTTCAACCCATAGCCAGGTTTCCATTTAGGGATGAAATATGACATTTCATGTAGAAAAAGAGTAGCAGGTCATTAAAAAAAAAAGTGTTATATAAATAATAGCACAGGGTTTACGAAGGTGAGCTGCAGCCAGAGAGGTGATTCTCCAAATTCTCTAGTTTTGGAAGATTCTGGGCTTAGGATGATCACTGCTGGCTCTGGATGGAGCCTCACCAACCCTGGGCCAAGTCACTATACCCTTCTGAGCTTCAATGGGACACGGAGAAACTAGTAATGCCGTCTTATGGGCGGTTATGGGAGATGAAGGCTGGCTGAGGCAGGCACCAAGAGAATCAGCGTTGTTGCCAGTTGTCTTTGTCCCTGTCCCTTGGAGCAGGGCTGCCGTCCCAACTACCCTGCAGAGGGGAGATGGGGGTGCGGGCAGTGCAAAGCCTGGCCAGGGCTGCATTAAAGCCAGAACTCTGTGCAACAGATCCGACCTGCCCATCTCTCCCCAGGCTTCGTCCCCAGGGTACCCTCAGAGCTGAAGTTGGGATATGGGAACATGGTCAAGGGAGCCCTATGATGGGAGTTCTCTGCCCTGTGGGCAGCGCAGCTCCCCTCCATCCAGCCCTGGCTGTCAGATGCTCCTGCGCTGTGCTGGTCTCTGCCTCTGGGGCTTCCCCTGTGGTCCCATCCCTGGTCTTGGGCCCCACCTGATTGTCTGTCTCCTCTTCTCAGAAAGTCCTACTGAGGTGGAAAGCTAAAGATCCCCTCCTCCCAACCCTGCCTTTTCTCCAAGTTAAGCGACAATTTTATCAGTTCAAGCTAATACTGGGCTGCAGGGCACCCACCCCAAATGGGATTGAACTCAGTTAATGTTGTAGCGGGGCTCAATGTGGGGCCAGGTTAAGGGTCAAACCAGGCTGGGTCTCTGCTCGGGTCCATCAAAGAAAAATGTATTGAGAGGTCTCTAGTGGTGTGCCACAGGACTCTGTGCTTGGCCTCATTAGTCTCGGGGTTTATAGTGACTGGACACACTACAACAGCAGCTGACACAAATCCAGGGTGGGTAGCTAACACGCGGGATGGCCTGCTCAAGGTCTTGCTGGCTTAGATGTGGAGGGATCATTATAGTGTCACATAACCTCCCCGAGCCTCAGTTTCCACGTCTATATAATGGGGAAAATAATCCTTATAAGTCTCTCCTTGGAATCGAGATAAAGCTCACCAGAGCTTAATTCCAGCCTCTTCTTCTCTAAGGGGTCTTTGGGAAGTCCTGGATTCAGAAGATCCAGGAGAGAGGGACAGGCTAAACCAATCTGGTTTGAGGTTTGTGCAGCTCCCAAGACCCAGGCCCAGCAGTACCTTGCCCCCCAGCCCTTCCCAGACGGACAATGATTGGGGTAAAGGTGAGCTCAGGCACGGGTCCACACCTGAGGACTGGGCAAGAGAGGTGGGTGCCCCCAGAGCCCGGAGCCCCCCAGCCCCAAGCCTCGGCCCAGTGACCTCATTGCTCTCATGCACTTCATGGTCGATGAGCTGCAGCAGGAACCACATGACATTTCGCAGGATAAAGGTGGTGATCAGATTCCAGTGAATCACGTTCCGCAGACAGCGGATACTCCTGTGGGAGGCCCAGGTCAGGGGTCAGCCACGATCGGGAGTTAGCTGAGACGGGCCCTGCCTGGGGTCAGGAAACAGCTGGGACCCAGTCCCCTGAGGCCAGGTACAGACTCAGCCTCCGATGAAGGCAGGGCTGCAGCAGGAGCCACATTCCCCCTAGGGTGGCCATTGGGGCGCTCTCTCAGAGCCAGCTCCCCCTTTGCATCCCGCATGCTTGCCAGTGGTCAGTGCCCTGGCACCTCCTCAGACCCCTCTGTCCGTTGGCTTCAGGGCCCCCCCAAGTGGAGGCAAGAACGTGTGGGAGGGGTGAAGGGGGTGCTGTGGGGAGAGGGCCAGGGAAGAGCAGCAGGGGGTGGGGTGGACTCACCGCAGGGTCAGGAAAAGCAGGAAGGCGGCCACAAGGGCAGCCACTGAAACGCAGTGACCCAGGTAGTTGACAACGAGGGCGATGCGGTAGTGCAGGTCATACTTCCTCTGCTGGACAGACAGACAAGCAGGCAGACAAGTAGATGGAGGCATGAGGCACATGGAGGGTGGGGCTGTGGCCACCCTAAGCGGCCTGACCCTGGAGGCAGAAGTGGCTTCAAGTGTCATTACCAGTTCTGGTTCCTAGAGCTCACTCTTGTTGGCCATGGGTAGCTCTTAATAGATTTTTTTTTTAAGATTTTATTTATTTATTCATGAGAGACAGAGAGAGAGAGAGAGAGGCAGAGACACAGGCAGAGGGAGAAGCAGGCTCCATGCAGGGAGCCCGTTGTGGGACTCGATCCCAGGACCCTGGGATCACACCCTGAGCCAAAATCAGACGCTCAACCCCTGAGCCAGCCAGAGATCCCTCTTGATATATTGCTTTTTTTAAAGTGTTAAATATTTTATTATTGTTTTTTACATTTTTTTAATTGGAGTTCAATTTGCCAACATATAGCATAATACCCAGTGCTCACCCCATCTCTCTTGATAGATTTAAATGGCTGCACTCAGGCCTCCTGACATGCCATTTGGGGGCAGGTTTGGACACACCGCATTCTGGGATATGCCAGAGGTGTGGCTATCTAGATTCTACTGTCATTTTAATTCTGGACGGGGAGTTGTCACACCTGTGTTTAATCTCCGCTCAGACCCTCGCTGCTGAGTGACTGAGGGTAAGTGGATTTAGATCTCTGGGCCTCAGTTTTGACATCTGTATTACGGAGCCAACCTGCCCTCCTGCTGCAGACGCAGCAAGCTCTGGGAGGTCCCTGGGCGCCCGGGGAGCAACAAGGGGGCACAATGTCTGTAGAGAAGTTAAGAACAAGATTAACGCCACACAAAAGCTGGTCTCCTTTTCGTGATCTCCGCGACGCTGCCCCCGACCCCATGCCCACTGCGGATTGCCACTGCTCAGAGAGGCTGTCGGTGGAGACGGGAGGGCAGCGGTCTGGCGGGAGCCTCCTTCTTTATGGCCCATCCCACTGGCCACTGCTGTGGCCCCACTGCAGACCCCCTCTGGCTCACATTTTGTAGCATCGCCTTCTCAGGGTAGCTACACGTTTTTCCTCTGAACTTGGACTTTCTGGGGGAAAGTCGCAGCCTCACGGGGGGGGGCTGTAATGGGTGAATGGGGAGGAGGGTAGAGGTGGGCTATGGCAGTTTGGGTCAGGAATGAAGTGTAGCTTCAAGGGGCAGGAGGCTGGGGATGCCTGGGTGGCTCAGTGGTTGAGCGCCTGCCTTCGGCTCAGGGAGTGATCCTGGAGTCCTGGGATCGAGTCCCACATCGGGTGATCTGTGAGGAGCCTGCTTCTCCCTCTGCCTGGGTCTCTGCATCTCTCATGAATAAATAAAATCTTTAATAAATTTTTAAAAGCGGGGAGGAGGCTGGCACTGCAGGCAGCGTGGGGCCCAGTTCCAGAGCAAGGGTGCTGCTGAGGTCCGAGCAGGACCCAGATGCCCACGGGGCCCACCCTTCTGGAGGCTGTGCTTGTTTCCATGTGGACTCATAGAATCAGAAAGCTCAATGGAGCAGCTGAGGCCCAGGGGAGGAAGGAAGTCACACAGCCCGTTCGATGTTGGGACACCGGTCATACCGTCTTCCCCTTCTTGTGTCACATGCCATCTTGGCTGTGTCCTCTGTTAGCCAGAGCTCTCCCAAAGGTGAGTCCCCCCTTCTCTACTGTGGTGTCACTGAGCAGAGGACAGGACACGGAGGCAGGGGAAGCAGTGCAAAAAGGTGTGGTTGGGTTGCACGAGGCCTGGTTCTGTCACTCTTGGGATCCTCTGTGCTCGACCTGAGGCCTGATACCTGTACAAGGACCACAGCTGGGGCAGGTGGGGCCACTCACCTTATCGTCCAAAATGGGCTCACACTGTGAGTAGTTGATCCGTGAAGCCCACGTCCCATTCTCCAAGCACTCCCGGTAGGCATTCCCTACAAAAGAGGCCAAGCACCATGAGGCAGGTCACTCCCCTCCTCCAGATCACTCTCTGGCTCCCTGGTGCCCACAGGACAAGGTTCATACTTCTCAGCCTCTCTGGGCCAGGAAACACAACACACATTTAAAAGTTCATGTGGAAAAAAAAAAAAAAGAAAGAAAAAAAACAAAAATAAAAAAAAAATAAAAGTTCATGTGAAAGACATTTACTTGAAAATTATGGGGCAGCCTGGGGGTGGCTCAGCGGTTTACGCCACCTTCAGCCCAAGGTGTGATCCTGGAGACCAGGGATCAAGTCCCACATCAGGTTCCCTGCATGGAGCCTGCTTCTCCCTCTGCCTCTCTCTCTCTCTCTCTCTCTCTCTCTCTCTCTCTCTCTGTCTCTCATGAATAAATAAATAAAATATTTAAAGAAAAAAAAATAGTGCAAAAGGCTTACCGCACACGGTAGCTCAAAGGCATGATAAAACCCATTTTGGATACAATCTTTGATGAGCAATTTGTGTACTTTCTTTAATTTTGTTCGAAACTGAACCTGCCTTGGAGCCCTGGGTTGTGGCTGAAGATCTGCTGCCTTCCGCGCTCTGAATAATTTCCATTCTTCTCTCATTTTATACCGATGCGATCCATACTTTTCCCCACCAGCATTAACACTTCTGTTTTAACAACAGCTATACCATTCAGAGTGGGTGTTTACCAGACCAGACTTTCAAACCCTTTAGGTACGCTCGTCCATTCCATCCCTCCAGCAACCCCATGATTAACAGTAACCCATTTTCCAGAAGGGGAAACTGAGGCACAAAGAGATTAACCTACTGGTCAAAAGATACACAGGTGAGAAGAAGTAGAGGCAGGATGCAAATCCCGAAGGTCTGGCTTCTGGCTGCGCGTTGTAAGCCCTGGCCCCTGAGCAGTGGCACACAGGAAGGAGGGACACTCGGGGAAACGGGGTGTGTGCCAACCTTGAGCTGTGGCGGCCCGGGAGGGCCTGTGTGGTGTCTCTCGGTGTCTGATGGGAGCAGGGTATGCGCCGAGACGCTTCAGAGCACCCACGTGGGACATGCAGGAGCGCAGGTCCCCTGGGCAGGGCAGGCAGGAGGGTCACAGAAGGCTCATGCTTACCTTTCCTGAAATCCCAGCTTGTCTGTCAGTCCAGGGTCCTAGGCCACCACCTCCAGGTGGCCCACCCTCAAGGCTCTCGCCAGGAGGAACCCTTCTCACCTGTGAATTCCAGAGCCTTTGCCAGCCTCTGATTTGTGCCATTAGCGCATTAGGTGACCTGCCCCAGTTCACTACAAATTCTGAAAGATCCGTGATTTGGGGGTGATTGGTACTGGGCTTTTGGGCTAATGGGCGGTTGTTGGTGGGTTTTCCTTCTGGTTGATGTTAGATGTATAATAATACAAAGCTAATAAAAATAAAGAGCTTCCGGAGCACAAAGTCACAGAGCTGGAGGGGGAGCCTTAGATTGCTTTTGGAAACAGTTGTGTTCTGAAATAATTAAGTTACTTAAAAAAAAAAAAACAACAACAACAACCCACTTCTGTTGCGCTGACAGTGAGTTCAAAGCAATGGGATTAAGGGAGCACTTGCTGAGGAGCAGAAACAAGGGGGGGAGATTCTATTAGCTTAATTGTTTTTTAATTTGGTGCTCCGAGCTCCTCGATTTTTCAAATCCCGGGTTGTCAACCGGCGTGTTGCTGCCGCCCTGGCCCTGGTTGGTGGGAGCCCTAGCGATTCAGACCCCGACGTCAGCACACCGGCTCCCTGCCCTTCACCACGGCACCCACATCCGCTCAGGTGTTCTCCTTCCTCAGAAGGAGAAGGTCACCTAAGTGCATTTCAGTGTCACTACAGAAAGATTATGTGCTAGGAGAATTTGATGCTTAGGGTTAGTGATTTACTGAGATAAACGACAGAGTGCAGGGTGAGTCGAAAGGACCCACGTAAAGGGACTTTGGGAGGGCTGAACCTTTTATAAAATGAACAATGGATCACTGATAGGGGTTTAGGGTCCAGTTGGACCCCTGATCCCGACTGGTTCAAAGGGCAGGACATTTATCTTCTAGGGACGTGTTCATAGATGTTATCCAGCTTTCCTGAAGTTCATTGCTAAGCCCCTTCCTTCAGGAAGGCCTCTTTGATTGCTCCCATCTCACAGATTTCTCTCTCATGACTCCCTCAGCCCACCCCGGAGCCCTGCTAGCCTAAGCCTCACACTTCATCCCTTGCTCATAACCTGACCTAAGTTGTTCAGGTGTATGAGTCTGGTCTCACTGATCAGTGCGGGGCTACCCAAGGACACGAATACTTTCCCAAGCATGATCTCCCGTGATGCTACCAACCATGGAGTGGGCTTGGGGATGGGAGGGAGTCAGGACAGAGAAGCTGCAAATCTGAGACCTTTCTAGTGCCTCAGGTCAATGCCCTCGGGGGTGCCAAATTATATGAATTCTGTCTCCTGGCTTTCTTTTTCTGGAATCCAGCTGCCTCCTGCCATCGCTCCACACGGCACTTGATATTGACCCTAGCAGGCCTGGCTCAGAGCTGGCTCCGTGCTGAACCACCCCTTGAAGCACCCTCCTCGCTCTCACCCATGGCTCCTGACAAACTCTTACCTATCTTCTAAACCACAGCTCATAACTCAAGTGCCATCTCCGGAAGGCTTCCCCAGCACCCTAGGCATTTAAGCAATCTCTTCTTTTTTTCCTCTAAATGCCTCCTCTAGGTCTTGCCATCTCTTGAAACATGGGCCTTCACATTCTACTGTCCTTGAACCACACCAACACATCCATTTGGTGTCACAATCCAGTACACACCCCCCACACCCCCCCTACCTCCACCCCACACACGCCCTACATTAATGAGGCCAGTGTCACAAAGCAAATCTTATCTTGACCACAGCTATGTTATTTTTCTTCCTATTCTATTCTAATGAATTCTATTTATTTTATATATAAATGCTGGTCATGACTCACTAAACCGACCTCGCAATCCACTATTGTGCTATGACCCATAGTCTGAAAACCAAAAATCAATTTTAGAACATTTGCCTTAACTCACTATGGGTTTCATCTTTTGGGGCCTGATCTTTTTTTTTCTTTCTTTTTTTTCCCTTTGCTACTGAATTTAAGCTTCCTGGGGACAGACAGATAGGCAGAGACCATATGGGAGTCTCTGAATCCTCCCTAGGAATTAGCCATCAGGTACTCATGGGCTGCATCAAACCAACTCAGATGTGCCAAAACCTTGGAAAGCAGGGTCTGAGATGTGGGATGGGTGGTGGAAGGGGCTTCCCTCTGGGGGCCCAGTCGTGCCTGGAGATGAGTTTCTGGCTATAGAACTGTAGGTACCAGAGGACTGGAAGACAGATGTGCCCAGCTCTTCGGGGGAGCTGGCTAATGAGGACACTGTGCCCTCAAGCACAGCTTTGGACAGGAGAGAGTAAGACAGAGGAGTCCCCCCCATCTGGGAAAGTCTGAGGGCAGGTGGCTAGACCAGAATCGCAGGGCTGGATGCAGTGAAGGGAGTGCCTGTTACCACAGCAACACAAGTGCCCCTGCCGAAGATCGATGCCAACGGTGTGCGGTGTGGCCTGCTGGGGGCATTAGGATCTGGATGACGATGGCAGGATGATGCAAGCAGGATCCTTTCTTCCAGGGCTCTGTGGCCTAGGAATCCTGGTCCCTCTTCCCAGCAGCTTGCCAGGTCTCTTCCCCCAAAGTGGCCCTGTCCTGTCCAAAGTCCGCATTACAATGGTCTTTCCCTCTTTCGGATGCCCCTTCTTGATACGAGTTCCTGGTTCAGGCAGTCACCTAAGTGGTTCAGAAGCCTGGTTGGGAGAAGATGGGGACTGATATTCTGGCTGTAATTTTGTCTCTGGCTGGCTGGCTGGCTAAGTGACCTTAGCGAAGTCTCTTCTCTCTTGGCCTCAGTTTCTCCTCTCAGTAAGAGTAATGTACATCCTTTTGCAAAGATGTGATCGACATCTCACGTAGGTCAAGTAGCTGCTGTGTAGGACTTTTCAATCTTCCATGTGACAACTCCAAACATCCCTATATCACTTCCAAGTGCTCCCTGGGTTGGCACTTCTTTCTCTGATAGTCGAACTGACAAGGCTTGGGAGACAGGGACCAGGAGGGACCATTTTTGGATGGACGTTACGGGGGAGAGTGTAAGACCCAGGTCGGGCATGGGGAGTGAGTGGGACTGGTGGAGGGGCAGCAGCATGGTCACTGGATATCTGGGGCGGGGTGGGGGGAATGACATGAAGTTAGGGCAAGAGGTGCTGGCTGGCAGGGAGGTGGGAAGGTACCAGAAGCAATATTTACTGAAGGAATGAGGTTATTGCGGGGGACAGGACCTTTCAGCACTGCGGACAGAAGGATAGGGCTCCCTGCTCCCCACGGGGCGTGCACCTGCCGGCACCTTGGAGAGCTCCTGAAACACCGCCTTCCCACCCTGCATTCAGCCCAGGGCCCTGCACCCAGCCCAAGAAGATCACACTAATTTGTGACCCTCTTTCAAGGCCCAGCTCCTCTGGATGCTTCCAAGGCTGCTCCAGTTCCCTGAGGGTTCCACTGCTCGCTGCTCCTAGTCCACCCTTGGGAGGGTGGGAGGCTTAGGTCGCCTTATCCTCTGGCCCTTCCCTGAGAGCTACACAGAGGGGAGCAGACAAGGGGCTCAGGACGGACTGAGGTGGTGCTGTTGGCTGCGCGACTAGGGAACTCTGAGTGAGGAGAGAGGCACAGAGTGGGCCAAGAAGGCAGTCTGCCACCCGGGGCACCCAGGCTCTGCCAAGCTGCACAGCAAATGCACAACAGTCACACAGGCAGGAGGCACCCAGGGTCTCCTACAAAGGCCACGGGGAGGCTGCCACTGTAAGTACAACCCCACATGAAGTAGGGGTGTCAGTATGAAACAGTAAACCTGCGGGCAAGCATCCTACAGATTCCAGGCAAGAAAGCCTTGACTGTTCCCAGGAAAGCAAACTGGAAACTGAATCAGCAGGCATCCTCTTGGGAATTTAAGAGGGCGAGGCAGCTTCTCCCTCATTTGGTCCACAGGGGCCCAAAAAGGACTGTGACATGTCGGGGGTCACCCGGCCACAGTCTGTTCCAGAAGACCCAACACCTTGTGCCACTTCCGCAGTGTCTTGGCCACTTCATGTCCAGATCCCCAGGACAGAAAATGCCTGAGGGGCCAGGTCTCCCACTCTCCGTCCCCTCACCAACCTGTCCTGGGAGCTGGGCTACTCCAGATACAGCCATGTCCTTCCTGTCTGGCTTGAGGCCTTGCTGGGAAACCTTTGCCCTTCGTCTTGGGTCATCTTTCTTATCTTTTATGGAAAAAAAATCTCGCCTGCCTGGACAAGGCCATGAATGCTGTAGGGCCTGATGAATTGCTTTTTGCCTCCAGTGAAGATACCACTTGGGGAAGCGTGGCACAGTCATGGTGCCAATAGCATCATTCCCCTGAGCTTCCCAAACAAGGTGCTTGTCCCTGAGCTAAAACTCCTGCATTGCTCAGATGCTGCTGCAGCTAACTAGGGCTGGCCTGCTCCGGGGCCCAGCTGGAACATTTCCTGTCTTCGTCCCATCCCAGCCCATTGGTGGTGGGGGTGGCAGCTGGTGATGCTCCTCCAAGCTTCGAACCACCTTGACCTAGAAGGAATGCTGGGCCGAGAGATGGGAAATCTGCCAGCATCAACACAAACATCAGGTTGGGAAGGGCCTCCCAGAGCCAGCTGCTTATGACATCTGGGATGAGAGACAGGGAACTCCTAACCATTTCTTCAGTGCTGTGTGGACACTGCTCTTGGGGCCCCAACTGTCCACTGGGGCCTCCAAAAACCCTCAGTTCTTGATTTCCAAAGGACTTTTCACTCATGATGCCTTCCCATCATCCTCAAGGAGGCATGGCAGGGGTAAATGTCTATACTTACAGTAGACACTGGGGAAACTGAGTCAAGGAGGTACAGAGCAGTTTAATTGAGCCCATACTGGGCCCAGGAAACAAGGAAGAGGTGTGACTGGAATCCACTCACAGTGTGAGATCACGGCCCTCCCCAGGGTTGGCGCAAGTGGGAGGAGGTGCCTACCACCCCCCACCTCCAGCCTCTATTGTGCAGGGCTTCCTCCTTCCAGTCATCCCTAGCAACGCTCAATGGGCTTGTCGCCATGACGCCGGTCTGTGGCCTGCACAGGGAAACAGGAGAAGGCGAACAAATGGGGGACCCCTGAGCCATAGACTGCTGTGGAGTGGAGGAACGTCAGGGTTGGGAGACCACGAGACTCATCAAGCTCACCCCCCACCTGTCCCAAAGAAGAGAAAGGCCTGCCCAACAGTGACATAAGCAGTCAGTGGCCTGGCCAGAATTAGAACAGGCTTTCAACCATAGTTGCTGTGAAGTAATGTGGGGTGAAGACATCTTTGGCTGGCAGATCTTCTCTTTACCTCGCTCCAGAGGCCTTTGGGGATCAGACCCTCCGGGTGTAGACAGACTGCTCCCTCCCACACTACCATCCAAGGGCCACAGACTTGCAGTGGCTCAGAGATGACAGAGGGCACACCGCCCAGAAAGAGGCCAACCATCCTTGGCATGACCAGGACCCTCAAAGACATCATCATCATCATCTCATCATCATCATCATCCTTATTCTGGGGCTTATTCTTTACTCCCCCTGCTGACAACACTCCAGCTGTCCACAGGAACCTCACGAGGCCTCACAGCGCCTCATGGGGACACCATATTTTCTGTCCCCCTCACACAGATGAGAGCACTGGGACTTGGATGAGGGGGACCTCTCCCATCACTCAGTGACTCAGGGCACAGCCAGGACTTAGATCCAGGGACCAGGGCTCCTCTTGCTCTCCCTCACCCCAACCTGCACCCCTGCAGGTGTGTGACAGGAGCTCCCACCAGACTCTGGAGCACCTGGTTTCGATGGGCCTTTGGGGATGGTCCCTGAGAGTCACTGGGGGTGGGGCTTTGCTGTGGGGTTCCAGACTCCCAGGTGGTTGCTTGGGGGTGGGGAGAGCAGGAAAGAGTGCTGCAGCTCTAACTATACTGAGCTAGGAGGGAGAAGAGGGGGAGGGGAAGGTTAGAGTTCTCAGCCAGCCTGGATTTAGATTTCAAAGGCCCATCCTGAAAATCAAGCAGCGTTGCACCAGAATATCTGTTCCTGCACCAAGGGGCTATGGATAAGCGGCTGGGAGCGCTAACACCAGCAGAATTGCGGCCCATGCCCTGGACTGGCATTCAAAGCCTTCATGCCTCCACTCCCTCTACCCTCCAGTGGGCACATCACTGGTCCAATTTTTTAAAAAATTTATTTATGATAAGCACACAGTGAGAGAGCGAGAGAGAGAGAGAGGCAGAGACACAGGCAGAGGGAGAAGCAGGCTCCATGCACCGGGAGCCCGACGTGGGATTCGATCCCGGATCTCCAGGATCGCGCCCTGGGCCAAAGGCAGGCACTAAACCGCTGCGCCACCCAGCGATCGCTCACTGGTCCAATTTTATAAGGCCCTATACAACAACACTTCCTCTGGGAAGTCTTCCCAGCTTACTTTCCCTCCTCTTGGAATCAACCTACTCCCATGTGTCTTATAATCTTGACTGTGCTATTTCACTTAAGAGCAATTATCAGAGAGCTCTTTTCAAGAGTCTCTTTGTCTCTCTGTCTCTCTGTCTCTCTGTCTCTCTCTCTCGGCACCTGGGTGGCTCAGGTGGTTAAGCATTCGACTCTTGATTTCAGCTCAGGTCATGATTGATCTCAGGGTTGTGAGATCGAGCCCTGCGTTGGGCTCTACTCTGGGCGTGAGCTTGCTTGGGATTCTCTCTCTCCCTCTGCCTTCTGCCCATTAGTGCACTAAGTAAATAAAATCTTAAAAAAAAAGTGTCTTTCTCTCTTTTCCTCTAGAACAGAAGCCCTGGGACGGCTCAGGTGTTCCGCATGTTTGAAGAGCTTGTTTCCAGTAAGAAGAGGGCAATCCTCTCACCAACCCAATAAGAGGTAAGCCTGGGCAGGAAACAGACCAGTAAGCAGCTGGAGGTTTCCTGTAAGAGAGGGAGGGGGATCAGGAGTGGTTGCACCTCTGGTCCTCTCTGAGATGAAGGGTCCTCCTCAGGCAGGTGGACCATCATGCCTCTCGGCCGCCTAGGCCTATCCCTGCAGAGGCGGAAAAATCCTAGAGCAAGGGCCAAGAGCTCTCAGCCAGCAGAGGCCATTCTGTGCTCTGGCTTTCTGAGGGACCCTGGGCAAGTATTTTTTCCTTTCTGGGCCAGTCATCCTCCACCCCTAAGCAGCAGGGGAGCAGAGGGGAGGGGAGGGCTGGACTCCAACAGAAAGCCCTGCAGCTGGGGAGCTCTGGAGCATGCAGATGGCCAGAGGAGTATCCACTCTACTCTCTCTTCCCTCCTCCTCCTCGTAGCCAAACCCTGAGTGACGGCCAGGCACGGCCCACTTTCTCTCTCTCCCAGCACCAAAACCACCCTGGCATAGGGTTATTAACTCCTTGCCCCTGGGCCTCAGGGCAAGGTCTCAGAATACCAACGGGTCTCACTGGGGACTGAGAATGTAGACCTGAGTTTCTACATTCCCAGCTTCTACTTCCTCAGCCCAGAGGGGAGGCTCTATTTGGAACCCTCCCTGAGGCTCATGCCCTCATACCACACAAATATGACTCTACCGCTTCAAGACCTTCAAGAATCACTCCCACCTCCCCCCAGGAAGCTTTCCAGGAATGTCCCAGTGCCCACCAAGCCCCTCTTTCCAATCCCTGACTGTTGGTTTGGGTGAGTCTGGTCTTGAAGTAGCCTGGGGTTCTCTGAAGGGAGGGCTCAGCCCTTCCTATTACCAGGTCCCCTCAGTGCTGAAGAGGGGATTTCTGCACAGACAGACCCCATGGGAAGATACCTCTGGCTGGGGACCCCTCAGTTTGTGTTTCCAACACAGTGCTTCAGCATGTTTCTAAAGTGGGGTTCTGAGAAGTAGGCACCCCCAGACCTCTCCAAGGGGTTAGGTCAGGTGGGGTGTCTTTTTTTCCCCTGGTCCCGGCAGATGCCTCAGTACACATGAGCCCAGTAGTTGCCAACAGGATATGGGGAGGGGGAGCCTGAGAGCCAGAGACTGAGGCTGAACTGCGCTGGGCTTAGTAATTCCGCAGGAGGAAAATGAGCCATGTCCAGGAGGGAGCAGGACTTCCCCTTGCAGCCAGGAGGGCCGCAGGAGTGGGTGGGAGGAGGTGCCTGGCAGGAGGAGGTGCTGGGGCAGGCGGGATCAAATGAGGGATGGGAGGAGGGAGAGACGGAAGGATTGAGGGAGGAGGGAGGGGAGGGGAGGGAGAGGGGGAAGGGAGAAATGGAGGGAGGAAGACAGCTGGAGAAGAGGAATGAGGGAGGGCAGGAGGGAGAGAGCCGCAGATAGAAAACAAGAGAGAAGCTGGACAGAGACAGACACGTAGAAGGAAACAGAAAATACATCCAAAGACAAGGAGGGAGCCATACAGAGAGACAGACAGAGACAGACACGGGGACGCACAGACAGGCACACGCAGACATGGGCTCAGAGCCTGCACAGGGGAGTGGGAGGCAGGAGGAAATGGAGTATATTGCCTACTCTGGATTCATCCATTTCCCTTCTCCTTGCAGACGGGGAGACTGAGGCTCAGGAAGGGGATCAGACTTGCTCCAGACATTATGATAGTTTTGTTTTTTTTTTTTTTTTCATTATGATAGTTTTGGAGTGGCCCAGAATTTGCACCTGCATCCTCTATGGGCTCAGAGAAACCTGGGGGGAGGCAGATGCCCCCTCCTGTCCCGGAACTGCCAAGTCCTCAGCTTCCAGGTCCCCACCCAGAGTGTGTGACCTAGAGCCCCCCACATTTTCCCACCCTGTCAGATGCACTTGCCCCCACTAGGGGCCTGAGTGAGCTGGGAGGGGGGGGCGGTCCCTAAAGTGGAGACAGGCAGAAAGCCTCCTGGCAGCCACTGCAAGAAAGCTCCGGCACCCTGGGCGGTGTGGGCAGCAGGACTGTGGCCCATCCATTAGCCAGGTCTGACTCAGGGGGACTGAGGTCCCTCACTGGGCCAGCTCTGCCCTGAGCCCTTGGCTGGGGGCCCCAGACCCGGTTCTCCAGCCCTCTCAGTGATTCCACAACTTCTTGATATCCTTGCAGCTAACCCCTTCTCTGTTGAAGCCAGCACCCTTGCTTTCTGAGAGTCAGAATCCCTACTCTGTCACAAGCTGTGTGACTTTCAGAAAGTCAATTTTTCTCTGTGCCTCCATTTCCCCACGTGCAATAGGAGGACAAATACCACGTCTCCATTAAACGGTCAGCGCGCTAATCAATGCGTTAATGCAGGTCAAAGGACAGCACAGACACATGGAGCCTGGGCCAGAGAAGCGTGGGTGGTGGGGAGAGCCTGGAGGGAACTTGGACACACTGACATTGATCGTGGTTTTGCAGGGACGAGCGTGTGTGGTCATGGACAAGTCCCAACCCTTCCCTTGCCTGTCCTGCATCTGGAAATAGTCTCTATTGGTGGATGGAACTTATCAAGGCTCTGAAGGCTTCCAAACCTGCCCCCTGCGGCAGCTAGCTGACCACGCACCGCACCGAAGGATGCCTTGCCCCTAGCAGGAGGCGCTCCCGGGCTTTCCCCTTGCAGCCAACTGCGTGCTGGATGGACATCTGCCCTCAGACGTCCCTTTCATTTCCCTAGGGACGACATATCCCCACCTATGCTCAGCATTTTCCAGGTGTCATCCCGGACTCCTCCCGTGTCCCCATCCCATCCCAGTCCTGTGCATTCCATGTACCCAAGGTCTCCCGCATCTGTCGCCTCCTTGGCCCACCCCCTCTCCCCCGCCCCCCATCTCCATTTGCCTTGGGCCAGGAGCAGTAGCCTCCTAACCCCTCCTCCTGTCTGTAGAGGCCCTGCGCCCCAAAGCTGAACCCCTCTGCCCCAGGCTCCCTCCCGCACGGAGGCGAGGTCCTCGGCAATGCCCTGCTCCATCTGACCAACATCCACCCGTGTGCTCTCATCTGTTTCTTTCTCCTCCTACGTGCCCTGCAACACTCACCAGTCCCGAGCCACAAAGCACGATTCCATCTTCTCCCATATGCCTGTTAACAATCCCACCTGTCCCCAGAAGTCCAGCTCAGGGGGCTCAGCCCCGCCCTCCATCCTGCAGGGTGGAGTCCTTCTTCTGTCCCTTTAAACTATCCCCAAGGGCAGCCCGGTGGCTCAGCGGTTTAGCGCCACCTTCAGCCCAGGGTGTGATCCTGGGGACCAGGGATGGAGTCCTATGTCGGGCTCCCTGCGTGGAGCCTGCTTCTCCCTCTGCCTGTGTCTCTGCCTCAGTGTGTGTGTGTCTCTCATGAATATATAAAATATCTTTTTTAAAAAAACTATCCCTAAGCAGAGTCTCTTCTGGAGGCAGTATTGCCCTGTGATTAAGAGTGAGGGCTGTGGATTCCCGAGCCTCAGTTTTCCTGTCCGTGATATGGGCATAAAAGCAGTATATATCTCAGGAGGTGGGGATGAGTGGGACCACGTGTGCAAGGCTCTCTCCGTGGCAGCTGGCACCCGGACTATGATCCACGCTTGGTAGCTTTGTGGCAGATTCTCTGTGCTCAGCTGAGTGGAAGAAAGTTCACGGGCCTAACGACTTGGGCTGCTATCTAGCCCCGGGAATGCGGCCCTCTAAAGAATGAGGCTTCAGTGGGGGTTTGGCTGTAGCAGAGCAAAACTGGAAGAGGAGCCAGACCCTTGCTCCTTTTCCCCAAGGCTTCTCAGAGGAGCTGTCTTCCTCTCTGCGTGCTCCCACCAAAAAGACAAACAGGGCGAGAGGAAGCAGTGGCCAGGAGGAGGCAGGGCAGGGGGAACAATCACCACATTTCCGCTGCCATTAGCTTCTCTGCTCTTCCCACCTGAGTTGGCCGCACTGGCTAATGGCAGTGATCCCAGCACCCCATGCTCCTGTTCCCCAGCAGCTATAGTGTGGGCAGCACTTTGGTCTAAATGAAGAAAATTGCTCATTAGATACCAGGAGTTAATTGGCACTATATTTGCCAACCTCAGTGGCGCCCTGACCTCAGCCTCTCGCTTGATATGACATGATTTGGTATGTCCTCCAGCACCGCCTTTGGGAAGTCTTCCCTGTCTCGCCTGACCCCTTCCCCCAGCCTACAACCCCCTTGCTCTCCTGCATCGGGGCATTCATCACTCTGTACTTCTCTTGACTCTTGCAATCATGAGCCAGAGGGCCTCAATGACAGTGGGGTGGCTGGCACATAGTAGCTGATTAATAAACTGATTAAAGAAACACTGTGCTCTGCTCTGAAGAAGAGACCCAGGCCCTGCCTTTGGGGAGCTCCAGGTTGGTGGGGAGAACAGGAGGCTGAGGTAGGAACCAGAGCAGAGTTCCCTTAGGTCCACGGCTATGGGGTTGAGATGCCTCATCACCTCACTTGGCCCTTTGTCCCCAGGCCCAGTCTGAACCAGAGATCCTATAATCTTGTGATCCAGCTCACGGGACCCTAAAAGTGAAGTTTTATAATCTCAGGCCTGGAAAGGAGCATGGAAACCATTCCTTCTGCTTTTCCACGTCCTGGATCAGGGACCTCACTTCCTCCCAGAGAGATCTGTTTTAATCTAAGCACATCCTCAGATAATGCAGAAATCTTCCTCAGCCGCTCTCCTACCTCTACCACCCACTTCAATAGGAGCACCTCTGCTGCTGGACTCCTCAGAGCAGGGCTCTTCCCCGGGCTCACCGGAGTCCTCCACTGATGCAGACAAGGGAGTGCTGCTTAGCATCAGATGCAGGCACAGCTATTTTGCTCTCTAACCATCACTTTTAATGAAAGCCTCAGCTCTGAGAGTTTGGACAGGTGTGTGTGTGTGTGTGCGCGCGCGCGCGATGGGAGAGCTGTGCTGCTCTTCAGACACAGACCTGCCGAGAGAGGTTGCTATGATGATTCCAGGAAGAGGGGCCTCAGATAAGCAGCCCCCACCGGCCTGAGGGTCTCGGGAGGACCTCTCTCTGCTGGTGGGGTGGGGCTAGAGATGTGAGTGGCCGGTCAAGGTGGGCCAGTGCATACTGCCTCCTGTAGACTTATAAGCACCCATCAGACCTTCCACGGGGCATAGACTCTCCCCCACCCCCACCCCCACTGAATTACCCCACCTGGATGCTCTGTGACTCCGGCAGCTCCTGCTACCGCCTTCCCCAGAATGTCAAGGCAGCCAGTGATGTGCCAGGAGGAAGGAGGGAGCAGCTCTCTGGGAGATGGGGGGTGGTCCTGATTCAGACACCACGCATTACCTGGACAGTGGGAGTAACGCTGCCCAGGAGCCCTGACTCACAGCCCCGAGGGCCAGTCTGGGACATCCAGGTAGGGATGCGGTGACACCCACACGCTCTGGCCCAGAACCCTCCACGCTCTGCATGCGCCCACCCAACACAAGGGCTCACCCCATCTTTCCTGGCTCCTGCCCTCCTTCCTCTCTGGTAGAGTCTGATGGCGGCACTCACGGTGGGGGGTGGGGGGGTGGGAACGGAGCATATGCGCCCCCAACCGTGGCGTGAGTAGCATTGGTTAAACAAAGGGGTGTGGAACTTCAGGCACCCCGAGTAGAGCAGAGCGCTTTGCCCTCAAGGGAAGGCAACCCTCCCTTCTGCCCTTCGGGGCGGTCCCCGTCCGGCTGAGGTCTGGAGCGGCAGTGGGGTCGGGGACACGGGGGGCGCCCCGCGCGGAGAAGCGGCCCTTGACGCCTGCGCCCCGGGGTCGCCCTGGGGTCTCCGACGCCGGCCCGAGCCGTCCCGCTCGCTGAGCCGCTCTTCCGGGGGCGTCGGGCCGCGAGGATCGGGGGTGCGGGTGGGGGTGCGGGTGGGGGTGGGGGGCACTCACGGGTCGTGTTGTACTTGACGCCGTTGAAGTACTCGGGACACGGCCTCTCCACCAGGGCGCCCGCCGCGCTCCGGGGCCAGCACGTCCCGATCTGGTCCAGGGTCGTGTTGCAGTAGGAGTAGGGACCTGGAGCGGGGCGCAGAGGAGAGGCGCTCAGCGGGGCCGGGCGGGGCCGGGGCCGGGGCCGGGGCCGGGCGGGGCCGGGCGGGGCCGGGGCGCCTACCCTGGGGCTCTGCGGGCGGCCCCCAGCCGTCCAGGAGCAGCTCCTCGGCCAGCGCCAGGCTGCAGTTGGCCTCCAGCAGGCTGTGCAGCAGCGCCGCGTCCATCGCGCCCCGGAGCCGCGCGCCGACCCGGAGCCAGCGTGGGTGCGCGCCCGGCCCGCCCGCCCCGCAGCCTCGACCGCCGGGCGCCCCAGCGGACCCCGCCGAGAGCAGCTGCGGAGCGCGGGTCCGCTCTCGGCCGCGGCCAATGGCGGCGCCAGGGGGCGGGGCCCGGCCTCCCGCGCCCCCGCGCCCCCCCGCGCCGCGCCCCCGGGGCCCCCCGGCCCCACCCCGGCCCCGCCCGCAGTCCGCTGCGCCCGCCCGTCCGAGGATCGAGGGAGGATCGAGGATCGAGGCTCGCAGGTCCCCGGGGCCGCCAGGGGCCGCGACTGCGCTCCCGCCCCGCGCGCGCCGACGAGCCCCTGCAGCGCCCCCCACCCCGGAGCCCCAGCCCGCGGCGCGGGGCCGAGCTTCCACTCTGAGCCCGGGCGCTGGGGGCCGAGGGGCCGCGTGCCGATCCTGCTCCAGAAAGGCCCCTGTGGCCCTGTGGGACGGAAATGCATCGGAGCCGAGGGGCTTGGAGGCGGCGGGAGGCCGTGGAGCGTCTAGTGAGAGCCCGTGGCCTGGACGGGGAGCGCGGACCAGGCCGCGGGGCTGGGGGAGAGAGGCCCGAGCACAACCTGCCCCGGCGAGGGGCTGGAGAGGCCGAGTGGAAGCCCGAGGCAGGCAGAGCACCAGGTCTCCCTCTCGGGTGACTGGGGAGCGGACAGGGCTGTCATTTAATAAGGGGGGGGGGGGATCTAGGGGAGAAATTGGCTGGAATTATCTGGAGGACTTCAAATACCCTGGTCTTACTGCCCTGAGCTCGAGCGGGAGTAAAGTGAAAACCTGTTTCTGTTCCTTTTGATTTGGCCTGGGCGCCTGAACTGCTTTCCATGCCTGTGTGTGTGTGTGTGTGTGTGTGTGTGTGTGTGTAGGACCTACACATCTTTTTTTTTTCTTTAAGATTTTTATTTATTCATGAGAGAGACACACACAGAGAGAGAGAGAGAGAGAGAGGCAGAGACACAGGCAGAGGGAGAAGCAGGCTCCATGCAGGGAGCCCGATGTGGGACTCGATTCGGAGACCCCAGGATCATGCCCTGGGCCAAAGGCAGGCACTAAACCACTGAGCCACCCAGGGATCCCGGACCTACACATCATCAGAAGGAATCTGCCCAGGCCCACTCAGGACTGCTGGCTCCATAATTTGTACTGGCTCCAGTGGGATTGCCCAAGGTGGGCCAGCTGCTCACGCCAGCTGAGCTGGGGGAGGGTCAGGGAGGGTGGGGGAGAGGTCCCGGCTCAGGAGACAGGGCCTGGGTATGTGTGGTTCACCTCAAACTCAGGCTGGGTTCTGCTCTTGCCTCTATGGCTACTCTCCCTGCATGTTACCCCAATTCTTGCCCTCTTTTGGGGGGCCAAGGGTGAAATGTTCTCTGAGGCTCCTGCCAGCCTTGAGAGTCTCTGGCTCTGAGTTATGAGATGCAGAGACTGAGGAAGATGTACGAGTGTGTGTGAGTGTGTGCTGCCTGTCCCTATCTTCAGAGGGCAGGGGGAGCTGGGGCCCGGACCCAGCTGGGCTGGAGGTCCCAGGGGAACTAGTCTTGTCCTCCCCTGTGCTGGCCTCCACCGGAAACAAAGCTGCCAGAGAAGGCCAATAGCACCCTGTACTAGCACTATGCCCTAACAGACAGCGGGGAAGAGGTGGGCTGGGCTGCCTTTGTGTGCTCCCGTGTCCCCAGCCTCCATAGGAATGCTTTTGTCATTGCCAAGGCAGAGCCAGAGAGCCAGAGAGCACTGAGCCTCTGGATTCTCTCCAGGGCTAGCTGACTGGCAGGTACCAGGTGCAGATCACCCAGCCAGGTCTGTCCTCTGCCTCTTGAATGGACAGTTAGAGCCCTTGGCTCAGCTCTGGGCAGCAGCAGAGGCAAAGATCCCTTGGTGTTCATAATAGCCTGTGCCAGGAGCAGGGGAGGACAAGTCGAGCCCCAGCCTCAGCTTCCGACCTCTGCATAGTCCTGTCCCCCGGTCCAGGCTGAGCCCTACCCCGCAGGGTCCCATATAGGCTAGAGTGTGACTGGCAGGGTCAGCCTATGTCTTCACTGGGAAATAGTCTCATTCATGCTCAAAGGAGGGCCCTCCACACACCGATCACAGTACAGGGGAAAAGAGAGAAACCAAGCTAAGTTATTAATGTGCTTATCATCAGAGCCACTGCACAGGGGTGGCGAGGGCCCAATGACCGGAGGCCGATGACTTCTCGCCTCACATGCAGCTTTCTGCAGAGTAGGATGGCCTGGGAGACTTGGATTGCTCCTAACGGGGAGAGCGCATGTCCAAAAGATTCCTCTGGGAAGTGACTATTCCAGTGGCAGAACCAAAGGCTGGGCCTGCACACAGACCCACAGACCCAAGGTGCCCGGGTTTCTGGGACGCAGGGCCATTTCTACATGGATCCTATTATGATGAGCGTAACTGTCTGTTGTTCTAGATGTGACACAGAGGGGACTGAAGGAGCAGCTTTGGAACAAGTTGACTTTATAGCTCACTTGAGTGTTCGTAGATAGGTAACCGAGGATGAGATTGTAGAGAGCTAAAAATGTCCTCAATTAGATTAAATCCCACTACAAATAAACAAAGTCTGGGCCAGCAAGAACGCTAACTGAGGAAGCAGTGGAGAATGGCAGGTGTCTGGGACGGAGATAGGCTTGCAGGCCAGGCACTGGGGGGAAGGTATTGGGATAGTTGTGTACCCCCAGGCCAGTGAGACAGGCTGCAAGTAGGTCTGGGGAAGCGTGACAGGTGCTGGGGAAGATAGCCATGGGTCAGGAGCAGCATGGGGTGAGGCAGGTGCCCCTGGCCCACCTCTCACGTCAGCTGCCGTGGCAGTGGACGGTTTCAGGCGAGCTTGGACACACACGGTGGTCCTTCGTGCAGAGCTGAATAGGCACGCCGAGCGTGCTGGAAACACACACTGAGTCTTGCTGTCACGTGTCTTTGCAGCATCACACACATTCTCTCAGTCATCCCACCGTCCATCACATGTCAGCTGGAAAATAGGGTTTAAGGGGACAGAGTCTGTCTCTGCCTCTCTACAGGGCTGTGCTCGGTCAGATTGAAGACACGAGGAACAGGCAGTTATGGGTCAAGGTTGTGGGGTTTACTGGGAATTATAATGGGGTTGCGGAGGGTGTGGAGTCTTGGGAGAGGCCAGAGGGTGCCCCACGTTTGCCTGGTGGCGCTGGAGACAGTGCCCCCGAGCCCGACAGTCCTCCCCTACGCATCCCCCTCTACCTTGGCACAGTGGAGGATGACCAAGGGAAGATGATACTTTCAAGTTCAACCGTGGAACCAGGCAGGGTCCTCAGCAACCTTCCAAGCCCACATTCTCATTTACAGATGGACAAAGGGAACTTCCGCCTCCCACCCCCCTGGGCCACCTTCCCCTCTGCACCAGTCACACTCGGCTCCCTGTCTGTTCCACTAGGCAGATGAAGTGATTTTTCTGCAATTAAGATTACTGTATTCTTCCTCTACGAGTGGCTCCCCATTGCCCTCAGGATGGAGCTCAGCTCTTATGCACTGCGAAGAACACTCTCCCAGATTCTCCGTCCTTCATGCTCTCCCTCTTGCCAACTTCAGATGCTCTTTGGACCAACTCATCATTCCCCGGAACCATTCTATACCTCTGCAGCTCTGCATGTGCTGTTCCCTCTGCTAGGAAAGCCCTTAGCCACTCTTCACTCCAGTTAGCCTAGCTGACTCCCTCTTGCCCTTCAAACGTTCAGCGTGGCCTTCCCCTCCTTTGTCTGGTCTGAGTTGGGTGGCCCTCCTAGGGGTCTCCATCTTTTGGGGCTGGTCTATGTCACACCAAGGTTGTTGGGTTTTCTACTGTCTCCTCTACCAGCCCATGGCTCCCTGAGGGCGGGGCTGGTCATGTTCACTAGCTAGTTCCCGGCACCCATCAGAAGGCTCCAGGCCTTGGCAGCAGCTCTGTCTTCCTGGCCAAGGCTCTCTTCCCATTTGACCAGCCCTGGTGTGTGTGTGTGTGTGTGTGTGTGTGTGTGTGTGTAGATGTGTGCATGCATGCATGCATGCACATGTTGGATTGGGGAATTATTTTGTTTCAAGGGATCCTGGAATCCATTTGGGTCCTTATATTGCCTATGGACTGAATAAATAATGTGCATTACCATCTCTGCCCCATTAGGTGCCTCTGTGATGAAGAAAACAGAAATAATCCATTTAAAGCCTGCCTGAAGTCCCCTGTGATTATGTGTGATTCTCCTTTATCTGGACCTCAGAGGCATACAGTTTAACTGGTCATAGCCTTTGATTTATGACCACCTGTCATCATTAGCCCAAACATGGCCTAACTTCATTTTATTTTAGTTTTTTATTTATGGAAGTTCGGATGTAGTACTAAATATAAGGAATCTATCACCAAATCGAAACCCAGATCCTTGCCAATCACTTACATATTTATCTAAATACTCCTTCCCCAGGGGGAACATTCTCTTGAATATTTATCATTCCCGTGCTCTGAGTTTTTCAGTTTTATCATATGTATGTATGTCTAAACAACAGATTGTTTGGTTTTACTTGTTTCTGAACTTTTACATTAATCATTATGCATTTTCTTAATCAGTGGACATCTAAAATGAGATCAGTTTCGTGTGGGGATCTGAGAAACTATTCCTCAGGTCCAAGGGCATCCTAATTGCCTATGCACCCCAATTTAAGGGCATGGTGAATGAGGGATGATGTGTCCCCATGACCACTGCTAGGCAGCATCATCTGTGATATGGCAGATGCATATTTAATGACATGGAGAAGTGTTCACCCTGAGTTATAAGAGGTAAAAGTAGGTTAAAAAATTGTGGACACAGGATCATCCCAGTTTTGTGAAAAAACAACAACAACAACAAAAACATGAGGCTCTATAGATCGGTAAACTCCTGGGGGATATAAACATTATAAAAATTCCCAGGTTGTGGAATAGCGAACACTTACTGTCTTCTTCGATTTAAAAAAAATTTTTTTTCCAAAGTATATCAATGTAATGTGTCCCATTTGCATACAGATGAATGATATTATAAGTTAAGCAGGGGAGGCCTTATATTTGGGGAAGTTGAGGAGGGGAGGGTGGGGTGCCATCCTGCCAGGGGTCACGGGGAAGGCGAGGGTCTGTGCCATGCGCTGGAGGGCAAGGCAGGAAGAAGGTGGTGGGTCTGCTGATAAACCAGTGTTGCCTCTGAGAGCAGAGGACTCTGGTGAAGGAAAGGCTGGGACCCTCTTGAAATGGGAGGGCTCCCATTTCCTGGCTCATGGGTGACATGGCCCATGCTGGGTGTTTCCATGATCTCTCATTTGAACTCCACAGTAAGCCTCTGAGACCAGTTTCTGACAGAGGAGGAAACTGAGGCTTGGGTGGTCTCCTGGGCCTGAATTGTGTCCCCCTAAATCCATCTGTCCTAACCCTCAATACCTCAGGCTGTGACCTTATACCTAATTACCTGAGATAGGTAATGAAATTAAAATGAGGACATGAGTGCCAGCCCTCATCCAGTGTGACCACAGCCCATGTAAGAAAGGAGCCTAGGGGGCAGCCCGGGGGGCTCAGCAGTTTAGCGCCGTCTTCAGCCCAGGGCCTGATCCTGGAGACCCAGGATCGAGTCCCGCGTCGGGCTCCCTGCAGGGAGCCTGCTTCTCCCTCTGCCTGTGTCTCTGCCTCTCTCTCTCTCTCTATCTCATGAATAAATAAATAAAAATCTTAAAAAAAAGAAAAGAGAAAGGAGCCTAGGACACAGAGGGAAGACACGGGGAGAAGGCAGGCGGCCATCCACAAGCCAAGGAGAGAGGCCTCAGAAGAAACCAACTCTGCTGACTCCTTGATCTTGTATTTGTAGCCTCCAGGACTGTGAGAAAATACATTTCTGTGGTGTAAGCCACCCAGTCTGTGGTGCATTGCAGCAGTCCCCCAGCTAACTCAGGAGGCCTAGGTGACCCATCAGGGCCATGCTGCTTCGAGGTGGAGGAGGTAAGACCCGGGCTTGAGTCTGTCTGACCCCAGCACCTGAACTCTAGACCACTCCACTGTCAGGAAGGCAGGCAACTTGCCGGGGTCAGGCTGCATTTGGTGCTGGTTCCCACCGCTGGAAGCACCCTTACCTCCTTGTGGCCTTGGCAGCAGCTCAGATCCCCGGGCTCCCCCCCGCCCCCGTCCCTCCTCCTTCCCTGCTGCTCCTGTGGGTGCTACCGAGAATGCCAGGACCCTGGGTGGGGCCTGGGGGCCTCTTGGGAGCCCAGGACCGCCTACAGCTGTTCTGAGCTCTGCGGGGCTGACCCTGACTCTGAGCCAGCTGCTGGAAGACTCGAGGGTCAGGATTCAGCAACCCCCCCCTGCTGCCTTGCAGGTCCTTACCAGGAGGCGACACCTGTAGTCACGGCAACCAGAGAGTGCCGTCTACACCTTCTGGCTTGCTCAAGTTTCTAAGCAGGCCGGGCACCCCCTCCTTGGGCTCTAAAACACCAGCCCAGCCAGCTGCCTTTAGATGCAGGGAGCTGGGAGCTGAGGGCTGGAGGAGGACTTCCAGGCAAGTCCTTCATCGTTGGTGAAGGGCCTGTGCCCCAAATGGAGAAGGGGCCAGCCCAACGACAGAGAGGAGAGCCAGGATGGGAGGCCAGTCACTATCCACAACCCCAGAGCTTGGGCTGGTCCAGGAGAGCTGTCTCCTTCCTCCTGGCCCTGAGGTCCACCCTCATCTCCTAGGGCCAGCCACCAGGTGGTGGCGGTGGACTTGCATACCTGAGAGGTTGGTGACGGTGGTGACCACACGGCAGTACTGCTCCAGCAGTGCCCACTGGGGCTGATGTATCTGCGCCTGGCTTGGCCCAGCAGCCTAGAAGATAGGAAGGATGAGGGTCAGAGGTTAGGCCCTGGCCAGCCACTGACAGCACCTGTCTGCTCCCCCAACCCTGTTCCATCACTCATCCCTTACCTCCCTTACCTCCCTTACCTCTATTGTATAGAAAGGAGAAACTGAGGAGGGAAATGCCTGGCCACGCAGCAGGATGGCAGCCTGGCCAAGCCTGGAACCCTGACCAGGCCTTAGGAGTGGTCCAGTGCAGTTTGACCTCCAAGACAGGAATCTGTGCTGCCCATCCCCTGGTCCCCAAAGCTCTCCTCCTCAGGATGAGATGTGCTCGGTTGTCCTTCTGTCGGCAAAGTCAGGTGGGTGTCCACTAGCTGTTTGTTTCCCTAACAGATATTTGTAGAATGCCTACTATGTGTCTGGCCCTGGTTGGGAGACCCATTGGGTGTCCTTGGGGTGGTCCCAGCAAGGGAGGGATCTCCAAAACTCAGAAGGCAAGGAAGGGAGGGGAGGAGCACAGACAATGTAACTCTGTTTCCCCGTTACACAGGTAAATGGGCAGTTGCAACAGAGGATGTCTCCACATGGGAGAGATACCTCACCTGGACTTGGAAAGACAGGGTAGGCTTCCTGGAAGACGTAGCACTTTGGGGCCAAGCAGAGGAATCAGTAGGGAAAAAGGAAGGGATCATTGTGCCAATGTGGGCACTCACGGGGGAACAGACATGGTTGTGGCAGCCATGGCAATTCCATCTAAAAAATTAAAGACCATCCAGGATGCCATAACCTGGAAAAACCATGAAAACAGGTGCTGGATATAGAGGAATAAAACAAATGTGGTTTTGTTCCTGAGGGATCATCTTCTAGTGGGAAAGATGGATGGGTGACCACGTTGTTACAGCATCAACAATTTGCTGCTGCGGAAAGAAGTAGCATCTTGAAGGAGGACATGCTGATGTGGGCTTTGAAGATTGAGTAGGAGTTTGCCTAGCTGATGAGGCTGGTGCCAGGAAGAACATCCTAAGTAGAGAGCATAGCGTACGCAAAGGCAGAGAGGCTGGGGAATGCATGGTGTGAGATGGAATGAGGGCACGGCACTCCCGAATTCTAACTCTTGTCCCCCATTCCTCCCAAGGCCACCATGTTTCCTGCTCTGTGGCCAGTACGCATGTCTGAGTGCACTTGTGGCTTGTGCATGTATAAGTGCGTATGCAAATGACTCTTGTGCCTCTCCCAACCCTGACATTCCTGATTCCAGGATTCTAGAAGGTACCACCCACTAGTGGGCAGCCCCTCCCCTCTCCCTTGCCCATCACAGGTTCCCTCCAGGGTAGCTGGGTCAATGTTTGCCCCAGAAGATCCCCAGGGCTAGAGCCCCACAGGCCTCCAACATCACCTTCCCCGCATCTGGCTCGGTCCATTTCCTGTGCTGGGGCTGGAGGCTGCTCATTCAGCCTCCGCATGCTGGCCGGGAGCTCCTAGTAACTGACCCCACCTGGCCAGATGGGCAGACGCTGCCTGTGGCTCCTGGGAGGGCTTAGGGCAGCAGGGACACCGTTCCTAGGACCAGCTGGCTCTCCCTCCCACGAGGCTGGGTACAGAGAGAGGTGCTGGGGAGAGAGGCGTGTGTCGTGTGGGTGCTTGGTGTGTGTGTAAGTTGTATGTGAGGTGTGTGCTTGTGTAGCACGTGTGGTTGTGTGAGTAGTATAGGTATAGTGTGCCCTGTGTGTGTGTGTAAGGTGTAGGGGGATATGTATTATGCAGGTGTGGCATGTGTGACTGTGTGAATAGTGTGTGTGTGTGTGTGTGTGTGTGTGTGTGTGAATAAAGGGCTCCCATGAGCTCTGGGCTCTTGGCCAGCATGACAGACAGACACTATGGGCCGTGGTCTTGCTGTTCACCTATCTGGGGGCTCCTGGGAGCTCCTCAGCTTCAGCTTCTTGGGCATTAGGAAGAGGAGAGGACACTCTTTAGGGACTTCCAAGAAGAATTCCGAGGCCCACCCTCAGCTGGGTGTGAGGAGTGTGGGCCCTAGGCCTGACCCATCGCACACTTCCCTTCCCTCTTCTTGCCCCTTCTTGTTTGAGAGGCAGCTAATACTGCCCTCCCCAGGGGGACAAAAGTTCCAGCAAGTCAGCATCATCAGGGGGGCACAGCAGAGGCAATGCTCAACCCAGAGGCACATGGTGTGGCCGGCGGGCCCCTTCCGTTCAGGGGGCCCTCGGCCTGGTAGATGCAAGCTCCCTCTCTCAAAGCCTCCAGCCGCCACATGGCAGCCCCATGGCTCATGTTCATCCTTGGGCAGGCAGTCCAAGGATGAGAACCCACAGAGGGAGGGGGGTCATTCTCCGCCAGGACTCAGGCATCCCGGGGCTGTCCCTGCATCAGACGCCCCGGGCTGAGGCTGTGGCCGAGGCTCCTTGCTGAACAGAGCACTGGGGCGCGGATCGCTGTGCTCAGCCTTGATGTGTCCTGGCCAGCCCTGGGCGGCTCGGGCGCGCCCATCAGAGGAGGTTTGCCCAGATCTGGGCTCCATCTTCTGTAACTTCTCCACTGGCCCAAGAAGCTGGCACAGTAAAGATGTTTGTTCTCTTCAAGGGGCTGGTTGGGTGGACTTGACTCTGTTCAAACCCACAACACAGCCTGGAGGTGCCTATCTGGGGCAGAGCTGCCGCTGCTGCTGCTGGTGCTGGGTGGGCAGGGAGGAGGAAGAAGAGGCTGGGCTCTCTGAAAGCACACAGTGGGCCAAAGGAAAGCAGAGACAGGGCCCTGAACAGTCACACCCCAAGGCCTAGACCACGAGCTCCCAGAGCCAGTAGACTGTAAACGTCCCCATGTTTGGGGCCATAGCATGCTGCTTACTAGCTCTGTGGCCTTGGCCAAGTGACTTAACTTCTCTGAGCCTCGCTCCCCTCATGTTTAAGATGCAGATAGTACAAACCCCATAAGGTCTTGGAGCACCTGAAACAAGTTACTGTAGGTCAGGAGCCTGGCAAGTAGAAGGCATGTGTCAAATGGTGACCTCCGTCAAGGACTTTTGGAGGGGTCCCATAGGGAACTCAGAGATGGAGGTGGGGTTCAAGCCTCATTGTGGGGAGCCCCAAGGCCCATCTCAAATCCTTCTCCTCCAGAAAAGCTTCCTAGAACCCCATATTCCCACTTCCCCAACTCTCTAGCCAGCACGGATCCCCCTTAGCCCTCGGCACCCCTCCCAGCACTGGGCACCTTAGGATGCAGCCTGAAGCCCCCTCATGGGGCACACGGGTCAGCAGTGCCCGATGCATGCTGGGTGAGGAGACTGAGTGCTCCATGGAGGGCTGGGTGCTGGAGCTCAGTCTAAAAGGACGGAAGCTGTGTTCAAGGTAGGGGGAAGGATAAGAAGAGCAGAAAGAGGTTCCTGGGGCAGGAGCTGAGCAAACAAAGGCTGGGAGGCAGGAAAACTCAGGGCCTGTTCAGGGGGCAGCCAGCCTCTGGTCTGAGGCATTAACAGGGCAGAGGGCGGGGGGCCGGGAGAGGCTCCTTTAATGCACAGTCAGCGCTTACAATGTGCTAGACACAGCTCTAAGTGCTCCATTCAAGCCTCACAACAGCCTCTGGGGGGGCTGCAAATAACCTCATTTTATAGAAGAGGTAACCGAGGCCCAGAGAGGCAAAGTCACCTGCCAAGGCTGCATAGCAGCTAAGGGGCGGAGGCAGGACTGCACAGACAGTCTGGTAGGTTGTGGCTTGGTCAGAGACTCAGATGACTTGGTCCTGGGGGAGGAAGTGAAGGCTGTGGTCCACAGATGCTGCGCGTCTCAGTCAGTCCCAAACAGGGCGTTTGTGGGGCTCGGGAGGCCACTGCAGTAAGAGGCTGCTCTCCCCAGGACAGTGGGGCCCGCAGGCAGAGAGCTGGGCCACAGGAGGGGAGGCAGACCCAGCCAGCTGGGCAGGGCTCTACAACTGATTCTGAGGCTCCTCTCCCCATTAATCTCTCTTCTGCAGGGGACCCCTTATGCTTCCGCACCCAACTCTTGGATGTCCTAGGGGCAGAGAGCCACCTGCCACCCCTCACCTCTACCCAGGGAGACTCGAGGCCATCCACATCTGTCTGGTTCACATCTGGGTCCCCCGTTCCTGGTCCAGAGCCTGGCACACAGCAGGTGCTCAATAAGTGCTTGTTGGCTGACTGGATGGATGGATGAGGCCACAGTCCTGCACCCCTATCCCCAGGTTCTGGGCTCTTCCTGCTTGTCAGATTCCTTCTTTCTCAATTTTCACCGTGAGGCCAGCCCGGTTCCTGGTTACAGCTTCCGCGTGCCGGGAATTGGAAGCCTTCACGTTAGAAAGGGCAGGGGAGAGGCCCTGGTGGGAGGAGGAGGCTGCAGGCCAGGGGCAGGATGCCAGCTGCCCTTCCACCTTGGGCCCTGTCCAGGCAGAAACTGTGCCCCAAGGACCAGGCAGGCCTCAAAGGTGCCACCTCCCTGGAGCCAGGGTGTCGGCCCAGCCCTAGTGCTCCCTCTTGGTCTGGCTGCAAAGCTCCGTCTAAATTTAGCCCCTGGTCTAAGCCTAGGGGATTTACGGGACCACGGGTCCTGTGGCCAGGCCGCTGGTCACCAGAGGGGGATGGGGTGAGCTCCCTTCCTGCCTCCTCCCTCTCTACCCAAGGTCAGAGAGGACTCCTCTGGGAGGGGGAGGATTCCTCCCCACTGGTTTCTAGACTAGATACTCAATTCTAACTTTTCAGGTGCTGGACTTCAAGTGAGGACCCCAAGGGCCCTAGCAGCTTCCCCTGGGTCCTCCCATCCTTGAGGGCTCCAGCAGGTGCCTCTTCCGAAGATACCCACTCTCCCAACCACTTCTAACAGCCAACAACTCACCTGGAGAAACTTCTAGGCCCCTCCTTATCGTGTGCTCTTTCTCATCTTTGGCAGCCTGTGGCTCTCTCTTCTCCGTGCCTCCCCCTTGCCTGTGCCAAGCCCTGGGCCCTCTCACAGATGTCTGAGGATGGGGGAAGCACTGGAGGGGAGAGGCCCAGGAAAGGGGGGAGGGACTTGCCAGCAAGAGGCCCTAGAACAGGTCACTAGGTCTAAAATTACCTCCTTAATTATCGATTCATCTAATGTCCAGTTGACCTAAAAGTCACTGCATTCTGATTTGTCGTGGTATTTGTCTGCGTATCCCAAGCAAATTTTTATAAAGGGAAGAAAATCTGGAGTCAGGCTGCTTGGTTTAAATCCTGACCCTGCCACTACCAGATGAGTGACCTTGGGCAAATGACCTCGCCTCAGCTTCCCAATCCATAAAATGGGTGTAATGATGGTCTTATCCTCTGGAGGTATTCTGAAGCTTAAAATACACAATGCGTATCAGTGCGTAGAACAGTGCTGAGCATGCGGTAAACCCCACGTAGATGCTAAATAGAATAAAGAAAATAAGCTTATTGAATAATTATCCTTCCCTCTGGTGGATCTGAAATGACATCCTAAAAAAATTAGAATTTTGAATAAAGTGATTTTTGACAAACTGGCTGAGGACTCCTAATAATGGCTAAAATCAAATAAAGTAGAAAGTAACAGCTAAGAGGGTAGAGAATAGTTTTATAATTCGTAAAGTGCTGTAAATTTAAGACTTATCATGAATACAAAAGCAAGTTAGCAATGTTCTCAGACAAAATGGTTTTCTAAAAAGTACATAAACATCAACAAAGTGGCAAAAAACAGACTAAATTAGATGATTGGCTTAGCCAACTACTCAGAAAGTAGTTGAATTTTTAGGAAAAGTCATTAGATGTATTAGCTTCTGGCACATGGCCCTGGAGCCCCCTGCCCACGAGCTGCAGACCCTGGGTGTGTGGGGAAGGGGTGCAGGACCTTGGCCTTGGTCTGGGGAGGGCTGTGCAGCAGGGAGGGACCTGCTGCAGGGAGGCTTCTGGAACTGGGGACTTCTCTGCTGCTGGGCCTTCTCCCACAGATGGCCCCACCGGAGGGCGGGACCTGGAGCAAGAGGCCACAGAGGGGCTGTGCTGAGACCCTGGAGGCGGGGTGACAGTATTTTGTTGCCTAAAGGTCCCAGAGGCTGGACTCCACCAAGAGGGGCTGATAGAGTTGTGGGGTCCTCACAGAGGGGAAGGTAAGTAGCTCACAGGGTTAGACTGGGGAGGTGTAGAATCCAGGGGCCATGTTACTTAGCCTCACCCAACGTGTTTCCTCTTGTGAAGAGCTGCTCATCTCCCACCCTGAGCCCAGCGCCTAGTGCACGAGACAGGCTTCATGATTCCATGCTGCCTCCTGAAAACCACTTCCCAAAGGCCTCGGAGGACAATGGGGAGCACCAAGGTCAAAGCTCAGCTCCCCTGGGCTCTTGCAGTGCAGGCCGGGTCAGGGTGTCCTCCCCATAAATCACTAGCTGGAATCCCATAATGGCAAATCAGGGCAGGCCTCTCCCCTATCCAGGAAGCTCCCAGAGCTCCCCGTGCTTTCGGGACAGAAATCTGATCCCCCTGGGGTCCACCAGACCCCCCAAAGCTTGGCACCATCTCTTCTCAGGGTTGGGGCTTGTCCTGGGCCTTCCCCCACTGTTTGCTCTCCCCGCGGCTCTCCTCCAGGGCCACCCTGTCCCTACCCCTGTCCTATCCACCTCCCAGCAGAATTTTTCAGAACCTGCACATACTTTTCTCAGTTCCAGAGACCAGAGTTTGTAAATGCATGTTCAATGCTTCACCATTATTTTCTTCCTGCAGGGCCTCCTCCTAGGCCATCAACTCTATAGGGCAGGAGCCATGGGCCAGTGTTTTCCCCCTTAGGTCCCTACTGCTTAACGGTCCTCCTTAAATGCCAGTTCAATCAGCAAGAGGGCTGGAAGCCAGGCCCTTCCTGCGGTGCCTGCCCTCCCCACCGCCTGCTCCGGTCCCATGTTCTCTTTTCACGGGGAGCAGAAATCTCGAGTAGTTGGATGAGGACCCAGAAATAAATGCCATTACCACAAGGAAGCCTGCACTTCAGGGCCAGAGAGATCACAGTTCAGATCCTCTCCGGGTGGTTACTTACAATCAGTCTTCAGTCTCAGGCTGGGCTCTCCTGGGGTAGGGTCTGGTGGGCTCTAAGGGGATGCAGACTGCTGCCTCTGAGGTTCCCGGTTCTGACACCCCCGGAAGCCAAGGGACCCTCTCTCAGGCCAACCCCACCCCTAACTCGGCCTGGCTCTGGGGCAGCCGCCAGAAGCCCTCGCTGGCTCACCAGCTTATACAGTTGGCATCATGGCCCCCGAAGGGACGGTTGGGGGCAACCCTGGGCCTAACATCTGGCTCCCTTGGATGGCATGTGTCTTGAGAATGAGTGACAGGAAGCAAAGAAAGCTCAAAGCTCAGGGCTTTTGGGGCCGCAGGTGGTAGTGAACCCACTCCACAACCTCTACTCATCCCAAGTACAGCCTTCAATGTCATTAAAGGGTCGTGGCAGGTGTCAGGGCCTATAGGGGGCAGTGACTGCCCCCTCTTCGACCTGACTGGACCCTGGGGAGGGCAGCGCCCCCACTGCCGTCATGCTCTGTCTATAGTGCCTGGCACGAAAGCATAGCTGAAGGTACGACTGTTGACTGCGCCAGGCACAGTGCTGAGAGCTTTCCTTACATCATCTCAGCCATTGCTCATGACAGCTCTATCCGGTAACAAGCACTGATGTCACCTGCATTTTACTGACAAGAAAACTGAGGATCAGAAAATGTGAGTAAAATATATCCGAGGTCACATGACAAGCCGCAAAGCAGGGATTTGAGTCAGGTGTGCCGGCAAAGCCACCTTGCCACACTCAGTGGATGCTCACTGTCTATCTGTTGAATGAGTGTTAAATGAGCCGTCTGCGTTGACACGAGCACGTCGAGGCCCAGGAAAGGGTCCCAGAGGCTGGTGTGTGGTAGCGTCGGGACAAGACCAAGTTGCCTGGCTTCTAGCCTGGTTCTTCTCCCCTGAATTGTGCAGCCTCTGGCCCCTCTTGCCTCTCTGAACCCTTTTAACATTGTCACACTTCATGAGAAGTGTGACCTGGAACAGATGTCCCTCCTCTGAGCTTCTGGAAGACGGGGAGAGGGTTAGAGGTGGGTTCCTCCTGCACCTGTTTCTGGGAACCATTCCCTCCCAGCCTCACCCCCACTTCGTCAGCTCTTTCTATATAGTTTCCATCCATCCTCCACCCAGGTATCCACCTGCACATCTTGACTCTAGCCATAGGGCGGGGGTGGGGGCCTGCCCACAGTCTCTGGAACCCCTGAGCTAGGCTGGTCCTCCCTGGGCCTCCTCCGTCCCATTGCTCGATTGGAACTGGGATTGCCTGGTTTAAGGCACTGAGAGGAAGGTAGCGGCAGGGTGGTAGATGATGGGGGTGGGCACGTCTGTCTCTGGTGTTCCCTTTTGGGGGTGGGACGAGGGAGGGCGTGATAGGGAGATGGAGAGGGGTCCACGGGGGAGGGGACCAAGCGGACATGGGATAGGGAATTTCTGGAGCTGAGGAGGGGCAGGTCCTAGACGCTCGATGGGGATTCGGTCACAAGGCTGCGCTCAGCCCTAAGGGGCTCCAGGTCCCATCCTAGCTGGTGTCAGGTTCCTGTCCCCTCTCCTGCCTCCCTCATCCCTACAGGAGCTCCATCCCACACGCGGATCCCCGACCTCAACGCGGCCACCAAGTCCCGAGACGTCGCTCACCCAGCTCCTAACCCAGCCCTGGGACCCGCCTCCCCGAGCTCCCGGCTGGGGGGGGGCGCCCCACACCGACCCCCACCGCCCGCACTTACCCTGAGCAGCGGCGGAAGGAGGCAGAGCAAGCAGAGGACCGGGTGCGCGGCGTGGAGGAGGCGCGCGGGACCCCCGGGACCCCCCATGCCCGGCGGCCGGGAAGGCGCCCCCCCCGCGCCCCCGGCGCCCCCCTCCCCCCCACGGCGCGCAGGGGCCCTCGGTGCGCACCCCGCAGCCCAGGTGAGGCGCGCCGGCCCTTGTCCCCGCGCCCCGGCCCGCGGCTGACCCCGCCCCGAGCCCGCCCCTCCAGGTTATTTATAGCAGGTGCTGGGCCGCGGGCGGCGGGGCGGCGGGGCGGCCTCTGGGTCCACCTGCCCACCTGGGGTCAATGCCTTTTATCAGCCCCCCCCCTTCTTCTTCCTTCTTTCTTCTTTCTTCTTTCTTTTCTTCTCCTCCTCCTTCTTCTCCTCCTCCTTCTTCTCCTCCTCCTTCTCCTCCTTCTCCTCCTCCTTCTTCTCCTTCTTTTCCATCTTCTTCTCCTTCTCCTCCTCCTTCTTCTCCTTCTCCTCCTTCTCCTTCTCCTCCTCCTCCTCCTCCTCCTCCTCCTCCTCCACCTCCTCCTCCTCCTCCTCCTCCTCCTCCTCCTCCTCCTCCTCCTCCTCCTCCTCCTCCTCCTCCTCCTCCTTCTTCTTCTTCTTCTTCTTCTTCTTCTTCTTCTTCTTCTTCTTCTTCTTCTTCATTCCCTTCTCCTCCTCCTCTTTCTTCTCCTTCTCCTTCTACTCCTTCTTATTCTCCTTCCCCTTCTCCTTCCCCTACCCCTTCCCCTTCCCCTTCTCCTTCTCCTTCTCCTTCTTCTCGGTCTGTAGCTCCCCAACTTGGAAAGTGAGGGACGGAGAAAGGGAGGAGGGGGCCCCCCGGGGCTGGCGCGCGGGCCCACAGTGCAGGGTGGCTTAGGTGGGTCTGTCGGGGCCTGAAGGCATCTTCTGATTATCTGTGGAGTTGTGCCAGGCTCCAGGGACTAGTGGGATGATTGAAATTCGAGCCTGGAGTCTGGATTAAATCATAGGGCTGTATCAGTGTTGAACTTCCTGATTTTGGTAACCCCACGGTGGGTAAAAGAATATCCTTGCTTTCTGCAAGTAAGCATCTAGGGATAAATGGCAAATTGTTTCTGACTTATGTTCAAATAGTTCAGAAATACACACAGAGCAATAAAGCAATGTGTAAATTATTGGTAAATGTAGGCAATGGGTCTGTGGTATACTTCTGATCGGTCTTTTTTTTTAAGATTTTATTTATTTATTCATGAGACACACACACACACACACACACACACACACAGAGGCAGAGACACGGCAGAGGGAGAAGAAGCAGGTTCCATGCAGGGAACCTGAGTGGGACTCGATCCCGGGTCTCCAGGATCATACCCTGGGCTGAAGGCGGCGCTAAACCACTGAACCACCCAGGGGCCCCTATATGTGATCATTCTTTTGCCTTTTCTGTAAGTGTGAAATAAAATGCTAAATTAAAAAAAAAAAAAACAAAAACAAAAAACAAAAAAAACAACGATGACAACAAATGCATGGTGGCCAGTCCCCTCACCCCCAGGGATTTTGATTATAGGTTGAGGGGTGGGAGTGGACACCTCAGACATTGGTATGATTCAGTAAATTGCTCAAGGATCCTGATGTCAGGCAGGGCTGAGGGGCATTGGCCTTGGGTGGGAACAGGTCCTGCCTGGAGCTGGGTCAGGGCTTAAGAGGTGAGGCCTGGAAGCTTCCGCAGCAGTCCTTGGAACTGTTCTAAATGTGGGCCTGCTGTAGGGAATTTAAAAGCTTTAAGCAGCCATTCCAGCATCTTAGAATGTGAGGGGAAAGCATTTGAGGAATGTAATTAGTGGGGCATTTAGCTTTTCCTGGAGGTTGCAGACAAGGTAGTAACAGGCCCTGGAGAACGCAGCCTGAGTTCATGAAACTTAGGTACTCTGTGTTCACTCTGGTCTCTTTGCCTAGGACCCTTTTCAGTACTTCTGACCCTCCTCCCCTCTACCCACTTCCTGGGGCAACCTGACCTGACTCTGCCAGCCCTGGAGTCTGACCTTCCCCTGAAATCTCACAGGCCAGAGTCAGCCCTGGGCTCTTCTTCAATGTGGACTGGTCTCTAAGTGCTCCTGGGGCAGTTGAGGCTGGCTTCCACCAGCTTGGGGAGGAGGCAGGGATCCCTTCCTGTGGATCCCCCCATCTCCCCTCCTCTGTTTATTTCTTCCTTCCTCCCTCCTCTGTTGAACAGAGCCTAGCCCCAGGGGTGGTGGGGCATCTTTTTGGGAGAAACTGAGGAAGAGTTGACCAGATCTCCCCATTCACTTGAAGGTGAGACAGGGTGGAAATCCCATTCCAAGTCTTGCGATAGGATGTAGCTTTGCTGGATATAGTCGGATGGGTTTGGTTAGAGAGGGCTCTTGGCAGATGATTGCTTGGCGGGACTTGGAAAGGTGCGCAGACTCAGAAAGATTGCTGATGGATTGGCATGGGGCCCACCAGTGCTCTTCAGCACCCGTCACTGGGCATCTCCATGGCCAGCCTCACAACGGTCCCGTCAATGCAGAGCAGAGGCTCTGACCTCAAGGCCAACTTCGCAGCCTGGGGAGTGTGGGGAGTGTGCCAGGAGAGGGAAAGGATGTGGAGTCCGTGAGGTCTGGGCAGAAGTAACTGTGATGGGAGCTGAAGGATGGTACAAGGTGTGGGGCAGCTCAGGGAGTGACAAAGGGAACTTTAGGGGAAAGTGCTGTGGAAGCTCTTTGAGTGATTTAAACCAAAAGAGAAGGGCAGACCTTTACTCCAGATGCAGGAGTCGAGGTGAGCAAAAGCAAGGAGCTGGCCCAGTGCAGGCGGGCTGGGCTGGGGGCCTGGTGGGGTAGGCACAGTGCAGGGCCAGGGCATGGGGGACAGGCTGCGAGGAAGCCAGATCCACTCTGGTTCCGGGAGGGTCTGCAGAGCAGACACATAGGCGCTCAGCCGCATTCCTCCCTGGCAGGACATTCCTTGTGCTTCCAGACCAATCCCCTGCTCCGACTTGGAGTGCTCTTGGGAAAACTAGAACAGTGTTTTGTATGGAGTGGGGATCCCCAGGTACCCAGGAGTTTATACCCACCAACCCTCAAAGGCATGCTTAGTCATTGACTGGCTGGTGCTCCTTTGGCTGGAGGCAGATGAACTCTAGGTGTAAATAACCCTAGAAGCTTCTGTGGGGGCTGGGGAGCCTGGGACACGACCTGGCATCTCACTGCTGTGGGACTGACTTGTCTTCTCTGTCCTGCTTTGTCCCATCTCTTCCCAGTCTCTCCTGGGAGTTCTTCCCATGAGTCCTCCCTGCGTAGGAATCGTCATCACACCCCTGGGTACTGAAGGGAGCCTGGAAGGTCATGGACGTCTGAACTTGACCTCTCTAAATGTAATGGGTTAAAAACAAACAAAACCCTTGAGCCTCTGGGCTGTCCAGAAGCTTCCGGAGGCTGTGCTGGTGGAAGAAAGCCTGCCCACAATGGAGATCTGGGCAAGCTAATACAAGACGGTCTTTTGGGAGCTTTGTATTCTTCGGGGCAGGCTCCAGGGTAGAGGAGCCTTTTTATTTTTGAAATGCCTTCAAGGCTCTTTTTGATTATGAAAGATGAATGCAGGTAGTCTGGAAGGAAGGTGGGTGGTTTGCTCTGTAAAGTCAAACAGTGGAAATTCTTCGATTTAGCTTGGCATCCAAGACGGAGAAGGATCTGGGCTAGGGATTCTCCTAGGGACTCAGAGAGAAAAGAGGGGACAAAGACTGTGGGGCTGACCACGTCTGTCCAAGGGCGATGGGCAGGAAGGGCCTCCCCGAGGTGTGAATGGTCAGCAAACATTAGTAACCGGGGCTGTGATGAGCCCCCCGATTCCCCATCTTCAGAAGAAGGGCACTGTGCACACCAGTGTGTGTCATGTGGCTTGGGCATGAGGAGGGGATGCTGCGCTGTGTGAGGGTAAAGGGTTGGAGAGAGGTCAGCAGCCGCAGGAAGTTGGATGCGCGACTGGACATTTCTTTGTTTTGCCCAGAATGGTCTCATCCTTCTCAGATGTGTGTCATCCTCTACTACAGTCTTGCTCAATTTATTTTCATCATCAGCCCCCCTCCCCCCCGAAAGGAGCCTTTTTAGGCTTTTTCCTTAATTTCCTTCCCCACTATGAAATTTTAATATTCTGGCCATGCTAGATGTCTGGTTATGTACTGTGGTTCTTTAGAGGGCCACCAAGCATTATAACATCCAGGGTTGTTCTGTCCTCCAAAAATTGCCTTTGCAATTTGGGGGGGGCACTCTTGTCTGCCCTGAGAGTGCATGCTCTACTCCAAAAGCGTGATTTGACCAGCAGTGGGCCCCTGTGGATTGGCCCAGTGCCGTTGACCAGGCTAGTTAAATGAGCGGCCTCCCAGTTGACCCCAGTTGGTTAGTACAGGAATGGACAGATGATCTGAACAGACTCAATCACTGTCCTTCCCTGGGACTTTAAAAGTTTGCATCAAAGAGAGGCTGTTCCTCTTGGAAACTGCGAGAGACGCCAAGAGATGCCAAGTGAGAGGATGAGCTTCCAGACACAGGGAGCAGGGAAGAGAGAGGGAGAAGAGGTCCTGGTGCCTTCCAGGCTCTGGTGCTACTGCAGCCTGAAGCCTGCTTCGCTGCTGCCCCCAGTGAGGGAACTCTGTGACAGCTCTCCCCTGATGCTTGAGCTAGCTCCAGGGGTCTCTCTGTCACTTACTACCCTAGGAATTCCAACCAACACAGAAAGGGTCAGACATTGAACAGGAGTAGAATTCAGAGTAAAATGTAACCAGGGAAATATGTGGGAACCACAGCTGTTGAAGGGAGTCCAGACTTTCTGTAAGCCTGATGGGCTGGGGGCAGTCAAGTCATTGTGTGCAGCTATGAAAAGAAAGGGTGACTTTGGAGGATTGGTGTTTTATTTTATTATTTTATTTTATTTTATTTTTAAAGGTCTTATTTATTTATTCATGAGAGACACAGAGAATGGCAGAGACATAGGCAGAAGCAGGCTCCATGCAGGGAGCCTGACGCGGGATTCGATCCTGGGACTCCAGGATCATGCTCTGGGTCAAAGGCAGGCACCAAAGTGCTGAGTCACCCAGGACTGGAATTTTTAGAGGGACTTGGGTTGAGCAGGGGAGGGACAGGGTTGGGTCTGTGTTCTAGAAGGCTTGCTTGAGAAGCTAGGTGGTCTTGGTTTGGGGACAGCAAGCCTGGAGCTAAGGAGAGAGCAGAGCAAGGGGTTCAGGAGTCCAGGCAAGAGGCAAGATGGGACCTCAGGCCAGAGTGGGGCCTGTGGGGAAGGCAGGGCCTGTGCCTCGGAGCGGGCATTAGCTGGACTTCTGTCCTGCCTACACTGAACCCTCTCTTGCCTGGGACTGAGTCTGCTCAGACCAGGCGCCATAGCAGATGACAGGGTGCTCCCCTCACCCCTACCTTAGGGCCAGATGACATCTTATCCCTCAGGCTTATCATGCTCTTTATTTGAGCTGTGGTCACCCCAATTTAACCTCAGACTGCAGAGTATGCTTTTGCAATGCAATTTCAGAATATAATTTTATAGCATCAGTGAAAGAACAGGCATCGATTTTGCTCATTTTTTATTTTTATTCTTTTCTGTGGGTTCTGTGGGATATCAGTTTGGTTTCTCTCTCTCTCTCTCTCTCTCTCTCTCTCTCTCTCTTGTTTTCCTCCTGAATCCTGAATCCTGCTTCGGGAAGGCCAGGTCCAAGCATGAGCTACAATCAGCTATGTTGTCACTCGACTCTAAAGAAAAACAAGTCATCATGTTGATTAGTAGGGATTAAGTCGGCTCTGGCAGTTTCTACCTACCCATGAAGGAGCCTTGAACTCTGCGCCTGGAGAACAGCTGTAGGGCTAGCGTTTTCCGGAATAGTTCGGGTTCCCGTATCGAGTGGCACCAGGGGCCTGGCTCCTGCTTGTCATGTCTGTGGTTTCACAGTCCCCTGTCCCCTGGGCAGGCTCCTCCCAGGAGCGGGCACCATGGCTGGGCTGGGCAGAAACGCTTGGACAGTGAGGATCCTGAGGGCAGTGCAGGATGGGCTGCTGCTGTCCCCTGGGTCCCACCTCCGCGCCAGTGTTTGCTGGGGGTCCTGTGATGCATCTCTTGCTCCCTTCACCATTGCCCCTCAATTTGTCCACTGCAAACTGAAATCATAACACCTGCCATGGAGAGCTGTACCATTGTGAGGACTGGGTGGGAACTACCACTCCCTAGAAATGGGAGAGCTCATTATTGTCATTGTTTCTCCTGGTTCAAAGTCAGCAGACAGTGTGGGCCCACTGTGGGCAAGGCTCTGTGCAAGGCATTACGACAGGTGCCCAAAATGCAGTCGATCCTGAACAAATGTTTGTAAAGTGGACAGGTAAATGGGGATGACCGTGGGGGTCTCAGGGCAGGAGCCTTAGAGTGTCAGGGACAGAGGGACTTGAGAAGCCCCTGACACAGCGGGGAGAATCTGGATGTTTCTACCCAGGTCTGCATTTCCTGGACTCCTATGAGACTGCTGTTAGGCTGGAAGACAGAAGATTGTCCTCGGTATGAGGTCAACAGACATTTAGTGAGCACCTATCAAGTGTGGGGTGCATGGAGAGAAGACACAGTGGGTGTCACAGCATGGGGGAACCACAGACCAGTGAACAGGCAAGGATCATCAGGGCCAGTTCAGCCACCAGGGGCGTGGAGATGAGCAGAGCTCAGCTCGGGGGGAGGGTGAAGCTTTGGGGGCCAGTGGAAGGGGTGGTCAAGGTGGAGGGAGGGCCTCCCAGAGAATGAGAGGGGCTCAGGGTCGTGCAGAAGCTTGTGGGGGTGGAGTCCATCACAGGTGGCAGCGAGGACTACCCCCACATGACACTGAGCCGTGGACAGAGCCCCCGCGGGAGGCATGCAGGCCGGGTAAGGCAGCCGCTGGAGGAGTCCATCGTGGAGGGGACATGGTCACATTGACATCGTGGAAAGAACTGGGTGGGGAATGGCTTGGCTGAGACAGGAGAGGGGCAGGAGGCCAGCCAGGAGGCTCTGCAGATATGAAGTGTTGGTGGCCTGAGTTCTGGTTCTGATTCTGCTCCCCAGACAGCGTGGGAGCTGGCAGGGACCTTCACAGTCCCTCACATGGTTCATATTCCTACTTTACAGACGAGAGACCAAGGCCCAGTGAGGCCTGGTGCCCTGCGCTTTCAGGAGGGCCACCTCTTGGAAGGCTTCTCCTCAGCCGCTGCTACGCTGGCCCACTCCCCTGTGCCACTCTGCCTGTAGAGGGACATGAGGCAATGACACATGTCCCTTTCTCTTCTGGATCAGGCTGCCTGTGTTTTGAGGTGAACTGTGGGTTTCCCAGAGGGCAGGAGCCCAAGAGATAAGATAGCAAAGGTGAGTGGTTGGTGAGGCAGGCAGGGCCTGGAGTCAGCTTTTTGCTGGTCAAAGATCAGGGCCAGTGGCTGGGTGGCTCGGGAGCATCCGACTGAACCTGGGAATATGACCGGATGTGGGGACAAGGCCAAGGCTGGTGGTGCCAGACTGGCAAGGCAAGGAGGTGGCCTTAGCTAATGGAGTTCCCTGGGGCCACAGGAGGGCCAAGGAGCAAACCAGAGGAAACCAGAGAACGAGACTCTTCTCCTGGTAGCCAGTGGGACGGGTTATGGGAGTGTGGTAGCAAGACGTGGTCTGGAAAACTCGCCCTCTGCCTTGTGCATTTGGCCCCACGCCTGGACTGGGGGTGAAGGTTCCAGTCCTGCTGCACGACTTGCCAGCTGTCACCCTTGGAGAAAAGCTTCCTCTTCTGGGTCTCAGGCTTCTCATCTGTCGAGTGGGGATAAGGATCTTCTGTGTGGCTGGGCTGCCTTACATTACCCCCAGGTCATGGAGGAAGCCAGAGGAGTTCAGATTCCCAAGGGTGTGGCCTCCTTGTCGGGGTCCCTGGTCTCTGCTTGGCCCCTCTCCATGCTGGCCTCTCGGGCAGACGCTGTGATAACTTCCCCGGCCTGGTGGCGGGTGGCAGCCCTGCTTGGCTCCCTCAGCCCAGCCAGCCCGTCAGTAACACGGGAGAGAATCCACTTCCTTCCACCCCGATCCCTTGTCCACGGTCCTCAGCTGTTCCCGAAACAAGACAAGGCCCTGCAAGGTACAGATCGGGGGGTTGTGACAGCCCAAACTAGAGCCTCCTGAGTCACCCTCTCTCCCACCTTCCCAAGATAGACAGAAATCGTCAACAGTGTTGAAGACCAGAAATGAGCCTGAAACAGGGAGACCATTTAATTCATCGAAACTCCAAAAAAGGCGTGACTGGGGACACCGGGCCCCCTCTGTGCCCTGCCGCCTTCCGGCCAACATGCCTTGGCCCGTGGAGAGGAGGGAAGCCGGGTCCGCACTGCGTGAGGGCTGCTTTCTCCTCTGCTGTCCTCACGCAGATCTCTTTCTGTGTGATGACAGCTGTCCTTTGAGATTTAACTTAAGTTGGTGCAAGCACGCTATCCTGCATCCCAGGGGAGGTGCTGTGACCTCCCGGGCGGTTGTGTATCCTGGGGAGCTCATGTTCTCATGGTCACCTCTGGTCAGAGTCCCGGTTTCTGCTGCCTTCTTGATCTGGCTCTTGTGTCTTCTCTCTGGTTTGTACAGACTCATGCAGGGATTTGCCCCGAGCCCCCCACCACGGGGCAGGGTGCAGCCACTCCTGCTGCACGGAAACGCTCCCTCGAGACTCTTCCACCGAGCCCCTGATCTGTGCTGGCGGCACTGGGATCTGCACCTCTAACTTGGGGGCTGCCCTGCCTTGGCCCCACTCGCCCTTGCCTGGGGACCGAGGCCCTGCTGGGGACAGCACACTGCTGACTGTGCCGGCCACGAAAGTCTCTGCAATCGGCTGGCCAGTAGGGAGGGAGAACAGTCTCCTCTCCCTGGTTTTCTTCTGTTTGGGATCCCCCAGCAGGGTGCTCCTGGGACAGCTGGTGTAATGGATAAATGTGCCCACAGGCCACCAGAGAGGCGGGGTGGAGGTGCTCTCTGTGACAGTCACTGGGGCACATTGAGGCCACTCTTCTCTGGCCTCTGGCCTGCCATGACTTCCTCAAGGGTCTCAGAGCTGCTCTGCCATTTCCCTTTTGCGTGTGTTAGTCAGGGTTCTCCAGAAGAACAAAACCAGGAGGATACGTATGCATATAGGGAGATTTGTTTTAAGGAATTGGCTCACACAATTGTGGAGGCTGGCAAGTCTGAAATGCAGAGGTAAGCTGGTGGGATGGGCATTCACGTAAGCGTTGACGCTGTAATCTGGAGTCTGTAACCTGCAGGGCAGGCCGGGGAGGCTGGAAACTTGGGCAGGGTTTCCATATGGCAGTTATTATTATTATTATTTTTTTAAGTTGGCAACATGCTGAGCATGGAGCCCTGACACAGAACTCATGACCCTGATATCAAGACCTGAGCTGAGATCATGAGTTGGGTGGTTAACCAACTGAGCCATCCAGGCACCTCCGGCAGTTAGTTTCTTTCTTTCTTTCTTTCTTTCTTTCTTTCTTTCTTTCTTTCTTTCTTTCTTTCTTTCTTTCTTTCTTTCTTTCTTTTTATTATTTTTTATTTATTTTATTTTTTTTTTAAGATTTCATTCATTTATTCATGATAGACAGAGAGAGAGAGGCAGAGACACGGGCAGAGGGAGAAGCAGGCTCCATGCAGGGAGCCTGACATGGGACTCGATCCCAGGTCTCCAGGATCAGGCCCTGGGCTGAAGGCGGCACTAAACCACTAAGCCACCCGGGCTGCCCTAAGATCTACTGATTTAAATGTTAGTCACAATTGGGGCGCCTGGGTGGCTTAGTGGTTGAGCATTTGCCTTTGGCTCAGGTCATGATCCTTGGGTCCTGGGATCGAGTCCTGCATCGGGCTCCCTACAGGGAGCCTGCTTCTCCTTCTGCCTATGTCCCTGCCTCTCTTTGTGTGTCTCACATGAATAAATACATAAAATCTTAAAATAAATAAATAAATGTTAGTCACATCTGAAACATACCTTCACAGCAACATCTCGATGGTATTTGACCAAGCAACTGGGCACCAGAGCCTAGCCAGGCTGACACCTAACATTAACCGTGATGCAACCCAGTACCTGCTTATGTCACAGGCCTGGGTGTCTGAACCCAGAATTTGGTAGGCTTGGCTTTGAGTTTTCCTAAGAGTCCCCTAGACCACTTGCAAACACTCAGTGCTACCAGTTGGGTGAAGAGATGGGGTGTCTGCCTCTGTTTCTTGGGTATTCCTGAAACTCATGCATCTGATATGTCTATTACGAGAGGATAGAACTATGTTGACAGACATAGATAACTCAGGATAATGGAAATATCAATGATTTCTTACCTTTTTCTTTGTACTATAGTATTTTCCAAAATTTTGCAAGGATATATACTACTATTAATAGTAAGAAAAAAAATTGAAAATGTAGGAATTGGCCTTTAGCAGGGGGAGGTAGGTTATGGATTACTCCGGGGGATGGGAAGGGGTTTCCTTCAGCCCTCTATCTGGGTGGGTTAGTGTGGGCCTTGGAGCAAGGGTACCATGGAGGAGACCACAGACATCCTGACCCCCGGGCCTGAGCTGCCCCCACCTCACTTCACAGCCTCACAGTCCGCAGTTTCAGTTGGAGACTTGGAGGCTGAAGACTGCAGAGAGAGTGAGGCCTCTGGATTAATTCAAGGCCTGGAGCCTGGGGACCTGGGGATCCCCCACATACAAGCCAGCAGGGTGTGTTGGGAGATCTGCTTCTGGATCAGATTGGGACAAAGCACAGAAATCAAACTCCAGCCAGGCTTTTGCAGAATCTTGGCAGGCATCAGAGAGGAGGCCAGCCCTTTTAGGCTGGTGGAGGCCATACTCTGCAGATGGCTTTGCAGATGAGCTGTAGCCAGAGTCACCTGAGGATGTCTTCATAGCAACCTTGCTGCCTGTGGTCAGCTGGCATGAGGTAGCCCTTCCCCTGATTCTTTCTGTGGGCCTCGCCCTGGGTCAGCTCTTTTCAGGGAGGATGAGAAGAGGTGACCCAGGCTGATCCAGGAGGATAAGAAGTGGCAGTGGAGAAGCAGAGGGAAAATCCAGGCCCCCTGTCTTAGCCTGACTCCCCCACTGCTGAAGAACAGCCCAGGTTGGGGTGTACA